>NC_058084.1:263132144-266017139 GCF_014858855.1 Bufo gargarizans
CATCTGTAGCAAGGTCCACCTAACCACAGATACGTGGACCAGTAAGCACGGCCAGGGACGCTATATCTCCCTAACTACACACTGGGTAAATGTAGTGGCAGCTGGGCCCCAGGCGGAGAGCTGTTTGGCGCACGTCCTTCCGCCGCCAAGGATCACAGGGCAACATTCTTTGCCTCCTGTTGCCACCTCCTCCTACTCAGCTTCCTCCTCCTCTTCTTCCACCTGCTCATCCAGTCAGCCACACACCTTCTCCACCAACTTCAGCACAGCCCGGGGTAACGTCAGCAGGCCATTCTGAAACTCATATGTTTGGGGGACAGGCCCCACACCGCAAAGGAGTTGTGGCGGGGTATAGAACAACAGACCGACGAGTGGTTGCTGCCGGTGAGCCTCAAGCCCGGCCTGGTGGTGTGCGATAATGGGCGAAATCTCGTTGCAGCTCTGGGACTAGCCGGTTTGACGCACATCCCTTGCTTGGCGCATGTGCTGAATTTGGTGGTGCAGAAGTTCATTCACAACTACCCCGACATGTCAGAGCTGCTGCATAAAGTTCGGGCCGTCTGTGCGCGCTTCCGGCGTTCACATCCTGCCGCTGCTCGCCTGTCTGCGCTACAGCGTAACTTCGGCCTTCCCGCTCAGCGCCTCAAATGCGACGTGCCCACCAGGTGGAACTCCACCTTGCACATGCTGGACAGACTGTGCGAGCAGCAGCAGGCCATAGTGGGATTTCAGCTGCAGCACGCACGGGTCAGTCGCACTACGGAACAGCACCACTTCACCACCAATGACTGGGCCCCCATGCGAGACCTGTGTGCCCTGTTGCGCTGTTTCGAGTACTCCACCAACATGGCCAGTGGCGATGACGCCGTTATCAGCGTTACAATACCACTTCTATGTCTCCTTGAGAAAACTCTTAGGGCGATGATGGAAGAGGAGGTGGCCCAGGAGGAGGAGGAGGAGGAGGAGGAAGAGGGGTCATTTTTAGCACTTTCAGGCCAGTCTCTTCGAAGTGACTCAGAGGGAGGTTTATTTCAACAGCAGAGGCCAGGTACAAATGTGGCCAGCCAGGGCCCACTACTGGAGGACGAGGAGGACGAGGATGAGGATGAAGCATGAAGCATGGTCACAGCGGGGTGGCACCCAACGCAGCTCGGGCCCATCATTGGTGCGTGGCTGGGGGGAAAGGCAGGACGATGACGATACGCCTCCCACAGAGGACAGCTTGTCCTTACCCCTGGGCAGCCTGGCACACATGAGCGACTACATGCTGCAGTGCCTGCGCAACGACAGCAGAGTTGCACACATTTTAACGTGTGCGGACTACTGGGTTGCCACCCTGCTGTATCCACGGTACAAAGACAATGTGCCCACCTTACTTCCTGCACTGGAGCGTGATAGGAAGATGCGCGAGTAAATGCGCACGTTGGTTGACGCGCTACTGAGAGCATTCCCAAATGTGACAGGGGAACAAGTGGAAGCCCAAGGCCAAGGCAGAGGAGGAGCAAGAGGTCGCCAAGGCAGCTGTGTCACGGCCAGCTCCTCTGAGGGCAGGGTTAGCATGGCAGAGATGTGGAAAACTTTTGTCAACACGCCACAGCTAACTGCACCACCACCTGATACGCAACGTGTTAGCAGGAGGCAACATTTCACTAACATGGTGGAACAGTACGTGTGCACACCCCTCCACGTACTGACTGATGGTTCGGCCCCATTCAACTTCTGGGTCTCTAAATTGTCTACGTGGCCAGAGCTAGCCTTTTATGCCTTGGAGGTGCTGGCCTGCCCGGCGGCCAGCCTTTTGTCTGAACGTGTATTCAGCACGGCAGGGGGCGTCATTACAGACAAATGCAGCCGCCTGTCTACAGCCAATGTGGACAAGCTGACGTTCATAAAAATGAACCAGGCATGGATCCCACAGGACCTGTCCATCCCTTGTGCAGATTAGACATTAACTACCTCCCCTTAACCATATATTATTGGACTCCAGGGCACTTCCTCATTCAATCCTATTTTTATTTTCATTTTGCCATTATATTGCGAGGCTACCCAAAGTTGAATGAACCTCTCCTCTGTCTGGGTGCCGGGGCCTAAATATATGCCAATGGACTGTTCCAATGTTGGGTGACGTGAAGCCTGATTCTCTGCTATGACATGCAGACTGATTCTCTGCCGACATGAAGCCAGATTGTCTGTTATGGGACCTCTCTCCTCTGCCTGGGTGCTGGGCCTAAATTTATGACAATGGACTGTTACAGTGGTGGGTGACGTGAAGCCTGATTCTCTGCTATGACATGAAAACTGATTCTCTGGTGACATGATGCCAGATTCTGTGTTACGGAACCTCTCTCCTCTGCCTGGGTTCTGGGCCTAAATTTATGACAATGGACTGTTACAGTGGTGGGTGATGTGAAGCCTGATTCTCTGCTATGACATGCAGACTGATTCTCTGCTGACATGAAGCCAGATTCTCTGTTAAGGGACCTCTCTCCTCTGCCTGGGTGCTGGGCCTAAATTTATGAAAATGGACTGTTCCAGTGGTGTGTGACGTGAAGCCTGATTCTCTGCTATGGGACCTCTCTCCAATTGATTTTGGTTAATTTTTATTTATTTAATTTTTATTTTAATTCATTTCCCTATCCACATTTGTTTGCAGGGGATTTACCTACATGTTGCTGCCTTTTGCAGCCCTCTAGCCCTTTCCTGGGCTGTTTTACAGCCTTTTTAGTGCCGAAAAGTTCGGGTCCCCATTGACTTCAATGGGGTTCGGGTTCGGGTTGAAGTTCGGATCGGGTTCGGACCCGGAACCCGAACATTTTCGGGAAGTTCGGCCGAACTTCTCGAACCCGAACATCCAGGTGTCCGCTCAACTCTACTGGAGACCATATCTCCAGAAGGATATATATGCTTTGGAGAGAGTACAGAGAATTGCTACTAAACTAGTACATAAATTGCAGGATAAAACTTACCAGGAAAGATTAAAGGACCTTAGCTTGGAAGAAAGACAAGACAGAGGGAATATGATAGAAACTTTTAAGTACATAAAGGGAATCAACAAGGTAAAAGAGGAGAGAATATTTAAAAGAAAAAACTGCTACAAGAGGACATAGTTTTAAATTAGAGGAGCAAAGGTTTAAAAGTAATATCAGGAAGTATTACTTTACTGAGAGAGTAGTGGATCCATGGAATAGCCTTCCTGCAGAAGTGGTAGCTGCAAATACAGTAATGGAGTTGAACCATACAAGGGATAGGCATAAGGCCATCCTTCATATAAGATAGGACCAAGGGCTATTCATAGTATTCAGTATATTGGGCAGACTCGATGAGCCAAATTGTTCTTATCTGCCGACACATTCTATGTTTTTATGTTTCTCTGTCAAATTTATAAAGTGAAATACCTTTGGAAAGGGAATGAAACGTCACAATGGCTGCTGGGATGCTAGTAGTTCTTTATGGCTCTTCCATGGCTGGACTCTGGGCACCCGTAGCAAAGCATTCAAGGTGTCACGGATAATGCCAATATCTGTTAATTCCAGCCTAAACCTATTCTGGCATCTGGATAAAATATCCTCCTTCAAGTTGATGGGCAGAGCTCTCTTTGCCCGAATGCCATCAAAGTTCACAGTCTTGACCTAGGTCAGGTACATCGCATGGGGCACATGCTCTTGGAAGATTGCTTGTGCAAAACGATGGAGCTGTCCATGACTTGTGGCAAACAATAATTCGGCCACTTCTGGGGTGATGACAGTTAGAGGAATGTCAGGTGCAGCTCTCCAAGAGAAGACACATATGTCATTTATGGGTAGGTCCTGCGTTGGCTGTGCCTGTGTACTAAACCTGATAGAATTCCAGGAGATTTATAAGGTCTGAAATAAAGCCAAGGACTTAGCAGGAGTTGATTGATGAGATACTTAAAAGGGCTTCTGTCACCCCCCCCAAAACCTATTTTTCATTTTTGGGCATATTAAAATCCTTATTGTACGACTATTCCCTATCTAGGGCTCTTAGCTTGTTCTGTGGCTTTGTTTCATTAAAAATCGAGCTTTTAAAAGGGCAGACCTCCTGTAGATCCATGATGTGGTCCTGGACTACAGCTGCACCATTGTAATTCATTGGGATTGGGAAATGTTGTAAATGAAAATGGTGCAATTGTTATTTTCTGCATTAAACCCATATTTAAAGTTTATTAAACTGAAACCCTGAATCAAGAGTGCTCAAGCATTTTTCTAAAGGTCCACATACCTAGCACTGCCACTGGGCGAAGGTCCGAATCGCCCCCAAAAATAATTTTCCAGGATCGCAGACGCAACGCATCCGGGCCTAACACAGACATGCTTGTCTGCAAGGGGCCTAAAAATGTTTTGTGTTATGTTTTCCAATAGCTACATGAATGGGCTTCTATCATTTATTTAACTTGTAATCCGGCCTCATCCACAAGACAGGGAAATACATCAGCACATCCCCCGCCTCTCTTTTCTCAGCAGTCGCTGGAGTATACAGTACTGTATGTACACAAAGCTGAGTTCCTTATCTCTGTATCTGTATAACACTGTATAAAGATACATACAATAGCTTCATAGACAATATCACACAAGGTAGGATTAGATACACAGCTCAGCAGACATTATCGCACAGAACATAATTAGAAACACAGCTCAGCAGACAGTATCACACATAAAAGGATTAGATACACAGCTCAGCAGATCGTATCACACATGGTAGGATTAGATACGCAGCTCATCAGGCTGTATCACACATGATAGGATTCGATACACAGCTCAGCAGACAGTATCAAACAGAATAGGCTTAGACACATGACTCTGCAGCAGTATCACACATGGTAGGATTAGATACATAGTTCTGCAAACAATATTACACATGATAGGATTAGATACACAGCTGAGCAGACAGTATCACACATGATAGGATTAGAAACAACTCAGCAGGCAGTATCACACACAATAGGCTTAGATACACAACTCTGCAGACAGTCTCACACACAGGGGCGTAGCTAAAGGCTCATGGGCCCTGGTGAAAGAGTTCAGCTTGGGCCCCCCTTCTCTTAGTGCATTGTGGCCAGAGGCAGAGAAGCACGTAGCCTTTGTGCTGCCTGAGGCAAAAATTGAAATGGCATTCCCCCCATGGCAAATTGTTGACCTAACCCCTTCCCTCCAGCCAGAGGTGTAACTTGAATAGCATGCACTTTCTATAATACCATTGTCTTCACATGCGGCACAGGGGTCTTTGGGCCCCTCAGGCTCCTGGGCCCGGTAGTGACTGCTACCTCTGCACCCCCTATAGCTACGCTACTGATCACACATGATATGATTAGATACACAGTTCAGCAGATAGTATCACACATAGTAGTTTTATATACCCAGATAAGCAGGCAGTATCACACATGCTAGGATTAGCTACGCAGCTCAGCAGGCAGTATCACACATGATAGGATTAGATATGCAGCTCAGAAGACAGTATCAAACACAATAGGCTTAGGCACGCAACTCTGCAGACAGTATCATACATGATAGGATTAGATACATAGCAGACGGTATCACATAGGATTAGATTAAATACACCGCTCAGCAGACAGTATCACACATTATATGATTAGATACACAACTCGACAGGCAGTATCACACATGATTAGGATTAGATACACAACTCAGCAGACATTATCAAACACAATAGGCTTAGGCCTCATGAACGCGGCCGTGACGTTTTTTGCGGTATGCAAACCGTGGATCCTCAAAAAACAGAAGCCGCTTGTGTTGCCTTCCGAGGGGCCCTGGAATGGAGCCACGGATGCGGACAGCACACGGAGTGCTGTCCACATCTTTTGCGGCCCTATTGAAGTGAATGGGTCCGCATCCGAGCTGCCAAAACGGTGGCTCGGATGCGGACACAAACAGTGGTCGTGTGCATGAGGCATTAGACAGTATCACACATGATAGGATTAGATATACAACTCTTCAGGCAGTATCACACACAATAGGCTCAGATACATGACTCTGCAGACAGTATCACACATTATAGGATTAGATACACAGCTCAGCAGACAGTATCACACAGGATTAGATTAGATACACCGCTCAGCAGACAGTATCACACATGATATGATTAGATACTCAAGTCAGGCAGCATCACACATAATAGGATTAGATACACAGCTCAGAAGGTAATTAATAATCAATAAGTATTTTAAATTTCATGCAAAAATTGCGGTATATACTGACACCCAATGTGTCTGAATTGTATAATGTACATTTGTAAAGTATCTAATCTCTGCATAATGGAAATACACAAATAAGGGGGCACACCTGATATAATGTGGAGTGCAGAGGGTGGTAAAAAAACCATAAGACAATGTAGCTGACCCAAGAGAGAGTCATGAGAACCACCCCATATATGCACATTCAACCATCCAAAATTATCAAAAATATAAAGTTTATTAGACACACCAACAAATACAGATTAAAAAATTGTATACAATAGAACAAAGTACGGTATGCAGTAAATATAACCGACACATTCAGGTCCACTAAATGCCACAATTAAGCATGTATATTATAAACCAGCATATAGATATACAATATCAAGCATGGAGCAAATATGAAATGAGGTAAGACCATTAAAAATACAAGCAAACCAGAATAAAGTCTGAATACAAAAATGTCAAACCTAAATAACCGCTGGTATAGTGGACCTGTGAGAATGAGAACGCACCCAACGCGTATCGCCGGAACAGTCCGGCTTTCTCAGGAGTAAAGGACTAAGTGTTGGGGTGTCATGTTATAAAGAGTAGCAAATAAAGTTTGTATAAAGTTCACCTGTGCAGCAAGGTGCTGTCAGCAATCAAGGGGTGTGTTAAGCCGTTTGTGGTTGGAAACCGGAAGTGCAGGTCACATGATCGGCTGGTGGAACGCATATGCGTTCCACCAGACGAACCGCGGTAATATCCGATTGCCATAATGCTTATAGTATTGAGTTTATAGATGAGACAGTTACCAAGGCAGTTACCTATGTATATCAGTTACCTATGTATATCACCAAGGTAACTGTCTCATCTATAAACTCAATACTATAAGCATTATGGCAATCGGATATTACCGCGGTTCGTCTGGTGGAACGCATATGCGTTCCATCAGCCGATCATGTGACCTGCACTTCCGGTTTCTGACTACAAACGGCTTAACACACCCCTTGATTGCTGACAGCACCTTGCTGCACAGGTGAACTTTATACAAACTTTATTTGCTACTCTTTATAACATGACACCCCAACACTTAGTCCTTTACTCCTGAGAAAGCCGGACTGTTCCGGCGATACGCGTTGGGTGCGTTCTCATTCTCACAGGTCCACTATACCAGCGGTTATTTAGGTTTGACATTTTTGTATTCAGACTTTATTCTGGTTTGCTTGTATTTTTAATGGTCTTACCTCATTTCATATTTGCTCCATGCTTGATATTGTATATCTATATGCTGGTTTATAATATACATGCTTAATTGTGGCATTTAGTGGACCTGAATGTGTCGGTTATATTTACTGCATACCGCACTTTGTTCTATTGTATACAATTTTTAATCTGTATTTGTTGGTGTGTCTAATAAACTTTATATTTTTGATAATTTTGGATGGTTGGATGTGCATATATGGGGTGGTTCTCATGACTCTCTCTTGGGTCAGCTACATTGTCTAATCTCTGCATAACACTGTGGTTGGTGTGTGTTAATTTGAATATAATAATTATGATACTAGACTAGCAGTGTATACTCACACCAAGTGTATCTAAATCATAGAATAAGCCATATAGAATTGTAATAAACAATGGCATAGGTCAAAATATATGGTAATCTTTGCACAGTAAAAAAAAAAAGAGCATCCATTTTTCATATATGTTAAATGTAAGACAAAGACCTGATGTGAAGCCCGCCAAATTTCACAATTGTAATTCCACTACTAGGTCTTTACCTTAAAGGGATTCTGTCACCAGGATTAACGATATGGAGATATTTGTATGTGTCCATTATAGTCTTAATGCAGTGTTTCCAATTATCCCTCTGTTTATGACCTGTGTGCCTTATATTCTTAAAAAAATTGATCTTATTCATATGTCAATCACCTCTGTCAGGACCCCAAGAGGTTGTCCCACGATCTCCTGGAGCCCAGCACCGCCCATTGATCCGGAGCCCAGCACTGCCTACTACTTTATATTCATTGCACTATCCTGATGTCATGTTATCTGCGCCGTAGTCTTGCCCTGGCGCAGTGGACACTGTAGACTGCGCCTGTGCGGACTACTGGCATCGACTTCAAATTGTCCACAGCGCGTGGCTGTGGCTGTCTCAGAGTACTTCGTGCCCAGCCACCACTACTTTTCCAGGTGAGCCATCCCTTCCCTGCACAACCAAGTGGGGGACAAAATCAGGTGTGCACTGTGCAACCCCATCTGTGGCAAGGTCCACCTAACTACGGATATGTGGACCAGTAAGCACGGTCAGGGATGTTATATCTCCCTAACAGTACACTGTGTAAATGCAGTGGCGGCTGGTCCTGAGGCGGATAGCAGTTTCGTGCATGTCCTCCCACCACCAAGGATTGCAGGGCCTCTCTCTTTGCCTCCTGTTGCTTCCTCCACCTACTCCCCTTCCTCATCCTCTACCGCCTCCTCATCCGGTCAGCGTAACAAACACGTTCACCACCAACTTCAGCACAGCCAGGGGTAAACGACAGCAGGCAGTTTTAAAACTTATCTGTTTGGGGGACAAACCCCACACTGCGCAGGAGCTGTGGACGGGCATTGAACAACATACCGATGAGTGGTTGGTGCAAGTGAGCATCAAGCCCGGCCTGGTGGTGTGCGATAATGGGCAAAATATTGTAGCAGCTCTGGGCCTAGCCGGTTTTACGCACATCCCTTACCTGGCGCATGTGCTAAATTTAGTGGTGCAGAGATTCCTGAAAAATTACCCCAACATGTCAGAGCTGCTGCAGAAAGTGCGGACCGTCTGTACGCGCTTTTGGCGTTCTCACTCTGCTGCTGCTCGCCTATCAGTGCTGCAGTGTGACTTCAGTATTCCCGCTCACCACCTCATATGCGAGGTGCCAACAAGGTGGAACTCCACCTTGCACATGCTGGCCAGACTGTGTGAGCAGCAGCAGGCGATAGTGGAGTTTCAGCTGCAGCACGCATGGGTGATTCGCTCTGTGGAACAGCACCTTTTCACCACCAATGAGCGGGCCTCCATGAGAGACCTGTGTGTCTTTTTGCGCTTTTTCAAGTACTCCACCAACATGGCCAGTGCCGATAACGCTGTACTCAGCATAACTATTCCACTTCTATGTCTCCTTGAAAAAACGCTTTGGGCGATGATGGAAGAGGATGTGGCACATGAGGAGGAGGAGGAAGAGGGATCATTTCATAGGGTTTCAGGCCAGTCATTCACAAGTGGCTCCGAGGGTGGGTTCCTGCAGCAACATATGCCAGGTACACAATTGTCCAGCCAGGGCACAGTTCTGGAGGATGACAAGGTGGAGGATGAGGAGGAAGAGATGGAGGAGAAGGAACCGTGTTCACAGTAGGGTGGCACCCAAACCAACTCATGGGCATCACTGGTGCGTGACTGGGGGGATACAGAGGACACAGACGATACACCTCCCACAGAAGACAGCTTGTCGTTGCCTCTGGGCAGACTGGCACACATGAGCAATTACATCCTGCAGTGTCTCCGCAACGACCGTTGAGTTGCCCACATTCTAACTTGTGCTGATTACTGGGTGGCCACGCTGCTGGATCCATCACTGGAGCATAATCGTAAGTGCACGCTGGTAGACGTGCTGCTGGTGGCATTCCTGCTTGACAGCGGGGGCACAGTGGAAGCACAAGGCATAGGAGGAGGAAGAGGTCACCAATGCAGCTGGGGCACCGCCAGCACCTCAGAAGGCAGGGTTAGCGTGGCCGAAATGTGAAAGCTTTGTCCACACGCCACAACAACCAGCACCACCAGCTGATATGAAATGTCTTAGCAGGAGGCAGCATTTCAGCAACATGGTGGAGCAGTATGTTGCTGCAGCCAGTGTATTGTTTGAACGTGTGTTTAGCATGGCAGGGGGCGTTATCACAGACAAGCGCAGCCGCCTGTTCACAGCCAATGTGGACAAGCTCACGTTCATTAAAATGAACCAGGCAGGGATCCCACAGGACTTGTCCGTAGCTTGTGCAAAATAGACTTGTATACCAGTCTCACCTAGCCGATGTTATATTTCAGCACACTTTATCATTGTTTTATTTCTTAAATTTCCCAATGTTTTGGGGTTTACCCTAATTTAAACAAAAAAATATATAAAAATAAATAAATATATACCAGGGTTGGCTACCTCCTCCTCCACCACCACTTCCACCGCCTCCTCACCCTCCTACTCCATGTGGACCTCCACCTCCTAGATCAAGATTATATTTTTTTTTTTTTACGCATTTTATGTTATTTTAAGTCATTTCACTAATTTGTACATTGTTGGGTGACATAACCAAATTTTTGGCTATGATATACCCCTGCTCTACATAGCAGACAGGGAAATACATTTCACTAATTCATCTTTTACATTGTTGTGTGACATTAGATAATTTTTGGCTGTGATATACCCCTGCTCTACATAGTGGACAGGGAATTAGATTTCACTAATTTGTCTGTTACATAGTTGGGTGGAATGCACCAATTTTGGGCTGTTATATACCCCTGCTCTACCTAGTGGACAGGGATATACATTTCACTAATTCGTCTGTTACATTGTTGTGTGACATTCACCAATATTTGCCTGTGATATACCTCTGCTCTACATTGTGGACAGGGAAATACATTTTACTAATTTGTCTGCTACATTGTTGGGTGAAATTCACCAATTCTTAGCTGTGATATACCCCTGCTCTACATTGTGGACAGGAAAATACATTTCAGTCATTTGTATGTTACATAGTTGGATGACATTCACCAATTTGTGGCTGTGATATACCCCTGCTCTACATAGCAGACAGGGAAATACATTTCACTAATTCATCTTTTACATTGTTGTGTGACATTAGATAATTTTTGGCTGTGATATACCCCTGCTCTACATAGTGGACAGGGAATTAAATTTCACTAATTTGTCTGTTACATAGTTGGGTGGAATGCACCAATTTTGGGCTGTTATATACCCCTGCTCTACCTAGTGGACAGGGATATACATTTCACTAATTCGTCTGTTACATTGTTGTGTGACATTCACCAATATTTGCCTGTGATATACCTCTGCTCTACATTGTGGACAGGGAAATACATTTTACTAATTTGTCTGCTACATTGTTGGGTGAAATTCACCAATTCTTAGCTGTGATATACCCCTGCTCTACATTGTGGACAGGAAAATACATTTCAGTCATTTGTCTGTTACATAGTTGGATGACATTCACCAATTTGTGGCTGTGATATACCCCTGCTCTACATACTGGACAGGGAAATACATTTCACTAATTTGTCTGTTATATTGTTGTGTGACATTCACCAATATTTGGCTGTGATATACCCCTGCTTTACATTGTGGACAGGGAAATGCATTTTTACTAATTTGTCTGTAACATTGTCGAGTGAAATTCACCAATTCTTGGCTGTGATATACCCCTGCTCTACATTGTGGACAGGAAAATACATTTCAGTAATTTGGCTGTTACATTGTTGTGTGACATTAAACAATTTTTGGCCGTGATATACACCTGATCTACATAGTGGACAGGGAAATAAATTGCACTAATTTGTCTGTTACATAGTTGGATGACATTCACCAATTTGTGGCTGTGCTATACCCCTGATCTACATAGTGGACAGGGAAATAAATTGCACTAATTTGTCTGTTGCATAGTTGGATGACATTCACCATTTTGTGGCTGTGATATACCTCTGCATTACCTAGTGGACAGGGAAATACATTTCACTAATTTGTCTGTTACATTGTTGTGTGACATTCACCAATATTTTTTTCAAATATAGCAGGCACTCCTCATCTTGTTATATAGGTAATCAAGGGTTGATATAATATTATTTATTATCACAATGTTATAACAACAGTGGTTTAAAATAACAATCTAAACAATAAAATAATATAAAAATATACAAAATATATAAAAGATGGTAGCAACAACATTGAAGTAGTTGTTAATGGTGGCAATCTTTAGCGACAATATTTGAAGCAGCAGTTATTTATAGCAGCAGTATTGTAGAAGGAGTAGTTATTGGTAACAGCAAATGTCATTAATGCTTGTAATTATCGGTGACAATGATAGAGACAATGTTGAAGTAGCAGTTGTTAGTTGCAGCAGTTGTTATTAATATCAATAATTATTCATGACAGTAGTTGTCAATAATTTTGTTGAATAGTTTATAAAGGAACAAACACTATAGAAACTATATACAGAATTGAAGAATATTCAAAATAAGAGAAATGTGAAAAAAAACACATAAAAAAGCATGTAAAACGCATATGCGTTTTTTCTATATATCGAAAATACATATGAAACCATACCAATTATTAAAGTCTTATTCATATGTACTGCATTTACTGATTTTAAACTGTCTTAAACCAAATTAATTTTTATTTTATTTTTTTATTGCACTCAATAACTTCCAGTGACACACTGGAAACCCCATGTAACAACATTTAGACATCTGATTTTAAATCGTATTGTTTATAATAACATTTTGGAAAATATGGGAAAAACGCATAAAAATTGCATTAAAATGGCGTAGAAATTACTTATGTGTTTTTTATCGAAAATCCATATTAAGCATTATTCATTCATTGTATTGACATTTTATATGTAGAGTTGAGCGAACCCGAACTGCAAAGTTCGGGTTCGTACCGAACTTTAGGGTTTTCGGCACCCGGACCCGAACCGGGTTCGGGTTCGGTGTTCTGCAATTTTTATGGCTCTTTTTGAAAGGCTGCACAACAGCCAATCAGCAAGCATCATATTACTTGCCCCAAAACTCCAATCACAGCCATGCCTACTATTGGCATGGCTGTGATTGGCCAACTGCGTCACTCTGCTCGGATTAGTGTAGGGAGAGGCTACAGCTGCTGTGAGGGAGAGATCAGGGAGAAATATTATCAAGAACTGTTTTTTGTACTCAGCGATCTACAGCAAAAGTGTTTTGTGGGTGCACTGCACAATTTTTTTAAGCCTTTTCTTCAGTTAGTCAATATCAATACATGATCTGCAGCCATTTTATGCAACAATAGTGCACCAGCACAGGCTATCTGCATGTCTGCAAGTTCAGAAATACTGCTTACTGGGGTTTAAAAAATACATCTGTTAAATATAGTGCACATCTGGGATTACACGTGCATAAGTGACGGTCACATTTAGTCCATAAATACGGCTTTGGCATACTGGGGGGAAAAAAGCCTCTGATATACTGCACATCTGGGATTACACCTGCTTAAGTGACTGTCACATTTAGGCCACAAGTACAGCTTTTTGGTTACTGGCGTGAAAAAAGCCTCTAATATATTGCACATCTGGGATTACACGTGCATAAGTGACTGTCAATTTAGGCCATAAATACGGCTCTGGCATACTGGGGTAAAAAAAGCCTCTGATATACTGCACATCTGGGATTACACATGCATAAGTGACTGTCACATTGAGGCCATAAATATGGCTTTGGCATACTGGGGTGAAAAAAAAACTTTGATATACTGCATATCTGGGAATACACGTGCATAAGTGACTGTCACATTTAGGCCAGAAATACAGCTTTTTGGTTACTGGGGTGAAAAAACCCCTATAATATACTGCACATCTGAGATTACACATGCATAAGTGACTGTCACATTTAGGCCATAAATACGGCTTTGTGGTTACTGGGGTGAAAAAAAACCTCTAATATACTGCACATCTGGGATTAGACAAGCATAAGTGACAAGCACATTTAGGCCAGAAATACGACTTTTTGGTTACTGGGGTGAAAAAACCCTCTAATATACTGCACATCTGGGATTAGACATGCATAAGTGACTGTCACATTTAGGCCACAAATAAGGCTTATAGGATACTGTGGTGAAAAAACCCTCTAATATAGTGCACATCTGTAATTACACATGCATAGGTGACTGTCACATTTAGGCAACAAAATACGGCTATTAGGTTACTGTTGTTAAAAAAACAAAAACATTTTTTCATATACTGCAAATCTGTGATTACACTTGCATAGGTGACTGTCACATTTAGGCCACAAATAAGGCTTTTAACCACTTCAGCCCCGCTAGGTGAAACCCCCTTCATGACCAGGCCACTTTTTACACTTCGGCACTACACTACTTTCACCGTTTATCGCTCGGTCATGCAACTTACCACCCAAATGAATTTTACCTCCTTTTCTTCTCACTAATGGAGCTTTCATTTGGTGGTATTTTATTGCTGCTGACATTTTTACTTTTTTTGTTATTAATCAAAATGTAACGATTTTTTTGCAAAAAAATGACATTTTTCACTTTCAGCTGTGAAATTTTGCAAAAAAAACGACATCCATATATAAATTTTTCGCTAAATTTATAGTTCTACATGTCTTTGATAAAAAAAAAATGTTTGGGCAAAAAAAAAATGGTTTGGGTAAAAGTTATAGCATTTACAAACTATGGTACAAAAATGTGAATTTCCGCTTTTTGAAACGGCTCTGATTTTCTGAGCACCTGTCATGTTTCCTGAGGTTCTACAATGCCCAAACAGTAGAAAAACCCCACAAATGACCCCATTTCGGAAAGTAGACACCCTAAGGTATTCGCTGATGGGCATAGTGAGTTCATAGAACTTTTTATTTTTTGTCACAAGTTAGCGGAAAATGATGATGATTTTTTTATTTTTATTTTTTTCTTACAAAGTCTCATATTCCACTAACTTGCGACAAAAAATAAAAAATTCTAGGAACTCACCATGCCCCTCACAGAATACCTTTGGGTGTCTTCTTTCCAAAATGGGGTCACTTGTGGGGTAGTTATACTGCCCTGGCAATTTAGGGGCCCAAATGTGTGAGAAGAACTTTGCAATCAAAATGTGTAAGAAATGACCGGTGAAATCCGAAAGGTGCACTTTGGAATATGCGCCCCTTTGCCCACCTTGGCAGCAAAAAAGTGTCACACATGTGGTATCGCCGTACTCAGGAGAAGTTGGGGAATGTGTTTTGGGGTGTCATTTTACATATACCCATGCTGGGTGAGAAAAATATCTTGGTCAAATGCCAACTTTGTATAAAAATATGGGAAAAGTTGTCTTTTGCCAAGATATTTCTCTCACCCAGCATGGGTATATGTAAAATGACACCCCAAAACACATTCCCCAACTTCTCCTGAGTACGGCGATACCAGATGTGTCACACTTTTTTGCTGCCAAGGTGGGCAAAGGGGCACATATTCCAAAGTGCACCTTTCGGATTTTGCAGGGCATTTTTTACACATTTTGATTGCAAAGTTCTTCTCACACATTTGGGCCCCTAAATTGCCAGGGCAGTATAACTACGCCACAAGTGACCCCATTTTGGAAAGAAGACACCCTAAGGTATTCCGTGAGGGGCACTGCGAGTTCCTAGAATTTTTTATTTTTTGTCACAAGTTAGCGGAAAATTATGATTTTTTTTTTTTCTCTTTTTTCCTTACAAAGTCTCATATTCCACTAACTTGCGACAAAAAATAAAAAATTCTAGGAACTCGCCATGCCCCTCACGGAATACCTTGGGGTGTCTTCTTTCCAAAATGGGGTCACTTGTGGCGTAGTTATACTGCCCTGGCAATTTAGGGGCCCAAATGTGTGAGAAGTACTTTGTAATCAAAATCTGTAAAAAATGACCGGTGAAATCCGAAAGGTGCACTTTGGAATATGTGCCCCTTTGCCCACCTTGGCATCAAAAAAGTGTCACACATCTGGTATCGCCGTACTCAGGAGAAGTTGGGGAATGTGTTTTGGGCTGTCATTTTACATATACCCATGCTGGGTGAGAGAAATATCTTGGCAAAAGACAACTTTTCCAATTTTTTTATACAAAGTTGGCATTTGACCAATATATTTTTCTCACCCAGCATGGGTATATGTAAAATGACACCTCAAAACACATTCCCCAACTTCTCCTGAGTACGGCGATACCAGATGTGTCACACTTTTTTGCTGCCAAGGTGGGCAAAGGGGCACATATTCCAAAGTGCACCTTTCGGATTTTGCAGGGCATTTTTTACACATTTTGATTGCAAAGTTCTTCTCACACATTTGGGCCCCTAAATTGCCAGGGCAGTATAACTACCCCACAAGTGACCCCATTTTGGAAAGAAGACACCCCAAGGTATTCCGTGAGGGGCATGGCGAGTTCCTAGAATTTTTTATTTTTTGTCGCAAGTTAGTGGAATATGAGACTTTGTAAGGAAAAAAGAAAAAAAAAGAAAAATCATCATTTTCCGCTAAATTGTGACAAAAAATAAAAAATTCTAGGAACTCGCCGTGCCCCCCACGGAATACCTTGGGGTGTCTTCTTTCCAAAATGGGGTCACTTGTGGCGTAGTTATACTGCCCTGGCAATTTAGGGGCCCAAATGTGTAAGAAGTACCTTGAAATCAAAATGTGTAAAAAATGGCCTGCGAAATCCGAAAGGTGCCCCTTTGCCCACCTTGGCTGCAAAAAAGTGTGACACATCTGGTATCGCCGTACTCAGGAGAAGTTGGGCAATGTGTTTTGGGGGGTCATTTTACATATACCCATGCTGGGTGAGAGAAATATCTTGGCAAAAGACAACTTTTCCCATTTTTTTATACAAAGTTGGCATTTGACCAAGATATTTTTCTCACCCAGCATGGGTATATGTAAAATGACACCCCAAAACACATTCCCCAACTTCTCCTGAGTACGGCGATACCACATGTGTGACACTTTTTTGCAGCCTAGATGCGCAAAGGGGCCCAAATTCCTTTTAGGAGGGCATTTTTAGACATTTGGATCCCAGACTTCTTCTCACACTTTCGGGCCCCTAAAAAGCCAGGGCAGTATAAATACCCCACATGTGACCCCACTTTGGAAAGAAGACACCCCGAGGTATTCAATGAGGGGCATGGCGAGTTCCTAGAATTTTTTTTTTTTTGCATAAGTTAGCGGATATTGATTTTTTTTGTTTTTTTTCTCACAAAGTCTCACTTTCCGCTAACTTAGGACAAAAATTTCAATCTTTCATGGACTCAATATGCCCCTCACGGAATACCTTGGGGTGTCTTCTTTCCGAAATGGGGTCACATGTGGGGTATTTATAGTGCCCTGGCTTTTTAGGGGCCCTAAAGCGTGAGAAGTCTGGAATATAAATGTCTAAAAATGTTTACGCATTTGGATTCCGTGAGGGGTATGGTGCGTCCATGTGAGATTTTATTTTTTGACACAAGTTAGTGGAATATGAGACTTTGTAAGAAAAAACAAAAACAAACAAAAAATGTCCGCTAACTTGTGCCAAAAAAAAAATGGCTGAATGGAGCCTTACCAGGGGGGGAGTGATCAATGACAGGGGGGTGATCAATGACAGGGGGGTGATCACCCATATAGACTCCCTGATCACCCCCCTGTCATTGATCACCCCCCCTGTAAGGCTCCATTCAGACGTCCGCATGATTTTTACGGATCCATGGATCGGATCCACAGAACGCATGCGGACGTCTGAATGGAGCCTTACAGGGGGGTTATCAATGACAGGGGGTGATCAGGGTAATCAGGGTGATCACCCCCCTGTCACTGATCACCCCCCCTGTAAGGCTCCATTCAGACATCCGCATGATTTTTTACGGATCCATGGATACATGGATCGGATCCACAGAACGCATGCGGACGTCTGAATGGAGCCTTACAGGGGGGTTATCAATGACAGAGGGTGATCAGGGTGATCAGGGTGATCACCCCCCTGTCACTGATCACCCCCCCTGTAAGGCTCCATTCAGACATCCGCATGATTTTTTACGGATCCATGGATACATGGATCGGATCCACAGAACGCATGCGGACGTCTGAATGGAGCCTTACAGGGGGGTTATCAATGACAGGGGGTGATCAGGGTAATCAGGGTGATCACCCCCCTGTCACTGATCACCCCCCCTGTAAGGCTCCATTCAGACATCCGCATGATTTTTTACGGATCCATGGATACATGGATCGGATCCACAGAACGCATGCGGACGTCTGAATGGAGCCTTACAGGGGGGTTATCAATGACAGGGGGTGATCAGGGTAATCAGGGTGATCACCCCCCTGTCACTGATCACCCCCCCTGTAAGGCTCCATTCAGACATCCGCATGATTTTTTACGGATCCATGGATACATGGATCGGATCCACAGAACGCATGCGGACGTCTGAATGGAGCCTTACAGGGGGGTTATCAATGACAGAGGGTGATCAGGGTAATCAGGGTGATCACCCCCCTGTCACTGATCACCCCCCCTGTAAGGCTCCATTCAGACGTCCGCATGATTTTTACGGATCCATGGATACATGGATCGGATCCGTAAAAATCATGCGGACGTCTGAATGGAGCCTGACAGGGGGGTGATCAATGACAGGGGGGTGATCAATGACAGGGGGTGATCAGGGAGTGTATATGGGTGATCACCCGCCTGTCATTGATCACCCCCCTGTAAGGCTCCATTCAGACGTCCGCATGATTTTTACGGATCCATGGATACATGGATCGGATCCGTAAAAATCATGCGGACGTCTGAATGGAGCCTGACAGGGCGGTGATCAATGACAGGGGGTGATCAGGGAGTGTATATGGGTGATCACCCGCCTGTCATTGATCACCCCCCTGTAAGGCTCCATTCAGACGTCCGCATGATTTTTACGGATCCATGGATACATGGATCGGATCCGTAAAAATCATGCGGACGTCTGAATGGAGCCTGACAGGGCGGTGATCAATGACAGGGGGTGATCAGGGAGTGTATATGGGTGATCACCCGCCTGTCATCGATCACCCCCCTGTAAGGCTCCATTCAGACGTCCGCATGATTTTTACGGATCCATGGATCGGATCCGTAAAAATCATGCGGACGTCTGAATGGAGCCTGACAGGGCGGTGATCAATGACAGGGGGTGATCAGGGAGTGTATATGGGTGATCACCCGCCTGTCATTGATCACCCCCCTGTAAGGCTCCATTCAGACGTCCGCATGATTTTTACGGATCCATGGATACATGGATCGGATCCGTAAAAATCATGCGGACGTCTGAACGGAGCCTGACAGGGCGGTGATCAAAGACAGGGCGGTGATCAATGACAGGGGGGTGATCAGGGAGTTTATATGGGGTGATCAGGGGTTTATAAGGGGTTAATAAGTGACGGGGGGGGGGGTGTAGTGTGGTGTTTGGTGGGACTGTACTGACCTACATGAGTCCTCTGGTGGTCGATCCTAACAAAAGGGACCACCAGAGGACCAGGTAGGAGGTATATTAGACGCTGTTATGAAAACAGCGTCTAATATACCTGTTAGGGGTTAAAAAATTCGGATCTCCAGCCTGCCAGCGAACGATCGCCGCTGGCAGGCTGGAGATCCACTCGCTTACCTTCTGTTCCTGTGAGTCCAGGAGGAATAGAGCAACCACCTCCCGGACGCATATACGCGTACGGCGGTCGGGAGGTGGTTAAGATACTGTGGTAAAAAAAAAATAATAATTTTTTCATATATTGCACATCTGTGATTACACTTGCATAGGTGACCGTCACATTTAGGCAACAAATACGGCTATTAGAATACTGTGGTGAAAAAAACCCTTTTTTTCATATACTGCACATCTGTGATTACACATGCATAGGTGACTGTAACATTTAGGCCACAAATACCACATATAGAGTAAAAAAAATAATTTGAGTGGAATACCCTACATCGGGGTTTTTATTATGGTTAGTTATTTTGAACAAACTTAACCACTTTTTACTTTGCTTTGTGGACGCTAACTATGAGGCAAAAATCTAATAAGGGACGCGGTCATGGTTTGTGGTGGTGGTGTTGGTGGAGCCTCTGGTGCAGGGAGAGGACTTGGCCGTTCTGCCACAGCTACACGTCCTACTGAACCTACTACCTCAGGTCCCAGTAGCCGCCAGAATCTACAGCGATATTTAGTCTGCCTAATGCCGTTCTAAGGATGGTAAGGCCTGAGCAAATACAGGCGCTAGTCAATTGGGTGGCTGACAGTGGATCCAGCACGTTCACATTATCTCTCACCAAGTCTTCTGCAGAAAGCGCACAGGTGGCGCCTGAAACCCATGCCCATCAGTCTGTCACATCACCCCCGTGCATATCGGGGAACCTGTCTGAGCCTCAAGTCATGCAGCAGTCTCTTATGCTGTTTGAAGACTCTGCTGGCAGGGTTTCCCAAGGGCATGTACCTAGCCCTTCCCCAGGGGTGGAAGACATAGAATGCACTGACGCACAACCACTTATGTTTCCTGATGAGGACATGGGAATACCACCTCAGCATGTCTCTGATGACGAAACACAGGTGCCAACTGCTGCGTCTTTCTGCAGTGTGCAGACCGAATAAGAGGTCAGGGAGGAAGACTGGGTGGAAGATGATGCAGGGGACGATAAGGTCCTAGACCCCACATAGAATGAAGGTCGTGCCACTGACTTTCAGAGTTCGGAGGAAGAGGCAGTGGTGAGACAGAGCCAACAGCGGAGCAAAAGAGGGAGCAGGGTGCAAAAGCAGAGCAGCCGTCGCCAAAACAGTTTGCCTGCTACTGGCCACCGTCAATGCCAGCATTTCTAAACTACTGGCCTTTGAAATGCTGTCATCCAGGCTGGTGGAGACGGACAGCTTCAAACAGCTCATGTTGCTTGCTGTCCCACAGTGCGTCGTTCCCAGCCGGCACTACTTCTCCAGGAGAAGCCGTGCCCAACCTGCACAACCAAGTATCGGATAAAATCAAGTGTGCACTGCACAATGCCATCTGTGGCAAGGTCCACCTAACCACAGATATGTGGACCAGTAAGCACGGCCAGGGATGCTATATCTTCCTAACTGCACGCTGAATAAATGTAGTGGCGGCTGGGCCCCAGGCGGAGAGTTGTTTGGCGCACGTCCTTCTGCCGCCAAGGATCACAGGGCATCATCCTTTTGCCTCCTGTTGCCTCTTCTTCCTACTCGGCTTCCTCCTCCTCTTCTACCACCTCCTCATCCGGTCAGCGACAGACCTTCACCACCAACTTCAGCACAGCCAGGGGTAAACGTCAGCAGGCCGTTCTGAAACTAATGTGTTTGGGGGACAGGCCCCACACCGCGCAGGAGTTGTGGCGGGGTATAGAACAACAGACCGACGAGTGGTTGCTGCCAGTGAGCCTCAAGCCCGGCCTGGTGGTGTGCGATAATGGGCGAAATCTCTTTGCAGCTCTGGAACTAGCCGGTTTGACGCACATCCCTTGCCTGGCGCATGTGCTGAATTTTGTGGTGCAGAAATTCATTCACAACTACCACGACATGTCTGAGCTGCTGCATAAAGTGCGGGCCGTCTGTGCACCTTCCGGCGTTCTCATCCTGCTGTTTGCTCTAGACAACTGAGACAAGAGGTCGCCAACGCAGCTAGCGCCAGCACATCAGAAAGCAGGGTTAGCATGACCAACATATGGAAAAGCTTTGTCACCTTGCCGCAACAACAGGCCCCAACTGCTGATATGGAGCGTGTTAGCAGGAGGCAGCATTTGAACAACATGGTGGAAAAGTACCTGTGGACACGACTACACATAATAACTGATGGTTCTGCCCCATTCAACTTTTGGGTCTCCAAATTGTCTACATGGCCAGGACTTGCCCTGTATGCCTTGGAGGTGCTGGCCTGCCCTGCAGCCAGAGTACTCTCTGAATGTGTATTTAGCACAGCAGGAGGCGTCATTACAGACAGACGCAGCCGCCTGTCCACAGCCAATGTGGACAAGCTCACGTTCATTAAAATGAACCAGGCTTGGATCCCACAACACTTGTCTGTACTTTGTGCAGAATAGACATTAATACAACCATCAAACATACATTCTTGTACTCAAGTCAAGTGCAATTTAGGGGCCTAAATCTCTCAAAATCCTCTGTTGTATTGCTGGGTGACATGAACCCCCTTTTGCCATGAATGAACCCCTGCTGTGCCTGGGTGACATGGGCCTAAATTTCTCAAAATCCTCTGTTCTATTGCTGGGTGACAAGAACCCCTTTTGCCGTGAATGAACCCCTGCTCTGCATTGCTGACAGGGGCCTAAATCTCTCAAAATCCTCTGTTCTATTGCTGGGTGACAAGAACCCCCTTTTGCCGTGAATGAACCTCTGCTGTGCCTCGGTGACAGGGGCCTAAATCTCTCAAAATCCTCTGTTGTATTGCTGGGTGACATGAACCCCCTTTTGCCATGAATGAACCCCTGCTGTGCCTGGGTGACAGAGGCCTAAATCTCTCAAAATACTCTGTTGTATTGCTGGGTGACAAGAACCCCCTTTTGCCGTGAATGAACCCCTGCTGTGCTTGGGTGACAGGGGCCTAAATCTCTCAAAATCTTCTGTTGTATTGCTGGGTTACAAGAACCCCCTTTTGTCGTGAATGAACCCCTGCTGTGCCTGGGTGACAGGGACCTAAATCTCTCAAAATCCTCTGTTGTATTGCTGGGTGACAAGAACCCCCTTTTGCCGTGAATGAACCCCTGCTGTGCCTGGGTGACAGGGGCCTAAATCTCTCAAAATCGTCTGTTCTATTGCTGGGTGACATGAACCCCCCTTTTGCCGTGAATGAACCCCTCTCTGGCATAGAACCCTGATTTCCCGTTACCCGTGATCACCATGGTAGGCACATAAAAGAACATCAAAAGTTGATAGGGAAGATATCCAATTGGATCAAGTCCGTCACGTCCAGAGTTGGAGAGAACCAGGCGGTGAGGTTTGTATAGGGGAAAATGGAAGCCACATATAGGGAGTGATCGGGTTGTCAATCAATCCTAATTCGATTCTTCATAATGAGTAATTATTGTAAATACAAGGATATCAAGCCGTAAATATCGGAGTATGTAATCCTAATATAGGGCATATTTATCCTGGAGAATAGGGGGTGTGGTATACATGGACATCTCACAAAGTGATCCTCCATGCAGACCCGCAGGACCACAGGGTGCTGAGCGTTTTCACACCCTTCATCCCTGTAGCCTACATCCACCCCCCACATCACCACAATTCGTAAATTCCTCCATTCACGACTCATCCATTTCATTAAATATAAAGCCATAACTCCAACCCTACTCTCTCATGGGGCCTCCTTGAACGATCGCCATCATCTTCTTCCGCCGTGATAATGTACTTAAAAAATAATAGAATCCCTTTCAGAGTTGAACCGTTCTGAAAGTTCTGAAAAAGTAAAAAAAACAAATAGTTAAAATGCCAGACACCAAAGGTGATCACATAACCAAAAGAGCCAGAGGAAAGCAAAACCCCCAGGGAGTCACAAACAAAGAGAAAAAGTTCCAACAAACTACATTATATTCCATTTAAAGTCCACATTTAGGCCCTGTGGTTTGAGTGACTGTAGGCGGTGTATCCATCGCAATTCCCTATGTTTAAGGGTCACTGTGCGGTCACCACCTCGTCTACCTCTTTGGACCTGATCTATGATCACACATTTTAGATCTTTTTCCGTATGACCACGTTCTACAAAATATTTTGGAACCGGTAGATCCAGTCTTTTACGTCTTATCGAGAAGCGATGATTATTCAGACGTGTTTTCATGTCACATGTGGTCTCCCCCACATAGAGGAGGCCACATGGGCATTTCAGCACATATATGACATACGTGCTATCACACGTGAGATAATGACGAATATCATATTGTACCCCAGTACCTGGGTGTGTGAACACCTTACCCTTCATTATATACGCACAGTTCACGCACGTGAGGCACGGGAAACATCCGTCCTTCTTGTGCCGAGAGATGTTTGTACCTTCTTCTTGATAGGGACATCAGCCTTCACCAGCCTGTCATGTAGATTGGTTGGCCGTCTATATGAAAGGAGTGGAGGCCTAGCTAGTAATTCAATCTTGGGAAAATTGCTCTGTAGGATAGGCCAATGTTTTTTCAATATATTGGCTATATCCTTGCTCTGCTCTGAGTATGTTGATACAAATGGGATCTGCTTTGCTTTCAGTTTCAGTTTCTTTCCCTCCTCTCCCTGCGGGAGCTGTGTTCTCCTTAGATGTTTTTCGAGATTTCTTTGTGGGTACCCCCTTTGTCTAAATTTGTTGACCATTTGTCCATATCTGACAGGCAAGTTCTCAGGATCCTGCACGATTCTCTTCACGCGCAGTAATTGACTGCGCGGTAAGGACTCGATACAGGGTCTAGGGTGACAACTTTCATACCGCAATAATGTATTACAATCAGTAGACTTGGTGAAGATGTCCGTAGACAATCTATCACCGACTATAGTCACCATTGTGTCAAGGAACTGGACCTGTTTAAAGCAGTGTGTTAATATAAATACAATCTCACTATCCATATCATACAAGTAGCAGTGAAATTGTTCCAGAGACTCTGTATCACCTTGCCAAACGAGGAAGACATTGTCTATGTATCGCCACCACCCCAATACTTTGTTGAAGTGGTGGGACACATAGACAAGGTCCTCCTCGAGTGACGCCATAAACACATTTGCATACGTGGGGGCCACATTGGACCCCATTGCGGTCCCACATAATTGCAGAAAAAACTGCTCCCCAAACATAAAATAATTATGTCTCAGGACCAGATTCAGTAGTCGAATGATAAAATCACGACAACCTCCAGAATAGTCACTACGTTCCAAACATCTTCTGACCGCATTAACTCCACGTTCATGATCTATAGATGTATAAAGACTGGTGACATCAAACAATCAGTGTCACAGCATATATTTATACCCACAATCCTTAGTGGGTTAATTAACAGAGTGATTAACAATAGCATGATCAATACCATATAAAAAACATGAATAACATACAAATTCTTTCCAAAATAATCTGTGAAATCCTGACTTCATATCATACAATAGAACCACGATTTTATACATAGTGAAACTTCATAGATCATATGTAAACATTACCATATTCATAAAGTACCTCGTGCTTTCAATTAACGTGAGCACCTGCATGTGCTAATTATGCGGTCAATAGGCCGCGTGGTTTAAAAACTTACAGCAAGGAGTAAGATGATGGCAGCAGCCATCTCCGCGTCCCCATACCTCCACCGCGTATGCTCCATATCTTAGCAACCGATGTCCAAACTCCCAGGCCGCGCTCTACAATGACGTCAGCCGTGATGTTCACACCAGTCGCCAAGCCCCGCCCCTGAAGCCTAGTGATGCGGGAGGACGCCTCCATGTCCGGCCCCTGGGTCACATGACTGATCATGGGAACCATAGCCTGGCAACAGGAAAGCGCTCACCCCTAATACACCACAGCCTCCAGAGTTGGAGAGAACCGGGCGGTGAGGTGTGACACCGTGGTGTGGGACCACCGCCTCTTCCTCCGAACTACACAGGTCACTTGCATGACCTTGATTCCATGTGGGGTCGAGGACCTCATCATCCTCCACATCATCTTCCACTCAGTCTTCACCCCTTCCCTCCTTGTCAGTCTGCACACTGCAGAAAGCCACAGCAGTTGGCACCTGTGTTTCGTCATCATCCGAGATGTGTTGTGGTGGTCCTCGCATGTATTCATCCTAAAATATAAGTGGTTGGGCATTGGTGCACTCAATCTCTTCCACTTCTGGGGCAGGGCTATGGGGATGGCCATGGGAAACCCTGCTAGCAGAGTCATCAAAAAGCAGAAGAGACTGCTCCATGACTTGGGGCTCAGACTGCTTGGCTGATTTGCAAGGGGGTGAAGTGAAGGACCGATGGACATGGGCTGCAGGTGCCAACTCTGATCGTTCAGCAGGAGACTGGGTGGGAGACAATGTGAAGGTACTGGAGGCCCTGTCAGCCACCCAATCTACTATCGCCTGTACGTGTTCTGGCTTCACCATTCGGAGAGCCGCATTCAGCCCTATCAAATAACACTGAAGGTTCTGTCACCTACTCGCACCTGAGGAAGGTGTTTCACTTGTGCGTGTAGCTGGCACAGATTGACCATGTCCTCTCCCTGCAACAGGAGCTCCACCAGCAATACCATGACTGGGGCCACATCCCTTATTTGACCCTCTCCTTATTCTTTGCGTTCACCCACCAAGCCAATAGATGTTTTTTGTCAGGCGACAATGTAACCGCCCAAAGACAACAATTAAGTTCACTGAGAGTAAGGCAGTGCAGGTGTCATAAAGAGGAAAAATTTATTGAGGTCACACAACAGCGTGACAGGCGAAAAGGTGTGTTTTTTTTTTTTTTTTTAACCCAGAATATGATTTCAGTATTTCAAGCTTGTATTTCACTGTGACAAATGCACCAGATGTAGGTTATTGCAAAAAATGGGTGTTTTTTTTTTTAAACCCAGAATATAATTGCAGTATTTCAAGCTTGTATTTCACTGTCACAAATGCAACAAAGGACACAAATGTATTATCTTGCTCAAAATGGTTGTTTTAAGAATACTAGAATATAACAGCGGTATATCACGCTTGTTTTTGGACTGTCAGAAATGCAGCAAATACCACAAATGTATTATCTTGTCCAAAATGGGCGTTTTTTTAATAACAGGATATAACAGCACTATTTAACGCTTGTATTTCACTGTGACAAATGTAGCAGAGTACCCAGATGTAGGGTATTGCAAAAAAAATTGTGTTTTTTTTTAAACCAGAATATAATTGCAGTATTTCAAGCTTGTATTTCACTGTGACAATGACAAATGCAGCAAAGGCCCCAGATATAGGGTATTGCCAATAATAGTTTTTTTTTTTTTTTAAACAGAATATTATTGCAGTATTTCAAGCTTGTATTTCACATTGACAAATGCAGCAAAGGCCCCAGATGTAGGGTATTGCCAAAAATGGGTGTTTTTTAAACCCAGAATATTATTTCAGTATTTCAAGCTTGTATTTCACATTGACAAATTCAGCAAAGGCCCCAGATGCCGGGTATTACCAAAAATTTGTGTTTTTTTTAAACCCAGAATATTATTGCAGTATTTCAACCTGGTATTTCTCAGTGACAAATGCAGCAAAGGACCCAGATGTTAGGTATTGCCAAAAATGGGTGTGTTTTTTTTTTTTTAACCCAGAATATTATTGCAGTATTTCAACCTGGTATCAGTGACAAATGCAGCAAAGGCCCCAGATGCAGGGCATTACCAAAAATTTGTGTTTTTTTAAACCCAGAATATTATTGTAGTATTTCAAGCTTGTATTTTACAGTGACAAATGCAGCAAAGGCCCCAGATGTAAGGTATTGTCAAAAATGGGTGTGTTTTTTTTTTTTTAACCCAGAATATTATTGCAGTATTTCAACCTGGTATCAGTGACAAATGCAGCAAAGGCCCCAGATGCAGGGCATTACCAAAAATTTGTGTTTTTTTAAACCCAGAATATAATTGCAGTATTTCAATCTTGTATTTCATAGTGACAAATGCAGCAAAGGCCACAGATGTAGGGCATTGCAAAAAAAATGGCGTTTTTTTTAAACCCAGAATATAATTGCAGTATTTCAAGCATGTATTTCACTGTGACAATGACAAATGCAGCAAAGGCCTCAGATATAGGGTATTGCCAATAATATTTTTTTTTTCATAAAATTTTTATTTATAAAATATAACGTAACAAGGTACATATATAGGTATCTTGGACGTCAAGCATGACGTAAATTTTGCACATTTGAAAACATTCCAAAATGACGAGAGGCAATATCACGGAGTGTACAGGCATACAAATGAGAAGACATTGGTCACATTTATATCATATGAGATCCCTGGTGATAGTGTTTCTTGCTTTGGACTTTCGTGTCAAGATGGACTCTAGATCAGCTTCCACATTAATGAACAGATGTGGGATGGAGCATCTTATTTGGAGTGTCTATACTCGGACCACATTTTCCAATGTTTACAAAAATTATTGTGACTACGTGTTTCCCAGGAGGAAATTTCCTCAAACCTGAACAGTTGGTCAACTTTCAATTTCCACTGTTCCAGGGAAGGAGTAGAAGTCGTTAACCAAAGTTTGGGCACCAGTAACCTG
Source organism: Bufo gargarizans (assembly GCF_014858855.1). NCBI lineage: Eukaryota > Metazoa > Chordata > Amphibia > Anura > Bufonidae > Bufo > Bufo gargarizans. The sequence continues at coordinate 263,160,350 of NC_058084.1, forward strand.
GCAGCAATCAGAAGTTGCCTGAAGAGAAATGGAGGATGAGGAGGTACTGTTTGGGTGTTCAGATTGAGTAGTGCTAGTGAAGGGGATAGCAGTATATTGGTGTGGCAGATTTGATTGCTGAGATCAAAGATGATTTTCCACCACTTGTTGATTATGGGACAGGACCACCATATGTGGAAAAATGTCCCCCTGTCTCCCAGGCATCTCCATTATTTATCCGTCGCTGTGTCTGAATAAAGGGAGGTCACGTCAGGAGTTTTGTACCACCTTGTTAAAAGTTTGTACCCATTCTCCTGTATACGAACACAGCGAGAGGACTTATGTGGGGCTAGTAACAGTTTTGGTAAGTCGGATATCGAAAGATCTATGTCTAAGTCTTTTTCCCATCTGCTGATGAAGGCTGGCTTAACAAGTAACGGAAGAGTATTAAGTCTTCGATATAATTGTGAAATTAGCTTTTTGGGGGAATTGGGGTGTATGATAAGAGATTCAGCTCATACCAAGGGTCTAAGCTGATCCCTGCCCAAGATATGTTGCGAGATAAATGAATGTAAGTATAGTAAAGCCGGTGAGAACTTGTGATGAAGATTCAGTTTTGTTTGAATCTCATTGATAGGGGGGGCATCAGGTTGAAAAAAATGTAGAAATAGTGATGTTTGATTCCCTGATGTCGCGTGGGGTGAAACCTCTTATTACTGGGAGGGAGGTGCCTATAATATCCCCCACCGAAAGAATCGGAGATGGGAAGGGTATCCCACAGTGTGTGGATTAAGGCTTTTCCACGCCTGAAGAGTAGCTTGGATTATTGGAAAGGAGTTTTTTTTTTTTTAAACAAGAATATTATTTCAGTATTTCAAGCTTGTATTTCACATTGACAAATTCAGCAAAGGCCCCAGATGCCGGGTATTACCAAAAATTTGTGTTTTTTTAAACCCAGAATATTATTGCAGTATTTCAGCCTGGTATTTCTCAGTGACAAATGCAGCAAAGGACCCAGATGTTAGGTATTGCCAAAAATGGGTGTTTTTTTAAACCCAGAATATTATTGCAGTATTTCAAGCTTGTATTTTACAGTGACAAATGTAGCAAAGGCCCCAGATGTAAGGTATTGCCAAAAATGGGTGTGTTTTTTTTTTTTTAACCCAGAATATTATTGCTGCATTTCTAGCTTGTTTTTCACTGTGACAAATGCAGCAAAGGCCCCTGATGTAGGGTATTGCCAAAAGTCAGTGTTTTTTTTAAAACCCAGAATTTTATTGTAGTATTTCAAGCTTGTACTTCACAGTGACAAATGCAGAAAAGGACCCAGATGTAGGGTCTTGCAAAAAATGGGTGATTTTTTTAAACCCAGAATATAATTGCAGTATTTCAAACTTGCACTTGACTGTCACAAATTCAGATATGCTGTGCTGATGCACTGAACTTGCATAAAATGGCCGCCAACGCCCACCTAATTAACAGACGGATAAAAGTTATTTTTCTTTGTCACTGGGCTCAGGGCAGGGTAAAAAATTTGTGCACTGCACCCACAAAACAAAATCGTTGTAGATCGCTGAGTTAACAAGCTCTTCTGATAAAATATTATTTCCTATTTTCTCCCTCACAGCAGCCGCCTATCCCTACACTAATAAGAGCAGAGTGACGTGCAGTGCTACGTGACTCCAGCTTATATATAGGCTGGGTCTCATGTTGCACTGGCCAATCAGAGCCATGTCATTAGTAGGCATGGCTGTGATGGCTTCTAAGGGCACACGAGTTAAACGTTTGTTGATTGGCTGCTCTGCAGCCTTTTAAAAAGCGCTATTAATTCGTCGAACACCGAACCCAAACCCAAACTTTTACTGAAAAGTTTGGGTTCGGGTCCAGGGTCCAAAATCTTTTCGAACAACCCTAAATGTGATGTTTTTGGTATGGGCACTTCCTGTGATGTCTTTCAGTATACGTAATGCCCCTATTGTCTGTCAGCAATTTATGAGCAACATCTTCAGGGATGTCTTCTTGCAATATGTCTTGTCTGACTGAAGAGTCATCACAAGCATGTCTTCTCTTTATGCCAAATTAAAGAAAAGAGCTTCCTTTCCTGAAGTACATAATCTCTCGCTAGGGACTTTGCATGGACCCAGAAAAAAGTCTCTGCAGTCTTTAGCTGGATGCCACCTGTGGATGTTAAGGCTCCTTAAAAGTCCATATCAGTTTATCCAAAAGGTTTGGTTTGTTGCCTAAAGCAGCCCGAACTCTGGAGCAAATATCTATATTTGCCAGCCTCTCAAGTTCATGCTATTTCATATCTCTACTTCTTCTCTGATCTGGCCCTTTATAATCCATCCAGATATCTGAAGCAACTTTCTTCTTGAAGGTTGATGCCTCTTCTGTTGGAGTCCATGCAGTTCTTCCTCAACAGTTGGGAAGCAAGTGTTTTTCTATCCAGAAAGAAGCATTATTTGTCAGATGGACTGCAGCTAAAAGGAAACCTGTCATCAAATAAGTGGTTGCAGAGAACCAACATCACAATCATTGCAGGCCGGGCCTAGAAAAGAGTCATGGCCACCTGAGAAGAGTCATGGTTATTCATGAATTCCTGCTCTCCCTGCCCACCTGCTGATGACTGACAGTCTTCTACCTAGTTTTTGCTCTTTCTCTCTAGGAGAGAACTGCCAATCATCAGCAGATAATGTAGGTGAAAGTGCAGGAGATTATGAATAACCATGACTTTTCTCAGGTAGATTTGACTCTTTTCAAGGCCTGTGCTGGAATGATTAACCACATACTTTTAGCTCATGAATGACACACCGCTGAAATCAGCATTGCTGTCACTAATTTATGCTGCCCTCAGCGAGGTCAGCATAAAGTTGATGACAGGTTTCCTTTAAGGTTTCCACTATTTGGTACATTACTATATAACATAAGCTTGTGTATCATGCAGTTTGTCACAGTGCTAGTATTACCTCTTTGTTAATATTAGTGTTGGCATGCTCAGCCGAACAAAAATGTTACTACAGCAACGCGATGCTCGGCACATCGTGGTGTTCAGCCAAATTCCGCGTGTGCTCTAGCGCAATGCTCGAGTCTCCTCCCCGCCCTTTTGTTGGCTGCTACGCAGCCAATAAATGTGCAGGTGAGTACTGTCGTTCACTGTAATGCCGTAGCCATGTTGGCTACTGGCATTACAGTGATTGGCTGGCCGGAATGAGTCATTGGGTGCTATATAGCACCCGATGACACGTGTTCGGATCAGTCTTAGTCAGGAAGAGTTGTGCTGAAGAAGGAATAGATAGTGTAGGGAGTGAAATACTAATATTTTTATTGAAAAAACTTGTTAGAGACCCAAAAGTCTATTTAAGGACTATTGTTGTATCTGGCAGCAATATAATTATTCGTGCACCCTACGCTAAATTGCGTGGAATTGTTAGAGACCCAAAAGTCCTCTTAAGGACTATAGTTGTATCTGGCAGAAATATATATTTTTAGCGCAACCTGCATTAAATAGCTTGCAATTGTTTGGCCGCTGCAGACAGCGACATTCTCTGTGCTACATCTCCTGTCTAATGTGTGCGCAGCCTCAAAATATCTGTGACATCCAGTTTACTTTTTCCGTAGACAATGTCCTCTGCGGACAGTTACATTACCTGAGCTGCATCTCCTGTATAAGGTTTGCGTATCCGAAATATCAGTGACTTTCAGTCAATTTTTTTTGTTGCTGGTGGCAGCGACATTACCTGTGCTACATCTCCTGTATAACGTTTGTGCAACCTAAATATCAGTGACATTCATTCAGTGCAATTTTTTATTAGCCCGTGGTGACAGCAACATTACTTGTGCTATACCTTCTGTATAACGTTTGTGCAACCTAAATATCAGTGACATTCATTCAGTGTAATTTTTTATTAGCCGGTGGTGACAGCGACATTACTTGAGCTATACCTACTTGATGATGTTTGCGCATGCTAAAATTATCTGTGACATTCAGTGTACTTTTTTCATAGACGCTGCAGACAGCGGCACTATCTGTGCTACATCTCTGTTTAACATATGCGCATTCTGTGTACTTTATTTGTGCATACACTCCCAAAACCTGTGCTACTGTACGTGTGACATACTTGCAAGCATATATACCATTTAATATGCCCAAGGCAAGCAGTAAGAGATGAGGAAGTGGCTGCTCTGCTGATGGTGCTCGCAGAGGCTGTGGCCCTTGGTGTGGTGAAACTGCGCCTGCTGCCAGAGCACAAGAAATACACTAATCCACGATACCTAGCTTCATGTCCCAGTTTGCAGGGTGGCGAAGTACACCATTGTCAAACCAGTGCGAGCTAATGGTCGGTTTGATTGCAGCAGATAACGCTTCCAGTCAGTTAAACCCCACCCTGTCTTCCACAAAATCCAGTCTCAGTAGCCAAGAGTCTGGTCAACAGAATCCTCGCTCTGATCCTCCTTCCTCCCACAATGGAGAGTCTTTGCAAACAATTGATCCCACACTCGGATATTCCGAGGAGCTCTTTTCATCGCCATTCCTTAATTTGGGCCTCCCGCCAAAACCGCTTGAAGAGGTACATGAGGAGATCTTGTCCCCTGATTCCCAAACTCTTGAGCATCCACAGTCAGAAGAAGATGGCGATGGGGAACGGCAATTAGTGTTTCACAAGGTAGATGATGATGAGACACAGTTGTCAATAAGTGAGGTTGTTGTTAGGTCAACAAGTCAGGAGGATAACCAGAGTGAGGAAGTTGAAGAGGAGGTGGTGGACGATGAATTCACTGACCCAACCTGGGAAGGTGGCAAGCCGAGCAAGGAAATCAGTACAGAAGGTAGAGGGATCCACAGCACCACAACAGGCTGGAAGAGGCAGTGGGTGGCAAAAGGGAGAAGGCGAGCCATACCAAACAGACTCGCAATTGTTCCCCGGAGCACCCTCTAGTGGAAATATCCCTTGCCAAGGGGTAGGTGTTCTGTAGTCTTTTTGAGGAAAGTGCAGAAGAGAAAAGAATTCTCATTTGCAACTCGTGCCATACCAAAATGAGCACTAGCACTAGCAACCTCACCACCACCAGCATGATCGGCCACATGGCATCAAAGCACCCTAATAGGTGGGCCGAATGCCTGGGTCCACAATCAGTGTCTGCGAGTCACACCACTGCATCCTCTTCCCCTGTGTTATGTGCTGTCGAATCCCCTGTTCAAAACGCAGGCTCGGATGCCTCCCACCATGCACCTGGACCTTCAGAAGCACCATCAGCTAGCACATCCACTTCTGTGTCCCAGCACGGCGTACAAATGTCTATACCCCAGACCTTTGAACGAAAACACAATAGCCCAGCCACTCACCCACAGGCCATAGCACTACCTGTAAATGTGCACCTTTCAAAATTGCTGGCCCTGAACATTTTACTATTTAGGTATGTGGACACTGAGACTTTCCACAGCCTGATGGCAGTGGCCTTCCCGCATTACTCTGTCCCCAGCTGCCAATTTTTTTAATGGTGTGCAGTTCCAGCTTTACACCAGCATGTGTCCCGTAACATCACCCGTGCCCCGACCAACGCAGTTATAGGGAAGGTCCACTTAATGCATGACAGATGGACAAGTGCTTTTGGCCAGGGAAGCTACATTTCCCTGACGGCACACTGTGTGAACGTTATGGAGGCCGGGAGCGAGTCGTACCCTGGGATGGCACAGGTGCTACCGACGCCAAGGATTGCAGACCCTACTTCCATCACGGTTTCCACCACCACCTACGCTAGTGGCTGCAACCCCCCCCCCCCTACTCCTCCTCTGCCTCCTCCTCCACGTCCACCTCTGAATTATCATCTTGCAGCACCAGTCAGACATTAGTCAGTAGCTGGAAGCAGTGTAGCACTGCTGTGGGGAAGCGGCAACAGGCAATGCTTAAACTGGTCTGCATAGGTGACAAACAGCACACAGCCGCAGAGCTGTGGCAGGGGATAAGGGACCAGACTGAGCTGTTGCTCTTGCCGCTCAACCTACAATTCGGCATGGTTGTGTCTAAAAAATGCTATAACTTGGTGGCGGCTTTGGAGCTCGGCAAGCTCACACATATCCTATGCCTTGCCCATGTGTTCAACCTAGTGTTTCAGTGGTTTCTCAAATCCTATCCCAATTTGCCTGAGCTACTGGGAAAGGTATGCCGTGTGTGTGCCCATTTCAGCAAGTCATCGACAGCTTCCGCTGGTCTGGCAAGGCTGCAGCAGTGCTTGCAATTGCCAGATTACCAACTGTTGTGCGACATTAGCATGCACTGGAACTCCACGTTCCACATGTATGCCAGGATTTGTGAGCAGCAGAGGGCAGTAGTGGAATACCAGCTGCAACATGGTAGTCACACCTTTCCAGTCAGCTTCTGCTCTTCAGAAGCGACAAGTGGGCATTAATGTCTGACCTCTGTGAGGTTTTACGCAACTTTGGGGAATCAACACAGATGGCGAGCGGCGATAACGCTATTATCAGCGTAACCATCCCACTTCTGTTATGAGGAGTAGTAGGAGGAAGAGGAGACGGTTGCCTCCGCTACAGAAGGTATTACCCATTGAAGTTTTATTCCATCTGTTCAGCGTGGATGGGTAGAAGAGGAGGAAGAGGATGAGGATTTTTGTTGTGGAGAGGACGAGCAAAATGGTGCAATACCAGAAGGTCCTTGTGGAAAAATTTCTCCCAAAATTTCCAGCTGACAACGCTGGCTGCAGAGTACGTAGTTTGGTGGCCAACCAAGATGGGGAGATGAGGGAAACAGACAGCAGTTCCAACAGAGGCAGGGCAACACTCTCCAAGGCCTGGGACAGTTTTATGACACCCCCCCCCCAGCACACTCAACCTGATGTGCAGGTTAGTGTCAAAAAGAGGGAAAAATTTGGGAAGGAGTACATAGCAGACCGTGTCAGCATCCTCGGGGATCACTGTGTGCCTTACAACTATTGGGATTTTAAGCTGGACATGCGGCAGAAACTGGCGCTCTATGCCTTGGAGGTGCTGGCCTTCCCTGCTGCCAGAGTTTTGTCAGAGAGTGTATTTAGTGCTGCTAGGGGCATAATAACTGATAAGCACATCCGACTGTCAACTGAAAATGCTGACCGCTTGACTCTTATAAAAATGAACAGGCCTGGCTTGCCCCTGACTTCTTTACTCCACCAGAAGAAAGTGGCTGGACATAAAGGCACTCTAATGTGGCTTTTTTGGTGTATTAAATACACTGTATTCCCATGCACCCCTTCCACCACTAAAAAGGTATATGGTTCAATCTCCCTTTTTTCGTCCTCCTCCTCCATGATATCAACATGCTTATTAGGCTGCCCTCACTTCTAATGTTGTATAGGGTCAGCTCAGCAGCAGGCCCTCACCCATAATGTTTTAGAGCAGGCATCCTCAAACTGCGTCCCTCCAGCTGTTGCAAAACTATAACTCCCAGCATGCCCGAACAGCCTACAGGTATCAGCCTACAGCAGGGCATTGTGGGAGTTGTAGTTTTACAACAGCTGGAGGGCTGCAGTTTGAGGATGCCTGTTTTAGAGGGTCACCAGCAGGCCCTCGCCCATAATGTTTTTGAGGGTCACCAGCAGGCCCTTGCCCATAATTTTTTTGAGGGTCACCGACAGGCCCTCGCCCCTAATGTTTTAGAGGGTCACCAGCAGGCCCTGGCCCATAATGTTTTTGAGGGTCACCAGCAGGCCCTCACCCATAATGTTTTAGAGGGTCACCAGCAGACCCTTGTTCTTAATGTTTTAGAGCAGGGATGCTCAACCTGCATCCCTCCAGCTGTTGTAAAACTACAACTCCCATCATGCCATGCTGTAGGCTGATAGCTGTAGACTGTCTAGGCATGCTTGGAGTTGTAGTTTTGCAACAGCTGGAGGGCCACAGGTTGGGCATCACTGTTTTAGAGGGTCACCAGCAGACCCTCGCCCCTAATGGTTTAGATGGTTAGCTCAGCCGCAGACCCTCACCCCTAATATTTTAGATGGTCAGATCAGCAGCAGGACCTTGCCCCTAATGTTTTAGATGGTCATATCAGCAGCAGGCACTCACCACTAATGTTTTAGAGGGTCAGCTCACCAGCAGGCCCTCGCCCATAATGTTTTAGAGGGTCACCAGCAGGCCCTTGTTTTTAATACTTTAGAGCAGGGATGCTCAATCTGTGTCCCTCCAGGTGTTGTAAAACAACAACTCCCATCATGCCCTGCTGTAGGCTGATAGCTGTAGACTGTCTGGGCATGCTGGGAGTTGTAGTTTTGCAACAGCTGGAGGGCCGCAGGTTGGGCATCCCTGTTTTAGACGGTCACCAGCAGGCCCTCACCCCTAATGTTTTAGATGGTCATATCAGAAGCAGGCACTCGCCCCTGGCATACTACTCGGGCAACATCGCTCCCAGCAGTGACCTGGGAGATCAAGATGCATCCAGACATCCTCCCCATGCTGTTCTCAAACCATTTAAGTGGTATTTCCATCAATTTCTGACCTTTTCATGTGAACCAAACACCCTCCCCTCTTCAGAGCAGGGGGTGCTTGGTTTAATGCTCGGGTTCTCCCATTGACTTCCATTGTGCTCGGGTGATTGGTTAAGCACCCAAGCATCCCGAGGTATTCTACTCAAGCACCTGAGCACTTTGGTGCTCGACCAACACTAGTTAATATCTTAGTACCTAAAAGTCTTGTCCTTCCAGACTAATCTCGGCAGTGTATCCAAGTGGACTGGAGGTTTTGCATGCTACAAGTTTCCTCACAACAGGAATACTGGACACTTTCGCTCAATTACTGTGCGCAATAAAGATTGTTATAATGTGCTGGATGTCATCCGACTTCACCCTTATTGGTTCCAACTACAAAATCTAGCTACCACACTAGCTATTACTGTGTAGTTGTAACAATGTCAATTGTGATCAAACCACCGAACTGGACTTCATCTATAGCAGAAGTGACTTTTCCAAGTCCTAGCAATGCCTCAGATAACCTCAGGGCATATAGTAGGGCTACATTATTCAACTGTACAGTCTCAAAATCAGCTTATATAAAGCACATATAAACATTGGCAGAAAACAAGACACTAAAACAAACTCAGTGGTGAATAACAAGGGCTGAATGTTTAGGGTCAAAGAAGATGATGATCAATAGAGTGGATGGCAGCTGTATGGTATACAGGTAGATAGTAGATGACAGTGAACAGAAACAGAGCAATAAGGCACTTATCCTATCTTAATTACAGTCAGTAAATCATCAAGAACAATACAACAGCACAAAAGCAAACAAAATCCAAACTTAGATTCAAATATATGGCAGCTGAATATTTTAGAGAAGCAATATATCACCACCCAGACAGTAGTGACACCCTGAGCAGGGAGCAAATCCATGATGAAGTCTATGGAGTTTTCCTTCTGTTAGTAGAGGCTACATATGCGATTTCCTTTATGAATGTATGGGTAGAACTAGGGGCATACAATCTCTTTTAGATCTGTGGTTTTTGGATGTTTGCTAATTGACTGGGTATTGATATCTCTAATACTTTGAATTTATGATATACAATGTATTATTATTCTGATGCCATAATGCATACTCCTCCAGCAATAGCTATTGCATCTTATGTATTTTGATACCTTCTGACTCTTCTAATTTGGCTCCAGTCTACACAAAAAGCTGATGAGCTGAGTGGATCTCAAAAGGGGAAAGTGTGAAAGTAGCCTTAGTTAACCTTTTTGTGCCATTTTTTTACTTAACATGTTAACCATCAAGTTTAGCTCGGCTAAATCTGTATTCCCTCTCATTTGTTTGTATACGTCATGTGTAGACTCATACTCATCCAGTAGGAAATTAGATTAAGATTTTCTTATGCTGGTTCCCCTCTTCTTATGGAACCTTTAGTAGCTGCATAGCAGCCTTAAAGAGCATCTGTCAGCAGATTTGTACCTATAAAACTAGCTGACCTGTTGCAAGTGTGCTTGGCAGCTGAAGGCATCTGTGTTGGTCCCATGTTCATATGTGGCCGCATTGCTGAGAAAAATGAAGTTTTAATAAATACAAATGAGCCTCTAGGAGCAATAAGGGAGTTTTTGTTACACCTAGACTCAGCTCTCACTACAAAAGCTCCACCCACTTTGATTGACAGAGCCAGGCAGTGAAAACGCCATCACAACTGGCCCTCTAGTGGAGCCTCTAGGTGTAATGGCAACACCCCTTTTGCTCCAAGAGGCTAATTTGCATATATTAAAACATCATTTTTCTCAGCAATGCGGGGACATATCACATAGGTCCACACAGATGCCTTCAGCTACCAAGTGCACATGCAACAGGTCAGCCAGTTTCATAGGTACAAATCTGCTGACAGATGTCCTTGAACACCCATGTATATATGCTTTTTATTTAGACAACATGTTTTTTGTTTATTTGCAAACAAATAAAAAAAATCTAAGAAACCTTTAACATACCATGTTCTGTATCCATAACTTGTTTATACAACACATAGTAAAATGATAAGGTTCTTAATTTTATGCATTACCAAAAGCAATTTTCAAGTTACATAAAATAATTTTCAAATTAAAAGACAGTTAATAATTTAATAGCACAGTGCTTAATCTTAATACATATTGAAAAAAAAGTTTAACATAATTGAACCAGACTTCAGAGGAATCCCTAAAATAATGTTCTCCAGCACAAATTTTGTCTTTTTTCTGCTCACAAGTAATAATTAACCTTGACATTCAAAAATAAACTTGAAATTCTGTTCTCACATATTGTTAACAGGGAAGCTTAGTTTAATCATCACTGGGATTTATGTAGCTCAGTGCTTATTTGAAGGCTAATAGAAGCTCTTTACACTTATTATTCCATTGCTGATTTGATACCAGCATAAATTCCATAATCTTCATGAAGGCAGCATTAAGCCAGATGGAAAGGGCTTACATTTTTTTTTTTTTGTAACATACAGTTGCTGACATAAAGTCTCTTGATGATGATGTTGTTTACAGCATAAATTTCCACTCTTTCACTATACCACAAAAAGCTTGTGTGTTTCTCATTTACATTAATGAGCAAATCGGGTTCATCCTGCTTTGCACAAACTCGACTTGTGCAGATAAATAACTGAGTTCCTGATCGCTGTACTGTGCGTACATGTATTATATTAGTTCAGAAAATGATTGGCACTCTCTCTGGATTCCCACCCAAAACTTGTGTTCTTAAAATATAATCAGTTTTATTAGTAAATACAATCCCAATATAATGAATAAAGCCTGTTATAAAATTGTGTACACACCTATATAAGGTTGTTTATAAATAATAGTCTGCATGTACACAATTTGTACTAAAAGGAATAAAAAGCATGCAAAGCAATCCTTATATATTCAGAAAAAATATTTGCAACAATAGGCATATAAAACAATCCTTGTATATTCAAAAAAATATATTCGCAAAAATAATCTTATATCTCTTGCACCATGCGATTAAGGCCTCATGCACACGACCGTGGTGTGTTTTGCGGTCCGCAAATTGCAATTCCGCAAAACACTGATGGCGTCCGTGCGCGTTCCGCAATTTGCGGAACGGCACAGACAGCCTTCAATATAAATGCCTATTCTTGTCCACAAAGAGCGGACAAGAATAGGACAAGTTATATATTGTTTGCGGGGCCACAGAACGGAGCAACGGATGCGGACAGCACACGGAGTGCTATCCGCATCTATTGCGGCCCCATTGAAGTGAATGGGTCAGCAAATGCGGACCAAAACAATGGCCGTGCGCATGAGGCCTATTGCAACAATGTTTTCCACACTGAAGTCCAGACTCTGTTAATTTACGTTCATAGCAGTAACCGTTTGTACGTGTCCTTTTGAATGCCACTTGTTTGTATAGCAATGGGTACCTTTTAAAACAAGCTGCAATCCTTCTCATGTTATGGCAAATTCCCCTTTTTATTCACCCCATATGCGCACTAACTTACAGTTTGTTGCTGAGCGATCTCAATTGCAAGCCAGCAGTGGCGTCCCACGTGTCACGAAGCTTGAAGTGAACTTACCTCAGTGCGGAGTTTCTATTTGCTCTCGTAAGCTGGGAGATGGTATCAGCTGGGTTGTCCGATGTACTGTTAATTCTTGGTCTACATTCACATGAAAGTTCGGGGTGCCTCCTATACCAGACGTGTTTCGGGATTTTCTCTGGTCCCTTCTTCAGTGGTCAAGTTCCCATATTGTCCATGCAGGATTTAAATACCTTAAGTCACATGTGTTTTGAAGTTGCCTAAAAACTATGGACCGGTTCAGATATATCCTCTATTCAGACATTCATATACAAATAGGCTAAAATCCAATGTCATGTCACTGTTCATGCGATATTGTTGTGTTTTTTTGTATATATAAACACACCTGTGATTTTGTATGCGTTTTCTCCATATATTTGTAAAACAGTGCAAAAATATATATCCCAATGTCTGGGGTAGACTACATCCATAATGGCATTTTTTTATGTGCAAAATTAATGTATTTTCTTGTACAGTTATTTTATAGAATTTATGAATGTATATCCCAATATTTGGAGTGAATAAAAAAATTAATTGATGTATATAGTTCTATGGTAAAGATAAAAATTTGATGGATAAAAATTCTATAATTTTTTTTTTTATAAAAAATAATTCTATGGAGAAAACCTAGTTCTATAGAGAAAGTGGGCGGGGGCCTCTCGCCAAGGGGCAAACGCGGCGGCATTTTAATTATCACCACAGTAACCCATCGACGAGGGGCTCCCGCCCTGAATCTACAGGAACCCGAACACTTCCAATTCTGCATTCAAACCTTCAGGTATTATTGAATTATTTGAATAATATAACTAATTATAGAAATGTTTTCTCCATAGAATTGTTTTTTATCAAATGTTTTTTCTTGAATTTTTTTCCATCTAATTCTTATCTTTACCATAGAACTATGTACATCAATTTATTTATTTATTCACTCCAAATATTGGGATATACATTCATAAATTCTGATAAATTAACTGAACAAGAAAATACATTAATTTTGCACATAAAAAACGCACTTATGGATGTAGTCTACCCCAGACATTGGGATATATATTTTTGCACTGTTTTACAAATATATGGAGAAAACACATACAAAATCGCAGGTGCGTTATATATAAAAAACGCATAAAAAACAAATAAAAAAATGCAACAATATTGCATGAAAACCGTAAGAAGTGACAGAATCACTATGGAGATGTATGCGCTACATAATATTCTAATTTTCTTTGTTTATATTGTTTTTACTTTAACCTGTATTTTTATTTTTATTCTTTTAAATCTATATCTATATCTCTAAATATATTTATGTACATATTGCTCTGGAATATGACAACACACATGAGCTGATAAGCAGCATGCTTCCACTATATATCTATGAGATAGCTATCATATGGACTGATGACATTGGATTTTAGCCTACTTGTATTCGAATGTCTGAATAGAAGATATATCGGAACTGACTCTGGTCCATAGTTTTTAGGCAACTTCAAAACACATGTGACTTAAGGTATTTAAATCCTGCATGGACAATATGGGGGCTTGACCACTGAAGAATGGACCAGAGAAAGTCCCGAAACGCATCTGACATAGGAGGACCGAACTTTCATGTGACTGTAGACCAGGAATTAACAGTACATCGGAGCGCTCCATAATTTCTAAGAAAAATCAGTACCGACCTTTTTTACTGCAGCACAGCGTACGAACAACCACGGCACCCAGCTGATACCATCCCGCAGCGTACGAGAGCAAACAGAAACTCCGCACTAAGGTAAGATCACTTCAAGCTTCGTGACACGTGGGACGCCACGGCCGGCTTGCAATTGAGATCCCTCAGCAACAAACTGTAAGTTAGTGCGCATATGGGGTGAATAAAAAGGGGAATTTGCCGTAACATGAGAAGGATTGCAGCTTGTTTTAAAAAGGTACCTAATGCTAAGTAATCGAAAGTACAAATGATCGGGAACTTTTACTAACGAGTTGTGAATTATCTATATCGGATATATCCATCTATACAAACAAATGCATTCAAAAAGACATGTACAAACGGTTACTGCTATGAATGTAGATTAACAGAGGCTGGACTTCAGTGTGGAAGCATTGTTGCATTAATCGCATGGTGCAAGAGATATAAGATTATTATTGCAAAGATATTATTTTGAATATATAAGCATTGTTTTATATGCCTATGAAATAACTTGAACGAGAGAAAAGTCCAGCTCAGTTCAGATGCAAATACGTGGCTTCTTTATTTCAGCGGTTATAACATTTCCATACAGCAAGGTGCAAAGCAGTGACGCGTTTCAGATCTCTATAGCATAAGGGTCCTTCTTCATGACAAACACAAAGGCTGGGTTCACACCTGAGTCGCTGTAAAACGCACAACAGGCAAGAACCAATGATTCCCTATGGACCTGATTCACACTTGAGCGTTTTACTGCGCGTTTGAACGCGCTGTAAAACGCCCGACGCATAAACAAGTTCTTGAGCTTTTTTTTGAGCGTTTGTCGCGCGTTTTGGCCCATAGACTTCAATGGGAACAGGCAACGCTTGATTTTCACGCGTTTTTGACACATAAAACGCGCGTTCGAACGCGCGTCTTGGATTTTGCAACATGCAGGAAAAGGCCCAACACCAGGTGCAAAGCACAGTTTTGGAGAGAATCCAGCATGGAGGAGTCTCTCTGTGACACCGAGAACCTCATCAGGCTGGTGCAAGGCAAACGCTGCCTGTATGACACACAGGATGCCAACTACAAAAATAGGAGGAGCAGGCAGCAGGCCTGGGAGGATATTGGCAAAAGCATCTGGCCAGATTGGAGAAGTTTCACCAAGACAGTGAAACAGGGAAAAGGTATTTCAATGTGTGTTCTAATGTGAAAAGTAAACTCCTTGTGTGCAGTGGTGTACCAACTATATGTAATAGCCCTGGCCAGCTCTACCTGCAGCCCTCCAGCTGTTGTCAAACACCACCTCCACAAATGCTGGCCTGTATTTTACTTGCTGGAGCCTGTTCAGGCATGCATGGAGTTGGATTTTAGCAACAGCTAGAGGGACGCAGCATCACCATCCCTGTTCTTGTATATGGGCACTCAGTGGCCTTAGTTTACAAAGAATGATGTGCACATTACATGTTGTAATAGTGTCCCCTCACCCCTTTTAGTTTTTAGTACTGTCCTGGTTCACCCTCCCCCACATTCTGGTACAATGCAATGGCCCAGTATGTTCAATTTGCAGTGGTTCCACTATCTTGTGCCAGACTGCGCTCTTTCAATCCGCAAATGTAGTGGCATTTTGAAATGTCGGCCTAAGTTTGGTTTGAGGGATTTGAATCCTAAGTTGTTATTGATATTGTGTACTTTTTAGAATTAGACTGTTTGTGGGCTATGGGTGGCAAGGCATATGTTAGGTGCTTCGGTTTGTAACGTGCCAGTATTGGGCACCTTGATGGGATCCGTTATTTCACCCTCCTTGGCTTATATTCTACTGGCCGAGTATTGGCCACTTAAATGGGACACATGATTTCGCCCATATTTATAACCCTTGTTAATGGGCGACTATTGATGGCCACTATAGGGGCATCCTCAAGGGGCACTATATAGGTTAAAAAAAAACAAATGCACAAAAGATCGTTTCCAAATTTATCATTTAGCCCTAGTAATAATCAACCAAATTTGAAAATCAAATAATATCTAAACACTCTTTTCAGACAAAAAATATAAATGAACATAAACTTAGATGGCTTCCAATTGCCAGGGTAACGCCCCATGTGGTGTCAAAAAATATGCGTTGAAGTGGTCCCGGACAGCTGCACCGTGCCGGGTCCCACGCACACCGCTCGGATTACGACTCTCAAAGGAATGGCTGAGGGAATCTTCAAAATTAAAGCCATCCCATAGATGGACAAAATTATGCAGAGCACACGCTGCCTTCACGGCCGAGATAGCGGTCTCCAATTTTAAATAAATGTTAGCTAAAATCCCGAAGGCGCACTCCACCACCCTGCGTGCCCTTGTCAGCCGGTAATTAAATACCCGCCTGGCAATGGAGAGTCCCCGGCTGGAGTACGGCCTCTTCAGATGCTCCCCCAGCGCAAAGGCCTCGTCCCCCACAAAAACAAAGGGCATAGCCGGAAAAGTGGTCCCAGGCAGTGTGGTGTTCCCCGGGAGGTCCAGCTCATTATTATTGAGCATTTGCCCAAAGGCAGAATGCCCGAAAACAGCTGAGTCTGAGCTGCTGCCGTAGGACCCCACATCAATGTATCTGAAGCAATAGTTTGCATCACACACCGCAAAAAGAACAAATGAAAAATATTTTTTATAATTAAAAAATTGACTCCCGCTCCTTATGGGCTTCTGAACGCGGATGTGTTTGCCGTCTATTGCGCCGACACAGTTTGGGAAATTGCAGGATTCTAAAAACTGATCCGCAATTTGCAGCCAGTCCTCCTTCTGTGGTTGGGCCATCACAGCAGGATGAAGGACGTCCCAAATTGCCACGCAGGTTTCAGGGATGATCATACTGGCTGTGGACTTCCCAATGAGAAAGGCGAAGTGTAGACTGGCCAATGACTGTCCGGTAGCTAAATACCTGAAACAAATGTAAGAAAATAAAGAGACATGAACGGATGCTTTTTATTTCGTTTTTCATAGTCAACACTATCAAAGGCAAATGGAAAAGCCTGAAAGACGCCTTTATCCGCCATAGCCGCAAACAAAAGGAGCAGAGGAGCGGATCGTCCCCAGGCGCACGCTCCAGTTATGTGCATGCAGCCCAAATGTCATTTTTGATACCGTGCACCGAAATGCGGAGGTGAGTCAAGGGCATACACATTGAGGAAAGGATGTGGTATGACATTACATACATTCAATTTCATATGGGGAACATACTTACCTATATTTTCCACTTCACAGCACCGATAGTAGCTGGGAACACAGCCAGGCGCAAGCTGATGAGGAAGAGGACGAGGGAACAATCATCGACAGTGAGGCCGGACCATCTATGGGGCCAATGAGTCCTCCAGCCCCCCCCCCCCCCCACTCCGACTTTCGTCAGCCCCATGCAGACTGTCCAAGCCGTACCAGAGGCAAGTCGGCAGCCCCGACATAAAAGGAGGAGAACTGAGAGGCAGGAGGACAGGCTAATCGGCTGCCTGGATGCCCTGGCACATCCTGTGCCAAAACTTAGCAGCGATGCATATTTTCTCCTCAGTCTAGAGGAGAAAATGCTACATATGCCGAGACATCTGGTCACAAAAGTAAGGGAGGAGGTGACTAACACCATTGACAAGTATTGCCTCCCTTATGAGCTAGCAACGTGTATCACTGCCCCACAGCATCCCCCACAGCAGCCACCACAGCAGCCAGCACAATATGGGCAACAATATGGGCCACAATATTGCCCACAATATGGCCCACAATATGGCCCACTACATCCCCAACATGCACAACAACACCCTCACACATACCCAGCACACACATACACACAAAGTAACATACAACACCCTCTTGAGACATGGCAGACACAACACACATCATACCCATATCCCTCTTCAAGCACGGGCCCAAGCACCTCCACTTATATAGAAAAATGTTTGTAATATTTTGATGTTATTTATACTACATTGCTCCTTTGTTTGTAAAACAGTTTAAACACATTTTATTTGGAAATGTATGATGTGAATACATTCACCAAAGTTAAAAAAAATTGAAACAACTGTTTGGACTATTTTTGGAAAGTGAGGGGTAAAACATGGCCAATGATGCATGTATGGGATATCTATGCCACACGTTGACAACATACACATCACATACCCCCCGCACAAACACTCATACGTCACAAACAGCAAGAGAAACAGGGCGAAACTCAGATCATGGCACAACACACTGCAAATGGTTTAAATGGCCACAATAATAGGCTACTTACCGCAAAGTAATGACCAGTCTTTCCACTGGTGGGATGCAGTCCCGCATGAAGGTGTCCTGACGCTGCAAATGAGGAGACAACAGAACCAGGAGCTCGTCAAAGCTGGGAAACAATAAAATGTTCATGGTTAACTATACAAAAAGCACAAAACACTTAGCTTAACCATTGCAAAAACATTGCAACCACGTATACGTACTAACCTGTGGATGGACATCCTGGTGTAGTCCAAAAACTTGTCCTCATGGGCACGGAGGTTGGCATACAGTGCCCAGAACTGGCCCCTCTCCTGTCTATTCGCAATCACAGGATGGACCCAGAAACGTCGCCTGCTGTCCCGCCTTCTCCTCAAGCGTTCCAGGTGGATAGCTGCAACAAGTGCCGCAACACGTCGCCGTCTATAGCATTCCATGATGACTACAAACCACACACTCTACCAACACACATGGAATTTCACACCTACAATGCCCTAGGATTGGCCAAACTTCATATACACAGGGATATTTGCTGATTGGACAACACTGCAGTCAGTCAATCACAGAAACGCGCGTCAAACGCTCAGATCTGAACCCAGCCAAAATGTAATGGGAGCACCCTCTGATAAATCCCTGTCCAATCACAAATTGATGTAAATCACCTGGGAGAGGGAGGTATCAGGGGGAGGCCCCGCAATGTCCTCAATTAAAAAATACAAAATACAAAAAATGGCTAGGTAATTAAAATCATGAGAGGGGATAATGCGCTCATAGGTATTTTTACATATGCATATATCACAATACAAGTGCAACCAACAGGAACACAGAAAGATACACAATAATAAATGCATACACAGGGCAGAAAATAAAAGTTTCAGCAACTTTAGTATTGCAAGATGAGGTCATGGCGTTTGTTTAGACCCATTGGCTGACGGGATCCCAATTGAAAGATCCAATAGGCCTCTCTATTCAGAAATTTTCTTCTGTGGTCACCACCTCTTGGTGGTAAGAAGACCCTCTCTATACCCTGCACTCTCAAGCCAGATATATCCCCTTCATGCAATACCGTGAAGTGCAAACTAACAGCTGAGACATTGCGGCTCTTATAATGCGGTATGTCCGAAATATGCTTGCGTATTCTATTCTTCAAGGGATTAATTGTGCAGCCTCCATATTGCAGTGAGCATATTTCACAGGTAATCAGGTATACTAGATATTTAGTATTGCAATTGATATATGATTGTTTGTTAAATACTTTGCTATATCTGCTGTAGACCTGAAAACCTTATCAGTGATCATATGTTCACAACAGCTGCCTTTAAAATTGAGCCATGTTGGTTGTCTGAGTTTTTCCTCAATGAAAAACTCGGACTGATTAAATTACCTACAGTGGGAGCTCTTCTTGCAACACATATCATGCCATCAGATACCACATTTGCCCACTGCCCATCAAAATTCAAAACATGAAAATACTTTTTCATGATTTTACAGAACTCTTTTACTTTACTGGTACAGGCACAATCACTCCGAAGCCTTGGAAACAACAATTGGTTTCTATCCATATCTGAGACAGATTTGTTAGCTCATTCTATGTTGCTAGGTGTGTATGCCCTACGCAACAACCTGGTTTCTATTTCAGAGGCTTCCTTATTGTAAGTATCGATGTCCGAACAATTGCAGCGTGCCCGTATCAGCTCTCCCTTTGGAATGTTACGGATGGTGTGGGGTGGATGGCATGAGTGTGAAAATAGCGTGGTGTTACCCGCCAGTTCTTTGTGGTATGTAGATGTATTAACCCTACCAGTTAGGGGGTTACCCCTCATGCACATATCCAAAAATTGAATTTCTATGGCATCAAAATGAAAAATAAATTGTATGGAATCCAAACAAGAATTGAAATAAGTAGCCAACTCTGGTATGGACGCCACACCCCCAGACCATACCATAAGCAGGTCATCGATGTAGCATCCATACCAGAGCAGGCGTCTCTGTACACCAATATTCCACACAACCTAGCTCTCACGTCCTTAAGTTGGTTCATGAACCATTATAGCAAGTATACTCTTGTACTTAGAGCATACATTATCTCAGTTGTGGATTTCCTCCTCAGGCATTATTATTTTTTATTTGACAATACTTTTTTCTTGCAGTTGTCAGGGGTGTCGATGGGGGCTAAGTTCTCTCCCTCCATTGCCAATATATTCATGGCATGGTGGGAAGGTTGCTTTCTCCTCATCGACACCTCACCTTTTATGGATCCCCTGCTCTGGTATGGACGCTACATTGATGACCTGCTTATGGTATGGTCTGGGGGGGTGGCGTCCATACCAGAGTTGGCTACTTATTTTAATTCTTGTTTGGATTCCATACAAATTTATTTTTCATTTTGATGCCATAGAAATTAAATTATTGGATTTGTGTCTGAGGGGTAACCCCCTAACTGGTAGGGTTAATACATTTACATACCGCAAATAACTGGCGGGTAACACCACGCTATTTGCACACTCATGCCATCCACCCCACACCCGTAACATTCCAAAGGGAGAGCTGATACGGGCACACCGCAATTGTTCGGACATCGATACTTACAATAAGGAAGCCTCTGAAATACAAACCAGGTTGTTGCGTAGGGCATACACACCTAGCAACATAGAACGAGCTAACAGATCTGTCTCAAATATGGATAGAAACCAATTGCTATTTCCGAGGCTTCGTACTGATATCGTGCCTGTACCAGCGCCCCCAGCACAGGCAAACATACCACCCACTTTGTATCACAGTACAGTCAAGAATTTCCAGAGATCTCTAAAATCATGAAAAAGTATTTTCAGGTTTTGAATTTTGATGGGCAGTGGACAAATGTGGTATCTGATGGCATGATATGTGTTGCAAGAAAAGCTCCCACTGTAGGTAATTTAATCAGTCTGAGTTTTTTCATGAGGAAAAACTCAGACAACCAACATGGCTCAATTTTAAAGGCAGCTTTAAATGCGGACACCACAAATGCATGTGTTGTGAGCATATGATCACTGATAAGGTTTTCAGGTCTAAGCAGATGGCAAAGTATTTAACATACAATCATATATCAATTGCAATACTAAATATCTAATATACCCGATTACTAGAGATGTCACAAACATAAAATTTTCCGTTCGAGAACGGCGAACGCGTATTTTCGCAAATGTTCGCGAACGGGCGAACCGCCATAGACTTCAATAGGCAGGCAAATTTTTAAACCCACAGGGACTCTTTCTGGCCACAATAGTGAATTAAATGTTCTTTCAAGGGGACTTACACCTGGACTGTGGCATGCCGGAGGGGGATCTATGGCAAAACTCCCATGGAAAATTACGTAGTTGATGCAGAGTCGGGTTTTAATCCATAAAGGTCATAAACCACCTAACATTCCTAAATTGTTTGGATTAACGTGCTTTAAAACATCCAGTGTGTGTATACGATCAGGTATGATGTTGTATCGATCAGGTAGTGCAAGGGTTACGCCCGCTTCACAGTGACAGACCAAACTCCCCGTTTAACGCACAGCAAACAACCGCAAACAGTCCATTTGCACAACCGCAAACTCCCCATTTGCATGTTCCGTTCCTTATCTTCACTGACGTCATTGAAGGTCTCTTCCTCCACCCAGCCACATACAACATTAAGGGTCCCTGAAAGGTGACAACAAGCCCCCTGGGACGCCTGCTGTGGTTGGTCTTCCACCTCCTCAAAGCCACCTTCCTCCTCTGACTCCTCTTCTTCAGACTCCTCTCTCTGCGTTGCCGCAGGTCCAGCAATCGACGACGACAAGGCTGCTTCTGGTGGTGATGGTGACCACAACTCTTCCTCTTCATGCTCATCTACGGCCTGCTCCAGCACTCTTCGCAGGGCACGCTCCAGAAAAAATGCATATGGGATGAGGTCGATGATGTTGCCTTGGGTTTGACTGACCAGGTTTGTCAAAAGGACGCATGATCCCACAGCCATTGTGCATGAGCATTCAGTAATGCGCCCAAAAAATACCCAGTTCCGCAGAGGCTGTTCTCTTTTTTTCAGAAAAAAAACAAACAGTTCTTAACAGTTTAATCTCTGTTTTTTCCCTATCAGGGGCCAGTGTATGGAATAGATTTTAGGAACCAGGAGATGGAAAAAGATGCTTGGTTGGTCCTGCTACTTCCAATTTGGGGTACTGCGCATACGGCTTGCAATGTACTGTGCCACCAGATATGAGTGGTGTGTTAAGTAGTACTATTCCTATCAGTTTAATCCCTGTTGCGTCCCCTATCAGGGGCCGGTCTATGGAATAGATTTTAGGAACCGGGAGATGGAAAAAGATGCTTGGTCGGTCCTCCTCCTTCCAATTCGGGGCACTGTGCACGCGCCATGCAATGTACTGTGCCACCAGATATGAGTGGTGTGTTAAGTAGTATTATTCCTATCAGTTTAATCCCTGTTACGTCCCCTATAAGGGGACGTGTATGGAATAGATTTTAGACAACCGCAAAGAGTTGTCAATAGTTGACACACTCATGACATAAATTTTATTCCTCTATGCGTCAATCTTGGTGTAGTGATGACTGTGCTCGTGCGCACGTTTGGGAGATTGCGGCAATGTTTTTTTTTCAAAGCCTATGGTTGTGCTGAGGTAGTTCAGTGACAGTTAAGTGACCCAGAAAACAATGATTCTGCAGTGTGGGCTCATTGTTGGCCTAGTAGGCTTTAATGATCACCTTAGATCATCACAAAGAAAATTAATGTTTTTTCTATGCAAAATTATGCAGCCGATCGCTTTTGCTCTGTTCACAATGAAGCAACGACCTTATCATCTGGGGTGTGCCAACATTGCCATTGCCAACACACTCATAGAGGTAGTCGCTTCATTGTGATACGCAAGCCCCTTCACCACAACAAGACAACGATCACGAAGGGGAATTGACACATCTATGTGCCTTTTTTTTGTATTGTTTTTGCAGCCACAGTGCAGCACCAGAGGCCAGAAAAATTTGGCATGTACACATGCCTGAAAAATTAGGTATTGTTTATGTTTTCCAGGCAGAAAGTGCACTAAAACATTGCGGCTTGAACCCTAGTTGGTGGCGGATAAGTCACGCAAGTCATCCGGCATGCAGAAATAAAATACAGCAGCGTATAGACCATTTTTAGCCCAAGGCAGCTCATGTCAGTCATCAGGCCTTTTTTAGTCAAATGTATCGCCCACTGTCAGTCCATTCAGGATCCATGCCTCATTCATCTTAATATAGGTGAGGTAATCTAGACTTTTTTGACCTAGGCAAATTTTCTTCTCAGTGACAATACCTCCTACTGCACTGAAGGTCCTTTCTGACAGGACACTTGAAGCGGGGCAGGCCAGAAGTTCTATCGCAAATTGGGATAGCTCAGGCCACAGGTCAAGCCTGCACACCCAATAGTCAAGGGGTTCATCGCTCCTCAGAGTGTCGATATCTGCAGTTAAGGCGAGGTAGTCTGCTACCTGTCGGTCGAGTCGTTCTCTGAGGGTGGACTCCAAAGGGCTGTGGCGATGCGCAAGACTAAAAAAGTTCTGCATGTCCTCCATCAACAGCTGCATCCTTTCCAACTTCCGGTAATTTGGTAACAATTAAGGCACTTTCTGCTTATACCGGGGGTCTGGTAGCGTGGCCACCCAGTACGTGTCGGGCTGCCGCAAATCAAGTGCCTCACTGGCATGTTGTTTCGCCGCGGAATGTCTGAAAAGTGAGCCATGGCCGTGTAGGAAAGCCTGAAATGGCCACACACCTTCCTGGCCTGCTTGAGGACGTCCTGTAAGCCTGGTTACTTATGCACAAAGCGTTGTACGATCAGATTACACACATGTGCCATGCACGGCACATGTGTCAACTTGCCCAAATTCAATGCCGCCAACAAATTGTTTCCGTTGTCACACACCACTTTGCCGATCTCCAGTTGGTGTGGAGTCAGCCACTGATCCACATGTGCACTCAGGGCGGACAGGAGTGCTGGTCCGGTGTGACTCTCTGCTTTCAGGCAAGTCAACCCCAAGACGGCGTGGCACTGTCGTATCCGGGATGTGGAATAGCCCCTGGGGAGCTGGGGGGGGTGCAGTTGATGTGGAGCAAGACGCAGCAGCAGAAGAGGACTCAGCTGAGGAGGTTAGCGAAGAGGATGGAGTAGGAGGAGTAGAGGAGGTGGCAGCGGGCCTGCCTGCAAGTTGTGGCGGTGTCACCAACTCCTCTGCAGAGCCATGCTTGGCAGCCGTCAGCAGGCTTACCCAATGCGCAGTGTCTGCTTTGCAGACCAGGTATCAGTGGTCAGATGGACCCTTGCCCCAACACTGTGTGCCAAACATGCCATGACTTCCTTTTCCACAATAGAGTACAGGTTGGGGATTGCCTTTTGTGAAAATAAATTTCGTCCGGGTACCTTCCACTGCGGTGTCCCAATAGCTACAAATTTTTTGAAGGCCGCAGACTCCACCAGCTTGTAAGGTAAAAGCTGGCGGGCTAAGAGTTCCGACAAGCCAGCTGTCAGACGCCAGGCAAGGGGGGGTGACTGTGACATTGGCTACTTACGCTCAAACATGTCCTTGACAGACACCTGACTGTGGGCAGATCAGCAGGAACTGCTCAAGTCGAGAGGCAGAGTGGTGGGTGGTTAGGAGGGGGCAAGGATGACAGCAGTGGTTGACGTGGCTGAAGATGCTGGACCAGGAGGAGGATGGTGGCTTTGATTTTGTGTGCTGCTTGTACTCGTCATCATGTGTTGATCTCATAGGCATTTGTGATGTGAGATCATGTGCCTTCGCAAAGCAGTTGTACCAAAGGTGGGTGTTGGACTTCCCACAACTCAGTTTCTTTTGGCACAGGTTGCAAATGGCATTGCTGTTATCAGACACACAAAAAAATGCCACACTGCTGAGCTTTTCAATGACGGCATTCTGGTGGTGGCAACAGGATGCGTTGATTGGCATGCTGTCTGGCTGACCCCGGGTGCCGATACATGCTGTCTGACTGTGCCACTAGCTCCTTGCGACGACCTCCCCCTGCTTCCAACTCGTCTCCTCCTCCTCTCTGTCTCCACATCTGAACTTTCCCCCTGTTCTTCTCTCCAAGCGGGCACCCACGTGACATCCATGGACACATTGTCCTCATCACCGCTTCACTTGTATCTGACAATTCAGCAAAGGAAGCAGCAGTGGGTACAACATCATCATCATCACACCGTACGTCCATGTGTGTAATGCTGCCTGACTGAGACATATCTCTGTTATCTACATCCTCTGGCAATAATGGTTGCACATCACTAATTTCTTCCAACTGATGTGTAAATAACTCCTCTGATAGATCAAGTGAAGCAGCTGTGGTGCTAGTGTTGGTGGTGGCAGCAGGCGGGCGAGTGGTAACTTAGCTGGAGGAGGATGGTGCGTCAAGGTTCTGAGTGGAAGCTGTAGAAGATTAGGTGTCCTGTGTTAGCCAGTCAACTATGTCCTCAGAACTTTTCGAGTTCAGGGTATGTGGCCTCTGAACACTGGGCATTATTCTAGGGCCAAAAGGGAATCACAGCACCACGACCACGACGGCCACTGCGGGGTGGCCTGCCTCTGCCTGTCATTTTTTTTAGATTAGTTTAGTTGTACTATGCAAGCAAGCTACTGTGACACTAGATATGAGGGGCACTGTGCACTGGCAGTAGTTGGCAGAGTAGACGCTGTAGGCCTGACACACACGCTTGCAGACAACTAACTGCTATTATATTACAGTCAAAATTGTTTTTGTTTTTTTTTTAAATGCAAGCTACTGTGACACCAGATATGAGTGGTGTGGCGAAACCAACCTAGCCACTGGGTTTTGGAGGGGCCTGGCTATCAGCCTCTTGCCCCAGGTTTATGGGCCCTCTCATCAGCCAGGCCTCCTTTGTTCACAAAGGACTTGTACTAACTTGTACCCCTGGTCTAATCCATGCCACTTTGGGATGTTAAATGTCTATGTGTATTGTAAAGGGTGGGACATTGTATACATTGAGTAGTGAGGTCTGTTCCATTGTCTCTCTGTGTGTATTGGCGATGTCCCTTTGTCCTGAGAGATAATTGAATTACGTCTCGGTTGTCTCCAGGACAGAAGACATTGTGTATTCTCCTGCCTGTGATGATTGCATCAACCCAATGTGAGGTAATTGTATCACAGCCAGAGGGGAGGATTTTGTGTGGAAGTGTCTGAGTGTATTGTACGTGGTTATTGGCTGTTTTTTACAAAACCCTGTGGGTGGTAACCTTGTTGGAAGATGTGTATAAATCAATGTTTGTGTGTTCAAATAAAGAGTTCCTGTTTTTACCCTTTACCATGTTGAGGCTGGTGTTTGGGTAACTGATCGACACTGGGGGATTGCTATACGCTGAAGATTTGCTATACTCCCCTGGCATAACTACTAGCTCTTGTAAGAGCTGTGCCTGCTATCTGGTTTTAGGAGAGGTTCACCCACTGGAGCCTGGAGCCTTGTCGTAGGTCCAGGGTGGGTAGGAGATGGTGAGACCTCAACCAGACTTCGGCGGTTCGTGGGGTCTACAGTGCGTACGATGTCAAGTGGAGTGCTTGGAGTCCTCGGAAATCACTAGGAGCATCCATTGACGGAGGTACCCGGTCGGGGTGCTAAGAGATCCGTTACAAGTGGCACTGGCAGAAGTTGGCAGCGTATACGCTGTAGGCCTGGCACACACGCTTGAAGACAACTAACTGCTATTATATTACAGTCAAAATAATTATTTTTTAAATGCAAGCTACTGTGACACCAGATATGAGTGGCACTGGCAGAAGTTGGCAGAGTAGACGCTGTAGGCCTGACACACACGCTTTCAGACAACTAACTGCTATTATATTGCAGTCAAAAAACTTTTATTTATTTTTTTAAATGCAAGCTACTGTGACACCAGATATGAGTGGCACTGGTGGCACTAGCAGAAGTTGGCAGAGTAGATGCTGTAGGCCTGACACACACGCTTGCAGACAACTAACTGCTATTATATTAGAGTCAAAATTATTATTATTATCTTTTTATGCAAGCTACTGTGACACCAGATATGAGTGGCACTGGAAGAAGTTGGCAGAGTAGACGCTGTAGGTCTGAAACACACGCTTGCAGACAACTAACTGCTATTATATTGCAGTCAAAATTGTAGTTGTTTTTTTAAAATGCAAGCTACTGTGACACCAGATATGAGTAGCACTGGTGGCACTGGCAGAAGTTGACAGAGTAGACGCTGTAGGCCTGCCACACACGGTTGCAGACAACTAACTGCTATTATATTACAGTCAAAATTGTATTTTTTTTAATGCAAGCTACTGTGACAGCAGATATGAATGGCACTGGTGGCACTGGCAGAAGTTGGCAGAGTAGTCGCTGTAGGCCTGACACACATGCTTGCAGGCAACAAACTGCTATTATATTACAGTCAAACTTTTTTTTTTTTATGCAAGCTACTGTGACACCAGATAGGAGTGGCACTGGCAGAAGTTGGCAGAGTAGACGCTGTAGGCCTGCCACACACAGTTGCAGACAACTAACTGCTATTATATTACAGTCAAAATTGTATTTATTTTTTTATGCAAGCTACTGTGACACCAGATAGGAGTGGCACTGGCAGAAGTTGGCAGAGTAGACGCTGTAGGCCTGACACACGTTTGCAGACAACTAACTGCTATTATATTACAGTCAAAATTGTTGTTGTTTTTTTAAATGCAAGCTACTGTGACACCAGATATGAGTGGCACTGGCAGAAGTTGGCAGAGTAGACTCTGTAGGCCTGACACACACGCTTGCAGACAACTAACTGCTATTATATTATAGTCAAAATGTATTTATTTTTAATGCAAGCTACTGTGACACCAGATATGAGTGGCACTAGTGGCACTGGCAGTAGTTGGCAAAGTAAACGCTGTAGGCCTGACACACACGCTTGCAGACAACTAACTATTATATTACAGTCAAAATTTTATTTTATTTTTTTAAATGCAAGCTACTGTGACACCAGATATGAGTGGCACTGGTGGCACTGTGCACTGGCAGTAGTTGGCACAGTACACGCTGTAGGAGGAAGGGAGGGTATGCTCCTGATTGGCTGGAATGTGTCTGCTGACTGTGAGGTACAGGGTCAAAGTTTTCTCAATGATGACGAATAGTGGGCATCGCATATGTTCGCCCACTGCGGCAAACGCGAACAAGCTATGTTCGCAGGGAACTGTTCGTTTGGGACATCTCTACTGATTACCTGTGAAATATGCTCACTGCAATATGTAGGCTGCACAATTAATCCCTTGAAGAATAGAATACGCAAGTATATTTCGGACATACCGCATAATAAGAGCCGCAAAGTCTCAGCTACTAGTGTGCACTTTGCGGTATTGCATGAAGGGGATACATCTGGCTTGAGAGTGCAGGGTATAGAGAGGGTCTTCTTACCACCAAGAGGTGGTGACCACAGAAGAAAACTTCTGAATAGAGAGGCCTATTTGGATCTTTCAATTGGGATCCCGTCAGCCAATGGGTCTAAACAAACGCCATGCCCTCATCTTGCAATACTAAAGTTGATGAAACTTTTATTATTTTCTGCCCTGTGTATGCATTTATTATTGTGTTTCTTTCTGTGTTCCTGTTGGTTGCACTTGTATTGTGATATATGCATATTTAAAAATACCTATGAACGCATTATCCCCTCTCATGATTTTAATTACCTAGCCATTTTTAATATTTTGTATTTTTTAATTGAGGACATTGCGGGACCTCCCCCTGATACCTCCCTCTCCCAGGTGATTTACATCAATTTGTGATTGGACAGGGATTTATCAGAGGGTGCTCCCATTACATTTTGTGTTTGTCATGAAGAAGGACCCTTATGCTATAGAGATCTGAAACGTGTCACTGCTTTGCACCTTGCTGTATGGAAATGTTATAACCGCTGAAATAAAGAAACCACGTATTTGCACCTGAACTGAGCTGGACATTTCTCTCCTTCAAGTTATTTCATTCATTCCCGCGTCCAAGTGCGGTGTCCGTGCCCGGAGGGTGTCGTGGAGCAGGTGAGAGCTGCCTTACGCCTAATCATTTTATTTGCCTATTGTTGCGAATATTTTATTCTGAATATATAAGGATTGCTTCACATGCTTTTTATTCCTTTTCCCTTTTAGTACAAATTGTGTACATATAGACTAATATTTATAAACAACCTTATAAAGGTGTGTACACAATTTTATTAACAGGTTTTATTCATTGCTATATTGGGATTGTATTTTCTAATAAACTGATTATATTTTAACCTCTTCCGGAGACATGACGTACCGGTACGTTGTGCATAGTTCCGATCACTGCCGCCCGCCGGGCAGTGATCGGAACCCAGTGCCTGTTCAAATCATTGAGCAGGAACCTTGGGTCAATGCGCCAGGGGGTCCTGTGACCCCCCCCCCCCCGTGTTGGCGATTGCAGCAAACTGCAGGACAATTCAGACCTGCGGTTTGCTGCGTTTCCGGGTTAGTCGGGTCTTTGGGGACCCAATAACCCGGAACAGGATGGTGATCGGTGGTGTGATAATACACCACCAATCACCATCCTGCGATTCAGAGAGGTGATGTGACGGGCGGGCAGTTCAAATTACTGCTGCGCTCCTCTCTTCCTCCTTTTCAGTCCGGAAGCCGAGGAGAGAGGAGCGCTGCACATCGGATCTCAGAGCCAGCACCCCCATCTGTTCAGGGATCATCAGCCAGCACCACCATTTTTTTGGGCCGCAAGCAGTTATTTTTTTTCTTTCCTGCGTACGCTGACTATGGCCGGCCCTTTTTTTGTTTTTTTGTTTTTTTTGTCTGTTAGGTTTAGGGTAAGTTCACCAACACCCATGCCCCCCCACACACACACACCAAATAAAGTTTATCATGCACGCGCACACACACACTCTCCTATGGCCCGCCGGATGTTCTTGGCCGAGGAGGCATACGCCCAGCTTGACTCCAAGTCTGAGAGCCCCAGTGAGGATGAGGATGACCCCACTTTCCTTTTGTCATCCGAGTCCTCCTCATCATCTAGTGATGATGATGATGATGAGCCCCCAAGGCGGCGGAGATGCCGCCAGGCGGAGCAAGGGGACCGCCATGCTAAGGACCCTGTGGCCCACACTAGTATGAGCAGCTCTAGGGCTCATACTATATTTATGGCCCACCAGTTAAGTCCACCGGAGCCCCCTGCTGGTGAACTTGTCTGGTATACTCCAGAGCGTTTTGAGCCCATGATTCCTTATTTTGTAGGCCAACCAGGAATCCAGATTTCCACAGTGGGCTTCCTTGAATACGAATACTTTAGTCTTTTTTTCAGTGACTACTTTGTAAATCTAATGGTGGAGCAAACAAACCTGTACGCCCAACAGTTTGTTGCTCAACACCCGGGCTCCTTTTTGGCTAGACCCGGTGGCTGGACTCCGGTCAGTGCAGCCGAGATGAGGACGTATTGGTGCCTCGTGCTGCACATGGCCTAGGCAAGAAACCTAGTCTCAGGCATTACTGGAGTGGGGACATCCTCTACCAGACCCCACTTTACAGTACGGCCATGACACGCTCCAGGTTTGAGGCCATCAGGAAATGCCTGCATTATTCAGATAATGCAGCATGTCCTCCCCAAGGTGATCCTGCCTATGACCGCCTGTACAAAATCAGGTCGGTCATCGATCACTTTGGGGCCAAATTTGTACAGGCCTATGTACCTGGAAGTGAGGTCACGATTGATGAGTCTCTCATTGCTTTCAAGGGGAGACTCCTTTTCTGCCACTATGTTCCCTCTAAGCGGGCGAGGTATGGCGTGAAGCTGTACAAACTTTGTGAGAGTACCTGAGGGTACACTTACAAGTTTTGTGTGTACGAGGGGCGAGATTCCCGTATTTAACCCTCAGAATGTCCCCCCACTCTGGGTGTTAACGGGAAACTTGTGTGGGACTCTATGCACCCACTGCTAGATAACGATTACCACCTGTACGTGGATAACTATTATATAGTGTACGTGTATCCCCTTGTTCCAGTCCCTCGACGCCAGATCCACGTCCGCTTGTTTGACCGTGCGGAAAAATCAACACAGCCTCCCTACCCACCCCCTCCAGGTACCCATGTCCTTACCAGTGGAAACCTGCTGCTGGTCAGATATAAGAACAACAAGGATGTCCTTGTACTGTCCACAATTCATGGCAACGACATCACCCCTGTCCCTGTGCGAGGTACTGCGACAATGGTCTTTAAGCCCGATTGTATAGTCGAATTCAATTGGTATATGGGAGGAGTTGATCCCTCTGATCAAGTCTTCAAGCCATATAATGCCATGCGCAAAACCCTGGCATGGTACAAAGAAGTTGCGGTCTACTTGGTACAGGTTTCCTTGTACAACTCTTTTGTGCTGTTCCGGAG
This sequence comes from Bufo gargarizans, assembly GCF_014858855.1. Lineage (NCBI taxonomy): Eukaryota > Metazoa > Chordata > Amphibia > Anura > Bufonidae > Bufo > Bufo gargarizans. The sequence continues at coordinate 263,191,672 of NC_058084.1, forward strand.
TGTTGGCAACACAGGGACATTCCTTCAGTTCTATGAGGCAGTCCTCAAGGACCTGATCTTTTCTGACCGGGAAAGAGCAGGCCGGAGTACCTCGGGAACTGGAGGCGCCCGGATCGTCCCTGGCCAACACTTTCTACTGGAAAGAAAGGAAGGACCCAAAAAGGTGCAGAGTGTGTCACAGGAGGGGGGATACGGAAGGACATCACCACTCAGTGTGACACGTGCCCCGATCAACTGGGCCTCTGCATTATTGGTTGCTTCAGGGATTACCACACTTCCATGGAGTAATACATTTATATCCCAATTTAGCCACTGACAATCGGATAAAAAGCTATTGTTCTCAGTCTTGAGACACAAATATTATTTAGTAAAAATAAAATAAATAAAAAAAGTAGACATATTAGGTATTGCCGCGTCTGCAAGATTATGCTCTATAAAAATATCCCCCAACCCCTCAGATAAACAAGGTCCAAAAAATAAACTAAAAACGGTGCAAAAAAAGTTTTTTTGTCACCTTACATCACAAAAATTTTCATAGCATGCGATCAAAAAGTCATATGCCACCCAAAATAGGGTCAATAAGACCGGCCACTCATCCCGCCAAAAATGAGCCCCTACCTAAGATAATTGGCTAAAAACAAAAAATAAATTACTCTTAGACTATGGAGATGCTAAAATGATTTTTTTGTTTATTATAAGATAATATGGTGTAAAACGTAAATAGACATATTAGGTATTGCTGCATCCGTAAGAATCTGCCTTATAACAATACCCCATGACCTAACCCCTCAGATGAACACGGTCACAATTTTTTTTTATAAAAACGGTGCCAAAACAGCAATTTTTGGGCAAATTTTCCATGGCCCAAAAATTCCAAGACAGGGGTTACCCCACTACAATACTCAAAAGAGAACTCTCACTAGCTAAATCCGCAACACCTACTATACAGAAACCCACATCTCTACCACGCGTTCCTCTGGTAATGACCTATCACCCCATTGTACCTAAGATCCAATTGATAGTCAAAAAACATTGGCTCTCCTCCAACAATCTTATCCAGACGTCACTAAATTTCAACAGCCCATCCGTATGTGCTACAAAAGAACAACTAATTTAAAAGATAAACTTGTACATGTAGATATCGGCTCCCTTAAACCTAAAGTACTACAAACCACCTTAGCTCCCCAAAAAACAGGTACATACCCCTGTCTACATTGTGCTCAATGTACCAATGTGATTAAAGGGAACAGAATTACACATCCCTGTTCTGGGAAAATATATTATTCCAAGGATTTCTATACATGTAATTCCTCTTTTGTGGTTTACCTGATTAAATGTCCATGTGGCTTAGCATATGTGGGCGAGACCACTCAGAACGTACTCGATCGGATCTCAAAACACAAATCGGACATCTGAAGTCATAAAACAGAACAACCAATTCCACGTCACTTTATCTTGGCAAAACATCAAGTTAATCAACTCAGATTTCAAATCTTTGACTTCTGCACCTCATGACGATAAAACTATATCCAATTGCATATAGGGATGGACATTATATCTATGTGATTTTTCTTGTACCAGCATATTAATGTTTAAGCTATAACGTTTTTTGCTAGGATATGATTACTAATATTGTGTCTTTCTTTTTTCTACCCCTAACAGACAAAATGACTCATAAAGTCCACCCCAGCCAGATAGTAGGAGTGATTCAATATAACACTCTGTATTACATAGTCTTATAGTTATAGTTATATACCCTTTCTAGATATATGCCTTATACTCCTTTTTCCTGCTCTCTTGCCTATATACCTATATACATAGTTATATTCTCTATTTGGATATGTGCCTTTTACTCATTTGCCTGCTATCTTATCTATATATCCATAAACATAACTATTACCATATCTATGGTCTGCCCTTCTCCTATTACAACTATGCCAGTGCCCAGACTCTACATTATACTGCTCCCTGCTGATCGTGCATGCGCGGTGGTGCCCCTAACGTGATGGCAGCTCAGCGTGCAGTGACGCGGGACGTAGAGTGTCACATGCGGTGCTTGCCGGCACCAACAATATTTAAACTGGGGCTAAAGCAATCGCTCAGAACGCCATCCAGCAGCCAACATGCACCTGAAACTAAGGTACACTCGCTATCTATTCTATACAATGGGCTTCTCTATATGAATTCTCAGGTTCTCAGGTTCTTAGGTCCAAATCTATTTTGTTCCTCACTGAGCAAATGCCCCAGACCTTGGCTATCACTGGCGTAGACACCTATGCATCCTATATGCTCTCTGATTGCCACAAGCATATACAGATATTCTCCATCCACTACTATATGTGTCTCCATACTGAAATCAGCACTTCTTGTGTCCTACAGGCCACATCAGGAATCAGCCTTGGGATCCTTGAAAGCCTGCGATACTCTGCAATCCTTTGCTGTTTGCATAATTGCATTTATCTACAGCTGGTACCGCATTAACAGCAGCTGCTCTCCTGTATACTACACTGTAATGTGATTTGTATTTGTATATATTTTGCATGGATTATCTGACATTTTTATACACGTTACCAATTGAATTAACTGCAAACTATATCTAGGAATACTCAATTGATTATGTACAAAATACCCATGTGTACTATATTGTCTACTTTACCCCAGGCCATGAGCATGGTCCTGTGATAGGACCGAAATGTTGGACAGTTTATATTATTTATTCCTGGATGGATTTATGATTAAAAAGCACAATTGATTCAACCTTAAACAACGAGTGCTGTGGTTTATCTACGGATCTCCTAGCACCCGAACAGGTACCTCTGTTGATGGATTGCTCCTAGCGCTTCCTGAGGACTCCAAGCACTCCCCTCGACACCGATACCACCACAGGAACAAGGAACAGGAACAGCTCTTACTAGAGCTAGCGGTTATAGCCAGGGGAGTATACACGTATAGCAATCCCCACTCACTTGAGATGAGGCTCTATGTTGAAGGTAAAACAGGAACTCTTTATTGAACACACAAGCATTGACTTAAATACACATTTTCCAACAAGGGTACCACCCCCGTGGACCTGGTTGGGAACTGAGGACATGACATAGCAGCCAATCCTTTACAGCTTTACAGTTTAAACACAAAAACTAACCCTATTCAACAAACACAATGGCATTGTCTGTGATGCAATTACCAAACACAATGGCATTGTATTTGACGCAATCAACAATGAACAACATGCAAACAGACATCTTCACCCCCTCCATAATGAATGAAGGAGACACATGTGATGAGATTATCTCCTGAGTGTATTATAGGGTGATCTACTCATCTAGGAGTTGGCTGCTCTTATAGCTATCTTAATCCCATCACTAACACAATCAGTGGGAGTCTCAGTGCAGAGTTAACCCTTTTTGTGTTACTGAATCCACACCATGCACCTTTAATGGGCAATAGGAAATATGTGGCATATAAATTCCACACATAAATCCGCGTTCATAGTTTCTTGTAACCCCAAAAGGTCTCAGGGGGTCTCCATAGTTCTGGGTCCATAGTCCGTAGGAAGGAGGCTGGCCCTCAGGCTTCTCCAGCAGTCCCAGTGATGGTTCAGTCCGTCACATTTCTCCCCTCCCAACAGTAGACTAACCAGGTACCTGACCTCCTGTCGGTCGGTGCCCGAGTTAGTCGAGTAGCCCACCCATAAACCAACACTGGTCCTGTTGAACTCTGGGGCCTGGCTCTGTTCTGTCCCCAGCTGTGGAGTGGGCATCTGCTACTCCTTGCTTCATTGTTGTTCTCTAGCTTGGAGCTATGGGCACTTGATGGGCAGATGCCAGCTCTTCCGCTGGGATAGCCACTGGGGAGTCAGTCTCTGGACAAGAGGATATAGGAGGGCAGAGGCCAACTGCACTCTGACCAGATGCCAGCTCTTCCGCTGGGGTAGATTGTGGGGAGTCTGCCTCTAGACAAGAGGATAGAAGAGGGCAGAGGCCAACTGCGCTCTGCCCAGATGCCAGCTCTTCCGCTGGAATGAGGTCATGGAATCCTACCCCCAGGACCTTGTTGCGGATCAGCTGTGGAGAGGATGGAGCACTTACCTCCTCCTCCTGGCATTCCTGCGGGGTTGTTGGGGGATTTGTACCAGCCGTCCAGCATCCTGGTAGGCCTGGTGCAGAGACTGCAGTCCCATCTGCATCATCAGATTTAGGGGTGCTGTCCCCCTGTGGTTGGGGAGAGAAACCAGTTGTCTCCTCTCCCTTCAAGGTACACTGATGTTGGGGAATGAAGACGATGCTCTTCTCTCCCTGCAAAGCATACTGCCACTGGGGAGCAGGAACGACTGTCCCTACTCCCTGAAAATCCGGCTGCCGTTGGGGATCTGGGCCGACTGCCCAGCATCCCTGTAGGGCCAGTGGAGAGACCTTGGTCCCATCTCCACTGATGTGGGGCTTACTGTCTCCCCCTGGTACATTAAGCTGTGGAGAGACCTTGGTCCCATCTCCACTGATGTGGGGCTTACTGTCTCCTCCTGGTACATTAAGCTGTCGCTGGGGAGAGGGGGTAACAAGCTCCTCTCCCATACATACTTCCAGCCGCTGTGGAGGGCAACTGACCGTCTCCGCTCCCAATACAGTGTCCTGATGCTAGGGAAAGGAGAGTGGGCTATCTATTCCCTGCTGGACACTCTGCCGCTGGGGTGGGAAGACAAAGCTCTCCTCTCCCAATAAAACCCTCTGCTGCTGGGGGACAGGACCGACTGTCTCTGCCCCCTGTAACTCAGCCTGCCGCTAGGGAATGGAGACTGGGCTCCCAATTCCCTGCAGGACCGGTGGAGAGACCCCGGTCTCATCTCCACCGGCCCCCTGGGGTTCTTCCCAGTAAACCTCCACAATATGTTGCCAGCTGAAGGGGTCTGGCTCTGGGTCTGTCACTCTGCTCTCCTGCTGACCCTTCTCACTGGAGTGGAACATCTGCTGGTAGCCCTGTTCTAGCTCCATCTCCCAGGTCCCCAGGTGGAACAAGTCCTGCTCAATCTCATGAGTGTCGTCCCAGTCATACCTGCTCTCCCTCCATTCCAAGAGATCACGGAATTGGGCTTGTGTAGGGCTCCCAAACTCCAGCTCTGAAAAAGTCTCCCATAACAAGCCAGGACCATCAAACTCCTCTCCCTCTGGCTTGTCATGCTCAGCTGTCCTGGGTAGATACTGTGCCCCATACCACCAGAGCGCCTGGTAGGCATCTTCCAGCCACAGCTCATACCATGCTAGGTGTTCTAATTCCTTTTTATCCATTCCTCCCGGGGCTGCTCTCCCAGGAAGGGCATCCGCAGGGCTACTCGCTTCTGCAACCGCTGGTCTTCCGCGGGGAGTCACTCTTCCCTCAGATACTCCACAATACCCAGTGCCTGGTACCAGATGCCTTTGCGGACTGCATCTCGGTCATCCATGACATCCTCATCATACTCCACTGCTGTTTCCATTCTGTTGCTCTTAGGGTCGCTGTACTGGGACATGTGTTGTCCCCAACTTGTAAATCCACAGAATTGTGTCTCCTGTAGCTGTCCCTCTGGCTGTGGGAATGATCCCGCCGCTTGCCACCAATTGTTAAGGCACCCTGGGCATAAAAGGGGTTAAAACTGTTTAGGCGATCTTCCCCTTCCAGAGCTACAGGCACAGCTACTTACAGAACACCAAACTCCTGAATTGCATACAAGGGAATGCTCCAAACTCCCGAACGGAATACAGCATAGCACTCCAAGCTTCCGAACGGAACCTCACAAATAGCTGCTAGCAGACAAATAGGAAATGCACCCAAGCAGCTTACACTCCTAGCAATCAGTCTCTAACAGCATACAGTGAAACCCCCCAAGAACGAGACGAGGCTCTGTGTTAAGGGTCAAGCAGTGGACAGCCAGAGTTGTGGGTTTACTGTTCCTATATACACATTAGTACCACCCACAGGGTTTTGTAAAACAACCAGTAAACACGTACAATACACTTAGACACTCCCACACAAAATCCTCCCCTCTCCTTGTGATACAATAACCTTACACAATGGGTTAATGTAATTAACACAGTTTTACACAATGTCTTCTGTCCTGGAGATAATTAGGAAGTAATCCAATTTATCTCAGTGACAAAACTCCATTAGCCACATGGTAGCAAAAAGACAATAAAAGACATAAGAATATTTAACTGTGCATAAAAGATAGACATTTAACATATCCCCAGATAGCTCAGGTCTGAGTGCATTCAATTATTAGGTGAATGGCACTCAGACTACACAAATAAAGTTCAATTGCCAAGGAGCCAAATTCTTTCACATAGTCTTTGCAGGGGAAAATCAAGCGTTTCAACACTGGGCCATAGTCTAAAGGAAGCAGGCGGGCAACCAGGCTTCTCCAATGCAATGTGGCAAGATTAGTCTTGTCTAGGGATGAGCGAACTCGAACTGTATAGTTCGGGTTCGTACCGAATTTTGGGGTGTCCGTGACACGGACCCGAACCCGGACATTTTCGTAAAAGTCCGGGTTCGGGTTCGGTGTTCGTCGCTTTCTTCGCGCTTTTGTGACGCTTTCTTGGCGCTTTTTGAAAGGCTGCAAAGCAGCCAATCAACAAGCGTCATACTACTTGCCCCAAGAGGCCATCACAGCCATGCCTACTATTGGCATGGCTGTGATTGGCCAGAGCACCATGTGACCCAGCCTCTATTTAAGCTGGAGTCACATAGCGCCGCCCGTCACTCTGCTCTGATTAGCGTAGGGAGAGGTTGCGGCTGCGACAGTAGGGCGAGATTAGGCAGATTAACTCCTCCAAAGGACTTGATTAACTGATCGATCTGCAGCTGTGGATCATTGAGCTGCTGATCCTCAATTGCTCACTGTTTTTAGGCTGCCCAGACCGTTTGTCAGTCACATTTTTCTGGGGTGATCGGCGGCCATTTTGTGTCTTGTGGTGCGCCAGCACAAGCTGCGACCAAGTGCATTTAACCCTCAATGGTGTGGTTGTTTTTTGGCTAAAGCCTACATCAGGGTGAAGCTGTCACACCAAGTGCATTTAACCAGCAATAGTCTGTTCATTTTTTGGCCATATACAAAATCAGGGGCAAGCTGCGCCTGTCACCAAGTGCATTTAACCCTCAATGGTGTGGTTGTTTTTTGGCTAAAGCCTACATCAGGGTGAAGCTGTCACACCAAGTGCATTTAACCAGCAATAGTCTGTTCATTTTTTGGCCATATACTAAATCAGGGGCAAGCTGCGCCTGTCACCAAGTGCATTTAACCCTCAATGGTGTGGTTGTTTTTTGGCTAAAGCCTACATCAGGGTGAAGCTGTCACACCAAGTGCATTTAACCAGCAATAGTCTGTTTATTTTTTGGCCATATCCCAGTCTAATTCTGTCACTAAATCCATACCGGTCACCCAGCGCCTAAATACTAGGCCTCAAATTTATATCCCGCTAAATCTGTCCTTAGTGCTGTAGCTGGGCGAGTTATTTAGTGTCCGTTCAAGCACATTTCTTGTTCTGGGTTGAAATACAATTCCCAATTTAGCAATTTCATAATTTAGTGGTTTCTGCTATATCAGAGCTATTTGAAATCTATCCCTAAAAGGGTATATAATATTCAAGGTGCACATTGGGTCATTCAGAATAACTTCACACACACCCGCTACTGTGTATTTCCAAGTCTAATTCTGGCACTAAACCCATACCTGTCACCCAGCGCCTAAATACTAGGCCTCAAATTTATATCCAGCTAAATCTGTCCCTAGTGCTGTAGCTGGGCGAGTTATTTAGTGTCCGTTCAAGCACATTTCTTGTTCTGGGTTGAAATACAATTCCCAATTTAGCAATTTCATAATTTAGTGGTTTCTGCTATATCAGAGCTATTTGAAATCTATCCCTAAAAGGGTATATAATATTCAAGGTGCACATTGGGTCATTCAGAATAACTTCACACACACCCGCTACTGTGTATTTCCAAGTCTAATTCTGGCACTAAACCCATACCTGTCACCCAGCGCCTAAATACTAGGCCTCAAATTTATATCCCGCTAAATCTGTCCTTAGTGCTGTAGCTGGGCGAGTTATTTAGTGTCCGTTCAAGCACATTTCTTGTTCTGGGTTGAAATACAATTCCCAATTTAGCAATTTCATAATTTAGTGGTTTCTGCTATATCAGAGCTATTTGAAATCTATCCCTAAAAGGGTATATAATATTCAAGGTGCACATTGGGTCATTCAGAATAACTTCACACACACCCGCTACTGTGTATTTCCAAGTCTAATTCTGGCACTAAACCCATACCTGTCACCCAGCGCCTAAATACTAGGCCTCAAATTTATATCCCGCTAAATCTGTCCTTAGTGCTGTAGCTGGGCGAGTTATTTAGTGTCCGTTCAAGCACATTTCTTGTTCTGGGTTGAAATACAATTCCCAATTTAGCAATTTCATAATTTAGTGGTTTCTGCTATATCAGAGCTATTTGAAATCTATCCCTAAAAGGGTATATAATATTCAAGGTGCACATTGGGTCATTCAGAATAACTTCACACACACCCGCTACTGTGTATTTCCAAGTCTAATTCTGGCACTAAACCCATACCTGTCACCCAGCGCCTAAATACTAGGCCTCAAATTTATATCCCGCTAAATCTGTCCTTAGTGCTGTAGCTGGGCGAGTTATTTAGTGTCCGTTCAAGCACATTTCTTGTTCTGGGTTGAAATACAATTCCCAATTTAGCAATTTCATAATTTAGTGGTTTCTGCTATATCAGAGCTATTTGAAATCTATCCCTAAAAGGGTATATAATATTCAAGGTGCACATTGGGTCATTCAGAATAACTTCACACACACCCGCTACTGTGTATTTCCAAGTCTAATTCTGGCACTAAACCCATACCTGTCACCCAGCGCCTAAATACTAGGCCTCAAATTTATATCCCGCTAAATCTGTCCCTAGTGCTGTAGCTGGGCGAGTTATTTAGTGTCCGTTCAAGCACATTTCTTGTTCTGGGTTGAAATACAATTCCCAATTTAGCAATTTCATAATTTAGTGGTTTCTGCTATATCAGAGCTATTTGAAATCTATCCCTAAAAGGGTATATAATATTCAAGGTGCACATTGGGTCATTCAGAATAACTTCACACACACCCGCTACTGTGTATTTCCAAGTCTAATTCTGGCACTAAACCCATACCTGTCACCCAGCGCCTAAATACTAGGCCTCAAATTTATATCCCGCTAAATCTGTCCCTAGTGCTGTAGCTGGGCGAGTTATTTAGTGTCCGTTCAAGCACATTTCTTGTTCTGGGTTGAAATACAATTCCCAATTTAGCAATTTCATAATTTAGTGGTTTCTGCTATATCAGAGCTATTTGAAATCTATCCCTAAAAGGGTATATAATATTCAAGGTGCACATTGGGTCATTCAGAATAACTTCACACACACCCGCTACTGTGTATTTCCAAGTCTAATTCTGGCACTAAACCCATACCTGTCACCCAGCGCCTAAATACTAGGCCTCAAATTTATATCCCGCTAAATCTCTCGTTACCGCTGTCCTGTTGTGGCTGGGAAAGTTATTTAGTGTCCGTCAAAGCACATTTTTTGTTCTGGGTTGAAATACAATTCCCAATTTAGCAATTTCATAATTTAGTCGTTTCTGCTATATCAGAGCTATTTGAAATCTATCCCTAAAAGGGTAGATCATATTGAAGGTGCACATAGGGTCATTCAGAATAACTTCACACACACGCTTCTGTGCATTTCCAAGTCTAATTCTGTCACTAAATCCATACCGGTCACCCAGCGCCTAAATACTAGGCCTCAAATTTATATCCCGCTGAATTTGAATACAATACATTGGGCCAAATAATATATTTGTTGTTGTGGTGAACCATAACAATGAGAAAAACATCTAGTAAGGGACGCGGACGTGGACATGGTCGTGCTGGTGTTAGTGGACCCTCTGGTGCTGGGAGAGGACGTGGCCGTTCTGCCACATCCACACGTCCTAGTGTACCAACTACCTCAGGTCCCAGTAGCCGCCAGAATTTACAGCGATATATGGTGGGGCCCAATGCCGTTCTAAGGATGGTAAGGCCTGAGCAGGTACAGGCATTAGTCAATTGGGTGGCCGACAGTGGATCCAGCACGTTCACATTATCTCCCACCCAGTCTTCTGCAGAAAGCGCACAGATGGCGCCTGAAAACCAACCCCATCAGTCTGTCACATCACCCCCATGCATACCAGGGAAACTGTCTCAGCCTCAAGTTATGCAGCAGTCTCTTATGCTGTTTGAAGACTCCGCTGGCAGGGTTTCCCAAGGGCATCCACCTAGCCCTTCCCCAGCGGTGAAAGACATAGAATGCACTGACGCACAACCACTTATGTTTCCTGATGATGAGGACATGGGAATACCACCTCAGCATGTCTCTGATGATGACGAAACACAGGTGCCAACTGCTGCGTCTTTCTGCAGTGTGCAGACTGAACAGGAGGTCAGGGATCAAGACTGGGTGGAAGACGATGCAGGGGACGATGAGGTCCTAGACCCCACATGGAATGAAGGTCGTGCCACTGACTTTCACAGTTCGGAGGAAGAGGCAGTGGTGAGACCGAGCCAACAGCGTAGCAAAAGAGGGAGCAGTGGGCAAAAGCAGAACACCCGCCGCCAAGAGACTCCGCCTGCTACTGACCGCCGCCATCTGGGACCGAGCACCCCAAAGGCAGCTTCAAGGAGTTCCCTGGCATGGCACTTCTTCAAACAATGTGCTGACGACAAGACCCGAGTGGTTTGCACGCTGTGCCATCAGAGCCTGAAGCGAGGCATTAACGTTCTGAACCTGAGCACAACCTGCATGACCAGGCACCTGCATGCAAAGCATGAACTGCAGTGGAGTAAACACCTTAAAACCAAGGAAGTCACTCAGGCTCCCCCTGCTACCTCTTCTGCTGCTGCCGCCTCGGCCTATTCTGCTGCTGCCGCCTCGGCCTCTTCCTCCGCCTCTGGAGGAACGTTGGCACCTGCCGCCCAGCAAACAGGGGATGTACCACCAACACCACCACCACCACCTCCGTCACCAAGCGTCTCAACCATGTCACACGCCAGCGTTCAGCTCTCCATCTCACAAACATTTGATAGAAAGCGTAAATTCCCACCTAGCCACCCTCGATCCCTGGCCCTGAATGCCAGCATTTCTAAACTACTGGCCTATGAAATGCTGTCATTTAGGCTGGTGGACACAGACAGCTTCAAACAGCTCATGTCGCTTGCTGTCCCACAGTATGTTGTTCCCAGCCGGCACTACTTCTCCAAGAGAGCCGTGCCTTCCCTGCACAACCAAGTATCCGATAAAATCAAGTGTGCACTGCGCAACGCCATCTGTGGCAAGGTCCACCTAACCACAGATACGTGGACCAGTAAGCACGGCCAGGGACGCTATATCTCCCTAACTGCACACTGGGTAAATGTAGTGGCAGCTGGGCCCCAGGCGGAGAGCTGTTTGGCGCACGTCCTTCCGCCGCCAAGGATCGCAGGGCAACATTCTTTGCCTCCTGTTGCCACCTCCTCCTTCTCGGCTTCCTCCTCCTCTTCTTCCACCTGCTCATCCAGTCAGCCACACACCTTCACCACCAACTTCAGCACAGCCCGGGGTAAACGTCAGCAGGCCATTCTGAAACTCATATGTTTGGGGGACAGGCCCCACACCGCACAGGAGTTGTGGCGGGGTATAGAACAACAGACCGACGAGTGGTTGCTGCCGGTGAGCCTCAAGCCCGGCCTGGTGGTGTGTGATAATGGGCGAAATCTCGTTGCAGCTCTGGGACTAGCCAATTTGACGCACATCCCTTGCTTGGCGCATGTGCTGAATTTGGTGGTGCAGAAGTTCATTCACAACTACCCCGACATGTCAGAGCTGCTGCATAAAGTGCGGGCCGTCTGTTCGCGCTTCCGGCGTTCACATCCTGCTGCTGCTCGCCTGTCTGCGCTACAGCGTAACTTCGGCCTTCCCGCTCACCGCCTCATATGCGACGTGCCCACCAGGTGGAACTCCACCTTGCACATGCTGGACAGACTGTGCGAGCAGCAGCAGGCCATAGTGGAGTTTCAGCTGCAGCACGCACGGGTCAGTCGCACTACAGAACAGCACCACTTCACCACCAATGACTGGGCCTCCATGCGAGACCTGTGTGCCCTGTTGCGCTGTTTCGAGTACTCCACCAACATGGCCAGTGGCGATGACACCGTTATCAGCGTTACAATACCACTTCTATGTCTCCTTGAGAAAACACTTAGGGCGATGATGGAAGAGGAGGTGGCCCAGGAGGAGGAGGAGGAGGAGGAAGAGGGGTCATTTTTAGCACTTTCAGGCCAGTCTCTTCGAAGTGACTCAGAGGGAGGTTTTTGGCAACAGCAGAGGCCAGGTACAAATGTGGCCAGCCAGGGCCCACTACTGGAGGACGAGGAGGACGAGGATGAGGAGGAGGTGGAGGAGGATGAGGATGAAGCATGGTCACAGCGGGGTGGCACCCAACGCAGCTCGGGTCCATCACTGGTGCGTGGCTGGGGGGAAAGGCAGGACGATGACGATACGCCTCCCACAGAGGACAGCTTGTCCTTACCCCTGGGCAGCCTGGCACACATGAGCGACTACATGCTGCAGTGCCTGCGCAACGACAGCAGAGTTGCCCACATTTTAACCTGTGCGGACTACTGGGTTGCCACCCTGCTGGATCCACGCTACAAAGACAATGTGCCCACCTTACTTCCTGCACTGGAGCGTGATAGGAAGATGCGCGAGTACAAGCGCACGTTGGTAGACGCGCTACTGAGAGCATTCCCAAATGTCACAGGGGAACAAGTGGAAGCCCAAGGCCAAGGCAGAGGAGGAGCAAGAGGTCGCCAAGGCAGCTGTGTCACGGCCAGCTCCTCTGAGGGCAGGGTTAGCATGGCAGAGATGTGGAAAACTTTTGTCAACACGCCACAGCTAACTGCACCACCACCTGATACGCAACGTGTTAGCAGGAGGCAACATTTCACTAACATGGTGGAACAGTACGTGTGCACACCCCTCCACGTACTGACTGATGGTTCGGCCCCAATCAACTTCTGGGTCTCTAAATTGTCCACGTGGCCAGAGCTAGCCTTTTATGCCTTGGAGGTGCTGGCCTGCCCGGCAGCCAGCGTTTTGTCTGAACGTGTATTCAGCACGGCAGGGGGCGTCATTACAGACAAACGCAGCCGCCTGTCTACAGCCAATGTGGACAAGCTGACGTTCATAAAAATGAACCAGGCATGGATCCCACAGGACCTGTCCGTCCCTTGTCCAGATTAGACATTAACTACCTCCCCATAACCATATATTATTGGACTCCAGGGCACTTCCTCATTCAATCCTATTTTTATTTTCATTTTACCATTATATTGCGAGGCTACCCAAAGTTGAATGAACCTCTCCTCTGCCTGTGTGCTAGGCCTAAATATATGCCAATGGACTGTTGCAGTGGTGGGTGACGTGAAGCCTCATTCTCTGCTATGACATGCAGACTAATTCTCTGCTGACATGAAGACAGATTCTCTGTTACGGGACCTCCCTCCTCTGCCTGGGTGCTGGGCCTAAATATATGCCAATGGACTGTTGCAGTGGTGGGTGACGTGAAGCCTGATTCTCTGCTATGACATGCAGACTAATTCTCTGCTGACATGAAGACAGATTCTCTGTTACGGGACCTCTCTCCTCTGCCTGTGTGTGTGCTGGGCCTAAATATATGCCAATGGACTGTTGCAGTGGTGGCTGACGTGAAGCCTCATTCTCTGCTATGACATGCAGACTAATTCTCTGCTGACATGAAGCCAGATTGTCTGTTACGGGACCTCTCTCCTCTGCCTGTGTGTGTGCTGGGCCTAAATATATGCCAATGGACTGTTGCAGTGGTGGCTGACGTGAAGCCTCATTCTCTGCTATGACATGCAGACTAATTCTCTGCTGACATGAAGACAGATTCTCTGTTACGGGACCTCTCTCCTCTGCCTGTGTGTGTGCTGGGCCTAAATATATGCCAATGGACTGTTGCAGTGGTGGGTGACGTGAAGCCTCATTCTCTGCTATGACATGCAGACTGATTCTCTGCTGACATGAAGCCAGATTCTCTGTTACGGGACCTCTCTCCTCTGCCTGTGTGTGTGCTGGGCCTAAATATATGCCAATGGACTGTTGCAGTGGTGGCTGACGTGAAGCCTCATTCTCTGCTATGACATGCAGACTAATTCTCTGCTGACATGAAGACAGATTCTCTGTTACGGGACCTCCCTCCTCTGCCTGGGTGCTGGGCCTAAATATATGCCAATGGACTGTTGCAGTGGTGGCTGACGTGAAGCCTCATTCTCTGCTATGACATGCAGACTAATTCTCTGCTGACATGAAGACAGATTCTCTGTTACGGGACCTCCCTCCTCTGCCTGGGTGCTGGGCCTAAATATATGCCAATGGACTGTTGCAGTGGTGGGTGACGTGAAGCCTCATTCTCTGCTATGACATGCAGACTGATTCTCTGCTGACATGAAGCCAGATTCTCTGTTACGGGACCTCTCTCCTCTGCCTGTGTGTGTGCTGGGCCTAAATATATGCCAATGGACTGTTGCAGTGGTGGCTGACGTGAAGCCTCATTCTCTGCTATGACATGCAGACTAATTCTCTGCTGACATGAAGACAGATTCTCTGTTACGGGACCTCCCTCCTCTGCCTGGGTGCTGGGCCTAAATATATGCCAATGGACTGTTGCAGTGGTGGGTGACGTGAAGCCTCATTCTCTGCTATGACATGCAGACTGATTCTCTGCTGACATGAAGCCAGATTGTCTGTTACGGGACCTCTCTCCTCTGCCTGTGTGCTAGGCCTAAATATATGCCAATGGACTGTTGCAGTGGTGGCTGACGTGAAGCCTCATTCTCTGCTATGACATGCAGACTGATTCTCTGCTGACATGAAGCCAGATCGTCTGTTACGGGACCTCTCTGCTCTGCCTGTGTGCTAGGCCTAAATATATGCCAATGGACTGTTGCAGTGGTGGGTGACGTGAAGCCTCATTCTCTGCTATGACATGCAGACTGATTCTCTGCTGTCATGAAGCCAGATTGTCTGTTACGGGACCTCTCTGCTCTGCCTGTGTGCTAGGCCTAAATATATGCCAATGGACTGTTGCAGTGGTGGGTGACGTGAAGCCTCATTCTCTGCTATGACATGCAGACTGATTCTCTGCTGACATGAAGCCAGATTGTCTGTTACGGGACCTCTCTGCTCTGCCTGTGTGCTAGGCCTAAATATATGCCAATGGACTGTTGCAGTGGTGGCTGACGTGAAGCCTCATTCTCTGCTATGACATGCAGACTAATTCTCTGCTGACATGAAGCCAGATTGTCTGTTACGGGACCTCTCTCCTCTGCCTGGGTGCTGGGCCTAAATTTATGACAATGGACTGTTGCAGTGGTGGCTGACGTGAAGCCTGATTCTCTGCTATGACATGCAGACTGATTCTCTGCTGACATGAAGCCAGATCCTCTGTTACGGGACCTCTCTCCTCTGCCTGTGTGTGTGCTCGGCCTAAATATATGCCAATGGACTGTTGCAGTGGTGGCTGACGTGAAGCCTCATTCTCTGCTATGACATGCAGACTGATTCTCTGCTGACATGAAGCCAGATTCTCTGTTACGGGACCTCTCTCCTCTGCCTGTGTGTGTGCTGGGCCTAAATATATGCCAATGGACTGTTGCAGTGGTGGCTGACGTGAAGCCTCATTCTCTGCTATGACATGCAGACTAATTCTCTGCTGACATGAAGACAGATTCTCTGTTACGGGACCTCCCTCCTCTGCCTGGGTGCTGGGCCTAAATATATGCCAATGGACTGTTGCAGTGGTGGCTGACGTGAAGCCTCATTCTCTGCTATGACATGCAGACTAATTCTCTGCTGACATGAAGACAGATTCTCTGTTACGGGACCTCTCTCCTCTGCCTGGGTGCCGGGGCCTAAATATCTGAGAATGGACTGTTCCAGTGGTGGGTGACGGGAAGCCAGATTCTCTGCTATGGAACCTCTCTCCAATTGATTTTGGTTAATTTTTATTTATTTTATTTTTATTTTAATTCATTTCCCTATCCACATTTGTTTGCAGGGGATTTACCTACATGTTGCTGCCTTTTGCAGCCCTCTAGCTCTTTCCTGGGCTGTTTTACAGCCTTTTTAGTGCCGAAAAGTTCGGGTCCCCATTGACTTCAATGGGGTTCGGGTTCGGGACGAAGTTCGGATCGGGTTCGGATCCCGAACCCGAACATTTCCGGGATGTTCGGCCGAACTTCTCGAACCCGAACATCCAGGTGTTCGCTCAACTCTAGTCTTGTCACATCTATACTATATTGACCTTAACTACCATTGAGCACCGTACCAAAGAACGAGGAGTGCCGTCCAATTAAACTTTTAATCTGCATGGCATCAGGCTGCCTTGGCATGCAACGGGTCCCCGCTGAAAACCACTACTATGTCGGACCCCCGCTTATCAGATGCTGATGATCTATCCAGAGGATAGATCATCAGTTTAAAAAACTGCAGAACTCCTTTAATGTAGTCTCAGCAGAGCCCATATAATACATGTGCACATAGTGCAGCAATGGGTTCGCAAAAGCAGGACAAACTTGACTTGCTTATCAATTAATAACAGTGCCTTGTAAAAGTATTCACACCCTTTGAACTTTTATACATTTTTTCATGTTACACCCACAAACTTAAATGTATTTTGTTTGGATTTTATGTGAAAGACCAACATAAAGTAGCAAGTATGTGTGAAGTGAAAACAAAATTATGGTTTTCAAAATGTTTAATAAATAAAAGTCTAAAAAGTGTGGCATGCATTTCTTTCAGCTCCTCAATACTTTATAGAACCACCTTTCTTTGCAATTGCAGCTGCAAGTCTTCTGGGGTATGCTCTACCATCTTTGCACATTTTATGTTTCAAAATAGCTCAAACTCAGTAAGATTGGATGCAGAGTGTCCAATCTCAGCAATTTTTAAGTCTTGCCACAGATTTCAAATGGGATTTTGACTGGGCCATTCTAACACATGAATATGCTTTGATCTAAACCATCTTATTGTAGCTCTGGCTATATGATTTGGGTCCTTGTCTTGCTGGACGGTGAACCTCCGCCTAAGTCCAGAGTTTCCAGGATTGCGCTGTAGTAAGCTTCATCCATCTTCCCATCAACTTTGACCAGCTTCCCTGTCCCTGCTCGAGAAAAGGCATCCCCGTAGCATGATGCTGCCACCACCATGTTTCATGGTGGGGATGGTGTATTCAGGCGGATGTAGACATATAAATATATATGGTTGTGCTTGCGCTGTCGCTCGGTGTTTTTTATCTCTAGAGCACTTAGGCGAATAGAGCCGCAGCTGGGTACCTAAAGGGATATCGGCTGCTCCGATCCAAGATTTATTACAAAACAAGCTAAAAGATGGTACCAGCGCTGGAATGACAGATGTTCAATTAGTTGATGTTATTGGTAGTTCAGTTTTACCTTAATCCAGTGGAATGGTAGTTCGGTACGGTAGGGAATGTTCCAGGTATTCAATCCAGGAATGTGGCAGAACTAGTTTTCTTCTTGCTCAACCTCAGAGTGCGCGTGCGGCCCCGGCCGGTGGCTAGCACGCGCGAGAGGGAGCTTGTGTAGTTGCGGGATTCCGGAGCGTGTAGCGTGACGTCACGGCAGACCTACGGAGCGATCCAGAGGCCAAAAAGCGATCCTACGCGTTTCGAAACCTACGGGTTTCTTCGTCAGGGATAACTGGCATGTTAGTGTACTGGATTTAAGTAGGCGCCCGGTTCCCATGGCAACTATTGTGGTTTGCTTCCTCATTCTTCCTGGATGATTTCCTGTGTAGATAGATAGTGGCATCTACTCTTTTACAGCAGATAGTCGTTTAGGTTACATGGGTCCTTTTTTGGTTTATTCAGAATGCAAATAGTTCCATTTCCCGATTAAGGCCATTTGGTGCCAAGGTATTCAATCTGAATATCCATTTGCTTTCACACCTAGACATCTGTTTGATAATGTCTCCGCCTCTCATATTTATTATAACTTTCTCAATACCACCAAAAAAGGAACCATTGAAGTTCCCTGCGTGGTATTTACTATAATGACGGGACAGGGGGTGACCGTCATAATTCTTCTTTATGTTATTGAGGTGTTCCCCTATCCTAATTTTTAGTTCCCGTTTAGTTCGACCCACATATAATTTAAGACAGGGACATTTAATGAAGTATATTACTCCACGTGTATTGCATGTAATGTACTGATTGATCTTATATTCATGAGGGTTGTCCCCTATTTCTGTAATAGGGAATTTTGTAGTACCGTGTTTGATTTTCCTACAATTGATGCACAATTTGCAAGGATAGAAGCCTTTATGTGTTAAATGACTTGGTTTATTTTTCTGTAGTGGTTTCACTGTGGGTGCTACCATGGTGTTCAGGTTTAAGGCCTTCCTAAATATAAAGGTGGGGTTTCGAGGAATCTTATCACCTATCATTTTGTCTTGTCGCAGCATCTCCCAGTGTTTTCTGACAATTCTTTTAAATGTTGATGCCCCTTCACTATATGCAGTAATTATTGGGATTTTTGAGGTTGAGCAAGAAGAAAACTAGTTCTGCCACATTCCTGGATTGAATACCTGGAACATTCCCTACCGTACCGAACTACCATTCCACTGGATTAAGGTAAAACTGAACTACCAATAACATCAACTAATTGAACATCTGTCATTCCAGCGCTGGTACCATCTTTTAGCTTGTTTTGTAATAAATCTTGGATCGGAGCAGCCGATATCCCTTTAGGTACCCAGCTGCGGCTCTATTCGCCTAAGTGCTCTAGAGATAAAAAACACCGAGCGACAGCGCAAGCACAACCATATATATTTATAATTTATACTATTAAAAGCTGCTATTTGTGTCTTGCTGCAAATCGCATTCCAATACTTTAAAAATTATTCCTAACCGTCCGATTCTAGAAATATACACTATCATTTCCAATCCATTTGTATATATTATATCAGTACCTCACATTTATATATAAGCCCATTGACCGAATATGAGTGAATTATGGGGAGACCGCCAGGACCGTATTAAATTCATGCAGTCATTCTTTTATAAGCCCAAACCTTCTTTAGAAGATTGTGATATATATGAAGATAACATAGAGGAAGCATTGTTAGATATCAAAAAACTTGAAAGGCTTCTAATCACAGAAATGAGAGACCTATGGGAAATGGCCTCTCTAGAAAAATATTTGGAACATGATAAAATACCTAAAGGACTTCAAATCTATAAAGCATTAACAAGTGATCTAGGTGGTCCGGAAATCGTTGATGAATGGAATTCACTATTCCATGAATTTTCCAAAAAAACAATGTTGTTTATTATAGAGAAAAGAAGAGCAGGTTTAATTAAAATAAACCAAGAAATAAAGGAATTATTTAAAAATATCAAACCATATAAAAATCATAAAGAAATAATCAAAATTTCTAGATCTATTAAAACACGCATAAGAACTAAAGAGAACGAAATCATCAATATTAAAACAAGGAAATTTGAAAGGGACTCGGTGATACCTACAAAAACCAGAGACATGATTGAAACAGATACAGAACATAATGTAAGTATCCATTACAATACGATTGATAAAACCATGTGTGAAGATGAAGACACATTTTGTGATGATTACTCTGTCTATGATGACGATCTTAATGACAACCCTAGTAACATGGAGACAAATAAACATAATAAACAACCTGGAATAACACTTAATACAGACAATACACCAGAACAACAGCCTTTAACACCGAAGGTAATAATACAAGTAACTAAAACCAATGGATCCATTCAAACTAATAACCGATATGATATATTGGAGTCGCTAAATGATGATTGCAATCACGATGACTCGACTACTACTGTAGAGAGTATAAACACCCATGCTCAACCACTTCATGACGGAACATTGAATAGTTTAACATACCATCAAACACCACATAATACTGTTCCAGAAAACTATAGTTCAATAGTGAAAAAAACCACCAATAGGCGAATTAAAGAAAAATCCCTAAAAACGAATGATATAATAAAAACCAAAAGAAAGACAATAAAAAGGGATTTTTTCCAGGCAAGGCCCTCACACAGAAAAAAATAACAAAAATAACAAAAAGAGGTAAAAGAGGTAAAGGACTAACTAGGAAACTTTTAAAGAAACGCAAGAAATCAGAAGGTATATACAATCTTAGTAGCTACACCTTGAAGGATAATGAGTTGTCACTACTAGGGAAGGGTCTTAAATTTGCCCCTACCTCTAAATTTTGCCCTTTTTATGCCTTTGTAGGTATCAAGAAATTTTTAAGAAATTTAGCTTTGAAAAAATATTTTATGAAAATTACCCCAGATATTAAGAATATTAAGAATATTGACCAATTTACTTCAAAAATTGATGCAACTCCATCCACAAAACCTATATTAGGACAACAACCTCTTGTTGATCCAGGCATCCTGACCAAAGCCCCTCTACACACAACACTGAAACCAAAATCACACTTCAACCCCCTAGGCGAATACTCTGATGCATTTACTGCATTTCAAGCCCTAGTATTGAGAGATTTACGCAAAATCAATCCAAATAGGAAACGCACGGGCCCCCAAAATCTAACCCTTTGGGAAAAAAAAAAGGCCATTCGCACATTACAAACCAATAACAAAATTGTAATAAAACCTGCAGATAAAGGGGGGGGGATAGTAATCCTGGATGAGGACTCCTATACCAATGAGTCATTACGACTTCTTAGTGACAAAAAAACTTATAAAAAACTGCACTTTGATCCGACAAACGCCTACAAACAACAACTTGGATCCCTTACTAAAAAAGGAAAAATAAAAGGTATATTAACTACCGAAGAAGCTACATATATCTACAACCAATGTCCGAGGATCTCCACCTTTTATTACTTGCCGAAAATCCACAAAAGCATAACAAATCCACCAGGCCGACCCATCATCTCAGGGATTGATAGCCTGACAGCTAATCTATCCAAATACGTGGATACTTTATTACAAAGCCACGTTCAGAAACTTCCGGCATATCTTAGAGATACCAAGCATATTTTACAACTACTGGAAGAGGTTAAATGGGAGGATGACTATATCCTGGGGACCCTAGATGTCACCTCCTTATATACTGTGATCGAAAATACCAAAGGCAGAACCGCAACGGAATATTTTCTAGAAAAAGATGGTAATATGCCTAAAGAACAAATACAATTTATTGGAGACTGCGTCATGTTTATTCTTGAGCACAATTATTTTAAATTCAACCAGGAATTTTACTTGCAGACATGGGGTACCGCGATGGGGACCAGATTCGCACCGAGTTTCGCAAACCTATATATGGGCCATTGGGAGGATACAACAATCTTCCCGCAAGGCAGACTCGGTGCGAATCTGGTCCTATGGAGACGTTTTATCGACGATATTGTTTTTATTTGGAAGGGTGGAGAACCTGGATTAAACCAGTTTTTAAATGATTTAAATAAAAATGAATTTTACTTAGAGTTTACACCCAAATACAGCAAACAGCAGGTACATTTTTTGGACCTTACAATATTTATTGAGAAAGGGCAAATCCATACCAAAACATACTGCAAACCCACGGATTGTAATAATTACATTCCCCTTGGCAGCTGCCACTTACCAACATGGCTGACCAACATCCCACGAAGCCAATACATCAGAATACGTAGGAACTGTACAGATATTGCCCACTTCGAGGAAGAGATCAGAGACCTTAACACCAAATTTATTGAAAAAGGGTATAAAATGAAGGATTTGGAACCTACTATTAAACAGATCAGAGAAGGAGACCGTAACCTACTATTGAAGGATAAAACACAAGATAAAAGAGAGGAATGCGAAAAAACCATTGAAACAACCTACAGAGACGCCCCCATAAAAATCCCAATAATTACTGCATATAGTGAAGGGGCATCAACATTTAAAAGAATTGTCAGAAAACACTGGGAGATGCTGCGACAAGACAAAATGATAGGTGATAAGATTCCTCGAAACCCCACCTTTATATTTAGGAAGGCCTTAAACCTGAACACCATGGTAGCACCCACAGTGAAACCACTACAGAAAAATAAACCAAGTCATTTAACACATAAAGGCTTCTATCCTTGCAAATTGTGCATCAATTGTAGGAAAATCAAACACGGTACTACAAAATTCCCTATTACAGAAATAGGGGACAACCCTCATGAATATAAGATCAATCAGTACATTACATGCAATACACGTGGAGTAATATACTTCATTAAATGTCCCTGTCTTAAATTATATGTGGGTCGAACTAAACGGGAACTAAAAATTAGGATAGGGGAACACCTCAATAACATAAAGAAGAATTATGACGGTCACCCCCTGTCCCGTCATTATAGTAAATACCACGCAGGGAACTTCAATGGTTCCTTTTTTGGTGGTATTGAGAAAGTTATAATAAATATGAGAGGCGGAGACATTATCAAACAGATGTCTAGGTGTGAAAGCAAATGGATATTCAGATTGAATACCTTGGCACCAAATGGCCTTAATCGGGAAATGGAACTATTTGCATTCTGAATAAACCAAAAAAGGACCCATGTAACCTAAACGACTATCTGCTGTAAAAGAGTAGATGCCACTATCTATCTACACAGGAAATCATCCAGGAAGAATGAGGAAGCAAACCACAATAGTTGCCATGGGAACCGGGCGCCTACTTAAATCCAGTACACTAACATGCCAGTTATCCCTGACGAAGAAACCCGTAGGTTTCGAAACGCGTAGGATCGCTTTTTGGCCTCTGGATCGCTCCGTAGGTCTGCCGTGACGTCACGCTACACGCTCCGGAATCCCGCAACTACACAAGCTCCCTCTCGCGCGTGCTAGCCACCGGCCGGGGCCGCACGCGCACTCTGAGGTTGAGCAAGAAGAAAACTAGTTCTGCCACATTCCTGGATTGAATACCTGGAACATTCCCTACCGTACCGAACTACCATTCCACTGGATTAAGGTAAAACTGAACTACCAATAACATCAACTAATTGAACATCTGTCATTCCAGCGCTGGGATGTAGACATATCAATTTGCATTTAGGCCAAAAAGTTCAAATTTGGTCTTATCTGAACAGAGCACCTTCTTCCACATGTTTTCCATGTCCCCTACATGGCTTGTAGCAAACCACAAATGGGACTTCTTATAGCTACCTTTAAAAATTGTTTTCTTCTTGCCATAAAGGCCAGATTTGTGGAGTACACGACTAATAGTTCCTCCAGAGTTACCATAGGCCACTTGGCTGCTTCTATAATTAGTGATCTCCTTGTCTGGGCTGTCAGTTTAGTTGGACGGCCATGTCTTGGGACGATTGCAGTTGTACCATACTTCTATTTTTGGAAGATGGATTGAACAGTGCTACAAGATATTCAGTGATTTTGATATTTTTTTATAAACTAAACCTGCTTTATACTTCTTCACAACTTTATTCCTTACCTGTATGGTGTGTTCGTTAGTTTTTATGATGTTATATGATCACTAATGTTCTCTAACAAACCTCTGAGGCCTTCACAGTAATTATACTTCACTGTATAAATGTCACAATGCGGTGTGGGAGGATAACTCCACATCAACCACAAGAGGGAATTGAAAATGTACTAGGCCTGGAAACTAGGGAAAGGGGGGAAGGTCACCACCTAGTGAATCCCTAACCCGAGCCCTGACTACTATAAGCATGAACAGACCTTGATGGTAGGAATGTTCATACATTGGAAACTAGGGCCCTATCTGACCCAAAAGTACCCTGGAAATAGTTTCAGGACAAGAGATCTTAACAGAGCATCTTAACGGAAAAAAGCAAATAACGCCATATCAGCATAGCTTCGTGAGGGATCGGTCAGGTCAAACTAATTTAATCAGTTTCTATGAGGAGGTAAGTTCTAGACTTGACAGCCGCGAATCAATGGATGTCGTGTATCTGGACTTCTCCAAAGCGTTTGACACTGTACCACATAAAAGGTTAGTATATAAAATGAGAATGCTTGGACTGGGAGAAAACGTCTGTATGCGGGTAAGTAACTGGCTGAGGGATAGAAAACAGAGGGTGGTTATTAATGGTACACACTCAGATTGGGTCACTGTCACTAGTGGGGTACCTCAGGGGTCAGTATTGGGCCCTATTCTCTTCAATATATTTATTAATGATCTTGTAGAAGGCTTGCATAGTAAAATATCAATTTTCGCAGATGACACTAAACTGTGTAAAGTAATTAACACTGAAGAGGACAGTATACTACTACAGAGGGATCTGGATAGATTGCAGGCTTGGGCAAATAAGTGGCAGATGAGGTTTAACACTGACAAATGTAAAGTTATGCACATGGGAAGGAATAATGCAAGTCACCCGTACATACTAAATGGTAAAACACTCGGTAACACTGACATGGAAAAGGATCTAGGAATTTTAATAAACAGCAAACTAAGCTGCAAAAACCAGTGTCAGACAGCTGCTGCCAAGGCCAATAAGATAATGGGTTGCATCAAAAGGGGCATAGATGCTCGTGATGAGAACATAGTCCTACCACTTTACAAATCATTACAGGGAGTGCAGAATTATTAGGCAAATGAGTATTTTGACCACATCATCCTCTTTATGCAAGTTGTCTTACTCCAAGCTGTATAGGCTCGAAAGCCTACTACCAATTAAACATATTAGGTGATGTGCATCTCTGTAATGAGAAGGGGTGTGGTCTAATGACATCAACACCCTATATCAGGTGTGCATAATTATTAGGCAACTTCCTTTCCTTTGGCAAAATGGGTCAAAAGAAGGACTTTACAGGCTCAGAAAAGTCAAAAATAGTGAGATATCTTGCAGAGGGATGCAGCACTCTTAAAATTGCAAAGCTTCTGAAGCGTGATCATCGAACAATCAAGCGTTTCATTAAAAATAGTCAACAGGGTCGCAAGAAGCGTGTGGAAAAACTAAGGCGCAAAATAACTGCCCATGAACTGAGAAAAGTCAAGCGTGCAGCTGCCAAGATGCCACTTGCCACCAGTTTGGCCATATTTCAGAGCTGCAACATCACTGGAGTGCCCAAAAGCACAAGGTGTGCAATACTCAGAGACATGGCCAAGGTAAGAAAGGCTGAAAGACGACCACCACTGAACAAGACACACAAGCTGAAACGTCAAGACTGGGCCAAGAAATATCTCAAGACTGATTTTTCTAAGGTTTTATGGACTGATGAAATGAGAGTGAGTCTTGATGGGCCAGATGGATGGGCCCGTGGCTGGATTGGTAAAGGGCAGAGAGCTCCAGTCCGACTCAGACGCCAGCAAGGTGGAGGTGGAGTACTGGTTTGGGCTGGTATCATCAAAGATGAGCTTGTGGGGCCTTTTCGGGTTGAGGATGGAGTCAAGCTCAACTCCCAGTCCTACTGCCAGTTTCTGGAAGACACCTTCTTCAAGCAGTGGTACAGGAAGAAGTCTGCATCCTTCAAGAAAAACATGATTTTCATGCAGGACAATGCTCCATCACACGCGTCCAAGTACTCCACAGCGTGGCTGGCAAGAAAGGGTATAAAAGAAGAAAATCTAATGACATGGCCTCCTTGTTCACCTGATCTGAACCCCATTGAGAACCTGTGGTCCATCATCAAATGTGAGATTTACAAGGAGGGAAAACAGTACACCTCTCTGAACAGTGTCTGGGAGGCTGTGGTTGCTGCTGCACGCAATGTTGATGGTGAACAGATCAAAACACTGACAGAATCCATGGATGGCAGGCTTTTGAGTGTCCTTGCAAAGAAAGGTGGCTATATTGGTCACTGATTTGTTTTTGTTTTGTTTTTGAATGTCAGAAATGTATATTTGTGAATGTTGAGATGTTATATTGGTTTCACTGGTAAAAATAAATAATTGAAATGGGTATATATTTGTTTTTTGTTAAGTTGCCTAATAATTATGCACAGTAATAGTCACCTGCACACACAGATATCCCCCTAAAATAGCTAAAACTAAAAACAAACTAAAAACTACTTCCAAAAATATTCAGCTTTGATATTAATGAGTTTTTTGGGTTCATTGAGAACATGGTTGTTGTTCAATAATAAAATTAATCCTCAAAAATACAACTTGCCTAATAATTCTGCACTCCCTGTAGTCAGACCACACATGGAGTACTGTGTACAGTTCTGGGCTCCAGTGAACAAGGCAGACATACCAGAGCTGGAGAGGGTCCAGAGAAGGGCAACTAAAGTAATAACTGGAATGGGGCAACTACAGTACCCTGAAAGATTATCAAAATAGGGTTATTCACTTTAGAAAAAAAGACGACTGGGGAGATCTAATTACTATGTATAAATATATCAGGGGTCAGTGCAGAGATCTATCCCATCATCTGTTTATCCCCAGGACTGTGACGAGGGGACATCCTCTGCGTCTAGAGGAAAGAAGGTTTGTACACAAACATAGAAGAGGATTCTTTACGGTAAGAGCAGTGAGACTATGGAACTCTCTTTCCCATCGGAGGTGGTGATGGTGAGTACAATAAAGGAATTCAAGAGGGGCCTGGATGTATTTGTGGAGTGTAATAATATTACAGGATATAGCTACTAGAGAGGGATCGTTGATCCAGGGAGTTATTCTGATTGCCTGATTGGAGTCGGGAAGGAATTTTTTATTCCCCTAAAGTGAGGAAAATTGGCTTCTACCTCAGTTTTTTTTTGCCTTCCTCTGGATCAACTTGCAGGATGACAGGCCGAACTGGATGGACAAATGTCTTTTTTCAGCCTTATGTACTATGTTACTATTTTACTATGAAAGGATAGGGAGGAATAATTCCATAGCATTTAAGTAGAACAGGGTTCAGTAGGGGAGGTGACAGCCTGAGTAGTAGGAACAATCCTATTACACCTTGCTGCACTGACTGGAGATCCAAATTGCCATTATACAGCTCTGTAATTCCGGCCAACCATCTTGTTATTGGGGTGCAAGTGCTGTTTGATACAGCCATTAGCAGGGTTTATTACAAGGAAATTTTATATGTCTTATTTGCCCTTGTGTGGTGCAGTTATATGTTCTAAAGCATTTTTTTAGCTATAGACTGGGAAACTGAAACTTGTATATCTCATAAGGGAAACAGTTTCTTGGCAATAACCAAAGACAATTACCTCTCCCAACTGGTTCAGGACCCGACTAGAGGGACGGCCATACTGGACTTAGTATTAACCAATAGGCCTGACCGGACAACAGATGTGCAGGTCGGGGGACACCTGGGAAATAGTGACCATAAAGTAATAACCTTCCAATTATCATTCAAAAGAGCGTTTCTACAGAGGAACAAAAATACCAAACTTCAAAAAAGCTAAATTTCGCCAACTAAGAGAGGCCATAGGCCGAACTAACTGGGACAAAGTCCTCAAAAATAAAAATACAGCCACAAAATGGGATATCTTTAAAAACATCCTAAAATCTCATTGTGAGAGGTACATACAGTATGGGAATAAAAGGTTAAGGAACAAAAAGAAACCAATGTGGATAAATAGAACTGTAAAGAAAGCAATAAATGACAAAAAGAAAGCATATAATTCACTGAAATAGGAGGCTAGCACGGACGCACTGAAAAACTATAAGGAAAAAAATAGAACATGTAAAAAACGAGTAAAAGCGGCCAAACTAGAGACCGAGAGATTAATTGCCAAAGAGAGTAAAACTAACCCTAAAATGTTCTTCAATTATATAAATGTTAAAAAGTATAAATCTGAAGGTGTCGGCCCTTTAAAGAGTAATGATGGGGAAGTCGCAGAGAGCGATGAGGAGAAAGCAAAGCTATTAAATATTTTTTTTTTCCAATGTATTCACTGAGGAAAATAAACTGTCAGATGACATGCCGAATGTTGAAATAAATTCCCCATTAAAAGTGTCCTGTCTGACCCAGGAAGAAGTACATCAGCGACTTAAAAAGATTAAAATAGACAAATCGCCAGGACCGGATGGCATACACCCCCGTATCCTAAAGGAATTAAGTAATGTCATAGCCAGACCCTTATTTCTGATATTTGCAGACTCTATACTGACAGGGAATGTCCCACAGGATTGGCGCATGGCAAATAAGGTGCCAATATTCAAAAAGGGTCCAAAAACAGAGCCTGGAAACTATAGGCCGGTAAGTTTAACATCTGTTGTGGGTAAACTGTTTGAAGGTTTTCTGAGAGATGCTATATTAGAGCATCTCAACAGTAATAAGCAAATAACGCCATATCAGCATGGCTTCGTGAGGGATCGGTCATGTCAAACTAATTTAATCAGTTTCTATGAGGAGGTAAGCGGCGATGTCGTATATCTGGATTTCTCCAAAGCATTTGACACTGTACCACATAAAAGGTTAGTATATAAAATGAGAATGCTCGGACTGGGAGAAAACGTCTGTATGTGGGTAAGTAACTGGCTCAGTGATAGAAAACAGAGGGTGGTTATTAATGGTACACACTCAGATTGGGTCTCTGTCACTAGTGGGGTACCTCAGGGGTCAGTATTGGGCCCTATTCTCTTCAATATATTTACTAATGATCTTGTAGAAGGCTTGCATAGTAAAGTATCAATTTTCGCAGATGACACTACACTGTGTAAAGTAATTTAGACTTATGAGGACAGTATACTACTACAGAGGGATCTGGATAGATTGGAGGCTTGGGCAGATAAGTGGCAGATGAGGTTTAACGCTGATAAATGTAAAGTTATGCACATGGGAAGGAAAAATGCAAGTCACCCGTACATACTAAATGGTAAAACACTCGGTAACACTGACATGGAGAAGAATCTAGGAATTTTAATAAACCGCAAACTAAGCTGCAAAAACCAGTGTCAGGCAGCTGCTGCCAAGGCCAATTAGATAATGGGTTGCATCAGAAGGGGCATAGATGCCCGTGGTAAGAACATAGTCCTACCACTTTACAAATCGCTAGTCAGACCACACATGGAGTACTGTGCACATTTCTGGGCTCCTGTAAACAAGGCAGACATTGCAGAGCTGGAGAAGGTCCAGAGGAGGGCAACTAAAGTAATAACTGGAATGGGGCAACTACAGTACCCTGAAAGATTATTAAAATTAGGGCTATTCACTTTAGAAAAAAGACGACTGAGGGGAGATCTAATTAATATGTATAAATATATCAGGGGTCAGTACAGAGATCTATCCCATCAGCTATTTATCCCCAGGACTGTGACTGTGACGAGGGGACATCCTCTGCGTCTGGAGGAAAGAAGGTTTGTACACAAACATAGAAAAGGATTCTTTACAGTAAGAGCAGTGAGACTATGGAACTCTCTGCCTGAGGAGGTGGTGATGGTGAGTGTCACGGATGAGCCGCGAGAATATTGAACTGTCCTCCCAATATTATCAATATTACTCTGCCTTATTAAACAGTAATTATTTCCCTAGGCCCCAGAACCTACAATTTGATTATTCAGAGCGTCTTCTTCTGTTGTACCCAGAGAACAACATAGTCCTTTTGTTCAAGTCAGTCAATAGATGCCTAGCAGATAACGCAATTACAGCTGGCTTCCTATGGTTGACAAAAGAACTTCTCTTCCTGAAGAGATATCACAGCTAGGTGTGAAGACGGCACCTGGGGGGAGCCGATTGGTGTCGCTGCTATCAGGGTCTGTAAGCTGGCTTGCTGCAGACAAGCCGGCACCAAGGTTTCCCAGACTGCAACATGAATCTGAGATATGATTTTTACCTTTTCAAGAGAGACCATGCATCTTACGGACGTAAAAATTACATCATCGTGTCACTCAGAATTCACTGGACGTTTACATAGGACAAACATAACTCTAAGATGTGCCCAGGTAAAGTTATGGTGTTACCCCATCATAGAACCAGTTATAATAGTAATATTTGGTATCCCTGAACTCCATATTTTGTAGGGAATGTGAATATGTGCTTGTTACTTGTGTACAGCGGAGACATCCCACGATATGGCACATGCCATATTTCAGAACTGACATTCACCTCAGGAATACAGCCGGCCCCAGCAGGCGGACTCTCAATTCCCCGCCTTGATTCTGAGACCCTTTATAACACATCTAGAATCTGCTAAAGGAGTTCTCCACTTTTAACAACACCTAAAGAGGGCCTCAGCCAGAGAACCTGTGGGCTGTAGGCATATTACACTGGACAAAGGCTTCTTGGACTTGACCCCTGCAACTGACTATTTCCCCAACGGACATCTTTTCTGCGGAAACTAAGTATTTTCTTTCTTTTCTCTCTTTTTGTTTATTGGACTATACTCTCCTTGATTATTGTGTTAATAATTACTGTGCATCGTGATATTTTGTATTGTATATAGATATATAATAAATGACCTCCAAGTCATTTCTCTAGCCATATGCCTGTTTTCAAACACTGCAAAAACTTACCCTAGCCTCTCTGAAGAGAAAGCTACTTGGTTGTGTTATCTAGATAGTGGGTGCCTCGCTCCCATAAATTGTGAGGTGGTGGCAGTTAAACTACCCTGTGTGTAGTTCCGGTCGCAGTTCGTCGCACGCTTATTTGCGGTCAATCGGAGGTCCACTCCCTGCGCTTTCAGCCTATCGACTGTACGGACTCAAGTTAGACTGTCGGTGTGCTGAAAGTGGCTGGGAGGCCTGTTTGCGGATTGACCACTAGGGGCGCTGTGACGGTTTCGTGACGTATTGTGGCCGCG
This sequence comes from Bufo gargarizans, assembly GCF_014858855.1. Classification (NCBI taxonomy): domain Eukaryota; kingdom Metazoa; phylum Chordata; class Amphibia; order Anura; family Bufonidae; genus Bufo; species Bufo gargarizans. The sequence goes on from NC_058084.1 coordinate 263,222,498, forward strand.
GCGGTCGCAGTTCGTCACAGTGAGTACAATAAAGGAATTCAAGAGGGGCCTGGATGTATTTATGGAGCGTAATAATATTACAGGCTATAGCTACTAGAGAGGGGTTGTTGATCCAGGGAGTTATTCTGATTGCCTGATTGGAGTCGTAAAGGAATTTTTTATTCCCTTAAAGTGGGGAAAATTGGCTTCTACCCCACAGGTTTTTTTTTTTTTCCTTCCTCTGGATCAACTTGCAGGATAACAGGCCGAACTGGATGGACAAATGTCTTTTTTTGGCTTTATGTACTATGTTACTATGTATTAGTGGGGGGGGGGGAAGGGCTAATTAGCTGTTGTGTGGTGAAGTGCTAAAATTGCAGCCCTTTTTGTATTAGTGGCGCAAAAAAAAACCATATTTGCCGTTCAGCAGTTATATGTTCTAAAGCCCTTTTTGTCGTGTACTAGTGGCAAAATATATATATTTTTTGCCATTCAGCAGTGCAGTTATATGTTTTAAAGCCCTTTTTGTCATGTATTAGTGTGAAAATAAATTTTTGTGCCGTTCAGCAGTGCAGTTATATGTTCTAAAGCAAAGAATGAGGAGAGCATCAAATAAGGGATGTGGCCCCGGTCGTGGTGCTGCTGGTGGAGCTCCTGTTGCCGGGAGAGGACATGGTCGATCTGTGCCAGCTACATGCACAAGTGAAACACCTTCCTCAGGTGCGAGTAGGAAGGTGTTTCTGGACTCGGGTAGGATGAGCTGACTGAGTGGGTAGTGATGTTGAGTGGGGTGAAGGGATCGAATGAGTCTTGATCCGTGTCAGTTCTTGGTTTGACTTCACTAAGATTTTTTCCTAGGGAATGGTGGGATGAAGGGGAATTACATAGGGGTGTGTCTTTAACCTGCATTATTCAAGATGAATGATACAGCAAGGTGTTTGGTCCATGTTTGTTGGATGCTTGTGATTAACCAGTGCAGCATGTGAACCAGCCTCTATATAAGCTGGAGTCACGTAGCGCTGCACATCACTCTGCTCTTATTAGTGTAGGGATAGGATGTTGCTGCTGTGAGGGAGAGAATAGGAAAGAATCTGTTATCAGAAGTGCTTGTTAACTCTGTGATCTACAGCAATTTTGTTTTGTGGGTGCAGTGCACCATTTTCTTTTTTACCCTGCCCTGAGCCCAGTGGCACAGAAAAGTAACTTTTATTCATCTATTAGTTAGTTAGGTGGGTGTGGCAGCCATTTTGTGCAAGTTCAGTGCACCAGCACAGTACATTTGCATTTGTGACAGTCAAATATAAGGTTTAAAAACTGCAGTTATATTCAGGGTTTAAAAAAAACACAAATTTTTTGCAAGGTAATACATTTTGCGTCCTTTGCTGAATTTGTGAAAGTCAAATACAAACTTTAAATAATGCAGTTATATTCTTGGCTTAAAAAAACACCCATTTTTTACAAGACCCTAAATCTGGGGCCTTTGCTGCATTTGTCACAGTGAAATACAAGCTTTAAATACTGCTAATATATTCTGGGTTTAAAAAAACACCCATTTTTTGCAACATAATACATTTTGGGTCCTTTGCTGCATTTCTGACAGTCCAATACAAGCGTTAGAAACAGCTGTTATATTCTGGTATATATATAAAAAAAAAAAAAACATTTTGGGCAAGATGATACATTTGCGGCCTTTGTTAGATTTCTGACAGTGAAATACAAACTTTAAATACTGCAGTTATATTCTGGCTTAAAAAAAACATCCATTCTGTGCAAGACCCTACTTCAGGGGCCTTTGCTGCATTTGTCACAGTCAAATACAAGCGTTAGATACTGCTGTTATATTCTGGTTTTAAAAAAACACCCATTTTGGGCAAGATAATAAATTTGCAGCCTTTGCTGGATTTATCACAGTCCAATACAAGCGTTAGATACTGCTGTTATATTCTGGTATTTAAAAAAAACACCCATTTTGGGCAAGAAATTACATTTGTGGCCTTTGCTGCATTTCTGACAGTCCAATATAAGTGTTAGATACTGCTGCTATATTCTGGTATAAAAAAAAACCATTTTGGGCAAGATGATACATTTGTGGCCTTTGTTGCATTTCTGACAGTGAAATACAAACTTTAAATACTGCAGTTATATTCTGGGTTTGAAAAAAAAAACACCCATTTTGTGCAAGACCCTACATCAGGGGCCTTTGTTGCATTTTTCACAGTCAAATACAAGCGTTAGACACTGCTGCTATATTCTGGTTTTAAAAAACACCCATTTTGGGAAAGATAATAAATTTGCAGCCTTTGCTGAATTTCTGACAGTCAAATTCAAGCGTTAGATACTGCGTTTATATTCTGGTATTAAATAAACACCCTTTTTGGGCAAGATAATACATTTTCGGCCTTTGTTGCATTTGTGACAGTCAAATACAAACTTTACATACTGCAGTTATATTCTGGGTTTAAAAAAACCCCACCAATTTTGTGCAAGACCCTACATCAGGGGCCTTTGCTGCATTTGTCACAGTCAAATACAAGCGTTAGATACTGCTGCTATATTCTGGTTTAAAAAAAATCCACCCATTTTGGTAAAGATAATAAATTTGTGGCCTTTTCTGCATTTCTGACAGTCCAATACAAGCGTTAGATACTGCTGTTGTATTCTGTGTTTAAAAAAAAACAAACACCCATTTTGGGCAACATAATCAATTTGTGGCCTTTGCTGCATTTCTGACAGTCCAATACAAGTGCTAGATACTGCTGTTATATTCTGATGTAAGAAAAACACCCATTTTTGGCAAGATAATACATTTGCAGTCTTTGTTGCATTTGTGACAGTCAAATACAAACTTTTAATACTGCTGTTATATTCTGGGTTTAAAAAACGCCAATTTTTTGCAAGACCCTACATCTGGGGCTTTTTCTGCATTTTTCACAGTAAAAATACAAGCGTTAGATACTGCGTTATATTCTGGTATAAAAATACTGCCATTTTGTGCAAGATAATACATTTGCGGCCTTTGCTGCATTTCTGACAGTCCAAATACAATCGTTAGATATTGCTGTTCTATTCTGGTATAAAAAAACTGCCATTTTGGGCAAGATAATAAATTAGCGGCCTTTGCTGCATTTATGACAGTCCAATACAAACGTTTGATACTGCAGTTTTATTCTGGGTTTCAAAAAACACCCATTTTGTGCAAGACACTACATTTGGTGCCTTTGCTGCATTTGTCACAGTCAAATACAACCAGTCAATACTGCAGTTAGATTGTTGTTTGACAAATTTTAAAAAATTCTGACCGTTAAGTAATTATATAAAATTTGCCTGTCACACTGTTATGTGACCTCAAGAAATGTATCCTCTTTATGACACCGGCACTGCCTTACTCTCAGTGAACTTAATTGTAGACTATTGGCGGTTACATTGTCGCCTGACATAAACCTGTTAGTTTGGTGGGTGAAAGCAAAGAATGAGGAGAGCATCAAATAAGGGACGTGGCCCCGGTCGTGGTGCTGCTGGTGGAGCTCCTTTTGCGGGGAGAGGACGTGGTCGATCTGTGCCAGCTACATGCACAAGTGAAACACCTTCCTCAGGTGCAAGTAGGCGACAGAACCTTCAGCGTTCGTATTGACAGGTGTCTTAGAGAGAGAGGAGAGATCCCTCCTTCCTGTCATACTCAGTCCAAGGACAGTGTGGTGGTCTCATTGAGTGCACAGGGGTCTCAGTCTCTTTCAATCCCTTCTGAGCAGGGGCCCATGCAGCTGGGTTTGCTTGCCTCTGACAATAGAGGATTCAGCTCTCATAGGAAGGTTTGTTTCTGTTGTGGAGGTATAAATCATTTGGCAAATGTTTGTCCCTCTAGGAGATTCAGGCAGTTTTTTGAGAGTAATAAAGAAACAAAAAGAAAAAAATCCTCTAAAAACGTTCTCTGTTACTATTGGCAAGGTTGATGCGGAAATTGAAGGTTTTCCGTTTGCTTGTAGTTCCCGTTTTGTGCTACCTGCCAGGGTAGCGCTAGTGGAGCAGCTGTCAATCTCATTGATAGTCAATTTGCTATAACTCATGGTTTCCAGGTATGCACTTTGGGAAAGGATATACCTGTTTTTGCTATTGATTCCGTTCCACTTTCTCAGAAATCGTTAAAGGGCATAGTTCACAATATTCGTTTGATTGTGAGTGATACTCATGTTGAGGATGTGTCATGTTTCGTCCTAAGTGGGTTGCCTACTCCTCTAGTGTTACCCTGGCTCACTAAACATAACCCCACCATTGATTGGCAAGCGAGGCAAATAAATGGTTGGAGTGACTTTTGCAGAGAGAATTGCCTCACGACATCTGTTTCTGAGGTTTCTACTAAGACTGTACCATCTTTTCTCTCAGAATTTTCGGATGTGTTTTCTGAGAGTGGTGTTCAGGACTTGCCCCCTCACAGGGAGTACGATTGCCCTATTAATCTCACCCCAGGGACCAAGCTGCCTAAATCTCGTTTATACAATCTCTCCCAACCTGAAAGGGTCGCTATGTGTGCTTATATCTCAGAGTCTGAGAAAGGGACACATATGACCCTCGAAGTCACCTGTTGCCGCTGTTTTTTTCTTTGTTAAGAAAAAAGATGGTTCTTTAAGACCATGTCTGGATTTCAGGGAGCTGAACAGTATCACAATTTGTGACCCTTATCCGCTTCCTCTGATCCCGGACCTGTTTAACCAGATTGTTGGGGCTAAAGTTATTTCCAAGTTGGATCTAAGAGGGGCATACAACCTGGTCAGGGTCAGAGAAGGAGACGAATGGAAGACGGCCTTCAATACCCCTGAGGGCCATTTTGAGAATGTGGTTATGCCTTTTGGTTTGATGAATGCTCCAGCCGTCTTTCAGCATTTTGTGAACATAATTTTTTATCATTTAATGGGGAAATTTGTATTAGTGTATCTAGATGACATTTAGATTTTTTCTCTTGATTTCAAAACTCATAAGGAACACTTACGTCAGGTCTTGCTCATCCTGCGGGAAAATAAATTGTACGCTAAACTGGAAAAATGTGTGTTTGCGGTTCCAGAAATTCAATTTCTGGGGTTTCTTCTCTCCGCTTCTGGTTTTCGCATGGACCCCAAGAAGGTCTGCGCTGTGCTTGAGTGGGAGCTTCCTGAGAATCAGAAGGCGCTGATGCCATTTTTTGGGGGTTTTGCCAATTATTACAGGAAGTTTATTTTGAATTATTCCTCTGTTGTTAAACCACTCACTGATATGACTAGAAAGGGGGTAGATTTTTCCTCCTGGTCGGTAGAGGCGCGTAAGGCCTTTTCTAATATCAAGGAGAGTTTTGCTTCCGCTCCCATCTTGGCACAACCTGATATTTCTCTACCCTTCATAGTTGAGGTTGATGCTTCTGAGGTGGGTGTGCGTGCGGTCTTGTCTCAGGGTCCCTCTCCTGCCAAATGGCGACCGTGTGCCTTTTTCTCGAAGAAACTCTCCTCTGCAGAGAGAAATTACGATGTGGGAGATAGGGAGTTGTTGGCCATCAAGTTATCTTTTGAGGAATGGCGCCATTGGCTAGAGGGAGCCAGACACCCTATTACCGTGTTTACTGACTATAAGAATCTGGCCTACTTGGAGTCAGCCAAGCGTCTGAACCCGAGACAGGCCAGATGGTCTTTGTTCTTTTCAAGGTTTAATTTTGTTGTCACGTTCCACCCTGGGGTTAAGAATGTGAAGGCGGATGCCCTGTCACGTTGTTTTCCGGGAGGTGGGAATTTTGAAGACCCGGGTCCCATTTTGGCTGAAGGTGTGGTGGTCTCTGCTCTTTATCCTGAATTGGAGGCAGAGGTTCAGGTAGCCCAGTCAGAGGCTCCTGATCTTTGTCCTCCTGGGAGGTTGTTTGTGCCTCTCGCTTTAAGACACAAGATTTTTAAGGAGCACCACGATACTGTCCTTGCTGGGCACCCGGAGGCAAGAGCCACAGTGGATCTCATCGCTCGGAGATTCTGGTGGCCGGCGCTTCGTAAGTCGGTTGAGGGTTTTGTGGCAGCCTGCGAGACCTGCGCTCGTGCCAAAGTCCCTCATTCACGGCCATCAGGTCCTCTCCTTCCGTTACCCATTCCTTCCCGTCCTTGGACACATCTGTCCATGGACTTCATTACGGACCTGCCTTGTTCCTCGGGGAAGACTGTGATTCTGGTGGTGGTGGACCGTTTTAGCAAAATGGTGCATTTCATTCCTTTTCCTGGCTTGCCCAATGCTAAGACGCTGGCGCAGGCATTTATTGATCACATTGTCAAATTGCATGGTATTCCTTCAGACATAGTCTCTGATAGGGGCACACAGTTTGTTTCCAGATTCTGGAAGGCTTTCTGTTCTCGCTTGGGGGTTCGGTTGTCATTCTCTTCTGCTTTCCACCCGCAGTCGAATGGCCAGACAGAGCGCGTCAATCAGAATCTGGAGACATATCTGCGCTGTTTTGTGGCGGAGAATCAGGAGGATTGGTGTTCTTTTTTGTCCCTTGCTGAGTTTGCTTTAAATAACCGTCGTCAGGAGTCCTCTGATAAGTCACCATTTTTTGGTGCATATGGGTTTCATCCGCAGTTTGGGACATTCTCTGGAGAGGGGTCTTCTGGTTTACCTGATGAGGACAGATTCTTCTCATCTTTGTAATCTATTTGGCAAAAGATTCAGGATAATCTAAAGAGCATGAGTGAGAGATATAAGCGTGTGGCGGATAAGAGATGTGTGCCTGGTCCGGACCTGAATGTTGGTGATCTGGTGTGGTTGTCTACTAAGAATATCAAATTCAAGGTTCCCTCCTGGAAGTTGGGTCCTAAGTTTATTGGGCCTTACAAAATCTACGGTTTCCTACCGTCTTGATCTTCCTCAGACTTGGAAGAGCCATAATGTTTTTCATAAGTCCTTATTAAAACCTTATGTCCAACCCATTGTACCCTCATCTTTGCCTCCTACTCCGATCGTGGTTGATGGTAATCTTGAATTTCAGGTCTCTAGGATTGTGGATTCTCGTGTTGTCCGCGGTTCTCTCCAGTACCTCGTTCATTGGGAGGGTTATGGTCCTAAGGAGAGGATGTGGGTCCCAGTAACGGACATTAAGGCCACTCGTCTCATCAGGGCTTACCATAGGTCCCATCCTGAGAAGGTGGGCTCTGAGTGTTAGGAGTCCACTCGTAGAAGGAGGGGTACTGTCACCACCAGACATCTGAGAAGCTCTGACAGACATTTTTCAGAACCTCCTCCTTGAGGTTCCTTTTGTTTTGCTTTCGGTTTCTCATCTCGTTAGCCTCTCTCAGCTGTCATGTAGGTGCACTGATTGCATCCCTTTAAATCCCTTCCCATACTACATCACTTTGCGGTTTATACAACTTCCTGGAGTGTATGCATGCTGCATGCTACTACTGAGTCTTCTACAGATAAGTTTTGTTCATTCATTAGTATTTTCCTGTTTGCTGGATCCCAGGTGACCCTGACTCCCTCCGTATCAAGTGTAGGGAGCCGGTGGTCGTGTCCCCTCACTATTATTGGGTGTTCAGGTGTTATACAGTCGAGGTACAAGGATATGCAATCATCTACCATTGAGATTTTTGCATAGGCTGAGCAGTTAGGGAGAGAGCCAGGTCTGTTGCAGGGCTATCCCTTTGGTTCCTTAGTTTTGGATCCAGTCAGTCGGATCTTCTTTTTGTGTCTTCTAGTTTTCTGTACACCTTCCATGACAAAATTCCTCTGCCGCCCGCAGAATAAGAATGCAGAATTCCTCAAAGCAAGGCCTGGAAGTCCTGCATTCTGACAGCCCTCTGTGATGCTGGTAACATGTCCGCCATTTTGTGTTTGGACTGGGGGTCTAAGTACGTTGCCACCGAGTATTGATCCTTGCCCTTTATGCTTTTTATGCGGGGATCCCTCTTCAAACACTGGAGCATGAAGGCCCCCATTTGCACTAAACTGGAAGTGTCTGTGAAGGTTCTCATTTATCCAGGTCATGTTATATCTGTAAAGGCAACTGGACTTACTGTAGATTTCTTGAAAACGTTTCACTTTTTCTTCCAATGAGCTTTCTCAATTCTGAGTGACTGTACAAGAATTCTCTGGGAATAAATATGTAACTGAATCAACATCTGGTAATTATACCCAGCATGGGGTCAGAGGTCATTATACCCAGCATGGGGTCAAAGGTGTTGATGCCATTATCCTAATTGGAGTCAGTAGGTGATAATGACCTCCCAGAAAAAGGTGTCAAGACAGCATTGTATGTGGCAGACAAGCTTGGCTTCTCCATTTTTACGTAGATGGCCTCCTTCACACCTTGTTTGTACCAATCGGCCTCCTTATCCAAAACACGTGCTTGACTGTCTTCAAAGGTGTGACCTGTTTCTTTTAGATGTAAATACACGGCTGAATCTTGACCGGAGGTTTTGGCTCTTCTATGCTGAGCCATACGCTGATGTAGTTGTTGTTTTGTTTCGCCGATATACAGTTCTGAGCATTCCTCATTGCACTGGACTGCGTACACAATGTTGTCCATCTTGTGTTTAGGCATGTTGGGTCTTTTGGGTGAACCAGTTGTTGCCTCAGTGTGTTGCTGGGTTTAAAGCAGACAGGGATGTGATGTTTATTAAAAATCCTTTTGCGTTTCAGACACCCCAGCTACATATGGGATAGCCATATTCTTGCGTCTGTCATGCTTTTCAACCTCACTGGTAGTCTTGGTGCTCTTTCTTCTCCTTCTTTCTGTTTTGACAAAGGCCCAATCTGTATACCCACAAGTTTTAAGTGCCCCTCTGAGGTGTTTGAATTCCTTCGCCTTGGCCTCTGTGCTGGTGGGGATTTTCTCTGCCCGGTAGTGTAGAGTCTGGATTTTTTTATCACCTACTGACCTATCAACACCTTTGACCCCATGCTGGGTATAATGACCTCTGACCCCATGCTGGGTATAATTACCAGATGTTGATTCAGTTACATATTTATTCCCAGAGAATTCTTGTACAGTCACTCAGAATTTAGAAAGCTCGTTGGAAGAACGAGTGAAATGTTTTCAAGAAATCTACAGTAAGTCCAGTTGCCTTGATTTATTCTTTACAGATAAACTCAAAGTGGTGAAGTGGCCTGGCACCTGCTCATGGTCCAGGATAATGTCATCCTTGGTCTTCTCCCCCCAGCCACGGACAACACCAGGGATCCCCAAAAAGTTTAAAGTCCCCCTCAAAGCCTGCTTTACTTGATCATCCTCCTCCCCCCCCCAGCCACCATCCTCTTCTGAATCCTCTTCAGACTTCTGCTGACTCGTCTCAGATGGAGTAGCACCCCCTGGGAATTCATTCAGCATTGTGACTTCCTCATCTTCCAGCTTCTGCTCCTCGACGGCTTGATCAATGACATGACGCAATGCATGATTCAGAAAGAAGGTGTAAGGTACAATGCACTGATGGCGCCCTAGCTGCGAATGACCAGTATGGTGCATGAGCAGCCACTGGCATGGTGAAAAAAAAACAAGCTCCCCAGAACCTATCCTGCTGCAGAGATCGTAAAAGTGGTCGTTTACTGCACGTTGCTGGTGGAGCAGCCAATCAAGCATATACAATGTGGAGTTCCAGCTTGTCGGGCTGTCATAAACCAGACAGTCTGATGGGCAAGTGGTGTCGCCGCTGAATGTTAGCAAGGCGAGCTATGGCCGTGTAAGATCTTCTAAAATATCCAGAGATTTTCCTGGCCTGCTGCAAGACGTCCTGGACCCTGGGGTATTTGGCAACTAAGTGCTGCACTACTAAGTTCAGGAGGTGTGCCATGCACAGCACATGTGTCCTTTTGCCCTTTTTTAGCACGCTCAGCAGATTAGAGCCGTTGTCGCACACCACTTTACCAACTGTCAAATTGAGCGGGGTTAGCCACTGCTCGGCCTGTGACCACAGAGCTGAAAGCAGTGCAGGACCAGTGTGGCTCTTTGCTTCCAGGTGCAACAGCCACAGCACAGCATGGCAAAGTCTCACCTGGGACGTCTAAAAGGTTCCTGGGAGCTTGGGGGTGCAGCGGAAAAGGCGGTAGCAGTGGAAAATGGAGGAGTCAGCTGAAGAGGATATGGAGGATGGAATAGGAGAAGGAGAAGAAGAAGAAGAGGCAGGCCTGCATGCAATTCTTGGCGGTAACACCAAATCCACACGGGAGCATCTGGTTACATGCTTGACGGCTTCAGAAGGTTCACCTATTAGGCAGAAAAAGTTATGTACCTTCCCATCCTGTGTTTGCTATACCACGTGTCTGTGGTCAGATGCATCTTGGCACCGACACTGTGTGCCAGAGATATATATTTACTTTCCGCTGAAAGTGGCCATAGACCATAGCTCCGGGATGCCCTTCTGGGAGAAATATTTCCTTTCGGGGACCTATCATTGCAGTGTGCCAATTGCCATAAATTTTCTAAAGGCCTCCGAGTCCACCATTATATATGGCAGTAGTTGGCAGGCTAGCAGTTACGACAAACCAGCAGTCATCCGTTGGGCAAGAGAGTTATCCGGTGTCATCATTTTTCTACGCTCAAACATTTGGGCCACGGAAGACTGCATTCTGCCAGATGAATGTGACAACGGCACGGTGGAAGGTGAAGTGGAGGACAAATAGGAGGAGAGAGGAGAAGGAGAAGAGGCAGGACGTGGAGTGCAGGGAGTGTGGCTTTGTGGGTTCTGACGGCATTGCTCCCACAGGGCTTGGTAATGGGAGGCCAGGCGCCTTCTTAAGGCGGTCCTTCCTAGGTGAGTATTGAGTTTACTGTGACTTATGTTTTGATAGCACAGGCTGTAATTGGCAACACTATTGTCAGCAGCTGACACGTAAAAAAAAAAATCCACACTGCGTCCTGGGAGCGCCAGAAGTGACCGTGCATGGTGAATGGCTCGCTCCAGATACATTTGCAGTCTGCTTTTTGCCTACTGTACTCTGTGAGCTCTACCTGCTTCTCCTCCTTCTCCTCCCTCTCTGCTGCTACGTCTCTCCCTCTGAACTCCCCTGCTCTTCCTCTCTTGTGGGCACCCAAGTGACGTCCATCGACATGTCATCATCGTCACCTTCACCACCACTGACATTTGATATCTCAGAGTAGGCAGTAACAGTGGGGACCTCCCTCCTTGGGCTGACCTGGGTACTGTTGTCAGACCTCTGGGTGGCGGCTGTTGCTACCTCCTCTTCCTCATCCGATGTCAAGAATGGCTGCGCATTGGTAAGGTCTGGGAATGGATGGGAAAATAATTCCTCTGACTCGAGTGGATGGGGCTATGGTGGTGGTGGTGGATTTGGGGGTGCACACAGCAGAGAGTGAGGAGGGTGCAGAAGCAGAAGCCTGAGTGAGCCACTCAACCAACTCTGATGCACCCTTTAAAGTAATCACACACGCTTTCTCCAGCTTCCCACTTAGGATCCGGCCTGGTGCACCTGACCGACACCTAACACCTCTGCGGAACGGCCTGCCTCTTCCTCTGCCTGTCATTTTCAAAATTACCCTGTGCCTAAGTCCCTAGAAAAGAGCAGTATTTCATGGAATCAGGTATATCGCAGGCCTCAATCAATATTTGGTGGAAACAGGTGTATCGAACCCCTTAATCAGTATTTTGTGGTAGCAGGTATATCGCTGGCCTCAATCAATATTTGGTGGAATCATGTATATCGAACCCCTTAATTAGTATTTTGTGGAAGCAGGTATATCGCAGGCCTCAATTAATATTTGATGGAAACAGGTATATTGAACCCCTTAATCAGTATTTTGTAGAGGCAGGTATATTGCATTCCTCAATCAATATTTGGTTGAAACAGGTATATAGAACCCCATAATCAATATTTTGGGGAAGCAGGTATAACGCACCCCTCAATCAATATTTGGTGGAAGCAGGTATATCGAACCCCTTAATCAGTATTTTGTGGAAGCAGGTATATCAAACCCCTCAATTATATTTTTTTTGCCACAACAGTTATATCACACCACCCTGCTTATTTGGGGCAACAGGTATATCCCAGCCCTTCATCAGATTTTTAGGGGGCAACAGGTATATCACACCTGTTGCAATTAGTTGTTCCAATAGCCTTTGTTCCTCTATATACCTGGGGTATCACAGCAGAACCGCACACAACTGCTGCACAACACTAATGCACTATAATATACTTTCTATGATAGAAAGTATATTATAAGTATATCACACCCCTCAGTATATTACACCTATCGATAGCACACCTATACCAGTCCTTAAAATAATTTTTGTGGCCCTATTAGATAGAGTTTAGTGTCCTTAACAGCCTGTCCCTGCTTCACAAAGCAACTCTCCCTACACTGGCAAAGCACAGAATGTAAAATGGTGGCCATGTCATGAAACATCTCAATTGGCTGTCCTGTCCCACCTGATGAATGTTTTATGGGTCAAAGTTCGGCGCAATGCAAAAGAATATGGCGCCGGTGGACATCGCCATATGTTTGCATGTTGGGCGAATCGCGAATGAGCAAAGTTTGCCGCAAAACAACCGCTGGGCCATCTCTACCCCCAGCCAACAGTAATTGGGTTTGTCAGACACAACCCTTAGTTGGCATGGCCCGTAAGTAGGCCCTGTGACCTCACCTGTCCTCAACCTGCCTCTGTCCTTTTCTGTTCCCTCAGTCAGAGAAGTATTATGTGCTGTGGGCTCAGCCCCACTATACAGCAAGGACGAGCTAATAGAGGACCGTCAGCAGCTTCTGACCAGCCAAGATGTGGAGGAGACATCTGCCGCTTCTTCTGCTAGGTGGGCAATTAGTGATGAGGAGAGTGGCGTGGGAGTTGGTGTTGCGAGTGGTGAGGGTCCTGACCCAGAGACCGCTTAGGAGGACATCAGTGACATACAGACAGTACTCGATGATGAGCTGGGTGAAGAAGGGGCTTCATCATCATCGGGGGAAGAGGGTGGCAGCTTGCACTTGAGGCAATGGCAAAGCCAGAAAGTCGCTAGAGTGGCTGGGAGTTAGCAGGTTGGCAGCAGTGGGAGATCAGTAGCCAAAAATGCCTGTGGTAGACCACCTGCTTCGGAGGAGCCTACCTGTCCGGAAAGTAGTGGAGCTTGGGTTCACAGAAGCAGCAGCGGTAGCAGTTATTCAGTGCTTAGTGTTGGCGGTAAAATCACCTAGCGTCGTCATAAAGTGGCCTGTGAGAACCGTGGCTCCGATGAGGTGGTCCAGCATGCTGCAGCAACTTCTGCATCAGCCAGTGGCATGCACCCAGTTTCAGGCAGTCAATGCTCCACCACCTAATCCGAAAGGAGCTGTCTGTCCATCCCATTATCTGCCGGTCCTGATGCTCCTGCTCTTCCTACTCTTCGTCAGTCATTTCATTAGCAATCGATCACCAAAACTATTGCCAAGAAACAACAGTATGTGTGCACTCATCCAATGGTGCAGGAGCTCAATGTGCTCCTGACCAAGTTGCTGGTGCTGCAGTCCCTCCCTTTTCAAGTGGTGGACTCTGCACCTTTCAGAGAACTGATGGCTTGTGCCGAGCTGAGGTGAAGAGTCCCAAGCCATCATTTCTTTGCCAAAAAGGCAGTACCAGCCCTGCACACACATGTAGAACAGAAGGTGGACCAGTCCTTGAGCCTGTCGGTGTCTGCCAAAGTGCACGGCAGCGCCGACGTGTGGAGCTGTAACTACAGTCAGGGACAATACATGTCCTTTATGGCCACTGGGTTAATGTGGTGATGCCACTTCCGCCTCCACGTTGTCACGCCATTAGTCCTGCGACAATGTCCGCTTCTGCCTCCTCATTCTCCACCATACCCTCAGCCTCCACTGTAGGGATAATTCACAGTGCCCCTCCAACATACTAAATGTGCAGGGCACGGTGGTGTCACTCTGTTCTGGATCTCGTTTGCCTGGGCAAACAGAGTCACACAGGGGAGAAACTTCTCCATGTCCTTCATCAAGAAATAAAATCCTGGCTTACTCCGCGACAACTCAAAATCGGAAACATGGTGACCGACAATGGGAAGAACATCGTGTCAGCGCTGCGTCAAGGAGGGCTGAGCCATGCACCCTGCATTGCACATGTGTTCAATATGGTTGTCAAGTGGTTGCTGAAGTCTTCCACACATCTGCAAGACATCCTAAAAATGGCCAGGAAACTTTGCATGCACTTCAGCCACTCATACACTGCAAACCACTGCCTATTTGAGCTGCAGTGGCAGAATGGAATCCCCCAACATAGGCTGATATGTGACGGTTCCAGCCGTTGGAATTCCACCCTCCATATGTTGGACCGACTATATGAACAAAGAAAGGCCATAAACGATTTCTTGATGATCCAAGCGGACAGGAGTACTCCCCTGTGTCACTTCGATGTCAGCCAGTGGCAGCTCATGCATGACACTTGCAGTTTGCTCAGGCCCTTTGAGGAGGCCACGTTATTTGCCAGTTACCAGGACTACTGGATGAACTATGTCATTCCACTAGCTTCATGATCTGGAACAGATGCTGGTAAATCTGGCTGGTCAGGGGACTGGAGATGTGGAACCTAGAAAAATGGTGGCAGAGTTTGATACGTTTGTCTGTCAATATCTCTGTTTACAGTCAATGAACGGGAACATCATTTATCTCTAGGATATGCAAACACCAACCCATGGGGTGTTTACAGCCAGAAGTAGGTCATCGGCACAAAGGAGTTGTAATTTTCACAGCTCGAGGTATCCTCCCAGAAGCTTGACCTCTGCACATCAATGGTCTGTATTGCAAAGCTTGTCTAAAAGAAAGATCCTGCAGTACACCCCCTTGTAGCAAACTCTTGATCTGGCACAGGCTGCTTTGCACTTTAAAAAAATATAAATATTCTGTACAGCGTGACACCGATGTATAATTTCTCATACATCAGACTGAAAGAGTATTCCAAGCACCTGTCTACCCACATAGCTGCTGAGAAGCAGAAGGGCATTGCCATTGAAGTTGGCTCAGAACTGAACTTAAAAGCCAAACTTTTCCATTTATCCCGACTCAATGGAATGAAATGAAAAAAATACAATTTCCTACATATGTTTGATATCACGGCGTCTGTAACGACCTGATCTATAAAATGGTCATGTTACTTTCTCCGCAGGGTGAACGCCATAAAAAAATAAAACTATGATGAAATTTTAATTTTGCCCACCTTACTTACCAAAAAAGGTAATAAAAGACATATGTACGCCAAAACAGTACCAACCAAACCGTCACCTCATCCCACAGAAAATTAGCCCCTACATGAGACAATGGCCCAAAAAATAAAAAAAAAAATATGGCTCTCAGACTATGGAGACACTAAAACATGATTTTATTTTATTTTTTCAAAAATGATATTATTGTGTAAAACTTACTTAAATAAATAAAAAAATATACATATTAAGTATTGCCACATCTGTAATAACTTGCTCTATAAAAATATCACATGACCTAACCCCTCAGGTGAATACCGTAAAAATAAATTAATAAAAATAGTGTAAAAAAAAAACATTTTTTGTCACCTTACATCACAAAAAGTGTAATAGTAAGCGATCAAAAAGTCACACGCACCCCAAAACAGTGCCAATCAAACCATCATCTCATCCCTAAAAAATCATACCCTACCCAAGATAATCACCCAAAAACTGAAAAGACTATGGAAACACTAAAACATGATTTTTTTTTGTTTCAAAAATGAAATCATTGTGTAAAACTTACATAAATAAAAAAAGTATACATATTAGGTATTGTCGTGTCCGTTTAACTTGCTCAATACAAATACCACATGATCTAACCTGTCAGATGAATGTTGTAAATAACAACCAAAAACGGTGCCAAAACAGCTATTTCTTGTTACCTTGCCTCACAAAAAGTGTAATATAGAGCAGTCATAAATCATATGTACCCTAAACTAGTACCAACAAAACTGCCACCCTATCCTGTAGTTTCTAAAATGGGGTAAAATTTTTGGAGTTTCTACTCTAGGGGTGTATCAGGGGGGCTTCAAAATGGGACAGTCCAGCAAAATCTGCCTTCCAAAAACCGTATGGGATTTCTTTCCTTCTGCGCCTTACCGCGTGCCTGTACAGCAGTTTACGACCACATATGGGGTGTTTATGTAAACTACAGAATCAGAGCAATAAATATTGAGTTTTGTTTGGCTGTTAACCCTTGCTTTGTAACTGGAAAAAAAATTATTAAAATGGAAAATATGCCCAAAAAGTGAAATTTTGAAATTCTATCTCTATTTTCCATTAATTCTTGCGGAACACCTAAAGGGTTAACAAAGTTTGTAAAACCAGTTTTGAATACCTTGAGGGGTGTAGTTTCTAAAATAGGGTCACTTTTTTGGAGTTTTTACTCTAGGAGTGCATCAGGGGGGCTTCAAATGGGACATGGTGTAAAAAAACCAGTCCAGCAAAATCTGCCTTTTAAAAACCGCATGGCATTCCTTTCGTTCTGCGCCCTGCTGTGTGCCCGTACAGCGGTTTACGACTACATATAGGGTGTTTCTGTAAACTACAGAATCAGAGCCATAAATATTGAGTTTTTTTTGGCTGTTAAGCCTTGCTTTGCAACTGGAAAAAAAATATTAAAATGGAAAATTTTGAAATTGTATCTCTATTTTCCATTAATTCTTGAGGAACACCTAAAGGGTTAACAAACTTTGTAAAATCAGTTTTGAATACCTTGAGGGTTGTACTTTCTAGAATGGGGTCATTTTTGGGTGGTTCCTATTATGTAAGCTCAGAACGGCCTGGATAAGTAAAAGCGTTTTAAAGTTATCACCACTTAAAGGGACACTGGTCAAATCTGCAAAAAATTGCCTGGTCCTTAACCGCCTCCGGACCGCCTAACGCAGATCCGCGGTCCGGAGGCGGCAGCTCTGCGCAGAGTGACGCATCGGCGCGTCATCTCGCGAGAGCCGTGATTTCCTGTGAATGCGCGAACACAGGCGCACGCGATTACAGAAACGGAAGGTAAGAGACAGGATCTCTTACCGTTCGCTGGCAGGCTGGAGATGCGATTTTTTTTAACCCCTAACAGGTATATTAGACGCTGTTTTGATAACAGCGTCTAATATACCTGCTACCTGGTCCTCTGGTGGTCCCTTTTGTTTGGATCGACCACCAGAGGACACAGGTAGCTGTGCAAAGTAGCACCAACCACCACTACACTACACCCCCCCGTCACTTATTAACCCCTTATGAACACCTGATCACCCCATATAGACTCCCTGATTACCCCTCTGTCATTGATCACCCCTAAATAACTTTTAAAGTTATTTAGGAGGGTTGAGACATGCGCGCGGCATCCACATACCCCACATCCCCTGACGAAGCCACCGAGCGTGGCGAAACATGTCGGGAGGGGTGGTATGACGTCCTGTATTTTAAACAGTGCCTGAAATGTTAGGGACTAGTATAAAAAGAGTACGCTGCAGAGACAGCACCAGACATTGAGGAGTGGAATTGAGCATGCCACATGAGCGGTTTAGCGTGAACAGTGACTTCTATGGATGAAATAGAGCAGTCAGTAGCACAAAAGTGTAGAGGGTAGCCTAGAGACAAGTGAATTGAGCAGACTAGTGGCAGCTTCAAAAGTACACACAAACCTAGCAACATTGTTTCACTGTTGTCCAGCCTGAATATAAAGGCCGAACGATAAAAGGATCTTAATAGGAGCGCCCAATCTGCCATTACATTGTATGAATGCACAAACAAAGTATTAGCAGAGGCTTGCAAGTGCAGCTATACCCCATACAAATGAATGGGAGGCACTGCACTCCACAGTGGCTACATGTGACAAAGGCAAATACATTCATACACTCCAATTGTACCCTCCATCAGACACTGATAATTTTAATAGTTTTCTATAGTTGTTTGGTTCATTTATTTTAAAATAATAACTAATAAAGAAATATTTTTATTTTTAGTTAGGGACCCCTACAGGGAATTTAGGGTCTGAATAGACCATAGATGTGTCATTACTAATAATATCCCGAGGGTTCCTAAAAGGGACTTTATTTAATAAACTGTTCTGGTAAATACAGCCTCTTTCCTGACTATCAGCTATCAACTCTTCCATCCTAAGAATATGTTTCAATTCATTGGCCCACTCAGACAATGTAGGGGGGGGGGGGGGGGAAGTAGTTTTCCAGTGCCTTGGAATCACCATAAGCGCCGCTGCTAAGAAGAGACGTAGTGCACCTTTTTTAACTTGTGAGATAGAGCCTGGAATAAGAGACAGCAGTGTAACCTGAGGAGTAGGGATGAGCGAACTCGAACTGTATAGTTCGGGTTCGTACCGAATTTTGGGGTGTCCGTGACACGGACCCGAACATTTTCGTAAAAGTCCGGGTTCGGTGTTCGTCGCTTTCTTGGCGCTTTTGTGACGCTTTTTGAAAGGCTGCAAAGCAGCCAATCAACAAGCGTCATACTATTTGCCCCAAGAGGCCGTCACAGCCATGCCTACTATTGGCATGGCTGTGATTGGCCAGAGCACCATGTGACCCAGCCTCTATTTAAGCTGGAGTCACATAGCGCCGCCCGTCACTCTGCTCTGATTAGCGTAGGGAGAGGTTGCGGCTGCGACAGTAGGGCGAGATTAGGCAGATTAACTCCTCCAAAGGACTTGATTAATCGATCGATCTGCAGCTGTGCATCATTGAGCTGCTGAAATTCAATTGCTCACTGTTTTTAGGCTGCCCAGACCGTTTGTCAGTCACTTTTTTCTGGGGTGATCGGCGGCCATTTTGTGTCTTGTGCGGTGCTGCGACCAAGTGCATCCAAGCTGCGACCAAGTGCATTTAACCCTCAATGGTGTGGTTGTTTTTTGGCTAAAGCCTACATCAGGGTGAAGCTGTCACACCAAGTGCATTTAACCAGCAATAGTCTGTTTATTTTTTGGCCATATACTACATCAGGGGCAAGCTGCGCCTGTCACCAAGTGCATTTAACCCTCAATGGTGTGGTTGTTTTTTGGCTAAAGCCTACATCAGGGTGAAGCTGTCACACCAAGTGCATTTAACCAGCAATAGTCTGTTTATTTTTTGGCCATATACTAAATCAGGGGCAAGCTGCGCCCGTCACCAAGTGCATTTAACCCTCAGTAGTGTGGTTGGTCAAGCTGTCACACCAAGTGCATTTAACCAGCAATAGTGTGGTTATTTTTTGGCCATATCCCAGTCTAATTCTGTCACTAAATCCATACCGGTCACCCAGCGCCTAAATACTAGGCCTCAAATTTATATCCCGCTAAATCTGTCGTTACCGCTGTACTGTTGTGGCTGGGCAAGTTATTTAGTGTCCGTCAAAGAACATTTTTTGTTCAGGGTTTAAATACAATTCCCAATTTAGCAATTTCATAATTTAGTGGTTTCTGCTATATCAGAGCTATTTGAAATCTATCCCTAAAAGGGTATATAATATTCAAGGTGCACATAGGGTCATTCAGAATAACTTCACACACACGCTACTGTGCATTTCCAAGTCTAATTCTGTTAGTAAATCCATACCGGTCACCCAGCGCCTAAATACTAGGCCTCAAATTTATATCCCGCTAAATCTGTCGTTACCGCTGTACTGTTGTGGCTGGGCAAGTTATTTAGTGTCCGTTAAAGCACATTTTTTGTTTTGGGTTGAAATACAATTCCCAATTTAGCAATTTCATAATTTAGTGGTTTCTGCTATATCAGAGCTATTTGAAATCTATCCCTAAAAGGGTATATAATATTCAAGGTGCACATAGGGTCATTCAGAATAACTTCACACACACGCTACTGTGCATTTCCAAGTCTAATTCTGTCACTAAATCCATACCGGTCACCCAGCGCCTAAATACTAGGCCTCAAATTTATATCCCGCTGAATTTGAATACAATACATTGGGCCAAATAATATTTTTGTTGTTGTGGTGAACCATAACAATGAGGAAAACATCTAGTAAGGGACGCGGACGTGGACATGGTCGTGGTGGTGTTAGTGGACCCTCTGGTGCTGGGAGAGGACGTGGCCGTTCTGCCACATCCACACGTCCTAGTGTACCAACTACCTCAGGTCCCAGTAGCCGCCAGAATTTACAGCGATATATGGTGGGGCCCAATGCCGTTCTAAGGATGGTAAGGCCTGAGCAGGTACAGGCATTAGTCAATTGGGAGGCCGACAGTGGATCCAGCACGTTCACATTATCTCCCACCCAGTCTTCTGCAGAAAGCGCACAGATGGCGCCTGAAAACCAACCCCATCAGTCTGTCACATCACCCCCATGCATACCAGGGAAACTGTCTGAGCCTCAAGTCATGCAGCAGTCTCTTATGCTGTTTGAAGACTCCGCTGGCAGGGTTTCCCAAGGGCATCCACCTAGCCCTTCCCCAGCGGTGGAAGACATAGACTGCACTGACGCACAACCACTTATGTTTCCTGATGATGAGGACATGGGAATACCACCTCAGCATGTCTCTGATGATGACGAAACACAGGTGCCAACTGCTGCGTCTTTCTGCAGTGTGCAGACTGAACAGGAGGTCAGGGATCAAGACTGGGTGGAAGACGATGCAGGGGACGATGAGGTCCTAGACCCCACATGGAATGAAGG
Source organism: Bufo gargarizans (assembly GCF_014858855.1). Taxonomy (NCBI): domain Eukaryota; kingdom Metazoa; phylum Chordata; class Amphibia; order Anura; family Bufonidae; genus Bufo; species Bufo gargarizans. The sequence continues at coordinate 263,243,039 of NC_058084.1, forward strand.
TCGTGCCACTGACTTTCACAGTTCGGAGGAAGAGGCAGTGGTGAGACCGAGCCAACAGCGTAGCAAAAGAGGGAGCAGTGGGCAAAAGCAGAACACCCGCCGCCAAGAGACTCCGCCTGCTACTGACCACCGCCATCTGGGACCGAGCACCCCAAAGGCAGCTTCAAGGAGTTCCCTGGCATGGCACTTCTTCAAACAATGTGCTGACGACAAGACCCGAGTGGTTTGCCCGCTGTGCCATCAGAGCCTGAAGCGAGGCATTAACGTTCTGAACCTGAGCACAACCTGCATGACCAGGCACCTGCATGCAAAGCATGAACTGCAGTGGAGTAAACACCTTAAAACCAAGGAAGTCACTCAGGCTCCCCCTGCTACCTCTTCTGCTGCTGCCGCCTCGGCCTCTTCTGCTGCTGCCGCCTCGGCCTCTTCCTCCGCCTCTGGAGGAACGTTGGCACCTGCCGCCCAGCAAACAGGGGATGTACCACCCACACCACCAACACCACCACCACCTCCGTCACCAAGCGTCTCAACCATGTCACACGGCAGCGTTCAGCTCTCCATCTCACAAACATTTGAGAGAAAGCGTAAATTCCCACCTAGCCACCCTCGATCCCTGGCCCTGAATGCCAGCATTTCTAAACTACTGGCCTATGAAATGCTGTCATTTAGGCTGGTGGACACAGACAGTTTCGCTTGCTGTCCCACAGTATGTTGTTCCCAGCCGCCACTACTTCTCCAAGAGAGCCGTGCCTTCCCTGCACAACCAAGTATCCGATAAAATCAAGTGTGCACTGCGCAACGCCATCTGTAGCAAGGTCCACCTAACCACAGATACGTGGACCAGTAAGCACGGCCAGGGATGCTATATCTCCCTAACTGCACACTGGGTAAATGTAGTGGCAGCTGGGCCCCAGGCAGAGAGCTGTTTGGCGCATGTCCTTCCGCCGCCAAGGATCGCAGGGCAACATTCTTTGCCTCCTGTTGCCACCTCCTCCTTCTCGGCTTCCTCCTCCTCTTCTTCCACCTGCTCATCCAGTCAGCCACACACCTTCACCACCAACTTCAGCACAGCCCGGGGTAAACGTCAGCAGGCCATTCTGAAACTCATATGTTTGGGGGACAGGCCCCACACCGCACAGGAGTTGTGGCGGGGTATAGAACAACAGACCGACGAGTGGTTGCTGCCGGTGAGCCTCAAGCCCGGCCTGGTGGTGTGTGATATTGGGCGAAATCTCGTTGCAGCTCTGGGACTAGCCAATTTGACGCACATCCCTTGCTTGGCGCATGTGCTGAATTTGGTGGTGCAGAAGTTCATTCACAACTACCCCGACATGTCAGAGCTGCTGCATAAAGTGCGTGCCGTCTGTTCGCGCTTCCGGCGTTCACATCCTGCTGCTGCTCGCCTGTCTGCGCTACAGCGTAACTTCGGCCTTCCCGCTCACCGCCTCATATGCGACGTGCCCACCAGGTGGAACTCCACCTTGCACATGCTGGACAGACTGTGCGAGCAGCAGCAGGCCATAGTGGAGTTTCAGCTGCAGCACGCACGGGTCAGTCGCACTACAGAACAGCACCACTTCACCACCAATGACTGGGCCTCCATGCGAGACCTGTGTGCCCTGTTGCGCTGTTTCGAGTACTCCACCAACATGGCCAGTGGCGATGACGCCGTTATCAGCGTTACAATACCACTTCTATGTCTCCTTGAGAAAACACTTAGGGCGATGATGGAAGAGGAGGTGGCCCAGGAGGAGGAGGAGGAGGAGGAAGAGGGGTCATTTTTAGCACTTTCAGGCCAGTCTCTTCGAAGTGACTCAGAGGGAGGTTTTTGGCAACAGCAGAGGCCAGGTACAAATGTGGCCAGCCAGGGCCCACTACTGGAGGACGAGGATGAGGAGGAGGTGGAGGAGGATGAGGATGAAGCATGGTCACAGCGGGGTGGCACCCAACGCAGCTCGGGTCCATCACTGGTGCGTGGCTGGGGGGAAAGGCAGGACGATGACGATACGCCTCCCACAGAGGACAGCTTGTCCTTACCCCTGGGCAGCCTGGCACACATGAGCGACTACATGCTGCAGTGCCTGCGCAACGACAGCAGAGTTGCCCACATTTTAACGTGTGCGGACTACTGGGTTGCCACCCTGCTGGATCCACGCTACAAAGACAATGTGCCCACCTTACTTCCTGCACTGGAGCGTGATAGGAAGATGCGCGAGTACAAGTGCACGTTGGTAGACGCGCTACTGAGAGCATTCCCAAATGTCACAGGGGAACAAGTGGAAGCCCAAGGCCAAGGCAGAGGAGGAGCAAGAGGTCGCCAAGGCAGCTGTGTCACGGCCAGCTCCTCTGAGGGAAGGGTTAGCATGGCAGAGATGTGGAAAACTTTTGTCAACACGCCACAGCTAACTGCACCACCACCTGATACGCAATGTGTTAGCAGGAGGCAACATTTCACTAACATGGTGGAACAGTACATGTGCACACCCCTCTACGTACTGACTGATGGTTCGGCCCCATTCAACTTCTGGGTCTCTAAATTGTCCACGTGGCCAGAGCTAGCCTTTTATGCCTTGGAGGTGCTGGCCTGCCCGGCGGCCAGCGTTTTGTCTGAACGTGTATTCAGCACGGCAGGGGGCGTCATTACAGACAAACGCAGCCGCCTGTCTACAGCCAATGTGGACAAGCTGACGTTCATAAAAATGAACCAGGCATGGATCCCACAGGACCTGTCCGTCCCTTGTCCAGATTAGACATTAACTACCTCCCCTTAACCATATATTATTGGACTCCAGGGCACTTCCTCATTCAATCCTATTTTTTATTTTCATTTTACCATTATATTGCGAGGCTACCCAAAGTTGAATGAACCTCTCCTCTGTCTGGGTGCCAGGGCCTCAATATATGCCAATGGACTGTTCCAATGTTGGGTGACGTGAAGCCTGATTCTCTGCTATGACATGCAGACTAATTCTCTGCTGACATGAAGCCAGATTGTCTGTTACGGGACCTCTCTCCTCTGCCTGGGTGCCGGGGCCTAAATATCTGAGAATGGACTGTTCCAGTGGTGGGTGACGGGAAGCCAGATTCTCTGCTATGGGACCTCTCTCCAATTGATTTTGGTTAATTTCTATTTATTTAATTTTTATTTTAATTCATTTCCCTATCCACATTTGTTTGCAGGGGATTTACCTACATGTTGCTGCCTTTTGCAGCCCTCTAGCCCTTTCCTGGGCTGTTTTAGTGCCGAAAAGTTCGGGTCCCCATTGACTTCAATGGGGTTCGGGTTCGGGACGAAGTTCGGATCGTGTTCGGATCCCGAACCCGAACATTTTCGGGAAGTTCGGCCGAACTTCTCGAACCCAAACATCCAGGTGTTCGCTCAACTCTACTGAGGAGTATTAAGTATTGACTGGTTCGAATAGCTGGTATAAATATCCAAAACCTTCTCCCAGAAAGGCTTTATCAGCTGGCAGTCCCACCAGATATGCAACATAGAACCTTGCTCTCGTTCACACCGCCAGCAATGATCGGGAACCGACGGAAACATCTGGTGTAGAGTAGTAGGACAATAGTACCACCTAGAGACAATTTTATAATTCTTTTCTTTAATTTGAGATGCCATAAACATCCCATGGGAGAGTGTACAAATCTTCTCCACTTCATCCGCCGAGAAGGTAATTTGCAGGTCCCTTTCCCATTTTGCGAAGAAGGGGGCTCTGTCACCGTTCTGAGATTGTAGCAAAACCTGATACATGGATGATATTGTACCGCGACCATCAGTGGAGGCCAGATAAAATTTGTCAAAGTCTGTCAACTGACCTATCGCTCCACCAGGAAACGTGAGACCCATGAAAGACCTGACTTGAGCGTACCCCAACCATGAAACTTGTGAGAAAGCTACGTTCTGTCTGAGGCTCTCAATGGAGGATAATAACCCCGAGGTGACTAAGTCCTTAACCCTCAAGATACCATCCCTTACGGTTTTAATTAGAAAAGCGGAGGGTCAAAGGCCCGGTGAAAATGCCGGATTACCATGCAATGGGTTCATGGGACCTGGCCTAGCTGACACTTGTGACATGGAAATCCACTTATCCCAAATAGATAGGGCATGCCTTACCAGTTATGGCCATTCTTCAGAGGCCGGCCGTTTATCCAATTCAAGCCAGGGCAACCCTTGAAGAGGCAGGGGAGACAAAGACTGCTCCAAACCCACCCACAATTTCTGAGCATCTTTATGAAGCCAGTCTTGTATTCTGGTTAGCACCGAAGCGTATGATAAATTAATATGTCTGGGAGGCCAAAACCACCCAAGGATTTCTGTTTAGTCAGGACTTGTCTCCGTAATCTGGGTTTACTAGCTTGCCATATGTACTTGTTCAGACCTTTCTGTAGCTCTTGGAAATACGACACCCTGGCACATATATCGGGACAGTTTGAAAGAGGTAAAGAAACCTCGGCAGGATGTCCATCTTGAAGGCGGACATGTGGCCAAATCAAGACAGCCTTTTAAGGGAGTATTTCTGCATGTCCTCCAGCGTTCTCCTTTGCAGTAGTAAGTAATTGAGTGGGAAAAGCAAGTGTAGCTGCGTAGGAATTTGGACACCCAAGTACACTTTGCTCTTTCCATTTAAAAGAAAAATTATTTCGGAGGGAATCTACATCTGCATCAACCAAAGAAATGTTTAGTAGCTCCGTCTTTGAGAGATTCACCTTAAAATTGCTTAGGTGTCCAAATCTATCAAACTCTCGGAGTAAAGATGGAATTGAGATGAGGGGACGACACGTATAGGAGCAAGTCGTCAGCGTACAACGCCAGTTTCTGCTGCTTATTCCCGATGGAGATACCTGGAATGACGGGATTGAGGCGGATAGCCTGAGCAAGGTGTTCCATTTGTAGAACATATAAGAGAGGGGACAACGGGCAACCCTGGCGGGTTCCATTATGGATCTCGAAAGGTGGCGCTAGAACCCCATTAACCCTAACTCTGGCAGTAGGATTGGTATATAAGGCTGATACATAATCCATGAATCTGCATCCCAATCAAAGATGCTGCAAGGAAGCTAACAGAAATCGCCAGTGAACCCTGTCAAACGCCTTCTCGGCATCCACAGACATCAGGCCAGCAGGGATCTGTCTTTCTTGCACATTGTGGATCAGTGTGATAGTGCGTATGGTATTGTCTCTGGCTTCTCTGCCTGGGACAAAGCCCACTTGGTCCAGGTTAATACATTGCAGTAAAATCAGCCGCAACCTATTTGCCAGGATCTTTGAATAGATTTTGATATCACAGTTTATTAAAGATATCGGCCTGTAGTTACCACAAACCGTGCTATCCTTATTAGGCTTGGGAATGGCAACGATATGAGCCTCCAGGGATTGTTTAGGGAAGGGACAAGTAGGAGAGATGCTATTGAACATTTTTGTCATCAAGGGATTAAGTAGATCAAGGAATCTTTTATAGAAATAATATGTTTTTATGAGACTTCTGCTGTATTATACTTACTAGTAGTAAGTATTTGTATATAGCAGAAGTCTCATATATATTTTTTTTTTTTATTATTTTTTTATTCATCTTTTTACAGTAACTGGCAATGCAGTGTAGTGGTTAACATTCTGGACTGTAATGTAGAATGAAAATTTATATATTTATATTTTTTTTGTAATTGTAAAAAAATGTGTAATTACAAAAACAAATATATAAAAAAAATATGAATGCATAATATGTGCGAAACTACTACTGATGTTTTAGCCATAATATATTTACATTGTAAATATATTATGGCTAAATATATATATATATATATATATATATATATATATATATATATATATATAATAAAAGAAAAACGTATGGCAGCACCAATTTACACCAAAAAGAGAGAGAGAGGGTGCTAGGTCCAGGGAATACACTGCTTACCCTTGTATGTAGACGAAAATGGACAGCAACTCCAAATAGTACAAAAAAGATAATTTATTGGGCCACAGTGGCACAGAGGCGACGTTTCGGCTCAAAATCCAGAGCCTTTCTCAAGCATCAAAGACACAAAGGTGAGTGCACATATAAATAGGTGTACACAATTACAACATTATAATTAATTGATGTTCACAATTAATATAAAAATAGATAAATACATCAATGAACAGTGTTTAAAAAAGTGACAACATACAGAGATGAATCCAGTGATACATAATTATGTGTATAATCCATAATGAATACATGTAAAGTAGCATAGTCCATAGTATAAACATAAGTGGCTCCACTATAAATCATCTGTTTCAAATCTTCTTTAATGATCTACAATAAAAACAAGGAGGTGCCAGAGAAAAAAGGGTGACATACCACAGAGTCCGCATGTATCCACATCTCAACGATGGCCACACTTGGCGTCTAGCTGGATGGAGTGCGCAGGCGCCAGCATCCGTCCCTACAGAATCGCGTCACATTACGTCCTGATACGGCGCGCCTGCATCATACCTTGAGCCATCAACTACACGCCATTCACTCCACTCCAGTGCGCATGCTCAAAGCGTTTTAACTAAAGATACGCCATGTTTGGTACTGGACGGATTGCCCATAGTTCCTAAATCTATATTTAGGGTGGCTAGCTGGAGGCAAAAGTAAGAGAACCATAATCCTCTGTCAGGGGATCATGGTAATCCTATGTTGGGCGTGCATTATGGTCCCGATCGATACCCCAGTATCGGCCGTATACCAAGTGCCGCCCCCATCATGCCACCTATAGCCACCCAACAAGGGTTCTCCTTATTAATACATATTCTTCGAAGAAACAGGTATGTAAAGTGTGTCGGAGCATGACCCGACCCCAATACACAATCCAATCTAGATGTGACCAAACATGTGGATACCGTCGGACGTGGGATACAGCTTACTTCCATGTGGCAAAACGACACCTAGATTTCATAGCTCCTTTTCTAATATTCATTAATCATCTGAAATGTAATGACAATGAAAATTAATAATATTCAATTGAGAAGGAACAAGTTCAAGTTAAATCTCATAATAACCTTTGTGTAAAATCAATACCTACAGTCAAGTGAAAGACGTATAGCAAATGACACAAGACATAACAGGGGCAAACCACCTCTTCAAGTACACACCCCTAAATTGAAATCTACATTGAGACCATTTGGCTTTAAGGTGTTTAGCCTGTGTATCCACAATAGTTCTCTCCTTTTCAATAATAAATTCCTATTGCCCCCCCCCCCCCCGTCTAGGCATAGGGATATGGTCTATGATCCAGCATTTTAGTCGGTATTCTGTATGATCCATCTCAACAAAATGTTTAGGGATAGGTAGATCCCGACGTTTTTTTCTAATGGTGAAGCAGGTGATTATTTAGTCTAGTTTTCAAGTCGGTGGAAGTCTCACCTATATACAGTAATTTGCATGGGCAACTCAAAACATAGATCACATAATTCGAATTGCAAGTGAGATAGAAAGGAATAGGGTATCTCACATTGGTCTTCGGATGTGTGAAAATTTTTCCTTTACAGATGTATTTACAGTTCACACAGCAGAGACATGGAAAACATCCCGTACTCTGCTGTGTCAATGTGTTAGACCAGGTCCTGCACCTATATCTGCATGTACTAGTTGGTCACGTAAATTTTTTGATCTTTTGTAAGAAAACAATGGAGCGGATTTGAATTCAGGTATTTGACTGAGGCATCCCCCCAGAATGCCCCAGTGTTTGATGATGATACGATTAATAGTGCTACTATGTTCTGTATATTTTGTAATAAAAGGGATCCTATTATGAGGACCCTTTCTTGTCTTTCTCATCAATGTATCATCCCTATCCAGATCATGGACACGTTCTACTTGGGATAATAGTAGCTCAGTGGGGTAACCCCTATGTCTGAATTTATCAACCATAATCTCCAATGATTTCTCTAGTACATCAGGGTCCGAGGTAATCCTCTTGGCCCTGAGGAACTGAGAAAAGGGAAGATATTTCACCATATTTCGCGGATGACTACTCCGGTAGTGTAAAAGGGTATTCTTATCCGTAGGTTTAGTGAATAACCTGGTTGCTAGATGTCCTTCATCATATATGACAGTAGTGTCCAAAAATTGGATTTCAGTGCTAGAGTGCACAAGAGTGAATTGCAACTCTTTATTGACACTATTCAAATATTTTTGAAACTCCAATAATTCCAGACAATCACCAGTCCATATGAGGAAGATGTCGTCGATGTATCTCCACCACCTCAAGATTTTGCTGCTGTGGTGGGATACATGGACGACATCCTCCTCAAAACACCTCATGAAAATATTTGCGTATGTGGGGGCCACATGGGACCCCATCGCCACGCTTCTGATTTGTTTATAGAATGTGTCCTGAAACAGAAAATAGTTCTGCCTCAGGATAACATTCAAGAGATCAATCACGAATTCACATGCTTCCGCAGTAAGGGATGACATCTCTAACATGTGTCTGACCGCTCTGATCCCAAGATCATGGTTAATTGACGTATAAAGCGATGTTGCATCAAACGACGCCAATATAATATTCTCATACCCCTCACACTCCACATCTCTCAGTTTACACAGAAAATCTGTGGTGTCCTGAATATAGGATTCCGCCCCACAGGCATAGCTATGTAAAAGTTTATCTAGAAAAATAGAGATATTACTGAATATGGAATCTGAACCTGATACTATTGGACGACCAGGAGGGTCGACCAAAGATTTATGCACTTTAGGCAGTACATAAAGTACTGGTGTTACTGGATGACTCACAGTACAAAAATCGGCGAGGTCACTGTCAATGATGCCAGCCATAACCGCATTATTTAGACATTTTTGGATGATCCTGGCAATATCAAACTTTGGATCGGACTGAAGTGCTAAATACACTTCAGTATCGCTCAGTTGTCGTCTGATCTCCACAATGTACTTAGCGGTATCAAGGACGACTATACCACCCCCCTTGTCTGCAGGTTTTGTTCAATCGCCTCAATCTCCAAACGAGTGAGATTGGGGTTCTTGAACACATTGATATTACATGATTGTTTATATTGTAGTATTTCAGATTTCACAGCAGTTATGTATGCATCAATGGCAGACTCTCCAATCACAGGGGTAAAATTGCTTTTGAGATGTAAATCAAAACTACCCAGCACAAGCTCACTATGCTGGGCAGTGTTGGTTCGCATCCTCTCACTGAACCATGCTTTAAGCTTGATCCTGCGGAAAAAAGCAGCCAGATCCACATCTAAATCAAACATATTCAATTTTGTCGATGGGCAAAAAGTAAGACCCTTATTCAGGACACTTACTTGTATGGGGGTAAGTATTTTAGATGACAAATTAAAGACAGTTATTTGTTTTTATTGTAGATCATTAAAGAAGATTTGAAACAGATTTGAAACAGATGATTTATAGTGGAGCCACTTATGTTTATACTATGGACTATGCTACTTTATATGTATTCATTATGGATTATACACATAATTATGTATCACTGGATTCATCTCTGTATGTTGTCACTTTTTTAAACACTGTTCATTGATGTATTTATCTATTTTTATATTAATTGTGAACATCAATTAATTATAATGTTGTAATTGTGTACACCTATTTATATGTGCACTCACCTTTGTGTCTTTGATGCTTGAGAAAGGCTCTGGATTTTGAGCCGAAACGTCGCCTCTGTGCCACTGTGGCCCAATAAATTATCTTTTTTGTACTATTTGGAGTTGCTGTCCATTTTCGTATATATATATATATATATATATATATATATGTTTAAATTCAATTTAGCCTCTATTTCTGAAAAGTTTCTGATGGTATTCAAGCTCACAACCTTCTACATTACAGCCCAGAATGTTAATCAGTACTCAGCTCGACTCTCTGGATCTCCCTTACCTGACCTGGTTTGGGAGGAAAAATCTCCTCATGTCCTTAGTTATCCCCAGATTGACCTACGTAATGCAGGTACTCCCTATTGAGATTCCCCAGACATTTTTTCAATCTGTGAATAAAAAAAATTGCACTTACATCTGGCAAGGGAAAAGCCCACGCATCTCCTTTAGCACGCTAACCAAACCCCGGACCCACGGAGGAATGGGTTTGCCTGACCCTAAAGTTTATATGAAGGCCATCCAATTGTCTAGGGCAGTGGACTGGCTTAGAAGCCCCCCCTCACAAAACATGGCTTAAGTTAGAGCACTCCTTTCTTAGCGCCCCAGCTCGAGCCCTCTTGTTGGCTGATAGCCCTCTTCCAGCTCCTAGCTCCATACCTAACTCCATGATCCGCAACACTCTAAAGGTCTGGAAGTCTGTCTCGGCTGAAAGGGAGATCTTGATGCTTCCCTCCCCTCTGCTGCTTGTTGAAGATATTGCAGCCCTTGCCCCTAAGGAACTAAGACAAAGCTGCCCCTCTGCTATAAGGTGCTCAAAACTCACTTTACCTAGCTTACTGGATTCAGAAGGTTGCTTTCCTACGAAAGTTGATCTTATAAGGAAACTAGGACTCTCGGCCCAAAACTATATGCTTACCCGTTATCTGATAACAAAAATACCTCCCCTTGTCAAAAAAATACCCCCCCACAAGACAGATTAGCTGGCTGGAGAAGTTGTTTAGCCAACTATTGCCCCCCCTTAAATCAATCTCTAACATATATAAATCTCTAAAGACTTCTCCCCCCTGCCCCAAATTAGTGGCTCTAGGCCTTTGGGAACGAGACTTTGAGAAGACCTTCTCACCACCTGAAATTGCAAAGATACTGCTAGCACCGCACAAAATTTCCAGATGCATCCACATACAGGAGAATAGCTATAAAATTATCCTCCGCTGGTATAATACTCCTGACAAAACCTGTCGTTTTAAACCGGGGTCTCCAGATACTTGTTGGAGGTGCCTTAAAGATAAAGGAACGTACCTCCACATTTGGTGGTCCTGCGATCCTATCAAATTATGGTGGCTTGAAATAGTTAGGCTTAGCAACCAAATTTGTAATACCACATACCCATGTACCCCAGAATTAGTTCTGCTCTCTCTGGTAGTAACTGGATCTAAAGAACATAAGGCTTCTCTCTTCTCTTTCCTGCTGGCGGCCACCAGAATGCTTATACCTACCCACTGGCTCTCCACCGAGATACCAAAGAGAGACCATTGGATCAACAAAGTTGATCAAATATATAGATTCGAGGAGATCTCTCATTGGAAAACAAGGTCGAGACCTACCTTCCTTCAAATATGGTCGCCCTGGAAGAACTACAGGAATTTTTCTTGATCAGTCCAGATATCCCGATCTCCTCCTACTTCCATGCAAAAAATTATGACTTGCCACATATGCGATTTAACATAGAACATTGTTAATATGCTAACCCACATCTAATTGTTGGTATAGTTACACTGTTTTACCCCATCAGTGTTTTGATTTACTTTTTATGATTGTCACTAGGGATGAGCGAACCCGAACTGTATAGTTCGGGTTCGTACCGAATTTTGGGGTGTCCGTGACACGGACCCGAACATTTTCGTAAAAGTCCGGGTTCGGGTTCGGTGTTCATCGCTTTCTTGGCGCTTTTTGAAAGGCTGCAAAGCAGCCAATCAACAAGCGTCATACTACTTGCCCCAAGAGGCCGTCACAGCCATGCCTACTATTGGCATGGCTGTGATTGGCCAGAGCACCATGTGACCCAGCCTCTATTTAAGCTGGAGTCACATAGCGCCGCCCGTCACTCTGCTCTGATTAGCGTAGGGAGAGGTTGCAGCTGCGACAGTAGGGGGGCGAGATTAGGCTGATTAACTCCTCCAAAAGACTCCATCCAGTGATTGATCTGCAGCTGTGGATCATTGAGCTGCTGATACTCAATTGCTCACTGTTTTTAGGCTGCCCAGACCGTTTGTCAGTCACTTTTTTCTGGGGTGATCGGCGGCCATTTTGTGTCTTGTGGTGCGCCAGCACAAGCTGCGACCAAGTGCATTTAACCCTCAATGGTGTGGTTGTTTTTTGGCTAAAGCCTACATCAGGGTGAAGCTGTCACACCAAGTGCATTTAACCAGCTATAGTCTGTTTATTTTTTGGCCATATACTACATCAGGGGCAAGCTGCGCCTGTCACCAAGTGCATTTAACCCTCAGTAGTGTGGTTGGTCAAGCTGTCACACCAAGTGCATTTAAACAGCAATAGTCTGTTTATTTTTTGGCCAAATACTACATCAGGGGGGTTCTGTCTTAGTCAGGGAGAGCTGTGCTTTAGAAGGGACAGATAGTGGGTCACGAGGACGGCGTGATGACGTGAATACGTCGCGTCTCGTTCTCCCCCTCCACCGGCCTCCCCCTCCCAGGCTCTCGCGTCTATCCGAACAGCTGATGCTGAACAGCTGATGGATAGTGCTGCGACCCGGCGCTATCTCCTCTCTCCGCTGTAGGCTTTTACCTCCTGCCCTCTGGGTCCGGCTGCCTGGTGCGTTGCTTTTCATCGCTTGTCAGCCGATGTGCGGTGGGATCCTCCGCTCCTATCCCTGCTGCTTGCTCTGCTCTGCATTGTCATCGGACCGTCTGGCTCTGCTCCGGAGGCGGGCTTCAGCTGATTGATCGTCCGGATTGTGTGCTGCTGGGTCGTCTCTCCACCTGCTGCTTGCTTGCTGCGGACTGTCTGTCACCTCGGTCCCCACTTTGTTGGTGCCTTCTACTTTGAACTGTTGCCATCCCTCTCGTCTGCCCTCGATATTTGGATATCAGCTGTGGAGTGCCCTACGAGTAGGACTTCCTCTCCGGACACGTGAGAAAAAAATAAATAAATATATATATAGCCTATTTTTGACTCTTCTAAGTTTTTCTGAGCCTTTCCATCCCTGGTGTGCAGGTTTTTTTTTTTTTTTTTTTTTTTTCTTTTTCTCCCTCAGATTGCCACACGGAGGAGATAGTCCCCCTCTTTTTGATTGGAAGTGTTTTCTCTTTGCTTACCCGCTCTCTCCTTCCTTTTCTCGTCCCCGGTGAGGGGGGGGGAGCGTAAAGGGGGGAGGAACGGAATAAGGGAAGGAAGAGGTAGGGGTGAAAGGATAAAAAGGGGGGGGGGAAGAAGAAAAAGAATAAATAAATAAATAAATAAATGGATAAGAAAAGAGAAAGAGAAGATAGAGAAAAGGCCGAAGAGGATAAGAAGGCGAAAGAAAAGGAATAAGGAAAAAGGAAAAAAAAAAAAAAAAAAGGAGAGAAAAAGAGGACAAGGATAAAGGGGGAAGAAAGAGAGGGAAAAAAGGAGAGAAAGGGAAAAAAAAAAAAAAGAGAATAAATTTTCTTCTTATGAAAGAATGGCCCCAAAGCGACGTTCAGTCGATTCCTCTGTAATCAAGGTGGGGTCTAAAACTCCAGAAAACAGAATTGATAAATTCCTGAAATCACCTCTCCCATTCGAAAAGAACTCAGTAAAAACGAATCCCTCTGCTAATTTGAGAAAATTCGCTAAAATTCCCCAAAAAGTTGATCAGTCTGAGGACGGATTAGAGAATGCAGACCAGGAGACGGGGGGAGGAAGGCCTCCTTGCACAAACACAAACTGAATACGATCCATCTCTCTTGGACAAAATCCTTGGCGCCGTGGAAAACAACGCCAGCTTAGTACAAGGGATGTCCGCTCAATTGGGGTCAATGCAGATCGACATATCCTTAATAAGAGATGACCTAGCAAAGATCCGTGATCGAGTTTTGCATATGGAAAAAACAGTTGCCTCTCTGCAAACTGACATGGACATGCTAAAATCTAAAACTATGCTTCTCGCCTCAGAAAATCAAGCACTTCAAAATAAGTTAGAGGACCTTGAAAATAGGTCAAGGCGAAATAATGTTCGAATAATTGGCTTCCCAGAAGGAGTGGAAGGTCGACACTTAGAGGAACAACTTAAAGACGCGGTTCTGCATAGCCTAGGTAGCGATAACTTCTCATCGGGATTTCAAATTGAAAGAGCTCATCGAATCCCAGGAGGGAAACCTATTCCAGGGAGGCCCCCGCGTGCAATTATAATGAAACTATTATTGTCCTCTGACAGAGATATGATACTGAGAAGAGCAAGAGAATTGACACCCATTGAATATCAGGGCACAAGGCTGCTCTTCTTTCCTGATTTTGCTCGGCAAACTCAGGAAAAAAGAAGAAATTTCACAGAGATAAAGAAACGCCTGGCATCCAAGGAGATTAAATATTTTCTACAGTACCCAGCGAAACTGAGAGTGATTCACAATGGGACTCCCCTTTTCTTTGAGACACCGCAACAAGTGCTAGAGTGGATGGATCAAAAGGGCATCTGACATTGTGTACTTTCATTACCGGAGGGTTGGGAGGGGGGTGGGGCTAGAATGGGGGAGAACGGCCGGAGGTTAGAGGTTCGCTGAATAGACCGGGCGAATCAACGGAGAAGGGGGGGGGGGGGAGGGGGGGATGATTACCCACTTTGCAGGCAGGGTTTTTTTTTTTTTTTTTTTTTTTTGCTTGTAATTGATGTCTATTAGAATGGTATCCTGGAATGTCAGAGGGCTGGGGGAAAAGGTAAAAAGACAGGCTATTATGGATGCAGTAAAAAGATATCTCCCAGCAATCATCTGCATAGTAGAAACCCATCTAACTAAAGAAACCGTGTCTCGCCTGACAACGGGATGGTATTCCCAATCTTATCATTCTACTTTCAGCAGTTCTGCCAGGGGGGTTTCAGTTCTTATCCATAATTCTATAGATTTCACCCTTATAAAATCCCATATAGATGATCAGGGTAGATTCATCTTCCTTCATGGCGAGCTGTCTGGATGCAGCTATATCCTCGCTTTTTTTTATATACCCCCGCCATTTTCAATGTATCCACTGACCCAGTTGATGCTCTTTTCTGAAAGGAGACCAGAATCTCGGTTGATCTTGATGGGAGACTTTAATGCGGTCATGGACCCTAACAGAGATAGATTTTCATCAGATACAGAAAGGCGGAGGAATTCTTGTAACTCCCCGCTGTCTCAGTTTTGTTTGGAAGTAGGGCTGGTGGATATATGGGAACATCTTGGCGGAGGAAAGAGAGTGTATTCCTGTGTCAGCAGGGGCGGTAGAGCAATGTCTAGGATAGATTTAACACGTACTAATGAGTGTAACTTGAGTAATATCCGCAAGATGCGATATGGAGTAAGAACAATTTCAGACCATTCGCCCGTTTTGATTGAGGTTTGCACTGGGGAGAACAAGGATATTAGGGGGCTGGGATTTAAGCTGAATCCATATTGGCTCACTATTATGGAAAATCATCAAGTTATTAAACTGCTGATTTCTTCCTTTTGGGAGGTGAAAGCATACTTGAGGGGGACCTTTATAAGTGAGATTGCTGCACTAAAGAGAACATTTAAAAGGAAGGAGGAGGAATTGGCTAAGACTGCGGCATCTACAACTGAGCGATTCATCAGGCAACCCACTGAGCACAACAGGGAAGAGATGCAGAAGGCCAGCTGCCTCCTGGAGAGTTGTGTAACAGAGAAGGCAAACCATAGGGTATTTTTTAAGGGGTTAAATTATTTTTCCGAGTCTGGACGACCGGGTAAGCTTCTAGCCAGAAAAATCTCACAACAAGATAAGAAAAATCAATCTATTACCTTGATCTGGAATACAGAGGAGGAAATTATAACAGATTCAGAAGGAATCAGGAATACTTTTCTGTATTACTTTGCTCAGATATATAAATCCTCCTCTGGCTTGACATCTGAACTGGCGATGCGGTTCTTGGAGAAAATTCCACTCTGCACCTTAAATGAAGCTCAAATAAAATATCTGGAAGAGGAATTGTCTCTCTCAGAGCTGCAGGAGGCCCTTGGGTCTATTTCGGGGAACTCATCGCCAGGCTTGGATGGCCTGCCATACGAGGTTTACCGTAAGTATAGTGATGCGATTCTTCCTTAGCTGCTCGAGGTTTTTTCCCAAGCAACACAGGGAGGGGGACTACCAAACTCCATGATGGAGGCTCTCATTGTCTTAATCTTAAAAAAGGATAAGGACCCGGCAGAATTGAGCTCTTATAGACCTATCTCCTTATTAAACACGGATGCTAAGATACTATCCAAAGCTCTGGCTAGAAGGCTGTCGCGGGTCATATCCACCATTATCCACCCAGATCAAAATGGCTTTATGCCAAAAAGGGGTACTCAGCATAACTTGCATAGATTATTTACGAATATTCAGTCCCCGGGAGGTGGTGCCCGCTCCATCCTGTCGTTGGACGCTACCAAAGCCTTCGACAGGGTGGAGTGGACTTTCCTCTGGGAGGTAATGAAGAAAATGCGTTTTGGACCAAAATTTATGGCAATGATTCAGCTGTTATACAATTCCCCAGTTGCTAGGATCAGGATTAATGGGACAGTGACAGAGAGTTTCATCCTGGGAAGAGGTACCCGTCAAGGCTGTCCCCTCTCCCCCCTGCTATTTAATATTTACATCGAACCTTTAGCAACTAGTATAAGGCAGGACTCAAAGGTGGCCGGCTTCGGCATAAATGGGGAGTATGATCGTGTTTCACTCTATGCAGATGACATCCTGGTTTTTATGCATCAAACAGACACTACTCTCCCTCGTATAATGGAGCTGATTGGTCTCTTCTCTGATCCATCCGGTTTGGAGATCAACTGGGATAAGACCGTCCTCCTTCCTATAGACGAGTTGCGTGGCGAATGGGATAATCAGTTGACGATCTCTGAGTCAATAAAATACCTGGGGATAACAGTTTCTGCCAAACCGCATGAATATCTACAATTAAATCTGATTCCGCTGTTGATGAAGGTGAGGGCTAAAATTAAGGTATGGCAAAAAATCCTGCTCTCTAGAGCGGACAGAATCTCATTAATAAAAATGGTAGTACTGCCCCAGGTTCTTTATATTCTGCGCAACTCGCCTGTATGGATTGCAGATAATTACTTTAGATTGATAGACCGGATGCTCAATGATTTAATATGGGGGAGGAAGCATGTGAGACTAAAGGCACTCTACTTTTCTATGCCCTATGAGCGGGGAGGTCTCAACCTCCCCTATTTTAGGGGTTACTTTATGGCCTCCCAATTATGTCTTTTTAATGACTGGGAAAATAGCCCTTTCTGCAGTAGAGTGGTGAAAGACTCAGGATTCTCGGATTTCTTCACTGTATTGGAGTCTGATTATCTAGTAAACACACTGAGTGGGTACACACTGTTCTGCAAAATGGCTATGAGGACTTGGTTGGCCATAAGGAGATGGTGTGGAGTTAAGGCGTCACTTATTTGTACCCCATTGTGGCACAACTTTAAGCTCCTTAATTTAAATGACTTAAACTGCTGCCAGTATTGGAGGAACAAAAATGTTCAGTATCTACACCAAGTGGTCAGTGAGGGACAAATATTGCCCCTCATGGAACTAAAACAAAGGGCAAATTTAGGTGAGGTGGTTTGGTTTCCATATTTCCAACTGAGGTCAGCACTATCTTGCACGTCGGATAGCCAATTTTTTATTGATACCCCTTTATTTCTACACGATTTAATTTGTAAGAAAACTGTCACGAGAATTAAAATATCACACTGCTATAAACACTTAATGAATAACTTTTTTTCGGATGTTCTCTCTCCAGGACAGAGAGCCTGGTCTTCTTTACTTTCAGAGGTGGGTTCTCCAAGTTGGGAGAACATGGGGGATAGTTTAAAGTTGGTTTCACACAATTTTAATCACATTGTTGTACAATTTAATATTTTGCACAAAATTTATGTGACACCCACATGGTTATACAAAAGAGGCCTTAGGGCCTCTTCCGATTGCCCACGCTGTGGCGATCCCGGGGCAGATCATTTACACCTGTTCTGGGACTGCCCCACGGTGAGCAGATACTGGAGCCTGGTCCAAAACAATCTGGCTCACAAACTCAACATCTCTATCCCTTTGTCACCCAGGATATGGGTCCTGGGAGACTTATCGGAGCTTAATTGCCAGCCTATAAAACGCCAACTGCTGATCAAGGTTATGTTTTTGGCTAGGCTCCTGATCACCAGATTATGGTTTTCCCCTTCTGCTCCAGAGTATAACAACTGGTTGGGCCTGGTCAAGAAAGTGAAAACTTATGAAAAGATTCTGTACAAACAAAGAGGATCTTACTTGAAGTGGAAAAAACTCTGGAAAGATTGGAATAGGGTTAATTAATCAGAACCTTTTTCCCCCCTAGGCTCTCTATGAAGGATTTTTTTTTTTTTTTTTTTTCTTCCTGCAAAGTGGGGTTGGGTGGGGGGTTGGTGAAGTGAAATTAATGTCATTCAATAGAACTGACGGGTTTATGAATTTTATAATATTGCAAAGTAATATGGATATAAAGTTTTGTATTACAACAATAAAGTATTTTGAAAACCAAAAAAAATAAAAAAAAAATACTACATCAGGGTCCAGCTGCGCCTGTCACCAAGTGCATTTAACCCTCAGTAGTGTGGTTGGTCAAGCTGTCACACCAAGTGCATTTAACCAGCAATAGTGTGTTTATTTTTTGGCCATATCCCAGTCTAATTCTGTCAGTAAACGTATACCTGTCACCCAGCGCCTAAATACTAGGCCTCAAGTTTATATCCAGCTAAATCTGCCGTTACTGCTGTACTGTTGTGGCTGGGCAAGTTATTTAGTGTCCGTCAAAGCACAGTTTTTGTTCTGGGTTGAAAGTACAATTCCCAATTTAGCAATTTCCTAATTTAGTGGTTTCTGCTGTATCAGGCCTACTTTAAATACATCCCTAAAAGGGTATATCAGAATCAAGGTGCACATAGGGTCATTCAGAATAACTTCACACACACGCTACTGTGCATTTCCAAGTCTAATTCTGTCAGTAAATCTATACCTGTCACCCAGCGCCTAAATACTAGGCCTCAAATTTATATTCAGCTGAATTTGAATACAATACATTGGGCCAAATAATATTTTTGTTGTTGTGGTGAACGATAACAATGAGGAAAACATCTAGTAAGGGACGCGGACATGGTCGTGGTGGTGTTAGTGGACCCTCTGGTGCTGGGAGAGGACGTGGCCGTTCTGCCACATCCACACGTCCTAGTGTAGCCAACTACCTCAGGTCCCAGTAGCCGCCAGAATTTACAGCGATATATGGTGGGGCCCAATGCCGTTCTAAGGATGGTAAGGCCTGAGCAGGTACAGGCATTAGTCAATTGGGAGGCCGACAGTGGATCCAGCACGTTCACATTATCTCCCACCCAGTCTTCTGCAGAAAGCGCACAGATGGCGCCTGAAAACCAACCCCATCAGTCTGTCACATCACCCCCATGCATACCAGGGAAACTGTCTGAGCCTCAAGTTATGCAGCAGTCTCTTATGCTGTTTGAAGACTCCGCTGGCAGGGTTTCCCAAGGGCATCCACCCAGCCCTTCCCCAGCGGTGGAAGACATAGAATGCACTGACGCACAACCACTTATGTTTCCTGATGATGAGGACATGGGAATACCACCTCAGCATGTCTCTGATGATGACGAAACACAGGTGCCAACTGCTGCGTCTTTCTGCAGTGTGCAGACTGAACAGGAGGTCAGGGATCAAGACTGGGTGGAAGACGATGCAGGGGACGATGAGGTCCTAGACCCCACATGGAATGAAGGTCGTGCCACTGACTTTCACAGTTCGGAGGAAGAGGCAGTGGTGAGACCGAGCCAACAGCGTAGCAAAAGAGGGAGCAGTGGGCAAAAGCAGAACACCCGCCGCCAAGAGACTCCGCCTGCTACTGACCGCCGGCATCTTGGACCGATCACCCCAAAGGCAGCTTCAAGGAGTTCCCTGGCATGGCACTTCTTCAAACAATGTGCTGACGACAAGACCCGAGTGGTTTGCACGCTGTGCCATCAGAGCCTGAAGCGAGGCATTAACGTTCTGAACCTTAGCACAACCTGCATGACCAGGCACCTGCATGCAAAGCATGAACTGCAGTGGAGTAAACACCTTAAAAACAAGGAAGTCGCTCAGGCTCCCCCTGCTACCTCTTCTGCTGCTGCCGCCTCGGCCTCTTCCTCCGCCTCTGGAGGAACGTTGGCACCTGCCGCCCAGCAAACAGGGGATGTACCACCAACACCACCACCACCTCCGTCACCAAGCGTCTCAACCATGTCACACGGCAGCGTTCAGCTCTCCATCTCACAAACATTTGAGAGAAAGCGTAAATTCCCACCTAGCTACCCTCGATCCCTGGCCCTGAATGCCAGCATTTCTAAACTACTGGCCTATGAAATGCTGTCATTTAGGCTGGTGGACACAGACAGCTTCAAACAGCTCATGTCGCTTGCTGTCCCACAGTATGTTGTTCCCAGCCGCCACTACTTCTCCAAGAGAGCCGTGCCTTCCCTGCACAACCAAGTATCCGATAAAATCAAGCGTGCACTGCGCAACGCCATCTGTAGCAAGGTCCACCTAACCACAGATACGTGGACCAGTAAGCACGGCCAGGGACGCTATATCTCCCTAACTGCACACTGGGTAAATGTAGTGGCAGCTGGGCCCCAGGCGGAGAGCTGTTTGGCGCACGTCCTTCCGCCACCAAGGATCGCAGGGCAACATTCTTTGCCTCCTGTTGCCACCTCCTCCTTCTCGGCTTCCTCCTCCTCTTCTTCCACCTGCTCATCCAGTCAGCCACACACCTTCACCACCAACTTCAGCACAGCCCGGGGTAAACGTCAGCAGGCCATTCTGAAACTCATATGTTTGGGGGACAGGCCCCACACCGCACAGGAGTTGTGGCGGGGTATAGAACAACAGACCGACGAGTGGTTGCTGCCGGTGAGCCTCAAGCCCGGCCTGGTGGTGTGCGATAATGGGCGAAATCTCGTTGCAGCTCTGGGACTAGCCGGTTTGACGCACATCCCTTGCCTGGCGCATGTGCTGAATTTGGTGGTGCAGAAGTTCATTCACAACTACCCCGACATGTCAGAGCTGCTGCATAAAGTGCGGGCCGTCTGTTCGCGCTTCCGGCGTTCACATCCTGCCGCTGCTCGCCTGTCTGCGCTACAGCGTAACTTCGGCCTTCCCGCTCACCGCCTCATATGCGACGTGCCCACCAGGTGGAACTCCACCTTGCACATGCTGGACAGACTGTGCGAGCAGCAGCAGGCCATAGTGGAGTTTCAGCTGCAGCACGCACGGGTCAGTCGCACTGCGGAACAGCACCACTTCACCACCAATGACTGGGCCTCCATGCGAGACCTGTGTGCCCTGTTGCGCTGTTTCGAGTACTCCACCAACATGGCCAGTGGCGATGACGCCGTTATCAGCGTTACAATATCACTTCTATGTCTCCTTGAGAAAACACTTAGGGCGATGATGGAAGAGGAGGTGGCCCAGGAGGAGGAGGAGGAGGAAGAGGGGTCATTTTTAGCACTTTCAGGCCAGTCTCTTCGAAGTGACTCAGAGGGAGGTTTTTGGCAACAGCAGAGGCCAGGTACAAATGTGGCCAGCCAGGGCCCACTACTGGAGGACAAGGATGAGGAGGAGGTGGAGGAGGAGGTGGAGGAGGATGAGGATGAAGCATGGTCACAGCGGGGTGGCACCCAACGCAGCTCGGGCCCATCACTAGTGCGTGGCTGGGGGGAAAGGCAGGACGATGACGATACGCCTCCCACAGAGGGCAGCTTGTCCTTACCCCTGGGCAGCCTGGCACACATGAGCGACTACATGCTGCAGTGCCTGCGCAACGACAGCAGAGTTGCCCACATTTTAACGTGTGCAGACTACTAGGTTGCCACCCTGCTGGATCCACGCTACAAAGACAATGTGCCCACCTTACTTCCTGCACTGGAGCGCGATAGGAAGATGCGCGAGTACAAGCGCACGTTGGTAGACGCGCTACTGAGAGCATTCCCAAATTTCACAGGGGAACAAGTGGAAGCCCAAGGCCAAGGCAGAGGAGGAGCAAGAGGTCGCCAAGGCAGCTGTGTCACGGCCAGCTCCTCTGAGGGCAGGGTTAGCATGGCAGAGATGTGGAAAAGTTTTGTCAACACGCCAGAGCTAATTGCACCACCACCTGATACGCAATGTGTTAGCAGGAGGCAACATTTCACTAACATGGTGGAACAGTACGTGTGCACACCCCTCCACGTACTGACTGATGGTTCGGCCCCATTCAACTTCTGGGTCTCTAAATTGTCCACGTGGCCAGAGCTAGCCTTTTATGCCTTGGAGGTGCTGGCCTGCCCGGCGGCCAGCGTTTTGTCTGAACGTGTATTCAGCACGGCAGGGGGCGTCATTACAGACAAACGCAGCCGCCTGTCTACAGCCAATGTGGACAAGCTGACGTTCATAAAAATGAACCAGGCATGGATCCCACAGGACCTGTCCGTCCCTTGTCCAGATTAGACATTAACTACCTCCCCTTAACCATATATTATTGTACTCCAGGGCACTTCCTCATTCAATCCTATTTTTATTTTCATTTTACCATTATATTGCGAGGCTACCCAAAGTTGAATGAACCTCTCCTCTGTCTGGGTGCCGGGGCCTAAATATATGCCAATGGACTGTTCCAATGTTGGGTGACGTGAAGCCTGATTCTCTGCTATGACATGCAGACTGATTTTCTGCTGACATGAAGACAGATTCTCTGTTACGGGACCTCTCTCCTCTGCTTGGGTGCCGGGGCCTAAATATCTGAGAATGGACTGTTCCAGTGGTGGGTGACGTGAAGCCAGATTCTCTGCTATGGGACCTCTCTCCAATTGATTTTGGTTAATTTTTATTTATTTAATTTTTATTTTAATTCATTTCCCTATCCACATTTGTTTGCAGGGGATTTACCTAGATGTTGCTGCCTTTTGCAGCCTTCTAGCCCTTTCCTGGGCTGTTTTACAGCTTTTTTAGTGCCGAAAAGTTCAGGTCCCCATTGACTTCAATGGGGTTCGGGTTCGGGACGAAGTTCGGATCGGGTTCGGATCCCGAACATTTTCGGGAAGTTCGGCCGAACTTCTCGAACATCCAGGTGTCCGCTCAACTCTAATTGTCACCATTCAAGAAAAATATTTAAAAATGCTTCTATGATTATTGTCTATACGCTTATGTTAGGCGTTTTGTGATACAATGATATGTACAATCTGCCCTTTATGACAAAACAATAAAATTGTTAATTATAAAAAAAAGAATGTTAATCAGTACACTATAGAGCTGTATAGCCAGTTACAAAAAAAAAAAAAAATAAAAAAATTATATATATATATATATATATATATATATATATACACACACACACACACACGAGACTTCTGCTATATAGAAATACTTACTACTAGTAAGTAATCCTATCCAGCAGAAGTTTATTTTTTAAAGTAACTGGCCATGCAGCTCTATAGTGTAGTGGTTAAGATTTTCAGCTGTAATGTAGAAGGTTATGAGTTTGAATCCCGCCGGAAACTTCAGAAATAGAGGCTTAATTAGATTTAAATTCACTGGGTTGTCCCCAAGCATTCACTCCATATATGAACATAGCTATATATGGAGTCAGAGCAGGGACTCCTAAGCCAAACTAAAGTCCCGACACCCTCCCCTCTTCAGAGCAGGGGGTGCCTGGATTAATGCTCGGGTTCTCCCATTGACTTCCATTGTGCTCGGGTGCTCTGTAGAGGACCCGAGCATCAGGAAGTGTTGCACCAGAGCACACAAGCACTTTGGTGCTCGACTAACACTAGTAAGGATCCATGTTGGCCCCAGAGCTTGTTTTCTCTTGCCTCACATGGACATTTCTTATGCCATCTACATAGAGGACTTCAAGACTTTATGGAATGATATTTATAAATCAAAAGACAAGGTCATGTTGGAGCAAGTGGACAATTTATTCCAATGTATTTACTCGCATTTCTTCAGACACTCTAGAATCCACTTATCAGCAACCCGGCTCATCATTGAATGAGTTGGAGTCGGCTTGTTTGCTGGACTGTCCTCCAGTTAACAGCCATAACCCCATACATTTCTTGATCCGTATGCTTTACCCTCGTGGTCACCCCGACACTGGTCGTCAATCCATTCTTGTTGATAAAGCATTTTGGTTTTCCAGTTTTTCTTTTAAATGTTGTGGTTTTACCCTTTTTGTGTTGTATTTTATGTGTGTTTATATCCTGATTATTAAACTTAAAATAAAGTCTCCCCAGTTAAAAAAAAAATATCAAGATTGTTTGCGATTTGGCAGCCAAAAGCAGGAGTGTGTAAGAAAAACAGAAGACATGCAACTATTCCATTCACGTGTCATCTCTGTTTTTGATCCACTCCAGTTTTTTCTGCATTATCAATGTTGATGGATTACTGACCAAATGCCGACCATGTGAAGGTGAATGCTCAAAAAACAGGGTCTGTTTTTTTGGGTGTTGTTCTTATGACGGATCAGACGAAGGGCAAAATAATTAGTGACGTCAACACAAACTTAGTGCTGACACCCTCTCCACTCTGTCATGGGGGCACTACTTGTATCAGCTTGTAAAATAACAAGTTCTGTAGACATCTATGTGGAATCAGCTTATGACGGTGTAAAATAAGTGCTTCTTCCTGGGGCTAACATCGACCTGTAAGGCTGAGTTCATACTTGAGTTATTTGGTCAGTTTTTGGCCCTGTGACTGCCCAAATAAGTGAAGTGTGCAGTGATTCTAAGGGTGACGCCTGTCATCTGCATGTCATATGGACTCAAAATATTATTTTTTATTACCAGAGCAGACTCCCTATGCGTGTTACTGCAAGGCACAGTGTTTTACACCAGTATAAAGGCTCTGTTCAGCCAGGAAATAGCAATTTTTCAACGTAATTCACTGCAAATTTATTCGGATTGAACCGCATTTTTCCCTAAAAACTTGGAGAACCAGAGAATCGAATTTTTGAAACATTTGCTCATCTCTAATATTTAGCATGGCTATTTTTCCCTATCAGATCCCACAGCATGTTAAAAAAGTCAGACTCTGACTTTTAGGTAGTATTGAGCAATCCCGAACTGTAAAGTTCAGGTCCGTACTAAACTTTGCGAGTTCGGGTACCCGGACCCAAACCTGAATTTTGCCGAAAAAGTTTGGGTTCGAGTTAGGTGTTCGGGCATTTAATAAAGCTTTTGAAAGGCTGCAGGGCCGCCAATCAATAAGCTTTTAAGCTGTGGGTACTTAGAAGCCAGTAATGTCATGGCTATGATTGGCTGGTGCAATCATGTGACCCAGCCTCTATACAAGCTGTATCACGTGTAGCACCGCCCATCAGCTCTGAGTAGTGCAGGGACAGAAAGCAGGCAACTGAAGTGAAAAGAGTGTTAGGAATCTGGCTATTTGTTTTGTGGGTGACCTATAATGATTTTTTTGTGGGTGCAATACACCAGTTTTGCACCCCTGACACAAAACTATAATAATACATCTGGCTGATAATGATGTAGGTGACCTATAGCAATTTTTTCTTTGTACCCCTGACACAAAAATATAATAATTAATCTGGCTGTTAATTCTATGAGTGACCCGTAGTGATTTTTTTTGGGGTGTAATGCACCATTTTTGTATCCCTGACACAAAAATATAATAGTTCTAATAATCCATCTGTTAGTTCGATGGGTGTCATATACCCCTTTTTGGTGTGAGATACATGTGCACTGCATACGTGACAGGGAAATTAATATAGGTAATCCATCTGTTAGTTCGGTGGGTGGACATATTCCCATTTTTAGTGTGAGGTACACCTGCACTGCATATGTGACAGGGATATTAATATAGTTAATCCATCTGCTAGTTTGGTGGGTGACATATACCCATTTTTGGTGTGAGATACACGTTCAAATACGTGACAGGGAAATTAATATAATTAATCTGACTGTTAGTTTCGGCCGGTGACATATACCCATTTTTGGTGGGAGATACACATGCACTGCATATGTGACAGGGAAATTAATATAGTTAACCTGTCTAGTAGTTCGGTGGGTGACATATACCCATTTTTGGTGTGAGGTAGACCTGCACTGCATAAGTGACAGGGAAATTAATATAGTTAATCTGTTGGTTAGTTCGGTGGGTGACCTCAAAGAATGAGGAGAGCATTAGATAAGGGATGTGGCCCTGGTCGTGGTGCTGTTGGAGCTCCTGTTTCAGGGAGAGGACGTGGTTTATCTGTGCAAGCTACACACCCAAATAAAACCCCTTCCTTAGGTGCACATAGGCGACCAGACATTCAGCATCATTTTGTAGGCCCGAATACTGGTGTA
Organism: Bufo gargarizans; assembly: GCF_014858855.1. Classification (NCBI taxonomy): domain Eukaryota; kingdom Metazoa; phylum Chordata; class Amphibia; order Anura; family Bufonidae; genus Bufo; species Bufo gargarizans. The sequence continues at coordinate 263,269,238 of NC_058084.1, forward strand.
CGAATGGTGAGGCCAGAAACAGTAGAGGCGGTAGTAGATTGGATGACTGACAGTGCCCCAGTTCCTTCACATTGTTTACCACCCGATCCCCTGCTGAAACCGCAGAGTTGGCACCTGCAGCCCATGGGCATCTGTCTTTCACCTCACCCCCTTGCAAATCAGCCAAGCAGTCTGAGGCCCAAGTCATGCAGCATTCTCTTATGCTTTTTGATGACTCTGCTGGCGGGGTTTCCATGGGCCATCCACCTAGCCCTGCCCCAGATGTGCTGACGACAAGGCGTGAGTGGATTGCAATCAGAGCCTGAAGCGAGGCATAAATGTTCTAAACCTGAGCACCACCTGCATGACCAGGCAACTACGGTAAATGCAAAGCACGAACTGCAGTGGAGTACACACCTGAAAAACCACAAAAAAAAAAACTCAGGTTCCTCTTGCTCCCCCTTCTGCTGCGGTCTCGGCCTCTTCCTCCCTCTCTGGAGTGAGAGTGGTACCTGCCACAGCAGCAACAGCAATATAGCGAATATTCGAAAAAAACAAATATAGAGCAATTTAGCTAATATAGTGCTATAATCTTTTTTTTTTTATAGTTGTCATTTTTTCCCAATCTGGACTTCAGATGAGAAAAAAATTACAACTATTAGACAAAGAAGATTATAGCACTATATTAGCTAAATTGCTCTATATTCATATTTTTTTTTTTGAATATTCGCTATATATTCTTGTTTTAGAATATTACGAATATTCGAAAAAACGAAGTTATAGCAATATAGCGAATATTCGTAAAAAAAATTATAATCTTCTTTGTCTAATAGTTGTAAGTTTAAAAATTTGCAATAAAAATTCACATTATAAAAAATTTGCATTACGAAAATTTGCAAACAACATTACTCCTAAAGTCAAATATACTGCAGCCTTCTCATAGGCCCACAAGCTAGAAGCAGGGAGGGATCATGTGTACTGATTAAAAAAAAAATGGAATATTCAAAATTACAAATATATATCACTATATTCGAAATATTCGCACATTTTCGAAGTACCTATATTCGCGATAAAAATTCTAAATTTGAATATTCATGATCAACACTACTCCTCAGTAGTCTGTTTTGAAACTCATCTGTTTGGGTGAAAAAACCCACACCGCGCAGGAGCTGTGGACAGGCATGGAACAACAGACCGAGTGGTTGGTGCTACTGAGCCTTAACCCTGGTCTGGTGGTGTGCGATAAACGGCGAAATCTGGGGCTCGCCGGTTTGGCGCACATCCGTTGCCTGGCGCATGTGCTGAATTTGGTGATGCAGAGGTTTCTGAAAAATTACCCCGATATGTCAGAGCTGCTGCAGAAAGTGTGGGCTGTCTGTGCGCATTTTCGGCGTTCTCACCCTGCTGCTGCTCGCCTGTCTGCTCTGCAGCATAACTTCTGCCTTCCCGCTCACCGCCTCATATGCAACATACCCACAAGGTGGAACTCCACCTTGCACATGCTAGAGAGACTGTGCAAGCAGCAGCAGGCAATAGTGGAGTTTCAGCTGCAGTACGGGCACCCTGGCACACATAAGCGACTACATGCTGTAGTGCCTGGGCAACGACCTCCGAGTTGCCCACCCTCTAACCAGTGCTGATTACTGGATGGCCACCCTGCTGGATCCCCACTCAGGGGCGTAGCGTGGGGGGGGCCGGAGGGGCCGTTGCCCCGGGCGCCAAATTGCAGGGGGCGCCAGGCATCCGAAATTTCAATGAGGGCTACGGGAGCCTATGGCTCCCGTCCCCTCCGTTATGCCCCATAGGCTTCAGGCCACTGGGCCTGAAGCCTATAAGGCAGTAGAGGCGAGCGACGCAGGACTCGGTCACGATAACCTCACTGTGACCTCCTGCGTCGGGTCTCGCGAGATGACGAGATGACGCGATGACGCGGCGCAGGAAGGCACAGTGAGGCGTTCGTGACCGCCTGCGGCGGGAACAAGCGGGGATGGAGATAGGTAAGTATTTTTTTTTAATGTTAACTTACCTAATTGCAGAGGCTCTGGCGGCAGTATGGGGGGTGGGAGAGGAGAGGAGAGGACTGGAGCAGAAAGGCTTCAATGGCATTGGCACAGCAATAAGAGGGGCGATTATATTAGCAAAGAGGGGGGCCAGTACATTAATAACAGAGGGGCCATTACATTAATAACAAAGAGGGGGACATTATATTAGCAAAGAGGGGGGCCAGTACATTAATAATAAAGAGGGGGCCAGTACATTATTATTATTAATGTAATGACCCCCTCTTCATTATTAATGTAATGCCCCCCTCTTTATTATTAATGTAATGACCCCCTCTTTATTATTAATGTAATGGCCCCTCTTTATTATTAATGTAATGCCCCCCTCTTTATTATTAATGTAATGACCCCCTCTTCATTATTAATGTAATGGCCCCCTCTTTATTATTAATGTAATGACCCCCTCTTTATTATTAATGTAATGGCCCCCTCTTTATTATTAATGTAATGACCCCCTCTTTATTATTAATGTAATGACCCCTCTTTATTATTAATGTAATGACCCCTCTTTATTATTAATGTAATGACCCCTCTTTATTATTAATGTAATGGCCCCCTCTTTATTATTAATGTAATGGCCCCTCTTTATTATTAATGTAATGACCCCCTCTTTATTATTAATGTAATGACCCCCTCTTTATTATTAATATAATGGCCCCTCTTTATTATTAATGTAATGGCCCCTCTTTATTATTAATGTAATGGCCCCTCTTTATTATTAATGTAATGGCCCCTCTTTATTATTAATGTAATGGCCCCCTCTTTATTATTAATATAATGGCCCCTCTTTATTATTAATTAATGGGCCCCTCTTTATTATTAATGTAATGACCCCCTCTTTATTATTAATGTAATGACCCCCTCTTTATTATTAATATAATGACCCCCTCTTTATTATTAATGTAATGACCCCCTCTTTATTATTAATGTAATGACCCCCTCTTTATTATTAATGTAATGGCTCCCTCTTTATTATTAATATAATGGCCCCTCTTTATTATTAATGTAATGGCCCCCTCTTTATTATTAATGTAATGACCCCCTCTTTATTATTAATATAATGGCCCCTCTTTATTATTAATGTAATGACCCCCTCTTTATTATTAATGTAATGACCCCCTCTTTATTATTAATGTAATGGCCCCCTCTTTATTATTAATGTAATGACCCCCTCTTTATTATTAATGTAATGACCCCCTCTTCATTATTAATATAATGGCCCCTCTTTATTATTAATATAATGGCCCCCTCTTTATTATTAATATAATGGCCCCTCTTTATTATTAATGTAATGACCCCCTCTTTATTATTAATGTAATGACCCCCTCTTTATTATTAATGTAATGACCCCCTCTTTATTATTAATATAATGGCCCCCTCTTTATTATTAATATAATGGCCCCTCTTTATTATTAATGTAATGACCCCCTCTTTATTATTAATATAATGGCCCCTCTTTATTATTAATGTAATGACCCCCTCTTTATTATTAATATAATGGCCCCCTCTTTATTATTAATATAATGGCCCCCTCTTTATTATTAATATAATGGCCCCCTCTTTATTATTAATGTAATGGCCCCCTCTTTATTATTAATGTAATGGCCCCCTCTTTGTTATTAATGTAATGGCCCCTCTTTATTATTAATGTAATGACCCCTCTTTATTATTAATGTAATGGCCCCTCTTTATTATTAATGTAATGACCCCCTCTTTATTATTAATGTAATGGCCCCCTCTTTATTATTAATGTAATGGCCCCTCTTTATTATTAATGTAATGGCCCCCTCTTTGTTATTAATGTAATGGCCCCTCTTTATTATTAATGTAATGGCCCCTCTTTATTATTAATGTAATGGCCCCCTCTTCATTATTAATGTAATGACCCCCTCTTTATTATTAATGTAATGGCCCCCTCTTTATTATTAATGTAATGACCCCCTCTTTATTATTAATGTAATGGCCCCCTCTTCATTATTAATGTAATGACCCCTCTTTATTATTAATGTAATGACCCCCTCTTTATTATTAATGTAATGGCCCCTCTTTGTTATTAATGTAATGGCCCCCTCTTTATTATTAATGTAATGACCCCCTCTTTATTATTAATGTAATGACCCCCTCTTTGTTATTAATGTAATGACCCCCTCTTTGTTATTAATGTAATGACCCCCTCTTTGCTAATATAATGGCCCCTCTTTGTTATTAAAGAGGGGGCCAGTACATTAATAATAAAGAGGGGGCCATTATAATATACAGGGGGAATGAAAGCTATCTGTCTGGCTCTAGCTCAGTATTGGGGGGCAGCAGGATGACAGTGTTGAAGGAAGGAGAGCATGATAGTAAAGTGAGGAACCTAAATTTTTTTCGGTGAAACTCTGCAGAGATGAGAAGCGGCTGAAAGAAGTTATCATGGTGGTCTTATCTCTGAATGAAGACGTCGAGGAGAGTCTACATCACAGGAGACGTCACTGGATGTAACAGGTATGGTGCGGTATTCTACTGTAATAATAATGTCCATCCAATATATCTGTTTCATGGTAGGGTTGGGGGAGAAGATTGAGAATTTGGCCCATACTGCCGCATTCTGGCCCCAGACTTCAGGTCACACTGTGTGTGTTCTGAATTCTGGGGCCTCACACCCATCTACTACATTATCTGTACTCAGAGAGTTATCACTGTGTTATCTGAGGTGTAACATAGGACTGCAGGTGACATCTACTACAGTATCTGTACTCAGAGAGTTATCTCTGTGTTATCTGAGGTGTAACATAGGACTGCTAGTGATCTACTATAGTATCTGTTAAAAGTGGCGTGCCTGGGGTAGGCTCGGGGGGGGCGCAATTTTTGGCTTGCCCCGGGTGCTGGCAACCCACGCTACGCCACTGTCCCCACTACAAGTACAACATGCTGTTCATATACAGGTCCTTCTAAAAAAATTAGCATACTGTGATAAAGTTCATTATTTTCTGTAATGTACTGATAAACATTAGACTTTCATATATTTTAGATTCATTACACACCAACTGAAGTAGTTCAAGCCTTTTATTGTTTTAATATTGATGATTTTGGCATACAGCTCATGAAAACCCAAAATTCCTATCTCAAAAAATTAGCATATCATGAAAAGGTTCTCTAAACGAGCTATTAACCTAATCATCTGAATCAACTAATTAACTCTAAACACCTTTTAAAAACTCCCAGCCTGGTTCATTACTCAAAACCGCAATCATGGGTAAGACTGCCGACCTGACTGCTGTCCAGAAGGGCATCATTGACACCCTCAAGCAAGAGGGTAAGACACAGAAAGAAATTTCTGAACGAATAGGCTGTTCCCAGAGTGCTGTATCAAGGCACCTCAGTGGGAAGTCTGTGGGAAGGAAAAAGTGTGGCAGAAAACGCTGCACAACGAGAAGAGGTGACCGGACCCTGAGGAAGATTGTGGAGAAGGACCGATTCCAGACCTTGGGGGACCTGCGGAAGCAGTGGACTGAGTCTGGAGTAGAAACATCCAGAGCCACCGTGTACAGGCGTGTGCAGGAAATGGGCTACAGGTGCCGCATTCCCCAGGTCAAGCCACTTTTGAACCAGAAACAGCGGCAGAAGCGCCTGACCTGGGCTACAGAGAAGCAGCACTGGACTGTTGCTCAGTGGTCCAAAGTACTTTTTTTGGATGAAAGAAAATTTTGCATGTCATTCGGAAATCAAGGTGCCAGAGTCTGGAGGAAGACTGGGGAGAGGGAAATGCCAAAATGCCTGAAGTCCAGTGTCAAGTACCCACAGTCAGTGATGGTCTGGGGTGCCATGTCAGCTGCTGGTGTTGGTCCACTGTGTTTTATCAAGGGCAGGGTGAATGCAGCTAGCTATCAGGAGATTTTGGAGCACTTCATGCTTCCATCTGCTGAAAAGCTTTATGGAGATGAAGATTTCATTTTTTAGCACGACCTGGCACCTGCTCACAGTGCCAAAACCACTGGTAAATGGTTTACTGACCATGGTATTACTCTGCTCAATTGGCCTGCCAACTCTCCTGACCTGAACCCCATAGAGAATCTGTGGGATATTGGGAAGAGAAAGTTGAGAGACGCAAGACCCAACACTCTGGATGAGCTTAAGGCCGCTATCGAAGCATCCTGGGCCTCCATGACACCTCAGCAGTGCCACAGGCTGATTGCCTCCATGCCACGCCGCATTGAAGCAGTCATTTCTGCAAAAGGATTCCCGACCAAGTATTGAGTGCATAACTGAACATAATTACTTAAAGGTTGACTTTTTTTGTATTAAAAACACTTTTCTTTTATTGGTCAGATGAAATATGCTAATTTTTTGAGATAGGAAATTTGGGTTTTCATGAGCTGTATGCCAAAATCATCAATATTAAAACAATAAAAGGCTTGAACTACTTCAGTTGGTGTGTAATGAATCTAAAATATATGAAAGTCTAATGTTTATCAGTACATTACAGAAAATAATGAACTTTATCACAATATGCTAATTTTTTGAGAAGGACCTGTAATAATATACAGTATATATATATATATATATATATATATATATATATATATTTGTGTTCGGATCGGCTATCAGAAAGGTGTCCCTAACCTATCTAACCCTATCTTGCAACAAGCAGTAGAATTGTGCCATAACTGCTGCGATAGGGCAGCCTAAAGGGGGCCACCCCTATATGAAGTGACTGTAAGATGGCGTGGGTGGGTGGGTGAAATCAGCTGAATCGTCGTCAGCCTAGGCCTACTGGAGCCTATAAATAGCCTAGTACCCAACCAGCCTGGCCTCACAGGTGCAAGTAAGTAGCCATGTAATCAGCCTCTCCTCTCACAAATACAGCAAAATACTTTTGCTTAACACTTGTGTTCGGATCGGCTATCAGAAAGGTGTCCCTAACCTATCTAACCCTATCTTGCAACAAGCAGTAGAATTGTGCCATAACTGCTGCTGTAGGGCAGCCTAAAGGGGCCAAAAAGCATAGACCTTATTTAGAGTAAACATATACATACCATTACGACACCCGCTTTGAACGCAGAAAACTCTACCCGATGAAGGTGCGGAATATACCGTACATATCAGCGACTTCTATATACCTTACCTCTTTGTCACGTGCCGTTGTTTTTGGAGGTAGCTAAAGTTGATGTTTTGAAAGAGCGGTCGGTAGTCGGAAACGATTTACCCCTATGTTGACGATCATATGAACATATCACAAGAAGGTCTGAACCCGGGAGCTGCAGACTGAAATATCAATGGTGAATGTGATGGAAGACTTAATGAAGTCCAACCATTCGCTAAGGGCCCTGCTCGGACACCAACTATTGCTGGTAGCAAATACTACACCTATACTTATTCCCCAGGCCACTGCTTAAATTCTTTCTTATTATTAATAAAGGACCCAAAAACTTAGAGGATGGCATATGCCACTTAACTCTGATAATGGATCGGGACGTAATTGCCTGAAGACGTGACAGGACTTATTAACCTGTAGACGTGACAGGATTTCGTAATCGCCTGTAGTCGTGACAGGATTTATAAACCGCCAGGCGCCAGCGAGGGAAGAAACGTAAACCTGAAGGAAAGCAGCTATGTTCATCAGGAGAACGGTATCAGAGCGGTGCACTGACTGCCCCAGAGAAAATACTGAGTAACCATGATGTAGAAATGAAAAGGAAAATGCGGCCTTAAGTGTAAGCCGAAGTGATGTATGAACAGCTGGGTGAACGCAGGTCTGGATGTGAGTAGTGCCTGAAACATGGTATGGGCCCAGCTGTGAGCATGAAGAGCACGGTATAACGCAGCTGTGAATGCAATCTGAAATGACAGGGTATCAATGTGATGCAACAGCAACGCATGAACGCAGCTCTAGTGGTGAACAGAGTATAAATTGTAAATGCAGACACATGGACATAGCTTTGAAGGTAACGCCTCCACATAATGCTGCAGGCTTTTTTTTTTTTTTTTTCTCCCCCCTTTTCTCAGGGATGGTCACCACAGCACCACCCAAGAAACATAAACGTGTATGAACATGAACCTTGAAGCAACGACAATAAAGCAACATATAGTGCACCTATACCCTAGCACAGAACCGCTGACACATGCGTGCCCATAACATACAGTTTATAGATAAACCACTCTTACCTACAGGAGCATCAGAACTCAAATGCGGGCGCCTCGATTGATCTGCATGGATCCCCACATGCAGACCCCTGGTATACATACCCCAACTCCTTGCATGTTTGGCGTTAGCTACGGATGTGCCCCATGTTAAAAACACACTTTTTTTTTTTTTTTTTTTTTTATAGAGAAAACCTGCGACCATACCCACACCAGGCGCCTGCTAGGCCAACAACTATATGCAATGACCCCCAACGAGCCCCTAGACAGCCGAGCATTCACTAGACCGTTAGCACCCCACTCTGCTTTGAACCAGAGTACTGCGCATCGCATGCCGCCCTGTAGGCACCATGCCATCAAGTGCAATACCACAGCATTTTTTTTTTTCTTTTTTTACCATTGATATAAAAACACAGCGTGCATGACTTGAACCAACTAACAACCATCATTCAACCGTTTAGTGCCCGACTCTGCTACATCTCAGAGCGCTACATGTCGCGGACCGCAGCGTTGGTCCCGTGCAAACCACTCCGATCCTACCGTGAATACAAGCGCCCTGCTAAGACATTCTGCCATCGCCCAGCCGTAAGGAGCCTCCACACCATGCTGCTGTATCCTAGAGCTGACTTACAGGTAGTGAAATCAGCTGAATCGTCGTCAGCCTAGGCCTACAGGAGCCTATAAATAGCCTAGTACCCACCCAGCCTGGCCTCACAGGTGCAAGTAAGTAGCCGTGTAATCAGCCTCTCCTCTCACAAATACAGCAAAATACTTTTGCTTAACACACATATATATATATATATATATATATATATATACACTGTATATATTTTTTTCTATTTTTTTTTCTTTCATTGTACAAAATTAAAATAAAATTTTACAATACAGAATTGGCTAACACATGCAATATAGTATGCCATAAAGAATATACCATAATTGACACAGAAAATACTACAATAATGAAGTAATCTGTTCTGTCTTCGGGGCTCCACGACTCCCCATTGAGCCCAACAGTGCGTTTGACTCAAACTTCATCATTGTCTGCCTAGATTTGCTTTCTCCCCACCCTAAACAAACCACTCCCCGCCCCACCCCCATAGTTATTATCTTGCTAGGCACCGGAGGTAGCCTCCCAAAGGAGTTTCCGTTGTCTTCAACTCTCTCTCATCCCTCATCCCCCCCCCACCCGATGAAAGACACTATTTTATAAAAGCTAATTGTCATTGTTACTACTTATTGCATATTCCTCATATTTCTTAACCTTTACTAACAGATTTTTCCACTCCGTGATATTAGGTGATCTATCAGAGCCCCACTCTCTTGCGATAACAATTCTATCAGCCATCAGGCCTCTTATCCAGAACCTTTTTTTTTTCTTTTTTTCCCTCCAGAACTCTCTCCAGTATGATTGCATATTTGGGTAACTCCATATCATATGTGTAAAGTCGGCAGCCTCTTTCTTGCATTTCCAACAATTTGATTTTCGTTCCTTATAAATCTTACTTAGTAGTAATGGAGTCATGTAAATTCTATGAATAATATTGAAATACATGATCCTAAAATTACTGGATATCGTTGTCCTTTTTATATTTTTATATATATTCCCCCATTCTAATTTATTTGATCCTGTATCAACATGCTGGTCTTAATTCCGTCACTGGAGCGTGATCAGGCCGTGTGAGATACACCCTGTACATACAGAGCTTATATTCTTCTATTAATAAAACTCCCTTTTTTGGGCAAAATACCCAATTTTTCAGGCCTTGCAGCATCAAGATGTTTGCAATTCCAGGGTTATACTGCTGTCAAATTCTGTTATTAAACTAACACCCGTTTGGGCCCAAAAAAATTTAGTTGGCAGCCTTTGCTGCAGATTTCACTGTGAGATAAACCATTTAAATACAGGGGTTCTATTCAGATATTTGAAATACCGCCATTTGGTGCACAAATCTTTAATTGCGGCCTAGTGTGGGTCAGGGCGTGTGAGATATAGGCCTCATGCACACGACCGTTGTGTGCATCCGTGGCCATTGTGCCGTTTTCCTTTTTTTTTCGCGGACCCATTGACTTTCAATGGGTCCGTGGAAAAATCGGAAAATGCACCGTTTTGCAGCTGAGACCGTGATCCGCGTATCCTGTCCGTCAAAAAAATAAGACCTGTCCTTTTTTTTGACGGACCCGTTCAAGTCAATGGGTCCGTGAAAGAACATGGATGCACATAAGATTGGCATCCGTGTCCGTGATCCGTGGCCGTAGGTTACTTTCATACAGACGGATCCAAAGATCCGTCTGCATAAAAGCTTTTTCAGATCTAAGTTTTCACTTCGTGAAAACTCAGATCCGACAGTATATTCTAACACAGAAGCGTTCCCATGGTGATGGGGACGCTTCTAGTTAGAATACACTACAAACTGTGTACAAGACTGCCCCCTGCTGCCTGGCAGCACCCGATCTCTTACAGGGGGCCGTGATCAGCACAATTAACCCCTTCAGGTGCGGCACCTGAAGGGGTTAATTGTACTATCATATCCCCCTGTAAGAGATCAGGGCTGCCAGGCAGCAGGGGGCAGACCCCCCCCTCCCCAGTTTGAATATCATTGGTGGCTAGTGCGGCCCCCCTCCCTCCCTCTATTGTAATAATTTGTTGGTGGCACAGTGTGCGCCCCCCCCTTCCTCCCTCTATTGTAATAATTCGTTGGTGGCACAGTGCGCCCCCCATCAGCCCCCTCTCCCTCTATAGCATTAACAACATTGGTGGCAGTGTGCGGCCTCCCATCTCCTCCCCCCATCATTGGTGGCAGCGGAGTTCCAATCAGAGTCCCAGTTTAATCGCTGGGGCTCCGATCGGTAACCATGGCAACCAGGACGCTACTGCAGTCCTGGTTGCCATGGTTACTTAGCAATAGTACAATAGTAGAAGATTCATACTTACCTGCTGGCTGCTGCGATGTTTGTGACCGGCCGGGAGCTCCACCTACTGGTAAGTGACAGGTCTGTGTGGCGCATTGCTAAATGAACTGTCACTTACCAGTAGGAGGAGCTCCCGGCCGGACACAGACATCGCAGCTCCCAGGTAAGTATGAATCTTTTACTATTGTACTACTATCGCACACTGGCCACCAATGTTGTTAATGCTATAGAGGGAGGGGGGGCCGATGGGGGGCGCACACTGTGCCACCAACGAATTATTACAATAGAGGGAGGAAGGGGGGGCGGGGGGGCGCACACTGCCACCAACCTATTATTACAATAGAGGGAGGGAGGGGGGGGCCGCACTGGCCACCAATGATATTCAAACTGGGGAGGGGGGGGTCTGCCCCCTGCTGCCTGGCAGCCCTGATCTCTTACAGGGGAATATGATAGTACAATTAACCCCTTCAGGTGCGGCCAGGCAGTAGGGGGCAGTCATGTACACAGTTTGTAGTATATTCTAACTAGAAGCGTCCCCATCACCATGGGAACGCCTCTGTGTTAGAATATACTGTCGGAAATGAGTTTTAACGATCTAACTCATATCCGACAGTATATTATAACATAGAGGCGTTCCCATGGTGATGGAGACGCTTCAAGTTAAAATATACCATCGGATTGAAGAAAACTCTGATCCGATGGTATAAAAGGGACTCCAAACTTTACATTGAAAGTCAATGGGGACGGATCCGTTTGAAATGGCACCATATTGTGTCAACGGCAAACGGATCCGTCCCCATTGACTTGCATTGTAATTCAGGAAGGATCCGTTTGGCTCCGCACGGCCAGGCGGACATCAAAACGACTTTTTTTTTATGTCCGTGGATCCTCCAAAAATCAATGAAGACCCACGGATGAAAAAACGGTCACGGATCACAGACCTACGGACCCCGTTTTTGCAGACCGTGAAAAAATACTGTCGTGTGCATGAGGCCATACCCTGTATATACAGGGCTTATATTTTTCTATTAATAAAACACAATTTTTGGGTCAAAATATGCTATTGTTGCCCACTTACATCATCAAGATGTTTGATATTCCCTTTAAGTACAGGGGTTTTATTCAGGTATTTGAAATACAGCCATTTTTGGCAAACAAATTTAAGTGAGGCCTAGTCTGGTTCAGGGAGTGTGAGATACACCCTTTAAATACAGGGCTTCTATTCAGGTATTTGAAATACAGCCATTTTGAGCAAAAAAAATTAATTGAGGCCTAGTCTGGTTCAGGGCTTGTGAGATACACCCTGTACATACTGTCGTTCTAGTGTACCATTTATTAAACACCCATTTAGGGCAGGATCCTAAATTTGAGAAATATGAGGAGAGCTTCAAATAAGGGACATGGCCCAGGTAGTGGTGCTGCTGGTGGAGCTCCTGTTGCAGTGAGAGGACATGGTCGATCTGTGCCAGCTACACGCACAAGTGAAACCCCTTCCTCAGGTGCGAGTAAGCTACAGAACCTGCAGCGGTATTTGGTCAGGCCTAATGCGGCTCTACGAATGGTGAGGTCTGAACAAGTACAGTCAATAGTAGATTGGGTTGCTGACAGTGGCTCCAGTTCCTTCACATTGTCTCCCACCCAGTCTCATGCTGAAAGACCACAGTTGTCACCTGCAGCCGATGTCCATCAGTCTTTCACCTCAACCTCTTGCAAATCAGCAAAGCAGTCTCAACCCGAAGTCATGCAGCAGTCTCCTCTGCTTTTTGATGACTCTGTTAGCAGGGTTTCCCAGGGCCATCCACCTATCCCTACCCAGAAGTGCAAGAGATTAGTGCACCGATGCTCAACCACTTATCATTCAAGATGAGTACATGGGAGGACCATCGCAGCACGTCTCGGATGATGACGAAACACAGGTGCCAACTGCTGGGGCTTTCGAAAGTGTGCAGACCGAAAAGGAGGGCAGGGGCGAAGACTGGGTGGAAGATGATGTGAAGGATGATGAGGTCCTCGACCCCACATGGAATCAAGGTCATGCGAGTGACCTATGTAGTTCGGAGGAAGAGGCGGTGGACATACAGAGCCACCAGCACAGCAGAAGAGGGAGCAGGGTGCAAAAGCAAAGCGGCCGTCCTCTAGACAGTACGCCTGCTACTGCCTACCACAGCAAGGGACCGAGCACACCGAAGCCAGCTCCAAGGAGTTGCCTGGCATGGCAGTTCTTCAGACAATGCGCTGACGAAAAGACACAAGTGGTTTGCACGCTGTGCAATCTCTGCCTGAAGCACCTGCCACCCAGCATACAGAGGATCTACAGATACATGGACCAGTAAGCATGGTCAGGGATATTATATCTCCATAACAGCACACTGAGTAAATGCAATGGCGGCTGGGCTTGAGGCAGATAGCAGTTTGGCGCATGTCCTTCCACCACCAAGGATTGCAGGGCGCTTATGTTTGCCTCCTGTTGCTTCCTCCTCCTACTCTGCTTCCTCATCCTCTATCAGCTCCTCATCCGGTCAGTGTAACACCTTCACAACCAACCTCAGCACAGCCAGGGGTAAACGACAGCAGGCAGTTTTAAAACGTATCTGTTTGGGGGGCAAACCCCACACCGCGCAGGAGCTGTGGATGGGCCTTGAACAACAGACTGATGAGTGGTTGGTGCCAGTAAACCTCAAGCCCGGCCTGGTGGTGTGGGATAATGTGCAAAATCTCGTAGCAGCTCTGGGACCAGCCGGTTTGGCCAGACTGTGCGAGCAGCAGCAGGCGATAGTGGAGTTTCAGCTGCAGCACGCACGGGTGAGTCACTTGGCAGAACAGCACCACTTCACCATCAATGACTGGGCCTCCATGCGAGACCTGTGTTTCTTGTTGCGCTGTTTCGAGTACTCCACCAACATGGCCAGTGCCGATAACGCCGTTCTCAGCGTAAATATCCCACTTCTACGCCTCCTTGAAAAAACGCTGCTGGCGATGATGGAAGAGGATGTGGCACAGAAGAAGGAGGAGGAGGAAGAGGGATCATTTCGTAGGGTTTCTGGCCAGTCATTCCCAAGTTGCTCCGAGGGTAGGTTCCTGCACCCACAAACCCTAGGAGGATCCATGTTCACAGCAGGGTGGCACCCAGGCCAGCTCATGGCCATCACTGGTGCATGGATGGGGGATACGGAGGACACAGACAATACACCTCCCACAGAGGACAGGTTTTCGTTGCCTCTGGGCAGCCTGGCACACATGAGCAATTACATGCTGCAGTGTCTCTGCAACGACCACCGAGTTGCCCACATTCTAACTTGTGCTGATAACTGGATGGCCACGCTACTGGATCCCTGTTACAAGGACAATGTACCGTCCTTAATTCCATCACTGGAGCGTGATCGTAAGATGCTCGAGTACAAGCACGCGCTGGTAGACGTGCTGCTGGTGGAATTCCCTCCTGACAGCGGGGACACAGTAGAAGCACAAGGCGAAGGCAGAGGAAGAGGTTGCCAACGCAGCTGGGGCACCGCAAGCACCTCAGAAGGCAGGGTTAGCATGGCCGAAATGTGGAAAAGCTTTGTCAGCACACCACAATAACCAGCACCACCAGCTGATATGGAACGTCTTAGCAGGAGGCAGCATTTCAGCAACATGGTGAAGCAGTATGTGTGCACACGCCTACACATGCTGAATGACGGGTCTCCCCCTTCAACTTTTGGGTCTCCGAATTGGGAACATGGCCTGAGCTTGTCCTTTATGCGTTGGAGGTGCTGGCCTGCCCTGCAGCCAGTGTATTATCTGAATGTGTGTTTAGCACGGCAGGGGCTGTCATCACAGACAAGTGCAGCCGCCTGTCCACAGCCAATTTGGACAAGCTCACGTTCATTAAAATGAACCAGGCATGGATTCCAAAGGACTTGCCCGTACCTTGTGCAGAATTGACATTTATACGGCACTAACCAGCCATTGTTATACTGCAGCGCAATGGCTAATTCTTGTATTTTGGAAATGTCACACTCTTTTGGAGTGTACCCTAATTTTAAAAAATTTAAACCAAAAACCTGTGTTGGCTACCTCGTCCTCCTCCACCACCGCCTTCACTTACACTGCTACGTCCACCGCCTCCTCAAACTCCTACGCCATATGGAACTCCACCTCATAATTTTTCTTTTATTTTTGTACATATTTTATGTAATTTCACTACTTTGTCAGTTACATTTTCGGGTGAAATTCACAATTTTTTGGGTGTGAAGTACCACTTCTATACCTAGTAGACAGGTTCAAAAAAATAATAATAATATGTCAGTTACATTTTCAGCTGAATTACAACAATTTTTGGGTGTGAAGTACCACTGATATACCTAGTAGACAGGTTAAAAAAAAATTGTCAGTTGCATTTTCAGTTGAAATTCAACAATTTTTGGGTGTGATGTACCACTGTTATACCGAGTAGACAGGTAAAAAAATAAATAAAAAAAATGTCTGTTACATTGTCGGGTGAAATTCACACATTTTTGGGTGTAATATACCCCTCCTCTACCTAGTTGACAGCTTAATACATTTCAATAATTTTTCTTTAACATTTTCGGGTGACAATAAACAATTTTTTTCTGTCATAGACCCCTGCTCTACTAAGTAGACAGGTTTATAAATTTCATTAATTTTTCTGTTACATTCTTGGGTTGATATTATACAATTTTAGACGTGAATGAACCCCTGCTCTGCATAGGTGACAGGGAATGCAATTTCAGAAATTCTTCTTTAATTGATGCACGCCACCTCCTTTGATTCAATGCTTAAACTTTACAAGTTGTACCACATTTGCGCTTCAATAATTTGTCCCACAATTCCGCTTTACTCTTTTGGCCAACATTTGCGCTTCTGTATTTTGTACCACATTTGCACTTTAACAGCTTTTCCCACATTTCTGCTTTACTGTTTTGGCACAACATTTGGGCTTCTGTAAATTGTACCACATTTGCACCTCAATAACTTTTCCCATAATTCCGCTTTACTCTTTTGGCCCATATTTGGGCTTCTGTAATTTGTCCCAGATTTTCGCCTCAATAACTTTTCCCATAATTCCACTTTACTCTTCTGGCCCACATTTGGGCTTCTGTAATTTGTCCCACATTTGCGATTTAACAGCTTTTCCCACATTTCTGCTCGATCCAAAAAAATGTTTATAAATTTATCTCCCTTAAATTTGGTCTCTTTTTCTCATGCTCCCTCTCTGGCGTGGAACCCTGATTCGCCGATAACCGTGATCAACATGGTAGGCTCAGAAAAGAACATCGAAAGTTGATAGAGAAGATATCGAAATGGATAGTGGATGTCACTGGGGCACCTCTACATAGGTGACAGGAACATAAATTTAAAAATATCATCAATTACATTGTCAGGTGACATTTTTCTAATTTTGCCGGATAGAAAGCACTGCTCTGCATAGTTGACAGGGAATACAATTTTCAATTTCAATTCTTCATTAATTAATGTGAGGCACATCGTTTCATTCAATGCTTAAACTTTAAAAAGTTGTCCCACTTTTACACTTTAATAATTTGTCCCATAATTCCACTCTATAATTTCAAATTTGAAAAAATGAATCCTCCCTTGGATGTGGTCTCTCTTTCCCACGCTCCCTCTCCGGCGTGGAACCCTGATTCCCCGTCACCCGTGATCACCATGGTAGGCACAGAAAAAAACGTAAAAAGTTAATAGTGCAGATATTAAATTGGATTGTGAACATTACAGGGACGTGCAACATAGTGGGGCAGTAAGTATGCACACGCCTACACGAACGGACTGACAGGGGTCAGCCCCTGCAACTTCTGGGTCTCAAAATTGGGCACATGGCCTGAGCTTGCCCTTTACCCCTTGGATGTGCTGGCCTGCAGGGGGTTATCACAGGTTATATTTCCCAATGTTTTGGGGTGTACCCTAATTTAAAAAAATAAAAAATAAATTTAAAACCAAAAAGCAGTGTAGGCTACCTCCTCCTCCACCGCCGCTTCCACCTACACCGCCACATCCACCGCCTATTCAACCTCCTACTCCATATGGACCTCATCCTCCTAGATCAAGATTATATATATATTTTTTTATGTATTTTATGCTATTTAAAGTCGTTTGCCTATCCACATTTGTTTGCAGATCGCTTGTCATGCTCTTAAGTATATTTTGATGCCGTTTGCAGCCCTCTAGCCCTTTTCATGACATTTTTACAGCCATTTTAGTGCTCCAAAGTTTGGGTCCCCATTGACTTCGGGTCCCGAACTTGAACTTTTTTCCGAAGTTCGGCCGAACCCGTCAAACGCGAACATCCAGGTGTCCTCTCAACTCTAATCAACACTAATAATCAGCATACAATTAACTTTATTTTATACTACTGTTCCCTGTTGTAGAATAAATTTAAAGACTGTCTATTAATCTTAAACTCTTGAACATGATCATTTTATAGCATTGCAGAATTGGCTGAGTAACTTGACAAACGAGGACAACACAAACATTTATTTTTTATTGGTGAGTTTCTTTTTAGTTTAGGAGACAAATACTCTTTAAAAATTTAAATCACTGACTAGAAACTACTCTACATATCTAAGCCTGTATTATAGCATCTCTAGCATCTGTGCGCAGTTTGGTTTCATGGAATTGATTGCTTGTTAGAAAAACATTTCAGAACATTTCGAGTTTTCCTCCTCCAAGCCAGAAATTGTTTCCAAGTTTTTGCAGTCAACTTTTGTCTTCTCTTTGTGAAATTATGTACTGGAAAATAGTAGTAATGATGGAATAGCTGAACATCTTATCAGGCAATCAATATCAATCAAGAAAAGTTTTTCTTAAGACATACTTTGTAGTAAAGAACAGAACAGTAAAATCAAAAGGCTCACACCCACTTAAGTTTTCTGATTACTTTTTTTTTTTTTTTTTTTTTAGAAGATGCAATAGGGCATGTTAAATATGCCTCATCTACTTTGGCTTGATTTAAATTAGATTTACTTGGCTAAGTAGCTGCCACAGAGTTAGTTTTCTGGATTTGATAGCTTCCATAAAAATATCCTTGATTTACGTATGCATCTATAGCTGCAGCTTTCAAAAAGCAAAGCAACATACTTTATATGAATGTTTAGCTTGGAATTACATCATGATTTTCAAGAAACTAAGTAAAATATATCTGCATCTTTGCATAATATTCCGCCACTGCTTCTACTATAATTGTTTTAATTTATTTCAGTGACTTGAGCCTATAACGTTATATTTTTAAGTTGTGGTATGTGAAATTTACATCCCCATAAAGGCCTTTTAATTGAATAGCAATAAAATGTAGAAGTAAATCTCTAGCAAGATAAACTGGCAGCTAATTTGTTTATATAACCACAGCAGGCTAATGACCAGATGTGATCTCTCAGTTTTGTAAATGAGAATAAATTGAGATTGGTCTGAAGTTGAGGTACATTTTAATTTTACAGAGCTAATTTGTATTGATATTTATAATAAATGTACCCTTTTTGATGCATAAGAATTGTGTAGAGGCAAAGAAAAAGAATGTCATTTTAATTACATATAAAAAAAAGAAAGAAATCTTTTAAATGTTTACGTATTATGGTTTCAAAATAAATATTTTAGTTTTGTTTCAATGTAAATGAGCTTTTTCTGAATATTACATGGGAAAACAACCCCACAGCATTAAAAAAAAAAATACATTTAGTCATGATAGAAAAAACATGGAAAATAGCAAAAAATATTATTGACATAATGGACAGTTAATGGATCCTTATACTCAATAATTACCATATTTTATTTTAGAAATAATTAGTTTAGAATTTAAGATTAAAAAATTTCAAGAATTGATACCTTTTTCAGTCTAAGGCCTCATGCACACGACCGTTGTGTGCATCCGTGGCCGTTGTGCCGTTTTCCGTTTTTTTTTCGCGGACCTATTGACTTTCAATGGGTCCGTGGAAAAATTGGAAAATGCACCGTTTTGCAGCCGAGACCGCGATCCGTGTATCCTGTCCGTCCCAAAAATATGACCTGTCCTATTTTTTTGACGGACAACGGTTCACGGACCCATTCAAGTCAATGGGTCTGTGAAAGAACACGGATGCACAAAAGATTGGCATCCGTGTCCGTGATCCGTGGCTGTAGGTTACTTTCATACAGACGGATCCGAAGATCCGTCTGCATAAAAGCTTTTTCAGAGAGGAGTTTTCAAACGGATCCGTCCCCCTTTGACTTTTAATGTAAAGTCAGGAGTCCCTTTATACCATCGGATCAGAGTTTTCTCCAATCCGATGGTATATTTTAACTGGGATTCCGATCGGTACTCTCCACTGCCACCAATGATAGGGGGGGAGATTTTAATTAGGAGGGAGAGGAGAGGGCCCACTGGCCACCAACGAGTTAACTACAGGGGAGGGAGGGGGGGCCCACTGGCTACCAATGAGTTAAGTACAGCGGAGGGAGGGGGGACACTGGCTACCAATGAGTTAACTACAGGGGAGGGAGGGGGGCCCACTGGCTACCAATGAGATAACTACAGGGGGGGGGGGCACTGGCCACCAATGAGTTAACTACAGGGGAGGGAGGGGGGCCCACTGGCTACCAATGAGATAACTACAGGGGGGGCCCACTGGCCACCAATGAGTTAACTACAGGGGAGGGAGGGGGGGGCACTGGCTACCAATGAGATAACTACAGGGGAGGGAGGGGGGGCCCACTGGCCACCGATGAGTTAACTACAGGGGAGGGAGGGGGGGCCGGCCGCACTGACAACCAATGAGTTAAAAACAGGGGGGAAGGCATTCATGTACACAGTTTTTTAGTAAATTCTAACCTGAAACGTCCCCATCACCATGGGGACGCCTCTGTGTTAGAATATACTGTCGGATCTGAGTTTCACGATCTAGCTCATATGCGACAGTATATTCTAACATAGAGGCGTTCCCATGGTGATGGGGACGCTTCAAGTTAAAATATACCATCGGATTGGAGAAAACTCCGATCCGATGGTATAAAGGGACTCCTGACTTTACATTAAAAGTCAATGGGGGACGGATCCGTTTGCAATTGCACCATATTGTGTCAACGTCAAACGGATCCGTCCCCATTGACTTGCATTGTAATTCAGGACGGATCCGTTTGGCTCCGCACGGCCAGGCGGACACCAAAACGACTTTTTTTTCATGTCCGTGGATCCTCCAAAAAACAAGGAAGACCCACGGACGAAAAAACGGTCACGGATCAAGGACCGTGAAAAAATACTGTTGTGTGCATGAGGCCTAATGCTAAGTAATTTTCATGGAATGAAAGGCAGGTTGGCAATGATTCCCTTCCTGGCCAGTATGCATATTTTCTTTGTAACACAAATCCAGCTCATTATTGGGATATACATTCTGCACTAGAGCAGGAGCCATTTGAGAAAGAAGACAGAACCTGTCTAGATTTAGTACTCCAAACCTGGTAGTACTACTAATGGATTCTTTCATTGCTGCACTCTTATACGTATTTCAATGCAATGCTAAGTAATGTTATTTGTGCTATGTAATTTTATTTAGCAGGGGAAGTACTGGTTGGCAATGGCTGGCTGTAGCAGGGTTAACCACCCTGTTCCACCCATCCTGGTAGAGTGGGCCGATCTGACTTCCTGTAAAGAGGAGGAGATCTAGACACTGAAGACACTGCTTTGAAGTGAGGGAGTACAGCTAAGCCACCCATCACCAAGCAACCACTAGGCCAGTATCATCTAAGTACGGAACTACAGCCATCAATTCTGCCACCATACCTCCTCAGCTGGTGCCAGAGAACAATTGCACCAACGCCTGCTGCTACTGTATGTATTTCAAGTTCACTTCATAAAAGGAACTTTGTTATTTTTAAATCTGGCCCCATTCTTAAGTACTATATTTTCACTGCAACAGTGAAGCGATAGCCTAAGGTAGAACACCGGTAGGACACAGTGACACAATAGCCCTACATCAGGGTCACTACCACTCCCACAGGGGCTTGCTGCTTAGGGAAACTGTTAGGGCTAGTTCACACAGAGTGTTTTGGAGTTGTTGAGGCATATTTTCCTGCAGACTTTTCAGCGTGGTGACGTCACACTTCAGCTTGCAAGATTTGGTATATTTTCTTCAACCTAAATGGCTGCGACAACTTCTTGACAAGCAAATGTATGTGGTATATATTTTTTATGTTTTTACCTCTGTTTACCCTTAAAGGCCTTAAAGCGGTTGTCCAGTCCCAAAATAAAAATTCTTTTTTATGTGCTCTTAACACCCCTCACCATGCCTACATATGCCCCAATACCTGTTTTTCATGTCTGAGCTTTCCTTCCCCCCTGGAAGACATGACACTATCCTGGCAGATCTGTTTACTTCTCCCCTTCTTGTTTTGTTGAATACATAACTTTATTGATATACAAGCCTGGCTGCACTGCACAGAGATGAGTCACAGGCTGGACATGCTCCCCACACTGGTCTGTCTGCAGCATACACCCACTACAACTCCTGTGTCTTCCTACACCCAGGAATTATCGAAAGACCACGGCACTCTGTAAATTTTTAGTTGCTTATTTTATTTCATATATATATTTTTTATTCTTTTTCGTATCAATCCAAAAAGTAATAGCCACTGGCCAACGTTTCGGTCTAAGGGTAGACCTTGTTCACGGCCTATTATAAGAATGAGTACATAATTATATTTGTATATATACTGATCAGAAAATAGGATATTACATGTATAGTATAGAATTAAAAAGACAATGTATTATTAATTGTAACATTATTTGGGGAGAAAAAGACGTCTGTCATGGACAAAAGTACACAATGGGAACACAAAACGGACCGAAGTCATCACTGTTCAGCACAAGTGGAAATAGAACATATGGTATAGAAGTCAAACATTCAGGTAGTAGTAAATTAGTAATGAAATTAATAGGTGTCAAAATGTGGACAACACAGGACAACAAAGGACAAATATAAGTTATAGATAGACGGGAATAGATTGTCAGATGATGCAGAGTTGCTGTAGTAACGGTTAGAAATTTTGGGACCACCAGGTAGAGTGAAGATGCCATGGTATGGATACAATATCTGTGAAATCCAAACGTAGTGATATCAGATATAGGTAGTATAACTAGTCATTCAGTTGGGGTGACAGTAAGAAAAATGAAAATGAAAGGAAGAATAACTAGAGGAGAACAGAGGTAGGATAAGCAATGGTATGAGTGTGTTGGGCTGTGGAGAAAATCACATTGGTCATAAGGGCTTCATTATTCTTGTAATAATAGGTGTAGTGTCTAACTTAGGAATGGTTAACATGAGAAGCATAATGAGTAGTATAGTGAGTATGACCTAATGAATATAATCGCAGCTAATGTAAGCGCCAGTGTTGTACATACCTTAGTTGTGTGGAGTAGGGAGAATCATGGATAGCGTCGGGCTGCCGCGTGTCTGTGTGGTTTAAGAGGGCCGCGGTCATTCTTATAATAGGCCGTGAACAAGGTCTACCCTTAGACCGAAACGTTGGCCAGTGGCTATTACTTTTTGGATTGATACGAAAAAGAATAAAAAATATATATATGAAATAAAATAAGCAACTAAAAATTTACAGAGTGCCGTGGTCTTTCGATAATTCCTGTATGTACCTACCACTGAGCACCTCCCAACCCTTAACAAGGAGTGCCGCTGAACCCCCTATTCTTCAACGTTGATATCGTTTTCAGCTGAGCACCCTCCAGATGACTACCTTCGCATATGATCAATTAGAAGCGGAGAAGATAGTCTCAGAAGTCACAGTCTCAAGTGACTTCCTGCACGTACCACATAACGAATATCGCACACGCGACTGGGAGCGTGAGTCGAAAAAACAAATCTCCTCGGAGCTTCACTGCGCAACTCTCGCAGAATATTATAAACATAAGAGGATTCCCAGGGGACTACGAGTCAACCTTCGACCGACACTGTTTCCCTCAAATACAGAATACTGTACGAAATTTGAGAACATTATTAATAAATGTTCCCTGGATATAATTATCCTGAGTATTGAATATCTCCAGAAGGCTATTCACGACTCCAAGGAGAAACTTACGGCAATCGAAAGCCAATTACTTTCAACAACCTCCACCTCCGAATGGTCCGAATTAAAGAAGAAGACAGACAAAATACTGGACGAACACCGAAAGTTCCTAGAGAACACGAAACGCACCAAATTCATCCGAGACACAGAGGATTACAAACTCAACAAGGTCTACAGATGGCAATGGCAAGACTCCAGATCGGGATACGGATATACCCCACATACAGGCTACGCATCCTCTTCCTCGGGCAGCGACAGATCCACAACCTATCGTTCTCAGCGTTTTTTTCCCAGGCGCGGCTACCAGCAACGACGAAGAAACACATACGTCGAGGACGAGGCACCCACCGATCCAAAACCGACAGGCATCCAGACCCGCTCGCAGGTAGGAACCTTATAGTAAACATCTCTACACGAACTCTTTCACCTGCTGAACTGAACTTATTATCAAAGGGACTCTCATTTTGCCCATACGGCAATCTAAGATCTTTCCCTTTGGAACAGGAACTTAACAGATTCTATAGAACATTGAGACTAAAAGCTCATTTCTCACAACAAACCACACCACCATCTATGGTTACATCACCCACTCCCCTATCTATCACAACATTGGGCCTGAGAAACAAAAGTAACTATATGCCCCCCAAAACATATCATGGTGTGGAAGCGTTCATTGACCTCATTAATCGTGACATCAAAATGAATACTAATGCCCTGAAAAATGGTGAACTCCATGTTCCATCTAATCTAAGAAGTGAAGAATATATGGCTTTAAACACACTACAGGCAGATAAAACTATTACCATCAAACCAGCTGACAAGGGGGGAGCGATAGTCATAATGGATACCTCATTTTATATTCAGGAGATACAGAGACAACTATCAGACACCACTACCTATGAACAGGTCCAACACAATCCCACCTTTCAACTTACCAAGGATATCGCTACATTTCTAGATCACCAACTCAGACTCAACACTATTGACAAATCCACATATACCTTTCTAATCAACAATAATCCCATTCTTCCGGTATTTTACATTCTACCCAAAATTCACAAAAACCTTACACACCCACCAGGAAGACCTATTGTAGCTTCCACTGATTCTATACTCTCACCACTATCAAAGTTTCTTGAAAAAATACTAACTCCGCTCATTAAACGTACACGTTCCTTCTTACTGGATACTTCACAATTTTTATCCATCATCTCTGACCTACAGGATTTACCCTCAGATTGTTTACTAGTGACATTGGATGTCAATAGCTTGTACACCTCCATTTCACACGACAAAGGAATTAAGGCAGTTACAATATTACTAAACACATCTGAACTCCTCCCAATAGCACAGACTTTTTGCATACGCCTATTAGAATTCGTACTCCAACACAATTTCTTTATGTTTGGTGACAACTTCTATATACAGAGGAAAGGGACCGCCATGGGCGCGCACGTGGCACCGCCCTATGCCAATGCCTTCATGGCACAATTCGAGGAAGATTGGATCTACTCCAATGACCTATTTCAGACTCATGCATTAACATGGTATAGATATATCGATGATATATTCTGTATATGGCAAGGTGACCAGAACACATTGAATACATTTCTGTTATACATCAACAGTATTGACTCTGATTTACAATTTACCGCACATACAGATCCACAATCCATCAGTTTCCTTGACACAGTTGTTATCAAAACCTCCACAGGCACACTGACGACCGATCTATATTGCAAACCCACTGATCGTAACACTCTCTTACACTACTCTAGTTGCCATCCTCTTACCACCAAACAATCTTTACCCCGTTCACAGTTCCAAAGGGTAGCTCGAATTGTCAAAGACCCCACACTTCAGAAACAAAGATTACAAGAAATATCTAAAAAATTTCAGGATAGAGGCTATCCACTTTCTCTACTCAAACGAGAAGAGACTCTACCCGCACGCCAAGACTCCCGTTCTAATACTACTCCATTGTTACCCCGGCTTCCTCTAGTAGTGACATACCACCCCATCATGCCTAAAATTCAAACATTAATTAAAAAACATTGGTCAATCTTGAAGGATTCTTATCCAGATATTCCTGAATTTCAGTCACCGATCCGCATGTGTTACAAAAGACCACAAAACCTGAGAGATAGATTAGTTAAGGCTGACATTGGACCTCTAAAACCCTCCATAAAACAAACCACATTAGCACCCTCAAAAACAGGCACCTACCCATGCCTCAATTGCACCCAATGCAATAATGTCATTAGAGGGAACAGGATTATCCACCCCCACTCAGGCAAAATATACCACCCAAAAGGCTTCTATACATGCTCCTCTTCATATGTTGTATACCTGATCCGCTGTCCATGCGGCCTTGCATATGTGGGAGAAACTACCCAGTGTGTAAGAGACCGTATCTCCAAGCATAAATCTGATATCCGTTGCCACAAAACAGAATTACCAGTTCCACAGCATTTTATTGCAGCAAATCACCAGATTAATCAATTAAAGTTTCAAGTCCTAGAACAAGTGGCATCAGCAAGACGTGGAGGTAACAGGATAGCACGGTTAAAACAACGTGAGGCATACTGGATCTATGAACTTGATACTTTGACACCTCGTGGATTGAATAGAGACTTTGACTTCTGTATCTCCTGATCTTGTACACTCTTGCTTTTTGTCTCTATAATAATGATGATAATATTTATGATAACTTTTGACTTTCAAAATATTAATTTCCCCTCTTTATTCTTCACAGGCGAAATGACCACTAAAGGCCAGGTAGTAGTATGCCACTAGTGACATATTATAGTATAAGATAGAGTTATAACGTTGATAGTACTATAGATATATATATAAATATTATAAGATAGAATATAAGATAGAGTTATAAGTAATCATATAAGATAGAGTCGTAACGTTGATAGCACTATAGACATATAAATATATATTTCATAATATAGAAACTAGCCAATTGTACTATTCTCTATAGGTACTTATGTATTAAATATCATTGTTATCCGACCCTTCCAACAGAGCTATATATGTACTATATATGTCCCATTAACATATTCCAATACCCTACACAGGCCTCCTTATGCCATCTCTAATGTTTTCCAGCTTCCATTTCGTTCTACTTCTCTCCTACACATAACATCGATGTGCCAGTTCCCTCTTTAGACACTAGTGTGTCTCTGCGCATGCGCCCGCTATGTACCGCGTCCCCGACATCATCCTATAACACTGCGCCTGCGCACGCCGAATACGTCATGATCACGGCGCCGTGCTGTGTCATCACCGCGGCCCTTTTAAACCACACAGACACGCGGCAGCCCGACGCTATCCATGATTCTCCCTACTCCACACAACTAAGGTATGTACATCACTGGCGCTTGCATTAGCTGCGATTATATTCATTAGGTCATACTCACCATACTACTCATTATGCTTCTCATGTTAACCATTCCTAAGTTAGCAACTACACCTATTATTACAAGAATAATGAAGCCCTTATGACCAATGTGATTTTCTCCACAGCCCAACACACTCATACCATTGCTTATCCTACCTCTGTTCTCCTCTAGTTATTCTTCCTTTCATTTTCATTTTTCTTACTGTCACCCCAACTGAATGACTAGTTATACTACCTATATCTGATATCACTACGTTTGGATTTCACAGATATTGTATCCATACCATGGCAGCTTCACTCTACCTGGTGGTCCCAAAATTTCTAACCGTTACTACAGCAACTCTGCATCATCTGACAATCTATTCCCGTCTATCTATAACTTATATTTGTCCTTTGTTGTCCTGTGTTGTCCACATTTTGACACCTATTAATTTCATTACTAATTTACTACTACCTGAATGTTCGACTTCTATACCATATGTTCTATTTCCACTTGTGCTGAACAGTGATGACTTCGGTCCGTTTTGTGTTCCCATTGTGTACTTTTGTCCATGACAGACGTCTTTTTCTCCCCAAATAATGTTACAATTAATAATACATTGTCTTTTTAATTCTATACTATACATGTAATATCCTATTTTCTGATCAGTATATATACAAATATAATTATGTACTCATTCTTATAATAGGCCGTGAACAAGGTCTACCCTTAGACCGAAACGTTGGCCAGTGGCTATTACTTTTTGGATTGATACGAAAAAGAATAAAAAATATATATATGAAATAAAATAAGCAACTAAAAATTTACAGAGTGCCGTGGTCTTTCGATAATTCCTGTATGTACCTACCACTGAGCACCTCCCAACCCTTAACAAGGAGTGCCGCTGAACCCCCTATTCTTCCTACACCCAGACAGGAATCTACTTCTCACCCAGTATCTAAATCCCATTACTGTCAGTCCACAGGCTATGCCCCCACATGTGTATCTAATCCTATCCTGTGTGATACAGCCTGCTGAGCTGTGTATCTAATCCCATCACTGACCATCCACAGGCTCTTCCCTCACTATCTCCAGAGTATGATAAACAGCTGGAATCAGCAAGCGTATCCAATCACATCCGTATCTAACCCTATCCTGTATGTGTGCCTGATACACATCCTGTTGTGTGTGATACAGTGTGCTAAAATGTGTATCTAACCCATTTTGTATGATACTGCCTGCTGAGCTGTGTATCTAATCCCATTTTGTATGACACAGCCTGCTGAGTGGTGTTTCTAAGCCTATCTTGTATGATCCTGCCTGCTGAGCTGTGTTTGTATCTAAACCCTTATGCACACGACAAAATCCATTTTGCGATCCACAATTTTGGCAGTCCCATTGACTTCTATGGATTTGAGGTCCTCATTTTGAAGACCAGAATAGGACATGTTCTGTCTTTACTGGAACTGACATACGGAAGTAAAAAAAAACACTGATGACGTCCATGTGCTTTCCACATCCGTATGGCTGTTCCGCGAAAGATAGAATATGTCCTATTATGATACACATAATGCAGATCTAAAACCCATAGAACTCAATGGGACTGCAAAAAAATGTGAATTGCACACGGACAGTAACCTTAATTAGTGGATCCGCGACTTGCAAACCGCAAAACAGATACGGGTTTGTGCATGAGCCCTATCATTTATACTCAGCGCCCATAACAATGACATCCACAGTGCGTCCATAACAGTGACATCCACAGTGCCCCATAACAGTGACATCCAGTGTCCCTAGTGATATTCAATGCCCCCTTGGGCCATCCATTGCCACCATGTGCCATCCATTGCCCCCCATTGTGCCATTCATTACCCCATTGGGCCATCCAGTGCCTCCTGTTTGCCATCCAGTAATCCCCTGTGCCATCCAGTTCCCCTATTGTGCACATAAGATAGCACAGTCAAAAATGGGGGGGGGGGGGGCACTAATAATTTCCACTACTACTGAAAAAAACAAAATAAGTATATATAAATAAGATTACAAAATATGAGAGTATTCTGGTATGCAGGGATACCTTTTTATTGTACTAACCTAATACATTTTTTTGGTATGAGATGATGGTTTGATTGGCATTATTTTGGGGTGCATATGACTTTTTGATCGCTTGGTATTACACTTTTTGTTATGTAAGGTGACCAAAAATTGCTTTTTTGGCAATTTTTTTTTATTTTTTATGGTGTTCACCTGAGGGGCTGTCTCATCATGGACAATGGTGGCATATTTATTTTACTTTACCATAATAAAAGCATTTTAGAAAAAAAAAACATTTTTTAGTGTCTCCATAGTCTGAGAGCCATATTTATACATATTTTTTGGGGGGCGATTGTGTCATGTAGGGGTTCATTTTTTGCAGGATGAGGTGACGGTTTGATTGGTACTATTTTGACAACTGTTTTGATCACTTTTATTATTATTTTTTGGGGAAGTGAGGTGGGCATCATTTCCATTTCATCATAGTTTTTTTTTTAATTTTTTTTATGGAGTTCATATTATTATTGTAATTTTTAACCAGTGATAAATGTGCGGCTTTAA
Source organism: Bufo gargarizans (assembly GCF_014858855.1). NCBI lineage: Eukaryota > Metazoa > Chordata > Amphibia > Anura > Bufonidae > Bufo > Bufo gargarizans. The sequence continues at coordinate 263,298,348 of NC_058084.1, forward strand.
GAAGAAATTCATTTTTTTTTAACTTTTTTTTTTACCCAGACCCACTTGATTCTTGAAGATCCAGAGGGTATGATGCCTATATAATACACTACAGTGCACTATATAGTGTACTGTAGTGTATTATGACTTTACACTTAGCCTGATCAGACTTAGCTATACCATGGCAAGCCGGAAGCCTGTGCCATGATAACCATCGGACGCTGCCACAACAGAGAAGAGGCTGATGAGGGAGGGAGCCCCCTTCCCTCTGTGATCCCATCAAGTATCGAGTGACTGCAATGGCGGAGCAGTGTCTGATGGGAGAGAGAGTGAGATCCCTCCCTGTTAACCCCTTTCATACAGCGGTCCCTATGGAGCTGACATTGGCCTTTTAAAATTTTTTAGTGAGTCCACAGTAGTAAGCACGGCGACATAGCTGCTGGGTATACAAAACGCCAACCACACACTCCAAAAATAAATCCACCGCACGTTCACGTCTCAAAACACAGTATAGCGGTGTACAGCCCTTAAAGAGGCAACATAATCCAATAATAAAAAGAGGAAATAGGGTGGCACTCACCAAAATAATGTTTCTAAAAGCAGCCCTTTAATCTTGCATAGCAATGCTCAGGGTTACAGGCGGGGGCGAAACACGCATGCCTCACACATCTCAGCAGCGACTGTCGTTTTGCACAAAATCACGTTTCCTCAGGCAGTTGATTACATTCGAGTGAGGTTGCATAACTGTGCCACATTTACCACAGCTAAGTGGTATGGCAGCAGCTGCCTAGTTGGTAAGTTAATCAGGTGGCCACAGCTGGTTGCAAATAGCTCCTTCATGGCCACATATACTTTTATGGCTATATCATGATGGAATGGAGGTCAAGGAAGAAGTAAAGTTTCAGCAGCAAAAAAGTGATGATGTTAATGACAAGGACACTGTACTGCTTTGAGACCTGACTGCCACATAAAAGACCTGTAGCAGGGGGACAGTCTTGTTCCAAATGATGACCAGTTCTATTTTCCCAATGGAGCTTGTGATGACATCTTATGTCCTGCAATAAAGCCCTGGTACCCATGTATGTGTTCGAATGCCTATGGCTTTCTTTCATCCTGCAGATCTTACACATGGCAGTGGTTTTCTTTTCCGGCACTTTGAAGAACAATTGTGGTATGGGAGATACTCAGACAGAGCTATCAGAAGCCAAGCTTGGCCTAGGCCTGGCACCGTATTATCAGCGGCATTACCAGTTCCCGCGCTGACCACAATGGAAGCATATCGGGCTCTGGCAGTCTTGTTGGTTGTTCTGGTCATATGTTGCCTCTGTTCTTTATTTCTGCCTTGACCGCCACCCTCCGCCTCCTCATTAGTGTAATTTGTATTATTAGTACTACCACCACCAACATAGCTATGCATCAGGTCCTCCACCCTTGCCTGAATCAATAATCTTGCACCACCTACAATAAGCAAGGGAAAACTGTCATCTGCTGCTACTACTACTAGTGGCCGGACATGGGGTGCTAACTGTGCTGCTACTGTTGTTTGCACTACTACAGCTCACTCGTGGATGATGAGGCACGGGTCTTTCGTTTTTCAGTCTGGCCTATTTAAACAATGACAAATCAGGGGTTTGGTACACTGATTATTAAATGCCAACAACATTTTAACATATTATTTTTTTTGTAATTAACAAAGGATCAATGTATTCTACAAACACACTAGTATTGATGCACTGAAATGAGCTGAACTGCTTAAATATAAATGGTAGCAAAATGTTTTTTGGGTAATCAACAAAACTGCAAATAATTATTATTTTCTATAACCACATTGATATTGACTCAGTGAAAAGGACTGAACTATACAATGATAGATGATACAATGATAGATGGTAGTAAAATTGCAGCTGTTTTTTTTTTTTTTTTTTTTTTTTTTTTCTTTCTGGAAGTACTAGGCACAATTAAACATCTCCATCTACAAACACACTGATAGTGATACAGTGAAAAGCGATGAACTGTGCAATTATACACAGTCGTAAAATTTCAGTTTTTTTTGGTAATTAACAGTGGTGCAGTTAAATGTCCCTTTCTATGAACACACTGGTATTGATGCACTGAAACGTGCTGAACTGCTTAAAGGGAGTCTGTCGCATTATTTTCACCAATATAACTAACAGCATTACCCCATAGAAGACTACTAAAACATTCCAAACATACCTGTATGTACTTTGGGGGTCATTTATTAATCTGGAATATACCTAAATGTGTGGGCGGGGAATGGGGTGGGGTGGCAGGCATCTAAGAAGCTGTCTGACATTTAGGACTGGCGCTGGATGCGCTAAAGTTATGAAGAGGCCTGCGCCTCTTCATAACTTCGGCAGATCCACCGCCACCTATGGGCCTTTATTAAGAACGGCGTCTAAAACGCTGATTTCAATAAATGTGCCCCTTTCTGTCTTTATTCCATGTCTGGGAAAATCACTTTTATTCTGCTGAAAAACCACTCCCAAGTGCCCATCTGGGCCGGCTTTTCATTACTTTGATCACTTGGAACAGCAAAGCCTGCCTAGCTGGTTCATGGGAGACATTTTTCAGCAGAATAAAAGTGCTTTTTTTTGGACATGGAATAAAGACACAAAGTGCACACAAGTATGTTTGGAATGTGTTTGCAGTCTTCTATGGGGAAGTGCTGTTATATTGGTGAAAATTAGGTTACAGACTCCTTTTTAATATAAGCAGTAGCAATATTCCAGCAGTTTTGTCAGTATTGTGTTGCAATTGAACATTGCCTTCTATAAACACACTGGTTTTGACGCACTGAAATATGTTGAATTGTGTAATGAATGGTGCTGGGAACAAGCCGATGAAACATTTATAAACTAGTCTGTAGATGCTTAAGGTTTTTTAAAGGCTGGCTACTCATGCACAGAAAAATTTGTGCAGGCACTGCAAGATTTTGGTGATTACAGTGCAGATGGCCTTATGCACATGACCATATCTGTTTTGCCGCTTGCAAAATATAGATGCGGTCAGTTTGCTGACCAAATTTTTTGTGGATCCATTGACTTCAATAGGTGCGCAGTCCAAATTTTGTGGACAAGCATGGAACATGTTCTATCTTTTGCACAACGGAATTACAGACATGGAAAGCACACAGATGTCTTTGGTGTACTTTCCACGTCTGTATGTTCATTCTGCATAAGATAGAACATGTCCTATATTTGCCTTTAAAATATGGACTATGGACCCATTGAAGTTAATGGGTCTGCAAAAAATTGCAGGTGGGACGATGAACAAATCCATATTTTGCGGATCCACTTTTTATGGACCAAGATCTGTATGAGGCCTAACATGAAGCTATCTACTTGATAACAGCTGTCCTCTCCTCACTGTAAAACACACACAGAGAACTCTGAACCTATGCTTTCCCTCTTTGATAAACCCTGAGTTTTCTACCCATTAATTCTACGTAACTAAATATATCCCTAAACTATGCCTGCAACACCCTAATATGGCTGGCTTATGTCCGTACTTGGTGTTGCCAAGACACATTGCACAAACTTCCTCTCACATTGCAGACTGAGTTCAGAATTTTTACACATAGCCCAAAGCCTAAAGGACCTGCCAATATCTTGCCTCAGATTGGCTGACAGACTGTCATTCAGCCAATCATTGTGGCTGTGGGGAGGCCCCCCTACCTCCCAGAGTCATGTGATCCTCAATCTTCATCCTTCCTGCCTTGTTTCCCTCACATTTTAACAGTGGCAGACCTCTAGAGTGAATTACCAAAACTTTGGATTTGTTTGGCAGAATAATTTTATGAAATTCTAACTAATCTGATTAATTTAGGATCTTTGTTCTCATCTATAAAAATACTGGATAAATACATCAGAGATGAGCAAACCTTTTGAGATTCTGTTAGTTTCAGGTTCAGGTTGACCTGGAAATTGGAAAATGAAAAAAAATTAAAAAAAATAAAAATAAAACATAACTCTTTTAATAAAAAAAATATAATATAAACAGCCCCTACATAAATTAAATAATCTATACTAATAAAAGCCCTGTGTACGTGCTCAGGCCTGTTGTCCGTGCGTGTGTGCCGATTAGTGAAGTGCGCATGCGCGGCACACAAACCAATCAGCACACACTCCACACACACAGTAGGGACCGCCCAAGCACCGTGCCGCCGGCCAATAAAAACACGGCGCATCACCCGTGCTCAGGGCTGTTGTCCGTGCGTGTGTGCCGATTAGTGAAGTGTGCATGCCGACGCACAAACCAATCAGCACACACTCCACACACACAGCAGGGACCGCCCAAAGCACCGCTCCGCCGGCTGATAAACACACGGTGCATCACATGCAGCCTGGACAGCCCACAGCAGCACGGCCGTCCAATCAAAGTCGCCGCCCGGACCGCCCACAATTGCGCCAGCCAATAAACACACGGCGCACCACATGCTGTACGGACCGCCCACAGCATGGGGGCGTCCAATCACACCATCCCCACAACTGCGCCGCTGGCCAATAACCACCTCTTATGGTGTGTGGTGTCAGTTGGAGCAGAGTGCATAAGAAGCAGAGTGCATAAGAAGCAGAGTGCATAAGAAGCGCCACCATTACATGCACAGTGACAGAAATTGTTCTCAGATACACACTGCAGCTGCTGCCAGCAATATTAGCCAGCATCATCAATCAGTGCCAGCAATAATTGCCAGCCATCAATCATTGCCACCAGTCACAGCAGTCAGTGCCAGCCCTATCAGCCACCAGTCACAGTGCCAGTGGTCTCAGCACCACCAGTTAGTGCCAGCTCTATCAGCCACCAGTCACATTGCCCGCCATCTCAGCACCACCAGTCAGTGCCAGCAGTCAGTGCAAGCTGTATCAGCCACCAGTCACAGTGCCAGTGGTCCCAGCACCACCAGTCAGTGCCAGCAGTCAGTGCCAGCCGTATCACCCACCAGTCACAATAACAGTTGTCTCAGCATCAACAGTCAGTGCCAAGCGTATTAGCCACCAGTTACAGTGACAGTGGTTTCAGCACAACCAGTTAATGCCAGCCGTATCAGCAACCAGTCACAGTGGCAGCAGTCTCAGCACCACGTGGCACTGCCACTCGTCTCAGCCTCCAGTCAGCGCCAGCTGTTTCAGCCATCAGCTGCAGTCTCAGCACCACCAGTCAATGCCAGCAGTTTGTGCCAGCCATCTCAGGCACCAGTCACAGTGCCCACAGTCTCAGCACCACCAGTCAGTCCTAGCAGTCAGTGCCAGCTGTATCAGCCACCAGTCAGTGCCAAGCGTAGTAGCCACCAGTCACAATGACAGTGGTTTCAGTACCACCAGTTAGTGCCAACTCTATCAGCCACCAGTCACACTGCCAGTGGTCTCAGCACCACCAGTCAGTGCCAGCCGTATCATCCACCAGTCACAGTGACAGCAGTCTCAGCACCACGTGGCACTGCCAGTCGTCTCAGCCACCAGTAAGCGCCAGCTGTTTCAGCCATCAGCTGCAGTCTCAGCACCACCAGTCTGTGGCAGCCATCTCAGGCACCAGTCACAGTGTCCACAGTCTCAGCACCACCAGTCAGTGCCAGCAGTCAGTGCCAGCAATCAGTGCCAGCAGTATCAGCCACCAGTCACAGTGCCAGTGCTCTCTGCACCGCCAGTCAGTGCCAGCCGTATCAGCCACCATTCACAGTGCCAGTGGTCTCAGCACCACCAGTCCGTGACAGCTGTATCAGTCACCAGTCACAGTGCAAGTGGTCTCAGCACTGCCAGTCAGTGGCAGTCATATCAGCCACCAGTCTCAGTGCCTGCAGTCTCAGTGCAAAAGTCAGTGCAAGTGACGCATATTACAGCTACATATCAGTCAAGTCAGTATTACAGTAAGAGAAAATATAAAATTATAAAAGTACAAGCCTATATTACTTGGACTTATTACTAACAACATGCCACCCAAAAAAAAAAAGGATACATCAAGTAGGACAAAAGACACTACTATTTAATATAGACTGTTTCTACTAATGTTTATACACTACTGTTCTAGCGCCTGTTATTATAATGGGCCTAATGTCAAGTTTTATATAATTGCCCACAGAATAATTTGTGTAACTGGATCATTTATAACATCTACAAAGACACAGGTAGAGCAATTGTACATAATAAGCACCATATAAATTCACAAAATGGGCCTCTTAATGAGGTTACTTACGGTTCCCATGATTATTAGATATCACCAGTTGATGAAGTACACAGATGAGGTATGATGTCACCGAAAAGTATGTTGTCGGGAGATGACCTGTCTTTTGGTGCCCCTTTTGGCTATCCCTGCCCCGAAAGGGGCGACCCCATTTCTTGGTGGCTAAACCCTGTAGGAGTTGTCAAGCTGAAGTCCCGACACATTTCCCCATTAAAAATAATAATGGTTCATCAGGAGACAAAAAGACATGCAGTGTCCCACTACCCTCAAGGGCACTGCAAAGTTGTTGTTCTGTGCTTTGTATTCCATATATAACCAGTTTTTATGCTGCAATGCATTTTTATGTGTAATCCCTGCTTACAGGTGTATTTAGATCACATTACACTGAGCCTACCACTAGGGGGAGATAATACCTTCCATATATATAGCTCAGCTCAGGCCTAGCCAGTGAGTTCCAGACCAGTGGAGTCTAGCAGAGTGTACAGTCTGGGTATGTCAGTCTAGAAGAATACTAAAGAAAGAGATCCCCAAAGGGTTACGGCCATCTCCACAAGTGCCTTGGTACCTTTGGATTCAAAAGTGAAGGTTTCACCAGCCTCCGGCAGCCTCACCAACCTGCACTGGGATAACCAGGACCAGCCCAGAAGTCCTCTACCAGTAAGGCTACAAACCTATATAATTAACTAGCTAAAGACACCCATTACACCTGTCAGCAGTGGACCTGTAGCAGTTTTACCTCTGTCCATCTTTATGAGACTGTACTATACTTGGATGTTACTGTTGTCAGCAGCAACATTCAGTAAAAGTTATAAGTTGAATTACACTATCCTTGCCTCAGTCTCTAATTCCTCTGTTAACACTACAGTAAATGGTTGTACCACCACAAAAGGTACTGGCGTCACGACTACAAGGGACCTTGTCATAAGCACATTAATACAGACCATCAAGGGCACCTTGAACCACCATCTGGCCTGTGTCTCTTACACCAGAGTGTGCCCCAGAGAATTCTTGTGCCGTTCTCCTCTTCACTTATGCGAGCCTGCCCAGGGACGACATAACCGTGAGTAACCAGAACTGTATTTACCTCGGCCCACCTATTGCTCACACCGTGACCTCACGCATAATTCCTCTGTTTGGTCTGGCATACTTAAAATTGGCGTCACCACAAACAGGATGCGATTTATTCCCTTGTGCCTTAAATGAACTGTGAACAACACTTGCAAAACCCTGCATCATTATAGACTGCCTACAGTGAATGAGCCCCAACTGTTTATTGCTTTTATTGGCCCAAAAGACTGTCCAGAATGCTCAGAGACGGTCTGCATGTATTGCACTATCCTTCTACTACAAAACCATATAACATTTAAAAAACGTTGTTGTGGACCACTTTGGTGCTGCCTAGATCTTGATTGAATAAACTTCATAATTGAAATGTCTGGTATTAAGAGATCTTTTATTATTATACGATATAGTCAATGCGTTTCTGGGGCAGGATTACCCCCTTTCGTCAGGACAGAAACGTGTTGACTGTATTGTATAATAATAAAAGATCTCTTAATACCAGACACTTCAATTGTGAAGTTTATTCAATCAAGATCTAGGCAGCGCCAAAGGGGTCCACAACAACGTTATTTAAAGGTTATTTTTTCATCTGCCACCTGCCTTGAGCACACGCAGAGGACCGTGGCCGCAGCCCAAGACAACAGCACGCTGCTCGGGACACCAAATAACCAGCAAAGCGATCTACAGTTGTTGTGACTCTTCACAACAACATCTGGTAAGCAGACTCGTAAGCTTTTTAACACAATAAGGAAGAGTTTAATGCACATGTGGCACTCTACTCTCCCAATTTTATCTCTACATATCTACTACATTACCGCATCGTTAATACTGCAAAATTGTGGATTTTTCAAGTCAGTAATGCTGCTTGCTGTATTTGAATGGACTGTTTTGCACTTAAAATGGCCGCCTAAGAGACTTGTAGTTGTTTGCTGCGCGAGCAAAGAGCAGCCTCATGGGAAAAACCAAGTTACACCCCCTTCCAGTGCAGAGAAAGTTAACGCACCGCCCCATATGCAAAGTTACTATTAAAAGTGCTGCCTACCACTCCTGTAGCGGTCCGGGGAGGCCGGGCTGTAGATAAAGTGTGGCATCCTCCCCTTCTGGATATGGAAATTGTGTTGAAGAGACGCCGCGCACAGGGACTTGAGGGTTACGTACTCTCACGCACAGCGAGATCTGGCGTGCGTGCAAGAGAGAGGAGGATTGTCGCATTACCAGCCAACCTCCAAGGGGGATAAAAACAAGTAAAAGCCCCAATCTTACTATTCAGCCTGTAAGAGATCCTCTATCAGTAATAAGGGGACATTTAATAAGAATTTACCTCAACAGTAACCTCCGGCCAGTACCGATCGTATTAAAGGAATATACACCCGCAACGGTTGCCTATAGCAACCCGATTAAAAAATCGCATAAAGTAAAATTTCGCCTGTAGCATTTAAATAAACTGTCATTGCCATGTCTGTTCAGGAAGAAGCCGCAGCTGGCTCCAGTACACCGCCAGCCGCTGCAGCAGCCAGCATGATGCCACTAACCATGCCTGCTACTTTGGGGCCCCTTGGTTCCCCCAATACTCTGGGGAAACTCACATCCTAAGAGACTTTAAAGAGAAAATGTGTGCCTAGTTCAGATTGCACCCTGTCTCCACAGAGCAGCAAATGGAAATACTCCTATCCCAATTAGAGGGAGCCGCACTCCGGGAGGTGAAGTCTTGGCCTAGCTCTGAAAGAAGAACACAGGGACAAATCTTTAAGAGACTCTACACCACCTTTGAACCCAAGACCGTATCAGAAGTCAAAATGAGGTTCTTCAGCCTGAAACAACAAACCGGTGAGTCACTCAGAGACTTTGCATTGTCTTTACAAGAAGCCTTTAGAGCTGTGGTTCAGGTAGTCCCCGTGATGCAGAGAACCAAGACAAAACTATAAAGGAGCAATTCATTAAAAGGTGTCAACACTGACAGCCTAAAAAGCCAGTTGAGAATGTTAGCTGAACACGCTGACAACCTAAAAAGCCAGTTGAGAATGTTAGCTGAACAACACCCAAGTGTCCCCTTCCTAGACTTTAAAGAGCTAGCCATTAGTATTCTGGGAAAGTGTCTGCGTGTTGTACGGTAGCCAGTCAGGCAAACTCCAGTCACTGATGCCGTTGCAGCCTTGACAGAACAGGTTAACTGTTTGACAAAAAGCCTGGAGAAGGTGTGTCAGAAATTAGAACAGTGGGAGAAGCCTTTATTATTGGAGGATGAGACACCTCATGAGGATTAGTGATGAGCGGCAGGTGCCATATTCGATTTCGACGAAATTCGCGAATATTCGATAGAATATTCGTTTTATATTCGTCGAAATCGAATATTCGTCATTATTCTTGTTATCGCGATTAATATGCGATTTAAATAATCGAATTTCGATTTTAACTTAAAGGCTACTCTCCTATTGAAATAGCAATGCGATTAATTCAAGTTATAAAAATCGAATTTCGATTTTAACAGCACTGCTATATTCCATATTCGTTAATTCTAGCCTAATATGGCATATAGCAGTGCTAAGTTAAAATCGAAATTCGATTATTATAACTTGAAAAATCGAATTGCGATTTCAACGTAATTCTCAAATCCGACAGTACATTCTAGTATATGGAGTCGTTCCCATGGTGATGGGGACGCTCCATAAGCATGGAATATGGCTTCAATGGCTTGGTAGAATTAGCGAATTGACGAATATAGTCGTTATATTCCACAAAACGAATATAACGAATGTATTCGTCATATTCCACAAAACGAAGATAACGAAGTATTCTGCATCTTCGTTTTAGCTACCTATTCGTCAATTTCGCTAATTCTAGCAATGATATAGGAAAGTTGACTATAGACGACAGCTAAGTATAATTCGCTATGCGATTATATGACTGCTTTTTTTTATAAATAGTATAATTCTAGCCTAATATGGTCTATAGCAGTGCTAAGTTAAAATCGAAATTCGATTATTATAACTTGAAATAATCGAATTGCGATTTCAACGTAATTCTCAAATCCGACAGTACATTCTAGTATATGGAGATGTTCCCATGGCGATGGGGACGCTCCATGAGCATGGAAGTCGGCAGAAGCGGCAACGGGCACTGACTGGAGCAGCCAGGAAGCCAGGAATCCAAAGGACAGGTAAGAACAACTTTAGGGAATTGGGAAAGAAAAAAATATAACAATAAAAAAAAAAATAAAAAAAAAAAAAATATTAGAAATATCGAATTTATATCACTATATTCGAAATATTCGCGAATTAGCGAAGTGCCGATATTCGAATATTCGCGCTCAACACTAATGAGGATGAGACATTATTGGAGGATGAGACAAAAAGAACTTTCCCCTCCTGACTACAAAGATATATATCCCAGAAATCCTGGCGGGCTCCCAAATGATCATTTCAACGCCCGCAGGCGACCTGTTTGCACCTACTGTCATAAGTCGGGACATACAGAAACAATGTGCTGTTGGTTAAAAGAGAGACCTTTGAGGCTAAGGACCGCCCCTTGAGAGGTAAGCCAGTAGGTCCACAAGATCCCAACTGGATGCCCAGATATGTAGGATCCCGTCCGGAAGTAGCAATCCGAATTAACTGAATTTTCTTTGTCGCCCTACTGGACACCGGATCTCAGGTCACTACTATCCTACAGCCTACATTTGATAAATACTGGGACCAGAGTCAACTTACACAACCACCAGAATCCTGGTTGGATCTTACAGCCAGCAATGGGAAACCCGTGCCAATTCATGGTTATTGGGAGTCAACTCTACAAGTAGGAGAAACCACCCTACCTCGACACCTCGACAAGGTATTGTTGTGCAAGACGGAGACAAAGATGGCTCTTCAGTAATCCTAGGAATTAATGTCTTTACGAATTGTTACACTGAGATGCTTGAGGCATTACGCCAATCTATGCCTACTGCTTCACCTGCCTCCAAAAGGGTCATACAACAGACCATACTTGTAATAAGCGCACAACAGAGATTTGCCAATGAGAAAAGAGAAATCTTCTGTGTCCGCATCCGAGGTAACCAGCCGAATACCGAGACACTCATATGGTGCCGTGCCACCCTGGGAATTCAAGGTCAAGTCAACCAAGCCATGGTAGAGCCCTTCGCGCTAGACGATCATCCCCTAGTCAGAGCTGCAAGAAGCTTAATGACTGTTTCCCAAGGTAAAGTGCCTGTCTGTCTCATAAACCTGAATGATCACCACGTTACCCTCACTAAACATTATCCTGGGGCCCAGTTACTGCAATTAAAGTAGAACAATCTGCACAGCACTCCAGTACTCCCGAACATGCTCCGCCTGCACATGGTGGGAAGAACTTAACGTGGGAGACAGCTCTATGCCCAAAAATCTAATTGAAGGAGTTTTGAACATCGTGAAGGAACATCATCAAGCCTTCAGTAAGCACTCTACGGATTATGGGGAAGTCTGTGGGATCAAACACACTATCCCTACCGGCTAAATAATAAAATAAATAAAACAATAAAAACAATAAAAGAAAGGTACCGGCCTATACCACCAATGATGTACCAATCTGTGAAACAAATGATCCGAGAGATAAAGGATTCCAATATTATCCAAGACAGCCATAGTCCATGGGCTGCACCTCTAGTTCTTGTCCAGAAAAAGGATGGCAATATCAGGTTCTGTGTGGATTATAGAAAAATTTATAAATTCACCCACAAGAATGCATATCCCTTACCCAAGATTGAAGACTCCCTGACAGCACTGGGGTCATCAGCCTATTTCTCTACTCTTGATCTGACCATTGGCTACTGGCAAGTACCCATGGCTCCTGAAGACAGAGAGAAAACAGCTTTTACCACCCCCATGGGCCTATTTGAGTATAATTACATGTCCTTTGGACTTTGTAATGCACCAGGAACATTTCAACAACTAATGGAATGCTGTTTAGACCATAGAAACTTTGAGACTGTCCTACTCTACCTGGACGATGTCATTATTTATTCCAAATCCCACAAAGACCATTTGAAGCACCTTGCAGAAGTCTTCCAAGTCCTCATTAAACATGGACTTAAGATCAAACCATCTAAGTGCTACCTGTTGAAGCCAGAAGTCAAGTACCTGAGACATGTCAGTGGAGAAGGTGTTAAACCAGATCCAGAAAAGTTAGCTGCAGTCCAGAATTGGCCTACTCCAGTAGTAAAGGAGGTGAGAAGTTTCTTTAGTTTTGCAGGGTACTATGGACACTTCATCCCTCACTTCGCCCAGATTGCTGAGCCAATTCAGGAACTTCTAAGAGGACACCAAAAGAAGTATCAGAAGACGCAGATACATGTGGAGTGGAATGAAGACAAGGAAATTGCCTTCCAGCTCTTGAAAGAGAAGCTCACCGAACCACCTGTTTTGGGATATCCAGATTACCAACAGCCCTTCTATCTCTACACTGATGCCAGCCAGAAAGGTCTGGGAGCTGTCCTGTCTCAAGTGCAAGAAGGTAAAGAGACAGTAACTGCTTATGCTAGCATATCCCTGAAAGGAGCTGAAAAGAATGAGCGGAACTACAGCTCTTTCAAGTTAGAGTTCTTTGCACTTGTGTGGGCTGTCATCGAAAAATGTAAGGACTACCTTGCAGCAACTCCCTTCATAGCTTTCACCGATAACAACCCACTGGCACATCTCAATACAGCCAAGCTAGGTGCCTTAGAACAAAGATGGACCTCACGTCTTGCTAACTACAACTTCACTGTAAAATACAGAACAGGCAAGTCTAACGAGAACGTGGATGCCTTATCTCGCCTGCCTACCAAGGAAGATCCTACTGCTCACATAGATGTCTGGGAAGAAGTAGAGACGCCTAATTTCTATAAAAACTTCGCCCAACAAAGCATCCTCTCCATCAAAAACAAAAGAGTCCTAAATTTCCATCTATAGAACAATCCAGAATCTCAAATTGAAAAGGAGCGATGGATCAAACTTCAGTCAGAATGCAGAGTAATCGGAGAACTACATGACTTCCTCACCAGTAGAAGAACACCTGAGAGAATCCGCAGAAGAAATGCAGACCCAGAACTGTTAAAGCTGTGGAGACACTGGAAATAACTCTTTAAGCCCTTTAAACACACAGGGTGTTATGAGAAAAAACAAACAAAAAAACAATGGCTTGTGGGGAGACCGAGTGTCCAAAAACGATGCCTTCACAGGAACAGATTGCCTGCTCATGTGACACAAACAGTCTGAGCCCCAAGTCATGCAGCAGTCTCTTCTGCTTTTTGATGACTCTGTTAGCAGGGTTTCCCAGGGCCATCCACCTATCCCTGCCCCAGAAGTGGAATTGATTGACTGCACCAATGCCCAACCACTTATCTTTCAAAATGAGTACATGGGAGGACCATTGCAGCATGTCTCGGATGATGACGAAACATAGGTGCCAACTGCTGGGGCTTTGGAAAGTGTGCAGACCGACAAGGAAGGCAAGGGTGAAGACTGGGTGGAAGATGATGTGGAGGACGATGAGGTCCTCGACCCCACATGGAATCAAGGTCATGTGAGTGACCTATATAGTTCGGAGGAAGAGGCGGTGGTCACACAAAGCCACCAGCACAGCAGAAGAGGGAGCAGGGTGCAAAAGCGTAGCATTCATTCTCTAGACAGTACGCCTCCTACTCCCCACCGCAGCAAGGGAGCGAGCACACCAAAGCCAGCTCCAAGGAGTTCCCTGGTGGGGCAGTTCTTCAGACAATGTGCTGACGACAAGACACAAGTGGTTTGCACGCTGTGCAATCAGAGCCTGAAGCGAGGCATAAATGTTCTCAACCTGAGCACAACCTGCATGACCAGGCATTTAAGTGCAAAGCACGAGCTGCAGTGGAGTAGACACCTCAAAAACCAAGAAAGGTCTCTGGCTCCTCCTGCTTCCTCTTCTGCTGCAGTCTTGGCCTCTTCATCCACCTCTGGAGTGACAGGCCACCTGCCACCCCGCAAACAGATGATCTGCCAGCAACAACAACACCTGGGTCACCAAACATCTCCACAATGTCCCACGGAAGCGTTCAGCTCTCCATATCCCAAACACTGGAGAGGAAGAGGAAGTACCCCCTACCCACCCGCGGTCCCTAGCCCTGAATGCCAGCATCTCTAAATTACTGGCCTTTGAAATGCTGTCATTCCGTCTGGTGGAGACGGATAGTTTTAAAGGCCTTATGCCGGTGGCTGTCCCACAGTATGTCGTGCCCAGCCACCAATACATTTTAAGGCGAGCCATCCCTTCCCTTCACAACCAAGTAGGGGACAAAATCAGGTGTGCACTGCGCAACACCATCTGTGACAAGGCGCATCTGACTACGGATACGTGAACCAGTAAGCACGATCAGAGACGTTATATATCTCCATAACAGCACACTGGATAAATGCCGTGGCGGCTGGGCCTGAGGCGGATAGCAGTTTGACGCATGTCCTTCCACCACTGAGGATTGCAGGGCGCTTCTGTTTGCCTCCTGTTGCTTCCTCCTCCTAATCTGCTTCCTCATCCTCTAAAAACTCCTCATACGATTCAGCGTAACACCTTCACCACCAACTTCAGCACAGCCAGGGGTAAACGACAGCAGGTAGTTTTAAAACTTATCTGTTTGGGGGACAAACCACACACCATGCAGGAGCTATGGACGGGCCTTGAACAACAGACGGAGATGAGTGGTTTGTGCCAGACAGCCTCAAGCCCGGCCTCGTGGTGTGTGATAATGGGCAAAATCTCATAGCAGCTCTGGGACTAGCCGGTTTGACGCACATCCCTTGCCTGGCGCATGTGCTGAATTTGGTGGTGCATAGATTCCTTAAAAATTACCCCGATATGTCAGAGCTGGTGCATAAAGTGTGGGGCGTCTGTGTGCGCTTTCAGCGTTCTCACCCTGCTGCTGCTCACCTGTCAGTGCTGCAGCGTAACTTCGGCTTTCCCGCTCAACGCCTCATATGCGACGTGCCCACAAGGTTGAACTCCACCTTGCACATGCTGGCCAGACTGTGCGAGCAGCAGCAGGCGATAGCGAATGTTTCAGCTGCAATATGCACGGGTGAGTCTCTTGGCAGAACAGCACCACTTCGCCACCAATGACTGAGCCTCCATGTGAGACCTGAGTTCCTTGTTGCGCTGTTTCGAGTACTCCACCAACATGGCCCGTGCCGATAACGCCGTTCTCACCGTTACTATAGAACTTCACTGCCTCCTTGAAAAAACGCTCCTGGCGATGATGGAAGAGGATGTGACACAGGAGGAGGAAGAGGGATCATTTTGTAGGTTTTCCGGCCAGTCATTCACATGTGGCTCCGAGGGGGGGGGTTCCTGCACCACAAACCCAAGGTACACAATTGTTCAACCAGGCCACAGTTCTATAGGATGACAAGGTGGAGGATGAGGACATGGAGGAGGAGGAACCATGTTCACAGCAGGGTGTCCACCAGACCAGCTCATGGCAATCACTGGAGCGTGGATGGGGGGATACAGAGGACATAGACGATACACCTCCCACAGAGGACAGCTTTTCGTTACCTCTGCGCAGCCTGGCACACATGAGCGATTACATGCTGCAGTGTCTCCGCAACGACCGCTGAGTTGCCCACATTCTAACGATTACTGGGTGGCCACGCTGCTCGATCCCCGTTAGAAGGACAATGTACCATCCTGAATTCCGTCACTGGAGCGTGATCGTAAGATGCGAGTACAAGCGCACGCTGGTAGACACGCTGCTGGTGGCATTCCCACCTGACAGCGGGGGCACAGTGGAAGCACAAGGCGAAGGCAGCGGACGAGGAAGAGCTGCCAACGCAGCTGTGGCACCGCAAGCCCCTCAAAAGGCAGGGTTAGCATGGCCGAAATGTGGAAAAGCTTTGTCAGCACACCACAACAACTAGCACCACCAGCTGATATGGAGCATTTTAGCAGGAGGCAGCATTTCACCAACATGGTGGAGCAGTATGTGTGCACACATCTACACGTACTAAATGATGGGTCTGCCCCCTTCAACTTCTGGGTCTCCAAATTGGGCACATGGCCTGAGCTTGCCTTTTATGCCTTGGAGGTGCTGGCCTGCCTTGCAGCCAGTGTATTATCTGAACGTGTGTTTAGCAAGGCAGGGGGCATCATCACAGACAAGCACAGCTGCCTGTCCACAGCCAATGTGAACAAGCTCACGTTCATTAAAATGAACCAGGCATGGATCCTTCAGGACTTGTCCGTACCTTGTGCAGAATAGACATGTATACCGGCACTAAGCCTACTGCATAGCAATTGCTCATGTTTGTATTTTGGATAATTCACACTCTTTTGGAGTGTACCTTAATTTTACTAAATTAAATTAAAACCAAAAACCTCCTCCACCGCCGCTTCCACCTACTCCGCTACGTCCACTGCCTCCTCAAAATCCTACTCCATATGGAACTCCACCTCATAAATTAATTTTTATTTTTTTTGTGTTTTATTTTATATCATTTCACTACTTTGTCATTTACATTTTCTGGTGAATTTCACCAATTTTTGGGTGTATAATACCACTGCTACACCTAGTAGGCCGGTTAATAAAATAAAAATGATTGTCATTAACATTTTCTGGTAATATAAACACATTTTTGGGTGTATAGTACCACTGCTATACCTAGTAGGCTGGTTAAAAAAAAACTAATAAAAATTCTCATGAACATTTTCAGGTGAAATTCACCAATTTTTGGGTGTATATTACCACTGTTATACCTAGTAGGCCTTCAAAAAAAAATTGTCAGTTCCATTTTCGGGTGAAATTAACCAATTTTTGTGTGTATAGAACCACTGCTATACCTAGTAGGCCGGTTAACAAAAAAAAACTAAGTTGTCGTAGTAGACAGGTTAAACAATAAAACAATTTGTTACATTTTATGGTGAAATTCACTAATTTTGGTGTGTGATGTATCACTGCTATACATAGTAGGCCGTTTAAAAAATAAAAAAAAATTGTCAGTTCCATTTTCGGGTGAAAATCAGCAATTTTTTGCTGTGATGTACCACCTAGACCTATTAGACCGGTAAAAAAAACAAAAAACATTTGTCAGTTACATTTTATGGTCAAATTCACCAATTTTTGGGTGTAATATACCCCTCCTCTACCTAGTTGACAACTTAATAAATTTCAATAAATTTTATTTTACATTTTCTGGTGACAATAAACTATTGTTTTCTGTCATAGACCCCTGTTCTACCAAGTAGACAGGTTAATTAATTTCTGCATTTTTTCTGTTATATTCTTGGGTTGACATTATACAATTTTAGACATGAATAAACCCTGCTCTGCATAGTTGACAGGGAATAACATTTCTGAAATGCTTCTTTAATTGGTGTGTGCTACCTCATTTGATTCAATGCCTAAACTTAAACAAGTTGTACCACATTTAAGCTTCAATACTTTGTCCCACATTTCCGCTACACTTTTTTGGCCAACATTTGCGCCTCTATAGCTTTTCCCACAATTCCGCTTGACTCTTTTGGCCCGCATTTGGGCTTTTGTAATTTGTCCCACATTTGCGCCTCAATAGCTTTTCCCACATTTCTTCTCGATCCCAATTTTTTAAAATAAATTGATCTCCCTTAAATTTGGTCTCTTTTTCTCACGCTCCCTCTCCGGCCTCAAACCCTGATTCCCTGACACCTGTAATCACCATGGTAGGCACATAAAAGAACATCGAAAGTTGATAGAGCAGATATCAAATTGGATTGTGAACATCACGGAGGAGTGCGACATGGTGGGGCAGTAAGTATGCACACGCCTACACGAACTAACTGACAGGGGTCAGCCCTTGCAACTTCTGGGTTTCCAAATTGGGCACATGGCCTGAGCTTGCCCTTTATGCCTTGGAGGTGCTGGTCTGCCCTGCAGCCAGTGTATTGTCTGAACGTGTGTTTAGCACGACTGGAGGGTTATATTTCTCAATGTTCTGGGGTGTACCCTAATTTAAATAAAATAAAAATAAAATTAAAACAAAAAGCAGTGTAGGCTACCTCCACCTCCTCCACAGCCACTTGCACCTACACCGCCACATCCACTGCCTCCTCAACCTCCTACTCCATGTGGACCTGGTCCTCCTAGATCAAGATTATTATTTTTTTATTTTTACGTATTTTATGTTATTTAAAGTCATTTCCCTATCCACATTTGTTTGCAGAGCACTTGCCATGCTCTTAACCACATTTTGACAACATTTGCAGCCCTCTAGCCCTTTCCATGACATTTTTACAGCCATTTTAGTGCTCAAAGGTTCGGGTCTCCATTGACTTCAATGAGGTTCGGGTTCAGGGTCAAGTTCGGGTCAAGTTTTCCGAAGTTCGGCCGAACCTGTCGAACCGGAACATCCAGTTGTCCGCTCGACTCTAGTGGTAAGTCATTGTTTGCTGATTTGCCTCAGCCCGGAGTGGCACATAAAAAACCTGCCCTATCATGTTGAGGAGACTGAACTGGCTGCTGCTGCTCTTGCTGCAGATTCTGTTGCTTGTGACAGCAAAGACAGCCAGAAGTCAGTAACTATGCAGCGTGTGGAGAGGGGTTCCCCTTTCCCACCTATTAGTTTGGAAGCATCTGCTTGCCAAAAGCTGTGGAAAGCTGTATACGCAGTGTTTTGTGTTAATTAAGTAATTTGGCCTCCCTTTTGTCAGGGGTGAAACATTCCCCCATTTTACTTTGATAGCAAGGGTCTTAAAGTATGGCTATCCAATAATCAATAGACTGTTTCATGTGAATGATACACCTGTCACTATGTAAGCTAGCAAGCTTGGAGTTTGCACGTGTGCTCAAGGAGCCAGTTCTTTCCGGCTCAGCCCTTAACTGAAATGACTAGGTGTCATGGCCAGTGGCATTGTCATCATCATCCTTCTGCTCTAAGGCTGGGTTCAGACCTGAGCGCATTTGATATGCGCGTTTTATGCGCGACAAAACGCGCGTTTTTGTTGCACGTTTTTGTCCATAGTCAACGCACGTAAAACGCGCGTTTGTGTGATTGACAGCAGTGTTGTCCAATGAAAATACAGCCCTGTCTATATGAAAGGTGTCATTGCCAATCGACAGGAAAGGGGACAGTTCTGGGCACTGTACGAGACCCTCCGGGCCCATGAAGACAATTTTTTTTCCTACACGCGGATCTCCATCACCAGGTTTGTACATATACAATAGTTATAGTAGTGGGGTTCCAATTGTGAAGGTACCAGTTGTAGTATTTTGGTATTGTTAACCCTCACCATTTTCGTTTTCAACAGCTTTGATGAGCTCGTGGGGTTGTTGGGCACCCGTTTACAACGTCAGGACACCTTCATGCATTATACCACCAGCGGAAAGACTGATTATTACTTTGCGGTAAGTAGACTGTAATTGTGGCCTTATAAAGCATTTGCATTGTGTGGTGACTGGATATTAGTGTGGCCTTTGTTATTTTCTACTGGTGGTTGTGACGTTTCAAGTGTTTTGAGGGGGGGTATTGGGTGTGTATGCTTTTTAAATTTGGCACATAGATACCATACATACATAGTTTACCCACATTTTTCCCTACGGAAACACTCTCTTCGAAATAAGAGTCCCAAAAAGTTTGCAAATGTTTTTATTTTTGGGAAACGTAATAACATCTTACAGTTCCTCAAAAAATGCGCAAACTGTGTTTAACACAATCAACATAAGTATCGTACATTTTAACTTAAAATTATTTGGTAATTTTCAGATATTAACAATGAAGGTCGAACACCCCTGATGCACCAAATTATGTATGGTATTTCTCAAAGGTTTTGGTATTGTGGTAATGCAAAATGTGGCTCGGTATCCCGCATGGCCTCAATCATTCCGCCTGATTGCTGGCCAGGTTGCATTTGAGTGGTGGTGGAGGTGTTGGTGCCCATGCTGGTGGAGGGATAGCTGTATGATGATTGTGGTTGTGTGTGCCATGTGTCGTGAGGGTGTGGTATGTTAGTTTGTGGGTATGTTTGTGATGTGTATGTGTGAGTGGTTGGTGGATGTTGTGGTGGATGTTGTGGTGGATGTTGTGGTCGATATTGTGGTGCATTGTTGGGCTGTGTGATGTCATAATGTGTAATGAAGCTGTCTAGGGTCCTTGTTATGGCCTCCCTCTCTTCAGTTATGCAACTTCTGTGAACTTGCTGCATTTTTTCCTCCAAACTTAGTAAGAAATGGGCATCACTAGTGAGTTTGGGTGCTGGATGGGCAAGTGCATCCAGGCATGCAATTAGCCGATCCTCCTGGCGATCTGTTCTTTTCCTTTTTAGACGGTGAGTCCAAATGTTTTCAGGTTCCACGACAGGTGGGGCAGGCTGTGTGGGTGTTTGGAATGGAGGGGTGGGATCGGGTGGAGGAGGACTTAGTGGCCCCGTAGACGCACAGGCCTCACTGTCCCTGGTGACCTCCTCCTCTTTCTCCTCCTGCTGTTGTCTTTTCGACCAGCTACTATCGGTGCTGTGAACATGAAAATATATATAAGTATGTGCAAGATATGAAAGTGAATGCATGTCATACCACACCCTCCCCTGCATGTGTATGCCCTGGACTCACCTACGCATTTCAGTGCATGGTATTAGAAAGGCCATTTCCTCTGCATGGACATAGCTGGACCGTGCACTTGGCGAAGCTCCACTCCTCTGTTCCTTCTCTTTGCACCGATGACGAATGAAGGCATCTTTGAGGCTCTTCCACTTACTTTTGAGTAAGTTTACTATAATAAAAAAAAAATAACATCCATTAATTTTCATCTTTATTTTCTCAATTTTTTTTTCAGCTATTTAGCTACAGGCCAATCTTTGATCAGTCTTCACTACACCTTCCAGATCGGGAAATCCACAGCCAGTGTGATCGTGAAGGAAACCTGCAGCGCCATTTGGCAGGTACTTCATGCTGTTGTGATGGGCCAACCAAACAAGGAGGAGTGGCTGAAAATTGCGGATACTTTTCAAAAAACCTGCAATTTCCCGAACTGTGTAGGAGCAATTGACGGAAAACACATCCGCGTTCTGAAGCCAATGACTAGTGGCAGTCAGTTCTATAATTATAAAAAATACTTTTCTGTTGTTCTTTTTGCGGTATGTGATGCGAACTATTGTTTCCGTTATATCGATGTGGGTTCCTATGGCAGCAGCTCTGACTCTGCTGTTTTTGGGCATTCTGACTTTGGTCAAATGCTCAGTACTAATGCCCTTGACCTTCCCGGGAACACCACACTGCCTGGCACCACTTATCCATCTATGCCATTTGTTTTTGTTGGTGACGAGGCATTTGCTCTAGGTGAGCATCTTATGAGGCCATACTACAGCCGTAGTCTCTCCATTGCGCGACGTGTATTTAATTATCGCCTGACAAGAGCACACAGGGTGGTGGAATGCGCATTCGGCATATTAGCCAACAAATGGCGAGTTCTGCACTCTCCCATAAATCTCAAATTGGAGACCGCCATCTCGGCTGTGAAGGCAGCATGTGCTCTTCACAATTTTGTCCGAGAAAGGGATGGCTTCAATTTTGAAGATTCGTTGAGCCATTCCATGGAGAGTCAGAATCGCAGCGGTGTTTGTGGGACTACACATGGTGCCGCCATTCGGGACCACTTTACTGCTTATTTTATGTCACCACAGGGGGAGTTACCTTGGCAAATGCAAGCCATATAAATTTATATTATTTAGTCTTTTGCAGCTGCAAAGATTGTTTCTTTAACTTGTAATATTCCATTTTCTTTGTTTATTGTAATGGCTGAATTAAAAGATTTGAAGAGTGAATTTGTGCAATGCCATTTTTTCACCTATATCGTGCCCCTTGTAGAAGCCCCAATAGTGCCCACCAATACTCGTCCATTAACAAGGGAAAACAATGTGGGCGGAATTAGGGGTCCCATTTATGTGCCCAATACTCGTCCATTAACAAGGGAAAACAATGTGGGCAGAATTAGGGGTCCCATTTATGTGCCCAATACTGGTACTATATAGACATACAATCACCTATAATGTGCCAGTGCTGCAATAGCCCACAAGCACAATAATGTTTCAACGTAGACAATATCCATATCAACTTTATAACACAAATCCGCACCCCAAATGTAGGCCAACATTTGAATTTAAAATACATTGCCAGATTGGAACAAGTGCAAATTGAGCATACTGGCCCACTACATTGTGCCAGAATGTGGGTGACGGGGAACCATTGACTGGCCATATACTAGAACAGGGATGGTGAAGCTGCGGCCCTCCAGCTGTAGCAAAACTCCAACTCCATGCATGCCTGTACAGGCTACAGCAAGTAAAATACAGCACAGCATATTGGGAGTTGTAGTTGGACAACAGATGTAGGGCCGCAGGTAGAGCTGGGCTGGACTATTACATATAGTTTTGACACCAGCGCACACAAGGAGTTTTTTTTTTTTTTTACACTCAGAACACACATGTCAATACCTTTGGCTTCTTGCACTGTTTGGATAATGTCTTCCACTGTGGCCAGATGGTTTGTCCAATGCCCTCCCATGCCTGCTGCCTGCGTCTCCTGTTTTTGTATTTGCATCTTGGATGTCATACAGGCAGCATTTTGCCTGCACAAGCATGATCAGTGTCTCACTATCACAGCCTGCTTCCTCCATCTTGGTCAGGCTAGACACTTGCCGATCACTAGGGTGTGGCCTTTTATTGACTGTTGCTATGTGCCAAACACTTGTTCGGACGCGCGTTTTTCTGGTCACAAACGCGCAAAATAACATATTTGTGCGTTCCTATGCAATCCTATGGCCGCAAATGCGCGACAAAATGCTCCAAAGAAGCTCAAGAACTTTTTTGAGCGTAGGGCATTTTTCAGCGCGTTCAAACGCGCTTTAAAACGCTCAAGTATGAACCAGGGCCATAGGGAAGGCTAGACACTTGCCGATCACTAGGGTGTAGCCTTTTATTGACTGTTGCTATGTGCCAAACACGCGTTCGGACGCACATTTTTCTGGTCACAAACGCGCAAAATAACATATTTGCCCGTTTCTATGCAATCCTATGGCCGCAAAATGCCCCAAAGAAGCTCAAGAACTTTTTTGAGCGTAGGGTGTTTTTCAGCGCGTTCAAACGCGCTGTAAAACACTCAAGTGTTAACCAGGGCCATAGGGAAGCATTGGTTTTCATGTGTTGAGCGTTTTAAAGCGCGTTTGAACGCACTGTAAAATGCTCAAGTGTGAACCAGGGCCATAGGGAAGCATTGATTTTCATGTGTTGAGCGTTTTACAGCGTGTTTGAACGCGCTGTAAAACGCTCAAGTGTGAACCCAGCCTAAGAGTAATATGAAGGGGTGACATTTTCATGTCAAAGTTTTCCCTACTGACAATTTTTTTGCCCCTTTCAAAGGGCCACTGTCTGACCATGAATCAACACATGCTGACTTCTGAGGTGGTCTAGTGCATGTCAAAATCATGTCAAAATTACCTGGCCTTGTTGGTAGGGTGCTGCCTCAGAATCCGTAAAAGTCATGTACTGTCCGTGTCCATAACAGCTACTCCAGGTGTACACCGTGGCATGCACCCTACCTCACAGCAACAATTGCAAAGAGCTGCCTATATTCTCCATCACGCCAAAAGAGAATACAAAGCAGGAATGGCTTTTTGGGAGAAATAATGCTTTCTAGGTATCTTCCAGAGAGGCTGAGTGCACACCATCAATTCCCTGAGGGCAGCAGACACGACGTAATGGTATAGAAGCGACTGCACCTCCAGCAGCTTGTCCAGGTAAAAGTTAGGCTTGTGCAATATTGGATTGCTAGAATTGTTCCCTGTCCACTCTTTCCTTTATTGATGGCTGACAACAGAGCAGAGGAGGAGTTTGAGAGGGAGGAGCGGTAATTTATGATGACAATTAGTGATGAGCAAAGTTTTAAAAAATTTGATTTGGCTGCTTTGCCGGCCTTTGACAAGAAGGTCAATTTGTTACAAATTATTTTGTAATGAATCACATTCCATTATATGGAGCAGGCACAATGACAGGGAACAACTGTCTCACTGCCCTCATTATTTAACCCCTCAGATGCTGCATTCCACACATCCAGCCTATAATGGGGTAAATCAGGGGTTAAAAAAATAAAAATAAATTATATATATATATATATATATACACTCCCCTCATCCATTTGATGGTGGAGAGGCCGTCACAGCAATCTAGATTAAAGAAAACAAGCCAATTCTCATGCACTTATGTGATGGGTAGACACGGTGACATCATCACTGATTAAATGGATGAAATGGATGAGGTGAGTAGTTTTTTTCTTTACTGCCATTTCAGGAAAAATGTATTTGTTACCATGAAGTGCCAAGGAATTGGAAGTCATGACAAATCAAATTTTTCCTGAAATTCGGATCGAATTCCACTTCGTTAACCCCTTAAGGACACAGGGCGTACATGTACGCCCTGTGCATTTTCAATCACCGCCGCGCGGCCGGCGGCGATCGGAACCCCGTGCCTGCTCAAATCATTGAGCAGGCACTTGGGGCAAATGCGTCGGGGGGTCCGGTGACCCCCCCATGTATGCGATCGCAGAAAACCGCAGGTCAATTCAGACCTGCGGTTTTCTGCGTTTCCGGGTTATTCGGGTCTCTGAAGACCCGATAACCCGGAACAGGATGGTGATGGTGGTGTGATTTCACTCCACCAATCACCATCCAGCGATCCTGAGTGGTGATGGTGACATCACCACTCAGGATCGCTTTCTGATTGGTCTGTGGGCGGTCCAGCGGCAGATTCAAAAGAGGCAGGCGCCCCTCTCCTCCTCCTTTTGTGTTCCGGAGCCGGAGGAGAGAGGAGCTGCCTGCACGTGTCTGCTGCCACCGCTGCCTGCACCCGATCTGTGCCCCCCCAGGACCCGATCTCTGCCCCCAGCACCCCATCAGGTACATAGGGACAGCTAGGGAAAGTTTGGTTTAGGCAGGGAAAAAAAAAGGGAAAGGTAGTTTTTTTGAACTTTTATTGCATCACCCCAGTTAGGGTGTCTGGGGTCCACAGCACAGCTGTGTGACCCTAGACCCCCCAGGGGTGCTGCCACTCGCCCCCCTCCCCCTGCCACTTGCCCCCCCCCCCCCCCACCTTTTTTGGAGTGCTTTTTTTTTTTTTTTTTTTTTTGAGTTCGCTGACTGTGGCCGGCACTTAGCGTCCGGCCACTGTTAGCGCATCACACACCCCACCGCTGATCAACTTCGGACGGTTGATCAGCAGTTTTGAATTTTTTTTCCCCACATTTTTTGCCCTTTTTTTAGTTAGTTTATTTATTTTTTCTGTTAGTTTTAGGGTGAGTTCGTGAACACCCGTGCCCCCTCACACACGCACACCAAATAAAGAGTTACACACACGCACATATACACGCAGACACACACTCCCCTATGGCCCGCCGGACGTTCTCGGCCGAGGAGGCATACGCCCAGCTTGCCTCCGAGTCCGAGAGTCCCAGTGAGGATGAGGATGACCCCACATTCCTGTTGTCATCCGCATCCTCCTCATCATCTAGCGATGATGATGAGCCCCCAAGGCGGCGGAGACGCCGCCAGGCGGAGCAAGGGGACCGCCATGTTAGGGACCCTGTGGCCCACACTAGTACGAGCAGCTCTGGGGCTCGTACTGGTTTCCCGGCCCACCAGTTAAATCCACCGGAGCACCCTGCCGGTGAACTTGTCTGGTGTAGCCCAGAGCGATACGAGCCCGTGATTCCCGATTTCGTAGGCCAATCAGGAATCCAGATTTCCACAGTGGGCTACACTGAATATGACTTTTTTTGTCATTTTTTCAGTGACCCACTGGTAAATCTGATGGTGGAGCAGACGAATCTGTACGCCCAACAGTTCGTCGCTCAACACCCGGGCTCCTTTTTGGCCAGGCCCGGTGGCTGGACGCCGGTCAGTGCAGCCGAAATGAGGACATTTTGGGGCCTCGTGCTGCATATGGGCCTGGTCAAGAAACCCAGTGCCAGGTTGTACTGGAGTGGGGACGTCCTATATCAGACCCCACTTTACAGTACAGTTATGACACGCTCCCGGTTTGAGGCCATCCGGAAATGTCTGCATTATTCCGATAATGCAGCATGTCCACCCCGAGGTGATCCTGCCCATGACCGTCTGTACAAGATACGGCCGGTCATCGATCACTTTGGGGCCAAATTCATGGAGGCCTATGTACCTGGAAGGGAGGTCGTGGTTGATGAGTCTCTCATTGCGTTCAAGGGGAGACTCATTTTCCGCCAGTATGTGCCTTCCAAGCGGGCGAGGTATGGCGTGAAGCTATACAAAATTTGTGAGAGTACCTCAGGGTACACTTACAAATTTCGTGTATACGAGGGGCGAGATTCCCGGATTCAACCCCCAGAATGTCCCCCCACTCTGGGTGTTACCGGGAAACTTGTGTGGGACCTTATGCACCCACTGCTGGATAAGGGTTACCACTTGTACGTGGATAACCTTTATACCAGTATCCCCTTGTTCCAGTCCCTTGCCGCCAGATCCACGTCCGCTTGTGGGACCGTGCGGAAAAATCAACGCGGCCTCCCTGCCCACCCCCTCCAGGTACCTATCCCCAGGGGTGAGACCCGTGCCCTTACCACTGGAAACCTGTTGCTGGTCAGGTATAAGGACAAGAGGGATGTCCTTATGCTGTCCACAATTCATGGTAACGGCATCACCCCTGTCCCTGTGCGAGGTACCGCGGCAACGGTCCTCAAGCCCGATTGTATCGTCGCCTACAATCGGTATATGGGAGGAGTTGATCTCGGATCAAGTCCTCAAGCCATATAACGCCATGCGCAAAACCCGGGCATGGTACAAAAAAGTTGCGGTCTACTTGGTACAGGTTGCCATGTACAACTCTTTTGTACTATCGCGAAGCGCTGGCAGCACAGGGACATTCCTCCAGTTCTATGAGGCAGTCCTCAAGGCCCTGATCTTTTCGGACCGGGAAAGAGCAGGCCGGAGTACCTCGGGAACTGTAGGCGCCCGGATCGTCCCTGGCCAACACTTTCCAGGTGTGGTCCCCCATACTGGAAAGAAGGGACGAACCCAAAAAAAGTGCAGAGTGTGTCGCAGGAGGGGGATACGGAAGGACACGACTACTCAGTGCGACACATGCCCCGATCATCCGGGCCTCTGCATTGACGGTTGCTTCAGGGAGTATCACACTTCCATGGAGTACTAAATTTATATCCCAATTTAGCACTGACATCGGATAAAAAAAAATGGTTCTCAGACTTGAGACACCCAAAAAAACTAAAATAATTTATTAAAAGTAGACATAGGTATTGCCGCGTCAGTAATAATCTCCTCTATAAAAATGCCCCATGACCTAACCCCCCAGATTAACACGGTCCAGAAAAAAAAAAAAAGGTGCAAAAAAAGTTTTTTTTTGTCACCTTACATAATAAAAAGTTTAATAGCAAGCGATCAAAAAGTCATATAGCCCCCAAATTAGTGCCAATAAAACCGTCATCTCATCCCGCAAAAAATGAGCCCCCACATAAGATAATCAGATAAAAAAAAAATAGAAAATGACTCTTAGACTTTAGAGATACAAAATTTGTTTTAAGGGTATCAAAAAGGATAATATAGTCTAAAACCTAAATAATTGTAAAAAAAGTTGACTTATTAGGTATCGCCGCGTCCGTAAGAATCTCCTCTATAAAAATACCCCATGACCCAACCCCCCAGATTAACACAGTAAAAAATAAATAAAAAATAGGTGCAAAAAAATATTTTTTTTGTCACCTTACATAACAAAAAGTTTAATAGCAAGCGATCAAAAAGTCAGACAGCCCCCCAAATAGTGCCAATAAAACCGTCCGCTCATCCCGCAAAAAATGAGCCCCCACATAAGATAATTGGCTAAAAGAAAATAAAAAAAATGACACTTAGACTTTAGAGATACCCAAAAAAAAATGTTGTATCAAAAAAGATAATATAGTCAAAAACCTAAATAATTGTAAAAAAAAAGTAGACTTATTAGATATTGCCGCATCCGTAAGAATCTCCTCTATAACAATATCCCATGACCTAACTACCCAGATTAACACGGTTAAAAAAAAAAAAAAAAACGGTGCCAAAACCGCTATTTTTGGCACTTTTCCATTTCAGTCCGTTTTTTCCGGTAACAAAACAAGGGTTAACAACCAAACAAAAGTTAAAATTTATTACCCTGATACTGCAGTTTACAGAAACGCCACATTTGTGGTCGTAAACTGCTGTATCCGTAAAAGGGAGGCCGCAAAAGGAAAGGACCGACATGGTTTCTGGAAGGCTGATTTTGATGGCCTTTTTTATTGACACCATATCCCTTTTGAAGCCCCCCTGATGCCCCCCTAGAGTAAAAACTCCCTAAAATTGACCCCATCTAAGAAACTACACCCCTCAAGGTATTCAAAAATGATTATACAAACTTTATTAACCCTTTAGGTGTTCCTCAACAGTTAATGGCAAATGGAGATGAAATATCAGAATTTCAATTTTTGGTAACCTTGCCTCACAAAAATGTAATATAGAGCAACCAAAAATTATATTTGCCCTAAAAATACTCCCCCAAAAAATGCCACCTTATCCCGTAGTTTCCAAAATGGGGTCACTTTTAGGGAGTTTCGACTCCAGGGGTGCATCAGGGGGGTTGAAACAGGACACGGTGTAAATAAACCGGTCCATAAAAATCAGCCCTCCAAAAACCAAACGGCGCACCTTTCACTCTACGCCCCGCTGTGTGGCCGTACAGTAGTGTACGGCCACATATTGGGTGTTTCTGTAAACGGCAGAGTCAGGGTAATAAAGATACAGTCTTGTTTGGCTGTTAACCCTTGCTTTGTTAGTAGAAAACATGGGATAAAATGGAAAATAAGGCAAAAAAATGAAATTTTCCAATTTCATCCCCATTTGCCAATAACTCTTGTGCAACACCTAAAGGGTTAACGACGTATGTAAAACCAGTTTTGAATACCTTGAGGGGTGTAGTTTCTTAGATGGGGTCACTTTTAGGGAGTTTCGACTCCAGGGGTGCATCAGGGGGGTTGAAACAGGACACGGTGTAAATAAACCGGTCCATAAAAATCAGCCCTCCAAAAACCAAACGGCGCACCTTTCACTCTATGCCCCGCTGTGTGGCCGTACAGTAGTGTACGGCCACATATTGGGTGTTTCTGTAAACGGCAGAGTCAGGGTAATAAAGATACAGTCTTGTTTGGCTGTTAACCCTTGCTTTGTTAGTGGAAAACATGGGTTAAAATGGAAAATAAGTCAAAAAAATGAAATTTTCAAATTTCATCCCCATTTGCCAATAACTCTTGTGCAACATCTAAAGGGTTAACGACGTATGTAAAACCAGTTTTGAATACCTTGAGGGGTGTAGTTTCTTAGATGGGGTCACTTTTAGGGAGTTTCTACTCCAGGGGTGCATCAGGGGGCTTCAAATGGGACATGGTGTAAATAAACCAGTCCATAAAAATCAGCCCTCCAAAAACCACACGGCGCACCTTTCACTCTACGCCCCGCTGTGTGGCCGTACAGTAGTTTGCGGCCACATATTGGGTGTTTCTGTAAACGGCAGAGTCAGGGCAATAAAGATACAGTCTTGTTTGGCTGTTAACCCTTGATTTGTTAGTGGAAAACATGGGTTAAAATGGAAAATAAGGCAAAAAAAGAAATTTTCTAATTTCATCCCCATTTGCCAATAACTCTTGTGCAACACCTAAAGGGTTAACGACGTATGTAAAACCAGTTTTGAATACCTTGAGGGGTGTAGTTTCTTAGATGGGGTCACTTTTAGGGAGTTTCTACTCTAGGGGTGCATCAGGGGGCTTCAAATGGGACATGGTGTAAATAAACCAGTCCATAAAAATCAACCTTCCAAAAACCATACGGCGCACCTTTCACTCTACGCCCCGCTGTGTGGCCGTACAGTAGTTTACGGCCACATATTGGGTGTTTCTGTAAACTGCAGAGTCAGGGCAATAAAGATACAGTCTTGTTTGGCTGTTAACCCTTGCTTTGTTAGTGGAAAAAATGGGTAAAAATGAAATATTAGACAGAAAAATGAAATTCTCAAATTTCATCCCCATTTGCCAATAACTCTTGTGCAACACCTAAAGGGTTAACAACATATGTAAAATCACTTTTGAATACCTTGAGGGGTGTAGTTTCTTAGATGGGGTCATTTTTGGGTGGTTTCTATTATGTAAGCCTCGCAAAGCGACTTCAGACCTGAAATGGTCCCTAAAAATTTAGTTTTTGTAAATTTCAGAAAAATTTCAAGATTTGCTCCTAAACTTCTAAGCCTTATAACATCCCCAAAAAATAAAATATCATTCCCAAAATAATTCACACATGAAGTAGACATATGGGGAATGTAAAGTCATCACAATTCTTGGGGGTATTACTATGTATTACAGAAGTAGAGAAACTGAAACTTTGAAATTTGCTAATTTTTCAAAATTTTTGATAAATTTTGTATTTTTTGGTGCAAAAAAAAATATTTTTTTGACTTAATTTTACTAGTGTCATGAAGTACAATATGTGACGAAAAAACAATGTCAGAACGGCCTGGATAAGTCAAAGCGTTTTAAAGTTATCAGCACTTAAAGTGACACTGGTCAGATTTGCAAAAAATGGCCTGGTCCTAAGGTGTAAAAAGGCTGTGTTAACTTCGATTCGCTCAACACTAATGAAGATGTCAAGGACACTGTACTGCATCTGGATGTTCTGCTTGTTCTGTACAAGCATCTCCCTGCCTGCTGCCCCGCTAATTGGCTGATCCCTTATCCTTCCCCGTGCTTTTGCCCACCAACATGTGCAGTAGAATGGTGATGCACACCGTTTTCCTAAAGCAGTCTGAAACAAACTCGAAACGCTTTGGCAGATTCATTTTTGTGAAATTTATAATGAACCTGATTTGTTATGATTCGCTTAGGTCATCATTAATATATATATATATATATATATATATATATATACAGTATATATATATATATATATATATATATATATATGTACAGTGCCAAGCAATTTTTTCAGCACTCCTGGTCAAAATTAAAGTTACTGTGAACAAGCAAGTTCAAATGAAATGATCTCCAAAATTCAAGGGAAGGTCTGGAAGACTGGAAGAGGTCAAGAGAAGGTCTGGAAGACCAAGAAAAAATTCTGAGACAGCTGCTCATAGGATTGCTATAAAGGAAAATCAGAACCTCTGCTTCACTGGTTGTTTGTACATTCTTATTCATCGTATTGTTCAGAAACAACTGCACACATATGGCCTTCATAGAAGATTCATCAGAAAAAAATCTCTCCTGTGTTCTTACAACAATATTCAGCAACAGAAGTTTTCAAAACAACATCTAAATAAGCCTGATGCATTTTGGAAACAAGTTCTGTGGACTGATGAGGTTAAAATATAACTTTGGTCACAATGAGCAAAGGCATGTTTAGAAAAAAATATCACAAAATTTAATAAAAAGAACAAATCTACTATTAAGCATGGGGGTGGATCAATCGTGTTTTCGGGTTATGTTGCAGCCAGTGGCAAACAGAGCTGAGACAAGAAAAGTCAGACTAAGGGTACTTTCACACTAGCGTTTTTCTTTTCCGGCGCTGAGTTCCGTCCTAGGGGCTCAAATCCGGAAAAGAACTGATCAGTTTTATCCTAATGCATTCTGAATGGAGAGTCAGTCCTTCAGGATGCATCAGGATGTCTTCTGTTCAGTCTTTTTGACTGATCAGGCTTTTCAGAAAAACGTAGCATGCAGTATTTTTACCTCCGGCCAAAAAGCCTGAACACTTTGACTGAACGCCTGATCAGGCTTTTTTCCCATTGACTTGCATTAACGCCGGATCCGGCCCCGTGTGTTCAGTCAAAACGGATCCGGCTTTTGCATGTTAAACCCGAAAAATGTGAAAAAAAAGTTAAAGTCCATAAATGGCGGATCCGTTTTTTCCAATGCATTTTTCCATTATGATCGAAAGCCTGATCAGGATTCAAATGTAATCCGTTTTCACACGTTTTTCCGGATCCGGCGGGCAGTTCCAGTGTCGGAATTGAACGCCGGATTAAAACAACGCTAGTGTGAAAGTAGCCTAAGGGCTCATGCTGTGGACCGCAAATTGTGGTCCGCAATGCACGTGCACCGACTGTGGGGCAGCCGCATCCGGATCGTGGACTCATTCACTGGAATGAGGTTCACAAGCCGCATCCAACGGTCTGCACAAAAAAAGTAGTGCATGGCCAGAAACATCATGGAAGCACTCCATAGTGCTTCCGTAGGGTTCCGATCTGTGCTTCCGCATCGCATCTCCGTGATGTGGGGTGCACGCTTCCGTTACACCGTGTATTGTGGACCCACCGTATGCGGGCCAATGGCAGTATGCATGAGCTCTTAGTATAATATTCTCCATGGTGCTTTGCAATTTTCTGTATAGGGTAGCTGATGGCCTAGGTAGATCAATGGGAGTGGTGGCCGCACTAAAGTGCCTAGGGCAGCATGGACTAAGGTTAATGTGGACCTTAACCCTCCTTATCATCTATGTCAAACAGTTTATAAAAGACTGTTGTTTGGTGGGGTCTTGATACTATTTTGTTTTTCCTGTGAGTGCTTGAGACATGGTGCTTGCAACAAGTTAGCAGGACAAAAAATAATATATTCATTGTAACGTTGCAGATTGGCCAGTGACAAATGCTGTAAATGTTTTTCTTCGCCACTTGCCAGATTATTGAATGAGAAATTAACAAATCCTGAAATAGTGATCAGATAGCCATCTGGAAATCTAATTACAGTTTTGCCAGAAATATGGAAATGTCTCTCACCCCTTGGCTATGCACTTAAATAGAAATGTATTTTTAGTGCATATTTATAAAAATTGTCCATAAACTCTTAGCAGCAAAATGGTTAACATGAACAATAATAGACATTTTTTGTCAGTTTATAAAGTGTAAGCCACAATAATATAATGAAATATGTCTTAAACAGGTGAAGACTGTTTTTGCACAATGGCAAAAAAATGAAGTCATTTGCATTGGCCCCCTTTCTAGTGTATGGAACAAGAATCAGTCTGTTTTAAGGTTAACAGCTCATCTGGTTTTGTTTACTGTTGAATCATGACTAGAAAATGCATCACAGGGTTACTGAATTGGAATTTTGATGAATCCATTGTAGTTGGTTTAGCGCCAAGTCATTTGTCTTTTCAGAATAAGTTGATAAAATGCTAGTGCAGCATTCCCATAACTTTCTAAAACAATTCAGGTTATTTGAATTTTAAATAATGCATTATGAGTATGTTTAACTAATAGAATACAAAATGTGTCAAGGATAGATTAGCAATGAAGTTCTTGTGGACTGTACTCTGTTACAAATTGTTACTTTACAATTATGTCCCACTTTGCAACAGCTCAAAAATGCAAACTAAGTAATCTTAAATAAAACATGTAAAAGCTAAAAACCAAAGAATGACAGATGTCATTGGAACTAAAGTACAATATGTATTTGCTTAAAAAATTATTCTATTTTAACGGCCTCTGGACCGCCTAACGAAGGATCGCGTTCCGGAGGCGACTGTCCCAGGCAGAGTCACGCATATACGCGTCATCTCGTGAGACGCGAGATTACGCTCAAAGCCGGCCCGCGCATGCACATCGCGGGCCGGCAAAAGTTCGAGGGGGGTTGCATCATCAGCCTTAGCCAATGATCATCGCTGGCAGGCTGATTATTTTTTTAAAAACAAATCACAGGCCAGTTAACACATTATATTTATAAATATAATGTGTTAAATGGCTGCTGTGCTCCTCTGCTGATTCTTTTCGTCGGTTGGTCTAAGCAGAGGAGCGCAGTTCACAGTGAGTACACCAAACACTTCACTTAGCCCCCAGATCACCCTCCATCACCCCAATTAACCCATTGATCGCCCCTGTCAATCACCTAGTGAAAGGGAAAAAACTGATCAGTGTAAACTGTCACTTTTTTTTTCCCACTGGTATTTACTGATAGGTTTTAGGATAGTTTAGGCCCCTTGGTTAGGTAGTTAGCGATCAGTTAGCACCCAGCCCACCGCACCGCAGTCACTGATTCGCTGAATAGCGAATTGCTAATCAGCATTTGTACTTTTATAGTATCTGTAAGTGATCAAAACTGATCACAGTCAGATCTATAATAGTATTAGTGTCACCTTAGCTCGCCCTCCACCCAAAACACAGTGTTTGCCCGATCAGGCCTGATCGGTCGCCCACACGTGCGTTCACCCACGCCCGCCCCGCCGCAGTGACAAAAATTATTATTTTTTTTTTATCACTGCACAATCATTTTCCAAGTGCTGTGGGGCTAAAAAAATAAGTTTTGATATTTTTTATCAATTGCAGCGGCCTCTGGTACTTCGCTAGCCTCCCATTTGTAAGACAGGCTTGCTTTTTTTCTTGGGTAGTCTCAGGGAATACCCCCTAAATTTAGTAGTCCAAATGTCAAACAAGGGGTATTCTTCTGAAGAGGCCTACAGGCTTCTGACCCAGTCGGATGAGGAATGGGAACTCTCATCTGATGAATCTAGCGGGTCAGAATATGAACCTGTAGAAAGCAGTGGCAGTCTGACCCAAAGTTCGGACGAGGAGGTCCCTGATAGCACCAGGCGTACCCGGCCCCGTGTTGCTACACCACAGGTTGAGCAGGATCTGCTTCAAGGGCAGCAGAGTGGATTACGTGGTGAGGCATACACCAGCAGCGCAGCCCTCCCTGGTCCTAGTACCAGCACTGCCGTACAACATGGTGAAGTGGCGAGCACCAGAAGGGCAGTTGAAGCTGGTACGGTGGCACGTGCAATAGTTACCCCGTCGCAGCCACTGCACAGACAGGCACGTAGACCCCCTAGAGTCCCTGAGGTGCTGGCAAACCCTGATTGGCAATCCCCAACTTCAGCCGCACCATTAGTTCCCCCTTTCACCGCCCAGTCTGGAGTTCGGGTTGAGACAGCTCAGATCGGTTTGGCCCTGGGATTTTTTAGCTGTTCTTGACTGCGGAGCTCTTGGACATAGTCGTGGCAGAAACAAATCGGTATGCCACTCAATTTATAGCCACCAACCCGGGAAGCTATTATGCCCAGCCTTTCCGGTGGAAACCCGTCCAAGGGCCTTCTCCTCAACATGGGGCTAACCAAAAAGCATGAATTGCGGTCATATTGGACCACAAACCCAATTCATCACATGCCCATGTTCTCTGCTGCCATGTCCAGGGCACAATTTGAGGCCATCCTGCGTTTCCTGCACTTTAGCGACAACACCACCTCCCGTCCCAGAGGCCACCCAGCTTTTGACCGGCTCCACAAAATTCAGCCCCTCATAGACCACTTCAACAACTAATTTGCAGATTTGTATACCTCTGAGCAAAACATCTGCGTAGACGAGTCCCTAATACATTTTACCGGGCACCTTGGCTTCAAACAATACATTCCAAGCAAGCGCCCCCGGTATGGAGTAAAATTGTATAAGCTCTGTGAAAGGGCCATAGGCTATACCCACAAATTTCAGATCTATGAGGGTAAAGATCAGACCCTGGAGCCGGTCGGTTGCCCTGACTACCTGGGGAGCAGTGGGAAGACAGTCTGGGACTTGGTGTCACCCTTTTTTGGCAACGGGTACCATCTTTATGTGGACAATTTCTACACAAGTGTGCCCCTCTTCAGGCATTTGTTCCTAGAACAGATTGGCTGCTGTGGCACCGCGCGACCTAGTCACAGGGGCTTCCACCAACGTCTCGTTACCACCCGTCTTGCAAGGGGGGAGAGGACTGCCTTGTATAATGAAGAACTGCTCGAGGTGAAATGGAGAGACAAGCGTGACGTTTACATGCTCTCCTCCATTCACGCAGACACGACAATACAAATTGAACGAGCAACCAGTGTCATTGAAAAGCCCCTCTGTGTCCACGACTATAATTCGCTCATGGGAGGGGTGGACTTCAATGACCAGATGTTGGCTCCGTATTTAGTTTCCCGATGCACCAGATGCTAGTATAAGAAGGTGTCTGTATATTTAATTCAATTGGCTGCATATAATAGTTTTGTTCTCTACAGTAAGGCTGGGATTATCGAGAACCTCCTGTATCCAGGAGGTTCCGTGGCCCCATCCACCAGTGTAGTGAGCCGTCTACACGAGCGACATTTCCCCAATGTTGTTGCTGGTACCTCAACCCAACCGTCACCCCGAAAAAGATGTCGTATCTGTAGCAGGAGTGGAATAAGGCGTGACACCCGCTATTTCAGTCCTGACTGCCCTGACCACCCTGCCCTATGCTTTGGAGAGTGTTTCCGGAAGTACCACACACAGGTACACTTAGCATAGGGATTGCATCTCACAGGACAGGTACACAGGGCTATTAGGGCCCATTCACACAGAGCTGCTGCAAACCTCTCCTTTCACCTGGGACAAAGTGCATAATGTACTTCGCCACATCTTTGGGCGCTTTGCGCTTTGCACATTGTCCCATGGGGAAGGAGACCTATAAAGGTAAAAAAATACAAAATAAAAAAAATCACCAGTAAGCAAAAAAGTTTATGTTCTGTTCAAAAAGTTAAATAAAGTTTATATGTTCCGTTCAAAAGTTATTATAAAGTTAATAAATTTATTGTGTTGCGACCTGTTTTTTTTTCCTATTTTGTTTTGTTTTTTTTACCTTCCAGGTGGACCAACCGATAGACTAGCTGCAGAACTGATGTGCATTCTGACAGAAGCATTGCACTGCTGTCAGATTACACAAAAGTTGGTGTATGCGGCGCTGCAAGACGAGATTTCGCCTCTGCAGTAAAAGATACATTTGCCAAGGCATATGAGCTGAGGAGGTGGCGGTGTTCATATGCTTTGGCAAACACTTTGTATATAAAAAAAAAATCCCGGCAATGATTTATTCATCCACATCGATTAATATGAATGGAGAAATCGGGTTTGCCAGGGCATACGAGCTAAGTGGGTATGGATGTTGGGCGGAGCTCCTATGTCCTGGCAGACGCCTTTCCCCTCCTTTTTTTTTTTTTGGCAGAGATTTTTTCATCCACATTGATTTATGCGAATGAAGAAATCTGTGCCGTTCATCTTTTCTTTCAGCCCAGAGGCTGAATGGAAAAAATAAAATCTCATTACCCGTATGCTCAATATAAGGAGAATAGCAAAAACTCCTAATGCTGGCCATACTTGTGATGATTGCGGAGACCCTCAAATGCCAGGGCAGTACAAACACCCCACAAATGACCCCATTTTGGAAAGAAGACACCCCAAGGTATTCGCTGAGGGGCATATTGAGTCCATGAAAGATTGAAATTTTTGTCCCAAGTTAGCGGAAAGTGAGACTTTGTGAGAAAAAAAAACAAAAAAAAAATCAATTTCCGCTAACTTGTGACAAAAAAAAAAATCTATGAACTCGCCATGCCCCTCATTGAATACCTTGGGGTGTCTTCTTTCCAAAATGGGGTCACATGTGGGGTATTTATACTGCCCTGACTTTTTAGGGCCCCTAAAGCGTGAGAAGAAGTCTGGGATCCAAATTTCTAAAAATGCCCTCCTAAAAGGAATTTGGGCACATTTGCGCATCTAGGCTGCAAAAAAGTATCACACATGTGGTATCGCCGTACTCAGGAAAAGTTGGGGAATGTGTTTTGGGGTGTCATTTTACATATACCCATGCTGGGTGAGATAAATATCTTGGTCAAATGCCAAATTTGTAAAAAAAAAAAAACTGAAAAGTTGTCTTTTGCCGTGATATTTCTCTCACCCAGCATGGGTATATGTAAAAAGACACCCCAAAACAAATTTCCCTACTTCTTCTGAGAACGGCGATACCACATGTGTGACACTTTTTTGCAGCCTAGGTGGGCAAATGGGCCCACATTCCAAAGAGCACCTTTTGGATTTCACAGGGCATTTTTTACAGATTTTGATTTCGAACTAATTCTCACGCATCAGGGCCCCTAAAATGCCAGGGCAGTATAACTACCCCACAAGTGACCCCATTTTGGAAGGAAGACACCCCAAGGTATTCCGTGAGGGGCATGGCGAGTTCCTCAAATTTTTTATTTTTTGTCACAAGTTAGCAAAAAATTATGATTTTTTTTTCTTGCAAAGTCTCATAAGTGACAAAAAATAAAAACTTCCATGAACTCACTAGGCGCATCACAAAATACCTTGGGATGTCTTCTTTCCAAAATGGGGTCACTTGTGGGATAGTTATACTGCCCTGGCAATTCACATTTTTGTACCATAGTTTGTAAACGCTATAACTTTTACCCAAACCATTTTTTTTACCCAAACATTTTTTTTTAATCAAAGACATGTAGAACAATAAATTTAGCAAAAAATGTATATATGGACTGAAAGTGAAACTGAAAGTGAAAAATGTCATTTTTGGGCAAAAATTTTGTTAAATTTCGATTAATAACAAAAAAAGAAAAATGTCAGCAGCAAAGAAATACCACCAAATGAAAGCTCTATTAGTGAGAAGTAAAGGAGGTAAAATTCATTTGGGTGGTAAGTTGCATGACCGAGCAATAAACGGTGAAAGTAGTGTAGTGCAGAAGTGTAAAAAGTGGCCTGGTCATTAAGGGTGTTTAAGCTAGGGGGGCTGAGGTGGTTAACCTGAAAACTTATTTAAAAAAAAAAAAAAGTGCTACCTACTGTACATTGTTTTTCCCACTTGAAACCAGATGCTCCTTTTGGCAGATGCTCCTTTTGTCCATTTATTAAAAATCCGAGTGGGATCAGTTTGATCGGCGGGACGGCGGGATGACGTGAGCACATCACGTCTCGCTCTCCCCTCTGTGCTGGCCTCCTCCCTGCAAGCGCTAATGCCCTGACGCTGAACAGCTGAACAGCTGATACCGGCGTCCTCCTCCCAAGCTCCGACGCCTTGCTCCGAACAGCTGATGCTGGTGCCCTCCGATGCGCTGAGCTCCGATGCGCTGAGCCGGCCAGCTGATGAGGAGAGCAGAGCTGTGTGCCCGGCTTGATTCTCGTACAGCGTACGTCTCCGCATGATAAGTTAAGTGGAGGACGTAGATGCCGGCTGTGGCTGTCTTGCTCCCTGGTCTCCTCTAGACTTGCTTGCCCTGCGCTGCTGTATCCGCCTCACCTGTTGGATCTTGATCCTTATCTGCTTGTCCTTGTGGTTGCCCGTCTGGTTCCTTTTTGTGGTCCCTGTCTGCTGTTGCTGCCTCGCTGCTCTGCTTGACGCTGGTCTGCTGGACTGCTTGTCCCTCTGGATTTTTGCCTTGCTGGGCTTTTCCTGCCTCCCTTCTGCTGGCGTGTTGGTGTGCCTGCTGTTGGACTCCTTGACCCCCTGCTGTTCGCCTGCTATCGGTCTCTTTGCCACTCGGACGGATACACTATATCTAAACCACGGCTTGGACTTGCTGCCACGGCCACGGCGGATACTGGGACGACAACGTCGGTCACGTGAGGATTGAACTTTGATTTTGTACTTATTGTACTGTTAATATGAGGTGGATATAGCTTTTGCCAAAACTGCTCCCTGCTTGTGGTTAAGGAAAAAAAAAAGAAAAAAAAAAAAAAAAAAAAAAAAAAGAGGGAGGAAAAAAAAAAAAAAATAAAAAAAATAAAAAGAACTAAAGGAAAGAAAGAGAAAAAGAGAGGGGGGAAAGAAAAAAAAAAGGAAAGGAACGAGAAAAAAAAAAAAAAAAAATAATAATAATATATACACAATATAAGGTGTTGGAAATGGCCCCAAAACGACGTTCAATTGACTCCTCCACTACTAAGCTGGGGGCTAAGACTCCAGAGAATAAAATCGATAAATTTTTAAAATCGCCCTTCCTAGCTGAAAAAATTCCAGCCAAAATTAAACCTCCAGCCAAGATGAAAAAACTGGCGAATACTCGTCAAACTGCCGATCTCTCTGAGGATGGATCAGAGGACGCTGACCAGGAGGAAGGCGAGGAAGGCTCCTCTACACAAATACCAACGGGATACGACCCATCGGTCTTGGACAAAATCCTTTGCGCTGTGGAAAATAATGGCACTCTGGTGCAGGGAATGTCCACGCAATTGGGGTCAGTGCAGTGCGATATTTCCTTAATAAGAGAAGATCTAGGAAAGATGAGGGAGCGAGTTCTTAGCGTGGAAAAAACTATTGATTCCCTGCAAACAGGCATGGGCATGCTAAAATCCAAAATGACAACCCTGGCATCAGAAAATCAAGCACTACAAAATAAGCTAGAGGACCTAGAAAACAGGTCAAGACGCAATAATGTGCGCATAATCGGTTTTTCGGAAGGAGCTCAGGGCCGACAACTAGAGGAAGAAATTAAAGATGTGGTCATGCACAGCTTTGGGAGTGAGAACTTTTCCCCTATGTTCCAAATAGAAAGAGCACACCGAATACCAGGAGGGAAGCCCACACCAGGGAGACCGCCGCGTGCAATTTTAATCAAACTTCTACTGTCTGCTGATAGAGACATGATTTTGAAAAGAGCAAGAGAATGTGCACCCATTGAATATCAGGGTACTAAACTGCTCTTCTTCCCTGATTTTGCGCGGCAGACTCAGGAGAAAAGAAGAAACTTTATAGAGATAAAGAAACGATTGGCGGCCAAGGAGATCAAATACTCTCTACAGTATCCAGCGAAATTGAGAGTAATCCACAACGGGACTTCACTTTATTTTGAGACACCACAGCAGGCGCTAAACTGGCTGGAGCAAATGGGCATCTGAAATTTTGTATTAGCAGGAATGAAGGGGGGGAGGGGAGGGAGGGGCGCCCAATGATGTTAAACATTTGCTATAGTATCCAGCGATCCAAGAATGATCCATAAGGGAACTGCTTAATCCTTTTTAGATAGAAAGAAGGGGGAAAAAAAAAAAAAAAAAAAAAAAAAGCAGAACAAGCGTCAGAGTAGCTGGAGAAAACGGATACTATTATGGAAGGGATGTTAAACATTTGCTATAGTATCCAGCGATCCAAGAATGATCCATAAAGGAACTGCTTAATCCTTTTTAGATAGAAAGAAGGGGGAAAAAAAAAAAAAAAAAAAAAAAAAAGCAGAACAAGCGTCAGAGTAGCTGGAGAAAACGGATACTATTATGGAAGGGAGGGGCCAGGGCAAGGGAGAACGGCCGTGGGTTTAGAGGTTCGCTGACTAGATCGGGCGGATCAATGGAGAGGGGAGCGGGATGGGTGGGTGGGAACCCACCTTGCAGGTTCGGGGAGGGTTTTTTTTTTTTTTTTTTTTGCACAGTGAAGGATGTCTACTCGGATTGTAACCTGGAATATCAGAGGGCTCGGTGAAAGGGTAAAAAGGCAAGCCATTATGGATGCACTTAGACGATATCTTCCAGCAATTATTTGCATGGTAGAAACCCATCTTACCAAAGAAACTGTGTCCCGCTTGACAACGGGATGGCACTCGCAGTCTTATCACTCCACTTTTAGTGGCGCCTCTAGGGGAGTGTCAGTTCTGATCCATAACTCGGTGGACTTTATCCTTATTAAATCCTATATAGATGACCAGGGTAGATTTATTTTTTTGCATGGTAAGTTGTACGGCCATAGCTATATTCTCGCTTTTTTTTATATACCTCCGCCCTTTTCAATGTACCCATTGGTCCAGCTAACACTCTTTCTTGAAGGGAGATCTGAATGCCGGCTAGTTTTGATGGGGGACTTTAATGCAGTAATGGACCCCAAGAAAGACAGATTCACACTAGATGCAGAATGCGGGAGGAATCTATCTGCCTCCCCGCTGCCACAATTCTGCCGGGAAGTTGGACTGGTGGATATATGGGAACATCTTGGCGGAGGCAAGCGAGTATACTCCTGTGTCAGCAGGGGTGGCAGAGCTATGTCCAGAATTGATTTAGCATTTACCAATGAGAATAATCTCTGTAATATCCGCAGGATACGATATGGGGTAAGAACAATCTCGGATCACTCACCGGTATTGATTGAGGTTTGTACTGGGAAGAACAAGGATAACAGGGGGCTAGGATTTAAGCTGAACCCATACTGGTTTTCTATTATGGATAATTTACAGTCCACTAAATCATTGATATCCTTTTTTTGGGAAGTGAATCGCCCCTCTGCTAACATCAACATAGTATGGGATGCCCTGAAAGCATATCTGAGGGGGGTCTTTATAAGCGAGATCGCTGCAACAAAGAGAACATTTAAAAAAAAAGAGGAGGAATTGACCAGGGCTGTAGCAGGCGCAAGCGAGCGTTTTATCGCCCAACCCATTGAGTATAATAGGGAGGAGATGCAGAAGGCTAGCTGCTCCTTGGATAAATACATAACAGAGAAAGCAACTCATAGAGTATTTTTCAAGGGTTTAAAATATTTTTCGGAGTCTGGACGCCCCGGCAGGTTGCTGGCTAGGATAATTTCACAACAAGGCAAGAAAAATCAGTCTATTGTATCGATCCGTAATACAGCAGGGGAAACTATAACAGATCCAGAAGGAATCAGGGACACCTTCCTACAATATTTCACCCAGATATATAGCCCCTCTCCTGGCTTGCCGCCTGACCTAGCGACACGGTTTCTTGAGAGGATCTCA
This sequence comes from Bufo gargarizans, assembly GCF_014858855.1. Taxonomy (NCBI): domain Eukaryota; kingdom Metazoa; phylum Chordata; class Amphibia; order Anura; family Bufonidae; genus Bufo; species Bufo gargarizans. The sequence continues at coordinate 263,341,124 of NC_058084.1, forward strand.
CTTCCTGTATTAAATGAAGCCCAAATAGAATATCTGGAAGAGGAGTTATCCCTTTTGGAACTTCAAGAGGCTTTGGGATCCATCACAGGGAACTCGTCGCCGGGGATGGATGGCCTTCCATATGAGGTTTACCGCAAGCATAGCGACGTGATTCTCCCTCAGCTACTAGAGGTCCTTTCTCAGGCAACACAGGGAGGAAATCTACCATGCACTATGATGGAGGCTCTGATTGTCTTAATTCCCAAAAAGGATAAGGATCCGCTAGAAATGAGCTCCTATAGACCGATCTCGTTATTAAACACAGATGCTAAGCTACTATCTAAAGTTTTAGCTAGGAGGCTTTCACAGGTTATATCAACTATTATTCACCCAGACCAAAATGGCTTCATGCCAAAAAGGGGCACTCACCACAATCTGCACAGGTTATTTATTAACATTCAGTCTCCGGGGTGTGGGGCCCGCTCCATCCTGTCGCTGGATGCCACCAAGGCCTTCGACAGGGTGGAGTGGACTTTTCTCTGGGCGGTAATGAAAAAAATGGGCTTTGGCCCTAGATTTATGGCGATGGTTCAGCTATTATATAGCTCCCCAACTGCTAGGATCAGGATTAATGATACGGTCACAGAGAGCTTTTCCCTAGGAAGAGGCACCCGTCAAGGCTGTCCTCTTTCACCTCTTCTTTTCAATATCTATATTGAACCTTTAGCAGCCAGCATAAGACAGGATTTGCAGGTGGCTGGCTTCGGTTTAATGGGGAAGCACGACCGCGTATCTCTCTACGCAGATGACATTTTGATTTTCCTTCAGCAAACAGAAACTAGTCTCCCTCGTATAATGGATTTGGTTGGCTTTTTCTCTGCTCCGTCTGGCCTAGAGATCAATTGGGAGAAGACTGCTCTCCTTCCTATAGACGAGCTGCGAGGTAACTGGGATGATCAGCTAACTGTCTCTGAATCAATAAAGTACCTGGGGATTTTAGTATCTGCCAAACCTCTGGAATATTTACAACTTAACCTGATTCCCCTGCTGACAAAGCTGAGGGCTAAATCCAAGATATGGCAAAAAATTCTGCATACGAAAGCTGATAGAATTTCTTTAATCAAAATGGTAGTACTGCCCCAGGTTCTTTATGTCCTGCGCAACTCGCCTGTATGGATCGCAGACAAGTACTTTAGATTAATTGAGCGGATGCTTAACGATCTATTGTGGGGGAGGAAGCGCGTCAGACTGAAGGCGCTCTACTTCTCTATGCCTTATAGTCAGGGAGGCCTTAACCTCCCTTACTTTAGGGGTTACTTCATGGCCTCTCAGCTCTGCCTTTTTAGTGATTGGGAGAATAGCCATTTCTGCAATAAGGTGGTGAAAGACTCAGGCTTTACGGATTTCTTTACTGTATTGGAGTCCGACTATCTATTAAATTCACAGACCGGGTATACACTTTTTTGCAGAATGGCTATAAAGACCTGGCGGGTCATCAGGAGCTGGTGTGGAGTTGAGGCATCGCTTATTTGCACCCCACTGTGGCATAACCTAAAGCTTGTGAATATAAGGGACCTGAAGTGCTGCCAGTATTGGAGGACGAAGAAAGTTCAGTATTTACATCAGGTGATTAGTGGTGGACAAATTCTGTCCTCAAGGGAAATAGGGGAGAGGGCAGATATGGGTGAGGTGGCTTGGTATGCATATTTCCAATTGAGGTTTGCACTCTCCAGCACTTTGAATAGTCACCTTCTTTTTATAGATTCTCCTGAATTTTTACACAATCTTATTATTAAGAAAACTGCTACAAAAATCAAAATGTCATATTGTTATAGACACTTAATGAAACACTTTTTTATGGGTCTTCTTTCTCCAGGACAGAAGTCCTGGTCTTTGCTACTTTCAGAGGTGGGTCCCCCAGATTGGGAAACTATAGGGGAAAACTTAAAATATGTTTCACACAACTTCAATCACACTGTTGTACAATTTAACATTCTGCACAAAATATATGTGACACCGATGTGGTTATATAGAAGAGGATTTAGGACCTCCTCTGATTGCCCACGCTGTGGTGACTCCGGGGCAGATCATTTACATCTGTTCTGGGATTGCCCGATGGTGGGTGGTTATTGGAGATCAGTCCAGACCACTTTGGCCTGCAAACTGAATATGCTTGTTCCTTTGTCCCCCAGGATATGGGTCCTGGGAGACCTATCGGAGGTTAACTATCAGCCCCTAAATCGTCAACTATTGATTAAGGTTATGTTCCTGGCCAGGCTTATTGTTGCTAGACTGTGGCTTAGCTCCTCCATCCCAGATTGTGGTAACTGGATGGCTATGGTTGAGAAGGTGAAAAACTACGAGAAGATCTTGTACAAACAAAGAGGAGCCTACTTAAAATGGAGTGGTCTGTGGGGAGAGTGGGCTACGGATTAATTCATTAGTTTTTTTTTTTTTTTTTTTTTTTTTCCCTGCAAGGTTGGGAGGGAGGGGGGTGGTTGGGGCGGGTTGGGGATGATTTCAACATTTAAGATATTATAAATGTCATGTCGATATGTATTTTTGTATCATAAATAAAATATGGAGATTGAAAAAAAAAAAAAAAAAAAAAAAAAAAAAAAACCAGATAGTGACTCTAATCTCTTTTTATTTTCTGATTGTACACTGACCAAAAATATAAATGCAACAGTTTCAGTTTTGCTCCATCCCACCTCCATAGGTGTGGCATATCAAGGTGCTTATTAGACAGCATGAATATTGCCTTAGACTGCCCACAATAAAAGGACACTCTGAAATGTGCACAGTTTTGCCTGGGTGGGGGGGGGGGGGGTAAAAAAAAACTGTCAGTATCTGGTGTGGCTACCATTTGCCTCACGCAGTGCAACACATCTGCGTCGCATAGAGTTGATCAGGTTGTTGATTGTGCCTGTGGAATGTTGGTCCACTCCTCTTCAATAGCTGTGCAAAGTTGCAGACTATTGGCAGGAATTTAAACATGCTGTCGTATACGCCGATCCAGAGCATCCTAAACACGCTTGCAGACTACATTCAACTATCCAAGGTAGACATGTATGAGTATGTATTGATGTGTGATGACTTATTTTCAGAATGTCCAGAAGCATACTTGGTAGCTAAGACCACAGCAAAGAAGATTATGGCCAAAGTTGTATGCAGGTATGTGGTACCTGAGAACATTGAAAGTGACAGAGGTGTTCACTTCACAGGTGAAGTGATGCAGGAGATGATGAAGGTTTTGGGTGTAGAACAGGACTTACATGCTTCGTACCATCCACAAAGCAACAGTAGGGTAGGAAAAAAGAAACTGAACAGGACACTAAAGTTGCTCTCTTTTCAGTAAGGTATACCCCTAACCCTAGGACAGGCCTTAGTCCCTATAAAGTCCTTTTTGGGTCAGCCCCTAGGACAGGATTATATTTCTGACAGCAGCTCCAGATGCAACAAGGTTGTTTGACAGATTATGTGATCAGTTTGCACAAGCATTTGGCTAAAATACATTCTCAAGTTTTTGCTTCACTTCCAGATCTTGATAAAGCAACAGAAACCCACCCACTTGTGTCTGGAGATTGGGTGGTGTTAAAAAGACACTTTAGAAAAGTCCTCAAACCCTGTTATGATGGTGCATTCCAAGTATGGCTGACCACAAGCACATCAGTGAAGCTCAAAGGAAAGCCTAATTGGATCTATGCCAGTCATTGAAAGAAAATGTTGAGTCTTATGTGCTGTTGTTCCCCCTTGTGTGACTGCTGGTCCTGACTCAAAGAATATGGAATTCAAATGAGAAAGTAAAAATAGGTTTCTGGGCCTTGAAAAAGTTGTGTAAAAGGAAGAAAAAAGCTGTTACAGTCCGCTACTTCCAGCCCAGTGACCAATGGATAGTATTGCCCAAAGATTGATTCCCAATATTAATAGTTTTTATGTTCACAATATATGTTCACAATAATCGAGAAGCCACAACTTAACATTGCCCCCATATATTCTGTATTAGGGATAGGTGAGAATCTGACTTCCCATTGTATAAGTCCATTACGAGGGAGTCTATCCAACATGGATAGGTTGTCTCCAAAGTGGTGAAACAACCAACAGGTACAATGGGACAGATTGTAGAACCTACTTAGATTAGGGACAGTGTTAGGCCAATTGAAACAGCTTCAAAGGGGGACTGATAGAGATGTGGATATCATTCTTGATTAAGATGGCCCACATATAATCCAGCTCTCAGACAAGGCCTTATTCACTCAAGTTCCTAGAGTGAAGCCATTAAAAAATGGGGCTTTCACTTAGATGTTTACATAGTTTGCATACCAGAGTTAGTAAAACAATGCACAATACGCAGATGCCAAGTGTTATCTCTTTTCTTGTTTTAGGTATTCTAGCCAATGCAACAATGCCACGAGCCTCAGGGGGAAGCCCCCTCTGATGTACATATATACTGCTTAACTTCTGCTTTGACCCTTGCCTGGTGTCAGTGTGGGTTCTTCCATGCATGTAAAATCCGAGGATCAGAACAATTTGGAGCAGTAGCATTAGCCCCGATTGAGGGCAAATTAAACACAAGCAAGGAGTAGATAAACTTTGACAATCACCTATTGTGAATGGTGGGTACTGTGTTATTTTTCATTGTAATCCTGCCTGTGATGATAATGAGATGCCCGCTAAACAAATTACCTGTACAGTCCATGAAGTGGCACCTATTATTAGGCTTCGTGATCAGTCTGAAAACTGTAGGATTTTCAGATTTTTTTTAAATATAGATAGTGACTAATGATGAGAAAACATATTTCACAAAAATTAATCTGCATCGGATTTGCTACAGATGAATCCAATAAAATGGCGTGCAGTGCCATTTTACTGCACATGTTTGCAGGCAAAACCTCAAGGGAAAAAGAAGAATATACACATGACCCAGGAACGAAGTGGGGAGAGGGCTTACTCTGATTTGCTCAGAGGTTGAAAAACAGCCTTAACAGCCAATCAGGGGTGGCAGCAAGCAGGAAGATGCCTATGCAGAATGAGCATACATCATTCTGTATTGACCTGTTGATGAGGATAGGTCTATGCAGTGTTGAACAGAAAACGATTCTACCCAGTATACAGGGGTACACTGACGATCAGATATTGATGACATTTCCCGATGGTAGGTTATCAATATAAGGCCTCATGCACACAACCGTTGTGTGCATCCGTGGCCGTTGTTCCATTTTCCGTAATTTTCTGCGGACCCACTGACTTTCAATGGGTCCATTGAAAACTCGGAAAATGCACCGTTGTTCATCCGCGGCCTTGATCCGTGTTTCCTGTCCGTCCCAAAAATATGACCTTTCCTATTTTTTTGACGGACAAAGGTTCACGGACCCATTCAAGTCAATGGGTCCGTGAAAAAACACGGATGCACACAAGATTGGCATCCGCGTCCGTGATCCTTGGCCGTTGGCAACTTTCACACGGACGGATCGCAGATCCGTCTGCATAAAAGCTTTTTCAGATATGAGTTTTCACTTCGTGAAGCCACAACTTAACATTGCCCCCATATATTCTGTATTAGAATATACTGAGAACTGTATACATGACTGCCCCCTGCTGCCTGGCAGCACCCGATCTTTTACAGGGGGCTGTGATCCGCACAATTAACCCCTCAGGTGCCGCACCTAAAGGGTTAATTGTGTGTATCATAGCCCCCTGTAAGAGATCAGGTGCTGCCAGGCAGGAGGGGGCAGACCCCCTCCCTCCCCAACATTATATTCATTGGTGGCCAGTGCGGCCTCCCCTGCCCCCCCCCCCCCAGTTAAAATCATGTTTAGAATCCCCCATCATTGGTGGCAGTGGAGAGTTCCGATCGGAGTCCCAGTTTAATCGCTGGGGCTCCGATCGGTAACCATAGCAACCAGGACGCTACTGCAGTCCTGGTTGCCATGGTTACTTAGCATATTTTAGAAGCATCATACTTACCTGCAAGCTGCCATGTCTGTGACCGGCCGGGCGCTCCTCCTACTGGTAAGTGACAGGTCTCTGCTATAGGCAATGCACCGCACAGACCTTTCACTTACCAGTAGGAGGAGCGCCCGGCCGGTCACAGACATCACAGCTTAACTGGGACTCCGATCGGAACTCTCCACTGTCACCAATAATGGGGGAATGTGATTTTAACTAGGGGGGGGGGAGTGGAAATGTGAGGCCGCACTGGCCACCAATGATGGGGGATTCGGAACGTGATTTTAACTAGGGTGGGTAGAGGTGAGGCCGCACTGGCCACCAATGATGGGGGATGACTGACAAGTTCAGACAGAGAGGGTATCCTGAGGAGTTATTGCAGCAACAAAGGTTAAAAAGTGAAACATTTTCCACAGGCATCATGAAACCTAGACAGAGAAGACTTCCTTTCATTGTGAAATACCACCCGTGGATTAATTGTGTTAGGTCCATTATTACAGGGAGTGCAGAATTATTATGCAAGTTGTATTTTTGAGGATTAATTTTATTATTGAACAACAACCATGTTCTCAATGAACCCAAAAAACTCATTAATATCAAAGCTGAATATTTTTAGAAGTAGTTTTTAGTTTGTTTTTAGTTTTAGCTATTTTAGGGGGATATCTGTGTGTGCAGGTGACTATAACTGTACATAATTATTAGGCAACTTAACAAAAAACAAATATATACCAATTTCAATTATTTATTTTTACCAGTGAAACCAATATAACATCTCAACATTCACAAATATACATTTCTGACATTCAAAAACAAAACAAAAACAGATCAGTGACCAATATAGCCACCTTTCTTTGCAAGGACACTCAAAAGCCTGCCATCCATGGATTCTGTCAGTGTTTTGATCTATTCACCATCAACATTGCGTGCAGCAGCAACCACAGCCTCCCAGACACTGTTCAGAGAGGTGTACTGTTTTCCCTCCTTGTAAATCTCACATTTGATGATGGACCACAGGTTCTCAATGGGGTTCAGATCAGGTGAACAAGGAGGCCATGTCATTAGATTTTCTTCTTTTATACCCTTTCTTGCCAGCCATGCTGTGGAGTACTTGGACGCGTGTGATGGAGCATTGTCCTGCATGAAAATCATGTTTTTCTTGAAGGATGCAGACTTCTTCCTGTACCACTGCTTGAAGAAGGTGTCTTCCAGAAACTGGCAGTAGGACTGGGAGTTGAGTTTGACTCCATCCTCAACCCGAAAAGGCCCCACAAGCTCATCTTTGATGATACCAGCCCAAACCAGTACTCCACCTCCACCTTGCTGGCGTCTGAGTCGGACTGGAGCTCTCTGCCCTTTACCAATCCAGCCACGGGCCCATCCATCTGGCCCATCAAGACTCACTCTCATTTCATCAGTCCATAAAACCTTAGAAAAATCAGTCTTGAGATATTTCTTGGCCCAGTCTTGACGTTTCAGCTTGTGTGTCTTGTTCAGTGGTGGTTGTCTTTCAGCCTTTCTTACCTTGGCCATGTCTCTGAGTATTGCACACCTTGTGATTTTGGGCACTCCAGTGATGTTGCAGCTCTGAAATATGGCCAAACTGGTGGCAAGTGGCATCTTGGCAGCTGCACGCTTGACTTTTCTCAGTTCATGGGCAGTTATTTTGAGCCTTGGTTTTTCCACACGCTTCTTGCGACCCTGTTGACTATTTTGAATGAAACGCTTGATTGTTCGATGATCACGCTTCAGAAGCTTTGCAATTTTAAGAGTGCTGCATCCCTCTGCAAGATATCTCACTATTTTTGACTTTTCTGAGCCTGTCAAGTCCTTCTTTTGACCCATTTTGCCAAAGGAAAGGAAGTTGCCTAATAATTATGCACACCTGATATAGGGTGTTGATGTCATTAGACCACACCCCTTCTCATTACAGAGATGCACATCACCTAATATGCTTAATTGGTAGTAGGCTTTCGAGCCTATACAGCTTGGAGTAAGACAACATGCATAAAGAGGATGATGTGGTCAAAATACTCATTTGCCTAATAATTCTGCACTCCCTGTAATAAGCACTGGAGCATAGTCACAAGAGCCTACCCACAGGTGACAGAATTTCAAAATCTCCCAATGATGCATCACAAACGGGCGGGCAATATCAGAGACAAAGTAATAAGAGCTGATATTGGTACGAACAAAAGGAGCCTGAAACAAAGGTTTTTTTCTTCAGCAAAAAAAGGCACCTTTCCTTGTCTCAATTGTGTTCACTGTTCCAGGGTTATTAAAGGATCATATAGTTCAAACCCACATACCGGGGAACAGATCCCAGTGACGGGACATTTCACTTGTAACAGTACATTTGTTGTGTATTTACTGAAATGCCCGTGCGGTCTTTGCTATGCAGTGGAAACCACTATGCGCATGAGGGAGTGCTTTGGCAAGCACAAGTCCACTATACGCAACAAAAATTTACTGTTACCTATTCCATCTCACTTTGACCAATTGGGACATATTGTCTCGCAGCTACGTTTCCAAATAATTGAAGAGGTTTTGGAAACGTAGAGCCAAGATGCTACTCAAAAGAGAGGCTTTTTGGATTACTCGCTTGCAGACATTGGCACCCAAGGGTTTAAATCGTGATTATTCTGTGACAAGCTTCTTGTGATCATTATTTTTCCTTTTCCTTTAGTTTTTTGCATATGACTTTCCAGGATTACTATATACCGTCTCATGTCTTATTATATGTATCCATGATTTTTCGCAGTGCAATTAAGAAATCTTCGTAACCCGACTATGGAGAAGAATCACAGAATCCATATGTTAATATTATTATCTTTTTCACCTGTCTTTGTTACCGCCCACTTTTTGTATGTATCTTTTTCGCCTGTCTTTGTTACTGCCCACTGCTTCTCTGGTAACATGATGTCTAGATTGATGTCTATTTAAACCCTTGTTCACTTTGTATTTTTGCAATCAGCTGTACACTCACTGTTTGACAAAGGTGCATGTATGCGCCGAAACGCGCGTCACTACTGCATGTATGAGTGACCAATAAAGAAAACATCCTTCAGCAAATTAGAGTGTCGGTTTCTTTCTCATAGCATGAGGAGGATGTCTGGTTGCATGTTGGACTCCCAGGTCACCGCTGGGAACTATGTTGTCCGAGTAGTACGCCACTTTTACAGACTGACAATAATATGCACAAAACCAAAGATAAAATCGATTTTAGATGAAAAATTGTTAGGAAACATTCTTTCCTGTATATTTACTTGTGTATAAAGTGCAAGTGCTGCCAAAAATTACAAGGAAGAGGCAGTGCAATGCAACCTGTATCTCACATAAAGGAAGGCCTAATTCACATTGTGGTACAATAGTTCATGTAGTGGGACTCCTACACTCATAAAGCCTATGCACTGTGAAAGGGCTGCCAAAAATTACAAGGAACCTGCACTACAATACACCCTTTGTTACACATAAAGGAGGGCATCATACACAGATTTGAAAAATTATGATTGATGGAATTCTGGTGACCCTCAAAAACACTTGGTGCAAGGGCCTAATCAAAGCAAGGCAGCATGCGTGCAAATTACCTATAATGGGGGTGAGATGACCCTGCAAAAGATTTTAGGTGTGGGACTGCAGATGATCTGACCTTGTAAAAGATTTTAGCTGTGGGCCTGCTGGTGAGCTGACCCTCTAAAACATTATATGCGAGAGTCTGCTAGTGAGCTGAACCTGTAAAAGATTTCAGGTGTATTCTTGCTGGTAAGTTGACACTTTAAAAAATTATATGCGAGGGTCTTCTCCGGCTCCTCCTCCTTCTCATTGTCAAATTTGCATATCTACTGCAATCCAGCCGACCACCTAGTCACACTGGTCTGTCTTCAAGAGTGGCGTCCTGCGCCGCCCTGCAAACTGGGAAATGAAGCTACAGTAGGTATCGTGGACTATGCATGCTGCTTTCTAAGAACAAAATACCTTTATAAGGGACCCATGTGACCGGCTAGGGCGTATTGCCCCTTGTTTTCTACTACCATCTGAGACTTTTAATGTATGTTTTAAAAAAAATTGTGTCATAATAATGATTTATTTATATGTCTCCAGTTGTTGCTATATTTTGGTGTTGGATCTTATAAAAATGAACAGGCCCTAGATTGACCATGACTTCTCTACTCCACCAGAGGAAAGCTGATGAACATAAAGGCACTTTAAATGTGTGTTGTTTATAATGTACTGAATATACTGTATTCCCATGCACTCCTTCCACCACAAACAAGGGTATATGGTTGAATCTTCCTTTTCTTATCCTCCTTCTCCTATTCCATCATATCAACACATGCTTATCTGTCGCATATAATGCCCTTGCATATAATGTTTTACAGGGTCAGCTCAGTTGCAGGCCCTCACATATAATTTTTTTAAAGGGTCAGCTCACCAGCAGGCCCTCGCATATAATTCTTTAGAGGGTCAGATCGCCAGCAGGCCCTTGCATATAATGTTTTACAGGGTCAGCTCAATAGCAGGCCCTCGCATATACTTTTTTAGAGGGTCAGCTCACCAGCAGGACCTGGCATATAATGTTTTACAGGGTTAGCTCACCAGCAGGCCCTCGCATATCATTTTTTAGAGGGTCAGCTCACCAGCAGGCCCTCACCTACAATGTTTTACAATGTCAGCTCACCAGCAGGCTTTCACCTACAATATTTTACAGGGTCAGCTCACCTGAAGGCCAGCACTTAAAATCTTTTACAGGGTCAGATCACCTGCAGGCCCACACCTAAAAGCTTTTACAGGGTCATATCACCTGCAGGCCCTCACCTAATTATACCTTATAGGTAATTTGCACTCATGCTGCCTTGCTTGGATGTAGTAGTCATAGCTGTTTCTCTGGCTCCCTCTACGGAATTGAACCCTGATTCCCCATTACCAGTAGTTACATGGTTTGTGCTGACAATAACATCAAAAGTTTAGAGGCCAGACATCCAAATAGATTGTCGTCGTCACGGGGACATGCGATTGGCCCCAGGTTATCTAGAGTGACTGAGGCAGCAGAAGACCCATAATTTTTTAGATGGTCAGATCAGCAGGCCCTTGTTTCTAGTGTATTTGAGGGTCACCATCAGGCCATCAATCATAATTTTTCAAGTCGGTGTATGATGCCCTCTTTTATGTGTAACAAAGGGTGTATTTTAATGCCGGTTCCTTGCAATTTTTGACAGCCCTTTCCATTTATATACAAGTAAATATACAGGAAAGAATGTTTCCTAACAATTTTTCCTCTAAAATCGATTTTCTTTTCGGTTTTGTGCGTATTATTGTCAGTCTGTAAAAATGGCGTACTACTCGGACAACATCATTCCCAGCAGCGACCTGGGAGTCCAAGATGCATCCAGACATCCTCCCCATGCTGTTCCCGAACCATTTTGAGGGTGTTTCCATAAATTTCTGACCTTTTCCTATGAACCAGGCACCCTCCCCTCTTCAGAGCAGGGGCTGCTTGGTTTAAAGCTCGGGTTCTCCTGTTGACTTCTATTATACTCGAGTGCTCGGTAAAGCACCCGAGCATCCCGATGTGGTCGCCCCGAGCACCTGAGCACTATGGTACTCGATCAACACTAGTGACGAGCATCGAGATGCTTGAGTCGAACAGGTGTTCGGCCGAGCATGCTCTATCATCACTAGTTCAGTGCTATACTCTAAAGCCCAGTTTGATGTGTATTAGTGGCGAAATAAAAATATATTTGTGGTCAAGCGTTGCAATTATCTGTTGAAAAGCCTGTTGTGTTTTGTAAAAGTTTAAATAAATTAGGGCCTAATTGCCAGTCAACAGTGCAGAGATATTTTAAAGCCCTGTTTGCCGTGTATTAGTGGTAAAATAAAATTATATGTGTCATCCAGCGTTGCACTTATCTGTCGAAAAGTTTGTTGTGTCAAGTAACAGTTTAAATAAATTAGGGCCTATTTGCCATTTAGCGTTGCAGTGAAATATTCTACATATTCTAAATAGTGTTGGGCGAACATGCCTCACCACAAGTTTGTTGGCTGCTACGCAGCCAGTAAACGTGTGGGTAAGTGCTGCCATTCACTGTAATGCCATAGCCATGTTGGCTACTGGCATTACAGTGATTGGCTGGCCGGAACGAGTCATCGGGTGCTATATAGCTATGTAAAGAGAGAATTGTGATGGCACCTAATGACATATGTTCGGCTCAGTCTTAGTCAGGGAGAGCAGAAGGGACATCTACTTTAGGGAGTGAAATAGGAATATTATAGTTTTTATACTTGTTATAGACCCAAAAGTTTAAGGACTATTGTGTGTGGCAGCAATATATATATTTTTGTGCAACCTGCACAAAATTGCTAAAACTTGTTAGAGACCCAAAAGTCCTTTTAAGGACTATAGTCATATCTGGCAGCAAGATATATTTTTTGCGCAACCTGCGCTAAATAGCTTGCAATTGTTTGACCGCTGCAGGCAGCTACATCTCCTGGCTAACGTGTGCACAGCCTAAAAATATCTGTGATTTTCAGAGCACTTTTTCCATAGACGGTGTCTGCTGCAGACAGTTACATTACCTGCGCTACAGCTCCAGTATAATGTTAGCACATCCGAAATAGCAGTGACATTCAGTGTAATTTTTTTTGGTGCTGGTGACAGCAACATTATCTGCACTACATCACCTGTGTAACGTGTGCGTAGCCTAAAAGTATCTGTGACATCCAGAGTACTTTTTCTGTAGATGGTGTCCGCTGCTGACAGTTACATTACCTGCGCTACATAACATTTGCCCATCCTAAATATCAGTGACATTAATTCAGTGTAAATTTTTATTAGCCGCTGATGACAGCTACATTACTTGTGCTCTACCTTCTGTATAACGTTTGTGCATTCTAAATATCAGTGACATTCATTCAGTGTAATTTTTTCTAGCCCGTGGAGGCAGCGACATTACGTGTGCTATACCTCCTGTATAATGTTTGTGCATCCTAAATATCATTGACTGTCGCAGGTAAAGGGGAAGGGAAAACACCAAATACACACCACAAAGAATAGACAACAATCTAGGCCTCAAAAGTTTAGGAAGAGGGATGGTGACCTCCTAGTAATCACTAAGCCATTCTCTAACTCCTGCCAGTATGAGCAGATCCTGATGGTGGAAACACTCATACGCCGGATACTTAAAGCCCTGCTAAATCTGACAAGCCCTAGGGATGAATTGCTTCTTCCAACCAATGACGCCACTCTTCAAAAGTCAATTTAATGGCCAACAACTCTCTATTACCTAGATCATAATTTCTTGTAAATTTTCTTTATTTTGAGAAAATTCCAATAATATATTTAAAAAAAACACATACAATGATATGAATCAATGAGTTTGCAACATTATCATTAGATTATCATAATAGGAGTGTGATTGTTCCAACTAGATCATAATTTCTTTCGGCAAAAGAGAGTTTTTTAGAGAAAATAGCAGAAGGGCGCCATTTGCTAGGAGAAGAACCCTGCAACAAGATTGCTCCAACCCCTACCTCTGATGCTTCAACTTCCACAATAAATGGTTGTGACACATCCGTTTGCACCAGAATAGGCACATAAGTAAAACATTCCTTTATTGCTGAAAAAGCATGCAATGCTTCTTCAGACCAGACTGAGAAATCAGTGCCTTTCTTTGTCATATTAGTTAATGGTTTAACAACAGTTGAGTAATTCAAGATAAATTTACTGTAGTAGTTTGTGAACCCCAAAAATCGCATGAGTGCCTTTAGATCTTCGGGTCCATCCCAGTCCAACACAGCAAAGACTTTTTCTGTATCCATACGAAAACCCGAAAATTAGAGTAGGTACCCCAGGAATTGCACTTCAGCGACCGCAAATACAAACTTCTCCATTTTGCCATACAATTTATTATCTCTTAGGATCTGTAAGACCTTTCTCATGTGATCCTTATGCGTCTCCATATCAGGGGAATAAACTAAAATATCATCCAGATAAACCACCACAAACCTGCCCACCAAATGATGAAATATGTCATTGATGAAGTGTTTAAAAACTGCAAAAGCATTGGACAAACCAAAAGGCATGACCAGATTCTCAAAATGATCCTCAGGAGTATTAAAGGCCGTTTTCCATTTGTCCCCTTCCTTGACTCTTATCAGATTATATGCCACCCTCAAATCCAATTTAGAGAACACCTTGGCATTGACAATCTGATTGAATAAATTTGGAATCAAAGGAAGGGGATAGTGATGCGATTAAGCTCACGGAAGTCCAAACATGGCCTGAGTTCCATCCTTTTTTTAAGCAAAGAAGAACCCTGCCTCCATTGGTGATTTGGACGGTCTAATATGACCTTTAGCCAAACTCTTTGTGATATACTCTCGCATGGCTACTCTTTCAGGTTCAGAAAGATTATACAACCAAGACTAGCTCCAGGAACAAGGTTGACGGGGCAATCATACTCCTGATGAGGAGGCAACTCCTGATCTCCACCCTTAAAGAATACATCAGAAAAATCAGAAAGGAAAGGAGGCAATATTTTAGTAGTTACAACAGAAAGTGACGTGCTAACACAGTTGTGAAGGCAGAAATCACTCCAATCGAGAATCTGTCTTGCTTGCCAATCGATAATAGGGTTATGTTTTGTTAACCATGGTAAACCTAACAATTAACTTATGAAAATGGCTGTCGCTAAAATATAACTTTTATTAAAATTCCTTAAAAAGTGGAAAATTCTACTAGAATACAAACATAGAGAGATACTATCACGTCCTGGATTCCACTAGTATATTGTAAGAGTGTGACATCATACACTCAGACTGTTAACCTTGGTATATCTACTGAAGAGAGACTGGCTACAATATAGTTTGGCTTCCTAATGATTCATTAACCTCTGCAAAGTATTCTAACTGATGTGATAGACCAGTGGCCCCCCAAAACGACAGATTGAAGCGGGGTGTTATATAACAATATACTTTCATAATAGTATATTTGGGTACTGCAGAATTTTTGCCTCTTTCGCTGCGTTCCCTCTGCTACACACAGTGACAAACGTTACAGGAAAAAAAGTATTATATCGTGACCGATAAGCGCACTCGCCTAGCTCACGACAGTGTTGACTACTTCGAATTTCTAAAAATGAATGAGGAATGGATCTCGGAGGAATTCAACACATGTGACCAGTAGACCATGTTTGATTCAAATTCCTCATGACAGCCCACAAATATCAGCCACCACCCATAACAATTCATTGTCCCCGTCTTAGGTAAATACAGCGACATAAAAGGCTTTTATGTCCGTTGAATGCCTAATTTTTGGGGACTGTAATGGCCGACACTTACTGCTGTATCCGGTGAATGCCTAATGTACCTCCAGTCACAGAATACAAAATTCTTTGCTGTCTGGTGAACGCCTGTTGGCTAATTTTTGGGGCCTGTACTAGCCGACAGTTACATATTTATCCTGTGAATGCCTAATGTAACTCCAGCCACAGAATACAAAGTTCTTTGCTGTCAAGTGAATACCTGTTGGCTAAATTTTGGGGCCTGTACTGGCCAACACTTACTTCTTTATCCTGTGAATGCCTTATTTTTCAAACTGGAATTGAAAATCAATGGGTCTGTAAAAGTTCTGCTAAATTGTGGAACCCATTTTACAGACGTGTGAATGGACCCTATATGTATTTGACATGTATTTACCGGCTGCTGTCAGTTCTGGCTGATTTAGGCTGAGTTATTACACTAGGAGCAATATTACAAAAAACAAAATACACATTATAACTTATATAACTTATTAGAAAAAAAATATAACATAATTTATGGCAACTTTTCCAATAGCAGGATCATCTCCTGCACCCCCTTCATGGCCTGGCGTTGCCTCTCCTCCATGGCCTTCATGCGCTCCTGAATGGCCTGCATACTGTGGCCAATTTCTTCTGCATGTTGGCCAATTTGGCCTTCAATGTCTACATTATTTGCAATTCTTATTAAACCTTTAAACCTTAATTTTGTGGTGCATCTGACTTTATGATCACTTGCTATTACACCTTTTTGTGATAAAAGTTGTTTAAAAAAATGCCTTTTTTCAGAGTTTTTTATTTTTGTTTTGAAAGGTGTCAACCTGAGGGGTTAGTTGGTATGATATTTTTATACAGCTGGTTGTTACAGATGTGGCAAGACCTAATATTTTTCCTTATTTTTTAGTTATTTCTATTTTACACAATAAAAGCAACGTTGAACCAAAAACAATTCGTGCTTTACTGTCTCCATAGTTTGAGAGCCATATTATTGTTTTTATTTGGCGATTGTCTAATGTTAGGGTCTCATTTATGGCAGAATGAAATGACCGATTGTTTCTATTTTGGGGGGCATATGCCTTTTTTGATAGCTTGGTGTTGCACTTTTAGTGATGTTAGGTGACTAAATGAGTATTTTTTTTTTGTTTCTTTATTTTTACAGTGTTTACCTGAGGGGTTAGATTATAGAATATTTTTATATAGACGGTCGATATGTACACGGCGGTACAAAATATGTCTGTTTGTCTATTTTTTTACATTATTATTTTTATTTATTTAAAGTCTTTATACACATTGACGATTTAAATCTCAATACGTTAGTGATATTTATGATGATTATATAGTTTATTAGTTAGTGATATTTCAGTACAGTATAATTTTATTTTGTTTGTTAGTTAGTGATAGTTCTATAGAGTTTAATATTATTTATTTGTTAAGTTAATGGTTTTAATGTAGATTAAAGAGTTATTGTCCAGTGTTCTTTTTTGTATTACTATAGTATATGTTGTTGCCTCACTGTTGGCCCTTTTAATATTTATGTACAAGTTATGGATACATAATCATATTGCTATGTGCACATATTTACCCTCCTGGCGGGGGCTGGTGATCGCCTCCTCTTCCTCCGAGTCCTGAGATTGGGCGGTGCTGGAGGGTGCAGCACTTTCCACCTCCACCTCCTTCACTTCTCCCACATCTGGTGGGGGTGGCTCAATAGGCTGGGAGGGTCAGGCCTCCTCCTCCTCTTCCTCCTCAACCTTCACAACCTCCACGACCTCCACCGATCGCCTTCTCCGAATGGAGGGAAGAGGAACTCCTGTGATCACAGAATGTTCAGATTTTAGATAAACATCTCTGAAAGCTTAAAAACATTACATATAAATAAATTCCAATGCAGGGATCTATATATGATTGCAGTGGCTGACAGCTTTATGACGCATAACTCAATCAAAAATGAACAGCATGCAAAAAGACATCCCCTCCACAGTGTCTTGATGAAACAATAGGGCGAGGGGAGACCCATGTGATTGGATTATCTCCTGAGTGTATCATAGGATGATCTACTTCTCTACACCAGAGTCGGCTACTTTTTAATCCCATCACTAACACAATAGAACAAAGAGACAAATAAACTAACACATTCATTGGGAGTCTCAGAGCAGAGTTAACCCTTATTATGTTTAAGGATTTACACCATGCAACTTTTTTTTAGTTTAAAAAAAGTTTATTTTCATTTTCAGATAAAGACATATTAACATAACACAACAATGGTGTAACAAGGTACCGGATACAAAAGGCAAAAGGAGTCATCGATTGCAGGAAGGATGGTGACACAACACACCATGCAACTTTAATGGGGAATAGGAAAGATGTGGCCTATAAACTCAACCAAAAAATCATGGTTGATAGTTCTCTCTAAACCAAATAGGTCAGAGTGGGGGTCTCCATAGTCCTGGTTCAGTAGCCCATAGGAAGGAGGCTAGCCCTCAGGCTTCTACTGCAGACACAGTGATGGTTCAGACCGTCACTTGTCTGGCAAAAAGCCAACACATCACATCACCCAAAGAACACCATCCCCACAATGAAACATGGCGGTGGCAGCATCATGCTGTAGGGATGTTCTTCAGAAGGCGGGACTGGGAAACTGGTCAGAGTTGAGGGAAAGACGGATGGTGCTAATTACAGGGATATTCTTGAGCAAAACCTGTCCCACTCTATGCGTGATTTAAGGCTATGACGGAGGTTCTCCTTCCAGCCGGACAATGCCCCTAAACACACTGCTAAAGCAAAACTTGAGTGGTTTAATGGGAAACATGTAAATGTGTTGGAAGTCTTCGCTTAATGTCTGACCATTTTTTATGATCGCCAGACGGCGGTGTTTGAGACCCGTTTGGCACCAGATCTCAAAGGCCAAGCTCACACACAATTTGCTGCTTCTCGGCGTGGGACCGGGTGCGGTCATATCCCCGCCCCAACATCTGTTGCAAGATAAAAATGAAAGCATATAATCCCAATTTTTAACAATAATAGTATTGAAAAAAATCTACTCACGTAAACTGCAAAAAGTATTTAATGCTTTGAAGTGGAAATATTAGATTTAGTTCACAACTACGGTCTGTACAAACTCGTCCTGCAGAGTGTACAGGTGTACCGCGTCCGTCATTGGTTGCTATGACGACGTGCGCTTCCGGCCACCACTGCTGTACTGTGATACACTTGTATGATCTATACAATTGTATTACTGTACAGCGGTGGCGGCAAGAAGTGAACGGCGTCATAGCGAGTTAGCAACCAATGACACCGTGCACTCGTCAACTCTGCAGGACATCAGCCTGTGTTTTTACGGTCCGTAGTTGTGAAAAAACATGCCTGTGTGCATGCAACCTTACTGGTACGGTTAGAAGATGGGATTGTATTACGACTGTATGTGGGTGGGGTCTGATCTATTAGATACTGTCCAGCTAAGCAGAGATGTACCTGTCTAGTGAAGTGACGGGACGATATGGGGTGTGTGTGTGTGTGTGTGTGTGAAATATAGTGTGTGGCATGACAATGGATTTGCAATGTGCGTGCTAAATATATTTCTATGCTTTCCATACAAATATGCTACTAACATAGTGGGTGTAATGTCACAGGAATACTTAGTGCAAAAATCAATAATATCTAGTGAGACCTTATAAAATGTGGAGTTTGGTGCACTTAAGAAAAATCGCAGAAGGTTGCACTGGCAATTTTTTTTATAACACTCTTCATGCATATAAAGCGATTGTTCAGACATGCAGGTGAAATGTAATCAAATACACTACTTTAATGTGAGATTACTTACAGTCACCAAGAGTTCTTTCTCTTCGTCGCTGAACTTCGTTCCAACCATCGCATCCATCTAATTGCTAGTCGGTGCAAACCAGTTGCTGTAGGCCACGCTTTTCTAGCGCATGTGCTCTTGCGATTAATACTTTGACAAAATTTTGCAGATACAAGAATAATGCTTGTCAATCGCAGATTCGCTTAATACTTCTGGTATGTCAGTGTCCATGTTGTGGGACTATGTGTGCACATCTAGTAAGTATTTTGTGGCTGCAAATATGACCTGGAGGTTTTTCAGGTTCACCTGCCATTAAAATGAATGAACCTGCGGTTTGCAAACATTTGATCGAGTTTGAGCGATCGCGTTCACGAACTGTCTCATCAGATGTTCATCCATTACTACCAGGCAGGTAACAGCGGGGGACACAAGCTGGAAGAGGCCTGCATCGCATTACTGCTGATGAAGGTAAGTATTTTTTTTTGCTTGTTTTTTGAGGGGGAGCTGGCACTATTGGGGCATCTGGCATTTCTTACAGCCCCATTTTTTGAGGGGTAGCACTCTGGGGGCATTTATTTCTTGCCCATTTTGGGGGGGACTATTGGGGCATTTCTTAGAGCCACATTATGGGGGGGCACCATGGGGGAAAGGAGCACTATGGGGGCATCTAGGGGCTCTAAAGGGGCTTTTTTTATTGGCACATTATGTGAGGCACTATAGGGGAGAAAAGGCACTATGGGGCATCTGGTGGCACTATAGGGGCATTATTTGGGGGCACTATGAGGAAGTGGGGGCTCTAAAGGGGCCTTTTTTAATTGGTGCATTATATGGGGCATTATGGCATCTGGTGGCACTAAGGGGGACTTTTTTACTGGCACATTATGGGAGGCACTATAGGGGAGAGCGGCACTATGGGGCATTATTTGGGGGCACTATGGGGTAGTGGAACACTATTGGGGCATCTGGTGGCACTAAGAAGGTGCATTTTTTGTGGCACATTATGGGGGAGAGGAGCACTATAGGGGCATCATTCTGGGGGCACTAAGAAGGGGCATTTTTTACTGGTATATTATGGGGGCACTATGGGGAAGGGGGAGAGGAGCAATAATAGGGCATTTACTGGGGCACTATATAGGGGTATTTTATACTGGCATACATTATGAGGACATTAGCTCAACTGCGGGTACTAAGCAGGGGTATTTCATGTACTGTCATATTGTAAGGATAATTATTACTACTAGGGGGTATTATGGGGAGCTTTACAACTACTGGGGGGCTATGAGGAACATGATTACTAGTATGGGCGCTATAGGGGCATTATTACCACTAAGTGTGCTCTGGCAGAGAATTATTTCTATTGGTGAGGAATGTTACTTTAAGAACCTATTTTGGGGAGGACTATTACTTTAAGGGGGCACCCTGGCACAGTATCAGCTTAGCACAATTATTTTTGGAGGACATTATCTTTATACTATTAGTGTCTGGGCACAGTTATTTTTTAGCGCACTGTGTGCCAATAATTGTGTGGTAGTAGTATTTCCAGGGGGACTGTTTCTGAAGTATAGTATTGAGGGTGGCAGGAAAGGGTGTTCAGTGAATGTGAACTTATGTCTGTTTGTCAATCTCTGAAGAGACGGGAGATGGCTGAAAAATCATCATGGCGGTCTCATCTAAATGGAGAAGATGAGGAAAGAGAACCTCTACAACAAAGGTGACATCACTGGATGTAAGAGGTATGGGGCGCTATGTAGTAGAGGAGATGCTCCGGCTCCCCCCCTGCCATTTGCAGAAAGAGGATTCAGAGCTGGGTGAGGATGGCCAAGGTGGACAGCAGGCAACGGGCGGGTGGCAGAAGGTGGGGGGAACCACAAGCCTTGAGCAGGATCTGGGGAGGGAGGAGAGCGGAGGAGCTTCCTGGCTGTAGCCTTCTGTTGTTTATTGTATAATGTGAAGCAGGCAGTGCATCCAGGACAGGTGCTCCCCTCTCCGTATAATGTGTAAAGACAGGCCTCAACAATAGAATTTCAGCTGTACAGTATTTGTTGGAAGTGGCCTATTATATGTAGGAAGGGCTTTTAATAATGGGCGGGAAACATTTGTGGTGTGCGCACAGCATTTTTCCACTCCTACAGGGCTTTTAGAAATGGCCAGGCAAAAGAATCAGTGCAGCACGCTACACACACCACATTTTTAAATATGAAGGGGGCTTTGAAAAATGGGCAGGCAAAAAAATTGGCACAGTGCGCTACACGTGCCACATTTCTTGCCTTTCGGACCCCCCCTAGAAAAAATTCCTGGGTGTTCCACTGAGGCTGGGTACCTTGGTGGCACATCTCAGGTGCACCACAGCAAACCATGATAAGCATCTCCTTAATAGGTTTCCTGCACCACTCTCGGAGATATATACCATCCTTCATAAAAAAAGCCTGTCACTGCCTCACAAAAGCTAGGCATTGTCACGCTGTTCTGCACCTGGTCAGTCTTGGCAAATGGAACCACACTGGAGAGGAACTGCTTGACACCATAAATAAAGACATTTAACACTGGCTGTCTTCTTGCCAACTGAAGAGCCATAGTTAGGAACCATGGTTACTGAAAACTGAAAGAACAATGGGGCACATTTATTAAGACTAGCATTTTTCGCACCATTCTTAATAATGGCCCATAACTAGCGGTGGTTCAGCGGAAGTTACGAAGAGGCTCATTCAGTACCAGTTCTAAATGTAAGACAGCTTCCGAGCTGTCTTACATTAATACTTTTTTATAAGCCTAAAAACGGCATTGAAAATGATGAATGAGATGGGCCTGCTGCCTGTCCCCTTCCCTGCCAATTTCACGCCCACAATTTTAGACCTGGCGTGAGCGGGGCAAAGTAACAGATAGCGGCACAACTAACCATTGTGTCAACATCTGTACCTGAAATACGCCTAATTTAGGCATATTTCAGAATAGTAAATGACCCAAATTGTGTCTGCACTGCATCAGAGAGGTATGACCCATGCGCCCTAAATGGTGCAAGTCTTCAGTCTTGTTGGTACCCAGTTACTCAAGTCTTAAACTGAACTGCAGGCGCTGTTAAAACATCCAGGAAACTGTGCATGCGCTTCAGTCACTCTTAGGCTTCTTGCACACGAACGATACAGATTAGGTCCGGATGTGTTCAGGGTGTGTTCAGGAAAACTCGCACCATTTCGCAAGCAAAATCAGTCAGTTTTGTTAGCGATTGTGTTCAGTTGTTCAGTTTTTATCTCGTGGGTGAAATGCGCATTGATTTGTTTTTCACGCGCATCATAGAAAACTGAATGTTTACAAACAACATCTCTTAGCAACCATCAGTGAAAATCGCATCGCATCCGCACTTTCTTGCAGATGCAATGCGTTTTTCACACAGCCCCATTCACTTCTATGGGGCCAGCAGATGGACAGGTCTACTCCTCAATGTAACTTCCACCTTAGCCAGTGGCAGCTCATGTGTGACATGTGCCATTTACTCAGGCTCTTGAGGAGGATACTTTTTTTGTCAGTCATCAGAACTACAAGATGAATGATGTCAATCCAATGCTTCAAAACCTGGAGGGAATACTGACAAATCCGATTGGCGAGGGGACAGAAGATGTGGCACCTCCATTTTATGGGTACCTGAGCCTTGAGGAGGCTGAACTGTAAGAGGAGGAGGACAAAAATGCCCAAGATTTTTACACATATTTAGGTTGTTTAAAGAATCTGCCCAAGTGACAGGAGAGGAGTAGGACGAGCAGGAGGAGCTGGAGGGCGACTATGAAGACAACGCAGATAACCCTGACAGACGGTGGCAGTATGCAATGGAGATGGAGGAATGGAGGCCCACCAAATATATTGCACTAATGGCCAAATGCATGCTGTCATGTTTGTGTCGTGTCAGCCACATTGTCATGATTTGGCAAAGGGATGACTACGGGCTATCCACATTGTTAGACCCTCGCTACTGACACGACGCAAACATGAGAGCATTTTTACACCTGCTGAAAGGGATGCAAAAATGGACTACTGTAGAGAAATGCTCTGTAGCCAGGTTGTCACTGCCTATAAGCACCATTGCCCATCCTCAGGAAGGTCTGACCGGGGGATCCTCACGCTCCACTGCCATGACTGTTGGTAATAGTGGTGGTGAGGGGTGGGTGTGCAGGAGCATCACAAGCTCCATATACAGCAACTTCAGTCTAGCCGACTACTGAAGAAACCACCCAGCAACAGCAGGACATGCAGCAGAACCTCAACCAGCAGGTGGAGGCATACAGTACTTGAACTGCACCTGTCACCCATGATCTAAGATACCCTGAACTACTAGGCATGCAAACTTGAAGTGTGGCCACAACTGGCCAAGTTTGCCATGGGCATGCTTTTCTGTCTGGCCAAAGCATGTGTCGCATAGAAGCCATAGTTACCCCTAAAAGAACTTGCCTTTCCTCCGAAAATGTTGAGAGACTAAACTTTATAAAGAGGAATCAGACATGGATCAATCAATATTTCCAAATGTTGGTGTCTGAGGCAACATAATAGATCATTCTGCCACTAGTGACCATACAGTCATAATGCCACATGGGAATATTCTGAAAAATGGGCTGTTACTTCTGGCCATGTGCTGATACCACCATTCTGATGCTGCCACCCAACTGATAGCAAAATGAACAGTGTTGCAAAGTAGAGTAAGCACCTGTTTTTCAAATTAGTACATGACTCAATAAATGTAAACATATTTATCATCTAACGTCTACAAACACTAAGACATAAGTATAAAGAAATGAGGTAGAGGGGGGGAGGTGTGTAATTCTCAGAGAAGTTTTACTTCTTTGCAGATATAGAGGTATATTGTTGTATTTTGATGTATTCCATAACTTTTGGCCTTGTCTGTGTCACCAAGCAATTATATATGTTGGAAAGTTTCTTTTTAGAATCCCTGGTTAGTAGGACCTCTTTTTTAAAGCTAGTGGGGTCTTTCCAGAGGACAGGGAGAAGGGTATTTATATAATGTTTTAAATGTAAGCGGTGGAACAAGGACATTGAGGAGATTTGATCTTGGGAATCCCTTTCATTTTTTAACCCACCTTGGTTAATAGTGATAGCGGGGTAGAGAGCAAAATGGGAGCTAAACCAGACTTCCACACTTTAATCGTGTTTCTTGTTATTGGGCTATGAATACCGACCTTGATATTCTTCCCCTCCAGCAGTAATAGGGTCCATAGGGGAACCTGTTCAAGTACATAGTACATTACTTTGGGAAGGATTACAGTTTTGATGAGTGAGCGTCTTATGAACCATGATGTAAATGGAATTTCCCATGAGTCCAGTAGAGTTTTTATATTTAGTGGTAAATCTTGGAAATTGGCTTTGTAAAGTTGTGAGGAATCTGAGGTGATATGCACTTCCAGGAATTTCAAAGACGTTCCGGTCCATTTATATGGGGTAATTCTGGAGACTCAGTGTCACATTTAGTACTTGTGATTTTGTTGAGTTGATAAAAAAATTGGACATTTTTCCAAAGAGGTCAAATATTGTTTGAATCGCTGGGAAAGAGGTTTTGGGATTCGTAATGAAGACCAACAAGTCATCTGCGAAAGCAACTAATTGATGGTGGACTCCCTGTAAGTTTATTCCCCGTATTTTTTCGTCTTGTCTAAGGCCCCTTTCACACGGGTGAGATTTCTGCGCGGGTGCAATGTGTGAGGTGAACGCATTGCACCCGCACTAAATCCGGACCCATTCATTTCTTTAGGGCTGTGCACGTGAGCGGTGATTTTCACGCATCACTTGTGCGTTGTGTGAAAATCGCAGCATGCTCATCTTTGTGCATTTTTCACATAACGCAGGCCCCATAGAAATGAATGGGGTTGCGTGAAAATTGCAAGCATCCGCAAGCAAGTGCGGATGAGGTGCGATTTTCACGCACAGTTGCTAGGTGACGATCGGGATGGGGACCCATCATTATTATTTTCCCTTATAACATGGTTATAGGGGAAAATAATAGCATTCTGAATACAGAATGCTTAGAAAAATAGGGCTGGAGGGGTTAAAATAAATAAATACATAATTTAACTCACCTTAATCCACTTGTTCGCGCAGCCGGCATCTCTTCTCTCTTCTTTCTTCAGGACCTGGGTAAAGGACCTGTGGTGACGTCACTGAGCTCATCACATGGTCCATCACATTATCCATCACCATGGTGATGGATCATGGGAATGACCATGTGATGAGCATAGTGACGTCACCACAGGTCCTTTACCCAGGTCCTGAAGAAAGAAGAAGTGGATTAAGGTGAGTTAAATTATTTATTTATTTACTTTAACCCCCCCCCCCCCCCCAGCCCATGTTATAAGGGAAATAATACAATCTACACAACCTTGAACTCAAACCTGAACTTCTGTATAGAAGTTCGGGTCTGGGTACCACAGTGAGTTTTTTATCACGTGCGTGCAAAACACATTGCACCTGCGCGATATAAACTGAACAACGGAGCGCAATCGCAGTCAAAACTGACTGCAATTGCGTACCTACTCGTGTGGGTTTGCCGCAATGCACCGGGACGCATGCGGACCTAATCCGGACACGCTTGTGTGAAAGAGGCCTAATAGCCTGAAATAAGCATTCTACTGTCAGGACGAATAGCAAAGGAGACAAGGGGCAACTCTGACGGGTTCCAATATTAATGTTAAATGGGGGTGAGAAAGTGCCACTGTCATGGAACCATGAACCAGACGTACAACAAGAGATGAGTGGAAATAAGAAGGCTTTATTGAAAATAAAGCTGTAAGGCAAAAGTCCAAACGGATGGCTAAACCGAAGCAGGGTCTTGCGAAACCAGGGATCAGGAACCAGAAGGGTAGTCAGACGAAGCCAGGATCAGGAATCAGCAGGGTAGTCAGACGAAGCCAGGATCAGGAATCAGCAGGGTAGTCAGACGAAGCCAGGATCAGGAACCAGAAGCAGCAGCAGTCTTAGAAGCATGTGAGCACAGGAGGACCAAGCAAGGAACTGAAGCCACAGACCTCCTATATATATGAGCTAGGCATCCAGCTCCTCCCAGTGGGAAGGAGGAGCCGCAGGGTGGGAGGCTACAAGAAACCCAGAAACCAAGATGGCCGCCAGCACATGTCAAACGAAGGAGGACAGCAAGGAGGTAAGACCATGACAGTACCTCCCCCTCAAGGGCCCCTCCTCCGCGGAGTAAGGAACGGTTTCTGAGGGAAGCGTGCGTGGAAGGCTCGGAGCAAGGCAGGAGCATGGACATCTGCGGAGGGAACCCAGGAACGCTCCTCTGGACCATAACCACGCCAATGGACCAAAAACTGCACCCGGCCGCGGACCAGGCGTGAGTCCAGGATATTGCTCACCTCATACTCCTCACGATTGCCCACTTGGACCGGACGAGGCCGAGGAATCGAGGAAGTGAAACGATTACACACCAGTGGCTTCAACAGGGAGACATGAAACACGTTGGAGATCCGCATGCCAGGAGGAAGCGCAAGGGCATAGGCTACCGGGTTTACCCTGCGAAGCACTCGGAAGGGACCAACAAAGCGAGGCGCCAGCTTGGGAGTGGGCACTCGAAGGTTGAGGTTGCGGGTGGACAACCATACGCGGTCTCCGACCTGGTAGGAAGGAGCGGGCGCTCGTCTGCGATCAGCCTGGAGTCTCTGGCGCTGCGCAGAGACCTCAAGGGACCTCTGGATCTGTACCCAAGAAGCACGTAGGACGGAAAGGTGATCCTCCACAGCCGGAATATCCTGGGGAGAGAATACCTCCGGTAACACGGCAGGTTGGAACCCATAATTGGCCATGAAGGGAGACGTCCCAGAGGAAGAGTTCACCGCCGTGTTCCTGGCAAACTCAGCCCAAGGCAGGAGGTCAACCCAATTGTCTTGGTGATCGGAGACATAGCAACGAAGGAATTGCTCCAAGGCCTGATTGGATCGTTCTGCGGCCCCATTGGACTGAGGGTGGTAGGCCGAGGAGAAAGAGAGATGAATCCCCAACTGGGAGCAAAAGGCGCGCCAGAACCTGGACACAAACTGACTCCCCCGATCCGACACAATCTCCTTGGGCAAACCGTGCAACCGGAAGACCTCCCTGGCAAAAATCGAGGCCAACTCTTGTGCAGAGGGTAACTTCTTAAGAGGGACACAGTGGCACATTTTGGAAAACCGATCCACTATCATGAGAATGACCGTATGGCCTCGGGATGCAGGGAGGTCCACAATGAAATCCATCCCCAGGTGTGACCATGGACGCTCCCCGGTGGCTATGGGTTGCAAAAGGCCCAACGGAAGGTGCCGAGGGGACTTACTCTGGGCACAAACGGAGCATGCCGCTACATATGCGGCGATGTCGGAACATAGAGAAGGCCACCAGAACAGACGTGAAACAGCCCAGGACAGCTGATTCTTTCCAGGATGCCCCGCGGCCTTGGAGTTATGGTAGGTTCGCAACAACCGAGTGCGCAACTCCTCAGGCACAAAACACCTGCCGTTGGGTCTCCCAGAGGGAGCACCAGATTGAGCCGCCAAAATCTGCTCACCCAGGGGAGAGGTCAGGCTGGTGCGAATGGCGGCCAGGATCTGATTCGGAGGTATGACCGAAGTCGGAATCGACTCCTCCCTGGACAGCTCGGAGTACTGCCGTGATAAGGCATCCGCTCTGATGTTCTTGGAACCGGGTAGGTAGGAGACCACGTAATTAAAACGTGACAAGAACAGAGCCCATCTGGCCTGACGTGGTGTCAATCTCTTGGCCTCAGAGAGGTAGGTCAGATTCTTGTGGTCCGTCAGGATGAGAACCGGAACCACCGAGCCCTCGAGCAAGTGCCTCCATTCTTTAAGGGCCTGCACGATGGCCAATAACTCCCTGTCACCAATCTGGTAGTTGCACTCCGCGGAAGACAGTTTCCGGGAGTAAAACCCACAAGGAAGCAGAGGACCCTCTGGTGTTCTACGCTGAGACAGGAGGGCGCCTACTCCCGTCTTAGACGCGTCCACCTCGAGGACAAACGGCAACCCAGGGTTGGGATGCGACAGAATCGGAGCCGACACAAAGGCGGACTTTAGAGCCTCAAAAGCTCGGATGGCCTCGGGCGGCCAGACCTGGGGATTACTGCCCTTCTTGGTCAGATCCGTGAGAGGCTTGGCTAGCATGGAAAAGTCCCTGATGAACTTCCGATAATAATTGGCGAAGCCCAAAAAGCGCTGCAGGGCACGAAGACCACTGGGCTGGGGCCACTGTAAGACAGCCGAAACCTTCTCAGGATCCATGGAGAACCCCTCAGCGGAAATGATGTAACCTAAGAAGGTTACCTGGGATCGGTGAAATTCGCATTTCTCAAGCTTACCGAACAGCTTGTTCTCTCGTAACCGTTGCAACACTCGTCTGACATCCAGAATGTGGGCCTCCATGGATTCAGAATATACCAAGATGTCATCCAAATAGACCACCACACACTGCTGCAACAGGTCACGGAAAACATCGTTGATGAATTCCTGGAAGACTGCGGGCGCATTGCACAACCCAAAGGGCATAACCAAGGATTCATAATGACCGGTCCTGGTGTTAAACGCGGTCTTCCACTCATCGCCCGCCTTGATCCTTACCAGGTTATATGCCGCCCTCAGGTCGAGTTTGGTAAAGACTGTGGCCCCTTTGAGGCGATCGAACAGCTCGGAAATCAAGGGTATCGGGTAAGCGTTCTTGATCGTGATGCGATTGAGACCCCTGTAATCGATGCAAGGCCTCAACTCACCGCCCTTCTTTTTCACAAAGAAAAATCCAGCCCCTGCCGGGGACGAGGATTTGCGAATGTGTCCGCGTGAAAGCGCCTCCCTCACGTACTCCTCCATGGCCTCATTCTCCGCTACCGACAGTGGATAGACTTTGCCACGAGGCGGAACGGCACCAGATTGTAACTCTATGGCACAATCGTATGGGCGGTGCGGAGGTAGGGCAACCGCACGCACCTTATCGAATACATCCCGGTACTCCTCGTATTCAGGAGGCAACAGAGAGTCCGAGGAAGTACACAGCAACTTGACAGGCCCATGGATGCAACTAGCCCCACACTGCGGTGACCACGAGAGGATCTCGGCCGATTTCCAATCGAAAGTCGGATTATGCTTCTGGAGCCAGGGGTACCCCAAGACCACCGAGTAGTGTGGAGACGAAATAACCTGGAGACAGACCGACTCTCTGTGAACGGCACCAATGGCCATCCCCACTGGAAGGGTCTCATGAGTCACGTGTGGCGGCAGAAGGGGTCTGCCGTCTATCGCCTCAAGAGCCAGTGGGGAACCTCGAGGCTGCAGAGGAATGGAATTGGCGGCAGCGAACACACTATCAATGAACAAACCACCAGCACCAGAGTCCACCAACGCCTGGGTCGTCACCGAGCCCCCGACCCAGGAGAGGACAACAGTAATCAGTGGTTTGTCAACACGGGAAACCGGGGACGAGGAGACTCCACCCAAGATCTGCCCCCGACAGGATCTCAGGTGCGAGCGTTTCCCGGACGGTTCGGGCATGCCAACCGAAAATGCCCACCGAGACCACAGTACATGCATCGGCCCTCGCGTCTCCGGAGTACCCTCTCCCCCTCGGACAGGCGAGCAAACCCCAGCTGCATGGGTTCACCCCCAGACAAGTCATCCCCAGGAGGCGTGGGAGGAGAGGGAGGCACGGGTGGGACAGCAAACGTAGGCGCCAATCTGTTAGAAGGCCTCCGCAGGCTCTCCTTAAAGGAAGGTCTCTCCCTGAGTCTGGTGTCAATCAAAATCAGGAAAGAAATAAGAGACTCGAGCTCCACTGGTAGGTCCTTAGCTGCAACCTCATCCTTCAAGGCATCCGAGAGACCATGAGAGAAAGCAGCGACCAGAGCCTCATTATTCCAGCCCACCTCTGCTGCCAGGGTACGAAACTCAATGGCGTATTCAGCTACGGATCGTGAACCCTGTCTGATGGACATAAGGAGCTTCGCAGCAGAGGCAGCACGAGCCGGCACATCGAATACCTTCCGAAGAGAAGCAACAAAACCAGAAAACTCGGCAACCACCGGATTGTTGTTCTCCCATAAAGGGCTGGCCCAGGCCAAGGCCTTGTCCGAGAGCAGCGAGATCAAGAAGCCCACCTTTGATCTCTCAGTAGGAAAGGCATGTGGCAGCAACTCGAAGTAAATGCCCACCTGGTTAAGGAAACTTTGGCACTGAGTTGGCTCTCCCCCAAAGCGCTGTGGAAGGGGGGCAGAACCGGTCATACCCCGAAACACCGCAGGCGCAGCAACAGGTGTCGGGGTAGACTCTGGCGCAACAACCGGAGCGGCAGTAGGAGCGGGCCCAGGAGCGACAACCGACCCATCGGCAACGGAAGCTAAATGAGCCGTGCGTTCAAGCAGGGTTTGCAACGCCACAGCGAACCGACCCAACAGGTGATCCTGCTGATCAAGTCTGGCAAGCAGCGTAGGTAGCGAGGATGGCCCTGTACCGTCAGAATTCATGGCTTGGTCCTAATGTCATGGAACCATGAACCAGACATACAACAAGAGATGAGTGGAAATAAGAAGGCTTTATTGAAAATAAAGCTGTAAGGCAAAAGTCCAAACGGATGGCTAAACCGAAGCAGGGTCTTGCGAAACCAGGGATCAGGAACCAGAAGGGTAGTCAGACGAAGCCAGGATCAGGAATCAGCAGGGTAGTCAGACGAAGCCAGGATCAGGAATCAGCAGGGTAGTCAGACGAAGCCAGGATCAGGAACCAGAAGCAGCAGCAGTCTTAGAAGCATGTGAGCACAGGAGGACCAAGCAAGGAACTGAAGCCACAGACCTCCTATATATATGAGCTAGGCATCCAGCTCCTCCCAGTGGGAAGGAGGAGCCGCAGGGTGGGAGGCTACAAGAAACCCAGAAACCAAGATGGCCGCCAGCACATGTCAAACGAAGGAGGACAGCAAGGAGGTAAGACCATGACAGCCACAAACTTATGTAAGGCTTTTTGCATGAAAACCCAGTCTATGCAATCAAACGCCTTTTCAGCATCCGTGCTCAACAGAACTAAAGGCACAGAATGCCGAGAGGCATGGTTAATAACATGCAGTAAACGCATGGTATTTATTCTACCCTCTCTCCCGGAAACAAATCCCACTTGTTCACCATTTATGATATGGGGGAGAGGGCGTTGCAATCGTAATGCTATTCTTTTTGCAAACATTTTTAAATCTGAGTGAAATGGGTCTATAATTGGCACAAATTGTACCATCCTTCTTTTCCTTGGGAATAATGGTGATGTGGGCCATCAACATCTGGTTTGGCAAGCTCTCTTCTCCCAGCACTTTGTTACACAGATCTAAAAATCGGGGAAGTAGAGCAGAGCGAAAGGTACGGTTGTACAGCATGGGAAGGCCGTTAGGACCTGGGCTTTTATGGAGAGCAGGGCCGTCTTTAATATTGATTGGACCCTGGGCAAAAATTTACTTGGGCCCCCTGGATCCCGCCTTCCCACACCCTAGCATACCATCACGCCCTCCACCACAACACACACAAAAAAAAAATCCACACACCTGATAGAGTCCAGTGAATGACTGTAAATACTTCCAATTTTGAAGACTCCAGCGGCATAGGATCAGTGCTCTGGGCAGCTGGGCTCAGGCTGGAAGTGGGCACCGCTCTGCAGTTCAGGAAAGAGACCAGGTCTCGGCTCACCCTAGTGTTACAGTGCACCCCAGTACCCCACAGTATGCAGTATAGCACCCTATAGTATACAGCACCCCACAGTATACAGCACCCCACAGTATACAGTAGAGCAGTATAGCACACCACAATATACAGCTCCCCACAGTATACAGCAAAGCAGTATAGCACCCCACAGTATACAGCAACCCAACGGTATACAGCACCCCACAGTACACAGTAGAGCAGTATAGCACTCCACAATATACAGCTCTCCGCAGTATACAGCACCTCACGGTATACAGCACCTCACAGTATACAGCACCCAAATCTATACAGAATACAGCACCTCACAGTATACAGCAATCCAACGGTATACAGCACCCCACAGTATACAGTAGAGCAGTATAGCACTCCACAACATACAGCACCCCACAGTATACAGCACCTCACTGTATACATAGCCTCACAGTATACAGCACCCCAAACTATACAGAATACAGGGCCTCAGAGTATACAGTATACAGCACCCCAAACTATATAGAATACAGCACCTCACAGTATACAGCACCCCACAGTATACAGCAGCCCAGGTATACAGTAAAGCATTATAGCACCCCACATTATACAGCAACCCAACGGTATACAGCACCCCACAATATACAGTAGAGCAGTATAGCACCCCACAGTATGCAGCACCCCATAGTATACAGTAGAGCAGTATAGCACACTACAGTATACAGCACCCCACAGTATACAGCACCCCATAGTATACAGTAGAGCAGTATAGCACACCACAGTACACAGCACCCCACAATATACAGCCCCCCACAGTATATAGCACCCCATAGTATACAGCACCCCATAGTATACAGTAGAGCAGTATAGCACCCAACAGTATACAGCACCCCATAGTATACATTATAGCAGTATAGCACACCACAGTATACAGCACCCTACAATATACAGCCCACCACAGTATACAGCACCCCATAGTATACAGTAGAGCAGTACAGCACACCACAGTATACAGAACCCCACAATATACAGCACCCCACAGTACACAGCACCCCATAGTATACAGTAGAGCAGTATAGCACCTCACAGTATACAACACCCCATAGTATACAATAGAGCAGTAAAGCACCCCACAGTATACAGAACCCCACAATATACAGCACCCCACAGTATACAGACCCCATAGTATACAGTAGAGCAGTATAGCACCCCACAATATACAGCCCCCACAGTATACAGCAGCCCATAGTATACAGCACCCCATAGTATACAGTAGAGCAGTATAGCACACCACAATATACAGCACCCCACAGTATACAGTAGTATAGCACCCCACACTATACAGCAACCCACCGTATACAGCACCCCATAGTATACAGTAGAGCAGTATAACACCCCACAGTATACAGCACCCCACACTGTACAGCGCCCCACCATATACAGCACCAAACAGTATACAGTAGAGCAGTATAGCACCCCACAATATACAGCCCCCCATATTATACAGCACCCCACAGTATACAGTAGTAAAGCACCCCACACTATACAGCAACCTACCGTATACAGCATCCCATAGTATACAGTAGAGCAGTATAGCACCCCACAGTATACAGCACCCCACCATATACAGCACCCCATAGTATACAGTAGAGCAGTATAGCACCCTACAGTATACAGCACCCCACACTGTACTGCGCCCCACCGTATACAGCACCCAACAGTATACAGTAGAGCAGTATAGCACCCCACAATATACAGCCCCCCACAGTATACAGCACCCCATAGTATACAGCACCCCATAGTATATAGTAGAGCAGTATGGCACACCACAATATACAGCACCCCACAGTATACAGCACCCCATAGTATACAGTAGAGCAGTATATAACACCACAGTATACAGCCCCCTACAGTATACAGCACCTCATAGTGCATAGTAGAGCAGTATAGCACACCACAGTATACAGCACCCTACAATATACAGCCCCCTACAGTATACAGCACCCCATAGTATACAGTAGAGCAGTATAGCACACCACAGTATACAGCACCCCACAGTGTACAGTAGAGCAGTATAGCACCTCACAGTATACAGCACCCCACAGTATACAGTAGTATATTACCCCACACTATACAGCACCCCACCATATACAGCACCCCACAGTATACAGTAGAGCAGTATAGCACCCCACAGTATACCGTAGTATAGCAGCCCACATTATACATCACCCCACCATATGCAGCACCCCACACTATACAGTAGAGCACCCTACAGTATACAGCCCCCCACAGTATACAGACCCCCACAATATACAGCTCCCTACAGTAAAGTAGTATAGCACCCCATAGCATACAGAAAACCAACGATATACAGCCCCCTACAGTATACAGCCCCCCACAGTATACTGCCCCCACGGTATACAGCACTCCACAGTATACAGTACAGAAGTATAGCACCCCATAGTATACAACCCCCTATAGTATACAATAGAGCAGTATAGCACACCACAGTATACAGCACCCCATAGTACACAGTAGAGCAGTATAACACCCAGTATACATCACCCCACAGTATACAGCCCCCACAGTATACAGTAGCTTACAGTATATTAGTATAAAAACCTCTGTCATCTTTTCTTGATGTAATTTTCACAAAAAAAGCTCCACAAGTCTGGCAAACTTCTCCTGCAGCAACACTCCTGGTAGACAGAACCTTTGATAAACTCATAGCCATGTGACCAGTAATACTGCTAGGTTACTGGTCACATGGTGATGATGTCATCTAAGGTCCTTAAGAGAAACACAGCTCTCATAATTTGCTGCCTGGAGTGCCGGCAGGCATGGCATGGCAGCATGCACCTGTGTAGCTGACAGCTTGACACCCGGGACAGTGGCCAGCAGGGCTCAAGAGGGAGCTGCCTTGGGCCCCCCAGGAGATACTGGGCCCGGGGCAGCTGCCCCTTTTTCCCCTTTGTTAAAGATGGCCCTGATGGAGAGGGGTGGATTTGAGCACAGAATCCAACTCTTGCATTGTGAATGGGATAGTTAAGGAATTTGCCTGTTTCCATGAGAGAGAATGCAAATTCAAAGTGGATAGCCAATTGTCTATCAATATGGATAGGGGTAGATTGTCTTACACTGAACAAAAATATAAACGCAACACTTTCAGTTTTGCTCCCATTTTGCATGAGCTGAACTCAAAGATCTGGAACATTTTCTACATGCACAAAATTCCCATTACTCTCAATTATTGTTCACAAATCTGTCTAATTCTGTGTTAGTGAGCACTACTCCTTTGCCAAAATAATCCATCCCACCTCACAGGTGTGGCATATCAATGTGCTGATTAGACAACATGAATATTTCGCAGGTGTGCCTTAGACTGCCCACAATAAAAGACCACTCTGAAATGTGCAGTTTAATCACACAGCACAATGCCACAGATGTTGCAACATTTGAGGGAGAGCAATTGGCATGCTGACTGCAGGAATGTCTACCAGAGCTGTTGCCCATGCAATGAATTTTAATTTCTCTACCATAAGCCGTCTCCAAAGACATTTCAGCGAATTTGGCTGTATATCCAACCGGCCTCAGAACTGCAGACCACGTGTAACCACACCAGCCCAGGCCCTCCACATCCAGCATGTTCACCTCCATGATCATCTGAGACCAGCCACCTGGACAGCTGCAGTAACAATCGGTTTGAATAACTAAAGAATTTCTGCACAAACTGTCAGAAACCGTCTCAAGGAAGCTCATATGCATGCTCGTCGTCCTCATCGGGGTCTGGACCTGACTGCAGTTCGTCGTCGCAACCGACTTGAGTGGGCAAATGCTCACATTCAATGGCGTCTGACAGGTTGGATAGGCATTCTGTTCATGGATGAGTCCCGGTTTTCACTGTTCAGGGCAGATGGCAGACAGCATGTGTGGCATTGTATGGGTGAGCGGTTTGCTGATGTAAACGTTGTGGATCAAGTGGCCCATGGTGGCGGTGGGGTTATGTCATGGGCAGGCATATGTTATGGGCATCTACACACGCTTTTTACCTATTGATGTTTGTAAGTACAATAAACCTTACTTAATATTAAACACCCTGGGTATTGCACTATGTTCTGTTTCTCCTGAAGGAGAGGAGGAAAGAAACTTTGCTGGTCGGTATCGGGATTGTTATTGGAGATGTGCCTGTAACATCGTGGAATCTCCATAGAATCTTCCTGTGAGTGAAAGCCTGCCTGTGGAAACCTAGCGCAGACCCATACATACAGGTCCTTCTAAAAAAATTAGCATATTGTGATAAAGTTCATTATTTTTCTGTAATGTACTGATAAACATTAGACTTTCATATATTTTAGATTCATTACACACCAACTGAAGTAGTTCAAGCCTTTTATTGTTTTAATATTGATGATTTTGACATACAGCTCATGAAAACCCAAATTTCCTATCTAAAAAAATTGCATATTTCATCCGACCAATAAAATAAAAGTGTTTTTAATACAAAAAAAAGTCAACCTTGGCATTTCCCTCTCCCCAGTCTTCCTCCAGACTCTGGCACCTTGATTTCCGAATGACATGCAAAATTAGCTTTCATCCGAAAAAAGTACTTTGGACCACTGAGCAACAGTCCAGTGCTGCTTCTCTGTAGCCCAGGTCAGGCGCTTCTGCCGCTGTTTCTGGTTCAAAAGTGGCTTGACCTGGGGAATGCGGCACCTGTAGCCCATTTCCTGCACACGCCTGTACACAGTGGCTCTGGATGTTTCTACTCCAGACTCAGTCCACTGCTTCCGCAGGTCCCCCAAGGTCTGGAATCGGTCCTTCTCCACAATCTTCCTCAGGGTCCGGTCACCTCTTCTCGTTGTGCAGCGTTTTCTGCCACACTTTTTCCTTCCCACAGGCTTCCCCCTTAGGTGCCTTGATACAGCACTCTGGGAACAGCCTATTCGTTCAGAAATTTCTTTCTGTGTCTTACCCTCTTGCTTGAGGGTGTCAATGATGGCCTTCTGGACAGCAGTCAGGTCGGCAGTCTTACCCATGATTGCGGTTTTGAGTAATGAACCAGGCTGGGAGTTTTTAAAAGCCTCAGGAATCTTTTGCAGGTGTTTAGAGTTAATTAGTTTATTCAGATGATTAGGTTAATAGCTCGTTTAGAGAATCTTTTCATGATATGCTAATTTTTTTAGATAGGAATTTTGGGTTTTCATGAGCTGTATGCCAAAATCATCAATATTAAAACAATAAAAGGCTTGAACTACTTCAGTTGGTGTATAATGAATCTAAAATATATGAAACTCTAATGTTTATCAGTACATTACAGAAAATAATGAATTTTATCACAATATGCAATTTTTTTTAGAAGGACCTGTATGTACTTTGGCTGATTTTCTGGAGAAGGGATTTACTCTAAATTCTGAGACTGCTGCTTCACCTCTTCCCGATATCACACAGAAATTTTCTTTGTGTCTTATATGTTATGGACAACAAACACAGGTGCATTTTATTGATGGCATTTTGAATGCACAGAGATACCGTGATGAGATCCTGAGACCCATTGTTGTTGCCATTCATCCACGACCATCACCTAATGTTAGAGCATGATAATGCACAGCCCCATATTGCAAGGATCTGTACACAATTCCTGAAAGCTGAAAACATCCCAGTTCTTGCATGGCCAGCATACTCACCGGACATATCACTGCGTAAGGCAAATGGTGACCACACTAGATACTGACTGGTTTTCTGGCCCTCTCCCCAGTAAGGCAACATTTCAGTGTGGGCAGTCTAAGGCACACCTGTGCAATATTCATGGTGTCTAATCAACATCTTGATATGCCACACCTGTGAGGTAGGATGGATTATCTCGGCAAAGGAGAAGTGCTCATTAACACAGATTTAGACAGATTTGTGAACAATATTTGAAAGTAATGGGTCTTTTGTGTATGTAGAAAATGTTTCAGATCTTTGAGTTCAGCTCATGC
The DNA here is from genome assembly GCF_014858855.1 of Bufo gargarizans. NCBI lineage: Eukaryota > Metazoa > Chordata > Amphibia > Anura > Bufonidae > Bufo > Bufo gargarizans. The sequence goes on from NC_058084.1 coordinate 263,378,813, forward strand.
AAAATGGGAGCAAAACCTAGCGTTGTGTTTATTTTTTTTTGTTCAGTGTATATTGTAAAGGTTCTTGTAGAATTCCCTAAAGCGGAGTGCTATCTTTTCTGTAGTCATAGAAAGAGAGGATGATTTTGATTTAATTGTGTGTATATAGGCCCTGGATTTCCTCTTCTTGATCTGTGATAGCATACATTTAGAGGCCTTATCCCTGTGAGCATAGTATTTGAATCTTGCAGAGAGGTATAATTTAGCTGAGCGTGTTCTAAAATATTTTTAAGGGTGGATCGTAACTGGCTCCGTTGCTCAAGGACAGCACCAGAGAGGTGTTTTTTATGGGTTGATTCTAATGTCTGAATTTGTTTGTATAGGTCCACTATTTGTTGTTCCTTTTTCTTTTTAAGAAAAATCCCCTGATTACAGCCTTGTGTGCCTCCCAGATCAGTCTGGGAGCTACATCTGGGGTGGAGTTGATTTTGAAAAATCAGAATTTTTTTATGTATGCGCAGAGTTATCAAGAAGTGTCTTGTTCGATCTCCAATTACTTATAGGTTTTTGGAATTGCTGTGCCGTAAAATCAAGAAAAAACAGAGAGTGGTCCGAGAGCAGGAGATTCAATACGGGAAGCAGTAGTTGAGGAGTCTAAAATAGGGTTCAAAGTGAGATTAAGATCACCTCCTAAGATCACAACTCCTTCAGCAAAGTCTTGTTGCGAGCTTGTGTGTCACATTTCCAAACAGATTGAGAGGTGTTTGGAGCATGTACGAGTATTTTCCCAATTTCAAAACGTCTGACTTCCCCGTATCCCTGGAATTTGCCCCCTGGGTCTGTAAGGGTGGAGCGCACCTCAAATGGGAAGTTTTTATGTAAAGCAATTAAGACCCCTCTAGATGCGGCTGAGGGTGACGTACTGTGGGACCATTAATTATGTCTAAGATGGTTCAAACGCGGTACGTGGCCCTCCTTGAAGTGGGTTTCTTGTAGCAATGCTACACTCACCTTTTGTTTGTGCAACTGCTGACATATTTGACTCCTTTTGGACGGCACATTTAACTCTCTCACATCAAATGAGCAGATCTTTATGGAGGCCATGGAGGAACAGAGCGAACACCCGTTACCGGTATAGAATCTCTGCAAAATCGGAAAACACTCTGTTTTGATATCAGAGTAGAAGGAAAAAATAGGGGAGGGAAAAAAGTTAAGTAAGGTACAAAACAATATAACAACTGAGTGAACTGGTCAGACACAGCATCTTCGTATAGGACAGAAAGCCTTTTCCTATTATTATGATGAGAGAGGTTGATATCTGAGGGGAGGGGGGGTAAAGTTTGAACTATAGTAAGGCTTACCATTGGGAAATGAGCAGATAGGCAAAAGATGAGGCAAATATCTAACATCACTATTAAAGTAATAAGTAAAAAGTTAATTATGTGAAATGGCATATGGTCATCAGCTACACAAATCTTATTGGCGACTTTTTTTTTGATCACCGGGACCTACAGTTGTCTCTTGTTGTATATTCAGTGAGAGAGGGGGTGGGGGAGGAACAAAATCCTAAAATATTCTAGGGAGACGAATAACCATATTTCCTTATATACTTAACTAGAGTTCACACATATTTACTGCTGTTGGCACCTATCCACACTCTGTTATGGACTATTGTCCCTGTTGGTCCATGTTGACATCTCTGTTTACTTTTAGGTCTTCTTATCTGTCAGAAGAACAGAAAAAAAAAGATCCTGTATTTTGAGTTACAATAATTAGTGTTGGTCGAGCACCAAAGTGCCTGGGTGCTCGATCAGAACACCTTGGGATATTCTACCGAGCACCTGAGCACAATGGAAGTCAATGGGATCATTAAACCAAGCCCCCCCTGCAATGAAGAGGGGAGGGTATCTGGTTCATAGGAAAAGGTCAGAAATTGATGGAAACACCACTGAAATGGTTCGGGAACAGCATGGGGAGGATGTCTGGATGCATCTTGGACTCCCAGGTCACTGCTGGGAACGATGCAGGGGACCAGGAGAGCAGGACAGAAAGGTGCTGGTAGTGGGAGACTCTATTATTAGGGGTACCAAAGTGTTTGGGTGTTCGGCACGAACACATTGCGATATTTGTGCACTCGGCCAAGCACCCGAGTATAATGGAAGACAATGGGAGACAACCAGGCACCCCTGCTCGGAAGAGGGGAAGGTGCATGGTCCATTGGAAAAGGTCAGAAAATGACAGAAACACCACAGAAATGGATCGGGAACAGTATGGGGACGATGTTTGGATGCATCTTTGACTCCTAGGTCGCTGCAGGGAACCATTTTGTCTGCATTGTACCCCACTTTTACAGACTGACCAAAATACACACAAAACCGCCCTAAAAAAATCAATGTTACCATGAAAATTGTTAGGAAACATTATTTCCTGTATATTAAATTGTATATAAAGTGCAAGTGCTGCAAAAAATTACAAGCAAGAGGCACTCTGAAACAGCCTGTATATCACATAAAGAAAGGGCCTCATTCACATTGTGTTACAATTGTTCAGGTAGTGGGACTCCTACACTCATAAAGCCTATGCACTAAGTGAAAGGCCTGCCAAAAATTACAAGAAACCGGCACTACAATACCCCCTTTCTTACACATAAAGGAGGGCATCATACACACCCTTGAAAAAATTATCATTGATGGCCTGCTGTTGACCCCCAAAAACATTAGGTGAAATGGCCTGCTGATCTGACCATCTAAAGATTTAGTGACTCTAGTTAACCTAAGGTCGATGGCACGTCCCCATAATGGCGACAATCCATTCGGATGTCTGGCCTATCAACTGTCCATGTAATAGTCAGCTCAAAACAATTGTAAACTACGGGTAACGGGGAATCAGTGTTTGATTCCGGAGAGCTAGCCTGACAAACGGCTGCCACATCCAAGGAAAGCAAGTGGGGGGCACGCAAATTTCTCCTGACTCTGGGAGGTATTGACGATAAATAACAATACAAGACTCTTAAGATGCCCTGTTATTGGAATTAGCTATAACAAATTACAGGGAATGTCACTGTGGTATTCTGGATAAGGAAATGTTATACAGGAGAGGCCCTGCTGCCGCTTTGTTGACTCTAGATAACTTCTGCCTGATCGCATGTCCACGATCCATTTTGATATCTTCTCTATGAACTTTCGATGTTCTTTTATGCGCCTAACATGGGGACCACAGGTGAAGGTGAATCATTGTTCGATTTTGGAGAGGGCGCCTGAGAAACAAATATGGCTACCATTTCAAAGCAAGGCAACGTGAGTTGAGGGCCTGCTATTGAGCTGACCCTGTAAAAGATTTTAGGTTTGGGCCTGCATGTGAGGTGACCCTGTAAAAGGTTTTAGGTTTGGGCCTGCAGGTGAGCTGACCCTGTAAAAGATTTTGGGTTTGGGCCTGAGGGTGAGCTGACCCTGTAAAAGATTTTAGATTTGGCCCTGCAAGTGAGCTGACCCTTTTTAAGATTTGATTTTTGGTCCTGCTGGTGAGCTGCGATGGAAATGACAAACCCAACTTCATTTTGATGGCTGCATTATTCTGCAGGTGCCCATCATACAGCTCTAAAAATGCCTTTGCCATCTGTATCTTTATAATCAATCTGTGGCCTTAGTCTTGTAAAAGATTTTTCGGTTTGGGCCTGCAGGTGAGCTGACCCTTTTTAAGATTAGCTTAGCGGTCCAGCTGGTGAGCTGCGGTGGAACCGACAAATCCAACTTCATTTTGATGGCTGCATTATTCTGCAGGTGCCCATCATACAGCTCTAAAGATTCCTTTGTCATCTGTATCTTTATAATCAATCTGTGGCCTTAGTCTTTCATCCAGTCTCAGTCATTGTGCCACTATGTGTCCTCCTCATCCTGCCATCTCCATAGTATGTCACCTTGCCACTCATTTTCATCAACATGCTGCTGCTGATGCTGCCTAAAAGGCCTTAGACTGATCACCAGGCCCACAATGTAGTATTTTTTTACACCTACATTAGTTGAAAAATTGAAAAAAAAACCTGTAGATTTACTTGTATATGAAGTGAAATTGCAGAAAAAAATTACAAGGAAGAGGCACTCCTATACAACCTGTATATCACATAAAGGAGGGCCTCATTCACATTGAGTTGCGGGGCTGCAGGTGAGATGACCCTCCCTTAAGAGGGACATGAGGAGATCTTGTGCACTGATTCCCAAACTCCTCAGCATCCACAGTCAGAAGAAGATGAGGGTGGGGAATGGCAATTTGTTTTTAATGAGGTGAATGATGCAGGTGCGACACAGTTGTCAATAAGTCAGGGTCTTGTTTGGTCAACAACACAAGTCAGGAGCATGACCCTAGTGAGGAAGTGGAAGAGGGGTTGCTGGACAATGACATCACTGACCCAACCTGGGTAGGTGGCAAGCCAAGCTAGAACAGCAGTACAGAGGGGGAGGGATCCACAGCACTGCAACAGGCTGGAAGAGGCTGTGGGATGGCAAAAGGGAGAAGGCGGCGACACCAAATAGGCCCGTGTACAGTTGTCCTTAATCCAGGCCTTTGAACCAAAGCGCAAATACCCAGCCACCCACCCACAGGCCATGGCACCTAATGCACACCTTTAAAAATAGGTGGCCCAGGAAATGTTGCCATTTAGGCCTGTGAACACTGAGGCTTTCCTTAGCCTCATGGCGGCGGCCCTATATCGCTACTCAGTCCCCAGCCGCCACTATTTATCTTGGTGTGCCAGCCCCGCATTACACCATCAGGATTTTCACCACCACCACCTACATTAGTTTAAGCAAACCCCCCTTCTCCTACTCCTACTCCATTTCCACCTCAGAATTATCATCTTTCAGCCCCAGTCAGCTATCAGTCAGTAGCTGTAAGCAGTGTAGCACTGCAGTGGGGAGGCGGCAACAGGCCGGGCTGAAATTATTTTGTTTAGGTGAAAAACAGCACACCGCCACAGAGCTGTGACAGGGTATAAGGGACCAGACTGAGATGTGGCTCTCGCCACTCAACCTACAACCAGGCATGGTTGTTTGTTGTGTCTGATAATGGCCGTAACTTGTTGGCAGCTATTCAACTCGGCAAGCTCACACACATGGCAATCATACAGCTTATATGTCCCACGCTCAACAAACATTCCAAACTTAAACATTAATATAAATAAAAACATTACACACGAGAGTGCAGGTAGACAAATGGGATGGCATGTTAATTAACTTCAAAATAACTAAATAACCATAACATATTTTTAAACCCTAAACCATAAAAACAATCATTTTTTCAACCATAAATCATACAATCTATACAATAAATAACAACAATAATACAAACAAAAACAATAATAATAATAGAACAAAAATGTAATTGCTAAAAAAATTTAACCTGACAATGCTGGCGGCAGAGTACGTAGTTCCTTGGCCAACCAAGCAGGGTAGATTATGGGAAAAACACAGCAGTTCCAACAGAGGCAGGACAACACTCTGAAAGGGCTTGGACAGTTTTATGACACCCCGCCAGCACCCTCAACCTGATGCGTGTCCTAGTGTCACAAGTGTGGATTTTTTTTTGAAGATGGTGAAGAAGTTCATAGCAGACCGTGCCAGCATCCTCTGTTCCTTACAACTATTGGATGTCCAATTTGGACACGTGACACAAACTGGCACTCTACGCTTCAGAGGTGCTGGCCTGCCCTACCACCAGCGTTTTGTCAGAGCGGGTATTTGTTGCTGCTGGGGGAATAATAACTGATTAGCTCATCCGTCTTTCAACTTAAAATGCTGACAGGTCAATTCTTATAAAAATGAACAAGGCCTGGATTTCCCATGACTTCTCTACTTCAGATGAAAGTGGCTGAACATAAAGGCAATTTAAATGTGGTGTTTTTAATGTACTGGATACACTGTATTCACATGCACCTCTGCCACCTCGTCCTTCTTCTCATCATCCTTCATATCAACATGCGTTTTTGGCAGCCCTTGCTCATAATGATTTGTAGGGTCAGCTCACCTGCAGGCCCTCACATATGATTGGTAGGGTCAGCTTAGCTGCAGGCCCTCACATATGATTGGTAGGGTCAGTCCACCTGCAGGCCCTCACATATGATTGGTAGGGTCATCTCCCCTGCAGGCCCTCACATATGATTGGTAGGGTCAGCTCACCTGCAGGCCCTCACATATGATGTTTTAGAAGGTCAGCTCACCTGCAGGCACTCACATATTATAATTTTTTAGGGTCAGTTCACCTGCAGGCCCACACATATAATGTTTTAAAGGGTGAGCTCAACCGTAAGGCCCTCACATATAATGTTTTAGAGGGTCAGCTGACCGAAAGGGACTACAAAAGAATATTTTTTTTAAGGTTAGCTGACCAGAAGGCCATTTCAAATAATGTTTTTGAGTGTTAGAGCACCTGTAGGCTGTAGATATTATTTTACTCAGTTTCATTGCGCACAGGACCTGGGCCTCTGAGTGCACCATCAGCAACACGGCCACTTACACGGCCCGTACATGCAGCCTTCATAATATCAAATGTTATACAAGCTTCAAAGTATGTCACACGTACAGTAGCGTAGGATTTGCAAGTGCTTGTGCAAATAAAGAAAAATAGCAATTTGGGATGTGCATTATACTGGAGATGTAGCCCTGATAATGTCACAGACTAGTAGAGTATATGTCATTGATATGGATCAAACGCACACACAGTAGATGTGGCTCAAATTATTAAAATTAGTGCTGCAGACACTGTTTTCTGATGTAGTACAGTATTGGTCACAGAAAGACAAACACTATGGACTTTAAGCCCAGATTTGTAAAATTTGACCCAAAGAAACCCATTTCAGATGGCGTAATGTATATGTCACAGAAAAAAACACACTATGGACACTAGATTATGCCCACATTACTAAAATTTTAACTAAATAGACCCTTTTTGGATGGCGTATTAACGTATTACACCGTAGACAGCAAAAATGTGGTCAGATTCTGGGAAAAAAAACTTTTTTCTGTATTTTAATTTTTGGCCTGGATATGGCCCTGACAACGTTTATTTTTGCCCTGGATAAGGCCCTGACAACCAGCAAATACTTTGAAATGCAGATCACACAATTAACGCATTACACCGTAGACTGCAAAAATGTGGTCAGATTCTGGGAAAAAATTATTTTTTATTTTTTACTTTTTCCCAATATATGGCCCTGAAAACCACAGATGGTGTTCAAATGCAGAGCATTGAGATTAACGGATTAAACCGCAGACAGCAAAAATGTGGTCAGATTCTGGGAAATATATGTAAATTATAAAAAAAAAGTGCAACTTTGCACTTTCAGATTGCTGCCAACACACACAATAGTCCATAAAGGTTTTTTTTAGTCTTTGAAATGTTTTTAAAATGAGTAATTTGCAATCAAATTCTCCATACACTCTCTGTCCCTTCCTAACAGCAGCTGTCCCTGACTCGCAATGAGCTAAACCCACGTCAACCCGCGACAATGCGTTTCGGCCAGCCAATCACTGTAATGCCAGTAGAAAACATGACTACTGGCATTACAGTGATGACAATACTGACCTGCACGTTTATTGGCTGCTTAGCAGATGCCAAACGTGCGGGAAGGAGAGTCGAGCATGGCGCTCGAGCACATGTGGTACTCGGACGAGTACCGCCATGTGCCGAGCATAGCGATGCTTGATACGAACAGGTATTCGTCCGAGCATGCTCGCTCATCACTAGCAAGGACCTTAAAGGTAGTTTTTTTTCTGAAATACTGCTTGTACCACGAGACACACAAGAATGGCAGCGGGAGATTAGAGAGGTAAACAAGTGGCTCAAGAACTGGTGTAGGAAGGAGGGGTTTGGGTTCCTGGAGAACTGGGCCGACTTCTCTGTCAGCTACAGGCTCTATCATAGGGATGAGCTGCAACTCAATGGGGAAAGGGCAGCTGTGTTGGGGGGAAAGATGGCTAGAAGGTTGGAGGAGTGTTTAAACGAGTGACTGGGGGGAGGGTAATTATGTTATAGAATAGGAAGATAGTTCCTACCTGTTATGGGCCACACAAAGTCCAGGGAGCGCAGGTACAGCATGCACGCCAAGCACACTCTGCTTTTAACCCCGTCCGGTGCCTGCGCTCCCTGGACTTTGTGTGGCTGTCATGGCCCATAACAAGTGGGAACTAGTGTTAGGGACCACTCATGAAGGCGACCTTGACGTGGTGAGTGGCTTATTACGCTTTGGCCAAAATGTACACCAATGCCTTATTCAACATCCAGCATAAAGGCAGGGAAGAGTGCTGTTTGCAGAGTGCGATTGCATTTGTGTTTTTGCATTTGTATCTGTATTTCGCTATAGCAATGTGCACCTGCATACAGGGTTGTGCGGGCTGAACCCCCACATCTTTTTATTTGTAGCATATATTGGAGGCGTGGCGATCTCCATGCAGTCATGCACACCTGACCAGTTGGTCTGCCCTGGAGGCTGGTTTTAAAGTCAGTATAAAACTGAGTCTGCTTGTATAGCACCTACCAGTAGCCATTTGGCTCCAGGAGAAGTATATAGTGGGCTCAGCATACATCCCTGGATCCGATGAAAGCTGTAATGGCACCGGACGGGGTTAAAAGCAGAGTGTGCTTGGCGTGCATGCTGTACCTGCACTCCCTGGACTTTGTGTGGCTGTCATGGCCCATAACAGGTAGGAACTAGTGTTAGGGACCACTCATGAAGGCAACCTTGATGTGGTGAGTGGCTAACTACGCTTTGGCCAAAATGTACACCAATGCCTTATTCAACATCCAGCATAAGAGGCAGGGCAGAGTGCTGGTTGCAGAGTGCGTTTGCATTTGTGTTTTTGCGTAAGTAATGTCATAGCCAGACGCTTATTTCTGATATTTACAGACTCTATACTGACAGGGAGTGTTCCACAGGATTGGCACATAGCAAATGTGGTGCCAATATTCAAAAAGGGTGCAAAAACAGAGCCCGGAAACTATAGGCTGGTAATTTTAACATCTGTTGTGGGTAAACTGTTTGAAGGTTTTCTAAGAGATGCTCTCTTGGGGGATCTCAATGAAAATAAGCAAATAACATCATATCAGCATGACTTCCTGAGGGAACGGTCATGTCAAACTAATTTAATCAGTTTCTATGAGGAGGTAAGTTCTAGACTTGACAGTGGTGAATCAATGGATGTCGTATATATGGACTTCTCCAAAGGATTTGACACTGTCCACATAAAAGGTTAGTATATAAAATGAGAATGTTCAGACTGGGAGGTAATGTCTGTATGTGGGTAAGTAACTGGCTCAATGATAGAAAACAGAGGGTTGTTATTAATGGTACACACTCTGATTGGGTCACTGTCACTAGAGGAGTACCTCAGGGGTCAGTATTGGGCCCTATTCTCTTCAATATATTTATTAATGATCTTGTAGAAGGCTTGCACAGTAAAATATCAATTTTTGCAGATGACACTAAACTGTGTAAAGTAATTAACACTAAAGGGGGCAATATACTGCTACAGATGGCTCTGGATATATTAGACGCTTGGGCAGAGAAGTGGCAGATGAGGTTTAACACTGACAAATGTAAGGTTATTCACATAGGAAGGAATAATGCAAGTCACCCGTACATACTAAATGGTAAAACACTCGGTAACACTGACATGGAAAAGGACCTAGGAATTTTAATAAACAGTAAACTAAGTAGTAAAAAACAGTATCAGGCAGCTGCTGCCAAGGCCAATAAGATAATGGGTTGTGTCAAAAGGGGCATAGATGCCCGTGATGAGAACATAGTCCTTCCACTTTACAAATCACTAGTCAGACCACACATGGAGTACTGTGTACAGTTCTGAGCTCTTGTCAACAAGGCAGACATAGCAGAGCTGGAGAGGGTTCAGAGGAGGGCAACTAAAGTAATAACTGGAATGGGGCAACTACAGTACCCTGAAAGATTATCAACATTAGGTTTATTCACTTTAAAAAAAAGACAACTGAGGGGAGATCTAATTAGTATGTATAAATACATCAGGGCACAGTACAGAGATCTCTCCCATCAGCTGTTTATCCTCTGCGTCTGGAGGAAAGAAGGTTTGTACACAAACATAGAAAAGTATTCTTTACGGTAAGAGCATTTTTTTTTTTTTTGCCTTCCTCTGGATCAATTTGCAGGATAACAGGCCAAACTGGATGGACAAATGTCTTTTTTTGGCCTTATATACTATGTTACTATGTTGTCCGAATAGTACGTCACTTTTACAGACTGACAATAATACGCACCAAACCGAAGATAAAATCGATTTTAGAGGAAAAATTGTTAGGAAACATTCTTTCCTGTATATTTACTTTTATATAACGTGCAAGTGCTGCCAAAAATTTCAAGGAACTGGCACTCCAATACACCCCTTATTACACATAAAGGAGGGCATCATACACACACTTGATAAATTATGATTGATGGCCTGCTGGTGCCCCTTAAAAATATTAGGAGCAAGGGCCTGCTGGTGAATCTCTAAAACATTAGGGGCGAGGTCATGCTGTTGATCTGACCATCTAAAAATGCTTGTGGGTGAGGGCCTACTACCGAGCTGACCATCTAAAAAATGTTGTGGGCCAGGGCCTGTTGCCGAGCTGACCATCTAATATATGTTGTGGGCGAGGGCCTGCTGCCAAGCTGACCATCTTTAAAATGTTGTGGTCGAGGGCCTGCTACCGAGCTGACCATCTAAAAATATAGGGGTAAGGGTCTGCTGCTGAGCTGACCCTCTAAAACATTATGGTTGAGGGCCTGCTGGTGACCCACAAAAACATTATGGGTGAGGGCCTGCTGGTGACCCTCTAAAACATTATGGGTGAGGGCCTTCTGCTGAGCTAAACCTCTAAAACATTAGGATCGAGGGCAGTCTAATAAGTATGTTAGGATGAGTAGAGGGAGATTGAACCATATACCCTTTTTATCGGTGGAAGGGGTGCATGGGAATACAGTGCATTCAATACACCATAAAATACACATTTATAGTGCTTTTATTTTCAGCCGCTTATCTCTGCTGGAGAAGAGAAGACAGGTGCAATTCAGGCCTTGTTCATTTTTATAAGAGTCAACCAGTCAGCATTTTTATTGGACAGGCAGATGTGCTTATCAGTTATTATGCCGCCAGCAGCACTAAATACACGCTCTGACAAAATGCTCTAGTCAGGCCAGCACCTGCCACGTATCCAGCTTGGACATCCAATTGTTGTAAGGCACACAGTGATCACTTGGCAAGCTGGCACGGTCTTCTACATACTCCTTCACCATCTTCCAAAAATTTTCCCTCCTTGTGAAACTAGGTTGAGGGTACTGGCAGGGTGTCATAAAACTGTCCTAGGCCTTGGATAGTGTTGCCCTGCCTCTGTTGGAACTGCTGTGCATTCCCCTTGTCTCCCCTCCTCTTTTGGTCAAGGAACTATGTACTCTGCAGCCAGCGTTGTCAGCTAGAAATTTTGGGAGAATTTTTTCCACAACGACCTTCTGGTATTGTACCATTTTGCTCGTCCTCTACACCAGAGGAATGAGAGATGAGAAGTTTTCTTTGTAGCTGGGGTCGAGAGGGGTGAACAACCAGTAAACGGTGTTGGCCAAAATGTGTACAACGTGAGGGTCATGGGAAAGGCAGCATAACATAAAGTCAGCCATGTGTGCCAGAGTCCCAACAGAAAAGAATTTGCTGTCCCCATCAGGAGGATGACTCTCAATCTCCTCATCCTCTTCCTCCTCTTCTACCCATCCATGCTGAACAGAGGGAATTAAACTTCCATGGGTACTACAGTCTGTAGCGGAGGCAACCGTCTCCTGCTCCTTCTATTCATCAACCAATTTGCACTGAGAAAATGAACTGAGAGTGGTCTTCCCCCATTTCCACATCTTCCACATGCAAAGCGTCCACCTTAATTGTTAGCAGCGAGGGTTTGAGCAGACACAGAAGTGTAATGGTTACACTGAAAATATAATTACCGTGCTCACCATCTGTGTTGATTCCTCAAAGTTGCATAAAACCTCACAGAGGTCAGACATCAATGCCCACTCATCGCTTGTGAAGAGCGGAAGCTGACTTTAAAGGAGACGACCGTGCTGCAGCTGGTATTCCACTACTGCACTCTGCTGTTCATAAATCCTGGCCAACATGTGGAACATGGAGTTCCAGCACGTGCTCACGTTGCACAAAAGTCTGTGAGCTGGCAATTGCAAGTGCTGCTGCAGCGTTGCCAGACCGGCGGAAGCTGTCGATGACTTGCGGAAATGGGCACACACACAGCGCACCTTCACCAGTAGCTGAGGCAAATTGGGTAGGTTTTGAGAAACCGCTTTGGTACTGAACAGTGAGGTTCATAAAGATAAAAGGAAAATAAAATAAAAAGGAACACATGACTATAAGGTCAATTTGAGAGGAAAAGAGTGCAAGATTCCTCATTTTCAGCTGAAATAAGTATAGTTTGATTTGACATCAAAAGACACGCCCCCATTAAGAGTTACGTGACAACCAGGTGACCGATTACCAGGAATACTGCAGACCACGTGGGGCGCCACACGTCCTGCAACAACATACCCTGGAAAATCCAAGTATCGCGATGAGAACCTCGCTATATGTGCGATTTGATTCCATACAAAACGATCGAACAAACAGGACATCTATCTACCCACTGTGAGTAAATTACAATCAATCACAAGGGGTAAGAGACAACTTATATCATTAGATATTATCGATATCCATTGCGATCTTTATGTTTATTGGAATTGTATACAATAAAAGCACCGCAATACATATGTCATTTGGGACTTTGTACAGCAGAAATACCACCATATTTTAAGGCCATTTTTTTTTATATTTATGCAATCAGGAAAGTTTTATACTTGGTATCTATCAAGGATACAACCAAAAGGATAGACATTTGTTTTTATTGACATTGTTGTTTATATTGTCTTTTATTGCATATTATTGTTTTTTGCAGATTTTTATCCGTGACAATAAATTATTTTAATACTATATACATGTGTGGACAAATTTAGAGTGCCCCCCATCCAGTTTAATATATACCACTAGGTTGAACACGTGGGCTAGGCAAGGAATGTGCGTGAGCTTACTGAACTTTAAAGCCGCTACCAAGTTACAGCCATTGGCCTCATGCACACGACCGTTGTGTGCATCCGTGGCCGTTGTGCCGTTTTCCGTTTTTTTTCACGGACCCATTGACTTTCAATGGGTCCGTGGAAAAATCGGAAAATGCACCGTTTGGCAGCCGCATCCGTGAGCCGTGTTTCCTGGCCGTGAAAAAAATATGACCTGTCCTATTTTTTTCACGGCCAACGGTTCACGGGCCCATTCAAGTCAATGGGTCCGTGAAAGAACACGGATGCACACAAGATTGGCATCCGTGTCCGTGATCCGTGGCCGTAGGTTTTAGTTTCATACAGACGGATCCGAAGATCCGTCTGCATAAAAGCTTTTTCAGAGCTGAGTTTTCACTTCGTGAAAACTCAGATCCGACAGTATATTCTAACACAGAGGCGTTCCCATGGTGATGGGACGCTTCTAGTTAGAATACAATACAAACTGTGTACAAGACTGCCCCCTGCTGCCTGGCAGCACCCGGGCTCTTACAGGGGGGTATGATAGTACAATTAACCCCATCATATCCCCCTGTAAGAGATCAGGGCTGCCAGGCAGCAGGGGGCAGACCCCCCCCTCCCCAGTTTGAATATCATTGTGCGGCCCCCCCCCCTCCCCTGTTGTTAACTCGTTGGTGGCCAGTGTGCGCCCCCCAACCCCCCCTCCCTCCCTCTATTGTTTTAATACATTGGGGCCAGTGTGCGCGCGCCCCCCCAACCCCCCCTCCCTCCCTCTATTGTTTTAATACATTGGGGCCAGTGTGCGCGCGCCCCCCCAACCCCCCCCCCCCTCCCTCCCTCTATTGTTTTAATACATTGGGGCCAGTGTGCGCGCGCCCCCCCAACCCCCCCTCCCTCCCTCTATTGTTTTAATACATTGGGGCCAGTGTGCGCACCCCCCCCCCCTCCCCAGCCCCCCCCCCCCCCCCCGATCATCGGTGGCAGCGGAGTAGAAGATTTTCATACTTACCTGGCTGCTGGCTGCTGCGATGTCTGCGTCCGGCCGGGAGCTCCTCCTACTGGTAAGTGACAGGTCTGTGCGGCGCATTGCTGTCACTTACCAGTAGGAGGAGCTCCCGGCCGGACGCAGACATCGCAGCAGCCAGCAGCCAGGTAAGTATGAAAATCTTCTACTCCGCTGCCACCGATGATGATTACAATGGGGGGAGGGAGGGGGGGGGGGGTTGGGGGGGTGCGCACACTGGCCCCAATGTATTAAAACAATAGAGGGAGGGAGGGGGGGTTGGGGGGGCACGCGCACAATGGCCCCAATGTATTAAAACAATAGAGGGAGGGAGGGAGGGGGGTGCGCACACTGGCCACCAACGAGTTAACAACAGGGGAGGGGGGGCCCACTGGCCACCAATGAGTTAAAAACAGGGGGGGGGGGGGTCTGCCCCCTGCTGCCTGGCAGCACCTGCCAGGCAGCAGGGGACAGTCATGTACACAGTTTTTTTGTATATTCTAACCTGAAGCGTCTCCATCACCATGGGAACGCCTCTGTGTTAGAATATACTGTCGGAAATGAGTTTCACGATGTAGCTCATATCCGACAGTATATTCTAACATAGAGGCGTTCCCATGGTGATGGGGACGCTACAAGTTAAAATATACCATCGGATTGGAGAAAACTCCAATCCGATGGTATAACAGAACTCCAGACTTTACATTGAAAGTCAATGGGGACGGATCCGTTTGAAATGGCACCATATTGTGTCAACATCAAACGGATCCGTCCCCATTGACTTGCATTGTAATTCAGGACGGATCCGTTTGGCTCCGCACGGCCAGGCGGACACCAAAATGACTTTTTTTTCATGTCCGTGGATCCTCCAAAAATCAAGGAAGACCCACGGACGGAAAAACGGTCACGGATCACGGACCCACGGACCCCGTTTTTGCGGGCCGTGAAAAAAAACTGTCGTGTGCATGAGGCCATTATCAGACACAACCATGCCTGGTTGTAGGTTGAGTGGCGAGAGCCACAGCTCAGTCCGGTCCCTTATCCCCTGCCACAGCTCTGCGGCGATGTACTGTTTGTTACCTAAGCAGATCAGTTTAAGCCAGGCCTGTTGCTGCTTCCCCACTGCAGTGCTACACTACTTCCAGCTACTGACTGATGTCTGACTGGTGCTACAAGATGATAATTCAGAGGTGGTAGTGGAGGAGGAGGCGGAGGAGGAGATGGGGGTTAGAGAAGTGGATGTGCTAGCTGATGGTGCTTGCGAAGGTCCAGGTGCATGGTGGGAGGCATCTGGGCCTGCGTCTTGGACAGGGGATTGGCCAGCACATAACACAGGGGAAGAGGAGGCAGTGGTCTGACCCACAGACACTGGTTTTGGACCCAGGCGTTCAGCCACCTATTAGGGTGCTTTAAAGCCATGTGGCGGATCATGCTGGTGGTGAGGTTGCTAGTGTTCATGCCCCTGCTCATTTTAGTCAGTTTGCAAATGACAATTCTTTCTATCATCAGCACTTTCATAAAAAAAGCGTGAGAATAGTTGTGGGCCTGTTTGGTGTGGCCCGCCTTCTGTCTTTTGCCACCCCACTGCCTCTTCCAGCCTTGTATCATGGATCAGTGTGTTTCTTGTGCTCTGGCAGCAGACACGGTTTCACCGCGCCCAGGGCTGTGTGCGCGATCAACAGTGCGGCTACTTCCCCGTCCCTTACTGCTCGCCTTGTGCATATTAAATGGTATTTATACTTGCAGGTATGTCACACGTACAGTAGTTTGTAAGTGTATGCTCAAATAAAATACACAGAATGTCACTGATATTTTTAGGATACGCACACGTTAAACAGGAGGTATAGTGCAAGTAATGTTACAGTCACCACTGCCTAATAAAAAATTACACTGAATAAATGTCAGGAGTGGGTCCAAAACACAAAAGAGATGCAAATATTTCTATTACATTGTATATATGTTTTGGACCCACTCTTGTTTTTTTGCTTACAATGACTGATCAAATACTGACCATCTGAAAGAGGCTTTACTGATGCTCAAAATACAAGCTTTGTTTTCTTTTGAGTTTTCTGATCTTCTGACAGATCAGAAGAGTAGAAAAATAAACAGTGATGTGAACATTGCCTTACTTGCACTGCTACTGCCCCTCCTCCCCACTCTGTCATGGGGCCACTATTGTCACTGTTACTGCCACTGTGGCTGCTGCCACCCTTTTATGGGACCACTTTTGTCACTGTTGCTGCCACCCTGCTGCCACCCTCGCCACTCTGCTATGGGGCCACGCACAGTAAATCTACAGCTAACAAAAGCAATTAAAAGGCATGTGTTTGGACTGCCACAACATGCATTGAAAGAACTATTTTTTTATCGACTACTTTAGTGGTGCTGCCTCAATTTCTTTATTTTGTTCCACTAAGGAGCAGGGGCGGACTGGGCCGGGGGGCAGGGGGGCAATTGCCCCCCGGGCCTCCCTGGCTTGCTGTCCCGGCCGGCCGGCCGGGCCGGAATAAACAGCCGCTTTATGCCAGGGAGACGGGGAGCAGGGGAGCAGTGGAGGCGTGTTGCCGGCAGCCTATCAGACAGGCCGCCGGACCGGCGCAGGCGGCGCGATGACGTCATCGGCGCGATGACGTCATCGCGCCACCTGCGCCGGTCCTGCGGCCTAACTGAGCCGCTGCCGTAAAGTGATTGCAGTGTGTGCTGGCTGGAGGCGGGACCGGAGTAGTCCAGAGAAGCAGGGAGGTAAGTATGTCTGACTGACATATTTTTTTTTTTTCTTTATTTCTGTCCCTATCTGGCTACTACTGGGCTGGCACTTTATGAGGGGGGTGGGGGGCAGGGGGCACAATCTGGCTAGTGGTGGCTACTCCTGGCACATTATAGGGGGGCCCCCCCTAATCTGGCTACTACTGCCAGTAGTAGCCAGATTAGGGGGGGCCCCCCTATAATGTGCCAGGAGTAGCCACCACTAGCCAGATTGTGCCCCCGTGCCCCCCTGCCCCCCACCCCCCTCATAAAGTGCCAGCCCAGTAGTCTACTGGGCTGGCACTTTATGAGGGGGGTGGGGGGCAGGGGGGCACGGGGGCACAATCTGGCTAGTGGTGGCTACTCCTGGCACATTATAGGGGGCCCCCCCCTAATCTGGCTACTACTGGGCTGGCACTTTATGAGGGGGGTGGGGGGCATGGGGGCACAATCTGGCTAGTGGTGGCTACTCCTGGCACATTATAGGGGCCCCCCCCCAATCTGGCTACTACTGGGCTGGCACTTTATGAGGGGGGTGGGGGGCAGGGGGCACAATCTGGCTAGTGGTGGCTACTCCTGGCACATTATAGGGGGGCCCCCCTAATCTGGCTACTACTGGGCTGGCACTTTATGAGGGGCTGCAGGGGGGCACAATCTGGCTAGTGGCTACTCCTGGCACATTATAGGGGGCCCCCCCCTAATCTGGCTACTACTGGGCTGGCACTTTATGAGGGGGGTGGGGGGCACAATCTGGCTAGTGGTGGCTACTCCTGGCACATTATAGGGGGGCCCCCCTAATCTGGGTACTACTGGGCTGGCACTTTATGAGGGGGGTGGGGGGCAGGGGGGCACGTGGGCACAATCTGGCTAGTGGTGGCTACTCCGGGCACATTATAGGGGGCCCCCCTAATCTGGCTACTACTGGGCTGGCACTTTATGAGGAGGGTGGGGGGCAGGGGGGCACGGGGGCACAATCTGGCTAGTGGTGGCTACTCCTGGCACATTATAGGGGGCCCCCCTAATCTGGCTACTACTGGGCTGGCACTTTATGAGGGGGGTGGGGGGCACGTGGGCACAATCTGGCTAGTGGTGGCTACTCCTGGCACATTATAGGGGGGCCCCCCTAATCTGGCTACTACTGGGCTGGCACTTTATGAGGGGGGTGGGGGGCAGGGGGGCACAGGGGCACAATCTGGCTAGTGGCTACTCCTGGCACATTATAGGGCCCCCCCTAATCTGGCTACTACTGGGCTGGCACTTTATGAGGGGGGTGGGGGGCAGGGGGGCACAATCTGGCTAGTGGCTACTCCTGGCACATTATAGGGGGGCCCCCCCTAATCTGGCTACTGGGCTGGCACTTTATGAGGGGGGTGGGGGGCAGGGGGGCACAATCTGGCTACTCCTGGCACATTATAGAGGGGCCCCTATCTGGCTACTCCTGGCACATTAGTGGGGGGGCCCTATCTGGCTACTGGCACATTAGTGGGGGGCCTATGGCTACTGACAGATTATAGGGGGGGGCTATGGCTACTGGCACATTATGGGGGACCTATGGCTACTGGCACATTATGGGGGACCTATGGCTACTGGCAGATTACAGGGGGGGCTATGGCTACTGGCAGATTATAGGGGGGGCTATGGCTACTGGCAGATTATAGGGGGGGCTATGGCTACTGGCAGATTATAGGGGGGCTATGGCTACTGGCAGATTATAGGGGGGCTATGGCTACTGGCAGATTATAGGGGGGGCTATGGCTACTGGCAGATTATAGGGGGGCTATGGCTACTGGCAGATTATAGGGGACCTATGGCTACTGGCACATTATGGGGGACCTATGGCTACTGGCAGATTACAGGGGGGGCTATGGCTACTGGCAGATTATAGGGGGGCTATGGCTACTGGCAGATTATAGGGGGGCTATGGCTACTGGCAGATTATAGGGGGGCTATGGCTACTGGCAGATTATAGGGGGGGCTATGGCTACTGGCAGATTATAGGGGGGGCTATGGCTACTGGCAGATTATAGGGGGGCTATGGCTACTGGCAGATTATAGGGGACCTATGGCTACTGGCACATTATGGGGGGCATATGGCTACAGGCACATTATAGGGGGGCCCTATGTGGCTACTGGCACATTATAGGGGGGCCCTATGTGGCTACTGGCACATTATAGGGGGGCCCTATGTGGCTACTGGCACATTATGGGGGGCCTATGGCTACTGGCAGATTATAGGGGGGCTAAGACAAGAGGGAACAACACCTGAATGAAGAAAGAAAAGGAGTAACAGTAACTCCATGTTCTTTTTGTATGACCTTTGGACTTTCTTACTGATCTCTACGTCACACCTCTGTTCGGTTTTGAAATTTTTATTTCGGTGCACCTCTAGTTAAAACTCTGACATGCCATTACCTAGGGGTGGGCGATTTGGCCTAAAATCTATATTGCGATTTAATTTTAAGCATGTGCGATATATATCGCGATATATTGTTTTCTATATTTGGGGGGCGTGTTTAAACTTTTTTTTTTTTTTTTTACTTTTTATTTAATAACTATTAGCCTCCTTAAGGGCTAGAACCCTTGTCATATTCACCCTAATAGAGCTCTATTAGGGTGAATATGACTTTACACTCTCCCTGCTGCCCTGTGCTTTGTGTACGCAACAGCAGGGAGCTGAGTCCCCTCCCCTAAACAGTGCCATCCACAGATCCCCCTCCCCTAAACGGTGCCATCCACAGATCCCCCCCCCCCTAAACGGTGCCATCCACAGATTCCCCCCCCCTTCCCCCGACGTTTATACATTTATAAACTAATCAGTAACTTTATTAATTGGTGATGTATTTACTGACGATGTATCGTCTATATCGCCCACCCCTACCATTACCCCTTCTTCCGGTCAACACTGACAGAGAGGTATTTTTAAAATGTAGAAAAACAAAATCAAATAAAGTAGATTACTATACAAATTAACCCTTTATGGTGATTATCTGCAACTGAGGTGCAGATTTGTTTTGCACCCTAAGGAGTTAATTTTTTGTTTTATCCCCACATGACTTACATCATACTCCTTTATCACTGAGGGTGTTATTTAATAAGCTGCAAAATAAATACCTGTCCCGAAATGAAGGGAGCTGAAGCTTCTTCGACTATTCACTTCAGACCTGTACGGCTAATTTTATCGCTTTGTCTCCCTTCACTTCCCCTTTAGTTAAGCTGAACAGCCTCAGGACTTTTGGCTGAACCAAAGGGAGTATTCTGGTTAGCTCAGCCGATCCAACATCTGGGTCTGCTGAGGCAAACATTCGTCAGTTTATTCACTTTTGTACGGGCTATTCTCTCAGGGGCCAAACAGCAGAAAGTGAACAGCCGAATGTTCAGCTTAATCCTTTGGCTCCTTAGTGAACCCCCTATGTTTTTTAGTGACATCGCACATTGTATGCCACATTAGTTTGCAAACTTTGTTGTTAGTAGATCTAAAGGAAATTGTACAATCAGATTGTAAGGTGTGTGTTGAGCTTTAGGGTTCCATTGCAAAGGCCTCCTCTGGATGCCCAACGCTCCAGTAAGTAATGCTTGTGCGGTGGTGCCCTTACACCTGTGGGAGCACACTGGCATGGCATGCCCTCACCTTCGGGTCACCTTAGATGATTGGCATATATGAAGCTTTAATTTGTATTTTGGATATGTACTATAAAGCCCTTATTCCTGTCCTAATTGTTACTCCCTTTTATTTGTTTGATGTCCAGCAAACAGTTTAGTTCATTCCTTATTGATAAATATGGAGAGCATACCATCAAAAAGCGAGAAAAGGGCTAAAGAGCTTGACATAGCAGGAAAGGATCCTAAGCAAATGAAATTATCATTTGCAGTGGTGAGTTGAAAGTTTAGAAGTTGTAAAGCAGGGGTAGGCAGCCTTCTGCACTGCTCATAATGTTCATAATTTTTATATGACTTTTTGTAGGGTCATGGTGCAACAGTACCCAAAGAAAGACCAACAGAGGTTTGCACAGACCAAGATAGGCTTCCAGTGAGGCAAGATGTGCTAGTTGAAGAGGAGTTGAGAACACAAAGTCCAAGTAGCTTAATAGAGAAGGAGTTGGACTTTGAAAGCAGTTCTGAAATGACTATTATAGAACAATCACCCATTCCTTGCTCTGAAGCTACAAGCTTTCATGATTTAGAAAGCGGTAGAACAGAAGAAGAGTCTGCATCTTCTGATGTTCAGTTTGACACCACCAAAACTCTCTTTAGTCTTCCTTCTACATGTTCCATGGCAGAAAAAAATTACATTTATGCAAATGCATCCAGTGCAACCAAGCACTACCGATTGTGAAGGCCTTCCCTTTAAAGAAATCGATTTTTATTTCCGTAGAAATCTAAATGGAGATCTTATTAGGCGTTCATGGCTCACTTGCAGAGTAAACAATAGAAAGCTTGAAGCTTTTTTTTGCAGTATCTGCATAGCATTTTCAAATTCCACTTCATCGTTCACTAGTGGGTGTACAAATTTTAGGCATTGTTATCAGGTTACTAACAAACATGAGATATCAAAAACTCACCGTGAAGCTGTGAACACCTATTTTACTATAACGAAGAGCAAAGGCATTGATACATTGATAAACCAGGCACATGCTTCAAAAAGAAAGAAGGAGATACTTCAAAACATAGAAGTAATGAAACGAATCTTTGATATTGTTAAACTGCTAGCAAAACAAGGATTACCTTTTCGTGCCCATGGAACTAATGAATCATTATATAATTTGAATAATGCTGAAATTAACCATGGAAACTTTCTAGAAATGGTTTTATTTCTCTCGAATTATGACGTTCCGCTTAAAAATCACATTCGGAAATGCATTTCTGAAAGTGAAAAGAGTAAAAAACAGAGATGACTCCTGGGAAAACAGACAGCTGGCCGTGGATCACTTGTGACATTTTTGTCATATAACACAGTAAAAAAAGTTATTATGGCAATCGTTCAGACCATGAAGTCATCAATAGTGTCTGAAATTGGTGAAAAGAGATTTAGCATCCAAGTAGATTCTACACAAGATGTTGGAGTAGTTGACCAAGCTACTGTGGTTGTTAGATATGTAAAAGAGGAATCTGTTAAGGAACGTCTCATCTCTGTTTTACCGGTAAAAGATACATCTGGAAGAGGACTCAATGAACTTTTAATGTCAAGTTTTAAAATTCTTGGACTGGATTACAAAAAAATAGCAGGAGAGTCTTTTGATGGAGCAGCAAACATGAAAAGTGCTTATGTGGGGTTGCGTGCTCAGATTGCAAAGGAAGTGCCTAATGCTGTCTACATTTGGTGCTATAGTCACATTTTAAACCTGTGCATATCTGACTGCTGTGATGTTTTAGAGGCAAAAACTTTTTTTGGTCTTCTACATCGCCTAGCAACATTTATTGGGGACTCTCACAAGAGAATGAATGTCTGGAGGGATCAGCTTGATAAGAGATGTGGGCATGAGAAACTTCTCAGGTTGCAAAAAATTGGGGAGACAAGATGGTGGGCCAAAGATAAAGCCCTCCACTGGCTATTTGGAGAAAAACACTCACTATTTTTGGACACTTTAGAAGTGTTATTGTTGATTTCACAGTTCAAACAGTCTGATTCAAAGACTACTTCAGAGGCTTCTTCTCTGTCAGAAAACCTATGTTTGTTTAAGACCATTTTAACTGCACATCTATTTTTGGCTATTTTTGATGTTATTGGCCCTGTTTCAAGATATCTTCAAACAAGTGGTCTTGACTATATGGTTGCATGGAGAATGGTGGAAAGTACAGTTGACCAACTAAAAAAAATTGAGTTTTCTTATATAAAAGAGAAAGCAAAGCAGTTTGCAAAAAAAAATAAATGACCTAATCATAGAAAGAGAGGGCCTTGATTCCCTGGAAGTTGAGTCAGAGCTACAAGAGAGAAGAATTGGGCGAAAAAAGCGTATGCCTGGCGAATCCTCAATTGATGAACGTCCTATTAGTGAAACCCAACGTTTTCGAGTTGAAGTTTTTAGACCAATTCTGGATCAGATTATTGGAAGCCTGGATGAGCGATTTTCTGAAAACAAACAATTAGTTCAGGACTCCCAATACTTGGATCCTCGTTTCTTTGACAAAATCAGAAAAGATCCAAATGTGTTAGAGGCAGGAGCACTACAAAGAATTTCTCAATTGGCAAACGTGGATGAATCGGGTCTGAAAACTGAGCTACAGAGTTTTGCCAACTTGTTCCCACATCTTAGAGAACATGAGAGCGGGAAGGTAAACATAGTTCCTATTAGCTGTCAGCAAGAAGATGATGATGATGATGATTATCTGGATACTAATCCTGTTAATACTGATGCTGATAATGAGGACTGGGGCTCCTGTAACAAATGTTTTCTTTGCTGTCACCGATTTCTTGTAAAATACAATCTTTTTTCAACTGCTTATGAAAATCTCTCTGTAGTTTATGAATACCTGCTAACACTATCATATACTCAAGTGGCATGTGAAAGAGCATTTAGTAAGTTAAAACTTATAAAGACTCGCCTAAGAGCCACCATGGGGCAAGAACTTCTTGATGCACTTATGATAATGTCAGTTGAAAGAGATCTTTTGGAACTTGTTCAATTTCCAGATGTTCTTGAAAAAATTCGGAAGACCTCTCCTTTGATGAGGTCTTTGCTAACGGTTTGAAATTTTTGAGAAAAACATACCTCTCCAAATGTTAGTATGGTGTATGCAATACATCATAATATGTTCTGCACTAAGCAGTTGTAATATGCACTTAACTATTTGAAAAAAAAGATGTTCTCATGTTTGTTTGCTAGTGTGAAAAAAAAAAAAAAAAACAATTCAAGAAATGCATGTCCTTTTAATTTATGTTTTGCTTCTGTATATCGGATTAAAGTTCTCTATTTATTTTAAAGTCTTACAGTGTGACTTGTTTAGAAGTGCACCAAAAAGCAAATTTCAAAACGAAACAAAAATAGTCAAGCCGAAACAGAACATTTTTTTAAATTTACATTTTTCATCATAAACTTTTAATTTCATTCATTTTTTATTAAATAATTAGATTTTTTTACTTTACTTTTAGGGGCTTCGGGGAAATATTAGGGGTCTAAACAGACGCCTAATATTTCCCTTTTAAAATAGAAAAAGCAATTGAGGACACAAAGTCCTCAATCTCTATTTCTGTATCCCCTGTTACAAATGAACAGGAACCCTCTATATTGAGAGTTTCTGTTCATTCAGAACATGAGGACAGAGTGTGTTTACTATAATTACAACTATGAATGAACACACCTGTATATCACTTTCTTTTTATTCCTAATTGTGGACACAGTAAACATGTTAGGTTCTCAATTATTTACAAACACTCAGTGATCGCTGATCACTGCGTGTTTGTGCCTCACTCTGCTTCCTGACACAATGTCACGGGAGGCTGAGCAGGCGGTGCGGAGAGGAGAGCTCAATCTCCTGGGACAGCACTGCAAGCTGTCTCTGCCCACACACCACTCTGCCAATCTGAGACAGGAGGCTGAGCATTGTGGAGAGGAGACGTCGGCCACTCACTGCGCTCTCCTCCCGTAGCGCTCGGATGGCTGACACAGTCTCTCCCTCCCCCTGCTCGGACACAGAGCAGCGCCCAGGGGGGAGGAGAGAATACACGGATGCAACACTGTATCAGCCATAAAATGACACTTTCGGCATTATACCAAAAATGCCATTTTCGGCTGATATGTTTCGGCGGCTGATATATCGGCGCATCCCTGGTTTATTTAGTTTTCCTGTGTTGTAATTTACATGGCTGACGAAAGTGGCAAGGGGGGGGGGGAGGGTCAGTGGGCCTCTGGGTGTTACTTGCCCCCTGGGCCAAAAGTTGCCAGTCAGCCCCTGCTAAGGAGCCATTGCACTGCAGGGGTGCACACAGGTTTTTTGCTGTACTGAAAGGCGCTGTATGCTTTGCTTTTCTATTTAACAGAAGGGATGAACTATGAATCTTGGTGCTCTGCACAGTGATGTAGAGGGCGATAAATTACATCTGTTATAGTGATGGCACAGTACCTACAGAACGGATTAACTATGAATGTGGGTGCACTAGAATGTAATTCATACGGCAATACACTCTCCCTGTAGTTTAAGTTCCAAATCTTCACACTGACATTGGGCCACCAAGTGGGAGGCATACCTGATTTATTGTGATTCTTGACAAATTAATTATAGCACATCAAATTTCTTGTTGAAATTTGGTGAATCGTCTGAATTAATTTTTTCAAAACTTCACTCATCTCTACTCTAAATGTTTGGACATTTGAGATTATAGTTTATAACAGAAAATGTCAGTTTTCAAAAACATTTGACATTTCATGTAACAATTGAATGTGTTTAATCACATCACAGTCACAGTAAACATACTGTAGAAGTTTCTACCAAAACACACAGGACCTTATTTTGCTAGTTTTAGATCAGATGTTTTCTCTTTCTGGTGGCAGCTAATCATACAAAGATATAACAAATTGTTTTGTGCAGTTATCTCAACACACTTCACTCCCTGGAGATATTGATCTCATATAGCCTTAAGGAACATGCCTCTTAATTGACTGCTGCAATAAATGTTTCAGGGAAAGTAATTTTTTGTGGATCTCATGAAATTGACACATGAAATAATGATCAGCTAGAAGTCATTACTTATTCCATGATAAATGGAATAATAATGTGCTTCTTTAACAGAAGTCTAGTGGTCATAAAATGAATTAGTTTGTTGTACTGCAAGCCTTGGAGAACTCATTACATTTTTTTATAAGTTATTTATCAAAGTGAAGATCTGCAATAAAAAAATAAAAAATCTTTAACTTAATCACCTATAATCTTACATTTCAGAGATCCCTATCTGAATTGATGAGAAATGTGTTTTAGTGATCAGAAACTCCACACATCATTATACATTTTATTCACTAATGTGTTTTAAATGTGTCAACCAAGTGTCAGCTTACTACTAGACTCTTCTGTCCCTTGAGCAAATGGAAGGGTTTGCCAGGGATTTGATTTATTTCCCCCAAAGTACAAAACTGTAGAAAGATTTCTATGCTCCCTATTTTTCACAGTCACCATAATCTTAGAAAATAGACTAGGCTTTTTAAAGTATTGTACATCTTGCTGAATGTTTTATACATTGAATACTAAACATATAACTCAAATTTTATGAAGAAATATATTCGCAATCAAAAAAATTAATAAGAATCATATAAGGTTTTGGACTTCTAGAGTCTTTTCACACTGTACCCATCTGCATCACTCTACCGCTCTGCTAAGTCTCCAATAACATCTATGTTCTATCTAGAACATCTAGAACAGGCATGCTCAACCTGCGGCCCTCCAGCTGTTGTAAAACTACAACTCCCACAATGCCCCGCTGTAGGCTGATATGCTGTATGCTGTTCGGGCATGCTGGGAGTTGTAGTTTTGCAACAGCTGGAGGGACGCAGGTTGAGCATGCCTGATCTAGAACATATATGTGTGTTTTTGAGGAGGCAGTGATTATTTGGGAGATCCTTTTAACCCTTTCACCCCCGGAGTTTTTTTTTTTTTTTTTTTCGTTTTTTTTTTCCGTTTTGCGCTCCCTTTCCAGAGCCATAACTTTTTTTGGCCTCCTGCACAAGAATGTATTTGTTCCGTTCCGTGCATTGGGGACCGCAATGCACGGGCAACCTCTGCGCGGTAGCTGGGATGGATCCAAAACCATTCAACTTGAAAGGGTCGGCATCCGTCTGTTCCGCAAAAAGATAGAGCAAGTTCTATCTTTTTCTGTGACGGAAGTCCAGAACGGAACCCCACAGAAGCACTCCGTAGTGCTTCTGTAGTGTTCAGTTCCGTGTTTCCATTCTGCATTTCCGGATTTGCAAACCCATTCAAGTCAATGGATCTACATATGTGATGCGGAATGCACATGGAATGGTGCCTGTGTATTGCGGATGCATATGCAGTCCGCAATACGGCAAAGGGACACCTACGTTCATGTGCTGGAGGCCTTATTTGTCTGTTCACATAGCCATATGAGGGCTTGTTTTTTGCGGGACAAGTTGTACTTTCCAATGCCACCATTTAATATTCCATATGATGTAGTGGGAAGAGGGAGAAAAATTCCAAATGGAATGAAATTGCAAGAAAAAAAGCAATTCCACAACAGTTTTACGTTTTTTATATTTACGACATTTGATGTTTGATAAAACTGACCAGTAACTTTTATTCTACAGGTGAGTACGAATCTGGCGATACCGTATATGTATAGTTTCTCTTGCATTTTGATAGTGCTAAAAAAAAAAAAAAATTTTTGTTGTCGTATTTTGACCCCTATAACTTTTTTGTACTTATGTGTACGGAGCAGTTTGGGGGCTCATTTTTTGTGGAGCGTTCTGAACTTTTCATTGATACCATTCTGGGGTGTGTATGAATTTTTTTTTATCACTTTTTACTTATTTTTTGGTAGAAAATTAGGCGACCAAAAATGGTGAGTCAGCCATTTGGAAGCTTTTCTCCGTTTGCTGTTTGCCTTATGGGGAACATATTTTAATATTTTTATACTATGGGCGTTTTCACACATCACGACACCAATGATGTGTATTTTTAAAAAATTTTTAGCTCTTTTATTTTTATTTTAGGAAAAAGGGGGTAATTTTTATGTTTTTTTATTTTTATTTTTTTACACTTTTTTTTATAGTTCCCATAGGGAACTATAACATGAAATCATCTGATTGCTATTGTCATAGACTCCAATGCACTAGCATTGGAATCTATGATGATTTTACTAGTTTCGTATTGAGCCCTCTAACAGGCAAGGGCTCCATAGGAAATACTATCCAGCAGCCTCCTGTCATTCACAAAGACAGGGGCTGCTGCATAAACGCTCTGGCTCCTCCGATTACCACATGGTGGAGCCGGAGCATCACCAGAAGAGCACACTTCCAGTGTTTCATGTGCTCAGATGCCGTGGTCAGGATTGACCACGACATCTGAGGGGTTATTTGTCAGCGATCGGCATTACTGCTGGTAGCAGACATGAGCCGCGGGTGTCTGCTATAAGAAGCAGGCAGCCACCCGCTGCTATGGAATCCGCTCTGCTCAGGAGCGGGTGCCATCTTTAAAGACCCGGCCACCGCCGTACTATTATGGTGCTGTGGGTAAGGGGTTAATCGCTGATAGCCTAATATGTAAAACGTGTTTTCTTGTCATACACTAGGAGGACAGGGAAATGTGGTACAATATTTCATTAGTAGCCAGTTTACAATACCATTGGTGCTCAATGGCACGATGATCTATGTAGAAACTATGTAGCTTTGGTTGGTCATTGCCAGGAAAAAAACACTTAATTTAGTATGCATTTTTTGTTTTGACTGTGCATGACACTAGTAGATGGTGTAATGTCCTGTTTCTCTCGGGTCAATATATTTAAAGGGGTTGTCCAAGTTCTTCATTTGTTTTTAAAATGACAGGGACACTATCTGAAAAATAAAAAATATATACTTACTCTCCTGTCATAGCAGCCATAATATGCCCATATACCACATGTGACATCAACAGCCAAGGGTGGACTAAAAATGAGTGTCACAATGTTGCAGAATTAAATGCCACAGTGAGGCACAAAGTACTGCCAATGTAGAACAAAATATTACAGTGCAACTCAAAACACTGCCCCATCAGCACAAAACAAGTCACCAGAAGCTGCCACTTGGTGATAGCCAGCTATAACTGCCATGTTCTGTCCTCCTCCTTCATCAGTCGTCTCTAAGTAAAATGTGAAAGACAGAGCTACCAAATATTAACAAGACTACTGCACTACATACCTATCAATTCCTGTGTTGCCTCTTACTTCTTATTCTAAATTTGGCATAGACTGTCATGATGACTTCTTTAAGACACATTTCATCTCTGCAAAGTCTGACACACAGTTATTCACTTTTTCATAATTCTCTCCACTTCTCAGAACAAATTCTGTAGCCTGGTGCCCCAATAATGTCATTCTGCTGCCACCTCATATTCTGTGTGTGCTGTGTTCCCCGGTGCTTCACATACTATATTGCAGAAACATTAATTTCCCCAGTAGTTATAATACCTTCTATAGTGGCTTAAGTAGTAAAATCGTCTTCTAGAATCAAACCAGTAGAAATAAAGCCTCACATAGTGCCATAATGCCCCCGATAATAATAAAGTTCTCTATAGTTTCCCAGTAGCACCAGTGCCCAAAATAGTGGGAGTAGTAATAATGCTATAAAGACCCCCCATAGTGTCATAGTTGTTGTGCTTTTTCATAAGTGTAAACATTTATATTAACTTATTTTAGTTATAATGGGTATTCATTGCCTTTAAGAGCAATGTTGATTTATATTCACTGTTTTGTATGAAGTTTCATGTAGGCCAAAGTAAGTCCATGAGAAGATTACTGTGCCGTTCGAAAGCTAGTGTTATTGTAACAACATATTATACATTTAGAAAGTTAGAAGATACGCCGCACCTGCAGATTCTGAGGCTTCATTGTTTTTCCTATCTGAACAGGAATTCTACAGTGTGAGAATGGTCTAGATGTTCCTCAAAGTATACATTCATGTATCAAAGTTTGTCCCTCAGCCCTGAGACAAGGCCCCAGATGTCAGAGGTGTGAAGTGTTGAAAATATGTATGAGTTAACCCTTAATGGTATGATGCTTATTGCTTATACAACAGTTCCATCTAGATATAAGCGGTTAATACTACATCAGTAGCAAAATTGCATTCTGGGTAGTATTATGACGCCATGCTCCTTATCCATGCACACACCCCTCCAACAATGATTGGAAAGTTCCAAACTCGGAGGGCGTGTTCATCTGATAAGTTTTGGGTTAAGAAACCAGTTACCAGAAAGAGAAAAAAAAGGAAAAGAAAAAGGGAGAAAGGAAAAAAAAAAAGAGAAACAAACATTGGGATTATAGATCTCTGGAGAATCATTTGGATTATTGGGAAAAACTCTTGAGAGCTGGCTGCCCCAAGACTCTGCACATCACTTGACCTTTGGGTAATGTATATTTTGTTTTATGTAGTATTGATCTAAATTAATTGGCTTGATACTTAGCCAGATACCCGCTCATTTACCTTAGTTGCTACATCCGTATTTTCTCTGATTTCAGTTACGATGCATATAACTGAAACAAGGGGATAATATTGGAGAAACTCTTTGTTAGGAATCTTTGTATTCCCTAGTTTGATATCAAGTCAATAATTTATAAGTTTTGTTGCAATACTAGTATTATCTGTGTAAGGAAATTATGTCTGTATCCACACACGTTCACATATATGTATTAATTCAGCCTTATATGCTTGTATTAAAGTATACAGAGTTCTTCTTTAAAGGAAATATTTTATACTCTTATAACAACAAAGTCTAGTAACACAAGCTAACAGGAAATGTCTGAAGCTCAAAACCGCATGGCTAAAAAGAATGCCACATTTGTGATGAAGGTACCTGAAGAGAGAATTGCCGAATGCATGGCATCATAGCTGCAGAAACATATGTGTTAGGCCTCTTTCACACTTGCGTTGTCCGGATCCGGCGTGTACTCCACTTGCCGGAATTACACGCCGGATCCGGAAAAACGCAAGACGGATCCGTCTTCAAAATGCTTTCAGTGTTACTATGGCACCCAGGACGCTATTAAAGTCCTGGTTGCCATAGTAGTAGTGGGGAGCAGCATACTTACCATCCGTGCGGCTCCCGGGGCGCTCCAGAATGACGTCAGAGCGCCCCATGCGCATGGATCATGTGATCCATGCGATCATGTCATCCATGCGCCTGGGGCGCCCTGACGTCACTCTGGAGCGCCCCGGGAGCCGCACGGATGGTAAGTATGCTGCTCCCCGCTCCCCACTACAGTTTACCATGGCTGCCAGGACTTTAGCGTCCCGGCAGCCATGGTAACCATTGAGAAAAAGCTAAACGTCGCATCCGGCAATGCGCCGAAACGACGTTTAGCTTAAGGCCGGATCCGGATCAATGCCTTTCAATGGGCATTCATTCCGGATCCGGCCTTGCGGCAAGTGTTCCGGATTTTTGGCCGGAGCAAAAAGCGCAGCATGCTGCGCTATTTGCTGCGGCCAAAAAACGTTCCGTTCCGGAACGGAAGACATCCTGATGCATCCTGAAGGACGGACTGTCCATTCAGAATGCATTAGGATAATCCTGATCAATATTCTTCCGGCATAGAGCCCCGACGACGGAACTCTATGCCGGAAGACTATAACGCAGGTGTGAAAGAGCCCTTAAGCAAAAGTATTTTGCTGTATTAGTGGGAGGGGAAGCTGATTACACGGCTACTTACTTGCACCTGTGAGCCCAGGCTGGTTGGGTACTAGGCTATTTATAGGCTCCTGTAGGCCTGGGCTGACGACGATTCAGCTGATTTCACTACCTGTGAGTCAGCTCTAGGATACAGCAGCATGGTGTGGAGGCTCCTTACGGCTGGGCGATGGCAGAATGTCTTAGCAGGGCGCTGGTATTCACGGTAGGATCGGAGTGGTTTGCACGGGACCAACGATGCGGTCCGCGACATGTAGCGCTCTGAGATGTAGCAGAGTCGGGCGCTAAACGGTTGAATGATGGTTGTTCAAGTCATGCACGCTGTGTTTTTATATCAATGGTAAAAATAAAATAAAAAATGCTGTGGTATTGCACTTGATGGCATGGTGCCTACAGGGCGGCATGTGATGCGCAGTACTCTGGTTCAAAGCAGAGTGGGGTGCTAACGGTCTAGTGAATGCTCGGCTGTCTAGGGGCTCGTTGGGGGTCATTGCATATAGTTGTTGGCCTAGCAGGCGCCTGGTGTAGGTATGGTCGCAGGTTTTCTCTATCAAAAAAATAAAAATAAATAAAATGTGTGTTTTTAACATGCAGGGGCACATCTGTAGCTAACGCCAAACATGCAAGGAGTTGGGGTATGTATACCAGGGGTCTGCATGTGGGGATCCATGCAGATCAATTGAGGCGCCCGCATTTGAGTTCTGATGCTCCTGTAGGTAAGAGTGGTTTATCTATAAACTGTATGTTATGGGCACGCATGTGTCAGCGGTTCTGTGCTGGGGTATAGGTGCACTATATGTTGCTTTATTGTTGTTGCTTCAAGGTTCATGTTCATGCACGTTTATGTTTTCTTGGGTGGTGCTGTGGTGACCATCCCTGAGAAAAGGAGAAAAAAAAAAAAAAAAAAGCCTGCAGCATTATGTGGAGGCGTTACCTTCAAAGCTATGTCCATGTGTCTGCATTTACAATTTATACTCTGTTCACCACTAGAGCTGCGTTCATGCGTTGCTGTTGCATCACATTGATACCCTGTCATTTCAGATTGCATTCACAGCTGCGTTATACCGTGCTCTTCATGCTCACAGCTGGGCCCATACCATGTTTCAGGCACTACTCACATCCACAGCTGCGTTCACCCAGCTGTTCATACATCACTTCGGCTTCCACTTAAGGCTGCATTTTCCTTTTCATTGCTACATCATGGTTACTCAGTATTTTCTCTGGGGCAGTCAGTGCACCGCTCTGATACCGTTCTCCTGATGAACATAGCTGCTTTCCTTCAGGTTTACGTTTCTTCCCTCGCTTTCGCCTGGCCCCGCCATTAGGGTCTCTCGCGCCTGGCGGTTTATAAATCCTGTCACGACTACAGGTTAATAAGTCCTGTCACGTCTTCAGGTGATTACGAAATCCTGTCACGTCTACAGGTTAATAAGTCCTGTCACGTCTTCAGGCGATTACGAAATCCTGTCACGACTACAGGTTAATAAGTCCTGTCACGACTACAGGTTAATAGTATGTCACACTACAGTTAATATAATAAGTCCTGTCACGACTACAGGTTAATAAGTCCTGTCACGACTACAGGTTAATAAGTCCTGTCACGACTACAGGTTAATAAGTCCTGTCACGACTACAGGTTAATAAGTCCTGTCACGACTACAGGTTAATAAGTCCTGTCACGACTACAGGTTAATAAGTCCTGTCACGACTACAGGTTAATAAGTCCTGTCACGACTACAGGTTAATAAGTCCTGTCACGACTACAGGTTAATAAGTCCTGTCACGACTACAGGTTAATACGTCCTGTCACGACTACAGGCGATTACGTCCCGATCCATTATCAGAGTTAAGTGGCATATGCCATCTTCTAATTTTTGGGTCCTTTATTAATAATAAGAAATAATTTAGCAGTGGCCTGGGGAAGTATAGGTGTAGTATTTGCTACCAGCAATAGTTGGTGTCCGAGCAGGGCCCTTAGCGAATGGTTGGACTTCATTAAGTCTTCCATCACATTCACCATTGTTATTTCAGTCTGCAGCTCCCGGGTTCAGACCTTCTTGTGATATGTTCATATGATCGTCAACATAGGGGTAAATCGTTTCTGACTACCGACCGATCTTTCAAAACATCAACTTTAGCTACCTCCAAAAACAACGGCACGCGACAAAGAGGTAAGGTATATAGAAGTCTCTGATATGTACGGTATATTCCGCACCTTCATCGGGTAGAGTTTTCTGCGTTCAAAGTGGGTGTCGTAATGGTATGTATATGTTTACTCTAAATAAGGTCTATGCTTTTTGGCCCCTTTAGGCTGCCCTACAGCAGCAGTTATGGCACAATTCTACTGCTTGTTGCAAGATGGGGTTAGATAGGTTAGGGACACCTTTCTGATAGCCGATCCGAACACAAATATGCATATATACCTTTTACGCATATATCTAACATGTGCATTAGACATATATTTTACATTTGCTGCAATACGGGTTATATAAGCATCTTGTGTATTGATGTTCACCTTTGGTTTAGATAAGTGAAGGACGTTTTATCAGGTAAATGTTGGTACGAAATAAACAAAGATAATTCTGCGAAATATTTGAACAAAGCGAAGGTCGACAAACATGGTGGTTAGATATCTAAATTCTAAGAATTATAAATGCGTCACATATGTACCTTGTTTCTAGGAAATTATCATGACTTTTTTTACTTTGTTTGTATAAAGGTGAACTTGATAAATTCGTTACCTGATTTGATTAAGCTTAGGGGAGGTATATGGTAATTTTGTGGTTTGTATCTATAAATTAGCTACGATGTCAAAATAAAGACGCAACCATTTTAAACCCATCAACGTGTATTAGTCTTCAGTGGTTGTCCGGCCGGAGGTTCACCCACAGACAAACCAGGGGCCCTTTCAATTGGTAGCAGAGGATGGTTCACTGACTATCCAGGTGAGTAATAATTTCTGCCACTATTTATGTTGGTTGGAATGTTTCTCTCCTGGATACGGTGGATATCTGATGTATACTTGATGGCAGGTTAGTTTAGTGTTCATAAGACTGTGGGACAGACACGAGGCAGCACTCAGTGTTCTGCATATCCTGATGGGAGCGGCGTCTCCCATAGGCACAGTGGTTGGCAGGGGATGTTGTTCCAGGAACATACATCATATTGTTGGCAGGGAATTTTCCGAATGTAGAACTAGTCTCTTCGGACGTTGGCAGGGATTTTTCAAGTGGGAATTAGTCTCATTTGACGGTTTATTGAGTTAAAGGATAACTCTGGATTTATGTGAAACAAGGAAACAAGGTACCCGGAATATGTATAAGGAAAAGGAATACATATGATATAAAGGAAAAAACAGTGAGGGAAACGCATACATCTCAATGCAGATGTTGGTTTCTAACTCACTAGGATTGTCTGTGGAGTGAATTGTTTAACCCCTTAAGGACCGAGGACGTACCGGTACGCCCTATTTCCCGAGTCCTTAAGGACCGAGGACGTACCGGTACGTCCTGACTTAAAATCTGAATTCCGGCGCCGCGGGGGTTAATCGAAACGGGATTTCGGCTGAAATCATTCAGCCGGCATCCCGTAACAAAGCAGGGGGGGGGTCATTGGACCCCCCCGTATCGGCGATCGCAGAAAACCGCAGGTCAATTCAGACCTGCGGTTTTCTGCGTTTCCGGTCCATTCGGGTGTCCTGTGACCCGATGAACCGGAAAAAGACTGCGATCGGTGGCGTAATTTTACACCACCAATCGCAGTCCGAGGATTTGCAGAGGCGGAGCTGGCCCTGGTGCTGAACGCCGCTGTCCAGGGTGATGATTGGTGCAGGGGAGAGGGGCGCGAGATTCAAACTTCCTGCGCTCCTCTCTCCCCTCCTCTTCCTGTCCAGCACCCTGACCGTGCAGCATCGTCCAGCACCAGCTCCTGTGTCCCCCTAAATCGGCATCCATCACCCTCCTGCACCCATCGCCACCCAGGTAGGTTAGGGTCAGTGAGGGAGAGGCACCTTTAGGCAGGGATAGAAGGGAAAAGTTAGAAAAAAAAAAGCACATTTATTCCAAACTTTTTTTTTTTTCAACTTTCAGACCCCAGACCCCCCCTGCCACTTGCCCCCCCCGCATCAAGGGGAGACTCAGTTTCCGCCAATACATTCCCACAAAGCGGGCGAGGTATGGCGTGAAGCTATACAAAATTTGTGAGAGTGCCTCAGGGTACACTTACAAATTTCGTGTGTACGAGGGGCGAGATTCCCGGATTCAACCACCAGAATGTCCCCCCACTCTGGGTGTTACCGGGAAACTCGTGTGGGACCTTATGTACCCACTGCTGGATAAGGGTTACCACTTGTACGTGGACAACTTTTATACCAGCATTCCCTTGTTCAGGTCCCTTGCCGCCAGATCCACGTTCGCTTGTGGGACCGTGCGGAAAAATCAACGCGGCCTCCCTGCCTACCCCCTCCAGGTACCTATCCCCAGGGGTGAGACCCGTGCACTTACCAGTGGAAACCTGTTGCTGGTCAGGTATAAGGACAAGAGGGATGTCCTTATGCTGTCCACAATCCACGGTAACAGCACCACCCCAGTCCCTGTGCGAGGTACCGCGGCAACGGTCCTCAAGCCCGATTGTATCGTCGACTACAATCGGTATATGGGAGGAGTTGATCTCTCTGATCAAGTCCTCACGCCATATAACGCCATGCGCAAAACCCGGGCATGGTACAAAAAAGTTGCGGTCTACATGGTGCAGGTTGCCATGTACAACTCTTTTGTACTATCCCGAAGCGCTGGCAGCACAGGGACATTCCTCCAATTCTATGAGGCAGTCCTCAAAGACCTGATCTTTTCGGACCGGGAAAGAGCAGGCCGGAGTACCTCGGGAACTGGAGGCGCCCGGATCGTCCCTGGCCAACACTTTCCAGGTGTGGTCCCCCATACTGGAAAGAAGGGACGAACCCAAAAAAAGTGCAGAGTGTGTCACAAGAGGGGGATACGGAAGGACACCACAACTCAATGTGACACGTGCCCCGATCATCCGGGCCTCTGCATTATCGATTGCTTCAGGGAGTATCACACTTCCATGGAGTACTAAATTTTTATAATCCCCAACAGTTCACTAGAGAACATAAAACACTATGGCTCTCAGACTTTGGAGACACGAAAACAATTTTTCTTTCCCCAAAAAATATTAGTTTTAGTGCAGGCATCCTCAAACTGCGGCCCTCCAGATGTTGTAAAACTATAACTCCCAGCATGCCCAGACAACCTACAGCCATCATCAGGGCATGGTGGGAATTGTAGTTTTACAACATCTGGAGGGCCGCAGTTTTAGGATGCCTGCTTAGTGTCTCCAAAGTCTGAGAGCCATACATATTGGGCATCGTCGCGTGCGTAAAAGTCATCGCTATAAAAATAACTTTTTACCAAACGCCTCGGATGAACGGTGTTAAAAATATAAAATAAAAACGGTGCCAAAACACCTATTTTTGGGCAAAATTTAAATTTAAATCCATTTTGCCGGTAATAAAGCAAGGGTTAACAGCCAAACAAAACTAAACATTTATTGCCCCAATTCTGTAGTTTGCAGAAACACCCCATATGTGGTCGTAAATGGCTATATAGCCGCACGGCAGGGCATAGAACGAAGGGAACTCCATACGGTTTCTGGAAGGCAGATTTTGATGGACAGTTTTTTTTTTTTTTACACCATGTCCCATTAGAAGCCCCCCCTGATGTAGCCTAGACTAGAAACTCCAAAAAAGTGACCCCATCTAAGAAACTACACCCCTCAAGGTATTCAAAAATTACTTTACAAACTATGTTAACCCTTTAGGTGTTCCACAAAACTAAATAGCGAATGTAGAAACAATTTTAGAATTAAATTTTTTTGTTACATTGCCTCAAAAAAGAGTAATATAGAGCAACCAAAAATCTAATTTACCCCAAAAATTGTCCCAAAACAACCACCTTATCCCGTAGTTTCCTAGATGGGGTCACTTTTATGGAGTTTCTACTCTAGGGGTGCATCAGGGGGCTTGAAAGGGTACATGGTGTAAATAAACCAGTCCAGCAAAATCTGCCTTCCAAAACCCATATGGTGTTCCCCTCCTATGTGCTACCGTTCGGCCAAACAGTAGTTTACGACCACATATGGGGTGTTTTTGCAAACTACAGAATCAGGGCAACCCATTTTGAGTGTTGTTTGGCAGTTAACCCTTGTTTTACTCCTGGAAAAAATTGATTATATTGGAAAATTTTCCAAAAAATAGAAATTTCAAAATTGTTTCTCCATCTGCCATCAACTCTTGTGGAAGACCTAAAGGGTTAATAAAGTTTGAAAAAACAGTTTTGAATACCTTGAGGGGTGTAGTTTCTAGAATGGGGTCATTTTTGGGAGGTTTCTATTATCTAAGCCTCACAATATGACTGCAAACCTGAACTGGTCCATAAAAAAGTGGGATTTTGAAGATTTCTCAAAAATTTCAAAATTTGCTTCTAAACTTCTAAGCCTTGTAACATCCCCAAAAAATAAAATATCATTCCCAAAATGCTACAAACATGAAGTAGACATATGGGGAATGTAAAGTCATCACAATTTTGGGGGGTATTACTATGTATTACAGAAGTAGAGAAACTGAAACTTTGAAATTTGCTAATTTTTCAAAATTTTTGGTAAAAAATGTATTTTTTTATGCAAAAAAATTAACTTTTTTGACCCAATTTTAGCAGTGTCATGAAGTACAATATGTGACGAAAAAACAATCTCAGAACGGCCTGGGTAAGTCGAAGCGTTTTAAAGTTATGAGCACTTAAAGTGACACTGGTCAGGTTTGCAAAAAATGGCCTGGTCCTGAAGGTGAAAATGAGCCTGGTCCTTAAGGGGTTAAAGAACATAACTGTACAGTTAAAACTTGGAAGGTGACATTAATTACTGCAGTCTATTAAATTCATAAATGGTGTTGCCCATATTAGATATTTTACACGTGTTATAAGAATATTGTACTAGTGGAAAATCTGATTGTGCTGGCTTAATTGATCCTCAACATAACAGTACTAACACAATTACTTCCTGCTATTCAATTGCTGCTATTTCTACGCTGCTATTTCCACCTCACTGTTTGCTGCTTGAATATATATATATATATATATATATATATATATATATATATATATATATATATATTATTCATTGTCGATTTCATTAAACATTATGGGTAACGGCGTGGGAAAGGATCTGGATGGTGAGCCAGAGACCAGACCCACACCGTTACATTTTGTATCAGGCACCTGTGGGATTAGTGTAACTGATCCATTTTGGGTAAATATCTGTGACCGCAGTCAGCAACTGTGTATTACGCAGATCAGCGATGTAGGTCCTCGCAATGAAGGGGACTGGGAGGAGGTTAAAAAAATGGTGGGGCTTCACCCGAAATATAACTATCCCGCCGGTGCCTGGGATGAAAATTATATGAAAACATGTTTTAAGAAATGGGAGAAGGCATTAAAAGAGTACAGAAAGAGATTTAAACCAACCCATCACATATACTTAAAACAGGATAGGGGGACAATGAGTAAAAGGGAAGAAGTTCCATGGTCAGAAATTCTGCCCTCCTTACCAGAAAAACCACCGGCATATGACGTGACGGTATTAGAACCACAAAAGGCAACACTCCCAGCTGTCTCTACAGAGGACATGCTACAAGACCCTTATGATAAGGTCCCCTGTCCAAAACAAGCAACCGCACCAGAATTATTATTATTTTCTGGTGAGAATCAAAGGAGAACCGGACTGTACCCGGATTTGGGGGATAGAGATTCCCTTTTGAGTACTGCAGTTATAGTGGCAGCAGCACTTATGGAACAAGCAGATGTGACCCCACAAGTCAAACAGGCTCAGGAAAGAAGAAATGAATATAGAGAGAGCATGGACATGTATGTACAGGAGCTGATGCAACTGAGGGATAAACTAAAGACAGACATAGTCTACATTAAACAACTTCCCCTTCAGAATGTCTTTCCCGTCATATATAATCACGAGGACCCAGATAATACTGACCTTCCTAGTGAGGAACAGATGGAGGAATTGAAGGGCATTTTGGGAGGAGAGTGTGGGAGAACCAGAGCTATGACTAACAAAAAAAAAACAGCTGCTGACCGAGATAGAAAAACTAAGACAGGAGTACTGGAGGGTGAAGAAGGACTGGGAAACCAGAGCTCAGGAAGAACACGGTAGGAGAACAGGAATTGAAACACAGATAGAGGCGGACAGTTTAGAACATGGAATGCCCCTGGCAACCTCCACCCCTAAAATACCTGGAGTAATCCAACCCCTGACAGATGAATTTTCCAAACTCGCTCTAACACCTGAGGAAGGGGATAAGAAAGGCACACAACTGCGGCTTCCCATGATTACTATGGGTGACACTGAAGTCCATATCCCTCTTCCTTTAGGACTAATGAAGGAACTGAAGGATATGTGTCCCAATCCAAAAAAGGACCCTAGAGCAGCAGCTATGTTTCTGCAGAAGTATACCGCAGGGAGCCATTTAACCATGGAGGATATTCAGATAATACTATCAGCCATAGACCCAGACACTGGCTCCCAAATCGATCCAGAAGAGAGAGAGGGCATCAGAAAAAGAAGTTAGGGATGGAGGAGAGAGAGATGGCCCCAAGGTTTGGAAAAAGTTTTGGGATAAGATAGGAGTAGAATGGATGAAAAGATACAAAGGGGATTCAGGCTTACACACAATGCTAAATACAAAACAAGAGCCTAAAGAGGATTTTTAGTTTCTGTAAGAGACTGTTGGATCTCTACAGTAGTACAGGGATGAATTCACCTGAATTGTTCAAGACTACATGTATGACTAATGGGGACCCTAAGACAACACGGCTAATAAAATTAGTGAATAACGAATGGCTTACTCAATCGGTGACAATTTATGGATGACATAGCAAAACGCTCGGCCTCTGGTGTTTTCAATCAAAAGGGAGGAGTATTCCCATTGTTAATGCAGCAGGACATACAACAGGAGTCTATATTGTCAGGTGGGGAAAGCAATTACATGATGTCAGGTTTCTCCCGGGGAAGGAATAATAGAAAAGGTCCGAGAAGTAGGGGCCAGGCAGATTACCTGGGAAGAGTAGAAAGAAATCAGAGACAGGGCTGTTTCATTTGTGGGAGTCTAGGTCACTGGAGGCGGGAATGTCCAAAGGTGAGAGATGAAGATAGGAAAGGATACAGAGGGAGAGGCGCCTCAGACTACCGAGGGGGACCCAGACAACAGGAAAGACAGCAAGATATGACAAGAAGACAAACCAGGGGCCCTTTCAATCTGAAAGATTGGTCATCATTTTTGGGCGGAGCAGGGGCTTGTATCTGTCATCTTCTTGATTGAGTTTTCTGCATAATCCATTTATTGTATATCTCTCACAGATTTAAAGCTGTATTGCATAATATTATTGTGTTGGTTGAATAGTGTTCTGTTGGTATCATGTAGAGGTGAATTCTGGGTACTGCATATCATTGTATATTATTGAAATTTATGTTGATTCATTTTCGTTTGTATTTTAACCTATTGTATAATAAACCATTTATATTTTTGCATAGACGCTTATACCCTGTTTTACTGATTGCACAAAATAATCAGGTTCTCGATTGAACTCTTTATATTTATATAAAGCATTTGCTTTATATACTCGACATAAAATGGAGGTAGCGAGATCGAGTTAATTCTTTGATTATTTGTGCAAATAGTAAACCGTTCCATACATCTCTTGGCTAACCAGATTATTCATAGATCTGTGTATAACTTTATTGTAAGAAAATGAGTGCAGCCGGTAGTGAAGCCGGTTGTGATGTTGCAACAGGAGATTGTCCATCTAGCCCGGAGCAGTTAATCCATAACGTTGTTGAATATGTAAATTCACATTTAGATTTGGATCATGATGTGGCTGCATGGATAAGTGAGTTGCAGTAAGAAGCCAAGAGAGAATGTGTGGATGTGTGGACGCCACTTGGCACAGTCAGGAGACAACTAACTTATCTTGATGTGCTTAAAAATACCGCCAGTAAAAACCGACACCTCTTAAAGATGTTGCGATCAATTTTGTATGCATTATTAGAGGTCATCATTTTCTCAGTGAGTAGACATGTGCATATAACGAAAATGAAAGCATATATATTCCATATGGAAGAAAGATTAGAATCTGCAAATGCATCGATCGAGGACTTAAAATGTGAGCTCGATCACAGCCATGCTGCCTATCACAAATTAAAAAGTGAGGCAGAGGAGCTGCACATCCATTATAGCAGTCTGCAGCAAACAAATGAACTAAGCCAAACTGTAGCTGATGTTCAAGGTGATATGTCTGATCATGAGGGATATCCAGACCCTCCAATTCTCACACCCCAAAATGTAGATATGTCATCATCACATGCTCTTAAAGCGCAATCCATCCGAGACCTTAAGCCCCCTGAGGGTGATGGCATGATTACACAGGAGGCCTTAACCCATTTCAGTCAGGCGTGTCAAGCTGTAACCGCCTTACTAGGCGCTAGCGACGCAAAAGGCCGCAGAAGTGCACCTCCACGTCCTCCTCTGGGGAGGAATGTTAGGGTTAAGTCACCTGTGCCAAGTGGGTCTGATGGAAGTGAGCGGAGCATGAGTGATTGTGACAGTGATGTGGGAAAGCGTGTGATGCATTCCCTACCACGCAGGCATAAGATTGCCCATCAGGGGGATGAGAGTTTCAGACGACCAACATATGCTGAGGTGGTCTCTAGAAAGAAAAATACTCAGTGTTCAGAAAAGGATCAGAACTCCTCGAGTATTAAGTTTTTAAATGTCACTGTGCCCAAATTCTCTAAAAAAGGGTTCTCCTGAAATTGCCAATCACTTAGAACTGTACCAGTCCACCATGGATTCTTTAAAATTGTATTCTGATGCGGACAGGATCAGATTCCTACCATGGGCATTTGATGGTAAATATCGCCACTACTTTATTTCATTTAGTGAGAGAGGAATTCAGGATTGGCAGGATGTTTTGCACAAGGTCAAATTAGAATTTGGACCTTACCGTACTGTGACTGCTGCAAAACGTGATGTCTATAAACTCACATGTAGACCCAATCAGAGTCCCCGGGAATTCCTCCCCATCCTTAAAAATGCCTATGGGTTGGCGTAAAGATCCCCAAACTGGGAGTCTGAGGAGTTCAAACAGCTGTTTTATGATGCAATGCCCATGCAAATTAAGCTTAGCTTGGCTAGAAATCTTGATCTCAAAGCTCCCTTGGACAGGTTGGTGACGGCTGCCACCTCACAGTATAACATCAGTGAATGCCATGCTACAGGTGAGAGGAGATATAAAAAGTCCCCAGAACAAAGCATAGCAGAAGCTAAGGTAAACCCTAGCTTCAAATTTGAAACGCAGCCACGTAAATACCCTCAGTCTACAGGACCTGTCCAACAAACCCAGCGACAACAGGTAGGACCCAAGCAAACAAGACCTCAGAGCCCCAATGGGCCAGAGGGGGATAACTCCAGTGCTGGGAGGTTTAACTACCGTCCCCAATATTACAATAGGGGGGATACAGGTGCTGGAACAGGAGCAGACACCAGAAGGAAAATAGGCCTGAATCCCTTACCTCACCTAGAAGTCGGTCACCCCCTTCTGTGCGCAAACCAAACAATCGTTTGGATCAGTTGGCAGATCAAGTGGCCAAATTACAGGAGATCGTTAGTAAAATGTCCCAGGTGTCAACTGGAAAACAGCCTGAGTCTTTTTTAGGGGCAACTGCAGGACCCAGCTCAGCACCATAATGCAGGCAGGGCAGGGTCAGAGCCCAGGCCGGTGCAAGGCTACTGAGATAGTTGTAAAAGAATCGAATGTGATTTCTAATCCTACTTGCAGTGTTCTTGTCCCTAAAATTGAGGCCAAGGAGGAGATGTCTAACATGTTATCTATATTACAGTCTAATCATGATGATTCCTGCACTAATGTGTCTTCTCCAGTGAGTGATCCTATCACCTCAGTGTCGACCTGCGAGCTGCCGTCTGTAAGCTGTGATGTGATCCAGTGTTCTCTAAAGGTGGGGGCTGCTGCAAGAGCAAGAATTCCAAGAATTCATCAGAGGTCGCGACGCTGCAGAAAGGTCAAATCCTTAACAAATGTCAAATAAGTGATCACCCTCATTTTTTATGTGATTTGTTTCAGATAGAAGGCCGATATTTTCTTGATTCCTATCTCCAAGATGAACTTATCGGACCAATCAGGGGTTTACTCGACACCGGATCACAAGCCACTATATTGTCATATAGTTACTTCCAACAGGTATTAGAGGTGACAGCAAAGAAGCCAAAACTGAAATCGTTTGATGGCTCTTTGATAAGTGTCGGCGGAGACACTTTGCAGTTCACCAATACATGGAGAATCCACACAAGAACCTTCAGCATGCTTTTGCATTTGCCCAGAAAAATCTGGAGAAAGCAGCCGTGAGCGCCAAAACCTACTAAGGAGTACCAAATTTCGAATCAGGTTTATCTCTAACTTCGCCCGGGATCAGGTGAAGGAAAGGAAGTTCCTGCCTTCCTGGAAGGGACCCTATGTCGTCATTGACAAATTGTCACCTGTGGTCTACAAGATCAAAATTCCTAAGGGGGATGAATTTATAGAGAAATGGGTGCACATTAATCAATTACGTGTTTGTCATCCTAGGTCACAACTTCGCCAAATGGAAGGATTGCCGGATGATGAAGAGTAAAGAGATAGCAAGGTTCCAGCTAAAGACGGAAACCCAGGATTGGTATAGTATGAACATACAAATGAACTAACCTATCCTCATGTATTTTCCTCTGTAACTAATTATCTCTTGACTCACTTTTGTATCGAGAACTTGCTCTGTCCAAGAAAAGAAACAATGCCAAATCAAAGATGTATGGTAGTATTAACTCTTTTCTTGCAGGAGTGATAAAAAGTGGAAGATGCATGTACTTATGTTTGTCATACAATATATTACAGGCGCAAAATGGCACAAAGGGTTGTTGCCGTTATCTACATCGTCCTGATCTTGGGGAAGGAGTTCCAGGCTGAGCCGATTGCTGTACCAGGCCCTTCATCTGGGATCATGCTACGGGATTCATCTTGATGAATAAGAGGATTCTATCCCAAAAGATCTATGTCAGTTTGGACCCACGTGTCTTCGTCGAGAGACAGTTCGACATTTCTGAGATTTCGTCTCCGGAGATAAAGAGTTGGTATCAAATGCACATCAGCTATTCCCAAGAAAGGGTTACACAGATCCTGGAACAGACAAGGAAAACCATGACCAGGGAACAGTTTTCAACAAGTCGACGACCAAAGCGGTTTATTTCTGCAATTACAGCCGCCATAATCTTTGCCGTAGTGGGCACTGTCATTGCCACCGGTGTATCAGCTGTTAATTCCATCTCCATTAAGACATTGGAACTTGAGATCGGTTCACTGAAAAGGAACCTAATGAGTATTCATGCAGAGATGGAGAATCAGAAGAAACATTTATCGGACTTATATTCCGT
The DNA here is from genome assembly GCF_014858855.1 of Bufo gargarizans. NCBI lineage: Eukaryota > Metazoa > Chordata > Amphibia > Anura > Bufonidae > Bufo > Bufo gargarizans. The sequence continues at coordinate 263,423,519 of NC_058084.1, forward strand.
TATAGAGGATACTGTCGTTACCGCCGACTTACACTCAAAGTTATTGGCTCATTCAATAAATCTTCATGAGAGTCACGAACAGTTTAAACAAGAACTAATGTCTCTGAAGACTCTGAATGAAAAGCCCTTTGTGACATTCCAATATAACCCAACTTCTCTATTGGATTACATTGTAATGAAGGGGGATTTTGTTGTGCTTTTTCATAAGTGTAAACATTTATATTAACTTATTTTAGTTATAATGGGTATTCATTGCCTTTAAGAGCAATGTTGATTTATATTCACTGTTTTGTATGAAGTTTCATGTAGGCCAAAGTAAGTCCATGAGAAGATTACTGTGCCGTTCGAAAGCTAGTGTTATTGTAACAACATATTATACATTTAGAAAGTTAGAAGATACGCTGCACCTGCAGATTCTGAGGCTTCATTGTTTTTCCTATCTGAACAGGAATTCTACAGTGTGAGAATGGTCTAGATGTTCCTCAAAGTATATATTCATGTATCAAAGTTTGTCCCTCAGCCCTGAGACAAGGCCCCAGATGTCAGAGGTGTGAAGTGTTGAAAATATTAGGCATGTATGAGTTAACCCTTAATGGTATGATGCTTATTGCTTATACAACAGTTCCATCTAGATATAAGCGGTTAATACTACATCAGTAGCAAAATTGCATTCTGGGTAGTATTATGACGCCATGCTCCTTATCCATGCACACACCCCTCCAACAATGATTGGAAAGTTCCAAACTCGGAGGGCGTGTTCATCTGATAAGTTTTGGGTTAAGAAACCAGTTACCAGAAAGAGAAAAAAAGAAAAAGGGAGAAAGGAAAAAAAAAAAGAGAAACAAACATTGGGATTATAGATCTCTGGAGAATCATTTGGATTATTGGGAAAAACTCTTGAGAGCTGGCTGCCCCAAGACTCTGCACATCACTTGACCTTTGGGTAATGTATATTTTGTTTTATGTAGTATTGATCTAAATTCATTGGCTTGATACTTAGCCAGATACCCGCTCATTTGCGGACGTGTTACGTTAGTTGCTACATCAGTATTTTCTCTGATTTCAGTTAAGATGCATATAACTGAAACAAGGGGATAATATTGGAGAAACTCTTTGTTGGGAATCTTTGTATTCCCTAGTTTGATATCAAGTCAATAATTTATAAGTTTTGTTGCAATACTACCATTATCTGAAAGATTGGTCATCATTTTTGGGCGGAGCAGGGGCTTGTATCTGTCATCTTCTTGATTTGAGTTTTCTGCATAATCCATTTATTGTATATCTCTCACAGATTTAAAGCTGTATTGCATAATATTCTTGTGTTGGTTGAATAGTGTTCTGTTGGTATCATATAGAGGTGAATTCTGGGTACTGCATATCATTGTATATTATTGAAATTTATGTTGATTCATTTTCGTTTGTATTTTAACCTATTGTATAATAAACCATTTATATTTTTGCATAGACGCTTGTACCCTGTTTTACTGATTGCACAAAATAATCAGGTTCTCGATTGAACTCTTTATATTTATATAAAGCATTTGCTTTATATACTCGACATAGTGCCCCCAGTAGTAATAAAGCTCCCTATAGGGCCACAGTACTAACAATGCCCCATATAGTGGATCCAATAGTAATAATGCCCATATAATGCCCCCAGTAATAAAAAAATGCCCCTTTAGTGGTCCAATATAAATGATGCCCCCTGAAATTCCTCCAACTATAATAATACCACCTGAAATTCCCCCGGTAGTATGTTCCCTAAGTAAAACAAATTAAAAAATTAAAAATATTATACCTGAATCTCTTTGAATGCCATGGCCTGTGACATGAGATGCCTGCATCCGGGTACAGTTGGTCATGATAGCTTCATTGGACCATCTGTGTCCTACCATACAAAAACAGTCCTGCATGTCCGACTCTGTACCTGGAGTGAAATAGCGATTTAAAACAACTGATTTTGGGGTGTCCACATTGTTTTTTGCATTAAAAAAATCCATTAAACCTTGTTTCTGTAAGGCCTCATGTACTCGACCGTTGCATCCGTGTCCCTTGTTCCGTTTTCTGTGATTTTCTGCAGACCCATTGACTTTCAATGGGTCCGTTGAAAACTTGGAAAATGCACCGTTGTTCATCCGCGTCCGTGATCCGTTTTTCCTGTCCGTCAAAAAAATAGGACCTGTCCTATTATTTTGACAGACAACAGTCACAGACAGCGCAGCAGGTAAGTATAATGCTTCTAATATTGCTAAGTAACCATGGCAGCCAGAACTGCAGTAATGTCCTGGTTGCCATGGTTACCGATCGGAGCCCCAGCGATTAAACTGGGTCTCCGATCGGAACTCTCCGCTGCCACCAATGATGGGGGGGGGGAAGGGGAGGCCGCACTGGCCACCAATGAAATTAATTCAGGAGAGGGAGGGAGGGGGGGGGGCCGGGGAGGCCGCGCTGGCCACCAATGAAATTAATACAGTAGAGGGAGGGAGGGGGGCCGCACTGGCCACTAATGAATTTAAAACTGGGGAGGGAGGGGGTCTGCACCCTGCTGCCTGGCAGCCCCTGATCTCTTACAGGGGGCTATTATACGTTCAATTACCCCCTCAGGTGCAGCACCTGAGGGGTTAATTGTGCGGATCACAGCCCCCTGTAAGAGATCGGATGCTGCCAGGCAGCAGGGGGCAGTCATGTACACAGTTCTTAGTATATTCTAACTTGAAGCGTCCCCATCACCATGGGAACGCCTCTGTGTTAGAATATACCGTACTGTCGGATCTGAGTTTTCACGATGTAACTCAAATCCAATGGTATATTCTAACATAGAGGTGTTCCTATGGTTATGGGGACACTTTAAGTTAAAATATATAAGTTAAAAGTTAAAAGTTAAAATATACCATCAGATTGGAGAAAACTCTGATAGGGACTCCTGACTTTACATTGAAAGTCAATGGGGGACGGATCCGTTTGCAATTGCACCATATTGTGTCAACGTCAAACGGATCCGTCTCCATTGACTTGTATTGTAAGTCAGAACGGATCCGTTTGGCTCCGCACGGCCAGGTGGACACCAAAACGACTTTTTTTAACTTTCCCTCATGTCTGGTGATCCTCCAAAAATCACGGAAGACACACGGAAGAAAAAACGAACATGGATCACGGAACAACTTAACCCCGTTTTGCGGACCGTGAAAAAATACTGTTGTGTGCATGAGGCCTAATTGAGATGAAATAGCTGTCTAATGCTACTGATCTTGGAGTGTCCACATTGTTTTTTACAGAAGTAATTCCACTAGGCCTTGTTTCTGTAATTTTGGTGAAATAACATTCTAATACAACTGATTTTAAGGTGTTCCGAATTGTTTTCTACATAACTAATTCCCTTAGGACATGATTCTATAATTGGGTTGAACTAGCAGTCTAAGGGCTGTAGGAGAGTCCTCGGGATAATAATGGACGGACGATACGTGCCACCAGAGGTCCTGGCCTTGGTGGAGTAAGAACCGGATCATCGCGGTTACAGCGGCGATGTGGAAGTGGCCCTGGGCGCAGTAAAACTGTGCCTGATGCCAGAGCACAAGAAACACACTCATCCACGATACCTAGCTTCATGTCCCAGTTTGCAGGGCAGCGCAGGACACCACTCTCGAAGTCAGACCAGTGTGACCAGGTGGATTGCAGCAGATAATGCTTCCAGTTGGTTAATCACCACCCTGTCTTCCACAAAGTCAAGTCTCAGTAGACAAAAGTCTGGTCAACAGAATCCTTACCCTGATACTCCTTCCACCCACCATGGAGAGTCTTGGCAAACAAGTGATCCTTCACTCAGATATTCAGATGAGCTGTTTTCATCACCATTCCTTAATTTGGGCCTCTCGCGGTGCCCGCTTGAAGAGGGACATGAGGAGATCTTGTGCCCTGATTCTCAAACTCTAGAGCATCCACAGTCACAAGAAGATGACAGTTGGGAACGTCAATTACAGTTTTGTGAGGTGGATGATGATGAGACACAGTTGCCAATAAGTCAACCTCAATTGCATTTTAGAAAGGTTTCTGCCAAGATTCAAACTCACAACCTTCTGTATTAGAGGCAAGGCACTTAACCACTCAGCTATATAAGCTGCATAGCTAATAAAAAAAACAAAAAAACAAAAAAAACAACAACACATATATACATACCGGATTCCCAAAAAGTTGGGACACTATACAAATCGTATACGCTTTATATCCCCGACAACCTGTTTCCACAAAATATTGATTGAGGCCTGCAATATACCTGCTTCCACAAAATACTGATTAAGAGGATTGATATACCTGCTTCCACAAAATACTGATTCAGGCCTGCAAGATACCTGCTTCCACAAAATTATTGATTATGGGGAATGATATACCTACTACCACCAAATATTGGTTGAGGCCTGCGAGATACCTGCTTCCACAAAATAGTGGTTAAAGGGTTTGATATACCTGCATCCACAAAATATTGATTGAGTCCTGCGATATACCTGCTTCCACAAAATACTGATTATGGGGTTTGAAATACCTGCTTTCACAAAATATTGATTGAGGCCTGAGATATACCTGCTTCCACAAAATTCTGATTGAGGGCTGCGATATACCTGCTTCCACAAAATATTGATTAAGGGGATTGATATATCTGCTTTCACCAAATATTGATTGAGGCCTGTGAGACAGTGGCGTAGCGTGGGTTGCCAGCACCCGGGGCAAGCCAAAAATTGCGCCCCCCCCCCCCGCGCCTACCCCAGGCACGCCACTTTTAACAGATACTGTAGTAGATCACTAGCAGTCCTATGTAACACCTCAGATAACACAGAGATAACTCTCTGAGTACAGATAATGTAGTAGATGGGTGTGAGGCCCCAGAATTCAGAACACACACAGTGTGACCTGAAGTCTGGGGCCAGAATGCGGCAGTGTGGGCCAAATTCTCAATCTTCTCCCCCAACCCTACCATGAAACAGATATGTGGATGGACATTATTATTACAGTAGAATACCGCACCATACCTGTTACATCCAGTGACGTCTCCTGTGATGTAGACTCTCCTCGACGTCTTCATTCAGAGATAAGACCACCATGATAATTTCTTTCAGCCGCTTCTCGTCTCTGCAGAGTTTCAACGAAAAAAATTTTGGTTCCTCACTTTACTATCATGCTCTCCTTCCTTCAACACTGTCATCCTGCTGCCCCCCAATACTGAGCTAGAGCCAGACAGATAGCTTTCATTCCCCCTGTATATTATAATGGCCCCCTCTTTATTATTAATGTACTGGCCCCCTCTTTAATAACAAAGAGGGGGCCATTATATTAGCAAAGAGGGGGTCATTACATTAATAATAAAGAGGGGCCATTACATTAATAACAAAGAGGGGGTCATTACATTCATAACAAAGATGGGGTCATTATATTAATAATGAAGAGGGGGCCATTACATTAATAATAAAGAGGGGCCATTACATTAATAATAAAGAGGGGGCCATTACATTAATAATAAAGAGGGGGCCATTACATTAATAATAAAGAGGGGCCATTACATTAATAATAAAGAGGGGCCATTACATTAATAATAAAGAGGGGCCATTACATTAATAATAAAGAGGGGGCCATTATATTAATAATAAAGAGGGGGTCATTGTTGGTGCCAAGATACATCTGACCACAGACACGTGGTCTAGCAAACACAGGCAGGGAAAGTACATAACTTTTACTGGCCACTGGGTCAACCTTCTGATGGCCGTCAAGCATGTAACCTGTGGCTCCCGTGTGGATTTGTTGTTACTGCCTCGCTTTGCATGCAGGCCTGACTCCTCTTTTCCTCCTCCTACTGCATTATCTGTCTCCTTTTCGCCTGACTCCTCTTTTCCACTGCTACCGCCTCTTCCACTACACCCCCAAGCTCCCCAGAACCTATTTGATGTGCCTGGTGAGACGTTACCATGCTGTGCTGCGGCTGTTGTACCTGGAGGCCAAAAGCCACACCGATCCTGCACTGCTTTCAGCCCTGCTGTCACGGGCCGATCAGTGGCTAACCCCGCTCAATTTGACAGTTGGTAAAGTGGTGTGCGACCATGGTGTCAATCTGCTGAACACGCTGAAACAGGGCAAAATGACAAATGTGCCATGCATGGAACAAGTCCTGAACTTAGTCGTGCAACGATTTATTGCCAAATACCCTGGGGTCCAAGACGTCTTGCGGCAGGTCAGGAAAATCTCTGGCCATTTTAGAAGCTCTTACATGGCCATGGCTCGCCTTGCTGACGTTCAGCGGCGACACCACATGCCCGTCAGAAGTCTGATTTGTGATAGGCCGAGGCACTGGAACTCCACCTTGTACGTATATGCTTGATAGGCTGCTCCAGCAGCAATGTGCTGTTAACGACTACCTGTACAAACTCTGCAGCAGGACAGGTTCTGGACAGCTTGGTTTCTTTTCACCGTGCCAGTGGCTGCTCATGCGCAACACATGCAGACTTCTGCGGCCATTTGATGAGATCACCAAACTGGTCAGTCACAGCCAGGGCACCATCAGTGACATCATACCTTACACCTTCTTTCTGGAATGTGCATTGCATTGTGTCATTGATCAAGCCATCGCGGAGCAGGAAGATGAGTAAGTCGCAATGCTGAACGAATTCCCAGGGAAGGCTACTCCATCTGAGACAAGTCAGCAGGAGTCTGAAGAGGAGTCAGAGGAGGATGGTGCCTTAAAAGAGGAGGAGGAGGTGCAAGAAGAGCAGGCTTTGAGGGAGACTTCCAACTTTTCAGGGATCCATGGTGTTGTCCGTGGCTGGGGGATGGAGACTGAGGACGGCATTCTCCTGGGTGATGAGCAGGAGCCATGGCGCTCGACCTCTTTGGATTTAGTGCAAATGGGGGGCCTTCATGCTCCAGTGTTTAAAGAGGCTTATCTACACTCTGTCCTGTCTCCAGTACATACCCTATTAACCTTACCCTATGGACTTCTGGGCAGGCAGACTAGTACAGTGGCCCTTAACTGGCACAGTACACACTCTTTCTTCTTTCTTGCCTAGCCTCTATTGTTATTTCATAGAGAGTTTTCAGCACCCAAATAGACATCTCTTTTGTCAAAATGAACCAAGCCTGGATTCGGGAGGTCAATAAATAGATCTAGTCTTGCTGACGATGCCCTATATTGCCAAAGTTGCTGTCTGCCTTCCTGTTAACCATCATGTTGCATACCTAACATCATGTTCCATACAGCTGCTGCTCTGCCACCTCCATCATGCCACTGTAGCCATCATGCCATGCTGTTATCATGCCACTGCTGCTGCCTGCCTGCCAACATGTTCTGTATGGCTACTGCTGCCTCCATCATGCCACTGCTGCTATTATGCCACTGCTGTTGCCTGCCTTCCTACCAGCATGTTTCATACAGCTTCTTTTGCCTACAGCATTCTACTGTCATCTTCATGCCACTGCTGCTGTCTGCCTATAATCATGTTCTGTATGGCATCTGCTGCTGCCTCTGTCATGCTGTTGCCTGCATGCCAACATGTACCATATGGTTGTTGTTGCCGCCACTGTCTCTACTACCACTACGGTGCTATGCATTTGCCTCTACTTCCTCTACTACTGCTATTACTACTACTACCAACCATAGACAGCTGATCTACTGCATTGTACTGTAAGTTCCTTCAACTGCACCTACTATTGTGACCACATGCTTTTAATACCCTACCCTTTCCGCATACACACTGTACTGGTACTGTTCCCAATTAAAAGAGGAAGGAAAAATTATTTCTTCACTACGAGCCACTTTTTCTTCTGACAATTAATACTTGTGTGTGCATGTTGCAGGCATTTTTACCCCGTCAAGTGATAATTTTTGGACACTTGGTCCCCCAACAAGCCACTGTTATATTTTTTTTTCAACATATAGCACTGTATTTAAACACCATGTGTCCCCGAAATGGTAACATTTTTTGAAGCTTTAGAATATGAAAAAGCATAACATATCATGGCACAGTGTGTCTTTGAACACACTTTTCGTTAGGGCCGTCAAACATGCATTTACCCATAGCTATGTACGGTATGTCAGTTTCACTCAGACAAGATTTAATATTGATGTTAATGCATTTGTTGCGCTGCTGTCTGCGACTTCACCCTGCTCACACCAGGTCTAAAATTGTGGGCGTGGTGTTTCCGTCTCATTACCATTTTCTATGACTGGCTTAGGCTACTTTCACACTAGCGTTCGATCGGATCCGTTCTGAACGGATCCGATCATATTAATGCAGACGGAGGCTCCGTTCAGAACAGATCCGTCTGCATTAAAATGCCAAAAAAAAGCTAAGTGTGAAAATAGCCTCGGACGGATCCGTCCAGACTTTCAATGTAAAGTCAATGGGGGACGGATCCGCCTGAAGATTGAGCCATATTGTGGCATCTTCAAACGGATCCGTCCCCATTGACTTACATTGTAAGTCTGGACGGATCCGTACGCCTCCGCACGGCCAGGCGGACACCCGAACGCTGCAAGCAGCGTTCAGCTGTCCGCCTGTCCGTGCGGAGGCGAGCGGAGCGGAGGCTGAACGCCGCCAGACTGATGCAGTCTGAGCGGATCCGCTCCATTCAGACTGCATCAGGGCTGGACGGCTGCGTTTGGGTCCGCTCGTGAGCCCCTTCAAACGGAGCTCACGAGCGGACACCCGAACGCTAGTGTGAAAGCAGCCTAAGGCGTAGAAAATGATCTAAATGTAAGACAGCAAGGAAGCTGTCTTACATTTAGGACTGGTGCTGCATGCGCCAAAGTTATGTAGAGTCCTGTGTCTTTTCATAACTCCAGATTCTCCGCAAAAAATATGGGGCTTTATTAAGACCTTTATTATTTGTTACCATTTTTTGAAAGCATTTTTATTTTTATTTTTAATTTTTCAGGGCGATTGTCTTAGGTAGGGGATCATTGTTTCTGGAATGAGATGACAGTTTGATTGGTACCATTTTGAGGAACATACAACTTTGATTGTTTGGTATTACACTTTTTGTGATTCAAGCTGACAAAAAAAAGGTCTGTTTTGGCACAGTTTTTATTTGGTCTTTTTTGCAGCATTCGCCTGATGGGGTGTATCATGTGATATTTTTATATGGCCAGTTTATACAGATGCAGCGATACCTAATATGTCTGCTTTCCTTCTTTTTCTTTTTTTGCTATTTTGTACAGTTTTATATGACTTAATTTTTTCCTTTTTTTTCGTTCCACTGTGGGATTTCAACTTTTGGGGGTCTGATGCAATGCATTGCAATACATGCCTGTGGAAGGCATCATGCTGCCTTTCCAGCCATCAGGTCCCCACCACCACAGCGTGGGGACCTGATTAGGATGTAGAAGGAGTCCCTGACCATGGAATAGAAGTGGTTAAAGCACCGGCATTGGTGTATTCACAGATGCAGGCATATGCAGCAGGGGGTCAGCTATCAGGAGCAGCCAGGCCCCTGCAGCCGACCGAGCAGGCGCATTTTCTTCACCCACTGATCAGACTGCCATATGTATATGGGCTGGGCGGCAAATCATGTTCTGCAGTGTCGTACATTTAGGCTACTTTCACACTTGCGGCAGAGTGATCTGGCAAGCAGATCCGGCAAAACGTATGCCAACTGATGGCATTTGTAAGACTGATCAGGATCCTGATCAGTCTGAAAAATACCTGATCCGTCTTACAAATGCATTGAAATGCCAGATCCGTCTTTCTGGTGTCATCCAGAAAAACTGAAATAACCACTTGTTACAACCGAGGTATGCAGCAAAGCATTTGTGAAGCCACAACACTTACAACTTTGAGGCGGATGGGCTACAACAGCAGAAGACCCCACCGGGTACCACTCATCTCCACTACAAATAGGAAAAAGAGGCTACAATTTGCACGAGCTCACCAAAATTGGACTGTTGAAGACTGGAAAAATGTTGCCTGGTCTGATGAGTCTCGATTTCTGTTGAGACATTCAAATGGTAGAGTCTGAATTTGGCGTAAACAGAATGAGAACATGTATCCATCATGCCTTGTTACCACTGTGCAGGCTGGTGGTGGTGGTGTAATGGTGTGGGGGATGTTTTCTGGGCACACTTTAGGCCCCTTAGTGCCAATTGGCCATCGTTTAAATGCCATGGTCAACCAGAGCATTGTTTCTGACCATGTCCATCCCTTCATGACCACCATGTACCCATCCTCTGATGGCTACTTCCAGCAGGATAATGCACTATGTCACAAAGCTCAAATCATTTCAAATTGGTTTCTTGAACATGACAATGAGTTCACTCTACTAAAATGACCGCCACCGTCACCAGATCTCAACCCAATAGAGCATCTTTGGGATGTGGTGGAACGGGAGCTTTGTGCCCTGAATGTGCATCCCTCAAATCTCCATCAACTGCAAGATGATATCCTATCAATATGGGCCAACATTTCTAAAGAATGCTATCAGTATCTTGTTGAATCAATGCCACGTAGAATTAAGGCAGTTCTGAAGGCAAAAGGGAGTCCAACACCGTATTAGTATGGTGTTCCTAATAATTCTTTAGGTGAGTGTATATCTGCACCGCTGAACAGCAAATATATTTTTATTTTGCCACTAATACACAGGAACAAAAGCTTTAGAACATATAACTGAACTGCTGAACGGCAAATAAATTTTTATTTTGCCACTAATACATGACAAAAATGGCTTTAGAACATATAACTGCACCGCTAAATGGCAAATATATTTTACTTTTGCCACTAATGCTCGATAAAAAGGGCTTTAGAACATAACTGCACCGCTAAACGGCAAATAGGCCCTTATTTATTTCCACTTATACATGCCACAGAAGGCTTTAGAACATTTAACTGAACCGCTGAACTGCAAATATATTTTTATTTTGCCACTAATGCACAACAAAAAGGGCTTTAGAACATATAACTGCACCGCTGAATGGCAAATATGCTTTTTTTTGTCACTTATACACGCCAAGAAAGGTTTTAGAACATATAACCGCGCTGCTGAATGGCAAATATATTTTTCTTTTCCACTAATACATGCCACAAAAAACTTTAGAACATATAGTGAATATTTGAACACCCTGCAATTTTGCAAGTTCTCCCACTAAAAAATCATGGAGGGGTCTGAAATTCACATAAAAATTCTGGAAATCACATTGTATGATTTTTAAAGAATGTATTTGTCTTGCACTGCTGAACATAAGTATTTGAACACCTGAGAAAATCAGAGTTAATATTTGGTACAGAAGCCTTTGTTTGCAATTAAAGAGGTCAAATGTTTCCTGTAGTTCTTGACCAGGTTTACACACACTGCACCAGGGATTTTGGCCCACTCCTCCACACAGATCTCCTCTAGATCTGTCAGGTTTCCAGGCTGTTGCTGAGCAACACAGAGTTTCAGCTCCCTACAAAGATGTTCTATTGGATTTTGGTCTGCAGACTGGTTAGGCCACTCCAGAACCTTGATATGCTTCTTGCGGAGCCACTTCTGGGTTATCCTGGCTTTGCGCTTTGGGTAGTTGTCATGTTGGAAGACCCAGCCACGATCCATCTTCAATGCTCTGACTGAGGGGAGAAGGTTGTTGCTCAAAATCTCACAATAAATGGCCACATTCATCCTCTCCTTAATACAGTGCAGTTGTCCTGTCCCCTTCGCAGAAAAGCACCCGCAAAGCATGATGTTACCACCCCCATGCTTCACAGTAGTGATGGTGTTCTTGGGATGCAACTCATCCTTTTTTTTTCCCTCCAAACACAATGAGTAAAGTTTAGACCAAAGAGTTCTACTTTGGTCTCATCTGACCACATGACTTTCTCCCATGCCTCCTCTGGATCATCCAGATGGTCATTGGCAAACTTCAGACGGGGCATGGACATAATGACTTGAGTAGGGGAACCTTCCGTGCAATGCATGATTTGAAACCATGACGGCGTATTGTTCTAATGACAGTGACCTTTGAAACTGTGGTCCCAGCTCTCTTCATGTCATTGACCAGCTCCTCCCTTGTAGTTCTGGGCTGATTCCTCACCTTTCTTATAATTAGTGATACCCCACAAGGTGAGATCTTTCATGGAGCATCAGTTCGAGGTAGACTGACAGTCTATTTTTAGCCTCTTCCATTTTCTAACAATTGCTAAAACAGTTGATCTATTTTCAGCTGCTTTGCAATTGCCCCGTAGCCCTTTCCAGCCTTGTGGGGGTCTACAATTTTGTCTCTGGTGTCTTTTGACAGCTCTTTTGCCTTGCCCATGGTAGTAGTTGGCATCTGACTGACTGTGGGGTGGATAGGTGTCTTTAAAGAGCTCAAACAGGTGCTACTAAGTTAGATTAAGGAGTAGAGTAGAGGTGGACTTTTTAAAGGCACAGTAACAGGTCTTTGAGAGACAGAATTCTTGCTGTTTCTCAGGTGTTCAAATACTTATGTTAGGCAGTGCAAGACAAATAAATTCTTTAAAAATCATACAATGTGATTTCCTGATTTTTTTTTTTAATTCTGTCTGTGGGAATGCACCTACAATGTGAATTTCAGACCCCTCCATGATTTCTGTGGGATAACTTGCAAAATCGCAGGGTGTTCAAATGCCTCTATTCCTCACTGTATAACTGCACCGCTGAACTATTAGATGACAAAAGGGGCTTTAGGACATTTAACTGCACCGCTGAATGGCAAATATATTTATCTTTTGCCACTAATACATGACAAAAAGTGCTGTAATTTTAGCACTTCACCACACAACGGTTAATAAGCCCTTTTTTCCCACTAATACAAGCCAAAAAATGCTTTAGAACATATAACTGCACCGCACAAGGTCAAATAAGATGTTGAAATATTTCCTAGTAATAAACCCTGTTAATGACTGTAACACCCCAATAATAAGAACAGTTTTCTGGAATTACATAGCTGTATAATGGCAATTTGGGTGCCCAGTCAGTGCAGCAAGGTGAAATAGGATTGTTCCTATTACCCAGGCTGTAACCTCCCCAACTGAACCCTGTTCAATATAAATGCTGTGGAATGATTCCTCCCTATCCTTTCCCTACACCTTGAATAATCTTTCCCTGCACTTGTAAATCGTTTTGTTAGAATGATTACGTTTTTTTCTAGCACTGTCCCTAGCGCCTGCTGACATCTCTCCCTGCACTAAGTACACTGTAAAATGGCAGAATCCAAGATGGCTGAGGCTATTTCTAGGGCTGTGACATCACAGGGGGTGGCTGCTGATTGGCTGCATGCATAGCATTATGGGTGATCCCGCCTTCCCTTAGTTCCTTGCTCAATGTCCTCACACATGCAGCAGCCATTTTAGGAAAGAATGTGATTCATTACCACGAAGTGTGAGAAAACTCGGATTTGATGCGGATCGAATTCTACTTTGTCAGCTTCGATTCACTCATCTCTAGTCTCCATCATACCCCTTCCTGTTTCCATCAGAAAGGCATTTTTTAAACTCAATATCATATATCAATCATAAAATAACCTTTTTTTTTGTCAGTATTAAATATTAGAAACAAAAAATATTTAGGGTCATTTATCAAACTGGTGTAAAGTACAACTGGTTTAGTAGCCCATAGCAACCAATCAGACTCCACGCTTTCGTTTTTACAGCTCTTTTGCTCCTAAAGGCTTGTTTGCATAAATTAAAACTTTTCTCAGCAATACAGCCACATATGAACATTAAATCAACACAGATGCCTTCAGCTGCCAAAAACACATGAAAACAGGACAGCCAGCCTCCGGACCTCCTAACGCAGATGTGCGGTCCGGAGGCGGCAGCGCTGCGCACAACGACGCATATACTCGTCATCTCGCGAGACGCGAGATGACGCGCTATGCGGCCCGCGCATGCGCAGTTCGGGCCGGCATTTCGTAGAGGACCATTTCGTCATCAGCTTGCCAGCCAATGATCGCGGCTGGCAAGCTGATGATTTTCAAAAAATCCAATCAGAGAGCCAGATAACAGATCATATTTGTAAATATGATCTGTTATATGGCTGCCTGCTCCTCTGCTGGTTCTTTTCGTCGGTTGGATCCAGCAGAGGAGCAGGCTACACAGTGAGTACACCAACACTACACTCTTAGCCCCAGATCACCCCCCTGAACCCCAATTAACCCTTTGATCACCCCTTTGTCAATCACTAGTGAAAGGAAAAAAGTGATCAGTGCAAACTGTCACTTTTTTTTTTCACTGGTATTGACCGTTAGGTTTTAGGTATAGTTTAGGCCCCTTGGTTAGGTAGTTAGCGATCAGTTAGCGCCCAGCCCACCGCACCGCAGTCCGTTATTCGCTGATTAGCGTATCGCTAATCAGCATTTGTACTTTTATAGTATCTGTAAGTGATCAACACTGATCACGGTCAGATCTATAATTGTATTAGTGTCACTTTAGTTCGCCCTCCACCCAAAACGCAGTGTTTGCCCGATCAGGCCTGATCGGTCGCCCACACGTGCGTTCACCCACGCCCGCCCCACCGCAGTGACAAAAATTATTATTTTTTTTGATCACTGCACAATCACTTTACACGCACTGCGGCGATAAAAAAATCAGTTTTGATATTTTTTATCAACCGCAGCGGCCTAAGGTACTTCGCTAGCCTCCCCTTTGTAAGACAGGCTTGCTTTTTTTTTCTTGGGTAGTCTCAGGGAATACCCCTAAATTTAGTTGCCCAAAATGTCAAACAGGGGGTATTCTTCTGAAGAGGCCTACAGGCTTCTGACCCAGTCGGATGAGGAATGGGAACCCTCATCTGATGAATCCAGCAGGTCAGAATACGAACCTGTAGAAAGCAGTGGCTCTCTGACCCAAAGTTCGGACGAGGAGGCTGAGGTCCCTGATAGCACCAGGCGTACCCGGCCCCGTGTCGCTAGACCACAGGTTGCGCAGGATCCGCTTCAAGAGCAGCAGAGTGGGGATGGTGCTGTCGGATTACGTGGTGAGGCATACACCAGCAGCCCAGCCCTCCCTGGACCTAGTACCAGCACTGCCGTACAACCTGGTGAAGTAGCGAGCACCAGAAGGGCAGTTGAAGCTGGTACGGTGGCACGTGCAGTAGTGACCCCGTCGCAGCCACCGCAAAGACGTGCCCGTAGAGCCCCTAGAATCCCTGAGGTGCTGGCAAACCCTGATTGGCAGTCCCCAACTTCAGCCGCACCTGTAGTTTTCCCTTTCACTGCCCAGTCTGGAGTTCGGGTTGAGACAGCTCAGATCGGTTCGGCCCTGGGATTTTTTGAGCTGTTCTTGACTGCGGAGCTCTTAGACATAGTTGTGGCCGAAACAAACAGGTATGCCACACAATTTATCACCGCTAACCCGGGAAGCTTTTATGCCCAGCCTTTCCGGTGGAAACCAGTCCAAGTTTCCGAAATTAAAACTTTTCTGGGCCTCCTCCTCAACATGGGTCTAACTAAAAAGCATGAATTGCGGTCATATTGGTCCACAAACCCAATTCATCACATGCCCATGTTCTCTGCTGCTATGTCCAGGGCACGTTTTGAGGCCATCCTGCGTTTCCTGCACTTTAGTGACAACACCGCCTCCCGTCCCAGAGGCCACCCTGCTTTTGACCAGCTCCACAAAATTCGGCCCCTCATAGACCATTTCAACCTGAAATTTGCAGATTTGTATACCCCAGAGCAAAACATCTGCGTAGACGAGTCCCTGATACATTTTACCGGGCGCCTTGGCTTCAAACAATACATCCCAAGCAAGCGCGCCCGGTATGGGGTCAAATTGTATAAGCTCTGTGAAAGGGCCACAGGCTATACCCACAAATTTCGGATCTATGAGGGAAAAGATCAGACCCTGGAGCCGGTCAGTTGCCCTGACTACCTGGGGAGCAGTGGGAAGACAGTCTGGGACTTGGTGTCACCCTTATTCGGCAAGGGGTACCATCTTTATGTGGACAATTTTTACACAAGTGTGGCCCTCTTTAGGCATTTGTTTCTAGAACGGATTGGCGCCTGTGGTACCGCGCAAACTAGTCGTGCAGGCTTTCCCCAACGGCTCGTTACCACCCGTCTTGCAAGGGGGCAGAGGGCCGCACTGTGTAACGAAGAACTGCTCGTGGTGAAATGGAGAGACAAGCGTGACGTTTACATGCTCTCCTCCATTCACGCAGACACGACAATACAAATTGAGCGAGCAACCCGTGTCATTGAAAAGCCCCTCTCAGTCCACGACTATAATTTGCTCATGGGAGGGGTGGACTTCAATGACCAGATGTTGTCTCCGTATTTAGTTTCCCGCAGAACCAGACGCTGGTATAAGAAGGTGTCTGTATATTTAATTCAATTGGCTCTGTATAATAGTTTTGTTCTCTACAGTAAGGCTGGGAGAACTGGATCCTTCCTCAAATTTCAGGAAGAGATCATCGAGAACCTCCTGTATCCAGGAGGTTCCGTGGCCCCATCCACCAGTGTAGTTAGCCGTCTACACGAGCGACATTTCCCCAATGTCGTTCCTGGTACCTCAACCCAACCGTCACCCCGAAAAAGATGTCGTGTCTGTAGCAGGAGTGGAATAAGGTGTGACACCCGCTATTTCTGTCCTGACTGTCCTGACCACCCTGCCCTATGCTTTGGAGAGTGTTTCCGGAAGTACCACTCACAGGTACACTATTAGCATAGGGATCATCTCACCAGGACAGGCACACAGGGCTAATAGGGCCCATTCACTCACACAGCTGCTGCAAACGTCTCCTTTCACCTGGGACAAAGTACATAACGCACTTCGCCACATCTTTGGGCGATTTGCGCTTTGCACATTGACCCATGGGGAAGGAGAGGTTTGTTCTATAAAGGTAAAAAAAAAAACACCAGTAAGCAAAAAGGTTAATGTTCAGTTAAAAAAGTTAAAGTTTATATATTCTGTTCCAAAGTTAATAAAATTATTGCGTTGCGGCCTGTTTTTTTTTTTTTTTTTTTTTTTTTACCTTCCAGGTGGACCAACCGATCGATTAGCTGCAGCACTGATGTGCATTCTGACAGAAGCATTGCGCTGCTGTCAGATTACACGCAAGTCGGTGTATGCGGCGCTGCAAGACGAGATTTCTACTCTGCAGTAACAGATATGTTTGCCAAGGCATACGAGCTGAGGAGGAGGCGGCGTTCCTATGCTTTGGCAAACACTTTGTATATATAAAAAAAATAATAATAATCCCGGCAATGATTTATTCATCCACATCGATTGATGTGAATGGAGAAATCTGGTTTGCCAGGGCATACGAGCTAAGTGGGTATGGATGTAGGACTGAGCTCCTATGTCCTGGCAGACGCCTTTCCCCTCCATTTATTTTTTTGGGCTGAGATTTTTTCATCCACATTGATCGATGCGAATGAAGAAATCTGTGCCGTTCATTTTTTTCTTTCAGCCCAGAGGCTGAACGGAAAAAGGAAAAAAAAATCTCATTACCTGTATGCTCAATATAAGGAGAATAGCAGAAACTCCTAATGCTGGCCATACATGTAATGATTGCGGAGACCCTCAAATGCCAGGGCAGTACAAACACCCCACAACTGACCCCATTTTGGAAAGAAGACACCCCAAGGTATTTGCTGAGGGGCATATTGAGTCCATGAAAGATTAAAATTTTTGTCCTAAGTTAGCGGAAAGTGAGACTTTGTGAGAAAAAAAAACAAAAAACAATTTCCGCTAAATTATGCGAAAAAAATAAATTCTATGAACTTGCCAGGCCCCTCATTGGATACCTTGGGGTGTCTTCTTTCCAAAGTGGGGTCACATGTGGGGTATTTATACTGCCCTGGCAATTTAGGGGCCCGAAAGCGTGAGAAGAAGTCTGGGATCCAAATGTCTAAAAATGCCCCCCTAAAAGGAATTTGGGCACCTTTGCGCATCTAGGCTGCAAAAAAGTGTCACACATCTGGTATCGCCGTACTCAGGAGAAGTTGGGGAATGTGTTTTGTGGTGTCATTTTACATATACCCATGCCGGGTGAGAAAAATATCTTGGTCAAATGCCAACTTTGTATAAAAAAATTGGAAAAGTTGTCTTTTGCCAAGATATTTCTCTCACCCAGCATGGGTATATGTAAAATGACACCCCAAAACACATTCCCCAACTTCTCCTGAGTATGGCGATACCAGATGTGTGACACCTTTTTGCTGCCAAGGTGGGCAAAGGGGCACATATTCCAAAGTGCACCTTTCGGATTTCACCGGTCATTTTTTACAGATTTTGATTGCAAAGTACTTCTCACACATATGGGCTCCTAAATTGCCAGGGCAGTATAACTACGCCACAAGTGACCCCGTTTTGGCAAGAAGACACCCCAAGGTATTCTGTGAGGGGCATGGTGAGTTCCTAGAATTTTTTATTTTTTGTCGCAAGTTAGTGGAATATGAGACTTTGTAAGAAAAAAATAAAATAAAAAATCATCATCATTTTCCGCTAACTTGTGACAAAAAATAAAAAGTTCTATGAACTCACTATGCCCATCAGCAAATACCTTAGGGTGTCTACTTTCCGAAATGGGGTCATTTGTGGGGTTTTTCTACTGTTTGGGCATTGTAGAACCTCAGGAATCATGACAGGTGCTCAGAAAGTCAGAGCTGCTTCAAAAAGTGGAAATTCACATTTTTGTACCATAGTGTGTAAACGCTATAATTTTTTTTTTTTGCCCAAACATTTTTTTTTTTATCAAAGACATGTAGAACAATAAATTTGGCGAAAAATTTATATATGGATGTTGTTTTTTTTGCAAAATTTTACAGCTGAAAAAAAATCGTTACATTTTGATTAATAACAAAAAAAAGTAAAAATGTCAGCAGCAATAAAATACCACCAAATGAAAGCTCTATTAGTGAGAAGAAAAGGAGGTAAAATTCATTTGGGTGGTAAGTTGCATGACCGAGCAATAAACGGTGAAAGTAGTGTAGTGCCGAAGTGTAAAAAGTGCTCTGGTCATGAAGGGGGTTTCAGCTAGCGGGGTTGAAGTGGTTAAAAGGAGTAAATGTGGATTCTCTGGGCCAGATTTATCATTAGCTCAGGTCAGAATAATGGTGTGAAAAAGTCCCCAAAAACACTAAAACTGTGCACAAATTTGCGACTTTTTTCTGTTCTGCACTATGCTCGCCAGTTTTCTGAAAGTGGGCGTGTTTTCTTATGTAAATGAATCTCTAGACAGATTTACTATTGGGACTATTTAAAAAGTCGCAAAAAAGTTGCAATTTCACTCCAGTGAGGACCATGCTTATCTTATGCGACTTTTTAATAGAACATGCGACTTTTTCATAAAAACGTGCAACTTTTTCGTAAAGATGTGCGACTTTTGTAAAGCTGCTTACTGACGGGTAAACTGCTACCCTCAAACCACATTTATTACAGTCTTAAAGGGCCAATCATAAATCTGACTTGGCTAAAACTGACTTTAGCTATATGTGAAAGTGGAGTGAGCTGTCAGAGTCATGATAAATCTGGCCCTCTGTTCCTACCGAACTGATTTGGCTTTGGACTAAAGTCCTAAGGACTTTATTCTGTCAGCCCCCTAATCTTCACTATCTAGATATCTGGACTCCGCTGCAGGGAAACCACCAGGCAGTTTCCTCTTGAAGTAGTCTCAGTTCAGAGGCTGCTGACTCAGAGGTCAAAAGACACCAATGTTAATCATAGCAGGGTCCGACAAAATTGTAGTTAAGGATAAGCTGAGTTCAGGGCTGACAGTTTTTTCAATCTAAAAATTAGGCCACAGGTCAAGGCAATCAGCACAGGGTTAAAATTGTCAGATCAGGCAGCTATGAGTCATTTTTAGTAAACAGGCAATGATTTGTAAATGAACAGGGCAAGCAAGACAATGGTGCAATTGGCCAACTAGAACCTGTTTCTCAGGCTGCATTGGCTTAAATTCCTATAGGAAGGCTGCCATAGAGTGAGAGCAAAGAAGGTGTGCACATGCTGGGCCTTTAAGAAGCCAAGAGTAATGTGTGCCTCAGGGCCAACCAGTCAATGCTGCAGAAGAATTTACAAGCTGCACAGACCTTACCAAAACTCAGGCCAAGTTCTCTGGTGTCTGCAACCGCCGAGGTACCAGGTGAAAAAGCAGATGAGCATAGACCACTGAAGGAGGAATGGAGAATTGGTGAGTGACCTGGCAGCTGCAGCCACCAAGTGCAGAGGAGCCCTGATGGGAATAGCCAGCAGACATAACAGTGAACTGAACTTCCAGGACTGAGAAGAGCTTAAACTTAAATTGTGATACATAAATTTTGGTGGAAGTATGCCTTTAAAAATATTTCAAAACTACCATATAGTAGAAACTATTTCTTGCATTAACATTCTATCAGTTCAAACTTGTTTTAACATGGAAAGAAAAAAATATAGTGAAAATCTTTTTTATATATTGCTACATAGTTTTTTATTATGTAGTTTTAGTATCCACAGTGTACTATATAATGTTCTTTAATATCTGCCTGCCAACTATTATTATATGGTACCATTTTTAGCACACTAATAATTCAGTTAGCTATTGCAACTAGTAGGTCCTGCTCAATTATTCCATTTATTATCTTATTAAATTGAGCAGTTACAGAAAAACCAACAGCAAATGAAAATGCCACACTCATTTGCCAAAAAGCAAATTGTTTTAATCACATTGTTATCCTAATAAAAGAGCCTAATTTTACAGAATATACTGCATTGTGTTAAAATAGGGAGTTAGTAGCTGCTTTGGAAGATCTCAAGCATCACAGTATTTTCCTTTAATTATTTCATATGTTTTTCTTTGAATGTTGAGTAATTATAATTTAAAGACCTGCTATTGGCTGCTACCCCATCTCCAGATGTTTTGATCCATGCAACGCAGGTACTGGGGAGCAGATATGTACAGGTCCTTCTAAAAAAATTAGCATATTGTGATAAAGTTCATTATTTTCTGTAATGTACTGATAAACATTAGACTTTCATATATTTTAGATTCATTACACACCAACTGAAGTAGTTCAAGCCTTTTATTGTTTTAATATTGATGATTTTGGCATACAGCTCATGAAAACCCAAATTTCCTATCTAAAAAAATTAGCATATTTCATCCGACCAATAAAAGAAAAGTGTTTTTAATACAATAAAAGTCAACCTTCAAATAATTATGTTCAGTTATGCACTCAATACTTGGTCGGGAATCCTTTTGCAGAAATCACTGCTTCAATGCGGCGTGGCATGGAGGCAATCAGCCTGTGGCACTGCTGAGGTGTTATGGAGGCCCAGGATGCTTCGATAGCGGCCTTAAGCTCATCCAGAGTGTTGGGTCTTGCGTCTCTCAACTTTCTCTTCCCAATATCTCACAGATTCTCTATGGGGTTCAGGTCAGGAGAGTTGGCAGGCCAATTGAGCACAGTAATACCATGGTAAGTAAACCATTTACCAGTGGTTTTGGCACTGTGAGCAGGTGCCAGGTCGTGCTGAAAAATGAAATCTCCATCTCCATAAAGCTTTTCAGCAGATGGAAGCATGAAGTGCTCCAAAATCTCCTGATAGCTAGCTGCATTGACCCTGCCCTTGATAAAACACAGTGGACCAACACCAGCAGCTGACATGGCACCCCAGACCATCACTGACTGTGGGTACTTGACACTGGACTTCAGGCATTTTGGCATTTCCCTCTCCCCAGTCTTCCTCCAGATTCTGGCACCTTGATTTCCGAATGACATGCAACAGTCCAGTGCTGCTTCTCTGTAGCCCAGGTCAGGCGCTTCTGCCGCTGTTTCTGGTTCAAAAGTGGCTTGACCTGGGGAATGCGGCACCTGTAGCCCATTTCCTGCACACGCCAGTACACGGTGGCTCTGGATGTTTCTACTCCAGACTCAGTCCACTGCTTCCGCAGGTCCCCCAAGGTCTGGAATCGGTCCTTCTCCACAATCTTCCTCAGGGTCCGGTCACCTCTTCTCGTTGTGCAGCGTTTTCTGCCACACTTTTTCCTTCCCACAGACTTCCCACTGAGGTGCCTTGATACAGCACTCTGGGAACAGCCTATTCGTTCGGAAATTTCTTTCTGTGTCTTACCCTCTTGCTTGAGGGTGTCAATAATGGCCTTCTGGACAGCAGTCAGGTCGGCAGTCTTACCCATGATTGCGGTTTTGAGTAATGAACCAGGCTGGGAGTTTTTAAAAGCCTCAGGAATCTTTTGCAGGTGTTTAGAGTTAATTAGTTGATTCAGATGATTAGGTTAATAGCTCGTTTAGAGAACCTTTTCATGATATGCTAATTTTTTGAGATAGGAATTTGGGGTTTTCATGAGCTGTATGCCAAAATCATCAATATTAAAACAATAAAAGGCTTGAACTACTTCAGTTGGTGTGTAATGAATATAAAATATATGAAAGTCTAATGTTTATCAGTACCTTACAGAAAATAATGAACTTTATCACAATATGCTAATTTTTTAAGAAGGACCTGTATAATTCATACAAGGGGCCAGGGAATTGGGCTGGGATATTTTAGATATTAGATAATCCCTTTAAAGTATAACTGTCGTATTATTATAATTTTTTTTGAGTATTGGATTGTGGCGATTAATATATCCTTGGTGGCCATATTTCAACTTTTCACTGTCTATTCAATTACCCCTTAATTCCACAGTTTTGTTCCCTGTACTGCCTACTTTTACCTGTGCTTAAAATCAGGTTGCTATGCAGGGTCTGTCTATGTGTTGAAGGACGGAGGACACGCAGAAGCACGCAGCCTGCAAGGTCAGATTACTGACAGCCAGGGACTGTAAGTAAATGATTAAAGCCAGGTCCTCCCCAGCAGCTGATAACAGTGCCTGGGCTGTGTTCACTTCTCCCTGTCCCTGCGCTTGGCAGACGCTCCCTCACTAGTGTTGAGCGCGAATATTAGAAAAGCGAATTTTTTTCGCGAATATCGCAACTTCGCGATTTCGCGAATATTTCGAATATAGTGCTATATATTCGTAAAAACGAATACTCTTTTTTTTTTTTTTTTTCACAAAATTACAGTACACATATAATTGATTGTTTCCCAAAGGTCCAAAAGCTCAGATCTTACTCACATTGCCTAGAAAGTGATTGAGGCGCGAATCTTCGTAAGGCGATTTTATTAGCGCACATGCGAATATCGGCACTTGTCCCAGAACAGAGGCAAAGGGCTTTGCATTCATACATTAGTGAATTGAGTTGCGAATCTTCGTAAGGCGATTTTATTAGCGCACATGCGAATATCTACACTTGTCCCCAGAACAGAGGCAAAGGGCTTTGCATTCATACTGTATAAAATGCAAAGCCCTTTGCCTCTGTTCTGGGACAAGTGCCGATATTCGCCTGTGCGCTAATAAAATCGCCTTACAAAGATTCGCGCCTCAATCACTTTCTAGGCAATGTGAGTAAGATCTGAGCTTTTGGACTTTTGGGAATCAATCGAGATACAGTGGGGGGGTGATGACAGTAGTTGACAGAGTACAGATCAATGTAATCTGTAAGGTGGAAACTAAAATAAAAAATACGAATATTCGTAAATCGAATTTTACGAAGTTCGAAGTATTCGCGAATATGGTGCTATACTATATGAATGCACAGGCCTTTGCCTCTCTGTTCTGGGGACAAGTGTAGATATTCGCATGTGCGCTAATAAAATCGCCTTACGAAGATTCGCAACTCAATTCAATCACTAATGTATGATTCATACATTAGTGATTGAATTGAGTTGCGAATCTTCGTAAGGCGATTTTATTAGCGCACATGCGAATATCTACACTTGTCCCCAGAACAGAGAGGCAAAGGCCTGTGCATGTGCATTCATATAGTATAGCACCATATTCGCGAATACTTCGAACTTCGTAAAATTCGATTTACGAATATTCGTATTTTTTATTTTAGTTTCCACCTTACAGATTACATTGATCTGTACTCTGTCAACTACTGTCATCACCCCCCACTGTTTCTCGATTGATTCCCAAAAGTCCAAAAGCTCAGATCTTACTCACATTGCCTAGAAAGTGATTGAGGTGCGAATCTTTGTAAGGCGATTTTATTAGCGCACAGGCGAATATCGGCACGTCCCAGAACAGAGGCAAAGGGCTTTGCATTCTTACATTAGTGATTGAATTGAGTTGCGAATCTTCGTAAGGCGATTTCATTAGCGCACATGCGAATTTTGCATCTCATAATATGTATTATGCGATGCGAAAATTCGAATTATCGCATATGCGAAATAATAACGAATTCGAATATTCGCGAATATTTTACGAATATTCTTTCGAATATTCGCGAAATTTCGCGAATTCAAATATGGGACATGCCGCTCAACACTATCCCTCACACAGCAGAGCTGGAGAAGTAGAGTCGAAGCAGCAACTCGTGTGGAGGGGCTATGGTGGTGGTCGTGATGGATTTGAGGAGCTAAGAGTGAGGAGGGTGTAGATACAGAGAATTAGGAGGGTGCAGAAGCGGAAGGGGGAGTGAGCCACTCAGCCAACTCTGGTGCATCCTTTGAAGTAATCGCACACGCATTCTCCAACTCCCCACTTAGGTTCCGGCCTGTTGCTCCTGCCTGACTCCTACCAGCCCTGTGGAACGGCCTGCCTCTTCCTCTGCATGCAATTTTCAAAATGACCCTGTGCCTAAACACTGCCTAGAGAAGAGCAGTGTTTGTGGAAGCAGGTATATTGCAGGCCTCAATCATTATTTGGTAGAAGCCGGTATATCTAACTCCTTAATCAGACTTTTGCGGAAGCAGGTATAACGCACCCCTCAATCAGTGTTTTTTTGGGGGAAACTGGTATATCACACCGGTTGCAATTAGTTGTTCCAATAGCGTTTGTCCCTCTATATAGCTGTTGTATCGCAGGAGAACCGCACACAACTGCTGCACAGCTCAAATGCACTATATAGAAAGTATATTATAGGTATATCACACCCCTGCCTCAATCTGTTTTTTTGGGGGACAACTAGTATATTACACCAGTTGCAATTAGTTGCTCCAATAACGTTTGTCCCTCCATATAGCTGCGTTATCGCAGCAGAATTGCACACAATGGAGTTCATGAGGAGACATGAATTACAGAGAGGATGTACAGGACAGTCTGTAATAATGTGTGACTGTGGTAATGGAGACTGCAAACAAGTGCTGCTACTCATTAGCCACATCCACACCCTCCTCTCGTTCTTTGTCTCCTCATGAACTTCACTCCTATAGAGATTCAGATGAAAACCTTATCGGCTATATTCAGCATCATAATCCCTTACAAGCAGGGGAGGGAGGCAGATGAGGCAGCTCTTTGGCTCAGTGTTCTGAAGTAATTTGTCCTACTGTGTGATTAAGACAGGTTATGTGTGCACTAATAGGACAGTGGCCATTTTATTTTTTTCTAATGATTGCTCCCTAGACAAAACAATCCATTATAACTAATGAAAGGTATGTGTGAATATAGTTATAATAAAGGAATACTTTTCATATTTTCAGTAATTTTATTTTCTTAATTCCCAGAGAACCTCTTAATATTGATAATGAATATTTTTATAGCATATAAATGAAGCCTGTAGTACCACATTATAACTGAATGGGGTCCATTGGGTATGCTTGATATATTTAACCTTGTTTATGACATACAATGTAAACTAAACTTAACTTTAACCCTTTGGCTCTGCACAGTTTTAGCCTTAATGACCAAGTCCTATTTTTCAAATCTGACATGTCTCACTTTATGTGGTAATAACTTTGGATTCATTAAACCTAAGCCATTCTTAACCACTTTAACCCCGCTAGCTAAAACCCCCTTAATGACCAGGCCACTTTTTACACTTCTGCACTACACTACTTTCACAGTTTATTGCTCGGTCATGCAACTTACCACCCAAATGAATTTTACCTCCTTTTCTTCTCACTAATAGAGCTTTCATTTGGTGGTATTTCATTGCTGCTGACATTTTTACTTTTTTTGTTATTAATCGAAATTTAACTATTTTTTTGCAAAAAAATGACATTTTTCACTTTCAGTTGTAAAATTTTGCAAAAAAACCGACATCCATATATAAATTTTTCACTAAATTTATTGTTCTACATAGAGTTGAGCGAACACCTGGATGTTCGGGTTCGAGAAGTTCGGCCGAACATCCCGGAAATGTTCGGGTTCGGGATCCGAACCCGATCCGAACTTCGTCCCGAACCCGAACCCCATTGAAGTCAATGGGGACCCGAACTTTTCGGCACTAAAAAGGCTGTAAAACAGCCCAGGAAAGAGCTAGAGGGCTGCAAAAGGCAGCAACATGTAGGTAAATCCCCTGCAAACAAATGTGGATAGGGAAATGAATTAAAATAAAAATTAAATAAATAAAAATTAACCAAAATCAATTGGAGAGAGGTTCCATAGCAGAGAATCTGGCTTCCCGTCACCCACCACTGGAACAATTCTAGTAAGAAGCAGGGCGGCAATACCAGAGGGTTAGACGGATCGTTAGTGATAGGGATATGTGTCAAACAAGATTAGACGATATGACCAATAAATTTAGAGAGCGAGGCTACCCCCCTGATCTATTGAAAATACAGCGTAATAAAGCTGAGATTACACCACCAGATAGAACTAAGAAAGAAACAAGGATCCCCTTAGTGATTAAATACCATCCCTGGTCCCAGCGCCTTAGGACTATTGTTAATCAACATTGGCACATATTATCTAAGTCCTATCCACGGATAGGAGAGTTCCAGAGGCCACCCATGATATGCTATAAACGGGCAGAAAATATTAGGGATAAAATAGTCCGGGCGGATGTGGGAAGTAATAAAATAGAAAGAGGACAGAGTACTTTATCTACACCTAGACGGGGCACTTTTCCTTGTTTAAACTGTGTCAATTGTTCCAGCGTTATAAAGGGTTCATGTTTCTCCCACCCTCACTCAGGTGAAAATATTCCAATAAGGGGCACGTTCACTTGTGATAGTAGATTTGTGGTTTACATTCTTAAATGTCCATGTGGATTACTATATGTGGGGGAAACCTCAATGAGAATGAAGGACAGACTAAGTAAACACAAATCTACTATCCGTAAACAGAATTTATTACTCCCAATACCCCTTCATTTTTATGATAAAAAACACAACATCTCGCAGTTGAGGTATCAGATTATTGAAGGTGTATCATTACCCCGTCGAGGGGGTGACAGAAATAAATTGTTATTGAAAAGGGAGGCTTACTGGATCCATCGTCTTCAGACAATGGAGCCCAGGGGCCTCAATCGTGAGTACAATGTGTCCTGCTTCCTATAAGGCATTCGGCCTTATGCAATCTGATAAATATATTTCTTTTTTTCTTCAGCGTGATTAATCACTGCAAGAATGGACTATGTGACTGAAAATCTTCGCCAGTATAGAGTGGATATGTTTTTTGCGAATTTTCAATTGCGAATTTTCAGTTGCGAATTTTTAGTTGCGAATTTTCAATTGCGAATTTTCAATTTTCAATTGCGAATTTTCAGTTGCGAATTTTCAATTGCGAATTTTTCAATGCGAATTTTTCATTGCGATTATTTGATATGCGAATTTTATTTAATGAGGGAGGCGGAGCTTCTTTGATGATGTCAGTTCCTTTGTGTTTCATTTATGTATAAATAGCTGGAGTGTAAGATGTTTTATGCAGTCTGATGAAAGCACATCTGTGCTGAAACGCGTCACTATGCCATTTTGAATATGTGACTGAATAAATCTACATTGTGATCTACATCAGCGAAGTGCCGGTCCTTTCCTTTGAAACCACCACTGGAACAGTCCATTCTCAGATATTTAGGCCCCGGCACCCAGGCAGAGGAGAGAGGTCCCGTAACAGAGAATCTGTCTTCATGTCAGCAGAGAATTAGTCTGCATGTCATAGCAGAGAATGAGGCTTCACGTCAGCCACCACTGCAACAGTCCATTGGCATATATTTAGGCCCAGCACCCAGGCAGAGGAGGGAGGTCCCGTAACAGAGAATCTGTCTTCATGTCAGCAGAGAATTAGTCTGCATGTCATAGCAGAGAATGAGGCTTCACGTCAGCCACCACTGCAACAGTCCATTGGCATATATTTAGGCCCAGCACACACACAGGCAGAGGAGAGAGGTCCCGTAACAGAGAATCTGGCTTCATGTCAGCAGAGAATCAGTCTGCATGTCATAGCAGAGAATGAGGCTTCACGTCAGCCACCACTGCAACAGTCCATTGGCATATATTTAGGCCCAGCACACACACAGGCAGAGGAGAGAGGTCCCGTAACAGAGGATCTGGCTTCATGTCAGCAGAGAATCAGTCTGCATGTCATAGCAGAGAATCAGGCTTCACGTCAGCCACCACTGCAACAGTCCATTGTCATAAATTTAGGCCCAGCACCCAGGCAGAGGAGAGAGGTCCCGTAACAGACAATCTGGCTTCATGTCAGCAGAGAATCAGTCTGCATGTCATAGCAGAGAATGAGGCTTCACGTCAGCCACCACTGCAACAGTCCATTGGCATATATTTAGGCCCAGCACACACACAGGCAGAGGAGAGAGGTCCCGTAACAGAGAATCTGGCTTCATGTCAGCAGAGAATCAGTCTGCATGTCATAGCAGAGAATGAGGCTTCACGTCAGCCACCACTGCAACAGTCCATTGGCATATATTTAGGCCCAGCACACACACAGGCAGAGGAGAGAGGTCCCGTAACAGACAATCTGGCTTCATGTCAGCAGAGAATCAGTCTGCATGTCATAGCAGAGAATGAGGCTTCACGTCACCCACCACTGCAACAGTCCATTGGCATATATTTAGGCCTAGCACACAGGCAGAGCAGAGAGGTCCCGTAACAGACAATCTGGCTTCATGACAGCAGAGAATCAGTCTGCATGTCATAGCAGAGAATGAGGCTTCACGTCACCCACCACTGCAACAGTCCATTGGCATATATTTAGGCCTAGCACACAGGCAGAGCAGAGAGGTCCCGTAACAGACGATCTGGCTTCATGTCAGCAGAGAATCAGTCTGCATGTCATAGCAGAGAATGAGGCTTCACGTCAGCCACCACTGCAACAGTCCATTGGCATATATTTAGGCCTAGCACACAGGCAGAGGAGAGAGGTCCCGTAACAGACAATCTGGCTTCATGTCAGCAGAGAATTAGTCTGCATGTCATAGCAGAGAATGAGGCTTCACGTCAGCCACCACTGCAACAGTCCATTGGCATATATTTAGGCCCAGCACCCAGGCAGAGGAGGGAGGTCCCGTAACAGAGAATCTGTCTTCATGTCAGCAGAGAATTAGTCTGCATGTCATAGCAGAGAATGAGGCTTCACGTCAGCCACCACTGCAACAGTCCATTGGCATATATTTAGGCCCAGCACACACACAGGCAGAGGAGAGAGGTCCCGTAACAGAGAATCTGGCTTCATGTCAGCAGAGAATCAGTCTGCATGTCATAGCAGAGAATGAGGCTTCACGTCAGCCACCACTGCAACAGTCCATTGGCATATATTTAGGCCCAGCACACACACAGGCAGAGGAGAGAGGTCCCGTAACAGAGGATCTGGCTTCATGTCAGCAGAGAATCAGTCTGCATGTCATAGCAGAGAATCAGGCTTCACGTCAGCCACCACTGCAACAGTCCATTGTCATAAATTTAGGCCCAGCACCCAGGCAGAGGAGAGAGGTCCCGTAACAGACAATCTGGCTTCATGTCAGCAGAGAATTAGTCTGCATGTCATAGCAGAGAATGAGGCTTCACGTCAGCCACCACTGCAACAGTCCATTGGCATATATTTAGGCCTAGCACACAGGCAGAGGAGAGAGGTCCCGTAACAGACAATCTGGCTTCATGTCAGCAGAGAATCAGTCTGCATGTCATAGCAGAGAATGAGGCTTCACGTCACCCACCACTGCAACAGTCCATTGGCATATATTTAGGCCTAGCACACAGGCAGAGGAGAGGTTCATTCAACTTTGGGTAGCCTCGCAATATAATGGTAAAATGAAAATAAAAATAGGATTGAATGAGGAAGTGCCCTGGAGTCCAATAATATATGGTTATGGGGAGGTAGTTAATGTCTAATCTGGACAAGGGACGGACAGGTCCTGTGGGATCCATGCCTGGTTCATTTTTATGAACGTCAGCTTGTCCACATTGGCTGTAGACAGGCGGCTGCGTTTGTCTGTAATGACGCCCCCTGCCGTGCTGAATACACGTTCAGACAAAACGCTGGCTGCCGGGCAGGCCAGCACCTCCAAGGCATAAAAGGCTAGCTCTGGCCACGTGGACAATTTAGAGACCCAGAAGTTGAATGGGGCCGAACCATCAGTCAGTACGTGGAGGGGTGTGCACACGTACTGTTCCACCATGTTAGTGAAATGTTGCCTCCTGCTAACACGTTGCGTATCAGGTGGTGGTGCAGTTAGCTGTGGCGTGTTGACAAAAGTTTTCCACATCTCTGCCATGCTAACCCTGCCCTCAGAGGAGCTGGCCGTGACACAGCTGCCTTGGCGACCTCTTGCTCCTCCTCTGCCTTGGCCTTGGGCTTCCACTTGTTCCCCTGTGACATTTGGGAATGCTCTCAGTAGCGCGTCTACCAACGTGCGCTTGTACTCGCGCATCTTCCTATCACGCTCCAGTGCAGGAAGTAAGGTGGGCACATTGTCTTTGTAGCGTGGATCCAGCAGGGTGGCAACCCAGTAGTCCGCACAGGTTAAAATGTGGGCAACTCTGCTGTCGTTGCGCAGGCACTGCAGCATGTAGTCGCTCATGTGTGCCAGGCTGCCCAGGGGTAAGGACAAGCTGTCCTCTGTGGGAGGCGTATCGTCATCGTCCTGCCTTTCCCCCCAGCCACGCACCAGTGATGGACCCGAGCTGCGTTGGGTGCCACCCCGCTGTGACCATGCTTCATCCTCATCCTCCTCCACCTCCTCCTCATCCTCGTCCTCCTCGTCCTCCAGTAGTGGGCCCTGGCTGGCCACATTTGTACCTGGCCTCTGCTGTTGCCAAAAACCTCCCTCTGAGTCACTTCGAAGAGACTGGCCTGAAAGTGCTAAAAATGACCCCTCTTCCTCCTCCTCCTCCTCCTCCTCCTGGGCCACCTCCTCTTCCATCATCGCCCTAAGTGTTTTCTCAAGGAGACATAGAAGTGGTATTGTAACGCTGATAACGGTGTCATCGCCACTGGCCATGTTGGTGGAGTACTCGAAACAGCGCAACAGGGCACACAGGTCTCGCATGGAGGCCCAGTCATTGGTGGTGAAGTGGTGCTGTTCTGTAGTGCGACTGACCCGTGCGTGCTGCAGCTGAAACTCCACTATGGCCTGCTGCTGCTCGCACAGTCTGTCCAGCATGTGCAAGGTGGAGTTCCACCTGGTGGGCACGTCGCATATGAGGCGGTGAGCGGGAAGGCCGAAGTTACGCTGTAGCGCAGACAGGCGAGCAGCAGCAGGATGTGAACGCCGGAAGCGCGAACAGACGGCCCGCACTTTATGCAGCAGCTCTGACATGTCGGGGTAGTTGTGAATGAACTTCTGCACCACCAAATTCAGCACATGCGCCAAGCAAGGGATGTGCATCAAATTGGCTAGTCCCAGAGCTGCAACGAGATTTCGCCCATTATCACACACCACCAGGCCGGGCTTGAGGCTCACCGGCAGCAACCACTCGTCGGTCTGTTGTTCAATACCCCGCCACAACTCCTGTGCGGTGTGGGGCCTGTCCCCCAAACATATGAGTTTCAGAATGGCCTGCTGACGTTTACCCCGGGCTGTGCTGAAGTTGGTGGTGAAGGTGTGTGGCTGACTGGATGAGCAGGTGGAAGAAGAGGAGGAGGAAGCCGAGAAGGAGGAGGTGGCAACAGGAGGCAAAGAATGTTGCCCTGCGATCCTTGGCGGCGGAAGGACGTGCGCCAAACAGCTCTCTGCCTGGGGCCCAGCTGCCACTACATTTACCCAGTGTGCAGTTAGGGAGATATAGCGTCCCTGGCCGTGCTTACTGGTCCACGTATCTGTGGTTAGGTGGACCTTGCTACAGATGGCGTTGCGCAGTGCACACTTGATTTTATGGGATACTTGGTTGTGCAGGGAAGGCACGGCTCTCTTGGAGAAGTAGTGCCGGCTGGGAACAACATACTGTGGGACAGCAAGCGACATGAGCTGTTTGAAGCTGTCTGTGTCCACCAGCCTAAATGACAGCATTTCATAGGCCAGTAGTTTAGAAATGCTGGCATTCAGGGCCAGGGATCGAGGGTGGCTAGGTGGGAATTTACGCTTTCTATCAAATGTTTGTGAGATGGAGAGCTGAACGCTGGCGTGTGACATGGTTGAGACGCTTGGTGACGGAGGTGGTGGTGGTGGTACATCCCCTGTTTGCTGGGCGGCAGGTGCCAACGTTCCTCCAGAGGCGGAGGAAGAGGCCGAGGCGGCAGCAGCAGAATAGGCCGAGGCGGCAGCAGCAGAAGAGGTAGCAGGGGGAGCCTGAGTGACTTCCTTGGTTTTAAGGTGTTTACTCCACTGCAGTTCATGCTTTGCATGCAGGTGCCTGGTCATGCAGGTTGTGCTCAGGTTCAGAACGTTAATGCCTCGCTTCAGGCTCTGATGGCACAGCGTGCAAACCACTCGGGTCTTGTCGTCAGCACATTGTTTGAAGAAGTGCCATGCCAGGGAACTCCTTGAAGCTGCCTTTGGGGTGCTCGGTCCCAGATGGCGGCGGTCAGTAGCAGGCGGAGTCTCTTGGCGGCGGGTGTTCTGCTTTTGCCCACTGCTCCCTCTTTTGCTACGCTGTTGGCTCGGTCTCACCACTGCCTCTTCCTCCAAACTGTGAAAGTCAGTGGCACGACCTTCATTCCATGTGGGGTCTAGGACCTCATCGTCCCCTGCATCGTCTTCCACCCAGTCTTGATCCCTGACCTCCTGTTCAGTCTGCACACTGCAGAAAGACGCAGCAGTTGGCACCTGTGTTTCGTCATCATCAGAGACATGCTGAGGTGGTATTCCCATGTCCTCATCATCAGGAAACATAAGTGGTTGTGCGTCAGTGCATTCTATGTCTTTCACCGCTGGGGAAGGGCTAGGTGGATGCCCTTGGGAAACCCTGCCAGCGGAGTCTTCAAACAGCATAAGAGACTGCTGCATAACTTGAGGCTGAGACAGTTTCCCTGGTATGCATGGGGGTGATGTGACAGACTGATGGGGTTGGTTTTCAGGCGCCATCTGTGCGCTTTCTGCAGAAGACTGGGTGGGAGATAATGTGAACGTGCTGGATCCACTGTCGGCCACCCAATTGACTAATGCCTGTACCTGCTCAGGCCTTACCATCCTTAGAACGGCATTGGGCCCCACCATATATCGCTGTAAATTCTGGCGGCTACTGGGACCTGAGGTAGTTGGTACACTAGGACGTGTGGATGTGGCAGAACGGCCACGTCCTCTCCCAGCACCAGAGGGTCCACTAACACCACCACGACCATGTCCACGTCCACGTCCCTTACTAGATGTTTTTCTCATTGTTATGGTTCACCACAACAACAAATATATTATTTGGCCCAATGTATTGTATTCAAATTCAGCGGGATATAAATTTGAGGCCTAGTATTTAGGCGCTGGGTGACCGGTATGGATTTAGTGACAGAATTAGACTTGGAAATGCACAGAAGCGTGTGTGTGTGAAGTTATTCTGAATGACCCAATGTGCACCTTGAATATTATATACCCTTTTAGGGATAGATTTCAAATAGCTCTGATATAGCAGAAACCACTAAATTATGAAATTGCTAAATTGGGAATTGTATTTCAACCCAGAACAAGAAATGTGCTTGAACGGACACTAAATAACTTGCCCAGCTACAGCACTAACGAGAGATTTAGCAGGATATAAATTTGAGGCCTAGTATTTAGGCGCTGGGTGACAGGTATGGGTTTAGTGACAGAATTAGACTTAGAAATACACAGTAGCGGGTGTGTGTGAAGTTATTCTGAATGACCCAATGTGCACCTTGAATATTATATACCCTTTTAGGGATAGATTTCAAATAGCTCTGATATAACAGAAACCACTAAATTATGAAATTGCTAAATTGGGAATTGTATTTCAACCCAGAACAAAAAATGTGCTTTGACGGACACTAAATAACTTTCCCAGCCACAACAGGACAGCGTTAACGAGAGATTTAGCAGGATATAAATTTGAGGCCTAGTATTTAGGCGCTGGGTGACAGGTATGGGTTTAGTGACAGAATTAGACTTGGAAATACACAGTAGCGGGTGTGTGTGAAGTTATTCTGAATGACCCAATGTGCACCTTGAATATTATATACCCTTTTAGGGATAGATTTCAAATAGCTCTGATATAGCAGAAACCACTAAATTATGAAATTGCTAAATTGGGAATTGTATTTCAACCCAGAACAAGAAATGTGCTTGAACGGACACTAAATAACTCGCCCAGCTACAGCACTAACGAGAGATTTAGCAGGATATAAATTTGAGGCCTAGTATTTAGGCGCTGGGTGACAGGTATGGGTTTAGTGACAGAATTAGACTTAGAAATACACAGTAGCGGGTGTGTGTGAAGTTATTCTGAATGACCCAATGTGCACCTTGAATATTATATACCCTTTTAGGGATAGATTTCAAATAGCTCTGATATAGCAGAAACCACTAAATTATGAAATTGCTAAATTGGGAATTGTATTTCAACCCAGAACAAGAAATGTGCTTGAACGGACACTAAATAACTCGCCCAGCTACAGCACTAAGGACAGATTTAGCTGGATATAAATTTGAGGCCTAGTATTTAGGCGCTGGGTGACAGGTATGGGTTTAGTGACAGAATTAGACTTGGAAATGCACAGTAGCGGGTGTGTGAAGTTATTCTGAATGTCCCTATGTGCACCTTCAATATGATCTACCCTTTTAGGGATAGATTTCAAATAGCTCTGATATAGCAGAAACCACTAAATTATGAAATTGCTAAATTGGGAATTGTATTTCAACCCAGAACAAGAAATGTGCTTGAACGGACACTAAATAACTCGCCCAGCTACAGCACTAACGAGAGATTTAGCAGGATATAAATTTGAGGCCTAGTATTTAGGCGCTGGGTGACAGGTATGGGTTTAGTGACAGAATTAGACTTGGAAATACACAGTAGCGGGTGTGTGTGAAGTTATTCTGAATGACCCAATGTGCACCTTGAATATTATATACCCTTTTAGGGATAGATTTCAAATAGCTCTGATATAGCAGAAACCACTAAATTATGAAATTGCTAAATTGGGAATTGTATTTCAACCCAGAACAAGAAATGTGCTTGAACGGACACTAAATAACTCGCCCAGCTACAGCACTAAGGACAGATTTAGCTGGATATAAATTTGAGGCCTAGTATTTAGGCGCTGGGTGACAGGTATGGGTTTAGTGACAGAATTAGACTTGGAAATGCACAGTAGCGGGTGTGTGAAGTTATTCTGAATGACCCTATGTGCACCTTGAATATTATATACCCTTTTAGGGATAGATTTCAAATAGCTCTGATACAGCAGAAACCACTAAATTTTTAAATTGCTAAATTGGGAATTGTATTTCAACCCAGAACAAAAAATGTGCTTTGACGGACACTAAATAACTTTCCCAGCCACAACAGGACAGCGGTAACGAGAGATTTAGCGGGATATAAATTTGAGGCCTAGTATTTAGGCGCTGGGTGACCGGTATGGATTTAGTGACAGAATTAGACTGGGATATGGCCAAAAAATAACCACACTATTGCTGGTTAAATGCACTTGGTGATGGGCGCAGCTTGCCCCTGATGTAGTATATGGCCAAAAAATGAACAGACTATTGCTGGTTAAATGCACTTGGTGTCACAGCTTGACCAACCACACTACTGAGGGTTAAATGCACTTGGTGACGGGCGCAGCTTGCCCCTGATTTAGTATATGGCCAAAAAATGAACAGACTATTGCTGGTTAAATGCACTTGGTGTGATAGCTTGACCAACCACACTACTGAGGGTTAAATGCACTTGGTGTGACAGCTTCACCCTGATGTAGGCTTTAGCCAAAAAACAACCACACCATTGAGGGTTAAATGCACTTGGTCGCAGCTTGTGCTGGCGCACCACAAGACACAAAATGGCCGCCGATCACCCCAGAAAAATGTGACTGACAAACGGTCTGGGCAGCCTAAAAACAGTGAGCAATTGAGGATCAGCAGCTCAATGATCCACAGCTGCAGATCGATCAGTTAATCAAGTCCTTTGGAGGAGTTAATCTGCCTAATCTCGCCCTACTGTCGCAGCCGCAACCTCTCCCTACGCTAATCAGAGCAGAGTGACGGGCGGCGCTATGTGACTCCAGCTTAAATAGAGGCTGGGTCACATGGTGCTCTGGCCAATCACAGCCATGCCAATAGTAGGCATGGCTGTGATGGCCTCTTGGGGCAAGTAGTATGACGCTTGTTGATTGGCTGCTTAGCAGCCTTTCAAAAAGCGCCAAGAAAGCGTCACAAAAGCGCGAAGAAAGCGACGAACACCGAACCCGAACTTTTACGAAAATGTCCGGGTTCGGGTCCGTGTCACGGACACCCCAAAATTCGGTACGAACCCGAACTATACAGTTCGAGTTCGCTCATCCCTAGTTCTACATGGTACAAAAATGTGAATTTCCGCTTTTTGAAGCAGCTCTGACTTTCTGAGCACCTGTCATGTTTCCTGAGGTTCTATAATGCCCAGACAGTACAAACACCCCACAAATGACCCTATTTCGGAAAGCAGACACCCTAAGGTATTCACTGATGGGCATAGTGAGTTCATAGAACTTTTTATTTTTTGTCACAAGTTAGCGGAAAATGATGATTTTATTTTTATTTTTTTCTTACAAAGTCTCATATTCCACTAACTTGTGACAAAAAATAAAAACTTCCATGAACTCACTATGCCCATCACAAAATACCTTGGGGTGTCTTCTTTCCAAAATGGGGTCAATTGTGGGGTAGTTATACTGCCCTGGCATTCTAGGGGCCCAGATGTGTGAGAAGAAGTTTGCAATCAAAATCTGTAAAAAATGACCGGTGAAATCCGAAAGGTGCACTTTGGAATGTGTGCCCCTTTGCCCACCTAGGCTGCAAAAAAGTGTCACACATCTGGTATCGCCGTACTCAGGAGAAGTTGGGGAATGTGTTTTGGGGTGTCATTTTACATATACCCATGCTGGGTGAGATAAATATCTTGGTCAAATGCCAACTTTGTATAAAAAAAATGGGAAATGTTTTCTTTTGCCAAGATATTTCTCTCACCCAGCATGGGTATATGTAAAATGACACCCCAAAACACATTCCCCAACTTCTCCTGAGTACGGCGATACCAGATGTGTGACACTTTTTTGCAGCCTAGATGCGCAAAGGTGCCCAAATTCCTTTTAGGAGGGCATTTTTTGACATTTGGATCCCAGACTTCTTCTCACGCTTTAGGGCCCCTAAAAAGCCAGGGCAGTATAAATACCCCACATGTGACCCCATTTTGGAAAGAAGACACCCCAACGTATTCAATGAGGGGCCTGGCGAGTTCATAGAAATTATTATTTTTTGCATAAGTTAGCAGAAATGTATTTATATTTTTTTTCTCACAAAGTCTCCCTTTCCGCTAACTTGGGACAAAAATTTAAATCTTTCATGGACTCAATATGCCCCTCAGCAAATACCGTGCGGTGTCTTCTTTCCAAAATGGGGTCATTTGTGGGGTGTTTGTACTGCCCTGGCATTTTAGGGGCCCTAAAGCGTGAGAAGTCTGGAATATAAATGTCTAAAATATTTTACGCATTTGGATTCCGTGAGGGGTATGGTGAGTTCATGTGAGATTTTATTTTTTGACACAAGTTAGGCCTCATGCACACGACCGTTGTGTGCATCCGTGGCCGTTGTGCCGTTTTCCGTTTTTTTTCGCGGACCCATTGACTTTCAATGGGTCCGTGGAAAAATCGGAAAATGCACCGTTTTGCAGCCGAGGCCGTGATCCGTGTATCCTGTCCGTCAAAAAAATATGACCTGTCCTATTTTTTTGACGGACAACGGTTCACGGACCCATTCAAGTCAATGGGTCCGTGAAAGAACACGGATGCACACAAGATTGGCATCCGTGTCCGTGATCCGTGGCCGTAGGTTGCTTTAATACAGACGGATCCGAAGATCCGTCTGCATAAAAGCTTTTTCTGATCTAAGTTTTCACTTCGTGAAAACTCATTTCCGACAGTATATTCTAACACAGAAGCGTTCCCATGGTGATGGGGACGCTTCTAGTTAGAATACACTGAAAGACAGACATGCAATGTGACAATGCACTGCAATATATAGTACAAAAATTGCATGGAAATAACAAGTGCTACACTATAAGTGCGAGATACTTGGCAAATTATTTTGTACAAAATTATTTGAGCCCGTCTGCCAAGCGTCAAGGCGTTCTCTGTTAGACGGGTTCCTACGCTAAATTCTACCTGTTAGGTGCCATAACGGCTACCATACACTTCAGGGAGTGTAGGTTCCACGTACCTGCATTGTAACCTACCTGTTGGGTGCCATGACGGCTACCATCCACTTCAGGGAATGCAGGCTGCACAGCAGGCCCACTCCATAACACCACCGGCGCCTAAAAGCCACCAAGGACCGCAGTGCGAGTCCTGGTGCTGTGGCTTCAGTGAATGAAGTGGAGCAGGCCTGACTATGCACTGACACTAATTAAAATCAGCCAATGAGGCAGACAGGGTGGTCAGAAATGTGAGACTGAGGAGGCAGCCACACCTCAATTACAAACTACAAGGGAAACCAAAAAAGGGGGCTCAGTCACATAACAACCGCAGGAGCACATTGCTGGGGCAGGGAAATAACATGAAAGACAGACATGCAATGTGACAATGCACTGCAATATATAGTACAAAAATTGCATGGAAATAACAAGTGCTACACTATAAGTGCGAGATACTTGGCAAATTATTTTGTACAAAATTATTTGAGCCCGTCTGCCAAGCGTCAAGGCGTTCTCTGTTAGACGGGTTCCTACGCTAAATTCTACCTGTTAGGTGCCATAACGGCTACCATACACTTCAGGGAGTGTAGGTTCCACGTACCTGCATTGTAACCTAGTTAGAATACACTGCAAACTTTGTACAAGACTGCCCCCTGCTGCCTGGCAGCACCCGATCTCTTACAGGGGGATATGATAGCACAATTAACCCCTTCAGGTGCGGCACCTAAAGGGGTTAATTGTACTATCATATTCCCCTGTAAGAGATCAGGGCTGCCCGGCAGCAGGGGGCAGACCCCCCCCCCTCCCCAGTTTGAATATCGTTGGTGGCACAGTGTGCGCCCACCATCCCCCCCCCTTCCTCCCTCTATAGTTAAAAATCGTTGGTGGCACAGTGTGCGCCCACCATCGCCCCCCCCCCTTCCTCCCTCTATAGTTAAAAATCGTTGGTGGCACAGTGTGCGCCCACCATCGCCCCCCCTTCCTCCCTCTATAGTTAAAAATCGTTGGTGGCACAGTGTGCGCCCACCATCGGCCCCCCTCTCTCTATAGTAGTAACAACCATTGGTGGCAGTGTGCGGACTCCCATTCCCCCCCCCCCCACCACAGTAGAAGATTCATACTTACCTGCTTGCTGCTGCGATGTCTGTGACCTGCCGGGAGCTCCTCCTACTGGTAAGTGACAGTTCTTTAGCAATGCGCCGCACAGACCTTTCACTTACCAGTAGGTGGAGCTCCCGGCCGGTCACAGACATCGCAGCAGCAAGCAGGTAAGTATGAATCTTCTACAATTGTACTATTGCTAAGTAACCATGGCAACCAGGGATGCAGTAGCTTCCTGGTTGCCATGGTTACCGATCGGAGCCCCAGCGATTAAACTGGGACTCCGATCGGAACTCCGCTGCCACCAATGATGGGGGGGGGGGATGGGAGGCCGCACACTGCCACCAATGGTTGTTACTACTATAGGGAGAGGGGGGGCCGATTGTGGGCGCACACTGTGCCACCAACGATTTTTAACTATACAGGGAGGAAGGGGGGGGGCGATGGTGGGTGCACACTGTGCCACCAACGATTTTTAACTATAGAGGGAGGAAGGGGGGGGGGCGATGGTGGGCGCACACTGTGCCACCAACGATATTCAAACTGGGGAGAGGGGGGGGCTGCCCCCTGCTGCCTGGCAGCCCTGATCTCTTACAGTGCGGCACCTGAGGAGTTAATTGTGCTGATCACGGCCCCCTGTAAGAGATCGGGTGCTGCCAGGCAGCAGGGGGCAGTCATGTACACAGTTTTTCAGTGTATTCTAACCTGAAGCGTCCCCATCACCATGGGAACGCCTCTGTGTTAGAATATACTGTCGGAAATGAGTTTCACGATGTAGCTCATATCCGACAGTATATTCTAACATAGAGGAGTTCCCATGGTGATGGGGACGCTTCAAGTTATGTTCGGGTGTCCGCCTGGCCGTGCGGAGGCAAGCGGATCCGTCCAGACTTATAATGTAAGTCAATGGGGACGGATCCGTTTGAAGATGACACACTGTGGCTCAATTTTCAAACGGATCCGTCCCCCATTGACTTTCAATGTAAAGTCTGGACGGATCCGTCTGAGGCTATTTTCACACTTTAGAAATGTTTTAACAATATAATGCAGACGGATCCGCTCTGAACGGAGCCACCGTCTGCATTATATGAACGCAAGTGTGAAAGTAAAGGGACTCCTGACTTTACATTGAAAGTCAATGAGGACGGATCCGTTTGCAATTGCACCATATTGTGTCAACGTCAAACGGATCCGTCCCCATTGACTTGCATTGTAATTCAGGACGGATCCGTTTGGCTCCGCACGGCCAGGCGGACGCCAAAACGACTTTTTTTTCATGTCCGTGGATCCTCCAAAAATCAAGGAAGACCCACGGACGAAAAAACGGTCACGGTGCATGAGGCCTTAGTGGAATATGAGACTTTGTAAGAAAAAATAAAATAAAAAAATTTCCGCTAACTTGGGCCTGTAAGGCTCCATTCAGACGTCCGTATGTGTTTTGCGGATCCGATCCATGTATCCGTGGATCCGTAAAAATCATACGGACGTCTGAATGGAGCCTTACAGGCCCAAGTTAGCGGAAATTTTTTTATTTTATTTTATATTATTATCTGCTCTGTCTGCATTCGATCTCCACAGCACACAAGACATGACAGGAGAGCCTCTTCTTTGGAATCCAAGTCCAGGAGTTCCATCAGAATTGTGCGTAACATTCTTGATCCCTGTGCAAAGCCATAACAAAAGGACTCCATAGGCAAAAGAAAAATATATTTGTTGTTCTTTGTTGCACTTATGTGTTGAAAAGCCTTGTGTAGTGTAAAAGTCGAAAAATTAAGGGCCTATTTGCCATTCAGCAGTGCAGTTATATGTGGTAAAGCTATTTTTGCTGTGAAATTTTTGATGCGACACAGGCTTTTCAGGAAAATGTATGGGTGATTGTACACCTCCTTTTGCTGTTTGGACCGAATTATGTTGTCGTAGTAAACATAATGAAGATGCTGATGACAACACACCAGCAGACTTTCCTTTTACCATCTATTCACAATTAAATCAAGCAGCTTCAGTAAGTTGAAAACATTCATGTGTTTTTATCTGTCTTTCTTCATTGCATTTATGTGTTGAAAAGCCTTGTGTAGTGTGAAATTTGTATGTGACACAGGCTTTTCAGGAAAATGTATGGGTGATTGTACACCTCCTTTTGCGGTATGGAACAAATTACTTATTGGTGAAATATTTTATTTGACACTGGGTTGTTTTAGGAAAATGTATGGGTGATTGCACACCTCCTTTTGTGGTATGGACCGAACTACTTAGTGGTGAAAATATTTATGTGACACAGGCTTTCTTTGGGAAAATGTATGGGTGATTGTACACCTCCTTTTGGGTATGGACCGAACTAATTAGTGGTGAAATTCTTTATGTGATACAGGCTTTCTTTGAGAAAATTTATGGGTGATTGTCCAACTCCTTTTGTGGTATGGACCGAATTACTTAGTGGTGAAATTCATTATGTGACACAGGCTTTTTGGGGGGAAAAGACCAACATGAAAAACACCAGTCTTAAATGTCCCCCATAACATTTGCACTATGGATGAGTGAATCCATTCCAAACTAATTGGATTTGTTATAAATTTCACAAAAAAATTGTCACAAAACAAATTGAAAGATTTTTTTTATTAGATATTTGACAAATTGCATAAAACAGCTTGCAGCACTATTTTACTGTGTCCATGTGAAATGTCAAAACCATGGGGGAAGAAGAAGAAGGATGGTTCCATCATACTGGGAGGAGGTGGATGGGAAGACTCGCCCTGATTGGCTCAAATGCAGAAATACAGCCTGGATCTGCTAATCAAGGGGACAACAGTCAGGGAGGTCAGTGCAGAATGAGCAGAACATCATTCTGCATTCTACTTGTGACCTGGAAAGATCCTGTGCTGTGGCTCTGTCTGCCAAACAGCAATCTATTTTATTTTGATAGCGACATTATGAGAAGATTATAGGGAGAGAATAGGAAATATATTTTGGAATTTGGGGTATATTAATCAGGGAATAAGAATTAGTGAATGAGACCTGGTCACTATCAGGTGTCATTTCTGACAGGCTGCTGTCAGCTCAGCTTCTGTCAACTAGGTATACATTACAGATCCTGGAAAAAACATATTTTTTTTAAGTTTCATTACATTCTGCTGAATTGCGCCATTTTTTCACTAGAAACCAGCTTTTATTTGTCATTTGTAATTGGGCATCTCAGTGTGTTATAGCCATGTTACCGTACACATACATTGCTGCAAAATAGATAAGAAGCAAGGGTACAGCAGCAGCATACACATTTCACATTTGTAACACAAATTATAACCATGTTTTTAAAGTTAACTGCATCAAAGAACCTAGTTCAAAAGATTTCTGGCTTTGTTGAAAAAATGAACTACTTGAAAATGTAAAACTTGAACCTGGGTTTAGTCAATGTGTGCTATTCTTAAAAAAAAAAAATGCTATAATTTTACTGCAAATAAAATAATGATATATTAATCAAAACGTAATTACCATAGTCATGTTACTGAATATGTACATTGCTACAAGGTGGTGGGTAGTAGTGTTGAGTGAATCAAAGAAGATGAAGTGGAATTTGATCTGAATTCAGGAAAAATTTGATTTTCAACTAATGTGAATTGCCTCACGCTTTGTGGCAACGAATCGATTTTTTCCTAAAATGGTGGTAACTTGGGTTGAGCGAACTATAGGGTTTTTTGTACCAGGACCTGAACCCGAACATTTTTGTAAAAGCCAATCAACAAGCGTTTACCTAGTGTGCCCTTGGAAGCCATCACAGCCATGCCTACTAATGAAATGGCTGTGATCGGCCAAGTGCAGCTTTTGACCCAGCCTCTATATGAGCTGGAGTCATGTAGTGCCCACGTCACTCTGCTCTTACTAGTTGTAGGGATAGGATGCTGCTGCAGTGAGGGAGAGATTAGGAAACACTCTGATATCTGCACTTGGTGTGAAGTCAGCGATCTACAACGTTTTTTTGTTTTGGGGGTGTAATGCAACATTTTTGTACCCTGCCCTGAGCCCAGTGAGACTGAAAAAAAGTTTTAATACGTCTGTTAGGTGGGCGAAGCCATTTTGTGAAACAGCAGTGCACAAGCAGGGACAATCATTTAATCCTGTTCTTGCAATTCAGTGGCCGACATATACCCATTTTTAAAGTGCACCTGCACTGCATATGTGCCAGGGGAAGGGAAAATAATACCGTCTATGAGTTCACTGAATGTTTGTCTGCAAAGTACCCCTGTGCTGCATTTCTGAGAGTGAAATATAATCAGTTAAATCCATTTGTTCCATTGTTGGGTGACATATTAAGGGGAACCTGTCACCGGGATTTTGGGTACAGAGCTGAGGACATGGGATGCTAGATGGCTGCTAGTACATGCGCAATACCCAGTCCCCATAGCTCTGTGTGCTTTTATTGTGTAAAAAAACTGATTTGATACATATGCAAATTAACCTGAGATGAGTCCTGTCCCTGACTCATCTCACGTACAGGACTCATCTCAGGTTACTTTGCATATGTATCAAATCGTTTTTTTGACACAATAAAAGCACACAGAGCTATGGGGACTGGGTATTGCGGATGTGCTAGCGGCCATCTAGCAACCCATGTCCTCAGCTCTACACCCAAAATCCCGGTGACAGCTTCCCTTTAAATCTTTTTTGTTGTAAAGTACCTCTGAGGCCTGTGCTGCATATGTGACAGGCAGG
This sequence comes from Bufo gargarizans, assembly GCF_014858855.1. Taxonomy (NCBI): domain Eukaryota; kingdom Metazoa; phylum Chordata; class Amphibia; order Anura; family Bufonidae; genus Bufo; species Bufo gargarizans. The sequence goes on from NC_058084.1 coordinate 263,467,780, forward strand.
CACATAAATTCAGCAAATCCATCCGTTCCATTGTAGAGGTGACATAGCCACCATTTTTCATGTTAAAAACCCCTGTGCTTCATTTGTGAGAATTAAATATAATCTCAGTTAAATCCATCTGTTTTATTTAGGGTTTTTTGGGGCAATAAAGTACATTTTTGACCCTGTACTGCATTTCTGACAGTCCAATAAAAGTGCCAAATACTACAGTTAAATTTTTTGCTGAAAAATTCAAATTTTTGTTGCTATAAAGTATATTTGCGGCCTACGCTATGTTCCTGTCAGTCAAATAAAAGCATTAATACCGCTGTTACATTTTTGGGCCTCAAATACATTTGAGTGTAAAGTACCTGTGAAGCCTGCACATGCGACATGCAGGCACATAAATTCAGCAAATCCATCCGTTCTATTGTAGGGGTGACATATCCACCATTTTTATGCTAAACCCCTGTGCTTCAATTGTGAGAGTGAAATATAATCTCAGTTAAATCCCTCTGTTTCATTTAGGGTTAAAACAAAAAAATGCGTGGTGATCTCCAAGCAGTCAGCACACCTGACCAGTTAGTATGCCCTGGAGGCTGGTTTTAAAGTCAGTATAAAACTGAGTCTGCTTATATAGCACCTACCAGTAGCCATTAGGCTCCAGGAGAAGTATATAGTGGGCTCAGCATGCATGTTGGTACTTGCATCCCTGGATCCGATGAAAGCTGTAATGGCACCGAACGGGGTTAAAAGCAGAGTGTGCTTGGCGTGCATGCTGTACCTGCACTCCCTGGACTTTGTGTGGCTGTCATGGCCCATAAAAGGTAGGAACTAGTGTTAGGGACCACTCATTAAGGTGACCTTGATGTGGTGAGTGGCTTATTATGCTTTGACCAAAATGTACACCAATGCCTTATTCAACATCCAGCATAAAGGCAGGGCAGAGTGCTGGTTGCAGTGTGCGATTGCATTTTGTGTTTTTGTGTTTGTATCTGTATTTCGCCATAGCAATCTGCACCTGCTAGGGGTTGTGCGGGCTGAATCCCCCATATTAAAACAAAAACATAACTTTTTTTTGGAGTAATAAAGTACCTTTTTGCCCTGTGCTGCATTTCTGGTAGTTAAAGAAATACAGTTAAATCCATCTGTTTCATTGTGCATGAGAAAAAAACTTTTTTTTGGCAATAAAGTTCCTTTGCTGCCTGCACTGCATAGCATATCGGGCAATACGTTTAAAAAACTCATCTCTTCCATTGTTGGGTGACATTAACCGTTTAAAAAACTCATCTGTTCCATTGTTGGGTGACATTAACCCATTTTTCCCATCCAAAAATACCTGCTGTGTATTGTTCACAAGGAACTTAATTTAGTAAAAACGTCTGTTACTTCGATGGTTGACCACAAAAAATGAGGAGATTGTCAAACTAGGGATGTGGCCCTGGTCGTGGTGCTGCTGGTGTTGGTGGAGCTCCTGTTGCAGGGAGAGGACGTGGTCGATCTGTGCCAGCTACACGCCCAAGTGAAACACCTTCCTCAGCTGCGAGTAGGCGACAGAACCTTCATCGTTATTTAGTAGGGCAGAATTCAGCTCTACTAATAGTGAGGCCAGAACATGTACAGGTGATTGGGTGGCTGAAAGTGCCTCCAGTTCCTTCACATTGTCTCCCACCCAGTCCCCTGCTGAAAGACCAGAGTTGGCACTAGCAGCCCATGGTCATCAGTCTTTCATCTCACCCCCTTGCAAATCAGCCACACAGTCTGAGCCCCAAGTCATGCAGCAGTCTCTTCTGCTTTTTGATGACTCTGCTGGCAGGGTTTCCCAGGGCCATCCACATAGCCCTGCCCCAGAAGTGGAAGAGATTGAGTACACTGATGCCCAACCACTTATGTTTCAGGATGAGTACATGGGAGGACCACCGCAGCATGTCTCGGATGATGACGAAACACAGGTGCCAACCGTTGCGGCTTTCTGCAGTCTGCAGACTGACAAGGAGGGCAGGGGTGAAGACTGGATGGAAGATGTGAGTGACCTTGGTAGTTTGGAGGAAGAGGCGGTAGTCGCACAGAGCCACCAGCACAGCAAAAGAGGGAGCATGGTGCAAAAGCAGAGCGGCCGTCCGCTAGACAGTTTGCCTGCTACTGCCCACTGAACCAAGGGACCGAGCACACCAAAGTCAGCTCCAATGAGTTCCCTGGCGTGGCAGTTCTTCAGACAATGTGCTGACGACAAGACACAAGTGATTTGTACGCTGTGCAATCAGAGCCTGAAGCTAGGCATACAGTGAGGAACAGAAGTATTTGAACACCCTGCGATTTTGTAAGTTCTCCCACTTAGAAATCATGGAGGGGTCTGAAATTCACATTGAAGGTGCATTCCCACACTCAGAGACAGAATAAAAAAAAAAAGAATCAGGAAATCACATTGTATGATTTTTAAATAATTTATTTGTCTTGCACTGCTGAAGATAAGGATTTGAACACCTGAGAAAATCTGTGTTAATATTTGGTACAGAAGCCTTCTTGTAGTTCTGACCAGGTTTTCACACACTGTAACATAACATGGATTTTGGCCCACACCTCCACACAGATCTCCTCTAGATCTGTCAGGTTTCAGTGCTGTCACTGAGCAACATGGAGTTTTAGCTCCCTCCAAAGATGTTCTATTGGATTTAGGTCTGGAGACTGGCTAGGCCACTCCAGAACCTTGATATGCTTCTTACGGAGCCACTCCTTGGTTATCCTTGCTGTGTGCTTTGGGTCGTTGTCATGTTGAAAGACCCAGCCACAACCTATCTTGAATGACTGACGGAAGGAGGTTGTTGTTCAAAATCTCACAATAAATGGCCACATTCATCCTCTCCTTAATACAGTGCAGTTATCCTGTCCCCTTCACAGAAAAGCACCCCCAAAGCATGATGTTACCACCCCCATGCTTCACAGTAGGGATGGTGTTCTTGGGATGCAACTCATCCTTTTTTTTAACTCTAAACATGACAAGTGAAGTTTAGACCAAAAAGTTCTACTTTGGTCTCATCTGACCACATGACTTTCTCCCATGTCTCATCTGGATCATCCAGATGGTCATTGGCAAACTTCAGACGGGGCTGGACATGTGATGACTTGAACAGGGGAACCTTCTATGCAAAAAATGATTTGAAACCATGATGGCGTAGTGTTCTACCGACAGTGACCTTTGAAACTGTGGTCCCAGCTCTTTTCAAGTTACTCACCTTGTAGTTCTGGGCTGATTCCTCATAACAATTGCTCCAACAGTTGATCTATTTTCAGCTGCTTTGCAATTGCCCCGTAGCCCTTTCTAGCCTTGTGGAGGTCCACAATTTTGTCTCTGGTGTCTTTTGAAAGCTCTTTGGTCTTGCCGATGGTAGTAGTTGGCAGTTCTGCTGCAGTCTCGGCCTCTTCATCCTCTTCTGGAGTGACAGTGGCACCTGCCAGACTGCAAACAGAGGACGTGGCAGCAACGCCTCCACCTCGGTCATCTAGCATCTCCTCAACATCCCATGGAAGCGTTCAGCTGGAGCGAAAGAGTAAGAACCCACCCTGCCCACCCACGTTCCCTGGCCCTGAATGCCAGCATTTCCAAATGCCTGGCCTTTGAAATGCTGTCATTCCGTCTGGTGGACACAGACAGTTTTAAGAATCTGATGGTGGTGGCTATCCCACAGTATGTTGTGCCCAGTCGACACTACTGCACAACCAAGTGGGGGACAAAATCAGGTCTGCACTGCACAACACCATCTGTGGCAAGGTCCACCTAACTACGGATACGTGGACCAGTAAGCGCAGTCAGGTACTTTATATCTCCATAACAGCACACTGGGTAAATGCAGTGGCGGCTGTGCCTGAGGCCGATAGCAGTTTGGCGCATGTCTTTCCACCACCGAGGATTGCAGGGCGTTTCTCTTTGCCTCCTGTATCTTCCTCATCCTACTCCGCTCCTCATCCTCTACCGCCTCTTCATCCGGTCAGCCTAATACCTTCACCATCAACTTCAGGACAGCCGGGGCTAAACAACTGCAGGCAGTTTTGAAAATTATCTGTTTGGGGGACAAACCTCACACCGCGCAGGAGCTGTGGACGGGCATGTAAAAACAGACGATGAGTGGTTGGTGTCAGTGAGCCTCAAGCCCAGCCTGGTGGTTTGCGATAATGGGTGAAATCCCCAATATGTCAGAGCTGCTGCAGAACATGAGAGCTGTCTGTGCGCTCTTTCGGCGTTCTCACCCTGCTGCTGCTCGCCTGTCAGCGCTGCAGTGTAACTTCGGCCTTCCCGCTCACCGCCTCATATGCGACGTGCCCACAAGGTGAAACTCCACCTTGCACATGCTGGCCAGACTGTGCAAGCAGCAGCAGGTGATAGTGAACTTTCAGCTGCAGCACGCACGTGTGAGTCGCTCTGCGGAACAGCGCCACTTCACCACTAATGAGTGGGCCTTCATGCGAGACTTATGTGCCATGTTGCGCTGTTTGGAGTACTCCACCAACATGGCCAGTGCTGATGATGCTGTTCTTAGTGTTACTATCCTACTTCTATGTCTCCTTGAAAAAAAACGCTTTGGGCGATGATGGAAGAGGATGTGGCACAGGAGGAGGAGGAAGAGGGATCATTTACAAGGGTTTCAGGCCAGTCATTCACAAGTGGCTCCAAGGGTGGGTTCCTACACCAACATATGCCAGGTACACAATTGTCCGTGTTCACAGCAGGTTGGCACCCAAACCAGCTCATGGGCATCACGGGTGCGTGGTTGAGGGAATACAGAGGACACAGATGATACACCTCCCACAGAGGACAGATTGTCGTTGCCTCTGGGCAGCCTGTCACACATGAGCATTACATGCTGCAGTGTCTCCACAATGACCGCCGAGTTGGCCAAATTCTAACTTGTGCTGATTACTGGGTGGCCACGCTGCTGGATCCCCGTTACAAGAACAACGTACCATCCTTAATTCCGTCACTGGAGCAGGATCGGAAGATGCGTGAGTACAAACAAACGGTTTTAGACGCTCTGCTGGTGGCATTCCCACCTGACAGTGGGGGCACAGTGGAAGCACACGGCAAAGACAGAGGAGGAGGAAGAGGTCGCCAACGCAGCTGTGGCACCGTCAACACCTCAGAAGACAGGGTTAGCATGGCCAAAATGTAGAAAAGCTTTGTCAGCACGCCACAACAACCAGCACAACCAGATGATTTGGGACGTCTTAGCAGGAGGCAACATTTCAGCAACATGGTGGAGCAGTATGTGTGCACACGCCTACACGTACTAACTGATGGGTCTGCCCCCTTCAGCTTCTGTGTCTCCAAATTGGGCACATGGTCTGAGCTTGCCCTTTATGCCTTGAAGGGGCGGGTCTGCCCTGCAGCCAGCGTATTGTTTAAACGTGTGTTTAGCACGGCAGGGGGCGTTATCACAGACAAGATCAGCCGCCTGTCCGCAGCCAATGTGGACAAGCTCACATTCAATAAAATGAACCAGGCATGGATCCCACAGGACTTGTCCGTACCTTGTGCAGAATAGACATGTATACCAGCCTCACTCACCCATTGCTATACTCCAGCGCACTTTCTCATTGCGTTTATATTTCCCAATGTTTTGGGGTGTACCTTAGTTTAAAAAAAAATAAACTGGGTTGGCAACCTCCTTCTCCTCCTCCTCCACCGCTGCTTCCACCTACAATGCCACGTTCACCACCTCCTCAACCTCCTACTCCATATGGACCTCCACCTCGTAGATCAAGATTATTTTTGATTTTTTTTTTTACAGATTTTATGTTATTTAAAGTCATTTCACTATACACATTTGTTTGCTAAGCACTTGCCATGCTCTTAACCCCTTAAGGACTCGGCCCTATTTCACCTTCTGGACTTGGCCATTTTTTGCAAATCTGACCAGTGTCAATTTAAGTGCTAAAAACTTTAAAACGCTTTGACTTATCCAGGCCATTCTGAGATTTTTTTTTTCGTCACATATTGTACTTCATGACACTGGTAAAATGAAATAAAGAAAAAAATCCTTTTTATTTGTAAAAAAAATTTTCAATTTTTTTTATATAATACATAGTAATACCTCCAAAAATAGTTATTACTTTACATTCCCCATATATCTACTTCATGTTTGGATCATTTTGAGACGGATATTTTATTTTTGGGGGATGTTTCAAGGCTTAGAAGTTTATAAGCAAATCTTGAAATTTTTCAGAAATTTTCAAAAACCCAATTTTTAGGGACCAGTTCAGGTCTTAAGTCACTTTGTGAGGCTTACATAATAGAAACCACCCAAAAATGACCCTATTCTATAAACTACACCCCTCAAGGTATTCAAAACTGATTTTACAAATTTGGTTAACCCTTTAGGTTAGATACAATTTCAAAATTTCACATTTTTGACAGATTTTCTATTTTAATATTTTTTTTTCCAGTTACAAAGCAAGGGTTAACAGCAAAATCAAACTCAATATTTATGTAGTTCACACAAACACCCCATATGTGGTTGTAAACCACTGTACAGGCACACGACAGGGCACAGAAGGAAAGGAATGCCGTACGGTTTTTGGAAGGCAGATTTTGCTGGACGCTTTTTTTTTTTACACCATGTCCCATTTGAAGCCCCCCTGATGCACCCCTAGAGTAGAAAATCCAAAAAAAGTGACCCCATTTTAGAAACTACGGGATAGGGTGGCAGTAGTGTTGGTACTAGTTTAGGGTACATATGATTTTTGGTTGCTCTATATTACACTTTTTGTGAGGCAAGGTAACAAGAAATATCTGTTTTGGCACCGTTTTTATTTTTTGTCATTTACAACATTCGTCTGACAGGTAAGATCATGTGATATTTTTATAGACCAGGTTGTCATGGATGTGGCAATACCTAATATGTATACTTATTTTTATTTATTTTTATGTAAGTTTTACACAATGATTTTTTTTTTTTTTAAACAAAAACAATCATGTTTTAGTGTTTCCAGAATCTGAGTGCCATAATTTTTTCAGTTTTTGGGCGATTATCTTAGGTAGGGTCTCATTTTTTGCGCGATGAGATGACAGTTTGATTGGCACTATTTTAGGGTGCATATGACTTTTTGATCGCTTGCTATTACACTTTTTGTGATGTAAGATTACAAAAAATTGTTTATTTAGCACAGTTTTTATTTTTTATTTTTTACGGTGTTCATCTCAGGGGTTAGGTCATGTGATATTTTCATAGAGCCAGTCGATACGGATGCGGCGAAACCTAATATGTATACTTTTTTTATTTATATAAGTTTTACACAATAACAGCTTTTCTAAAACAAAAAAAATGATGTTTTAGTGTCTCCATATTGTGAGCCATATTTTTTTTATTTTTTGGGCGATTGTCTCAGTTAGGGTCTCATTTTTTGCGAAATCAGGCTACGGTTAGATTGGTACTATTTTGGTGGGCAAACACCTTTTTGATCGCTTGCTGTTGTACTTTTTGTGATGTAAGTTGACAAAAAAATGGTTTATTTAGCACAGTTTTTATTTTTTATTTTTTACGGTGTTCATCTGAGGGGATAGGTCATGTGATATGTTCATAAAGCCGGTCGATACAGACACAGCGATACCTAATATGTATACTTTTTTTCCCCCTATATTTACCCTTTTTTTTTTTACTTTATTTGGGGAAAATAAAGTTTCTGTTTATTTTTACTTGAAACTTTCAATTTTTTGGGGGGAAGACTTTATTTTTTCAACTTTTTTCACATTATCTTTTGTCCCACTTTGGGACTTGAACTTTTGGGGGTCTAATCCCCTTTACAATGCATTCCAATACTTCTGTATTGGAATGCATTGGCTGTATGAGTAATACTGTTTGTATTACTGATACAGCTTCTGGCCTGTGAGAGACAGGGGGGCTGGATCTCACAGGATCGTCACCAGAAGGCAGCGCAATGCCTCCCTTAGACATTGCGCTGCCTTCCATGCCATCGGGTCCCCCCTACAGCCGCATGTGGACCCGATGGCACAGTCGCCTGCCGCTGCCGCACCAGGTAAAAGCCGCAAAGCGCAGGTCTGAATTGACCTGTGGTTTGCGGCGATCACCAACACGGGGGGTCACGGGACACCCCCTGTGGCGTTGTGACAGGATGCCCGCTGAATGATTTCAGCGGGCATCCTGTCACAATTTTCCCCCGCCGCGTCACAATCGCGTTTTAAAGTTAGGATGTACCGGTACGCCCTGGTTCCTTAAGGACTCGGGAAACAGGGCGTACCGGTACACCCTAAGCCCCTAAGGGGTTAAGCACATTTTGCTACCCTTTGCAGTGAAATATATTCAGTAAATATAACTTTGACATTGGCAAAAAAAAATGTAGTTTTTTTTTTTCACAAACATACCTTTGCGACCTGTGCTGTATTTGTGTTGGTGAAAGAAAATCTATTAAATCCATCTGTTTCATTGTTGGTGAAATTTTTTATATTTTTTGGGCAAGAAAATACCTTTGCAGCCTGTGCTGCATATGTGACAGCCAGGAAAATAAATACACTAAATGTATCTGTTGGATTGGTGGGTGACATATTCACATTTTTTATTTTTTTTTATAAATTCTTTATTTTCAAAAATTTTCTATCAAATATGAACAAACATTGGTCAGTTGACCAAAAATTAGTGGTATACACTGATGTTGTCACAGGTCATAGACATACCATTTAACAGATGGATGACGCGATATCTCAGGTCCATAACCAGTAATTCATGGCATAGCAGAGCCACGGTCTCCTGTGTGGCGTCTAAAGCTATGAGATGTTCTACAAATTATAGCATAGTACTTCAGGGGAGACAATGGCTACCTAGATCATATACCATTTATATATAACAAAGAGAAAGAAAAGAAGAAAGATAAAAGAAAAAGGTGGGGAGGGAGAGAAGGGGGAGAAAGGAGGGAGGAAAAGAAGGGGTGGGGAAGCCAGGTTGAGCTGCCTCGACGCTTGTTGCAACTGAGTTATGGGATGGAAGATTAAACCTGAGAAAAGGTATCAGTCAGGTTGCGTAAGACCATCTACGCCAAGTTGCGTTGTGGGGTTGCTAGTATGTTACCCATCACTGCGCCCCTATCCAAGACCTCCAGGGGTGCCAAGTTTTCAGATATTTTTCGTGGTTTCTGTTGATCCAACTTGACATTTCTTCAAAATTACATATGTGATTCACCTTGGCTATCCACTCCTTCAATGAGGGGGCCTGTGTGTCTCACCAGTGGAGAGGAATGATAGGTTTGGCCGCTGCTATCAGATGAGTCACCAAATTGTGCTTAGATGGTCTGTAGAGGTCGGAGGGGAGTGAAAAGAGCACCATTTCAAGAGTGATCTTTAGGTCAGTGACCAAGACTTTATTAATTGTCTTATTGACGTTTTCCCAGAATGGGGCGATCAGAGGGCATGTCCACCAAATATGGGACAGAGACCCCTCTCCATCGCCACACCTCCAGCAAGGCCGATCGGGAGACAAGCCACATTTGTGTAAGAACTCTGGGGTTCTGTACCACCTGGTAAGAAGCTTGAAATGATTTTCCTGTAATCGTATACAAGGTGATGGTCCATGCGAGAAAGCCAGGGGCGGACTGGGCCGGGGGGCAGGGAGGCAATTGCCCCCCAGGCCTCCCTAAATAAACGGCCGCTGGGCCGCCCGTCTAAAAAAAAAAAATTTTTTTTTTATTCTTCAGGGCTGCACCGCCGATCTCCACAGGCGGCGCGGCCCTGGATGTAATTGCGGCGGCGGCTGTGAGCTGTGGGGCAGGGGAGGGAGAGGCGTGTCCCTCCCCTGTTCTTCTGATAGGCCGCAGGCACTAATGCCTGCAGCCTATCAGAGGCCGGCTCAGGAAGCGCGATGACGTCATTATCATCTCGACGCCTGAGCCAGCAGCACACGCTGCTGATGGAGGTAAGTATTTTTTATTATTTTTCTTCTTTGCGGAGATCTGTCACTATGGGGGGGGGGGGGGGCGGAGATCTGTCACTATGGGGGGGAGATCTGTCACTATAGGGGGGGAGATCTGGCACTATGGGGTGCACTATAAGGGGAGCTGGCACTATGGGGCGCACTATAGGGGGAGCTGGCACTATGGGGGGCACTGTAGGGGGAGCTGGCACTATGGGGGGGCCTATAGGGGGAGCTGGCACTATGGGGGGGCCTATAGGAGGAGCTGGCACTATGGGGGGGTACTATAGGGGGAGCTGGCACTATGGGGGGGGGTACTATAGGGGGAGCTGGCACTATGGGGCGCACTATAGGGGGAGCTGGCACTATGGGGCGCACTATAGGGGGAGCTGGCACTATGGGGGGCACTGTAGGGGGAGCTGGCACTATGGGGGGCACTGTAGGGGGAGCTGGCACTATGGGGGGGCCTATAGGGGGAGCTGGCACTATGGGGGGAAAGCTGGCACTATTGGGGGAGCTGGCACTATGGGGGCATTTCTTACTGGCACATTATGGGGGGGCACCATGGGGGAGAGGAGCACTATGGGGGTAACTGGGGGCTCTAAAGGGGCTTTATTTTTAATTATTGGCACATTCTGGGGGGCACTATAGGGGAGAGCAGCACTATGGGGCATCTGGTGCTACTATAGGGGCATTATTTGGGGGCACTATGGGGAAGTGGGGGCTCTAAAGGGGCCTTTTGTATTGGAACATTAGGGGGGGCACTATGGGGGGCACTATGGCATTTGGGGGCACTAAGGGGGCATTTTTTACTGGCACATTATGGAAGGCACTATAGGGGAGAGCGGCACTATGGGGGAGTGGAGAACTATTGGGGCATATGGTGGCACTAAGAAGGGGCATTTTTTTACTGGTACATTGTGGGGGAGAGGAGCACTATAGGGGCATCTGCTGGGGGCACTAAGGGGCATTTTTTTACTGGCATATTATGGGGACACTATGGGGAAGGGGGAGAGGAGCAGTATGAGGGCATTTACTGGGGCACTATATAGGGGTATTTTATACTGGCATACATTATGGGGACATTAGCTCAACTGCGGGCACTAAGCGGGGGTATTTCATGTACTGTCATATTATAGGGAAAATTAGTACTAGGGGGTATTATGGGGAGCTTTACTACTACTAGGGGCTATGAAGAACATGATTACTAGGGCACTATAGGGGCATTATTACTACTAAGTGTGCTCTGGCAGAGAATTATTTCTATTGGTGGGATTTTGGGGAGCATTGTTACTTTGGGGGCACCCTGGCATAGTATCAGCTTAGCACAATTATTTTTGGGGGACATTATCTTTATACTATTAGTGTCTGGGCGCAGTTATTTTTTAGAGCGCTGTGTGCCAATAATTGTTTAAGGGGGCACTATCTGTGTGGTAGTAGTATTTCCAGGCGGACTGTTTCTGCAGTATAGTATTGGGGGCATAGCGGGTACAGTATTGGGGGCACTATCTGTGTGGTAGTTTGTATTTCCAGGGGGACTGTTTCTGCAGTATAGTATTGGGGGTGGCAGGAAACTAATGTCTGTTTCTCAATCTCTGCAGAGAAGGGAGATGGCAGAAAAATCATCATGGCGGTCTGGTCTGAATGGAGAAGATGAGGAAAGAGAACGTCTACAACAAAGGTGACATCACTGGATGTAAGAGGTATGTGGTGCTATGTAGGAGAGGAGATGCTCCGGCTCCTCCTCCTGCCATTTGCAGAAGGAGGATTCAGAACTGGGTGAGGATGACGAAAGGGGGCAGCAGGCCACGGGCGGGTGGCAGATGGTGGGGGGAACCACAGGCCTTGAGCAGGATCAGGGTAGGGAGGAGAGCGGAGGAGCTTCCTGGCTGTAGCTTGTTATATAAGCAGGTAGTGCAGCCAGGACGGCCTCCCCTCTCCGTATGATGTGTAGAGACAGGCCGCAACTATAGAATGTCAGCTGTAAAGTGTGTGTTGGGAGTGGCCTATTATATGTAGGAGGGGCTTTTAATGATGGGCGGGACTAAAAATGGGCCACTTGACTAGATTTGCCCCCCAGGACTAAGGCTGCCAGTCCTCCCCTGGAGAAAGCCAATAGCTTTTTGAGGTCCTGATCTGTGAAAATAATGTCAAGCTCCTTCTCCCAGTCTCTAATATATAGAGGTTTTCTGGCCTCACTCTCAGATCCCACCAAGGAGTACAATGCCGAAATTTTTCTCTGTTTGCGGAGTGGGGACAGAAGAGTTTTTTCAAACTCTGTCAGTTGTCTCGCTGGGTTGGACCTCTCTCTCAATTCCCTGCACACAGCACCTATGTAAGCCCTTGTCAGAAAGAATTTTTTATTTGCTCTGGTAATCTATTCACTATGGATGTTTCTGTGTCTGGGGTTAACTCCCCCAGTCTTGCTTGTGCTAATGGTGACCACACTTCCTGGTGAATGTCCCCATTTTTCCCTAGAAGGTCTGGGATAAGGTTTGCGGGCAATAGGGGGGACGGCTCCGGTGCTAGTTTTTTACTCAGTTCTTTCCATGTCTCTCTTATACCTTTCAGTAGGGGGTCACCATTCTTGTCCTTAGTTTGACTGGTGTCAGTTAACCAGAAAAGCTGTTGGAGCGTAGGCCCTACACTATGTCGCAAAAGATCTGCTACATCTGGTTGTCTCTGAGGGTCTACTGACTCCAGCCATCTATTTAGCTGTATTGCTTGATAGTATCTCAGGACATCTGAGGGGGGAAACTGCGTATGATGGTGGCTACTTCCTCCAGGGTGATTGGGGTGGTTAAAAGGTCTATGTCAGCTTGTTTGACTGTTGGAAGTTTGAGGGAGCTTAGGAATTCTCTAATATGTGATTGTCTGCAATCAGATTGGCTTGGGGACATTGACTTGTTTAGGTTATATAAACCTTCATAAAATTGTTGAAAAGCTTTTGCTATGTCTTGGGCTAGTTCTCCATTGGAGTGTTTTATTTTGGGGATATAGGTTACATTTTTTGTCTTTTTTAGAAGAGAGGTCATCAGCTTGCCCCCCTTGTCCCCGTGCGCATATACTTTATGATGAAAGTTTAGCATTTGCTTTTTCACTTTCTGAACTAAGAGACTTTTAAGTTGGAGTCTAAGGTCTGTTAATTCCCCCTGTTTCTGTTTACAAGTGAATAGTTTGTCTATTTTCTCTAAGGACATTATCTGAGTTAGTATGGAATCGACCTTTTTCTGATGTTCCTTTTTTACCTTAGTACCAATCGAGATAAAGCATCCCCTCACGAACGCTTTGTGTGCTTCCCACTTCATAGGTGAGGTGCTGTGTGCAGAGGAATTGATACCAAAATACAACTCTAAGTGAGATCTGACCTGTTCCCGATGTAGTTTGTTGTTCAACAAAGATTCGTTGAGTCTCCAAGTCCATTCCCTCCTTGGTAGGGAGGCCAGGGCGAGGGTCAGATGACATGGTGCGTGGTCGGAAATGGTGATGCTCCCAATTTTGGCGTCGCTAGAAACAGGCAAAAGAGAAGAGGATGCTTAGATGTAATCAAGTCTCTGATATGAGCCATGTGGGTTAGAAAAGAAGGAGTAGTCTTTAACTGTCGGATTGCTATTTCTCCAAACATCTATCAGCTTGAGGTCCTGGAGCTTTCTGTGTAATCTACTGATATGTTTCTGTGCAATGTGAGACTTAGACTTGGAGGAATCAAGGATTGGGTTTAGCACCAGGTTAAGGTCCGCCCCCAGAATCACCTGTGCTTCTGCAAACTGTCCAGAGCTTTAAGAAACCATTGTACAGTGGCTGTATTTGGAGCATAAAAATTAGCTAGAGTGTATTTCCTTGAAGCGATTTCCCCTTTTATTATCAAGAGTCTCCCTTCCTCATCAGAAAGTTGATGAGAAAGCGAGAAAGGTATGGACTGATGGATGGCTATGGAAACGCCCTTAGAGGCTGAGGTAGGGTGGGCACTGTGGAACCACTGGTTGTATGGTCAGGAGGAAAATTTTGGCAACTTTTTCTGGCGCAGATGTGTCTCTTGCAAGAAGACTATGTGTGAGCCCATTTTTCTCAGGACTAGCATCAGCTGACCTCTTTTCTGAGGTGAGTTGAGGCCCTTAATATTGTAGGTGGTCACCTTAATCTCTGCCATATTCCGCTGCTTATGGATCTTCTACCCTTATTTACTAGGGTTGGAGGCTCACAACCTGTTTGATAAGGAGATTGGGAGAGGTAGGGAGAGAGGTGAGGAAAGGGTGAAGGTCAGAAAGGAAGAGAAAATATAAAAGAGGTGAAAAACAAAAATAGAATACAATTAACACGCAATGTAACAGTAGCATAGCCTACTAATAATTGTCAACTTGAGTCATCCAATTCAAAGGCAAATAAGGGGGGAGGGAAAAAGAGGTTGGAGAATGGGGGTGCGAGCGTAAAAGAGATGGGAGTGGGGTGGCCTACACACCCAAGCTCGCAAACCAGAATGTGAAAAAGTGTCTGGTTGGTGACCCTGATGCTTTGTTCTAGGCTTATCGTCCTATTATTTTTATTTTTATTTATTTTTTTGTGATATTACGGGGGATTAGTAAGTAAAAAGGGGGGAGGGGAGGTGGGAAGGAGACCTGGGAGAATACTTTGTTATAGGGGGGTTATGCTGAGATTGTGGAGCTGTCTAAGGACAGCGGGAAAGACATATCATAATCTAGGAAAGACTATAGAGAATATACACTGTAGTGAGTAACCTAATAGCATTTTTACCCCTCCTTTTCATTGGTATTGGAGAAATGATCAGGGAGATGATGGGAGATGGTAAGGGATAGGGGGGGGGGGGGGAGAAAGAGGCAGTGAATAAACAATAACATGAGACCTTAATCAGATCTAAAGCATTTCAAGTTTAAACAAAATGGGAACATAAAGGCTCGTTGTTGTAGGCGAGCCAAAGCCCTGGCGATTTTCCTCAGGGCTTCCCTATGAAATTGCGATGTATAGTGGGAGGGACAAATTACATAACCTGAGTCCCGAACGCCGAGCTTTAGTTATAACATTTTCAGTACAGTTCTTTGCAGGATACCCGTTGTGGACGAACACCTGTGGCTCCTGATCGTAGCTTCAAGGTGGAGGGGATCGGACTTCTGCTGCCGTTCTGTTCACCTTGGATTTCCCATTGGACACTTCCTTCCAGGATTCAATCCGCATAAGTCGGGGCAGGTCTGCAGGATGGGCGATCGGCATCCATGATGGTACTTCTAACGGGTGGATACCTATGGTTTCCCAGGCTCTCTCCAGGTCGTCCGGGGTATGGATTGCTATGCATTTGCCATTCTTTATGATCGCAATACCGAAGGGGTATAGCCAGGCATATTGTATCTTCTGGGCTCTCAGTGCATCCAACAAGGGCTTGATGGTGCGCTGTTTCGTGAGTGTGAAGGGCGCTATATCTTGGTAGAGGGCAATGTCCACCCCATCTTACGATATTTGCCTTTTTTCTCTGGCTGCGGCTAGTATACGAGCGGTGTCTACAAACGACAGTAGGCCGCAAACAACGTCTCTGGGTCTCTCGTTCAGCCTCGGAGTTGGTCTTAAGGCCCTGTGTATCCGCTCTATTATAATCGAGGCAGCCGATTCTTGGCCCAGCAGGTTGGCGAAAATCTCCATGGCCACTTTATTCAGCGCTTCGGCGGCCCAGGATTCAGGAAGGCCCTTGAGACGGATGTTCCGTCTTCTACTTCTATTTTCTTGGTCTTCCAGCATTAGCATCGCCCTGTTTAGCTCTGTAGTGTGGAAGTTGAGGTACTCCTCCACTCCCGTAGCGTGCGACACCAGCTCTTGTGCTGCCGTTTCCAGAGACTCGACTCTATGCCCCACCTGAGTGATCTCAGATTTTATGTCGGAAAGTTCTGACAGTACTGGCTTTATAGCTTTTTCTAATGCTTGCCCCAGTACCTTGGTGAGGAAGGACTTTGAGACAGGTGAAGGGTCTCTGGATTCTGCTGTATCTCCCTGCGCGCTGTCTGCATCAGAGTCCTCTCCTTCTTCAGCGCTTGCAGCTGCCGCCACCATCTTAGATCCCACGCTTGGTGAGAGGAGCGCTTTTTTCTTGAGGAAGCGTTGCATTGCTTGCTGGCTTTTTTGTGTTCTTGGGGTATCAGGAGTGTCAGAACTCCTATCTCTCCCATATTTGACCATTTTGGAGTAGGTCACTGCTAATTAAATGGTTTTAATCGCTTGAGTGTGGAGAAGCCGAGGTCTCACACAGCCATCTGCAGTCCCGGTTAGGCTCCGCCCCCCGACATATTCACAGTTTGGTCTTTCAACTAACCCTGCGGCCTGGACTGCATATGTGACAGCCAGGTTAATAAATTCCGCAAATCCATCTGTTTGCGTGTGGGGGGACATTTTCACTGTTATCAGGCCAGTCATTCACAAGTGGTTCGGATGGTGGGTTCTTGCACCAACATAGGCCAGGTACACAATTGTGCAGCCAGGGAACATGTGCAATACACCATTTTTACACCCCTGACACAGAAAGATCAATTAACTGTATGTTCAATCTGTGGCTGACCTTCCAACAGCAATTTTTTAGTGGGCGTAATGCAACATGTAAAATAAATATTAATAATTTAATATTTAATCCGTCTGTTAGTTCGGTGGGCGACAAAACTATTTTTTTGTGAAGTACACCTGCACGTGCATATGTGCCAGGGACAATAATATAGTTAATCTGTCTCTGAGTTCAGGGGTTGACATATTTGCATATTTGGCTGTGATATACCCCTTCTCTACATAGCGGGCAGGGTAAAAAAAATTCACAAATTTGTCTGTTACATTGTTGTGTGACATTCACCAATTTTTGGCTGTGATATACCCCTGTTCTACATAGCGGACATGGAAATACATTTCACTAATTTGTCTATTACATTGTTGTGTGACATTCACCAATTTTTGGCTGTGATATACCCCTGCTCTACATAGTGGACATGGAAATAAATTTCACTAATCTGTCTGTTACATTGTTGGGTGACATTCACCAATTTTTGGCTGTGATATACCCCTGCTCTACATAGCGGACAGGGAAATAAATTTCACAAATGCGTCTGTTACATTGTTGGGTGACAAATTCTCATCTTTTGCGCTATAAAGTACATTTGTGGCCTACCCTGCATTTATGATAGTCCAATAAAACCATTAAATACTGATGTTACATTGTTGGTTGAAGAAATAACACTTTTTGTGCTAGATAGTTCATTTGCAGCTTGTGCTGCATTTCTGGAAGTCAAATAAAATCTGTAAATACTGCTCTTACATTGCTGTTTGACAAATTAAAAAATTTTGGACAGGGAAGTATTTGTATTAAATTTAACTGTCACACTGTTGTGTGACCTCAAGAAATATTCTCTCTTTATGACACTGGCACAGCCTTACTGTTAGTAAACTTAATTGTCTGTTAGTTTTTAATTGTCTGTTAGTTTTGTGTGTGAACGCAAAGAATGAGGAAAGCGTCAAATAAGGGACGTAGCCTTGATCGTGGTGCTGCTTGTGTTGGTGGAGCTCCTGTTGCAGGTAGAGGACATGGTCGATCTATGCAAGCTTCACTCCCAAGTCAAACATCTTCCTCAGGTGCGAGTAGGCGACAGAACCTTCAGCGTTATTTGGTAGGGCCTAATGCGGCTCTAAGAATGGTGAGACCAGAACAAGTACAGGCGATAGTCGATTGGGTGGCTAACAGTGCCTCCAGTTCCTTCACATTTTCTCCCACCTAGTCCCCTGAAAGCTCAGAGTTGGCACCTGCAGCCCATGGCCATTTGTCTTTCAACTCACCCCCTTGCAAATCAGGCAAGCAGTCTGAGCCCCAAGTCATGCAGACTGTGGCTTTCTTCAGTCTGCAGGCCTACAAGGAGGGCAGGGGTAAATATTGAGTGGAAGATGATGTGGAGGATGATGAAGTACTAGACCCCACATGCAGTCAAGGTGATGCGAGTGATGTGTGCAGTTTGGAGGAAGAGGCGGTGGTCGCACAGAGGCACCAGCACAGCAATAGAGGGAAAAGGGTGCAAAAGCGTCTGTTACATTCTTGGGTGACATTTTACAATTTTTGCTGTGAATAAACCCCTGCTCTGCATAGGTGACAGGGACCTAAATAAAAATAAAAAAATGTCTGTTACATTCTCGGGTGACATTTTACCATTTTTGCTGTATACAAACCCCTGCTCTGCATTGCTGATAGGGAACTAAATTTAGTAAAAATGTCTGTTATTGATCGAAAGAGGAGCGACCACAAGCGCATGCTGGTAGACGCGCTGCTGATGGCATTTCCACCTGACAGTGGGGGCTCACTGGAAGCACAAGGCGAAGGCTGAGGAGGAGGAAGAGGTCGCCAACGCAGCTGGGGCATTGCCAGCACCCCAGAAGGCAGGGTTAGCATGGGTGAAATGTGGAAAAGCTTTGTCAGCATGCTACAACAACCAGCACAACCAGCTTATATGGAACGTCTTAGCAGGAGGCAGCATTTCAGCAACTTGGTGGAGCAGTATGTGTGCAGACGCCTACACGTACTGACTGATGGGTCTTCCCCCTTCAACTTCTGGGTCTCCAAATTGGGCACATGGCCTGAGCTTGCCTTTTTACGCCTTGGAGGTGCTGGCCTGCCCTGCAGCCAGTGTATTGTCTGAACATTTGTTTAGCATGGTAGGAGGGGGTTATCACAGACAAGTGCAGCCGCCCGTCCACAGCCAATATGGATAAACTTACATTCATTAAAATGAACCAGGCAGGGATCCTACAGGATTTGTTTGTACCTTGTGCAGAAAAGACATGTATACCGGCCTTAAGCAGCCATTGTTGTACTCCAGCGCACTTTCTCTTGGTTTTATTTTTTTATATTTCCCAATGTTTTAGGGTCTATCCAAATTTAAACAAAAAACAAAAAGAAAAATAAAATAAAATAAAAAACAAAAACCAGTGTTGGCTACCTCCTCTTCCACTGCCACTTCCACTTACACCGCCACATCCACTGCCTCCTCAACCTCCTACTCCATATGGACCTCCTCCTCTTAGATCAAGATTATTATTTTTAATTTTTATGTAATTTATGTTATTTTAAGCAATTTCCCTATCCACATTTGTTTGCAGAGTACTTGCCATGCTCCCCTCTCCACTTGCACCCCTCTAGCCCTTTCCATTACTTTTTTAGAGCCATTTTAGTGCTCCAAAGTTAGGGTCCCCATTGACTTCAATGGGGTTCGGGGTCAAGTTCGGGTCAAATTTGGGTCCTGAACGCAAACTTTTTTGTGAAGTTCAGCCGAACCCGTCAAACCCGAACTTCCAGGTGTCCCCCCCAACTCTAGTGGTAACATGTGAAAGTATTTAGCAGAGGAACAAGAAATCACACATGATGCAATGCATCCAGCCAATCAGCAACACCTTGATTCAGTAATTGGGGTGCAAAAGCTGTCTAATACTACTGATATGGTAGTGAAATTTGGGCAACCTTGCTAATTGTCATGATTTTCCTGTATAAATCGTTGGTTGTTACAATAAAAAATGTCAGTTAAATATATCATATAGTGAAATGAAGTTTATTGGATTTACAGAAAGTGTGCTATAATTGTTTAAACAAAATTAGGCAGGTGCATAAATTTGGGCACCACAAAAAATAAATGAAATCAATATTTAGTAGATCCTCCTTTTGCAGAAATTACAGCCTCTAAACGCTTCCTGTAGGTTCCATTGAGAGTCTGGATTCTGGTTGAAGGTATTTTGGACCATTCCTCTTTACAAAACATCTTTAGTTCATTCAGGTTTGATGGCTTCCGAGCATGGACAGCTCTCTTTAAGTCACACCACAGGTTTTCAATTATATTCAGGTCTGGGGACTGAAATGGCCATTCCAGAACGTTGTACTTGTTCCTCTGCATAAATGCCTTAGTGGATTTTGAGCAGTTTAGGGTTGTTGTCTTGTTGAAAGATCCAGCCCCGACGTAGCTTCAGCGGGACCGCGATGGGATTGAATGTCGCGCCGCCGTACGCAAACAGCTATATGTCATATTTTGAGAGTCATTTCGTTTATCCTGACCCACTGTACACACAGCATTGTATCTTTTGGCGCCGTTTCATCGACGACATTTTTTGCGTATGGCGGGGTGACATTCGATCCCTCACGGAGTTTGCCATGCACCTGAACTCAATCTGGACGGAGCTACAATTTGTCATGCATCAAGACATGGATAAAATTTCTTTTCTAGACACATGGGTCCTGAAGGGGAAAGAGGGTCGACTATATACTGATCTGTTTACAAAAGAGATGGATCGCAATAGCTTACTTGCGTTCTCCAGCAGTCATCCGGTCTCTACAAAGAAATCGATTCCCTTTTCACAATTTCAGCGGGTCAGGAAAATTGTTAGCAATACTGAAGTCCGTGAAACTAGGCTAGAAGAAATGGAGAAAAAAATTTTAGCCAGAGGTTATCCTAGGCCACTCCTACAAGAACAGAGAAAGAAGGTAGACATTCCTGAAAAAACCAAGACAGTGAAGCAATCACGCATCCCACTGGTGGTCAAATATCACCCATTGACCCAACAACTAAGAGGCATTGTCAATAAGCATTGGCATACAATCTCAAAATCATACCCTCAGATTGAGGAATTTCAAAGACCCCCCATGATGTGTTTTAAAAGGGCTGATAATATCAAGGATAAAATAGTCAGAGCCGACATTGGTAGCAATAAGCGAGATTTGAGACAGAGCGTGTTATCTTCTCCCAGACAGGGTACATTCCCTTGTCTGAATTGTGTGAATTGCTCAAGCGTGATCAAGGGGTCTTATCTCTCACACCCACATTCTGGGGAGAGAATTCCCATAAGAGGTGTGTTCACGTGCGACAGCAGATTCGTCGTATACATTCTAAAATGTCCCTGTGGACTATTATACGTGGGGGAAACCTCTATGAGGATCAAAGACAGGTTGAGCAAACACAAGTCCACCATCAGGAAGGGTAATTTATTGCTCCCTATACCTTATCATTTCCATGAGAAGAAACACACAATAGCACAATTACGTTACCAGGTGATTGAGGGTGTACCATTACCTCGCCGTGGTGGTGATCGAAATAAATTACTCCTGCAAAAAGAAGCATATTGGATCCATCGTTTACAAACGATGGATCCAAAAGGCTTGAACCGAGAGTACAATATAAGTGGTTTGATATGATGTTATATATAAAAAAAATGTTTTTGTTTTATTTTCCAGCGGAATTAATCATGGGACTCCTCTCATTGTTAAAAATGGAGACACATGGAGCTTTCTTATCTATCCTTGTATCTTG
The DNA here is from genome assembly GCF_014858855.1 of Bufo gargarizans. Taxonomy (NCBI): domain Eukaryota; kingdom Metazoa; phylum Chordata; class Amphibia; order Anura; family Bufonidae; genus Bufo; species Bufo gargarizans. The sequence continues at coordinate 263,488,985 of NC_058084.1, forward strand.
TCAGGGGGGAGGAGCCAGTGGTATGACGTCAGTTCCTCAATTTTTTTCTTTTTTCTGTTATTTAAGACATGTCTTGAGGATAAGCTTGTATAGTCTGATGAAAGCACATGTTAGTGCTGAAACGCCGCGTCACTATGAATGAATAAGTGACTGAAATTAAATTCTGCATAAAGAAACCAGTGCGAGTGCCGGTCCTTCCTTTACAGCTGTAACATTGGGATGCCTGCCCGTTGACACGTGCACCGCCGAGCAACTTTACAGAGCAGTGCCGGCCATTTCACTTTACGTAGCTTCAGCTTTGTCACTGATTCCTGGACATTGGGCTCCAGAATCTGCTGATACTGAGTGGAATCCATGCGTCCCTCAACTTTGACAAGATTCCCAGTCACTGCACTGGCCACACAGCTCCACAGCATGATGGAACCACCACCATAGTTTACTGTAGGTAGCAGGTGTTTTTCTTGGAATGCTGTGTTCTTTTTCCTCCATGCATAACGCCCCTTGTTATGGCCAAATAACTCAATTTTTGTTTCATCAGTCCACAGCACCTTATTCCAAAATGAAGCTGTCTTGTCCAAATGTGCTTTAGCCCACACTTTTTGTGCTGTGGACGGAGAAAAGGCTTCCTCTGCATCACTCTCGCATACAGCATCTCCTTGTGTGAAGTGCGCCGAATGATTGAACGATGCACAGTGACTCCATCTGCAGCAAGATGATGTTGTAGGTCTTTGGTGCTGGTCTGTGGGTTGACTCTGACTGTTCTCACCATTCGTCGCTTCTGTCTATTTTCTTGGCTAGACAGTTATTTAGTTTTCAGTTATTTAGTTTTTCACCTTGTTTTATAGATAAGTAAGTCTATTAGGCCCTGATTCTGTAATTGGGGTAAAAAATTGGGCTAATACTACTGCTATTGGGGTGTCCACATTGTTTTATACAAAAATAGTTCTTGAATGCCTTATTCTGAAATTTCATTAGGCCTTGACTCTCTCTAATTGGGGTTAAAAAGCAGGATAATACTACTGCTATTGAGGTGTCCATATTGTTTTATACATAAGTAATTCCATTAGGCTTTGATTCTGTAATTGGGGCTAAAAAGCGCTCTAATTTTTTTGTTATTTTGTTTTCCATCTTTTTTTTTATAGATGAGAAATTCCATTCTACTTTGATTCTGCAATTGGTTTGAAAAAGTGGTCTAATACTACTGCTATTGGGGTGTCTACATCATGTTATACTTGAGTAATTCTATAACACCTTGATTCTGTAATTGGGGTGAAATAGCGCTCTATTTTTACAGTTATTGGTTTTTACACCTTGTTTTAAGAATAAATAATTCCATTAGGCCTTGATTCTCTAATTGGGGTTAAAAAGCAGGCTAATGCAACTGCTATTGGGGTGTAGAGATGGCCTTGTTGTTCGCCCGGTGGTCGTTTTGGGGCGAAATTTGCGTGTTCGTGATTTGCCGAACATGCGGACATATGGAGAATTTGCGCCCGCCATATTCTTTTACATTATGAAAAACTTTTACCAATGACACATCCTTCAGGTGGTACAGAACAGCCAATTGAGACATTTCAGCACACAGACATAACCCCTACCTTATAAATAAACCTGATCTGGCCGCCATATTACTTTAAGTGTTTTGCCAGTGTAGGGAGAGGTTGCTGTGTGGAGCAGGGACATGCTGTTAGGGACACCAAACGCTAGCTAATAGAGACACAAAAGTCATTTTAAGCACTAGTATAGGTGTGCTATCGATATGTGTGATACACAGAGGGGTGCGATATACTTATACTTTTTATAATGAGTCAAAAACACATAGATCTTTATAGTGATCACCTCAAAGTCAGGGGCCTGGGGGCTTGGGGCATACTAGGGCCATTTTTATATAGGGTAAGGTTCCGCACAGGGTCGCTCTTATCAGGGCAGGTGGTCTGTGGTTAGGCCAGAATAGCACCCCCCTGTAGGGCAATATCAGGGACAGTTCTTTGCACACCCTGTCCTTCAATACCACATCATCATCTAGCCCAGGAATATATGGTTTTTGCTTTCCCTCTGGGATTCATGGATGTGCACTGGAACCCCCCGGATTGTGGTAGGACATATGGTTTCTAATTTGGTGCCGCCGAGCACCTGATTTAGTGCCGCCGAGCACTTGTTGTTGCCTACCACATTTATGCTTTTTGCTTAAAGGGGTTCTGACCCGAACCCTTGCTTATAGGGGTTCTGACCCGGGACCCCCACGATCAGCTGTTTGAGAAGGCAGCGGCGCTTCAGCAGCGCCGTGGCCTTCTTGCTGTTTACCGCTGGCCCAGTGACGTCACGACTAGTATCAACTAGTGTGGGCGGGGCTAAGCTCTGTTCACTCGAATGGAGCTTAGCCCCGCCCACGCTAGTTGATACTAATTGGGACGTCACTGGGCCAGCGGTAAACAGTGAGAAGGCCGTGCCGCTGCTGGAGCGCCGCTGCCGTCTCAGATGCTGATAATCTATCCAGAGGATAGGTCATCAGTTAAAACAAAGTGCAGAACCCCTTTAACTTTAATAATTTAATTTATTTTCATTTTGAGGGATATATTTTCCATTCACACGTCCACAAAATGGGTCCGCATCCGTTCCGTAATTTTGCGGAATAGGTGCAGATCCATTGATGTTCAATGGGGCTGGAATGTGCTGTCTGCATCCACATTTGCGGATCCGCACTTCCGCATCTGTGCTTCCGTTTCTGCAAAAAAATAGAACATGTCCTATTCTTGTCCGCAATTGCAGACAAGATTAGGCATTTTCTATTATAGTGACGGCGATGTGCGGTCCACAAATTGCGGAATGCACATTGCCGGTGTCTGTGTTTTGCTAATCCGCAAAACACTTACGGACGCGTGAATGGACCCTCATAGTAAAATTATTAAAGGTTACGTTTTAACTTTATGTATATTCTAATGGATTACCTTCCTTGTATATTATAGTGCATTTGTATTGTGCAGCAGTTGTGTGCGGTTCCCAGGGACAAGTGTTATTGAAACAAATAATTTCTACTGGTGTGATATACCAGTCGCCCCCCAAAAAACTGATTGAAGCGGGGTGATATATACCAATATACTTTCTTTATAGTGCATTTGGGTACTGTATAGTGCATATGCGCATGCGCGTACGTGAAAAATATATTGCCGATATTTTGCATTGAAAAAAATTATAAATGGAGATCGTAAATTCAAATAATACATCTGATGTGTCACTGTCCATGTTGTGGGACTATTTGTGCACTTCTAGTAATTATTTCTTGGCTGAAAATATGAACTGAAGGTTTTTCAGGTTTGCCTGCCTTTAAAATGAATGGGACCCGCCGCAAACTTGCGGTTCGTGAACATTTGAGCACGTTCGCGTGATCGCGTCCGCGAACCGTCCCGGCAGATGTTTGTCCATCACTATTGGGGTGTCTACATTGATTTATACATGAATAATTCTATAAAGCCTTGGTTCTGTAATTGGGGTGAAATTGTGCTAATTTTTTTCAGTTATTTGGTTTTACACCTTGTTTTATAAATAATTTCATTAGGCATTGGTTTTGTAATTGGGGTGAACAAGCAGTCTAATATTACTGCTATTGGGGTGTCCACATTGCTTTATGCATAAGTAATTTTATTTAGCCTTTATTCTGTAATTGGGGTGAAATAGCAGTCTATTTTTTCAGTTATTTAGTTTTACACCTTGTTTAATGGGAAAGTAATTCCATTAAGCTTTGATTCTGTAATTAGGGTGAAAAATCAGGCTAACACTACTGCACATTGTTTTATACAGTAATTGTATTTAGTTTGGATTCTGTAATTGGGGTGAAATAGTGCTCGATTTGTTAATTTATTTGGTTTTACACATTGTGTTAAGAATAGGTAATTCCATCAGGCCTTGAATCTGTAATTGGGGCAGCAAAGGGTGTCTAATAGAGTTGAGCGAACACCTGGATGTTCGGGTTCGAGAAGTTCGGCCGAACATCCCGGAAATGTTCGGGTTCGGGATCCGAACCCGATCCGAACTTCGTCCCGAACCCGAACCCCATTGAAGTCAATGGGGACCCGAACTTTTCGGCACTAAAAAGGCTGTAAAACAGCCCAGGAAAGAGCTAGAGGGCTGCAAAAGGCAGCAACATGTAGGTAAATCCCCTGCAAACAAATGTGGATAGGGAAATGAATTAAAATAAAAATTAAATAAATAAAAATTAACCAAAATCAATTGGAGAGAGGTTCCATAGCAGAGAATCTGGCTTCCCGTCACCCACCACTGGAACAGTCCATTCTCAGATATTTAGGCCCCGGCACCCAGGCAGAGGAGAGAGGTCCCGTAACAGAGAATCTGTCTTCATGTCAGCAGAGAATTAGTCTGCATGTCATAGCAGAGAATGAGGCTTCACGTCAGCCACCACTGCAACAGTCCATTGGCATATATTTAGGCCCAGCACCCAGGCAGAGGAGGGAGGTCCCGTAACAGAGAATCTGTCTTCATGTCAGCAGAGAATTAGTCTGCATGTCATAGCAGAGAATGAGGCTTCACGTCAGCCACCACAGCAACAGTCCATTGGCATATATTTAGGCCCAGCACACACACAGGCAGAGGAGAGAGGTCCCGTAACAGACAATCTGGCTTCATGTCAGCAGAGAATTAGTCTGCATGTCATAGCAGAGAATGAGGCTTCACGTCAGCCACCACTGCAACAGTCCATTGGCATATATTTAGGCCCAGCACACACACAGGCAGAGGAGAGAGGTCCCGTAACAGAGAATCTGTCTTCATGTCAGCAGAGAATTAGTCTGCATGTCATAGCAGAGAATGAGGCTTCACGTCAGCCACCACTGCAACAGTCCATTGGCATATATTTAGGCCCAGCACACACACAGGCAGAGGAGAGAGGTCCCGTAACAGAGAATCTGTCTTCATGTCAGCAGAGAATCAGTCTGCATGTCATAGCAGAGAATCAGGCTTCACGTCAGCCACCACTGCAACAGTCCATTGTCATAAATTTAGGCCCAGCACCCAGGCAGAGGAGAGAGGTCCCGTAACAGACAATCTGGCTTCATGTCAGCAGAGAATTAGTCTGCATGTCATAGCAGAGAATCAGGCTTCATGTCAGCCACCACTGCAACAGTCCATTGGCATATATTTAGGCCTAGCACACAGGCAGAGGAGAGGTTCATTCAACTTTGGGTAGCATCGCAATATAATGGTAAAATGAAAATAAAAATAGGATTGAATGAGGAAGTGCCCTGGAGTCCAATAATATATGGTTATGGGGAGGTAGTTAATGTCTAATCTGGACAAGGGACGGACAGGTCCTGTGGGATCCATGCCTGGTTCATTTTTATGAACGTCAGCTTGTCCACATTGGCTGTAGACAGGCGGCTGCGTTTGTCTGTAATGACGCCCCCTGCCGTGCTGAATACACGTTCAGACAAAACGCTGGCTGCCGGGCAGGCCAGCACCTCCAAGGCATAAAAGGCTAGCTCTGGCCACGTGGACAATTTAGAGACCCAGAAGTTGAATGGGGCCGAACCATCAGTCAGTACGTGGAGGGGTGTGCACACGTACTGTTCCACCATGTTAGTGAAATGTTGCCTCCTGCTAACACGTTGCGTATCAGGTGGTGGTGCAGTTAGCTGTGGCGTGTTGACAAAAGTTTTCCACATCTCTGCCATGCTAACCCTGCCCTCAGAGGAGCTGGCCGTGACACAGCTGCCTTGGCGACCTCTTGCTCCTCCTCTGCCTTGGCCTTGGGCTTCCACTTGTTCCCCTGTGACATTTGGGAATGCTCTCAGTAGCGCGTCTACCAACGTGCGCTTGTACTCGCGCATCTTCCTATCACGCTCCAGTGCAGGAAGTAAGGTGGGCACATTGTCTTTGTAGCGTGGATCCAGCAGGGTGGCAACCCAGTAGTCCGCACAGGTTAAAATGTGGGCAACTCTGCTGTCGTTGCGCAGGCACTGCAGCATGTAGTCGCTCATGTGTGCCAGGCTGCCCAGGGGTAAGGACAAGCTGTCCTCTGTGGGAGGCGTATCGTCATCGTCCTGCCTTTCCCCCCAGCCACGCACCAGTGATGGACCCGAGCTGCGTTGGGTGCCACCCCGCTGTGACCATGCTTCATCCTCATCCTCCTCCACCTCCTCCTCATCCTCGTCCTCCTCGTCCTCCAGTAGTGGGCCCTGGCTGGCCACATTTGTACCTGGCCTCTGCTGTTGCAAAAAACCTCCCTCTGAGTCACTTCGAAGAGACTGGCCTGAAAGTGCTAAAAATGACCCCTCTTCCTCATCCTCCTCCTCCTCCTCCTGGGCCACCTCCTGTTCCATCATCGCCCTAAGTGTTTTCTCAAGGAGACATAGAAGTGGTATTGTAACGCTGATAACGGTGTCATCGCCACTGGCCATGTTGGTGGAGTACTCGAAACAGCGCAACAGGGCACACAGGTCTCGCATGGAGGCCCAGTCATTGGTGGTGAAGTGGTGCTGTTCTGTAGTGCGACTGACCCGTGCGTGCTGCAGCTGAAACTCCACTATGGCCTGCTGCTGCTCGCACAGTCTGTCCAGCATGTGCAAGGTGGAGTTCCACCTGGTGGGCACGTCGCATATGAGGCGGTGAGCGGGAAGGCCGAAGTTACGCTGTAGCGCAGACAGGCGAGCAGCGGCAGGATGTGAACGCCGGAAGCGCGAACAGACGGCCCGCACTTTATGCAGCAGCTCTGACATGTCGGGGTAGTTGTGAATGAACTTCTGCACCACCAAATTCAGCACATGCGCCAAGCAAGGGATGTGCGTCAAATTGGCTAGTCCCAGAGCTGCAACGAGATTTCGCCCATTATCACACACCACCAGGCCGGGCTTGAGGCTCACCGGCAGCAACCACTCGTCGGTCTGTTGTTCTATACCCCGCCACAACTCCTGTGCGGTGTGGGGCCTGTCCCCCAAACATATGAGTTTCAGAATGGCCTGCTGACGTTTACCCCGGGCTGTGCTGAAGTTGGTGGTGAAGGTGTGTGGCTGACTGGATGAGCAGGTGGAAGAAGAGGAGGAGGAAGCCGAGAAGGAGGAGGTGGCAACAGGAGGCAAAGAATGTTGCCCTGCGATCCTTGGCGGCGGAAGGACGTGCGCCAAACAGCTCTCCGCCTGGGGCCCAGCTGCCACTACATTTACCCAGTGTGCAGTTAGGGAGATATAGCGTCCCTGGCCGTGCTTACTGGTCCACGTATCTGTGGTTAGGTGGACCTTGCCACAGATGGCGTTGCGCAGTGCACACTTGATTTTATCGGATACTTGGTTGTGCAGGGAAGGCACGGCTCTCTTGGAGAAGTAGTGCCGGCTGGGAACAACATACTGTGGGACAGCAAGCGACATGAGCTGTTTGAAGCTGTCTGTGTCCACCAGCCTAAATGACAGCATTTCATAGGCCAGTAGTTTAGAAATGCTGGCATTCAGGGCCAGGGATCGAGGGTGGCTAGGTGGGAATTTACGCTTTCTATCAAATGTTTGTGAGATGGAGAGCTGAACGCTGGCGTGTGACATGGTTGAGACGCTTGGTGACGGAGGTGGTGGTGGTGGTGTTGGTGGTACATCCCCTGTTTGCTGGGCGGCAGGTGCCAACGTTCCTCCAGAGGCGGAGGAAGAGGCCGAGGCGGCAGCAGCAGAATAGGCCGAGGCGGCAGCAGCAGAAGAGGTAGCAGGGGGAGCCTGAGTGACTTCCTTGGTTTTAAGGTGTTTACTCCACTGCAGTTCATGCTTTGCATGCAGGTGCCTGGTCATGCAGGTTGTGCTCAGGTTCAGAACGTTAATGCCTCGCTTCAGGCTCTGATGGCACAGCGTGCAAACCACTCGGGTCTTGTCGTCAGCACATTGTTTGAAGAAGTGCCATGCCAGGGAACTCCTTGAAGCTGCCTTTGGGGTGCTCGGTCCCAGATGGCGGCGGTCAGTAGCAGGCGGAGTCTCTTGGCGGCGGGTGTTCTGCTTTTGCCCACTGCTCCCTCTTTTGCTACGCTGTTGGCTCGGTCTCACCACTGCCTCTTCCTCCGAACTGTGAAAGTCAGTGGCACGACCTTCATTCCATGTGGGGTCTAGGACCTCATCGTCCCCTGCATCGTCTTCCACCCAGTCTTGATCCCTGACCTCCTGTTCAGTCTGCACACTGCAGAAAGACGCAGCAGTTGGCACCTGTGTTTCGTCATCATCAGAGACATGCTGAGGTGGTATTCCCATGTCCTCATCATCAGGAAACATAAGTGGTTGTGCGTCAGTGCATTCTATGTCTTTCACCGCTGGGGAAGGGCTAGGTGGATGCCCTTGGGAAACCCTGCCAGCGGAGTCTTCAAACAGCATAAGAGACTGCTGCATAACTTGAGGCTGAGACAGTTTCCCTGGTATGCATGGGGGTGATGTGACAGACTGATGGGGTTGGTTTTCAGGCGCCATCTGTGCGCTTTCTGCAGAAGACTGGGTGGGAGATAATGTGAACGTGCTGGATCCACTGTCGGCCACCCAATTGACTAATGCCTGTACCTGCTCAGGCCTTACCATCCTTAGAACGGCATTGGGCCCCACCATATATCGCTGTAAATTCTGGCGGCTACTGGGACCTGAGGTAGTTGGTACACTAGGACGTGTGGATGTGGCAGAACGGCCACGTCCTCTCCCAGCACCAGAGGGTCCACTAACACCACCACGACCATGTCCACGTCCGCGTCCCTTACTAGATGTTTTTCTCATTGTTATGGTTCACCACAACAACAAATATATTATTTGGCCCAATGTATTGTATTCAAATTCAGCGGGATATAAATTTGAGGCCTAGTATTTAGGCGCTGGGTGACCGGTATGGATTTAGTGACAGAATTAGACTTGGAAATGCACAGAAGCGTGTGTGTGAAGTTATTCTGAATGACCCAATGTGCACCTTGAATATTATATACCCTTTTTGGGATAGATTTCAAATAGCTCTGATATAGCAGGAACCACTAAATTATGAAATTGCTAAATTGGGAATTGTACTTCAACCCAGAACAAAAAATGTGCTTTGACGGGCACTAAATAACTTTCCCAGCTACAACAGGACAGCGGTAACGAGAGATTTAGAGGGATTTAAATTTGAGGCCTAGTATTTAGGCGCTGGGTGACAGGTATGGGTTTAGTGACAGAATTAGACTTGGAAATACACAGTAGCGGGTGTGTGTGAAGTTATTCTGAATGACCCAATGTGCACCTTCAATATTATATACCCTTTTTGGGATAGATTTCAAATAGCTCTGATATAGCAGGAACCACTAAATTATGAAATTGCTAAATTGGGAATTGTACTTCAACCCAGAACAAAAAATGTGCTTTGACGGACACTAAATATCTTGCCCAGCAACAACAGTACAGCGGTGGGTAACGAGAGATTTAGAGGGATTTAAATTTGAGGCCTAGTATTTAGGCGCTGGGTCACCGGTATGGATTTAGTGACAGAATTAGACTTGGAAATGCACAGAAGCGTGTGTGTGAAGTTATTCTGAATGACCCTATGTGCACCTTCAATATTATATACCCTTTTAGGGATAGATTTCAAATAGCTCTGATATAGCAGAAACCACTAAATTATGAAATTGCTAAATTGGGAATTGTACTTCAACCCAGAACAAAAAATGTGCTTTGACGGACACTAAATATCTTGCCCAGCAACAACAGTACAGCGGTGGGTAACGAGAGATTTAGAGGGATTTAAATTTGAGGCCTAGTATTTAGGCGCTGGGTCACCGGTATGGATTTAGTGACAGAATTAGACTTGGAAATGCACAGAAGCGTGTGTGTGAAGTTATTCTGAATGACCCTATGTGCACCTTCAATATTATATACCCTTTTAGGGATAGATTTCAAATAGCTCTGATATAGCAGAAACCACTAAATTATGAAATTGCTAAATTGGGAATTGTACTTCAACCCAGAACAAAAAATGTGCTTTGACGGACACTAAATATCTTGCCCAGCAACAACAGTACAGCGGTGGGTAACGAGAGATTTAGAGGGATTTAAATTTGAGGCCTAGTATTTAGGCGCTGGGTCACCGGTATGGATTTAGTGACAGAATTAGACTTGGAAATGCACAGAAGCGTGTGTGTGAAGTTATTCTGAATGACCCTATGTGCACCTTCAATATTATATACCCTTTTAGGGATAGATTTCAAATAGCTCTGATATAGCAGAAACCACTAAATTATGAAATTGCTAAATTGGGAATTGTACTTCAACCCAGAACAAAAAATGTGCTTTGACGGACACTAAATATCTTGCCCAGCAACAACAGTACAGCGGTGGGTAACGAGAGATTTAGAGGGATTTAAATTTGAGGCCTAGTATTTAGGCGCTGGGTCACCGGTATGGATTTAGTGACAGAATTAGACTTGGAAATGCACAGAAGCGTGTGTGTGAAGTTATTCTGAATGACCCTATGTGCACCTTCAATATTATATACCCTTTTAGGGATAGATTTCAAATAGCTCTGATATAGCAGAAACCACTAAATTATGAAATTGCTAAATTGGGAATTGTACTTCAACCCAGAACAAAAAATGTGCTTTGACGGACACTAAATATCTTGCCCAGCAACAACAGTACAGCGGTGGGTAACGAGAGATTTAGAGGGATTTAAATTTGAGGCCTAGTATTTAGGCGCTGGGTCACCGGTATGGATTTAGTGACAGAATTAGACTTGGAAATGCACAGAAGCGTGTGTGTGAAGTTATTCTGAATGACCCTATGTGCACCTTCAATATTATATACCCTTTTAGGGATAGATTTCAAATAGCTCTGATATAGCAGAAACCACTAAATTATGAAATTGCTAAATTGGGAATTGTACTTCAACCCAGAACAAAAAATGTGCTTTGACGGACACTAAATATCTTGCCCAGCAACAACAGTACAGCGGTGGGTAACGAGAGATTTAGAGGGATTTAAATTTGAGGCCTAGTATTTAGGCGCTGGGTCACCGGTATGGATTTAGTGACAGAATTAGACTTGGAAATGCACAGAAGCGTGTGTGTGAAGTTATTCTGAATGACCCTATGTGCACCTTCAATATTATATACCCTTTTAGGGATAGATTTCAAATAGCTCTGATATAGCAGAAACCACTAAATTATGAAATTGCTAAATTGGGAATTGTACTTCAACCCAGAACAAAAAATGTGCTTTGACGGACACTAAATATCTTGCCCAGCAACAACAGTACAGCGGTGGGTAACGAGAGATTTAGAGGGATTTAAATTTGAGGCCTAGTATTTAGGCGCTGGGTGACAGGTATGGGTTTAGTGACAGAATTAGACTTGGAAATACACAGTAGCGGGTGTGTGTGAAGTTATTCTGAATGACCCAATGTGCACCTTCAATATTATATACCCTTTTTGGGATAGATTTCAAATAGCTCTGATATAGCAGGAACCACTAAATTATGAAATTGCTAAATTGGGAATTGTATTTCAACCCAGAACAAGAAATGTGCTTGAACGGACACTAAATAACTCGCCCAGCTACAGCACTAGGGACAGATTTAGCTGGATATAAATTTGAGGCCTAGTATTTAGGCGCTGGGTGACCGGTATGGATTTAGTGACAGAATTAGACTGGGATATGGCCAAAAAATAAACAGACTATTGCTGGTTAAATGCACTTGGTGTGACAGCTTCACCCTGATGTAGGCTTTAGCCAAAAAACAACCACACCATTGAGGGTTAAATGCACTTGGTGACAGGCGCAGCTTGCCCCTGATTTTGTATATGGCCAAAAAATGAACAGACTATTGCTGGTTAAATGCACTTGGTGTGACAGCTTCACCCTGATGTAGGCTTTAGCCAAAAAACAACCACACCATTGAGGGTTAAATGCACTTGGTGACAGGCGCAGCTTGCCCCTGATTTTGTATATGGCCAAAAAATGAACAGACTATTGCTGGTTAAATGCACTTGGTGTCACAGCTTCACCCTGATGTAGGCTTTAGCCAAAAAACAACCACACCATTGAGGGTTAAATGCACTTGGTGACAGGCGCAGCTTGCCCCTGATTTTGTATATGGCCAAAAAATGAACAGACTATTGCTGGATAAATGCACTTGGTGTGACAGCTTCACCCTGATGTAGGCTTTAGCCAAAAAACAACCACACCATTGAGGGTTAAATGCACTTGGTCGCAGCTTGTGCTGGCGCACCACAAGACACAAAATGGCCGCCGATCACCCCAGAAAAATGAGACTGACAAACGGTCTGTGCAGCCTAAAAACAGTGAGCAATTGAGGATCAGCAGCTCAATGATCCACAGCTGCAGATCGATCAGTTAATCAAGTCCTTTGGAGGAGTTAATCTGCCTAATCTCGCCCTACTGTCGCAGCCGCAACCTCTCCCTACGCTAATCAGAGCAGAGTGACGGGCGGCGCTATGTGACTCCAGCTTAAATAGAGGCTGGGTCACATGGTGCTCTGGCCAATCACAGCCATGCCAATAGTAGGCATGGCTGTGATGGCCTCTTGGGGCAAGTAGTATGACGCTTGTTGATTGGCTGCTTTGCAGCCTTTCAAAAAGCGCCAAGAAAGCGTCACAAAAGCGCGAAGAAAGCGACGAACACCGAACCCGAACCCGGACTTTTACGAAAATGTCCGGGTTCGGGTCCGTGTCACGGACACCCCAAAATTCGGTACGAACCCGAACTATACAGTTCGAGTTCGCTCATCCCTAGTGTCTAATACTATTGCTGCTGGGGTGTCCACATTGTGTTATAAATAAGTAACTCCATTAGGCATTGATTGGAGTGAAAAAGTGGGTTAATACAACTGCTATAGGGGTGTCCACATTGTTTTATACATAAGTAATTCTATAATACTTTGATTCTGTAATTGGGGTGAAATAGTGCAGTTATTATTATTATTTTTTTTCAGATGGTTTTATAGATAAGTAATTCCATTAGGCATTTATTCTCTAATTGGAGTGGAAAAAATGCCTAATACTACTGCTATTTTACTGACAGATAGGTGAGAGGGCCTTCTAAGGAAACAGGCAGTGGCAAGAATGTTTCTGGAGCTGGCAGAAGTAGCAGCAGAAGAAGAGGGGGATGTTAGCAGCAGCCGCAGCAACAGGCCAGAGCTGCCAGTGTCATCCAGAAATCATGTTATCTATCATGATACGATATATCCAATCGCACGTGGAAGCCTGGTGAAAAGGAGGCTTTATCATCATCAGGGGGTTAGGGTAGCAGCTTGTGCATGAAACAGTGGCTGAACCAGCAGGGTGCAAGTGTGAGCACTGTGGCAGCATTGTGAGATCTGGAGCCAAATGTGCCCGGGATAGGCTGTCTGCTACTCAGGAGCCTATCTGTTCAGAAACAACTAGCAGTGCATGGATTCATAGAGGCAGCGGCAGGCAGTTAGCACTCAGTGCTGGGTGTAAAATTCCATACTCACCAGTGTAAACATTTTTTATCAAGTCCCTGAAGGACATTAGCGTGGCCATGTGTAGAGTCTGTGGGTTAAGGGTGATGAGTGGCCAGGGTGCCAATGTTACTCATTTTGTCAGCAATCGATCACTGAGGTGATTGCTAAAAGACAACTGTATGAAACATAGAAACATAGAATGTGTCGGCAGATAAGAACCATTTGGCCCATCTAGTCTGCCCAATATATTAAATACTATGGATAGCCCCTGGCCCTATCTTATATGAAGGATGGCCTTATGCCTATCCCATGCATGCTTAAACTCCTCCACTGTATTTGCAGCTGCCACTTCTGCAGGAAGGCTATTCCATGCATCCACTACTCTCTCAGTAAAGTAATACTTCCTGATATTACTTTTAAACCTTTGCCCCTCTAATTTAAAACTATGTCCTCTTGCAGCAGTTTTACTTCTTTTAAATATTATTTCCTCTTTTACCTTGTTGATTCCCTTTATGTATTTAAAAGTTTCTATCATATCCCCTCTGTCTCATCTTTCTTCCAAGCTATACATGTTAAGATCCTTTAATCTTTCCTGGTAAGTTTTAGGTCAGTAAGTCTTCTGAAATAATGATCCCTAAATCCCTTTCCTCAGATACTGAGGTTAGGACTGTTTCACTGATTTTGTATTCTGCTCTTGGGTTTTTACGTCCCAGGTGCATTATCTTGCACTTATCAACATTAAATTTTAGTTGCCAGATTTTGACCATTCCTCTAGTTTTCCTAAGTCCTTTTCCATTTGGTGTATTCCTCCAGGAACATCAACCCTGTTACAAATCTTTGTATCATCAGCAAAAAGACACACCTTACCATTGAGGCCTTCTGCAATTTTGCTGATAAAGATATTAAACAATATGGGTCCCAGAACAGATCCCTGAGGTACCCCACTGGTAACAAGACCTTGGTCTGAATATACTCCATTGACTACAACCCTCTGTTGCCTGTCCCTCAGCCACTGCTTAATCCATTCAACAATATGGGAGTCCAAGCCCAATGACTGCACTTTATTGATAAGCCTTCTATGTGGGACAGTATCAAAAGCCTTACTAAAGTCTAGATAAGCGATGTCTACTGCACCTCCTCCATCTATTATTTTAGTCACCCAATCAAAAAAAATCAATAAGATTAGTTTGACATGATCTCTCTGAAGTAAACCCATGCTGTTTTTCATCTTTCAATCCATGGGATTTTAGCTGGTCCACAATCCTCTCCTTAAGTATGGTTTCCATTAATTTCCCCACTATTGATGTCAGGCTTACTGGCCTATAGTTGCCCGATTCCTCCCTACTACCTGTCCTGTGAATGGGCACAACATTTGCTAATTTCTAATCTTCTGGGACGACTCCTGTTGCCAGTGATTGGTTAAATAAATCTGTTAATGGTTTTGCTAGGTCACCGCTGAGCTCTTTTAATAGCTTTGGGTGTATCCCATCAGGCCCCTGTGACTTATTGGTATTAATTTTAGACAGTTGACTTAGAACCTCTTCCTCTGTAAAGACACATGTGTCAAAAGATTCATTAGTCTTCTTTCCTAACTGAGGTCCTTCTCCTTCATTTTCCTTTGTAAAAACTGAACAGAAGTATTCATTGAGGCAGTCAGCTAGTACTTTATCTTCTTCCATATACCTTCCTTCTTTAGTTTTTAATTTGATAATTCCTTGTTTTAGTTTCCTTTTTTCATTTATGTATCTGAAGAATGCCTTATCGCCTTTTTTCCCTGACTGAGCTAATTTCTCTTCTGCCTGTGCTTTAGAAGCTCTTATAACATGTTTGGCCTCTCTCTGCCTAATCTTATAAATTTGTCTGTCATCCTCATTTTGTTTTAGTTTTTTATAATTCCTAAATGCTATCTTTTTGTTTTTAATGATTTTGGCCACTTCTGCTGAGTACCACAGTGGTCTCTTCCTTTTTTTGCTTTTACTGACAAGCCTAATGCAATTTTCTGTTGCCTTCAATAGTGCCACTTTTAAGTAGTCCCATTTCTCCTGGACTCCAACGAAACTGTTCCAGTCTGATAGGGACTCGTATACCACTAATCTAATTTTAGAAAAGTCAGTTTTTCTAAAATCTAAAACTTTTGTTTTTGTGTGGTGTGACTCAGTCACTGTACTTATAGCAAACCTCAATGACTGGTGATCACTAGATCCCAAGCTTTCCCCTACAGTAATATCAGATACCAAATTCCCATTTGTGAACACTAAATCTAAAATGGCCTCCTTCCGGGTTGGCTCCTGCACTACTTGCTGTAGAGATAATCCCAGTAGGGAATTTAGAATATCTGTACTCCTGGCAGAACTAGCTATTTTTTTTTTCCAGTTTACATCTGGAAGATTGAAGTCTCCCATAATGATAACTTCCCCCTTCAATGTCATTTTAGCTATTTCCTCAACTAGTAGATCATCTAATTCTTTGACTTGGCTAGGTGGTCTATATATCACACCTACACGAGTTACCTTATGATTATCAAGCTGCAAGGTAACCCAAACTGACTCCAAATTGTTCTCGCTAACTTGTATCAAATTAGATTTTATGCTATCTTTCACATACAGGGCCACCCCTCCCCCCTTCTTGCCTACTCTGTCTTTCCTGTATAGAGAGAACCCTGGTATTGATATATCCCAGTCTTTACTCCCCTTGAACCATGTCTCAGTAACAGCCACTACATCTATATTCTCAGATGCCATTATAGCCTCAAGTTCATTGATCTTATTCCCTAGACTGCGAGCATTTGTAGACAAGACTTTGAGCTTGTCATTTCTTAACCTTTGTGCTACTGGCCTCTTCTGGCATTGTTCCGGGGGGCAGTCGGACTGCTGGATTAACACTATTTTGCCCCCCTTTCCTAGTTTAAATGCTTCTCAGCAAATATTTGGAACTGTTCACCGAGGACATTCGTTCCCTTGAGAGAAAGATGCAAACCATCTTTCTTGTACAGTTCTTTTCCATTCCAACAAGAGCTAACATGAGACACAAAGCCAAACCCTTGGTTCAGACACCATTCACCAAGCCATACATTGAATTCCTTAATGCGCATCTTCCTGTCATGCTGAAGGTTCTGCACAGGCAAAACTGCAGAGAATGAAACAGTTGATGCAACCTCCCGTATATCCTTTCCAAGTGTGTGAAAAGCTTCCTTCACCTTTGAAACCTCATTGCAAGCCAGATCGTTTGTCCCAAGATGGAGAATAACATCCACTCCCCTTTCCTGCTTTGCTTGCCTAACAATATTTAGGATCTGTCGTTTATCCCTGCTAGCGGTAGCACCAGGGAGACATCTCACAACACCATTCTCCTCAAACTTCACACCTCTTATGATGGAATCGCCCACCAACAGCTGCTTACTATCAATCCTCACCCACTCCTTTTTGTCTTTGGTTGCAGTCTTACATACTTTAGGCATGGGAGACAATTGTTTCTCACCCACTGTGCTTGAGCCATCCTCCATGTTGCTCTTGCACTCTGAAAGTGCTGCAAATGAATTATGGAGAGCCACAGACTGTGGGACATGCCTTCTATCCACAACTCTCAGTCTACCAGAACCTACAGTAACCCATCTTCCATTTCTATGGGGCCCCTGTGGCAGTGGCATTGCAATGTTCTCAGCCTGAGTTTGTTTAGTGGTTAATTTAAAAATCTCATATTTCAAAAAGGTAATTTCCAAACCTCTGAAGAGTGGAACCTGAAATAAAAGCATAACAATTCCTGCACAGAACCAGGTCTGCCATTGTAAAGAGGGGAAAGATTTTAAACAAACAAATCTTACTTGTTTAGATTGTATCCACCTCCAGATTACCTCCTGAGTATCTCCTGAATATCTCCAATGCACTTAGACAAGCAGCACTTGAATTAGCAGCAAGCTATGATTAGCAAGCTAATACTGTGTGGATATATATACACACACTCCCACAAAGGCTCCTCCCCCAACAGCAAATTAACACCTTACTTGTCTATGCTCATTTGCAATCAGACAATAGAGATACCGTGTCTAGCAAATTCCTTACCTCTTTTGAAACACAGTGTCTAAGTATTCACCAGAAACACCACTGACGTTCTGCTACAGTGGAAAAACTCTGAGTTAGACTGTTAGTCTCCTGAATATCTCCAATGCACTTATACAAGCAGCACTTGAATTAGCAGCAAGCTATACAACGGTGCAGAAGTTGAATGTGCTCCTGGCCAAGTTGCTGGTACTACAGTCCCTCCCTTTCCAAATGGTTGACTGCACCTGCCAGATTACTGATGGCTTGTGCCAACCTAAGGTGAAGGGTCCCAAGACGTCATTACTTTTCCAAAAGGGCTGTACCAGCCCTGCACACATGTGTTGAGCAATAGGTGAGACTGTTGGTGCCTGGTAAAGTTCCCCTCAGCACTGACGTGTGGAGCGGTAACTATGATCAAGAACAATATATATCCTTTGCCCACTGGGTAAATGGGGTTCCTGCCCAGGCACAGCAGCAACTTATCCAGGTGATGGCAATGCTGCCTCTTTGTGCTCTCAAGAGTTCTGCACCAATGTCCTCCTCTGTCTCCCCATCTTTAACCTTGTTCTCAGCCTTCACTGTAGGCACAGTTCAGAGTGGTCCACCTGCATGCCACCCATGCAGAGCACGGCGGTGTCACACCAGTGAAGCACTGATCCGGGTCCTTCAAGTGGAAATTGAATCCTGGCTATCTCCTCACCATCTGAAGATCAGAATTATGGTCACCAATAAAGGAAGAACATTATTTCGGTGCTGCATCAAGGAGGGCAGCTCCATGCACCCGACATGGCATAGGTCTTTAATCTGCTTGTAAAGCAGTTCCTGAAGTCTTCCCAACTGCAAGACATCTTGAAAATGGCAAGGAAACTGTGCATGCACTTCAGGCACTCTTACCCTGCAAAACACTCCCTCCTTGAGCTGCAACAGCAGAATAGCATTCCCCACCATCTGTTTCCACACATTGGAACTTCACCCTCCATATCTCCACATGTTGAACCGACTATATGAGCAGAGGAAGGGCGTGAATGATTTCATTATGAGGAAGATAGGAGACGTGGTGCCTACATTTCATGGCCAACTGAGACCTGCGGGGGCTGAACTGGCAGAGGATGAGAAGGAGGACATTCAGGCTCAAGCAATGTTTACAGAAATAGGTGGTTTTTCTGCACAAGTGAAATGAGAGGAGCAGGAGGAGTTTGAGGAACTAGAGGGCGATGAAGTCCAGCCAGATGACCACGACATATCATGGCAATATGCAGTGAAGATGGAGGCAGGGTGACCCTCCGATTTCCTTGTGCAAATGGGCAGATGCATTCTGAGTTGCTTGTGTAATGATAGGCTACTTTCACACTGGTGTTTCTGGGTCCGCTTGTGAGATCCGTTTCAGGGCTCTCACAAGCGGCCCAAAACAGATCATTTCAGCCCCAATACATTCTGAATGGATAAGGATCCATTCAGAATGCATCAGTTTGGCTGAATTTGGTCTCTGTTCCGCTTTTGAGGTGGACACCAAAACTCAGCTTGCAGTGTTTTGGTGTCCGCCTGACGATGAGGAGCCAAACGGATCCGTCCTGACTTACAATGTAAGTCAATGGGGATGGATCAGTTTTCACTGACATAATATGGTGCAATTGAAAACGGATCTGTCCCCTATTGACTTTCAATGTAAGTCAGGATGGATCCGTTTTGACTTAGACTTTTTTTAAAAGAATCACCGAACGCAGGTGTGAAAGTAGCCATAGCCATATTATCACCATTCGGGAGACGGTGACTACAGCAGACTACTGGCTCTCCATCATCTTAAACCCTCACTACCGGTCCGAAATGGGGGCCTTTTTCCACTTGCTGAGAGGGAGGATAAACTGCTATCGAGACATCCTATGTAGTCAGTTGGTCACTGCCTATGTGCGCCATCGCCTATCCTCAAACCGGTTTGTGCTCACGCTTCACTGCCATGACTGCTTGAGGGGGATGAGGGGTGGCAGCACCAGCTCTATCTGCAGCAACTAAAGTCTTGAGTCTCTGATGAGCACTTTTCTTCACCCTCCTACTGAAGAA
The DNA here is from genome assembly GCF_014858855.1 of Bufo gargarizans. NCBI lineage: Eukaryota > Metazoa > Chordata > Amphibia > Anura > Bufonidae > Bufo > Bufo gargarizans. The sequence goes on from NC_058084.1 coordinate 263,508,499, forward strand.
ATCACCCGGCAGCAGCAGGACATGGAGTAAAACCTGAACCAGCAGGTGGTGGCATGCTTTGACTGTGCATTGCCACCCCAGACTTAATATCTCCTGGACTACTGGGCAGCCTGACTTAACTTGATGCCGCAACTGGCCAAGTTTACCCATGACAAGCTTTCCTGCCCAGCCAGTAGTGGAGCATCAGAGAGGGTGTTTAGAGCGGGGGGCATAGTTACACCAAAAAGAACTTGCCTTTCAACACAAAATGTTCAGAGGCATTGCATGGAGCAGTCAGGATTTCCACCAGTGCCTAATGCATCAGACTAAATAATTCTGAGTGCCACACCAAAATATTGTGAAAAATGGCTTGTTACTCCTGGCCATATGCTTCAGCCACTATTCTGATGCTGCTACCTACCTGATGCCTCTGCTGCCATCTTCTTCTACTGTCACTATCTTATGCTGTTACTGCCACTTCTGTTGCCAAGCACCTCCCCACTCTGTGACCGGTCCACTATGTTGACTTCTCATGCTATTGCCACCTTCACCACTCATTAACATTTATTTTACCCTCATTCTGATCTGTCAGAAGAACTGAAAAATGAAAGACCCAACTGATCCTGTCTTTGGAGCATTCAAAAGACCTCTATCTTTCAGAATGTTGCATCAGAATTTGATCATGATTTGGAAGCCAAAAGCAGGAGTGGGTCCAAAATACAGAAGACATGCAAATAGTTCCATTATGTGTTATCTCTGTTTTGGACCCACTCTTGTTTTTTTGGGGGGTCTTACTAATACTGATTAAATACTGATATAAAAAACTGACCAAATACTGACTGTGTGATGGAGCCCATTAAAGTCCAGCATGCAAGACTTATTTTACATCTGAATAAAAACAAATTCAGAGGCAAATAGCTAAAACACGTTTAGCATGTGGCCTCTATCACAGGTCAGTATTTTGTATCAGGATTTGTTAATGATTTGGAAGCTAAAAGCAGGAGTGGGTCCAAAACACAGAAGACCAATAATATTATCATCATGTGTCATCTCTGTTTTGGAACCACTCTTGTTTTTTTTTTTTGGTCTTACTAATACTGATTAAATACTGATATAAAAAACTGACCAAATACTGACTGTGTGATGGAGCCCATTAAAGTCCAGCATGCAGGACTTATTTTATATCTGAATAAAAACAAATTCAGAGGCAAATAGCTAAAACACGTTTAGCATGTGGCCTCTATCACAGGTCAGTATTTTGTATCAGGATTTGTTAATGATTTGGAAGCTAAAAGCAGGAGTGGGTCCAAAACACAGACGACCTATAATATTATCATCATGTGACATCTCTGTTTTGGAACCACTCCTAGTTTCTTTTGGACTTACCAATACTGATCAATTACTAACCAAATGCTGACTAAGAAAGGATCCGTTTTTTTAGGGTTTATTCTTCTGATGGATCAGAAGAAGGGAAAAATAAACAGTCAACAAAAACTTACTGCTGAACAGAGGTTGCTGTACATTTTTTTTCTGAAGACTAAAAATACTTCTCTTCCAATTTTTGAGGACTATTTTTAGGAAACGAGGAGTACGAAATTTGCAGTAATAGAAATAACTAATACGCAGGCCTACATATTGTTAAGGGCTTGCTCACATCTGTGTTGGAGGCTCTGTATGGGGCTTTGTAGCAGATTCTGTCAAAGACCAGACAAAAAAAGTCTTACATGCAGTACTGAACAGAAAGTGAATGGACTCCATAATAGTAAATAGATTCTGTTCAGCTCTGTTCATCTCAGTTATGTGCCCGATCCAGCACTTCCGTTATTTTTGTTGTTCTGATCATCTAACAGAGCAGAACAACATAAATAAATTGTGGTGCTGTGAACATGGCCTAAGAGTTGAGTATTTATGCAAGGGTACTATTACTAGTCTAAATAACAGCAGGCAATTATAGTGAAGTGATAAAGTACAGTCCAATACAGTGAAACTTCCCTGTATTTTATCACAAGTCAGACAGGTCAGTCATGAAAGTGACGGCTTCCCTGACAACAGCCCTCATTCACCGGTAACGCTGTAACCCCTGGCTCCATGGGACTCTCAAGTCACCTCCACATTATCCTGCTGAGACTGAGAAGAAGAGTCAGCCATCCAATCTAAAATATTATCCTTTCTACCCTCAACTATGATGTGGCACCTTTCCGGAGCCAGCACAGACAACTGCGGCCTACTACTAATACTTTTGGCTGGATAGTTAGTGCTGCTCCTACCCACATTGTGGCTCTGGGTCTTTAGTTTGGAACCTTTTTGTAGCACTGACATTTTTTGGCCTCTTGGATAATATTATGCACTATCCTATGTATTGGTGTAGTAATCATGTATATATGTTGCTTTGAATATAATCAACAATCCTCTAAATCCCCCCAATTATTTTTTATTGAAATCTTGTGAAGGATGAAATAAAATTAAACAGATTTAGGCTTAGAGAGGTGTGTGCTAAAGATATACATGCAGAGTCATTAATGAGGTTTCATGTTAGGCACCCTGAGAAACAGGCTTCCTGGGTTATTGGTCCAGTGGCCATTAGTAAAAACTGTGATGTCTGTTATAGCCAGCAAGTGTGGCCCGGCATGCTGACATAATTGATCACGTGAAGCCAGACCCGTCATATGACCAGGAAGAGCGGCCTATTTACATAGGCAGCCTATGGGTTGCCTGTGATTGGTATTTTCACCATACCAGTCTGCTGCACTAATACACTGATCTATGTGATTCTGGCCTAAGCTTGCGTAACATTTACTCCCTCTCTCTGAACCCTTTAGGTTTGATGTAACTTCCTGGTTTCTTCCTTTTGGTTCTGATTAGGTTTGTTTTAGATTTTTCTGGTATTGCCAATGGATTAATATGTTTCAGTTTTTTTTATCTACTATTGTCTGTGCCATTCTGTCACTAGTAAATATTGTTTTGCCTACCCATTGTTTCCTTCCCTACACTTTTTCAGGAAGGGAATGTGGACCACTTGTGGTACGCCATCTAAGGGAGGTCGAGGAAATAGGTAGGGACAGTGCTTGGGCAGGATTTGTTGGCTCGCTGTTCCCTATCATGACATCTATCCTATACAAAAAAGGATAATGAATATGAATATGTTTAGGTACATGACAAACCTACAAGCACTTTAGTATTTTACAGGCATAGTAATATGTTGAAGCTGGATGTGTATAACACTCAGATAAAAATGTTCTAAAACAGCAGAATATGGGCATAAAATGCTAAGATAAATCTTCGGAGCCACAGGAAGTCATGCAGCAAGCTGTTACAAGCAACCATAGACTTACAGTTTTATTATGCAATGAAAACCTCCAATATCACTGCTTGGTATCAGGAATCACATTTTACTAAATTCCTTAATCATAATAACAGTATGGCATGCAATATGAAAACAACAACAATTGTAAAAAGAAATTAGTGCTGTGAGATCAGGCATGCCTTGAAACAAAGCATCAATGATGCAAAAAGGAATAAGGGTTGCTTTTGGCTAATTATCACTGAGATTAATAAAAACAAAGTGTGGAAATTTGGTGGCCATAAGACTGCTGGCCTTTCTTACCCATGGGGATTAAAAGTAGCGACAAATATGCTTACCTCTTTCTTGTATTCATGGTGTATAGATTTACAGAAAAAAATAATAATAATTTTAATTCTGACCTACGGTACACAGATGTTTCCACCCTTAACTTTGCTTGAATTTTGTTAATGTCTCAAATATCTAATGAAACCAATCCTACATAATAAAATCCCTGTGTAAGTGGGCTGTGTCCGTGTGTTTGTCACCAGTTTTGTACTGGGCATGCGTGGCGGGGTGTCCAATCAGGACACAGCATTCCACACAGACACAGTGCTTCACACAAGTTCCCCTGCTGACTGTCCATAGATTCCACCAAGACCCTATAGACAGGCTACAGCTCCCTCCTCTCTCGGCTTACCAGTATATGGAATGGATGAGGGGGGTGCTGGGAGCTCTGTATCTCCTTCACGGCTGCTCTTCAGGACTTCAATTTCCAGAGGTCTGTGCAGCAAAGGTGGTGCATGCACACTGGCTGTTTGTATGCTACATTTCAGGATGGCAGAGCAGCAGCGGGGTAGAGTGTTAGCTGTAATGGGACTGCAGGGACCGCTGTATGGAGGGGCTAACCATCGGGCCATTGCCCTGCTATGGTAGTGGCTGATGCTTGAAGGGTAAACTGAGGGAGAGAGCTCCCTCCCCCATCGGGCTGCTGCGCTGTGGCAGTGTCCCGATGGTTACCATGGCACCTTGCTTGCCGTGTTATATCTAGCCTGATCAGGCTCCTACTAAAGGCAGGAGCATGATCAGGCTTAGTGTGAGTTCAATACACTGCAGTACACTATATAGTGTACTGCAGTGTATTGTAAGCCATCAGACTCACTGGATATTCAAGAACCAAGTGGATGTGGATCCAAAAAATTTAAAAAAAAAAGTGAAAAAAAGAAAGAAAAAACTTCCTATATCCATACATAATTGGTTAAAAATGTAAAAAATAAAAACACTAAACCTGTTTGGTATTGCCGCATCCGTAAGGACCTGATCTATAAAAAGATCATGTTACTTTTACTGCATGGTGAACGCCATAAAAAAAGAAACACTATTGCAATTTTGCCCATCGCACTTCCCCAAATTTTTTATAAAAAGTGATCAAAAAAGTCATATGTATCCAAAATTAGCACCAATTAAACTGTGACCTCATCCCACATAAAATAAGCCCCTACATAAGCCAATTGTCCAAAAATAAAATAAAATATGGCTTTCAGAAAATGAAGACACAAAAACATGATTTTTTTTGTTCCAAACATGCTTTTATTGAATATAATAAAGTAAAAAAATGCACATATTAGGTATTGTCATGTCCATAACGACCTGCTCTATAAAAAAAAGCATGTGTTCCAACCAATCTGGTGAACACCATAAAAAAAAATAATAAAAAATGTGCCAAAAAATCTATTTCTTATCACCTTACATCACAAAAAATGTAGTACCAAGCAATCAAAAAGTCATATGTGCCCCAAAGTGACACCAATCAAACCATCATCTCTTCCAGCAAAAAAAGAGACCCTACCTAAGACAATCGCCCAAAAAATAAAAAATATCTCTTTTAGAAAATGGAAATACAAAAACATGATTTAATTATTTTTATTTTTTATTGTGTAAATCCAAAATAAAATCAAAACTTATTAGGCTTATTAGGTATTGCTGCATCATTACGACCTGCTCTATAAAAATATCACATTATGAACTCTGTCAGGTGAACATTGTAAAAAAACTAATAATAAAAACTGTGCCAGAACAGCCATTTTTTGGTTGCCTCATGAAATTGGTAATATATATATATATACACACACACACAATGCACAACTACCTCTAACAAAAGATTTATATACTGCAGACATAACCCTAATAATAACACGCCCCCGGCACTGCTCACACCAGCGCACCGACTAATCAGGACACAGCGCTCCACATTGCGCCTGCACCGCCCACACCTGCACACCGGCAAGCAGGTCAGAGCGCCATAATTTCTGTTAATCAGTTTTAGCCGCCATTTGTGTTCGTCTGTCACAACACTATCAGCCATATAGAGAGAAGTCCCTGTCAGCAGTCTGACACACCAGTTGCTACCAGCAGTCTCAGCACCAGCAGTCAGTGCCAGTCGGACAGCCACCAGTCACAGTGCAAGCAGTGTCAGTGCCAGACATCTCAACTATCAGTCACTGCCACCAGCCACAGTCTCAGCTACAGTCAGCACTCAGTGCCAGCAGTCTCAGCCACAGACAGCACTCAGTGCCAGCAGTCTCAGCCACAGACAGCACTCAGTGCCAGCAGTCTCAGCCACAAGCCAAACCCAGCAGTCTCAGCCACAGCCACCAGTCAGTGCCAGCATTCCCCAGCCACAGCCAGCAGTCTCAGCCACAGCCACCAGTCAGTGCCAGCAGTCTCAGCCATCAGTCATAGTCAGCAGTCTCAGCCACAGCCAGCACTCAGTACCATGAGTCTCAGCCACCAGCCACAGCCACCAGTCTCAGCCACCAGCCGCCAGTCTCAGCCACCAGTAAGTGCCATAATTCTCAGCTACAGCCAGCACTCACAGCCAGCAGTCTCTGCCACAGCCAGCAGTCAGTGCCAGCAGTATCAGCCACAAGCCACAGCCAGCAATCACAGCCACCAGTCTCAGCCACCAATCAGTGCCAGCAGTCTCAGCCACAGCCACCAGTCAGTGAGAACAGTCCTCAGCCACAGCCTGCCAGTCTTGGATACCAGCCACAGCCACCAGTCTGTGTGGTCAAGTTCCCTTTTAATTTAATATAGGCCAGGTATGCTCAACCTGCGGCCCTCCAGCTGTTGCAAAACTACAACTCCCAGCATGCCCAAACAGTCTACAGCTATCAGGCTACAGTAGGGCATTGTGAGAGTTGTAGTTTTACAACAGCTGGAGGGCCGCAGGTTGAGCATGCCTGATATAGACTGTTCCTACTAATGTTTATGCACTACTGTTCTAGCATTTATTATTGTAATGGGCTTAATGTCTAGTTTAATATAATATTGCAACATACTACCAAAACCGTTGACAGACTGCAATTCACAACAAATGACTGCACTGGGTGGTCACACATAGACATGTATACAATAGAGATCTTGTGACAATTCTGTGATATAATGTTGATTTGTAAAACGAGCCATTCATGGACAGCATGATAGCTCACTGATTAGTGCTGGTGTCCTGGGTACAAATCCAACCAAAAGCTATGTCCATATGGAGTTTATTTGTCCTCTATATGTTTGTGTGGGTCTCCTCCTATTGGTTTCCTCCCACTCTTTTGGAGATGAGCGCCTATGTGACAGCCATTGGCTTACCTGCTCCACAAGCATCACTGTGATTTGATTTCTTTGTATGCTAAAAAGCAAAGGAATGTTCCTGATTTTGTCATCATTTATCTTGTAACACACATATCAGGATATGTTCAGTCAAGAAGAGAGGTAAGAAAGAACACATCTGTAAACATACTTATCCTCACTAGAAAATCCAACCCATGATCTCATGCATCAGGGGATACTTCTACATTTGATCCTTTGTTCCCTTATGTCCCTGGTGCTATTGTGAAATTTCTGTCAGCCATTATGGTATTTTCATAGCACAAATGATGCAGTCCTTGGCACTATTTTCCATCAAAAATAGTGAAACCAATTGGCTTTAGTAGACTTTAAATCACCTTTTGCAGCTTTCAGAAAATTATATATACAAAAGTTATGACACTAATGTGAAGTAAAATTGAAAAAAAAAATAAAAAAAACAATTTTAGAGGCTTACCCGTCTATAGGTGGGGATACGGTGCTTGTGTCGTATTGACTCACCCAATCAAAAGTTAAATAAGTTCAATATACAGTTAGGATTTATTAGCACCTTATCATAGCAAAACCATAAAATCCGGATTAACAATACAAATACAAAATGAAATTGTGCATATAAAAATATATATGAAAAAATAAAAATAATATATATATATATATACATATACATATATATATATATATATATATATATACCACTACTTTAGGACCATTGGATGGAGAGGTCTAGATCACCAGTTGGATGGATAGTCTCTTGGATACTAGCGACAAAGTCTGTTATATTGAGGCATCTGTCTGATGGGTCTCGCCACATACTGCGCTTTAAGGATGGTCTCATTTTTATTATATTTACTACGGCCACCTAGGACACTATTGCCTGTTATAGGTTAGCTAATGTGTGGGCGATACATGCCGAGAACAGCTGACGCTCGTCTCTACATGTTTCTCACCTATATGTACTGGAGGAGGGTGCATCGAAAGATAGCACATCCTCTGCTATATTACCTTAGGGTGAATTGTCCTTGATTTAGGTTGACTTCTGACTGTTATTACTTTGTTTACTTTTACCTGACTTTTCGCTCAAGTGACTGATTATGTGATCGGTCATGTGATTGCTTCAAGTGACATCACTGTCACGCACAGTTCGACATCCGGAACGCTGTGTCCTCGAGTTTCAACTCCATAATGCGAAGTTTACTGACAGCTGAGCGTGCCCGGCTCCATCCTCTTTTTTTGAAAAAACAGGTGAAGATTAATCACTATTAATTACGACTTATGAAATATGTTGGTGTTTTTTCAATGCTGAAGTATATGGACAATTTCCTTATATTTGTCTATGTGCACAATTATATTTATTATACAGCACTATGCTTTTTGTATGTATACACAGTTATTTTTTAGGATATTTTACTATGTATATTTGATTGATACTTATGTATGCAAATATGTTGTGACCCTATAAATATGCACTTTGTACTGAGCTGTATTGCTTGAAAATGGTCCCAGCAAGTGGACCGAAACGTTGCACACATGGGTGAATAAAAGGATCCCACTATTTTCACCTATTGGAAGTGCTGCAGTGTGTTTATTTTATATATATATATACAGTACAGACCAAAAGTTTGGACACACCTTCTCATTTAAAGAGTTTTCTTTATTTTCATGACTATGAAAATTGTAGATTCACACTTAAGGCATCAAAACTATGAATTAACACATGTGGAATTATATACATAACAAAAAAGTGTGAAACAACTGAAAATATGTAATATTCTAAGTAGCCACCTTTAGCTTTGATTACTGCTTTGCGCACTCTTGGCATTCTCTTGGTGAGCTTCAAGAGGTAGTCACCTGAAATGATTTTCACTTCACAGGTGTGCCCTGTCAGGTTTAATAAGTGGGATTTCTTGCCTTATAAATGCCTTATAAATGGGGTTAGGACCATCAGTTGCGTTGTGGAGAAGTCAGGTGGATACACAGCTGATAGGCCTACTGAATAGACTGTTAGAATTTGTATTATGGCAAGAAAAAGCAGATAAGTAAAGAAAATCGAGTGGCCATCATTACTTTAAGAAATTAAGGTCAGTCAGTCTGAAAAATTGGGAAAACTTTGAAAGTGTCCCCAAGTGCAGTCAAAAAAAACATCAAGCGCTACAAAGAAATTGGCTCACATGTGGACCGCCCCAGGAAAGGAAGACCAAGAGTCACCTCTGCTGCAGAGGATAAGTTCATCCGAGTCACCAGCCTCAGAAATCGCAGGTTAACAGCATCTCAGATTAGAGACCAGGTCAATGCCACACAGAGTTCTAGCAGCAGACACATCTCTAGAACAACTGTTAAGAGGAGACTGTGTGAATCAGGCCTTCCTGGTAGAATATCTGCTAGGAAACCACTGCTAAGGACAGGCAACAAGCAGAAGAGACTTGTTTGGGCTAAAGAACACAAAGAATGGACATTAGACCAGTGGAAATCTGTGCTTTTGTCTGATGAGTCAAAATTTTAGATCTTTGGTTCCAACCACTGTGTCTTTGTGCGACGCAGAAAAGGTGAACGGATGAACTCTACATGCCTGGTTCCCACCGTGAAGCATGGAGGAGGAGGTGTGATGGTGTGGGGTGCTTTGCTGATGACACTGTTGGGGATTTATAAAAAATTTAAGGCATACTGAACCAGCAGGCTATCACGGCATCTTGCAGTGGCATGCTATTCCATGCAGTTTGCGTTTAGTTGGACCATCATTTATTTTTCAACAGGACAATGACCCCAAACACACCTCCAGGCTGTGTAAGGGCTATTTGACCATGAAGGAGAGTGATGGGGTGCTGCGCCAGATGACCTGGCCTCCACAGTCACCGGACCTGAACCCAATCGAGATGGTTTGGGGTGAGCTGGACCGCAGAGTGAAGGCAAAAGGGCCAACAAGTGCTAAGCATCTCTGGGAACTCCTTCAAGACTGTTGGAAGACCATTTCAGGTGACTACCTCTTGAAGCTCATCAAGAGAATGCCAAGAGTGTGCAATGCAGTAATCAAAGCAAAAGGTTGCTACTTTGAAGAACCTAGAATATGACATATTTTCAGTTGTTTCACACTTTTTTGTTATGTATATCATTCCACATGTGTTAATTCATAGTTTTGATGCCTTCAATGTGAATCTCCATTTTTCATAGTCATGAAAATAAAGAAAACTCTTTGAATGAGAAGATGTGTCCAAACTTTTGGTCTGTACTGTGTGTGTGTGTATATATATATATATATACAGGGAGTGCAGAATTATTAGGCAAGTTGTATTTTTGAGGATAAATTTTATTATTGAACAACAACCATGTTCTCAATGAACCCAAAAAACTCATTAATATCAAAGCTGAATATTTTTGGAAGTAGTTTTTAGTTTGTTTTTAGTTTTAGCTATTTTAGGGGGATATCTGTGTGTGCAGGTGACTATTACTGTACATAATTATTAGGCAACTTAACAAAAAACAAATATATACCCATTTCAATTATTTATTTTTACCAGTGAAACCAATATAACATCTCAACATTCACAAATATACATTTCTGACATTCAAAAACAAAACAAAAACAAATCAGTGACCAATATAGCCACCTTTCTTTGCAAGGACACTCAAAAGCCTGCCATCCATGGATTCTGTCAGTGTTTTGATCTGTTCACCATCAACATTGCGTGCAGCAGCAACCACAGCCTCCCAGACACTGTTCAGAGAGGTGTACTGTTTTCCCTCCTTGTAAATCTCACATTTGATGATGGACCACAGGTTCTCAATGGGGTTCAGATCAGGTGAACAAGGAGGCCATGTCATTAGATTTTCTTCTTTTATACCCTTTCTTGCCAGCCACGTTGTGGAGTACTTGGACGCGTGTGATGGAGCATTGTCCTGCATGAAAATCATGTTTTTCTTACCTTGCAGACTTCTCCCTGTACCACTGCTTGAAGAAGGTGTCTTCCAGAAACTGGCAGTAGGACTGGGAGTTGAGCTTGACTCCATCCTCAACCCAAAAAGGCCCCACAAGCTCATCATTGATGATACCAGCCCAAACCAGTACTCCACCTCCACCTTGCTGGCGTCTGAGTCGGACTGGAGCTCTCTGCCCTTTACCAATCCAGCCATCTGGCCCATCAAGACTCACTCTCATTTCATCAGTCCATAAAACCTTAGAAAAATTGTCTTGAGATATTTCTTGGCCCAGTCTTGACGTTTCAGCTTGTGTGTCTTGTTCAGTGGTGGTCGTCTTTCAGCCTTTCTTACCTTGGCCATGTCTCTGAGTATTGCACACCTTGTGCTTTTGGGCACTCCAGTGATGTTGCAGCTCTGAAATATGGCCAAACTGGTGGCAAGTGGCATCTTGGCAGCTGCACGCTTGACTTTTCTCAGTTCATGGGCAGTTATTTTGCACCTTGGTTTTTCCACACGCTTCTTGCGACCCTGTTGACTATTTTGAATGAAACGCTTGATTGTTCGATGATCACGCTTCAGAAGCTTTGTAATTTTAAGAGTGCTGCATCCCTCTGCAAGATATCTCACTATTTTTAACTTTTCTGAGCCTGTCAAGTCCTTCTTTTGACCCATTTTGCCAAAGGAAAGGAAGTTGCCTAATAATTATGCACACCTGATATAGGGTGTTGATGTCATTAGACCACACCCCTTCTCATTACAGAGATGCACATCACCTAATATGCTTAATTGGTAGTAGGCTTTCGAGCCTATACAGCTTGGAGTAAGACAACATGCATAAAGAGGATGATGTGGTCAAAATACTCATTTGTCTAATAATTCTGCACGTAGTGTATATATAAATATATATATATATATATATATATATATATATATATAGGGATGAGCAAACTCGAACTGTATAGTTCGGGTTCGTACCGAATTTTGGGGTGTCCGTGACACGGACCCGAACCCGGACATTTTCGTAAAAGTCCGGGTTCGGTGTTCGTCGCTTTCTTGGCGCTTTTGTGACGCTTTCTTGGCGCTTTTTGAAAGGCTGCAAAGCAGCCAATCAACAAGCGTCATACTACTTGCCCCAAGAGGCCGTCACAGCCATGCCTACTATTGGCATGGCTGTGATTGGCCAGAGCACCATGTGACCCAGCCTCTATTTAAGCTGGAGTCACATAGCGCCGCCCGTCACTCTGCTCTGATTAGCGTAGGGAGAGGTTGCGGTTGTGACAGTAGGGCGAGATTAGGCAGATTAACTCCTCCAAAGGACTTGATTAATCGATCGATCTGCAGCTGTGCATCATTGAGCTGCTGAAATTCAATTGCTCACTGTTTTTAGGCTGCCCAGACCGTTTGTCAGTCACTTTTTTCTGGGGTGATCGGCGGCCATTTTGTGTCTTGTGCGGTGCTGCGACCAAGTGCATCCAAGCTGCGACCAAGTGCATTTAACCCTCAATGGTGTGGTTGTTTTTTGGCTAAAGCCTACATCAGGGTGAAGCTGTCACACCAAGTGCATTTAACCAGCAATAGTCTGTTTATTTTTTGGCCATATACTACATCAGGGGCAAGCTGCGCCTGTCACCAAGTGCATTTAACCCTCAATGGTGTGGTTGTTTTTTGGCTAAAGCCTACATCAGGGTGAAGCTGTCACACCAAGTGCATTTAACCAGCAATAGTCTGTAAATTTTTTGGCCATATACTAAATCAGGGGCAAGCTGCGCCCGTCACCAAGTGCATTTAACCCTCAGTAGTGTGGTTGGTCAAGCTGTCACACCAAGTGCATTTAACCAGCAATAGTCTGTTCATTTTTTGGCCATATACTACATCAGGGGCAAGCTGCGCCGGTCACCAAGTGCATTTAACCCTCAGTAGTGTGGTTGGTCAAGCTGTCACACCAAGTGCATTTAACCAGCAATAGTCTATTCATTTTTTGGCCATATACTACATCAGGGGCAAGCTGCGCCCGTCACCAAGTGCATTTAACCCTCAGTAGTGTGGTTGGTCAAGCTGTCACACCAAATGCATTTAACCAGCAATAGTCTGTTCATTTTTTGGCCATATACTACATCAGGGGCAAGCTGCGCCTGTCACCAAGTGCATTTAACCCTCAATGGTGTGGTTGTTTTTTGGCTAAAGCCTACATCAGGGTGAAGCTGTCACACCAAGAGCATTTAACCAGCAATAGTCTGTTCATTTTTTGGCCATATACTACATCAGGGGCAAGCTGCGCCCGTCACCAAGTGCATTTTACCCTCAGTAGTGTGGTTGGTCAAGCTGTCACACCAAGTGCATTTAACCAGCAATAGTGTGGTTATTTTTCGGCCATATCCCAGTCTAATTCTGTCACTAAATCCATACCGGTCACCCAGCGCCTAAATACTAGGCCTCAAATTTTATCCCGCTAAATCTGTCGTTACCGCTGTACTGGCTGGGCAAGTTATTTAGTGTCCGTTAAAGCACATTTTTTGTTCAGGGTTGAAATACAATTCCCAATTTAGCAATTTCATAATTTAGTGGTTTCTGCTATATCAGAGCTATTTGAAATCTATCCCTAAAAGGGTATATAATATTCAAGGTGCACATAGGGTAATTCAGAATAACTTCACACACGCTACTGTGCATTTCCAAGTCTAATTCTGTCACTAAATCCATACCGGTCACCCAGCGCCTAAATACTAGGCCTCAAATTTATATCCCGCTAAATCTGTCGTTACCGCTGTCCTGTTGTGGATGGTCAAGTTATTTAGTGTCCGTCAAAGCACATTTTTTGTTGTGGGTTGAAATACAATTCCCAATTTAGCAATTTCATAATTTAGTGGTTTCTGCTATATCAGAGCTATTTGAAATCTATCCCTAAAAGGGTATATAATATTCAAGGTGCACATAGGGTCATTCAGAATAACTTCACACACACGCTACTGTGCATTTCCAAGTCTAATTCTGTCACTAAATCCATACCGGTCACCCAGCGCCTAAATACTAGGCCTCAAATTTATATCCCGCTAAATCTGTCGTTACCGCTGTACTGTTGTGGCTGGGCAAGTTATTTAGTGTCCGTTAAAGCACATTTTTTGTTCAGGGTTGAAATACAATTCCCAATTTAGCAATTTCATAATTTAGTGGTTTCTGCTATATCAGAGCTATTTGAAATCTATCCCTAAAAGGGTATATAATATTCAAGGTGCACATAGGGTCATTCAGAATAACTTCACACACACGCTACTGTGCATTTCCAAGTCTAATTCTGTCACTAAATCCATACCGGTCACCCAGCGCCTAAATACTAGGCCTCAAATTTATATCCCGCTAAATCTATCGTTACCGCTGTCCTGTTGTGGATGGGCAAGTTATTTAGTGTCCGTCAAAGCAAATTTTTTGTTCTGGGTTGAAATACAATTCCCAATTTAGCAATTTCATAATTTAGTGGTTTCTGCTATATCAGAGCTATTTGAAATCTATCCCTAAAAGGGTATATAATATTCAAGGTGCACATAGGGTCATTCAGAATAACTTCACACACACGCTACTGTGCATTTCCAAGTCTAATTCTGTCACTAAATCCATACCGGTCACCCAGCACCTAAATACTAGGTCTCAAATTTATATCCCGCTAAATCTGTCGTTACCGCTGTCCTGTTGTGGATGGGCAAGTTATTTAGTGTCCGTCAAAGCACATTTTTTGTTCTGGGTTGAAATACAATTCCCAATTTAGCAATTTCATAATTTAGTGGTTTCTGCTATATCAGAGCTATTTGAAATCTATCCCTAAAAGGGTATATAATATTCAAGGTGCACATAGGGTCATTCAGAATAACTTCACACACACGCTACTGTGCATTTCCAAGTCTAATTCTGTCATTAAATCCATACCGGTCACCCAGCGCCTAAATACTAGGCCTCAAATTTATATCCCGCTCAATTTGAATACAATACATTGGGCCAAATAATATTTTTGTTGTTGTGGTGAACGATAACAATGAGGAAAACATCTAGTAAGGGACGCGGACGTGGACATGGTCGTGATGGTGTTAGTGGACCCTCTGGTGCTGGGAGAGGACGTGGCCGTTCTGCCACATCCACACGTCCTAGTGTACCAACTACCTCAGGTCCCAGCAGCCGCCAGAATTTACAGCGATATATGGTGGGGCCCAATGCCGTTCTAAGGATGGTAAGGCCTGAGCAGGTACAGGCATTAGTCAATTGGGTGGCCGACAGTGGATCCAGCACGTTCACATTATCTCCCACCCAGTCTTCTGCAGAAAGCGCACAGATGGCGCCTGAAAACCAACCCCATCAGTCTGTCACATCACCCCCATGCATATCAGGGAAACTGTCTGAGCCTCAAGTTATGCAGCAGTCTCTTATGCTGTTTGAAGACTCTGCTGGCAGGGTTTCCCAAGGGCATCCACCTAGCCCTTTCCCAGCGGTGAAAGACATAGACTGCACTGACGCACAACCACTTATGTTTCCTGATGATGAGGACATGGGAATACCACCTCAGCATGTCTCTGATGATGACGAAACACAGGGCCAACTGCTGCGTCTTTCTGCAGTGTGCAGACTGAACAGGAGGTCAGGGATCAAGACTGGGTGGAAGACGATGCAGGGGACGATGAGGTCCTAGACCCCACATGGAATGAAGGTCGTGCCACTGACTTTCACAGTTCGGAGGAAGAGGCAGTGGTGAGACCGAGCCAACAGCGTAGCAAAAGAGGGAGCAGTGGGCAAAAGCAGAACACCCGCCGCTAAGAGACTCCGCCTGCTACTGACCGCCGCCATCTGGGACCGAGCACCCCAAAGGCAGCTTCAAGGAGTTCCCTGGCATGGCACTTCTTCAAACAATGTGCTGACGACAAGACCCGAGTGGTTTGCACGCTGTGCCATCAGAGCCTGAAGCGAGGCATTAACGTTCTGAACCTGAGCACAACCTGCATGACCAGGCACCTGCATGCAAAGCATGAACTGCAGTGGAGTAAACACCTTAAAACCAAGGAAGTCACTCAGGCTCCCCCTGCTACCTCTTCTGCTGCTGCCGCCTCGGCCTCTTCTGCTGCTGCCGCCTCGGCCTCTTCCTCCGCATCTGGAGGAACGTTGGCACCTGCCGCCCAGCAAACAGGGGATGTACCACCAACACCACCACCATCTCCGTCACCAAGCGTCTCAACCATGTCACACGGCAGCGTTCAGCTCTCCATCTCACAAACATTTGAGAGAAAGCGTAAATTCCCACCTAGCCACCCTCGATCCCTGGCCCTGAATGCCAGCATTTCTAAACTACTGGCCTATGAAATGCTGTCATTTAGGCTGGTGGACACAGACAGCTTCAAACAGCTCATGTCGCTTGCTGTCCCACAGTATGTTGTTCCCAGCCGCCACTACTTCTCCAAGAGAGCCGAGCCGTCCCTGCACAACCAAGTATCCGATAAAATCAAGTGTGCACTGCGCAACGCCATCTGTAGCAAGGTCCACCTAACCACAGATATGTGGACCAGTAAGCACGGCCAGGGACGCTATATCTCCCTAACTGCACACTGGGTAAATGTAGTGGCAGCTGGGCCCCAGGCGGAGAGCTGTTTGGCGCACGTCCTTCCGCCGCCAAGGATCGCAGGGCAACATTCTTTGCCTCCTGTTGCCACCTCCTCCTTCTCGGCTTCCTCCTCCTCTTCTTCCACCTGCTCATCCAGTCAGCCACACACCTTCACCACCAACTTCAGCACAGCCCGGGGTAAACGTCAGCAGGCCATTCTGAAACTCATATGTTTGGGGGACAGGCCCCACACCGCACAGGAGTTGTGGCGGGGTATAGAACAACAGACCGACGAGTGGTTGCTGCCGGTGAGCCTCAAGCCCGGCCTGGTGGTGTGTGATAATGGGCGAAATCTCGTTGCAGCTCTGGGACTAGCCAATTTGACGCACATCCCTTGCTTGGCGCATGTGCTGAATTTGGTGGTGCAGAAGTTCATTCATAACTACCCCGACATGTCAGAGCTGCTGCATAAAGTGCGGGCCGTCTGTTCGCGCTTCCGACGTTCACATCCTGCTGCTGCTCGCCTGTCTGCGCTACAGCGTAACTTCGGCCTTCCCGCTCACCGCCTCATATGCGACGTGCCCACCAGGTGGAACTCCACCTTGCACATGCTGGACAGACTGTGCGAGCAGCAGCTGGCCATAGTGGAGTTTCAGCTGCAGCACGCACGGGTCAGTCGCACTACAGAACAGCACCACTTCACCACCAATGACTGGGCCTCCATGCGAGACCTGTGTGCCCTGTTGCGCTGTTTCGAGTACTCCACCAACATGGCCAGTGGCGATGACGCCGTTATCAGCGTTACAATACCACTTCTATGTCTCCTTGAGAAAACACTTAGGGCGATGATGGAAGAGGAGGTGGCCCAGGAGGAGGAGGAGGAGGAGGAGGAAGAGGGGTCATTTTTAGCACTTTCAGGCCAGTCTCTTCGAAGTGACTCAGAGGGAGGTTTTTGGCAACAGCAGAGGCCAGGTACAAATGTGGCCAGCCAGGGCCCACTACTGGAGGACGAGGAGGACGAGGATGAGGAGGAGGTGGAGGAGGATGAGGATGAAGCATGGTCACAGCGGGGTGGCACCCAACGCAGCTCGGGTCCATCACTGGTGCGTGGCTGGGGGGAAAGGCAGGACGATGACGATACGCCTCCCACAGAGGACAGCTTGTCCTTACCCCTGGGCAGCCTGGCACACATGAGCGACTACATGCTGCAGTGCCTGCGCAACGACAGCAGAGTTGCCCACATTTTAACCTGTGCGGACTACTGGGTTGCCACCCTGCTGGATCCACGCTACAAAGACAATGTGCCCACCTTACTTCCTGCACTGGAGCGTGATAGGAAGATGCGCGAGTACAAGCGCACGTTGGTAGACGCGCTACTGAGAGCATTCCCAAATGTCACAGGGGAAACAAGTGGAAGCCCAAGGCCAAGGCAGAGGAGGAGCAAGAGGTCGCCAAGGCAGCTGTGTCACGGCCAGCTCCTCTGAGGGCAGGGTTAGCATGGCAGAGATGTGGAAAACTTTTGTCAACACGCCACAGCTAACTGCACCACCACCTGATACGCAACGTGTTAGCAGGAGGCAACATTTCACTAACATGGTGGAACAGTACATGTGCACACCCCTCCACGTACTGACTGATGGTTCGGCCCCATTCAACTTCTGGGTCTCTAAATTGTCCACGTGGCCAGAGCTAGCCTTTTATGCCTTGGAGGTGCTGGCCTGCCCGGCGGCCAGCGTTTTGTCTGAACGTGTATTCAGCAAGGCAGGGGGCGTCATTACAGACAAACGCAGCCGCCTGTCTACAGCCAATGTGGACAAGCTGACGTTCATAAAAATGAAGCAGGCATGGATCCCACAGGACCTGTCCGTCCCTTGTCCAGATTAGACATTAACTACCTCCCCTTAACCATATATTATTGGACTCCAGGGCACTTCCTCATTCAATCCTATTTTTATTTTCATTTTACCATTATATTGCGAGGCTACCCAAAGTTGAATGAACCTCTCCTCTGTCTGGGTGCCAGGGCCTAAATATATGCCAATGGACTGTTCCAATGTTGGGTGACGTGAAGCCTGATTCTCTGCTATGACATGCAGACTAATTCTCTGCTGACATGAAGCCAGATCCTCTGTTACGGGACCTCTCTCCTCTGCCTGGGTGCTGGGCCAAAATATCTGACAATGGACTGTTGCAGTGGTGGCTGACGTGAAGCCTGATTTTCTGCTATGACATGCAGACTGATTCTCTGCTGACATGAAGCCAGATCCTCTGTTACGGGACCTCTCTCCTCTGCCTGGGTGCTGGGCCTAAATATATGCCAATGGACTGTTGCAGTGGTGGCTGACGTGAAGCCTCATTCTCTGCTATGACATGCAGACTAATTCTCTGCTGACATGAAGCCAGATTGTCTGACTGTTACGGGACCTCTCGCCTCTGCCTGGGTGCTGGGCCTAAATGTATGAAAATGGACTCTTACAGTGGTGGGTGACGTGAAGCCTGATTCTCTGCTATGATATGAAGACTGATTCTCTGCTGACATGAAGCCAGATTGTCTGTTACGGGACCTCTCTCCTCTGCCTGGGTGCTGGGCCTAAATTTATGACAATGGACTCTTACAGTGGTGGGTGACGTGAAGCCTGATTCTCTGCTATGACATGAAGACTAATTCTCTGCTATGACATCAAGACTGATTCTCTGCTGACATGAAGCCAGATTGTCTGTTACAGGACCTCTCTCCTCTGCCTGGGTGCTGGGCCTAAATTTATGACAATGGACTGTTGCAGTGGTGGCTGACGTGAAGCCTGATTCTCTGCTATGACATGCAGACTGATTCTCTGCTGACATGAAGCCAGATCCTCTGTTACGGGACCTCTCTCCTCTGCCTGGGTGCTGGGCCTAAATTTATGAAAATGGACTGTTGCAGTGGTGGGTGACGTGAAGCCTGATTCTCTGCTATGATATGAAGACTGATTCTCTGCTGACATGAAGCCAGATCCTCTGTTACGGGACCTCTCTCCTCTGCCTGGGTGCTGGGCCTAAATATCTGACAATGTACTGTTGCATTGGTGGCTGACGTGAAGCCTGATTCTCTGCTATGACATGCAGACTAATTCTCTGCTGACATGAAGCCAGATTGTCTGTTACGGGACCTCTCTCCTCTGCCTGGGTGCTGGGCCTAAATTTATGAAAATTGACTCTTACAGTGGTGGGTGACGTGAAGCCTGATTCTCTGCTATGACATGAAGACTGATTCTCTGCTGACATGAAGCCAGATCCTCTGTTACGGGACCTCTCTCCTCTGCCTGGGTGCTGGGCCTAAATTTATGAAAATGGACTGTTGCAGTGGTGGGTGACGTGAAGCCTGATTCTCTGCTATGATATGAAGACTGATTCTCTGCTGACATGAAGCCAGATTGTCTGTTACAGGACCTCTCTCCTCTGCCTGGGTGCTGGGCCTAAATTTATGAAAATGGACTCTTACAGTGGTGGGTGCTGTGAAGCCTGATTCTCTGCTATGACATGAAGACTGATTCTCTGCTGACATGAAGCCAGATTGTCTGTTACGGGACCTCTCTCCTCTGCCTGGGTGCTGGGCCTAAATTTATGAAAATGGACTCTTACAGTGGTGGGTGACGTGAAGCCTGATTCTCTGCTATGACATGAAAACTGATTCTCTGCTGACATGAAGCCAGATTGTCTGTTACGGGACCTCTCTCCTCTGCCTGGGTGCTGGGCCTAAATATCTGACAATGGACTGTTGCATTGGTGGCTGACGTGAAGCCTGATTCTCTGCTATGACATGCAGACTAATTCTCTGCTGACATGAAGCCAGATTGTCTGTTACGGGACCTCTCTCCTCTGCCTGGGTGCTGGGCCTAAATTTAGGAAAATGGACTGTTGCAGTGGTGGGTGACGTGAAGCCTGATTCTCTGCTATGACATAAAGACTGATTCTCTGCTGACATGAAGCCAGATCCTCTGTTACGGGACCTCTCTCCTCTGCCTGGGTGCTGGGCCTAAATTTATGAAAATGGACTCTTACAGTGGTGGGTGACGTGAAGCCTGATTCTCTGCTATGACATGCAGACTGATTCTCTGCTGACATGAAGCCAGATTCCTCTGTTACGGGACCTCTCTCCTCTGCCTGGGTGCTGGGCCTAAATATCTGACAATGGACTGTTGCATTGGTGGCTGACGTGAAGCCTGATTCTCTGCTATGACATGCAGACTAATTCTCTGCTGACATGAAGCCAGATTCTCTGTTACGGGACCTCTCTCCTCTGCCTGGGTGCTGGGCCTAAATTTATGACAATGGACTGTTACAGTGGTGGGTGACGTGAAGCCTGATTCTCTGCTATGACATGCAGACTGATTCTCTGCTGACATGAAGCCAGATTGCTCTGTTACGGGACCTCTCTCCTCTGCCTGGGTGCTGGGCCTAAATATATGACAATGGACTGTTGCAGTGGTGGCTGACGTGAAGCCTGATTCTCTGCTATGACATGCAGACTATTCTCTGCTGACATGAAGCCAGATTCTCTGTTACGGGACCTCTCTCCTCTGCCTGGGTGCTGGGCCTAAATTTATGACAATGGACTGTTGCAGTGGTGGCTGACGTGAAGCCTGATTCTCTGCTATGACATGCAGACTAATTCTCTGCTGACATGAAGCCAGATTGTCTGTTACGGGACCTCTCTCCTCTGCCTGGGTGCTGGGCCTAAATTTATGAAAATGGACTGTTGCAGTGGTGGGTGACGTGAAGCCTGATTCTCTGCTATGACATGAAGACTGATTCTCTGCTGACATGAAGCCAGATTCTCTGTTACGGGACCTCTCTCCTCTGCCTGGGTGCCGGGGCCTAAATATCTGAGAATGGACTGTTCCAGTGGTGGGTGACGGGAAGCCAGATTCTCTGCTATGGGACCTCTCTCCAATTGATTTTGGTTAATTTTTATTTTTTAATTTTTATTTTAATTAATTTCCCTATCCACATTTGTTTGCAGGGGATTTACCTACATGTTGCTGCCTTTTGCAGCCCTCTAGCCCTTTCCTGGGCTGTTTTACAGCTGTTTTAGTGCCGAAAAGTTCGGGTCCCCATTGACTTCAATGGGGTTCGGGACGAAGTTCGGATCGGGTTCGGATCCTGAACCCGAACATTTTCGGGAAGTTTGGCCGAACTTCTCGAACCCGAACATCCAGGTGTTCGCTCACCTCTATATATATATATATACATAACACTTTGACTGGTTACCATACAGTACAATGTGTAAAGTGTGGATAGCGGACACAGGTCACTGGAACCAATGAGGTGGCTGACATCCACACCGTTCACACCAACATCTGCATATATTCACCAACATAGAAGTATTCAGCCTATATAAGCCAATTCCAGTTGCTAAATACACACCATTGGGTATATGTATCCTCATATGAGAGGCTATCAACATGCAGTGGAGTATTATACCCTCCTTAAACCACCATATATAATATGCATTAAGTATAATCTGTGTTGAAACCGATCTAAGAAAAATAAAAGATACATCAGCAATGAAAAATAAACAAACTTTGAAATTTAAGTGATTAAACATTTACAAACGGAAGAAAAAAACGTGATTTGACCTACAGATAAAGGGGGGGCCATTTTAATTTTGGAGGCTCAAAAATATAATGATGAGTGTAGAAGACAATTGGCGGAAAAGTTAACATGTAAAAAATTAAAAGGTGACCCAACGAGGGTATTTAATCAAAAACTCGTAGAATTCTGTAAAAAAGGATTAGATAGTCAAATAGATTTAGATTGAGAATACCAGTTTATACTGAACACACAACAAAGAATACCCATTTTTTTGTGTATACCAAAAATTCATGAAAATCAAGATGATCCACCAGGAAGTCCAATAATCTCCAGTATTGGATCTCTGACATCAAACTTATCCCCATGCATTGACAACCTACTACAACTGACAGTAAAAAATATTAAATCATATATAAAAGATACAACACAAATTATACAAATTGTAGAACAATGTGAGTCCCACTGGTTTATATGTACACTTGATGCACATTCTCTTTATAACATAATTGACCATGATCAGGATATTGAAGCGATGAAACAATTAAAAAATTGTGAAAGATTTCATGATGATCAAATGGAGTACCAGGCAGAAGGAGTGATACATTTTAACTCACAATTATTTGTTCTGTCCTTTTTATGTGTGAAGGTACATAGCTTGACAGACAGCTAAACCTTATCCAGGCAATGAATTGACAATGGAGTAACGTCCAACTTTATCTTTATTGCAAGGATGTAAATCAGTGTGGTAAATAACGATGCGCTGACTAATAGGGTCTGACATTTAGTAATGCATACAATACATTTCTGTGCATAGCAATGCACATACAAACACAGATGTATAGCTAAGCAGAGCATGTTACCTATCTGCATAACAAGCATGGCCCCTAGCTGCTAATTATAAGCTGCTATAAAGGAAAGGAAAAGGATATTCAAAATATATAAGAAAACAGAGGCAAACAGGCTGAAATGTGGCTATGTGACATACCAGCGATGCTACCATGAACTTAGATGTATAGGATGTCTCAAGAGGCTTCCAAGCTTGTGCTATCCTCAGGCAGTGATGACTGTGAATGAAGAAAATGGCTGCAATGTGCAGGGATGATGATATCACTAAGATAAGGAAGCTGAAGTAGACCAAACTTGTAGTGTGAAATAACTGCAATTGTTTGTAAAACTGACACTAGATGGTGATGTTACACAATCAACAGAGTATTATACAGAAAATATATTAACTATGTATGAAAGTTATGCATAAATTAACAATAAACTTGCTGAAGGCATGACAATTATATTTATTTTGTGTCTGATTATTTCCTCCAGATTAGAGGTACTGCCATGGGGACCAGGTTTGCCCCCAGTTATGCCAATCTATTTATGGCACAATGGGAGTCAGAAAATATCACTTCCAAACTGGGGTCAGACCTGGTCCTCTGGCATCGCTATATCAATGACATCATCTTTATTTGGCGAGGTGGTGAAAGAGAACTTCATACATTTTTATAGGAAATAAATATAAATTACGTACAACTTACAGTTTACATAAAATATTAGTCAATTTCAAGTCGAGTTTTTGGATCTACAAATTACATTAGATCAAGATAGACTTACCTCTAGTACTTATCAAAATCCAGTGGCCAAAAATTGATATATACTTTATTCTAGTTGCCATCTGCTGAGGTGGCTCCTCAATATATACCGACAGTTCAATTTCGCCATATCAAGCGAAACTGCACTGCTAATGAACAGTTTTAAAAAGAGGCTCAGTCAATGAAGGATCAATGTGTAACAAAAGGATACGCAATAAACTTAAAAAAACTTAGATAGACAGAGTTTTGTTTTTTTACAAATACTAACACTATGGTGAAAAAAAACCTCAGGAATAGGAAACCATCCGTGTCATTCTACCATTTAATTCACAATACAAAAAAGTTGAACTGATTATTAAATAGCATTTTATCCAGAAGGGTAAATGTATAGGCCCTTTGGTATCAGCTATTCCACAGATAACCTACACCAAGGCCCATAATTTAGGCCTGAAATTGGCACCCACAATTATATCTCCCCCCAAAATACGGTCTATAGACAAATGGTTACATTTGAAGGGGTTCTATGGGTGTGAGAAGTGTAATAATTGTAAAACTATGACATTTAAAAAAAAATAACTGCAAAAATAAGGGCTACTATCACGATCGGCGTTACTATCACATACGTGACACAGAGGGAGGGAAAGAGGAAGGCCCTGCCCAAGTGAGAGGGAAGGTGGTGACCCCTGACTCACCTTGCGGCTGGCACCTGGCTGCTCTGACGTCCCTAGACGGGTTCCTCACCCGTACGCCGATCGCGTGCCTAAAACCCTGGCTTTCCCTAAGAGGAGCCCTAGATAGTGAACAGGGCAGTGGGAACACTAGTCCGCACCACTAGCTCTAAAGGAAAACACCAAGGGGAGGACAGACAATACAGACTAAACATATAATCCCAGGTGGGCGACAACAGGAGACAATAAAAAGCCCAACAGGGATCCGGAGGGTAGCACTCTGGAACAACAACCAGGATTCACAGCTCCAGTGGGTCAGTATAGAAGTCCAGGCAGGAAGCTCTATAACTGGCAACTAGAGAAGTGTGAGAGGAGAATATAAGGAGGTTGGGAGTGGCAGACAAGAAACAGCTGAGGAGGAGAAGCTACGGATCCCTGAGTGAGACAAAAAGGATTGCAAGGCAAACACAGAAAACAATCACTAAGAAACAACGTGATCTTTAGACATAGAGCGCGCAGCCACCCGCTGTGACTTCCTGACCCCGGGTATAACGGAGTCAGACGTGGCTCTTGACACCCTCGTGACAGTACCCCCCCTTTCACGAGGGGCCTCCGGACACTCAGGACCAGGTCTCTCAGGATGAGAGGCATGGAAAGCCTGAATTAACCTGTTGGCGTTTACCTCTGACGCTGGAACCCACATTCTTTCCTCGGGACCGTAACCCCTCCAATGCACCAGATACTGAAGAGAGCGGCGGACCCGACGAGAATCAACAATTCTGGATATTTGAAACTCCAGATTACCATCCACAATAACAGGAGGAGGTGGCAGCGGTGATGGTTCTAGAGGTGGAACATACTTCTTGAGTAACGACTTATGGAAGACGTTATGGATCTTAAAAGTCTGAGGTAGCTCCAGGCGAAAAGCCACAGGGTTAATGACGGCTACTATTTTATAAGGACCAATGAACCTAGGGCCCAGTTTCCAAGAGGGAACCTTCAACTTAATATTCCTAGTAGACAACCACACATAGTCATTCACTCCTAGGTCCGGACCTGGCGACCGTTTCTTATCGGCCATGCATTTATATTTACCACTCATATTTTTCAAGTTAGCTTGCACCTTCTGCCATACCGATGAAAGAGATGAAGAAAACCGTTCCTCTTCGGGAACCCCAGAAGACCCCCCCTCTTTGAAAGTACAAAATTGGGGATGAAAACCGTATGCACCAAGAAATGGTGACTTGCCAGTGGATTCCTGACAGCGATTATTTATAGCAAACTCGGCTAACGGTAAATATGATGACCACACCTCTTGGTTTTCAGACACAAAACACCTTAAATATGTTTCTAGGTTTTGGTTGGTACGCTCAGTCTGTCCATTCGACTGAGGATGGAAAGCTGAGGAAAAGGACAAGTGTACCCCCAAACGGGAACAAAAAGCTTTCCAAAACTTAGAAATAAACTGGGTTCCCCGATCCGAAACCACATCGGAAGGGACCCCGTGAAGCTTCACGATTTCACTGATAAACACCTGAGCAAGAGTCTTAGCATTAGGAAGTGCGGGTAGCGCAATAAAGTGTACCATTTTGCTAAACCTGTCTACTACTACCAAGATAACTGTTTTACCCGCAGACAACTGTAAGTCAGTGATGAAATCCATTGACAGATGTGTCCATGGCCTATTGGGGATGAAAAGTGGCAATAAAGACCCTGCTGGACGTGTATGAGAGACTTTCGCGCGTGCACAAGTAGAACAAGTAGACACGAAATCCATTACATCCTGACGCAACCTTGGCCACCAAAAACGACGAGACAATAGCTCCAAGGTTGCTTTACTACCCGGGTGCCCAGCAAGTGCCGAATTATGATGTTCCTTTAATAATTCAAGACGCAGGTTTAACGGTACAAACAATTTCTCTGAGGGGCAAGAGGCCGGGGCGTCCCCCTGGGCCTCTAACACCTTTCCCTCTAGAACAGAGTGTACAGCAGAGACAACCACTCCTCTTTGTAAAATAGGTACCGGATCACTAACATTACCCCCTCCAGGGAAACTACGAGATAATGCGTCTGCCTTGGTATTTTTTGCCCCAGGACGATAGGTGATTACAAAGTTAAATCTGGTAAAGAATAGCGACCACCTAGCTTGTCTAGGGGTGAGACGCTTAGCCGATTCTAGGTACAGAAGGTTTTTGTGATCCGTAATCACCGTGACGGGGTGGATTGCTCCCTCTAAGAAGTGACGCCACTCTTCAAACGCCAGTTTAATCGCCAACAGTTCCCTATTTCCAATATCATAGTTCTTTTCTGCTGTAGATAACTTTTTGGAAAAGAAAGCGCAAGGACGCCATTTGCCAGGAGACGGACCCTGAGACAATACAGCCCCCACTCCCACCTCTGACGCATCTACTTCAACAATAAAAGGCTGGGAGACATCAGGTTGAATTAGAACAGGTGCCGAGGTAAATCTCTCTTTTAGAGAGGAAAATGCAATTTTAGCGGCGTCAGACCATTTAGAAAAATCTGTCCCCTTCCTAGTCATGTCAGTAAGGGGTTTAACGATCACTGAATAATTTTTAATGAACTTTCTATTAAAAATTTGCGAAACCCAAAAACCGTTGTAGAGCTTTAAGGTTCTCAGGAAGATCCCAATCTAAAATTGCCTGGACCTTCCTAGGATCCATACGGAAACCTGAAGCAGATAATAGATATCCCAGGAACTGTATTTCCTGAACGGCGAAGACACATTTTTCAATTTTCGCATATAATTTATTCGTCCGTAGGACCTGCAGTACTTGCCTGACATGTACTTCATGTGTTTTCAGATCAGCCGAATAAATTAAGATATCATCTAGGTATATGACTACAAACCTGCCGATGAGATGACTAAAAATATCATTAACGAAATGTTGGAAGACAGCAGGGGCATTGGTCAGACCGAAAGGCATGACTAAATTTTCATAATGCCCCTCAGGGGTGTTAAAAGCTGTCTTCCACTCATCCCCTTCCTTGATACGAATCAGATTGTAGGCCCCCCTAAGATCAAGTTTGGAGAACCACCTAGCACCCGCAATCTGATTAAAAAGGTCAGGAATGAGAGGAAGAGGGTATGGGTCTCGGATGGTTATCCGGTTTAGCTCACGGAAATCTAGGCAAGGACGCAGGCCCCCATCTTTCTTTTTAACAAAGAAAAACCCTGCAGCCACGGGTGAAGAAGATGGTCTGATGTGTCCCTTAGCCAGACTCTCGGAGATATAATCTTTCATGGCTTGTCTCTCGGGACCCGAAAGATTATACAACCTGGACTTGGGTAATTTTGCACCGGGAATCAGGTTAACCGGGCAATCATAAGGACGATGAGGTGGTAGCTTCTGACAACCCTTTTCAGAAAAAACGTCCTCAAAGTCCGAAATAAATGTAGGTAGGGAAGCTATGGAGGCGATTAAGCAATTGTTATTTAAGCAATTCTCTCTGCAATGCTCACTCCACTCCAATATCTCCCTGGCCTGCCAATCCACCACTGGATTGTGCGCTACCAACCAGGGAAGACCCAATACCACAGGAGAGGGAAGGCCCTCCAGAACGTAACATGAAAGACACTCATTATGGTGGTCCCCTACCCGAAGGTGTAAGTTATGGACAATGTGAGTGAGGTTTCTCTGAGACAGAGGAGCAGAATCAATAGCGAATATGGGAATAGGTCTCTGCAGCGTACAGAGAGACAAACCCATAGTGCGGGCAAAATGGGCATCTATCAAATTTACCCCTGCTCCACTGTCTAGAAAAAAAGAAATAGACTCCGTCTTAACACCAAAAACAATAACCGCTGGCAACACAAATTGAGATGTTCGTATGGAGGAAACGTATACCCCCCGGCTGACATCCTCCGCACAGCCTGGGGTTAGTAGTTTTCCGACGGTCTTTTGTTTTTGAGAAAGGAAGGACAGACATTAATGAAATGACCCCTCCCCCCACAGAAAAAACAAGCCCCCCACCTACGGCGAACCTCAGGAGGACGGACCTGACGAGAAGTTCCTCCTAGCTGCATAGGCTCATCTAAGTCAGTACAGACTAACTGCTGCTTGGGAGAGGTTACCAATTGCTCAGGAATTTTAGATCTCTCCCTAAGACGTCTATCTATTCTGATAGAGAGGGACATAACAGCATCAAGGGAAAGGGGGGTCTCATACAGCGCCAGCGCATCCTTAACCCTTTCAGATAACCCAGAGCAGAACTGACTCCTGAGAGCCGGGTCGTTCCACTGAGTATCCGTAGCCCACCTACGGAACTCTGAGCAATATTCCTCTGCTGGCCGATCTCCCTGTAGGAGTCTCCGTAACTTCGACTCAGCCAGGGCGACTCGGTCAGGGTCATCATATATGAGACCCAAAGCCCCAAAAAATCCCTCCACTGACCGTAGAGCCTGGGAACCAGGGGGTAACGAGAACGCCCAGGATTGCGGGTCCCCCTGAAGCAGGGAAATAACAATCCCCACCCGCTGTTCTTCATTACTTGAGGAGTAAGGGCGCAGCTTAAAATATAATTTGCAGGCCTCACGGAACGTCACAAATTTGTCCCTTCTCCCAGAAAATCTGTCAGGAAGAACAACCTTGGGTTCTGTAACAACCTGGTTACCCATAGCAACCGCAGGGCTTGCGGTCTGCTGCATTTGCTGCTGTTGTTGGAGGACAGACGCCTTCAATCCTGCCACCTCCAAAGACAGGCCTTGAAGCTGTTTTGCCAAAGCAGCAATAGGATCCATATTGGATTCTAAGTAGAGAGAAAAAAATTTATTTTATTTTTTTTCTCCCAAAAAAGGGCCAGTTATAATATCACGATCGGCGTGACTATCACATACGTGACACAGAGGGAGGGAAAGAGGAAGGCCCTGCCCAAGTGAGAGGGAAGGTGGTGACCCCTGACTCACCTTGCGGCTGGCACCTGGCTGCCCTGACGTCCCTAGACGGTTCCTCACCCGTACGCCGATCACGTGCCTAAAACCCTGGCTTTCCCTAAGATGAGCCCTAGATAGTGAACAGGGCGGTGGGAACACTAGTCCGCACCACTAGCTCTAAAGGAAAACACCAAGGGGAGGACAGACAATACAGACTAAACATATAATCCCAGGTGGGCGACAACAGGAGACAACAAAAAGTCCAACAGGGATCCGGAGGGTAGCACTCTGGAACAACAACCAGGATTCACAGCTCCAGTGGGTCAGTATAGAAGTCCAGGCAGGAAGCTCTATAACTGGCAACTAGAGAAGTGTGAGAGGAGAATATAAGGAGGTTGGGAGTGGCAGACAAGAAACAGCTGAGGAGGAGAAGCTACGGATCCCTGAGTGAGACAAAAAGGATTGCAAGGCAAACACAGAAAACAATCACTAAGAAACAACGTGATCTTTAGACATAGAGCGCGCAGCCACCCGCTGCGACTTCCTGACCCCGGGTATAACGGAGTCAGACGTGGCTCTTGACACCCTCGTGACAGCTACACAGAATCGTTTTACACACGAAATTAGAGAATTTTTGTCTTGCAGTTCTACGAACGTCATACACATTATGGAATGCCCATGCAGGAAGCAATATATAGGACAAACTAAAAGAACACTAAAAAAGAGAATTGCAGAACATATATCTAATAGTAAAAAACGGTTATAAGAATCACACACTATCAGAACACTTTAGACAATGTCATAAGGGCCTTATTTTTGCAGCACTTGATCACGTGGAAAGACATCGGAGAGGCAGAGATTACATTAAAAGAATGTCACAACTAGAATCAAGGAGAATTTTTGACTTTAACACACTTCTGCCACAAGGTCACAATGCCGAATTAGAATTGTTTGGCTTTTTGCAGGAATCTGGGTGGGCGCCTCCCAGTGACTGGAAATCACAGTTTGTTGTTTAAAACGCTCTGATCCAGGGGCTGACTGGCAACTTTTGGCCCAGGGGGCAAGTAACATGCAGAGGCCCACTGAGCCCCCCTCCTGCTTACCCATTTCCCCTGCCTCCTCCTGACCCCCCCCCCCCCCTTGACACTTTCGTCAGTCATGTAAATTACAACACAGGAAAACAAAATAAACTAAGGATGCTCCGATATATCAGCCGAAAATGGCATTTTTCGTATAATGCCGAAAGTGTCATTTTCTGGCTGATACAGTGTTGCATCCGTGTATTCTCTCCTCCCCGCTAGGCGCTGCTCTGTGTCTCCCCCCCCCCCCCCCCCAATGACACCTGATGACTTTTGCAGAAGAAACTGTATATTGTGGGGCACGGTATATGCTATGTGTGTATAACATAAACATATTTCATATGAAAACTTACAATTACTTGGCCCTTGGGGATCTCGGACACCTCCACACTTTGGCCGGGGGCTCGGCGGAGCTGATGTGTTTTATCCTAATGAGAAAAATATCATAATAAGGATTTGGAGAAGGGGCAGAGGGATAGCAGAGCAGGGAGAGGCTGGTGCTGCTACTAGGAGGTCATACCATGGGGGAGTAATAAAGCCCACCATAATGCCCCCCAGTAGTAATAATTCTCCTTATAATAGACCCCCCTATAATGTGCCAGTAGCCATAGCCCCCCCTATAATGTGCCAGTAGCCATAGGCCCCCCTATAATGTGCCAGTACCCATAGCCCCCCTATATAATGTGCCAGTAGCCATACCCCCCCCATAATGTGCCAGTAGCCATAGCCCCCCTATAATGTGCCAGTAGCCAGATAGGGCCCCCCTATAATGTGCCAGTAGCCAGATAGGGCCGCCCTATAATGTGCCAGTAGCCATAGGCCCCCCTATAATGTGCCAGTAGCCATAGCCCCCCTATAATGTGCCAGTAGCCATAGCCCCCCCATATAATGTGCCAGTACCCATAGCCCCCCATATAATGTGCCAGTAGCCATAGGCTCCCCTATAATGTGCCAGTACCCATAGCCCCCTTATATAATGTGCCAGTTGCCATACCCCCCCATAATGTGCCAGTAGCCATAGCCCCCCTATAATGTGCCAGTAGCCAGATAGGGCCCCCCTATAATGTGCCAGTAGCCAGATAGGGCCCCCCTATAATGTGCCAGTAGCCATATAGAGACCCCCCTATAATGTGCCAGTAGCCATATAGGGCCCCCTATAATGTACCAGTAGCCATATAGGGCCCCCTATAATCAGCCAGTCAGACTTATACTTACCTCCAGCACCTTCACTGAAATACTCCCGTCCCGCCTCCAGCGCTGCTGTCGATGTCCTTACTTTACGGCCGCGCGATGACGTCATCGCGTCGCCTGCGCCGGTCCGGCGGCCTCTCTGATAGGCTGCCGGCCGCACGCCTCCCCCGCTCCCCGTCTCCCTCCGCAGGCTGCAGTCACATATCATTCCGGCCCAGCCGGCCGGGACAATGAGCTGACAGAGAGGCCCGGGGGGCAATTGCCCCCCTGCCCCCCGGCCCAGTCCGCCCCTGCTCTGATCCCCCCTTGGTGGGAGGCCCCTTCCCCATTCTTCCAGTCAATATCCTTGAAATTAGCCGGTGACATTCATGTTACCCTGAAGAAGAAATTATGTATTTAAATACAAATAACGAGGCAAAGTTATTATAAGGAGTAAGTATAGGTAGGTCGTATCCACTGCAATACGTTTGTCCCAGTTATTTAATGTCTGACTCTGATATTTTGGGTAAATGTTCTCGTTTTGAGGCATAACATCCTATTATTATGAGATATGTATCTACAATTCGTTTTCTAGATGATCAGTAATAATTGTAGAGCAAAAAATGCAGCATTGTTGAAAAAAAAAACGCACAAAAATGCAGTGAAACCGCAACTGCATTATTTTGTTAGAGGATGCAGAAAATGATGGATTGGGTGAAATATATGATTAAGTTACACACAAGAGAGACTGAGGTAGTATAAATGCAATATAAGAGATAAATAAAGTTTTCCCTCCCAAAAAATCCCAAAAATCAAAAGTTTCAAGTAAAAATAAACAAAAATGTAAATTTCCCCAAATAAAGTTAAAATAGGGGAAAAAAAGAATACATTTTAGGTATCGCCGCATCCGTATCGACCGGCTCTACAGTATAAGCATATCACATGACCTAACCCCTCAAATGTACCCCATAAAAAATTACTTTTTACAACTTTCTTCTGCAATATTGCATACAAAAGTGACCAAGTACTGCATCAAAAATATGTATTATTTGTTTGCTTTTACTCTTGTATCTGTATGGCTGTGCAAGTTTGGAGGAGTTTTTGGTACCCCCACCCTTCCCTCAGCAGACCTGATTCCCACCTCCTTCTCTCCATGGTCTTGGCTGCTCTGAGCTCTCTGTATGTAAGCCTCCTGTTTGGCGCTGCTGAAGCTAATCGCAAGCTACAGCGGTGACCTGCTTCCTTTGCATCATGTAACCATTTCTCGCGACTCAAAGGAAGCAGGTCACTGCTACAGCCAGTGAATGGCTGCAGTGGTGTCAAAGGAAGGAAGGAAGTTGGCAGCAAGAGCATGTCTCACTCACTGCGCCTGCGCCGCATACTAAAAGGGACGGCGCAGGTGCAAGATTTACGCGACACAGAGGAGAACTCGAAAGTCAATCAACTTGACCTGGGCATGCCAAAGGGTGCGTAGACTAAGCCTCTAGATGCTGAAGCAATGCCCTAATAGCACCTAGAGGCTAAAAGTCTTTATTTTGAGAGAACAGCGGCAGGCAGGGAGTTATAGAGCATACTGTTATGTACTGCTGACATTAGCACATCGCTAATGTCAGTCAGCTACATAACGTTATTTCTCATGACAGAAACCCTTTAATACAGAGAGATCAGTGGAGCAACCGAGGCAATGGAGTGAAGGAGCTGGGAGCAAGTGTCAGGAAGCAGGTAAGTATGCTTATCTTCTCAGGTCTAAGTAGGTGCGTTTGCCAACCCCCCTCCCAAAGCTGCACAATTCTTACTTGGCCCTTGATAAAAAATAACTCCTTGAATTAATTACCCAAATAAGAAGATTAAATGTTACAGTCATCACGCGAATTCTAAAATAACACCATATTATGGGCATTTGAAACTAGCCTTAGGTATTTATCAAATACAATGCATTACATTAAACATCTGATTTAATTTCAGTGCACTACTTTTCTTAGTGCATGAGCCTTAGAATTTCACTTTGCTGATTAAATGGCATCTCTTTGAAGATTGTATTCTTTAACCTTCTATAAAACAAGTGAAATAAAAAATGCACGTTATCAAGTTTAAATCCTCATTAGCCAGGTACTCTGACTTTGGATCAGTATGCTTGAAACAAATATATTGGAAAACATTCTCATATTCACCTTTTAGATGCGTACAAAAAATACTCATTGATCTAACTAACAAATTGGGGGAAAAAAAATGCTTTGAACATTAATCCATATACAATGTTATTAGCCCCATCTATGTAAAAAAAATGTTGATCGAGCACCGTAGTGCTCGGGGGCTCAGACCAAATATATGTACGGGTGCTCGAATGAGCACCCAAGTATAATTGAAGTCAATGGGAGAACCCGAGCATTAAACTAGGTACCCCCTGCTCTGAAGAGGGGAGGGTGCCTGTTTCATAGGAAAGGGTCAGAAATTGATGGAAACACCACCAAAATGGTTCTTGAACAGTATGGGGAGGATGTCTGGATGCATCTGGTACTCACAGGTAGCTGCTGGAAACTATGTTGTCCGAATAGCACGCCACTTTTACAGACTGACAATAATACGCACAAAACCAGCAAAAAAAATATACATTTGAGGAAAAATTGTTAAGAAACATTCTTTCCTGTATATTTACTTGTATATAAAGTGCAAGTGCTGCCAAGGAAGAGGTACTCCAATACAACCTGTATATCACTTAATGGAGGGCCTCATTCACATTGTGCTACAATAGTTCAGGTAGTGGGACTCCAACACTCACAAAGACTATGCACTAAGTGAAAGGGCTGCCAAAAATTACAAGGAACCGGCACTCCAAAACACCCTTTGTTAAACATAAAGGAGGGAATCATACACACTGTTACGACCAGAGGATGTGGATCCTCTGTGTCAGCTGATAGAGGACTGGAATTAGTCCAATATCGCAGACTGCTGACTCTCAGAGACAGGACCCTGGTGTCTGCACCTGTTACCTTGAATGCAGCTACCTGCAGTAGTGGGAACAGAGTCCAACAAAGGCAGAATAAAGTAACAGATGGTCTTTACTGGCA
Organism: Bufo gargarizans; assembly: GCF_014858855.1. Taxonomy (NCBI): domain Eukaryota; kingdom Metazoa; phylum Chordata; class Amphibia; order Anura; family Bufonidae; genus Bufo; species Bufo gargarizans. Next base: position 263,542,923 of record NC_058084.1, read on the forward strand.
GACAGTATTCAAAAAGTCACTTGACAGATACAGGCAACACAAAGTTCAGAGCAATATAGCATGCAGATATAAGCAGTCTCAGAGGCAGCGCAGGGTCTGGATCCAGGCAGACTTTACATGGGCAGATGCATAATCAGGCAGTGCAGATATAAGCAGTCTCATAGGCAGCGCAGGGACTGGATCCAGGCAGACTTACTGGAAGAGATGGACTGATGCGTTGTCAGGCAGTGCAGAGGTCTATAATCCAGGAGGTCCAATAAACAGACAGCAGGCAGATGCGTAGTCAAATGAAGCGGAGGTCAGAATCCAGGAAATCCAACGAACAGACACAGTGGAGTGCTTCAGCGGGAGTCCAGAGGTACAACAACCACGCTTGGGCACTTCATGATGAGTGAAGCTGCCTTAAATACAACTAGTCCCGCCTTCGGGTGGGGATGGTAATCAGGAACCAGCTGCCTACTCCTATAAGAAAGGGAGAGGTGCGCGCGCGTGCTATAGCTCATCAGATGACACCTGGCAAAGAGGACGGATGCGACGGTATGCTGGCGGGCACCTGCGTCTCCTACAAGGTAAGCCAGTACTGGGACCCATAGTGCTGCAATGTGTAGACAGCGATCTGCCACCCTGCAGTGGAGATGCAGATCCCATACTGACAGTACCCCCCCTCTTACGCCCCCTCCTCCACACGGCTGACCTGGAGAGAAATTTCTTCAGCAACAGAGGGGCATGAATATTCTCTGCAGATTCCCATGACCTTTCTTCAGGCCCGTAGCCCTTCCAGTCCACCAAATAGAAGGTCTTACCTCTGATAATCCTCCTGTCTAGAATGTCCTTAACTTCAAACTCATCATCCATAGTGACAGGAGGAGGGTTCTGTGAAGTGCCTTTGCAAAACCTGTTAAAGACAGCTGGCTTAAGTAATGAAACATGAAATGAGTTGGGAATCCGCAAGGTAGCAGGTAGTTTGAGCTTGTAGGCAACAGGATTAATTTTCTTGATCACAGAAAAAGGTCCCAAGAATCGCGGAGCCAGTTTGTAAGAGGGAAGTCTGAGACGGATATTCTTAGAAGAAAGCCATACCTTGTCTCCAATGGTAAACTGAGGAGGAGGTCTGCGCCTCTTATCCGCAGACCTTTTCATCTGGTCCGCTGTTCTCCGAAGCGATACTTTAGTGTCAGACCAGACCCGAGACAGCTGCTCCACACAGGAATCTGCCGCAGGAACTCCAGAAGAAGGCCGCACAGGAAGAGGAACACTTGGATGTCGTCCATAGACCACAAAAAATGGGGATTTACCTGTGGCTTGGTTGACTCTATTGTTATGAGCAAATTCTGCCCAGGGAAGATGCTTCACCCAGTCATCCTGATGGGCATTGGTGAAATGTCGCAGGAAGCTGACCAATATTTGGTTCATGCGTTCCACCTGGCCGTTAGTCTGTGGATGATAGGCAGAAGAGAAGTCCAAAGAGACATTCAGAGACTTACATAAAGATCTCCAGAACCGGGAGGTGAATTGTACTCCTCTATCCGAGACGATATGGAGGGGAAATCCATGAAGGCGGAAGATATGTAAAATAAATAGCTCAGCAAGACGAGGAGCAGATGGCAGACCTGGAAGCGGAATAAAGTGCGACATCTTAGAAAAACGGTCAACGACAACCCAAATGACTGTACAGCCCTCAGAGACAGGTAAATCGGTTATGAAGTCCATACCAATATGCTGCCAGGGGACCTCAGGCACCGGAAGAGGCAATAATAAACCTGCAGGTTTCAGTCTGGGAGACTTATTCTGGGCACACAAGGTACAGGAAGCCACAAAGTCTACAATATCCGCTGTTATGGATGGCCACCAGTAATGTCTGGAGATGAGATTCAAGGTCCCCCGTTGACCTGGATGGCCGGCAATCTTGGATGCATGCCCCCACTGTAAAACCTTCCTTCGTTTAGATTCCGGAACAAAGATCTTACCTGGGGGAACCTTGGACAGGTTAACTGGAGCCACTGGGACTACTTTATTTGGTTCAATGATAAACTGGGGTTCGTCTTCTGAATCTGTGGTTTCAAAGGACCTGGAGAGAGCGTCCGCTTTGATATTTTTGTCAGCGGACCGAAAATGCAATTGAAAATTAAATCGGGCAAAGAAGAGAGACCAACGGGCCTGACGAGGATTAAGTCGTTGAGCTGTCTGCAAATAGGTGAGGTTCTTATGATCGGTGTAAATTATGACTGGTAGGCTAGAACCCTCCAGAAGATATCTCCATTCCTCTAGAGCCAACTTAATTGCTAGGAGTTCCCTGTCCCCAATAGAATAGTTTTTTTCGGCAGCGGAAAATAACTTAGAAAAAAAACCACAAGGAGACATACGACCTGAGGCATTCTTCTGTGATAGGACGGCCCCGGCTCCCACAGAGGATGCGTCCACCTCCAAGAAGAACTGTTTGTTGGGTTCTGGGCGTCTAAGGACTGGAGCTGAAGAAAAGGCTTGCTTGAGGGAGGAAAATGCTGTCTCAGCTTCAGGGGACCACAGTTTGGGATTGGCACCCTTCTTGGTCAGGCCAGAAATAGGAGCTGTTAGGGTAGAAAAATTACGGATGAATTGACGATAATAATTGGCAAAGCCCAGGAACCTTTGTATTGCCTTCAGGCCGGAGGGACGGGGCCAGTCGAGCACTGCTGCCACCTTTCCAGGATCCATTTTGAGACCATGATCCGAGATGATGTATCCCAGGAAGGGCAGGGACGACTTTTCAAAGACACACTTTTCCAATTTAGCGTACAGACGATTCTCTCGTAAGCGTTGTAAGACCATCTGCACATGCCTGCGATGAGTTCTGATGTCTCTGGAAAAAATAAGAATATCATCCAAATAGACAACAACACAAGAATAGAGCAGATCTCGAAAAATGTCATTGACAAACTCCTGGAAGACAGCAGGGGCATTACTGAGCCCGAAGGGCATCACGAGGTATTCATAGTGGCCATCCCTGGTATTAAAAGCTGTCTTCCATTCGTCACCCTCACGAATCCGTATTAAATTATATGCCCCCCGCAAGTCCAACTTAGAGAAGATCCGAGCCCCACGCAGTCTATCAAATAATTCAGAAATTAACGGTAAAGGGTATTTATTCTTGATGGTGATCTTATTCAGACCACGGTAGTCTATACAGGGGCGAAGAGACCCATCTTTCTTTTTCACAAAAAAGAATCCTGCCCCTGCAGGTGAGGAAGACTTCCTGATGAAACCCCTCTCAAGGTTCTCCTTAATGTAATCTGCTGTTGCCTGCGATTCGGCAGGGGACAGAGGATAAACACGACCCCGAGGAGGAGAAGTCCCAGATAGTAAATCAATTGGGCAGTCATAGGGGCGATGGGGAGGTAGTGTCTCAGCCTCTTTTTTATCGAACACATCCGCAAAGGAATGATAGACCACTGGCAAAGCCTCCAGGTTTTTAGGAGGGGATATAGAGACCCTTCGTTGAATGGAACATAAGCACTTGCCTTGGCACAGCTGTCCCCATTGAAGAACCTCTCCAGAGCTCCACTCGATTACTGGATTGTGCATCCTAAGCCAGGGCAACCCCAGCAAAAGAGAATGGGACAGTTCAGGGAGCACATATAGAGAAATCTTTTCAACGTGTAACCACCCTACCTGCAGTTCCAACGGCTCAGTGATGAACCGGACTGGATCCGTCAGTACTTGTCCACTGACGGCAGTCACCAGCAGGGGATTTTGAAGCAGGTGTACAGGAATGTGGTATTGACTCACCATAGCTTGGTGTATGAAGTTCCCCGCAGACCCGGAATCCAAGGAAGCAGATATGGAGACCTTGATGCCCCCAAGAACCAGAGTCACAGGAATTTGGAGAGTGGAGCAGTTTTCGCCTAGAGCCGCCTCTCCCAAAGACCCTAAGCATTGGAGTTTCCCGACTTCTGGGGACAGTTGCGGACACGGTGACCCGAACCACCACAGTAGAGGCAGAGTCCAGAAGACATGCGAAGACGACGTTCCTCATCCGAGAGCCGAGTGGAATTCACCTGCATGGGTTCAGGATCCGAAAAGGAGGTGCGTAATGGAGGTTGAGACATATTAGACTTAAACAGTTGTTGTGGAAGTCTTTTCTCTTGACGGGCCTCCCGAGCTCGCTCCAAAAACCGTATGTCGATTTTAATAGCCAGAGAGATCAGAGCCTCAAGGGAGGTAGGCACATCACGACCTGCAAGTTCATCCTTAATACGTCCAGACAACCCTTCCCAAAAGGCCGCCACCAAAGCCTCCTCATTCCACAAAACTTCAGACGCTAAGGTGCGGAACTGAATGGTGTATTGGCCCACCGACCAGCTTCCTTGACGGACGTGCAGCAGAGAGGAAGCCGCAGAAGAAGCTCGACCTGGCTCCTCAAACACCTTCTTAAAAGAGCCCATGAATAGTGCCACATTATTGGTGATAGGACCAGATCTCTCCCATATTGGATTCGCCCAGGCCAGAGCCTCACCCTCGAGATGAGAGATAATGAACGCCACTTTGGCGCGGTCTGATTGAAAGTGATGAGGAAGCAGTTCAAAGTGAATTGTACACTGGTTAAGAAACCCACGACAGGCTTTCGGGTTGCCGCTGTAACGGGGCGGAGCAGATAAACGTGGTCCAGAAATGCTTGGCAGTGCTGCAGCCGCAACAGGGACAGCAGGAGCAGTAGGAGCCTGTGCAGACTGTGCTGTAGCAAGGGAGTCCAGGCGAGCAGCTACATGCTGCAAGTAATTTATCACCTGTTTCTGGGTGGTACGCTGTTGTTCAAGTTCATGTAGTACTTCAGACATTCCTGGTTTAGAGCCAGCGGGATCCATGGCCCAAGCGTACTGTTACGACCAGAGGATGTGGATCCTCTGTGTCAGCTGATAGAGGACTGGAATTAGTCCAATATCGCAGACTGCTGACTCTCAGAGACAGGACCCTGGTGTCTGCACCTGTTACCTTGAATGCAGCTACCTGCAGTAGTGTGAACAGAGTCCAACAAAGGCAGAATAAAGTAACAGATGGTCTTTACTGGCAGACAGTATTCAAAAAGTCACTTGACAGATACAGGCAACACAAAGTTCAGAGCAATATAGCATGCAGATATAAGCAGTCTCAGAGGCAGCGCAGGGTCTGGATCCAGGCAGACTTTACATGGGCAGATGCATAATCAGGCAGTGCAGATATAAGCAGTCTCATAGGCAGCGCAGGGACTGGATCCAGGCAGACTTACTGGAAGAGATGGACTGATGCGTTGTCAGGCAGTGCAGAGGTCTATAATCCAGGAGGTCCAATAAACAGACTGCAGGCAGATGCGTAGTCAAATGAAGCGGAGGTCAGAATCCAGGAAATCCAACGAACAGACACAGTGGAGTGCTTCAGCGGGAGTCCAGAGGTACAACAACCACGCTTGGGCACTTCATGATGAGTGAAGCTGCCTTAAATACAACTAGTCCCGCCTTCGGGTGGGGATGGTAATCAGGAACCAGCTGCCTACTCCTATAAGAAAGGGAGAGGTGCGCGCGCGCGTGCTATAGCTCATCAGATGACACCTGGCAAAGAGGACGGATGCGACGGTATGCTGGCGGGCACCTGCGTCTCCTACAAGGTAAGCCAGTACTGGGACCCATAGTGCTGCAATGTGTAGACAGCGATCTGCCACCCTGCAGTGGAGATGCAGATCCCATACTGACACACACCCTTGAAAAATTATGATTGATGGCCTGTTGGTGACCCTCAAAAACATTTGGAGCAAGGGCCTGCTGATCTGACCATCTAAAACATTAGGGGCAAGGGCCTGCTGCTGCATTGGTGACTCTAGATAACCTCTGGGCGATTGCATGCACCCATGACGGCGACGATCCATTCAGATGTATGCCTTATCAACTTTTGATGTTCTTTTCTGTGCCTACCATGGTGATCATGGGTAGCGGGGAATCAGGGTTCGATGCCAGAGAGGGAGCCTGAGAAACGGGTACCACATCCAAGGGAAGTCAAACTGATTGGCTCTTGTTACATTTCCCCTTTTTTACCCTAATTGTGAACCACCCAGAGAGGGTGGGTCAAGTTAATAAACCACAACCATCCAAGGAAGGCAGCAGGCGCATGGCAATTACCCACTCCCGACTCGGGGAGATAGTGATGATAAATAACAATACAGCACTCTTAAGAGGCCCTGTTATTGGAATGAGTACACTTTCCGTTAACGAGGATCTTTTGGAAGGCAAGTCTGGTGCCAGCAGCCAACTTGCTCCCAGCCTCCACAACGTTCACCCAGTGTGCCATCATGGTGAGGATTGTGTTGACCAGACTTTTGGCTACTGAGACTGGACTTGTAGGTGAGGGCCTGCTGCTGCTTTGTTGACTCTAGATAACTTTTAGGTGATCGCACGTCCCCATGACGGCGACGATCCATTTGGATGTCTGCCCTATAAACTTTGGAGCAATTTTTTAACAAGGACCTTCTGGTATAGCACCGTTTTGCTTGTCCTCTCCACCAAAGAAATGAGAGATGAGAAGTTCTCTTTGTATCGGGGATGAGAAGGGTGAACAATCAGTAATCCGTGTTGTCTAAAATGCGTATAACACGTGGGTCGTGGGACAGGCAGCCTAACATGAAGCGAGCCATATGTGTCAGAGTACCAACAGGCAAGACTTCACTATCATCATCAGAAGGTGAGCTGACCCTTTAAAAGATTATAGGTGAGTGCCTGCAGGTGAGCTGACCCTGTAAAACATTATATCTGAGGGTCTGCAGGTGAGCTGACCGTGTAAAACATTATATGCGAGGGCCTGCAGTTGAGCTGACCCTGTAAAACATTATATGCGAGGGCCTGCAGTTGAGCTGACTCTGTAAAACATTATATGCGAGGGCCTACAGGTGAGCTGACCCTGTAAAAAATTATATGCGAGGGCATTATATGTGACGAATAAGCATGTTGATATGATGGAAGAGGAGGAGGAGGAGAAAAGGTTTTTTTTTGGTGGAAGGGGTGCATGGGAATACAGTGTATTGAGTACATTAAACAACACATTTAAAGTGCCTTTTGTTCATCCACTTTCCTCTGGTGGCATCAAGAGGTCTGGGGCAATCCAGGCCTTGTTCATTTTTATAAGAGTTAACCTGTCAGCATTTTCAGTTGACAGGCGGATACGCTTAACTGTTATAATGCCACCAGCAGCACTTAATACCCGCTCAGACAAAACGCTGGTGGCAGGGCAGGCCAGCACCTCCAAGGTGTAGAGAGCCAGTTAGTGCCACGTGCCCATCTTGGACACCCAGTAGTTGTAAGGCACTGATGGATTATTGAGGACAAAGACACGGTCTACTACATACTCCACCACCTTCCAAAACTTTTTCCTACTTGAGACACTAGGCCACGCATCAAGGTGAGGGTGCTGACGTGGTGTCATGAAACTGTACCAGGCCTTGGAGACTATTGCCCTGCCTCTGTTGGAACTGATGTGTGTTCCCCTGGTCTCTCCTCCTCGGTTGCCCAAGGAAGTACGGACTCTGCTGCCAGCGTTGTCAGATGGAAATTTTTGGAGCAATTTTTCAACAAGGACCTTCTGGTATTGCACCGTTTTTCTCATCCTCTCCACCACAGGAATGAGATATAAGAAGTTCTCTATGTAGCGGGGGTTGAGAAGGGTGAACATACAGTAATCCGTGTTCTCTAAAATACGTATAACTTGTGAGTCACGGGAAAGGCAGCCTAACATGAAGTCAGCCATGTGTGCCAGAGTACCAACACGCAAGACTTTGCTGTCATCATCAGGAGGATCACTATCAATCTCCTCATCACATCCACAACAGCCAGTGAGCTGGCAAGTTAAAGTGCTGCTGCAGCGCTGACAGACCGCCTGAAGCCGCGAAACGTGTGGGAGACTCGAGCATAGCACTTATGCACGTGCGGTATTCGGCCGAGTACCGCCATGTGCCGAGAATAGAGATGCTCGAGCCGATCAGCAGTTCGGCCAAGCATGCTTGCTCAACACTAATGTAGAACATTGCTGCATTTTAATTTAGAATTTTACTTTTGTGATATTTTGAAAGTATTAAGTACGAAGATGCAGTAAGCATCCTAACCTAATTAATTTTAGCAATGACTTTCATATTAAGATGTCCTTGTGCATGTTTAACATTCAAATCATACTAGGTAATTTTCCAGAAATACCAGCACATAGGACATCACCTTTTTTGTTTAAGGCTGCTCGTCAAATATATGTTGCATATTAAATAATGGCCTGCAGTCTTGGATTCTTATCTCAAAATGTGCTGTGCTAAAGATTTATGCATCTACTTGATATTTTTTTTTTCTTTAGATAAAGGAAAGGATTTTCAAAGTTATTTAAAGATTTCAATAGAAGGAAATGAAGTAAAATTTGAGATGAAATCTTTTAAAATGTAAAGTTGATCACAACTTTAAGGTGCAGAAATCAACATATTGTCAAGGTCGTAGTGAGGGCATCCTATGGGAGAAATACGTATAAATAATTTCAAGTCAGTGACATAGGAAATGGATGGTATGGCCATTTTTATAATTTCTATATAGTTTTGCAATATTTTGGCACATGCAATGTTTAATGCAGTTTAATGCATACGTCCTTTCTTTATATTTCCCATTTAAAGGGGTTATCCCATGAAAATTATTCCAGTTTTCAAACCAGCACCTTCATCTGAATACTTTTGTAATTGCATGTAATTTGGTACAGTCACTGAGTGATTCAATAAAATGCATCTGTATAGCGCACCCTGCAGTTTTTTATTTTATTTCTTTGACCTGCTCACTGAAAAGGCCGAACATGCTCAGTTTCATGGTTGAACTGCCTCCTGAGCTGTGATAGGGAGAGTTAAGACATGCATACCTTACCTGCAGCAGAAAATTCACTCCCCTTGAGCTGTTGTAGCAGAACATTGAATAGGGAGATCTCTGGATCCATGTGAGGTACAGGGCTGGTTCTAGCTTTGTTAGAAAGAGGTTGGCATATACTATATGATGTCTGATTTTCATTTTTCTCATTAGTCTTCGTATAACCCCTTTAATTGTGAAGCTGCTTCTCACTTTTGTTCAAAAACAAAATCACAAACTACACCTCAAACTGTATCAACAACTGCAAGTGTGGTTTAAGCATTAAAGTCATAGAAATCAAAGAATTATTTTGTATCTATTCAATCAGAAGCTCCTCAAACTTTAACTGCCATACTTCCTATTAGGCACTGAAAAATGTTACACTGGGCCAACCTACAGTAGATCTGCAAGTTGGTATAGATACAAGACTGTTGAAGCACTGATGGATCATATCACATGTTAACATGTCACATGTTAATAATGAACATTATTGTATAAATTGGACATTGCAATAAGTCTTGTGTTCCTGTATGCCTTACTTATTCACAGTGACTGCCATACCCAAATAAATGTATCTTTTATGAAATATATGGTATTAATATTTATATAACAACTACTGTTTATACATCCAAAATTTAGTTTCATTTTTCTCATAACTCGTAAACCTGCCCACCAGCAGAATAGCTTTAGACAACTTATCTTTTTACACCTATATATATATATATATATATACATATATATATATATACATATATATATATATATATATATATATATATATATATATATATTTGAAAGCATTTCAAATTGCAAAACAGATTAATGTCCAATCCAATCTGTAATTCATGAAAGGTATTTATTAGGTATAGTGTAAAGATAAAAGAGTTAAAGGTCCTTAAAGGAGAGCACAGTGGTTTACAAGTGTCACATCCATTACGAGTAAAATAAATTACAGTACATCCCCTAGGATTTGTGCCTTTCATGAATACTTCTAGACATAGCGATTTCATAATTCAGAATAGACCAAAATCTATGTGGTTCCTTCATCACTTTATAAAGGTCATGAGGTTGCACACCAGAGTCCTTCATGAGAGTATTTATTCTGAATTCTCTGATCTTTTCCCTGCTCATTTTTAAGATTATTCTCAAAAGAAATAAACAATATATGAAAGTATTAGAAAAGAGACTTTTCTTCCTGTCTGGACAGATCAAACAGATTAAATATATCCCCTTCATTCGCAGAAGATGAATAATTTATAGGCATAAAGAAAATTTAATACTGGATAGATTTGCTTGGAATTATGAATCCAGTGTGCAACAAAAGACTTATTTTTAAAGAGTCTATAAGTGTTTTATTTAAAAGGCATCACATTTCATTAGATAGTGTGTTAGGCTTTTTTATTATACTATATTTTGTATTCTGAAAAATGTACAAGTACAGCAGCTGCTCTTTTGTTTAGATGTAATTGTGTTCCTGAATAGCAATATGAAATCTCAGATAAAAGTGTATGAAAATGAGAGAAAAAATTAAATGACATTTTCTTCCAAAAAATAAATGAATTAAATCGGACACATTTTATTCATATACAAAGTCTCCCATTTTCAACATTTTTACATAACAATCTTACAGTGTAAATGAGCATTTGCATCCTTGCTGTGAGCTGATAAGTAATGTAATACATTTAGATACAGATTTCCAAGAGAAAAACAATCTGGATAGTGTTGGGGCAAAAACCCCTTCTTCTATAATTGTCGGGGTCCCAATTGAAGTTTCCTTTATGAGCGCTCAGAGAGCTAACAGACACACTGCTGAATCAGATTCTCTCTAATTTATTCCATAAAAGTATACATCTTTGTAACACTACAGATAATCACGGACAAATCTGGCACACCACAAATGGGATGGAAAGCGAAACTAGTGATTTGATTCTTTATTCATAAAAGGCAATACTTCCGCACCTAACTAACAGAATTGTAATAATTAAAAAGTTTCTGCAACATCTTATACCAAAGTTGAAATTTCTCAGCAGTACATCCCAAAACTTGGAAGGAACATAACTCTCTCTTGTATGTCAATCTCTGATAAGGAAACAAGAGAGTTGCTACTGTATATTGACCTTGCAGCTAGGATTTTCTGATCTATGTACACTGAAACTCCCTACATCCTTCCAGCTGACTAATTTATGTTTATACAAAATGGATTCTCATCCTCGCAATTCCTCCATTTTGAGATATCTTGGAACTGACATCTTAACTCAGAGGTACTTCAGGTGGGATAGGGCCAACTGCCAGCCGGAGGCCAGATTCCCTCTCAGGTATTATTGCAGTTCCCAAGACCTCTCAATAATCTTGGTAGTTTCTCCTTTTGGTATAGAACCTGTTGGTGTACATAAACATCAGCTTAATAACAACATACGCTACTATTATAATCAACACTACTTGCATTATTTTTTGTTTTGCCACCAGGGAACCTCCACCCACCCTGCTATGGAGAGAGGGACTGCAGTGGAGTTATACTTTTGATCATCATGCCCCGGTCTTCTTTGTGAGACAAACTGCCAACAAGACATATGAATAAGTTTTTTTAAAGTCAAAGGGATTGCCAGATAAGGCATAGTTCTTGAACTCACGGGACTGTGAGTACAGATCAAACAGTCTTTAATTTTACTGTCAGTGTCATTGAGTCCTCTAAACAACACCTGGTGGTGTCGGATAAGTGCATTGTCCCAGTTATCCTTCAGTTGTTGGTACAGTGCCATTGTTCCCAGGGTGGCCATCAGCAGGAGAATCCTCATCCTTGGGCATCAAAACTTTCTTGCAGTGAGAAGTGTGTATCCAGTTAGGCTTTCCTTCAACCTTTATTGCTGTATGAGTAATCGAAAGAACTATCAAATCTGGGATCCAGGCCTTTCCTCACGTGTCTTTTTATCACCACCCAGTCTCCTGGTTGAAGACTGTGTGTTCTTTCTACTGAATTTAGATCTGAAAGGGAAGCAAACACTTGTTTATGGGTGTGCTCAAGTCTCTTTGTGAGGGCCCACATGTAGCATGTTAGGCTATCATTGTTTATTTGCAACTGTTGTGGAAAATAGAATCCTAATCTGGGGTGCTTCCAAACAGAATCTCAAATGGGGATAATCCTGTCTGATTCAATAACTTCAGGGACACCATACCTACACACCAGTTCACTGACCAGCTTCTTTGCTGTGTTCTTTGCATTTGTCTTTGTTACTGGGAAGGCTTCCGGCCACCCTGAAAAGAGATCAACACACACAAGGACAAATTCATATACTCCTACCTTAGGCAGTTGTACGGTATATAATCTATCTGCAGGCTCTGGAACAGGTAAAGTGGCCTGGGGGTGTGCTTGCTTGGGGTCTTCACCACTTGACCGGGATTGTTCAATGCACAGACCATACATCCTTATACAGACCAAGAGGCTACTGTAGAAAATCCTGGAGCAATCCACCCTGCATACCATGGCACACGTACCATGGCACCTTTTGATAGGTGAGTAGGCCCCTGGGCCTCCTGAGCCACAGCTTGCTATAGAGGGTGTGGTAGACAAATTTTGTCCTTGTTTCTCCAAATTCCATATTCATCAGGTTTGGCCCCTTGTTTTGCCTAAAGTTATTTTCCTCTCGAGGGGCTTGTTCGAGCATTCTTTGAAATGTACTTACAGAAATGTCCTCAGGTCTCAAGGCTCTCACCGGGGGAGGCTTCAGCATTTAGTGGCTGGAGTGCAGCTTGGTTGGCTGCCTTGTCTGCTCAATCATTGCCTTTTGCTTCCACCATGGTACATCTTGCATGAGCCTTTACTTTAATAATAGCTACCTCCTCTGATAATAACAGAGAGTTAATAAGTTCAAGTACAGAATCTTTATTTTTAACTGACTGGCCTGCTGATATTAGAAAGTTTCTAGCCTGCCATATGGGCCCATACTCATATGCAATGCCAAAAGCATACATTGAGTCCGTGTAGATGTTCACCTTCTTCCCCTTAGCCATTTTGCATGCCTCAGTGAGTACCTTCATATCTGCCTCTTGCTCTGACATGTGAGGTGGGAATGGTTCAGCTATCTCTACCTCATGATGTGTGACCACCGCATATCCAGTGTGGAACCGGCCGTCCTCTCCCATTAACCTGTTTCGATCTACAAAATACTCAAAATCTGAGTTATCAAGGGGGTTTTCATGTACATGATTAAATCCTGACGTTTCTTGATGCATTAATCGTTCACAGTCATGGGGGTCATATTCCATCATGTTATTTAGGAGGCTGCCTGTACCTTCTATGCCCCATTCTCCCATTTCTAAATATGTAATTGGTAACAAAGCAGCAGGATTCAGAATAGTACATCTTTTGAAAGAAATGTTAGCAGGCATGAGGAGTGCACATTGGAGTTTGAGTTGCCTGGCAATAGAAATATGCTTAGGCTGAACCTGTGTTAATATGCCCTGTATGCCATTGGGTGTTTGTACAATCACCAAGAAGTCTAACACAATTTCAGAGGCTTTTTCTATCATTGTTTGCACTGTTGCTACCACCCTGACACAAGAGGGGGCGCCTCTGGCGATAGGATCCAATCTGGCTATAAAGTAAGCCACTGGCCGCTGATGGTTACCATGTTTCTGAGTTAGTACAGCCATGCTGTGACCCTGAATTTCAGAACGACTGGAATTTCACGTCATATTTTGGAATACCCAGGGCTGGGGCCGAGGTTATGCACAATAAATGAAAATTATTCACTGCCTTCTGTAAGGTGAAATGGGTCAGATGACAGACAATCATACAGAGGCTTCATTAACATGGAGGCATGTCTAATCCAGGGGCGACAGTATGACACCAGCTCCAAAAACACCCTTAGGCTTTGTGCTCCTTTGGGCACTTGTATCCTTTCAACACCATCCTTTCTTTCTGGGGTTAGGTGGTGAGATCCATGGGGGAGACAGTGTCCTAGAAATATAACCTTGTTTTTATAAAACTGCAGATTCTGTTTTGAGTCTATACACCCGTTCTGATGTAGTAAAATTAAAAGAAATATAGTTGCCTCACAGCAAGTCTCGTTGTCTTTAGCACACAGGAGCAAATCATCCACATATAGTAACAGGACCACTGAGCCGGGCAGTGCCCAGTTTGTAAGGACAAATTGCAGAGCCTGTGTATACAGGGACAGGGAGTTTTGAGATCCCTGAGGCAGGACGGTCCAAGTATACTGGTTACCCTTAAATATAAATGCAAACAGATACTGACAGTCTTGGTGCAACGGGACTATTTATCAATACACTAGACTAGAGAAAAGCATCAATTTGACTGGCCACTGCTACCTCCTGGGCATGACTAAGGGGGTACTGCTTCACTTGAGAGGGCTGACATCCTGGCTTAAGATGCACACTGTTTTTGATGTTGCCCATCAATCTTTCGGTACCACCTCAAGAACAGCCTGGTCTACAAGGGTTAATTCTGAATGTTCAGTCTCAGGCAGGGCCAGTGTCGCTATTAAAGGACATAATACTTCCTCTGGGGCCCCAAAATCTACACAGGTAGCGACATCGGGGAAAAAGTGTATGTGGGCTCCCAGAGCTTGCAAAACATCAGTCGCTAAAAGAGGTTCTGGAAGGTTTTCTTTGGCTAACAGTTGTGTAACAACTGTACTGTCTTTTATCTTTAGTTTAACTGGCTCAGATTCACAGACAAAAACTTTTCCATCTGTAAATCCAACAGCCGGTACATAACAAGGGGTTAACTTATGAGGCTGCAAGAAACTCTGGTCTACTACTATTTTGGCTGCCCCGTGTCAATCAGGAACAGTAATGCCTTTCTGTTTCTGAGTAGTGATAGACGAACATCAACTCAAGTGTTGCTTTAGCAGTATGTTTGGGGGCATTGTCCGGCTGGAAGGATAACCTCCGTCCTACCCTCAAATCACGCACAGAGTGGGACAAGTTTTGCTCAAGAATATCCCTGTATTTAGCACCATCCATCTTTCCCTCAACTCTGACCAGTTTCCCAGTTCCGGCTGTTGAAACACATCCCCACAGCATCATACTGCCACCACCATGTTTCATTGTGGGGATGGTGTTCTTTGGGTGATGTGATGTGTTGGCTTTGTGCCAGACAAAAGATGGACTAAACCATCACTGTGTCTGCAGTAGAAGCCTGAGGGCTAGCCTCCTTCCTATGGGCTATTGACCCAGGACTATGGAGACCCCCACTCTGACTATTTGGGTAAGAGGGAACTATAAACCATGATTTTTTGGTTGAGTTTATAGGCCAAATCTTTCCTATTCCCCATTTAAGTTGCATGGTGTGAATCTATAAACATAATAAGGGTTAACTCTGCTCTGAAACTCTAAATTAATGTGTTAGTTTATTTGTCCCTTTGTTATATTGTGTTAGTGATGGGATTAAGAAGTAGCCGACTCTGGTGTAGAGAAGTAGATCATCCTATGATACACTAGGGAGATAATCCCATCACATGGGTCTCCTCTCACCCTATTGTCTCATCAAGACACTGTGGAGGGGATGTATTTTTGCCTGCTGTTCATTTTTTATTGAGTTATGCGTCATAAAGCTGGCAGGCACTGCAATTATATATAGATCCCTCCATATTGGAATTTCTTTATATGTAATGTTGTTAAGATTTCAGAGTTGTTTATCTAAAATCTGAACATTCTGTGATCACAGAAGTTCCTATTCCCTCCATTCGGAGAAGGCGATCGGTGGAGGCCATGGAGGTTGTGGAGGTTGAGGAGGAAGAGGAGGACGGACCCTCCCAGCCTATTGATCCACCCCCACCAGATGTGGGAGAAGTGAAGGAGGTGGAGGTGGAAAGTGCTGGACACTGCACCGCCCTATCTCAGGATGCGGAGGAAGAGGAGGCAATCCCCACCCCCAGCCAGGAGAGTAAATATGTGCACATAGCAATATGATTATGTATCCATAACATGTACATAAACATTAAAAGGTGACAACATACACTATAGTAATACAAAAAAAGAACACTGAACAATAACTCTTTAATCTACATTAAAACCATTAACTTAACAAATAAATATTAAACTCTATAGAACTATCACTAACAAACAAAATAAAATTATACTGTACTGAAATGTCACTAACCAATAAACTATATAATTATCATAAATATCACTAACTAACGTATTGAGATTTAAATTGTCAATGTGTATAAAGAAAATCAAAGAATGGGCTGGGCACTCTCTATATCTGGAGTGAATGGTACTTTATTTATTACTTAAAAATATCAATATTAATCACAGTGTTAAAAATTCTATTAAATTATAATATACATAAATAATACAAAGGTCTGGCCAGACTAAAAAAGTACCTATGAACAAGTTCAACTACTCAATTCCTAAACACAATGGTTTTCCTGTAAACTAATCCTCGAATTGTATATGAACATCCACTTGAAATTCGGATTTTCACACAAAATTTGAATATATATTCGCAAGAAAAATTCAGATATATAATCACAAGAATTCAATTATAATCGTAAGAAATTTGGATATATAGTCACAAGAAAGAATCTTGAATATTTGATCCGAAAAATCTGATCCAATGTCCAACTCCTTTTCAATATATATTAGTCCAATTTTCGCGGTAGGTTTAATTAGTCTCTTTAGTCACTAATACATCTGTCGGTTATATGCCGATTATATTTTCATCGCTAAGTGCTTATTTTGTCTACTCACATACCAGGTACACTTAGGCGGCTCCGATCAACAGTCCGCAGCGTCCCGCGTGGCAATCAGAATGATGTCTTCCGCTATTGCTTGTACGTGTGAGTATCAACTTGTATTAAAGCAATATATGCAAGCACAATAACGCAATGTGTCCAAGGATTTTCGACAGATTGTCCTTTGTTCTGGACCCCCCCGATTCAACACAAGGAACATCAACCTTTCAATCTTTGCAGCTTTGAACCTATTTGGAGGGAATCTATTAAGATTGCACCGTATGCATTTGCAAAGCTGTGGACTAGAAGGAAATCGCTGGCACCAGTAAGTTAAAACCCATAGGGTCAGAACAAAGGACAATCTGTCGAAAATCCTTGGACACATCAAGTTATTGTGCTTGCATATATTGCTTTAATACAAGTTGATACTCACATGTACAAGCAATAGCGGAAGACATCATTCTGATTGCCACGCGGGACGCCGCAGACTGTTGATCGGAGCCGCCTAAGTGTACCTGGTATGTGAGTAGACAAAATAAGCACTTAGCAAATATAATCGGCATATAACCGACAGATGTATTAGTGACTAAAGAGACTAATTAAACCTACAGCAAAAATTGGACTAATATATATTGAAAAGGAGTTGGACATTGGATCAGATTTTTCGGATCGAATATTTGAGATTCTTTCTTGTGACTATATATCCAAATTTCTTACGATTATAATTGAATTCTTGTGATTATATATCTGAATTTTTCTTGCGAATATATATTCGAATTTTGTGTGAAAATCCGAATTTCAAGTGGATGTTCATATACAATTCGAGGATTAGTTTACAGGAAAACCATTGTGTTTAGGAATTGAGTGGTTGAACTTGTTCATAGGTACTTTTTTAGTCTGGCCAGACCTTTGTATTATTTATGTATTTTATAATTTAATTGAATTTTTAACACTGTGATTAATATTGATATTTTTAAGTAATAAATAAAGTACCATTGACTCCAGATATAGAGAGTGCCCAGCCCATTCTTTGATTTTTAATATTGTTCAGCTTATAGATTGGGTGAATCTGTTGGCTGAGAGCACCCATCTGCGTCACCCCACACAGTAGTGCGACCTAATACTTGATTAATTAAATGTGTATAAAGACTTTAATTAAAAAAAGTAAAAAATAGACAAACGGACATATTTTGTACCTGCCGTGTACATATCGACTGTCTTTATAAAAATATCCTATGATCTAACCCCTAAGGTGAGCACTGTAAAAATAAAAAAAATGAAGCAATTAAAAACAAATACTAATTTAGTCACCTAACATCACTAAAAGTTCAACACCAAGCTAACAAAAAAGGCATATGCCCCCCAAAATAGTAACAATCGGTCATTTAATTGGACAATCGCCAAATAAAAACAATAATATGGCTCTCAAACTAAGGTTTAATAATAGCAAATAATGTTAATGTTCATATTGTTTTTAAAAAACAGTACTGTAGACATTCAAGGCCAAATTGGCCAAAATGCAGAAGGAGCAGCTCCACAATATGCGGGCCATTCAGGAGGGCATGAAGGCCATGGAGGAGAGGCAATGCCGGGCCATGAAGGGGGTGCAGGTGATGATCCTGCTATTGGAAAAGTTGCCATCATTTTTTTTATTTGTTTTTATAATAAGTTATATAAATCGTTTATACAGTTATAACGTGTATTTAGTTTTTTGTAATATTGCTCTGTTTTAGTGTAATAGCTCGGTCTAAATAAGCCAGAACTGACAGCAGCCGGTAAATACATGTCAAATACATATATCATACGTCTGTAAAATGGGTCCGCATCCATTCCACAATTTAGCGTTTACAGACCCATTGATTTTCAATTCCAGTCAGAAAAATTTGGCATTCACAGGATAAATAAGTGTTGGTCAGTACAGGCCCCAAAAATTAGCCAACAGGCGTTCATCTGACAGCAAAGAATATTGTATTCTGTGGCTGGAGGTACATTAGGCATTCACCAGATACAGAAGTAAGTGTCGGACATTACAGGCCCCAAAAATTTAGGCATTTTATGCCGCTATATTTACCTAAGACAGGGAACCGTGAATTGCTATAGGTGTGGCGGATATTTGTGGGCTGTCATGAGGAATTTTAATCAAACATGGTCAAACATCTAATTCCTCCGAGATCCATGCCTCATTCATTTTTAGAAATGTGAGGTAGTCAACACTGTCGTGAGCTAGGCGAGTGCGCTTATCGGTCACGATCCCCCCTGCTGCGCTGAACGTACTTTTGGACAGGACACTGGACAAGGGGCAAGCCAACAGTTCCATTGCAAATTGTGGAAGCTCTGGCCAGAGGTCGAGCCTGCCCACCCAGTAGTCCAGGGGTTCATCACTTCTCAGAGCGTCCACATCGGCCGTTAACTCGATGTAGTCGGACACCTGTCAGTCTTAGGCGTTCCCTGATGCTGGATTCGGAGGATAGCTGTCGATGTGTCGGCTGAAAGAATGATCCCATATCAGAAGTGACCAACACATCTTCAAACCGCTCTCTTCTTGCAGGCGGTGTTGCATTGGTACTCTCAACTGTTTCTCTGTGAGTGGAAATTCCTCTGCCAGTGCACGCAAAAGCAGAATGCAGCATTTCTCGAAGCAAGGCCTGGAAGTGTTGCATTCTGACAGCCCTCTGTGATGGTGGTAACATTTCTGACATTTTTTTTTGTACCGGGGGTCTAAGTACGTTGCCTACCCGGTACTGGTCCTTGCCCTTTATGCTTTTTATACTCGGGTCCCTCTTAAAACACTGGAGCATGAAGGCCCCCATTTGCACTAAACTGGAAGCAGTGTAGTGGCCTGGCTCCTGCTCATTATCTAGGATAATGTTGTCCTCGTTCTCCTCCCCCCCATCCACGGACAACACCAGGGATCCCAGAAAGGTTTAAAGCATGCTCTTCTTGCTCCTCCTCATCCGCCCTGGCACCATCCTCCTCTGACTCCTCTTCAGACTCCTGTTGTTGATTTGTCTCAGATGGAGTAGCCCCCGTGGAAATTCATTTAGCATTGCGACTTCCTCATCTTCCTACTCCTGCTCCTCAACGGCTTGATCAATGACATGACGCAATGCACGCTCCAGAAAGAAGGCGTAAGGTACAATGTCACTGATGGCGCCCTGGCTGCGACTGACCACTTTGGTGATCTCATCAAATGGCTGCAGAAGTCTGCATGCGTCGCGCATGAGCAGCCACTGGTGCGGTGAAAAAAAAAAAAAGGTCCCCAGAACCTGTCCTGCCACAGAGTTCGTACAGGTAGTCGTTAACTGCATGTTTCTGCTGGAGCAGCCTATCAAGCATATATAAGGTTGAGTTCCATTGTGTCGGGCAGTCACAAATAAGACGTCTGATGGGCAGGTTGCGTCGCCGCTGAATGTCAGCAAGACGAGCCATGGCCGTGTAAGATCTTCTGAAATGGCCCGAGATTTTCCTGGCCTGCCACAAGACGTCCTGGACCCCCAGGCATTTGATAACAAATCGCTGCAGGACCAATTTCAGGACATGTGCCATGCACGGCATGTGTGTAATTCTGCCCTGTTTCAGCGCGCTTAGCAGATTTTCACAGTTGTCGCACACCACTTTATCAATTGTCAAATTGAGCAGTGTTAGCCACTGATCTGCCTGTGAACGCAAAGCTGAAAGCAGTGCAAGACCAGTGTGGCTCTTGGCTTCCAGGCACAACAGACGCAGCACAGCATGGGAACGTCTCACCTGGTATGTCGAATAGTTTCTGGGATCTTGGGCAGCGCAGCAGAAGAGACGATAGCAGCGGAAAAGGAGGAGTCAGCCGAAGAGGAGAGGGAGGATGGAGTATGAGGAGGAGAAGAAGAGGCAGGCCTGCATGCAATTCGTGGCGGTAAAACCAAATCTACGCAGGTGCCACGGGTGACATGCTTGACGGCCGTCAGAAGGTTCACCCAGTGGGCAGTAAAAGTTATATACCTTACCAGCCCGTGTTTGCTAGACCACATGTCTGTGGTCAAATGTTTCTTGGCACCGACACTATTTGCCAGAGATACATTCACTTGTCGCTGATCGTGGCCATATAGCTCTGGGATGCCCTTGTGGGAGAAATATTACCTTCCTGGGACCTTCCATTGTGGTGTTCCAATGGCCACAAATTTTCAAAAGGCCTCCGATTCCACCAGTTTATATGGCAGTAGTTGGCGGGCTATCAGTTCCGACAAGCCAGCGGTCAACTGTTGGGAAAGAGGGTTATCCGGCGTCATCATTTTTTTACGCTCGAACATTTAGGCCATGGCAGCCTGCCTTTTTCCAGAAAAATGTGAGGACAGCATGATGGAAGGTGGAGTGGTGGAGGACAATTGTGAGGAGAGAGGAGAAGGAAAATGAGAAGAAGCTGGACGGTGAGAGTCTGGAGTGTGGCTTTGTGGGTTCTGACGGCATGCTCCCACTGGGCTTGGTGATGGGAGGCCAGGTGCCTTCTTAAGGCGGTCTTCCCTAGTTGAGTTTTGGGCTTACCGCGACTTATGTGTTAACTGCAAAGGCTGCAGATGGCAACTCTATTGTCAGCAGCAGACACATTAAAAAAAGCACACACTGCGGAGCCATGTGCCAGCGTCCTGGGAGCGCCAGATGTGACCGTACATGGTTGATGGCTCGCTCCTGATACATTAGCAGTCTGGTTTGTCCCTCCTGTGCAATGTAAGTTCTGCCTGCTTCTCCTCCCTATCTGCTGGTCCATCTCTCCCTCTGAACTCTCCTCCTCTTTCTCTCTTGTGGGCACCCACGTGAAGTCCATAGACAAGTCATCATTGACGTCACCTTCCCCACCACTAACATTAGAGATCTCGGAGTAGGTAGCAACAGCAGGGACCAATCTCCTTGGGCTGATCTGGGTACTGTCTTCAGACTGCTGAGTGGCGGCCGTTGCTACCTCCTCTTCCTGATCTGATGCCAAGAATGGCTGCGCATCGGAAATGTCTTGTGATGGATCAGAAAATAATTCCTGTGACTCAAGCGGAGGGTATATGGTGGTGGTGGTGCTGGTGGTGGTGTCTTTGGGGGTGCACACAGCAGAGAGTGAAGAGAGTGCAGATAGAGAGGATGAGGAGGGTGCAGAAGTGGAAAGCTGAGTGAGCCACTCAACCAAGTCTGGGGTGTCCTTTGACGTAATCGAACGCACCTTCTGCAACTTCCCATCTTGGCTCCGGCCTGGTGCTCCTGCCTTACCCCTACCACCCCTGCGGAAGGGCCTGCCTCTTCCTCTGCCTGTCATTTTTTAAATGACCCTGTGACAAAAGTCTCTAGAGAAGCGCAGTGTATGTGGAAGAAGGCCAAGGAGTGAGTCATTGACCCACAAGCAACTTAAGCAGAGAGGAATCATGACTTCATATGGAAAAAAATGACGAATATTCTAAAAAACTAATATTTGGGCTTTAGACAGGACTTTACATAAAGGCAGACCCCTCCCCCTCTCCGGTTTTTCTGATCCTTTCTAAACAGACTGTAACCCTGTACATTAACTGCCTAGCCATAGCTATCATCCAGCCATGTCTTATTTCCACTATGTCATAGTCCTCCTCATACAGCACTAATTCCAGTTCACCAGTTTTATTATTTTGGCTTCTGGCATTAGTATACATACAACTAAGAGGTTTATGTATATATATATATATATATATATATATATATATATATACAGGGAGTGCAGAATTATTAGGCAAGTTGTATTTTTGAGGATTAATTTTATTATTGAACAACAACCATGTTCTCAATGAACCCAAAAAACTCATTAATATCAAAGCTGAATATTTTTGGAAGTAGTTTTTAGTTTGTTTTTAGTTTTAGCTATTTTAGGGGGATATCTGTGTGTGCAGGTGACTATTACTGTGCATAATTATTAGGCAACTTAACAAAAAACAAATATATACCCATTTCAATTATTTATTTTTACCAGTGAAACCAATATAACATCTCAACATTCACAAATATACATTTCTGACATTCAAAAACAAAACAAAAACAAATCAGTGACCAATATAGCCACCTTTCTTTGCAAGGACACTCAAAAGCCTGCCATCCATGGATTCTGTCAGTGTTTTGATCTGTTCACCATCAACATTGCGTGCAGCAGCAACCACAGCCTCCCAGACACTGTTCAGAGAGGTGTACTGTTTTCCCTCCTTGTAAATCTCACATTTGATGATGGACCACAGGTTCTCAATGGGGTTCAGATCAGGTGAACAAGGAGGCCATGTCATTAGATTTTCTTCTTTTATACCCTTTCTTGCCAGCCACGCTGTGGAGTACTTGGACGCGTGTGATGGAGCATTGTCCTGCATGAAAATCATGTTTTTCTTGAAGGATGCAGACTTCTTCCTGTACCACTGCTTGAAGAAGGTGTCTTCCAGAAACTGGCAGTAGGACTGGGAGTTGAGCTTGACTCCATCCTCAACCCGAAAAGGCCCCACAAGCTCATCTTTGATGATACCAGCCCAAACCAGTACTCCACCTCCACCTTGCTGGCGTCTGAGTCGGACTGGAGCTCTCTGCCCTTTACCAATCCAGCCATCTGGCCCATCAAGACTCACTCTCATTTCATCAGTCCATAAAACCTTAGAAAAATCAGTCTTGAGATATTTCTTGGCCCAGTCTTGACGTTTCAGCTTGTGTGTCTTGTTCAGTGGTGGTCGTCTTTCAGCCTTTCTTACCTTGGCCATGTCTCTGAGTATTGCACACCTTGTGCTTTTGGGCACTCCAGTGATGTTGCAGCTCTGAAATATGGCCAAACTGGTGGCAAGTGGCATCTTGGCAGCTGCACGCTTGACTTTTCTCAGTTCATGGGCAGTTATTTTGCGCCTTGGTTTTTCCACACGCTTCTTGCGACCCTGTTGACTATTTTGAATGAAACGCTTGATTGTTCGATGATCACGCTTCAGAAGCTTTGCAATTTTAAGAGTGCTGCATCCCTCTGCAAGATATCTCACTATTTTTGACTTTTCTGAGCCTGTCAAGTCCTTCTTTTGACCCATTTTGCCAAAGGAAAGGAAGTTGCCTAATAATTATGCACACCTGATATAGGGTGTTGATGTCATTAGACCACACCCCTTCTCATTACAGAGATGCACATCACCTAATATGCTTAATTGGTAGTAGGCTTTCGAGCCTATACAGCTTGGAGTAAGACAACATACATAAAGAGGATGATGTGGTCAAAATACTCATTTGCCTAATAATTCTGCACGCAGTGTATATATTTATTTATTTATTTAATAAACAGTATGCAGCATTATATAAAGACATGCTGCAACGTTACAGAAACAGTAACTAAATGAACATAGTAGATGTCAGCTCATGTTTCATTATTCACTTACTATCAGTCATAACTTAGGTGCTACAATAGATATCAAAGCAAGACACAGTTAATGGACTTTACTAGATTGTATCAAATCTTCCCAGGGTTTCCATAGGGTGCAAAATTTATCATGGGAACGGTTTTCCCAGGCAGCTAATGCCTCGGATCTGTAAATGGTATCCACTTTGTTTATCCAGCGATCTATTGGAGGAAAATCTGGAGAAAGCCAATAACAGGGGACTAATAGGCGAGCTGCCGATAGTAGCTTTTTAAACAACGGCGTGACTCTGGTGGATGTGTGGGAGGGGGGAAGGCCAAGGAGTGCAAGTTGAGGTGAAAGTGGAATTTGGGTATTGCAAACTAGATTACAGTTCCTGAAGATCTCAGTCCACCAATTAAACATAGGCAGACAGGACCAACAGATATGGAAAAAACTGCCCCCCCCCCTCACCACACCTCCAGCATGCGTCAGACACTGTGTCATTATATCTACAGGTGATTTCATCCTTACACACCTGGAGGATACGTGGGGTTCATTGTAAATTCTTAGTTGGTTTTCATAGGAAAATTTGGTATTTAGGTCTTTCTCCCAGGCGCCAATGAGGGCCAGCTTGGGGGCACACATAGGGATGCTCAGTCTTCTGTAAAGTTGGGAGATTCATTTTTTAGGAGCAGACTGTGAACTAATGAGGCTTTCAAACCAAGTTAAAGGCCTTATAAGGGCCTGGAAGGGAACAAACTTTAATACATTAGTTTGAAGAAATAGATAGAGAGAAGGATAAGGTTTTGATTCAGGAAAGAGGGAGATAAAATTTTCCCTACTTATCAATGTACCGTCTTTTTCAAACAAGGAGAGTACCGGGGTGTTGGAGTTGCGAATATTCACAGGGGTACTCTGTTTCAGTTCTGTGGGGGCAAGATTCACCAAATCCTTAATCTGAATAAGTGGGGAGGGCAGAGGGATGCCTCTGATTGAGGACTGAAATTGGTCTATAACTCTGGTTAACAGAGTGGCTGTGTTGTAGAGTGAAGGGTTTGGGAGCTTAATACCGCCTAAAGCTTTGGGGTTTTGTAAGATAGAGAGGCGTATTCGTGCTTTTTTGCGACACCATATAAAAGAGCGGATCTCTCTATCGATGGATTTTAGAAAGGAGGCAGGAACAGGGATGGGTAGAACTTGTTGCAGATAATTCAACCTGGGGAGGACTAATGATGTGAATATATTTTTGTGGCCAAACCAAGAGAGAGTTTGAAGGTAGAGATTATTTAGTTGGTTTTGTATGGATTGAAATAGTGGGGTATAATTAAGCTGAAATAATTTGGTGAGGTCCGTTCCAATTTTGACTCCCAAATAGTTAACATAGGGGGTATCCCAGTTGAAGAGGGAACTAGTTGCTAGTTCATTTTTAGTTTTGGTGCTCAGGCCTATGCTCAATATGTGGGATTTTTTCATGTTTATTTTTAGATTGGACAGATTGGACGATTATACAAATTGTGAATAAAAACTGAATGCAATGATGTGGAGGTGCCAACTTCTAATATTTTATTCAGAATAGAACATAAATCACGGAACAAAAGTTTAAACTGAGAAAATGTACCATTTTAAGGGAAAAATATGTTGAATCAGAATTTCATGGTGTCAACAAATCCCCAAAAAGTTGGGACAAGGCCAGTTTCACCACTGTGTGGCATCTCCCCTTCTTCTTACAACACAACAGACGTCTGGGGACCGAGGAGACCAGTTTATCAAGTTTAGAAATAGGAATGCTCTCCTATTCTTGTCTAATACAGGCCTCTAACTGTTCAATCTTCTTGGGCCTTCTTTGTTGCGCCTTCCTCTTTATGATGCGCCAAATGTTCTCTATAGGTGAAAGATCTGGACTGCAGACTGGCCATTTCAGTACCCGGATCCTTCTCCTACGCAGCCATGATGTTGTGATTGATGCAGAATGTGGTCTGGCATTATCTTGTTGAAAAATGCAGGGTCTTCCCTGAAAGAGATGACGTCTGGATGGGAGCATATGTTGTTCTAGAACCTGAATATATTTTTCTTCATTGATGGTGCCTTTCCAGACATGCAAGCTGCCAATGCCACACGCACTCATGCAACCTCATACCATCAGAAATGCTGGCTCCTGAACTGAGCGTTGATAACAACTTGGGTTGTCCTTGTCCTCTTTGGTCCGGATGACATGGCGTCCCAGATTTCCAAAAAGAACTTCAAATTGTGACTCGTCTGACCACAGAACAGTCTTCCATTTTGCCACACTCCATTTTAAATGATCCCTGGCCCAATGAAAACGCCTGAGCTTGTAGATCTTGCTTAGAAATGGCTTCTTCTTTGCACTGTAGAGTTTCAGCTGGCAACGGCGGATGGCACGGTGGATTGTGTTCACCGACAATGGTTTCTGGAAGTATTCCTGAGACCATTCTGTGATTTCCTTTACAGTAGCATTCCTGTTTGTGGTGCAGTGTCGTTTAAGGGCCCGGAGATCACGGGCATCCAGTATGGTTTTATGGCCTTGACCCTTACGCACAGAGATTGTTCCAGATTCTCTGAATCTTCGGATGATGTTATGCACAGTTGATGATGATAGATGCAAAGTCTTTGCAATTTTTCGCTGGGTAACACCTTTCTGATATTGCTCCACTATCTTTCTGCGCAACATACCCTCTACCCATATTTGGCTTCTGAGAGACACTGCCACTCTGAGAAGCTATTTTTATACCCAATCATGTTGCCAATTGACCTAATTAGTGTTAATTGGTCTTCCAGGTCTTCGTTATGCTCAAATTTACTTTTTCCAGCCTCTTATTGCTACTTGTCCCAACTTTTTGGGGATTTGTTGACACCGTGAAAATTTAAATCAACGTATTTTTCCTTTAAAATGATACATTTACTCGGATTAAACGTTTGATCTGTCATCTACGTTCTATTACAAATAAAATATTGACATTTGCCATCTCCACATCATTGCATTCAGTTTTTATTCACAATTTGTTTACTGTCCCAACTTTTTGGGAATCCGGTTGGTATTTTCGGGTTGGATGTAAGGAGTAATAAGTCGTCTGCGAATGCTGCAGATTTATGTTCGCATTTCCCCATTCTTATTCCTTCAATTTTACTATTTTGGCGGAAAGACTGAAGAAGAGTCTCCATAGTCAATACAAATACCAGGGGGGAAAGTGGGCAACCTTGGCGCGATCCGTTTCTAATAGGGAAGGAAAGGGAGATGATTTCGTTCACCAGCACCGACGCTGAGGCATTTTTGTACATGGAGAATACAGCGTCTATAAAGGGTTTGGGAAAGCCAAATTTAACCAATTTTAGGCGTAAGAAGTCCCAGTTGATTCTGTCGAAAGCCTTTTCGGCGTCTGTGCTGAGAAGGACAAGGGGGTGTGATAATTTAGTGGCATGGTGTATGGCATTGAGGATTCTGACTGAATTGTCCTTTCCCTCCCTTCCAACCACAAAGCCTGTCTGGTCACCATGGACAATTAATGGGAGGAGCGGGGATAGACGGTTGGCCATCATTTTGCCCAAGAGTTTTAGGTCTGGATTTAGCAAAGAAATGGGGCGATAATTTGCACAATGGGATGGGTCTTTTCCTTCTTTAGGAATAATGGAAATGAGGGCTCTTGTCATATCTAGAGAGAGAGGAAACCCTTTAAGTGATTGGTTGCATATATTCAAGAGATAAGGGGCAATGGAGTCTCTAAATGTACTATAGTAGATGACTGAGAGACCATCTGGGCCTGGAGCTTTATTTTTTGGGAGTTGTTTGCATCTTTTAGTTCCTCCAAGGAGAAGGGAGTTTCCAGTATCTTTTGGTGGGAGGGGGTGAGTTTGGGGAGTGAGATCGTATCCAAAAAGTGGAAGGTTATATAATGATTGGTAAAAGGCTTGGAATTGGGAGGCAATAGCTTTAGAGTTAATGGCAGTTTCACCATTTTCTTTTTGTATTTTGCAAATGTAATTGTGTGCTTTCCTTTGTTTTATTTTGTTCATAACAAATTTAGAAGCTTTATCGCCATGGGCAAAATATTTGAATTGAGAGTTGAGGAAGAATTTGGCCGACATTGAGTTTAGGTGATTTTTCAGTTCAAAGCGGAGCGAATTGAGCTTGGAGAGGTGATGATCAGAAAGGGAGTTTTTGTGGAGATACTCTAATTTTCTTATTTCCAGTAGGAGATTATCAATTTGGGCCTTTTTAAGTTTTGTTGGGTGGGAACCTAGACTAATGAACTGTCCTCTTATATAGGCCTTGTGGGTGTCCCAAAGGATATGGGGAGGGTATCAGAAAGGGCATTCAGTGAGAAGAAGTCGTCAAGGGCCTTACGGATTAAGGTTTTATTCTTACTTGAGGATATCAGCTGTTCATTGAGCCTCCAGTTAGTTACTCTAGGTGACAATTGGGGTATGGAGATGGAGATAAATATTGGGGAGTGATCTCATATGTGAATAACCTATAGAGGCCTTAGTGCACAATTGGAGATGTTCTTTAGAGATCAGCAAGTAATCTAATCTCTGATATGAGCTATGGGGATTCGAGAAAAATGTATAGTCTCTTGTATTGGGATTAAATATCCTCCAAATGTCAACCAAGTTTAGGCTGTGAAGTTTTTCACAAAGGGAATTGAGAGATCTACGAGATAGGGCAGAAGTTTGTTTTGATGAGTCTAGGACCGGGTTCAGGGTAACATTAAAGTCACCACCCAATATGACCATGCCTTCTCGAAAGGATTCTATTATTGGAGAGATATCTTTGAACCAGACAGACTGATTGACATTAGGAGCATATACGTTGATAAGAGTGTATGTCTGATTGGCTATAGACCCTTTTAGCATTATATACCTCCCTTCTGGATCCTGTATATGTGAACCATACTGGAATGAAGCATTTTTACTGAAACCTATACTAACTCCCCTGGAGGAGGAGGAGTCCGAACCGCAATGGAACCACACAGGGAAACTGGAACGAGATAAGCCAGGATAGCGGTTAAACTTGAAATGAGTTTCTTGCAAAAATAGTATGGAGGTGTCTCTTTTTTTCAATAGCGAAAAAACTTGACACCTTTTGGAAGGGGCATTAAAACCTTTTACATTAAATGATGCAATTGTTAATTCCGCCATTCCTTTTTAACTTGTGTGTGGGTCCAGTGCAATCCAGACCCCCAATATTGGCACAAATTAAATATGGAGAGCAACCCTGTATTCATGCAGTTTGACATCATGTACGTTAATAAAAAGCAATCTGACTGAAGAGGTAGAGTACAATAAATCTGGAGACATCCACATAACAAATATGTAAAACATAAAATGAAATAAAGAAAAAAAAAAAATGAAACTTATGTTAGAGCATAGGAGCGCAAGTGC
Organism: Bufo gargarizans; assembly: GCF_014858855.1. Taxonomy (NCBI): domain Eukaryota; kingdom Metazoa; phylum Chordata; class Amphibia; order Anura; family Bufonidae; genus Bufo; species Bufo gargarizans. The sequence continues at coordinate 263,572,215 of NC_058084.1, forward strand.
GCAAAGTATCGGATATGTGAGTAGAGGGGGAATGCTGGAAACTTGTAATTATCACCCTATGCCAGGATACTGATCCAGATGAGGACAGGACGTGTCTGAGGATATGGGTAAAAGTAAAGGGGGTATGGTAAGGTAGAGGGGATGAATTTAGGTAAGAGGAGATAAAGGTAGGAGAATGCTAGAATAACATGCTAGAAGGCATAGAAATGGAGAGCTTCGTTATAGTCATATATATCTTACTGGCAATAATGGAGACGTGACGATTTATTCCTATGTGAGAGGAAGAAAGCGAATGTACTTTTCAGTCTCCCATGGGTAGTCTCATCGGTGTGGAATAGGAGGACTCTCTCTTGGCCCTGGAATTTCTTGGGGTGCGTTGTTTCTCCCACAGGATGGGAGCGGGTAAGTCCGTAAGGGATGATAAGTCCTGGACCACGTCCCAATTCTGGATGTCCAAGGGGCCAATATTTAGATGCTCGTAAACTTGTTCCAGATCTGTAAAGGAGGTGATATTCATCCTGCGGCCTTCATAGAAAAAGGATAGTCCGAATGGAAAGGAACATTTGTATGGAGTATTATGCGAACTGAGCCAGTCCGTCAATGGTTTCAGTGCTCTCCTTTTTTTTAGTGTGGATTGGGCCAGGTCTTGGAATATAGATATATTGAGGCCGACCCAAGAGATCTCTCTGGCTGATCGTGCTTTAGATAGGATTGCTTCTTTAACCTGGAAGCTTAGGAATTTACAAATGATGTCCCTTGGAGGGGCTGATAATGCTGGTTTGGGTTGGAGGACTCTATGTGCCCTTTCTAAGATTACTTCATGAGCGGAGTCTGGGCCCAGCATATTCATACAGATTTGAGCAATCGTGTGTGGACTATCGGTGCGGACACTGATTCTGGCATACCGCGGAATCGCAGGTTGTTGCGTCTCCCGCGATTTTCTTGATCCTCCACAGCGCAATACAAGGAGTTTAAATTACCTTGAATAGAGGTTAGGTGCTTTGCGACTTCCATCTGGTGTTTCATCAGTATAGCTTGCGAGTCTTCCAGGGTCTCGACTCGTCTTCCGATTTGTCGGACATCCTGCTTGATCGCTGAGAGGTCAGTGTTCAGGGGCTCTAGTGCGGCTGCAAGGGAGGAAGACAGAGCCTCTTTAAGGTAGGATCTGGAGATAGGAAGGCTGTCTGTGGTGTTATCACCCTCCGGTGTTGATTCCGGATCTCTCTGTGTGCGGCCGGCGGCGCATGGAGAAACCGGCGCCATTTTGTTGTCACGAGCCACATAGGCTGCAGCAGCTTTCTTGACAAATGTATCCATGTCGCCTTTGTTTGCTGACTGCTTGCTTTGTTCTGAGGTGTCACCGGCCTTAGAACCACCGATTTTGACCATGACTGGATCTGTAGGTGGAATATAGGTGCTGTTAGGGTGATATTAAGTACGGAGCAGCAACTTCAGGCAGCCATCAGCTTCAGGCGCTAGCTCCGCCCTTATGTATATTTTTTACCCTACAACTTTCCTTCTGAACTGTTCTAGTCCCTCATTCCATTCCTCCCCAGTCCCATTACATTGCCCCCAGGTTCTATCTGCACTATCTTCCCATCCTATAAAGTAATTACCCTTCCCCCCAGTCCCTAGTTTAAACACTCCTCCAACCTTTTAGCCATCTTCTCCCCAAATGCAGCTCACTCTTCCTCATTGAGGTGCAGACCATCCCTATGATAGAGCCTGTAGCGGACAGAAAAGTCGGCCCAGTTCTTCAGTAACCCAAACGGCTCCTTCCTACACCATTTCTTGAGCCACTTGTTAACCTCCCTAATCTCCCGATGCCTTTCTTGTGTGGCTCATGGTACAGGTAGTATTTCAGAAAACACTACCTTTGAGGACATTGCCCTAAGCTTTTGACCTAAATCCCTAAAATAATTTTTAAGGATGCTCCACCTACCTCTAACTTTGTAATTGGTTCCGATATGGACCATGACGGCTGAATCTTCTCCAGCCTCTCCCAGTAATCTGTCAACTTAATCAGCGATGTGTCGAATTCAAGCACCAGAAAGACAACACATTGTTCGACGATCCAGGTCTTTGTGACAGATCGCCCTTATCTGTACCCCTAATATAGTTGTAACAGTATTTGACTAAAAACAGTTGCAGTCACAAGGCAGTAATCTAGATGTACAAATGATACAACAAATAGATAACTGGATAGATTTAAGGAAATTTGATCAAGATAAACTTCGAGGGAGGGAAGGACTGGTATGTATATTATCAGACAGCCACCTTTTTTCTGTAAAAAAGAAAGTTTCTACCATTCAAAGGCTTATTGCCAGTACCCCAGTAGTGTATATTCTGCTTCAAATTGCAAATTTTAGTCTTTTCAAAAATCAGTTTAATATTATAGTTTGTATTGGGCATATTAGTGCGTTATACCTATGTTACTGAACATGTTGCATATTTATGCAAGATAACAGGTAGTTACTAGTGTTGATCGAGCACCAAATTGGGCACCCAAATATAATGGAAGTCAATGGGATGACCCAAGAATTAAACTAGGCACCCCCTGCTCTGAAGAGGGGAGGTTGCCTGGTTCATAGGAAAAGGTCAGAAATTGATGGAAACACTACAGAAATGGTTCAGGAACAGCATGAGGAGGATGTCTGGATGCATCTTGTACTCCCAGGTCACTGCTGGGAACGATGTAGTCCGAGTAGTACGCCACTTTTGCAGACTGAGAATAATACGCAAAAAAACTAAGATAAAATTGATTTTAGAGGAAAAATTGTTAGGAAACATTCCTGTATATTTACTTGTATATAAAGTGCAAGTGCTGCCAAAAATTACAAGGAAGAGGCACTTCGATACAACCTGTATATCACATAAAGAAGGGCCTCATTCGCAATTGTGGTACAATTGTTCATGAAGTGGGACTCCTACACTTATAAAGTCTATGCACTAAGTGAAAGGAATGCCAAAAATTACAAGGAACTGGCACTCCAATACACCCTTTGTTACACATAAAGGAAGGCATCATACGCAGCCTTGAAAAATTATGATTGATAGCATGCTGGTAACCCTCAAAAGCATTTGGAGCAAGGGCCTGCTGATCTGACCATGTAAAACATTATGGGCGAGGGCCTGCTGCCACTTTGGTGACTCTGGATAACCTGGTACTGATCGCGCGTCCCCATGACGGTGACGATCGATTCAGATGTATGCCCTATTAACTTTCGATGTTATTTTCAGCTCAAACCATGGCGACCACGGGTAACGGTGAATCAGGGAGCCTGAGAAATGTCTACGTCTATCACATACAAGCAAGGCAGCATGCCCGCAAATTACCTATTAGGTCTAATTAGGTAAGGCCAAGCAGGTGATCTGACTCTGTAAAAGATTTTAGGTGTGGGCCTGCAGGTGAGCTGACCCTGTAAAAAATGATATGCGAGGCCATGCTGGTGAGCTGGCCCTCTAAAAGGTTGTAGGTTAGGGCCTGCAGGTGAGCTGACCCTCTAGAAAATTTTATGCGAGGGCCTTCTCGTGAGCTGACCCTGTAACAAATTATATGTGAGGGCCTGCTGGTGAGCTGACCTTCTAAAAAATTATATGCGAGGGCCTGCTGATTAGGTAGCCCTGTAAAACATTGTAGGTGTGGGTCTGTTGGTAAGCTTACCCTCTAAAAAATTATATACGAGGGCCTGCAGCTGAGCTGACCCTGTAAAACATTATATGTGAAAGGCCTGCTGGTTAGGTAACCCTGTAAAACATTATAGGTGTGGGCCTGTAGGTAAGCTGACCCTCTAAAAAATTATATATGAGGGCCTGCAAGCTGAGCTGACCCTGTAAAACCTTATATGCGAAGGACATACACTCACCTAAAGAATTATTAGGAACACCATACTAATACAATGTTGGACCCCCTTTTGCCTTCAGAACTGCCTTAATTCTACGTGGCATTGATTCAACAAGGTGCTGATAGCATTCTCTAGAAATGTTGGCCCATATTGATAGGATAGCATCTTGCAGTTGATGGAGATTTGAGGGATGCACATCCAGGGCACGAAGCTCCCGTTCCACCACATCCCAAAGATGCTCTATTGGGTTGAGATCTGGTGATGGTGGGGGCCATTTTAGTACAGTGAACTCATTGTCATGTTCAAAAAACCAATTTGAAGTGAATCAAGCTTTGTGAAATGGTGCATTATCCTGCTGGAAGTAGCCATCAGAGGATGGGTACATGGTGGTCATGAAGGGATGGACATGGTCAGAAACAATGCTCAGGTAGCCCGTGGCATTTAAACGATGGCCAATTGGCACTAAGGGGCCTAAAGTGTGCCCAGAAAACATCCCTCACACCATTACACCACCACCACCAGTCTGCACAGTGGTAACAAGGCATGATGGATACATGTTCTCATTCTGTATATGCCAAATTCGGACTCTACCATTTGAATGTCTCAACAGAAATTGAGACTCATCAGACCAGGCAACATTTTTCCAGTTTTCAACAGTCCAATTTTGGTGAGCTTGTACAAATTGTAGCCTCTTTTTCCTATTTGTAGTGGAGATTAGTGGTACCCAGTAGGGTCCTCTGTTGTTGTAGCCCACCTTTCTTTCCCATTCTGACATTCAGTTTGGAGTTCAGGAGATTGTCCCTACATGCATTGAAGCAACTGCCATGTGATTGGTTGACTAGATAATCGCATTAATGAGAAATAGAACAGGTGTTCCTAATAATTCTTTAGGTGAGTGTATATGCGGGGGCATTATATGCAACAAATAAGCATGTTGATATGATGGAAGAGGAGAAGGAGGATGAGAAAAGGAATATTCAACCATATACCCTTGTTTGTGGTGGAAGGGCTTCATGAGAATACAGTGTAGTCAGTACATTATAAACAACAAATTTAAAGTGCCTTTATGTTCATCAGCTTATCTCTGGAGTCCAGAAGTCATGGTCAATCCAGGCCTTGTTCATTTTTATAAGAGTCAACAAGTCAGCATTTTCAGTTGACAGACGGATACGCTTATCTTTTATAGAGCCACCAGCAGCACTAAATACCCGCTCAGACAAAACGCTGGCAGCAGGGAAGGCCAGCACCTCCAAGGCGTAGAGCGCCAGTTTGTGCCACGTGTCCAGCTTAGACACCCAGTAGATGTAAGGCACTGAGGGATCATTGAGGACGCTGACACAGTCTGCTATGTACTCCTTCACCATCTTCCAAAATGTTTCCCTCCTTGTGACACTAGACCGCGCATCAGGGTGAGGGTGCTGGCGGGGTGTCATGAAACTGTCCCAGGCTTTGGAGAGTGTTGCCCTGCCTCTGTTGGAACTGCTCTTGTCTCCCCTCCTCTGTTGGCCAAGAAACTGCGGACTCTGTCGGCAGCGCTGTGAAATGGAAATTTTTGGAGCAATCTTTCATAAAGGATCTTCTGGTATTGCACCATTTTGCTCGTCCTCTCCACCAGAGGAATTAGAGATGAGAAGTTCTCTTTGTAGCAGGGATTGAGAAGGGTGAACAACCAGTAATCAGCAGTAGGAGGAGACCACAGAGTGGCAAGGTGACATAGTGTGGAGATGGCAGCAGCAGGAGACCACAGAGTGGCAAGGATGACATAGTCCACTACTAGTTCAGGTCCTGCTCCAGGTCTATCTGCTGCTGATGGTGAATAGTTTCTTCATTATGCGGGTCAAGAAAGCTACTCATCAGCGACTCTAGACTCAGGCTGCTGCTGCTGATGGAGCTGGTGCTGCTCCTGCGACCCCCACCCCTCCCCAGCAGCCATGGCAGTGGAACGTGAGCACAGAGGGCCCCCCTGTTCAGATCTGCGAGAGTATGGACGATGGGGCCGATAGGCAGCAGCCAACTGACTGCATAGGATGTCTCTGTAGTAGTTTAGTTTGTCCTCCCTCTCGATGGGTGTAAAAAAGGCCCCCATTCTGGACTAGTAGGGTCCAACAAGGTGGAGAGCCAGAAGTCATCCCTATGCCGAATGGTAACAATTTGGCTGTCACTATGCAAGCAAGTGAGCATGCAGCGGACCACTTGTGCAAGTGACTCGGAGGGACTCCGTCTCCATCTCCACTGCATACTGCTACAGTGTGTCCGGGTCCTCTGTCTCAACTTCCTCATCACCCTGTAGCATCTCTCGCTGTTCCTGCTCCTCCTGTCTTGTCAGCTAAGTAGAAATACCAACCATTTGGCTACACATTGCCTGTGCTCCAATGTCCTCCTTCCCCTCCTCCAGTTCAGCCCCCACAGGGCTCATGTGGCCGTGAGATTGAGGCGCCACATCTCCTTTCCCCTTACCAGCCATTGTTAACACCATCTGTTCCAGGACATGACGCAGTGGAATGACGATGTTCATCCGTAGTCCTGGCGACTGACAAATAACATCCTCAAAGGGTCTGAGCAAACGGCAGGTGCCACGCATAAGCTGAGGACATGGTGGAGGATGAGGAGTCAGAGGCAGACATTGTCGAAGGACCAACGGCGTGACAATGTGGAGGAGGAAGTGACGTGACCTGTCCAAGTTGCTGGTGTGGCTGTGCAGGAACCACATTCACCCAGTGGGCCGTAATGGACATATATTGTCCCTGACCATAGTTACAGCTCCACACGTCGGTGCTGCCATGCACTTTTGCAGACACCAACAGGCTCAAGGACTGGCCCACCTTCTGTTCTACATGTGTGTTCAGGGCTGGCACTGCCTTTTTGGCAAATAAATTACAGCTTGGGACTCACCACCTCGACTTCGCACAGGCCATCAGTTCTCTGAAAGGTGCACAGTCCACCACTTGGAAAGGGAGGTACTGAAGCACCATCAAATTGGACAGGAGCACGTTCAGTTTCTGTGCCGTTGGATGGGTGCACACATACTGTTGTCTCTTCGCTTCGGTGATCAATTGCTGACGGAATAACTAACATAGAGTAGGAGCAGGTGCATCTGGACCAGCAGAAGATGGGATTGACAGACAGCTCACTTCGGCTGAGATGGTGGAGCCTTCACTGGCTCAAACTGGGGTGCATGCCACTGGGTGATGTAGCAGTTGCTGCGGCAGGCTGGACTACCACATCAGAGCCACGGTTCTCCCAGGCAACTGTATGGCAATGGTGGCACCCTGGCTATGTTTCATCTTCTGCCCACAGATGCAACATATGGCCACGTTTACCTCCTCCTTGAAAAAAAGAAAAACTGCCACACCGCTGAGTAGATGATTCCCCCCCCCCCCCCAACAGTCAAGACTGGCTGATTGCTACCGCCTCTGTCTCCGTGAGCCCCTGCACCACTACTTCCCAGGCAGGTAGGCTGCTGCAAAGCAGGTAGTCTACCCCGGGCATGTTTGTCTCCTGGCCCCCCACTGTTGTCACCCTGCTGACTCCCAGCCATGCTACCCCATTGGTGGCTCCGCCGTGCCTTACAGGCAAGCTGCCACCCTTTTCTCCTGATGATCAAAAAGCCCCTTCTGTACCCGGCTCCCAAAGTGCGATCGGCTTCATCATCATCAATTAGTGTCTGCACATCACTTACAGTACAGACCAAAAGTTTGGACACACCTTCTCATTCAAAGAGTTTTCTTTATTTTCATGACTATAAAAATTGTAGATTTACACTGAAGGCATCAAAACTATGAATTAACACATGTGGAATTATATACATAACAAAAAAGTGTGAAACAACTGAAAATATGTCATATTCTAGGTTCTTCAAAGTAGCCACCTTTTGCTTTGATTACTGCTTTGCACACTCTTGGCTTTCTCTTGATGAGCTTCAAGAGGTAGTCACCTGAAATGGTCTTTCAACAGTCTTGAAGGAGTTCCCAGAGATGGTTTGCACTTGTTGGCCCTTTTGCCTTCACTCTGCGGTCCAGCTCATCCCAAACCATCTCAATTGGGTTCAGGTCTGGTGACTGTGGAGGCCAAGTCATCTCGCGCAGCACCCCATCACTCTCCTTCATGGTCAAATAGCACTTACACAGCCTGGAGGTGTGTTTTTTGGGTCATTGTCCTGTTGAAAAATGAATGATGGTCCAACTAAACGCAAACCAGATGAAATAGCATGCCATTGCAAGATGCTGTGGTAGCCATGCTGATTCAGTATACCTTCAATTTTGAATAAATCCCCAACAGTGTCACCAGCAAAGCACCCTCACACCATCACACCTCCTCCTCCATGCTTCACGGTGGGTACCAGGCATGTAGAGTCCATCCGTTCACCTTTTCTGCATCGCACAAAGACACAGTGGTTGGAACCAAAGATCTCAAATTTGGACTCATCAGACCAAAGCACAGATTTAGACTGGTCTAATGCCCATTCCTTGTGTTCTTTAGCCCAAACAAGTCTCTTCTACTTGTTGCCTGTCCTTAGCAGTGGTTTCCTAGCAGATATTCTACCATGAAGGCCTGAATCACACAGTCTCCTCTTAACAGTTGTTCTAGAGATGTGTCTGCTGCTAGAACTCTGTGTGGCATTGACCTGGTCTCTAATCTGATCTGCTGTTAACCTGCGATTTCTGAGGCTGGTGACTCGGATGAACTTATCCTCCGCAGCAGAGGTGACTCTTGGTCAGGTGACCGCCTTTCCTGGGGCAGTCCTCATGTGAGCCACTTTCTTTGTAGCGCTTGATGGTTTCTGTGACTGCACTTGGGGACACTTTCAATGTTTTCCCAATTTTTCGGACTGACTGACCTTCATTTCTTAAAGTAATGATGGCCACTCGTTTTTCTTTACTTAGCTGCTTTTTTCTTGCCATAATACAAATTCTAACAGTCTATTCAGTAGGACTATCAGCTGTGTATCCACCTGACTTCTCCACAATGCAACTGATGGTCCCAACCCCATTTATAAGGCAAGAAATCCCACTTATTAAACCTGACAGGGCACACCTGTGAAATGAAAACCATTTCAGGTGACTACCTCTTAAAGCTCATCAAGAGAATGCCAAGAGTGTGCAAAGCAGTAATCAAAGCAAAAGGTGGCTACTTTGAAGAACCTAGAATATGACATATTTTCAGTTGTTTCACACTTTTTTGTTATGTATATAATTCCACATGTGTTAATTCATAGTTTTGATGCCTTCAGTGTGAATCTACAATTTTCATAGTCATGAAAATAAAGAAAACTCTTTGAATGAGAAGGTGTGTCCAAACTTTTGGTCTGTACTGTATGTCCTCCTCAACGGCCCCTGGGTCAGGAGCCTGACCACTCGCAGCACAAACTCCCATGCCACTCTCCTCATCACTACTTGCCTGCCTAGTGGATGAAGCGACTGATGTTTCCTCCAGATCTTGGCTGGGCAGTAGCTGCTGACCTCTAATAGCTGTTCCTCGCTGAAAAATTAAGCTGAATGTACAGCATATACTACTTCTCGTGGTGAGGTACCAGAAATATGACAGAGGCAGGTTGAGGACAGGTGTGTGCACAGGGCCTGCTCCCGGGCCATGCAAACTAAGGGTTATGTTTGACGAAAACCAACAACTGTTGGCTGGGGGTGTCTGATGTCACTTGGGATGATGTGGATGACCAAATGTGAACAGCGTGTATACTTTTTCTCTAGAAATATGGTTTTACCGCAAATAACACTAAATGTCAACAGCGTGTATTTTTCTCTAGAAATATAACAAATGTTTTTAGAGCAAATAACACCAAATGTGAATAGTGTCTATTTTTCAGTTTTTCTCTAGAAGTATGACAGGAAACTGTTTTAGCGTAAATAACACCAATTGTGAACAGCGTGTATATTTTTTCTCTAGAGATATGACAAGAAACGCTTATGGCGCAAATAACACCAAATGTGAACAGCGTGTATTTTTCTCTAGAAATATGACAATAAATGGTTTTACTGCAAATAACACCAAGTGTGAACAGCGTGCATGTTTCTCTTTTTCTCTAGAAATATGACAATAAATGGTTTTACTGCAAATAACACCAAGTGTGAACAGCGTGCATTTTTCTCTTTTTCTCTAGAAATATGACAAGATACACTTTTAGCGTAAATAACACCAAATGTGAACAGCGTGTATATTTTTTTCTCTAGAAATATGGCAAGAAACGCCTTTGGCGCAAATAACACCAAATGCGAACAGCGTGTATTTTTCTTTTTCTCCAGAAATATAACAATACATGGTTTTACCGCAAATAACACCAAATGTGAATGGCATGTATTTTTCTCTTTTTCTCTAGAAATATGACAAGAAACGCTTGTAGCACAAAAACACCAAATGTAAACAGCGCCTATTTTTCTCGTATCATACTGAACTAACAATAAATGCTTTTACAGCAAATAACACATAATGTGAACAGCGTATATTCTCTTTTTCTCTAGAAATATGACAATAAATGTTTTTTTTTTTTTACGTAAATAACACCAAATATGAACAGATTGTATTTTTCTCTTTTTCTATGGAAATATGACAAGAAACATTTTTAGCACAAATAACACCAAATGTGAACAGCGTCTATTTTTCTCGCATTGTACTGAACTTACAATAAATGTTTTAGAGCAAATAACACCAAATGTGAACAGCGTCTATTTTTTAGTTTTTCTCTAGAAAAATGACAAAAGAACGCTTATAGAGCAAAGAACACCAAATGTGAACGGCGCATATATTTTTCTTTCTCTTGAAATATGACAAGAAACGCTTGTAGTGCCAATAACCGGAAATGGTTTTACCGCAAATAACACCAAATGTGAAAAGCGTGTATTTTTCTCTTTTTCTCTAGAAATAGGACAATAAAAGCTTATAGCGCAAATAACACCAAATGTGAACAGCGTGTATTTTTCTCTTTTTCTATAGAAATATGACAAGAAACGATTATAGCACAAATAACACCAAATGGCGTGTATTTTTCTCTTTTTTCTTTAGAAGTATGACAAGAAACGCTTTTAGTGCAAATAACACTAAATGCGAAAAGTGTCTATTATTTTTGTATTGTTCTGAACTGACAATAGATGTTTTTAGAGCAAATATCACCAAATGTGGACAGCGTCTATTTTTCTCGTACTGTACTATAATAGGGCACTAAACGTTTTCACCATATATAGCTGAAGAAGTTAACATATATAGATATGTTAAAAAGCCTTTAGTGGCTTATAACACTTGTACCCCTACAATAAATTACTGGAATGACAGAGCTGTATACTGGCTATGTGGATCCCCAAATAATCTTTCCCTGCACTTGTAAATCATATTTTTTTCCCAATTATGTTTTCTGTATGACTCTCCCTAGCGCCTGAAACATCTGATCCTGCACTTAGATGATGTGAAATGATTCCTCCCTATCCTTATCGTGCACTTTTAAAACACTTTTGTCACGGACGGCGGTAGGGAACGTGCACCCCTGACTGCCGTCCACGCCTCTGTCACTAGCTACTTGCATGATCCGTCCTAGTTAACTGGGCCCAACTGGACCGCGGTCCCTAACTTAAGTAAGTGCAGGGGAAAACAAAAGACAGGACAAACAGAACACAAAGCAAGTCAAACTAGCCGAAGTCAAATCAGTACAAGGGAGCAACAAGAGCGAGTCCAAACACAAGCTGGAAGTCAGTACCAGGAGATCACGACAAGCCACACTGGATGAGCTGAAGCAAGTTTAAACTAGCAGAGCCGAGGCCCGGATTCAGGAACACAATGCCAGGAATACAGAAGCGTATAAAGACCTTAATCACAGGCAACCTGTGGCCAGCAGGTTGCCTGTTTAAATAGGCCTGGCTGGTGAGTCACATGACGTGGCCAGTGTTACGTGACTCACAGCAGCCCAACTCAGCCGAGCACTGATCATCCTTATCGGCGCTCTGCTCCCCTGCTGCTGGCCTGCTGACATGGAGACGACGACACAGGTTGCGTCCTTGCCCCTCTCCTTGTGCAGCTTGCCGACGGTGCTGCGAAGGAAGCACGTTACGCCTGCCCATCGTTACAGTACCCCCCCTTCTCCAAGGAGCCACCGCACCCAAAGTCATTGAATTGGGTTTCTCTGGATGAGCCAGATGGAACCTCTTTACCAGTCTGGCAGCATGCAACTTACTCATCGGCACCCAAGACCTCTCTTCTGGCCTGAAACCCTTCAAATGCTCCAGATACTATAAAGAATTCCAGACCTTTATAATATCAATAATCCTTAAGACCTCGAATTGCATTTGTCTGGCAACCTCCATTGGAAGCGAAGGTTCCTCTGAAGGAACGACTGGTGACACATACTTCTTTAGTAAAGGTTTGTGAAACACATTGTGGATGCGAAAGGAATCAGGTACTTTTAGTTTAAATGATACAGGGGTAATAGCCTTAATAATCTCATAAGGACCAAAAAATCATGGAGCAAACTTATTAGATGGTACTTTAAGAGACAGTTTTTTGTCACGGTGCACCTCAGATTCGGTGGCGTGATGACGTGAATACGTCACGTCTCGATCTCCCCCCCCCTGGCCTCCTCTCCCTATGCTCTATGCTCCACATCGGCTCCGGCTCTATGCTTACAGCTGACGCCGAATAACCAGCGATGTGCTGCACAGCTGAGGCCCAAAACTCGACGAATTGAGCGTCTGGAGCCGCGCTATACCGCGCTTTACCTGATTTGGCTCCTGGTCCCCCTCGCTGGTGGATCGCTGGTGTTCGCTTGCTGAGCGTCTCCTCCTCTACTGGGTCGACTCGTCTCTGATTTGACTGTCTCGCAGCTCTGGAGATCTTCTGCCTCGTTCCCCTGCTGGCTTCTTCCTGCGCTTCCTCCGCTTTGGTCTGGCTGCTCTGTCTGCCGTGCTGCTTCTGCTGACGTCTTGCGGCCTGAGGCACTCTTGAACTGCCCGATACCTGAACTGCTCCTCTTGCTGGGGGTTGGTGAGGGCTCCGGTCTCCTCTCTCTCCTGCTCTGATCTGTTGCGCTGGGACGTTTGTGCTCCGGACTGGGGCTCCTTCAGACACGTGAGAATACTGTTCCCTTGACTTCTATTTTTGCTGTTGGCTTTTTGTGTTGTCAAGAAAAAAAAAAGGAGAAGAAAGTGGAGAAAAGGAAAAGGAAGAAAAAAGAGGGGGGGAAACGAACAGAAAGACAAATAAAAGAAAAAGGAAAAAACAAGGAAGAAAAGGAAGATAAATAGATAAAGAAGAAGGGGGGAAGGAGGAAAGAGAAAGGAAGGAAAGGGAAAGAAAAAAAAAAAGAAAAAAAAATTAAATTAAAAAGGGCTGAAGGAGAGGGAATGGACGCCATCTGGATTGTTCTTTGCGTGGGTGATTAGCAAGGCCTGCTTGCTCTCCCACTTTGTGGTCTTGAAAAATTTCTGCTTGGCTGGTGATGCGCATTGAGAGTGTGGGCGTCTCGGATACGTGAGACCATCGTCTTATTTGATTCCATTCTTCTTTTCCTTCGCCACCATTTGAATAACCTTCTTGCTATATTGAAGTGGAAAGAGGGAAAGGAGGGAAAAAAAATAAAAATAAAATAAAAAAGAGGTAAAAAGGAAGGGGAAAGTTAAAAAAAAAAAAGGGGGAGAAAATGGCCCCAAAACGACGGTCAGTGGACCTTTCTGTAATAAAGTCCGGATCTAAGACCCCAGATAACAAAATTGATAAGTTTTTAAAACCGCCCCTCTCAAATGAAAATAATTCAGTAAAAACGAAACTCTCTTCTAAATTGAAGAAACCCGCTAAGCCTCCTCAAACTGATGAACTATCTGATGACGAATCAGCAGAGACAGGTCAGGAAGCGGTAGAGGAAAATCTCTCTACGCAACTGAGAGTTGAATATGATTCTGCAGTACTTAATAAAATTCTCTGTGCTGTGGAAAATAATGGCACCCTAGTGCAAGGGATGTCTACCCAACTGGGTTCAGTGCAGAGCGATATTACTCTAATAAGAGATGATCTGGTAAAAATTCGTGACCGAGTCTTTAACGTTGAAAAAATGGTCGACTCACTGCAAATCGACATAAATACGCTAAAGTCTAAAACTGTTTTTCTCGCCTCAGAAAATCAATTACTACAAAATAAGATGGAGGACCTTGAAAATAGGTCCAGGCGAAATAACGTTCGTATAATTGGCTTCCCAGAAGGAGCCGAAGGTCGACAGTTAGAGGAACAACTTAAAGATGTGGTTTTCAATAATCTTGGGAGCGACTACTTCTCCCCTATGTTTCAGATAGAAAGAGCTCATCGAATCCCAGGAGGGAAACCTACTCCAGGGAGGCCGCCGCGGGCAGTCTTAATGAAATTACTACTGTCTGCTGATAGAGATATGATACTGAGAAGAGCAAGAGAATGCACACCTATTGAATATCAGGGCACTAAATTGCTCTTTTTCCCTGACTTTGCTCGACAGACTCAGGAGAAGAGAAGAAATTTTACAGAGATAAAGAAACGTTTGGCGTCCAAGGACATTAAATATTCGCTCCAGTATCCAGCAAAACTAAGAGTGATCCATAACGGGACTTTACAATTCTTTGAAAGACCACAACAAGCGCTAGAGTGGATGGAGCAAATGGGCCTATGATATGATACTCTCCAATATTATGATGCGGGGGGGGCAAGGCTAGAGAGGGGGAGAACGGCCAGAGGTTAGAGATTCGCTGACCAGCTCGGGCGGATCAACAGAGAGGGGGGATGGGAGGGAGCAGGGAAAGGGAACCCACCTTGCAGGTTTGTTGTTTTTTTTTTTTTTTTTTTTTCCTTGCTGTGATTGATGGCGACTAGAATTGTAGCATGGAATGTCAGAGGGCTCGGGGAAAGGGTCATAAGGCAAGCCATAATGGATGCATTGAAAAGATATCTTCCAGCAATTATCTGCATAGTAGAAACCCATCTTACTAAAGAAACCGTGTCCCGTTTGACAATGGGATGGTATTCTCAAGCCTATCATTCCACCTTTAGTGGATCCTCTAGGGGCGTTTCAGTTCTGATCCATAATTCTGTAGATTTCACCCTAATAGAATCTAATATAGATGACCAGGGCAGATTTATTTTTTTGTATGGCGAGCTGCATGGTTGCAGCTATGTTCTTGCTTTCTTCTATATACCCCCGCCATTCTCTATGTATCCACTAATCCAGCTATTGTTTTTTCTTGAAAAGAGACCAGAATGTTGATTAGTTCTGATGGGAGACTTTAATGCGGTCATGGACCCTAAAAGAGACAGATTTACATCAGATGCAGAATTGGGGAGGAATCCGTGTAATTCGCCACTGCCTCAGTTCTGTTTGGAGGCTGGCGTGGTGGATATATGGGAATATCTTGGCGGAGGAAAGAAAATATACTCCTGTGTCTCTAGGGGAGGTAGAGCAATGTCTAGGATTGACCTAGCATTTACTAATGAGAGCAACCTGATCAATATCCGGAAAATGCGATATGGGGTAAGAACAGTCTCGGACCACTCACCCGTACTAATTGAGGTATGCACCAGGGAGAACAAGGACAAGAGGGGGCCAGGATTCAAGCTGAATCCATATTGGCTCACCATCCTGGACAATTATCAGTCTATCAAAATACTGATCTCCTCCTTTTGGGAGGTGAACCTTCCCTCTGCCAACATCAATACAGTATGGGACGCAATGAAAGCATATTTGAGAGGGGTCTTTATAAGCGAGATTGCTGCAGCAAAGAGAAAATTTAAGGAAGAGGAGAAAGAACTGGCCAAAACTGCTGCACTTACAACTGAGCGCTACACGAGTCATCCGACTGAATACAATAGGGAAGAAATGCAGAAGGCGAGCTGCTCCCTCGAAAAATACGTAATCGAGAAAGCAAATCATAGAGTACTCTTCAAGGGGTTAAAGTATTTTTCGGAGTCTGGACGCCCCGGTAAGCTCCTGGCCAGAATAATTACACAACAAGATAAGAAAAATAAACTTATTCTGTCGATTCGCAACTTAGAGGGGGAAACTATAGTAGAGCCAGAGGGGATTGCGGATACCTTTCTGCAGTACTTTTCCCAGCTGTATAGATCCTCTTCTGGCCTGTCATCTGACCTGGCGATGCGGTTTTTGGATGGGATCCCATTGTCGACCTTAAGCACAACCCAAATGGAATGTTTAGAGGAGGAGCTGTCTTTGCCAGAGCTGCAGGAGGCCCTGGGGTCTATCTCGGGGAACTCATCGCCAGGCCTAGATGGCCTTCCATACGAATTTTACCGTAGGAATGGTGAAGTGATTCTCCCTCAGCTGCTAGAGGTCTTCTCTCATGCAATGAGGGGAGGGGACTTGCCATGTTCTATGATGGAGGCCCTCATTGTTTTGATCCCTAAAAAGGATAAGGACCCGAAAGAATTGAGTTCCTATAGACCAATCTCTTTATTAAATACTGACGTTAAGTTATTATCAAAAGTTCTGGCCAGGAGGCTTTCTCGGGTTATACCCACTATTATACACCCAGACCAAAATGGTTTTATGCCAGGAAGGGGTACACATCACAATTTACATAGGCTATTTATGAATATTCAGTCTACGGGGTGCGGTACCCGCTCCGTCCTGTCGCTGGACGCTACCAAAGCCTTCGACAGGGTGGAGTGGGTCTTCCTTTGGGAGGTGATGAAAAAAATGGGCTTCGGCCCCAGATTCAGGGCGATGGTTCAGTTACTATATAGCTCTCCAGTTGCCAGGATCAAGATCAATGATACGGTTACAGAGAGTTTCTCCCTAGGAAGAGGCACCCGTCAAGGCTGTCCTCTTTCTCCCCTCTTGTTTAATATTTATATTGAACCCTTAGCAGCTAGCATAAGGCAGGATTTGCAGGTGTCTGGCTTTGGTATAATGGGGAGACAGGATCGTGTATCTCTTTATGCAGATGACATCTTGGTCTTTGTTCACCAAACAGAAACCACCCTCCCTCGCATAATGGACTTGGTAGGTGCTTTCTCCGCCCCATCGGGTTTGGAGATCAACTGGGAGAAGACCGTTCTCCTCCCTATAGATGAGCTGCGAGGTAACTGGGATAACCAGTTAACAACTTCTGGTTGTATAAAGTACCTGGGGATTTCAGTTTCGGCTAAACCTCAGGAATATCTACAACTCAATTTAATTCCCCTGCTGACAAAGTTGAGGGCCAAAATTAAGATATGGCAAAAAAGTCTGCCTGCAAGGGCGGATAGAGTCTCTCTAATAAAAATGGTAGTGTTGCCCCAGGTCCTGTATGTTCTGCGTAACTCACCTGTATGGATCGCGGATAAGTATTTTAGACTTATAGAGCGTATGCTGAACGATTTATTGTGGGGGAGGAAGGATATTATGTAAACAAATCTTTTGTATATCAATAAAAATTTATTAAATTAAAAAAAAAAAAACACTTTTGTCACGGACGGCGGTAGGGAACGTGCACCCCTGACTGCCGTCCACGCCTCTGTCACTAGCTACTTGCATGATCCGTCCTAGTTAACTGGGCCCAACTGGACCGCGGTCCCTAACTTAAGTAAGTGCAGGGGAAAACAAAAGACAGGACAAACAGAACACAAAGCAAGTCAAACTAGCCGAAGTCAAATCAGTACAAGGGAGCAACAAGAGCGAGTCCAAACACAAGCTGGAAGTCAGTACCAGGAGATCACGACAAGCCACACTGGATGAGCTGAAGCAAGTTTAAACTAGCAGAGCCGAGGCCCGGATTCAGGAACACAATGCCAGGAATACAGAAGCGTATAAAGACCTTAATCACAGGCAACCTGTGGCCAGCAGGTTGCCTGTTTAAATAGGCCTGGCTGGTGAGTCACATGACGTGGCCAGTGTTACGTGACTCACAGCAGCCCAACTCAGCCGAGCACTGATCATCCTTATCGGCGCTCTGCTCCCCTGCTGCTGGCCTGCTGACATGGAGACGACGACACAGGTTGCGTCCTTGCCCCTCTCCTTGTGCAGCTTGCCGACGGTGCTGCGAAGGAAGCACGTTACGCCTGCCCATCGTTACAGTACCCCCCCTTCTCCAAGGAGCCACCGCACCCAAAGTCATTGAATTGGGTTTCTCTGGATGAGCCAGATGGAACCTCTTTACCAGTCTGGCAGCATGCAACTTACTCATCGGCACCCAAGACCTCTCTTCTGGCCTGAAACCCTTCAAATGCTCCAGATACTATAAAGAATTCCAGACCTTTATAATATCAATAATCCTTAAGACCTCGAATTGCATTTGTCTGGCAACCTCCATTGGAAGCGAAGGTTCCTCTGAAGGAACGACTGGTGACACATACTTCTTTAGTAAAGGTTTGTGAAACACATTGTGGATGCGAAAGGAATCAGGTACTTTTAGTTTAAATGATACAGGGGTAATAGCCTTAATAATCTCAT
Organism: Bufo gargarizans; assembly: GCF_014858855.1. NCBI lineage: Eukaryota > Metazoa > Chordata > Amphibia > Anura > Bufonidae > Bufo > Bufo gargarizans. The sequence goes on from NC_058084.1 coordinate 263,590,458, forward strand.
AAGGACCAAAAAATCATGGAGCAAACTTATTAGATGGTACTTTAAGAGACAGTTTTTTGGTAGATATCCATACCATCTCACCCAACACAAAATCCACCCCATGAGAGCATCTATTAAAAGCATTGATTTTCTGAACCTCCTGGACTTTATTCAGGTTCAACTGAACCTGTGCCCAGACTCAGCACAGTTCTCTAACCAATTTATCTGCTTCCGAAACTTGTGAAGAAGACGGCGACAATGAATTAAATTGTGGATGGAACCCAAGATTACAGAAGAATGGCGACATTTCTGTGGATGAGTTCGCCCGGTTATTGATAGCAAACTCAGCCAAGGGAAGGTGTCACACTCAAGACAGTTGATTATCAGAAACATAACATCTCAAGAACTGTTCCAACGACTGGTTCAACTGTTCGGTTTGACCGTTAGTTTCAGGGTGAAAGGCGGAAGAAAATGACAAATAAATATCACATTTATGACAGAAGGTTCTCCAGAACCTAGAAACAAATTGAACACCTCTATCAGAGACAAAAAGTTTTAGCATTAGGGAGCTTTGCCAGTGGAACAAAATGCATCATTTTACTAAATCTATTCACCACTACCCATACCACCAACTTACCCTCTACTAATCCCTAGTTATATCCTGTATTATACTTGAGAGCTGCAGTCAGAATTCAGCTGGTTTCATACCAGAGAAAGAATCAACACGCAGCACAATTGTATCTATCTACAGCACCCCTTTTTCCACAACTTTGGCTAGGATTGCCCAAAGAATTCAGTGCCTTTAGATAGTCCAGTGGTGGATTCTCTGGATAATGTTAATGGAAGGGTAAACAAGCAATAGGGAAGCAGAAGGTACAGCCACAACAGCCTGATTACATAAACTGTACCAAGTATGAGACATAATGATCAGCCATGATGATAGAGTAGAGCTGGATATACAGTAGCATGTATTAGAGTTTTGGTGGTCAGAAGGGTAGTCAGACAGTCTAAGGTTCAGCAATGGTGATTTAGCACCATTGTTGAGTTAGGTATATGGTGCACAAGTGGTGGGCAGGAGGGTATCCAGACAACGCAGGATTTGGCAACATTTATGAAGCCAGGGCAACAGTGGTGGTCATGAGAGCGTAGACAGGCAATCCAGAGATCAGTAGATAAGATTCAAAGTCAAAGACAAAATTAAGAGTAAAATACATCAAATTCAGAAAACCATCGAAACCAGGTAGGAAAACAATCACCAATTTGGCTGGTTCTATGACCCTGTGTCCTGTGCATGTGTGTAATGACCGGTGTCACGCACAGGGAGGAAAACAGGGAAAGCCATGCCTAAGGGAGAGGGAAAGGTGGTGACCCCTAACTCACCTTGCGGCTGGCACCTGACTGCCCTGACGTCCCTAGACGGGTTCCTCACCCGTGCGGCGATCACGTGCCTAAACCCTGGCTTTCCCTGAAATGAGCCCTAGATAGTGAACGGGCCGGTGGGATCGCTAGTCCTCACCACTGCACTAAGAGGGAAACACCAGGGAGAGGACAGACAAACAGAAACACCCAGGTGGACGACAACAACTGTCCACAAAGGTCCAACAGGGATCCGGAGGGTAGCGTTCTGAATCAACAGTCAGAGAACGCAGCAACACAGCTCCAGTGGGTCAGGATAGATGTCCAGGCAGGAAGCTCTATCTCTGGCAACCAGAGAAGTGTGAGAGAGGAATATAAGGAGGTTTGGGAGTGCTGGACAAGGAACAGCTGAGGAGAAAGAGCTACGGATCCCTGAGTGAGCCAAAAGGGTTTGCAAAGCAAACCCAGAAAGCTACCATAAGGAAAACAGCCCTATCTTAAATAGAGCGTGCAGCCAACCGCTGCGACTTCCTGACCCCGGGTATAACGGAGTCAGGCGTGGTTCTCGATACCCTCGTGACAGTACCCCCCTCTCTACGAGGGGCCTCCGGACACTCAGGACCAGGTCTCTCAGGATGAGAGACATGAAAAACCCGAACTAACCTGTCGGCGTTTACCTCAGACGCAGGAACCCACATTCTTTCCTCGGGACCGTAACCTCTCCAATGCACCAGATATTGAAGAGAGCGGCGGACCCGACGAGAATTAACAATTTTGGATATCTGAAATTCCAGATTACCATCCACGACAACAGGAGGGGGTGGCAGCGGTGATGGTTCTAGAGGTGGAACATATTTTTTGAGTAACGACTTATGAAAAACATTATGAATTTTAAAAGTCTGAGGTAACTGGGTTGATGATGGCTACAATTTTGTAAGGGCCAATAAACCTAGGACCCAGTTTCCAAGAGGGAACCTTCAATTTAATATTCCTAGTAGACAACCACACATAGTCATTCACTCCTAGGTCCGGACCTGGCGACCATCTCTTATCAGCCAGGCATTTGTATTTACCTCCCATATTTTTCAAGTTAGCTTGCACCTTCTGCCATACCCATGAAAGAGATGACGAAAAACGTTCCTCTTCGGGAACCCCAGAAGACCCCCCCTCTTTGAAAGTACAGAATTGGGGATGAAAACCATATGCACCAAGAAATGGTGACTTGCCAGTGGATTCCTGACGACGATTATTTATGGCAAACTCAGCTAACCGTAAATATGATGACCACAACTCTTGGTTTTCAGACTCAAATCATCTTAGATATGTCTCAAGGTTTTGGTTGGTTCGCTCAGTCTGTCCATTCGACTGAGGATGGAAAGCTGAGGAAAAGGACAAGTGTACCCCCAAACGGGAACAAAAAGCTTTCCAAAATTTAGAAATAAACTGGGTACCCCGATCCGAAACAACATCGGAGGGGACCCCGTGAAGCTTCACGATTTCACTGACGAATACCTGAGCAAGAGTCTTAGCATTAGGTAGTGCGGGTAACGCAATGAAGTGTACCATTTTGCTAAACCTGTCCACTACTACCAAAATCACAGTTTTACCCGCAGACAAAGGTAAGTCAGTGATAAAATCCATTGACAGATGTGTCCACGGTCTATTGGGAATGACGAGTGGTAATAGAGACCCTGCAGGACGTGTATGTGAAACTTTTGCGCGCGCACAGGTAGAACAAGAAGACACAAAATCCAATACATCCTGACGCAACCTTGGCCACCAAAAACGACGAGACAATAGCTCCAAGGTTGCTTTACTACCCGGGTGCCCAGCAAGTGCCGAATTATGATGTTCCTTTAATAATTCGAAACGTAGGTTCAACGGTACAAACAATTTCTCTGAGGGGCAAGAGACCGGGGCGTCCCCCTGGGCTTCTAACACCTTCCCCTCCAAAACAGAGTGTACCGCAGAGACAACCACTCCTCTTTGTAGAATGGGCACCGGATCACTCATATTACCCCCTCCAGGGAAACAACGAGATAGTGCATCAGCCTTGGTGTTCTTTGCTCCAGGACGATAGGTAATAACAAAGTTAAACCTGGTAAAAAATAGCGACCACCTAGCCTGTCTAGGGGTGAGACGCTTAGCTGATTCGAGGTACAGGAGATTTTTGTGGTCCGTAATCACAGTGACGGGGTGGACTGCCCCCTCTAAGAAGTGGCGCCACTCCTCAAACGCAAGTTTAATAGCTAATAGTTCCCTATTGCCAATATCGTAGTTCTTTTCTGCTGCAGATAGTTTTTTTCGAAAAGAAAGCACAAGGACGCCATTTGCCAGGAGACGGACCCTGAGACAGCACCGCCCCCACTCCCACCTCTGACGCATCGACTTCAACAATAAAAGGCTGAGAGACATCAGGTTGGACTAGTACAGGTGCTGAGGTAAACCTGTCTTTTAGAAAGGAAAAAGCAACTTTAGCGGCGTCAGACCATTTAGAAAAATCAGTCCCCTTCCTAGTCATGTCAGTAAGCGGTTTTACAATAAGTGAATAATTTTTAATGAATTTCCTATAGAAATTCGCGAAGCCCAAGAACCGTTGTAGTGCTTTGAGGTTCTCAGGAAGATCCCAATCTAAAATTGCCTGGACCTTCCTAGGATCCATACGGAAACCTGAAGCAGATAAAAAATAACCCAGGAATTGTATTTCCTGAACGGCGAAGACACATTTTTCAATCTTAGCATATAATTCATTCGTCCGTAGGACCTGCAGTACTTGTCTGACATGCTCCTCATGTGTTCTCAGATCGGACGAATAAATTAAAATATCATCTAGGTATATTACCACAAACCTGCCGATTAGATGACTAAAAATGTCATTAACGAAATGTTGAAAGACGGCAGGAGCTTGGTCAGACCGAAAGGCATAACTAGATTTTCATAATGCCCCTCAGGGGTGTTAAACGCTGTCTTCCACTCATCCCCCTCCTTAATACGAATCAGATTGTAGGCCCCCCTAAGATCAAGTTTGGAGAACCACCTAGCACCCGCAATCTGATTAAACAGGTCAGGAATGAGAGGAAGAGGGTATGGGTCTCGGATGGTTATCCGATTTAATTCGCGAAAATCTAAGCAAGGACGCAGGCCCCCATCTTTCTTTTTAACGAAGAAAAACCCTGCAGCCACGGGTGAAGAAGAGGGCCTGATGTGTCCCTTAGCCAAGCTCTCGGAGATATAATCTTTCATGGCTTGTCTCTCTGGACCCGAAAGATTATATAACCTGGTCTTGGGTAATTTTGCGCCGGGAATAAGGTTAACCGGGCAATCATAAGGACGATGAGGTGGTAACTTCTGACAACCCTTTTCAGAAAAAACATCCTCAAAATCCGAAATAAATGTAGGTAGGGTAGTTATGAGGCAACTAAGCAATTGCTATTTAACCCCTTAAGGACCAGGCTCATTTTCACCTTAAGGACCAGGCCATTTTTTGCAAATCTGACCAGTGTCACTTTAAGTGCTGATAACTTTAAAACGCTTTTACTTATACAGGCCATTCTGAGATTGTTTTTTCGTCACATATTGTACTTCATGACACTGGTAAAATAAAGTCAAAAAAATTAATTTTTTTGCATAATAAAATACCTAATTTACCAAAAATTTGGAAAAATTAGCAAATTTCAAAGTTTCAGTTTCTCTACTTCTGTAATACATAGTAATACCCCCAAAAATTGTGATGACTTAACATTCCCCATATGTCTACTTCATGTTTGAATTATTTTGGGAATGATATTTTATTTTTTGGGGATGTTACAAGGCTTAGAAGTTTAGAAGCAAATCTTGAAATTTTTCAGAAATTTACAAAAACCCAATTTTTAGGGACCACTACAGCTCTGAAGTCACTTTGCAAGGCTTACATAATAGAAACCGCCCAAAAATGACCCCATTCTATAAACTACACCCCTCAAGGTATTCAAAACTGATTTTACAAACTCTGTTAACCCTTTAGGTGTTGCACAAGAGTTATTGGCAAATGGGGATGAAATTTGAGAATTTCATTTTTTTGCCTAATTTTCAATTTTAACCCATTTTTTCCACTAACAAAGCAAGGGTTAACAGCCAAAAAAGACTGTATCTTTATTGCCCTGACTCTGCCGTTTACAGAAACACCCCATATGTGGCCGTAAACTACTGTACGGCCACACAGCGGGGCGTAGAGTGAAAGGTGCGCCGGATGGTTTTTGGAAGCCAGATTTTGCTGGACAGTTTTTTTGACACCATGTCCCATTTGAAGCCCCCTGATGCACCCCTAGAGTAGAAACTCCATAAAAGTGACCCCATCTAAGAAACTACACCCCTCAAGGTATTCAAACTGATTTTACAAACTTTGTTAACCCTTTAGGTGTTGCACAAGATTTAATGGAAAATAGAGATACAATTTCAAAATTTCACTTTTTTGGCAGATTTTCCATTTTAATATTTTTTTTCCAGTTACAAAGCAAGGGTTAACAGCCAAACAAAACTCATTATTTATGGCCCTGATTCTGTAGTTTACAGAAACACCTCATATGTGGCTGTAGACCGCTGTACGGGCACACGGCAGGGCGCAGAAGGAAAGGAATGCCATACGGTTTTTGGAAGGCAGATTTTGCTGGACTGGTTTTTTGACACCATGTCCCATTTGAAGCCCCCTGATGCACCCCTAGAGTAGAAACTCCATAAAAGTGACCCCATCTAAGAAACTACACCCCTCAAGGTATTCAAACTGATTTTACAAACTTTGTTAACCCTTTAGGTGTTGCACAAGATTTAATGGAAAATAGAGATACAATTTCAAAATTTCACTTTTTTGGCAGATTTTCCATTTTAATATTTTTTTTCCAGTTACAAAGCAAGGGTTAACAGCCAAACAAAACTCATTATTTATGGCCCTGATTCTGTAGTTTACAGAAACACCTCATATGTGGTTGTAGACCGCTGTACGGGCACACGGCAGGGAGCAGAAGGAAAGGAATGCCATACGGTTTTTGGAAGGCAGATTTTGCTGGACTGGTTTTTTTGACACCATGTCCTATTTGAAGCCCCCCTGATGCACCCCTAGAGTAGAAACTCCAAAAAAGTGACCCCATTTTAGAAAGTACGGAATAGGGTGGCAGTATTGTTGGTACTAGTTCAGGGTAGATATGATTTTTGGTTGCTCTATATTACACTTTTTGTGCGGCAAGGTAACAAGAAATAGCTTTTTTGGCACGTTTTTTTTTTTGTTATTTACAACATTCATCTGACAGGTTAGATCACGTGGTAATTTTATAGAGCAGGTTGTCACGGACGCAGCGATACCTAATATGTATACAATTTTTTTTATTTATGTAAGTTTTATACAATAACTTCATTTTTAAAACCAAAAAATTGTTTAGTGTCTCCATAGTCTGAGAGCCATAGTTTTTTCAGTTTTTGGGCGATTATCTTGAGTAGGGTCTAATTTTTTGCGGGATGAGATGACAGTTTGATTGGCACTATTTTGGGGTGCATATGACTTTTTGATCGCTTGCTATTACACTTTTTGTGACGTAAGATGGCAAAAAATTGCTTTTTTTGCACAATTTATTATTTTTATTTTTTATGGTGGTCACCTGAGGGGTTAGGTCATATGATATTTATATAGAGCCGGTCGATACGGACGCGGCAATACCTAATATGTATACTTTATTTTTATTTATGTAGGTTTTACACAATGATTTTATTTTTGAAACAAAAAAAATGATGTTTTAGTGTTTCCATAGTCTAAGAGCCATAGTTTTTTCAGTTTTTGGGCGATTATCTTGAGTAGGGTCAAATTTTTTGCGGGATGAGATGACGGTTTGATTGGTACTATTTTGGCGTACATGCGACTTTTTTGATCACTTTTATTACCTTTTTTGGGAAGTAAGGTGGGCAAAATTTCAATTTTCTCATAGTTTTTATTTTTTTATTTTTATGGCGTTCACTGTGCGGGGAAAGTAACATGACCGTTTTATAGATCAGGTCGTTACGGACGCGGCGATACCTAATATGTGTAGTTTATTTTATTTTTTTTAATTTTTATTCAGTGATAAATGTTTTTTTTTTTTTATCTTAACTTTTTTCACTTATTTTTTTTTTTTTTGACCCAGACCCACTTGGTTCTTGAAGATCCAGTGGGTCTGATGTCTGTAAAATACAGTACAGAACCTATATAGGTATCTGTAACTGTATTTTACTTACACTGAACAGATCTATGCTTTCAGCACAGATCTGTTCAGCACCATGGACAGCAGGACGCCTGAGCAGGCGTCCTGTTGTCATGGGAACCTTCCCCGTCTGCTCAGTTATGGTCAGAACTGCGCAGACGGGGAAGGGTAAGGACGGGGCTCTGGGGGGGCTGTCTGGGGGCTCTCTCCCTCTCCCATCGGGGGGCTGCAAAGGCACAGCAGCCCCCCGATCGGAGAGGGAGGGAGCTCCCTTTTACTGTTAACCTTTTCCATACAGCGGTCCGTACGGACCGCTGTATGGAAAGGGTTAAACGGCTGACATCGCATCAACGATGTCAGCCGTTTATACCAGGGTGCCAGCAATGTGCTGGCACCCTGGTATACCCACTGTACACCAACGATTATTCAATGGGAGGCGGGCGGGGGATCGCGATCCCGCCTGCCGCACCGCCCGCCTCCCGCAACGCCCCCACCGCCTGCGACACCCCCCCTGCACCACCCGCTGCCATCAAATCATGCAGGGGTGCAGGGGGGGTGTACTATATTGATTTTAGACACTCTAAAGTTTCTGATCCCCGCGGTCAGGGACCGCGGGAATCAGAAACTGCAAAAAGCGCAGCAAACCGCAGGTCTGAATTGACCTGCGGTTTGCTGCGATCGCCGACACGGGGGGGTCACATGACCCCCCCTGGCGTTTTAACAGGATGCCGGCTGAATGATTTCAGCCGGCATCCTGTTCAAATTAACCCCTGCGGCGCCGGAATGCCGATTTTAAAGTCAGGACGTACCGGTACGTCCTTGGTCCTTAAGGACTCGGGAAATAGGGCGTACCGGTACGTCCTATGTCCTTAAGGGGTTAAGCAATTTTCTCTGCACTGCTCACTCCACTCCAATATCTCCCTGGCCTGCCAATCCACTACTGGATTGTGCGCTACCAACCAGGGAAGACCCAGCACCACCGGAGTGGGAAGCCCCTCCAGAACATAACCTGAAAGCATCTCGTTATGGTGGTCCCCTACCCGAAGGTGTATATTATGAACAATGTGGGTGAGGTTTCTCTGAGACAGGGGAGCAGAATCAATAGCAAATATGGGAATGGGTCTCTGTAACGTACAGAGAGACAAACCCAAAGTGCGGGCAAAATGGGCATCTATCAAATTTACCCCTGCTCCACTGTCTAAAAAGAAAGAAATAGTCTCTTCATAGTCTTATCACCAAAAACAATAACCGCTGGCAACACAAATTGCGATGTACGTATGGAGGAGACGTATACCCCCCGGCTGACATCCTCCACACAGCCTGGGGTTAGTAGTTTTTCCGACGGTCTTTTGTTTCTGAGGAAAGAAGGACAGACATTAATGAAATGACCCCTCTCCCCACAAAAAAAACAAACCCCACGCCTACGGCGAGCCTCAGGAGGACGGACCTGACGAGTAGTTCCTCCTAGCTGCATAGGCTCGTCTAAGTCCGTACAGACTAACTGCTGCTTGAGAGGAGTTACCAATTTCTCCGGTTCTTTCAACCTGTCCCTAAGGCGTCTCTCTATACGGATAGAAAGGGACATAACCGCATCAAGGGAAAAGGGGGTCTCATATAATGCAAGCGCATCCTTAACCCTTTCGGATAACCCAGAGCAGAACTGACTCCTGAGACCCGGGTCGTTCCATTGGGTATCCGTAGCCCACCTACGGAATTCAGAGCAATACTCCTCTACCGGCCGTTCTCCTTGTAAGAGTCTCCGTAATCTTGATTCAGCCAGTGCTACTCGGTCAGGGTCGTCATATATGAGACCCAAGGCCCTGAAAAACTCATCCACTGACCGAAGAGCCTGGGAATCAGTAGGTAAAGAGAACGCCCAGGACTGCGGGTCCCCCTGCAGCAGGGAAATAACAACCCCCACCCGCTGATCTTCATTACCAGAGGAGTGAGGGCGCAGTTTAAAATATAACTTACAGGCCTCACGGAATGCCAAAAACTTGTCCCTTCCCCCAGAAAATCTGTCAGGGAGAGGGACCTTGGGTTCCGCAGCAACCTGGTTACCAGTAGCAACCGCTGGGCTTGCGGTCAGTTGTAATTGCTGCTGTTGCTGGAGGACCGACGCCTTCAATCCTACCACCTCCAAAGACAGGCCATGAAATTGTTTGGACAGAGCAGCAATTTGATCCATACTGGATTCTAAGTAGGTAAAAAAAATATATATATATATAAATATATATATATATTTTTTTTTTACCTACACAAAATAAGGGCCAGAGATAATGTAATGACCGGTGTCACGCACAGGGAGGAAAACAGGGAAAGCCCTGCCTAAGGGAGAGGGAAAGGTGGTGACCCCTAACTCACCTTGCGGCTGGCACCTGACTGCCCTGACGTCCCTAGACGGGTTCCTCACCCGTGCGGCGATCACGTGCCTAAACCCTGGCTTTCCCTGAAATGAGCCCTAGATAGTGAACGGGCCGGTGGGATCGCTAGTCCTCACCACTGCACTAAGAGGGAAACACCAGGGAGAGGACAGACAAACACAGACAAACACAAACACCCAGGTGGACGACAACAACTGTCCACAAAGGTCCAACAGGGATCCGGAGGGTAGCGTTCTGAATCAACAGTCAGAGAACGCAGCAACACAGCTCCAGTGGGTCAGGATAGATGTCCAGGCAGGAAGCTCTATCTCTGGCAACCAGAGAAGTGTGAGAGAGGAATATAAGGAGGTTTGGGAGTGCTGGACAAGGAACAGCTGAGGAGAAGGAGCTACGGATCCCTGAGTGAGCCAAAAGGGTTTGCAAAGCAAACCCAGAAAGCTACCATAAGGAAAACAGCCCTATCTTAAATAGAGCGTGCAGCCAACCGCTGCGACTTCCTGACCCCGGGTATAACGGAGTCAGGCGTGGTTCTCGATACCCTCGTGACAATGTGTTGCCCATTGTTCCTGCCACCCCTTTTGGCATGGACAGTAAAATGCATTGTGACCAACTGAGAAAGTCAACACTGAATCGTAGCAAGGTAAGTATATAACAGTCGGTTGCCAATAGAAACTGTCTTCAGGCTGTTGACAGACAGATCCATAACAATTTAGCTGAGCTCTTCAAATTTCCCCTCCTTTACTGCATTCAGAAAACTCAGTTTTTATATATAACATAGATTGATCGGACCTTAGACCACCAGGGTGGAATCACCAATCTCTATAACGATCACATTGTCCTGCTTTTACAAAATGAACGTCCATAAAGGGGTGACTTAGAAAGTGGAGTAACTTCTCACGTCAGAAGTGTTGCACAACTGTCACAGACGGGGGTAGGGAAGCGTGCACCCCTGACTGCCATCCACCACTCTGTCCCTACTTATTTGCACGATCCGTCCTAGGTAACGGGACACAACTGGACGGCAGTCCCTAACTTAAGTAAGTGCAGGGGAAAACAATAGACAGGACAAAAAGAACACAATGCCAGGAATACAGGAGCATATAAAAAAGTTTATCACAGGCAACCTGTGACCAGTAGGCTGCCTGTTCAAATAGGCCTGGCTAGTGAGTCACATGACGTGGCCAGCGTCACGTAACTCACAGCAGGCCAACTCAGCCGAAAACTGATCATCAAAGTTTGTTTTTCCAGATTCTGCAAGTGTAAAGACAAAGGTACCATAACATTCATGTATAGGTGTGCGATGGGACAATGTAAGCACTGTATATGGCCATATGGAGGTGACAGACTCCCTTTAAAAATATTTAATCACTTGGTGTTAGCCTTGACCATAGCTCAACTAATTGGTGTGATATTTTAGCACTTCCCACTTATTTGACTAATGTTGTTATAAATGCACATAAATTATTGTTTAGCAGGCTGCAATCATATTTGCACATTGTGATTATTTAAACAGTTTAACTTCTACTGACATAACATCATTTACTCTGCTTAAACATTACAATATAATACAAGAATAACATAGAATAATGAGTTTCAACTTTTATGGCCTATATTGTAGTAATAAGAAAAGAGCTAGGCGGGTTTCAATAATATTGTGTATTAAATTACACTAGAGTCCTTTACAACACTGTAATGATGTGTTAAACTTTAATGCTGTTTTTAAATGGAAAAAAAAATCGGTAATACAATTCTTTGGGTGTCATTTGTAAAAACATATTAAAATGTGTTTGTTGAACACTTTCATATATACAGAAAGTGGTACAGATCGCAATAAAATATATCAATCTAATAAAGTTCAATATAATGATGTAAGTAAAATCAACTCAGTATATGGATAAAGTTGTACAACATACAGATATTTAAGAGCTAATATCATTTATTTTCTCAGCTACATGTTTAGTATTCTTATCAAAAGTAACAAAATAAGAGTCTTGCAGGTACATTATGATACCTTTTAATGGCTACCAAAAATAGAAGCAATGATTTTACATAGCAAGCTTTCAGGGCAACTTTAGTATCTTCATCAGGCATACTACCTGTAGTAGTAATAGTACGCCTGACAAATAGATCTAAGTTGTCTTGATTCTTGAAAGCTTGCTATGTACCAACATTGCTTGATTTTTTTGGCCATTAAAATGTATCATACTGTGCAGAATCTTATTTTGTTTCTCCTAAGAGCACTAAACTAGTTTTCTACTGGCTAAGGCTCATGCACACAAACATATTTTCTTTCCGTGTCCATTCCGTTTTTTTTTTGCTGACAGTATACGGAATGATTCACTTCAACGGGTCCGCAAAAAAACTGAAGTTACTCTGTGTGCATTCTGTTACCGTATGTCCGTATTTCCGTTCGCAACAAATAGAGCATGTCCTATTATTGTCAGCATTACGGACAAGGATAGTACTGTTCTATAAAGGGTCAGTTGTTCCATTACACAAAATACAGAATGCACACGGATGTCACCTTTACTTTTTGCAGATCCGTTTTTTGCAGACCGCAAAATACATACGGTCGTATGCGTGAGCCCTAACATGGTATCGCAGTTTTTCCTTTTCCACAGATATACAGTACAGACCAAAAGTTTGGACACACCTTCTCATTCAAAGAGTTTTGTTTATTTTCATGACTATAAAAATTGGAGATTCACACTGAAGGCATCAAAACTATGAATTAACACATGTGGAATTATATACATAACAAAAAAGTGTGAAGCAACTGAAAATATGTCATATTCTAGGTTCTTCAAAGTAGCCACCTTTTGCTTTGATTACTGCTTTGCACACTCTTGGCATTCTCTTGATGACTGTGAAGGTTCTCATTTATCCAGGTCATGGTATATATCTGTAAAGAATAAATCAAGGCAACTGGACGTACTGTAGATTTCTTGAAAACGTTTCACTCGTTCTTCCAACAAGCTTTCTCAATTCTGAGTGATTGTACAAAAAATTCTGGGAATAAATATGTAACTTTTTCTGGGACTCCAATTAGGATAATGGTATCAACACCTTTGACCCAATGCTGGGTCTAATTACCAGATGTGGATTCAGTTACATATTTTGTACCCACTCCTGCTTTTGCCTTCCAAATCATGAGCCAATCTTGATACAAAACATTGATCATGGGATAGAGGCCTTATAGATGATCCAAAGACAGGATCTCTTGTGGCTTTCATTTTTCAGTTTTTCTGACAGATCAGGAAAACGACAATATAAACTATGTTAACAAGAACAAACTGGGACACTAGTGTCCCCGGGACAGATTGACGAGGGTGGCAACGGCGAAAGGAGTGAATATTGTGACCCAGTCACACAGTGGAGGGTGGCAACAGTAAGAGGAGTAAACACTGTGGCCCAGTAACAGAGAGGTGAGGGTGGCAACAGTCATCATAGCTGCCCACTCACAAAGTGGTGAGGTGGGGGGCAACAGGAGAAAATGACAGCAAAAGCAGCAGGAGTGTGGCATCAGGTGGGTGGCATCATTGGAATAGGGAAGCATGTGCCTAGGGGTAATTCTTCACAATGTTTTAGTGTGGCAGCACACTGCAGTGAGAACATTACTGCCAGGATGATCTAGTCTGATACATCAGGCACTAGTGTGTAGAAATCCTGTCTGGTCCATTCCTGATTAATCTATACAAAGATTAGTCTCGCAACATTTTTTGTTGAAAGGGGAGTTCTCTTTGAGGTAACTATGCCCCCAACCACACTAAGCACCTACTCTGATGCCATACTACTGGCTGGTCAGGAATGCTTGTACAGGGCAAACTCGGCTAGATGCGGCCAGAATTCAAGTTTGTCTGCTCAGTAGTCCAGGGTATCTTGGATATGGGGTGACAGGGTTCACTCCAAGTATGCCACCTGGTTCAGGATCTGCTCCATATCCTGCTGCTGGAGGGTGGTTTCTTCTGTAGGCAGATGAAGAAACGTGCTTATCAGAGACTGGAGATTCAAGTTACTGCCTGCCCTCAAGCAGTCATGGCAGTGGAGCATGAGCACAGAGGGCCACCCTGGTCAGACCTTCGTGAGAATGGGTGATGGCGTACATAGGCAGGGACCAACTGACTACATAGGATGTCTTGATGGTAGTTGAGTTTATCCTCCCTCTCAGCAGTTGGTAAAAAAGGCCCATATTTGGTTTAACATGATGGAGAGCCAGTAGTCATCCCTCTGCCGAATGATGGTAATGCAGCTGTCACTACACAAGCAACTCAACATACATCTGGCAATTTGTGCAAGGGACTCAGAGGGACTTCCTGCCTCCATCTCCACTACATACTTCCATGGTAAGTTGGGTCATATTCCTAGTCTACTGCATCAACCTCTATCTCCTCATGCTCCTCCTGTCTTCCTGCTCCTCTCTTGTCACTTGTGCAGATAAACCATTTATTTCTGTATATTCTCTGCCTCCCCTGACAGTCCAGCCCCCACAGGGCTCAGGTGGCCATGAGATGTAGGCATCACGTCGTTTCTGCCTGCATCATCAAAAAATTGTTCACGTCTTTCCTCTGTGGAGGGTGGAGTTCCAACGTGTGGAAACGTCACACATGAGGCGACGTTGGGGAACACCATTCCGTCTTTTGCAGCAGTTTCCTGGTAATTTTCTAAATCTCTTGCAGTTGGGTGAAAGATTTCAGGAACTGCTTTACAACCAGATTAAAGATGTGTGCCATGCGGGGAGCATGGGTCAGCCATCCTTGACGCAGCACCAACATAACGTTCTTTCCATTGTCGGTCACCATGTTTCCCGTTTTCAGTTGGCGAGGAGACAGACAAGATTACATTTCTTGTTGAAGGACGTGGAGCAGAACAGTGTGACACCTCCGTGCTCTACATAGGGGATATTATGGAGGACAACTCTGAACTGTGCCTACAGTGGAGGCTGAGGATAAGGTTGAGGATGAGGAGGCAGAGTAGGACAGAATCACAGCTTGAGAATGTGGAGGCAGCTTTGACGTCACCTGGCCAAGTTGCTGGTGTGCCTGGGCAGGAACCACATTTAACCACTGAGCCGTAAAGGACAGATATTGTCTTTGACCCTAGTTACACCTTGACACATTGGCGCTTCCTTGAACTGTACCAGACACCGATAGGCTCAAGGACTTGCCCACCTTCTGCTCATCATATGTGTGCAGCGCTCATACTACCTTTTTGGAGAAGTAATGAAGGCTTGGGATCCATAACTTCTCTGAAATGTGCAGAGTCAACTGCATGGAAAGGGAGATACTGTAGTACCAGCAACTTGGCCAGGAGCATGTTCACCTTCTGCACAGTTGGATAAGTGCACGCATACTGTTGTTTCTTTGCAATAGCCTTGATGAATAATTGCTGGCAACATGCTTGATATGGAGTAGAAGGAGAAGGAAGAGGAGAAGCATCAGGAACAGTAGACAATGGGAAGGAAACACAGCTCCCTTCTGCTGAGGTAGTGGAGCCTTGCCTCCTAGAAAAGGGGTGCAGGCCACTGGGAGATGCATCAGGCTGTACCACAACATTAGCACTACAGTTTTCCCAGGCCATTTTATGGTGATGCTCCATGTTTTGATGCAGAGCTGTAGTGCCAACATTGCACTCTGGCCACTCTTCACCTCATGCCCACAGATTCTACATATGGCGCTCTGAAGTCCTCCAGCGACTTGAAAAATCGAGTAGAGAATTTTACCACTCCATGCTGACTGCCTGCCACTGTCTCTTTGAAGCCGTGCTCCACTAGTTATTTCTGGACAGTTAGGCTCCTGAGTAACAGACGGTCTACCATGGAAACGTTTGGCTTGAGATCTCACACTGATTCCATCCTGCTGTCTCATGGACAAGCTTCCATCCTTATCCCCTGATGATGATGATGAAGCCCTTTCTTCATGTACCTGACCACTTGCAACACCTGCTCCCATGCAACTCTCATCATCCTACTTGCCCTTCTATAGGAGGAAGAAGCAGATTTCTCCTCCAAATCTGGGCTGAGCCATAGTTGCTGACTGTCCTCAATAAGCTCATCCTCACTGAAACACAGAGCAGAACCGGACGCATACAATACTTCCCAAGAAGAAGGAGCAGAAAAATAAAGAGGCAGGACAAGTGGGGAGGGCTTGTTCCTGGGACATGCCAACTAAGTGTGGTGTCAGAGGAACCCAGGACCGCTGGATGTGGGTGTCTGATGTTAGTTGAGATGATGTTGAAGGCTGAGTCAACCATTCCAGGACGACAGTACAATGTTCATTTTAGGACATGGACATATATCATAGTCAAGTATCAAAATAATGCCAATGTGACACCTGACCCTGACCCCTGACCCCTGACTCTGACCCCTGACTCTGACACCTGACCCTGACACCTGACCCTGACATCTGAGTTTGACTTATGGTCTTCATACTTCAGAGTCAAAGTGATAATGAGTTATAGATATATTATATATTTGTATGCTAAATCACACAACCAAAGAATCTCTATTGCCGAGCTTATAGCTCTGTGCCTAAAATGCTATAAGCTAAGACATTACAGCGTTCTATGAGTGCATAGCTGGTAGCTTGGTGGCAATGCTGTTACCCCATGTCCAGGGTTTCTGTGTTCGAAACCTCTTTCAGCCCCTAATTTTTTTTTACATTTTATTAAGGCCTAGATACGAGGCAAATTCAAATGATGTGTGACGCTGATATCTGACTTCCTTCACTTGTCAGGGTCACAAAAACCTTTAGGTTTACTGTGTTTTTGTATGCTACATCACATAGATGAACAAACATCCCAAGCCTCATACAAGGCAAGCTGGCATCTCAGTGGTAATGCAGTTTCCCTATGTCCAGGATTTCTGTGTTCAAAACCCCCTTCTGCCTTTTACATTTTTTACATTTTTATTAAGCCCTAGATAAGAGGAAAATTCAAATGATGTGTGACGCTGATATCTGACTTCCTTTACTTGTCAGGGTCACAAACAGTTTTAGGTTTACTGTGTTTTTGCGATACTACGTCTCATAGATAAAAAAAAATCACCCCCATTGATGTCTAAAGCTATAGCTCAGTGGTGAGACACTTGCTTTGCATGTAGTGTTTGTGGGTTCAAAACTCCTTTCAGATGTTCTTTTATGGCTAGGAGTGCCAGCAACGGTCAGCGCACCTACAAAAAGAAAAAAATGTGCCCTGTGTCCATAATAGGTTAAAGAGGCTCTGTCACCAGAATCAACACTATTAGACCATACATATTGCCTGGTAGGGATGATTATGTATGTTAAATTGCTGCAGAGATATCTGTTTTTATTCATATGCAAATAAACAAACAATTCGAGCACTCAGAGGCGGGGCTGAATATTCTGAGCAATGCTCTGCACCCCCCCCCCCCCATTGACTGACAGGGCTAGACAGCAGACTGACGTCACAGCACAACGGGGACCCGTTGGACACCCTGCACCTGGCAGGATACTGCACGTGCAGCCGTCAGCGCTGACCAGGGTTAATGAGCTGGCATCAGTGTTTTCACCGATGCGGGTGCAAACAGCAGGGGTCCAACTATCAGTGACTGCCAGACCCCTGATCAGAGCACTGTACCTGTACGGCGCTGCGATTTGTGACCGTGTTTCCAGCGACATGCATGAACAGTGCTGGTATCCTACGGGTTAATGACATATTATTCATTATAGTATATGCTATTACAGAAAAAAAAAATGTCTGGGGACTGCAACCTGGGATATCTACATGCAAAGCCATGTATGTAACGTCAAAGCTATAACATTACCACATGTTTTTTTCTATACTTAGAAGCTATCACATAGTACTGTGATCTGTATGATGACATATTGTGTCTGTGAATAAAGCAGTAATATGTAGATCAGCTTTCTGAGCAAATCTCAGTGTGGTGAAGCTATAGCACACTGTGTGTATAATACACATATATACAGTAGATATGTATAATACAGGACACAGCTCTGTATACAGTGACTAATCTACTTTTTCAGGGGTCCCAGAATTACAGTGATTCTAGCTAATATGGAACTGCATACACACTTGAGAGAGGTGGATCAATGTATAAGCCATGTAAGATAGCGGAGGGAGAGCAGACGCACAGTAAGATAATTTGGTTTACTGTGAAGAGGCAGTGAATCTGGCAAGTCTCCTCATCAGCTGCTCCAGAACACGCCCACACTTCCTCCTGCTTGTATTTGCTGGGAGAGCTGGACCATGCCTAACCACAGTGGTCTAGAAATAGATGAAGATACCGTAAATTAGTACCCCTTTACTATAGTGGAAATAGACGAAGATATCGTAAATTAGTACCCCTTTACTATAGTGCTGCCCATGTACTCTTAATAAAATAAAAAAGGACTACTTACATCACACACCACTTGAATTTGTCTCTGATCTAGATAGAGCTCAAAAGAATATTAAATATTAATAGCCTGAAAGGGGTTTTGAACCAATGAACAACACATGCAAAGCAAGTGTCTTACCACTAAGCTATAGCTTCAGTCACCAAAGGTTGTGATTTTTATTTTTTTCTATCTATGAGATGTAGTATACCAAAAACACAGTAAACCTAAAACTGTTTGTGACCCTGACAAGTGAAGGAAGCCAGATATCAGTGCCACACATCATTTGACTTTTCCTCTTATCTAGGGCTTAATAAAATGTAAAAAAAAGTAAGGGGTGAAATGGGTTTTGAAGACATAAACCATGGACACAGGGCAAGAACATTGCCACTGAGCTACCAGCTTGCCTTGCGCGAGTTTGGGATTTTTGTTCATCTATTTTGATGTAGCTTACAAAAACACAGTAACCCTAAAACTGTTTGTGACCCTGACAAGTGAAGGAAGTCAGATATCAGCGTCACACATCATTTGAATTTGCCTCTTATGTAGGGCATAACAAAATGTAAGGCTGAAAGGGGTTTTGGACACAGAAACCCTGGCTATGGGGGCAACAGCTTTACCACTGAGCTACCAGCTTGCCTTGCATGAGTTTGGGATTTTTGTTCATCTATTTTGATGTAGCATACAAAAATACAGTAAACCTAAAAGTTTTTGTGACCCTGAGAAGTAAAGGAAGTCAGATATCAGCGTCATACATCATTTGAATTTGCCTCTTATCTAGGGCATAATAAAATGTAAAAACTTTTATGAGCTGAAAGGGGTTTCGAACACAAAAATCCTGGACATGGGGCAACAGCACTATCACTGAGCTACTAGATATGCACTTGTGCAGCACTCTAATGTGTTAGCTTACAGCATTTTAGGCACAGAGCTATAAGCTCAGCAATAGACATTCTTTGGTTGTGTGATTTAGCATACAAATACATAGTATATCTATATCTCATTCTCACTTTGACTCTGAAGTATGAAGAGCATAAGTCAAACTCAGATGTCACAGTCAGTTGTCAGGTGTCAGTGTCAGGAGTCAGATCCAGGTGTCAGGGTCAGGGGTCAGAGTCAGGGGTCAGGGTCAGGGGTCAGGGTCAGGGGTCACATTGGCATTATTTTGATATTTGACTATGATATCTGACCATGTCCTAAAATGAACACTGTACAACAGGATTAGTTATCAAAACATGACCACTGGATGACACTGGCAGCTCTGGCCTGTTGCTTGGAATGTGGCTTCCATTGCCCCCCCCCCTTCTGCTGCTACTTCTGCCAGCTCCAGCAACATTTTTGCCACTGCTCGCTCCTTTGGAGGGCCCTGGAAACTGACTGTTGGATTTACTGTACAGTAACATTAAGGCTACTTTCACACTAGTGTTTTTTGCGGATCCGTCATGGATCTGCAAAAATGTTTCAAGTTACAATAATACAACCGCATACATCCGTCATGAACGGATCCAGATGTATTGTGTCTTATATAGACATGACACATAGTTTTGTGTCAGAGAAAACTGATCCGTCCCCATTGACTTACATTGTGTGTCTTGCTCCGCACCACATCGCCGAAAAACGCTGCTTACAACATTATTCTTTCTGCGATGGGGGCGCAACCAAACAGAACGGAATGCATTTTACTGCATTACGTTTTGCACAGTTCTGTTATCTCCCTATTGACAATGAATGGGGACAAAACTGAAGCATTTTCTTCCGCTATTGAGATCCTATGACGGATCTCAATAGCGGAATTGAAAACGCTAGTGTGAAAGTAGCCTAACTGTATGCAGTGTCCCACCCTGATGTTAGTGGGGTCCTGTATCTTTAAGCATGTAATGCTGTATGTGTATGTTAGCTTCAAATTCCTATTCCCAGACTGTAAACAAACAATAATACCACTGGATGGTGCTAGGACAAGACAAGAAGGAGAACAGAAGTAGTGCAAGTTAGTGATGTTTGATAAGCAAACTGCACCATGTAGTTGCCAATTTCGCCCCTTGGCTCTGGCCAAGCTGAGGGAGTTTGGAGTAGTTATCAGAAGCTACCTAGCATGGATCAGAGTAAACTGTGGATAAAGAGAAAGTCTAATGGAGATAGCAGCAGTCTCAGCTTATGGGCTCCACAACACGAGTGACAGGGAAAAGTTTCAAAGCACCTTGACACAGCCTGGCAACTCCAAGCAAAATGTTTGGTTACCACATTCCTCTGTGGACAGTGTGGATCTGTTTCTCAAAGCAACCAGCACAAAGAATGGAGCAGAATATTGATGCCTGCTGCTAGGGAGTAGTGATGAGTGATAAGACGCACCTAGGTTTTTGAGGAGGAAAACAAGAAAAAAAATATTTTGAACCAATAGGTGTGCTTTTGGTGGGTTTTGAACTAATTGTGGTCTGTGGATGGTGCACTGTTATGGGGGATCTGTGGATGGCGAACTGTTATGGGGGATCTGTGGTTGACGCACTGTTATGGGGCTCTGTGGGTGACGCACTGATATGGGGGATCTGTGGGTGACACTTATGGGGGATCTGTGGGTGACACTTATGGGGGATCTGTGGGTGGCTCTTATTGGGGTCTCTGGATGTCACTGTTATGGGGATCTGTGTATGACACTGTTATGGGGGATCTGTGGATGACACATATATAGCATCTTATGCTATGTGTCATCCACAGATCCCCTCTATAACAGTGTCCCTGTAGTGAATAGTGTTGATCACGAATATTCGAATTGCGAATTTTAATCGCGAATATCAGCACTTCGAGAATTTGCGAATATTTCGAATATTGCAAAATATATTCGTAATTGCGAATATTCGATTTTTGGGAAAATACCAGTTCATGCGAATTTTTATGCGGAAATTTATATGCGAATTTTATGCGAATTTTCGCAATCAAGAAAATAATGCCTTGAGATCATGAATTCGCGAATTCTCGAATATATGGCAAATATTCCCCCAAATATTCGCGAAATATCACGAATTCGAATATTGCCCCTGCCGCTCATCACTAGTAGTGAATGACCCTCAATACAAGGGGTGGGGGTCGCATCTGCTTTTATAATGACAGCGGGGCCCGTGCAGTGACTGTATTCTACTACACGGGCCCCGCTCACTGTATAATCGTATCTGTATTCTGTAATAGTTAATTGTGTATATACCGGTAATCGTATAATCAGCGCTACTTACAACTACAAGCGCTCGGTAGGTAGCAGAGAGGAGGGAGGAGGCAGGCCGGGAGGACGGGCGCTGGCAGCGCGAGTCACTACGTCATGTGCCCACGCCGCCTGCTTCATTCATAAAGAGGAGGGTACAGTGAGTTGGACATAAGGTTTTAATAGGGACCTGTGAAAAACATTATGGATCTTCCAAGTCTGAGGAAGATCAAGACGGAAGGCAACGGGATTGATGACGGACAAGATCTTGTAAAGCCCAATAAACTTAGAACCCAACTTCCAGGAGGGAACCTTCAGTTTGATATTCTTTATAGACAACCACACCAGATCACCCACATTCAGGTCCGGACCAGGCACACGTCTCTTATCCACCACACACTTATATCTCTCACTGATCCTCTTCAGATTACCCTGAATCTTTTGCCAAATAAATGACAAAGACAAGGAAAATCTCTCCTCATCAGGTAAACCAGAAGACCCCTCTCCAGAGAATGTCCCAAACTGTGGATGAAACTCATATGCACCAAAAAATGGTGACTTATCAGAGGACTCCTGGTGATGGTTATTTAAAGCAAACTCAGCAAGGGACAAAAAAGAATACCAATCCTCCTGATTCTCCGCCACAAAACAGCGCAGATATGTCTCCAGATTCGGTCCGTTCGGTCTGACCATTCGAATGCAGGTGAAAAGCAGAAGAAAATGACAACCAAATCACCAAGCGAGAACAGAAGGCCTTCCAGAATCTGGAAACAAATTGCGTGCCCCTATCAGAAACAATGTCTGAAGGAATGCCATGCAATTTAACAATGTGATCAACAAACGCTTGCACCAATGTCTTAGCATTGGGTAACCCAGGAAAGGGAATGAAATGCGCCATTTTGCTAAAACGGTCCACTACCACCAGAATCACAGTCTTGCCCGAGGAACGAGGCAGGTCCGTAATGAAGTCCATGTACAGATGCGTTTTCAAGGATGGTAAGAAATGGGCAACAGGAGGAGAGGACCCAATGGCCGTGAATGAGGGACCTTGGCACGAGCGCAGGTCTCACTGGCTACCACAAAACCCTCAACCGTCTTACGAAGAGCCGGCCACCAGAATCTCCCCTTCAGCCAAAATGGGCCCGGGTCTTCAAAGTTCCCCCTCTTGGAAAACAACGTGACAGGGCATCCGCCTTCACATTTTTAACCCCAGGGCAGAATGTGACAACAAAATTAAACCTAGAAAAGAACAAAGACCATCTGGCCTGTCTCGGGTTCAGACGCTTGGCCGATTCCAAGTAGGCCAGATTCTTATGGTCGGTAAACATGGTAATAGGGTGTCTGGCTCCCTCTAACCAATGGCGTCATTCCTCAAAAGCTAATTTGATGGCCAACAACTGCTAAATCTCCCACATCGTAATTTCTCTCTGCAGAGGAGATTTTATTTGAGAAAAAGGCACTCGGTCGCCATTTGGCAGGAGAAGGACCCTGAGATAAGACCGCACCCACACCCACCTCAGAAGCGTCCACCTCAACAATAAAAGGTAGAGAGACATAAGGTTGTACCAAAATGGGAGCGGAAGCAAAACTGTCTTTGATACTAGAAAAGGCCTTAAGCGCATCTACCGACCAGGAGGAAAAATCTACCCCCTTTTTAGTCATATCAGTAAGTGGCTTAATAACAGAGGAATAATTCAAAATGAACTTTCTATAATAATTGGCAAAACCCAAAAACCACATCTTCGCCTTCTGATTCTCAGGAAGCTCCCAATCAAGCACAGCGCGGACCTTCTCAGGGTCCATGCGAAAACCAGAAGCGGAGAGAAGAAAACCAAGAAATTTAATCTCCAGAACTGCAAACACACATTTTTCCAGTTTAGCATATAATTTATTCTTCCACAGAATGAGCAGAACCTGACATAGGTGGTCACTATGAGTGTTGAAATCAGGAGAAAAAAATCAAAATGTCATCTAGATACACCAGTACAAATTTCCCCATTAAATGATAAAAAATGCTGTTCACAAAATGTTGGAAGACGGCCAGAGCTTTCATCAAACCAAAGGGCATAACCAAATTCTTGAAATGACCCTCAGGGGTATTGAAGGCCGTCTTCCATTCGTCCTCTTCCCTGACCCTGACTAGGTTGTATGCCCCTCTTAAATCCAACTTAGAAAAAACTTTAGCCCCAACAATCTGGTTAAAAAGGTCTGGGATCAGAGGAAGCGGATATGGGTCACGAATTGTGATAAGGTTCAGCTCCCTGAACCATCTTTTTTCTTAACAGAAAAAAAAACTGCGTCAGCGGTGACTTCGAGGGTCAGATGTGTCCCTTTCTCAGGCTCTCAGAGATATAAGTACGCATAGCGACTCTTTCAGGTTGGGAGAGATTGTATAAACATGATTTTGGCAGCTTGGCGCCTGGGATGAGATTAATAGGGCAATCGTACTCCCGGTGAGGGGGCAACTCCTGGACACCACTCTTGGAAAACACATCCGAAAATTCAGAGAGAAAAGATGGTACAGTCTTGGTAGAAACCTCTGAAAGAGATGCCGTGAGGCAATTCTCTCTGCAAAAGTCACTCCAACCATTTAATTGCCTTGCTTGCCAATCAATGGTGGGGTTATGTTTAGTGAGCCATGGTAGCCCCAACACTAGAGGAGTAGGTAATCCGCTTAGGACGAAACATGACATATCCTAAACATGAGCATCACCTACAGTCAAACGGATATTGAGAACTATGCTTTTTAACGATCTTTGAGAAAGTGGAGCAGAATCTATAGCAAAAACAGGTATATCCTTTTCCAAAGTGCATACCTGGAAACCATGCATTATAGCAAATTGATTATCAATGAGATTGACAGCTGCTCCACTATCTACAAAAATCTCACAAACAATGTTCTTGCTGTCTAGCGCCACCCTGGCAGGAAGGAGAAAACTGGAACTCAAGCAAACGGCAAACCTTTAATTTCCGCATCAACCTTGCCAATAGAAGCAAAAGGAAAGTTTTTAGAGGGGTTTTTTCATTTAGTTTTTTTTTATTACCCTCAGAAAACTCCATGAATCTCCTAAAGAGGCAAACATTAGCCAAATGATTTATACCCCCACAACAGAAACAAACCTCGGGCGGAGTCTGACTAACGACCTGAGCAGACGCATGTAGGAGAGCTCCTCTCCATGCAATCCTGCAACCTGGTTTATCTCGCACTTTAACCCAACAAAGTATGGGGAAAATCGGCAGAAGAATCTCCAGAGACAAAACTGACTCTCCGAAACCGGACCGAGGGGTCTCAGACATGGAGAAGTACCTAAACAAGAAGCCCTCCGGCAGCGTGAGCGGTGCGGCCAAGATGGCGCCGCATGATCCAGAGGACTGGTCACAGGAAGCTGAAGGCGCTACTGGAGAACTAGATGAAGGGCTGCAACAAACGGGCATAGCCCCCATATCGAGGAAGTTTCTCCAGCAGGCCCTTTCATCAGCTATTTCCCCAGTGCTCCTTGATCTTCAGGAGATTAAAACTGATATCAAGCAGATAGGGCACCGGGTGGAGACGCTGGAAGGAAATCAAGCAGCTATACTTACCTTTGCCCGCACCCTGAGAGATAATACTGCTGCTTGCATGGACTCTCTGGACACTGCCTTCTCCCTAATCGAAGACCAGGAGAACCGCAGCAGGCGGAAAAACATTCGGCTGCGCGGCCTCCCCGAGCAGATACAACACGAGGACCTGCCAGAGGCAGCGGCCGCCATCTTTGTCAGCCTTTTTGGTACAGAGAGCGCGGCTGAAATCGAAATTGAGCGTATCCACCGGTCGCTCAGACCGAAACCGAAGGACAATGAAAATCCTAGAGATGTTATCTGTGGCCTGCTGAAATACACTGATACGGCGGCCTTGCTGAGGGCAGCCAGGGAGCAAAAAAACTCAACTACGAGGGGGCCACGATCCTGATGTTCCAGGATTTGGCGCCAACGACACTGAACAAGAGAAGAGCCCTCCGACCTCTTAAAGACCACCTGCGACACATCAAGACCCCATACAAGTGGCTGTTCCCTTTTGGTCTAACGTTTGCGGTCGGGGGCAGAAGGTGCACCATCCGTGTTCCAGGGGATCTAGCTGCGGCTTGGGAGCTACTCCAGACCACCCCGTTAGACATCCCATCATGGCTGCCCTCGGCGGAGACCGGGATACCGCTACCAGAATTACCAGGGGTCCAGAGGTGGTCCAAAGCCGTACCGAAAAGGAAGACTGGCCCCAGACTCCGGGACACCTGAACTCCGCGGCCTAGGGGATTATCCCTGTTGTACGCCGGTTTGTTCCTGTGAGTAACACAAGAGGACTGATGCGATCCCACACTTGCCTTTTTGGTTCTGCAAGTATAATTACGTTTTGTTGTCGCTATGATCAATATGGTTATTAGCCTGATCTGATATTCATAACCTCTAGCATGTTCACTTACTTTACACCCCCATAGCGTGATACTAGAGTCATTACGTGATTCTTATTATGGGTTATGTTATTTAATGCACTTTACTGCGCTGCACCAGGTCTAGCAGGAACCGCTGGTTGTTTGAGATCTGTTTACGATCTTTAGATCCCCCCACATGTTCTACATCAGGGTTATACTAGCGCAGTCCTGGTGTCAGCGCACTAATGTTGAGGCACACATACTGTTTACTCCTTAATAGGAGATGTCAGATGTGCTCCCTCTAAGTTCTGTGGCCTGGCCATATTCCTAGGTTCTGTAAGGAATGATGGCTGTGTTTGGATTCTATGTTGTTCTAGATCTCTATTGTACAATATGATAGGCTGCTGTTGGAGAGTTCCCATGTCTATGCAAGATGTCACTGATTAAATGCACGTCCTTTAACGTAAGGGGGTTCAATACCCCACAAAAAAGATCGCAGGTTATACGTATCTTACGGAAATCCCGCACAGACATATGTTTTTTCCAGGAGTTACACTTTAGGTCCACAAGGGTTCCCACTCTCCAGAAGGGCTATTTTCTCAGCACTTTTGACAAAGCTAAACGAGGGGTGGGTATTGCCATAGCCAAACGTGTACCTTTCAAAATGACAGCCACCCAGTCAGACGCAGAGGGCAGATTTATTTTTGTGAAAGGGGTAATAGGCACTCAACCTGTGACCTTGGCTAGTCTGTATAGCCCCAATAGGGGT
The DNA here is from genome assembly GCF_014858855.1 of Bufo gargarizans. Classification (NCBI taxonomy): domain Eukaryota; kingdom Metazoa; phylum Chordata; class Amphibia; order Anura; family Bufonidae; genus Bufo; species Bufo gargarizans. The sequence goes on from NC_058084.1 coordinate 263,617,096, forward strand.
CAAAAAGCCTGGATTTCGCAAACTTTGCAGACACTGAAAGCTTTTGCTGAGGGGATCTGTATTGTTGGCGGGGACCTTAATGCCGCCCTGAATCCCATTATGGACACCTCAGACGGTTCCACTCAGCAAACCCAGAAGACTTTGGGCCTTATTAATGCTCACATTGCGGATGCTAAACTAATAGAGGCTTGGCGCTTGGTACACCCCAATGATAGGGACTATACTTTTTTCTCTGCCTCCCATAATGTTTATAAAAGATTGGACTACCTTCTGATCTCAAATTCATGCATAGATATGGTTGATCAGGCAATGATTGAGCCCATCACGATCTCAGATCATGCCCCTGTCTCGATGGTAATACACATCTCTAGCTTACCTTCCCAGAGTAAACAATGGAGACTTAATGAAACATTGCTGGACAAGAGGGAGGTAGTAGAAGCATTGTCACAGAGGCTGTCGTGGTTTTTTAGGGAGAACTGAACGCCGGATGTTTCTCAGGCAACGGTGTGGGAAGCACACAAATCTGTAATGAGGGGAGAATTTATAGCCTTAGGTTGTAAAGTCAAAAGGGAGAGACAACAAACATTACATTCTCTACTCAAACAGATCACGGAGCTGGAAGCTATTCATAAAAGGTCAAAAGCTTTAAAAGCTCAACAAGAGCTCCTCCTCCTGAGAGCAAAACTGAAGGATCACCTTAATGTCTGTCATGCTAAAGCGTATCAGTACGCCCAATTTTGCATGGAGACAGGGGCTCGAAGTTGATGTTGGCACTTATCAAACAAAGGAAGGATTCTATGTATGTTCCTAGCATAAAATCATTACACAGGACTGCAGACATAGCTAAGGAATTTCAGAAATTTTACTGAGACCTATATGGGCTGGATAACTGCGCTAACCGCTCAGATCTAACTGCGGATTCTGTAATTGATGATTTCCTGTCACACTTAAAATTGCCCCAGCTTAGCAGAGAAGAAGGGACCTCACTAATTGCACCGGTCACTGACGAAGAGGTAGGGAAGGTCCTGAAGTCTATGCCCATGGGGAAATGTCCAGGGCCAGATGGATTTACAGTGGGATACTATAAGAAGTTTGCTGACATTTTAGGCCCGCAGCTCACGAATTGGTGTAACTCTCTCCTTACAGGTGGGCAACTTCCTACCCAATCCCTAGAAGCTACAGTGACTATCCTGCCTAAACCTGGAAAGGACCACACACTCTGCGGGAGTTATAGGCCCATATCTCTAATAAATGTCGATATTAAGATTTGGGCCAAAATCCTAGCCTCCCGTCTCAGCTCCTTCCTCCCTAAACTGATTCATCCTGACCAAGCTGGTTTTGTACCGGGAAGAGAGGGGAACCATAACTCCTGCAGAGTCGTCACGGCCATTCAATGGGCAAGGAAGCAAGGTACACCCCTGACATTTCTGAGTGTGGATGCGGAGAAGGCCTTCGACCGGGTAAATTGGAACTTTATGAGGAAGATATTGCATAGATTTGGTATTCCTGAGCAATTTAAAAAGGCGAGCATGACCCTGTACACCAATCCGAGTGCTAAAATTTGAGTAAATGGTACTTTGTCACCATCTTTCCCCATTCATAATGGCACCCGACAGGGCTGCCCCTTATCCCCAGCTCTCTATATTTTGGTGATGGAGACCCTTCTCCAAGCCATTAGAGATCACCCTGGTATAAGAGGGGTTAGGGCCAAAAATGACACAATTGAATATACCAATGTCGCCTATGCGGATGATCTCTTGGTAATGGTTTCCAACCCGGTCGAGGCCTTCCTGCATCTTCTCTCCCTATTCAAACTATTTGGCAAAGTCTCTAACTATAAAGTGAATTACGCTAAATCGGAGGCTATGAACATTACGGCCCCGTCAAAGAGTGTGTTCTCCCTTAAAGCCACGACACCCTTCATCTGGCAAACTTCCCATATTTCATACTTGGGAATTAAAATCCCGTCCGATCTGAGGACCATATTCCAGCTGAATTACATCCCCCTATTGTCTGACGTGCAGCGCCTACTAGGATGGGGAGAAAGAACCTGTTAAAGGCCTTTGTGCTTCCTAAAATACTTTGTCATGCAAATGCTGCCTATCTTCCTCCCCTCCTCATTTTTTACGCAGATACGGAGACTGTTCTCTGCTTATTTATGGGGAGAGAAGGGAGCTAGAATAGCGCATAACAGACTGATTTTACGGAGGACTGAGGGAGGATTTGCATTGCCAGATGTACAGTTATATTATCGCGCAATTCACCTTAGAAGATGGATGCAACTTCACATCCCTAACTGCTCAACGTTAGGCACTGCCTTAGAGACGCTCCAATTATCTCAATTGCAGAGAGCCGCATTGTGGGGTTTAAATTCTACGTCCCTGCACAACCATACGCTGCTTAAGGGCACAAGTCTGGTGATTAAGCAACTTAATAGGGACCAAAGTTTACTGGGTAATCCCTCTTTAGTCATGCCAGCAGATTTAGCCCCCTACTCAGTGAAACCTATGTTAGCAAATACTCCCCCAGTGTGGAGTAACCTTAGAGACTTCACCACCGCGGTGTTCTTAGATGAGGCCTTGGGTAGATTACCAGCTGAGCACCCCCTACATCAGACTATGAAATCCTAGGTTTAGCAGATCTTAGGTCGGTCAGCAAGACCCTATTGCATAAGAAAACTCATGAAAGGGAGCGGACATGGTTTGAGAAGATCCTGTCCTCCAGCTCACCACATAGTCGATTGATCTCACTATTCTACCTAGGCTTGAACGTACCCCGCACTAATGATTTACCATCATTTTTGAAAACCTGGGAGATAGAATTAGATAGGACCTTTTCTGAAACAGACGTCCTCCGTCTATATGCGCACTCGCACGGCTTCTCCAGGTGCGTCAAGGTACAGGAGCATTCCTTTAAGGTACTCACTCAGTGGTATATGACGCCAAAACATTTGTTTATCAGAGGTCTTAGCTCTAGTGATCAGTGCTGGAGATGTAAGGCTGAAGAGGGCACCCTTTCACATATTTTTTGGTTTTGCTCTAAGATACAGCCATTCTGGGCTGCAGTATCTACAGCCCTTAATTCAATTATGCATACGGACATACAACTGTCTCCTGAATTGGTCCTACTATGGTTGCTCAATAAAGCACTCTCCCCCTCTAGAAGCAGCTTGGCCACACAATTGATTCAGGCAGCGAGATTGATAATACCTCGGCGGTGGCTAAGTGCTGAACCCCCAACCTTCCTTCAATGGGTGAATAAGGTAGACCACATACAACGTCTCGAGGAGCTAGCCAGTTGGGAAACCAGAGCACACGAGAAACATGTCAAAATGTGGAACCCTTGGTTGTGTTTTCGTATTTCGCCCCCAGTGGAAGCTCAATAAAGGTCAACTGACCCTGTCATCCCGTACTGCTTTGCATTACCTCCAACATCATGATAACTTATACTTCCATATGATGTACTTAGAGATCTATATTGTTAAGATTGTTTTAGTGAGGCCTGTTGCCTCACTGTTCACCATCAGGTCATAAAGACCCCATAAGCTAAGTGACATATGCATATACACATTGCTACAGGTGTAGGCTATGTCGTCACAATGATTTATACGTGCCTTTATATGTGTCTGTTGTGGCGCATTATCTTCTGCTTTGTACTGTGATTATGGCTCTTAGTTTTTCGTAATAACTGTTCATGCTGACAGCACATGTCTGTGGGGATGTGCCTATCCTCTATGTTCGATATCCTGATTTGCACTTTTACGAACTTGTGACAATGTATGTAAGGTCACTTTTGGATCATTTGCTTGATCTTTTTCAATAAAAAGAAAATTGACAAGAAACAAACCCTCCTCTGAGAGCTGAATCCTCTACTATCAAGCAAAGCAAACCCAGCTGCATGGTCCCTGCTCAGAGGGGATTGAGACAGACTGAGACCCCTGCGCACTGAATAAGACAGCCCCACTGTCCTTGGGCTGAATATGACAGGAAGGAGTAGTCTCTCCTCTCTCTCTAAGATGCCTGTCAATACAAACAGCTAGAGACATGGCAGGCTCCAACGAGGCAGGTATCTCATGAAAAGCAAAAGCATCTTTCAATCCCTCCGAAAGACCATGGCAAAATTGACTTCGGAGTGCAGCATCGTTCCAACCAGTAGCAGCTGCCCATCTCCGAAATTCAGAACAATATATCTTTGCGGACTGTTTACCCTGGCATAAAAGATGCAGTTTAGATTCAGCCCGAGCAATGCAATCCGGGTCATCATATATCTGCCCCAGGGCTACAAAATATTCATCCACCTATCGGAGGGGCTGTGCCCCCACCGGCAGCGAAAAGGCCCAAAGACTGAGTGTTATACCTGAGCAGCGAGATGATGATCCCCACCCTCTGCTCCTCATCACCAGAGGAATGGGGAAGTAGGCTAAAATGAAGTTCGCAAGCCTCTTTAAAACAAACAAAATTTTCACTACCCCCGGAGAACGTATCCGGAAGCGAGATCTTAGGCTCGGAACAAACTCCATGATTGCAAGCAGAACCGGTCACCTGAAACTGAGACACAGTTTTACGGAGATCTGCTACCTCCAGTGAAAGACCTTGCATGCAGTCAATCAAGGCTGAAACCGGATCCATGCTTAAGATGGTAATGGGGGTTTATAATGTCACGGATGATGTTGCAGATAGCTGGAAGTAATGAATAAACGTTTGACCGGCTTGATCCCAAACTAAGGAGCATATAGGTGACCCCTATAAAACCCTAAGAGCTCACCCTGACTGCTAAGCACATACAAGGGTCTCAAAGGTATACGATTGTATGCCCACGTACCTAAGACTGTGTGACACCTGAAAACCCTATAATAGTGAGGGGACACGACCACCAGCTCCCTGCACTTCATATGGAGGGAGTCAGGGTCACCTAGAATCAAGCCAGCAAGGAAACACAATACATGAAAGGACTTATCTGAACAAGCAGCAGCAGAAGCCTCCAGCACTGAACACTTCATCCAGTAAGTAGTATAAACCGCAAAGTGAGGCAGTATGGGAGGGAATATAAAGGAAAGAGGATTAGTCTAAATAGGTGACACCTGAGAGAAGGAAATGAGATGAGAAAGTGAAACCAAAACAAAGAACATCATGCAAGAGGTAGAGAAGGACGTATGTCAGACCTTCTCACAGAACTGGCAGTGACAATTAGGCCCACAATGTGCCAGAGCTAAGCCCAGCTTGGATTCCTGTAGCTCTGTGCGAGCAACTCCCACATGGAGCTTTTTCTCCACAAGGCGAGTACATAAAATCACAGTGGTGTGCAAGATCTGCAGGATAAAAATAAGCCGTGGCCATTCAAACACACTCATAGCTCCCTGCTTCACCTTTTTAAAAAATGCCCTGGCTTGCGCAAGAGGCTGTCAATGTCCAGAAGACTACCCCTCTTTTCAGCCATTCTCACGTAGTGAGAAATGCTCTCCTGGACTTGCAGCATCAGAAAGCTCTGCAGCTACACTGTTTAATCAGTGACGTTCCAGTTCATTGGAATTCAACGTTGCACATGCTAGAGCATCTGTAAGAGCCATTGAAAGCCGTGAACGATTTGGTCACACACCAGACCCCTCAGCAGGGAGCATGTGTTGTTTTCAGGTTGGGCAGTGGCAGCTCATGCCGTTCATGCTGCAGTTGTCCCTCATCCCCCTCAAATGTATTTTTGAAAAGACACTGACTGTCATGCAATAGGTGTCCATCCTGTAACATTTGGGGATCCTGAATGATAAACTCCCAAGGGGGGGTGCTGCCACTTGAGGAGGAGGAAGAGGAGTTGGTGTTGGAGAAGCAAGAGAATGATGATGATGATGATGATGATAATGGTGACACTGGCCAATCGTCTCAGTGGGGGGCAAAGGTGGGGAAAGACCTGGCTCCTTAGGCACACTGGCCAGAATGGAGACCTGTATGTTTGCTTGATTATGCAATGACAGGCCGATCAGGTAAACCAATCAGTCTGATGATTACTTGTTAGCCATGCTTTTAGACCCTCGCTATCAAGGCAAAAAGGGGGAATGTTTCCCTCTCTCTTAAGGGAAGGACAAATGAAGTTATAACCAGGACACACTGTGTATGCAGCTTGCCACAACTTAGGGCGAGCAGCCAACCATCGTGTTCTGTACTGGTGCTGCTGCTACCGTACCTTCATTATGCTACCACCTCTGTCATGCTACTGCTGCAGCCTGACGGCCATCATCTTCCGTATGACTGCTGTTGCCTCCATCATGCTGCTGCCTACCAACATGTACCATATGGATGCTGCTGCAGCCACTGTTGCCTCAGCTGCTGCTGATCCTCGCTGCTAAGCCCCTACTGACACCACTATTATTAACGCAAAGTATCTGCCACCGTTACCACTACTACTATCACTATTACTGCTATTACTGTCCATACACAGCAGTTCCACTGCCTTATATGTTCCATGCCATGATGCTTCTGCTGCCACTACTTTTACCACCGCATGCCACTATATTTGTACCCTTTCCATTTCCACACTGCAGTGTTACTGCTCCCAATTTAAAGGGAGAGTTTTTTTAGGCTTGTTAACAATGAGCCACTTTTTTTTCTGACACGCAGTAGTATGGGCAGGCATTCTGATCCTGTTAAGGCATAATTTTTTTACACTTGGTCCTCTAAGTCTCTTTATTATTATTATTATTTTTTTTTATCGCTTAACACTGTTTGTATTTAAACATCATCTGTACCCGATATGGGCCAATTTTTGGAAGCTTTGGAATATTAAAAAGCATAACATGTGCCAGCACTGTGTGTTTTTAAACATGCTGTATGTTAACGCTGTATGTTTGAACGGAACGGAAAAACAGAAATACAGAAACGGAAGGCATATGGAGTACATTCCGTTTTTTTGCCGATCCATTGAAATGAATGGTTCCGTAGATGGTCCGTATATGGTCCGTATACAGAACACAAAAAATGGAATGGAAACGGAAAAATAAATGTTCGTGTGCAAGAGGCCTAATACAGACTTAACAGGTACACCCTTCTCAATCAGCAACTATTCAGAAAAAATAACCAAAATTAAAACTTTAGCAATAATAGCTAAATTAAACTCATCAAAATAAAATAGATTTTTTTTTAAAGTTTTTTTTAAGGCAAGAAAAGTAAAATACAAAAATATAGTTTAGAGGAGATTGGAGGTGACAAGATGTTACTGTAAATAGAGAGGGATATTGCCATAAAAATTCATCAGCAAAAATGTAGGCAATATAAAGGTATAGTAGCCTGCATTCTGTTTGTGGCAAAGTAGATATAAGTTTTCATTTACAGTATTAACATATTTCTATTGCTGGACCTTATGGATTTCTTAGTAGTTTTATTTTACTGGACTTCACAGCTGTATAGTAGTCACTGCTGCCTCTAAGGTAAATTACCCAATAATGTGTTTTTTCTTTGGGTAATGACATGAATTCACATAATGACAGTAATTGGCTTAAAGAATGTTGCAAGCAAAAAAATATACAAAAAAAAAACAAAAACTCTCAGATTCCTTTTGAGGGGAAAATTGATTATATTGCCCATGGCAATTTGGTAATATTTCTTGTCTGTCTTTCTCCTCATATCCTAACTTCCATATACATAGACACATGACCCTTATCAGCCAATAGAAGCTCACAGTCCCTTAGTCTCCACATACATACAGTTTTACACCAGGTTTCCATAACAACCCAGCCATTTTCCTTCACTGCTGTAGATCAGCTTTAAAGGGGCAGGCGCTATAGATGACAATGTTAAGGGAGCGGGGTGCTATGGAAAAGGGGCACTTGCTGTGGAGGTCTCTGTTGAGGGGACTGTAACCGATGGTCAGTGTTAAGGGGCGGGTACTGTAGAGTTTACTGTTAAGGGGATGGGCCCCTGTGGAGGTCACTCTCAAGGGGGTGGAGTGCTGTGGAACTCACTGTTAAATGGGCAGACTGCTTTGAAAGTCAAAGTTAAGGGGGTGGGCTGCTGTGGAGGTTGAATTTTAAGAAGGTGAGGCACTGTGGGGGGGGGGGGGGTCAGTGATAAGGGGTCGGGGGTGTAGAGGTCACTGTCGTGAGCAGGGTACTATAGATGTAACTGTTAAGGGGGATACTGTTGATATCTTTTAACGACACACACAAACAATAAATGAAATAGATAAAATATACACGTGCAAAGCCGGTTCCTTCTGCTAGTGAAGAATAAAGTTTGGAAAGCACTGATCTAAATTTGTTAATTTTATTACATATGTAAAGTGCAGGTGAATAGTACTACGCCTCAGATGAAGTGCTGCTAGTCTGAGCTTAATAGTTTTGCAGATATGTGTGTGCAATATTAGTGTTTTTATCCTTAAACTTTAAGTAAACCTACGGAATTGTAACTCAGACAAGTAACATAATGCACAAAAGAGACAGTTAAAAGACTACTTCAACAGTTTGTTAGTATACATGTCCTGTAGGTATCATACACATTGACAGAATACTTCTGCCTGGCATATCTTTGGATCCTGTTCAATTTTTCTAGACAGTTCTCCAGCACTTATCAACATGCTTCAGGGATGTTAAACTTTTAGTAGCTGAAGTATGTGTGTCCTGTTTGATCTTTAGCCTGCAATGCAATGGACATAGTGTATCGATAAGGCGCTTTATCTTCTGTCTGCTAGTAGCTCAGTAATAATGATTCTTGACAGTCTTCCTGTGGAAAGCAAACAGAGGAGAACATTAAGTTTCAAAGATTTACAGGTAGCTGCACAGTAAAAGGTGTTCCCACCTAAAACATCCAATAATGGTATATTAGGGGATTTTTTACGATCTTTGCTGAAAAGCCGACATTCTCTGAATCTGTACAGACACAAATACAATTCTGTATGTAACTGATTTCCATCCATTTCCAATCCACCCTGTGATAACTCCCTTTAGTCATAAATTTAAACAGGAATATCATAATAGATAGGATTTCTGATATAACAAAGATCAGGACACAACTTTTAGCCCGTGAAACTATTCAGGCAGAAGAGTAAAATTTGATAAATTGCTACTAATAACATATTTACTCAACAAACATAGTAGGAAATTATTTATAGATGTTCCTGCTCCTAGGTGAGTAAGGGCCCGAAAATTAACATACACACATATCAAGTCACTGACAGTAGCATAGTTGCACACTATTTGTCAGTCAAAAGCTTGACAGTAAGTTTATAAAAATGGGTGTCTGGATGGATTAGCCTAACATACATTATACAATAATGTACGGTATATCAGCTATGAAATTTTTCTGGATATATGAATAGTAGCTTAAATTAGATAATATGTTCATTGAACAAGGACAGGGATATAAAAGTAAAAATAAATAACCTAGGTATAACCTTTTGACGTGCTAAAATATGAAAAAACTGCTAAGCTGAATGTATTTATAATTTCCAGTAGCTAGACAGTACAGCCAGCATATTGGTGGTATGCAAGAGTAAAATGAGTTATACAATTTTTTTTTTACTCTGTAGAGGGATTTAACTTTGTACTAAAATAGGAAAGAAAAAGGATCCTATCCACCTGTATGTACCCAGTACTCTTTGCGTTCATTAATTGTTCACTCTAACTTCCGTAAGTACAAAAACAAAGTGCAAATACATTATGCATTACAATAGTCAGTAATCAGTGGTCGATTGAGCAAAAAAAAATTATTGTGTGCATTCATGCCATTGATACTGCAAACCCAAAACAAGGAGAGACATCCAGCTTCCCATAGGAAAAGTGACAGCCTTTATTCTTTAAAATGATAATATATCAAACGACACAGTACAGACACACAACATTAGGGTCTACGCATTTCAGACCCGTAATGATACTGCAAGCACAAGAAGTGAAGTTACTTATGGATGAAACCACAATCTTTAGTTATACTTACCCACCTGCTCCTCCAAAGAGGCATAGCATGTGCTTTTTGAGCTTCAAGCCACAGAACCTGCTAACAATGTTTTCAAGTGTAACAAGGTTTTGCTGAGTACTGCAAAATTACAGAGAAGTGTCGAAATTACAGATGAATGTATAGTTTAAAGAGGACCTTTCATGGTTTTTACTTATTCTAGATAAATACCTTTACTTGTGGGGTACCCCCTGCTGATGCTGCCACCCTGCCTGTTTTTTTTTTTTAATATTGCTCCTGCGCCCCGCTGTGTCCCCCCCCCACCCCTGTAGTTTTCCTGCTTAGTATGTTAATACTGAGCATCGGTACAGGGAGGAGGAGACGCCAGGGTTTCTCAATGGGTGTCTCCTTCTCCCTGGCTGTGCCACGATCCAATCACAGCGGAGAGCGTCAGAGGCAGGGAGAGGGTGAGGTTTATTTTTTCTCCCTAACTGTGACGCTCTCCGCTGTGACTGGATCGCAGCACAGCCAGGGGGAAGGAAACTTCCATTGAGAAACCCTGGCGTCTCCTTCTCCCTATACCGATGCTCAGTACTAACATACTGAGCGGGAAAACTATAGGGGGGCACAGCGAGATGCAGCCTGTTTAAAAGAAACAGGCAGCATCAGCGGGGGTACTCCACAAGTAAAGGTATTTATCTAGAATAAGTAAAGACCATAAAAAGGTCCTCTTTAACACTAGGCCATAGTTCAACACAAGGACATAAGAACCAAAGTGTAAGAGATTTGTCTTGTGCATTGTTTGCTTGATTCTAGAAAGTTCTCCAATTACAACAATCAGGGGTTGGAAATGTAAATTCCTATTTACTGTTTCTTTTTTTTTCCTTTTTTTTTTCTTTTAATGTTCACACCCTTTTAAACATGTGCTCTATGGACAATGCTACTATGTGAGTGTCATGTGCAATGTATGCATGCCTTAAAGAGCCATTTTAGCGTGAATTTGCACTACATGCAAGCATGTTGCATATTTGGAAGCTCAGAATCTGGATCTAAACATGCAGAAACATTGTAAACCTGGAGAGTGGCTTAGACCACACTGTGCAAACAGTGGCTGGGGTTAGTGAAATGGAAGTGGGTGGAGGAGGGAAAAGTCAGGACTATGGGATAAGTAGTTAGGTTAATGTTACAAGAAGGGGTAGAGGAAAAGTGCCAGGGAGGTTAGTTCTGAGATCGAATGCCTAGTAAATATGCCTGCTTGGCTGATATTAGGGACAAAAGCCCTAGGCCCTAGGCCAGCAACACTACAGCAGGGAATTGCTCATTGCAACCAGGAGGATGATTGTTGTAGGAAGGATGGGAAGAGGAGAGCATCAAAGGTCAGACTGGTGCTGGTGGTAGAGTACTCTACTAGGCAGATAGACAGGGTCATCTCTTGCCAAGACAATAAATGACAAACAGTGTGTTGTCTTCCAGGTCCTTGGGTTTGGCATATTGCAAATTGGATACACAGATTGCTGGGTGTGGCTTGGGAAGATTCGGTGGTCATGGTACACATTGGTACCAAGGGCAAAGTCAGGGGAGGATAGAAGGTTCTTAAACATGATTTTAGGGAACTAGGAGAGAAGCTCAAGTTCTGGACCTCCAAAGTGGTGTTTTCAGAAATACTACTAATGCCATGAGCACGAAAGATTGCGAGACTTTAGGAAGTTAAATAAATGTTTCAGAAGCTGGTGCAGTAAGGGAAGGCTTGGTTTCATGGAAAACTGGGCTGACTTCTTTGTTGGCTACAGGCTCTACAGTAGGGACGGGCAGCACAATAATGGGGAGGGTGCAGCTGTTCTGGGGGGAAAAATGGTTAGCCAGCTGGAGGAGCTTTTAAACCAAGAAAAGGGAAAGGGAGGGGGCCATACTAATAAGGGGGTAAATAGTGTAGATAGAGAATGGGAAATAGAAGGGGACAATGGAGATTTAGTGGGGCTGGGGTTGGTGAGGAAAGTAAGAAGATGACATAACTGTACAACCATGAAAAACAGAGCTGCTGGTGACATGGACCTGTTAAAACCGACAATACCCCCAAAAATCCCAGATATTCATTTCCCGGCAACTAAATGTGGGAAATTAAATAGTAAATTAAAATGTTAGTATGTTAACAAATGACAAAAGTCTAGCAAGCAAAATGGGGAAGCTGGAGTCTATGGTACTGGAGGAACACATAGATTTAGTTGGTGTTGCTGAGACATGGCTGGACTCTTCTTATGACAGGGCTATTAACATTAAGGGTTTTACCGTTTTTAGAAAATACAGGGTCAGTAGAAAAGGCAGTTGTGTGTGCCAGTATGCGAGGAGCAATATGAAGGTGAGTGTGAAAGAAAACAGTGAGGATCTTGAATCCTTATAGGTGGATTTACGAAATTAAATAAACTCTGAAAAAGTTAACTTAGTGTAATCTATAGACCACCTAACATCACAGAGGACATAGAATTTCAGCTGTATAAATAAATAGAGTGGGCTGCACAGTCTGATACAGTGGTCATAATAGGGGATTTTAACTTGTTAGATATTCAGTCTGGTAATGGTTCTGCCTCAGTTGCTAAGGGGAGAAAATTTCTTAACTTGCTGCAGGACCACTTTAAAGGGTCAGTTAGTAGAAGATCACACTAGAGGAGATGCTCTTTTGGATCTAGTAATTTCTAACAATGCAGAGCTTGTTGGAAATATTACTGTTTTAGAGACACTAGGTAACAGTGATTACAATATACTCATATTCCCCCTGAACTGTAAATCAAATTCTGGCAGGGCATAAACTGGGAGCAGCTACTGTCACATAATAATAATGAGGATAAATGGGACTGTCTAAATCCACATTGGGCAATTGCGCTTCAAAATCTATTTCTGTAGGTAACAGGTATAAATGGCTACAACTAAGCCCCAAATGGCTTATAGCTACTGTAAAAAGGGCAATAAATTACAAAAAAAGAACATTTAAAAAACACAAATCTGAGGGGTCAGCTATAGCCTTTTAGATTTTCAAAAGGCTTAATAAAATATGTAAAAAGAGATACTATCTGCAAAAATAGAAAATGAACAGCAGTTAGGTTTCCAAAATAACGGAAAAGGGGGGTGTCACTGAAGATAAGAAAATTACAGAGCTACTAAATTTGTTTTTTTCTGCTCCATATATGCAACAAAAAGGAGCTGATATTGGTAGTTCTAGGGCCATTAGTACATCCAGTACTAACTCTAGACATGGTCCAAGCTAAGTTAAATAAGTTGACTGTGAATAAGGCTCCAGATGTATTACACCCAAGAGTTCTTAAAGAACTAGGTTAGTCATTGCTGTGTTTATAATTTTTTGAGATTCTCTAGGGACTGGTAAAGTGCCAAGTGACTGGCACAAGGCAAATGTGGTGCCCATATTCATAAAGGGTTCAAGGGTTCAAGCTGTTCCACAGGTAATTATAGACCAGTAAGCTTAGAAAGTATAGTTTGTAATTGGATTGAAAACTGGCTGAAGGCTAGAGAGTCGTGGTCAATGATTCCTATTCAGCCGGGTTATATGTGGTGTAACCCAAGGTTCAGTGCTGGGTTCCCTATTATGTAATTTATTTATTAACAACTTCCAGACCACCCATTGACATGGGGTAATATGTTTATCTCTGATTGGATGTTTTAGAACGTCTTTTCAGAGATTGCTGCTACAGACTAATTGTTCAACTGCTTTGCCGAGAGCCTGCTGTTAGTGACTTCAAGGCACCCCAAAGAGAAATCGGGGACCATTCCTTGGTGTCCTTGCCTTCTAGATCTCTGAATACACATCGCTGAATGAGCGCTGTGTATACAGATCAGTAAGCAATGTGCTGCTTCCGTTTTTGGGGGTCACTGTTCTGACGAATCAGAGAATGGGCAAACTAATATCGGTCAGGACGATTCGCGAACGCGATCAAATGCTTGTGAACCGCAAGTTCGCAGCAGGCCCCATTCACTTTAATGGCAGGCAAACCTGAAAAACCTTCAGTTCATATTTGCAGCCACCAAATACTTACTAGAAGTGCACAAATAGTCCCACAACATGGACAGTGACATACCAGAGGGGGAACAATGGCAAAAATTCCCACATAAAACATGCATTTTAGTCTGGAGTCTAGAAAAAAATTATTTTAGGCCACTGGAGTACAGGCCCCAAACATTAGGCAATCACCGGACAGAAAAAAATCAAGTGATTATGTGGCTGAAGGTATATTAGATTGTCATTGGATATCAATTTTACTTCAGGCCAGTGGAGTACAGGCCCAAAATTTTTTTTCATTCAATGTACAGAAAACAACAAGTGATTATGTGCCTGAAGGTATATTAGACGGTCATTGGATATTAATTTTACTGCAGGCCAGTACAAATACATGTCAAATATATATGTTTAAAAGAACAAAAAATATAAAATTGGATTAAAAACATGGCTAACAAAATCCCCCTCTTGAAAAAACCCCAAATGATAATAGTTGAAATTCGATAACACGTGGTTATCACAGGTGTTGAATTCCTCCTATGTCCCAAACATTAGGCATTCACCGGACAGAAAAAGCCTTTTATGCCGCTGTATTTACATAAGACAGGGACAATTATTTATTCTGTGTGGTGGCAGAAATGTGTGAGCTTGCATTAGGAAATTCAATTAAGGCCGAATGCACACGGCCGTTGTTCACACAACGGCCGTGTGCATTCGGCCTAAATCCAAGCATCATTAATTTTTAAAAATGTGTAGTAGTCCACACTGTTGTGAGCTAGGCGAGTGTGCTTATCGGTCACGATCACCCCTGCTGCGCTAAACGTCCTTTTGGACAGGACAATCGATGAGGGGCAAGTCAAGAGTTCCATGGCAAATTGTGCCAGCTCTAGCCACAGGTCAAGCCTGCACACCCAGTAGTCAAGGGGTTCCTCGCTTCTCAGAGCATCTACGTCGGCCGTTAACCAGATGTAGTCGGACACCTGTCCGTCTAGGCATTCCTTGAGGCTGGATCCGGAGGGCGGCTGTTGATGGGTTGGCTGCAAGAATGATCTCATATCCGAATTGACCAACACATCTTCAAACCGCCCTCTTTTTGCATTTGCGGTAGTATTGGTACTAGCAACAGTTTCACTGTGGGTGGAAATTTCTCTGCCAGCAGCCGCAACAGCAGAATGCAGCATCTCTCAAATCAAGGTCTGGAAATGCTGCATTGTGACATCCCTCTGTGATGCTGGTAACATGTCCGCCATTTTGTGTTTGTACCGGGGGTCTAAGTACGTTGCCACCCAGTACTGGTCCTTGCACTTTATGCTTTTTATACGGGGGTCCCTCTTCAAACAATGGAGCATGCAGGTCCCCATTTGCACTAAATTGGAAGTGGTAGAGCGGCCTGGCCTCTGCTCATCGCCCAGGAGAATGTCGTCCTCGGTCTCCTCCCCAATCCACGGACAACACCAGGGATCCCAGAAAAGTTTAAATCTTGCTCTTCTTGCTTCTCCTCCTCCTCCTCCCACCAGGCACCATCCTCCTCTGACTCCACTCCATACTCCTGCTGACTTGTCTCAGATGGAGACGCCCCCCCCTGGGAATTCATTCAGCATTGTGACTTTCTCATCTTCCTGCTCCTGCTCCCCGATGGCTTAATCAATGACACGATGCAATGCATGCTCCAGAAAGAAGGCGTAAGGTATGATGTCACTGATGGCGCTCTGGCTGCAACTGACCAGTTTGGTGATCTTATAAAATGGTTGCAGAAGTCTGCATGCGTCGCGCATGAGCAGCCACCGGCATGGTGAAAAAAAACAAGCTCCCTAATACCTGTCCTGCCACAGAGTTCGTACAGGTATTCGTTAACAGGCACATTTCTGCTGGAGCAGGCTATCAAGCATATACAAGGTGGAGTTCCAGTGTATTGGACAGTCACAAATCATAGTTCTGATGGGCAAGTGGTGTTGCCGGTGAACATCAGCAAGGCGAGCCATGGCCGTGTAAGATCTTCTAAAATGGCCAGAGATTTTCCTGGCCTGCCGCAAGACGTCAAGGACCCTGGGGTTTTTGGCAACGAATCGATGCACGACTAAGTTCAGGACGTGTGCCATGAACGGCATGTGTGTCATTTTGTCCTGTTTCAGCACGCTCAGCAGAATGGCACCGTTTTCGCACACCACTTTACCAACTGTCAAATTGAGCGGTGTTAGCCACTGATCTGCCTGTGACTGCAGAGCTGAAAGGAGTGCAGGAATAGTGTGGCTCTTAGCTTCAATACAAATGCACTATATAGATAGTATATTATAGGCATTTCAAGTTTTTTGGGGGGGCAACTGTTATATCACACCAGTTGCAATTAGTTGTTCCAATAGCGTTTGTCCCTCTGTATAGCTGTGGTAACAAAGTATAACCGCACACAACTGCTACACAATACAAATGTACTATATAGAAATTATATTATAGGTATATCACACCACTGCCTCAATCAGTTTTTTGAGGGGGCAACTGGTATATCACACCAGTTTTAATTAGTTGTTCCAATGGCGTTTGTCCCTCTATATAGCTGTGGTATCTCAGCAGAACTGCACACAACTGCTGCACAATACAAATGCACTATATATAAATTATATTATAATATGAAAATCTACCGGCAGCACCACTTGTGGAACAAAAAACGGGTGCAGAGTCCAAGTAAGGTAACTGGAGCTTACCCACTAGTAGACAGTGAAAAAAATCGGACAGCACTCCAGACGGTTTCTTCAGTAAAGCAAGTGTCTTTAATCACCCATGTGGTGGCAGCAAAAAAGCAACGTTTCAGCTCTACATGAGCCTTTCTCAAGCAATGGCAAAAAGTGCTAAGCATACATATATCTATGAGCCAATTACATCAATTATATAACAATGTGATTGATACTTAATGAATACCAGTATAAAAAATATATAAATACAGATACAAAATAGTCATCCTAGTGATCATTGTTAAAGTGCCAAGTGCTAACAGTGCATAAAATATATAATATAGCAGACTGTTTTATATTACAGTCTGAGATCCATAAGCATTGTCAGCTGCTCATAATTAATCCATGATTGTTCAAAAACATTAATAGTGCACATATGTGAAGGGGGTATATTAATGAGGATTACCGGAGAAAGAGATGCGTCCCACATATACTATCGCGCCGTCCAGCACGTCTCTCTGGTGTCAGTGCGCATGTCCCAGTCGCATATACTACATCAGAGCGGCACCACGTTTGTTGGAGATGTCGCTCCTACATGGTGTCACAGGCACGTCACCATTGCTTCTCACTCATCATGTGCGCTACCGTTAGAGTAAGGAAGCGCATGCGCAATTCCACACTTGATGCCTATGACCACCATGTTATTAAAGGGAATGTAGCCAATATATATATTTTTATCTACCGCTTTTTCGGCTATCGCTTGGCTGAATTCCATAATAGGTCACAGTGGATAGTTACCACCTAGTCGCAGCCAAGATGAGGGTCTCCACTTTTCCAAGATAGGAGACCATCCTCTATGTATGCCCTCGATGCTGTCAGCACGCTAATGTCGTCAGCATCTTCGGTCAATTCCTCGCTGCATCTCATGACCTAGAGGGTTCTCCTCTAATAATGGATCAGACCAAAAGAGTTATACTTTAGGTAATCAGCACTATATCTATATAATCCAAATTATTCCCTTATATATGCCATCGGGACAGTAACACCATTCCATAAGAGAGAAAAGATATACAGAAAAATATAAATAAAATAATTCTTGTACACAAGTTTGCAAAAACAAACAATTACTTAGTGGGATCCTCATCCACCTTCTCGGTTCATCATTATTCTTTCTTGTCTTCCCCCGAAATTCCAATGTGTCTGAAATGATACATAATATTAGTGTTATAAGTGACACTCAAAATTGATAATGACCTTGTTTTACACTTTTCTGTTATATTTTTGTTGTTATTTTTAAAAATTTACAATTTTTATATAAGATATTTTTGTCAATAAACATGTCCTTCACAGGAAGTAATATTTGAGCACATCAAAGGTAGCACGACAGAAGGCACCCTTCCCACCTCACATCCCACCTCCATACCTGTAATCAATATTCAGGCCATTAGGTTGTAAACTATTTAAAGTCCGAATCCAATATGATTCTCTCTTTTTAAGCAGCAGTACACGATCACCCCCCCTACGAGGCATTGGTATATGATCGATGATCCAGCATCTCAAGTCCTTTTCGTTATGTTTTTTTTGTGAAAAATGTCTGGGCACAGGCAGATCAGTGCGACCCTTTCTGATGGTAAATCTATGGTTGTTGAGTCTGGTTTTTAAATCAGTGGAGGTTTCCCCTACATACAATGCCTGGCAGGGGCAGGAGAGGACATACACTACAAACGTAGAGTCACAGGTAAGGTGGAATTTAATAGGGTACATACTACCTGTATTGGGGTGTGTAAAGGCCCTAGATCTGCAAATGAAGCGGCAATTGACACAATGCAGGCACGGGAAACACCCAGTGCCTGATGGTGCCAATGTAGTTTGTCTAGTGACATTTTTGGGACCCACGTCCGCCCTAACCAATTGGTCTCTGATATTTTTACATCTCCGGTATGCACATAAAGGCGGGATCTTGAACTCGGGCACATCTTTTTTGCAGCCACTTAATACCGACCAATGTCGTTTCAGTATTTTGTTGATATCATTACAGTACTCGGAATAAGTGGATACGAATGTAACCCTCTTATCAATCTTCTTGTTTTTGTCGCTAGTCTGTAGCAGAAGGTCTCTATCTAGAGCTAATACTCTGTCTTTCTGTATCTCCAGTAATTTACTGGGATACCCCCTTTGTTTAAATTTAACCGTCATCTCCTCGATGGTTTTATCCAACGAGGTCCTATCAGTAACTATCCTTTTTGCCCTCAAAAACTGCGAGTATGGCAGGTGTTTTACCATACTGCGAGGATGGCAACTCTCGTATCGTAACGTCATGTTTCTGTCCGTAGGTTTTGTGTATAGCTGTGTACTTAAAGAACCGTTGGAAACGAAGACATTAGTATCCAAGAATTGGACAGAAACATCTGAATAGGTAATGGTAAATTGTAGTTCATCATCCACACTATTTAGATATCAATGAAAATCATGTAGTTGCTGTACAGTTCCAGTCCAGATGAGGAAGATGTCGTCTATGTATCTCCACCACCCCTTGATATATTGGGCGTGGTGGGAGACATAGACGACATCTTCCTCAAATCGGCGCATATAAATGTTGGCATATGTGGGGGCCACGTTGGACCCCATTGCCACGCCTCGTTTTTGGACATAGTAGGTGTCCTGAAAAAGAAAATAGTTGAATTCAAGGACAATAGTAAGGAGGCTAATGATGAACGAGCTAGCTTCAGGAGTCAATGAGGACATTTCAAGCATGCTCCGAACTGCAGTGATGCCCTTCTGATGTTCAATCGAAGTATATAGAGATACCACATCAAAAGACACTAAGGTGATGGATTCTGTTTCTGTCAAATTGATCTCCTTTAGCTTTATCAAAAAATCAGAAGTGTCCCTGATATATGATTGTCCTCCAGTGGCAAAGTCACGCAGAACCTTGTCTAAAAAGATTGCAACGTGGCCAAATACTGAATCGGTCCCAGAAACAATGGGGCGCCCAGGTGGGTCCACCATTGTCTTGTGGACCTTAGGCAATACATATATTACCGGGGTGATAGGATGAGGAACAATCAAATATTCAGACAATTTTTGATCTATAATCCCTGCAGTCAGGGCATCAGAGACACATTGTTCAATTGATCGTATAATCTGAAATTTGGGATCATGTGATACCATGCTATATACCTTAATGTCTCCTAATTGCCTCAAAATCTCTTGGATGTATTTGGCCGTATCCATTACTACGACCGCTCCGCCTTTATCGGCGGGTTTCACTGTTAGGTCTTTGTCCCTTTTTAATTCAGTGAGTGCGTAGGCTTCCGCTGCAGTGAGATTAGGGAATCTGAAGCTCTCAGACCGCGGGAGCAACCTCAGAGTCTCAATCTCAGCCTTAACAGCCGAGGCATAGGCATCTATAGCAGGCTCATTGAGTATTGGAGTAAAAGAACTCTGGTTAAACAGATTGAACATATGACATGTAAACTCACTCTCTTTTCTCATCTGCTCCCCACTAGTTCCATGGAACCAAACCTTAAGTTTCAAAGAACGAAAAAAGTTAACGAAAAAAGTTATTCAAATCAGATTCCAAATCTAACCAATTTACCTGTGAGTTCGGGCAAAACGATAAACCTTTTGACAAAACAGTTAACTGTGCAGGGGTTAAAATTTTTGAAGACAGATTAATGACTGCTACTTCTTGACTTTGGTGTATTGAGTCCGTGTTTTTAAATTGCGGGTTTTTTTGACCACGTCGGTATCGGCGGCCGCCTCTCCTAGTGCGTCTCCTTTTGTCAGATCCATGTCCATTTTTTGCCCTAAAAAAGGCTCTGTTGTTCCTTTCTGTGGCTGTTTATTTTTTCTTGATTTTTTATAGTCCCTAGGGTTGTTGTATCCCAGGTTACCCAGTTGCCAATTGTATATATCTCCTTTTTTGTAGTCCTCCAAATCACGGGCCCATTTGACCCTTTTACCATCCTCGAGGTCAATCTGCAGCTGTTGTAACTGCACTTGTAGTGCATCGTTATACTGCGCATATTCCTCCTCAGTAATAAGTATACGCAACTGTTGTTCTGTCTGTGCCACATCCACCATCAATGTAGTTACTTCTTCTTGCAGAAACTCAATATTTAATAAAATAAAGTCCATGGAGTATTTATTTGATAAAGCTTCGAACCGTTTACAGAAAGAGTTGCTGCTGGCAAAAAGATTGGGACGTAGATGGGATCGCATCCCCCTGGGGATCCTTTGTTCTTTGTAATAATGTCCGAGGGTGGTCATATGCAGTTTGAGAGATAGGATTCGCCTGGATAAATTTTCGTGTTTTCGTCTTAATTCCTTTGGAGATGGTGTAGTGAGGAAGGCCGAGTCTCCCTGTATGCCACCAATGATGCGCTCAGCATCCTCCTGCATGAAGACGCAACCACCATGTACATCAAAATGCGCCATTGTTGTTTTGGCAATTACTCAATTGATTTTTGTTGGCTTTTTCCGGTTTCTTTTTGCCATAACAACAATGGCGCATTTTGATGTACATGGTGGTTGCGTCTTCACGCAGGAGGATGCTGAGCGCATCATTGGTGGCATAGAGGGAGACTCAGCCTTCCTCACTACACCATCTCCAAAGGAATTAAGACGAAAACACGAAAATTTATCCAGGCGAATCCTATCTCTCAAACTGCATATGACCACCCTCGGACATTATTACAAAGAACAAAGGATCCCCAGGGGGATGCGATCCCATCTACGTCCCAATCTTTTTGCCAGCAGCAACTCTTTCTGTAAACGGTTCGAAGCTTTATCAAATAAATACTCCATGGACTTTATTTTATTAAATATTGAGTTTCTGCAAGAAGAAGTAACTACATTGATGGTGGATGTGGCACAGACAGAACAACAGTTGCGTATACTTATTACTGAGGAGGAATATGCGCAGTATAACGATGCACTACAAGTGCAGTTACAACAGCTGCAGATTGACCTCGAGGATGGTAAAAGGGTCAAATGGGCCCGTGATTTGGAGGACTACAAAAAAGGAGATATATACAATTGGCAACTGGGTAACCTGGGATACAACAACCCTAGGGACTATAAAAAATCAAGAAAAAATATACAGCCACAGAAAGGAACAACAGAGCCTTTTTTAGGGCAAAAAATGGACATGGATCTGACAAAAGGAGACGCACTAGGAGAGGCGGCCGCCGATACCGACGTGGTCAAAAAAACCCGCAATTTAAAAACACGGACTCAATACACCAAAGTCAAGAAGTAGCAGTCATTAATCTGTCTTCAAAAATTTTAACCCCTGCACAGTTAACTGTTTTGTCAAAAGGTTTATCGTTTTGCCCGAACTCACAGGTAAATTGGTTAGATTTGGAATCTGATTTGAATAACTTTTTTCGTTAACTTTTTTCGTTCTTTGAAACTTAAGGTTTGGTTCCATGGAACTAGTGGGGAGCAGATGAGAAAAGAGAGTGAGTTTACATGTCATATGTTTAATCTGTTTAACCAGAGTTCTTTTACTCCAATACTCAATGAGCCTGCTATAGATGCCTATGCCTCGGCTGTTAAGGCTGAGATTGAGACTCTGAGGTTGCTCCCGCGGTCTGAGAGCTTCAGATTCCCTAATCTCACTGCAGCGGAAGCCTACGCACTCACTGAATTAAAAAGGGACAAAGACCTAACAGTGAAACCCGCCGATAAAGGCGGAGCGGTCGTAGTAATGGATACGGCCAAATACATCCAAGAGATTTTGAGGCAATTAGGAGACATTAAGGTATATAGCATGGTATCACATGATCCCAAATTTCAGATTATACGATCAATTGAACAATGTGTCTCTGATGCCCTGACTGCAGGGATTATAGATCAAAAATTGTCTGAATATTTGATTGTTCCTCATCCTATCACCCCGGTAATATATGTATTGCCTAAGGTCCACAAGACAATGGTGGACCCACCTGGGCGCCCCATTGTTTCTGGGACCGATTCAGTATTTGGCCACGTTGCAATCTTTTTAGACAAGGTTCTGCGTGACTTTGCCACTGGAGGACAATCATATATCAGGGACACTTCTGATTTTTTGATAAAGCTAAAGGAGATCAATTTGACAGAAACAGAATCCATCACCTTAGTGTCTTTTGATGTGGTATCTCTATATACTTCGATTGAACATCAGAAGGGCATCACTGCAGTTCGGAGCATGCTTGAAATGTCCTCATTGACTCCTGAAGCTAGCTCGTTCATCATTAGCCTCCTTACTATTGTCCTTGAATTCAACTATTTTCTTTTTCAGGACACCTACTATGTCCAAAAACGAGGCGTGGCAATGGGGTCCAACGTGGCCCCCACATATGCCAACATTTATATGCGCCGATTTGAGGAAGATGTCGTCTATGTCTCCCACCACGCCCAATATATCAAGGGGTGGTGGAGATACATAGACGACATCTTCCTCATCTGGACTGGAACTGTACAGCAACTACATGATTTTCATTGATATCTAAATAGTGTGGATGATGAACTACAATTTACCATTACCTATTCAGATGTTTCTGTCCAATTCTTGGATACTAATGTCTTCGTTTCCAACGGTTCTTTAAGTACACAGCTATACACAAAACCTACGGACAGAAACATGACGTTACGATACGAGAGTTGCCATCCTCGCAGTATGGTAAAACACCTGCCATACTCGCAGTTTTTGAGGGCAAAAAGGATAGTTACTGATAGGACCTCGTTGGATAAAACCATCGAGGAGATGACAGTTAAATTTAAACAAAGGGGGTATCCCAGTAAATTACTGGAGATACAGAAAGACAGAGTATTAGCTCTAGATAGAGACCTTCTGCTACAGACTAGCGACAAAAACAAGAAGATTGATAAGAGGGTTACATTCGTATCCACTTATTCCGAGTACAGTAATGATATCAACAAAATACTGAAACGACATTGGTCGGTATTAAGTGGCTGCAAAAAAGATGTGCCCGAGTTCAAGATCCCACCTTTATGTGCATACCGGAGATGTAAAAATATCAGAGACCAATTGGTTAGGGCGGACGTGGGTCCCAAAAATGTCACTAGACAAACTACATTGGCACCATCAGGCACTGGGTGTTTCCCGTGCCTGCATTGTGTCAATTGCCGCTTCATTTGCAGATCTAGGGCCTTTACACACCCCAATACAGGTAGTATGTACCCTATTAAATTCCACCTTACCTGTGACTCTACGTTTGTAGTGTATGTCCTCTCCTGCCCCTGCCAGGCATTGTATGTAGGGGAAACCTCCACTGATTTAAAAACCAGACTCAACAACCATAGATTTACCATCAGAAAGGGTCGCACTGATCTGCCTGTGCCCAGACATTTTTCACAAAAAAAACATAACGAAAAGGACTTGAGATGCTGGATCATCGATCATATACCAATGCCTCGTAGGGGGGGTGATCGTGTACTGCTGCTTAAAAAGAGAGAATCATATTGGATTCGGACTTTAAATAGTTTACAACCTAATGGCCTGAATATTGATTACAGGTATGGAGGTGGGATGTGAGGTGGGAAGGGTGCCTTCTGTCGTGCTACCTTTGATGTGCTCAAATATTACTTCCTGTGAAGGACATGTTTATTGACAAAAATATCTTATATAAAAATTGTAAATTTTTAAAAAATAACAACAAAAATATAACAGAAAAGTGTAAAACAAGGTCATTATCAATTTTGAGTGTCACTTATAACACTAATATTATGTATCATTTCAGACACATTGGAATTTCGGGGGAAGACAAGAAAGAATAATGATGAACCGAGAAGGTGGATGAGGATCCCACTAAGTAATTGTTTGTTTTTGCAAACTTGTGTACAAGAATTATTTTATTTATATTTTTCTGTATATCTTTTCTCTCTTATGGAATGGTGTTACTGTCCCGATGGCATATATAAGGGAATAATTTAGGATTATATAGATATAGTGCTGATTACCTAAAGTATAACTCTTTTGGTCTGATCCATTATTAGAGGAGAACCCTCTAGGTCATGAGATGCAGCGAGGAATTGACCGAAGATGCTGACGACATTAGCGTGCTGACAGCATCGAGGGCATACATAGAGGATGGTCTCCTATCTTGGAAAAGTGGAGACCCTCATCTTGGCTGCGACTAGGTGGTAACTATCCACTGTGACCTATTATGGAATTCAGCCAAGCGATAGCCGAAAAAGCGGTAGATAAAAATATATATATTGGCTACATTCCCTTTAATAACATGGTGGTCATAGGCATCAAGTGTGGAATTGCGCATGCGCTTCCTTACTCTAACGGTAGCGCACATGATGAGTGAGAAGCAATGGTGACGTGCCTGTGACACCATGTAGGAGCGACATCTCCAACAAACGTGGTACCGCTCTGACGTAGTATATGCTACTGGGACATGCGCACTGACCCCAGAGAGACGCGCTGGACGGCGCGATAGTATACAGTATGTGGGACGCATCTCTTTCTCCGGTAATCCTCATTAATATACCCCCTTCACATATGTGCACTATTAATGTTTTTGAACAATCATGGATTAATTATGAGCAGCTGATAATGCTTATGGATCTCAGACTGTAGTATAAGACAGTCTGCTATATTATATATTTTATGCACTGTTAGCACTTGGCACTTTAACAATGATCACTAGGATGACTATTTTGTATCTGTATTTATATATTTTTTATACTGGTATTCATTAAGTATCAATCACATTGTTATATAATTGATGTAATTGGCTCATAGATATATGTATGCTTAGCACTTTTTGTCATTGCTTGAGAAAGGCTCATGTAGAGCCGAAACGTTGCTTTTTTGCTGCCACCACATGGGTGATTAAAGACACTTGCTTTACTGAAGAAACCGTCTGGAGTGCTGTCCGATTTTTTTCACTGTAAATTATATTATAGGTATATCACACCCCTGCCTGAATCGGTTTTTTGGGGGTATATAAGGCCAGTTGAAATTAGTTGTTTCAAAAGCATTTGTCCCTCTGTATAGATGTGGTATCTCAGCAGAACCACATACAAATGCTGCACATGCACTATTTGTAAATTATATTATAGGTATATCACACCCCTGCCTCAATCAGATTTTTTGGGGGGCAACTGTTATATCACACAGTTGCAATTAGTTGTTCCAAAAACTTTTGTCCCTATGTATAGCTGCAGGTTCTCAGCAGAACCGCACACAAATGTTGCACAATACAAATGCACTGTACGGAAATTATATTATAGGTATATCATGCCAGTTGAAATGAGTTGTTCCAGTAGCGTTTGTCCTTCTGTATAGCTGCGGTATCTCATCAGAACCGCACACAAATGCTGCACATACACTACACTACGTGCAGAATTATTAGGCAAATGAGTATTTTGACCACATCATCCTCTTTATGCATGTTGTCTTACTCCAAGCTGTATAGGCTCGAAAGCCTACTACCAATTAAGCATATTAGGTGATGTGCATCTCTGTAATGAGAAGGGGTGTGGTCTAATGACATCAACACCCTATATCAGGTGTGCATAATTATTAGGCAACTTCCTTTCCTTTGGCAAAATGGGTCAAAAGAAGGACTTGACAGGCTCAGAAAAGTCAAAAATAGTGAGATATCTTGCAGAGGGATGCAGCACTCTTAAAATTGCAAAGCTTCTGAAGCGTGATCATCGAACAATCAAGCGTTTCATTCAAAATAGTCAACAGGGTCGCAAGAAGCGTGTGGAAAAACCAAGGCGCAAAATAACTGCCCATGAACTGAGAAAAGTCAAGCGTGCAGCTGCCAAGATGCCACTTGCCACCAGTTTGGCCATATTTCAGAGCTGCAACATCACTGGAGTGCCCAAAAGCACAAGGTGTGCAATACTCAGAGACATGGCCAAGGTAAGAAAGGTTGAAAGACGACCACCACTGAACAAGACACACAAGCTGAAACGTCAAGACTGGGCCAAGAAATATCTCAAGACTGATTTTTCTAAGGTTTTATGGACTGATGAAATGAGAGTGAGTCTTGATGGGCCAGATGGATGGGCCCGTGGCTGGATTGGTAAAGGGCAGAGAGCTCCAGTCCGACTCAGACGCCAGCAAGGTGGAGGTGGAGTACTGGTTTGGGCTGGTATCATCAAAGATGAGCTTGTGGGGCCTTTTCGGGTTGAGGATGGAGTCAAGCTCAACTCCCAGTCCTACTGCCAGTTTCTGGAAGACAGCTTCTTCAAGCAGTGGTACAGGAAGAAGTCTGCATCCTTCAAGAAAAACATGATTTTCATGCAGGACAATGCTCCATCACACGCGTCCAAGTACTCCACAGCGTGGCTGGCAAGAAAGGGTATAAAAGAAGAAAATCTAATGACATGGCCTCCTTGTTCACCTGATCTGAACCCCATTGAGAACCTGTGGTCCATCATCAAATGTGAGATTTACAAGGAGGGAAAACAGTACACCTCTCTGAACAGTGTCTGGGAGGCTGTGGTTGCTGCTGCACGCAATGTTGATGGTGAACAGATCAAAACACTGACAGAATCCATGGATGGCAGGCTTTTGAGTGTCCTTGCAAAGAAAGGTGGCTATATTGGTCACTGATTTGTTTTTGTTTTGTTTTTGAATGTCAGAAATGTATATTTGTGAATGTTGAGATGTTATATTGGTTTCACTGGTAAAAATAAATAATTGAAATGGGTATATATTTGTTTTTTGTTAAGTTGCCTAATAATTATGTACAGTAATAGTCACCTGCACACACAGATATCCCCCTAAAATAGCTAAAACTAAAAACAAACTAAAAACTACTTCCAAAAATATTCAGCTTTGATATTAATGAGTTTTTTGGGTTCATTGAGAACATGGTTGTTGTTCAATAATAAAATTAATCCTCAAAAATACAACTTGCCTAATAATTCTGCACTCCCTGTATATATAAATTATATTATTGGTATATCACACCCCTGCCTCAATCAGTTTTTTTTTTTTGGGGGGGGGGGGGGCAACTGGTATATCACAACAGTTGTAATTAGTTGTTCCAGTAACGTTTGTCCCCCTGTATAGCTGCAGGTATCTCAACAGAACCGCACACAAATGTTGCACAATGACTATATATAAATTATATTATAGGTATATCACACCCCTGCCTCAATCAGTTTTTTGGGGGGGCAACTGTTATATCACAACAGTTGCAATTAGCTATTCCAATAGCGTTTGTCCCTCTGTATAGATGCGGTATCGCAGCAGAACTGCACACAACTGCTGCACAATACAAATGCACTATAATATACTTTCTATGTTAGAAAGTATATTATAAGTATATCACACAACTCAGTATGTCACACCTATCGATAGCACACCTATAACAGTCCTTAAATGGACTTTTGTGGCCCTATTACCTAGCATTTGGAGTCTCTAACAGTCTGTCCCTGCTCCACACAGCAACCTCTCCCTACACTGGCAAAAGACTGAATGTAAAATGGCGGCCAGATCGAGTTTATTTATAGGGTAGGGGGTATGTCCATATGCTGAAACGTCTTAATTCGCTGTCCTGTCCCACCTGATGGATGTGTCATGGGTCAAAGTTCGGCACAATGCAAAAGAATATGGCGCCGGCGGACATCGCACTATGCTCGCCTGTTCGGCAAACCGCGAACTAGCAAAGTTTTATCGCAAAACGACTGTCGGGCAAACCGCAAAGCCTTCCCTAGTTCTGTAGACATCTATGTGGAATCTGCTGACGACGGTGTAAAAGGAGTGTGCTTCTTCTTGACGCTAACATCGACTCACACTTGAATTATTTGGTCAGTTTTGGCACCGTAACTACCCAAATAAGTGAAGTGTGCAGAGATTCTAAGAGTGACGCCTGTCATGTGCGTGTCATACTGACTCACATTATTGTTTCACTACCACAGCAGACTCCCTATGCGTGTTACTGCAAGGCACAGTGTTCTACACCACTATACAGGCTCCCTGCAACAAGGAAATAGCTGTTTTTTAACGTCATTCGCCACAAATAAATTCGGATCAATTCAAATCATTTTTGGAAAATTCGGCGAACCGACCAAATATAATTTTTTTGAAATTTGCTCCTCTTTCAATACAATACTTAAAGGGAGTCTTTCACCTATACTGACCATTATAGAACACTAACACCATTATCAGCATTATAGTCACCATATTGGAATGCTACTTACTGTTTAGCTTATTTTCTTCAAAAAACAAATTATATGCAAATTAGATCTGAAGGTGTCAAGGGCCGGTGCCTAGGCCCCTCATCGCTATTCATATGAAACCCCTCCCCTTTCACCCTCTGGCTCGCCTTAGGTTCTTCATAAATCCAGCGCCAGCGCCATTCACAAGTGTCAACGTGCCTGTGTACTTAATTCCCCATTATGGGCAGAGGCACAAGAGCGTTTAATGAGCATGTACCAGAATGGGGAATGAAGTGCTCATTTTCATCTGTCTAACTGTTATAGGAGATTTATTCAGTCTTTTTTATTGTGTCGGTGACACAAAGCAATTTTTGGTTAAATAACGCTGCATTTTCATCCTTCTAACTGGATATTTAATCAGTCTGTTAATTGTGTTAGTGACATAAAGCAATTTTTGTGTTTCATAACACCCAATTTTTATCTGTCTAACAGGTATAGGAGGTTTAATCAGTTTGTTAATTGAGTCAGTGACAATAAAGCAATTATTAGGTAGTATAACAACCCATTTTATCAGTCTAACTGTTATAGGTGGTTTAACGAGTCTGCTAAATCAGTCTGTAACAATAAAGCTATTTTTTTTGTTTCACAACACTACATTTTCATCTGTCTAGTTGGTAAAGGAGGTTTTATCAGTCTGTTAATTGTGTCGGTGACACAAAGCAATTTTTGGGTGTCATAACACTGCATTTTCATACGTCTAACTGCCATAGGAGATTTAATCAGTCTTTTAATTGAGTCAGTGAAAATAAAGCAATGTGTGCGTGTCATAACACCCCATTTCATCCATCTAACTGGTATAGGTGGTTTAATCAGTCTGTTAATTGTGTCGGTGACACAAAGCATCTTTTTTGTTTCATAACACTGCATTTTCATCTGTCTGTTAAGGCTGAGTTCACACGGGCGTGACAGATATGTTCAGGATGCGTCCTGGGTGTACTGCGGCAAACCCACGCGAGTAGATACCCAATTGCAGTCAGTTTTGACTGCGATTGCATTCCGTTGTTGAGTTTTTATCGCGCGGGTGCAATGTGTTTTGCACGTGCGTGATAAAAAACTGACTGTGGTACCCAGACCCAAACTTCTTCACTGAAGTTCGGGTTTGGGATCGGTGCTGTGTAGATGTTATTATTTTCCCTTATAACATGGTTATAAGGGAAAATAATAGCATTCTTTAATACAGAATGCTTAGTAGGTGGTCAATTGAGGGTTAAAAAATAAGATAAATTAACTCACCTTCTCCTCTTGATCGCGTAGCTGCTAGTCTCTTCTTACTTCTTTAATCATGAGCTGCCAGCTAAAGGACCTGTGGTGACGTCAGATCACATGGTCCAATCACATGGTCCATCACCACGGAAATCTCGCCAGTGTGAACTCAGCCTAAAGGAGATTTAATAAGTCTTTTTTATTGTATCGGTGACACAAAGCAATTTTTTGGTTTATTAACACTGCATTTTCATACTTCTGACTGTTATAGGAGATTTAATCAGTCTGTTAATTGTGTTGGTGACATACAGCAATTTTTGGGTTGAATAACACAGCATTTTCATCTGTTTAGCTGTTATAGGAGATTTAACCAGTCTGTTAATTGTGTCGGGCAATACATATTTTTTTTTTGTTGTTTAATAACACCACATTTTCATCATTCTAATTGTAATAGGATATTTAATCTGTCAGTTAATTGTGTCAGTGACACAAAGCAAGTTTTAGGTGCCATAACACCGCATTTTCATACATCTAACTGTAGTAGGAGATTTAATCAGTTTGTTAATTTTTGGGTGTCATAATACCACATTTTCATCTGTCTAACTGTTATAGGAGATTTAATCAGTCTGTTAATTGTGTCGGTGTAATAAAGCAATTTTTTTGTTTAATAACAGAGATTTAATTAGGGTACTTTCACACTTGCGTTGTTTGATTCCAGCAGGCCGTTCTGTTGCCTGAACTGCCTGCCTGACTGTATGCAAACGCATGTCATTTTTTTCTGACTGATCAGGCATTATTCAGACTGATCAGGATCCTGATCAGTTGGAAAAATGCCTGATCAGTCAGAAAAATGCATTGCAATACCGGATCCGTTTTTCCAGTGTCATCAGGCAAAACAGATCTGGTATTTATCTTTTTCTCATTTCTAAAGGTCTGCGCATGCGCAGACTGGAAGGATGGATCCGGTATTTTGAATGCCACATCTGACACTAATACGGCATATCCGGCATTCAGGCAAGTCGTCAGTTTTTTTCATTGGAGATAAAACCGTAGCATGCTACGGTTTTCTCTTTTGCCTGATCAGTCAAAATGACTGAACTGAAGACATCCTGATGCATCCTGAATGGATTACTCTCCAATTCAGAATGCATTAGGATATGCCTGATCAGTTCCTTTCCTGTAGAGAGCCCCTGTGACGGAACTCTATGCCGGAAAAGAAAAACGCTAATGGGAAAGTAGCCTTAATCTGTTAATTGTTTCAGTGACAAAAAGCTATTTATTACTGTCGTAACACCACATTTTTATCCATCTAATTGTTATATTAGGTTTAGTCAGTCTGTTAAATGAGTCGGTGACAATAAAGCAATTTTATGGTGCAATAACACTGCATTTTCTTCCGCCTAACTGTAATAGGAGATTTAATCAGTCTGTTAATTGTGTTAGTGACACAAAGCTACTTTTTGAGTTTCCTATAGAGAAGGATTTGGGTGTCCTTGTGGATGTTAGTTTAAATTATAGTATACAATGTCAATCAGCTGCTTCTAAGCCCACCAGGATATTGTCATGCATTAAATAAGACATGGACTCGCGAGGCAGGGGTGTAATACTACCACTTTGCAAAGCGCTGTTGCGGCCTCATCTGGAATATGCAGTCCAGTTCTGGGCACCAGTACATAGAAAGGATGCACTGCAGCTGGAAAAAGTACAGAGGAGAGCGACTAAAATGATAAGGGGCATGGAGGGTCTTAGTTTTGAAGAAAGGTTAAAATAATTGAATTTATTTAGTCTTGAGAAGAGACGTCTAAGGGGGGACATGATTAACCTATACAAGTATATAAATGGGCCATACAAAAAATATGGCAAAAAGCTGTTCCATGTAAAATATCCTCAAAAGACAAGGGGGCACTGCCTCCGACTGGGGAAGAAAATGTTCAGTCTCCAGAAGCATCAAAGCTTCTTTACTGTAATAACTGTGAATCTGTGGAATGAAAAACATATATGCTTATGAAAACGTGTAGAAATCTGAGTCTCACTTCCTTCTGGGATTCGCGTCCCCACCTATCCCTTGGTTGAACTTGATGGACGTTTGTCTTTTTTCAACCTTATTAACTATGTAACTATCAACACATTCTCACCTGTCAAACTGATATAGGAGGTTTAGTCAATCGTTTAATTGAGTCATTGAAAATAAAGCAATTGTTTGGGTGTTATAACAGCGCATTTCATCCGTCTAACTGTTATAGGAGGTTTAATCAGACTGTTAATTGTGTCGGTGACATAAAGCAATTTTTAAAACAATATCACCTGACCCAAGAGAGAGTCACAAGGACCACCCCATACATGCACATCCGACAATCCATCTGTATCAAAAATATAAAGTTTATTAGACACACCAACAAACACTCATTAAAAATTGTATACAATTGAGACAAAGTGCGGTATACAGTATAATAAATATGACCGACACATACAGGTCCACTGAAATGCCAAGAATAAGCATATATGTTATAAACCAGCACATAAAAATCCAGTATACAGCATAAGGCAAATATAAAATGAGGTGAGACCACTAGAAATACAGACAGACCAAAATAAGGTCTGAGTTAGAGAGTCAAACCTAAATAAGCCGCTGGTGCAGTGGACCTGAAAAAGTGAGAAAGCGCCCAACGCGTATCGCCAGGAGCAATCCGGCTTCCTCAACCTATTTTTCAGGTCCACTGCACCAGCGGCTTATTTAGGTTTGACTAAAGGAGCATCGAATAGGGGACATAGCAGTGGTTGTGGTGCTGCTGGTGTTGGTGATGGTGTAGCTCCTGCCGTAGAGTGCTGTCTGTGCGTGCTTTCAGTGCTCTCACCCTGCTGCTGCTCGACTGTCTGCTGCGCTGCAGCATAACTTTGGCCTTCCCACTTACTGCCTTATATGCGAAGTATCCACAAGGTGGAATTCCACCTTGCACATACTGGAAAGACAATAGTGGAGTTTCAGCTGCAGCACGCACGGGTGAGTCACTCTGCGAAACAGTGCCACTTCACCACCAGCGAGTGGGCCTCCATGCGGGACATGTGTGCCATCTTGCGCTGTTTAGAGTACTCCACCAACATGACCAGCACCGATGACACTGTCCTCAGCGTTACTAACAAAAAAATACTTTGGGTGATGATGGATGAGGATGTGGCATAGGAGGAAGAGGAGGAGGAACGGGGTTCATTCCCACGGTTATCAGGCCAGTCGTCCACAGGTGGCTCCTGCACTAACATGCAGCCAGGTACACAGCTGTGCAGCCAGAGCACAGTTTTGGAGGATGAGGATGATGATGATGATGATGATGAGGATCTGCGTTCACAATAGTTTGACACCAAAATCAGCTCACGGGCATCACTGAGGACACAGACA
Organism: Bufo gargarizans; assembly: GCF_014858855.1. NCBI lineage: Eukaryota > Metazoa > Chordata > Amphibia > Anura > Bufonidae > Bufo > Bufo gargarizans. The sequence goes on from NC_058084.1 coordinate 263,650,435, forward strand.
ATACACCTCCCACCGAGGACAGCTTGTCACGGCTGTGGGCAGCCTGGCACACATAAGCGACTACATGCTGCAGTGCCTGTGTAACGACCGCCGAGTTGCCTTCATTCTTACCAGTGCTGATAACTGGGTGGCAACCATACTGGATCCCCACTACGTGCTGTCCTTACTTCTGTCAGTGGAGCGCAAACAGAAGATGTGCGAGTACATATACACACTGGTATACACACTACAGGTGGCGTTCCCACCTGACACTGGGGAATTAGTGTAAGCATGAGGCGGAGGATGAGGAGGAAGTTGCCAATGCAGCTGGGGCACCGCCAGCACCTCAGAAGGGAGGGTTAGTATGGCCGAAATGTGGAAAAACTTTATCAGCACGTCACAGGATCCAGCACCACCATCTGATACGGATCGTCTTAGCAGGAGGGAGCATTTCAGCAACATGGTGGAACAGTACGTGTGCACACATCTGCACATACTGTCTGGTGGGTCTGCCCCATTTAACTACTGGTTCTTTAAACTGGGCACTTTTGCATCCCTCTAGCCCTCTATACCTTTTTTACAGTCATTTTTCGGGTCAAGTTCAAAACCTGAAACGAGCTTTGAAATAAAGTTTGTCAGAACCCGTCGAAACTGAACATCCACCAGTCCGCTCACTAATTATTGGATATACTTATGTATAATAAAACGTGAGAACCCTAAAATTTGTAGTATCCGGCTGCAATTTCACCCTAATTACACATTAATGGATTAACAAATATCTATTAACAAATGGATTAACAAATATCTATTAACAAATCTATAGTATCAGGCAGCAATTTCACCTCAATTACACAATTAGGGATTATTGGATATTCCTATGTATAATAAAACGGGAGCACCCTAAAATCTGTAGTATCAGGCTGCAATTTCACCCCAATTACACAATTAGGATTTAATGGATATACTCATGCAGAAAAGAATGTGACCAGCCCACAATCTGTAGTATCGGCCACAATTTCACCCCAAATTACACAATAAGGTATTAATGGATATACTTATGTATATAGAACGTGAGCACCCTAAAATCTGTAGTATCAGGTACAATTTCACCTCAATTACACAATTAAGGATTCAGCAAGAGCAAAACAGTGAGGTGGAGTGATGTTAATTACATGGGACTGAAATTTGGAAGTGGCTGGGGTAGGGTGATGTTAGTTACATGGGACTGTATGTTGAGAGGTAATGTTATTTATATGGGACTGCAGGTTGGAGGTGGCTGGGGAGGGGGTGATGTTATTTACATGGGACTGTATTTTGGAGGGGGCTGGAGATAAAGAGGGATGTTATTTACATGGGACTATATATTAGAGGCGGCTGCAGAGATGGTGTGATGGTATTTATATGGGACTCTATGGCGGAGGGAGGCATATAGTGTTCACAGGTCTGCAAAAAATTTTTTGCCAAGAGCTGTTTTGGTTATTCCACATAATCTTTATGTTTTTGGGTGCGCTGAATCCGAAAATGCCCCCCATTTTGTCATAGGACATCACGTTTCCTGACAATTTAGGTATGTTAAATAAGGCAATACCTCAAAATAAATGGAAATAGACTTATAAAATTAAAGTTTTATTCAAATTTTTTCAGGAACATCCTTTTTTAAATTGAAATGAGCTCACCGACACACACTAAATTTGATTCTTCTTCCCTGTGAGGCTTCTTTTGGTGCATTTACGCTTGTGAGTAGCATCTGGAATGTCTCTCTGAAGCATCCAACAGTAGTCTGCCATCATTGTAATGCTCCCTTGTATCTCCTTTCCATCTATTTAATGTCTTGGTGGAATCGTTCACCTTGTTCCTCACTCACAGCTCCCAAACTTTCAGGAAAGTAGTCAAGGTGGGACTGGAGGAAATGCACTTTCAAACTCATCAGGCAAACTAAAGCTTTAAATGCTTTCAGCATTTCCGACGATCTTTTTGTAGTGAAGATCTTTGTTATTGCCTAAAAATTTCTGTACAACTTCTTTACATGCAATCCACCCTTCTTTTTGAGGATCCGTCATGGTATTGACAAACTCTTGATCAACTATAAGTCTTCTAATGTCTGGTCAAACAAACACACCTTCCTTCAATTTTGCCTCCAACAGGCCTGGAAACTTGGTGATCAAGTATTTGAAGCATTCTCCATTTCTTGGAAGTGATTTTACGAATTGCTTCATCAATCGCAATTTTATGTGGATAGGTGGCAGAAGAACTTTATGCAAATGTACCAAAGTTTCTCGGATTATATTTTTTTCACCGACTGTTAGCAGTGATTTTGTTTGTCTCGACTGTCCCATAGGCACAGAAAACAAGGGTATTTGGTATACACCCAGCTTGTTGCTCGAGCAGCATGGACAAGACCTTTAAGTCCCCACACACTTGCCAACCATGGTCTTAATATTTAAGTTTACAAATTGCCAATTTCAAGTTCTCATAGGTTTTCTTCAAGTGTATGGAATGACCTACAGGTATGGAAGCGTAAAAAACACCGTTGTGGAGTAAAAATACTTTGAGACTTCTTTTTGAAGAATCTATAAAAAATACGCCATTGCTCTGAATCATATTGGATTTTAAATTGACCCATCATACCTTCAACATCAATGCAATAAACCAACTTGTCTTCCTGGGCAAAGTAAGGAACGAACTCCTTTCTTGATGTCTGAACCATGAAGATGACACTCCTGGCAACAATAAATTCCTGCTTTCCAGCCTTGATCTGAGTAACTCAGTGGCATCTTTGGGAAGATTCAAGTCTCTTACCAAATCGTTAATCTCCTCCTGAGAAAACAATTTTGGACTTGTATCATCTTCAAAGTCAGAACTTGATTCGTCATCTGGTTCAGGTATGACTTCACCTTCATCGGAGCTAGGTATCTCTTCCAAGGTAGCAGGGGCTTGGGTACTGGTATATCTGTGCCATGAGGGAAGGGAAGTATTTCTAAGTGTTCTAAGTGAAGATCGGAGTATGAAATGGAATGCTTCCATTTGGAATTAAACCCTTTCACATCGCATGGACAAAAGTAACTATGGTTCTTTTGCTCTCGCCATACCATAGGAATCCATTAATGGAAAGATTTTTTCTTATCCTTGAACCAGTTTCAGAGGTCCTCAACACACCATTTGCACACTTTATGAGGCTCCCAAACTTTATCTTAATCTTCAATTTTTTTGTCCAAAGTATTATTATTATTTATTATTATCATTCCATAGCGCTGTACATATGAAAATGGGTATACATACATAATACAGACAATTGCACTAGGCATAAACAAGACGAGTTACAAACTGGTACAAAAGGCGAGAGGGCCCTGCCCGTGAGGGCTTACAATCTACATGGTATGGGAGAAGGACACAGTTGGTGAGGGTGAAGTTGGTCATGTCAGTATAGAGGCAGCAGAGTCACTGGTTGTAGGCTTGTCTGAAGAGGTGGGTTTTCAGGTTTATTTTGCGTATGTGAAGTATACTTTTTTTCTGTAATATTCTGCTGTTGCTTCAACACTGTATATTCACCACAGATCAAACAGAAACTGTCTGGCGAATGAATAAACTTTTGCAGAGCCATGACATAACGGTTGAAGAATGACGAACCAAACTGAACTACAATGAAAAACAGCCTAGAACCAAGAACCTGATGATGATTTGTGCACAAGTGTGGACCGCAGAAGAGAGCAGCTCTGTGTCTGTACATGAGACATCACAGTGCTGGCCACGCCCCCCTGCTCTGACCGGAGCTGCTGCTATCTGCCCTGTGTCTCCCTTCCACTGGATTCTTCAGGAAAGATTAACCCCTTCAACCATTAGCACAGACTCAGGGCTGAGGCTTACACATGCAGCATGCTGCTAAGTATCCCAGTAGTTAGACATGTCACTCAGAGCAGCATTTGTACTCACCCCATGTGCAGGGGGAGGGGCAGAGATTGCTTACCTGCAAATAACAACAAAGGGCCAAGAAGAGAACTAGGAAAATGAGGAAATATATTTTTTTTCCTAAAACTTGCTTAGCTTATGTATATATTGCTGACCATCAGATTTACAGTGCTATATATTTTTTTTTTACATAACTCGGACAAGCCCTTTAAGGGTTCTTTTGGCATTTTATATCTTAAATGCACTTAAGTGAATTAATTAATAGTAATTTGGGACTTTAAATTTGGTTAAAAACCCATAATATAAAAAAAAATACCAACATTTTAAAAAAAAAAATTATAAATGTGAAGACAATTTAGCATTTTGTGGCAAATCATGACATCTAGGAGTTTTTTTCAATATTTGATTTGTTTTTAGCACACTAAAATACATGGAAATTAGATGAAAATATTCAAACAGGGGGCAAGCATTATAACAGTAGGGGGCGATATAACTACAGGGGGCATTGTGAAGGCACTTTAAATCCAGGGGACATTAGGCATTTTATTATTATTACTGGGGGCTCTATAGGAGGGATCTGCATTATTTCTACTATGGGGGCCTTCTTACTACTGATGGGTCTGTAGAGAGCTTTATTACCACTGGGGGAATAATAGGGGGCCTTAGTTCTACTGGTTGCTCTGTGAGGGCTCTTCTACTAATAAAGGCACTCTTGTGGAGCATTATCACTGTTGGGTCCAGTAGGGGGCAGTATTACTAATGAGAGCATTCTAGAAGGGAATTACTATTGGTGGTACTATGAGGAGTACTGTTACTATGGGGGGCACTCATTTTTCTTCAGGATAGTATTTGGGGGTACAGAAAAGTAAGGAAGCTAAGATGTCTGTGCATCAAACTCTGCAGAGACGAGGCGGCTGAGAGAAGTGTCTGGACCAAATGGAAGACGAAGATCTACATCAGAGGAGTTGTCACCTGGGAGGCCCTGGATGTGAGAGGTATAGCAAGTACAGTAAAATGTCTTCAGTGCTAGTGTTTGAGGGGGGGGGGGGGATGCGGTTGTTCAACTTAGAGAATTGGACATTATGCATTGGTGCTTGGGCCCCAGATCTTTTGAGACCCTAGCAACACCCCTGATAAGGATGCAATTTTACTCCAATTACACAATTAGGGATCAACTGATATACTTATGTATAATAAAACTTGAGTACCCTAGGCCCTGTAGTATCAGGCTGCAATTTCACTCCAATTACACAATTAGGGATTAATGGATATATTTATGTATATGTATAATAAAATGCGAGCACCCTAAAATCTGTAGTATCAGGCTGCAATTCCTAACACAGTTAGGGATATCTGTTGTAACGGGTTCACTTGTCTGGGTACAGTGTTTGCATTGTGCCTTTAAAAATTCTCCTCCAACCTGGATGGCTCTCTGTATTTTTTCTTCCTTAGTTAGCTCTCTCAGGATGAGCCAGTCTGGATCCCTGCTGTAATGATTCAAATAAGTGCACACGACTTTAAATCAGGCAGAATGTTCCACTTTTATTAAAAACCACACATCTTATATACCCCTGGACACAGCAGAGCACAAACAAATAAAACATTGTAGCCACTCCCAGGTGCCTCTGAGTCTGACAGATAAGGAAGTCAGAAATCTGAAGCTTCCCTATCTCTTAGATATGTGAGGCCGCTGGGGGGTGGGGAATACACAGAAATACAACACATTTCCCTTTAGGTGGCCAAGTAACATGGTCCTGGGACAGGGGGACACATAGAAGCACACAGGGCAAGTCAATGGGTGGGGGGGGCAAAGGGCAACCAACAAAGTCTTAAAGTCACGGTGCTCCGTGACATCTGTACTTCATGTCTCTTCATTTCAGCTCCATTCCTTCTTAGATTGAGTAACATCTTAGCACCTGTATTCAGGAATATAATTAGGCTTGAGCAAATCGATCTTCGGATCATAGATCCGAAGTTGTTTTGTTCAAATACTCGCTCTAAGTCACACTAGACTTCGGTTAATTCCTACTGTATGCATATCTGCGTATTGAAAAACAATTTAACACCTTGCCGACCTAGGATGAGAGTGCTTGTCCTAACTGGCCACATAGTCGTCCTAGGTTAACCGACTGCCCCACAATCGCTGCCGCGATCAGCAGCAGGGGCCCAGATACTGACAGCCGGGCTCCTGCTATATCGGCCAGCCTCGGTGAAAATACAGATGCCGGCAGTTTAACCCCCTGTATGCCGCGGTCCCGTTGACCTAAATAAATAAAAAAAGTATACATATTAGGTATCACCGCATGCATAAGAACCTGCTGTATAAAAATCTCACAAAGTGACTTTAGACCTGAACTGGTCCTTAAAAAGTGTGTTTTAGAAATTTTCTAAAATATGTCAAGATTTGCTTCTAAACTTCTAAGCCTTCTAACGTCTTAAAAAAATAAAATGGCATTCACATTATGATGCAAACATGAAGTAGACATATAGGGAATGTAAAGTAATAACTCTTTTTGGAGTTATTACTATCTATTATAAAAGTAGAGAAATTGAAATTTGCTAATTTTCCAAATTATGGGTAAATTTTGTATTTTTTTGATAAATAAAAATATCATTTTTTTACTCTATTTTACCACTGTCATGAAGTATAATATGTGATGAGAAAACAATCTCAGAATGGCCTGGATAAGTAAAAGCGTTTTAAAGTTAGCACCACATAAAGTGATACTGGTCAGATTTGCAAAAACTGGCCTGGTCCTTAGGCACCTTTCAGCACGGGCGAGTATTCCACGCAGATGCGATGCATGAGTTGAACGCATTGCACCCGCACTGAATCCCGACCCATTCATTTCTATGGGGCTGTTCACATGAGCGGTGATTTTGACCCATCATTTATGTGTTGCGTGAAAACCGCAGCATGCTCTATTTTGTGCATTTTTCACGTAACGCAGAACCCATAGAAATGAATGGGGTTGCGTGAAAATCGCAAGCATCCGCAAACAAGTGCGGATGCGGTGTGATTTTCACAGCACGGTTGCTAGGAGACGATCGGGATGGAGACACGATCATTATTATTTTCCCTTATAACATGGTTATAAGGGAAAATAATAGCATACAGAATGCATAGTAAAATAGCGCTGGAGGGATAAAAAAATAAATAAATTTAACTCACCTTAATCCACTTGCTTGCGCAGCCCGGCATCTCTTCTGTCTGTCTTCTGTGCTGTGTGGATGAACAGGACCTGTGGTGATGTTACTCTGGTCATCACATGATCCATCACCATGGTAAAAGATCATATGATGGATCATGTGATGACCGGAGTGACGTCACCACAAGTCCTGTTCCTGCACACAGCACAGAAGACAGACAGAAGAGATGCCGGGCTGCGCGAGTAAGTGGATTAAGGTGAGTTAAATTTTTTCATTTATTTATTTTTTACCCCTCCAGCGCTATTTTACTATGCATTCTGTATTCAGAATGCTATTATTTTCCCTTATAACCATGTTATAAGGAAAAATAATACAATCTACAGAACACCGATCCCAAGCCCGAACTTCTGTGAAGAAGTTCGGGTTTGGGTACCAAACATGCGTGATTTTTCTCACGCAAGTGCAAAACGCATTACAATCTTTTGCACTCGCGCAGAAAAATTGCGCGTGTTCCCGCAACGCACCTGCACATTTTCCTGCAGTGCCCGTGTGAAAGAGGCCTTAAGGTGAAAAATGGTAAGGTCCTTAAGGGGTTAAAATAGCAATCTGAACTTTTGCTATTTTAAATTGTTTTTCAATGCGCAGATATTCATACAGTAGGAATTAACCGAAGTCTTGCGCAACTTCGGGTGTGAATAACTTTGGCTCAACGGAGCCAATACATTTTAATGCTCTATGGATACAGCATTATAATCAAAGTATTTGAACTTGACTTCGGATCTATGATCTGAAAGTCGATTTGCTCAAGCCTAATCATAATCCCTGACAAGTACAGCAGAAAGGAGGATGAGGCAGCTCTTTACCTCAGTGTTGAGAAGTAACTTGTTCTCCTAGGTAATTCAGATAGTTTTTGTGTGTACCAATAGATGGCCATTTTATTTCTCCTAATTATTGCTTCCTAGACAAAATGAGCCATTATAATTAATGAAAGGTATTTGGGAATACATTTATAATAAAGTAACATTTCATTGTTTTGATTTTATTAATTCCCAGAGAACCCCTTTATAGTACTGTAAACTGTGGCCTGAAGGGTCTGGCCTGAAGGGAAAAAAGGGGCACTCTTCCTATTACTACATGGTTGAGAGAAGCATCAGAGTAAGTCACAATTACAACCACCATTATTGCTACTGTCACTCCTCTACCCTCCTGTATGTGCTACATTTGAATTTTGCAGTAGATTTCCAACAGAATTTGTAATCAATTTGACACTTTGATTTCTGTACCATAATAAAAAATGGTACAGATTTGAAAAAACAAATAACATATGTTATATTATAATCCTTAACAAATTGGAAATATCTAGTGCATTTAGAGTTAAACAAAATTTGAGACTATAATGGAATAGTAGACATCAGGGCACATAATACATATTATATATACTGTACTATGTGAAAGCTTGGTATCTTATTATAAATACTGTATGTATACCTTGTACGTGTAATTGTTCTGCTCAGTAAAATAAAAATGTAAAATAGCAGAAAAATAGAACTACAAACAATACCCATTAAATCTTGTGCCACTGTCTAGTAAATAACATTGCTACAACACAAAGTATATCAGGTCAATTTTTGTTATAATTAAACTGTACCAAGATTCCATAGTTTCCCTTGTACAGATTTATCAACTCTAATCTACTAAAGAAGTTAAATGAAGTTCACGAACACTCTCTAATTTTTCTCTCAGCGCTCAATAACCCAGCAAAGTGAACACAATTTATTGTTCCTTCCTCAAGCTCTTCAATAACTTACTCAGACACATTAATGGGCACTGAATTTGATACTAATTTTAGTTATCTGCAATTTTTTTAAATCACTTTTCTGATAAGTGTTCAAATTCAGATATATTTGCCATTAGGGTAATTTATTCTTACGCATGTCTGAATACATTCCATTTTATAGAATATAATTCATAATTTTCTATTTTATAGAAATAGAACTAAGATATTATAGTTTCTATAACTATATTGACTATAGTGTTTTTATTTCATTTATTGTTTTGTATATGCATTTCTTCAGTGAATTATAGTAGCTTTATTTCCATAGAAACAGTAGGTTCATTATTCTAGGTCAGTGGTGGGCAAACTTATTAGTAAAATGAGCCAAATATCGACAAAACAGCGATTTTTTTTTTTTTGAGAGCCACATTTTTTAAACTTCAAATATATAGGAAGGTACATTGTTATTTACTTCATAAGGGTATTCCTAACCATCTGAACATACCTTTCTCAATCCTCGACACTACATCTTCTTTCACTCCACAACATTTCACCCTATAAGACGCACGTAGGTTTTAGAGGAGGACAATATAGAAAAAAATATTTTTTATTACACCTCAGGTCCGACCACTAATCAGAACCCCAATGTTAATAAGACCGCCCTGAGATCAGACGTCAGCTCAGACCACAAAGTAAATGACCCCCTCAATCAGACCTCAAATAAGAGCCCCATGCCTCTCATCATCCCCATTATCATCCATGATGCCTCTCATATCCCCCATTATGATTCTCATCACCCCATTGCATCAGATCAGCCCCAAGTTTCATCAAATAAAAAAGCACTTACCACTCCGGCTCCTGGATGCCGCTGCTCCTCACCACCCGCGCTCTGTGTTCCTCCTGCTGTCGGCTGTGCTGTGAACTGGCGTTCACAGCGTGACGTCACAGAGCGGCTCACACTGTGCGCAGCCCTGCACAGCCTACAACCGAGGACCAGGAAGCGGTGAGTACAGAGCCTTAACCGCTTCCTGGTCTTCACCCTCCTGCCTATTTTTGCTACGGGCAATAAATATGCTATCACACTGTACATGTGAGCCCACACCTGGAAGAGCCAATATCAGGGGGCTAAAGAGCCGCATGTGGCTCTAGAGCCGCAGTTTGCTGACCACTGTTCTAGGTAGTAAAGCAATATCTCACAAGATAATAAAGGTGTGGTTCTGCCATATATATTTGATGGCCTATCCTCAGGATAGAAAAAAAAGAAGAATAGACAACACTCCTGTTTGAAATAGGCAGTGGATACCCATCTCCAAGAAAAGTGGTGAGCTTCCCTTAATAAGCTGGAAATCTATCATCAATATCTGATTGGCAGAGTTCCTACAACTGGCACCCTTGCCGATCAGCCGTTTGAAGAGGAGGAGACAGTGCTCCATGCAAGTGCCATTTCCTGTTAATTATTCTGCACTTCATCTTGGAGTACTTGCTCCATTCAAAAAGGAAGAGCAATGAAGGAAACAAAATTTTTAAAGTGAAGACTTCCAAATTTCATTTTGCTAGGGCACCCCCTCTCCTGCAGCAGCACTGATAGGTTGTTATCTCTTTTTATAAATTTTTCATGAAGTTTTGCATTCTGCCCCCCCCCCTTCTGTAGTACCATTTTAGTGCACATGTCAGTGGTACAAAATGGTTCTCACATGACCCTGAGAGGAAGTGTGAGGGAGGTCTTACCCTGATTGGCTCCCTGACAGACAGCCTGGGTGAGCCTATCAGTGCTGCTGCAGGAGAGGGGTGCCCTAGCAGAATGAGCAGAATGCCATTCTGTGCTGGGCTGTGAACAAGGGTAATTGGGTGTTACAGTGCCAGGGAAAACACTCTTAGAGAGTCGGATAGAGTGAAAAAAACAGTCAAAAATCAACCAAGCTTATTGCCAGGGATAGTGAAGTTAAAATTAGGATTCTGAAGTATTATGTGTGTTGTGTACAATAGAGAGAAGCAGGGCAGCTAACAGATAGGTGAAGAGAATATAAGACCTGTGGCTGACTACTGCCTGCTATCAGAAGTGTAGGTGCACCTCAAAAACAGTTACCTACAAGCAAATACTTTTGTTCCCCCACATTTTCACAGGAATCCTTTTTTTGTGTGGTTCAATTTAATTAGGCTGCATATATCAGTGATTACTGCAACAATACCCATACATGGTGTGGAAGCAATTTATCAGTTTGTAGTAAGGCAAAATCCAGCATCAAGCCTCAATCATTCTTTTACGTATATTAAGTTTCCACACGTTCTTGATTATTTTTTTATTTTTTGGGGGAGTCAATTTAATTAAGCTGTATATATATTCAGTTTCAACACGTTTGGGAAATTTATTTTCTTTGGGGGTATTGTTAGATTTTATTAAACCAGTATCTATCTATCTATCACTCTTGCTTTACTGCAAGACAAAATGTATAGCAGCAATTAAAGCTGATCGAAGTTCGTTTTGGTTGCTTTACCAAATTTTACAAAAAGCACACTTGTTTGTAAATAATGGGTGCAATGACAGGGAACGGCGATTGCGCCGTCCCCCATCATTGAACCTATCAGATGCCACATTCATCGATGATCAAGGAATCTGAGATCCATAGAAAAGCATTTTAGTGTTTGCAATTAAAATAAATTTTTACTTGCCTCATCCATTTGATCGCAAAGAGGCTTCCGTGACCATCTTGCTTGAAGATTCAGCACAAAATCTCGCACTTCGGGTGGCGTGGCGATGTCTTCAAGCAAGATGGCCGCGGCGGCCTCTTTGCACTCAAATGGATGAGGTAAGTGTGATTTGTTACCATGGAGCACAAGGAAATTTGGCTTTGCGGCAAATAACATTTTCAATGAAATTTGGATCGAAATCCACTTCATGAACTTCGATTCGCACATCACTAGCAGCAATCTACCTGTGTGTATTAACAAGAAATTAAACATCAATTCTCAATTGCTTGTTTAAGTATATTCAGTTTCACACGGTTGGAATTTCAATTTTTTGGGGATTACTAAAATGTATTAAAACAGCATAAATATCTAATCACTACAATACACAGGGTATGGCAGCAATCTACCTTTGAGTGAAAACGAAAAGTTTAGCGTTAGGCCTCAATTGTCCATTTGGGTGAATTCTGTTTTCACATGATTATAATTTAAAGGCTATGTACTGTACATCTTTGGGCGCAATTTTTTAAATGATTGCATTGTATGCATTTTGAGCTAAAATGAATTAAATTGGTCTTTATAAAAAAAATATGGTGTCCTTTATTCTGTACAGAGCTGAGATGCTCTAGTAGCGCCCTTTAGATTGTCTGTCTTTTCTGTCAGACCAGAAGCTGACGGACTCATCTCTGCTCTCTGACCTTCTAAACACTCGTTATAGCTCAGTTCTTATCTTACTAATAAGAATATTGCTTAAATCAGTATTTATAACCCCTCAGTAGTTTAGAGATAAGGTTTATTAGATGACCAGAACAAAATGAAAGCCAAAGTATCAGTCACACAGCTAGAAAAACTGTTAACCCTTTGTGACAAAACAGCTCAAATTTAATAAAGGACCTATTGAAAAAATTATTTTTAGACAGATATTTATAAAATACAATCATAAGAAAAATACATCGGAACGTGTACATAGTCTTTACATTTTTGGGGATATTTAATTTAAATTAACCAGCATATAGGTGATCAACATCAATCCTCAAAAGTATCTGTCAGGGATAACAAAGCTATGTTTCTAATCTTTTTTGGGGGGGGGGGGGGAAGGGGAGGGGTTGTTGATTATATTCAAACTATCAGCATATATACATGATTATTACACCAATAGACAGGGTAGCACACAAAAGTATCTGGGAGGAATAACAAATTTAGGCCCAAATACAATTCTCTATATTCACACATTTTACCTTTTTTTTGTAGGTATGGGAGGGGGTGTCATTGGTTATATTGAAAACTAGCAGCATATATACATGATTAATACACACATACACAGGGCACAACATTATCATAATGCAAACATTATCAGAAAGGCCCAAAAATGTGTTGGTTACGGAAGGGTTCCAAAGAAAGACCCAGAGCCAGAATGCGGGTAGTAGCAGCACGAACTATCAGGCCAAAAGTAGTAGTAGGCTACAGTTGTCCCTGCCAGTTTCAGAAAGATTTCTAGAGAGGGGCTTTCCTTTTTCCTGAGAAGTGGCAAGAAAACTCCACCATGCCCTATGGCAGATAGTCAAGAGAGTCGCTCTGTTTTATTTTAAAAAACATATTTTGTAGTGATGATTGAGCATGCTCGGCCTAACACCAGTTCGGCTCGATGCAGGGCACATGGTGGTATTCGGCAGAATACTGCATGTGCGCAAGCGAAATGCTTGAGTCTCTTGAGTGTACTTTTTCCGTAGACGGTGTCCGCTGTGGACAGTTAGATTATCCGCATCACATCTACTGTGTAAAATGTGAGCATTCCTAAAATATCAGTGACATCCAGTGTACTTTTCCCATAGATGGTGTCCGCTGCGGACAGTTAAATTATCCGTGCCACATCTCCCGTGTAAAGTGTGCACATCCAAAAAATATCTGTGACATACAGTGTACTTTTTCCGTAGATGGTGTCCACTGCAGACAGTAACATTAGCTGTGCCACATCTCCAGTGTAAAGTGTGCGCATCCCAAAAAATATCTGTGACATCCAGTGTACTTTTTCAATAGATGGTGTCCGCTTCTGACAGTGACATTAGCTGCGCCACATCTCCAGTGTAAAGTGTGCGGATCCAAAAATGTATCTGTGACATCCAGTGTACTTTTTCAATAGACGGTGTCCGCTATGGATAGTGAGATTAGCTGTGCCACATCTCCAGTGTAAAGTCTGCGCATCCAAAAATATCTGTGACATACAGTGTACTTTTTTCATAGATGGTGTCCGCTGCGGACAGTGACATTAGCTGCGCCAAATCTTCACTGTTAAGTGTGGGCTTCCCTAAAATATCAGTGACATCCAGTGTACCTTTTTCTGTAGACGGTGTCCACTGCGGACAGTTAAATTATCCGTGCCACATCTCCAGTGTAACGTGTGCGCTTAATTTTTTTATCTGTGACATACAGTGTACTTTTTACGTAGACGCTTTGGACATTGACATTACTGGTGGTACCTCTCCTGTATAAGATTTCCTAATCCCAAATACCTGTGACATTCCCTGTAATTTTTTATTAGCCGCTGGTGACAGCATTGACATTATCTGCGGGATATCTCCTGTGTGACATTTACGTTTACGTTCACCAAATACCTTTTACATTTTTTTTGCACATACACTTCCAAATCCTACGCTACTGTACGTGTGACATACTTTCAGGCATACATAACATTTAATATGAATAACGCGAGCAGTAAGGGACGGGGAAGTGGCCATGATTCAGATTGTGCAAGCAGAGGCAGTAGCCCTGGACTAGTTGAAACTGTGCCTGCTGCCAGAGCACAAGAAAAACAATCATTCAAGACACCTTGCTTCATGTCCCAGTTTGCAGGGTGGCACAGGACACCACTCTTGAAGTCAGACCAGTGCAACCAGGTGGTCGGTTGGATTGCAGCAGATAATGTTTCCATCTAACATTGAACCTATCACAATATATTGATATCCTGCTGCAACCATTGGTAAAAATCACCAAGTCCTATATAAAGGACACAACCCAAATCATTGGGGTATTAGAGGGACTGGACGTCCAACCAGAGTGGATCATCAACACACTGGACGTACAGTCCCTCTATACAATAATAGACCATACACAGGGAATCTTAGCCCTAAAAGAACAACTCAATTCCAATGGTAGTTTGCAGCAGGATCAAATACATTTTATATTAGAGGGTGTGGATCACATTCTTCACCACAATTATTTTTTCTTCAATGATGAATATTATTTACAGTTGAGGGGCACCGCCATGGGTACTAGGTTCGCCCCCAGCTACGCCAATCTATTTTTGGCCCAATGGGAACGCAAGTTCATAGATCCCAAGCTCGGGGGCGACCTGGTCCTATGGCGGCGCTACATCGACGATGTTATTTTCATTTGGAGAGATGGTGAGAATGGATTGCAACAATTTATGCAGGATCTCAACAACAATCTGTATAACTTGTGCTTTACGGCAGACACTAATAGAGAGAAAGTAGACTTCCTAGATATACAAATTACAAAAAAAGAAAATAAATACCTGTGCAATACCTATCACAAACCAACATCTACAAATGGATTTATTCTTTTCTCTAGCTGCCATTTACCGAAATGGCTCATAAATGTCCCCCTAGGACAGTTCCGCCGTATCAGGCGCAACTGTACCGAAAATGAAAATTTTGAGGAGGAAGCTACTAAAATGAGTCTGCAGTTTAGCGAGAAGAATTATCCTGTAAAAAATACTTGAGGAAGCACTGGGAAAAGTGAGACAGCTGGACAGAAAATCCTTTTTTGAAACTAACCCCCCACAGGACTTTGACAAAAAATATGAGTTTGAATAATCTTGCCCTATAATGCACAATCAAGACAAATATCACAGTTGATTAAACGGCACTGGCACCATGTGTTATATGATAAAATAATTGGTCCTATATTACCGGCCCAACCACTCATTACTTTTACCAGGGCTCCAAATCTGGGTATACAAATAGCCCCCTCAATAAAAGACAAAAAGAAGAAAAAAAACAATATATCAGGTTGGCTGAACCCCAATGGTTTCTTTAGATGCGAAACGTGCATAGGATATAGGAAAACAAAATTTCCTAAAAAAACAACGGAAATTTCCTCAACCCAGAACGCCTTTTCGATGACTGTAAAACAATCTCTGACATGTAACTCCTCCAGTGTGGTCTATCTAATCCAGTGCCCTTGTCCCAAACAATATATTGGCCGAACTAAAAGACAGCTTAAAGTTAGAATATCAGAACATCTCAACAACATCACAAAAGGATGTGAAAACAATCCTTTATCTAAACACTTCAAGGAGATGCACAACAAAAGCTGTACAGGCCTGTCATTTATGGCGCTGGAGAAGATAGACACACACTGGAGGGGGGGAAACCATATAGAAAAAATGTCGAGAGCCGAATCTAGGCGTATCTATGATTTTGGGAGCATGATGCCAATGGGGCTAAACTCAGAGCTGGAAATTTTTGGATTTTTATAGATATTGGGCCGTCCGCCCATGAGTCCACGGGGAATCACATGTCAGGCTGTTTATCAGCACTGTGATCCCCCCTGGACCATGGGTGTACGTCCCCTGATCCTTCCCTGAATGTATCTAATGTACCACCACTCGATCCAACCTTGAAGTTAATGATTTTTAAGGAGAAACTGGAAATTGTTTTATAATTGGATTTAGCAATGACTTTTTAAAAATATATGACATACAGTTGATTTAGTATGAATAAATGCAACAAATATAAAAAAACGCATCAATAGAGAAAAAAATGCATCATAGGAAAAAAAGCAAGGAAATTGCATCAAAAAAATCCGCATGTATGAAAAAAATTGCATGTATGAAAATACTTGAAAATTTACATAACTGTATTGTCTATGAATCTTGAAACAACTATAGACAGTCAAAGGAAGAAGAAACGTCATTAACATTGAGAAAACAACCATATATGTGAAGGATTCACATTAAAGGAATCCGCATTCCTTCTTTTCCATGGTACTGTTTTCCCATGATACCACCTTTTTTTCCCATGATCCTTTTTCCTACAAGATTAATGAAGGATATAAAAACCCACCATCTACTTGTAGGGGGTGATGCCACTGCGGAAGGGGAGAGTTATCCCCGAAACGCGTCTGGCATAAGTTTCACCCCTGAAAGACTTGAACCCGATCAAACAGTGCACTGTTAACAACAAAGGATATCAAGGATTCAAGAAAGAAGCCTTTGCACACCCCTACCTTTAATCAGCTGAAAGCGATTACTGGGAACACATCCCCTGCGAAATATAGAGTGTTGAAAAACCGACATAGTAAAGACCGGGATGCCGGCCTGCAATCGTAACCAACTATTCGAAAAAAACAGCTGAATAAAAAGGAAAGGTAAGCCCACAGTTGTGGGTTATTGGTATCGATTATAACTCTAACGCATACTTTGCGAAAAATACCAGCACGGTTTCTGTCTATAGAAAATCTTCACATGCGATCTTTTACATTGACTCGCTGATGCCGTTTTCTCGAATGCTAAGATAAATCGAAGTCTGTGTAGAAAAATTCTCGAAAAAAACTCTCTCTTTTGGTCAATTTCAAAGATTATTTCGGAAACTCTCGAAAATGTAAATGAAAGCCCATGAGAAGATTCTCATGAGGAATTGATTACAGACCATTTGGGAAGTGTATGGACTATGCAGATAAGAAGTGTCACATATGTATGTTGGTGTTTATTGTTGAAATCAGCAGATAGTCACCAGTGATTAGAATTAACAGGTTCATGAGACACAGCCACAGTATATGTGTAACCAAGCCATAATCAGGGCAATATACTTATTTCGGATATCACCAGTATCCGCAATAAGCAAATCAGAACAATATAGCAACAACTGTATACACTGTTTAATTCTTTTTTATATATTTTATTCAAAGGTATTTTATTGTATTGTATTTTATTATATTTTAACCAAGTACAGCTATAATAAATTGTTCAAATTCCGTGGGGCTCCGCATGTATGAGTGTGCCAATCTTTTTTTGACAGATAATGTTTCCAGTCGCTTAAGCACCAACCTGTCTTCCAAGTCCAGTCTTGGTAGCCAAGAGTCTGCTCAACACAATCCTCACCCTGATCCTCCTTCCTCCCACCATGAAGAGTCTGGGCAAACCAGTGGTCCCACACTCGGATATTTCGAGAAGCTATTTTCTGCGTCATTCCTTGATTTGGCCCTCTCGCCAAGAACGCTTGAAGAGGGACAGATCTTGTGCTCTGATTCCCAAACTCTTGAGCATCCCCAGTGACAAGAGGATGACGGTGGGGAATGGCAATTACTGTTTAATGAGGTGGATGAGGATGAGACACAGTTGCCAATCACTAGGGTTGTGGTTAGGTCAACAGGTCAGGAGGATGAGCAGAATAAGGAAGTGGAAGAGGAGGTGGTGGACGATAAGGTCACTGACCCAACCTGGGAAGGTAGAAAGCTGAGCGAGGACAGCAGTACTGAGGGTGAGGGATCTGCTGCACCGCAACAGGCTGGAAGAGGCAGTGGGGTGGCAAAAGGGAGAAGGCGGACCTCGCCAAACAGGCCAGCAACTGTTCCACTGAGCACCCCCTTGTGGAAATCTCTCTTGCCAAGGTGTATGTTTTCCCCAGAATGGCTCTTTTTGGAGGAAAGTGCGGGCGACAAAAGAATAGTAGTTAGCAACCTGTGCTGTACCAAAATGAGCCGGGGCGTGAACACTATCAACCTCACCACCAGCATGATCCACCACGTTGCATCCCAGCACCGTAATAAGTGGGCCGAACACCTGGGTCCACAGTCTGTGTCTGTGAGTCACACCACAGCCTCTTCTTCTCCTGTGTTACGTGCTGGCAAATCCCCTGTCGAAGGCACAAGCCGGGATGCCTCCCGCCCTGCACCTGGACCTTCGCAAGCACCATCAGCGACTACATCCAATATCGTGTCCCAGCGCAGTGTGAAAATATGCACAAAAACGAAGATAAAATCGATTTTAGAGGAAACTTTATTAGGAAACATTCTTTCCTATATTTACTTATATATAAAGTGCAAGTGCTGCAAAAAAATACAAGGAAGAGGCACTCTGATACAACCTGTATATCACATAAAGGAGGGCCTCATTCACATTGTTATACAATTGTTCAGGAAGTGGGACTCCTACACTCATAAAGCCTATGCACTAAGTAAAAGGGCTGCCAAAAATTGCAAGGAACCGGCACTCCAATACACCCTTTGTTACACATAAAGGAGGGCATCATACACAGCATTGAAAAATGATGATTGATGGCCTGCTGGTGAATCTGATACTCAAAAACATTTGAACCAAGCGCCTGCTGATCTGACCATCTAAAACATTATGGGCGAGGGCCTGCTGCTGCTTTGTAGACTCTAGATAACCTAGTGCCGATCGCACGTCCCAGTGACGGCGACTATCCATTCAGATTTCTGCCCTATCAACTTTCAATGTTATTTTCATCGCCAACCACGATGACCACGGGTAAGGGGAAATCAATGTTCGATTCCGGAGAGGGAGCCCGAGAAACAGCTATGACTGCCACATCCAAGCAAGGCAGCATGGAGCAAATTACCTATTAGGTATAATTAGGTGTGGGCCTGCAGGTGAGCTGACCCTGTAAAAGATTGTAGGTGATGGCCTACAGGTGAGCTGACACTCTAAATCATTATACAGTATGCGAGGGCCTGCAGGTGATCTGACCCTCTAAAAAATTATATGCGAGGGCCTGCTGGTGAGCTAACCCTCTAAAACATTATAGTTGAGGGCCTGCTGCTGAGCTGACTATTAAAAAGATTGTGGGAGAATGGCTGCTGCTTAGCTGACCATTGAAAAAATTTACAGTGTTCAAAGCAGGCCAGGTTGCCTGAATACTTCAGCTCGGAATAATGGAATAGGACTTTGGTTCTATTTTGTTGGTTTTCAGAACTGGGGCCATGATTAAGAGGGGCGGCCGGAGACATCGGTATTGCGCCGCTAGAGGTGAAATTTTTGGACCGGCACAAGACGAACCAAAGCAAAAGCATTTGCCAAAACTGCTTTTATTAATCAAAAACGAAAGTCAGAGGTTCGAAGACTATCAGATATTGTCATAGTTCCGACCATAAATGATGACGACCGGCGATCCGGTGGCGTTATTCCCATGACCTGCCGAGCTGCTTTCGGGAAACCAAAGTCTTTGGTTTCTGCGGGGAGTATGGTTTGAAAGCTGACAAAGTACACTGTATTGTATGTCACAGATACATTTTTGAAGCGCACACATTACACTGCAGATGTGGCCCTGGTATGGTCATTGTCAGAAGTGGACACTGTCTACGGAAAAATTACATTGCATGTCACAGATAAATTTTGAAGCGCACATGTTACACTGCAGATGTGGCCCTGGTATGGTCATTGTCATAAGCGGACACCGTCTACGGAAAAAGTACATTGTATGTCACCGAAAAATGTTTTGAAGCGCACATGTTACACTGCACATGTTGCCCAGGTAAGGCCATTGTCAGAAGCGGACAACGTCTATGGAAAAAGTACACTGGATGTCACAGATATTTCTGGGATGTGCACACTTTACACTGGAGATGTGGAGATGCAGCTAATCTAACTATCCACAGCGGACACCGTCTATTGAAAAAGTACACTGGATGTCACAGATATCTTTTGGATACGCTCACTTTACAGAGGAGATGTGGCGCAGCTAATGTCACTGTCCGCAGCGGACACAGTCTATTGAAAAAGTACACTGGATGTCACAGATATTTTTTGGATGCGCACACTTTACACAGGAGATGTGGCACGGATAATTTAACTGTCCGCAGCAGACACTGTCTTCGAAAAAAGTTCACTGGATGTTAATGATATTTTAGAGTTGCTCACACTTTACACAGGAGATGTGGCGCAAATAATTTAATTGTCCACAGCGGACACCATCTACGGAAAAAGTACACTGGATGTCACTAATATTTTAGGGATGCACACACTTTATACAGGAGATGTGGCGCAGATAATTTAATCCAAAAGGACTTTTGGATCTCTAAAGAAAAGCAATGGAGTGGGGCGCAGCCTTAACGAAATGCGGCTTGACTATGGTTGAAGGTAGTCGCGTAAAGGGTTAAGCTTTGGTTAGAGATGGTCGGAGCGGCATTTTCACGCAAGTGATTTAAGGCAGTGAGAGGCTTGGTGAGTTTTAAGAACGTGGAGCTGAAGTTAGGATGCAACATGGCCTCACTAGAGCAATTAATTGAACGGGTCAGGGCTGTAGCAGTTATTCATGGGCCACAGTGAGTTCAGGAGACCCTTCAGGTGGCATTGCAAGGGGGCAGGGAGGCGGAGGAGGCCCCAAGCAGTATGGCGAGGGCACGGAAATCCAGGCCTCCTGAGAGGATAAGCCCCGATATTAACCCCCATGTTTGGCTGCGCCTAGGGAGTCCCTTAAGGGATCCCCCGGTGTGGCGACGGGGCAGTGCAGCTAGTTCTGCCCGCAGCCGATCTGTGAGGAATCCCACACGGCGTCCGGGCTCTACGGGAGAGTGACGGGTTAACCCCCACCCTGTTTCTCTAAACGCGCAGGAAGAAAATCCCCTGCAGGAGACCGGTGGCAGGGAGCGAGTCAGGGACCTACCTGTTGACCGGGCCGCTGTGCAGGGCCTGCGAGTGGGCTCCAGGAGTAGGATGCAGGTGGATTGCAGTCCGGGTGGCCGGGACGACGGGCAGGTCGCGAAGAAGGCGGTTCCCACGCTGAGGCCCCCTGTTGGGAGCCGGATGCACTCACGGCGCAGAGAGAGGCTGTTGGGATTCATCCCCAGGGACAGCCAGGTGAGAGTGGGTCAAGGGGGAGTGGAGATTCAGGGGATGTGTCAGCGGTGGGTGTGTCAGCGGTTAGTGGGGGCAATCGGGCAGTGCAGGAATTGCTGGAGGGGCTGGCGGTGTTGTTGGCGAGGGTCAGGTCCGGTGTTGTTGTCTCAGGCCGGATTGGGAACTACTATTTCAGTGGAATGGTCTGGGTTGTTGCGGGGTGTGCCTTTTCCTCGGTAGTTATGGTGCCTGAGGCGGCGGCGCTATCAGCTACATCGTCGGTCGAGGCGACAAGTAGTGGTGGTAAGTGGGTTTCGGTGGACATGGTACGGTTGGCTGATGCAGCGAAAGGAGAGGTATACGTGTGTTTTGAGGGGCCATTGGGGGCTCACTTGAAACCAGAGTTGAGGGAGAAGATTTATAAAGACGAATATGTTGAGATTTTTTCGTTGCTTCCATAGGAGAAGGTTAATTTGGACAGGGTGAAGCCGGACGAGAGCAGAAAAGAGGAAGAGGAGAGGCATCGGTATCATTTGATATCATGCACGTTTACGAATTGGTTGCAGGCTTTTGCGATATTGGTTACATAGATTCTATAGGAGAAGCTTACAGGGTATAAGGCAGGGTAGCGTGGTAAAGATATGATGAACAGTTCTGTCAGCGTGAGGCTATCCGACCCAGTGGGACCATAAGGATATTAGTTTGTGGATGAGACATATGGCGGCAACTAAAGGTGATGCTTAGCCATTTCAAGGGACGCCAGGGGGTGCTTCGACAGCAGAATCGCCTGGCGGTAGGAAAGGTTAGTGTTGGCAGTTTAATGAAGGGTACTGTAACAGGAATTGTTGCGTAGGGGTTTTGTTGAGGGGTTTCGTAATCTGTGTACTTCAGTTGGGTTTGTCGTTTAGGGCAAGTTGGGTTGTTGGCGAAAACGGATATAGAGGCGGCTTTCCGCTTCCTGCCAATACATCCGGAGAGTTTTCACCTGTTGGGTTTCAAATGGGAGGAGCAAGGAAGACAGGGAGTGAGGAAAAAGTTTACACGTATTAATGTCACAATGGTTACAATACATGGTAGTTGTTGGTTGTTAATAAATTGCCGCTACGGCCTTTACACCAAGTCACGTTGTTGAATAGTTCTTTGGGTTAAGGGTTTAAGGGTAAAAATGAGCCAGAGAATATTTCATCCCAGGTCAAAGTTTTTTGTATAAAAATCTTACTATGCTTGGTACATGGCAATACTTGGCTGAGTACCGCATGTGCTCGAGCGCTATGCTCGAGTCTCCTCCCCGCACATTTCTTGGCTGCTATGCAGCGAATAAACGTAAGTACTGCCCTCACTGTAATACCAGTAGCCATGTTGGCTACTGGCATTACAGTGATTGGCTGGCTGGAAAGCGTCATCGGATGCTATATGATGCACCCGATGATGCATTTTTGGCTCATTCGTAGTCAGGGAGAGCTGAGCATAGGAAGGGACAGAAAGTGTAGGTAGTGTAATAGTAAGATTTTTATACAAAAACACTTTTCAGAGACCCAAAAGTCCTTTTAAGGACTATTGTGTGTTACAGCAGCAATACATATTTTAGCTCATCCCTGCTAAATACCGTGTAATAGGCCGCTGCGGACGGTTAAATTATTCGCACCACATCTCCTGTGTAAAGTGTATATGTTTGTAGTGCAACCTGCGCTAAATTGCTCAGTGTTAGGGAAAGCTGTGCACAGGAAGGGACAGACAGTGTAGGGAGTATAATAGGAAGATTTCATACAAAAAACTTTTCAGAGACCCAAAAGTCCTTTTAAGGACTATTGTGTGTGACAGCAGCAATATATATTTTTTAACGCATCCTGTGCTAAATACCGTGTAATAGGCCCCTGCGTATAGTTAAATTATTTGCACACATCTCCTGTTTAAAGTGTACGCATCCCTAAAATATCAGTGACATATAGTATACTTTTTCTGTAGACGGTGTCCGCTGCGGACAGTTAAATTATCCGCGCCACATCTCCTGTTTAAAGTGTGCGCATCCCTAAAATATCAGTGACATCCAGTGTAATATTTCCATAGTTGGTGTCCGCTGCAGACAGTTAAATTTTCTGCGACACATCTCCTGTTTAAAGTGTGCGCATCCTTAAAATATCAGTGACATCCAGTGTACCTTTTTCCGTAGACGGTGTGCGCTGCAGACAGTTAAATTATCCGCGCCACATCTCCAGTTTAAAGTCTGCACAGGGCCGGTGCGAGGACTTTTGCCAACACAAGCAAAGCTACATTTTGCCCCCCCCCCCCCCCCCCTCGCAGCTCACCTGCCCTGGTCCTGTCTGCAGCAGCTGGCTTCTATTCTGTGTGGCCCTGGTATCTTCTCTCTGCTTCAGACAATCGCTGGTTTGAGGACCGTATTTCTCGCCCCTCTAAGACGCACCTAGGTTTTAGAGGAGGATAATAAGAAAAAAATATTTTCCATTACACCTCAGGTCAGACCAGCAATCAGACCCCCAATGTTAATCAGTCCTCAGATCAGACACCCAATGCCTCAGATCAGCCCCCCATGTCAGCCATCAGCCCCCCATGTCAGCCATCTGCCCCCCTATGTTACATTTCTCCCCTCCTTTTTACATAATCCCCTCTGTCACATCACCCCCATGTCACATTTCCCCCCCATGTCACATTCCCTCCCCTCAATGTCACATTTCTCCCCCTCCACAATTCACAAGTAAGTGATAAAAAAAAAAAAGAAGGTTCATTTTTCCGCCCTCCCCGAGGGTGTGCCCTAAGGCAGCCGCTTGGTCTGCCTTATGGTAGCACTGGCCCTGAGTGTGCGCATCCCAAAAATATCAGTGACATCAAGTTTACTTTTTCCGTATACGTTGTCAGCTTCTTACAGTGACCTTACCAGAGCCACATCTCTAGTGTAACATGTGTGCTTCAAAAAATTTTCACTGGCATACATTGTACTTTTTCCATAGACGGTGTCCGCTTCTGACAGTGACCTTACCAGGGCCACATCTGCAGTGTAACATGCTGCACTTCAAAGATTTATCTGTGACATACAGTGTAATTTTTCCATAGACAGTGTCTGCTTCTGACAGTGACCTTACTAGGGCCATATCTGCAGTGTAACATGTGTGCTTCAAAGATTTATCTGTGACATACATAGTACAGTACTTTTTCCGTAGACGGTGTCCGCTTCTGACAGTGGCCTTACCAGGGCCACATCTTCAGTGTAACGTGTGTGCTTCAAAAATGTATCTGTGACATACAGTACAGTGTACTTTGTCAGCTTTCAAACCATACTCCCCCCAGAACCCAAAGACTTTGGTTTCTCTGGAGCAGTTCGGCAGGTCATGGGAATAACGCCACCGGATCGCTGGTCGTCCTTGTTTATGGTCGGAACTACGACGGTATCTGATCGTCTTCGAACCTCTGACTTTTGTTTTTGATTAATGAAAACATTCTTGGTAAATGCTTTTGCTTTGGTTCATCTTGCGCCGGTCCAAGATTTTCACCTCTACCGTCGCAATACGGATGCCCCCGGCCATCCCTCTTAATCATCGCCTCAGTTCCGAAAACCAACAAAATAGAACCGGAGTCCTATTCCATTATTCCTAGCTGAAGTATTCAGGTAACCCAGCCTTCTTTGAACACTGTAATTTTTTCAATGGTCAGCTAAGCAGCAGACACTCTCCCATAATTTTTTTTTATAGTTAGCTCACCAGCAGGCCCTAGCATATACTTTTTTAGAGGGTCAGATCACCTGCAGGCCCTCACATAAATAGTTTTAGAGGTCAGTTCACCTGTAGGCCCTCACCTACAATATTTTAGAGGGTCAGCTCACCTACAGGCCCTCACCTAATTATACCTAAAAGGTAATTTGTGCGCATGCTGCCTTGCTTGGATGTGGTAGCCAAAGCTGTTTCTCAGGCTCCCTCTCTGGAATCGAACACTGATTCCCCCTTACCCGTGGTCACCGTGGTTGGTGCTGAAAATAACATCGAAGGTTGATAGGGCAGACATCCAAATGGATAGTCGCCGTCATGGGGATGTGTGATCGGCACCAGGTTATCTAAAGTCTCCAAAGTAGCAGCAGGCCCTCGCCCATAATGTTTTAGATGGTCAGATCAGCAGGCGTTTGCTCCAAATGTTTTTGAGGATCACCAGCAGGCCATCAATCATCATTTTTCAAGACTGTGCATGATGTTCTGTGCTTATGTATAACAAATGGTGTATTAGAGTGCTGGTTCCTTGTAATTTTTGGCAGCCCTTTCACTTAGTGCATAGGCTTTATGAGTGTAGGAGTCCAACTACCTGAACAATTGTACCACAATGTGAATGAGGCCCTTCTTTATGTGATATGCAGGTTGTATCAGAGTGCCTCTTCCTTGTAATTTTTGGCAGCACTTGCACTTTATATACAAGTAAATATATAGGAAGGAATATTTCCTAACAATGTTTAATCTAAAATCGATTTTATCCTCGGTTTTGTGTGTATTATAGTCAGTCTGTCTCTTGGGTTCTCCCATTGACTTCCATTATACTCGGGTGCTCGGTAGAGCACCCAAGCATCCCGATGTGTTCGGCCCGATCCCCTGAGCACTGGAGCACTATGGTACTCAATCAACACTAATCAACATGCTTATTTGTAGCAGATAATGCCCTCGCATATATGGCCTTCGCATATAATGTTTTACAGGGTCAGCTCACCTGCAGGTCCTTGCATATTATTTTTTTAGAGGGTCAGCTCACAAACAGGCCCTCACCTACAATCTTTTACAGGATCAGCTCACCTACAGGCCCTCACATATAATGTTTTACAGGATCAGCTCACCAGCAGGCCCGCACCTAAAATCTATTACAGGGTCATCTCACCTGCAGGCCCACACCTAAAATCTTTTATAGGGTCAGCTCACCTGCAGGCCCTCGCATATAATTTTTTAGAGGGTCAGCTCACCAGCAGGTCTTCAACTACAATCTTTTACAGGGTCAGCTCAACTGCAGGCTCGCACCTAAAATCTTTTACAGGGTCAGCTCACCTTTTGGCCCTCGCATATAATTTTTTAGAGTGTCAGCTAACTAGCAGGCCATCAATCATAATTTTTCAAGTGTGTATGATGCCATCCTTTATGTGTAATCCAGACATCCACCCTATGCTATTTCCGAACCATTTTAGTGGTGTTTCCATCATTTTAGGAACTTTTTGTATGAACCAGACACTCTCCCCTTTTCAAAGCAGGTGCCTGGTTTAATGCTCAGGTTCTCCTAGGTTCTCCTATTGACTTCCATTGTGCTCGGGTGCTCGGTAGAGCACCCGAGCATCCCGAGGTGTTCAGCCCGAGCCCCTGAGCACCGAAGCACTATGGTGCTTGAGCAACACTAATATTTTATTATATCATTATTCATTATGACTCATGTTGAGTGAACCTGAACTGCAAAGTTCAGGTCCGTACTGAACATTTTTGAAGCAAAAGTTCAGGTTCAAGTTCGGGCATTTAATAAATCTTTTAAGCTGTGGGCACTTAGAAGCCATCACAGTCATGCCTAGGAATGGCATGGCTGCCATTGGCCGGTGAATCATGTGACCCAGCCTCTATGCAAGCTGGATCACGTGTAGGACCGCCCATCAGCTGAGTAGTGCAGGGAGAGAAAGCAGGCAGTTGAAGTGAGGGAGAGTGTTAGGAATTTCATCTGGCTATTTATTCTGGGGGTGACCTATAGTGATTTTCCGTGTGCAATACACCAGCTTTGTACCCCTGACACTGAAAATGTATAATTAATATGGCTGTTAATTCTGTGTGTTGTATATAGCAATTTTTTGTGGGTGCAATGCACCATCTTTGTACCCCTGACTCAAAAATATAATAGTTAATATCTCTGTTAGTTTGATGGGTGACATATACCCATTTTTGGTGTGAGATACATGTGCACTTTATACAGGGAAATGAATATACTTAATCCATCTGTTAGATCAGTAGGTGAAATATACACATTTTTGGTGTGAGGTACACTTGCACTGCATATGTGACAGGGAAATTAATATAATTAATCCGTCTGTTAGATCAGTGGGTGAAATATACACATTTTTGGTGTAAGGTATACCTGCGCTGCATCCGTGACAAGGAAATAAATATAGTTGTCACACTCTTGTGTGGGAGGGAAACCCCACACCAAACATAGGAGTGAAAAGGGGAAAGGAAATAAGGCATGAAAAATAGGGAAAGAAGATGGACACCTCCTAGTGAAAACCCTAACTGAAACTGACTACTAGTATGAACAGACCCCAGAGGTAGGTGAATTCATACACAGGGATACCTGAAATCATATCTAACCCTAAAGGACCCTCGGACTAATGACAGTAATGAGACAACCTGTTCATCCAAAAGGAAGGATGAATGGGAGTCTCCCTAAGGCCTAATACAAAATGACAAGGAAATGCAACACACAGAAAAGCCAAAATATAAAGGAAAAGGTAACATTACTTCCAAAAAGCTATGGCAGCACCAGGAACTCAGCTGAGATCCAATCACCAGCTATCCACAGGTCCAACTGAAGCTATAAACCGCACAGTATTGTAGGGAATGTTAAATGACCACGATAGTAACACCTGGAGGTTAAGGGTGTGGCCAGTACCAGAAACAACACAGAAGCCTATTGATCCACTAGGTGAACATGTCAAATCAAACCACGTGTTGACAGTCTCAATGATCTTCTGCCACTCACTGTCACGGGGATGATCGTGTCTCGGTATGTCCATGACAGGAACACCTGGTCGCTACCTCTTGAGGAGGAGGCACATGATGCAGTTGGTCCAGGCAGACCAGGAGGTACCTGAGCAAGGTACCAGAGGTACTGATGTAGTCAGCAGGCCGAGTCATAACCAGGAGCAACAGTGCAGGACTGAAGGATAAGGCAGAGGCGAAATCAACTAGCAATTGGTCAGGGCAGGTGGCACAGGTATAGGTCAAGCAGTCCGGATCGGCAACAGAAGAGTCAAGGCAAGCAGGCAGGGATAAAACAGGTAGCGGAGTCCAGGAACACAAGCACAGGTCAGGTACACAGAAACACAAGCAGAGAAATCAGCAACCTTTGCATGACACAAGAACCTTGACACTCAGGCATCTGGGAAGGGGGATGAGCCACTTAAGTACATGATCTAACCATAAAGCACATGAAGTGAAGGGCTGAAAAGAAACTGTGGAGCGGATCCCAGAACAAACAATACCTGCAAGGACAGAGCCCAGGACTGCAGCAGTGAATGTCCTTGCAGGTAATCACCTCTGAACTGTCACAACCAGACAGCTGAGAAGCTCTGACAGAAGCCTTTCAGAACCTCCTCCTTGAGTTCTCTTTGTTGTGCTGTTCAGTTCCTCATCTCGTTAGCCTCTCTCTGCTGTCATGTAGTGAGACTGATTGCTTCCCTTTAAATTCCTCCCAATGGGGCATTACTGGGCGGCTTATACTACTTCCTGGAGTCTGTGTGCATGCTGATCTTGTTTTCCAGTCTGCTACAAAGTTAAGTGCTGAACATTTATCTGTTATTTTCTGTTTGCTGGATCCCAGGTGACCCTGACTCCCTCCGTGTCTGGTGTAGGGAGCCGGTGGTCGTGTCCCCTCACTATTGTAGGGTGTTCAGGGGTTTTATAGTCGAGGTACGTGGATATGCAACCATCCACCTCTGGGATCTTTGCATAGGCTGAGCAGCCAGGGAAAGTCTCAGGTCTTGTGCAGGGGTCTCCCTTTTGGTTCCTTAGCTTTGGATCCACTCAGTCATATGCATGTTGCTTTGTCTTGTTTCCTGTACACCGTCCGTGACATTATAAGCCGCCAAAACCGTCTCAAGCATGGATCCGGTTTCACTTTTGGCTGAACGCCTTCAGGGTCTTTCATTGGAGGTAGCTGATCTCCGCAGGACTTTTTCTCAGCTTCAAGTGACCGGTTCAGCTGGCATTCATGGAGTTTGTTCTGAGCCTAAGATCTCGCTCCCGGATACGTTTTCCGGGGGTAGTGAGAATTTTGTGCCTTTTAGAGAGGCTTGAAAACTCCATTTTCGCCTTCTTCCCCATTCCTCTGGTGATGAGGAACGGAGGGTGGGGATCATTATATCGCTGCTCAGGGGTAACGCTCAGTCCTGGGCCTTTTTCGCTGCCGGAGGGGGCACGGCCTCTCCGTTCAGTGGATGAATTCTTTTTAGCCCTGGGTCAGATATATGATGATCCGGATCATATTGCTCTGGCTGAGTCTAGACTACGTCTATTATGCCAGGGTAAACAATCCGCAGAAATATACTGCTCAGAATTTCGGAGATGGACAGCTGATACTGGTTGGAATGATGCTGCACTCCGAAGTCAATTTTGCCATGGTCTTTCAGAGGGATTGAAAGATGCATTTGCCTTTCATGAGAGGCCTATTTCTTTGGACTCTGCTATGTCTCAGGCTGTTCGTATTGACAGGCGTCTTAGAGAGAGAGGAGAGATGTCCCCTTCCTGTCATACTCAGTTCCAGGACAGTGCAGCGGTCCCATTCTGTGCGCAGGGGTCCCAGTCGCTGTCAGCCCCTTCTGAGCAGGAGCCCATGCAGCTGGGGTTGCTTCTGACAATAGAAGATTCAGCTCGCATGGGAGGGTTTGTTTTTGTTGTGGAGGTATAAATCATTTGGCAAATATTTGTCCCTCTAGGAGATTCCGGCAGTTTTCTGGGAGTAATAAAGAAACAAACAGGAAAAAATCTTTTAAAAATGTTCCGTCTGTTACTATTGGCAAGGTTGAGGCGGAAATTGAAGGTTTTCCGTTTGCTTGTAGTTCCCGTTTTGTCCTGCGCTAGAGAGCAAGAACATTTTTTGTGAGATTTTTGTGGATAGTGGAGCAGCGGTCAATCTCATTGATAATCAATTTGCGATAACTCATGGTTTCCAGGTGCGCACTTTGGGAAAGGATATTCCTGTTTTTGCTATTGATTCCGCTCCACTTTCTCAGAAATCATTAAAGGGCATAGTTCACAATATCTGTTTAATTGTGAGTGAGGCTCATGTTGAGGATGTGTCATGTTTCGTCCTTAGCGGTTTGCCTACTCCTCTAGTGTTGGGGCTACCCTGGTTCACTAAACATAACCCCACCATTGATTGGCAAGCGAGGCAAATAAATGGTTGGAGTGACTTTTGCAGAGAGAATTGCCTCATGACATCTGTTTCTGAGTTTGCTACTAAGACTGTACCATCTTTTCTCTCTGAATTTTCGGATGTCTTCTCTGAGAGTTGAGATTAGGATTTGCCCCCGCACAGGGAGTACGATTGCCCTATTAATCTCATCCCAGGCGCCAAACTGCCTAAATCTCGTTTATACAATCTTTCCCAACCTGAGAGGATCGCTATGCGTGCTTATATCTCTGAGAGTCTGAGAAAAGGACACATACGACCCTCGAAGTCACCTGTTGCCGCTGGTTTTTTCTTTGTTAAGAAAAAAGATGGTTCTTTAAGACCTTGTCTGGATTTCAGGGAGCTGAACAGTATCACTATTCGTGTCCCTTATCCGCTTCCTCTGATCCCGGACCTGTTTAACCAGGTTGTTGGGGCTAAAGTCTTTTCCAAATTAGATCTAAGAGGGGCATACAACCTGGTCAGGGTCAGAGAAGGAGACGAATGGAAGACGGCCTTCAATACCCCTGAGGGCCATTTTGAGAATTTGGTTATGCCTTTTGGTTTGATGAATGCCCCAGCCGTTTTTCAGCATTTCGTGAACAGCATTTTTTTATCATTTGATGGGAAAATTTGTATTAGTGTATTTGGATGACATTTAGATTTTTTCTCCTGATTTCAAAACTCATAAGGAACATTTATGTCAGGTCTTGCTCATCCTGCGGGAGAATAAATTATATGCGAAATTGGAAAAATGTGTGTTTGCGGTTCCAGAAATTCAATTTCTGGGGTTTCTTCTCTCCGCTTCTGGTCTGCGCTGTGCTTGAGTGGGAGCTTCCTGAGAATCAGAAGGCGCTGATGCGTTTTTTGGGCTTTGCCAATTATTACAGGAAGTTTATTTTGAATTATTCCTCTATTGTTAAACCACTCACTGATATGACCAGAAAGGGGGTAGATTTTTCTTCTTGGTCAGTAGAGGCGCGTAAGGCTTTTTCTAATATCAAGGAGAGTTTTGCTTCCGCTCCCATCTTGGTGCAACCTGATATTTCTTTACCCTTCATAGTTGAGGTTGATGCTTCTGAGGTGGGTGTGGGGGCGGTCTTGTCTCAGGGTTCCTCTCCTGCCAAATGGCGACCGTGTGCCTTTTTCTCGAAATAACTCTCCTCCGCAGAGAGAAATTACGATGTGGGAGATAGGGAATTGTTGGCCATCAAGTTGGCTTTTGAGGAATGGCGCCATTGGCTAGAGGGAGCCAGACACCCTATTACCGTATTTACTGACCATAAAAATCTGGCCTACTTGGAGTCAGCCAAGCGTCTGAACCCGAGACAGGCCAGATGGTCTTTGTTCTTTTCTAGGTTTAATTTTGTTGTCACATTCCGCCCTGGAGTTAAGAATGTGAAGGCAGATGCCCTGTCACGTTGTTTTCCGGGAGGCGGGAATTTTGAAGACCTGGGTCCCATTTTGGCTGAAGGTGTGGTGGTCTCTGCTCTTTTTTCTGAATTGGAGGCAGAGGTGCAGGCAGCCCAGTCAGAGGCTCCTGATCTTTGTCCTCCTGGGAGGTTGTTTGTGCCTCTCGCTTTAAGACACAAGATTTTTAAGGAACACCACGATATGGTCCTTGCTGGGCACCCAGGGGCAAGAGCCACACTGGAACTCATCGCTCGGAGATTCTGGTGGCCTGCGCTTCGTAAGTCGGTTGAGGGTTTTGTGGCAGCCTGCGAGACTTGCGCTCGTGCCAAAGTCCCTCATTCACGGCCATCAGGTCCTCTCCTTCCCTTACCCATTTCCTTCCCGTCCTTGGACACATCTGTCCATGGACTTTATAACGGACCTGCCTCGTTCCTCGGGGAAGACTGTGATTCTGGTGGTGGTGGACCGTTTTAGCAAAATGGTGCATTTCATCCCTTTTCCTGGTTTGCCCAATGCTAAGACGCTGGCGCAGGCATTTATTGATCACATTGTCAAATTGCACGGTATTCCTTCAGACATAGTCTCTGATAGGGGCACGCAGTTTGTTTCCAGATTCTGGAAGGCTTTCTGTTCTCGCTTGGGGGTTTGGTTGTCATTCTCTTCTGCTTTCCACCCGCAGTCGAATGGCCAGACAGAGCGCGTCAATCAGAATCTGGAGACATATCTGCGCTGTTTTGTGGCGGAGAATCAAGAGGATTGGTGTTCTTTTTTGTCCCTTGCTGAGTTTGCTTTAAATAACCGTCGTCAGGAGTCCTCTGATAAGTCACCATTTTTTGGTGCATATGGGTTTCATCGCAGTTTGGGACTTTCTCGGGAGAGGGGTCTTCTGGTTTACCTGATGAGGACAGATTCTCCTCGTCTTTGTCATCTATTTGGCAAAAGATTCAGGATAATCTAAAGAGCATGAGTGAGAGATATAAGCGTGTGGCAGATAAGAGACGTGTGCTTGGTCCGGACCTGAATGTTGGTGATCTGGTGTGGTTGTCTACTAAGAATATCAAATTGAAGGTTCCCTCCTGGAAGTTGGGTCCTAGGTTTATTGGGCCTTACAAAATCCTGTCTGTCATCAATCCTGTTGCCTACCGTCTTGATCTTCCTCAGACTTGGAAGATCCATAATGTTTTTCATAAGTCCTTATTGAAACCTTATGTTCAACCCATTGTACCCTCGCCTTTGCCTCCTCCTCCGATTATGGTTGATGGAAATCTTGAATTTCAGGTCTCTAGGATTGTGGATTCTCGTCTTGTCAGCGGTTCTCTTCAGTTCCTTGTTCATTGGGAGGGTTATGGTCCTGAGGAGAGGATGTGGGTCCCAGCGACGGACATTAAGGCCTCTCGTCTCATCAGGGCTTTCCATAGGTCCCATCTTGAGAAGGTGGGCTCTGAGTGTCCGGAGTCCACTCGTAGAGGGAGGGGTACTGTCACAACCAGACAGCTGAGAAGCTCTGACAGAAGTCTTTCAGAACCTCCTCCTTGAGTTCTCTTTGTTGTGCTGTTCAGTTCCTCATCTCGTTAGCCTCTCTCTGCTGTCATGTAGTGGGACTGATTGCTTCCCTTTAAATTCCTCCCCATGGGGCATTACTGGGCGGCTTATACTACTTCCTGGAGTGTGTGTGTGCATGCTGATCTTGTTTTCCAGTCTGCTACAAAGTGAAGTGCTGAACATTTATCTGTTATTTTCTGTTTGCTGGATCCCAGGTGACCCTGACTCCCTCTGTGTCTGGTGTAGGGAGCCGGTGGTCGTGTCCCCTCACTATTGTAGGGTGTTCAGGGGTTTTATAGTCAAGGTACGTGGATATGCAACCATCCACCTCTGGGATCTTTGCATAGGCTGAGCAGCCAGGGAAAGTCTCAGGTCTTGTGCAGGGGTCTCACTTTTGGTTCCTTAGCTTTGGATCCACTCAGTCATATGCATGTTGCTTTGTCCTGTTTCCTGTACACCGTCCGTGACATGAACACTGCGCCCAGGTCCGCAGTGGTAAGACAGCAGCCACTGTTACAGTTGGCCCTTTATGGACTGATAAGAGAAGAGTTGTAGTGAGCGATGAGGAGAATCTGTTAAATATTTTTTTCACTGCTGAGTAAAATGAAATGTTAGATAAAATGGTAAACTCCTTATTAAAAATGGCCTGTCTGACCCAGGAAGAAGTGCAGTGGTGTCTTAAAAAGATTGAAATAGACAAATCATCGAGTCCAGATGGCATACACTCTCATATCCTAAGAGAATTAAGTAATGTCATAGACCCACTGTTATTTAAAATATTTCAGAACTCTATAATGATGGGGAGCATTCCTCAGGATTGGCTCTTAGCCAATGTGGTGCCAATATTCAAAAACGTGTCAAAAACTGGAAACTATAGGTCTGTAACATCTGTTGTGGGTAAACTGTTTGAAGGTTTTGTAAGAGATGCTATCCTAGAGTATCTCAATGAAAATAAGTGGATAACACCATATCAGCATAGCTTCATGAGGGATCGATCGTATTAAACTAATTTAATCAGTTTATATAAGGAGGTAACTTCTAGTCATTGGGTCATATATCTTGACTTCTCCAAAGCATTTGATATGGTGCCACATAAAAGGTTGGTACTTTACATAAGTGAGAATATTCAACCTAGGGGAAAATGTGTGTATGTGGGAAAGTACAGTAACTGGCTTAGAGTGTAGCTATTAACGGTACATACTAAGATTTGGTCACATGTCACTAGTGGCGTACCTATGGGTTCAGTATTGGGCCCTATTAACTTCAATATTTTTATTAATGATCTCATAGAGGGGTTGCACAATAAAATATAAATTATTGCAGACAACACTAAACTCTGCAACCTAATTAACACAGATGAGGTTTAACATTGACAAATGTAAGGTTATGCACATGAAAAGAATGAATGCAAGTCACCTGTACATACTAAATGATAAAACACTGGGTAATATTGACATGGAAAAGGACTTAGGAAAATGAACGGATAGCAAACTTAACCATAGCAACCAGTCAAGCTGATGTTGCCAAGGCCAATAACATTATGGGGTGCTTCAAAAAGGGCACAGACGCACATGATGAGAATATACAAGTCCCAGTGGCTTAGCTACCAGGGAAGCAGTGGAAGCAGCTGCTTCAGGGGCCCCAGCTATGAGGGGGGCCCGGAGCAGTACTAGATACAGTAACAGCAGTAATAGATTGGGAAGAACTGCCTGGCATGTGATTAGCTTCTCTTATGGCCCCCCCCCCCCCCCCCCCACCAGAGCGTGCAGTCCTTCCATGTCTTTTTCAGTGCATCAGGGACACTGGTAGCCCTGCCCCTTAGGTGAAGGCTGGCTAATACTCTACCTAAGCATTGAGGCTGGGCTGGTCCATGGAGGGGAGAAGTTTTCTATTTTGGGACCCATGCATACTGTTGAAGAGAGAATCAGAACTGTAGTTCCCTCTCACCAGCCAGAGGAGTTCAGGCTTTATTTAAAATCAACCATCATTAGTCACTTGCTTCACTGGTAGCAGCTAGCCAGCTTCTGCCCCCCTCCCCCCTACAGAAAGATAGAACAATCCATCTTCCTGCTGGTGGTAATAGAACACAGCTCAGGTTGGCAGTCGGGACTAACAGGAGGGGGGGGGGGGGGGCTGCAGAGACTGCGCTGTCAGGGCCTGTCTATATCTTCACAGACTGCAGAGAAAGGGTCGGTGTAAATGTATGTATACGGTGTGTATGTGAGAATATGTGTGTGTGTATATCCCTCCTCTTATGTTAGCTTTCTGTTACTATCCATGATGTTAACGGGTCGGTTTTGACCCGTGTCTTAAATCAGCCATAAAATACCCTCTGAACAATTATTTAGCATCCAATTTGTTTCTTACCTCTTGGTTACCTTGTTAGGCTTCTTTATCCTTGAAAAGATTGGTTTTAATATTTTTGGTGTGACGCCTTAGACCTTTCTAAATCTTCTCACTCTTGCATGCTGCATATTGGAGATGATTACTCTGCAAGTCAGCAACTCTGAAATGTATTGGTCCTATGTTTCTTTACTTTATTTAGAGAAGCAGACAAGCAGGCAAAGAGATAGGCCCCTCCCTAACTACAGCTCACAGGGTTGAGAGTTGATTGGCTGTCAGTGTTACTAAGCAGAGAGAGTGTTTATGATTTCAGTTTTGGCACTTATTAGTGTCCTATAATCCTATATTATAACTGGGTCAGAATTGACCCTAATACCATAAACGTCTTAATTTTCACCACAGTATTTTATAATTTAGTGAAAAGGATTCTTTTTCTATTACATTGTTTAAATAGAGGTTCCTGACAAAGTAAAAAAATCTTGATGCAATAAACAAATTTATGTGATACTTATAGACATTCAAAAAGAGGAGGGATATACAGGTTGTGTGGGAATGTACAATGTAAATTGTGTGTGTATATACAGTCCAGACCAAAAGTTTGGACACACCTTCTCATTCAAAGAGTTTTCTTTATTTTCGTGACTATGAAAATTGTAGATTCACACTGAAGGCATCAAAACTATGAATTAACACATATGGAATTATATCCATAACAAAAAAGTGTGAAACAACTGAAAATATGTCATATTCTAGGTTCTTCAAAGTAGCCACCTTTTGCTTTGATTACTGCTTTGCACACTCTTGGCATTCTCTTGATGAGCCTCAAGAAGTAGTCACCTGAAATGGTTTTCACTTCACAGGTGTGCCCTGTCAGGTTTAGTAAGTGGGATTTCTTGCCCTATAAATGGGGTTGGGACCATCAGTTGCGTTGTGGAGAAGTCAGGTGGATACACAGCTGATAGTCCTACTGAATAGACTGTTAGAATTTGTATTATGGCAAGAAAAAAGCAGCTAAGTAAAGAAAAACGAGTGGCCATCATTACTTTAAGAAATGAAGGTCAAGTCAGTCCGAAAAATTGGGAAAACTTTGAAAGTGTCCCCAAGTGCAGTCAGAAAACCATCAAGTGCTACACAGAAACTGGCTCACATGCGGACCGCCCCAGGAAAGGAAGACCAAGAGTCACCTCTGCTGCGGAGGATATGTTCATCCAAGTCACCAGCCTCAGAAATCGCTGGTTAACAGCAGCTCAGATTAGAGACCATGTCAATGCCACACAAGAGTTCTAGCAGCAGACACATCTCTAGAACAACTGTTAAGAGGAGACTGTGTGAATCAGGCCTTCTTGGTAGAATATCTGCTAGGAAACCACTGCTAAGGACAGGCTACAAGCAGAAGAGACTTGTTTGGGCTAAAGAACACAAGGAATGGACATTAGACCAGTGGAAATCTGTGCTTTGATCTGATGAGTCCAAATTTGATATCTTTGGTTCCAACCACTGTGTCTTTGTGCGACGCAGAAAAGGTGAACGGATGGACTCTACATGCCTGGTTCCCACCGTGAAGCATGGAGGAGGGGGTGTGATGGTGTGGGGGTGCTTTGCTGGTGACACTGTTGGGGATTTATTAAAAATTGAAGGCATACTGAACCAGCATGGCTACCACAGCATCTTGCAGCAGCATGCTATTCCATCCGGTTTGCGTTTAGTTGGACCATCATTTATTTTTCAACAAGACAATGACCCCAAACACACCTTCAGGCTGTGTAAGGGCTATTTGACCATGAAGGAGAGTGATTGGGTGCTGCGCCAGATGACCTGGCCTCCACAGTCACTGGACCTGAACCCAATTCAGGTGGTTTGGGGTGAGCTGGACTGCAGAGTGAAGGCAAAAGGGCCAACAAGTGCTAAGCATCTCTGGGAACTCCTTCAAGACTGTTGGAAGACCTTTTCAGGTGACTGCCTCTTGAAGCTCATCAAGAGAATGCCAAGAGTGTGCAAAGCAGTAATCAAAGCAAAAGGTGGCTACTGAAGAACCTAGAATATGACATATTTTCAGTTGTTTCACACTTTTTTGTTATGTATATAATTCCACATGTGTTAATTCATAGTTTTGATGCCTTCAGTGTGAATCTACAATTTTCATAGTCATGAAAATAAAGAAAACTCTTTGAATGAGGTGTGTCCAAACTTTTGGTCTGTACTGTATATATATTGTTGGGACACTAAACAAATTGTGAATAAAAACTGAATGCAATGATGTGGAGATGGCAAATGTCAATATTTTATTTGTAATAGAATGTAGATGACAGATCAAACGTTTAATCCGAGTAAATGTATCATTTTTAAGGAAAAATACATTGATTCAAATTTTCACGGTGTCAATATATCCCCAAAAAGTTGGGACAAGTACCAAAAAGAGGCTGGAAAAAAGTAAATTTGAGCATAATGAAGAGCTGGAAGACCAATTAACACTAATTAGGTCAATTGGCAACATGATTGGGTATAAAAATAGCTTATCAGAGTGGCAGTGTCTCTCAGAAGCCAAGATGGGTAGAGGATCACCAATTCCCACAATGTTGCGCAGAAAGATAGTGGAGCAATAT
Source organism: Bufo gargarizans (assembly GCF_014858855.1). Classification (NCBI taxonomy): domain Eukaryota; kingdom Metazoa; phylum Chordata; class Amphibia; order Anura; family Bufonidae; genus Bufo; species Bufo gargarizans. The sequence goes on from NC_058084.1 coordinate 263,688,770, forward strand.
CAGAGAGGTGTCACCCAGCGAAAAATTGCAAAGACTTTGCATCTATCATCATCAACTGTGCATAACATAATCCGAAGATTCAGAGAATCTGGTACAATCTCTGTGCGTAAGGGTCAAGGCCAAAAACTTGATGCCCGTGATCTCCGGGCCCTCAAACGACACTGCACCACAAACAGGAATGCTACTGTAAAGGAAATCACAGAATGGGCTCAGGAATACTTCCAGAAACCATTGTCAGTGAGCACAATCCACCGTGCCATCCGCCGTTGCCAGCTGAAACTCTACAGTGCAAAGAAGAAGCCATTTCTAAGCAAGATCCACAAGCTCAGGCGTTTTCACTGGGCCAGGGATCATTTAAAATGGAGTGTGGCAAAATGGAAGACTGTTCTGTGGTCAGACGAGTCACGATTCGAAGTTCTTTTTGGAAATCTGGGACGCCATGTCATCCGGACCAAAGAGGACAAGGACAACCCAAGTTGTTATCAACGCTCAGTTCAGAAGCCTGCATCTCTGATGGTATGGGGTTGCATGAGTGCGTGTGGCATGGGCAGCTTGCATGTCTGAAAAGGCATCATCAATGCAGAAAAATATATTCAGGTTCTAGAACAACATATGCTCCCATCCAGACGTCATCTCTTTCAGGGAAGACCCTGCATTTTTCAACAAGATAATGCCAGACCACATTCTGCATCAACCACAACATCATGGCTGCGTAGGAGAAGGATCCGGGTACTGAAATGGCCAGTCTGCAGTCCAGATCTTTCACCTATAGAGAACATTTGGGGCATCATAAAGAGGAAGGTGCAACAAAATAGGCCCAAGACGATTGAACAGTTAGAGGCCTGTATTAGACAAGAATGGGAGAGCATTCCTATTTCTAAACTTGAGAAACTGGTCTCCTCGGTCCCCAGACATCTGTTGAGTGTTGTAAGAAGAAGGGGAGATGCCACACAGTGGTGAAAATGGCCTTGTCCCAACTTTTTGGGGATTTGTTGACACCATGAAATTCTGATTCAACATATTTTTTCCTTAAAATGGTAAATTTTCTCAGTTTAAACTTTTGTTCCGTGATTTATGTTCTATTCTGAATAAAATATTAGAAGTTGGCACCTCCACATCATTGCATTCAGTTTATATTCACGATTTGTATAGTGTCCCAACTTTTTTGGAATCCGGTTCGTATATACAATGGTGTGGATATACAGTATATAAAGAGATATAAAATGTGTGTCTATATATACAGTATATATGTGAGTGTTTTTTTTTTTTTTTTTTATGTATGCCTCATAATGTATTCCAGTATTGTTTCTTTCTGTACAGTAAGGGGTTCTCATAAGTATCTCCCATCCACAGGATAGAGGAAAGGTATCTTATTAGTTGAGTTCTGACTGCTAGGAAGGTGAAGTCCTCAGGGTGAATGGTATGGCAGTAACATGCACGCTGCCGCTCCATTTATCTGTATGGTAAGTGCACAGCTCTGACCTGCCACCTGCAATCCCATAGAGTTGAATGGAGCAGAGGGTGTTTGTGTGACCGCCGTTCCATTCACTCCAGGGACTTCAACACCTCATTCTTGTGAACTCATTCCGATTTCCAGTGGTCAGATCCACACCAATCAGATTCTTATCCTCTATCTTGTGGATAGGGGATGAGATCTTAGGTCTTGTTCACAGTTCCATTTTTCATAGCATGCATACTGTAGTACAAGGGGGTTGGCCAAGGAAGGAGGTGGGCAGAGGCTGGGATGGCTATCTGACAGCTGCATGCTGACCCAAACCTCTGCCCACTCCTTCCTCTGCCATCTGTATTATACCATACAGTACATGGCAGCCTCCATTATCCACCCCACTGCTGCGCTGTGTATTAGTGCTTACTTTGGCACACAAGTGGTGCCAGGATAGTCGGGTGCATGTATATGCAAGTGTGCCATAATTTGCATCTCTGCCATTTGTGCAGGTCCTGGGTCTCCACACAACAGGGCACTTGACCACTGCAGCCAATAACTGTTTTCAGCAGTGATCTGTCACCCCTGAAGCTTGTAAGTGGGTCATGTGCCACACAGTTGACGCGTCACCATTGCGGCCAGCTATTCACTGCAGCATTCACGTGTCCATCGTCAAAAAGGATGCTAAAAATTACAGTAAGTACATTAAAAAAAAGTGTAAAATAGACAGGAGTGGATTTTACACAGGATGAGAAGGTTGCAAAGAAGTGTGTCTGTGGTGATGGGGGTGGGGGGGGGGGGCATTTAAATCCACAAATCCAGATTCACTTGCACTTTGTGGTAACAAATCAGTTTTTCCTAAAATGGCAGATACATGTGTTAAAAAGTGAAAGTAAGATGCCCGGGAATGCAATATGACCCATAATGCCTTACAGCCAGCCATTCCAGGTTGAGTGTATTGCTGTGTGCATGACATTCTACTGCACCCACATTAAGAGTCTGTCCATTATTTTACTCATACAGTTAGTGGGGGAGATTTCTCTAAACTGGTGTAAAGGAAAAACAGCTTCATTGCCTATAGCAACCAATTAGTTTCCTATTTTCATATTGCAGCACTCCTTTGGAAAATTAAAGGTGGAATCTGGTTGGTTGCTATGGGAAGCTATTCCAGTTTTCCTCAGTATATAAGGCACGTGTAATATATTGCTATGTACAGAACGTTCTACTACACCCACATCCGCTAATCCGTAATGTTAGTGAAGCAGTTACATTGAGTCTGCAGTAGGGGAGGAAAATTTATCATAGCAAATGTATTCTGTTATCTGTTGCGTTGCATAGCGTCAGTATTAGGCCACCGTTAAATGTTTTGCCCTGTTCAAATAAGCTGTGGAGCCAAATTTATCATAGCAAATGCATTTTGTTAGTCGTTAAATCACATAGGGTCAGTATCAGGCCACAGTTAAAGATCCAGCTTTTTAACTTCATGAATCTTTAATACACGCTGGAGCTTTAATTACTGTGGCTGACTGTGCAGTGGAGCTAAATTTATCATAGCAAATGGCTTCTGTTAGCTGTTGCGTTACATAAAATCACTACTAGGTCACAGTTAATTTTGCCCTGTTCAATTGAGCAGTGGAGCCAAATGTATCATAGTGAATGCATTTGGTTAGCTGTTGCATTTCATAGCGTCAGTTTTAGGCCACGGTTAAATATTTCACCCTGTTCAAATTAACAGTGGAGCCAAATTTATCATAGCGAATGCATTTTGTTAGTTGTTGCATCACATAGGGTAAGTATCAGGGCACAGTTAAATATCCAGCTTCTTAACTTCATGAATCTTTAATACACTCTGGAGCTTTAATTACTGCACCGACATTCAGAGTTAGTCCATTATTTTAATGATACAGTTAGTTAAATATTTTGCCCTGTACAAGTGTGCAGTGGACCCAAATTCATCATCGCTAATACAATCTGTTAGCAAAAAAAGTATTCTGCATCCGTATTGCAATCCCTGATGCATATGATGAAGGGCATTGAGCAGGTTACCCGTTCCTGTTGGTGAAGGGTAGACATACCGCAATCCCTTTACTGTAGCATGCATGCAGCCGCGGACATCTAACAGCATCAAATTGAATGTGTGCTGTACTTTGAAGATGTTAGAAGCGGACTGCCTGGGGTCAAATAACTACTTATCATGGAGGAGTCTTATTGGTTATCGGAATGAACCCAAAAAATTTGCTCCACCAACTGAACCCAAATTAATCATAGCTTATATGTTCTTTTAGTGAAAAAATGTGTGTGCATCGGTATTGCAATCATTTATGGTCATAACTACGACTGTATCACCAGAAAAATCACTGTACCAACTGGACCCAAATTCATAATTCCTAGCTAACACATTTTTTTAGCGAAAAAAATATTCTGCGAACCACCGACTTTTCTTCATGATTAATGAAAACATTCTTGGCAAAATGCTTTCTCTTTGGTCTAAGAATTTCACCTTTAGTGGCACAATATGAATATCCCTGGGGGTCCCTCTTATTCATGGCCCTCTTAATTCTTTTCTGAAAAACAAAAATATAGAACCAGAGTACTATTCCATTATTCCTAGCTGAAGTATTCAGGTGACCTTGCCTGCTTTGAACACTCAGTCAAGAGCATCGGGGAAGTACCGAGAGGCTATGGTTTTGAATCTATAGCTATCAGAAGGCATTAGCTATGAATCTTGGTGCACTGCACAGTTATGTACATGGCATTGTTGCCAACCGTCCACAAATTTCTGGACAGTCCGTAAAAATAAACGACTTTCTTCCTGTGTCCATGAATAGCCATGAGCGGCAGGGGTAATATTCAAATTCACGATATTTTGTGAATATTTAGGCGAATATTCATCATATATTAACAAATTCGAGAATTCGCAATTATTTTCTTGATTGCAAAAATCGGTAATGTAATATGTGTGTATTGCGTGCACAATACAGGCATGGGTCACTGTTGCTACATTTTTCAAGCTGCTAGAAGTTTCCTGAGACTGGAGAAAATGGTTGGCACGGCAGAACATTACAATAGCTTTATATGCAGATAGAGTGCTCCAATATATTTGCGATTGCGCAAATTGGCAATTAATGATGTACATATTTTTGCACAGTAGTGCAACTTCACATTTAAGCAGGTCTAACTACATATTACTGATTGGTGCAATAAGTATTGTCACACTACCTAACACCCTGCACTGGAACCTGCAATCGGGTACACTATATCACGATCTAACCTACACTGACTATCTCCCACTATCTTTATTATATATAGGAGCTAACTAACTAACTATCTAATGTAATTAAACACTAAAGCACAGAGCACAGAAATGACACTGCTGTCTCTCTCAGAACTCCATAAAAATGCTGAAAATGGCTGCTGGGGAGTTTCTTATATAGTAAAGGGATAGGCAACTTTCCTATTGGTTGCTAGGGATGTTGCTAAGCTCAGACAAAGACATTGCAGCCTTCTCATTGGCTCACAAGCAAGAAGGAAGGTTACTGATGAAAAAATATCTAGAATATTTGAGAATACGAATATATAGCACTATATTCTAAATATTAGCGAATTCTCGAAGTGGCAATATTTGCGATTAAAATTAGCAATTCGAATATTCGCACCCAACACTATCCATGAAAACAAAATAAATGTTTCTGTTCTTTTTTTGTAGGATGGCGGTGCTTGACTAGATTGTTTTGGTGGTAATTAGCATTTTACAGCTCACAGTAAATTATGGTAATGTGAGATGTTACCAGTATATTGAGCTATAGACATGTAATACCTATAAATATTCTTTATCATTCATTATGGTTTTCAAATATGTCTGTACAGTTTTTTAGCTGTCTGTGATTTTGGGATAAGTTATCCAGAAAAAAGAAAATTTTAGTTGACAATCCTGGTTCATGGTGATAAATTATATCTCCCTGTAATACTGACAGTACAGTAACTATAGCTACGGCCAGGTTCACACAAACGCCTCAGTTCTCCTCTGTTCTCTGTTATAAGAGCAGAAGAAAGAATATAACGGAACCCCTGGAGCCATCAAATGGCAGTAAAACTTACGGACAGGGGCGGATTGGCCATAGACATTACAAGGAAATTTCCTGGCGGAGCGATGCCTAGGGGGCTGCCCAAGACCCATCACTGCTGATGACCGGGTACAGAATGAGCTCTCATCGGTTATTAACGCTGTGAGAATCAGGTACTCAAGTACCTGGCCAGTGACCGCACATACCCTCCTGAATTCAACTATATCTCACACCGCCTAAGCCACCTTCTCCATATCTTAATCAGAGACGACTGGAGGAAGAGGACAGAAATATAGCAGCTATTGATGGCCAACTCAGAGGGACAGCTTTTGGGACAGTACATTGAACGGCACTGTGGTTTTTGGCATTTTGCGCTATAGTATTGCTGACCTCTCTGCTTTTGTTGCCCCACCTACTGTCAATTTAGACCCTCTTACAACATGGGGCCACTTTCAAAGGGGTTGTCCAGGTTCAGAGCTGAACCTGGACAGCCCTCCATTTTCACCCCAGCAGCCCCCCTGACATGAGCATCGGAGCAGTTCATGCTCCGATGCTCTCCTTTGCCCTGCGCTAAATTGCACAGGGCAAAGGCATTTTTCTGAGTTCCGGTGACGTACCAGGCTCTCTATGGGGCTGACAGGAACCCCGGTGACGTCACCAGCACTGATGGGCGGGATTTGGCTCTGCCCTAGCCAGTAAAACGGCTAGGGCAGAGCTAAAGCCCGCCCCTCAGAGCCGGTGACGTCACCGAACACACTGCTGGGCGGAAGTTACCGCCCGGCAGTGTGTTATTGAAAACACAAGAGCCGTGCCCTGTGCGATCTAGCGCAGGGCACTGGAGTGCACCGGAGCATGAGATGCTCCGATGCTAGGCTCAGGGGGGCTGCCGGGGTGAAAATAAGGGTATGTCCGGGTTCAGCTCTGAACCTGGACAACCCCTTTAAGTATTTTTTCCAGGGACACTATAGGTTCCCAATCCACCTCTGCTCACGGACTCCATTCAGTAATATTATTACTAGGCAGAAGAATGTCACTATGACTACAATGACAAATTTGATCACATTCTACATCACTTTCCAATGCAACATCATTGATAGATAATACATTCTGTGAGTCAAATTGTATTCTGCATCACTATGACAGCTACGGTACAACAAATTTTAAACAAATTCTCTGTCACTGTGCAGTGCAACAAAATTTTAACCCGTGAAGATCTGTTCATAATGTCCGGAATCCCTCCATACTATGAACTGACTAGTATTTCATTAAATAAATGTATTAGGGTTAAAACCAGATGGCTGACCATGAAGGATGGATCATTCATGGCGGCTGAATTATTGCCATAAGGGACAGGAGCCTGAAAACTAGCTGCCATGTAATATGGTGGCCAAACGGGCTGTTGCTGGTAGGCGGTTATGGCATCTGAAGGGTTAAAAGTCTATAACCATCATTACTGCCGGTCACAGACATTAGTGCTGGATGTCTGCTCTTTAAAACAGCAGACACCCGTTGGCTATGGTGCCTGCATTCATTTCCAGTGGGTGCCATTTTTGAATGCCTGACTGGAAAAGGTCAACAAGCATTCACACTGAGCTGCTTGAGTATACCTAATTTATAGTAATTTGTGACAAACTAATTCATAACAAATCAAATTTCTTGTTGAAGTTTGATGAATCGGACAAATTAAATTTTTAAAAAATTTGCTCATCTCTAGATTATTGTGTACAATTCTGGGCACCTGTGAACAAGAAAGGCATAGCAGAGCTAGAAAGGTTTCAGTGGGCAGCAACTTCCCCACCCCCAGCCCCCAACAGCAGCAATATATAGTTACTGGAAAGCCCAGTGTAAGATTTAAATACTGCAGTTTCAGTAAAACACTTTCTGTACTGTAAATCACATGTTCCTAACTTGCAATGTGATTATTCTGCCCCCTACACCAACAATATAGTGATAAAGGAATTATGCAGGCAGTAATATTTGTGTCTATGGAGTAATTTGAATTTCATTTTCCTGGTATAAATATGTCAAATATTTCCATAAAATGCTTTTTCTATAATAGAGCATGTTTATTAACATTGGACAAATATAATACAGTGAAAAAAATTGCTCAGCAGCATATTCATTGCTCAATTGCTCACCAGCAAAATACTACTGAGGTGTTCTGTTGGAAAAAATTATACCGCATTTGGAAACTCGAGGTTTGTGGGGAAAAAATGAGAATAAATGAGAATAAATACTTTTTTTGGTGATGCAGAACAGAAGGTTCTGCTGCCGCTGCATTGTTAAACACTGTAATCCAGCCCCTTAGCCCTCATTCCCTCAAACTGCTTTCCCTGATCGCAGTCCTTCAATTATTATAATTTTTTTATTCTTTAACTATTCTGTACCATGGTTAGCACTCCCGCTGTTAACTCAAATTTCTTAACTCATTTCATTATCTTGAGACAAAAGCCATTGAAAAGCAATTGAAGGTGTTTGCTTAGATTAGATAACCAAACTTAGAAATCTCAGAAAAAAGGAGTGCTAACCATGTGACAATGTTACACTGGAAGAGATGTGTGCTTGTGATTCTGTATACTGTCTAAGATAGTTTTCTGTCAGAAACTATATTCATCCATCCACTCTCATTAACAGCTAAACACAGAATAACGTTCTGCACAGCCATCAATCTGCCTACTTTTCCACTGATTGGCTGATCCAGGCTGTCCATCAATACGGGGAAGGCCTACCTTCAAACTTCCTCCTAGCGTCATGTGAGCATCCCTCTTCCTCCACACTCGTGGTTTTGCCTGACAACATGGGTAATAAAATGGTGCTGCCCCCTGTTTTATTGGATTCATCCGAAGCGAACCTGAAAAGCTTCTGGTTTATTTGGTGGACACGTTTTTGTTAAATTTCGTAACGAACCCCGTTCATTACAAAGTCAATATTCCATCTTTTAAACAGGCCTTGAGACATGACTTTTATAATAACTAAGCTCTGCTCTACCAAAAATTATCTAGCCTTAAGGTGATAGTGTGCCAGTATAGTACTGTAGCGCTATTGTTAATATTGTCTGTATAATTTTAATAACATAAAGGAAAGTTCAGACGAGTGTCCTTGGCATCCCTGCCAGCTGTTGTTTATGTCGCCTCATTTGTTCATTAGGTGATGCTTGAACAGGTCTTGTTTATTTTGCCTTATGATGATCTGTTTACACAGCATATTCATGTCAATATTCTTTTCAGAAGCAGAATACGACTAAGAACGCTACGAACACAAGCCATATGCTCTGTTTCAATTTAATTAACTTTTTATCTTGCTATCTCAGAGTATGTTCCTAATTGATCATGTTTCCAATTAGTTAATTTAATCCATACATAACTCATTTAACTACAGGTGACAAACAAGCTAACTCAAATTAGATACATGCAAAATATGATAGTTTTATAAAATCATAGCTTATACAATAGAAAAATATCAAGCAGACACTATGACATAATAGGACATCACATATTTATGTATTTGTTAAGGACGTTAGTAACTTGAAGACAACAACCCACATTTTCTAAGACACTAGATGGCATAAACCTTGATTGGCTGTCTAGACATTCACCAGATTTATTAAAGTGGCTCATGCAGGTTGATAAATATGGTAGAGGGACAAATGCTTTTTTCTGACTCTTTATCAGTATTTGTTGGCTTACTTTGAGGCAGAACCCTGGTGTACAAATTGCACTTTAGGCCATACCCCTTTATCAGGAAGCTCCACCCCTTCTTACTAAGCCACTTCCTCTTTTCAAGTAAGTCAAAAAAGGGTAGAAAGCCTAATTGTGTCAAATTGCACTAAAATGGTGCCAATTTGCACCACTTTATAGACACATTCAATGCCACACATTATTAAATCTTGTGATGGGGGAGCTAAAGAAAATTCCTCACAGGGTGCCTGTCACGAGGGTGTCAAGAGCCACGTCTGACTCCGTTATACCCGGGGTCAGGAAGTCGCAGCGGGTGGCTGCGCGCTATATGTCTAAAGATCACGGTGTTTCTTAGTGTTTGTTTTCTGTGTTTGCCTTGCTATCCTTTTTGTCTCACTCAGGGATCCGTAGCTTCTCCTCCTCAGCTGTTTCTTGTCTGCCACTCCCAAACTCCTTATATTCTCCTCTCACACTTCTCTTGTTGCCAGTTATAGAGCTTCCTGCCTGGACATCTATGCTGACCCACTGGAGCTGAGAATCTGGTTGTTGTTCCAGAGTGCTACCCTCCGGATCCCTGTTGGGCTTTTGTTGTCTCCTGTTGTTGCCCACCTGGGATTATATGTTTAGTTTGTATTGTCTGTCCTCCCCTTGGTGTTTTCCTTTAGAGCTAGTGGTGCGGACTAGTGTTCCCACCGCCCTGTTCACTATCTAGGGCTCATCCTAGGGAAAGCCAGGGTTTTAGGCACGTGATCGGCGTACGGGTGAGGAACCCGTCTAGGGACGACAGGGCAGCCAGGCGCCAGCCGCAAGGTGAGTCAGGGGTCACCACCTTCCCTCTCACTAGGGCAGGGCCTCCCTCTTTTCCTCCCTCCGTGTCACGTATGTGACAGTTACGCCGATCGTGATAGTGCCATTTATCCTACGGCTGGCCCTGCTCTCACATGAATGAGAATGTGACTGAGAATGTGAGCTGTTCCTTGTGATTGTCTCTGTGCGGCAAGGTGATTGCCACCATGAACACCTGGAGCAACTCTTATGGGCAGGGACAGTACATTTCTTTCACAACCCACTGGGCCAATGTTTTTTGTGGAAAAGCAGCACCATAGCGACAAGGCCAGGTCCCTTTGACACCTCCACGATTGCATCTGACTGGCTCTCATACCATAATACTGGCTCCCAAAGCATAATACATGCAATGGCATATTGTGTTTTTAAAAATGCTGTTCATAAATGCGGTCAAACATGCATTTACCCATAGCCACCTTCCCTCTCACTAGGGCAGGGCCTCCCTCTTTTCCTCCCTCCGTGTCACGTATGTGACAGTTACGCCGATCGTGATATTATAACTGGCCCTTATTTTTGTTTAGAAAATAAAAAATAAAAAATTAATATATATAATTTTTTTTTTCTCTACTTAGAATCCAATATGGATCCTATTGCTGCTTTGGCAAAACAGCTTCAAGGCCTGTCTTTGGAGGTGGCAGGATTGAAGGCGTCTGTCCTCCAACAGCAGCAGCAAATGCAGCAGACCGTAAGCCCAGCGGTTGCTATGGGTAACCAGGTTGTTACAGAACCCAAGGTTGTTCTTCCTGACAGATTCTCTGGGGGAAGGGACAAATTTGTGTTGTTCCGTGAGGCCTGCAAATTATATTTTAAGCTGCGCCCTTACTCCTCAGGTAATGAAGAACAGCGGGTGGGGATTGTTATTTCCCTGCTTCAGGGGGACCCGCAATCCTGGGCGTTCTCGTTACCCCCTGGTTCCCAGGCTCTCCGGTCAGTGGAGGGATTTTTTGGGGCTTTGGGTCTCATATATGATGACCCTGACCGTGTCGCCCTGGCTGAGTCGAAGTTACGGAGACTCCTACAGGGAGATCGGCCAGCAGAGGAATATTGCTCAGAGTTCCGCAGGTGGGCTACGGATACTCAGTGGAACGACCCGGCTCTCAGGAGTCAGTTCTGCTCTGGGTTATCTGAAAGGGTTAAGGATGCGCTGGCGCTGTATGAGACCCCCCTTTCCCTTGATGCTGTTATGTCCCTCTCTATCAGGATAGATAGACGTCTTAGGGAGAGATCGAAAATTCCTGAGCAATCGGTAACCTCTCCCAAGCAGCAGTTAGTCTGTACTGACTTGGATGAGCCTATGCAGCTAGGAGGAACTTCTCGTCAGGTCCGTCCTCCTGAGGTTCGCCGTAGGTGGGGGGCTTGTTTTTTCTGTGGGGGGAAGGGTCATTTCATTAATGTCTGTCCCTCCTTTCCCAAAAACAAAAGACCGTCGGAAAACTACTAACCCCAGGCTGTGCGGAGGATGTCAGCCGGGGGGTATACGTTTCCTCCATACGAACATCTCAATTTGTGTTGCCAGCGGTTATTGTTTTTGGTGTTAAGACGGAGTCTATTTCTTTTTTTCTAGACAGTGGTGCAGGGGTAAATTTGATAGATGCCCATTTTGCCCGCACTATGGGTTTGTCTCTCTGTACGCTGCAGAGACCCATTCCCATATTCGCTATTGACTCTGCTCCTCTGTCTCAGAGAAACCTCACTCACGTTGTCCATAACTTACATCTTCGGGTAGGGGACCACCATAAGGAGCGTCTTTCATGTTACGTTCTGGAGGGCCTTCCCTCTCCTGTGGTATTGGGTCTTCCATGGTTGGTAGCGCACAATCCAGTGGTGGATTGGCAGGCCAGGGAGATATTGGAGTGGAGTGAGCATTGCAGAGAGAACTGCTTAAATAACAATTGCTTAATCGCCTCCATAGCTTCCCTACCTACATTTATTTCGGACTTTGAGGACGTTTTTTCTGAAAAGGGTTGTCAGAAGCTACCACCTCATCGTCCTTATGATTGCCCGGTTAACCTGATTCCCGGTGCAAAATTACCCAAGTCCAGGTTGTATAATCTTTCGGGTCCCGAGAGACAAGCCATGAAAGATTATATCTCCGAGAGTCTGGCCAAGGGACACATCAGACCCTCTTCTTCACCCGTGGCTGCAGGGTTTTTCTTTGTTAAAAAGAAAGATGGGGGCCTGCGTCCTTGCCTAGATTTCCGTGAGCTAAACCGGATAACCGTCCGAGACCCATACCCTCTTCCTCTCATTCCTGACCTTTTTAATCAGATTGCGGGTGCTAGGTGGTTCTCCAAACTTGATCTTAGGGGGGCCTACAATCTGATTCGTATCAAGGAAGGGGATGAGTGGAAGACAGCTTTTAACACCCCTGAGGGGCATTACGAAAATTTAGTCATGCCTTTCGGTCTGACCAATGCCCCTGCTGTCTTCCAACATTTCGTTAATGATATTTTTAGTCATCTCATCGGCAGGTTTGTAGTCATATACCTAGATGATATCTTAATTTATTCGGCTGATCTGAAAACACATGAAGTACATGTCAGGCAAGTACTGCAGGTCCTACGGACGAATAAATTATATGCGAAAATTGAAAAATGTGTCTTCGCCGTTCAGGAAATACAATTCCTGGGATATCTATTATCTGCTTCAGGTTTCCGTATGGATCCTGGGAAGGTCCAGGCAATTTTAGATTGGATCTTCCTGAGAACCTTAAAGCTCTACAACGGTTTTTGGGTTTCGCAAATTTCTACAGAAAGTTTATTAAAAATTATTCAGTGATCGTTAAACCCCTTACTGACATGACTAGGAAGGGGACTGATTTTTCTAAATGGTCTGACGCCGCTAAAATTGCATTTTCCTCTCTAAAAGAGAGATTTACCTCGGCACCTGTCCTAATTCAACCTGATGTCTCCCAGCCTTTTATTGTTGAAGTTGATGCGTCGGAGGTGGGAGTGGGGGCTGTATTGTCTCAGGGTCCGTCTCCTGGCAAATGGCGTCCTTGCGCTTTCTTTTCCAAAAAATTATCTGCAGCAGAAAAGAACTATGATATTGGAAATAGGGAACTGTTGGCGATTAAACTGGCGTTTGAAGAGTGGCGTCACTTCTTAGAGGGAGCAATCCACCCCGTCACGGCAATTACGGATCACAAAAACCTTCTGTACCTAGAATCAGCTAAGCGTCTCACCACTAGACAAGCTAGGTGGTCGCTATTCTTTACCAGATTTAACTTTGTAATCACCTATCGTCCTGGGGCAAAAAATACCAAGGCAGACGCATTGTCTCGTAGTTTCCCTGGAGGGGGTAATGTTAGTGATCCGGTACCTATTTTACAAAGAGGAGTGGTTGTCTCTGCTGTACACTCTGTTCTAGAGGGAAAGGTGTTAGAGGCCCAGGGGGACGCCCCGGCCTCTTGCCCCTCAGAGAAATTGTTTGTACCGTTAAACCTGCGTCTTGAGTTATTGAAGGAACATCATAATTCGGCACTTGCTGGGCACCCGGGTAGTAAAGCAACCTTGGAGCTATTGTCTCGTCGTTTTTGGTGGCCAAGGTTGCGTCAGGATGTAATAGATTTCGTGTCTACTTGTTCTACTTGTGCTCGCGCGAAAGTCTCTCATACACGTCCAGCAGGGTCTTTATTGCCACTTTTCATCCCCAATAGACCATGGACACATCTATCAATGGATTTCATCACTGACTTACCTTTGTCTGTGGGTAAAACAGTTATCTTGGTAGTAGTAGACAGGTTTAGCAAAATGGTACACTTTATTGCGCTACCCGCACTTCCTAATGCTAAGACTCTTGCTCAGGTGTTTATCAGTGAAATCGTGAAGCTTCACGGGGTCCCTTCCGATGTGGTTTCGGATCGGGGAACCCAGTTTATTTCTAAGTTTTGGAAAGCTTTTTGTACCCGTTTAGGGGTACACTTATCCTTTTCCTCAGCTTTCCATCCTCAGTCGAATGGACAGACTGAGCGTACCAACCAAAACCTAGAAACATATTTAAGGTGTTTTGCGTCTGAAAACCAAGAGGTGTGGTCATCATATTTACCGTTAGCCGAGTTTGCCATAAATAATCGCCGTCAGGAATCCACTGGCAAGTCACCATTTCTTGGTGCATACGGTTTTCATCCCCAATTTTGTACTTTCAAAGAGGGGGGGTCTTCTGGGGTTCCCGAAGAGGAACGGTTTTCTTCATCTCTTTCATCGGTATGGCAGAAGGTGCAAGCTAACTTGAAAAATATGAGTGATAAATACAAATGCATGGCCGATAAGAAACGGTCGCCAGGTCCGGACCTAGGAGTGAATGACTATGTGTGGTTGTCTACTAGGAATATTAAGTTGAAGGTTCCCTCTTGGAAACTGGGTCCTAGGTTCATTGGTCCTTATAAAATTGTAGCCGTCATTAACCCTGTGGCTTTTCGCCTGGAGCTACCTCAGACTTTTAAGATCCATAACGTCTTCCATAAGTCGTTGCTCAAGAAGTATGTTCCACCTCTAGAACCATCACCGCTGCCACCTCCTCCTGTTGTTGTGGATGGTAATCTGGAGTTTCAAATATCCAGAATTGTTGATTCTCGTCGGGTCCGCCGCTCTCTTCAGTATCTGGTGCATTGGAGGGGTTACGGTCCCGAGGAAAGAATGTGGGTTCCACCGTCAGAGGTAAACGCCAACAGGTTGATTCAGGCTTTCCATGTCTCTCATCCGGAGAGACCTGGTCCTGAGTGTCCGGAGGCCCCTCAGTGAAAGGGGGGGTACTGTCACGAGGGTGTCAAGAGCCACGTCTGACTCCGTTATACCCGGGGTCAGGAAGTCGCAGCGGGTGGCTGCGCGCTCTATGTCTAAAGATCACGGTGTTTCTTAGTGTTTGTTTTCTGTGTTTGCCTTGCTATCCTTTTTGTCTCACTCAGGGATCCGTAGCTTCTCCTCCTCAGCTGTTTCTTGTCTGCCACTCCCAAACTCCTTATATTCTCCTCTCACACTTCTCTTGTTGCCAGTTATAGAGCTTCCTGCCTGGACATCTATGCTGACCCACTGGAGCTGAGAATCTGGTTGTTGTTCCAGAGTGCTACCCTCCGGATCCCTGTTGGGCTTTTGTTGTCTCCTGTTGTTGCCCACCTGGGATTATATGTTTAGTTTGTATTGTCTGTCCTCCCCTTGGTGTTTTCCTTTAGAGCTAGTGGTGCGGACTAGTGTTCCCACCGCCCTGTTCACTATCTAGGGCTCATCCTAGGGAAAGCCAGGGTTTTAGGCACGTGATCGGCGTACGGGTGAGGAACCCGTCTAGGGACGACAGGGCAGCCAGGCGCCAGCCGCAAGGTGAGTCAGGGGTCACCACCTTCCCTCTCACTAGGGCAGGGCCTCCCTCTTTTCCTCCCTCCGTGTCACGTATGTGACAGTTACGCCGATCGTGATAGTGCCATTTATCCTAAGGCTGGCCCTGCTCTCACATGAATGAGAATGTGACTGAGAATGTGAGCTGTTCCTTGTGATTGTCTCTGTGCGGCAAGGTGATTGCCACCATGAACACCTGGAGCAACTCTTATGGGCAGGGACAGTACATTTCTTTCACAACCCACTGGGCCAATGTTTTTTGTGGAAAAGCAGCACCATAGCAACAAGGCCAGGTCCCTTTGACACCTCCACGATTGCATCTGACTGGCTCTCATACCATAATACTGGCTCCCAAAGCATAATACATGCAATGGCATATTGTGTTTTTAAAAATGCTGTTCATAAATGCGGTCAAACATGCATTTACCCATAGCTACATATGTCAGTGTCACTTAGACATTATTTACTATTGCTGTCACTGCGTTTGAGAGTTTAGGGTGGGGGGAGCAAAAATTCATAAAAAACTAAAGCAAAGAGACGTTTTCCTAAAATGTCTAGTCTTGGGAGACTAGAGAG
This sequence comes from Bufo gargarizans, assembly GCF_014858855.1. Classification (NCBI taxonomy): domain Eukaryota; kingdom Metazoa; phylum Chordata; class Amphibia; order Anura; family Bufonidae; genus Bufo; species Bufo gargarizans. The sequence goes on from NC_058084.1 coordinate 263,704,707, forward strand.
TGTTATATACCAATTTCCAGGGCAACTAGAGCCGCTTTGGTCCGGGTCGAATCAATGTGGGTCCGAACCAAACTTTTTATCGGAACTGAACCAAATCTCAAAATGGTCTCTCATCTCTAGTGCAAACGTATCTTTTCATTAATTAGGTTTCCCAGGACTGTGAGAGTCTTACTATTGCAGCGTTACGCACACCAAGCTGCAGAATCATTCACGGCCCCTACCCAGTGTATGGAGCTGTACGATTTAAGTGTCTGTTGCAGAGTATGGCAGCCCATTTAAATAGGTGACCTATTTGAGTGCCTGGAGTCATACCCAGGGTCAGAGTCCAACTCTATTAACTCAGGGTTCCCTAAAACGTGAAAGCCCCTTTAAGATCCTACAGAGCTAAATGTTTCAGAGTTTCTGTAGCATGAACTGCTATGATGTCATACCAAGCACATCTTACAGGATAAAATATTAAAATTTCCATTACAAATACTTTGGCGTTTTAGGCTTGTGCATTTACAACAGTTATTTATGAGAAATATAAACAAGATAAATGCAACTAGATTTAGATTGTGTTTTATTTTAACTGCATGCAATATAAATAAAATGAAAAACATACCCAGAGGATGTAGCTGAAATCAAAAGTTTTCATTGCTCTCATAATTACTGTTACATTGTCCCGTACACAATGTCAGCCTCTGCTTTCGTGGTTGGAGACAGTTCTCATTGTCTTAAATATCTCAGTCACAGAAGAAAATTCCCTAGCAGCAAAAATAAAAAAAAAGGTTATAAAGAAAAGAAATAAAACTACAATAAAAAATGAGGAGAAAGGAAAAGATTGATTACTGTGTAATCAACTCTTTACACGACTTTAAGAGAAACTTCTTTTGCTAGTGTCTTGCCAACCTGTATTTCAGTCTGGGGATCAAGAGATTTTAGCATTCCAAGGCAAAATCATCAGACACACTGTAATTCTGTGAGATAACAGTTAATTGAATATGTCAGTTAATAGTAGAAGAATGTCAAATGAATTGTGATTGGTCTAAGTACAAGGCAGAAGTTTTCTTTTATGGTTAGTTTAAAGGAAGAAGATTCACCATGGGAGCAGTTGCCGACTAGACTTCCTTTTATCTGTCATATAAATGAAGCGATAAAAGATATCTTGTTAGAGATGGTTGTTCATAAAATAAAATCTAAATAAAATCTTGACAATTCCGTGACGGTTTATGTAATATTGCTGCCTCAATTTGTATATTTTTTTTTTTTTTTACATTTTACTTACCTGATCAAATGTTAATTCACTGTTGTAGAATGATTAACTATACATACATAATCTATTTAGTTCTGCAGTAACTGTTAATTGATATGAACAGAGATTTCAGGTAGCCATATACATAGAAGGAGGTCAGATGTCCTGATAACCAAAAGACCTTCTAACAAAATCAGACTCTCAATGAACATATGAGACAGCCCTAAACATTGGCAAACTATTGTACAGCACAAGGCTACGTACTGTAAGTATGCCCACTACTGATTTGTACATATTTTGAACTATACACAATAGACAAATTCAATCTTTATTACATCATGTATGTTCCTTAAAATAGTTTGGGTTCGTACCGAATTTTGGGGTGTCCGTGACACGGACCCGAACCCGGACATTTTCGTAAAAGTCCGGGTTTGGGTTCGGTGTTCGTCGCTTTCTTGGCGCTTTTTGAAAGGCTGAAAAGCAGCCAATCAACAAGCGTCATACTACTTGCCCCAAGAGGCCGTCACAGCCATGCCTACTATTGGCATGGCTGTGATTGGCCAGAGCACCATGTGACCCAGCCTCTATTTAAGCTGGAGTCACATAGCGCCGCCCGTCACTCTGCTCTGATTAGCGTAGGGAGAGGTTGCAGCTGCGACGTTAGGGCGAGATTAGGCTGATTAACTCCTTCAAAAGACTCCATCCAGAGATCGATCTGCAGCTGTGGATGATTGAACTGCTGCTATTGAATTGCTCACTGTTTTTAGGCTGCCCAGAGCGTTTTTCAGTCACTTTTTTCTGGGGTGATTGGCGGCCATTTTGTGTCTTGTGTTGCGCCAGCACAAGCTGCCACCAAGTGCATTTAACCCTCAATGGTGTGGTTGTTTTTTGGCTAAAGCCTACATCAGGGTCAAGCTGTCACACCAAGTGCATTTAACCAGCAATAGTCTGTTTATTTTTTGGCCATATACTACATCAGGGGCAAGCTGCGCCTGTCACCAAGTGCATTTAACCCTCAATGGTGTGGTTGTTTTTGGCTAAATCCTACATCAGGGTGAAGCTGTCACACCAAGTGCATTTAACCAGCAATAATCTGTTTATTTTTTGGCCATATACTACATCAGGGGCAAGCTGTCACCAAGTGCATTTAACCCTCAATTGTGTGGTTGTTTTTTGGCTAAATCCTACATCAGGGTGAAGCTGTCACACCAAGTGCATTTAACCAGCAATAATCTGTTTATTTTTTGGCCATATACTACATCAGGGGCAAGCTGCGCCTGTCACCAAGTGCATTTAACCCTCAGTAGTGTGGTTGGTCAAGCTGTCACACCAAGTGCATTTCACCAGCAATAGTCTGTTTATTTTTTGGCCATATACTACATCAGGGGCAAGCTGTGCCTGTCACCAAGTGCATTTAACCCTCAGTAGTGTGGTTGGTCAAGCTGTCACACCAAGTGCATTTAACCATCAATAGTCTGTTTATTTTTTGGCCATATACTACATCAGGGGCAAGCTGCGCCTGTCACCAAGTGCGTTTAACCCTCAGTAGTGTGGTTGGTCAAGCTGTCACACCAAGTGCATTTAACCATCAATAGTGTGGTTATTTTTTGGCCATATCCCAGTCTAATTCTGTCAGTAAACGTATACCTGTCACCCAGCGCCTAAATACTAGGCCTCAAGTTTATATCCAGCTAAATCTGTCGTTACTGATGTGGCTGGTCAAGTTATTTAGTGTCTGTCAAAGCACAGTTTTTGTTCTGGGTTGAAATACAATTCCCAATTTAGCAAATTCCTAATTTAGTGGTTTCTGCTGTATCAGAGGTATTTTAAATCTATCCCTAAAGGGGTATATAATATTCAAGGTGCACATAGGGTCATTCAGAATAACTTCACACACACGCTACTGTGCATTTCCAAGTCTAATTCTGTCAGTAAATCTATACCTGTCACCCAGCGCCTAAATACTAGGCCTCAAATTTATATTCAGCTAAATCTGTCGTTACTGCTGTACTGTTGTGGCTGGGCAAGTTATTTAGTTTCCGTCAAAGCACATTTTTTGTTCTGGGTTGAAATACAATTCCCAATTTAGCAATTTTCTAATTTAGTGGTTTCTGCTGTGTGGGGATGTGCTCGTGGTAGGCTACGGTAGCGGCGGCAGTATTGAGGCAATCACAGACAGTCTTTGTGATACACCGTGACTTTATTCACACCAAAGGCATAACAGGCAATGTGCAGACCACACAGGGGCATATTCACATAGTGCATAAAACAAAAGTCCTTCCATAGGAAATAAACAGCAGGTTTGAGTCACCTTGGTTTGGACAGACCACAGCAGTTCTGCAGGCTTGTAAGCTACCTGCCTTTGTCTCCCTCAGGCCAGAGCCCCTTCGGCTCGTAGCACCACAGGTTGCAGGCTATCCTTCAATGTGTGCTGCGCCCAGACTCTCCTTCACCAGCACTGACTCTGTCTGTGGAAACCTCCAGCACAGCAAGACACACCCCACCCCCATCATCAGCAGGCTGGGTTCTTTAAAGGCCCAGTTCCACCAAAAACCTGGGCTGGCCGTGGGGAACAGGCACCCCCCCACTCTTTACCTGTTCCCAGTAAGAACCGGCCCGGACACGCTGCGCCAGCAGCATTCGCCGCTGTAACCGCAATGATCCGGTTCTTACTCCACCGAGGCCAGGACCTCTTGTGGCACGTATCGTCCGTCCATTATTATTCCGGGGACTCTCCTACATATCCCCCCCCTTTGTTCACCCCTGAGGGCTTGAACATAGTGTTCAAGCCTGAGGGGGTGAACACATGCACAGCAGTGTACCCGGGACAGGGCATCTGCGTTCCCCTGTAAGCGGCCGGCCCTGTGCTCAACAGTGAACTTAAAGTTCTGGAGGGACAAGAACCACCTGGTAACCCGAGCGCTCCCCTCCTTAGCCCGACTCATCCACTGGAGAGGGGAGTGGTCGGTCACCAGACGGAACCTTCTCCCCAGAAGGTAATATCTGAGAGACTCGAGTGCCCACTTGATGGCGAGGCACTCTCTCTCCACAATGCTATACCGGGTTTCTGCTGGGGTAAGCTTGCGGCTTAGAAAAACCACGGGGTGCTCTTCCCCGTTGAGCTCTTGGGAAAGCACAGCCCCTAGTCCTACTCCCGAGGCATCTGTTTGAACTACAAACTCCCGCTTGAAGTCGGGCGTCACCAGAACTGGGGACTCACATAGGGCCGACTTCAAACGGGAGAACGCCTCCTCCTCCTGCTCCCCCCAGCGAACCATCACCGATTTTCTACCCTTCAAGAGGCCGGTTAACGGGGCTGCCAAGGTGGCAAAATGGGGAATGAACCTCATGTAGTACCCAATCAGGCCCAAAAATGACCGTACTTGCTTGGACGAACGAGGCCTGGGCCAATTCCGGATTGCTTCAACTTTATTCACTTGGGGCCTAATGACTCCGCGTCCAATCACATACCCCAAATAGCGAGCTTCCTCTAGTCCCACCGAGCATTTTTTTGGGTTGGCAGTTAACCCCGCCTTCCTTAGAGAATCTATCACTGCCTGAAGTTTTGACAAATGACCCTCCCAGTCTGGGCTAAACACGACTATATCATCCAGATACGCGGAGGTATACTGGTGATGGGGCTTGAGGACGACATCCATCAGACGCTGGAACGTAGCCGGAGCGCCATGCAACCCAAAAGGCAACACCCTATACTGAAAAAGCCCCTCCGGGGTAACAAAGACCGTCTTCTCCTTTGCCGCCTCCGTCAGAGGTACCTGCCAGTAGCCCTTCGTGAGATCTAGAATCGAAAAATACCGGGCTTTTCCCAGCCGCTCTATCAACTCGTCTACCCGAGGCATGGGATAGGCGTCAAATTTTGATACCTCATTCAATTTCCTAAAATCATTACAGAACCGTAATGAACCATCCGGTTTGGGAATAAGGACAATCGGGCTAGCCCACTCGCTCTTTGACTCTTCTATGACCCCTAGACGTAGCATCGATCTTACCTCCTGCGAAATGGCCTGTCGCCGAGCCTCCGGTACGCGGTATGGTCTTAGGCGGACTTTCACCCGGGGCTCGGTGACAATGTCATTCTCGATCAAGGTGGTACGTCCAGGAAGGTCAGAGAATCCGTCCCTATTCCGACTAACAAATTCTCTCACCTCTTGTGCTTGTTTGGTCGACAGTCCGTCCCCTATCGTCACCCCAGCGGCGTTCTCCGGAACACCTGGTGACCCCGGGTTACTCCCTGACGTCCCGACTGAGGGCGGGCTGTCTCCAAACAAATTCTCTCTGTCTCTCCAAGGTTTTAGTAGATTCACATGATATACCTGTTCGGGCTTCCGCCGCCCTGGCTGGTATATCCTGTAATCAACTGGGCCCACTTTCTCCTTAACTTCATAGGGTCCTTGCCACCGGGCCAAGAATTTACTCTCGACCGTGGGCACGAGTACAAGAACTCGGTCACCCGGGTGAAATGTCCTTACCCGGGCGGTTCGGTTATATACCCGACTCTGGGCCAGTTGTGCCGCTTCCATGTGCTCACGGACGATCGGCAACACGACCCCTATTCGGTCCTGCATTTTTCCTATGTGCTCTATCACACTTTTATGAGGCGTAGGCTGTTGCTCCCATGCCTCCTTAGCGATATCCAGTAGCCCACGGGGATGTCGCCCATATAACAACTCAAAGGGCGAGAACCCCGTGGACGCCTGGGGCACTTCCCGTACCGCAAACAAAACATAGGGCAACAGTAAGTCCCAATCTCTCCCGTCCTTAGCCACGACTCTTTTTAGCATGGACTTCAGGGTCTTATTAAACCGTTCTACTAACCCATCGGTTTGGGGATGGTAGACGGACGTGTGCAGGTGTTTAATATTTAATAGCTTACACAAATCCTTTGTTATTTTGGACATAAAGGGTGTCCCCTGGTCCGTCAGAATCTCCTTTGGTATCCCCACCCGGGCAAACATACTCATGAGCTCTTTAGCTATTACCTTGGCCGACGTATGGCGCAATGGGACCGCCTCCGGATAGCGAGTGGCATAGTCTAACACTACCAGGATGTGTTGGTGACCTCGGGCTGACTTAATAATGGGGCCTACCAGATCCATGGCGATCCTTTCGAAGGACACCTCTATAATGGGCATAGGTACCAGTGGACTGCGATACTGAGGTTGGGGGCTAGTCAGCTGACACACTGGACAGGACTGACAGAACCTCCGGACTTCCTCATATATCCCAGGCCAATAGAACCGTTGTAGAATTCGCTCCAGCGTTTTCTTAACCCCCAGATGACCACCCAACACATGCGCATGCGCTAAATCCAAGACCATTCGCCGGTAAGGCTGGGGCACCACCAGTTGTTCCACCACCTCCTGCCTCACCTTGTCTACCCTATATAACAGGTCCTGGTTATAGGCCAGGTGAGGAAACACGGTATCGGCGCCGGGACGCTGGGCAACACCATTAATCACCGACACACCTTCTCTAGCCCGCAATAACGTCGAATCCTGGAGCTGTGCGGTCCCGAAGGTTTCTCGGGGTACCTCCAGATCCAGGATGGACGAACTTTCTACTGTCTCACCCGCCAATACTTCTAGGGGAAACCGGTCAGGGTTACACTCTACCTCCCCTACGGTGACCCCTACAGCTGGGGCCTCTGCCTCGGGGTCCTCGGGCTCGGGACCTGGACATTTTCCTTCCCCACAGGTAGGCAACCCGTTCCTCCACAAAGTCCAGAACAGGGGAAAGTCCCTCCCCAATATTGCGGCATAAGGGAGCCGTCTCCCCACCCCGACGACATGTGGTACCTCCTTTCCACACACTGCCAGGGTAACCTTAGTGGTGGGATACTCCCTGCGATCCCCATGTATACAGACAATGGTAAGGGTTCGCCTTTCTGGGAGTTTTTCCGTTACCAGCGACTCATGGACCAGAGTTACCAGGCTCCCAGAGTCCAGCAGGGCCTGCACGGAGTGTCCATTAACAACGACATCACACACCGGAGGGGTGTCCGCCGCCAGCAGGGGGTCAGCTATATACACCGGTTGGGCATAGAAAGAGGACCGGCGAGCGAACCCGCAGTCCATGGGTTCGGATGCCCTAGGGCAGTTGGATGCCACATGTCCCCAGTCCTGACAATACCAACATCTGATCCTCGCAGCCTCCCTCCTCCCCAGGGTATTCCTCCCACGGACTGGAGATCCACTCCCCTCCTTATGTGGTGGGATCCCTTTTTCAGGATCCCGGGTCGGCAACGGGGGCTGACGTGACTTCGGTAGTACCGCTGAGTCCCGCACCAAATCCTGAGTGGCCATATACCTCTCCACCAGGCTAACCAGTTGTTCCAGGTTGCCTGGATCGCCTTGTCCCACCCAGCGCTGTATGGCTCTCGGGAGGGTACGCTCGAACCTGTCGACCACGACCCTTTCAACCATCTGAGAAGTGCTCAATATTTCAGGCTGAAGCCATTTTTTTGCTAGGTGAAGTAAGTCATAGGCTTGTGACCGGGCGGGTCGGGACTCGGCAAACACTCACTGATACACCGTGTGCGCTCGCACATAGGTGTTTACCCCCAACCTGGCCAACACCTCAGCTTTTAGCCTCTCATAGTCCTTGGCCTCATCGCGGCTGAGGTCAAAATAGGCCTTTTGTGCGTCCCCCACCAGAAAAGGCGCCACCACCTCGGCCCACTGCTCCAACGGCAGCCTCTCTTGCTCCGCGGTTCTTTCGAACACCATCAGGAATGCCTCTATATCATCTCCCGGACCCATTTTCCTCGGGGCGGATCGGACTTTGTCCCTGGCGGTAGACACAGTCGGGGTTGTCGCAGTTAAAACTCCTTGCAGGGATGTTCGCACCGACTCTTGCATGGCTACCAGCTGCTGCATTAGGAGATTGTTTGTTTGCTGCTGTGCACACATAGCCTCCTCATGTCTTTTTTGCTGTAGCTCATTACTTTCCCTCTGAGCCTGCAATGCCTGTTGCTGCTGTACATTACTCTGAATCAGGTGCTTAATGGCCTCCTCCATCTTGTCAGGAACCATAAAACTTGCAGGCCTGATATATGACATGCAGTCCAACACAACTTTTGCCTCAGGCCTGCCTCACTGCAGGAATGCACGCATCCTCCACCAATTGTGGGGATGTGCTCGTGGTAGGCTACGGTAGCGGCGGCAGTATTGAGGCAATCACAGACAGTCTTTGTGATACACCGTGACTTTATTCACACCAAAGGCATAACCGGCAATGTGCAGACCACACAGGGGCATATTCACATAGTGCATAAAACAAAAGTCCTTCCATAGGAAATAAACAGCAGGTTTGAGTCACCTTGGTTTGGACAGACCACAGCAGTTCTGCAGGCTTGTAAGCTACCTGCCTTTGTCTCCCTCAGGCCAGAGCCCCTTCGGCTCGTAGCACCACAGGTTGCAGGCTATCCTTCAATGTGTGCTGCGCCCAGACTCTCCTTCACCAGCACTGACTCTGTCTGTGGAAACCTCCAGCACAGCCAGACACACCCCACCCCCATCATCAGCAGGCTGGGTTCTTTAAAGGCCCAGCTCCACCAAAAACCTGGGCTGGCCGTGGGGAACAGGCACCCCCCCACTCTTTACCTGTTCCCAGTAAGAACCGGCCCGGACACGCTGCGCCAGCAGCATTCGCCGCTGTAACCGCAATGATCCGGTTCTTACTCCACCGAGGCCAGGACCTCTGGTGGCACGTATCGTCCGTCCATTATTATTCCGGGGACTCTCCTACAGCTGTATCAGAGCTATTTGAAATCAATCCCTAAAAGGGTATATAATATTCAAGGTGCACATAGGGTCATTCTGAATAACTTCACACACACGCTACTGTGCATTTCCAAGTCTAATTCTGTCAGTAAATCTATACCTGTCACCCAGCACCTAAATACTAGGCCTCAAATTTATATTCAGCTAAATCTGTTGTTACTGGTGTACTGTTGTGGCTGAGCAAGTTATTTAGTGTCCGTCAAAGCACATTTTTTGTTCTGGGTTGAAATACAATTCCCAATTTAGCAATTTCATAATTTAGTGGTTTCTGCTGTATCAGAGCTTTTTGAAATCTATCCCTAAAAGGGTATATAATATTCAAGGTGCACATAGGGTCATTCTGAATAACTTCAGACACACGCTACTGTGCATTTCCAAGTCTAATTCTGTCAGTAAACCTATACCTGTCACCCAGCGCCTAAATACTAGGCCTCAAATTTATATCCAGCTAAATATGTCGTTACTGCTGTACTGTTGTGGCTGGGCAAGTTATTTAGTGTCAGTCAAAGCACATTTTTTGTTCTGGGTTGAAATACAATTCCCAATTTAGCAATTTCCTAATTTAGTGGTTTCTGCTGTATCAGGCCTACTTTAAATTTATCCCTAAAAGGGTATATCAGATTCAAGGTGCACATAGGGTCATTCTGAATAACTTCACACACACGCTACTGTGCATTTCCAAGTATAATTCTGTCAGTAAACCTATACCTGTCACCCAGCGCCTAAATACTAGGCCTCAAATTTATATCCAGCTAAATCTGTCGTTACTGCTGTACTGTTGTGGCTGGGCAAGTTATTTAGTGTCCGTCAAAGTAAATTTTTTTGTTCTGGGTTGAAATACAATTCCCAATTTAGCAATTTCCTAATTTAGTGGTTTCTGCTGTATCAGGCCTACTTTAAATACATCCCTAAAAGGGTATATCAGAATCAAGGTGCTGATAGGGTCATTCTCAATAACTTCACACACACGCTACTGTGCATATCCCAGTCTAATTCTGTCCGTAAAACGTATACCTGTCACCCAGCGCCTAAATACTAGGCCTCAAATTTATATCCAGCTAAATCTGTCGTTACTGCTGTACTGTTGTGGCTGGGCAAGTTATTTAGTGTCCGTCAAAGCACATTTTTTGTTCTGGGTTGAAATACAATTCCCAATTTAGCAATTTCCTAATTTAGTGGTTTCTGCTGTATCAGGCCTACTTTAAATACTATCCCTAAAAGGGTATATCAGAATCAAGGTGCTGATAGGGTCATTTTCAATAACTTCACACACACGCTACTGTGCATATCCCAGTCTAATTCTGTCCGTAAAACGTATACCTGTCACCCAGCGCCTAAATACTAGGCCTCAAATTCATAGTCAGCTAAATCTGTGGTTACTGCTGTGCCTGTATTAGTGTAATACGGTACCTAAATAGATAGCCAGATAGTGTTAGGTGTCTGTAAAAAAAGGCCTGAGTTTGAATTCAATACATTGGGCCAAATAATATTTTTGTTGTTGTGGTGAACGATAACAATGAGGAAAACATCTAGTAAGGGACGCGGACGTGGACATGGTGGTGTTAGTGGACCCTCTGGTGCTGGGAGAGGACGTGGCCGTTCTGCCACATCCACACGTCCTAGTGTACCAACTACCTCAGGTCCCAGTAGCCGCCAGAATTTACAGCGATATATGGTGGGGCCCAATGCCGTTCTAAGGATAATAAGGCCTGAGCAGGTACAGGCATTAGTCAATTGGGTGGCCGACAGTGGATCCAGCACGTTCACATTATCTCCCACCCAGTCTTCTGCAGAAAGCGCACAGATGGCGCCTGAAAACCAAATCCATCAGTCTGTCACATCACCCCCATGCATATCAGGGAAACTGTCTGAGCCTCAAGTTATGCAGCAGTCTCTTATGCTGTTTGAAGACTCTGCTGGCAGGGTTTCCCAAGGGCATCCACCTAGCCCTTCCCCAGCGGTTGAAGACATAGAATGCACTGACGCACAACCACTTATGTTTCCTGATGATGAGGACATGGGAATACCACCTCAGCATGTCTCTGATGATGACGAAACACAGGTGCCAACTGCTGCGTCTTTCTGCAGTGTGCAGACTGAACAGGAGGTCAGGGATCAAGACTGGGTGGAAGACGATGCAGGGGACGATGAGGTCCTAGACCCCACATGGAATGAAGGTCGTGCCACTGACTTTCACAGTTCGGAGGAAGAGGCAGTGGTGAGACCGAGCCAACAGCGTAGCAAAAGAGGGAGCAGTGGGCAAAAGCAGAACACCCGCCGCCAAGAGACTCCGCCTGCTACTGACCGCCGCCATCTGGGACCGAGCACCCCAAAGGCAGCTTCAAGGAGTTCCCTGGCATGGCACTTCTTCAAACAATGTGCTGACGAAAAGACCCGAGTGGTTTGCACACTGTGCCATCAGAGCCTGAAGCGAGGCATTAACGTTCTGAACCTTAGCACAACCTGCATGACCAGGCACCTGCATGCAAAGCATGAACTGCAGTGGAGTAAACACCTTAAAAACAAGGAAGTCACTCAGCCTCCATGCGAGACCTGTGTGCCCTGTTGCGCTGTTTCGAGTACTCCACCAACATGGCCAGTGGCGATGACACCGTTATCAGCGTTACAATACCACTTCTATGTCTCCTTGAGAAAACACTTAGGGCGATGATGGAAGAGGAGGTGGCCCAGGAGGAGGAGGAGGAGGAGGAAGAGGGGTCATTTTTAGCACTTTCAGGCCAGTCTCTTCGAAGTGACTCAGAGGGAGGTTTTTGGCAACAGCAGAGGCCAGGTACAAATGTGGCCAGCCAGGGCCCACTACTGGAGGACGAGGAGGACGAGGATGAGGAGGAGGTGGAGGAGGATGAGGATGAAGCATGGTCACAGCGGGATGGCACCCAACGCAGCTCGGGCCCATCACTGGTGCGTGGCTGGGGGGAAAGGCAGGACGATGACGATACGCCTCCCACAGAGGACAGCTTGTCCTTACCTCTGGGCAGCCTGGCACACAAGAGCGACTACATGCTGCAGTGCCTGCGCAACGACAGCAGAGTTGCCCACATTTTAACGTGTGCGGACTACTGGGTTGCCACCCTGCTGGATCCACGCTACAAAGACAATGTGCCCACCTTACTTCCTGCACTGGAGCGTGATAGGAAGATGCGCGAGTACAAGCGCACGTTGGAGACGCGCTACTGAGAGCATTCCCAAATGTCACAGGGGAACAAGTGGAAGCCCAAGGCCAAGGCAGAGGAGGTCGCCAAGGCAGCTGTGTCACGGCCAGCTTCTCTGAGGGCAGGGTAAGCATGGCAGAGATGTGGAAAAGTTTTGTCAACACGCCACAGCTAACCGCAACACCACCTGATACGCAACGTGTTAGCAGGAGGCAACATTTCACTAACATGGTGGAACAGTACGTGTGCACACCCCTCCACGTACTAACTGATGGTTCGGCCCCATTCAACTTTTGGGTCTCTAAATTGTCCACGTGGCCAGAGCTAGCCTTTTATGCCTTGGAGGTGCTGGCCTGCCCGGCGGCCAGCGTTTTGTCTGAACGTGTATTCAGCACGGCAGGGGGCGTCATTACAGACAAACGCAGCCGCCTGTCTACAGCCAATGTGGACAAGCTGACGTTCATAAAAATGAACCAGGCATGGATCCCACAGGACCTGTCCATCCCTTGTGCAGATTAGACATTAACTACCTCCCCTTAACCATATATTATTGTACTCCAGGGCACTTCCTCATTCAATCCTATTTTTATTTTCATTTTACCATTATATTGCGAGGCTACCCAAAGTTGAATGAACCTCTCCTCTGTCTGGGTGCCAGGGCCTAAATATATGCCAATGGACTGTTCCAATGTTGGGTGACGTGAAGCCTGATTCTCTGCTATGACATGCAGACTGATTCTCTGCTGACATGAAGCCAGATCCTCTGTTACGGGACTTCTCTCCTCTGCCTGGGTGCTGGGCCTAAATATCTGACAATGGACTGTTGCAGTGGTGGCTGACGTGAAGCCTGATTCTCTGCTATGATATGCAGACTGATTCTCTGCTGACATGAAGACAGATCCTCTGTTATGGGACCTCTCTCCTCTGCCTGGGTGCTGGGCCTAAATATATGACAATGGACTGTTGCACTGGTGGCTGACGTGAAGCCTGATTCTCTGCTATGACATGCAGACTGATTCTCTGCTGACATGAAGACAGATTCTCTGTTACGGGACCTCTCTCCTCTGCCTGGGTGCTGGGCCTAAATATATGCCAATGGACTGTTGCAGTGGTGGCTGACGTGAAGCCTGATTCTCTGCTATGACATGCAGACTGATTTTCTGCTGACATGAAGCCAGATTCTCTGTTACGGGACCTCTCTCCTCTGCCTGGGTGTCGGGGCCTAAATATCTGAGAATGGACTGTTCCAGTGGTGGGTGACGTGAAGCCAGATACTCTGCTATGGGACCTCTCTCCAATTGATATTGGTTAATTTGTATTTATTTTATTTTTATTCATTTCCCTATCCACATTTGTTTGCATGGGATTTACCTACATGTTGCTGCCTTTTGCAGCCCTCTATCCCTTTCCTGGGCTGTTTTACAGCCTTTTTAGTGCCGAAAAGTTCGGGTCCCCATTGACTTTAATGGGGTTCGGGTTCGGGACAAAGTTCGGATCGGGTTCGGATCCCGAACTCGAACATTTCCGGGAAGTTCGGCCGAACTTCTCGAACCCGAACATCCAGGTGTCCGCTCAACTCTTCTCAAAATTCTTTATAGATATTAACTGTATCATGCACTGTTGACACTAGACTTCTTACTGGATACATTTAAACTGGTTCCTCTTTTTGTTTACTACGTTAAATTCTCCCATTGGATTCATAGGTTCTTTTGCTTGGTAACCTGATTATGGCATTATCCTGGCAGTCCCCTAGTATTCTCTCTTTAACCCTTAGACAGGGATCTAGACTTCACTGCAGGGAAGCCACCAGGCCACTACCTCCTGGAGTAGTCCGGTGTGGTTGACAGTGCAGGCTCTGTGTAATTGTCCTGTACATCTTGTTCCACTGCTGTTCCATTCATTCTTAATCGTTTCTATTGTAGACTCAGTCTCAACAGCCGGTCTAATATATAGGCGTGTGTACCTAGTTCATCTGCTGCTCCATTAACAATTGTTCAGTTATACATAGACAGACGGTGCATCAGACTCATTGTAAACAGGCAGAGTAATATATAGGCACATTTATATGGTTCATCTGTTGGGCCATTTATACTTAATGTGTTTTGTTATCCATAGACTGTGCATCAGATGTAGTCTCAACATACGGTCTAATATATGGGTGTGTGTACCTACTTAATCTGCTTCTCCATTAATAGTTAATCTGTTCAGTTAAACATAGACATATGGTGCATCAGACTTATTGTCTGCTGCTACCCCCAATACTCTGCCAGCTATGTTCCAGAATGCCCAAAAATACTATATGTGGTGGCCCAAGTAGTTATAATGCCCCCTGTATTGCTACAGTAGTTATAATGTGCCCCTGTATTGCCTCCAGTAGTGATAAGGCCACTCTATAGTGCCTCAAGTAGTTATAATACCCTCTGTGGTGCCCCAGTAGTGCCCACATTAGTTATAATTCTCCAGTGTTTTGCCCAGTACTTAGTGACCCTGTGAGGCCCTCATTAGTTATAATGCCCTCTTCTATTGCCCCAGTAGTTATGTTGTTCCCCTGTATTGCCCCCAGTAGTTACAATATCCCCAGTATTGTCCCATTATTTATGTCCCCTTATAATGCTTCCACTAGTTATAGTGTCCCCCTAAAGTGTCCCCAGTAGTTATACTTTCCCCTGTACTGCCACCTTTGTATTCCCCTAAAAGGACTGGAAAAAAAAGTCCCACTCAATGAATAAGTCTGCGAAGCAGGTCACAGTTCTTTTCAGGCCTACAGCCTGTGCTATCCACGTCCCAGCGCAAGCAGTCGCCATGAAGTCCTTGTGCCACATGTGTCCTGATGCAATGATATCATTACGACCATCTGAGACCTGTTGTAGCCCGTTGCAATTATAAAATCTCGTTAGGACCACCTGATTATCAAAATTATGGTTTTTCAGTTTAGACAAAAAGATGACTGAGGGGAGGTATGCTAACTATGTATAAATACCGTACATCAGGGGTCAGTACAGTGATCTCTCCTTGATTTTATACCCAGAATTGTGACCGTTAGAGATGAACAAAGTTGAAAAAAATTAGATTTAGAGGCTTCACTGAATTTTTCCCAAAAATTTGCTTCATTCCGTATTAATTCGTTACAAAGCCTATTAAATCAGCTAGCCTGCAGGGAAAGTGTATCTTGGTGTACACTGTGCATTGCAGCAACATGCATAACTAGTCCTTTCTGGTAGTGAAACAGTTACTGTGTGTCAGTATGGCAAGCAGATCACATACAGTATATGGATGTGCTCATCAGCGTGCGTCACTATAAGGCCTCATGCACACGAACGTGTTCCGTTCAGCAAAGTGGGGTTCCGTTGTTCCGTGATCCGTTTACTTTTTTGTTTCCGTGTGTCTTCCTTTATTTTTGGAGGATCACCAGACATGAAGGAAAGTAAAAAAAAGTCAAGTTTGCCATGCAAATGATAGGAAAAAAACGTACGCGCGGACGCAGATGACAATCTGGTGTGCCTCCGCGTTTTTTCCGAAAAACCATTTTCCGTGAAGAAAATAAGACAGGTTATATTTTTTTGACGGACTGGAACCACGGATCATGGACGCGGATGACAAACGTACATTAGCCGAGATTTCAACAGAGCCTTTGAAAGTCAATGGGTCCACAGAAAAACTGAATAATGGACACGGAATGAAACAACCGTTGTGTGCATGTGGCCTTAGGCTTAGTTCGCCCTTCACTTACTTGGTCAGTAACAGGTCTAAAACACAGGACAGGTGCAGATTATTTCATGATTGGCTACCTTAATTAACCAAGGTATAATGTACTTCACCGTGTGGTGGCCCAAGATTTTGCCATACAGGGAGTGCAGAATTATTAGGCAAGTTGTATTTTTGAGGATTAATTTTATTATTGAACAACAACCATGTTCTCAATAAACCCCAAAAACTCATTAATATCAAAGCTGAATATTTTTGGAAGTAGTTTTTAGTTTGTTTTTAGTTTTAGCTATTTTAGGGGGATATCTGTGTGTGCAGGTGACTATTACTGTGCATAATTATTAGGCAACTTAACAAAAAACAAATATATACCCATTTCAATTATTTATTTTTACCAGTGAAACCAATATAACATCTCAACATTCACAAATATACATTTCTGACATTCAAAAACAAAACAAAAACAAATCAGTGACCAATATAGCCACCTTTCTTTGCAAGGACACTCAAAAGCCTGCCATCCATGGATTCTGTCAGTGTTTTGATCTGTTCACCATCAACATTGCGTGCAGCAGCAACCACAGCCTCCCAGACACTGTTCAGAGAGGTGTACTGTTTTCCCTCCTTGTAAATCTCACATTTGATGATGGACCACAGGTTCTCAATGGGGTTCAGATCAGGTGAACAAGGAGGCCATGTCATTAGATTTTCTTCTTTTATACCCTTTCTTGCCAGCCACGCTGTGGAGTACTTGGACGCGTGTGATGGAGCATTGTCCTGCATGAAAATCATGTTTTTCTTGAAGGATGCAGACTTCTTCCTGTACCACTGCTTGAAGAAGGTGTCTTCCAGAAACTGGCAGTAGGACTGGGAGTTGAGCTTGACTCCATCCTCAACCCGAAAAGGCCCCAAAAGCTCATCTTTGATGATACCAGCCCAAACCAGTACTCCACCTCCACCTTGCTGGCGTCTGAGTCGGACTGGAGCTCTCTGCCCTTTACCAATCCAGCCACGGGCCCATCCATCTGGCCCATCAAGACTCACTCTCATTTCATCAGTCCATAAAACCTTAGAAAAATCAGTCTTGAGATATTTCTTGGCCCAGTCTTGACGTTTCAGCTTGTGTGTCTTGTTCAGTGGTGGTCGTCTTTCAACCTTTCTTACCTTGGCCATGTCTCTGAGTATTGCACACCTTGTGCTTTTGGGCACTCCAGTGATGTTGCAGCTCTGAAATATGGCCAAACTGGTGGCAAGTGGCATCTTGGCAGCTGCAAACTTGACTTTTCTCAGTTCATGGGCAGTTATTTTGCGCCTTGGTTTTTCCACACGCTTCTTGCGACCCTGTTGACTATTTTGAATGAAACGCTTGATTGTTCGATGATCACGCTTCAGAAGCTTTGTAATTTTAAGAGTGCTGCATCCCTCTGCAAGATATCTCACTATTTTTGACTTTTCTGAGCCTGTCAAGTCCTTCTTTTGACCCATTTTGCCAAAGGAAAGGAAGTTGCCTAATAATTATGCACACCTGATATAGGGTGTTGATGTCATTAGACCACACCCCTTCTCATTACAGAGATGCACATCACCTAATATGCTTAATTGGTAGTAGGCTTTCGAGCCTATACAGCTTGGAGTAAGACAACATGCATAAAGAGGATGATGTGGTCAAAATACTCATTTGCCTAATAATTCTGCACTCCCTGTAGAGCAAAGGAGTGGTCTCATTTTATATCATCTGCTCTTTCCACATACAGTAGATTGCTAGTTAACCTGTTCGCCACTGATTCTACCAAATTGTGAAAGAGTGATCTCATTTCACTGTGTGTGGGGTACCCACATAGATTGATAGATAAGTTATTGTGTTACCCACTCATTCTACTATAGAATGAAAAAGCGGTCTCATTTTACACTGTCTGCTGTTAGAGAACCTGTACTGTTACCTACTGATACAAGTAGTGGTTCCATGACAGAGTGCAGAGGGTGCTAGCAGTAAGTTTGTGTTGACGTCACTGTTTATTTTTCCCTTCTTCTGATCGCTTGTGCAGATAAACTACCTTATTTTTCGCCCTATAAGACGCACCCCCCCCCCAAAGTGTGCGTGTGGGGGGTGGCAGTACATCTTATGGGGCGAATGCTGCAGTTTACACTGATACACCACCGACCGCATGCTACACAGCGCGGTCGGTGGGTATATCAGTGGGCAGGGAGGAGGGGCTGAAGGCCGGCATCTAGTTTTGAATAGCAGCAGGGCCCGGTGCAGTCACTGTATTCTATTGCATCAGGCCCTGCTCACTGAAGTAATCCTGTAGGCATTGTTTAACTATAATAATCTTCAAAACAATCCATTAATCTTCACTTACTAACGTCCGTATCAGGCAGGAGGCCAGGCGGGCTGGTGGTCACTGGCAGCGTAACTCACTACGTCACACGCCTGCTCTGCCCACTTTATGAATGAAGCAGGAGGCGCGGGCGCGTGACGTAGTGAGTTACGCCCTCCTGCCTGATATGGACATTAGTAGTGAAGATTAATGGATTGTATTGAAGATTATTATAGTTAAACAATGCCTACAGTTATAGATAGGATTACTACAGTGAGCGGGGCCCGGCCTGGTGCAATAGAATACAGTGACTGCACCGGCCCCTGCTGCCATTACAAAACTAGATGCCAGCGCCCACTCTCTGTATTGCGTGTCATTCACTTTACACAGGGAGACTATTATGGGGGGGGGAATCTGTGGATGACACATAGCATAAGATGCTATATGTGTCATC
This sequence comes from Bufo gargarizans, assembly GCF_014858855.1. Lineage (NCBI taxonomy): Eukaryota > Metazoa > Chordata > Amphibia > Anura > Bufonidae > Bufo > Bufo gargarizans. The sequence goes on from NC_058084.1 coordinate 263,723,393, forward strand.
CACAGATCCCCCATAACAGTGTCAGACAGAGATCCCCATAACAGTGTCACCCACAGATCCCCCATAACAGTGTCAGCCACAGATCCTCCATAACAGTGTCAGCCAGAGATCCCCCATAACAGTGTCAGCCACAGATCCCCATAACAGTTTCAGCCACAGATTCCCCATAACAGTGTCAGCCACAGATCCCTCATAACAGTGTCAGCCACAGATCCCTCATAACAGTGTCAGCCACAGATCCTCCATAGCAGTGTCAGATAGATTTTTTTTCATCTGAACCCATGATCCGTCCCTGATTTTTTCTTGTGGGCCAATGAGAAGGCTGCTGAGCTTAGCAACATCCCTAGCAACCAATAGGAAAGTTGCCTACCCCTTACTATATAAGAACCTCCCCAGCAGCCATTTTCTGCAGTTTTTTGCAGTTCTGAGAGAGACAGCAGTGTAATTTCTGTGCTCTGTGCTTTCATGTGTCATTACATTAGATAGTTAGTTAGTAAGTTATCATATATATATATATATATAAAAATCGGACAGCACGCCAGACGGTTTCTTCAGTAAAGCAAGTGTCTTTAATCACCCATGTGGTGGCAGCAAAAAAGCAACGTTTCGGCTCTACATGAGCCTTTCTCAAGCCAGAGAAAGGCTCATGTAGAGCCGAAACGTTGCTTTTTTGCTGCCACCACATGGGTGATTAAAGACACTTGCTTTACTGAAGAAACCGTCTGGCGTGCTGTCCGATTTTTTTCCATTGTTCATTAGTGGGTAAGCTCCAATTACCGTACTCGGACTTTGCACCCATTTTTTTCATTAGTGGTGCTGCCGGTAGATTTTTACAATATATATATATATATATATATATATATTACAGATAGTTAGTGGGAGATAGTCAGTGTAGGTTAGATAGTGATATAGTGTAGCTGATAGGAATTACTGTTTCTCTGCTGTCCATACATACATGCTACAGACATAGTGCTGTGATGTCACGAGTTCACAACAATACTTATTGCACCAATCAGTAATATGTAGGCAGACCTGCTAAAATGTGATGTTGCACGTATTGCGCCAAAATATGTGCATCATTAATTGCCGATTATCTGCATATAAAGCTATTGTAATGTTCTGCCATGCCAACCATTTTCTCAAGTCTCGGGAAACTTCTAGTAGCTTGAAAAATGTAGCAAAAGTGACCCACGCCTGTATTGCGTGTGCAATACACGCATATTACATTGCCGATTTTTGCAATAAAAAAAATTATGGCAAATTTGCCAATTTATGACGATTATTTGCCCAAATATTTCTGAAATATTTGCTCATCACTAGTAATGACCTGGTGTCCCCTCAGGAAAGTCTATCCCCACGATCAGGGGTACTGTGAAGAATGAAGGGCTCATTTAGACAATGTCCTTAGAGGAGGTAGGACATGTGGGCTCACACCCACAGAATCGTCACACCAAAGTGGCCTCCTCAAAGGGCCTGAGCAAATGGTAGGTGTCATGCATGAGCTGCCACTGGCTTACGTTAAAGTTATGTCTTCAATCTCATTGTCCCTCAGCTCCTCAAGTCTTCCACTGAACTGCAAGATCTGTTAAAATGTCCAGTAAACTGTGCATGCACTTCAGCTACTATTTCTGTGCAAAACAAACCCTTCTTGAGCTGTAAAGGCAGAATAGTGCTCCCCAAAATCACCTCATATGCGAAGTTTCCACACATTGGAACTCCACCCTCCACATGTTGGACCGACTATATGAGCAAAGTAATGCCGTGAAACGATTTCTTGATGATTCAGGCAGACAGGGGTGATCCTAACATTACCTGATATGTGACGTTTCCACCTGTTTGAACTCAACTCTCCATATGTTAGACCGCCTGTACGAGAAGAGGAATGTGTTCAATGATTTCCTAATGCAGCAGATAGACAGATCTACTCTCCGGTGTAATTTCCAGTTTAGCCAGTTGTAGCTCATGCATGACACATGCTGTTTGCTCAGGCCCTTTGTGGAGGCCCCTTTATTTCTCAGCTGGCAGAACTACTGGATGAATGATGTCATTCCACTCTTTGACATCCTGGAGGGGATGCTGAGAAATCTGATTGGCGAAGAGATAGAAGACAAGGCACCTACATCTCACCTTAGCACTGAGGAGGATGGACTGGCAGAGGATGAGGATGAGGAAAAGGACATAAACGCACAGGAAATTATACACAACTAGGTAGTTTATCTGCCTAAGTGACAGGAGAGGAACAAACAAAGCTGGAGAATGATGACACAGATTATGCAGATGACCCAGAGAGACCATTGCAGTATATAGTGGAGATAGAGTCAGGGAGACCCTCTGAGCCCCCCTCTCAAATGGCCAGATGCATTCTGTAATTTTTGTGTAGTGACAGCTGCATTGTCAGGATTTGTCAGAGGGATAACTGCTGGACCATTGTTAGACCCTTACTGCCGGTCAAAAATGGGGGCATTTTTAAGATCTTCTTACAGAGGGATGCAGAAATGGACTACTATAGAGACATGCTATGTAGTCGGTTACTCGCTGCCTATTAGGAAGGTCTGATGAGAGTGACCCTCTTCGCTCACGCTTCAATGCCATGACTGGTGGTGGGGGGGCTTGGGAAGGGCAGGAGCAGCACCAGCTCCATATGTAGCAACTTTAGTCTGGAGTCTCCGATGAACAGCTTTCTTCAGCCTGCTTCAGAAGAAACCAAACAGATGCAGCGGGACATCCAGCAGAACCTCAACCAGGAGGTGGTGGCATACTTGGACTGCACCCATGATCCAAGATCCCTGCATTCTGACAGCCCCCTGTGATGCTAGTAACATGTCTGCCATTTAGTGTTTGTACCGGGGGTCTAAGTACGTTGCCACCCAGTATTGGTCCTTGAACTTTATGCTTTTTATACGGGGGTTCTTCTTCAAACACTGGAGCATAAAGGTCCCCATTTGCACTAAATTAAAAGCGGTGGAGCACCCTGGCTCCTGGAATAAATTATGGTTGAGGGTCTGCTGCTGAGCTAACTCTCTAAAACAATATAGATGAGGGCCTGCTGCTGATCTGACCATATTAAACATTATGGTCGAGGGCCTGCTGCTGAGGTGATCATCTAAAACATTAGGGGCGAGTGCCTGCTGCTGATCTGACCATGGAAAAAAAATTATAGGCGAGGGGCTGCTGCTGAGCTGACCATCTAAAACATTAGGGGCAAGTACCTGCTGCTGATGTGACCATGGAAAAAATTATAGGTGAGAGCCTGCTGCTGAGCTGACCATCGAAAAAATTATGGTTGAGGATCTGCTGCTGAGCTGACTCTCTAAAAAATTGAGTGCGAGTGCCTGCTGCTTATCTGACCATGGAAAAAATTATGGGTGAGGTCCTGCTGCCGAGCTGAACATCTAAAACTTTAGGGGCAAGTAACTGCTGCTGATCTGACCATGGAAAAAATTATGGGTTAGGACCTGCTGCTGAGCTGACCATTGAAAAAAATATGGTTGAGGGCCTGCTGCTGAGCTGACTATCTAAAACATTAGGGGTAAGGGCCTGCTGCTGAGCTGCCCATCTAAAACTTTATGGTTGAGGGCCTATTGCTGAGCTGCCCATCTAAAACATTATGGACGAGTGCCTGCTACCGAGCTGACCATCTAAAACCTTAAGGGGAGGGCTGCTGCTGAGCTGACCATCTAAAACATTAGGGGTGAGGGTCTGCTGCTGAGCTGACCATCTAAAACATTAGGGTTGAGGGTCTGCTGCTGAGGTGTAAGTGTCTGCTTCTGATCTGACCATCTATAATATTATGGACGAGGGCCTGCTGCTAAGCTGACCATCTAAAACAATAGGGGCTGAGGGTCGGCTGCTTTGCTGACCATCTAAAACATTAGGGGTGAGGGCCTGCTGCTGATCTGACTATGGAAAAAATTATGGGTGAGGGTCTGCTGCTGAGCTGACCATCTAAAACATTAGGGGTGAGGGTATTCTGCTAAGCTGACTCTCTAAAACATTAGGGGCTAGTTCCTGCTGTTGATCTGACTATGGAAAAAATTATGGGTGAGGGCCTGCTGCAGAGCTGACCATCTAAAACATTAGGGGGGAGGGTCTGCTGCCAAGCTGACTCTCTAAAACATTAGGGGCGAGTGCCTGCTGCTGATCTGACCATGGAGGAAATTATGGTTGAGTGCCTGCTGCTGATCTGACCATGGAAAAAATTATGGGCGAGGGCTTGCTGCTAAGCTGACCATCTAAGAAATTATGGTTGAGGGCTTGCTGCTGAGCTGACCCATTAAAACATTAGGAGCGAAGGCAGCTTAATAAGCATGTTGATATGATGGAGGAGGAGGACGAGAAAAGGAAGATTGAACCATATACCCTTTTTTGGACACCCAATAGTTGCAAGGTACAGAGGGATCATTGAGGATGCTGTAACGGCTGTTATGTACTCCTTCGCCATCTTCCAAATATGACAGGAGGCCGCACATCAGGGTAAGAGTGCTGGTGGGGTGTCCCAAAACTGTCCCAGGCCTTGGAGAGTGTTACCCTGCCTCTATTGGAACTACTGTGTGTTCCCCTTGGCTCCCCTCCTTGGTTGCCCAAGAAACTATGGACTCTGCCGCCAGCATTGTCAGCTGGAAATTTTTGGAGCAATTTTTCCACAAGGGCCATCTGGTATTGCACCATTTTGCTAGTCCTCTCCGCCACAGGAATGAGAGATGAGAAGTTCTCTTTGTAGTGGGGGTCGAGAAGGGTGAACAACCAGTAATCGGTGTTGGCCAAAATGTGTATAATGCGAGGGTCACGGGAAAGGCAGCATAACATAAAATCAGCCATGTGCCCCAAAGTCACAACAGACAAGACTTTGCTGTCGTCATCAGGAGGATGACTCTCAATATCCTCATCCTCTTGCTCCTCTTCGGCCAATCCACGCTGAACAGATGGAATAAATCTGCTATGGGTAATACCCTCTGTAGCGGAGGCAACCGTCTCCTGCTCCTCCTCCTCATCATCATCATCCAATTTGCGCTGAGAAGGTGAACTGAGGGTGCTCTGGCTATAATCCTGTGTACTGTCTTTCCCCATTTCCACCTCTTCCACATGCAAAGCATCCACCTTCATTGTGAGCAGCGAGCATTTGAGTAGACACAGAAGCGGGATGGTTACGCTGATAATAGCGGCATCGCCACTCACCATCTGTGTTGATTACTCAAAGTTGCGTAAAACCTCACAGAGGTCAGACATCCGTGCCTACTCGTCGCTTGTGAAGAGCGGAAGCTGACTGGAAAGATGACGACCATGTTGCAGCTGGTATTACACTACTGTCCTCTGCTGCTCACAACGCCTGGCCATGTGGAACGTGGAGTTTCAGCGGGTGTGCGTCACACAACAGTCGGTGAGCTGGCAATTGCAAGCGCTGCTGCAGCGCTGCCATACCGGTTGCAGCTGTCGATGACTTTCGGAAATGGGCACCAGCTTGGTGCACCTTCACCAGCAAATTGGTGCAGGTTTTTAAAAACCGCTGAACCACTAAATTTAACACGTGGGCTAGGCATGGTATGTGTGTGAGCTTGCCGAGCTCCAAAGCCGCCACCAAGTTATGGCCATTATCTACACCTTGTCTATGGAAAAAGTACACTGTATGTCACAGATATTTTTAGGACGTGCAAATGTTATACAGGAGATGTAGCGCAACTAATGTAACTGTCCGCAGTGGACACAGTCTACAAAAAAAGTACACTGGATGTCACAGATATTTTTAGTATGCACACAAGTTAAACAGGAGATGTAGCGCAGATAATGTCGCTGTCCGCAGCGTCTATGGAAATAGTACAATGGATGTCACAGATATTTTTAGTATGTGCCAATGTTATACAGGAGATGTAGCGCAGATAATGTCGCTGTCTGCAGCGGCCAAACAATTGCAGGTTGAGCTAAAAATATATATTGCTGCCAGATACAATAGTCCTTAAAAGGACTTTTGGGTCTCTAACAATTGCACGTAATTTAGTGCAGGTTGCGCTAATAATATATATTTCTGCCAGATACGACAATAGTCCTTAAAAGGACTTTTGGGTCTCTACAATTGCATGCAATTTTGCGCAGGTTGCTCTAAAAATATATATTGCTGCCAGACACAACATTAGTTCTAACACCAACCCTGCCTAACAAAAAAATTCAATTAAATTCCCTACACGATCTGTCTCTTCTACAGCACAGCTCTCCCTGACTAAGACTGAGCCGAACCACGTGTCATTGGGTGCTTTATATCACCCGATGGCGTGTTCCGGACAGCCAATCACTGTAGTGCCAGTAACCAATATGGCTATTTCATTACAGTGAGTCGCAGTACACACCTACACATTTATTAGCTGCGTAGCAGCCAACAAACGTGCGGGAAGGAGACTCGAGCATCTAGTTTGAGCACACGCAGTATTCGGCATTGGACTGCCTCAACATGGATTAAAAAAATATTTTTGCTCTCCACTACTTTATTGGCGCTGCCACCATTTCATTATTTTGTTCCACTAAGGAGCCATTTGGACAGAGCTCCTGCAGTGGACTGTTATAAATTACACCTGTCTATAATACTGACGACACAGTACCTATAGAATGGATGTGGTTGCACTAGAACGTGATCCACATGGCGATACACTCTCCATAACTTCCAAGCCTTTATGGCTTGTTCACACGACCATACATGTTTTGCTGTCCGCATATTGTGGATGCCACCCGTGTGCCTTCCACAATTTGCGGAACAGAACGGTGGACTCTTTATAGAAATGCCTATTCTTGTCTGCAAAATGGACAAGAATAGGGCATGACTTATAATTTTTGCGGGGCCACGGAACGGAGCAACGGACAGCACACAGAGAGCTATCCGCATCTTTTGCTGCCCCATTGAAGTGAATGGGTCTGCACCCGAGACGCAAAAAACGCGGCTCGGATGCGGAACCAAACCACAGTCGTGTGAATGAGCCCTTATACTGAGATTGGGCTACCAAGTGGGATGAATATGATTAGGCAGAGTAGCCTGGGTATACAAGAGTTTTCGCAATTTATGACAAATTAATTCGGAACAAATCAAATTTCTTGTCGAAGTTGGCAAATATATCAAATAGAATTTTTGAAAAGTACACTCATCTCTAATATTGAAGATGTAAAATTGCTCCATATATGATACTAATCAGTTAAAAACCAACTAAAAGCAAACAATTATGTTTTTGTTCACAGTATCCCCCTCTGACTAATAGAGAATGGTTCAGAGTGAGGGCATATGCTGTAACAAGTATAGGTTGTTTTAAGACATACATTTTCAATTTCAATGCCTTATCCAAATAAGTCAGTGATCTCAGCTTTATTCTGACACTACTATAAGTCACTACTATAAATCAATGATAGCAGTTGAGAAATCACAAGAAAAAAAGAATGTTCTTTAATAGTATACAACATATCTGATTAATTGCGTTTTGCCTAGTCTATAATTCAGAAGCAGCTCGATTCAGCATCACCTTTTTTTTTTTTTGTGGCAATCTCTTATGTGCCATTATGTATGCATGGATTCCTGGATGTCCTTGGGCTGCTTGAGTTGCTAATTATTTTAATGATTCTACACCACTCCCTTTAGAATGCTAAACTAGTGCCAGATGAAATAGCAATGATGCTTCAGCGCTACTCTCCAATGAACTACGCATCCGTGAACCTGGGAAGTTTGGAATAAGGCACTAAAACCTGTTCAGCTTGACTTAGTCAGTGATCGGTGCAAGTAGAAAGCATGGTACCTGGGGACTATTATATGCATCACAGATGCTGCTAGATCTTAGAATAGTGCATACAATTTACAGTGTTATTTGGTCTTTAAAAGGTTTAATTCACATTCTTATATTGTTATGTATTTTGCCTTTGATTTTGTTAGCGACCGGCAGAATTTATTTGGTAGGTGTAAAAGCATTTGATATCTTGGGAATGATGGTTTAAAAAATAATTGTACCACAAAGACTTCACTATTAACACTTTTTAACTGGTTAGAGACATATCGTACACAAAGGGGCTCATTTATTAAGACTGGCATTTTAGATGCAGGTCTTAATAAGCTCCTGTGCTGGTGGTGGATCTGCTAGAGTTATGTAGAGGCGTCGGCCTCTCCATAACTCCAGTGTATTATCCAACGCTTCTAAATGTAAAACAGCTTCCTAGCTGTCTTACATTTAGACCATTTTCTACTCCTTAACCAGGCATAATAAATGGTAAACAAGATGGCCCTGCCGGCCCTGGTGTGAGCGGTAAAAAGTCACAGATTGTGGCACAAATCTTGTGCCAGAAATATGCCTAATATAGGCATATTTATGTTCAATAAATTACCACCAAAGTTTTATTGACACACTTATGTCTAAAGTTGACTCTATTGAAAAAGGATTTAGCAAAAAATGGAAGGTATAAAGGCACACATTAGCCAGCACCCTCATGTTCCCCCTTACAATTATTCCATATCACAAAAACTAAACAATGGCATGATACTGAAATATTTTGTGCTCCCTCGGAGTTGGGAGGTGAGTGTAAATATGAACAATATAACTGATTTAATTGTTAATGTTTAATAAGTTAACATGTCAATATGATGAGAGATATGATATGTTTTGGAAAATCAATAAAGAGAATTTATTTAAAAAAAAACAAAAAACATTGGCATGATACTGAAAATCTTAACAATGAGAGAGAGAGACGGCAGATGTTAGACATGATAATTTAATAGATTTTGCCCAGAAATTCAGAGCATTGTCTAACCTACAATAGTTTTCACCTACAGTATATCAACTGGTCTCCATAATAGAAATAGTACCCACCCAGAGGTTCCCGATGTTGTTATCTGCTTTTCTCTAAATAAGAGTTTTTGTCCTGAAAGACCTTCTTGCAGATGTGAGTCTGACTTAGCTATTTTTCTTGCATGTTTAAAAATCACCTGCAAATCTGCTGTGTGAAAATAATACAGATCTCATATTTCTGATGTGTTCCTCTTACTGTTTACCTACTTGCTGTACAGCAGCAAGTAGGTATAATTATAGCTCCCTTCTGTTCACCTGAGCACACATCACCTTTATAGCAAAAACAGACAATACATTTAGCAATTTTATTTCATCATTTTGATTCCCCATCATATCGATACCCAGAGAAACCTACCGAGTAACATCCAACGGAAAGTGAGACAATAAAACGACATCCTACAAAGCATATGTAACACCCCAAAGTGGTGTTACTATTCTTTCACTATGCTACTGTCTTTTATTGCCAACACCTATGCCATTCTTGTATTTATTTCCAGGTCCTTCTCAATGCATTGATCTTACTATCATGTAACTGTTGTGTTCATGTAATATGCCTGGTCCACCAGCAGGTGGCAGCATATATGGCAGAGAGAGACAGATACTTAGAATGGAACTCACCATTCCATTCCCCCCCCCCCCCCCTTTGGGCAGAAGTGGGCCAGGCCAGCTTCCTACCAGAGGGGAGAGGCTGCAGTGCTAGTTGGTTCTAGTCTAGTCTAGACAGTGAAGTGTAAACCTGGGCCCAGTCACAGCCAGACACGCCTATAACAGCCAGTGCAGGACAAGCTATGCTTGCCATGGAATCAGATGTATGGAAGATATAGCAACCAAAGGAAAGTGTTTTTTGGTTGCCAGAAGATATTGCAGCAAGGGGAAGTTGTTCTCCGACTGGATCAGGAGCCACAAAAGGAAAGTAGCTTGCAGAGCACCCTGACTCCATGCTAATTTACTTTACTGAGTGTCAGGAGGGGGACAACAGCCCAAGGCACCTCAATCCAAGGATACCAGAACTGACCAAAAGTCCAGTAACCAGACCCAAGCAGAGTTTAGCACTAGTGTTGAGCGCGAATATTCGAATTGGGAATTTTAATTGTGAATATCGCCACTTCGAGAATTTGCGTATATTTAGAATATAGTGCAATATATTGGTATTTGCGAATAGGGTTGAATATTCTAATCGCAAATTTATCATGAATTTATGGTGAATATATTACATTGTCTTATTTCGCAATAAAGTAAGCAATGACCGAAGATCATGAATTCTCAAATTTATGGCGAAATATTCAGCAAAAAATTCAAAAAAACATCACACATTTGAATTTTGCCTATGCCGCTCATCACTATTTAGCACAGCAGATAAAGAAAGCAGTTATTTAGCATACCTTTCAGCCCAACAGAGAAAGAGAGAAAGCACAGGTACCAAGTTTGCCTGTAAATTTATGTCAAAGCCTGCTAGCACCAAGAGAAAGCCTGAATGTAAGAAAAGCCATGAATATTGTCTGGAATCAAATTTACCCAAGTAAAGCTGCTGTTAAAGTTTACCAAGGTCTGGACTCAAGTTATTCTTCATTCCCTAACTAAACTATTTCCTTCTTTTTTTGCTTTGGAGCCTAAGCCTGGGGTCCTGCTTTATCCAGGTAGTAGCACCATACCACTCAGCATTCCTATAGGGCCCATGGGGTGGCACATTGCACATACACCTCTCTCAACGAAACATGCAAGCCAGCTCTCTTTCTAACAGAAACACAAGAAAATTGAGCTCATAGTACCAGAATATAAAAATATATATTTATTGGGACATGATAAGATTTGCATGAATGAAAGCAAAAAATGTGATGCCATTAACAGGATAACATAAGAGCAGAGGACAAACAAGAAAGAGCGCCACCCTGGGAAAGCACGCAGGTCAACAGTACAATATAAATGTACAAAGGCACTGCTGAAACGCGCATTGGGGTAGCGAGATCCTGGGTAATCCAGCACACGGTCTCTGTTAGGTGACCTCTGGTCCTCTTGTCACTCCCCTTCTTTGGAAATTATGACCTTGGTGTTGACCACACCTGGTCTTTATGTTTGGTCTGTTATCTACTTTTATTACAATTGATTAACATACCAATTTCCACTGCCTTGTGGGGGTGCTTATGCTGACCACTGTCTCACCTATATACATCTGTTTTACTGTTCGCTTTCATAGGTGGGGCATTGTTCCCAGTACTATCCTATGATCTACATTTATATTGTACTGTTGACCTGTGTGCTTTCCCAGGGTGGCACTCTTTCTTGTTTGTCCTCTGCTCTTATGTTATCCTGTTAATGGCATCACATTTTTCGCTTTCATTCATATAAATCTTATTATGTCCCAATAAATATATATTTTTATATTCTGGTACTATGAGCTCCATTTTCTTGTGTTTCTGTTTGTATACTCGGGAGCTTGTACCGAGTTACCCTTTTAAAGTGTCCTTTGTGGTTATATTGGATGGGCATTGTCCCTTACCCTCCCCTGGGACACTTTGGGTCACCCTTTTTGTTTCTCAGCTCTCTTTCTAGAAGGAAAAGAGAAGCAGAATGTCACAAGAAAGATTTATCTTACTTGGTTGATTTGCCTTGTGGGGCAGTCTTTGGGGTGTTCTTTATCATTAGGGATACGACAAAGTAAGCATGAGTATTGTATCAGATCAGCGGGGGATCATTATTCTTTTATTTATCCTTCATATACCATTTTAATTACCCTCCTTATACTTTTTGATGAGATTGAGTGCATTGTTTCATTTTTTTTTGTGGTATGGCATGGTTACACATGTAACATAATGTTATTATTCTAGGCCCATATAGCCCCACCCTTGAGAAAACTCATCCTTAAAGGGACACTGACAGGGCCAATAAGCATATTGAGGTATATATATGGCACTACAGGTCTTATAATGGGTATTACAATCATATAAGTATCCCCCCTATCCACATTATACATACAGTAAACTTTACGTTTTATAACCTGCTCCAACGGCCTTCAATCTGCCCAAGGGGCGGCGTTTCACCTCTCTTGCGCCCAGCCAGCCTCCCCCAACTGCCGCTTTGAAGCGCCGCCCAGCTCATGAATATTCAGTTTGCTGGGCGGCTTCTGCGGTCCCCGCTCTGAAGCGCTGCGCTGAACAGTGCCCTGCTCATGCACCGGATCTTGTGAAGTCGGGGACAGTAAGCGCCGCCCAGCGAAGTGAATATTGATGAGCTGGGCGGCGCTTACTGTATCGGACTTCACAAGATCCGGCGCATGCGCCGGGCACTGTTAAGCGAAGCGCTTCAGAGCGGGGACCGCAGAAGCCGCCCAGCAAACTGAATATTCATGAGCTGGGCGGCGCTTCAAAGCGGCAGTTGGGGAGGCTGGCTGGACGCAAGAGAGGTAAAACGCCGCCCCTTGGGCAGATTGAAGACCGTTGGAGCAGGTTATAAAACTTAAAGTTTACTGTATGTATAATGTGGACAGGGGGGATACTTATATGATTGTAATACCCATTATAAGACCTGTACTGCCATATATATATACCTCAATATGCTTATTGGCCCTGTCAGTGTCCCTTTAATGTCATTATCTTTAGTTTACTTTAATCTTCCCTATTTTGGTAAGTGTGGTAGTATATAAAGTCACAGATCCTGTGCGGTATTATACCCCTTAAAGGGGTTATCCAAGTTTTCCAACAGCCAGCCCATGTACCCGGCCACTCACAGGTAATATACTTACCCAGCTTTCTGCTTCCGGCGGCGCTCCTGATCCCCGCACCGCCGCTGCTTCTTCCTGTACACGGATAAAAACATCTGATGTCAGGGGGAGCAGCCAATGGCAGGCGGGGACGGAGACGAGTCTCTCTAGCATCACCCACAATGCTAGAGAGGCTCGTCCCCACCTGCCATTGGCTGCTTCCCCCCGACACTGGATGCGGGGACCAGGAGATTTTTCCTTGGCAGCCTTCATCAAGGGTACCTGCCAGTACTCTTTGGTGGGGTCCAACACAGAAAAATATCGGGCTTGGCCCAACTTCTCAATAAGCTCATCTACTCGGGGCATGGGATATGCGTCAAACTTGGACACCTCATTCAGTTTGCTGAAGTCATTACAGAACCGCAATGTCCCATCTGACTTGGGTATTAAGACTATCGTACTGGCCCATTCAATTTTTGACTCTTCAATGACACCTAGCTGGAGCATTAGCTGCACTTCCTCCATGATGGCTTGTCGCCGAGCCTCGGGTACCCGGTACGGTTTTAACCGGACTTTTTCCTGAGGCTCACTGATAATGTCATGCCGGATTATGGACGTGCGTCCAGGGAGGTCCGAGATTACATCCGTGTTCCGACTAATGAACTAGCTGGCTTCCTGAGCCTGTTTAGAGGAGAGGCTGTCAGAAATGTTCACTGTGGCAACCTCTTCCCTTGCTTCAGATCGAGGGGCCGAAACCGCTTCCCCTAAGAACTCTGGTCGTGGGTTGTCTTCCCTACAGGTTTCCCTATCTCTCCATGGTTTGAGCAGATTCACTACACCTGCTCCGGCTTTCGCCTCCCTGGCTGGTGTACCTTGTAATCTACCTCTCTATTTTTTTCAAGTACCTCCTAGGGCCCCTGCCACCTAGCTAGGAACTTACTGTCTACAGTCGGTACCAGAACCAACATCCGTTCACCCGAGTTAAACTTCCGGACGCGAACCTGATGATTATAGACCCTACTCTGGGCTCGTTGTGCTGCCTCCATATGCTCCCTAACCAGAGGTTAAACTGTTTCCAGATAGGCCTGCCTCAATGTGTTAGTCTGTATCCTCCACCAATTGTGGGGATTTGCTCTGGTAGACAGGCTTTCAGATGCAGTATAGAGGCATCGACAACTCTTCGGTGTTTATTCACAGATAAGGATAAGAAAAACAAAAAGTCTGTTTCAAGGAAAACAGTCACCTTGAGTCTGCTGTTTGTTCACAACATGCAGCAATGCAGAAGTCCTTGGACATAGCAGAAACCACCTGCTCTCACACCATCAAGGTAGCAGACCTTTACCCAGGCCCAAACTCCCATACAGAGACTCACAGAGCTTCACTGTCAGAGAGGAGTAAATTCCTACCACCTGCCAGTACTGCCTGTGTTTTATAGCCCAAACCAAGACCCAGCCTGGAACGTGGGGAGAAGCCATCCACCATGCACTTTGGCTGCTCCCAGTAAGAGCCGACCCGGATCGACTTTTCAGCCATACTAAATAGCAAAACCATTTCAGCAAGCATGATTCAAGCTAATATAAACTTCTTGAAATTTGTTTGGGGTGTGATTCGGTAAAATAACTTGTGTCTGAATTGATGGTACCCAAATCTAAAGTGCTCCTATGAGCCTGAAAATTGGTTAATGACATTCATATTTTATTTAAATCATATAAATCTTTTTTTTTTTCTCTTTCTTTCACCCCACAGTTTTAAACTCTTTACTACAATGACACCAATAGTAAATAATGTCAGAGTGACAATGACATATATAGCTATAGTTAAATGCATGCTTGATGGTGTAAACAAACAGCCTGAATTGCTGCACCATTGAATTTATTATGCCTGTTTAAATTAAAAATATTCCAAAATGTGTCCCTTATTGGGGGCAGATAGTGTTTAACACACACAGTAGTATCAGAATAAAACTGTGTTCTGAACAAGTGGCCCAAGAATTATGCCTTAATGTGTGCAGATGCTTGCTGTTGTTTGTATTCCCACATGGTAGTGTCAGAAGAAGCAGTATCCTGTTCTAAACAAGCATCCCCAAATTAATCCTTAATTGAGCAAATGCCTGCATGTGTTAATATAAACACGGCAGTATTGGAAGAAACAGGGGCTTGTTCTGAACAAGCCTACAAAATTTAAATGTTTGCCATTTTTTATACTCACACAAATGTTAATTTCAGAAGAAACATTGGCCTGTTTTGACCGAGTGTCAAATGTTCAGTGTGAATGTGGAAGGGTTAAGCTGCATAGGGATGATAGTCACAGCAATACTAGCTGTAGCAGTAGCAGCACAGCATGGAACTTACAGTAACAGACAAGGCATAAGATGTGTAGTTGTTTTGAAGTAATAGTAATATTGGAAAGGCAGTAGATGTCCTGATGTATTAGTATAATGATAGTGGCAATAGAGGAAGTAGCAACAGCTATCCAGTACAGAATATGATGGTAGACAGGCAACAGCAGTGGCCAGTGACAAATAGCCACTATCAGTAATGTCAGATGTATTAATCGGCCTCAGCCGCATGTGCAAGAAAATTCTCACTAATCTATGCCTTATTCATTTTTACAAATGGTGTTTTGTACACTTGCAGATGAAAACTTTGTCCGTTTGGGTGTGTTTCTGTCACCTGCTGCACTGAAAACCCTCTTTGAGATGAGCTGGAGGCTAGACAAAACAGTGTAGCAAGAGCAAACTAGGCCAGTTCTGGCCACTGTTCTAATCTGCCTGACCAGAATTCTATTGGTTTAGAGAATAGGGTATGTTCTAGAGACAGGCCATAGTCCAGGTATGGTGGGACTTATCCTGGTTGTCCAGGAGGAACATACCCATTTGCTGATTTGTATCAGCCTCACATGGAACATGAAAAAGCTGCTCTATCTTGTTTATGTGACTGAATTGGTTGCTGCCTGGTGTGGTTACATGTGGTCTGCAGTTGTGAGGCCAGTTGGATGTACTGCCAAATTCTCCAAAGCGCCCTTTGGAGACGGCTTTATAGTAGAGAAATGAACATTTATTGCATGGGCAACAGCTGTGGTAGACATTCCTGCAGTCAGCATGCCAATTACACACTCCCTCAAACATTGCGACATCTGTGTCATTGTGCTGTGTGATCAAAAGTGGCCTTTTATTGTGGGCAGTCTAAGGCACACCTGTGCAATATTCTAATCAGCACCTTGATATGCCACACCTGTGAGATGGGATGGATTAGCTCGGCAAAGAAGAAGTGCTCACTAACAAAGATTTAGATAGATTTGTGAACAATATTTGAGAGTAATGGGTCTTGCGTATGTAGAAAATGTTTCAGATCTTTGAGTTCAGCTCATGTAAACCAACGATGTGGGCGTACTACAACATCCATTAGCCTTTGAAACGTGTCGGGAGCGCCTTGTAGACTAAAGGGTAATATTAACCTTGTACTGATACAGCCCCTCTGGGGTTATGAGAGCTGTTTTTTCCTTGGCAGCCTTCATCAAGGGTACCTGCCAGTACTCTTTGGTGGGGTCCAACACAGAAAAATATCGGGCTTGGCCCAACTTCTCAATAAGCTCATCTACTCGGGGCATGGGATATGCGTCAAACTTGGACACCTCATTCAGTTTGCTGAAATCATTACAGAACCGCAATGTCCCATCTGACTTCGGTATTAAGACTATCGTACTGGCCCATTCAATTTTTGACTCCTCAATGACACCTAGCTGGAGCATTAGCTGCACTTCCTCCATGATGGCTTGTCGCCGAGCCTCGGGTACCCGGTACGGTTTTAACCGGACTTTTTCCTGAGGCTCACTGATAATGTCATGCCGGATTATGGACGTGCGTCCAGGGAGGTCCGAGATTACATCCGTGTTCCGACTAATGAACTAGCTGGCTTCCTGAGCCTGTTTAGAGGAGAGGCTGTCAGAAATGTTCACTGTGGTAACCTCTTCCCTTGCTTCAGATCGAGGGGCCGAAACCCCTAAGAACTCTGGTCGTGTGTTGTCTTCCCTACAGGTTTCCCTATCTCTCCATGGTTTGAGCAGATTCACTACACCTGCTCCGGCTTTCGCCTCCCTGGCTGGTGTACCTTGTAATCTACCTCTCTATTTTTTTCAAGTACCTCCTAGGGCCCCTGCCACCTAGCTAGGAACTTACTGTCTACAGTCGGTACCAGAACCAACATCCGTTCACCCGAGTTAAACTTCCGGACCCGAGCCTGATGATTATAGACCCTACTCTGGGCTTTTTGTGCTGCCTCCATATGCTCCCTAACCAGAGGTTAAACTGTTTCCAGATAGGCCTGCCTCAATGTGTTAGTCTGTATCCTTCACCAATTGTGGGGATTTGCTCTGGTAGACAGGCTTTCAGATGCAGTATAGAGGCATCGACAACGTCTTCGGTGTTTATTCACAGATAAGGATAAGCAAAACAAAAAGTCAGTTTCAAGGAAAACAGTCACCTTGATTCTGCTGTTTGTTCACAACATGCAGCAATGCAGAAGTCCTTGGACATAGCAGAAACCACCTGCTCTCACACCATCAAGGTAGCAGACCTTTACCCAGGCCCAAACTCCCACACAGAGACTCACAGAGCTTCATTGTCAGAGAGGAGTAAATTCCTACCACCTGCCAGTACTGCCTGTGTTTTATAGCCCAAACCAAGACCCAGCCTGGAACGTGGGGAGAAGCCATCCACCATGCACTTTGGCTGCTCCCAGTAAGAGCCGGCCCGGATCGACTTTTCAGCCATACTAAATAGCAAAACCATTTCAGCAAGCACTAGCTGCCGCTGACACATGAAATTACCGACTTACCTCACCGAGGCCAGGAATCTCGGTGACACATACCTTCCGTCAATGACGGACCCTTACGCCTTCCTACAGGTAGCATTAGCATTAGGCCTCATGCACACAACCTTTTTTTTTTTTTCTTAAAGTCTGCAAAAACAGGGGTCCGTAGGTCCGTGATCCGTGTCCGTTTTTTCTTCCGTGGGTCTTCCTTGATTTTTGGAGGATCCATGGACATGAAGAAAAAATCGTTTTGGTGTCCGCCTGGCCGTGCAATGCAAGTTAATGGGGACGGATCCATTTGACGTTGACACAATATGGTGCAATTGCAAACGGATCCATCCCCCATTGACTTTCAGTGTAAAGTCAGGAGTCCTTTTTATACCATCGGATCAGAGTTTTCTACAATCCGATGGTATATTTTAACTTGAAGCGTCCCCATCACCATAGGAACGCCTCTATGTTAGAATATACCGTCGGATATGAGTTAGATCGTGAAACTCAGATCCAACAGTAAATTCTAACACAGAGGCGTTCCCATGGTGATGGGGACGCTTCAAGTTAGACTAAACTAAGAACTGTGTACATAACTGCCCCCTGCTGCCTGGCAGCACCCGATCTCTTACAGGGGGCTGTGATCAGCACAATTAACCCCTCGGGTGCCGCACCTGAAGGGGTTAATTGTGCATATCATAGCACCCTGTAAGAGATCAGGGGCTTCCAGGCAGCAGGGGGCAGACCCCCCTCCCTCCCCAGTTATAATTTCATTGGTGGCCAGTGTGGTTCCCCCCCGCCCCCCCCCTCCCTCTATTGTATTATTTTCATTGGTGGCCAGTGTACGCCCCCCGACCCCTCCTCCCTCCCTCTATTGTATTATTTTCATTGGTGGCACAGTGTGCGGCCCCTCCCTCCCTCTATTGTATTCTTTTCATTAGTGGCCAGTGTGCGGCCCCCCCGGCCCCTCCTCCCTCCCTCTATTGTATTCTTTTCATTGGTGGCACAGTGTGCTGCCTCCCCTCTCCCCCCCATTCATTGGTGGCAGCGGAGAGTTCTGATTGGAGTTCCAGTTTAATCGCTGGTGCTCCGATTGGTAACCATGGCAACTAGGACACTACTGCAGTCCTGGTTGCCATGGTTACTTAGCAATATTAGAAGCATCATACTCCGGGAGCTCCTCCTACTAGTAAGTGACAGGTTTGTGCGGCGCATTGCTTAATGATCTGTCACTTACTAGTAGGAGGAGCTCATGGCCGGTCACAGACTGCGCAGCAGGTAAGTGACACCAATGAAAAGAATACAATAGAGGGAGGGAGGGGGGCCGGGGGGGCACACACTGTGCCACCGATGAAAAGAATACAATAGAGGGAGAGAGGGGGGCCAGGGCCAGGGGGGAGGCCGCACACTGTGGCACCAATGAAAAGAATACAATAGAAGGAGGGAGGGGGAGCCGGGGGGGCACACACTGTGCCACCAATGAAAATAATACAATAGAGGGAGGGAGGGGGGCCCGGGGGTGGACCTCACACTGTGCCACCAATGAAAAGAATACAATAGAGGGAGGGAGGGGGCGCCGGGGGAGAGGCCACACACTGTGGCACCAATGAAAAGAATACAATAGAGGGAGGGAGGGGGGCCCGGGGGGGGGACCTCACACTGTGCCACCAATGAAAAGAATACAATAGAGTGAGGGGGGGTGCACACTGTGCCACCAATGAAAATAATACAATAGAGGGAGGGAGGGGGGCCCGGGGGGGGACCTCACACTGTGCCACCAATGAAAAGAATACAATAGAGGGAGGGAGGGGGGCCAGGGGAGAGGCCGCACACTGTGGCACCAATGAAAAGAATACAATAGAGGGAGGGAGGGGGGCTCGGGGGGGGACCTCACACTGTGCCACCAATGAAAAGAATACAATAGAGCGAGGGGCGCACACTGTGCCACCAATGAAAATAATACAATAGAGGGAGGGAGGGGGGTCGGGGGGGCGCACACTGTGCCACCAATGAAAATAATACAATAGAGGGAGGGAAGGGGGGCTGGGGGGCCGCACACTGTGCCACCAATGAAAATAATACAATAGAGGGAGGGAGGGGGGGCCGGGGGAGTCTGTCCCCTGCTGCCTGGCAGCCCCTGATCTCTTATAGGGGGCTATGATATGCGTAATTAACCCCTCAGGTGCGGCACCCGAGGGGTTAATTGTACGGATCACAGCCCCCTGTAAGAGATTGGGTGCTGCCAGGCAGCAGGGAGCAGTCATGTACACAGTTCGTAGTATATTCTAACTATTAGAGTCTCCATCACTATGGGAACGCCTCTGTGTTAGAATATACTGTCGGATCTGAGTTTTCACGAAGGGAAAACTCAGCTCTTAGCTTTTATGCAGACGGATCTTCGGATCCGTCTGTATGAAAGTAACCTACTTCCTCGGATCACGGACGCTGATGTGCATCCGTGTTCTTTCACGGACCCATTGACTTGAATGGGTCCGTGAACCGTTGTCTATTAAAAAAATAGGACAGGTCATATTTTTTTGACGGACAGGAAACACAGATCACGGCCGCTGATGAACAGGGGGCAACGGTGCATTTTCCAAGTTTTCAACTGACCCATTGAAAGTCAATGGGTCCGCAGAAAATCACGGAAAACGGAACAACGGCCATGGATGCACACAACGGTCATGTGCATGAGGCCTTAGTCCATTTTCTATAGTGAGTATGGCAGTATTGTATTTACTTTATTATTTGTGTTTGCAATTGTGTTTGTTTTTTGCTACAGTATAATGTGTTATAAATAAACTCAATGAATAAATTATATACAGTAAGATCATAAGCTCCCCTTAGTGACATTAATTAATCCTAGATCTATGTAGAAGTTTTGAAGCACAAAAAGCAGAGATCTAAGCAAATAAAGACAAAAGAAAAAAAAATAGCACATGAGTTTGTACTCATTATGATAAAACAGGTTTTTAATGGTTAAGATTCACTTTAAGATGCCTGACAATAAGCTACAATAAATAACTAAGTTAGGGTACTTTCACACTTGCGTTAAAGTTTTCTGGTATTGACTTCCATCACAGGGGCTCAATACCAGAAAAAATTGCTTCAGATTTATCCTAATGCATTCTGAATAGAAAGCATTCTGTTCAGTATGCATAAGGATATCTTCAGTTCAGTTACTCTTACAGTATTTGGCTGGAGAAAATACTGCAGCATGCTGCAGTATTTTCACTGGCTAAAATTCCGGAACACTTGTCTAAATACCGGATCCGGCATTAATTTCCATTTAAATGTATTAATGCCAGATCCAGTACCAAGTGTTCCAGAAAACTAGACCATGCTCAGACCTTTAAAAATGTGGAAAAAATAAGTACCGGATCAGTATTTCTGGATGACAGATCCGGTGTTTAAATGCATTTGTCAGCCAGATCCGTATACGAAAACAAATGCTATACGTTTGCATGCGGAATTCTGGATCCGGCAGGCTTTTGCGCCAACAGAACTGCATTCCGGAATCCGACAACTCAAGTGTGAAAGTACCCTAATAAATATTTTCATTGCGCATTCTTCTTGTTATGTTATGTTTATTGCCTATTCGATCATATTTGTGATGTTTTGTATTTAATTCAGTAAATTGACCTCCAAGTTTTCTGAAATTTAAATATTTCACTTTTAGATTGGTAATTTTGAAAACAATATTGATTAAATCTCTTTATCTACGATTATATTTAGAGATGAATGAATTTTTCGATTCTCTGATTCACCAAATTTAGCAAAAAAATTTGCTTTGCAATGAATTACTTCATCACGAAGCACATTTTTTTAAAAGTTTAAAAGTAGTGGGTGCAATGATAGGGAGCAGCGATGGCATTGTACCCCAACAGATGCCGCGTTCATACATGATGGCGGAATCTGAGTGTAAAATCAGTGTGAAATTAACATTAAAAAAATAAATAATCAAACTTACAGTGTCCATTTGCTCGCAACGGGCTGGCCACAGCCATCTTGCTTGAAGATCTGGCTATAAATCTTGCACGGCGCGAGATTACGTCATCACGCCAGCCGATGTGGTAATGTCATACGTCACCATGCATAGGATTGTGGCCGCCATCTTCAATCAAGATGGCGGCTGGTGGCCCATCGCGAGCAAATGGAGGAAGTAAGAATTATTTTTTAGTTTTTTATACTATTTCAGGTTAAATCGATTCACTTATCTGAAGCACAAGGAAATTCGGGTTCGAGACAAATCAAATTTATCCTGAAATTCAGATTGAATTCCACATTGTGGGATTCGATTCACTCATCTCTAATTATATTTTGAATTTCCATAAAATGTTGTGAATTCTAGGTGATATATCGTACTCCAGAAAACAATGAGTTATTGCATGCTTTAAGATTGCTCTAGCAGTATTTTTAAAGCTTGAAGTCAATATAATTTATTTGTGTTCTGTAGAATAACTTGTCACTATTCATTGCTTGTGAAAGTTCCATATTTATTGAAACTCAGATAGAAAATCCATATTAATGATGTTTGGATTGAGTAATAATGCAAAAAGATAACACTTCTGAATTTTCATTTCAGAACATGTATATGTAGATAAAAAATTCATATCTATCAAAACAAAATTAGTTTTCTAATACATTGTATGATGCTATGGGAAGTGGATGAAGCAATTTTTATATATGAAAACAGGGTCATTCAAACATTTGACATTGAACAAATAAAGGAGTTTGATTCACTGACATAGCAGCTGATATAAAGGTGCATAAAATCTTTTAGTACTAGTGGAAATAGTGCCTGGAGGTCAATAAAATTAAGAATTCAGGAAAATGCAGCAGCCATAAAGCTGTCAGAGCAATGTAAAAGTTGGTAGTGGTTCTTGTAGTGTGAGAGTTGGAGTATACTATCTTCACAGTATTTAATTTGAATTTCTATTTTATCCTTCTTTGTTCCTTTTTTTAGTTATAAAGTGAATATTGTTTCATTGCATAAAATTATGCTTTGTCATATTTGTCTCCAAAATTTATGTTTATTGAATTGTGTTACAAATATATTATTATTATTACTATTATTATTATTACTACTACTACTTGTTTGTCCTATTGTACAGGACCGTCAAATAGGTTACATAACTCTAATGCAGCTAAGGTATCAGCATGTCCCTGATACAGTGCTAGAGCAAGTTCCCCTACAGAACGAGCTACATTATGGGGGTAGTTTATCAAACAAGTGTAAAGTAGAACATAGCAACCAATCAGATTCCTCCTTTCATTCTCCAAAGGAGCTGTCAAACATGTAAGGTGGAATCTGATTTGGTTGCTATGGGCAATTAAGCCAGTTCTAATTTACACCAGTTTGATAAATGGCCCCCTATGTATCTACCATAGTATTGGCAATCAATAGTCTGCCACCTAGTTCCAGCTACATTTTGTCTTCCAATGCTATATACAGAGTCAGTTACAATACTGGAATGCTTTCCTAGTACTTCTAGTGACCAGTAAGAATGCCCTTAAGTATTTCAACAATGTCAGAGCCTGTTAGCACCTACAGTAAGTGCAACCACAGTGATCCCACATGTCAATGCTGTCTCTTGTGTCACATACAAATATTATTGTTATCTAGAATGCCAGCTAAAGTCAGTCACTACTAATAATTGCCTGTGCCATATTCCTTCTATCATGCAGTCCTCTTTTTCTCACCTTTTGGGGGTTATTCAATCTGTACCCTCATTTTAGGCAAAGAAAATAAAGTTATAATTTCAACCACCAAAATTCCATGAGCATCAATGGGGTTTTTGTACAGGAGAGACCAGTGTGTCTAAAATAATGTGTTACTTCTCTTTCAGAATACCTAAATCTTCATTATTTGGAAGTTTTTAAGAATATTCAGATGCTGAAAACGCTGAATTTAATACTCTACAAAACTTAGGGGGAGATTTATTATGGCTTTACAACACTTTTCTGGCATTGAGAAATTGTAAATTTTGTCGCATGTACTGGTTTATGACAACATTTGCAACATTATTTTCCCCAAAACCCTTGCCACATTTCCAAAAAGTGGGCTGGGCATGGGTGGGAAGAAACAGGCCGCAGGCACTACCTCCATACCCCAACAGCATGTGCGCCAGAAAACTTTAATGCATTACACCAGAAATTGTGTTTTGCTCAGGCACATGGTTGGCCTGACGTGCTTCACAATTATTAAGAGGCAATTATTATGTCCCCTATTAAGGCCTCTTTCACACGGGCGTCATATTTTTGGCCCGGATAAGAGGCGGGTGCGTTGCTGGAACATGCGCGATTTTTCCGCGCGAGTGCAAAACATTGTAATACGTTTTGCACTTGCGTGAGAAAAATCGCGCATGTTTGGTACCCAAACCCGAACTTCTTCACAGAAGTTCGGGCTTGGGATTGATGTTCTGAAGATTGTATTATTTTCCCTTATAACATGGTTATAACGGAAAATAATAGCATTCTGAATACTGGAGGGGTTAAATAAAAATAAAAATAAATAACTCACCTTCTCCTCTTGATCGCGTAGTTCCCGGTCTCTTTACTTCTTTAATGATGAGCTGTGGGCTAAAGGACCTTTGGTGACGTCAGATCACATGCTCCAATCACATGGTCCATCACCGTGGTGATGGAGCATGTGATCTGACGTCACCAAAGGTCCTTTAGCCCACAGCTCATCATTAAAGAAGTAAAGAGACCGGGAACTACGCGATCAAGAGGAGAAGGTGAGTTAATTTTTTATTTATTTTTTAACCCCTCCAGCACTATTTTACTATGCATTCTGTATTCAGAATGCTATTATTTTCCTTATAACCATGTTATAAGGGAAAATAATACAGTGAATAGACTGTCACCTAGAAACCATGCATGAAAATCGCACCGCATCCGCACTTGCTTGCGGATGCTTGCAATTTTCACGCAACCCCATTCATTTCTATGGGACCTGCGTTACGTGAAAATCGCAGAATATAGAACATGCTGCGATTTTCACACAACGCATAAGTGATGCGTGAAAATCACCGCTCATGTAAACAGCCCCATAGAAATGAATGGGTCCGGATTCAGTGCGGGTGCAATGCGTTCACCTCAGGCATCGCTTCCGCGCAGAATACTCGCCCGTGTGAAAGGGGCCTAATAGATTAGAGAAATATATGGCTTTATTGATAGCAATTCCTACCTTTTTTGCCACTGTACCATTAAACTGATTTGAATGAATATTGATAGACTGCCAGTGGACCTAAAAATATATTAAATCCATAGTAATCTGTCAATACCTATATGTTACCTATGTCCAACGTAATAAAAAATAAAAATTATGTTAAAAATTTGCCCATATCCAGTCCCTTGGTAAAAGCTTAAAAAACTAAAATAAACAACAAATAATTTATATCACCACATCTGTAACAACCTAATCTATGAAAGGATCACATTACTAATACCACACTGTAAGCAGTAAAAAAAGAAAATAAGAAAAAAAATGGGCTTGCTATTTTTGGTCACTTCACCTACAAGCTGCCTCTATGGAAAACAAAGTTATAGGTCTTTGTTCTCATGCACACAACCGTTCTGTCTTTTGTGGTCCGCAAACCGCAGATCCGCAAAAAAACAGAAGCCGTCCGTGTTCCTTCCGCAATTTGCATAACAGAACGGGTGGCCCATTGTAGAAATGCCTATTCTTCAAAACGGACAAGAATGGGACATGTTATATTTTTTGGGCGGGGCTACGGAACAGAGAAACGGATGCGGCTCGGATGCGGACCAAAACAACGGCCGAGTGCATGAGGCCCAAGTCTATGGTAATACTAATATTAACAGTAAATAAAAACATAAAAAATAATTATATGAATTTGGTATAATAATATTAATCCACAGAATAAAGTTAAGATATTATTCAATTTACAAGGTTAATCCAATAAGAAACACATTGACGGAATGACGGAATTGGCCCAAAAAGTGCTATATTGACATTTACTTTTATATCACAAAATGCCCAAGTCAATGGATGTCATATACTGCATACACACATATATATATATATATATGTATATATATATATACATACACACACATATATATATATATATATATATATATATATATGCCTTGCAAAAGTATTAACGCCCCCCCTTGACTTTTTTCGTATCTTGTTGCATTACAGCCTTAAGTTCAATGTTTTTTTTTTAACAGAATTTTATATGATGGATTAAAACACAATAGTTGGTGAAGTGAAATAAGAAAAATATATAAATAAAACTATTGTTTAGAAATAGAAAACAGGAAATTGACATGTGCATACAGTATGTATTCACCCCCTGTGTTAGGAAGACCATAAAAAGCTCTGGTGCAACGAATTACCTTCAGAGGTCAAATAATTAGTGAATTGATGTCCACCTGTGTGCAATCTAAGTGTCACATGATCTATCATTACATATACACACCTTTTTTGAAAGGCCCCAAAGCAAGAGGCTATGTCTATTCTTTATAATGGATCTGTCAAAGAACACTGTTTGTATTTTTTAATTTTTTTTATATTTTTATTTGTTTATTATTTTATATTTTTTATTTATTTATTATATTTTATAATATTTTCTTACTATTTCTACATTATTTCATATTTCTTATTTAGTACTTATTCTAGATGTATTAGGGAAGGGAATGTATTACACAGCTAAATATACAGCTGATGTATAGGTAGTACAACAGTAAGGGGGGAAAAGGACATGACCTGAGAAAATATCAGGCTCCCCGCCACATCTAGTGTATCGAATCATTGATACAACTTGAAAACAAAATATACATCCCTACCTCTCCAATTCTGAGGAATTTTAATCGCTCTATGTTATGAGTCTCAGTATATTTTAAGGATGAACTAATAAAAATTAGCGTTTTATGAAAGAATAGTCAGAGAGGTGAAAGAAACCACGCTAAGGTCCTAGAGACTCTTGAATTTCACACATTAATATATATATATATATATATATATATATATATACATATACAAACCGGATTCCAAAAAAGTTGGGACACTATACAAATCGTGAATAAAAACTGAATGCAATGATGTGGAGGTGCCAACTTCTAATGATTTATTCAGAATAGAACATAAATCACGGAACAAAAGTTTAAACTGAGAAAATGTACCATTTTAAGGGAAAAATATGTTGAATCAGATTTTCATGGTGTCAACAAATCCCTAAAAAGTTCGGGCAAGGCCATTTTCACCACTGTGTGGCATCTCCCCTTTTTCTTACAACACTCATCAGACGTCTGGGGACCGAGGAGACCAGTTTCTCAGGTTTAGAAATAGGAATGCTCTCCCATTCTTGTCTAATACAGGCCTCTAACTGTTCAATCGTCTTGGGCCTTCTTTGTTGCACCTTCCTCTTTATGATGCGCCAAATGTTCTCTATAGGTGAAAGATATGGACTGCAGACTGGCCATTTCAGTACCCGGATCCTTCTCCTACACAGCCATGATGTTGTGATTGATGCAGAATGTCGTCTGGCATTATCTTGTTGAAAAATGCAGGGTCTTCCCTGAAAGAGATGACGTCTGGATGGGAGCATATGTTGTTCTAGAACCTGAATCTATTTTTCTGCATTGATGGTGCCTTTCCAGACATGCAAGCTGCCCATGCCACACGCACTCATGCAACCCCATACCATCAGAGATGCAGGCTTCTGAACTGAGCGTTGATAACAACTTCTGTTGTCCTTGTCCTCTTTGGTCCGGATGACATGGCGTCCCAGATTTCCAAAAAGAACTTCGAATCGTGACTCGTCTGACCACAGAACAGTCTTCCATTTTGCCACACTCCATTTTAAATGATCCCTGGCTCAGTGAAAACGCCTGAGCTTGTGGATCTTGCTTAGAACTGGCTTCTTCTTTGCACTGTAGAGTTTCAGCTGGCAACGGCGGATGGCACGGTGGATTGTGTTCACTGACAATGGTTTCTGGAAGTATTCCTGAGCCCATTCTGTGATTTCCTTTACAGTAGCATTCCTGTATGTGGTGCAGTGTCGTTTAAGGGCCCGGAGATCATGGGCATCCAGTATGGTTTTACGGCCTTGACCCTTACGCACAGAGATTGTTCCAGATTCTCTGAATCTTCAGATGATGTTATGCACAGTTGATGATGATAGATGCAAAGTCTTTGCAATTTTTCGCTGGGTAACACCTTTCTGATATTGCTCCACTTTCTTTCTGCGCAACATTGTGTCACCACCAGACATCTGAGAAGCTCTGACAGAACCTCCTACTTGAGGTTTCTTTTGTTTTGCTTTCGTTTCCTCATCTCGTTAGCCTCTCTCAGCTGTCATGTAGTTGCACTAATTGCATCCCTTTAAATCCCTTCCCATACTGCATCACTTTGCGGTTTATACAACTTCCTGGAGTGTGTGCATGCTGGATGCTACTACTGAGTCTTCTACAGATAAGTTTGTTCATTAATTTGTGTTTTCCTGTTTGCTGGATCCTAGGTGACCCTGACTCCTCCTGTATTAAGTGTAGGGAGCCGGTGGTCGTGTCCCCTCACTATTATAGGGTGTTCAGGTGTCATACAGTCGAGGAACGAGGATATGCAATCATCTACCATAGAGATTGTTGCATAGGCTGAGCAGTAAGGAAAAA
Organism: Bufo gargarizans; assembly: GCF_014858855.1. NCBI lineage: Eukaryota > Metazoa > Chordata > Amphibia > Anura > Bufonidae > Bufo > Bufo gargarizans. The sequence goes on from NC_058084.1 coordinate 263,751,340, forward strand.
AGCCAGGTCTGTTACAGGGCTTACCATTTGGTTCCTTAGTTTTGGATCCAGTCAGTCGGATCTTAATTTTGTGTCTTCTAGTTTCTGTACACCTTCCGTGACATTATAAACCGCCAAAACCTTCTCAAGCATGGATCCGGTTTCACTTTTGACTGAACACATGCAGGGTCTTTCATTGGAGGTAGCAGTTCTCCGTAAAACTGTTTCTCAGTTTCAGGTGACCAGTTCAGCTCGCGGAGTTTGTTCTGGGCCTAAGATCTCGCTCCCGGATACGTTCTCTGGGGGTAGTGAGAATTTTGTTCGTTTTAGAGAGGCTTGCAAACTCCATTTTCGCCTACTTCCCCATTTCTCTGGTGATGAGGAGCAGAGGGTGGGAATCATCATCTCACTGCTCAGGGATAACGCTCAGTCTTGGGCCTTTTCGCTGCTGGTGGGGGCATGGCCCCTCCGTTCAGTGGATGAATTTTTTTTTGCCCAGGGTCAGATATATGATGATCCAGATCGTATTGCTCTGGCTAAGTCTAGACTACGTCTTTTATGTCAGGGTAAACAGTCCGCAGAGATATACTGTTCAGAATTTCGGAGATGGGCAGCTGATACTGGTTAGAATGATGCTGCACTCTGAAGTCAATTTTGCCATGGTCTTTCAGAGGGATTGAAAGATGCATTTGCCTTTCATGAGAGACCTACCTCCTTGGACTCTGCCATGTCATGGGCCGTTCGTATTGACAAGCATCTTAGAGAGAGAGGAGAGATCACTCCTTCCTGTCATACTCTGTCCAAGGACAGTGCGGCGGTCTCATTCAGTGCGCAGGGGTCTCAATCGCTCTCAATCCCTTCTGAGCAGGAGCCCATGCAGCTGGGTTTGCTTGCCTCTGACAATAGAAAATTCAGCTCTCATAGGAAGGTTTGTTTCTGTTGTGGAGGTATAAATCATTTGGCAAATGTTTGTCCCTCTAGGAGATTCAGGCAGTTTTTTGAGAGTAATAAAGAAACAAAAAGAAAAAATCCTCTAAAAACGTTCCATCTGTTACTATTGGCAAGGTTGATGCGGAAATTGAAGGTTTTCCGTTTGCTTGTAGCTCCCGTATTGTCCTACCTGCCAGGGTGGCGCTAGAAAGCAAGAACATTTTTTGTGAGATTTTTGTAGATAGTGGAGCAGCTGTCAATCTCATTGATAATCAATTTGCTATAACTCATGGTTTCCAGATATGCACTTTTGGAAAGGATATACCTGTTTTTGCTATTGATTCCGTTCCACTTTCTCAGAAATCGTTAAAGGGCATAGTTCACAATATCTGTTTGATTGTGAGTGATACTCATGTTGAGGATGTGTCATGTTTCGTCCTAATCGGGTTGCCTACTCCTCTAGTGTTGGGGCTACCCTGGCTCACTAAACATAACCCCACCATTGATTGGCAAGCGAGGCAAATAAATGGTTGGAGTGACTTTTGCAGAGAGAATTGCCTCACGACATCTGTTTCTGAGGTTTCTACTAAGACTGTACCATCTTTTCTCTCTGAATTTTCGGATGTGTTTTCTGAGAGTGGTGTTCAGGACTTGCCCCCTCACAGGGAGTACGATTGCCCTATTAATCTAACCCCAGGCGCCAAGCTGCCTAAATCTCGTTTATACAATCTTTCCCAACCTGAAAGGGTCGCTATGCGTGCTTATATCTCTGAGAGTCTGAGAAAGGGACACATACGACCCTCGAAGTCACCTGTTGCCGCTGTTTTTTTCTTTGTTAAGAAAAAAGATGGTTCTTTAAGACCATGTCTGGATTTCAGGGAGCTGAACAGTATCACAATTCATGACCCGTATCCGCTTCCTCTGATCCCGGACCTGTTTAACCAGATTGTTGGGTCTAAAGTTTTTTCCAAGTTGGATCTAAGAGGGGCATACAACCTGGTCAGGGTCAGAGAAGGAGACGAAAGGAAGACGGCCTTCAATACCCCTGAGGGCTATTTTGAGAATTTAGTTATGCCTTTTGGTTTGATGAATGCCCCAGCCGTCTTTCAGCATTTTGTGAACAACATTTTTTATCATTTAATGGGGAAATTTGTATTAGGGTATCTAGATGACATTTTGATTTTTTCTCCTGATTTCAAAACTCATAAGGACCACCTACGTCAGGTCTTGCTCATCCTGCGGGAGAATAAGTTGTACGCTAAACTGGAAAAATGTGTGTTTGCGGTTCCAGAAATTCAATTTCTGGGGTTTATTCTCTCCGCTTCTGGTTTTCGCATGGCCCCCGAGAAGGTCTGCGCTGTGCTTGAGTGGGAGCTTCCTGAGAATCAGAAGGCGCTGATGTGTTTTTGGGGTTTTGCCAATTATTACAGGAAGTTTATTCTGAATTATTCCTCTGTTGTTAAACCACTCACTGATATGACCAGAAAGGGGGTAGATTTTTCCTCCTGGTCGGTAGAGGCGCGTAAGGCCTTTTCTAGTATCAAGGAGAGTTTTGCTTCCGCTCCCATCTTGGTACAACCTGATATTTCTCTGTCCTTCATAGTTGAGGTGGACGCTTCGGAGGTGGGTGTGGGTGCGGTCTTGTCTCAGGGTCCCTCTCCTGCCAAATGGCGACCGTGTGCCTTTTTCTCGAAGAAACTCTCCTGCGCAGAGAGAAATTACGATGTGGGAGATAGGGAGTTGTTGGCCATCAAGTTAGCTTTTGAGGAATGGCGCCATTGGCTAGAGGGAGCCAGACACCCTGTTACCGTGTTTACTGACCATAAGAATCTGGCCTACTTGGAGTCAGCCAAGCGTCTGAACCCGAGACAGGCCAGATGGTCTTTGTTCTTTTCAAGGTTTAATTTTGTTGTCACATTCCGCCCTGGGGTTAAGGATGTGAAGGCGGATGCCCTGTCACATTGTTTTCCGCGAGGTGGGAATTTTGAAGACCCGGGTCCCATTTTGCCTGAAGGTGTGGTGGTCTCTGCTCTTTATCCTGAATTGGAGGCAGAGGTTCAGGTAGCCCAGTCAGAGGCTCCTGATCTTTGTCCTCCTGGGAGGTTGTTTGTGCCTCTCGCTTTAAGACACAAGATTTTTAAGGAGCACCACGATATTGTCCTTGCTGGGCACCCATGGGCAAGAGCCACAGTGGATCTCATCACTCGGAGATTCTGGTAGCCGGCGCTTCGTAAGTCGGTTGAGGGTTTTGTGGCAGCCTGCGAGACCTGCGCTCGTGCCAAAGTCCCTCATTCACAGCCATCAGGTCCTCTCCTTCCGTTACCCATTCCTTCCCGTCCTTGGACACATCTGTCCATGGACTTCATTACGAACCTGCCTCGTTCCTCGGGGAAGACTGTGATTCTGGTGGTGGTGGACCGTTTTAGCAAAATGGTGCATTTCATTCCTTTTCCTGGCTTGCCCAATGCTAAGACGCTGGCGCAGGCATTTATTGATCACATTGTCAAATTGCATGGTATTCCTTCAGACATAGTCTCTGATAGGGGCATGCAGTTTGTTTCCAGATTCTGGAAGGCTTTCTGTTCTCGCTTGGGGGTTCGGTTGTCATTCTCTTCTGCTTTCCACCCGCAGTCGAATGGCCAGACAGAGTGCGTCAGTCAGAATCTGGAGACATATCTGCGCTGTTTTGTGGCGGAGAATCAGGAGGATTGGTGTTCTTTTTTGTCCTTTGCTGAGTTTGCTTTAAATAACCGTCGTCAGGAGTCCTCTGATAAGTCACCATTTTTTGGTGCATATGGGTTTCATCCGCAGTTTGGGACATTCTCTTGAGAGGGGTCTTCTGGTTTACCTGATGAGGACAGATTCTCCTCGTCTTTGTCATCTATTTGGCAAAAGATTCAGGATAATCTGAAGAGCATGAGTGAGAGATATAAGCGTGTGGCGGATAAGAGACAAGTGCCTGGTCCGGACCTGAATGTTGGTGAGCTGGTGTGGTTGTCTACTAAGAATATCAAATTGAAGGTTCCCTTCTAGAAGTTGGGTCCTAAGTTTATTGGGCCTTACAAAATCTTTTCCGTCATCAATCCTGTTGCCTGCCGTCTTGATCTTCCTCAGACTTGGAAGATCCATAATGTTTTTCATAAGTCCTTATTAAAACCTTATGTCCAACCCATTGTACCCTCGTCTTTGCCTCCTCCTCCGATTGTGGTTGATGGTAATCTTGAATTTCAGGTCTCTAGGATTGTGGACTCTCGTGTTGTCCGCGGTTCTCTCCAGTACCTCGTTCATTGGGAGGGTTATGGTCCTGAGGATAGGATGTGGATCCTAGTGACGGACATTTAGGTCACTCGTCTCATAACGGCTTTCCATAGGTCCCATCCTGAGAAGGTGGCCTCTGAGTGTCCGGAGTCCACTCGTAGAAGAAGGGGTACTGTCACCACCAGACATCTGTGAAGCTCTGACAGACGTTCTTCAGAACCTCCTACTTGAGGTTTCTTTTGTTTTGCTTTCGTTTCCTCATCTAGTTAGTCTCTCTCAGCTGTCATGTAGTTGCACTAATTGCATCCCTTTAAATCCCTTCCCATACTGCATCACTTTGCGGTTTAAACAACTTCCTGGAGTGTGTGCATGCTGGATGCTACTGCTGAGTCTTCTACAGATAAGTTTGTTTATTCATTTGTGTTTTCCTGTTTGCTGGATCCTAGGTGACCCTGACTCCCTCCGTATTAAGTGTAGGGAGCCGGTGGTCGTGTCCCCTCACTATTATAGGGTGTTCAGGTGTCATACAGTCGAGGATATGCAATCATCTACCATAGAGATTGTTGCATAAGCTGAGCAGTAATGGAGAGAGCCAGGTCTGTTACAGGGCTTACCCTTTGGTTCCTTAGTTTTGGATCCAGTCAGTCGGATCTTCATTTTGTGTCTTCTAGTTTCTGTACACCTTCCGTGACACATTGTGGGAATTGGTGATCCTCTACCCATCTTGGCTTCTGAGAGACACTGCCACTCTGAGAAGCTCTTTTTCTACCCAATCATGTTGCCAATTGACCTAATTAGTGTTAATTGGTCTTCTAGCTATTCGTTATGCTCAAATTTACTTTTTCCAGCCTCTTATTGCTACTTGTCCCAACTTTTGGGGGATTTGTTGACACCGTGAAAATTTGAATCAACGTATTTTCTCCTTTAAAATGATATATTTACTCGGATTAAACATTCGATCTGTCATCTACGTTCTATTACAAATAAAATATTGGCATTTGCCATCTCCACATCATTGCATTTAGTTTTTATTCACAATTTGTTTAGTGTCACAACTTTTTTGGAATCCGGTTTGTATATAGCGTGGTCACCTCCTGAAAGACCTTCAAGTACGTTGGTTGTGTATCTAATCCTATCCTGTGTGATACTGTCTGCTAAACTGTGTATCCAATCTTATCTTGTGTAATACTGTCTGCTAAGCTGTGTATCTAATCTTATCTTGTGTGATACTGTCTGCTGAGCTGTGTATATAAACCTATCCGGTGTGATACTGTCTGCTGAGCTGAGTATATAAACCTATCTTGTGTGAAACTGTCTGCTGAGCTGTGTATCTAATCCTATCCTGTATGATATTGTCTGCTGAGCTGTGTATCTAATCCTATCCTGTGTGATACTGTCTGCTGAGCTATGCATCTACTCTTATGTTGTGTGGCACTGTCTGCTGATCTGTGCATCTAATATCCTATCCTGTGTGATAGTGCCTGCTGAGCTGTGTATCTAATCCTGTAATATGTGATACTGTCTGCTGAGCTATGTATCTAGTCCTATCCTGTGTGATACTGTCTGCTGAGCTGTGTATCTAATCCTGTCCTGTGTGATACTTTCTGCTGAGCTTTGTATCTAATCCTATCCTGTGTGATACTGTCTGCTGAGCTATGTATCTAATCCTATCTTGTATGATACTGTCTGCTAAGCTTTGTATCTAATCCCATCCTGTGTGATAAGGACCTGAGAACTGCTAAATCCTGTAATCAGTTGTTATGGAAGCCTGGATTAGGACCTGCAAGCTTCTATTGGCTGATAAGGTTGCCATATTAAGAATAACACTTGCAGGCTTGTATTAGCTAATACGGGTCATATTTTGGGAATATCTAGGAAGCGGTATGTCCTAGAAAGCTGAAACCTGCTCTAAAACTTTTCCGGACACCTGAGGTACTTGTGTATCAAATTTGGTGAAGATCGGTCCAGTCATTTGATCGCACATAAAGAACAGACAGACAGAAACTCATATATATATATATATATATATATATATATATACAGTACAGACCAAAAGTTTGGGCACACCTTCTAATTCAAAGAGCTTTCTTTATTTTCATGACTATGAAAATTGTAGATTCACACTGAAGGCATCAAAACTATGAATTAACATATGTGGAATTCTATACATAACAATAAAGTGTGAAACAACTGAAAATATGTCATATTCTAGGTTCTTCAAAGTAGCCACCTTTTGCTTTGATTACTGCTTTGCACACTCTAGGCATTCTCTTGATGAGCTTCAAGAGGTAGTCACCTGAAATTGTCTTCCAAAGGTCTTGAAGGAGTTCCCAGAGATGCTTAGCACTTGTTGGCCCTTTTGCCTTAACTCTGCAGTCCAGCTCACCCCAAACCATCTCGATTGGGTTCAGGTCCGGTGACTGTGGAGGCCAGGTCATCTGGCGCAGCACCCCATTACTCTTCTTCATGGTCAAATAGCCGTTACACAGCCTGGAGGTGTGTTTGGGGTCATTGTCCTGTTGAAAAATAAATGATGGTCCAACTAAATGCAAACCGGATGGAATAGCATGCCGCTGCAAGATGCTGTGGTAGCCATGCTGGTTCAGTATGCCTTCAATTTTGAATAAATCCCCAACAGTGTCACCAGCAAAGCACCCCCACACCATCACACCTCCTCCTCCATGCTTCACGGTGGGTACCAGGCATGTAGAGTCCATCCGTTCACCTTTTCTGCGTTGCACAAAGACATGGTGGTTGGAACCAAAGATCTCAAATTTGAACTCATCAGACCAAAGCACAGATTTCCACTGGTCTAATGTCCATTCCTTGTATTCTTTAGCCCAAACAAGTCTCTTCTAGTGATGAGCGGCAGGGGCAATATTCAAATTCGCGATATTTTGCAAATATTTGCATAAAATTTGCATGAACTGGTATTTTCCCAAAAATCTAATATTCGCAATTCCGAATATATTTTGCGATATTTGAAATATTACCAAATTCTCAAAGTGCCGATATTCACTATTAAAATTCGCAATTTGAATATTCGTGATCAACACTAGTCTCTTCTGCTTGTTGCCTGTCCTTAGCAGTGGTTTCCTAGCAGATATTCTACCATGAAGGCCTGATTCACACAGTTTCCTCTTAACAGTTGTTCTAGAGATGTTTTTGCTGCTAGAACTCTGTGTGGCATTGACCTGGTCTCTAATCTGAGCTGCTGTTAACCTGCGATTTCTGAGGCTGGTGACTCGGATTAACTTATCCTCCGCAGCAAAGATGACTCTTGGTCTTCCTTTCCTGGGGCGGTCCGCATGTGAGCCAGTTTCTTTGTAGTGCTTGATGGTTTTTGTGACTGCACTTGGGGACACTTTTAAAGTTTTCCCAATTTTTCGGACTGACTGACCTTCATTTCTTAAAGTAATGATCGCCACTCGTTTTTCTTTACTTAGCTGCTTTTTTCTTGCCATAATACAAATTCTAACAGTCTATTCAGTAGGACTATCAGCTGTGTATCCACCTGACTTCTCCACAGCGCAACTGATGGTCCCAACCCCATTTATAAGGCAAGAAATCCTACTTATTAAATCTGACAGGTGACTACCTCTTGAAGCTCATCAAGAGAATGCCAAGAGTGTGCAAAGCAGTAATCAAAGCAAAAGGTGGCTACTTTGAAGAACCTAGAATATGACATATTTTCAGTTGTTTCACACTTTTTTGTTATGGATATAATTCCACATGTGTTAATTCATAGTTTTGATGCCTTCAGTGTGAATCTACAATTTTTGTAGTCATCTAGTGTCAGGGTAAAGATCTAGGGTGTATTTTCCCTAGAGGGAAAATACTAGAGGGAGGTTCTATTAATTATAAAGTGAGGTCACTAGTTAATGATAAAACTTAGCCAAGCCCTTTCTAAGATAGGATAAAAAGATGGTATGGGTTGACAGAATGGATCGATCTCTCTATCTCTCTAGAGCCCTCTAGCTCTCTCTCTCTGACCCTCTTCAAAAGACCATCCTGAAGGGACGATCATTAAGGGAAAAGACCAGATCCAGCCCTGACCACCTTTTCAGTCATTGGAGGCAGCCATCTTAGAACCATTGAAACTGATTTCTACTAGCTGACATTTTGGTATAGTATAACCTTACCTATATTTTATAGGATAATTAATTAATATAATACATATCTATATATATTCAATTAACCATACCTTGTGTATAGTATCTGTTTTGGAATAAGATTGGGGTGTACCTGCAGCATCATCCTGAAAATTAATCCAATACAGGGAGATTGATAATATACTGGTGAAAACACGGTATTATCTCCAAGGAATTGAATTCAGTTCTAGACCGATATGGTTGATTATATATATAGATAAAAGATAAACCAGATTTGGGTTTAATCAGACATTCGTCGGCTGAGAGAAATCAAGTATTTAATTGATTTAAAATATAATTGAGGGGTATCATTATAAGAAGGCATAATTGTGTATATATATGTTCTCAATTATTTTTGACTTTCTCACTATTTTGCATATCATTGATTGAATTATATTATCACCAATTTTATTATATATTATTTTGCACTATAAATTGTATTAATAAATTACATATATATTTTGTCTGTAACTGAGTTTTGTCTTTAATTCAACGCTTGTTTTAGCTTGATATTTATGATAATAAATTAGAATCTCCTTCAGTATAGATTTTAATTTATTTACATAAATAATATAGACTGTCAATCGGAGGCAGCATAAATAGTCCGACAAAAGTGTGGTATGTATTTTATATTAAACATCTTTTTCTCCACTGTATTCACTAAAGAAAACAAACTGTCGGATGAAATGCATAGAGTAAATTAAAAATGGCCTATCTGACCCAGGAAGAAGTGAATTTGGATTAAAATACACAAATCATTGGATCCAGATGCCATAGAACACCGTAGCCTAAGAGAATTAAGCAATGTCATAGACAGACCTTTATTTCTGATATTTAATGATTCTATATTGACAGGGAGCGTTCCACAGGATTGGCGTTTAGCAAATGTGGTGCCAATATTCAAAAAGGGTTCAAAAACAGAGCCCCGGAAACTATAGATTAGTAAGTTTAACATCTGTTCTTTAAATGTTTTCTAAGTGATGTTATCTTGGAAGATCTCAATGAAAATAAGTTTATAACACTGTATCAGCAACATATCAGACTCTCACCTACAGTGGAATCCTTCAAAAGAAACCTGAAAACCCACCTCTTCAGACAAGCCTACAACCAGTGACCCTGCTGCCTCTATACTGCCATGACCAACTTAACCCGCACCTACTGTGTCCTTCTCCCATACCATGTAGATTGTAAGCCCTCACGGGCAGGGCCATCTCTCCTTCTGTACCAGTTTGTAACTCATCTTGTTTATGATTAGTGCAATTGTCTGTATTATGTATGTGCACCCCTTATCATATGTACAGCACTATGGAATGAATGGCACTTTAATAATAAATAATAATAATAATAATAATAATAATAATAATAATAATAATAATCAGCATGGGCTCATGAGGGATCTGTAATGTCAAACTAACTTAATCAGTTTCTATGAGTAGGTAAGTTCTAGACTTGACCAGGGTGAGTCAATAGATGTCATATATCCTAACTTCTCTAAAGAATGTGATACTGTACCACATAAAAGGTTAGTATATAAAATGAGAATGCTTGGACTGGAAGAAAATGTGTATGCAGGTAAGTAACTGGCACAGTCACAGAAAAAAAAGGGTGGTTATTAACGGTACATACTCAGATTGGGTCACTGTCACTAATGGGGTACCTCAGGGGACAGTATTGGGCCCTATTCTCTTCAATATATTGATTAATAATCTTGTAGAAGGCTTGCACAGTAAAATATCAATTTTGGAGATGACACTAAACTATGTAGAGCAGGGTTTCTCAAATCCAGTCCTCGGGACCCACCTACCGATCAGGATTTGAGACTATCCCAAAGAATGAATACCTGTGGTAAGTCCTGATGCATGAAAACTAATTATATCACCTTCTCAATACTAAGGAATAGAGTTGAGTGAACACCTGGATGTTCGAGTTTGACAGGTTCAGCCGAACTTCACAGAAAAGTTTGAGTTCGGGACCTGAACTTCACCCTGAACCCCATTGAAGTCAATGGGGACCTGTACTTTTGAGCACTAAAATGGCTCTAAAAATGTCATAGAAAGGGCTAGAGGGCTGCAAATACCAGCAAAATGTGGTTAAGAGCATGGCAAGTTCTCTGCAAACAAATGTGGATTGGAAAATTACTTCAAATAACATAAAATCTGTAAAAAAAAAATATAATAATCTTGATCTAAGAGATCGAGGTCCATATGGAGTAGGAGGTTGAGGATGTGCTGGCGTAGGTGGAAGTGGCGGTGGAGGAGGAGGTAGCCTACGCTGGTTTTAAATTTAAATTTTATTTTTTTAAATTAGGGTACACCCCAAATCATTGGGAAATATAACCCCTTCCAGCCGTGCTAAACAAACATTCAGAATATACACTGGATTCAGGGCAGGCCAGCTGTCACAACCAGACATCTGAGAAGCTCTGACAGATGCCTTTCAGAACCTCCTCCTTGAGCTTTCTTTGTTTTGGTTTTCAGTTCCTCATCTCGTTAGCCTCTCTCAGCTGTCTTGTAGTTGGACTGATTGCATCCCTTTAAATTCCTCCCCATAATGCATTAGTGTGCGGTTTATACAACTTCCTGGAGTGTGTGTGCATGCTGATCCTATTGCCCAGTCTTCTACAAGTAAGTGTTGTACATTCTTTTGTGATTTTATGTTTGCCGGATCCCAGGTGACCCTGACTCCCTCCGTGTCTTGTGTAAGGAGCCGGTGGTCGTTTCCCCTCACTATTGTAGGGTGTTCAGGTGTTATATAGTCGAGGTACGAGGATATGCGATCATCCATCATTGGGGTGTTCGCATAGGCTGAGCAGAGTCAGGGAGAGTGCCAGGTCTTATGCAGGGGTCTCCCTTTTGTTCCTTAGTTTTGGATCCAGTGAGTCATATATTCATTTTGCATTGTCTTGTTTCCTGTACACCTTCCGTGACACCAGCACCTCCAAAGTGCAAAGGGCAAGCTCAGGCCATGTGCCCAATTTGGAAACACAGAAGTTGAAGGGGGCAGACACATCATTCAGTATGTGTAGGCATGTGCCACCATACTGTTCCACCATCTTGCTGAAATGCTGCCTCCTGCTAAGACGTTGCATATCAGCTGGTGGTGCCGCTTGTTGTGGCGTGCTGACAAAGCTTTTTCACATTTTGGCCATGCTAACCTTGCCTTCTGAGGTGCTGGTGGTGCCCCAGCTGCTTTGGTGACCTCTTCCTCCTCCTCCTCTGCCTTAGCCTTGTGCTTCCACTGTGCCCCCGCTATCAGGTGGGAAAGCCAAAAGCAGTGCGTCTACCAGCGTGCGGTTGTACTCGCACATCTTACGATCATGCTCCAGTGACAGAATTAATGACAGTACATTGTCTTTGTAACGGGGATCCATCAGCGTGGCCACCGAGTAATGAGCACGAGTTAGAATGTGGGCAACTCGGCGGTAGTTGCAGAGACACTGCAGCCTGTAATCGCTCATGTGTGCCAGGTTGCCCAGAGGCAACGAAGAGCTGTCCTCTGTGGGAGGTGTATCATCTGTGTCCTCTGTATCCCCCCAGCCAAGCACCAGTGATGGCCATGAGCTGGTTTGGGTGCCACCCTGCTGTCAACACGGTTCCTCCTCCTCCATCTCCTCATCCTCCACCTCGTCATCCTCCAGAACTGTGTCCTGGCTAGACAATTGTGTACCTGGCGTTTGTGGGTGCAGGAACCCACCCTCGTAGCCACTTGTGAATGACTGGCTGGATACCCTATGAAATGATCCCTCTTCTTCCTCCTCCTGTGCCACATCCTCTTCCATCATCACAAGAAGCGTTTTTTCAAGGAGGCATAGAAGTGGGATAGTAACGCTGAGAACGGCGTTATCGGTACTGGCCATGTTGGTGGAGTACTTGAAACAGCAGGAACACAAGTCTCGCATGGAGGCCCTGTCATTGGTGGGGAATTGGTGATTTTCCGCAGGGCGGCTCATCCGTGCGTGCTGCAGCTGAAACTCCACTATCGTCTGCTGCTGCTCGCACAGTCTGACCAGCATGTGCAAGGTGGAGTTCCACCTTGTGGGCACGTCGCATATGAGGCGGTGAGCTGGACGGCCAAAGTTATGTTGCAGCGCTGACAGGCAAGCAGCAGCAGGGTGAGAACGCCGAAAGCCTGCACAGACAGCTGCACTTTATACAGCAGCTCTGACATCTCTGGGTGATTTTTAAGGAACCTCTGCACCACCAAATTTAGCACATGAGCCAGGCAAGGGATGTGCATCAAACCAGCCAGTCCTAGAGCTGCTATGAGATTTTGCCCATTATCACACACCACCAGGCCGGGCTTGAGGCTCACTGGCACCAACCACTCATCGGTCTGTTGTTCAAGCCCCATCCATAGATCCTGTGCAGTGTGGGTTTTGTCCCCCAAACAGATATGTTTTAAAACTGCCTGCTGTCATTTACCCCTGGCTGTGCTGAAGTTGGTGGTGAAGGTGTTACACTGACCGGATGAGAAGCTGGTAGAGGATGAGGAACCTTAGTAGGAGGAGGAAGCAACAGGAGGCAAACTGAAGCGCCTTGCAATCCTCGGTGGTGGAAGGACATGCGCAAAACTTCTATCCGCCTCAGGCCCAGCCGCAACTGCATTTACCCAGTGTGCTGTTAGGGAGATATAACGTCCCTAACCGTGTTTACTGGTCCACATATCCATAGTTAGGCGGACCTTGCCACAGATGCCGATGTGCAGTGCACACCTGATTTTGTACCCCACTTGGTTGTGCAGGGAAGGATGGCACGCCTGGAAAAGTAGTGGCGGCTTGGCACGACGTACTGTGGGACGGCCACCAGCATAAGGCTTTTAAAACTCTCTGTCTCCACCAGATGGAATGACAGTAATTTTGAAATGCTGGCTTTCAGGGCCAGAGATCGTGGATGGGTATGGGGGTACTTCCTTTTCCGCTCCAGTGTTTGGGAGATGGAGAGCTGAACGCTTCAGTGGGACATTGTGGAGATGCTTGTTGACCCAGGTGGTGGTGTTGCTGGCAGATCCTCTGTTTGCGGGGTGGCATGTGACACTGTCACTCTAGAGGTGGATGAAGAGGCCGCAACTGCAGCAGAAGAGGAAGCAGGAGGAGGTAGAGACATTTCTTGGTTTTTGAGGTGTCTACTCCACTGCAGCTCGTGCTTTGCACTTAGATGCCTGGTCGTGCAGGTTGTGCTCAGGTTAGAAACGTTTATGCCTTGCTTCAGGCTCTGATTGCACAGCGTGCAAACCACTTGTGTCTTGTCGTCAGCACATTGTCTGATGAACTGCCACGCCAGGGAACTCCTTGAAGCTGGATTTGGTGTGGTCGGTCCTTTGCTGTTGTGGGCAGGAGACAGCCGCTCTGCTTTTGCACCCTGCTCACTCTGCTGATGTGCTGGTAGCTCTGTGCGACCACCGCCTCTTCCTCTGAACTACACAGGTCACTCGCATTACCTTGATTCCATGTGGGGTCGAGGACCTCATCGTCCTCCACATCATCTTCCACCCAGTCTTCACCCCTGCCCTCTTTGTTGTTCTGCACAGTGCAGAAAGCCATAACGGTTGGCACCTGTGTTTCGTCATCATCCGAGACATGCTGCAGTGGTCCTCGCATGTACTCATCTTGAAACTTAAGTGATTGCGCATCAGTGTAGTCAATCTCTTCCACTTCTGGGGCAGGGCTATGTGGATGGCCCTGGGAAACCCTGCTAGCAGAGTCATCAAAAAGCAGAAGAGACTGCTGCATGACTTGCGGCTCAGACTGCTTAGCTGATTTGCAAGGGGGTGAGGTGAAAGATTGATGGACATCAGCTGCAGGTGCCAACTCTGATCTTTCAGCAGGAGACTGGGTGAGAGACAATATGAAGGAACTGGAGGCAATGTCAGCAACCCAATCTACTATCGTCTGTACTTGTTCTGGCCTCTCCATTCGTAGAGCCGCAGTTAGGCCCTACCAAATAACGCTGAAGGTTCTGTTGCCTACTCGCAACTGAGGAAGGTGTTTCACTTGTGAGTGTAGCTGGCACAGATTGACCATGTCCTCTCCCTGCAACAGGAGCTCCACCAGAAGCACCACGACTGGGGCCACGTCCCATATTCAACGCTTTCCTCATTCTCCGCCAATTTAGGATCTTGCCCAAAATGGGTGTTTTTTTTTAAATAACAGAATATAACAGCAGTATCTAATGTGTGTATTTCACACTGACAGATGCATCAAAGGCTGCAAATTTAGAATTTGGCCCAAAATTTGTGTTTTTTAAATAACAGAATATAACAGCAGTATCTAACGTGTGTATTTCACACTGACAGATGCAGCAAAGGCCGCATATTTAGTATTTTGCCCAAAATGGGTGTTTTTTAAACCAAATATTTCATTGCGATATTTCAAGTTTGTTTTTGTTTTTTTAACCCAGAATATTATTGCAGTGTTTCTAGCTTGTATGTCACACTAACAAATGCAGCATAGACCCCGGATGTAGGGTATTGCAAAAAACGTTTTTGTTTTTTTTTAAACCCAGAATATTATTGCATTATTTCAAGCTTGTATTTGAATTTCATAATTGCACATATGCTGTGCTGGTGCACTGAACTTGCATAAAATGGCCGCCTCTGCCCACCTAACTAACAGACGGATAGTCATTGGGCTCAAGGACAGGGAAAAAAATATGTGCACTGCACCCACAAAACAAAATCTATGTAGATCGCTGAGTTAACAAGCACTTCAGATTAAAGATTGTTTCCTATTCTCTCACTCACAGCAGTAGCATTTTATCCCTACACTAATCAGAGCAGAGTGACGTGCAGCACTACGTGACTCCAGCTTATATAGAGGCTGGGTCACATGCTGCACTGGCCAATCACAGCCATACCATTAGTAGGCATGGCTGTGATGGCTTCTAAGGGCACAAGAGCCTTTCAAAAAGCGCCATTAAATCGCCAAACACCGAACTCGAAATCAAACTTTTACTGAAAAGTTCGGGTTCGGGGTCCAAAAATTCAAAAGTTTGGTACGAACCTGAACTTTACAGTTCAGGTTCGCGCAACTATTGTTAAGCTACATGGTTTAGCAGACATTATCATATATGATAGCATTAGATACACAGGTCAGCTGACAGTATCACATATGATAGGATTAGATACATAGGTCTGCAAACATTTATCACACATGATTTGATTAGCTATAGCAGTTCAGCAGACTGTATCACACATGATAGGATTAGACAATTGGCTTAGCAGACAGTATCACATTTCATACTATTAGATATATGTGTTAGCTGACTGTATTGCACATGATAGGATTAGATACAAGGCTAAGCAGATGGTTTTACATATGAAAGGATTAGATACGCAGGTCAGCAGAGGGCATCACACATGATAGGATTAGATACAGCAGCTCAGCAGACAATTTAACATGATACAGCTCAGCAGAAAGGATTAGATGCATAGAATTGGAAAAAAGCCCCTTTTCTGTATTTAATTTTACAGTTGTAATTCCATTACCAGATATAACTCTCCTGTTCAGGTAAAGTGGTATGTAAAAGTCTAGAAACCCCTGGTCAAAATGACTGTTACTGTGAATAGCAAGTTGAAGATGAAATGATCTCCGAAAGGCATACAGCTAAAGATCAGTTTATTATTTTGGTTTTCAAAAATTTTAGAGTGAAAAACAGAGAGGAGTATCTTGCAAAAAATATGGGAACTCAAGGAATTTCAGCACTTTGATAACTTTGACCGAGGTCTTAGGGTACTTTCACACTAGCGTTTTTCTTTTCTGGCGCTGAGTTCCGTCCTAGGGGCTCAAATCCGGAAAAGAACTGATCAGTTTTATCCTAATGCATTCTGAATGGAGAGTAATCCAGTTCAGGATGCATCAGGATGTCTTCATTTCAGTCTTTTTGACTAATCAGGCTTTCCAGAAAACCATAGCATGCAGTATTTTTACCTCCGGCCAAAAATCCTGAACACTTTGACTGAACGCCGGATCAGGCCTTTTTCCCATTGACTTGCATTAACGCCGGATCCGGCGCTGTGTGTTCAGTCAAACCGGATCCGGCTTTTGCATGTTAAACCAGAAAAATTTTAAAAAAAAGTTAAAGTCCATAAATGGCGCATCCGTTTTCTCCAATGCATTTTTACATTGTGATCAAAATCCTGATCAGGATTCAAATGTAATCCATTTTCACACGTTTTTCCGGATCCGGTGGGCAGTTCCGGTGTCGGAATTGAACGCCGGATTTAAACAACGCTAGTGTGAAAGTAGCCTTAGACCTTAAATAGCCTGTTAACATTAAGGCTTGTTTGCAATCATTGTTAGGAAAGGCCATGTGCTACAAATTTCAAACTTTATAAATATCCAGACTCCTCTAACCTTGTCTCAAAAAACAGCAGCCATGGGTTCTTCTAAGCAGCTGCCTAACATGAAAATGGAAGAGGCCCACAAAGCAGGCTATAAGAAGATAGCAAAGCATTTTCAGGTTGCTATTTCCTCAGTTTGAAATGTAATTAAGAAATAGCAGTTAACGAAAACAATGGAGTTCAAGAGAAGGTCTGAAAGACCGAGAAAATTTTCAGAGACAGCTGCTTGTAGATTTGCTAGGAAGACAAATCAGAAATCCTACAAAAGACCCACAGGAAGATTTAGCAGACTCTGGACATTGTTCTTCTGTTCAGCAGCACCTGCACAAATACAGTCTTCATGGAAAAGTAATCTGGAGAAAACCTCTGCTGCGTCCTCACCACAAAATTCAGCCTCAGAAGTTTGAAAAGAAAATCTAAACAAACTTGATACAATTTTGCAAGGAAGAATGGATGAAAATCCCTCAAACAAGAACTGAAAGACTCTGGGCTGGCTACAAAAAAGCATTTACAAGCTGTGATACTTGCCAAAGGGGTGCTACTAGGTACTAACCTTGCCGGGTGCCCAAACTTTTGCTTTGTACCCTTTTCCTTTGTTATTTTGAAAAAACATGTTTAGTTTTTTTTGCATAAAATACAGAGAATAAAATAAAAGGAATGTGTCATCTTTAACATTATGCCTTTTGGGATTTATCTTCATCTTGCCTAACTGTTCACAGTAACAATAATTTTGACCAGGAAACCTTTGCATGCCACTTTATTAGTTAGTAACATAAGGTACCACCTTCTTTCTGAAGAGTTGTATTGCAGGCACATTTGGTATTTGAACAGTTGAAATATTGTGTATTGGAATTAGGTACCACATTTCTGGTTACACATACCTAGCCATGTTGAGATAAATGAACAGTTAAGTGTGTATGTGAGGATGCTGAGTATTCATGAGGGGTATCAATGTAAGCCAGACACTACTCCCCTGGGTTTCTGGGGGAAAAAAATATGAACATTAGCAAATCATATGTCTGATGCCATGAGACAAGCTTAGGAAAACAAGTTTGAATATCTTTTCCAGAAACCCAGGCCTACAATAATCCTCACACTTACTATGTATACTAGGCACTCTCCATAATAAGAATGAGTCCCCCTCAGACAAAGCATATATATCGTAGAGAACCCCAAGGTAGCATAATTACTCTGTCTCTCTCTTTGATTTGCCTGAAATGAATCATAAAAAAATTGGGTTTGTTAGACACTAAATTTTAGGGGAAATTCTCTACAAATTTCAAACTGGTATAACTGATTTACTCATCCTAACTCATAACCTATTCTTCTCTCTCTCTCTCCCAATATTGTGTGTCTGTAAGTAGTGATGGACGAACATCGGCCGGGACAATTCGCAAACGCGATTGCACGAACGCGATCAAATGTTCGCGAACCGCATTCACTTTAATGACAGGCGAACCTGAAAAACCTTCAGGTCATATTTGCAGCCACCAAATACTTACTAGAAGTGCACAAATCATCCCACAACATGGACAGTGACATACCAGAGGGGGATCAATGGCAAAAAATTCCCACATACAATATGTATTTTAATCCTTGGCCATTTGTATGAGTCTTAAATGTAAACTCTCAAAAATGTGCCCTGCTGAAGCCTAGAATTTTTTTTATTTTAGGCCACGGGAGTACAGGCACCAAACATTAGACATTCACAGGAACGAAAACATCAAGTGATTATTTGGCTGGAGGTATATTAGACGGTCATTGGATATCAATTTTACTGCAGGCCAGTGAAGTACAGGCCCCAAAAATTATTCATTCACTGTACAGAAAAGATCAATTGATTATGTGGCTGGAGGTACATTAGGCGGTCACAGTATAACAATTTTACTGTTAGCCAGTTAGATTACAGGCCCCCAAAATTATGCATTCACCGTACATAAAAGATCAAGTGATTATGTGGCTGGAGGTATATTTGTCACGACCATGGTCATGGTCGTGACTCTTGTAACCGCAGGCAGTTGCCTGCGGTCTAGGTCTGGTTGTCAATCACAGGTGAGGGCTGTAGTATGTTGCCTCACCTGTGGTTGCTGCTGGCAACATTATTTATGTGGCAGCATAGCAGCCTGAGCTGTTGCGAGGCAGCTTGCTATGTTGTGCATGCGGTTGCACTTTGCAACGTGTGTTTATATGTGTGCACTTTCCTTGTCTGGTGTGCACAGGGTTTATTGTGTGTGTATTCCCCTTTAAGTTGCTGTTTTCCCTTCCCTGGTGTGATAAGGGTTAATTCTCTTTCTAGTCTGTGAGCACTGTGTCTGAGTGTGTGTGTGGCTGCTTGGGCCTATATAGCTTCTGTTGTGATTCAGAAGCTGAGGGGTACTCCAGCCTTGTAGTAAGCTGGAGGCACCCTTCTGGTCTCTAATACCATCTGCCAGTGAGGGCCACCCTTGTGGTCATAAATGTTGTTATGTAATGTTAAGTTTATGTCTATGTGGTGTCTGTTATTATTGCAGCTATGTTTCTGGGTTCCTGTGTGTTTATGTGTGCTGTGTCCTTTTATGTCTGTGTGTGGACTTCAGCACTTGTGTCCAGGGATCCAGTCAGTGTGTCTGTGGCAGGTAGAGGTGGAAGTCTTTCACTCTCCTGCCATATCCATAGTCTGTTTATGTTTATATCCCATTGCAGCTCGGCTAGTTTAGACTCCTGTTTCTCCGCATCCAGGAGGAACAGGTGGTCTACCCAGCTCCTAGTTCAGGGATCGGCGGAGGGTGAGTAGGGATCCGAAGTTCCTGAGCATGAGCCCTCCTACCTTCAAGGTCGGCTCATGCAGCTAGGAGTCAGAGTCGGATTAGGGATGCGTTAGGAGGTGACCTGCTCCCTTATTCTGTTGTCCTGGCCGACTAACATCTCATGGCATCGCACGGCTGAGGGTTTTCCCCATCCTCAGCTATGACA
Source organism: Bufo gargarizans (assembly GCF_014858855.1). Taxonomy (NCBI): domain Eukaryota; kingdom Metazoa; phylum Chordata; class Amphibia; order Anura; family Bufonidae; genus Bufo; species Bufo gargarizans. Next base: position 263,770,947 of record NC_058084.1, read on the forward strand.
ATATTAGACGGTCAATGTATTTCAAGTTTACTGCAGGCCAGTGAACTACAGGCCCGAAAAAATTATTCATTCACTGGACAGAAAACATCAAGTGATTATGTGGCTGGAGGTATATTAGACAGTCATTGGATAACAATTTTACTGCAGGGCGGTGGAGTACAGGCCCCAAACATTAGGCATTCCCCGGACAGAAAACATCAAGTGATTATGTGTAGGGGGTCACCGTATAACAATTTTACTGTTGGCCAGTTACATTAAAGTCCCCAAAAATGATGCATTCAATGTACAGAAAAGATCAAGTCATTATGTAGCTGCAGGTACATTAGGTACATTAGGCGGTCACGGTATAACAATTTTACTGTTGGCCAGTTAGATTATAGGCCCCAAAAATTATGCATTATAGATTATGACAGAAAACATCAAGTGATTATGTAGCTGGAGGTATATCAATGGTTATCAATTTAACTTCAGGCCAGTAGAAATACATGACAAATACATATGTTTAAAAGAACTAAAAATACTAAATTGGATTAAAAGCATGGCTAACAAAATCCCCCCTCTTGAAAAAACTCTCAATAGTAATAGGTGAAATTCAATACAAGGTGATCGTCACAGGTGTTGAATTACTCCAAGATCCATGCGTCATTCATTTATAGAAATGTAAGGTAGTCCACACTGTCGTGAGCAAGGCGAGTGCGCTTATCGGAGTGCGCTTATCGGTCACGATCCCCCCTGCTGCGCTGAACGTCCTTTCAGACAAGACACTCAATGAGGGGCAAGCTAAGAGTTCCATGGCAAATTGTGTCAGCTCTGGCCAGAGGTCAAGCCTACACACACTGATGTTAACCTGATGTAGTCGGACACCTGTCAGTCTAGGCGTTCTATGAGGCTGGATCCGGAGGGCGGCTGTCGATGGGTTGGCTGAACGAATTATCTCATATCCGAAGTGACCAACACATCCTCAAACAGCCATCTTCTTGCAGGCGCTGTAGGATTGGTACCCGCAATTGTTTCTCTGTGGGTGGAAATACCTCTGCCAGCGCCTGCAACAGCAGAATGCTCTCGAAGAAAGGCCTGGAAATGCTACATTCTGACAGCCCTCTGTGATGCTGGTAACATGTCTGCCATTGTGTGTTTGCACCGGGGGCCTAAGTATGTTGCCACCCAGTACTGTTCCTTGCCCTTTATGCTTTTTATACGGGGGTCCCTCATCAAACACGGGAGCATGAAGGCTCCCATTTGCACTAAATTTGAAGTGGTGGAGCCCCCATGCACAAACAACAACATGGATTCCAGAAAAGTTTAAAGCCTGCTCTTCTTGCTCCTCCTTCTCCATCTTCCTGCTCCTTGACGGCTTGATCAATGACATGATGCAATGCACGCTCCATAAAGAAGGAATTGGGTACAAAGTCACTGATGGCGCCCTGGCTGTGACTGACCAGTTTGGTGATCTCATCAATTGGCCGCAAAAGTCTGCATGTGTCGCGCATGAGAAGCCCCTGGTGCAGTGAATAAAAACAAGCTCCCCAGAATCTGTCCTGCCACAGAGTTCGTACAGAAAGTCGTTAATGGCACGTTTCTGCTGGAGCAGCCTATCAAACATATACAAGGTGACGTTCCAGCGTGCGGTGGTGTCGCCGCTGAACGTCAGCAAGGCAACCCAGGCTGTGTAAGATCTTCTAAAATAGCCAGAGATTTTACTGGCCTGCCGCAAGCCATCCTGGACCCCGGGGTATTTGGCAATGAATCGCTGCACGACTAAGTTCAGGAAGTGTGCCATGCACGGCACGTGTGTCATTTTGCTCTGTTTCAGTGCGCTCAGCAGATTGGCACCGTAGTCGCACACCACTTTACCAACTGTCAAATTGAGTGGGGTTAGTCACTGATCGGCTCGTGACCGCAGAGCTGAAAGGACAGCAGGACCGCTGTGGCTCTTGGCCTCCAGGCAAAACAGCTGCAGCACAGCATGGCAACGTATCATCTTGCACGTTGAATAGGTTCTGGGGTGCCGGGGGGGTTCAGCGGAAGAGGCGGTAGCAGTGGAAAAGGAGGAGTAAGCCGAGGAAGAGACAAAGGATGGAGTAGGAGGAGGAGAAAAAGAGGCAGGGCTGCATGCAATCTGTGGCGTTAACACCAAATCCACACGGGTGCTACGGGTTGCATGCTTGACAGCCGTCAGAAGGTTCACCTAGTGGGCAGTAAAAGTTATGTACGTTGCCTGCCCGTGTTTGCTAGACCACGTGTCTGTGGTCAGATGTATCTTGGCACCAACACTGTGTGCCAGAGATACATTCAATTGCCGCTGAATATAGCCATATAGCATTGTGGTGTGCCAATGGCCACAAATTTTCTAAAGTCCTCCGAGTCCACCAGTTTATACAGCAGTAGTTCGCGGGCTAGCAGTTCCGACAAGCAGGCAGTCAGCAAACCCAGAACTGGTGTGTGTTTTTTATAGGGCAGCTGTAACCAACACCTTTAATCTCATCTCATTGATTGGACTCCAGCTGGCTGCAACGTCACTCCAATTAGCTCTTGTAGATATCATTAGTCTAGGGGTTCACATACTTTTTTCACCTACACTGTGAACGCTTAGATGGTGTGTTCAATAAAAACATGGTAACTAATTATCTAATTATTTGTGTGTTATTAGTTTAAGCAGACTTTGATTTTTTATTGTTGTAACTTAGATGAAGATCAGATGAACTTTTATGACCAATTTGTGCAGAAATCCATATCATTCCAAAGGGTTCACATACTTTTTCTTGCAACTGTATATCACACCCCTGCCTCAATAATTTTTTTGTTGGGGGGGGCAACTGGTATATCACACCAGTTGCAATTAGTTGTTCCAATAGCGTTTGTCCTTATGTATAGCTGCGGTATCGTATCAGAACTGCACAGAACTGCTGCACAATACAAATGCACTATATAGAAAGTATATCATAGGTATATAACACCCCTGGCTCAATCAGTTTTTTGGGGGGCAACTGGTTTATCAAACCAGTTGCAACTAATTGTTCCAATAGCATTTGTCTTTCTGTATAGCTGCGGTATGGCAGTAGAACCGCACACAACTGCTACACAACACAAGTGCACTATTTAGAAAGTATATAATAGGTATATCACATCCCTGCCTCAATCAGCTTTCTTGAGGGGGAACTGGTATATCACACCAGTTGCAATTAGTTGTTCCAATAGCATTTGTCCCTATGTATAGTTACGGTATCTTATCAGAACCGCACAGAACTGCTACACAATGCAAATGCACTATATTGAAATTAAATTATAGGTATATCACACCCCTGCCTCAATCAGCTTTTTGGGGGGGCAACTGGTATATCACACCAGTTGCAATTAGTTGTTCCAATAGCGTTTGTTTCTCTGTATAGCTGTGGAATCGCAGCAGAATCGTACACAACTGCTGCACAATACAAATGCACTATATAGAAAATATATTATAGGTATATCACTCCCCTGTCTCAATCAGTTTTTTGAGTGGGAAACTGGTATATCACACCAGTTGCAATTTTTCCAATAGCATTTATCCCGCTGTATAGCTGCGGTATCTCAGCAGAATCGCACATAACGGTTGTACAATACAAATGCATTTTATAGAAATTATATTATAGGTATATCACACCCCTGCATCAATCAGTTTTTTTTTGGGGGGGGGGGCAACTGGTATATCACACCAGTTGCAATTAGTTGTTCCAAAAGCATTTGTCCCTTTGTATAGCTGCGGTATCTTAGCAGAACCGCACACAACTGCTGCACAATACAAATGCACTATAAAGAAATTATATTATAGGTATATCACACTCCTACCTCAATCAGCTTTTTGGGGGGCAGCTGGTATATCACATCAGTTGCAATTAGTTGTTACAATAGCGTTTGTTTCTCTGTATAGCTGCGGTATCTTAGCAGAACCACACACAACTGCTGCACAATACAAATGCACTATATAGAAAGTATATTATAGGTATATCACACCCCTGCCTCAATCTGTTTTTTTCGGGGGCAACTGGTATATCACAGCAGTTGCAATTAGTTGTTCCAATAGTGTTTGTCCCTCTGTATAGCTGCGGTATCGCAGCAGAACCACACACAATTGCTGCACAATACAAATGCACTATATAGAAAATATAATATAGGTATATTATAGGTATATCACTCTCCTGACTCAATCAGTTTTTTTTGGGGGGCAAATGGTATATCACACCAGTTGCAATTAGTTGTTCCAATAGTGTTTGTCCCTTTGTATAGCTGCGGTATTGCAGCTGAATCACACACAACTGGTGCACAATACAAATGCACTATATGGAAAGTATATTATAGGTATATTTCACCCCTGCCTCAATAATATTTTGGGGGGGCAACTGGTATACCGTTGGTCTTTCACTATAGCTGCTATATGACAGTAGAACAGCACAGAACTGCTGCACAATACAAGTGCACCATTTAAAAAGTATATAATAGGTATATCACACCCCTGCCTAAATCAGTTTTTTTGGGGGGCAACTGGTTTATCACACCAGTTGCAAATAGTTGTTCCAATAGCGTTTGACCCTCTGTATAGCTGCAGTATCTCAGCAGAACCATACATAACTGCTGCACAATACAAAAGCACTATTTAGAAAGTATATTATAGGTATATCACACCCCTGCCTCAATCAGTTTTTTTGGGGGGACAACTGGTATATCACACCAGTTGCAATTATTTGTTCCAATAGTGTTTGTTTCTCTGTATAGCTGCGGAATCAGTGCAGAATCGTACACAACTGCTGCATAATACAAATGCACTATAAAGAAATTATATTATAGGTATATCACTTCTTTGCCTCAATCAGTTTTTTGGGTGGGAAACTGATATATCACACCAGTTGCAATTCATTTTTTCAATACCGTTTGTCCCTCTGTATAGCTGCGGTATCTCAGCACAACTGCTCATAATTGTTGTACTATACAAATGCACTATATATAAATTATATTATAGGTATATCACACCCCTGCATCAATCTTTTTTTTTTTTTTTTTTTTTGGGGGGGGGGGGGGGGCAACTGGTATATCACACCAGTTGCAATTAGTTGTTCCTATAGCATTTGTCCCTCTGTATAGCTGTGGTATGGAAGTAGAACCGCACACATCTGCTGCAAAATACAAATGCACTATTTAGAAAGTATATCATAGGTATATTCCGTTTTTTGTGGGGGCAACTAGTATATCACACCAGTTGTAATTAGTTGTTCCAATAGCGTTTATCCCTTTGTATAGCTGCGGTATTGCAGCTGAACCACACACAACTGCTGCACAATACAAATGCACTATATAGAAAGTATATAATAGGTATATCACATCCCTGCCTCAATAATTTTTTGGGGGGGACAACTGGTATATCACACCAGTTGCAATTAGTTGTTCTAATAGCACACAACTGCTGCACAATACAAATGCACTATAATATACTTTCTATGTTAGAAAGTATATTATAAGTATATCACAGCCCTCTGTATGTTAAACCTATCGATAACACACCTATACCAGTCCTTAAAAGGACTTTTGTGTCCCTAACAGTCTGTCCCTGCCCCACACAGCAACCTCTCCCTACACTGGCAAAAGACTGAATGTAAAATGGCGGCTAGATTGGGTTTATTTATTTGGTAGGGGCTGTGTCCGTGTGCTGAAATCTCTGAATTGGCTGTCCTGTCCCATCTGATGGATGTGTCATGGGTCAAAGTTCTGCACAATGCAAAAGAATATGGCGCCGGCGTACATCGCCATATGTTCGCCTGTTCTGCGAGTCACGATTGAGCAGAGTTCGTCGCAAAACGACCACCGGGTGAACCACTAGGCCATCTCTATCTGTAAGGAGATGCTCTATACTGTAACTCAGATTGGTAGGGTATGGAGCTATAATGCCTCTATCACACGATCTATATTGATTGTGTCAAAATCTGCTGATGGAAAAACTGAGGGTTTTGCACTCAAGTTTAGTTAGTTTTGTTTGCGATTGCATTCAGCATTTCATTTTTTTCTGTGCTGATGCAATCAGCTTTGGATGCATATTTAACTTGCGTGAAAACAATTTAAGGATTACAATGCACATCTCCTAGCAACCATCAGTAAAAAATGCATTGCATCCTAATCCGCAGAATATAGAACATTCTACAATTTTTCAATAACGCAGAAATGATGCGTGAAAAACTTGTTTGTGTGAAAGAGACCTAAAGCACCTACATATCAATGACCTGGACCTCTTGGAACAACATGACAGTTATATACCAATTATCTTTATGGTAGCATTTGGATACGTAGCAATTATTACTGATATACATTTACCCATTTTATTCAGAATTATAGTGGTATATGTGCTATATACTATGCATGTTCCTGCTCACATTGACTTAAATTGGATAGCATTAAAGGCAGAACTTTTTAAGAGCTAATTTGCATATGCTCTGCAGTGGTGTGCCTGAATCTGACCATTACCACCTCACAAACTTCACAATGTTGTTGGTGTTTGGAGCATTGGTGTGGCTGAAAATTTTTGAAGATTTGGCAGCCTGTGATGACATCATTCATCACCACGCAGGGGATTTTGTGATCCAAAGGTCTCCCTATATCTTCTGCCGCTCTCTCCCTGTAACTTTCATAGCTTCTAACAAAATATATGGCTAGTGGCATTTGAGGCAAAAAATGAGTATATGCATCTATATCTATGACTTGGACAGAGAAATAAGGAAAATAAACAGCAGGTGATGCTATAAAGGTACATTTTATTGAATATCTCATTGGCTATACTAAATTTTTTATTAAATCCAATTACAAAAGTATTTTTAATGGGACAACTCCTTTAAATTAACACTTAATATGAAAAGATCCATTGAAAAATCCATGGTTAAAAAGTAACTCCTACAAAATATATGATGTAATCTATAGTGAATGTAATCTTGTCATCAGTGACTGTATTCGTAAACTACTCCCTCCCTTCTAATTCTTCTGATCTCTAACTGACACAGGACAGTAAGTCACTTCTGTAGTCATTCCTATGAGACTGACATTGAGGCTCCCTTAGGAATTCATAGACAAAACTGACTTCCTGTCCACACATAAGAAGCTGTGTTATTTGGAAAGTCTGGTGGCTGGTCACAGGACAGCTGAGGATCAGAGTGGAGGCAATACATCACAAATACAGACGCTGGTAAGAAGATTACATTCACTACAGATTACATCATGTACCTTTCTAGCAGGTCAGACAATAACATTTTTTGCGGGATCTCTTCTTTAAGTTTTATGCAATTGTGTAATAAATGTACTCAGTTCAAGTTAATAATGGCTACTTCTATAAATACAATGTAATGTATGGCAATATAGGAACACTGTAAGCATGATTGGTATGTGGCAAATAAATAAATTATCTTAAATAAATCTGCAATGAAGGGAATATTTTGAACAAAATACATAATTTTGAATCTATTTGTATAAGAAAAATAGCTTTAGTCAATATTTGCTGTGAAATTCCTTTAATCCAACATCCAGTAATCTACTATTTTCATCCACTTGTTCAGAGAATCACAGTTAACATATTTTGTGTGGATACTAGGTACTTTGGCATTTTATTACAGATTGTAACAGTTCATGTAGCTCTGAATGGTCCAAAATAGATTATATGCCCTAGCATGGTTCATATATTTTTATCAGGATATAAGACGCTAAATTTTTATGTGCTAGTTAAAAGGTTTCAAAGGTTAAATTGTGCTAGATAAACGGTTTCAATTGCATTCCTTGATGGTGTTGTCATGTTGACAGACCTGGATCTCCGTTGCCTATTGTTATTACATTATTGTCCCTCTTCACTAGTGTCTTCAGAAATAAACAGCTAGCCAACAACCATTTTATGGTGCTCCCTTATGCTGTAGACAAGACTTTTCCAACAAACTATAATAAAAAGTAAAAAGCCAGAGGAGGTGACAGACTGAGCAGTGGGGCAAGTGCAGGTGGAAGTAGATGAATGAAAATGAATTCCCAGAGCATGTGAAGCAGTGTCTTTTTACTCTGTATCATAGTTTGTTGTTTCTTCTATAAGACATTAGTAAGGAGGAGCAATGATGTAATAATAAAGGGCAACTTAAGAGACGAGTCTGCCCCATGGAAATCGTGAATACTGACCTCATCCTTGACATCCAGGAAACTAGAGCATGACCACATAGCTCATAGATGTGTAGAATCACATCACTTTCTATCTCCTGCCTTTAATGAATGAAAGCTGCCTACTGTAGAGGAATAAATAATTTCTAAACCAGACTGAGTGGCTTTCAGGACCAACAAATTGCACAGAATATTTAATGAACATATTAGTATGTTATCTATTGTCTTGTCCTATTCAGAAAACGTTCACAATAATGTGCCCATCACCTTTAAAGAGGTTTCCTGAGACTTAGAAATTGATAGCTGATCTTCTGAATAGGTCCTCAATATCAGATCCAAGCACTGGCACCTCCACCAATCAGCTGGTTTGGAAAGCCAACACCACTGGAAAGTACAGTATACCGTGTTGGAAAGTACAATGTGGTCCAGTGGATAAGTCATTGATATTTATGTCTCAAAAAAAGCCCTCCCGTCTTTAAACTATGCATACAGTAGTTCTGTAGTTATCAATGATGGAAAACAACAATATGCATTCAATGCAACTCTAGAATATCAACATAATAGATTTCTATTATGGTTAAAGGGAAAAGGGTAATATCATGTTTTATAGTATTTTTTATAATTTATAAAACTACTTTAAGTGTTGGACTAAAAGAAATCTCAGAAATCAATTGCTTTTCTATTTTTCAGCAATATGAAAAAGTTGGCAAAAATGAACTAGCAAATCGATAAAAAAAGCTAAATCAAGAAGTTTCATCTCACTCATAAAACAACAAACACTTCCTACAGCCTGCAAGGAAAAATGAAATCAGCCAAACACATAAAAAATTCTGCTGTCGTAGCTGGCACCACCAGTGAATTTAGCAAAATGGAAATGTCATTAGCAGACTGCAATATGTTTCTACATGGCAGAGTTTCTGTACATGTAGCTTCAGAATCTGTCATGCAAAACTTGCTTACAGCACAGATGCGGTGAAAAATGTTTGTTGTTTTTAGAATCTCATATTGCTGTTAATATTAAGTTTTTAAATTATATTATGAAAATATAATAAATCAAATGAAGGCATAGATAACTATTAATAGTACTAATTATAATAATGTACAGTACATATTTTTTTGGTAACTAAATAATTAACGGAACAACATGGTCCTTAATTATCAAGCAAAGGTGCAAGGCTCAGAGGACCATGATACAGGGTAGAATGTTAGACCAATATAATGGAGAAAACGGAGCGACAGATAAATGGAAATCACATCAACTTAGCTGGATTATACAAGATGTGAAAGGGAAATAAGAAACAGGGATTTGGGAATGGTGGGGGGGGGGGGCAGGAGAGATGGAAGAGAAAAATAAAAACTCTGATGTCAGGGTTAGCATCAAAGACAGCTTTTCCAGGCAGGACAGCTTTTCCAGGGCAAACTCTGCCAGTTGAAGCCACAAATCCAGTTTGGCGACAAAGATGTCCAGCGGATCTTCAATGTGGGGTGGCAGGGTGCTGTCTAAATATGCCACCACCTGCTGGTTCAGGTCCTGCTCACGGTCCTTCACTAGGCCCCCGGTCAGACCTGCAAGAGGATGGACGATGGCATAGATAGGCAGCAGCCAACTGACTGCATAGGATGTCTCTATAGTAGTTCAGTTTGTCTTCCCTCCTCTCTTGGCAGGTGTAAAAAAGCCCTCATTTTGGACAAGTAGTAAGGGTCGAACAAGGTGGAGACCCAGAAGTCAACCCTCTGGTGAATGGTGACAATTTGGCTGTCACTATGCAAGTAAGTGAGCATTCATCGGGACATTTGTGCAAGTTACTCTGAGAAACTCCATGCCTCCATCTCCACTGCATACTGCCATGGTGTGTCTGGGTCCTCTGTTTCGTCTTCCTCATCGCCCTGTAGCTCCTCTGGCTGCTCCTGCTCCTCCTCTCCTGTCACCTGTAAAGAAAAACCACCCATTTTGCTACACATTGCTTATGCTCCAATATCCTCCTTCTCTTCCTCCAGTTCAGCCCCTACAGGGCTCATGTGGCCATGAGATCTAAGCACCATGTCTTCAGTCCCCTGACCAGCCAGATTTACCAGCATCTGTTCCAGAACATGAAGCAGTGGAATGACATTGTTCATCCCATAGTCCTAGTGACTGCACTAGTGACTGCAAATAACGTGGCCTCCTCAAAGGGCCTGAGCAAATGGTAAATGTCACACATGAGCTGCCACTAGCTGACATCGAAGTTACACAGGGGAGTGAATAATCGTGAATAAAAACTGAATGCAATGATGTGGAGGTGCCAACTTCTAATTTTATTTTTTTTAGAACATAAATCACGGAACAAAAGTTTAAACTGAGAAAATGTACCATTTTAAGGGAAAAATATGTTGAATCAGAATTTCATGGTGTCAACAAATCCCCCAAAAGTTGGGACAAGGCCATTTTCACCACTGTGTGGCATCTCCCCTTCTTCTTACAACACTCAACAGACGTCTGGGGACCGAGGAGACCAGTTTCTCAAGTTTAGAAATAGGAATGCTCTTCCATTCTTGTCTAATACAGGCCTCTAACTGTTCAATCGTCTTGGGCCTTCTTTGTTGCACCTTCCTCTTTATGATGCGCCAAATGTTCTCTATAGGTGAAAGATCTGCACTGCAGACTGGCCATTTCAGTACCCAGATCCTTCTCCTACGCAGCCATGATGTTGTGATTGATGTAGAATGTGGTCTGGCATTATCTTGTTGAAAAATGCAGGGTCTTTCATAATCACTTCTTGGAGTTTGTCCGAATTAGTGGGTTTGTGTTTGTCTACCCGCCTCTTGAGGATTGACCACAAGTTCTCAATGGGATTAAGATCTGGGGAATTTCCAGGCCATGGACCCAAAATGTCAACGTTTAGGTCCCCGAGCCACTTAGTTATCACTTTTGCCTTATGGCACGGTGCTCCAACGTGCTGAAAAATGCATTGTTCTTCACCAAACTGTTGTTGGATTGTTGGAAGAAGTTGCTGTTGGAGGGTGTTTTGGTACCATTCTTTATTCATGGCTGTGTTTTGGGGAAAAAATGTGAGTGAGCCCACTCCCTTGGATGAGAAGCAACCCCACACATGAATGGTCTCAGGATGCTTTACTGTGGGCATGACACAGGACTGATGGTAGCGCTCACCTTTTCTTCTCCGGACAAGCCTTTTTCCTGATGCCCCAAACAATCGAAAAGAGGCTTCATCGGAGAATATGACTTTGCCCCAGTTCTCAGCAGTTCATTCACCATATTTTCTGCAGAAGATCAATCTGTCCCTGATGTTTTTTTGGAGAGAAGTGGCTTCTTTGCTGCCCTTCTTGACACCAGGCCATCTTCCAAAAGTCTTCGCCTCACTGTGCAAGCAGATGTGCTCACACCTGCCTGCTGCCATTCCTGAGCAAGCTCTGCACTGGTGACACTCCGATCCCGCAGCTGAATCCTCTTTAGGAGACGATCCTGGTGCTTGCTGGACTTTCTTGGATGCCCTGAAGCCTTCTTAACAAGAATTAAACCTCTTCCCTTGAAGTTCTTGATGATCCTATAAATTGTTGATTGAGGTGCAATCTTAGTAGCCACAATATCCTTGCCTGTGAAGCCATTTTTATGCAACGCAATGATGGCTGCACGCGTTTCTTTGCAAGTCACCATGGTTAACAATGGAAGAACAATGATTTCAAGCATCACCCTCCTTTTTGGCTTGAACCGTGTGGAGGTTATGCTTTACAGCAATTTGGTGCTGGATCATAGCAGATTGTGACTCCTCCAGCGATTCTACCCTACGTCCTATGTGTCGGACATCCTATTTTTTTGCCATGAGGTCGGAGCTCAGGGGCTCCAAAGCCACAGCCAGAGAAGAAGTGAGGGCTTCTCTGAGGTACATACAGGAGATAGGCAGGGTGTCTGCATCGTCCTCACCTCCATAAGTGGTGTCAGAAGCCTCCGTCTGTTTGTGTCCCGTGGTAAGCGGAAAAGTCGGCACTATCTTGGTTTCCCTTGCAGCGTAGGCAGAGGCTGCTTTTTTAATAAACGTATCCATCTCAGCTTTGTAGTTCGAGGTTCTGTGATGGCTGTATGAATTGCCACCTTTACAGCCTCCTATCTTCACCATCATGGATCAAACAAGCTGAAAAACCAAGCTGTATGGGCGATGTGAACGACGGAGAGACTGCTGCATGCGACCAGTCAGTTCAGGCGCTAGCTCCGCCCCCCATTTGGGAGAGATTTTACAACTGATTCTATTTCTTCATGTAAGAAAAGTCTGGTTAACTTAGTCTGCTGAGTTACTGGTATTTTAGGGATAGGAAGTAAACCCAAGAAATCTCTAATTTTTTATTTCAGATCTATTTAGGCAGGTAAACATTTTCTAAGGTTATATAGCTCTTCATAATAGCAGTATATAGTGCATTTGTATTGTGCAGCAGTTGTGTGCGGTTCTGCTGCGATACCACAAGTATATAGAGGGACAAGCGCTATTGAACTATTTTCAACGGGTGTGATATACCTGTTGCCCAAAAAAAACTCATTGAGGGATGCAATATACCTGCTTCCACAAAATACTGATTAAGGGGTTTTATATAACTGCTTCCACAAAATACTGATTGAGGGGTGCTATATACCTGCTTCCACCAAATATTGATTGAAGCCTGCAATATACCTGCTTCCACAAAATACTGATTGAGGGGTGTGATATACCTGCTTCCACCAAATATTGATTAGGGGGTTCTATATACCTGCTTCCACAAAATACAGATTGAGGGGTGTGATATACCTGCTACCACAAAATACTGATTAACGGGATTGATATACCTGCTTCCACAGAATATTGATTATGGGGTTCTATATACCTGCTTCCACAAAATATTGATTAAGGGGTTTGAGATTCCTGCTTCCGCCAAATATTGATTAAGGGGTTCTATATTCCTGCTTCCACAAAATACAGATTGAGGGGTGTGATATACCTGCTTCCATAAAATACTGATTAAGGGTTTATTATATGCCTGCTTCCACAAAATACTGATTGAGGGGTGCAATATACTTGCTTCCACAATATATTGATTAAGGGGTTCTATATATCTGCTTCCACAAAATACTGATTAAGGGGATTGATATACCTGCTTACACAAAATACTGAATAAGGTGTTTGATATACCTGCTTCCGCAAAATACTGCTTAAGGGGTGCAATATACCTGCTTCCACCAAATATTGATTAAGGGTTTCTATATACCTGTTTCCACAAAATACTGATTGACAGACCTTACCGATGTGCAGCCATTCTTGGCATCGGATCAGGAAGACGAGGTAGCAACAGTAGATCTCTCCCAATCTATTCGCCGGCGAATAATTCCCAGCAAACATAGCTTGTGATGCGATGTTCGTTCCGCCCCCTATTTGTCATCATTGTGTAAACTTTGTGTCACCGCCAGACATCTGAGAAGCTCTGACAGATGTTCTTCAGAACCTCCTGCTTGAGGTTCTTTTGTTTTGCTTTCGTTTTGTCATCTCATTTCCCTCTCTCAGCTGTCATCTAGTTGCACTGATTGCATCCCTTTAAATCCCCTCCCATACTGCATCACTTTGCGGTTTATACAACTTCCTGGAGTGTGTGCATGCTGGATGCTGCAACTGATGCTTCTACAGATAAGTCTGTTCATTTATTTGTGTTTTCCTGTTGTTTGTTCCTGCTTGATCCTAGGTGACCCTAAGTGTAGGGAGTCGGTGGTCGTGTCCCCTCACTATTATAGGGTGTTCAGGTGTGATACAGTCGAGGAACGAGGGCATGCAATTATTTTTGCATAGGCTGAGCAGTAAGGGAGAGAGCTAGGGCTGTTACAGGGCTTACCCTTTGGTTCCTTAGTTTTGGATCAAGTCAGTCGGATCTTCATTTGTGTCTTCTAGTTTTCGGTAACACCTTCCATGACATTATAAACCGCCAAAACCGTCTCAAGCATGGATCCGGTTTCACTTTTGACTGAACACATGCAGAGTCTTTCATTGGAGGTAGCAGATCTCCGTAAAACTGTATCTCAGTTTCAGGTGACCGGTTCAGTTTGCGTTCATTGAGTTTGTTCTGAGCATAAGATCTTGCTCCCGGATACGTTCTCCTGGGGTAGTGAGAATTATGTTCGTTTTAGAGAGGCTTGCAAACTCCGTTTTTGCCTACTTCCCCATTCCTCTGGTGATGAGGAGCAGAGGGTGGGAATCATCATCTCGCTGCTCAGGGATAACGCTAATTCTTGGGCCTTTTCGCTGCCGGTGGGGGCACGGCCCCTCCGTTCAGTGGGTGAATTTTTTTTTTATCCCTGGGTCAGATATATGATGATCCAGATTGTATTGCTCTGGCAGAATCTAAACTGCGTTTTTTATGCCAGGGTAAACAGTCCACAGAGATATACTGTTCAGAATTTCGGAGATGGGCAGCTGATACTGGTTGGAATGATGCTGCACTCAGAAGTCAATTTTGCCATGGTCTTTTAGAGGGATTTAAAGATGCATTTGCCTTTCATGAGAGACCTACCTCCTTGGACTCTGCCATGTCTCGGGCCATTCGTATTTACAGGCGTCTTAGAGAGAGAGGAGAGATCACTCCTTCCTGTCATACTCAGTACAAGGACAGTGCTGCGGTCTCATTCAGTGTGCAGGGGTCTCAGTCTCTCTCAATCCCCTCTGATCAGGAGCCCATGCAGCTGGGTTTGCTTGCCTCTGACAAGAGAAGATTCAGCTCTCAGAGGAGGGTTTGTTTCTGTTGTGGAGGTATAAATCATTTGGCAAATGTTTGTCCCTCTAGGAGATTCAGGCAGTTTTGTTAGAGTAATAAAGAAACAAAATGAAAAAAATCCTCTAAAAACATTCCATCTGTTACTATTGGCAAGGTTGATGCGGAAATTGAAGGTTTTCCGTTTGCTTGTAGTTCCCGTTTTGTCCTACCTACCTACCTTTTTTTTGTGACATTTTTGTAGATAGTAGAGCAGCTGTCAATCTCATTGATAATCAATTTTCTATAGCACATGGTTTCCAGGTATTCACTTTGGGAAAGGATATACCTGTTTTTGCAATTGATTCAGCTCCACTTTCTCAGAAATCGTTAAAGGGCATAGTTCACAATATCCGTTTGATTGTGAGTGATACTCATGTTGAGGATGTGTCATGTTTCGTCCTAAGCGGGTTGCCTACTCCTCTAGTGTTGGGGCTACCCTGGCTCACTAAACATAACCCCACCATTGATTGGCAAGCAAGGCAATAAATGGTTGGAGTGACTTTTGCCGAGAGAATTGCCTCACGACATCTGTTTCTGAGGTTTCTACTAAGACTGTACCATCTTTTCTCTCTGAATTTTCGGATGTGTTTTCTGAGAGTGGTGTTCAGGAGCTGCCCCCTCACAGGGAGTATGATTTCCCTATTAATCTTATCCCAGGCACCAAGCTGCTTAAATCTCGTTTATACAATCTCCTCCAACCTGAAAGGGTCGCTATTTGTGCTTATATCTCTGAGAGCCTGAGAAAGGAACACATACGACCCTCGAAGTCACCTGTTGCTGCTGTTTTTTTCTTTGTTAAGAAAAAAGATGGTTCTTTAAGACCATGTCTGGATTTCAGGGAGCTGAACAGTATCACAATTTGTGACCCTTATCTGCTTCCTCTTATCCCGGACCTGTTTAACCAGATTGTTGGGGCTAAAGTTTTTTCCAAGTTGGATCTAAGAGGGGCATACAACCTGGTCAGGGTTAGAGAAGGAGACGAATGGAAGACGGCCTTCAATACCCCCGAGGGCCATTTTGAGAATTTGGTTATGCCTTTTGGTTTGATGAATGCTCCAGCCA
Source organism: Bufo gargarizans (assembly GCF_014858855.1). Lineage (NCBI taxonomy): Eukaryota > Metazoa > Chordata > Amphibia > Anura > Bufonidae > Bufo > Bufo gargarizans. The sequence goes on from NC_058084.1 coordinate 263,786,913, forward strand.
TCTTTCAGTATTTTGTGAACAGCATTTTTTATCATTTAATGGGGAAATTTGTACTAGTGTATCTAGATAACATTTAGATTTTTTCTCCTGATTTCAAAACTCATAAGGACCACCTACGTCAGGTCCTGCTCATCTTGCGGGAAAATAAATTGTTTGCTAAACTGGAAAAATGTGTGTTTGGGTTCCAGAAATTCAATTTCTGGGGTTTCTTCTCTCCGCTTCTGGTTTTTCGCATGGACCCCGAGAAGGTCCGTGCTGTGCTTGAGTGGGAGCTTCCTGAGAATCAGAAGGCGCTGATGCGTTTTTTGGGTTTTGCCAATTATTACAGGAAGTTTATTTTGAATTATTCCTCTGTTGTTAAACCACTCACTGATATGACTAGAAAGGGGGTAGATTTTTCCTCCTGGTCGGTAAAGGCACGTAAGGCCTTTTCTAGTATCAAGGAGAGTTTTGCTTCCGCTCCCATCTTGGTACAACCTGATATCTCTCTGCCCTTCATAGTTGAGGTGGACGCTTCGGAGGTGGGTGTGGGTGCGGTCTTGTCTCAGGGTCCCTCTCCTGCCAAATGGCGACGGTGTGCCTTTTTCTCGAAGAAACTCTCTTCCGCAGAGAGAAATTACGATGTGGGAGATAGGGAGTTGTTGGCCATCAAGATAGCTTTTGAGGAATGGCGCCATTGGCTAGAGGGAGCCAGACACCCTATTACCGTTTTTACCGACCATAAGAATCTGGCCTACTTGGAGTCAGCCAAGCATCTGAACCCGAGACAGGCCAGATGGTCTTTGTTCTTTTCAAGGTTTAATTTTGTTGTCACGTTCTGCCCTGGGGTTAAGAATGAGAAGACAGATGCCCTGTCACGTTGTTTTCCAGGAGGTGGGAATTTTGAAGACCCGGGTCCTATTTTGGCTGAAGGTGTGGTGGTCTCTGCTCTTTATCCTGAATTGGAGGCAGAGGTTCAGGCAGCCCAGGCAGAGGCTCCTGATCTTTTTCCTCCTGGGATGTTGTTTGTGCCTCTCGCTTTACGACACAAGGTTTTCAAGGAGCACCACGATACTGTTCTTGCTGGGCACCCGGGGGGTAGAGTCACAGTGGATCTCATCGCTCGGAGATTCTGGTGGCCGGCGCTTCATAAGTCGGTTGAGGGTTTTGTGGCAGCCTGCGAGACCTGCGCTCGTACCAAAGTACCTCATTCACGGCCATCAGGTCCTCTCCTCCCGTTACCCATTCCTTCCCGTCCTTGGACACATCTGTCCATGGACTTCATTACGGACCTGCCTCGTTCCTCGGGGAAGACTGTGATTCTGGTGGTGGTGGACTGTTTTAGCAAAATGGCGCATTTCATTTCTTTTCCTGGGTTGCCCAAAGCTAAGACACTGGCGCAGACATTTATTGATCACATTGTCAAATTGCATGATATTCCTTCAGACATAATCTCTGATAGGGGCACGCAGTTTGTTTCCGGATTCTGGAAGGCTTTCTGTTCTCGCTTGGGGGTTCGGTTGTCATTCTCTTCTGCTTTCCACCCACAGTCGAATGGCCAGACGGAGCTCTTCAATCAGAATCTGGAGACATATCTGCACTGTTTTGTGGCGGAGAATCAGGAGGATTGGTGTTCTTTTCTCTCCCTTGCTGAGTTTGCTTTAAATAAGCGTCGTCAGGAGTCCGCTGATAAGTCACCATTTTTTGGTGCATATGGGTTTCATCCGCAGTTTGAGACATTCTTCTGGTTTACCTGATGAGGAGAGATTCTCCTCGTCTTTGTCATCTATTTGGCAAAAGATTCAGGATAATCTAAAGAGCATAAGTGAGAGATATAAGCGTATAAGAGACATGTGCCTGGTCCGGACCTGAATATTGGTGATCTGGTGTGGTTGTCTACTAAGAATATCAAATTGAAGGTTCCCTCCTGGAAGTTGGGTCCTAAGTTTATTGGGCCTTACAAAATCTTGTCCGTCCTCAATCCTGTTGCCTACCGTCTTGATCTTCCTCAGACTTGGAAGATCCATAATGTTTTTCATAAGTCCTTATTAAAACCTTATGTCCAACCCATTGTACCCTCCTCTTTGCCTCCTTTTCCGATTGTGGTTGATGGTAATCTTGAATTTCAGGTCTCTAGGATTGTGGATTCTCGTGTTGTCCGCGGTTTTCTCCAGTACCTCGTTCATTGGGAGGGCTATGGTCCTGAGGAGAGGATGTGGGTCCCAGTGACAGACATTAAGGAGGAGGGGTACTGTCACCGCCAGACATCTGAGAAGCTCTGACAGACGTTCTTCAGAACCTCCTGCTTGAGGTTCTTTTGTTTTGCTTTCGTTTTGTCATCTCGTTTCCCTCTCACAGTCAGCAGACACATTCCAGCCAATCAGCAGCAGACCCTCTCTCCCAGACCCTCCCACCTCCTGGACAGCATCCATTTTAGATTCATTTGGAAGCTGCATTCTTAGTGAGAGGTGGGACAGTGTAGCTGCTGCTGATTTAATAGGAAAATTGATAGCTAGGCTAGTGTATTCACTGTCCACTCCAGTCCTGAAAGACTCATCTGATCTCTGCTATAAGGACAGCGTCCTGACAGCACCCCAAAAAGCCCTTTTTAGGGCTAGTACATCAGTCAGCTTTTTTTTTTTCTTTTTTCTGTGTAATCTAATTGCAGTTGCCTGCCAGCGTGTGTGTCAGGCTCACAGTGTATACTGTACCCCCTTGCCCAGTGCCACCACTCATATCTGGTGTCACAGTAGCTTGCATAAAAAAAAAAAAAAACTTTTTGACTGTAATAAAATAGCAGTCAGTTGCCTGCAAGCGTGTGTGTTTCAGGCCCTGCAAGTGCAGAGTGTCACCTCACCAGTGCAACTCCTATCTGGTGTCAGAGTATATTAGATAAAAAAAAAACCTATTTTGACTGTAATAGAATAGCAGTTAGTTGCCTACAAGCGTGTGTGTTTCAGGCCCTGCAAGTGCAGAGTGTCACCTCACCAGTGCAACTCCTATCTGGTGTCAGAGTATATTACATAAAAAAATATAAAAAATTTGACTGTAATAGAATAGCAGTCAGTTGCCTGCAAACGTGTGTGTTTCAGGCCCTGCAAGTGGAGAGTGTCACCAGTGCAACTCCTATCTGGTGTCACAGTATATTACATTTAAAAAAACAACAACGCTTTTGACTAATAGAAAAGCAGTCAGTTGCCTGCAAGCATGTGTGTTTCAGGCCATGCAAGTGCAGAGTGTCACCAGTGCAACTCCTATCTGGTGTCAGAGTATGTTACATTAAAAAAAATACAATTTTGACTGTAATAGAATAGCAGTCAGTTGCCTGCAAGCATGTGTGTTTCAGGCCCTGCAAGTGCACAGTGTCACCTCACCAGTGCAACTCCTATCTGGTGTCACAGTATATTACATAAAAAAATAAATAAAAAAATGTTGACTGTAATAGAATAGCAGTCAGTTGCCTGCAAACGTGTGTGTTTCAGGCCCTGCAAGCGTGTGTGTTTCAGGCCCTGCAAGTGCAGAGTGTCACCAGTGCAACTCCTATCTGGTTTCACAGTATATTACATTTAAAAAAACAACAACGATTTTGACTGTAATAGAAAAGCAGTCAGTTGCCTGCAAGCGTGTGTGTTTCAGGCCCTGCAAGTGCACAGTGTCACCAGTGCAACTCCTATCTGATGTCAGAGTATATTACATAAAAAAATAAAATAAATTGACTGTAGTAGAATAGCAGTCAGTTGCTTGCAAGCATGTGTGTTTCAGGCCATGCAAGTGCAGAGTGTCACCTCACCAGTGCAACTCCTATCTGGTGTCACAGTATATTACATTAAAAAATAAAAATACATTTTGACTGTAATAGAATAGCAGTTAGTTGCCTACAAACGTGTGTGTTTCAGGCCCTGCAAGTGGAGAGTGTCACCAGTGCAACTCCTATCTGGTGTCACAGTGTATTATATTTTTTTTTTAAAACAACAATTTTGACTGTAATAGAATAGCAGTCAGTTGCCTGCAAGCGTGTGTGTTTCAGGCCCTGCAAGTGCAGAGTGTCCCCAGTGCAACTCCTATCTGGTCCTATCTCCTATCAGGCCTACCGCGTCTACTCTGCCAACTTCTGCCAGTGCACAGTGCCACCCATATCTGGTGTCACAGTAGCTTGCACACATCGATTTTGACTGTAATAGAAAAGCAGTCAGTTGCCTGCAAGCGTGTGTGTTTCAGGCCCTGCAAGTGCACAGTGTCACCAGTGCAACTCCTATCTGATGTCAGAGTATATTACATAAAAAAATAAAATAATTTTGACTGTAGTAGAATTACAGTCAGTTGCTTGCAAGCATGTGTGTTTCAGGCCATGCAAGTGCAGAGTGTCAGCTCACCAGTGCAACTCCTATCTGGTGTCACAGTATATTACATTTAAAAAAAAAATATTATAATTTTGACTGTAATAGAATAGCAGTTAGTTGCCTGCAAACGTGTGTGTTTCAGGCCCTGCAAGTGGAGAGTGTCACCAGTGCAACTCCTATCTGGTGTCACAGTGTATTATTATTTTTTTTTAAAACAACAATTTTGACTGTAATAGAATAGCAGTCAGTTGCCTGCAAGCGTGTGTGTTTCAGGCCCTGCAAGTGCAGAGTGTCCCCAGTGCAACTCCTATCTGGTCCTATCTCCTATCAGGCCTACCGCGTCTACTCTGCCAACTTCTGCCAGTGCACAGTGCCACCCATATCTGGTGTCACAGTAGCTTGCACGCATAGTACAACTAAACTAATCTAAAAAAAATGACAGGCAGAGGCAGGCCACCCCGCAGGGGCCGTCATGGTCGTGGTGCTGTGATTCCCTTTGGCCCTAGAATAATGCCCAGTGTTCAGAGGCCACATACCCTGAACTCGAAAAGTTCTGAGGACATAGTTGACTGGCTAACACAGGACACCCAATCTTCTACAGCTTCCGCTCTGAACCTTGACGCGCCATCCTCCTCCAGCTCAGCTTCGGGCACCTCTCAAGTTACCACTCGCCCACCTGCCGCCACCACCAACAATAGCACCACAGCTGCTTCACTTGATCTGTCAGAGGAGTTATTTACACATCAATTGGAAGAAATGAGTGATGCACAACTATTATTGCAAGAGGATGTAGATAACAGGGATATGTCTCAGTCAGGCAGCATTACACACATGGACGTACAGTGTGATGATGATGATGTTGTACCCGCTGCTGCTTCCTTTGCTGAGTTGTCAGATACAAGTGAAGCGGTTGATGATGACGATGTGTTCGTGGATGTCACGTGGGTACCCACTTAAAGAGAAGAAGAACAGGGGGAAAGCAGTGTGGCATTTTTTTTGTGTGTCTGCCTCTGACAACAGCGATGCCATTTGCAACCTGTGCCAAAAGAAACTGAGTCGTGAGAAATCCAACACCCACCTAGGTACAACTGCTTTGCGAAGGCACATGATCGCACATCACAAACGCCTATGGGATCAACACATGATGACGAGTAGAAGCAGCACACAAGCTCAAAGCCACCATCCTCCTCCTGGTCCAGCATCTTCAGCCACATCAACCACTGCTGTCCTCCTTGCCCCCTCTCAACCATCCGCCACTCCGTCTCTCGCCTTGAGCAGTTCCTGCTCATCTGCCCACAGTCAGGTGTCTGTCAAGGACATGTTTGAGCGTAAGAAGCCAATGTCACAAAGTCACCCCCTTGCCCGGCGTCTGACAGCTGGCTTGTCGGAAATCTTAGCCCGCCAGCTTTTACCATACAAGCTGGTAGAGTCTGAGGCCTTCAAAAAATTTGTAGCTATTGGGACACCGCAGTGGAAGGTACCCGGCCGAAATTTCTTTTCACAAAAGTCAATCCCCAACCTGAACTCTATTGTGCAAAAGGAAGTCATGGCATGTCTGGCACACAGTGTTGGGGAAAGGGTTCAACACTGGCCACCAATGTTGGGGAAAGGGGGCAACACTGGCCACCAATGCTTTTAATACTGGGGAGAGAGGGGGGGCCGCATTGGCCACCAATGCTTTTAATACTGGGGAGGGAGGGAGGGGGGGCCCGCACTAGCCACCAATGCTTTTAATACTGGGGAGGGAGGGAGGGGGGCCGCACTGGCCACCAATGCTTTTAATACTGGGGAAGGAGGGGGGTCTGGCCCCTGCTGACTGGGAGCACCCGATCAGGGGGTTGAGATCCGCACAATTAACCCCGCAGGTGCGGCACCTGAGGGGTTAATTGTGCAGATCACAGCCCCCTGTAAGAGATCGGGTGCTGTCAGGGGGCAGTTTAGTACACAGTTCTTAGTATATTCTAACTTGAAGCATCCCCATCACCATGGGAACACCTCTGTGTTAGAATATACTGTCGGATCTGAGTTTTCACTATCATGAAAACTCAGATCTGAAAAAGCTGTTATGCAGATGGATCCGCACAGAACGGATACCATCGTTTGCATTTATAGGTGCGAATCCGTTTGTGCAGATACCAGACGGATCCGCACCTAGCGCAGGTGTGAAAGTAGCCAAAAATTGGGACTCCTGACTTTACATTGAAAGTCAATGGGGGATGGATCCGTTAACAATTGCACCAATATTGTGTCAATGTAAACGGATCCGTCCCCATTGACTTACATTGTAAGTCAGGACGGATCCGTTCGGCTCCGCACCGCCAGCTGGACACCAAAACGTGCCAGCAGTCTCAGCACCACGTGGCACTGCCAGTCATCTCAGCCACCAGTCAGCGCCAGCTATTTCAGCCATCAGCTGCAGTCTCAGCACCACCAGTCAGTGCCAACAGTTCGTGCCAGCCATCTCAGGCACCAGTGATAGTGCCCACAGTCTCAGCATCACCAGTCAGTGCCTGCAATCAGTGCCAGCAGTATCAGCCACCAGTCACAATGCCAGTGCTCTCATCACCACCAGTCACTGCCAGCCGTATCAGCCACCAGTCACAGTGCCAGTGCTCTTAGCACCACCAGTCAGTGACAGCTGTATCAGTCACCAGTCACAGTGCAAGTGGTCTCAGCACTACCAGTCAGTGGCAGTCATATCAGCCACCAGTCACAGTGCCTGCAGTCTCAGCCAAAAGTCAGTGCTAGTGACGCATATTACAGATATACCAATTTTATATATATATATATATATATATATATATATATATTTGTGTTTTTTATATATATATATATATATATATTATATATATATTTTTTTTTATCAATATTTTTTATATTTTTCTAAAGATGGTATTGTGTGAGGGCTCATGTTTGGTGGATTGAGACAACGTTTTCATTGGTATAATTTTGGGGTACATAGTACTTTTTAATCGCTCGGTATTACACATTTTGTGAGGCAAGGTGACCAAAAAATGTTGGTTGTTTGGCACCATTTTTATTTATTATATTCTCTTGACGGGGCACATTATGTGATATTTTTATAGAGCCAGTCATTATGGACGCGGCAATACTTAATATGTGTATTTTTTTATTGTAAATGGTTTGAGCGAAAATATTTTTTTTTTTATAAAACACCTTTTTTTAGAGGGTTTTTTTTTCCAATTTTTATTTTTGTCCCACTCTGGGACTTCAACTTTTGAGGGTTTGATCCCTATTTCAATGCAGTACAATACATATTGTATTATACTGCTTTCAGCCTGCCAGTATTAGGCTTTCTTCAGATGTCTGTGATGAAATCTGTGATAAGATGGTCATTCATCCTGAAGATTTCATGTTACTTCATATGTCTATTTTTTGCTCTTTGTGTGTCTTCTGAGTTCCTCTGACACTGCACAGCTAAAAATTCATTTTCAGAACATCTCCTATGAATGGTCTGTGAAACACTGACAAAACACAGATGGCATCCATGTGTTACACAGACTCATAGACTCTAATGGGTGTGATGGATTTATAAACATGGACAAAATAGAACATGCTAACGTGCTAAATCCACAGAACCATGAACTCTGCTAAAAACGCATGTGTGAATACACACATTAAAATGTATAGGTATGTGTGCTGTCCGGGGAGAACACGAATAGCACACATCTGTGAATCACTGACATGTGAAAAAGGATTTAAACTGAATTTGCCTATGGGTCCCATCCTAGGGGCTTGACCTCATAGGCCTCTGCAGCTGGTAGGTCCCAAGGCCTTTGCAAGGTCTAACATGGCAAACATATAGCGGGGGCGATTGAGAGATAGAGGAAGACTTCTCCCTCTGAGCACTCCATAGATAGTGCTGAAAGTGCGCACCTGATCAGCGTGGAGGTCGAGAAGGGCCGAGGTCGGGCTCTACCAGTACTTAGACACACATGGTAATATTGGAAAAAGCAGTGGCTTGTTCTGAACAAGTGCTCAAAAATTTGCCAATTTTTGCGAGCAGCAGACCAGTGCAAAACCTCAGGGACAAGGCAGGAGATGTGCAGCCATTTAGGGGTAATAGTAGTGGTACCAGGGGGAGTAACAGCTTCAGTACAGTATGTAACATGATGAGCAGGTAGACCGCAACAGTACCACCACTGGCCCAGCTTTAAATACCCACTGTCAGAAATAGCAGATGTATTAATTGTCATCAGACGGCAATGTGTAGAAATCCTCATGGATTCATATGCCTGATTCATTTTGGCACTGGTTATGTTTTGGCCACTTGAGCAGGAAAAATGTCATACTTGCTATTTGAATAATCTTTCTAGTCTCTAGAATCATATTCAAACTTGGCATACATGAACTTAGTTTCTGGATATTGTTTGGGAAATACATGCGTTTTCTTTTTCATCTAATTAGAATAGTACAATAATAGATTTTTATTTGTTTAAATGTATGATTATAATTATGTTAATGACATGAGACTGTTCCTGGATTATTTGTAAGTTCTCTCACCTATGGTATATATTTCACACTAAAGGTTAATGAATGAACATACTTAGGAGAGACTGAAGCAGGTGACTTACAGTTGCAAGAAAAAGTATGTGAACCCTTTGGAATGATATAGATTTCTTCACAAATTGGTCATAAAGTCACAACAATAGACAATCACAGTCTGCTTAAACTAATAACACACAAATAATTAAATGTTACCATGTTTTTATTGAACACACCATGTAAACATTCACAGTGCAGGTGGAAAAAGTATGTGAACCCTTGGATTTAATAACTGGTTGAACCTCCCTTGGCAGCAATAACTTCAACCAACCGTTTCCTGTAGTTGCAGATCAGACGTGCACAACGGTCAGGAGTAATTCTTGACTATTCCTCTTTACAGAACTGTTTCAGTAAAGCAATATTCTTGGGATGTCTGGTGTGAATCGCTTTCTTGAGGTCATGCCAGTGCATCTCAATCGGGTTGAGGTCAGGACTCTGACTGGGCCACTGCAGAAGGTGTATTTTCTTCTGTTTAAGGCATTCTGTTGATTTACTTCTATGCTTTGGGTCGTTGTCCTGTTGCAACACCCATCTTCTGTTGAGCTTCAGCTGGACAGATGGCCTTAAGTTCTTCTGCAAAATGTCTAGATAAACTTGGGAATTCATCTTTCCTTCGATGAAAGCAATCCGTGCAGGCCCTGCCGCAGCAACGCAGCCCCAAACCATGATGCCCCCACCACCATATCTCACAGTTGGGATGAGGTTGTTGTTTTTTTTTGTTTTTGTTTTTTGTTTTCAAAGCATACTTTATTGAGCAAAGTAGTAAAATACAGTATATGAGTGTTGGAGGGAAGACAAGCCTCCACACTTCTACATAATAAAAAACAACATAGTATAAACTGCAGGTGAGACATTGCAATGCAAATAAGGCAGATATATCCAAAATATAGATCACATAATAAGTATGCGGTGGTTTACTTTGAAAGGTGGTCACCTATTATTACCACTACAAGGGGTCCCTGTGTATCGCAGTATTTCACATCCGAGACAGGTTAAGAAGAAAGATGTCGAAGAGGGGGGGGGGTCTTATCTGCTTGTGGGTATGAAGTAACGTGGAGAGAGTGAGATCGAAAAATCCAAATGCGTGTGACTGGTTCACATATGTGTATTATCTGAGACAAAATTAATTGGCTAAGACCTTCTGGTAACCTCTAAATGAATTCCATCTGTCCCAAGTCTTCAGAAATTTGTCGTGCGATCTAAGTTCCCAGGAAGATAGTTCTTCTAATCTATAGATCTGATCAATCCTCTGTAACCATTGTTCCATTGAGGGAACGTCGGAGGATAGCCACATTAGAGGGATCAGTAATTTAGCAGCATTTATTAGGTGCTTAAACAGCGGCAGTTTAGGTGGTGAAGGGTCTCGTGGAAAAAGCTTTAGGAGAGCCACTTCAGGAGATGTATTAATATCAGAACCACATATTTCATTGCTAGTTTGGAAAACTTTTCCCCACCATGCTAACAGTAATGGACACGACCACCATATATGAAAGAAGGTGCCTCTCTGAATCAGGCATCTCCAGCAGTTGTCAGAGGCCGTAGCTGAATACAAACATGTTTTGTCAGGGGTTTTATACCACCTTGTGATAATTTTATAGTTATTCTCCTGAATTTTGACACATCTCGAGGCCTTATGTGTGATGTTAAAAATAGTAATGGTATCAACCAGGGCTAAGCAATTATCCAAATCCTTTTCCCACAACCTAATAAAAGCCGGTGTTAAGGCGAAAGGGGAAGTCCTCAATCTTTTATACCACTGTGAGATCATCTTTTGAGGCGGGGGATTCTGAGTGATTATGTGCTCAAACCAGGTTATGGGCCGTAGCAGGGTATGTAGATGAAACAAAAAAAGATGGTAGGACAGCACCACTTACTTGAATGATTTCAAGGGGCTTTGCGGCGGTGCTTGTGACGTCAGGTCTCGGCCTCAGAGACCCCACAAATACGGGAAAAAATGAAGAAGGTCACGGCACTCCAAAAGCAATTCAGTGTTCTTTAATACACCACAGATTCAGCAGCAACGTTTCGACAACAGTCTTTTTCAAGCTACAAACATGTTCACAAGTGACTCATAATATATAAGGGTACTAATTCATACCAATTACTCAGTGGATGTGCTCCAACACTAATCCCACCCTCTCTCAGGTACAAACAATCATATAGTTAATTAATCTCATCAACCACCGTGCATATTAATATAAGGCTTACCAGGCGTTCATATAAGGGGCTGTTACTCCGCATTGTGTCCATGGTGTGCGGCGTCTTCCGCATACAACTGCGGCTGCGCGAGTATTCGAACGGGATTCTCATGTATCACATCGTCAACTGAACAGTCACATGACCAGTGACGCTATTCTCAGTCATCTGACTGATGACGCGTCAAGGCGTCTAGTCGCTGTCATGGTGACCGCAGGTCCTGCAGAGGAAATGTATCCTTCCGTGTGGAGCTTTTCTTTTAGTATTATTTCAAATGCATGTAGCAAATTGTAAAGACGCCGGTCACCACGGACACAATATCAGAGAAATAACATCATTTGATAACAATAGAGATTTGTTTAACAGTGACATAGGAACCAATCACAGCAGGATATCTCAAAAACAAAGTCATATCTATATTACGGTTCAGTACCTAACTGGGTATACGAAAGGCGGAGATGTATAGCATCACACACAAATATGGCCAAAACAAAAAGATCCTTCTAAAAAAGCTCGGGGCTGTTCAAAAGCTGCGGTCCTCCTAACGCTCATTTACAAGAGAATGTGTTCAAAAGTGGCAAGAGTGGCATATAGGGTGAAATCCCGTGCTTTGCACGGTACAGAGTACTCAAACCCACCCAAAGGCTTATACCCAGGGGTGTAGCGGTATGACATACTCAAGACATGCTCAACAATATTATTGGACAAGGGATATTAGGGCCACAACCATCGTCCCCCTCTGTCAAAAGAGAGACCACCGATGTGTGCCCTTGCCTGGTCTGGGCCCCACCGCCAGGTGGAGAACCCCTACCACGCTTACCCCCATAGTCTCCTATATATATAGAAAATTCTTTTTATGATATTCCAGTAAGCAACACCCTATGCCACCGACCATCGAAATAGTCTGCCTGCACAGATCAGCTCCCGAGATAAGTAATATAGGATTTATTCAAGCTACCCGTCAAATATGTGGTGCACATCCGCCACACATATCCAGTCAATGGAATACAACCTGATGCACAATTCGTGCGATAGTATAATAAACCTGCTGGGCGGCTCCTAGGTCACTGCTCCCATCTCTCGCCCATATCCCGCATGGATGCCTTATCTATTGGTGATAAACAAAAAAAGTACAACAGGAAGAATGAAATTTATAAATAATCTCAAATCAATATTGGGTACTATTACTTACTACATATAAAAACCCTTCTTTTCACATCCCATATGTCGAGTCAGAAGAGGGAACCCACCTTGAACTCCCGATTGAGTCCCTTGGGCTCAATGGTGTCCAGTTCAAAGATCCATCTGAGTTCCAGACGTTTTAATAGTCGTTCCCGATCACCACCTCTCCGTGGCGCGGGGACACCATCAATGATCCTGAACCTCAATTGTGCAACGCTGTGTTTATATCTGTAAAAATGTTCCGGGACCGGAAGTTCACTTTCCAAATTTCCAGAAGTATTCTCCATCTTTGTAAACAATTTCCGGATGGAGTACCTATGCTGGTTAATCCTTAATTTGCGATATGTAGGCCTGTAGAAAATGGAGACCTAAAAAGCTTGAACCAGAGACTTTCAGGAGATCCCTCAAATCCTTCATGGAGAGTAATTGGCCATCTCTGTAGAAGTCCACCAATCTCACTGAAAACCTACTAATTTCAGTGGGGAGGCTATCCCTTAGGGCTTGTGGGGCCAAGTGACATACATCAGCTACGGTTAGGATAGGTGACGGTAGTGGTGAATTTAAGGGGGTGTTTTGCAGGGAGTACCAGGCTTATAGGGTAGCTTTCATGGTAGGGGAAAAGTTAGGGTGTGTAGGTATCTGGGTCATACGACCTAAGAGGGTCGCTTTAAAAGAAGTCCCCAGTAAGGAGTCTTCCATCGAGACCCAGGATTTGTGTTCAGGGGCCACTAGCCAGTCTACTGCTCTAGTAAGCAGGATAGCTTGACCATATAAATCCGGGTCTGGCAACGATATACCTCCTCTCTCTCTCGGGTAGGACAGTAGTTTATATGACAACCTAGCCTTTTTTTTGTTCCATATGAAGGATCTAAACATAGATTTGAGCTTTGAGTAGTAAGTGGAGGGAACTGGGATGGGCAGTGTCTGTTGACGATAGGTAAGTTTAGGAAGAATAAGCAAGAGTAAAATATTTTTCCTTCTGAACCATGAGAGCGTAGGAACATCCAGGGAATTTATATCTTCAGTCAGCTTATTCTGGAGAGGGATGTAATTTAGGTTAAAAAGATGGCTAGGGTCTGCACTTATTTTTACCCCTAAATAGGTTAAATAGGGGGAAGACCAATTAAAAGGCGAACAAGCTTCTAAGTGAGACTTAACTGAGTTTTTAATGCCAGTGGAAATTATCAGTGATTTATTGTGATTGACTTTGAAGTCAGAGAGTGATCCATAAACTTCCAGATGGCCATAAATCTTAGGGAGAGCCACTTTGGGGTTACTAATTATCAAAAGTATGTCATCCGCGAAGGCGGCAACTTTATGCTGTTGGTCCCCAAGTGCTATTCCCTGGATATCCCTATCCATCCGAATGGTCTGAAGAAGAGGTTCAAGGGCAAGGACAAATAATAAGAGGGAGAGGGGGCAGCCCTGGCGAGTGCCATTTCGTATTGTAAAGGGGTCTGACAGAGTGTCATTAACCCTAACTGAGGCAGAAGCCTGTGAGTACATAGCTTCTATGGCACTGATGAAAGAGGGGGGAATGTTTCAAGCGCGCAACGCTGAGTACATAAAAGACCATTTGACTCTGTCAAATGCCTTCTCCGCGTCTGTGCTAAGAAGTAGAGTTGAGCGAACACCTGGATGTTCGGGTTCGAGAAGTTCGGCCGAACATCCCGGAAATGTTCGGGTTCGGGATCCGAACCCGATCCGAACTTCGTCCCGAACCCGAACCCCATTGAAGTCAATGGGGACCCGAACTTTTCGGCACTAAAAAGGCTGTAAAACAGCCCAGGAAAGAGCTAGAGGGCTGCAAAAGGCAGCAACATGTAGGTAAATCCCCTGCAAACAAATGTGGATAGGGAAATGAATTAAAATAAAAATTAAATAAATAAAAATTAACCAAAATCAATTGGAGAGAGGTTCCATAGCAGAGAATCTGGCTTCCCGTCACCCACCACTGGAACAATTCTAGTAAGAAGCAGGGCGGCAATACCAGAGGGTTAGACGGATCGTTAGTGATAGGGATATGTGTCAAACAAGATTAGACGATATGACCAATAAATTTAGAGAGCGAGGCTACCCCCCTGATCTATTGAAAATACAGCGTAATAAAGCTGAGATTACACCACCAGATAGAACTAAGAAAGAAACAAGGATCCCCTTAGTGATTAAATACCATCCCTGGTCCCAGCGCCTTAGGACTATTGTTAATCAACATTGGCACATATTATCTAAGTCCTATCCACGGATAGGAGAGTTCCAGAGGCCACCCATGATATGCTATAAACGGGCAGAAAATATTAGGGATAAAATAGTCCGGGCGGATGTGGGAAGTAATAAAATAGAAAGAGGACAGAGTACTTTATCTACACCTAGACGGGGCACTTTTCCTTGTTTAAACTGTGTCAATTGTTCCAGCGTTATAAAGGGTTCATGTTTCTCCCACCCTCACTCAGGTGAAAATATTCCAATAAGGGGCACGTTCACTTGTGATAGTAGATTTGTGGTTTACATTCTTAAATGTCCATGTGGATTACTATATGTGGGGGAAACCTCAATGAGAATGAAGGACAGACTAAGTAAACACAAATCTACTATCCGTAAACAGAATTTATTACTCCCAATACCCCTTCATTTTTATGATAAAAAACACAACATCTCGCAGTTGAGGTATCAGATTATTGAAGGTGTATCATTACCCCGTCGAGGGGGTGACAGAAATAAATTGTTATTGAAAAGGGAGGCTTACTGGATCCATCGTCTTCAGACAATGGAGCCCAGGGGCCTCAATCGTGAGTACAATGTGTCCTGCTTCCTATAAGGCATTCGGCCTTATGCAATCTGATAAATATATTTCTTTTTTTCTTCAGCGTGATTAATCACTGCAAGAATGGACTATGTGACTGAAAATCTTCGCCAGTATAGAGTGGATATGTTTTTTGCGAATTTTCAATTGCGAATTTTCAGTTGCGAATTTTTAGTTGCGAATTTTCAATTGCGAATTTTCAATTTTCAATTGCGAATTTTCAGTTGCGAATTTTCAATTGCGAATTTTTCAATGCAAATTTTTCATTGCGATTATTTGATATGCGAATTTTATTTAATGAGGGAGGCAGAGCTTCTTTGATGATGTCAGTTCCTTTGTGTTTCATTTATGTATAAATAGCTGGAGTGTAAGATGTTTTATGCAGTCTGATGAAAGCACATCTGTGCTGAAACGCGTCACTATGCCATTTTGAATATGTGACTGAATAAATCTACATTGTGATCTACATCAGCGAAGTGCCGGTCCTTTCCTTTGAAACCACCACTGGAACAGTCCATTCTCAGATATTTAGGCCCCGGCACCCAGGCAGAGGAGAGAGGTCCCGTAACAGAGAATCTGTCTTCATGTCAGCAGAGAATTAGTCTGCATGTCATAGCAGAGAATGAGGCTTCACGTCAGCCACCACTGCAACAGTCCATTGGCATATATTTAGGCCCAGCACCCAGGCAGAGGAGGGAGGTCCCGTAACAGAGAATCTGTCTTCATGTCAGCAGAGAATTAGTCTGCATGTCATAGCAGAGAATGAGGCTTCACGTCAGCCACCACTGCAACAGTCCATTGGCATATATTTAGGCCCAGCACACACACAGGCAGAGGAGAGAGGTCCCGTAACAGAGAATCTGGCTTCATGTCAGCAGAGAATCAGTCTGCATGTCATAGCAGAGAATGAGGCTTCACGTCAGCCACCACTGCAACAGTCCATTGGCATATATTTAGGCCCAGCACACACACAGGCAGAGGAGAGAGGTCCCGTAACAGAGGATCTGGCTTCATGTCAGCAGAGAATCAGTCTGCATGTCATAGCAGAGAATCAGGCTTCACGTCAGCCACCACTGCAACAGTCCATTGTCATAAATTTAGGCCCAGCACCCAGGCAGAGGAGAGAGGTCCCGTAACAGACAATCTGGCTTCATGTCAGCAGAGAATTAGTCTGCATGTCATAGCAGAGAATGAGGCTTCACGTCAGCCACCACTGCAACAGTCCATTGGCATATATTTAGGCCTAGTACACAGGCAGAGGAGAGAGGTCCCGTAACAGACAATCTGGCTTCATGTCAGCAGAGAATCAGTCTGCATGTCATAGCAGAGAATGAGGCTTCACGTCAGCCACCACTGCAACAGTCCATTGGCATATATTTAGGCCCAGCACACACAGGCAGAGGAGAGAGGTCCCGTAACAGAGGATCTGGCTTCATGTCAGCAGAGAATCAGTCTGCATGTCATAGCAGAGAATCAGGCTTCACGTCAGCCACCACTGCAACAGTCCATTGTCATAAATTTAGGCCCAGCACCCAGGCAGAGGAGAGAGGTCCCGTAACAGACAATCTGGCTTCATGTCAGCAGAGAATTAGTCTGCATGTCATAGCAGAGAATGAGGCTTCACGTCAGCCACCACTGCAACAGTCCATTGGCATATATTTAGGCCTAGCACACAGGCAGAGGAGAGAGGTCCCGTAACAGACAATCTGGCTTCATGTCAGCAGAGAATCAGTCTGCATGTCATAGCAGAGAATGAGGCTTCACGTCACCCACCACTGCAACAGTCCATTGGCATATATTTAGGCCTAGCACACAGGCAGAGCAGAGAGGTCCCGTAACAGACAATCTGGCTTCATGACAGCAGAGAATCAGTCTGCATGTCATAGCAGAGAATGAGGCTTCACGTCACCCACCACTGCAACAGTCCATTGGCATATATTTAGGCCTAGCACACAGGCAGAGGAGAGGTTCATTCAACTTTGGGTAGCCTCGCAATATAATGGTAAAATGAAAATAAAAATAGGATTGAATGAGGAAGTGCCCTGGAGTCCAATAATATATGGTTATGGGGAGGTAGTTAATGTCTAATCTGGACAAGGGACGGACAGGTCCTGTGGGATCTATGCCTGGTTCATTTTTATGAACGTCAGCTTGTCCACATTGGCTGTAGACAGGCGGCTGCGTTTGTCTGTAATGACGCCCCCTGCCGTGCTGAATACACGTTCAGACAAAACGCTGGCTGCCGGGCAGGCCAGCACCTCCAAGGCATAAAAGGCTAGCTCTGGCCACGTGGACAATTTAGAGACCCAGAAGTTGAATGGGGCCGAACCATCAGTCAGTACGTGGAGGGGTGTGCACACGTACTGTTCCACCATGTTAGTGAAATGTTGCCTCCTGCTAACACGTTGCGTATCAGGTGGTGGTGCAGTTAGCTGTGGCGTGTTGACAAAAGTTTTCCACATCTCTGCCATGCTAACCCTGCCCTCAGAGGAGCTGGCCGTGACACAGCTGCCTTGGCGACCTCTTGCTCCTCCTCTGCCTTGGCCTTGGGCTTCCACTTGTTCCCCTGTGACATTTGGGAATGCTCTCAGTAGCGCGTCTACCAACGTGCGCTTGTACTCGCGCATCTTCCTATCACGCTCCAGTGCAGGAAGTAAGGTGGGCACATTGTCTTTGTAGCGTGGATCCAGCAGGGTGGCAACCCAGTAGTCCGCACAGGTTAAAATGTGGGCAACTCTGCTGTCGTTGCGCAGGCACTGCAGCATGTAGTCGCTCATGTGTGCCAGGCTGCCCAGGGGTAAGGACAAGCTGTCCTCTGTGGGAGGCGTATCGTCATCGTCCTGCCTTTCCCCCCAGCCACGCACCAGTGATGGACCCGAGCTGCGTTGGGTGCCACCCCGCTGTGACCATGCTTCATCCTCATCCTCCTCCACCTCCTCCTCATCCTCGTCCTCCTCGTCCTCCAGTAGTGGGCCCTGGCTGGCCACATTTGTACCTGGCCTCTGCTGTTGCCAAAAACCTCCCTCTGAGTCACTTCGAAGAGACTGGCCTGAAAGTGCTAAAAATGACCCCTCTTCCTCCTCCTCCTCCTCCTCCTCCTGGGCCACCTCCTCTTCCATCATCGCCCTAAGTGTTTTCTCAAGGAGACATAGAAGTGGTATTGTAACGCTGATAACGGTGTCATCGCCACTGGCCATGTTGGTGGAGTACTCGAAACAGCGCAACAGGGCACACAGGTCTCGCATGGAGGCCCAGTCATTGGTGGTGAAGTGGTGCTGTTCTGTAGTGCGACTGACCCGTGCGTGCTGCAGCTGAAACTCCACTATGGCCTGCTGCTGCTCGCACAGTCTGTCCAGCATGTGCAAGGTGGAGTTCCACCTGGTGGGCACGTCGCATATGAGGCGGTGAGCGGGAAGGCCGAAGTTACGCTGTAGCGCAGACAGGCGAGCAGCAGCAGGATGTGAACGCCGGAAGCGCGAACAGACGGCCCGCACTTTATGCAGCAGCTCTGACATGTCGGGGTAGTTGTGAATGAACTTCTGCACCACCAAATTCAGCACATGCGCCAAGCAAGGGATGTGCGTCAAATTGGCTAGTCCCAGAGCTGCAACGAGATTTCGCCCATTATCACACACCACCAGGCCGGGCTTGAGGCTCACCGGCAGCAACCACTCGTCGGTCTGTTGTTCAATACCCCGCCACAACTCCTGTGCGGTGTGGGGCCTGTCCCCCAAACATATGAGTTTCAGAATGGCCTGCAGACGTTTACCCCGGGCTGTGCTGAAGTTGGTGGTGAAGGTGTGTGGCTGACTGGATGAGCAGGTGGAAGAAGAGGAGGAGGAAGCCGAGAAGGAGGAGGTGGCAACAGGAGGCAAAGAATGTTGCCCTGCGATCCTTGGCGGCGGAAGGACGTGCGCCAAACAGCTCTCCGCCTGGGGCCCAGCTGCCACTACATTTACCCAGTGTGCAGTTAGGGAGATATAGCGTCCCTGGCCGTGCTTACTGGTCCACGTATCTGTGGTTAGGTGGACCTTGCTACAGATGGCGTTGCGCAGTGCACACTTGATTTTATGGGATACTTGGTTGTGCAGGGAAGGCACGGCTCTCTTGGAGAAGTAGTGCCGGCTGGGAACAACATACTGTGGGACAGCAAGCGACATGAGCTGTTTGAAGCTGTCTGTGTCCACCAGCCTAAATGACAGCATTTCATAGGCCAGTAGTTTAGAAATGCTGGCATTCAGGGCCAGGGATCGAGGGTGGCTAGGTGGGAATTTACGCTTTCTATCAAATGTTTGTGAGATGGAGAGCTGAACGCTGGCGTGTGACATGGTTGAGACGCTTGGTGACGGAGGTGGTGGTGGTGGTGTTGGTGGTACATCCCCTGTTTGCTGGGCGGCAGGTGCCAACGTTCCTCCAGAGGCGGAGGAAGAGGCCGAGGCGGCAGCAGCAGAATAGGCCGAGGCGGCAGCAGCAGAAGAGGTAGCAGGGGGAGCCTGAGTGACTTCCTTGGTTTTAAGGTGTTTACTCCACTGCAGTTCATGCTTTGCATGCAGGTGCCTGGTCATGCAGGTTGTGCTCAGGTTCAGAACGTTAATGCCTCGCTTCAGGCTCTGATGGCACAGCGTGCAAACCACTCGGGTCTTGTCGTCAGCACATTGTTTGAAGAAGTGCCATGCCAGGGAACTCCTTGAAGCTGCCTTTGGGGTGCTCGGTCCCAGATGGCGGCGGTCAGTAGCAGGCGGAGTCTCTTGGCGGCGGGTGTTCTGCTTTTGCCCACTGCTCCCTCTTTTGCTACGCTGTTGGCTCGGTCTCACCACTGCCTCTTCCTCCGAACTGTGAAAGTCAGTGGCACGACCTTCATTCCATGTGGGGTCTAGGACCTCATCGTCCCCTGCATCGTCTTCCACCCAGTCTTGATCCCTGACCTCCTGTTCAGTCTGCACACTGCAGAAAGACGCAGCAGTTGGCACCTGTGTTTCGTCATCATCAGAGACATGCTGAGGTGGTATTCCCATGTCCTCATCATCAGGAAACATAAGTGGTTGTGCGTCAGTGCATTCTATGTCTTTCACCGCTGGGGAAGGGCTAGGTGGATGCCCTTGGGAAACCCTGCCAGCGGAGTCTTCAAACAGCATAAGAGACTGCTGCATAACTTGAGGCTGAGACAGTTTCCCTGGTATGCATGGGGGTGATGTGACAGACTGATGGGGTTGGTTTTCAGGCGCCATCTGTGCGCTTTCTGCAGAAGACTGGGTGGGAGATAATGTGAACGTGCTGGATCCACTGTCGGCCACCCAATTGACTAATGCCTGTACCTCCTCAGGCCTTACCATCCTTAGAACGGCATTGGGCCCCACCATATATCGCTGTAAATTCTGGCGGCTACTGGGACCTGAGGTAGTTGGTACACTAGGACGTGTGGATGTGGCAGAACGGCCACGTCCTCTCCCAGCACCAGAGGGTCCACTAACACCACCACGACCATGTCCACGTCCGCGTCCCTTACTAGATGTTTTTCTCATTGTTATGGTTCACCACAACAACAAATATATTATTTGGCCCAATGTATTGTATTCAAATTCAGCGGGATATAAATTTGAGGCCTAGTATTTAGGCGCTGGGTGACCGGTATGGATTTAGTGACAGAATTAGACTTGGAAATGCACAGAAGCGTGTGTGTGTGAAGTTATTCTGAATGACCCAATGTGCACCTTGAATATTATATACCCTTTTAGGGATAGATTTCAAATAGCTCTGATATAGCAGAAACCACTAAATTATGAAATTGCTAAATTGGGAATTGTATTTCAACCCAGAACAAGAAATGTGCTTGAACGGACACTAAATAACTCGCCCAGCTACAGCACTAACGAGAGATTTAGCAGGATATAAATTTGAGGCCTAGTATTTAGGCGCTGGGTGACAGGTATGGGTTTAGTGACAGAATTAGACTTGGAAATACACAGTAGCGGGTGTGTGTGAAGTTATTCTGAATGACCCAATGTGCACCTTGAATATTATATACCCTTTTAGGGATAGATTTCAAATAGCTCTGATATAGCAGAAACCACTAAATTATGAAATTGCTAAATTGGGAATTGTATTTCAACCCAGAACAAGAAATGTGCTTGAACGGACACTAAATAACTCGCCCAGCTACAGCACTAACGAGAGATTTAGCAGGATATAAATTTGAGGCCTAGTATTTAGGCGCTGGGTGACAGGTATGGGTTTAGTGACAGAATTAGACTTGGAAATACACAGTAGCGGGTGTGTGTGAAGTTATTCTGAATGACCCAATGTGCACCTTGAATATTATATACCCTTTTAGGGATAGATTTCAAATAGCTCTGATATAGCAGAAACCACTAAATTATGAAATTGCTAAATTGGGAATTGTATTTCAACCCAGAACAAGAAATGTGCTTGAACGGACACTAAATAACTCGCCCAGCTACAGCACTAACGAGAGATTTAGCAGGATATAAATTTGAGGCCTAGTATTTAGGCGCTGGGTGACAGGTATGGGTTTAGTGACAGAATTAGACTTGGAAATGCACAGAAGCGTGTGTGTGTGAAGTTATTCTGAATGACCCAATGTGCACCTTGAATATTATATACCCTTTTAGGGATAGATTTCAAATAGCTCTGATATAGCAGAAACCACTAAATTATGAAATTGCTAAATTGGGAATTGTATTTCAACCCAGAACAAAAAATGTGCTTGACGGACACTAAATAACTTTCCCAGCCACAACAGGACAGCGTTAACGAGAGATTTAGCAGGATATAAATTTGAGGCCTAGTATTTAGGCGCTGGGTGACAGGTATGGGTTTAGTGACAGAATTAGACTTGGAAATACACAGTAGCGGGTGTGTGTGAAGTTATTCTGAATGACCCAATGTGCACCTTGAATATTATATACCCTTTTAGGGATAGATTTCAAATAGCTCTGATATAGCAGAAACCACTAAATTATGAAATTGCTAAATTGGGAATTGTATTTCAACCCAGAACAAGAAATGTGCTTGAACGGACACTAAATAACTCGCCCAGCTACAGCACTAACGAGAGATTTAGCAGGATATAAATTTGAGGCCTAGTATTTAGGCGCTGGGTGACAGGTATGGGTTTAGTGACAGAATTAGACTTGGAAATACACAGTAGCGGGTGTGTGTGAAGTTATTCTGAATGACCCAATGTGCACCTTGAATATTATATACCCTTTTAGGGATAGATTTCAAATAGCTCTGATATAGCAGAAACCACTAAATTATGAAATTGCTAAATTGGGAATTGTATTTCAACCCAGAACAAGAAATGTGCTTGAACGGACACTAAATAACTCGCCCAGCTACAGCACTAACGAGAGATTTAGCAGGATATAAATTTGAGGCCTAGTATTTAGGCGCTGGGTGACAGGTATGGGTTTAGTGACAGAATTAGACTTGGAAATGCACAGAAGCGTGTGTGTGTGAAGTTATTCTGAATGACCCAATGTGCACCTTGAATATTATATACCCTTTTAGGGATAGATTTCAAATAGCTCTGATATAGCAGAAACCACTAAATTATGAAATTGCTAAATTGGGAATTGTATTTCAACCCAGAACAAGAAATGTGCTTGAACGGACACTAAATAACTCGCCCAGCTACAGCACTAACGAGAGATTTAGCAGGATATAAATTTGAGGCCTAGTATTTAGGCGCTGGGTGACAGGTATGGGTTTAGTGACAGAATTAGACTTGGAAATACACAGTAGCGGGTGTGTGTGAAGTTATTCTGAATGACCCAATGTGCACCTTGAATATTATATACCCTTTTAGGGATAGATTTCAAATAGCTCTGATATAGCAGAAACCACTAAATTATGAAATTGCTAAATTGGGAATTGTATTTCAACCCAGAACAAGAAATGTGCTTGAACGGACACTAAATAACTCGCCCAGCTACAGCACTAACGAGAGATTTAGCAGGATATAAATTTGAGGCCTAGTATTTAGGCGCTGGGTGACAGGTATGGGTTTAGTGACAGAATTAGACTTGGAAATGCACAGAAGCGTGTGTGTGTGAAGTTATTCTGAATGACCCAATGTGCACCTTGAATATTATATACCCTTTTAGGGATAGATTTCAAATAGCTCTGATATAGCAGAAACCACTAAATTATGAAATTGCTAAATTGGGAATTGTATTTCAACCCAGAACAAGAAATGTGCTTGAACGGACACTAAATAACTCGCCCAGCTACAGCACTAACGAGAGATTTAGCAGGATATAAATTTGAGGCCTAGTATTTAGGCGCTGGGTGACAGGTATGGGTTTAGTGACAGAATTAGACTTGGAAATACACAGTAGCGGGTGTGTGTGAAGTTATTCTGAATGACCCAATGTGCACCTTGAATATTATATACCCTTTTAGGGATAGATTTCAAATAGCTCTGATATAGCAGAAACCACTAAATTATGAAATTGCTAAATTGGGAATTGTATTTCAACCCAGAACAAGAAATGTGCTTGAACGGACACTAAATAACTCGCCCAGCTACAGCACTAACGAGAGATTTAGCAGGATATAAATTTGAGGCCTAGTATTTAGGCGCTGGGTGACAGGTATGGGTTTAGTGACAGAATTAGACTTGGAAATACACAGTAGCGGGTGTGTGTGAAGTTATTCTGAATGACCCAATGTGCACCTTGAATATTATATACCCTTTTAGGGATAGATTTCAAATAGCTCTGATATAGCAGAAACCACTAAATTATGAAATTGCTAAATTGGGAATTGTATTTCAACCCAGAACAAGAAATGTGCTTGAACGGACACTAAATAACTCGCCCAGCTACAGCACTAACGAGAGATTTAGCAGGATATAAATTTGAGGCCTAGTATTTAGGCACTGGGTGACAGGTATGGGTTTAGTGACAGAATTAGACTTGGAAATACACAGTAGCGGGTGTGTGTGAAGTTATTCTGAATGACCCAATGTGCACCTTGAATATTATATACCCTTTTAGGGATAGATTTCAAATAGCTCTGATATAGCAGAAACCACTAAATTATGAAATTGCTAAATTGGGAATTGTATTTCAACCCAGAACAAGAAATGTGCTTGAACGGACACTAAATAACTCGCCCAGCTACAGCACTAACGAGAGATTTAGCAGGATATAAATTTGAGGCCTAGTATTTAGGCGCTGGGTGACAGGTATGGGTTTAGTGACAGAATTAGACTTAGAAATACACAGTAGCGGGTGTGTGTGAAGTTATTCTGAATGACCCAATGTGCACCTTGAATATTATATACCCTTTTAGGGATAGATTTCAAATAGCTCTGATATAGCAGAAACCACTAAATTATGAAATTGCTAAATTGGGAATTGTATTTCAACCCAGAACAAAAAATGTGCTTTGACGGACACTAAATAACTTTCCCAGCCACAACAGGACAGCGTTAACGAGAGATTTAGCAGGATATAAATTTGAGGCCTAGTATTTAGGCGCTGGGTGACAGGTATGGGTTTAGTGACAGAATTAGACTTAGAAATACACAGTAGCGGGTGTGTGTGAAGTTAATCTGAATGACCCAATGTGCACCTTGAATATTATATACCCTTTTAGGGATAGATTTCAAATAGCTCTGATATAGCAGAAACCACTAAATTATGAAATTGCTAAATTGGGAATTGTATTTCAACCCAGAACAAGAAATGTGCTTGAACGGACACTAAATAACTCGCCCAGCTACAGCACTAACGAGAGATTTAGCAGGATATAAATTTGAGGCCTAGTATTTAGGCGCTGGGTGACAGGTATGGGTTTAGTGACAGAATTAGACTTGGAAATACACAGTAGCGGGTGTGTGTGAAGTTATTCTGAATGACCCAATGTGCACCTTGAATATTATATACCCTTTTAGGGATAGATTTCAAATAGCTCTGATATAGCAGAAACCACTAAATTATGAAATTGCTAAATTGGGAATTGTATTTCAACCCAGAACAAAAAATGTGCTTTGACGGACACTAAATAACTTTCCCAGCCACAACAGGACAGCGTTAACGAGAGATTTAGCAGGATATAAATTTGAGGCCTAGTATTTAGGCGCTGGGTGACAGGTATGGGTTTAGTGACAGAATTAGACTTGGAAATACACAGTAGCGGGTGTGTGTGAAGTTATTCTGAATGACCCAATGTGCACCTTGAATATTATATACCCTTTTAGGGATAGATTTCAAATAGCTCTGATATAGCAGAAACCACTAAATTATGAAATTGCTAAATTGGGAATTGTATTTCAACCCAGAACAAGAAATGTGCTTGAACGGACACTAAATAACTCACCCAGCTACAGCACTAACGAGAGATTTAGCAGGATATAAATTTGAGGCCTAGTATTTAGGCGCTGGGTGACAGGTATGGGTTTAGTGACAGAATTAGACTTGGAAATACACAGTAGCGGGTGTGTGTGAAGTTATTCTGAATGACCCAATGTGCACCTTGAATATTATATACCCTTTTAGGGATAGATTTCAAATAGCTCTGATATAGCAGAAACCACTAAATTATGAAATTGCTAAATTGGGAATTGTATTTCAACCCAGAACAAGAAATGTGCTTGAACGGACACTAAATAACTCGCCCAGCTACAGCACTAAGGACAGATTTAGCTGGATATAAATTTGAGGAATAGTATTTAGGCGCTGGGTGACAGGTATGGGTTTAGTGACAGAATTAGACTTGGAAATACACAGTAGCGGGTGTGTGTGAAGTTATTCTGAATGTCCCTATGTGCACCTTCAATATGATCTACCCTTTTAGGGATAGATTTCAAATAGCTCTGATATAGCAGAAACCACTAAATTATGAAATTGCTAAATTGGGAATTGTATTTCAACCCAGAACAAGAAATGTGCTTGAACGGACACTAAATAACTCGCCCAGCTACAGCACTAAGGACAGATTTAGCTGGATATAAATTTGAGGCCTAGTATTTAGGCGCTGGGTGACAGGTATGGGTTTAGTGACAGAATTAGACTTGGAAATGCACAGTAGCGGGTGTGTGAAGTTATTCTGAATGACCCTATGTGCACCTTGAATATTATATACCCTTTTAGGGATAGATTTCAAATAGATCTGATACAGCAGAAACCACTAAATTTTTAAATTGCTAAATTGGGAATTGTATTTCAACCCAGAACAAAAAATGTGCTTTGACGGACACTAAATAACTTTCCCAGCCACAACAGGACAGCGGTAACGAGAGATTTAGCGGGATATAAATTTGAGGCCTAGTATTTAGGCGCTGGGTGACCGGTATGGATTTAGTGACAGAATTAGACTGGGATATGGCCAAAAAATAACCACACTATTGCTGGTTAAATGCACTTGGTGATGGGCGCAGCTTGCCCCTGATGTAGTATATGGCCAAAAAATGAACAGACTATTGCTGGTTAAATGCACTTGGTGTCACAGCTTGACCAACCACACTACTGAGGGTTAAATGCACTTGGTGACGGGCGCAGCTTGCCCCTGATTTAGTATATGGCCAAAAAATGAACAGACTATTGCTGGTTAAATGCACTTGGTGTGATAGCTTGACCAACCACACTACTGAGGGTTAAATGCACTTGGTGTGACAGCTTCACCCTGATGTAGGCTTTAGCCAAAAAACAACCACACCATTGAGGGTTAAATGCACTTGGTCGCAGCTTGTGCTGGCGCACCACAAGACACAAAATGGCCGCCGATCACCCCAGAAAAATGTGACTGACAAACGGTCTGGGCAGCCTAAAAACAGTGAGCAATTGAGGATCAGCAGCTCAATGATCCACAGCTGCAGATCGATCAGTTAATCAAGTCCTTTGGAGGAGTTAATCTGCCTAATCTCGCCCTACTGTCGCAGCCGCAACCTCTCCCTACGCTAATCAGAGCAGAGTGACGGGCGGCGCTATGTGACTCCAGCTTAAATAGAGGCTGGGTCACATGGTGCTCTGGCCAATCACAGCCATGCCAATAGTAGGCATGGCTGTGATGGCCTCTTGGGGCAAGTAGTATGACGCTTGTTGATTGGCTGCTTAGCAGCCTTTCAAAAAGCGCCAAGAAAGCGTCACAAAAGCGCGAAGAAAGCGACGAACACCGAACCCGAACCCGGACTTTTACGAAAATGTCCGGGTTCGGGTCCGTGTCACGGACACCCCAAAATTCGGTACGAACCCGAACTATACAGTTCGAGTTCGCTCATCCCTACTAAGAAGGACTAGGGGGAGGCTTTTCCTTTTGACATAGTGGATAATGTTAAGTATTCGTGCTGTATTCCCCTCTCTATGTTTCACAAAACCTACTTGATCTCTATGAATTAGTGAGGGGAGCAATTTCGCCAGTCTGTAAGCCAACATCTTGGCTAAAAATTTTAAATCTATATTGAGAAGGGAAATGGGCCTATAGTTGGGACATAAGGAGTGGTCTTTACCTTCTTTGGGAATTAACGTAATGTGGGCCTTGGTCATATCAGCAGATAGGGGAACACCTCGTAGGGAATCATTGTAAATTGGCAGGAGATGAGGGATCAATATCTCATGAAAGGATAAGTAGTAAGGTGTTGGGAGTCCATCTGGACCGGGGCATTTTCCTCTGGGGGAGTTTTTTATTGCATCTAAGATTTCATCATGAGAGAAAGGAGAGGCTAGGTGGATTTTATCTTGTTCCGTGATCATGGGGAGTGTCAGGTTCTCCAGATATGAACCAAAGAGTGTCAATGAGTCTGTGACACCCGAGAGAGAGCGCGAGGAATCGAGGTTGTAAAGGGATTGGTAGTAGTCCCTAAACAATGAGGCAATTTTGTTTGACTCAAAAGTTAGCCCGCCTTCTGGGGTTTTCAGTTTGTGTATATAGTTATTTGATTTCCTACTCTTGAGCCTAGACATCATGTAACGGGAGGCTTTGTTCCCATGAGCGAACATTTTGTATTGGGAATGTAAAAAGAGTTTAGCTGATGCCATATTTAAAAGATTTTTGAGAGAGGCTCTACATACGGATAATTCTTGTAAGTGAGCTTCCAGCAGAGATCTTTTGTGAGCACTTTCCAAGGAACTGATTTTGGCATATAGGGAATCTATCTGTTTTTGCCTTTCTTTTTTAAGATGAGCCCCCAAACTGATACAGTGGCCTCTAATGAACGCTTTGTGGGCGTCCCAAATAGTCTGTGGAGAAACCTCAGGGGTACAATTAATATCAAAGTATTCTTCTAGAAGGTGTTGTAGTTTAGCTCTGCTATATTGAGCACCTATGAGCATTTCATTAAATCGCCAATGGCTAGTGGGTTTATGGGTAAGAGGAGGCTTTATGTAAAGGTATATGGGGGCATGATCCGAGAGGATAATGGACCCAATATCTGCTTCGGAGAAGAGCTGGAGATGCTCCTTTGAAATAAACAGATAGTCTAGACGGTGATAAGACTTATGCATTGGTGAGAAAAAAGTATAGTCCTGGGAATCTGGGTGAATAGTTCGTCAGACATCAATTAAGTGAGCCTTTGACAGTGTCCGAATAAGGGAACGAATGCCTTTTTGGGATTGGACAGATTTATGGCAGGAAGAATCTATAAAGGGGTTATGGACAAGATTTAAGTCCCCTCCCATCACCGTAACACCTTCTCTAAAGGATTCCAATTTCGCTAATAAAGATCTAAGCCAGGGAATTTGACGGCTATTCGGGGCATAGACATTCACGAAAGTGTACAGATGTTGACCTATCTTCCCTTTAATCATTATGAAACGACCCTCTGGGTCACACAACTGATCGTTCAGAATAAAAGGTACCTTGCTCTGAAACCCAATGCTTACTCCTTTGGAGTTAGATGTAGGAGAACCGCAGTGATACCAGTTAGAGAAATATTAATATGATAAATTTGGGACGTGTTGGGACTTAAAGTGGGTCTCCTGTAGGAAAACAATGTTTGCTTTATCTTTTCTCAAAATTCCGAAGATTTGGCTCCGCTTAGAAGGCGAATTGCAACCCTTTACATTATAGGAGCCAATTTTAAGAGCCATCATGGGAATAGAGAGGAAAGGCAAAATACTGAAACATGCATGTCTGGATAACAGTCAAAAAGAAAATTTGAGCATAATACTTAATAGTTGGGTGACCTAACAGGAGAAAAAATTGAAGTCTAGATGACGGGGCGACCTGTCTCGGATGGATAGTGCTCCTCACAATGAGAGACCTGCGAAAACAGTCAAAAAATATATTTAGAACAAACAAAAGAAAAATAGGAACTACATATGGGTCCTGAGGGACTTTAATGAAGGGGGGGAATGGCATTCGCCTATTTTGGACCAGGCGTTTAAGGTCAAATATATCCAGTCGTTCGATCAATGAGTTGACTAATATATATGATAGAGGGCAGTGGCTATCGAGGTAAAGGCCTGAAGGGTCTAAGTCTCGGATTGCGGGAAAGGGGGAGACCAAGGGTCGCTGAATACATATATTATATATTATATCCAAGTTCCCAAATTGCCATCTGATAACTGAACCACCTAGGGGAATGCGCAACCGAGAATTAGTCCCAAGACATTCACAGTGACCTCTTACAATATAGTGACAGCTACACACTAAATTATCGCATAAATATAAGCGCCCTACTCCAGTGTGTAGACGAGACCATCCTTCTGGGTCCTCGAATCGCAAGGTAGCTCTGGGACTCTGATACCCAACTGTAGATTCGAGTGTCGACTATACATTAAGCCATGGCCCACCTAACAGGTCCCGGGACAATGTATAGTCAAGAACATCACCAGGGGTATCTGAGTATATGAATAGCCCGGAGGAGCTGAATACATAATATGTTCTACTATAGACGGTTGCGCAATAAATCATCGCAGAAAAAAGAAGGGTTGAGTCAGTGCATACAGCAGTCTCTGAGGTAGCCCATGATCTGTATTAAATAATCAATGCTGAATAACACCAGAGTATACCACCAGCAAAATCGTATGTTGAGCATAAGCCGGTGCTGCGAAGCATACTTTGAGGTCGGAGATGTCCGACTGTATCATGCGGATATAGAGAATAATCGGACTACATTGATGAGCGTGACGGCAAATAAATCGCGTCTCAACTAACAGAAGACGCCGAGTGAAACCGTAACTAAACAGTATACAATATTCAGCTAAATACATCGGTTACAGGATGGACATAGACTCAAATACGCCATATCTCGTCCAGTAAGACTTTAGGAAAATCTCAACATGCGGTTCAGTTAAAGGCCTCAACTAATCGCAACATGCAAAATGTAAGTTAAGGTAAACTTGAGGGTCACGATAAAGTGTCCCAGGTGTCGGGCACAGAAATTCAGAGAAAGTAATAGAAAAGCATTACAATGAGGAAGACTAGAGGTATAACAGAGACAAACTATGGGAGGCAGGGGTAAAGGTGAGAGGAGAGAAGATAGAATGACTGATACTCATCCGATGCGAAGATGACTGCTAAGAGGCATAAAGTCTCATTCTCAGAAGACGTCGGTTGCGATGCGCCTCGGGGTAAGAGGGTGTTTTTTCTTCTTCTCTTTTTGTCTTTGTGCTTTAGGGGTACCTTTCATCTCGAACGGTACCACCTTGGGAAGTTTCGGAAATGCAGTAATGTCCTGGATAGCGTCCCAATCTTCAATGTACAGGGGGTTTATATCCAGCAGATCGAATGCAGGGCCTAAGTCCAGATGCGACTTGATGGTAATCCTCCTGCCTTGATGCGAAAGGGACAGACCGAACGGGAACTGCCATCAGTACAGAATTATATCTCTGAGGGGTTAGTAGACTTGCGGTTTTGGGCGCAATGCCCTATGAGCTCTCTCGATCGTAATAGAAGCAGAGCGGTCCGGGCCCAATAATTCTTCGCATATCTTCTTCACTATGGCGGAGGAGTCTTGTGCGGATTCTGTCTCTGGAACTCCTCGGAATCTAAGATTATTTCTTCTCCCACGATTCTCTTGGTCTTCTAGGGCGCTGAACGCCACATTGAGGTGCGTTTGGCATTTTTGAAGGCTGAGGGCTGTTGCCGCTTGGAAATCTAGGATTGCGGCCTGGTTGTTCTCTAGGGCTTCCACTCTGCCGCCAATATGTCTAACATCTTGCCTCATAGAGGAGAGTTCGCTGACAAGCGGTTCCATAGCCCTTTGTAGAGCAGAGTCCAGGTATTTTCTGGAAATCGGGAGGTGTTTGCGATGCCTTGAATCTTCAGCGTCGCTGCAGTCAGCTTGTATCTCGGCCTCGCACTCCTCTGTCTCTCTGCTTGGCTCCGGCGCCATTTTAGCTTCCCTCGAGGCATGTACCACTACAGCTTTTTTAATGAACTTATCCATGTCGCCACAGTTCGACTGGTGCTTGGGAGGAAGGGATGAGTCTCCTGTTCGTTGCTGGCCAATCTTGCCCATATTTCAGGTCGAAAAACTGACAGTAGCTGATGAAAAGCCGGGTCTGAGCATTAGAGCTCAAGTGCACACGTCCATTCAGGTCTGCCACTAGCTCCGCCCCACCCTGGGATGAGGTTTTGATGTTGGTGTGCTGTGCCTCTTTATGTGCACACATAGTGTTGTGTGTTTCTTCCAAACAACTCAACTTTGGTTTCATCTGTCCACATAATATTTTGCCAGTACTGCTGTGGAACATCCAGGTGCTCTTGTGCAAACTGTAAACATGCAGCAATATTTTTTTGGTACAGCAGTGGCTTCTGCTGGGGTATCCTCCCATGTAATCCATTCTTGTTTAGTGTTTTACGTATTGTAGATTCGCTAACAGGGATGTTAGCATATGCCAGAGACTTTTGTAAGTCTTTAGCTGACACTCTAGGATTCTTCTTCACCTCATTGAGCAGACTGCACTGTGCTCTTGCAGTCATTTTTACAGGACGGCCACTCCTAGTGAGAGTAGCAGCAGTGCTGAACTTTCTCTATTTATAGACAATTTGTCTTACCGTGGACTGATGAACAGCAAGGCTTTTGCGGATACTTTTATAACCCATTCCAGCTTTATTCAAATCAACAATTCTTAATTGTAGGTCTTCTGAGAGCTGTTTTGTGTGAGGCATCATTCACATCAGGCAATGCTTCTTCTGAAAAGCAAACCCAGAACTGGTGTGTGTTTTTTATAGGACACGGCAGTTGTAACCGACACCTCCAGTCTCATCTCATTGATTGGACTCCAGTTGGCTGACACCTCACTCCAATTAGCTCTTGGAGATGTCATTAGTCTAGGGGTTCACATACTTTTTCCACCTGCACTGTGACTGTTTACATGGTGTGTTCAATAAAAACATGGTAACATTTAATTCTTTGTGTGTTATTAGTTTAAGCAGACTGTGATTGTCTATTGTTGTGGCTTAGATGAAGATCAGATCACATTTTATGATCAATTTGTGAAGAAATCCATATCATTCCAAAGGGTTCACATACTTTTTCTTGCAACTGTACATATACAATTAATTGCTGCCTTGTGTATTCAGAGGAGTGTCTGTCATGTACAGGGAGTGCAGAATTATTAGGCAAATGAGTATTTTGACCACATCATCCTCTTTATGCATGTTGTCTTACTCCAAGCTGTATAGGCTCGAAAGCCTACTACCAATTAAGCATATTAAGTGATGTGCATCTCTGTAATGAGAAGGGGTGTGGTCTAATGACATCAACACCCTATATCAGGTGTGCATAATTATTAGGCAACTTCCTTTCCTTTGGCAAAATGGGTCAAAAGAAGGACTTGACAGGCTCAGAAAAGTCAAAAATAGTGAGATATCTTGCAGAGGGATGCAGCACTCTTAAAATTGCAAAGCTTCTGAAGCGTGATCATTGAACAATCAAGCGTTTCATTAAAAATAGTCAACAGGGTCGCAAGAAGCGTGTGGAAAAACCAAGGCGCAAAATAACTGCCCATGAACTGAGAAAAGTCAAGCATGCAGCTGCCAAGATGCCACTTGCCACCAGTTTGGCCATATTTCAGAGCTGCAACATCACTGGAGTGCCCAAAAGCACAAGGTGTGCAATACTCAGAGACATGGCCAAGGTAAGAAAGGCTGAAAGACGACCGCCACTGAACAAGACACACAAGCTGAAACGTCAAGACTGGGCCAAGAAATATCTCAAGACTGATTTTTCTAAGGTTTTATGGACTGATAAAATGAGAGTGAGTCTTGATGGGCCAGATGGATGGGCCCGTGGCTGGATTGGTAAAGGGCAGAGAGCTCCAGTCCGACTCAGACGCCAGCAAGGTGGAGGTGGAGTACTGGTTTGGGCTGGTATCATCAAAGATGAGCTTGTGGGGCCTTTTCGGGTTGAGGATGGAGTCAAGCTCAACTCCCAGTCCTACTGCCAGTTTCTGGAAGACACCTTCTTCAAGCAGTGGTACAGGAAGAAGTCTGCATCCTTCAAGAAAAACATGATTTCCATGCAGGACAATGCACCATCACACGCATCCAAGTACTCCACAGCGTGGCTGGCAAGAAAGGGTATAAAAGAAGAAAATCTAATGACATGGCCTCCTTGTTCACCTGATCTGAACCCCATTGAGAACCTGTGGTCCATCATCAAATGTGAGATTTACAAGGAGGGAAAACAGTACACCTCTCTGAACAGTGTCTGGGAGGCTGTGGTTGCTGCTGCACGCAATGTTGATGGTGAACAGATCAAAACTCTGACAGAATCCATCAATGGCAGGCTTTTGAGTGTCCTTGCAAAGAAAGGTGGCTATATTGGTCATTGATTTGTTTTTGTTTTGTTTTTGAATGTCAGAAATGTATATTTGTGAATGTTGAGATGTTATATTGGTTTCACTGGTAAAAATAAATAATTGAAATGGGTATATATTTGTTTTTTGTTAAGTTGCCTAATAATTATGCACAGTAATAGTCACCTGCACACACAGATATCCCCCTAAAATAGCTAAAACTTAAAACAAACTAAAAACTACTTCCAAAAATATTCAGCTTTGATATTAATGAGTTTTTTGGGTTCATTGAGAACATGGTTGTTGTTCAATAATAAAATTATTCCTCAAAAATACAACTTGCCTAATAATTCTGCACTCCCTGTATCTTAAGACATGAAACATTGTACTGTACCAAACATATTGCCATGAAAAAGGACACAGAAGTTATCTGAAACATGCTTGCATTGTTGGGATCTTTTTACAACCACTTGCTATGCATGGAACTTCTTGAATAAAGCCCTAATTTATGGATCATAAGATGCTGGACTATTTTCTTCTTGAGTTTCCTAAGTTCACAACTGAAGTCCCTGTAGCACAGATCCTGGGAGTATAGAGAGGAGGAAGGTGGCTTAAAAATATTTTATTATAGCACAGGACAATATTGCCCACTTAGGCTACTTTCACACTTGTAACAGAGGAATCCGGTAGGGGGCAGTTCCGTCATTGGAACTGGCTGCCGGATCCGGCAAAACATATGCCAACTGATCCATCTTACAAATGCATTGCAAGAACTGATCCATCTTACAAATGCATTGCAAGAACGGATCCATTTGTCCATTTGTCATACGGACAAAAGGATCTGTTTAGATTTTTTCTAAAATTTTTACTGGTCTGCGCATGCACAGACTGGAAGGACGTATCCGGCATTCTGGTATTTTGAATGCGAATCCGGCACTAATACATTACTATGGAAAAAAAAATGCCCGATCCGGCATTCGGGCAAGTCTTCAGTTTTTTGGCCGGAGATACAATCGTAGCATGCTGTGGTTTTATCTTTTGCCTGATCAGTCAAAAAGACTGAACTGAAGGCATCCTGATGCATCCTGAATGGAATACTCTCCATTCAGAATGCATGGGGATAAAACGGATCAGTTATTTTCTGGTATAGAGCCCCTAGGACGGAACTCTATGCCGGAAAAGAAAAACGCATGTGAAAGTTGGACCCATTCATTTCCATGGGGCTGTGCACATGAGCTGTGATTTTCACGCATCACTTATGTGTTGCGTGAAAATCGCAGCATGCTCTATATTGTGCGTTTATCACACAACGCAGGCCCCATAGAAGTGAATGGGGCTGAGTGACAATCGCAAGCATCCGCAATCAAGTGCGGATGCGGTGCGATTTTCACGCATGGTTGCTAAGATGACAGTCTATTTCACATGGTTATAAGGGGAAATAATAGCATTCTTTAATAAAGAATGCTTAGTAGGTGGTCAATTGAGGGTTAAAAAATAAAAAATAATTAACTCACCTTCTCCTCTTGATCGCATAGCTGCCGGTCTCTTCTTACTTCTTTTATCATGAGCTGCTGGCTAAAGGACCTGTGGTGACGTCAGATCACGTGGTGATGGACCATGTGATTGGACCATGTGATATGACGTCACCATAGGTCCTTTAGCCGGCAGCTTATGATTAAAGAATGCTATTATTTCCCCTTATAACCATGTTATAAGGGAAAATAATAACATCTACACACCACCGAACCCAAACCTGAACTTCTGTGAAGAAGTTCGGGTCTGGGTACCACAGTCAGTTTTTTATCAAGCGAGTGCAAAACGCATTGCACCCGTGCGATAAATACTGAACAACGGAACGCAATCGCAGTCAAAACTGACTGCAATTGGGTACCTACTCGCACAGGTTTGCTGCAACGCATTCGGACCTTATCCGGACACGCCTTAGGTGTGAAAACACTTGCAGTGCTGAAAACCATCTCTGAGATCACATGTGAGTGAAAGGGCACATTTAAAAAAATAAAAATAAAGTACAAATGGAAAAGGTAAAGATATCATACATCAGAATTACATTTTGGTGAAGGTGCAGAACAGCATAACATTTTGTAAATAAGACAATCTTATTAATCTGTCATTATACAGGAGGCTCGATAGTACAGTGTAAGGCTACTTTCACACCTGTGTTAGGTGCGAATCCGTCTGGTATCTGCACAAACGGATACGCAGCTATAAATGCAAACTATATTATCCATTTAGAACGGATCCGTCTGCATTCTATGTAAAAAAAAAGTCTAAGCTAATTGTTAGTCAGACGGATCCGTCCTGACTTTACATTGAAAGTCAATGGGGGACGGATCAGTTTGCAATTGCACCATATTGTGTCAACGTCAAACGGATCTGTCCCCATTGACTTACATTGTAAGTCAGGACGGATCCGTTTGGCTCCGCACGGCCAGGCAGCGTTTTGGTGACCGCCTCCAGAGCGCAATGGAGGCGGAACGGAGCCAAACTGATGCATTATGAACAGATCCGCATCCATTTAGAATGCATTGGGGCTAAACTGATCCGTTTGGGGCCGCTTGTGAGAGCCTTGAAACGGATCTCACAGGCGGACACCGAAGCGCTGGTGTGAAAGTAGCCTTAGCAACTAGGCCAGTTCCAGCCTGTGTTCCACTCTGCCTCCCCAAAAGTCAATGGGGTCAAGGAACAAAATATGTGCAGTAGAAAGGGCACAGTCCAGGGATGACTGAACCTAGTTGCTCACGCAATACATGTCCTTTTGCGTCAAGTTGGTGCGGGAGTGGAAAAAACTGTTCCATCATCTAGCTTATGGAACTAGTTAATGCAGATTCTACATATGCAACTGCACACAATTTTAGAAAATAACCCAATTTAAAACAGTTTTTTTTTTTTTAAATGGACAGCTGGAAAGCAGTATAGATATCGTATAGCAGAACAAAATTTTTGCAAAGGCATGGTATTGAGCGAAATTTCGAAAACTAGGAATTTTTAACAGGAAACTAGGCATAAGTACTTATGCCCGATGAATGACATTTTGGTGAAGGTGTACAATTGGCCAAAAGTACTGATTCCTGCTGAATTAAATACAAATGACCCTTGGCAATTGTAGGCTTTTGTGTTATAATTTTCAATAAAAACCTTTTGGTCACTAACTACTACCTATATACAATTTCTAATAGTGAATTACAATTTTAAAATCGACCTTTTATTTTATCAACTAAGAACAATCATAAGGAAGTGAGTTAAAAACCCATCACTACTGCCACAAACCTGTCACAAACACTCTTTTTAGTATTTAATCATCAGCCATATCGGGCTATGGAGTAGTGTGCACTTGCTACGCCATTCATATCCATTTCTACAGTATTTGGCTATAAATCCTATTATAATTTGATCATTGTGGCAGTGTGCTCTGAAAACTATGCTACTCTCTGCCCCAACGTGTTTCTCCAGATTGTCAGCATCTTCAGGGGGAGAAGGGCAGTTTAGGCTACTTTCACACTTGCGTTCAGAGCGGATCCGTCTGAGACGGATCCGCTCATATAATGCAGACGGTGGATCCGTTCAGAACGGATCCGTCTGCATTATATTGTAAAAAAATTTCTAAGTGTCAAAGTAGCCTCAGACGGATCCGTCCAGACTTTACATTGAAAGTCAATGAGGGACGGATCCGTTTGAAAATTGAGCCATAGTGTGTCATATTCAAACGGATCCGTCCCCATTGACTTACATTGTAAGTCTGGACGGATCCGTTTGCCTCCGCACGGCCAGGCGGACACCCGAACGCTGCAAGCAGTGTTCAGGTGTCCGCCTGCTGAGCGGAGCGGAGGCCAAACACTGCCAGACTGATGCATTCTGAGCGGATCTGCGTCCACTCAGAATGCATTGGGGCTGGACGGATGCATTCGGGGCCGCTTGTGAGAGCCTTTGAACGGAACTCACAAGCGGAGCCCCGAATGCTAGTGTGAAAGTAGCCTTACAGACCAGACACAGGTACAATTGAACATCCCTCCCCTTCTACAAACACAATGTACCTTGTTATTGACAATTTACTGTGGTATATTAACACAGTAAAATGTGTTGAACTAAACTGGCATATTAACACAGTAAAATTTGTTACATTTATCTGGAATATTAATAAAATGTATTAATTAAGCTGATATATTAGCACAGTAAGTTGCGTTGATTTAAACTGGTATATTGATGCAGTTAAACTTGTTGAATTAAACTAATATATTGATCAAGTAAAATGTGCTGAATTAAACTGTTATATTGACACAGTAAAATGCATTGTAAATTCAAGTAAACTTATTTACACAGTAAAATGTGCTTAAAGAGAACCTTTCATTACAATAAAAAAAAAAAAAACTAAGCATACAGACATGGAGAGCGGTGCCCACTTACTATTATCCCTGGGCGCCACTCCGTTCTCCCTGTATAGGCTCCAGTATCTTCAGATTTTTCGCTCTCAACTGGGTGGAGCCTGCCGGCGTCTCCTTCTCTCAGGCTATAAGCTGAGCGCTGCGATTGGCCATCGCTACAGCCTGGGCGAAGGAGAAGCCCAGGAGAACAAGAGCAGGCTCCTCCCAGTTGAGCCGGAAATCTGAAGATATCGGAGCCTATACCGGGAGAACGGAGCGGTGCCCAGGTGTAATAGTAAGTGCAGGGGGATCCCTGGGCACCGCTCTCCATGTCTGTGTGCTTAGTTTAGATTTTTTATTGTAATGAAAGGTCCTCTTTAAATAAACTGTTATATTGATGTAGTGAAATGTGTTAAACTGTGCAATTTTTCAATTTTAAAAGGTAGTAACATTGCAACAGTTTTTTTTTAGAAATAAAAATATGCAATTGCGCAATGTATCCAGTGAAATGTATGCTATTGGAGGTGCTGGTAATATGCCTATAAAACAATTATGTTGTAGAGGCTTGAGTTTTTTTAAGACTTGCTGCTCATGCACAGAAAAAAATATATATATTTTTGCAGGCACTTGCAGGATGTATGTGAAAGCAGTGCATCAACAGGACCAGCTGACTTCACAGAACACTTTCCCTCTCCTATCCTCTCCTTCTCTACTAATAAAACCTTAACTTTTCTACCTATTTATTCAATCTACTAACTAAATATATGAATTTTACAGTCCAAACAATAAATGTATTAGTCCAGCTCACCCAATTCTTCTGTGCACGGACGGAGCCAAGGCCAGCTCTTCACATAGGCATAACAAGATAAAGTTCCAGCACGGAGTAGATCATACTTTACTGCATCTTTATTCCAGTATTCACATGACAACGTAGTAAGCTTCACCTCCCTCCACCTCCCATCAGATCAACATGTTTAAAACCTCCTGGTTCTTAATCATGATCACTCTGTTTGTCCCATATGTGCGGCTCTTATGAGCCTCCGCCTCCAATGAAACAACGGGGGCAGGGACAAACAAAAAAACACACTTTCTAAAATGGGTAAACTACAGCCAACATACACATGACAACAACCCTGAAAACAATTAAAACTATAAAAAGCTATGGTGGAACACATGTGCACACCTGGTAAGGTATACTAAACATAAAACTCAATCCAGAACATCTCCGATCAAAATCCTGGTGTAATCGGACTGATTCCATGTTGATTAAAAAACTGCATAGTGTGCAAATGGTCCTCATTTTCCATGGGGGGAAGGGCAAAAAAGCCCTTACAATAATTCCTGTCGAGAATAACAGTTGGCACCAATATGGCCTTGTTACATACCAAATATAAATAGTATTCTTAAATCAATATGGTATATGCGGCATCTAATAAAAATGCATGAGTTCTTTTTTCTAATTCAATCCGAATGGAAACCTGGTATTCAAAGTAAAAATCCAAAAGGCTTCTCGTAGCAAGAATTTTTTCTTAATGTTACCTCCCCTTGCTAGCGTTGTCACTCTCTCGAACGCAAAGGTATGTAGGACATCAGTATTACGATTGTGTTTGTGGATAAAATGCTTGGCTGCACTAGATATGCCTGTTGCCCGCAGATTTTCTATATAATTATGGTGTTCACGCAATCTCGTTTTAAATTGTCTACTTGTGCTCCCTACATACATTAAATCACATGGGATGCATTAAATGGCGTAAATTACACTCGGTATATTACAATTAATATAATTGCGTATGGGAAACCTATTAGTATGTAGAGCATTATCAAATTCAGTGGTTTGAACTGCATATTTGCAAGTCTTGCAGGGATGACCCCTGCATTTGGTGAAACCCTTAAATCCCAACCAAGTATTTTCATTTTTAATCGTAATACATCTGAATAATGATGGAGATAAAGAATTGGCCAAAGTTTTAGTCCTCCTCGCAACAATTTGACATCCATTTTCAGAGTATTATACAGTACCTCATCATCATAAAGTATCAGAAGGCATTTCCGAACCACCCGCTGGATTTCTTGAAACTGCCGACTGTACAACTAGATTTGTTTGTCTATTTTATCCTCTTGGGGTCTGTCCTTATTAATATTTGTATTTATATTTATATTTTTGTTTTTATTTAGACTTTTGTTGTTATTAGTACGGTTGTCAGTGTTAGTTTTAAATAGCAGATCTTTTGTGCATTGATTGGACGCTATATTGAGAGCTTTGTAGAGCATCCAATCAGGGTAGCCTCTCCTGTTGAGGCGATTCCAAACCATTTGAGATTCCCGTGTAAAAGCCATGTCCGTACTTCAGTTTCTGTGTGCGCGCATAACTTCACCTACTGGGATGGCCCTAATCGTATGTCTAGGGTGATGGCTTGTAGCCTTTAAAATGGTATTGCTCGAGATTGGTTTGCAAAATGTTTCTGTGAAGATATTACAATCAGGTATGCCTGTTAATTTTAGATCTAAAAAATTAACAGTATGGGGGTCCACAAAAGGTGTAAATTTAAGATTATAGGGATTGCTATTAACATAGTCGACAAAGTCTGGTATGGCAGACACACCAGTGCCCCATATAATGAGAAAATCGTCGATGTATCTGCCATACCAAACCACCGCCTCCACAAACGGGTTCTCAACAGAAAATATATAACGTTCCTCCCAGTATGCCACTGTGATATTAGCAAGGGAAGGTAAGTACTTGGCCCCCATTGACACATCCTTTGTTTGTAGATAACATTTCTTATCAAAAGAAAAAGCAATTATTGGTCATGAGAAAAAAATTGACCTCAGAAATATAATCTACAAACTCAGGTGTGTGTCTGCTGTATTTCTAGAGATGGCATTCTAAGGCCCAAATAGCAACATCATGTGGGATAGAAGGATACAATGAGACCGCATCCAATGTCAGCCATGAAAAACCGCTACACCATTTTTTATCATATACAGCCCGTAATACATCCGTAGTATCCCAGATGTATCCTGGCAGTCTTCGGACTAGAGGTTGTAATAGCCAGTCCAACCATTCCCCCAATTTTTCAGTTAGGGAGCCGATACCCGACACTATAGGTCTCAATGGAGGTGGATTTACACTCTTATGTGTTTTGGGTATTGCATGGATAATTGGTGTTATCGGCACCTCCACACACAAGAAATAGTACACGTTTAGGGTAAAAAAAACACATTTAATCCTTTGCCTATGATGGACATGTACTCCTTTTGATATTTAGATAATGGGTTAGTATCTAATTCTCTATATGTGGAGGCGTCCGACAATACATCCAACATCTGTTGATAATAACATGATAATACATGTTCAAAACATGTTGATCTGATGGGAGGTGAAGGGAGGTGAAGCTCACTACGTTTCACCTGTCATGTGAATGCTGGAATAAAGATGCACTAACGTATGATCAACTCCGTGCTGGAACCTTTTCTTGTTATGCCTATCCATTTTACAGCCTAAGATTGCATTTTTATAATTTATGTCTGCCAGGGCAACCAGACAAATTGCAGCATGGTGACTCAATGGACAGCACGGTGGCTCAGTGGTTAGCATTGGTGCCTAGCAGCACAGGGTCCCAGGTTTGAATCCGACCAAGGGCAACATCTGCATGTATGTTCTCCATGTGTTTGCATGGGTTTCCTCTGGGTACGGTTTCCTCCCACACTCCAAAGACATACTGATAGGGACATTAGTTTGTGAGCCCTATTGGGGACAGTTGGATGCTAATGTCTGTAAAGTGCTGTAGTAGCGCTATATAAGTGCATAAAATAAATAAGTGCATAAAAATAAATAATGGCACACATACCTTCTCACATTGCTGGGTGAGCTTAAAATGGCATATTTGCTTCTGAGCTAGCCGAGTCAGAGCCTCAAGGACTAGCCAATATCTTGGCAGTATCTTGCCCCCTTAATTGTCTGACAGGCTGGATGTCAGCCAATAAGAGTGGATGTGGGCAAGCCCCCTCTTATGAGATTCTCAGTCTTTGTCTTTCCTGCCCTGTTTCCCTCGCATTTAACAGTAAATAATGGTGACCATTGTTCTAAACAAATCTCCAAAACTTCAGATTTGTTTGGCACCAGAATTTTTGTGAAATTTGTAATGAATCTGATCAATTTAGAATCAATTTGCTCAGTATTCACAACCCATACTGAACGTGGGTCATTTCAATGTTAGGAATAAGCCATCAAGTTTACATTATTGCAAATTAGTAGCTGTTGTTAGTAGAGTTGTTATCCCATTTAATTTAAAAAACGTATATTTTTTAAAACTACTGTATATAAACAGGTTTAATTTACTGACATAATGAAGCAATGTTCAAAATTGCAAGATGAAACCTGACGTTAAGATGGTGATTTTAATTATTTTCTAAAAAAAGCAGCAGGATTGCAGTGATGGGTTTCCTAATAGTCCAGACATTCCTCAGCTAATGGACCAAATAATTTAAAGATTAAAAAAAGAATGTAATGCATTAACTTTGACACTAGCAAGAA
The DNA here is from genome assembly GCF_014858855.1 of Bufo gargarizans. Lineage (NCBI taxonomy): Eukaryota > Metazoa > Chordata > Amphibia > Anura > Bufonidae > Bufo > Bufo gargarizans. Next base: position 263,829,608 of record NC_058084.1, read on the forward strand.
CTCAGTAAATCTGTTTAATTCAGAGCAGTGAAGACATACATAGAGTTTAATGTGTTACCCTGCTTTGGAATGAGCAACAGATATCATAGTACTGTATAACAGAATATGTTAGAAAATGTAACTCTGTACTACACTGACAATTAGATATGCCAATTGGCATATTGTAAGCCGGGTCGGGGGGAACTAACTCTCCTTAGGGAAAGAGCATCTTAATTAGTGTGAGAAGACTTATAGGCCATACATGCTCTGCGTCTAATGCCTCCAGATGTAAGGCAGCTATCCTATAAGTCAATGTTCAGCTCTTAAAATAAGCCTTGAGACATGACTTGGATATTAAATAAGCCAGCACCTCATCGGCAGACAGCTGTTTCGTGGTGATTGCCCCTCATCAGTGCAGAGCAGAGAGTACTGCCTTAACTGGGTGAGAGGCCTGTGTCCGGGTCAGGGGGGAACTAACTCTCCTTAGGGAGAGAGCACCTTAATCAGTGTGAGGAGACTTATAGGCCATACATTTCCATTCAGAATGCATTAGTATAAAACTCAAGTGTTTTTTTTTTTCCGGTATTAAACCCCCAGGACGGAACTCAATACCGGAAAAGAATAACGCTAGTGTGAAAGTACCCTAACTTCATCAGACCTCAGATCAGACCCAGATCAGACCCTCATATCAGACCTCAGACAGAACCCCAAATCAGACCTCAGATCAGACTTCAGATAAGACCAAAAATGAATAAATGAACTTACCTCTTGGGATGGCGTCGGTGACACCATCCAGCTGTTCTTCCTGTACTTACTGCTCTCTGGTCTTCTCCAGGCCAATGCTGCACTGTGACCTTACGTCTCACAGTGTCAAGTTATAGTGTGTGCATTACATCCTGGAGCTTTACGCAGAAAGGACAGCTCAGCTTGGGCCCAGAAAATACCAGGGAGCAATGAGAACAGCCAGCGCAAGCAGCGCTACACTCACTGCTCCCCACATCTCCTGCATAATTGCTCACTAGTGTTAACTTTTTTGGGAGAAAAAAGTGCATCTTATAAAGGGAAGAATACAGTAAGAGTGCTCTGCATACCCATTTTGTTTGTGCTTCTCTTGAACTAAAATTCCCATAACAAGTAGAGATGGGACAAGCTGTCTTGGTGTTCCCTATCCATCTGTCCATGAAGTTCTGCATGATAATTTCTTCCTTCAGCTCCATCCTAGTCTATAAAATCACTAGTTATTATTATCTTCATTCTCTTCACACATATGAGTATGAAGATAATTATATAATGGGACTCAGCACCATTTACATTATATTCTACTTACTTGAATTTGGGGGCTGTTTTGTAGCTGACTGATTCTTTTTAAATGAGAGCCATCACTCATGGAAGTACTAATTGCTTACATGGCTGACTGTCAACAAACTAAAGGGGTTTTTCAAGACTTTACAACTGATGACCTATCCTCTGGATAGGTCATCAGTATCTGATCAGAGGGGGTCCAATTCCCGGGATGCCCGTTAATCAGCTGTTTGAGAAGGCAACGGCACTTGCAATAGCATGCTTCTCACAGATTTTCATAGGCCAATGATGACATAGGCCAATGACGACCCCCGACTTTTGAGAAGATTTTCATGTGTTAAAAAGTAGTCTTATACGTAGGAATATACAGTATATATATATATATATATATATATATATATATATAATTACTACACTAATAAACAGGGTAGTGCACAAGATTATTTGAGAGGCCCAAAAATGTCCAAACTATGGAAGGGTTCCAAATAGTGCTGATCGGGCACCATAGTGTTCGGGTGCTCAGGCGCTTGGGCCAAACACATCGGGATGCTCGGATGCTCTACTGAGAACCCGAGCACAATGGAAGTCAATGAGAGAACCTGAGCATTAAACCAGTCACCCCCTGCTCTGAAGAAGGGAGGGTGCCTAGTTTATAGGAAAAGGTCAGACATTGATGAAAACACCACTGAAATGGTTCGGGAACAACATGGGGAGGGTGTCTGGATGAATCTTGGACTCCCAGGTAGCTGCTGGGAACTATGTTGTCCGAGTAGTATGCCACTTTTATAGACTGACAATAATAGGCAGAAAACCGAAGATAAAATCGATTTTAGAGGAAAAATTGCTATGAAACATTCTTTCCTGTATATTTACTTATATATAAAGTGCATGTGCTGCCAAAAATTTCAAGGAAGTGGCACTCCGATACAACCTGTATATCACATAAAGGAGGGCCTCATTCACATTGTGGTACAATTGTTCAGGTAGTGGGACTCCTACACTCATAAAGCTTATGCACTAAGTGAAAGGGCTGCCAAAAATTGCAAGGAACCACCATTAAAATACACCCTTTGTTGCACATAAAGGAGGGCATCATACACAACCTTGAAAAATTATGATTGATGGCCTGCTGGTGACCCTCAAATACATTTGGAGCAAGGGCCTGCTGATCTGGCCATCTAAAACATTATGGGCGAGGGCCTGCTGCCGCTATGGTGACTCTAGATAACCTGGGCCCTATCGCACGTCCCCGTGATGGCGACGATCCATTTGGATGTCTGTCCTATCAACTTTCGATGTTATTTTCAGCTCAAACCATGGTGACCATGGGTAACGGGGAATCAGGTTTTGATTCCGGAGAGGGAGCCTGAGAAATATCTACGTCTACCACTTCCAAGCAAGGCAGCATGCGTGCAAATTACCTATTAGGTATAATGAGGTGAGGGCCTGCAGGTGAGCTGACTCAGTAAAAGATTGTCAATGAGGGCCTGCAGATGAACTCACCCACTAAAACATTATGCTGAGCTGATCCTCTAAAACATTATGGTTGAGAGCCTGCTGCTGAGCTGACCATTTAAAAAATTATGGGAGAGTGCCTGCTGCTTAGCTGACCATTGAAAAAATTTACAGAGGTCAAAGCAGGATGGGTCATCTGAATACTTCAGCTAGGAATAATGGAATAGAACTCGGGTTCTATTTTGTTGGTTTTTGGAAATGGGGCCATGATTAAGAGGGACGGTCGGGGGGCATTTCCTAGAGGTGAAATTCTTGGACCGGCGAAAGACAAACCAAAGCAAAAGCATTTGCCAAGAATGTTTCCATGCATTAAAAACGAAAGTCAGAGGTTTGAAGACGATCAGATACCGTCGTAGCTCCGACACCAATGCCGACCGGCGATCCAGCAGCGTTATTCCCATGACCCGCAGAGCCGCTTCCAGGAAACCAAAGTCTTCGGGTTCTGGGGGGAGTATGGTTGCAAAGCTGAAACTTAAAGGAATTGACGGAAGGGTACCACCAGGAGTGGAGCCTGTGGCTTAATTTGACTCAACACGGGAAACTTCACCTCACTCGGCCCGTACACGGAAAGGATTAACAGATTAATAGCTCTTTCTTGATTCTTTAGGTGGTGGTGCATGGACGTTCAAGTTATCTGGTTAATTCCGATAACAAACAAGACTCCTCTGTGATAACTAGTTACGCGAACCCCAGCGGTGAGGATCGTGTTGACCAAACTCTTGGATAGTGAGACTGGACTTGTAGGTAAGGGACTGCTAGTGAGCTGACCCTCCTAAAAATTATATGTGAGGGCCTGTAGGTGAGCTGACCCTGTAAAACATTATATGAGTGGGCCTGCAGGTGAGATGACTCTGTAAACGATTGTAGGTGAGGGCCTGCTGGTGAGCTAACCCTTTAAAAAAAAATATTGTGAGGGCCTTCAGGTGAGCAGACCCTGTAAAACATTATATGCAAGGGCCTGCTGGTGAGCTGACCCTCTAAAAAATTATATGTGAGGGCCTTCAGGTGAGCTGACCCTGTAAAACATTGTAGGTGAGGGCCTGCTGGTGAGTTAACCCTTTAAAAAATTATATGCGGGGGCGTTCAGGTGAGCTGACCCTGTAAAAGATTGTAGCTGAAGGCCTACTGGTGAGCTGATCCTGTGAAACATTATATGCAAGGGGCTGCTAGTGACACTAGGCCACGCATCAGGGTGAGGGTGCTAGCGAGGTGTCATGAAACTGTCCCAGGCTTTGGAGAGTGTTGCCCTGCCTCTGTCGGAACTGCTGTGTGTTCCCCCTTGTCTCCCCTCCTCGGTTGGCCAAGGAACTACGAACCCTGCACCAGAGTTGTCAGATGGAAATTTTTGGAGCAATTTTTCAACAAGGATCTGGTATTGAACCGTTTTGCTTGTCTCCCCCACCAGAGGAATGAGAGATGAGACGTTCTCTTTGTAGCGGGGGCAGAGGTGGAGGTGGAGTACTAGTTTGGGCTGGTATCATCAAAGATGAGCTTGTGGGGCCTTTTTGGGTTGAGGATGGAGTCAAGCTCAACTCCCAGTCCTACTGCCAGTTTCTGGAAGACACCTTCTTCAAGCAGTGGTACAGGAAGAAGTCTGCAAGGTAAGAAAAACATGATTTTCATGCAGGACAATGCTCCATCACACGCGTCCAAGTATTCCACAACGTGGCTGGCAAGAAAGGGTATAAAAGAAGAAAATCTAATGACATGGCCTCCTTGTTCACCTGATCTGAACCCCATTGAGAACCTGTGGTTCATCATCAAATGTGAGATTTACAAGGAGGGAAAACAGTACACCTCTCTGAACAGTGACTGGGAGGCTGTGGTTGCTGCTGCACACAATGTTGATGGTGAACAGATCAAAACACTGACAGAATCCATGGATGGCAGGCTTTTGAGTGTCCTTGCAAAGAAAGGTGGCTATATTGGTCACTGATTTGTTTTTGTTTTGTTTTTGAATGTCAGAAATGTATATTTGTGAATGTTGAGATGTTATATTGGTTTCACTGGTAAAAATAAATAATTGAAATGGGTATATATTTGTTTTTTTGTTAAGTTGCCTAATAATTTTGTACAGTAATAGTCACCTGCACACACAGATATCCCCCTAAAATAGCTAAAACTAAAAACAAACTAAAAACTACTTCCAAAAATATTTAGCTTTGATATTAATGAGTTTTTTGGGTTCATTGAGAACATGGTTGTTGTTCAATAATAAAATTAATCCTCAAAAATACAACTTGCCTAATAATTCTGCACTCCCTGTATGGACGTACAGTGTGATGATGATGTTGTACCCGCTGCTGCTTCCTTTGCTGATGTGTCAGATACAAGTGAAGTGGTTGTTGATGACGATGTGTCCATGAATGCCACGTGGGTGCCTGCTCGAAGAGAAGAAGAAGAGGGGGAAAGTTCAGAAGGGGAGACAGAGAGAAGGAGGAGACGAGTTGGAAGCAGGGGGAGGTCATCGCAAGGAGCTAGTGGCACAGTCAGGCAGCATGTATCGGCACCTGGGGTCAGCCAGACAGCACGCCAATCAACGCATGCTGTTGCCACCACCAGAATGCCATCATTGCAAAGCTTAGCAGTGTGGCATTTTTTGTGTGTGTCTGCCTCTGATAACAGCAATGCCATTTGCAACCTGTACCAAAAGAAACTGAGTCGTGGGAAGTCCAACACCCACCTCAGTACAACTGCTTTGCAAAGGCATATGATCTCATATCACAAGCGCCAATGGGATCAACACATGAGTACAAGCAGCACACAAACTCAAAGCCACCATCCTCCTCCTGGTCCAGCATCTTCAGCCACGTCAACCACTGCTGTCCTCCTTGCCCTCTCTCAACCACCCGCCACTCCGCCTCTCACCTTGAGCAGTTGCATCTCATCTGCCCACAGTCAGGTGTCTGTAAAGGAAATGTTTGAGCGTAAGAAGCCAATGTCACAGAGTCACCCCCTTGCCCGGCGTCTGACAGTTGGACGGAACTCTTAGCCCACCAGCTTTTACCATACCAGCTGGTGGAGTTTGAGGCCTTCAAAAAATTTGTTGCTATTGGGACACCAAAGTGGAAGGTACCCGGACGATTTTTTTTTTAAAAAAAGGCAATCCCAAACCTGTACTCAGTGATTGAAAAGGAAGTCATGGCATCTCTGGCATACAGTGTTGGGGCAAGGGTCCATCTGACCACCTGGTCTGCAAAGCACGGTCAGGGCAGGTATATAACCTACACTGCGCATTGGGTCAACCTGCTGACGGCTGCCAAGTATGGAATGCGTGGCTCTGCAGCGGAGTTGGTGACACCGCCACGACTTGCAGGCAGGCCTACTGACACCTCCTCTACTCCTCCTACTCCATCCTCTTCCATAACCTCCTCCGCTGAGTCCTCTTCTGCTGCGGCATCTGGCTGCACATCAACTGAATCCCCCCAGCTCCCCAGGGGCTATTCGACATCCCGGAAACGACAGTGTCACGCTGTCTTGGGGTTGACTTGCCTGAAAGCAGAGAGCCACACCGGACCAGCACTCCTGTCCGCCCTGAACGCACAGGTGGATCAGTGGCTGACCCCGCACCAACTGGAAATCAGCAAAGTGGTGTGTGACAATGGAAGCAATTTGTTGGCGGCATTGAATTTGGGCAAGTTGTCACATGTGCCGTGCATGGCACATGTGTTGAATCTCATTGTACAACGCTTTGTGTCTAAGTACCCAGGCTTACAGGACGTCCTCAAGCAGGCCAGGAAGGTGTGTGGCCATTTCAGGCGTTCCTACACGGCCATGGCGCACTTTTCAGACATTCAGCGCTGAAACAACATGCCAGTGAGGCGCTTGATTTGCAACAGCCCGACACGTTGGAATTCAACACTCCTAATGTTCGACCGCCTGCTCTAACAAGAAAAAGCCGTCAACGAGTATTTGTATGACCGGGGTGCTAGGACAGGCTCTACGGAGCTGGGAATTTTTTTGCCACATTACTGGACGCTCATGCGCAATCCCTTTAGGCTCATGCGTCCTTTTGAGGAGGTGACAAACCCAGTCAATCGCACCGAAGGCACCATCAGCGACCTCATCCCATTTGTTTTCTTCCTGGAGCGTGCCCTGCGAAGAGTGCTGGATCAGGCTGTCGATGAGCGTGAAGAGGAAGAGTTGTGGTCACCATCCCCACCAGAAACATCCTTGTCATCATCGCTTGCCGGACCTGCGGCAACGCTGGAAGAGGAGTATGAGGAAGAGGAGTCAGAGGAGGAATGTGGCTTTTAGGAGGAGGAAGACCAACCACAACAGGCATCCCAGGGTGCTCGTTGTTGTCACCTATCTGGGATCCGTGGTGTTGTACGTGGCTGGGGGGAAGACCAGACCATTAATCACATCAGTAAGGACGAGGAACGGGAAATGAGTAGCTCGGCATCCAACCTTGTGCAAATGGGGTCTTTCATGCTGTCATGTCTGTTGAGGGACCCTCGTATAAAAAGGATTAAGGAGCTGTACTGGGTGGCCACGCTACTAGACCCCCGGTATAAGCAGAAAGTGGCGGAAATGTTACCAGATTACCGAAAGTCAGAAAGGATGCAGCAGTTCAAAACCAAACTAAAAAAAAATGCTTTACACAGCTTATAAGGGGGATGTCACAGCACAAATCTAAAAAGGGGAAGAGGTGAAAGTAATTCTCCTCCTACCATGACCACGGCGGCAAGGACAGGACGCTTTACAGATGTGTTGTTGATGGAGGACATGCAGAGATTTTTCAGTCCTACACATCGACACAGCCCTTCGGGATCCAGCCTTAGATATCGACTCGACCAACAGGTAGCAGACTACCTCACCTTAACTGCAGATATCGACACTCTGAGGAGCGATGAGCCCCTTGATTACTGGGTGTGCAGGCTTGACCTGTGGCCTGAACTATCCAAGTTTGCGATAGAACTTCTGCCCTGCCCCGCTTCAAGTGTCCTGTCAGAAAGGACCTTCAGTGCAGCAGGAGGCATTGTCACAAAAGAATTTGCCTCAGTCAAAAAAGTGTTGATTACCTCACCTTCATTAAGATGAATGAGGCATGGATCCCAAAGGGACTGACAGTAGGGGATACGTGTGACTAACAAAAGTCCTGATGACATGCCTTGGCCTCAAAATAGTCCCCACGCTGCTGTATTTAATGTCTGCATACCGGATGACTTTCGTGAATTCTCCGCCACAAACTAGGGTTCAAGCTGCAATGTTTTAGTCACCTTTCTGCCTTGAAAACATAAATTTTTCCGGCGGCTGCAACAATAACATTATCTTTCAGGCATGTGTACATGCCTATTTTTTCTGGCCTCTGGTGCTGTACTGTGGCTGCAAAAAAAAAAAAAAAGGCACATTCAAGTGTCAATTCCCCTTTGTGATCGTTACCTTGTTGTGGTGAAGAGGCTTGCGTATCACAATGAAGCGATCATCACCTCTATGAGTGTGTTTTTTTTTTTAAGTTGTATGGGTTTTTAATACATAAAATAAAAAAATCATAATAAAGTCTCTTAATAGTTTATTAGAAATAATGCAGACAATTAAAAAAATCCCCATCAATTCCAATACAAAGCAAGTACAGAGCTCAGAACTAAATTATTTCAGGATGTCATAATGGTTCGTTAATTCGACAATGGTTAATCAATTCGACACACGTCCCCAACTGATAGGAATAGTACTAGTTAAGACACCACTCATATAGGCTGTCACAGCAAGTTGGGAATAAGAGGACTGACCAAGCTGCTTTTTCCATCTCCCGGTTCCTAAAATCAATTCAGTTTGGTGTATCAGAGTTTGGTCACTGTCACTGTCACTGTGAAGGCAGTCTAAGGTACCCGGCCTAAATTTTTTTTCACAAAAGGCAATCCCTGATTTGGGACGTAACAGGGATTAAACTGATGAGATAGTACTACAGAAAATACCACTCATATCGGGTGTGACAGTAAATTGCACGGCACAGACGCAGTGACCGTGGCGTGGATTCAAACAAAAGGGAGGGAGCCAGCGTTTTTTAACCTTCTCCCCGTTCAAAAAATCAATTTAATAAATGGATCCCAGATTAAGGACCATACAGGGATTAAACTGATGAGAATAGTACTACAGAAAATACCACTCAAATCGGGTGTGACAGTAAATTGCACGGCGCAGACGCAGTGACCGTGGCGTGGATTAAAACAAAGGGGAGGGAGCCAGCGTTTTTTTAACCATCTCCCCGTTCAAAAAGTCAATTCAATTCACCTTTCGGGGACCCTTGGTGTTGTACGTGGCTGGGTGGAGGAAGAAACCTTCAATGACATCAACGGGACATGGCTAGCTTGGTATCCAACCTTGTGCAAATGGGAAGTTTGCGGTTGGGCAAATGGACTGTTTGCGGTTGTTTGCCGTGCATTAAAAGGGGAGTTTGGTCTGTTAAGCGGGCGTAACCCTTACACTACCTGATCGATACAACATCTTACCTGATCGTATACACACACTGGATGTTTTAGACCACGTTGTTAAAACATTTTTAGGATTGTTAGGTGATTTATGCCCTTTATGGATTAAAATCAAACTCTGCGTCAACTATGTAATTTTCCATGGAAGTTTTGCCATGGATCCCCCTCCGGCATGCCACAGTCCAGGTGTTAGTCCCCTTGAAACAACTTTTCCATCACTACTGTGGTTAGAAAGAGTCCCTGTGAGTTTTAAAATTTGCCTGCCTATTGAAGTCAATGGCGGTTCGCCCGGTTCGCCTGTCTACGAACATTTCCAGAAATTCACGTTCGCCGTACCCGAACGGAAAATTTTATGTTCGCGACATCTCTACCCACCCACTCTAAACAGAAGGAATTAAACTTCCATGGGTACTACCCTTTGTAGCAGAGGCAACCACCTCCTGCTACTCCTCCTCCTCATCATCCAATTCGCACTGAGAAGACGAACTGAGGGTGGTCTGGCTATCATCATGTGTAATATCTTCCCCCATTTCCACCTCTTCCACATGCAAAGCGTTATCCTTAATTGTGAGCAGCGAGCGCTTGAGTAGACACAGAAGTGGGATGGTTAAGCATTATCGCCGCTTACCATCTGTGTTGATTCCTCAAAGTTTCTTAAAACTTCACAAAGGTCAGACATCCATGCCCACTCCTAGCTTGTGAATAGCGGAAGCTGACTGGAAAGGTGACGACCATGTTGCAGCTGGTATTCCACTACTGCCCTCTGCTGCTCACAAAGCCTGGTCAACATGAGGAGCATGGAGTTCCAGCGCGTGCTCACATCGCACAACAGCAGGTGAGCTGTCAATTTTAAGCGCTGCTACAGCATTGACAGACCGGCTGAAGCTGCGGAAATGTGCACACACACGGAGCACCTTCACCAGTAGCTAAGGCAAATTGGGGTAGGTTTTTAGAAACCGCTGAACCACAAGGTTGAACACTTGGTCTAGGCATGGGATGTGTCTGAGCTTGCCGAGCTCCAAAGCCGCCACCAATTTACAGACATTATCAGACACAACCATGCCTGGTTGTGGGTTGAGTGGCGAGAGCCACAGCTCAGTCTGGTCTCTTATCCCCTGCCACAGCTCTGCGGCGTTGTGCTGTTTGTCCCCTAAGCATATCAGCTTCAGCACGGCCTGTTGCCACTTCCCCACTGCAGTGCTATACTGCTTCCAGCTATGGACTGACGACTGACTGGTGCTGCACGTGGATAATTCTGAGGTGGAAGTGGAGGAGGAGGCAGAGGAGGAGAAGAGGGGGGTTGGAGCCACTAACGTAGGTGGTGGAGGAAACCCTGATGGAATTGGGGCCCGCAATACTTGCCGTTGGTAGCACCTGTGCCATCCCAGGTTACGAGTCGCTCCCAGCCGCCACAACATTCACCCAGTGTGCCATCAGGGAAATGTAGCATCCCTGGCCGAAAGCACTTGTCCATGTGTCCGTGGTTAAGTGGACCATCCAAGTAACTGCGTTGGTTAGGGTACGTTTGATTTTAAGGGACACATGTTGGTGTAAGGCTGGCACAGCACACCTTGAAAAATAGTGGCAACTGGGGACTGAGTAACAAGGGACGGCCACCGACAGGCTGCGGAAGGCCTCAGTGTCAACAAGCCTAAATGGCAGCATTTCCAGGGCCAGTAATTTGGAAAGCTGCACATTTAGTGCTATGGCCTGTAGGCGGGTGGCTGGGTATTTTCGCTTGCGTTCAAAGGCCTGAATTAGGGACATTTGGATGCTGCGCTTAGACACGGAAGTGGATGTGGTCGCTGATGGTACTTGCGAAGGTCCAGGTGCAGGGTGGGAGGCATCCGGGCCTGCGCCTTCGACAGGGGATTGGCCAGCACATAACATAGGGAAGAGGAGGCAGTGGTGTGATCCGCAGACACAGATTGTGGACCCAGGCGTTAGTCCCACTTAGGGTATTTTCACACTTGCGATGATTGATTCCGGCAGGCAGTTCCATTGCCTGAACTGCCTGCCTGATCAGGCAAGCTGTATGGAAATGCATGTCAGGATCCTGATCAGTCTGGAAAATGCCTGATCAGTCAGAAAAATGCATTGCAATACCGGATCCGTTTTTCCGGTGTCATCAGGCAAAACGGATCCGGTATATTTTTTTTCTCATTTTTAAAGGTCTGCACATGCCGGATCCGGCACTAATACATTCCTATGGTAAAAAAAGCCATCTCCGGCATTCAGGCAAGTCTTCAGTTTTTTTCGCCGGAGATAAAACCGTAGCATTCTACGGTTTTCTCTTTTGCCTGATCAGTCAAAATGACTGAACTGAAGACATCCTGAGGGATCCTGAACGGGTTACTCTCCATTCAGAATGCATGGGGATATGCCTGATCAGTTCTGTTCCGGTATAGAGCCCCTGTGACGGAACTCTATGCCGGAAAAGAAAAACGCCAGTGGGAGAGTAGCCTTATTACGGTGCTTGGATGCCATTTGGTGGATCATGCTGGTGGTGGTGAGGTTGCTAGTGTTCACGCCCTGGCTCATTTTTCTTTTGCAGATCCATTCAGCTCTGTCCTGTTGTCCTTGCTCGGCTTTCTACCTTCCCAGGTTGGGTCAGTGACCTCATCGTCCACCACCTCCTCTTCCACTTCCTCACTCTGATTTTCCTCCTGATTTGTTGACCTAACCACAACCTCAGTGATTGACAACTGTGTCTTAACCTTTTTGTCAACCTCTTGAGACAGTAATTGCGGTTCATTCATTGGCAACTGTGTATCATCATCATCCACCTCATTAAACACTAATTGCCGTTCCCCACCGTCATGTTCTTGTGAGGTTGGAAATCAAAGCACAAGGATCTCATGTCCCTTTTCAAGCGTGCTTGGCGAGAGGGCCAAATCAAGTAATGCCGATGAAAAGAGGTCCACGGACTATCCGAGTGTGGGATCACTTGTTTGGCCAGACTGTACATGGTGGAAGGAAGGAGGATCAGGGTGAGGATTGTGTTGTCTAGACTCCTGGCTACTGAGACTAGACTTGGTGCAAGACAGGGTGGTGCTTTACCGACTGAAAGCATTATCTGCTGCAATCCAACTGACCACCTGGTAGCACTGGTCTGACTTCAAGAGTGGTGTCCTGTGCTGCCCTGCAAACTGGCACATGAAGCTATGCATCGTGGATGATTGTTTTTCTTGTGCTCTGGCAGCAGGCACAGTTTCTCCGCGTCCAGGGCTATGGCCTCTGCGTGCACCATCAGTATCACGGCCACTTCCCCATCCTTTACTGCTTGCCTTCTTCATTTTAAATGTGATATATGGTTAAAAGTATGCCACACGTACAGTAGTGTAGGATTTAGAAGTGTATGCGCAAACATTTTTACAAAGGTATTTGTAATTAGGAAACGTTATACAGGACAGGCAATGTCACTGTTCGCAGTGTCTACGGAAAAAGGAACACTGATGCCACTGATATTTTAGGGATGCACACACTTTAAACAGGAGATGTGGTTTGGATAATTTAACTGTCTGCAGCGGACATAGTCTACAGAAAAAGTGCACTAGATGTCGCTGATATTTTAGGGATGCGCAAACGTTAAACAGGAGATGTGGAACGGATAATTTAAATGTCCGCAGTGGACACTGTCTATGGAAAAAGTGCACTAATTATGACTGATATTATAGAATGCGCACACTTTACACAGGAGATGTGGCATTAATAATTTAACTGTCCGGAGCGGCCCATTTCACGGTATTTAGTGCAGGATGCGCTAAAAATATATATTGCTGCTGTCACACAAAATAGTCCTTAAAAGGGCTTTTGGGTCTCTGAAAAGTTTATAAAAATCTTCCTATTACACTCCCTACACTGTCTGTTTCTTCCTATGCACAGCTCTCTCTAACACTGAGCAATTTAGCGCAGGTTGTGCTGCAAACATATATTGCTTCTGTCAAACACGTTAGTCCTTACAAGGACTTTTGGGTCTCCGAAACGTTTTTTCCCAAAAAAATATTCAATTACACTCCCTACACTCTCTGTTTCTTCCTATGCTCAGCTCTCCCTGACTATGAATGAGGCGAACATGCGTCATCAGGTGCTATATAGCACCCCATGACGCGTTCCGGCCAGCCAAATTACTGCCAGTACTATTAAGGGCAGTACTCACATGCATGTTTTTTGGCTGCGTAGCAGCCAAGAAACGTTGCGGGGAGGAGACTCAAACATGGCGCTCGAGCATATGCAGTACTCGGCCTAGTACCACCATGTGCCAAGCATCGAGATGCTCTAGCCGAACAGGTGTTCAGCTGAGCATGCTCGATCACCACTAGTTCCAAACGACAGACCCAGAGCCATAATGTGGATAATAGCTACACTGACTATCCAGCTAGAAATAGGAGTAGTACTAGCGGCCATAACAAGTTATGCAAAACAAGCTACAGATACACTAGCCACTTACCAGCAACATATTAACCATCTATATGACTACTAGTGTTTAGCACGAATATTCAAAAAAAACTAATTTTTTGTGTGAATATCGTCACTTCGAGAATTCGAGAATATTTAGAATATAGCGCTATATATTCGTAATGACGAATATATATATTTTTTTTTCACACAGTACACATCAGGTGATCATCTAGCTTGTGGGCCAATGAGAAGGCTTTGTCACAGCTTAGCAACATCCCTAAAAACCAATAGAAAAGTTGCCTGCCCCTTACTATACAAGTTTCACGTATTGCGAAAACATATGTGCATCATTAATTGCCGAAAATTTGGAAGTGCAAATATATTGGAGAACTCTATCTGCATATAAAGCTATTCTAATGTTCTGCCATGTCAACCATTTTCTCAAATTCTCAAATTTGCGAATATATGACGAATATTCTACAAAATATTCACGAAATATCGCAAATTCGAATATTGCCCCTGCCGCTCATCACTAATGACTACATAGAGGACCAAGACAACATAGGCAGGAGAAACAACATCCGCCTGAGAGGGATTCCTGAAACAGTAGCGCCGGATCCAATACCTAAAGCTTTGTCTGAAATCTGCCAATCACTACTAGGAAAGAACAAAATGATCCTGTTATCATAGAAAGAGCACACAGAGCTCTAAGGCCCATGCCTAAGCCCAGCAACCCACCAATAGATGTAATCTGCAAACTCCTGAACTTCGCACAAAAAGAACAAGTGAAAGGTAGAGAATGTACGCAAATAGAATATGAAGGATCTTCTTTCCTTCTTTTCCAAGACCTCGCTCCCGCCACGCTAAATAAGAGATGCATCCTCAAACCTTTTACGGATTATTTGAGTCATAAACGCATAGCCTTCCACTGGTTGTTCCCCTTTGGTATGATGGTCTCATGGAAAGACAAAAAGTATGTCATCAGAACGCCTAAGGACCTGGTGCACATGGACCTTCTTGTGTGACATGGCCGTCCAGAGCCTTTAAAATCTGTCCAGGTGGCACCGATGGCCTGCCCCCCCCCCCCCAGTCATTATTTTGGGGCCAGCTGATCTGGACCTGCTACCTGTTTATATTGTTGGTTAGGGGTGCACACGGATAGATGGCTCTACACATAAGTACAATTCTTAGACCACTACTTGGACTGTGACTACAGTTATATAGCGTGTTGTTCTTTGCAGCATATAAAATGCTACCCCTTAATGGGATATTATATATACGCAGTGCCCTGAACTCTCAGCGGGCTGCCAACCTTATCTCAGAAGTTCAGACCACATCTGGTCCTTTATAGGGTTTAAAACATTTCCTATGGTTACTCTACTTTGGAGGTTTATTTTTGCACTAACGTTTATATGTGTTTTTTGTTTCACCTGTCATAGCTCTTCCCTTCCAAATCCTTCCTCTCCCTGTTCTCTTGGGTCCATACAGCAAGCACCTTTTCTCAACCACAGGAATGGCAGAACACAACTACAGTATACACCTTTGTTAACATATATGCTCCAAATGTCGCCCATAGACAGTGGTTTGAGAAATTTTGGCAGCAGCTGGAAGTATTCAGAGAAGGACTGGTCATTCTGAATGGAGATTTTAATGTGTCTTTAAATCCCCTTATAGATACCTCTACAGGAAGGTTGGCTGTTCCCAGGATAACACTGAACTGCATAAAAAAAAAAAAATCATAAAAACGCGCTTATTGATGCTTGCCCACTCTAAACCCGAATATAAGGGACTACACTCATGTTTCGCCCCCACACAACTCCTATCATAGATTGGATTATGTTCTTTTCCCAACAGAACAAATTCACTTGTGCACAGAGGATAAAATTGGCTCAATAATGCACTCAGACCACACTCCAGTTTACACTGCTTTCAATCCTCCAGACTCCCCTCCTAAAACCTGGCGATTGAACAGGACACTTCTAGATAGACCTGATAAAATAAAAAGAGTAGAAGGTAAACTGAAGGAATTCTACTCTACTAATGCGACAGAAGATATTTCTCCCTACATACTATGGGAAGCACACAAATCAGTTATAAGACGAGAGTTCATCTCAGTGGCCTCACATCTAAATAAAGAAAGACGGGTTAAGATAATACACCTGTATGATATAATTCTAATCTAGAACAGGCCCACAAACATATATTAATGAGACAGACACAGAAGAAGTCAGGACAAGGAAGTTAGAGTTAACAAAAGACTTCTTAAAAAAGATACACCTGCCTTCCTTAACCCCAGACCAAGCGTTAAGTCTATGTATGCCTATCACAACAAAAGAAATAACCACCACACTTAAACATGGCTAAAAGGAAATCCCCGGGCCCAGACGGCTTACCTCTCCTTTATTACACCACAATTAGGGACATCTTGATACCTTACCTGCTTTCAGCCTTTAACAGGGCTCTAGCTGTCTCCCCTTTCCCTCCCCAAACTTTAAATGTTCACATTAACCTGATCCATAAACCGCAAAAAGATCCGACCTTATGTTCCAGTTATAGATCCATCTCGTTTTTAAACTTGGGCCTCAAAATTCAAGCCAAAATAATATCTTCTAGAATAAAACCATTATTACAAGACCTGATACACCCAAACCAGACTGGATTTATACCCAGCTAAGAAGGTAAAGATAACACATCTAAAATAGTGAATTCAATTGCTCTGGTAAAAAAGAGAAATAGTTCTATGGTCTTATTAGTAACAGATGCTGAAAAGGCAATTGATAGTGGCATGGCCCTATTAAGTGCACTCTGTCCTATATGGGATTTCCTGTAGCCTTTATCAGGGCAATTTTCACTATGTATGAACACTCGAGCACATACATAAAAACTAATGATGTCCTCTCAGCAGCAGTGAAAATAAATAATGGAACGAGACATGGATGCCCCCTGTCCCCCATCCTATTTATACTAATGGTAGAAAACCTCCTACAACATATCAGGCAATCACAGAAGATTTGAGGATTGGCCTGCGGAGGACTAGAATTTGAACAAGCAGCGTACACGGATGACCTGCTACTTAGGTCACCAATCCTACAAAGGCCTTCCCGGCCATTGTTAAGTTATTCAACTTTTTGGGATACATCTCTAACTTCAAAATTTAGATCTCCAAGTCCCAAGCAATGGGTATATATCTCTCACAAGCAGAACTACGTAAGCTACATGCAGATTCCCCCATTGAACGGACTAACACATCTTTGAAATTTTTAGGTGGTAATGTTTCCCCAGACCTTAATAAGATATATGACCTCAACTATCTACCGCTACTAAAATCTATTCCAGAGATACTAAGCTCGTGGTCCCCAACCATTATCTCTTGGGTAGAAGAAACATGTTTAATATTTTAATAGTTCCTAAGATCACTTATCTGCTACAAGTAGGGTTGAGCGGACACCCGGATGTTCGGGTTCGACGGGTTCGGCCGAACTTCACAAAAAAGTTTGAGCTCGGGGGCGGAGCTAGCCGCATCAGGAAATGGCCGCCTGAGCCGAGAGCTCCTCACAGCAGCACATTGTCCATAGCTATTTACCGGGTTCCCACCTCGCTTTATTATGGGGAAACCTAACAGAGACAGACCTAAAGAGGTACTGATGACGCCCAAGCACGCCAGAGGACAATCCGACCTGGATAAATTCCTTAAAAAGAAGCTGTCCTCTCCGGCGGTCAGAACCAAGATGGCGCAGGAAGCTGCTGCCGCCGCTACATGCACCGAAGACTCCGACGATGAGGGCTCCTGCGCTATGTCCAAGACACGCAGCGAGCGAGGCTCAACACCGATCACCAGAGCCTTCCTCAAGGAGTCATTGACCCTGGCTTTTGAGCCAGTTTTGAGAGAACTTTCCGCCATCAAAACGGAATTTAAACAGACGGGGCACAGAGTAGCAGCCCTAGAAGACTCCCAACTTGCTATCACTAAGCACAACAGTGCGATGCAGTCGACAGTGGAAGAGCTCCGTGAACATATGAATACCACTTACCTGTATCTAGAAGACCAGAAGAATAGGAGCCGAAGAAAGAATGTCCGCATCAGAGGGATCCCTGAAAGCGTGCAAAGAGAGGACATTTTAGACACGGTCAGTCAGCTCTTCTCCTCTTTACTGGGGCAGGAACGGGCAGAGAAAATCGTCATTGAGAGAGCCCACAGAGCCCTCAGACCCAAGCCACCGCCAGAGGCACCGCCACGAGACATTGTGTGCGGTTTGCTAAGCTTTGTAGACACAGCCGCCATTTTAACTGCCGCCAGACATAAGGGTGAAATATCGTTTGAAAACGCCAAGATACAATTATACCAAGATCTTGCAGCGAGCACCCTGGCGAAGCGGAGGCAATTCAAGCCGCTTACCGACCTCCTTAGGGAGAGAAGACATCCTCTGCGCTGGCTTTTTCCATTCGGACTCTGCGCTACCATAAACGGAAAGCAGGTCACTGTCCAATACCCAGCAGATCTCTCCAAAATGTGGGACGCTTTGCAGATCGATCCGATGGATATTCCCTCCTGGCTGCCCATGACAGGTGACTTAAAAGTGCCATCGCTACCCGCAATGGAAGAGTGGAAGGTAGCCAAGAAATTCAAGTCACCGCAAGCAAAGAAAAGGCAGGGAGAACTTCAGGACACTTGAAAGTTCTTTATTACCTGGTTCTAATACTTACCCTCACTTGGGAGGCTTCCGGAGGTTAATCTGATACCTACATTAACCCTAAGAGCAGTAATTATGTCCTTTAAGTGCTGTCCTTTAAGTATTGTCTCTGTTTTGAGCTGTTGTATTGTGGTCCTTAGCACTACCATTACCCTCTTACCCACTGTTTGCCTTTTAGGATATAGTGCCCCCTGAGGCGCCAATCCCATCTTATCCTTAGTAGGGAGATAATGGTACGTTGCATATGACTGTCATTCTCAGGGCCCCAGCATATCATAGGAACATGACTCTATGCAACAGTTCTTCATGTGTTTGGGATTGTTTCTTCCTATGTTCATGCTCCATTGCATAGAAGTACCTGGAAGGCCCATGTGTCAGGGTGGGCTGTCCAGATATTGTTACTGCGGGACCCCACTGCCTTGATAATAGGCCTGTGCTGTGAGAGGCCAACCCAGGCTTTGTGTACCTCACAGTCTTTCTTCCCCCCCATACCTAACTTACTATCCTGTCTTTTCTTTTTCTTCTTCCTTTACTTACATTCTTATTTTGCTCCTTTTCCTCTACTCCCCACCCCCCTCCCTATTCACCTGCTCCTCTGTATATCCTCTCATGCAGGAGTTTACTGACTACTTGTTCTTCCTGAGTATTAACATGCTCAATTTTGTTTTCATATGTTTTGTTCATAGTTTTCTAAGATGGGTGCTGTTTTCGACAATTTTTGATCCTCTGGGTTGCAACTTCCTGCATGGTCACATAACCTTCCACGCCTCATGGAGTCTCTGAAGGTAACTTCACTAAACGTAAATGGGCTTAATGTTCCACAGAAGAGAAGCCAGGTCTTTCAGATGCTCAGGAGAGAGAGGGCAGACCTTCTGTTCCTACAGGAAACGCACTTCAGACATAATCATATCCCAACCCTTTTCACTAAACAATATCCGAAATGGATTCATAGCACCCACTCTTCCGCCTCTAGGGGGTGTCCATAGGTATTGGAGCCAGTATTCCTTTTCAAATCCAGGCGCAATACGTGGATCCTGAGAGCAGATTTTTATTCCTAAAGGGTACGCTCTTTGGTAATAAGCTGACCTTAGTCAACGTATATGCTCCTAACGCTAGGCAGATTCCCTGGTTGATTGGGGTATTAAAATTACTTAAAGATTTTAGAGAAGGAATATTGGTCCTCGGAGGAGATTTGAATCTTGCCCTAGACCACCCTTTAGACTCTACCTCGGAGGCCCCCAAATATTCTGTTAAACAGCTTCGTAAATTGCGGAAATCACTCTCTGAGCATCAAATTACAGATGCTTGGAGACTGGCTCATCCTAGTGACAGAGATTTTACGTTTTTCTCAGCTGTTCATGGGTCCTTCCAACGCCTTGATTACCTCTTTCTCTCGAATCACATTCTGGAGAGGATTAAATCCTCATCCATTGGGCAGATTACTGTATCTGATCACGCCCCTGTCTCTCTGGCGTTCCAGTTGAAAGGCCTCCCTCCTAAAGCATGGTCGTGGAGACTTAACGAGACCCTCCTGGAAAATGACAGAGACAGACTTAGGCTAGAGGGAAAGCTTGAGACCTTCTTTGAATTGAATTGTACCCCTCTTATGGACAAGGCTATGGTTTGGGAGGCCCATAAAGCGTATATGAGAGGTGAGCTTATATCTTTAGCCACTTGGGTACGCAAACAAAGGACGCTTCAAGTAGACTCTATTCTGTCTCAAATCTCTGTACTGGAAAATATCTAAAAAAAAGACGCCTCAGATACTCATTATAAGGAACTTACTATGTTAAGAACTCAGCTGAAAGACTTATTAAACATTAAGTCAGCCAAAGCCCTCAGGGCTGCAAAATACAAGGTCTATATGCATGGTGATAGAGGCTCTAAGCTGCTCTCACAAATGATTAAAGGACAAAGAGAGAGAACTTTCATACAGGGAATCCAGTCCGAGAAGGGACACCAGCTTACCAACACCCCTGCGATAGCAGAGGAGTTCGCTAAATATTATTCCTCCCTCTACAATTTAAAATCTAATAGCCCTGAACATACAATGGCCAAAATTAAGTCCTTTTTAGAGACAGCTAAAATCCTGACCCTGGACTCTATAGACAAAGAAATGTTACTGTCACCGGTCACGGTGGAGGAGATAATGGAGGTCCTGGCGAATACTCCATCGGGAAAGTCCCCAGGCCCAGATGGACTACCTATAATTTATTACAAAAAGTTTAAGAAAACCCTTGCCCCACACTTAACGAACTTATGCAACTCCCTACTGGAAGGAACTTCCCTCCCTCCGCAATCACTAATCGCCCATATAACAGTTATTCCCAAAGAGGGGAAAGACCCTGCTAAATGCAGCAGCTACAGGCCGATCTCTCTACTTAATGTAGATGTTAAGCTTTGGGCCAAACTTTTAAGTGGTAGAATAGCAAAGTTACTTCCTAAACTAATTGGCGAGGAACAAGTGGGTTTTGTGAAGGGGCGGGAGGGCAAACATAATGTTAGCAGAGTCATACACGCTATATATTACGCGAAAAAACACAAGATCCCATTGACCCTGTTAGGAACGGATGCTGAAAAAGCATTTGACAGGGTCAATTGGACCTTCATGGACAGTGCTTTGCGCCATTTTGGTTTCCCACCTTTGTTCATCTCTGCCATTTTTTCGCTTTACTCACAACCCTCAGCTAGAGTCCTAGTCAATGGCACATTGTCTCCTCCCTTTAATATATCCAATGGAACGAGACAGGGCTGCCCTCTCTCTCCGGCTCTGTTCATCTTAACCCTTGAGCTTCTTCTTAGCAAATTAAGAACTTCTGAGGTCATCAAGGGACTCCAGGTTAAAGGGAATACTCACTCCTTGGCAGCCTTTGCGGACGACTTGCTTCTCTTCATTACAAACCCAGCAGTTGCAATCCCAGAGGTGATAAAATTTTTTACAGATTTTGGTGAAATTTCCAATTTCAAGGTCAATTATGACAAATCTGAGATACTTAATATATCAGCCCCTGATAAACAATTGATAGAAGTTAAAAGACACACTTCTTTCCAATGGCCCAAGGAAGCTATTAAACATTTGGGAATCATGATTCCGGCAAACCCCTTACATTTGTTCAGACTTAACTACGTCCCCTTATTTAGTAAAATCAAATCCTTCCTGGCCTCTATCAAGCTACCTTTTCTTTCATGGTTGGGAAGGAAGAATCTACTAGCTACTTATGTCCTTCTGCAGATCCTTTATATCATGAGATGCCTACCCATACCGCTGGCAAACAAGTTTTTCTCTGACTTCATAGTCCTATTTAGTAATTTCCTCTGGTCTAATAAAAAACCACGGCTAGCATACCCCTTGCTAGTTAGGAAAGCAAATAGAGGAGGACTGTCCTTGCCGGATCTTAAAACTTATCTACATGCTATCCAATTGGAGAGATGGATTGAATTGACAAGGCCCCTTAATGATTCATTGCATGTAGTTTTGGAGAAAGCTTTGTTAGGTGAGGACGTTACTCATAATTTTTGGGTCTCCGCCCCAACCAGGAAGAAAAGGTATCCTCTTAGTGCCCTCACGTACTGCATGTTTCAATTTTGTAACAGCTCGGCGGCCCTGTCGATGTCTACCAACAAATTATCCCCCGTGGCCCCACTCTCTGTCCTACCGTACTATATTAACAAAGGTGGAAGCGACTTCCACAAAGCCTGGTCATGTCTCTCAGACCTCAAAATCTCTGATTTGGTCAAAGCTGAAAACCTCCAAGAGTTTCTGGCCAAGGTCCAGACTTACATACCCAAGCCCCTTCGTTCCAGACTAGTTGAATTGGATCTGGAACTCAGCTGCAAAAAATATAAGACAATACATGAGGTTCCCCATAGCGATCCCACCTGGCTCGAAAATTACGTACTACTTCCTTCTCCACCCACAAAAACCCTCTCCAAGCTATACTCCCAACTTATATTAGACTCCTCAAGGGAGAAACCTACCTACTTAAGAGCTTGGGAACGGGAACTGCAGACTTCCTTCTCGGACGAGGACACTAATACAATTTTAAAACACTCCCATGGATTTTCGAGATGCATCCGAATCCAGGAGAACTCCTTTAAAATTGTATCTAGATGGTACAGAACCCCAGACTTTCTGTATAGAGCCCACTTGTCACCCTCAGATAGATGTTGGCGCTGCCAAGATGAATGTGGATCTATTTCACATATCTGGTGGTCCTGTAACGTTATGACCAACTTCTGGACGGAAGTGGAACAAATTATTAACAGAGTCTGCAGTAGCCCGTCTCTCTTTAACTCCAGCTCTCATACTTCTGTGGCTGCCACACGATGGTTTCAAACCATCTGCCAACAACCTAACTACACATATGATTGGAGCAGCAAAATTTGTTGTCCCCGTCAAATGGAAAAATACTGAACCGCCAACCATTAAAGATTGGTTAGAAAAAGTGCACCAGATCTGCCTCATGGAGGAAATGATAGGTTGGGAAAGGGGAAACAGGAAAAAATTTCTGAAAACATGGCAGCCATGGTTGGATTACTATGGGAACCAATGCTAGGTCTATACTCCCTTTCTTAATAGATAACATTAACTTGCATCCACTCATTAACTCAGTATCTGGACATACATGAAACTTTTCTGTAATGGAACAATATACCTCATCCCAACATACTGCGTTTAGTGTCGCATCTTTAGCCCACCTGAGTCTCAACATTTACAATCTAATATGGCCTTGTATTCTTGAGCCTGTAATCTACCTCATATATGAGGTGCAGGTTTTGCTCCCAAACATTTATTCTTGTGACTGAAACTACCCATTGGTTAAGTTTTATAAGTTCTGTTCTGGATTGACTATGCAATTCTCTCCTATAAACCAGGTCACGCGTTATGCCCTATATGATTAAGTTCTAGATGGATATTCTGAATCTCACCTTGTCTTAAGGGTTTTGGTATATGTGATATTTGTCCACCTTTACTTATTGCATGCCTTATTTACCTTTCCTCATTATTCCAGATATATGTATATATCTTCTAAATAGGAATGGGATATTCTTGTCATATTTGCGACATATCACGTGTCTTGTATGCCTTATTGTATTGCATTGATCTCTCTATGTTTGTATCTGTTGAAAATACTTCAGAAATAAAGAATTTACAAAAAAAAAAAAAAAGTTTGTGCTCGGGACCCAAAATTGACCCGAACTCGAAACCCATTGAAGTCAATGAGGACCCGAACTTTTGAGCACTAAAATGGCTGTAAAAATGTCATGGAAAGTGCTAGAGGGCTGCAAATGCCAGAAAAATTTGGTTAAGAGCATAGCAAGTACTCTGAAAACAAATGTGGATAGGGAAATTACTTTAAATAACATAAAATACGTAAAAATACAAAATAATAATCTTGATCTAGGAGGATGAGGTCCATATGGAGTAGAAGGTTGAGGAGGCAGTGGATGTGGCGGTGTATGTGGAAGTGGAGGAGGAGGAGGTAGCCTACACTGGTTTTTAGTTTAAATTTTTTTTTTTTTTAATTAGGGTACACCCCAAAACATTGGGAAATATAAACTGTGATAACCCACTCCAGCTCTGCTAAGCAAATGTTCAGACAATACACTGGCTGCAGGGCAGGCTAGCACCTCCAAGGCGTAAAGAGCAAGCTCAGGCCATGTGCCCAATTTGGAGACCCAGAAGTTGAAGGGGGCAGACGCGTCATTTAATACATGTTGGCGTGAGCACACATACTGCTCCACCATGTTGCTGAAATGCTGTCTCCTGCTAAGACATTCCATATCAGCTGGTGGTGCTGGTTGTTGTGGCATGCTGACAAAGCTTTTCCACATTTCGGCCATGCTAACCCTGCCTTTATTGGTGCGTTTTGGTGCCCCAGCTTGTTTTGGTGACCTCTTCCTCCTCCTCTGCCTTCGCCTTGTGCTTCCACTGTGCCCGCGCTGTCAGGTGGGAATGCCACCAGCATTGCATCTACCAGAGTGTGCTTGTACTCACGCATCTTACGATCACGCTCCAGTGATGGACTTAAGGACGGTATGTTGTCCTTGTAACGGGGGCAACTTGGTGGTCGTTGCGGAGACACTGCAGCATGTAATCGCTCATGTGTACCATACTGCCCAGAGTCAATTAAAAGCTGTCCTCTGTGGGAGGTGTATTGTCTGTGTCTTCTGTATCCCCCCAGCCACACACTAGTGATGGCCATGAGCTGGTTTGGGTGCCATCCTGCTGTGAACACGGTTCCTCCTCTTCAATCTCCTCCTCCTCATCCTCCACCTCGTCATCCTCCAGAACTGTGCCCTAGCTGGACAATTGTGTACCTGGTGTTTGTAGGTGCAGAAACCCACCCTCGGAGCCACTTTGAATGACTGGCCGGAAACCCTATGAAATGATCCCTCTTCCTCCTCCTCCTCCTCCTCCTCCTGTGCCACATCCTCTTCCATCATCACCAGCAGCATTCTATCAAGGAGGCATAGAAGTGGGATAGTAACGTTGTGAATGGCGTTATCGGCACTGGCCATGTTGGTGGAGTACTTAAAACAGCGCAACAAGGAACAAAGGTCTCGCATGGAGGCCCAGTCATTGGTGGTGACGTGGTGCTGTTCCGCCGAGCAACTCACCCGTGCGTGCTGCAGCTGGGCACGTCGCATATGAGGCAGTGAGCTGGAAGGCACACGTTACGCTGCAGCGCTGACAGGTGAGTAGCAGCAGGGTGAGAACACCGAAAGCACGCACAGACGGCCCACACTTTCAGCAGCAGCTTTGACATATCGGGGTAATTTTTAAGGAATTTCTGCACCACCAAATTCAGCACATGAGCCAGGCAAGGGATATGCGTCAAACTGGCTAGGCCCAGAGCTGCTATGAGATTTTGCCCATTATGGCACAACACCAGGCAGGGCTTGAGGCTCACTGGCACCAACCACTCATTGGTCTGTTGTTCCATGCCCAGCCACAGCTCCTGCCCGGTGTGGGGTTTGTCACTTAAACAGATAAGTTCTAAAACTGCCTGCTGTCGTTTACCCCTGGCTGTGCTGAAGTTGGTGATGAAGGTGTTACGCTGACCGGATAAGGAAGCGGAGTAGGAGGAGGAAGCAACAGGAGGCAAAGAGAAGCACCCTGCAATCCTCGGTGGTGGAAAGACATGCGACAAACTGCTATCCGCCTCCGGCCCAGCTGCCACTGCCTTTCCCCAGTGTGCTGTTAGGGAGATATAAAGTCCCTGACCGTGCTTACTGGTCCACGTATCCATAGTTAGGTGGACCTTGCCACAGATGGCGTTTTGCAGTGCACACCTGATTTGGTCCCCCACTTGGTTGTCCAGGGAAGGGATGACTCGCCTAGAAACGTAGTGGTGGCTGTGGACTATGCACTGTGGAACAGCCACCGCCATAAGGTTTTTAAAACTCTCCATCTCCACCAGACGGAATGACAGCATGTCAAAGGCCAGTAATTTTGAAATGCTGGCATTCAGGGCCAGGGATCACTGGTGGATAGGGAGGTACTTCCTCTTCCGCTCCTGTGTTTGAGAGATGGAGAGCTGAATGCTTTCATGGGACATTGTGGAAATGCTCGGTGACCCAGGTGGTGGCGTTGCTGGCAGATCCTCTGTTTGCGTGGTGGCAGGTGCCACTGTCACTGCAGAGGTGGATGAAGAGGCTGAGACTGCAGCAGAAGAGGAAGCAGGAGGAGCCAGAGACCTTTCTTTGTTTTTGAGGTTTCTACTCCACTGCAGCTCATGCTTTGCACTTAGATGTCTTGTTATGCAGGTTGTGCTCAGGTTGAGAACGTTTATGCCTCACTTCAGGCTCTGATTGCACAGTGTGCAAACCACTCGTGTCTTGTCGTCAGTACATTGTCTGAAGAACTGCCACGCCAGGGAGATCCTTGGAGCTGGCTTTGGTGTGCTCGGTCCCTTGGTGCGGTGGGCAGTAGCAGGCATACTGTCTATGGGATGGCCGCTCCGCTTTTGCACCCTGCTCCCTCTTCTGCTGTGCTGGTGGCTCTGCGTGACCACCACCACCTCTTCCCAAGAACTACACAGGTCAGTCTTCACAGTCTTCACCCCTGCCCTCCTTGTCGGTCTGCACACTGCAGAAAGCCATAGCAGTTGGCACCTGTGTTTTGTCATAATCAGAGACGTGTTGCGGTGGACCTCCCGTATATTCATCTTGAAACATAAGTGGTTGGGCATTGGTGCACTCATTCTCTTCCACTTCTGTGGCAGGGCTATGTGAATGGCCCTGGGAAACCCTGCTAGTAGAGTTATCAAAAAGCAGAAGAGACTGCTTCATGACTTGGGGCTCAGACTGCTTGGCTGATTTGCAAGGGGGTGAGGTGAAAGACTGATGGACATCGGCTGCAGGTGCCAACTCTGATCTTTCAGAAGGAGACTGGGTGGGAGACAATGTAAAGGGACTGGAGGCACTGTCAGCAACCCAATATACTATCGCCTGTACTTTTTCTGGCCTCACCATTCGTAGAGCCGCATTAGGCCCGACCAAATAACGCTGAAGGTTCTGTCGCCTACTCTCACATGAGGAAGGTGTTTCATTTGTGCGTGTAGCTGGCACAGATCGACCACGTCCTCTCCCTGCAACAGGAGCTCCACCAGCAGCACCACGACTGGGGCTATGTCCCTTATTTGATGCTCTCCTCATTCTTTGCAATTATCCACCAAACTAACAGATGGTT
Source organism: Bufo gargarizans (assembly GCF_014858855.1). Lineage (NCBI taxonomy): Eukaryota > Metazoa > Chordata > Amphibia > Anura > Bufonidae > Bufo > Bufo gargarizans. The sequence continues at coordinate 263,856,622 of NC_058084.1, forward strand.
TATGTCAGGCAAAATATTTAACCGCCAATAGTCAACAATTAAGTTAACTGAGAGTAAGGCAGTGCAGGTGTCATAAAGAGGAAACATTTCTTGAGGTCACACAATAGTGTGACAGGCATTTTAATACAATTACTTCACAGTCACCAAAAATGTTAATTTGTCAATCAACAACGTAACTGTAGTATTGACTGGATGTATTTCACTGTTACAAATGCAGTTAATGCCCGAGAGGTAGCGTATTGCAAAAAATTTATGTTTTTCAAACCCAGAATTTAATTGCAGTATTTCAAGCTTGTATTTCACTGTGACAAATGCAGCAAGGCCAAACATGGGTGTTTTTTGAAACCCAGACTATTAGTGCAGTTTTTTAAGCTTGTATTTCACTGTGGCAAATGCAGCAAAGGCCCCAGATGTAGGGTCTTGCCAAAAATTTGTGTTTTTTAAAACCAAAAAGAACAGCGGTATATAACGCTTGTGTTGGACTGTCAGAAATGCAGCAAAGGCTGCAAATGTATTATCTTGCCCAAAATGGGTGCGTTTTTTTAATAACAGAATATAACAGCAGTATCTAATGCTGGTATTTCAGAGTGACAAATGCAGTAAAGGCCCCAGATGTAGGGTATTGCCAAAAATGGGTGTTTTTTTTAAACCTAGAATATAATTGAGGTATTTCAAGCTTGTATTTCACAGTGACAAATGCAGCAAAGGCTCCAGATGTAGGGTATTGCCAAAAATAGGTGTGTTTTTTTTTAAACCCAGAATATTATTGAAGTATTCAAAGCTTGTATTTTGCTGTGACAAATGCAGCAAAGGCCCCAGATGTAGGGTCTTAAAAAAAAAGGGTGATTTTTGAAGCCCAGAATATTATTGCTGTATTTCAGGCTTGTATTTCACTGTGACAAATGGAGCAAAGGCCCCAGATGTAGGGTATTGCCAAAAATTGGGTGTTTTTATTAAACTCAGAATATTATTGCAGTATTTCAAGCTTGTTTTGGACTGTCACAAATGCACATATGCTGTGCTGATGCACTGAACTTTCATAAAATGGCCGCTGACGCCCATCTCGGCTGTGATGGCTTCTAAGAGCACAAGAGCAAAACGCTTGTTGATTGGCTGCTCTGCAGCCTTTCAAAAAGCGCCATTAACTTGCCTAACACCGAACCCGAACTCTGAAAAGTTCGGGTTCAGGTCCGGGGTTTAAAAATCCTAAAGTTTGCTCAACCCTAATTCTGAATGGAGGGCATTCCATTCAGGATGCATCAGTTCAGTCCCTCTTACATTTTTTGGACAGAGAAAATACCGCAGCATGCTGCAGTTTTCTCTCCAGCCAAGAATACTGAACACTTGCTGGATCCAGCATTAATTTACATTCAAGTGTATTATTGCCGGATCCGGCATTAAGCGTTCCTTCAAAATGGATCCGGCTTTCCGGTCTGTGCATGCACAGACTTTTAAAGATGCAAAAAAAAAAATGATACTGAATCTGTCTTTCGGGATTACACCAGAGAGACGTATCCGGTAATTCAATGCATTTGTTATATTTCTTTGGTTCATGTGGAGACTGAATTCTGATCTACATTACATACGTACTACATTACATAATACTAATACAAAATGCCAATGAATTAATTATATGGCTGAAAAATCATTATGAGAGATGAGAGATGAGCGAATTATTGGAAAATTCTATTTGGCTGCTTTGCAAAATTTTCGAAAAACATTTGCTTTGTGGCAAATTACTTTGCCACAAAGCGCATTTCTAGTAGTAGGTGCAATGACAGGGATTGTCATTGTACCCCTTAGATGCCGCGTTCATGCATGAATAACATACATAAATAACAGAGTGTAAAAATAAAAAACATACTTACCTGTTCCATTTGCTCACGACGGGCCAAACGCCGCCATCTTGCTTGAAGATCTGGCGCAAAATCGTGCACGACCCGAGATGACGGCAACATGCCGGCGTGGTGACGTCCTACGTCACTTGTCTGTGGGCACAGGATTTGGTGCGCGATCTTCAAGCAAGATGATGGCGGCCAGGCCGTCAAGAGCAAATGGATCAGGTAATGATTTGTTTGGTTTCTTACACTATTTCAGGTTAAATCGATTCGCTACCACGAAGCATAATGAAATTTGGCTTTGCGGTGAATTGAATTTATCCGATTCGCTCAACACTAATATATAGTAAAGGTATTTAAAGTAAGCTAAAATTTGCTTCCAGGAAAGTCAGCATACACTTGATATTCATCTCTGTGTGCCATAGATCTATGTGTTTTTTTTCTCTCTCGTTCTTTTGTCTTCTACTTCAGTAGAAAGTTACAAGAAGAAGTGCTGTAGAGCTCAAGATATTCAACAAATGACCTGAGTTTTTTCTACTGCTTTGTTAATGTTATTTCTAATGAGGTAAATAGTGAATAATGAATGAAAATGACTACAGTTCTCAAATAGCATAAAATAAAAATGTGAAATACAGATGTAGCAAAGTTAACAGTCACAGTCATAACTCGTTAACAAGCGTGTGTGTTAAAGGGGTTGTCTCACTTTAGTAAGTGTAGGTCACGGACGAATCTAATTTCCCCTCAGAGACAGGGAAACAGAAAAAAGGGGAGCGCACAATAGTGTAATACGTTCACCGGATGAAGATATCAAAGTGAGAAATAATCAGACTCACCTTATGGAGTTGTGCTCCGGCAGGCACAACTCTACTGTAAGCTTTAATATAAATAAGGCTTTTGCACCAGGATTGCAGCCGCAGATTTTTGTAGTCTCTCGGATGGGATGTCCAGTCCCCCAAGAGAAAATCGTGGTAGAGGAAAGAGGTTCTGCATCGGCGCAAAATCACTTGGTGGAAGCAGTCTTATAGATGTATTCTTCTTTTATTCAGAAACAACGCGTTTCGGGGATTAGAGGTTCCCCTTCATCAGGTTTCACAAACATATAGTGGGTATTGTGGCAAGAACATATTTATAGATAAATTCTTTCAAAAAAACCGCCAAAGGATGCACCTGGGTGACGCCCCTTATGGGAGGAGCTATCCTCAGGTGTCATCCAAAACATATGGGTGTACAAATCATACATAACATTCAGTTATAGTGACACAATGTGTACAGTATAGTGGCTTTGATCGCTTCCTTATTATATTAAAATTCGCTGCCGATTGCTTAAATAAACATAAACATAAACATAAAGATGAGATTCGGTTCCCGGTCATGTGATCGCTATTGCAAGCGTCACATGACTCGGGAGGTATATGCTGTCTTCACGCCGCTGGCATCTAGCCGGGCGGAAGTAGCAGTAATGTTGCGATCCCCCTGCCGGCGCATGCTCACATGGACACTCTGAGCTGGCAGCCGAAAAACAGAGCAGGGGGTGTCACATGATCGTATAGTGCGGTCATGTGACCTGTCGTCTTTCAGCAGAGTTCATTCCTAAGCTGTAGCAATCTATCGTATTTGGTATTCATGTGAAAAAGAAAACCTGTATCTTCGGTTAGAAAGCTAATTTCAACCCGGTCTATGCACTCTATATATGTTATGTGCATAGAAGTAAATCAACAACAGAATGGCTTAAACAGAAGAAAATATGCCTTCTGGAGTGGCCCAGTCAGAGTCCTGACCTCAACTCCATTGAGATACTGTGGCATGACCTCAAGAAAGCATTTTACACCAGACATCCCAAGAATATTGCTGGACTGAAACAGTTCTGTAAAGAGGAATGGTCAAGAATTACTCCTGACTGTTGTGCATGTCTGATCTGCAACTACAGTAAATGTTTGGTTGAAGTTATTGCTGCCAAAGGAGGTTCAACCAGTTATTAAATCCAACGGTTCACATACTTTTTCCATCTGCACTGTGAATGTTTACATGGTGTGTTCAATACAAACATGGTAACATTTTATTCTTTGTGTGTTATTAGTTTAAGCAGACTGTGATTGTCTATTATTGTGACTTAGATGAAGATCAGATCACATTTTATGACTAATTTGTGCAGAAATCCATATCATTCCAAAGGGTTCATATACTTTTTCTTGCAACTGTATATATTTTTTTTGTTTTAACCCCTGATTGGCTGAAAGTTACTCTTAAATGCTGTGATCAGCGTTTAATGCAGCATCTGAGGGTTTAAATGATGGGGGGGGACTCGATCACAGTTCCCCGTCATGGCGCCCACTCCTTACAATAGAACGCGATTTATCATGAAGCGAAAGTGATCAAGGTTATTGGGGAGTTTGGTCACCTCTACAGCCTTAAAATAAATTGGAAAAAGTCTGTACTTCTTCCTTTGGATAGGCATAGGATGACTGGAAATTCTGGTTTACAAGTTTTGGATCATGGGGTTCATTTCACTTGGGAATTTCATCTTGGAATTAGGATTTCTGCTAATATTAGGGAATTTGTCATTTTAAATAAGACAAAGTAGAACCAGGGTCTTGACTTGGGAAAAACTTCCTCTCTCAAGAGATTCTCTCTTTTTATATATATATATATATATATATATATATATATATATATATATCCATTAACTGCTAGTATGGTATGGATTGATAATGCAACTTTTAAGTTACAGTAATTGACAATATTAACAACTTTCTGATAGAGTTACACCAGGTATCGAAGTTTCGATACCCAATCGATATTATACCGGGTCTTACTATTTAATGATACTAGGCTGCGCTGCTGCACAGCCTAGTATCTGTTAGAGAAAATGGGGCACACTGCTCTCAGCGTGCACCATGCTCTCTTCAGCAGCACAGGGGAGATGGAGGCAGTCCCTCTCTCCTCCCTGTGCCACTGCTGCCACCAATGGACTGATAGCAGGGAGGAGGAAGGGAGGGGCTGTGGCCACTGCCCCACCAATGAATATAATTAACACATTCATTTAAGTGTAGGCAGCGGGTGACTGCAGCAGTATCACATACCCCAAACCCACCCTCTATGACATGGTGCTGCGATCACCGGCAATTAAACCCTCAGGTGCGCCCCCCAACCCTAGTATTATAAAGTATAATCATTGGTGGTTCAGTGTGCCCCCAACCCCCCCAGTATTATAACTTTTATAATCATTGGTGATGCAGTGACACAGGCACTCCCCCATTGTTATATTCATTGGTGGCAGTGGCCACAGGGTCCCCTCCCCTCCTCCTCATTGGTGGTGCAGTGGTAGCTTCTGATCGGAGCCCCAGCAGTGTAATTGCGGGCCTCAGATCGGTTACCATGGCAGCCAGGACACTACTGAAAGCCTGGCTGTCATGGTAAGCGCCTAAGCGGTAAGTCCTATTCACCCTAATAGATCTCTTTTGGGGTGAATAGGAAAAGGGATTAAAAGATCCCAGGTTCTAGCCCTTAAGTAAAAGTTTAAAAAAAAACGTATAAAAACCCCCAACAAAATACTAAATGTTAAAATCGCCCCCTTTCCCAATTTTACATATAAAATATATAAACAATAAAAAAATAAACATATTACTTGTGGTCGTGGCCACCAGGTACGTACCTGACCCTTACCTAGGGAACCTAACCCTAAGCGGTCAGAGTTGTGCCGCAACCGCGTCGTGGAGGGACGCCTGAAAGAGGGCATCCCCTTTGAGAGTAACAGAAAAAAGGGGGTCGGGTGGGAGGGAGAACTTCGTACGTCGTACACATGTGGGAGGGTGCCGGCGGCTGATATAGGCGGCCAAGCCCCTCCCACAAATACAGGCCAATGAATCGGCCTTACACTTGTGGTCGTGGCCACCAGGTACGTACCTGACCCTTACCTAGGGAACCTAACCCTAAGCGGTCAGAGTTGTGCCGCAACCGCGTCGTGGAGGGACGCCTGAAAGAGGGCAAGAGACATACTGATAGGCAAAGTACTTTATTGTGGCGTAATTACAAAGCCAGGTTCTGAAACACTGTTGACATTTCGGTATCGGGGTGAGGTATGTAACGGGTGAAACATGCCGAGTGCCAACGCCCTAATTTCTGAATTACGTGTGCTGGTACCTGATTCTTGGATGCTGCAGATGCAGCGCCTATGCGGAACGAATGTCCTGAGATAGCGGAGGGGTCACCACCCAGGCTGGCCACCAGTGACCTGACATGGGACACGAACTGATGGGTGGTGAGTGGAACCACCCCGAAGGGTAACAGTGGACTGTTAGGCCCAGACCCCGACAAGGCGGACCGTAGCTGACGGAGCACCGTGACGGGGCACCACTGGTGTGAAGTGGGATAGAAGGACACCGGGACAGGGGGGCCCACCTGGGAGGTCTTAGACGTCCTGAGCAGTAACGTGAACCCCTCGGAGTTCTGGACCAGCTGGCTGACCGTGAGGAACTTGCTATTGCCGGAAGAGCAAGTGAACTCCCCGGGCCTCAGAAAGCCGTAAAAGGCTAAATAGATGGCAGATTTGAGTACCAAGCTGGGCAAAACCCCGAACGGATTACTGTCCAGGACGTCGGATAGATTGCGGAAAAGGGGCCCGGTGACCGCTTGCCTACTGCCTCGGCCTTGAGGCCCGCATTTGCTTAAGCCCTTGAGTGCTGCTTTAACAGCATGCATGGCGAAAACTGATGGTTGTTCGGGATGACTGACGGAGAGAAAATGTTGTACCCCCGCTAGGTATGACCTTACTGTACTGTGGGAGAGCTTGTGCACTGAGTGGCAGTAGCCAATAAACGCCAGGATGTGATCTGGAAAACTGGATTCCCCCTGAGGATGCTCCCCTTGGAACCTGCAGAACATCTTCCACCCGGTGTGGTATGCTCGAGTCGTGTTGGGCGAGAGAGAATTGCGAATCAGAGCGTGGGCCGTCTCAAGGTGGTCGGTTATGTTAACATTAAGGACTCGTGAGGAGGAACGGTGGCGCCTGTCGCATCTGCCTCTGGCATGATCTGAAAGAAACGGTAAAAGTTAGCCCTGGATAAGGCGTCGGCAGCCAGGTTTCGCTCACCTGGTACATGTGCGCTATGGACGTGGAAATGGTGGTGTAGGGACAGCTGTACTAACCGCCTAAGGAAACCCATGACGTGGCTTGACTTTGACGATCCACTGTTTATGATGTCTACGACGGCTGCGTTATCCGTCACAAACAGGACGGACTGGTTCGCCCAGAGACTGCCCCATATGTGAGCAGCTACCACAATGGGGTACAGCTTAAACAGTGCCGAGGAGTGGAGGAACCCTGGGATTAGTACCGCCTCGGCCGGCCATCTGTCTGCAACCCAGTGCGTGCCAAAAACAGCGGCAAACCCTGTGCCGGCTGCCGCGTCCGAGAAGACTAAGGGGGACTGGCACGACAGCTTGGGGACGAATAGGGACACCCCGTTCCACTGGTCCAGGAAATGATCCCACATACGGAGATCCGCTAAGGCCTGGCTGTCCAGACGCACTGGGCTGTCCTGTTCTGGGGCGGTGCTTAGGAGCGCCAGCAGGCGGGATACAAACGTTCTGCCTTGCGGAATGATGCGCATAGCAAAATTTAGCATACCCAGTAGCGACTGAAGGTCAGTCTTAGTGACCACCGACGTGGCTGAAAACCTGTGGATCACTTCTCGGACTCTCGTTAGCTTGTCCGAGGGTAACCTGGCTAACATGCGTTGAGAGTCCAACTCGATGCCCAAAAAGGTGATCACGGTGGATGGGCCCTCTACCTTTTTGGACGAAACAGGTACCCCCAACTGGGAAAAACACCTTAGTAGCTTCCCCAGCCCCAGAGGAGCAGCCCCTGGCCTTTCAATCAGTAGGAAGTCGTCTAGGTAATGGATGACGAATTCACAGCGCACTTTGTGTACCAGAACCCAGTGGAGGGCTTGGGCCAGCTGATCGAAGAGCCAGGGGCTGCTCTTGGAACCGAAGGTGAGTTTTGTGGCAAAGTAATACAGGCCTCGCCACCTGATACCGTGCCATTGCCAGAGTGCTGGCATAATGGGGAGCAATTTGAAAGCGTCCGATATATCTGCTTTGGACAATGCGGACCCGGGACCTGTCTGCATGATGATGGCGATGGCCTGGTCTATGGAAGAATACCTCATACCCACTTCTTCCGAAGGAATGAGGGAATTGAGACTGGGAACCTGTGAGCCATGTGGGGCAGACAAGTCAATGATGAGTCTCTCCTTCTTACTGAACTTGCCTGTGACGACTCCTACGGGACTGACTCTCCACCGTTGAAATGGGGGTACTTCGAAAGGACCGATTAAGAACCCTTTGACTAACTCGGCTTCTATGAGTGTGTCTACTGAGCCAGGATTCCTTTCAGCTGACTGAAGGTTCCTACACTCATGTGTGACCTCTGGGGTCGTGATTAACCCTGTGTGGAAACCTTCATGGAACCCTGACACCAGGAACTGCACGAATCCTGGGTTGTGATGACCTTGCAACATTACTTGTAGACGACTAGTATCGACCACGCTCATATAATTCTTCACCGATTTTAATGAACAAGCTACTCGGGGGTGAGCCCTGAAGCAGTTGGTACAGATATGCAACAAGCGGCACTGGCCGAAATTACAAGACGCGTAATTAAAATTGTTGCATATCTGTGCCCTACCTAACTGGACAATGGGTCGTCCTAGTTTGTCTACTGAATTGGGGGGCCTGAAGATGTCGAGTGGTCCCGCTGAAGAGCCGGAGGGGTATGACGTCGTGCCGACTGCCGACTTATGGCACCACTCTACTGAGTGGAAGATAGACTGACAGGCCGAACAGGAGGGAGCCTTCAGGCCTGCAAAGTGTCTGCAGAACAACTCAGTGTCCAAGACGGACCAGTCTGTGACATGTTGAAACTGGGACAGGGCTGCAGCCGCTTTGGCTGAGAACGAACAGTGGTAATCGTAGAACGCGTTCCCACCATACCTATGTCCCAACTCAGTGACCCTAAAGAGGTATAGGTCTAGCTCCTCCCTCCTGTCCGGCCTGGCAGTACAGATGACGTCCCTGAAAAGGCTGAAAGCCATGACGAACTCTGGAATGTTCAGTTTGCGATTGAGCCGGTGGTCGCGGCTTCTCAGCACCACCGAGACTTCCCCGCAGGCTATGACCTTGTTGTCGGAAAGGTCCCTGGAGGCTATTAGTAGCGAAGCGAGATTGATGTCCCTACCCTCTAGGATGTCCTTTCTGATGTTGATGGGGACAAAGTGAGACGGAGTCACGTTGGGGACTGGCTGGGCAGTGCGAATGTCTGCTGCCGCCGAGGTGGAGGCGACCGGAGGCTCGGGTGAAGAAACCGACACTGCCAAGTTGTGAGCCTCGACTGACTCGAGTCTAGCCTGTATGGACGTGACGGCCGAAGTCAAATTGTTCAGCATGAGGTGTAATTGGGCCAGCGATGTTTGTATCGTGGCTGCGGGGGGATCACCGCCGCTGGGCACCAAGGAGTCTTTCCATAACCGGTATAGCTCTGCTTTCCTGGCCGACGCCGGGAAAGGAACACCCCAGTCTCGTCAGCTCCGCCATCAGCTTGGGGATAGTCCAAGCACGCAGGGATAACGTGCTGCCCCCTTCGGACGTCCCTGCAGCATTCTCATCCACTGATGCTTCCATGATATCGGACGCGTGCGACATCACAGCTGTGGAGAAAATAATGCAAGGTGACCGGCTACCCTGGGCGACCACCAAAGTGCGTGAAGCTGTTTGACAACGTAGTAGAAAAGGTGCACTGTCCCTGTGAAGCACACACCCTAACCCCCGACGGCCGTGAAAGAGTGGCCAGGAACCGCCACCTGAAGGTACACGCCAGGACCTGACTTACTTACCAACTGAGGAACACTGTGTTCTGAACCCCACGGATGTTTTTAAATGGAAAAGGAAACCTGGACGTAAAAGAGTGCATGAGACCTCTCCCTTGCTAGTGATCAATACCTCCCGTCCACTGACGTGAGCCCCCGCTACCTTGTTCGTGATAACTCGGGTGAATCCTAGACTGGCTTCTCTTGTGTGTATATTTTATTTTTTTTTTCTCTCCTTGCTCTGACCTGGGAAACAAGCAGCACAAAGAAACTAATCAACACGCAAGGTAAAAACTGATGGAGCGCGAGCTGTGGGCAGTGGATTTGAACAATGGATGGGGATGGCGTTGATTGACGTTTCCGCCCCCCCGACTCTGTCTGTCGTATGTGGTGGACCCCTACCTACCTAAGCAGCACGGCGGCCCGTGCCAGACTTTAAGTGTGTGTGAGGCGCTGGCCATTGCATCCCCCACCGTGTTCCACTGTACCGCGTGGGGAGCGCGGAGCTCCCTGACACAGAGGACCAAGCGGGGGGATATTTGTGAGCAACAGCTCACGCCTCACACTACACGACTTTGTGCCACGTGGAGAGTGACGCGTGTCCCTAGCAGGGTGCGCAGTGCAGGGGCCCCCTCCTTTCGAGGGCTGACCCGCCCGCCGGCTGGGCACACCTGCCACGTGGGGAGGTGCGCAGCCCTCAGGCCTGGATCGGCACAGGGAGGACCCCCGGTGGTGAGGGCCTACCCCTGCCGATAATGAAAATGCCGCGTGGGGGTGCCCTCCTGCCGTCTGTGGGCCGACCCTCCGCCGGCTGAGCGCGTCCGCCGCGTGGGGAACCGGCTTAGCCCCCTGGCATAACTGGAACAGGGGGGGGTCTGAACATGGCGCCGCCTTCCCCCCTGTTCCCCTAAACATCGAGCCACGTGGGAGGCCCACCGCTCCCTGGTGGAGTGCCCAGTGCGGTGGTGCCCCCCTGAGTCCGGAGGGCCGACCCACCGTCGGCTGGGCAAATCCACTGCGTGGGGACACGGTGGTGCCCCCTGGCTTAGACAGAGATGGGGGGGGGGCGTGTGTACATTGCCCCACCCCGATTGTGATAAGGAGGGTCGCATGGAGCCTCCTTGATCCCCGGCACAGTGCGGTGGCAGGGGCGCTACCCCTCAACTGGGGGGCGGGCCCGCCGCTGGAGGCCATGCCCACCACGTGGGGGAGCGGGGCAGCGCCGGCAGACATGGAGCATGAGACGCGCCTGTGAAGGTGAGCTGAAGCGGCGGAGGAGGGTAGCGCGGTCTGCTGTTGTGCTCCACCACCTCCATGACACGAGCGGGAGCGGGACGGGGGGGCGAAGTGTTCCGGAGCGCGGGGCCCGCTTACCAACAGGGCCGACCGCACAATCGGACGTCCACTTACCTGGCCTGTTCGGCAGGACTGACAGGTACAACGCACGCTCCGGGACCCTGAGAACTTCGTACGTCGTACACATGTGGGAGGGTGCCGGCGGCTGATATAGGCGGCCAAGCCCCTCCCACAAATACAGGCCAATGAATCGGCCTTACACATATCGCTACACCCAAAAAAGTGCAAACTATTAAAATATAAAAAAAATCTCCTATGCGGTGGACAATGTAAAAGAAAATAAATAAAAACCACGCAATTCGACATTTTTTAGTCACCTTGTCTCCCCCCAAAATAGGATAGGACTGTTCTATTATGGGCCAGACGTTCCATAAAATGCTGAATGCACGCAGCCTTTTTGGTGTTTTATTATTTTTTGCGTGGTATCGAATGGTATCGAGTATCGCAATACTTTTGTATGTTATTGAAATTTTATCAAAATGTTTGTATCATGACAACCCTACTCTCTGATATTGGGGAGACATAAGGTTTGCATAAGACAAAAATATCTCTACCTCCCCAAGTAGTATAAAAGTTTGGCTCTCCCCTTTTTTCAGGGCTATTACAGTGGGATGCGAAAGTTTGGGCAACCTTGTTAATCATCATGATTTTCCTGTATAAATCGTTGGTTGTTGCGATAAAAAATGTCAGTTAAATATATCATATAGGAGACACACACAGTGATATTTGAGAAGTGAAATGAAGTTTATTGGATCTACAGAAGTGTGCTATAATTGTTTAAACAAAATTAGGCAGGTGCATAAATTTGGGCACCACAAAAAAGAAATGAAATCAATATTTAGTAGATCCTCCTTTTGCAGAAATTACAGCCTCTAAACGCTTCCTGAAGGTTCCAATGAGAGTTTGGATTCTGGTTGAAGGTATTTTGGACCATTCCTCTTTACAAAACATCTTTTAGTTCATTCAGGTTTGATGGCTTCCGAGCATGGACAACTCTCTTTAAGTCATACCACTGATTTTTAATTATATTCAGGTCTGGGGACTGAGATGGCCATTCCAGAACGTTGTACTTGTTCCTCTGCATAAATGCCTTAGTGGATTTTGAGCAGTGTTTAGGGTCGTTGTCTTGTTGAAAGATCCAGCCCGGCGCAGCTTCAGCTTTGTAACTGATTCCTGGACATTGGTCTCCAGAATCTGCTGATACTGAGTGGAATCCATGCATCCCTCAACTTTGACAAGATTCCCAGTCCCCGCACTGGCCACACAGCCCCACAGCATGATGGAACCACCACCATATTTTACTGTAGGTAGCAGGTGTTTTTCTTGGAATGCTGTGTTTTTTCCTCCATGCATAACACCCCTTGTTATGGCCAAATAACTCAATTTTAGTTTCATGAGTCCACAGCACCTTATTCCAAAATGAAGCTGGCTTGTCCAAATGTGCTTTAGCCCACCTCAAGCTCCACTTTTTGTGCTGTGGGCGGAGAAAAGGCTTCCTCTGCATCACTCTCGCATACAGCATCTCCTTGTGTAAAGTGCGCCGAATGGTTGAACAATGCACAGTGACTCCATCTGCAGCAAGATGATGTTGTAGGTCTTTGGTGCTGGTCTGTGGGTTGACTCTGACTGTTCTCACCATTCGTCGCTTCTGTCTAACCGAGATTTTTCTTGGTCTGCCACTTCGAGCCTTAACTTGAACTGAGCCTGTGGTCTTCCATTTCCTCACTATGTTCCTAACTGTGGAAACAGAAAGCTGAAATCTCTGAGACAGCTTTCTGTATCCTTCCCCTAAATCATGATGGTGAACAATCTTTGTCTTCAGGTCATTTGAGAGTTGAGGGAAACTTACAATTGACCCCCTTAAATACTGTTTCTCATAATTGTATTCACCTGTCTATGTAGGTCAGGGGTCACTGAGCTTACCAAGCCAATTTGAGTTCCAATAATTAGTTCTAAAGGTTTTGGAATCAATAAAATGACAACAGTGCCCAAATTTATGCACCTGCCTAATTTTGTTTAAACAATTATAGCACACTTTCTGTAAATCCAATAAACTTCATTTCACTTCTCAAATATCACTGTGTGTGTCTCCTATATGATATATTTAACTGACATTTTTTTATCGTAACAACCAACGATTTATACAGTAAAATCATGACGATTAACAAGATTACCCAAACTTTTGCATCCCACTGTATATAGCAGCACCAATACAATGGGTTATCAATAATAGAGGATGAGGGTTGTTATCCTATTTGCCTGATGTGGCTGGAGGAAAATTCCATAACATCTTTCAACTATTAGGTCAGGTTGTATGAGCAGAGGTGGGTTTAAATGATGTCCTATTTCAAAAATGTTACATTTAGTCTGGCACAATTTAAAAAATATGTTGAGGCTGTTATATCTTGCTCTATCACTCCTATTTGGCATAATTTATATATTAGAGAGTTTTTGACTCTTTCACATTGCTCATTCTGGATCACGGGTGTCACATATGTTTCACAGTTGTTTAAGGAGGGAGAGATTGTTTCACAAAGTGAGATTGAGAAGAAATATGGCACTTGTATGATGATGTTTTGCTATAACCAGGTTTATCATGCTTTTAAATCAACTATGGATAAATCACACTTATGTTCTGAGGTGTGAATGTATAGAATATTTCAAAAACACTCTGATTAAAAGAGTTTAACAATCAGGTATAATTATGAAAATTATTAGGGATTATGGTGGGCACTATTACATTTAAAAGTACAAGAATGTGGAGAAAGGATATTGGGGAGATCACAGTTGAAAATTGGAATAGGATATAAATAAATATTAAGGAGGTCTCTATCTGTAATCATTAGAGTTGAGCAAAGAGCAAAGTTCTTAAAATTCTATTTAGATTTAGATGCCTCCCCGAATTTTACCAAAAATTAGCTTTATGATTAATCACTTTGTCACGAAGTACATTTTTGGTAAGTAGCAGCTGCAACGACAGAGAACAGCAATTGTGCCACCCCCTCTCCTCTTCATTAACCCCCCCCCAGATGCCGTGTTTATCACTTATCGCGGCATCTGAGATCAATATTAAAAGCATTTTAGTTGCCGTTTATAAAAAAAATGTACTTACCTCATCCATTTGATCGTGAAGAGACAACCGCGGCCATCTTGGTTGAATATCCAGTGGAAAATCTTGTGCGGCACGTGATTATGTGTATCCTCTTCTGTAACAACAGTCTGTAAATATATGGGAAGCGAGGAAACCAATTGCTGGTGTTTTGGAAGAAAAATGTCCAATTCTTGTCTTACGTTGGATTCTAGGATTCTAAAACCTCTATTTACTGTTCAGCATTGATAGTGCCTTTCCAGATATGAAAAGTGTCCACACCATAGGCACTAATGTAACCCTATATAATCAGAGATGTAGGCTTTTAAACTGTGTGCTGAAAACAAGCTGGGTGGTCCTTCTCCTATTGAGTCTACAGAACATGGCATCTCTGGTTTTCAAAAAAGAATTTCAAATTCTGATTAATCTGACCATATAACAGTTTTCCATTTTGCCTTAGTCCATTTTAAATGAGTTTTGGCTCAAAGAAGACAGTGGTGTTTCTGGATTGTGTTGACAGATGGTTTATTTTTTTGCATGATACAGCTTTACCATGAAAATTCAGTGTAATCTTCAGGCAGCATGTTATAGAGCAGGAAGAGTTAAGTAAATTGATATATATATATTGTTTTATTGGAAAAGATTCTGTATAACTTGTATTTCATTCATTAACATTCCTGCTCATGTTGGGCTTTAAAGGCGACGAGGCGCTCCTATCAGTGATTAGCTGCTGTATGTGTATGCACAATCATAGAGGAAAGGCTGTCAATCACTGATAGGACCACCTCCTTGACTTCAAAGCCCAGAATGAGCAGGGAATTTAATGAATGAAATACAATTTATACTGAATCTTTTCCCACAAAGCTATATATCAATCTGCTGAGCTCCCCCTTTATTCAAATAATATTTTCAATGTGACAGGTTCTCTTTAACTTGCATTTGCAAATTGCACGGTGAACTGCTCAGACAATGATTTCTGGAAGTGTTCCTGAGCCCATGCACTGACTTCCAGTACAGAATTATGCCTGTTTTTCATGCAGTACCACCTGAAGGCCCGTAGACTATAAGCATCTAATATTGACAGCTGGACTTGTTCCTGGACTTGATATTAGGCACTGTAGATGGAAGAATATTTTCAAGTCTTTACATTCTTACTTTGAGGACCATTTTTCTGAAATTGCTCCACCATTTTTAAAAGCAGTCTTTCGAAGATTGACGAACCCCTGCCCATATTTGCTTCTGAGAGACTCTTCCTCTCTAGCATGTTCTTTTTATACCCAATAACGTGACTTAGTAGTGAGTCACTGTTTGTTATCAATACCACTTTCTTTTCCAGCCTTTTGTTGGCCCTGTTTCATTTTTTTTTATTTTTTTTTTATGAACTGCTACCATCCAGTTCTAAATGAGTTAAATATTTCCACAAGATGTTAAAATGTCTCGCTTTCAACATCTGATATGTATTCTATGATCTACTGTGAATAAAATGTATGTTATGGGATTTGCAGATCATTACATTCAGTTTTTATTTACATGTATTTACATTTTACACAGTGTCCCAACTTTTTGGGAATTGGGATTGTACTTTCTCTCCATTTATGATCCACTCCTGATTTTGTCTTTCAAAACGGCATCAACAAAGTTGAATATAACCTAGCAGAACTAAATAAATGCAGTTTGCACTATTACAAATTAGATAAGACAACACAGAAATTCACAAACTCTAATTAAACATTCCTTGCTCAAACATTTGTAACCTAGCTGTTAAGTGATCACGAGAAGGATACAGACATTACTTTTTATGAAAGAAACTGTTTTCCTTGACAATAGGCTGGATAATTACATAATATACATGCATGCACACCCACCACTAACAAAATGATAGCCTACTTAATATACAAGATGTGCATTATATCTCAATCCAATCCAATGATATCCAATTAAAAAAAATGAACATCGAATGGAAACAAGAATACAAAATGAAGCAAATGAGTTTGGGAGAAAAAAAATGAACACGCTTCCACTGCTATCAATATTCATTATCTGTTAATTTCCCAATCAAATTCCTTTTCTCTGATTTATAGCTGAAGAACTTTCATTTTCCTGACTATAAATTTCATTCATTAACACAGTTCCCAAAGTGTCAGTTTTATTTAATGTTAGATATTATTCTAACAATGCTACTCCCGCAGTGTTTCGGGAAACAGTCATGCCTTACAAATTTGTTACTACCCATTTGTTACGCTGTCAGTAGAACTCATTTGTTCTGCTAGTAAGTCGTGTTCAGAATCACATGATCAATGAGACATTTTAACACAACTGATTTGATTGTTAACTACTTTTGACTAATAATATGCAACCATGAATGAAATATGTGACGCTTTTTACTCCTACATGGTGTTAGTGGTTAAGCAATAATGAATTTATTGAATTATAACTTATTCATCATTTTGTATAGGAAAGCAAATTGAGGTCCTTTTAGTGTGAGCATTTTATTTTATCCTGCTGAATCAGGAGTGTTAACCATTCCAAACCTCATTTTCTATCTCATAAAACATAAAAAAAAAGCTGCAATTTACACCAATGACTGCTAAACCCTTTTTCACAGCTACTACATTTTCCTAGAAGGCCTATTGTTTACATGTCATGATCTCCATCTGTGACTACTGTACATCCAGCATAGCTCTTGCCACATTGTGATGGTAGTTTTGTATTGTGCAGAATTGCATGACATGATCACTGAAGTGCGGCTGTACTAAGCAGCTGACAAAGGTTTGTGCAGCACTACAACCATTAAAGTAGAGTACTTATGCTATAAGGAATATAATCATACATAGCATGGCTAATACTCAACTGTAATTAGATTCCATGCAGAACTGTTAACCCTCTAAAAAGAAGGTTTTCACAATCATGTTGTGCTAGAAAGGAATTTTTGGTGTGCCCCCTCTCGCCCTGACAAAAGGGGGCAGCTGGTTAAGAGGATTTTCAGTAAAGATGGGCAAAATTTCACAGACAGTAATGACATTCTAGACAAAATAATATGTTATTAATATTTTAAAATGACCCTCCAGTTCAAGAAAAAAAATCACATTAACTGGGAAATGAACTGTTTTATGGTGCCCTCCTTTTCATCTTTTTAGCTGCCAAAGGTACTATATAGAATATATTTGCATATGATTATTAGGCATGCTATACAGTATATAATTACTTTTCTACATGACGACCTCCTTTTTGTTCCGGATTATCAAGCTTTTCACAATGCAGCCACACAATAGAATTCAGGGGTCGGTGCACCAGAGGACAGCCAAACCACTGTAATGCAAATTGGCGCAAAATAGTAAAGTTCCACAAGGATCAAATTCCCAAGGATTTTTATTTATACTCACAAGATAGTGAATTAAAAAGGCATAAAACCAAATTGTTCTTTCCTCATGTATCCACCCAACCTAGGTTTTGCCGGTCAGCTTCGTCAGGGGTGATAATACCACCCCTTTCAGGGGTGGTATTTAATTGCACTGCTCCAATTGGCCTAACAATCTATTCCATACACTCTGAGGTCCCCTATGACTTGTTTGTCTTTAAATGTAAGGTTGACTGTGTGCACTGTCGAATTTGTTATGCTTTCTAAAAAGTTCTGAATATTCTCCTTTATTGGAGGAGGATAACAGCCCCTGCTTATACACACAAGTTGGTATTGGAAGAAGCAGTAGTTTGTTCTGAAGAAAATTACAAAAATCTTCCTTTTTTGGGGGAATAGCAGCAGTACAGTGTGGAACCTTAGTAACATGGCCATTTCTAGGACTGAGTGAGAGGGGCGAAGGCATGCGGTGCTACCTCAAGGAAGGGTACTGCACAGACACTATTAAGTAATGAGCGGTTTCATTGTGGAAGCGGTCGTTTCTCTCAATATTCAACTGTATTACCATCCTCAGGATGGTGATACAGTTGAATGCTGCAATGCTAAATGGGATCAATGTCTCCCTGCTCTGCCGTTCTCTCTGATAGTCTACAGACACTAGGCCTGAAGGCAGTGGCATACATAGAGAAGTAAGGGCCCCATAGCAAGGATCAAACCAGGCCACAAGGGTTTCCGCCTAAACCCCTTTCAATGACCCTTGGGCCATTTTTTCCACTGCCTCTTTTGCTAAAAGTTGGTTCTTTAGAGGGTAGAGTCCTGATCAGCTATGGTAGTTATGCCCCTGCCTGAAGTCTATCAGAGGCCGACATAAGCAGCTCAATAACATCATTGTCGTTGCGTGACCTGAGCCGGGCAGCATACAGCTCAGGACACAGCCGGAAGAGGCCTATGTCCTGCACCTCATCCTAACAGCAGCATGGCGATACATATTTGTGTTTATTATTTTTATTTGGCAGCATACTGTGAGGCCACTATATGGGGCACTATTATAACTGGGGGAGCACTACTGAGGGCACCAGGGGGAAGTTTCTGTACTGGCACACATTATAAGGGGGTCATTTTTGTGCTGGCACGCATAAGGGAGCATTCTACTGGCATTCATAATGGGCATTTTTGCACTGGCGCACATTAAAAGGGGCAATTTTTACAGTACCTGCATACTGTATCTTATAAGAGGGCATTTTTGGTACTAATCCACATCCAATCCAATAGTGTCATAACAGACAAGGCAGGAGATTTGTGACTGTGTAGGGGTAATAGTAGTAATAGTAATGGCATTAATAACAGCACAAGGATAAAGCATAACAGACACAGCAGTAGATGTGGGGCGTCCTCAAAAGGCCTGAGCAAACAGCAGGTGTCAAGCATGAGCTGCCACTGGCTGACATCCAAGTTACACAGGGGAGTACTTCTATACGCTTGCATCATCAACAAATCGTTTATGGCCTTTCTCTGTTCGTATAGTCGTTCCAACATATATAGGGTGGAATTCCAATGCGTGGAAACGTCGCATATCAGCCTATGTTGGGGGATGGAACCGCTGCAGCTCAAGGAGGGTGTGCTTTGCGGTGTACGAGTGGCTGAAGTGCATGCAAAATTTCCTGCCTATTTTTAGGATGTCTTGCAGATGGGTGGAAGACTTCAGGAACCACTTGACAACCAGATTAAACACGTGTGCCATGCAGGGCACATGGCTCAGCTCTCCTTGATGCAGCACCGACACCATGTTTTTCCGTTTTCTTTCACCATGGTTCCGATTTTGAATTGTCGCTGAGAAAGCGAGGATTTGATTTCTTGATGAAGGACATGGAGCAGTTCCTCCCCTGTGTGCCTCCGTTCACCCATGCAAACGAAGTGCAGAACAGCGTGACACCACCGTGCTCTGCACATGTGGTATGCTGAAGGGGCACTGTGAATTGTCCCTGCAGTGAAGGCTGAGGACATGGTGGAGGATGAGAAGGCAGAGGGAAACAATGTTGCAGGACCAACGGCGTGAGATTGTGGAGGCAGAAGCGGCGTCACCTGACCAAGTTGCTGTTGTGGCTGTGCAGGAGCCATATTCACCCAGTGGGCCGTATTGTCCCTGACCGTAGTTACATCTCCACACGTTGGCGCTGCTGTGCAGGCTCCAGGACTGGCCCACCTTCTGTTCTACACAGGTGTGCAGGGCTGGTATTGCCTTTTTGGCAAAGAAATGACAGCTTAGGACTCTCCACCTCTGCTCGGCACAAACCATCAGTTCTCCGAAAGGTGGAGAGTCTATGACTTGGAAAGGGAGGGACTGCAGCACCAGCAACTTGGCCAGGAGCACATTCAGCTTCTGCGCAGTTGGATGAGTGGACGCATACTGTTGTCTATTGGCAATTGCTTCGGTGATTGATTGCTGATGGAATGACTGACGAGGAATAGGAGCAGGAGCATAAGGGCCAGCAGATGATGGGAAGGACAGGCAGCTCCTTTAGGCTGAGATGGTGGAGCCTTGACTGCCTGAAATCAGGTTTGTGCCACTGGGTGATGCTGCAGTTGCTGTTGCAGGCTGGACCACCACATCGGCGCCACGGTTCTCGCAGACCACTTTATGGTGACGCTGCATATGTTGACGCAGGGCCGTGATACCAACCTTGCCACCCTGGCCATGCTTCACATTGTGTCCACAGATTCTACAAATGTCCATGTTTACCACCCCTGGTGGCTTAACAAAAAAATATCACAACGCTGAGTAGGTAATTTTACGCCCAACACTCCGCACTGACTGACTGCTACTGCCGCTTCTTATGTGAACCCCTGCACCACTACATTCCGGGTAGGTAGGCTCCTGCGAAGAAGGTGGTCTACCCCAGGCACGTTTGGCTCCCGACCCCCCACTGCTGTCACCCTGCTGACTCCCGGCCACGCTACCAACTTGCTGGCTCCACTGCTGCAGGCGCAAGCTGCCACTCTCTTCTACCGATGATGATGAAGCCCCTAATTCACCCGGCTCCCAATTGTGATCCGCTACATCATCATTGAATACTGTCTGCACGTAACTGATGGCCTTCTCAACAGTCTCTGAGACAGGACCCAGACCTCTCGAAACACCAGCTCCCACGCTACTCTCCTCATCACTACTTGCCCACCTACTAGAGGAAGCGGCGGATGTCTCCTCCACATCGTGGCTGGCCAGCAGCTGCTGACTGTCCTCTAGTAGCTCTTCCTCGCTGTATAGTGGAGCTGAGCCCACAGCATATAAGACTTGTCTGGCTAAGGGAACAGAAAAGGACAGAGGAAAGTTGAGGACAGGTGAGAGCAAAGGGCCTGCTCCCGGGCCATGCCAACTAAGGGTTGTGTCTGACAAACCCACTGACTCTTGGCTGGGGGTGTCTGATGTCTCTTGGGATGAAGTGGATGACCGAGTCAACCATTCAAGAACCGCTGGGTTGCTGGTCAAGACACAAGCTCTAGATAACAATGGGAGCTCAGGCCTCTCGCTGCGACTCCTGCTGCCACAACCCTTTACTCTTCTGCGACCTGTGCCTGAGCCAGAAACATTTTTGCCTCTGACACTCCCCTGTGCAATGTCTGGCACTTCTCTGTCTGACATACTGTTAGATAAAAAAAAAAAAAAGGAAATTAAAACACCCCAAAAAAGTCAGTATTTTTTTCACTTCACCACACAACGGCTAATAAGCCCTTATTTTAACACTAATACATGCTAAAGAAGGCTTTAGAAAATATAACTGCACCGCTGAATGGCAAATAGGCCCTTACTTTTTTCCACTTATACATGCCACAAAAGGCTTTAGAACATATAACTGCACTGCTGAACAGCAAATAGGCCATAACTTTTTTTTTTACTTATGCACGCCACAAAAGGCTTGAGATCATATCACTGCTCCGCAGAACGGCAAATAATATATATTTTTTTGCCACCAATACACACCAAAAAGGGCTTTAGAATATATAACTGCACCTCTGAACGGCAAACAGGCCCTTATTTTTTTCCACTTATATATGCCACAAAAGGCTTTAGAACATATAACTGCACTGCTGAATGGCAAATAATATATATGTTTTTGCCACTAATACATTTAGAACATAGTAACTGCACTGCTGAATGGCAAATAATATATATGTTTTTGCCACTAATACATTCTAAAAAGGGCTTTAATTTACTCACTTCACCACACAACAGCAAATACTTTTTTTATGCCATTAATGCATGCCAAAAAAGGCTTTAGAACACATAACTGCACCGCTGAACGGCAAATAATATATATTTTTTGCCACTAATACACGCCACAAAAGGCTTTATAACGTCAAATAATATATATATATATATATATATATATATATATATATACAGTACAGACCAAAAGGTTGGACACACCTTCTCATTCAAAGAGTTTTCTTTATTTTCATGACTATGATAATTGGAGATTCACACTGAAGGCATCAAAACTATGAATTAACACATGTGGAATTATATACATAACAAAAAAGTGTGAAACAACAGAAAATATGTCATATTCTAGGTTCTTCAAAGTAACAACCTTTTGCTTTGATTACTGTTTTGCACACTCTTGGCATTCTCTTGAATAAATGAATAAAACTACACTGTAATATCAGTCAAAATTGGTGTGCCATAGAATTTCTCTCAGACAACTACTAAACGGACGAGCGCTGTGGAGTTCACTGTTAAAGGGGCGGGCACTGTGGAGGTCACTGTTAAACCGGAGTGCACCGTGGAGTTCACTGTTAAAGGGGCAAGCACCGTGGAGTTCACTGTTAAAGGGGCGGGCACCATGGAGGTCACTGTTAAAGGGGCGGCCACTGTGAAAATCACTGTTAAAGGGGCGGCCACTGTGAAAGTCACTGTTAAAGGGGCTGTCACTGTTAAAGGGACAGCCACTGTAAAAGTCACTGGTAAAGGGGCGGTCACTGTTAAAAGGGCGGCCACTGTGAAAGCCACTGTTAAAGGGACCGCCACCATGAAAGTCACTGTTAAAGGACAGTCACCGTTAAAGGGGCGGCCAATGTGAAAGTCACTGTTAAAGGAGCGGTCACCGAAGTCATTGTTAAAGGGGAGGTCACTGTTAAAGAGGCGGCCACTGTGAAAGTCACTGTTAAAAAGGCGGTCACCATTAAATGGGTGGCCACTGTGAAAGTCACTGTAAAAAGGGGCGTTCACAGTTAAAGGGGTGGCCACTGTGAAAGTCACTGCTAAAATGGCAGCCACTGTGAAAATCACTGTTAAAGGGGCAGTCACCGTTAAAGGGGTGGCCACTGTAAAATTCAGTGTTAAAGGGGCGGTGACCATTAAAGGGGCGGCCACTATGAAAGTCACTGTTAAATGGGCGATCACCGTTAACGGGGCGACCAATGTGAAAGTCACTGTTAAAGGGGCGGTCACCAAAGTCACTGTTAAAGGGGCGGTCACCATTAAAGGGGCTGCCCCTATGAAAGTCACTGTTAAACGGGCGGTCACCATTAAAGGGGCGGCCACTGTGAAAGTCACTGTTAAAAGGGCAGCCACCGTAAAAATCACTGTTAAAGGGGCAGTCACCGTTAAAGGGGCGGCCACTGTGAAAGATTCGGTCACCATTAAAAGAACGGCCATTGTCAAAGTCACTGTTAAAGGGGCGGTCACTGAAGTCACTTTTAAAGGGGCGGTCACCGTTAAAGGGGCTGCCACTATGAAAGTCACTGTTAAACGGGCAGTCTTCATTGAAGAAGCGGCCACTGTGAAAGTCATCATTAAAGGGGCGGTCACCATTAAAGAGGTGGCCATTGTGAAGCTCGGAAGCATGCGGGGTGTATGAGGATGTCATTAACATTTTCTCAACAGCCTGGATACCCCTCTCATGTACTATTGAGGTGTATAGTGACGTCACATCGAATCATGCGAGTAGCACTGAAGATACCTGTGATAAATCAATGCCCTGGAGCTTGACAAGAAAATTGGATGTATCTTGTATATAAGAAGACCCCCCTGTTGAGAAATCTTGCAAGACTTTGTCTAAAAAGATAGCTATTCCGCTAAAGATCTAATCAGTACCCGAGACGATGGGGCGTCCCGGGGATCGATGAGTGTCCTGTGAATCTTGGGCAGCACATAAATCACAGGAGTGACTGGATGTGCCACCTCAAGAAACTCACAAAGACCCCCATTAATGATACCAGCGGCCATAACTTCCCTCAGACATCTGCGTATGATATCAGCTATCATGAACTTGGGGTCAGAGTCTAGGACCCTGTAAACTTGTGGATCTCCTAGTTGTTGCGTAATCTCATGTACATATTTATGGGTATCCATTACCACGACAGCACCCCCCTTGTCAGCCGATTTCAAAGTGAGGGTGGGGTCGGATCTAAGGGATTCTAGAGCCTCAATCTCAGTGGAGGTCAGATTGGGGTGTCTGAAGTCCAGCTCTCCCTGAGAGGAAGACCGGAGCTCAGATATCTCCCATCGGACAGCACTGATATAAGCTTCCACTGCAGGTTCGTTAATGGCTGGTACAAAATTGCTCTTTTGGAATAAGTTGAGAGATCCCAGAGTGAACTCACTGGTCTGAGGTCTCGCAGCTCCATCCTTTTTATGATTTTAGGAGTTAATTCCTTGGAGGATAAGTTGACAACAGTCATTTTCTCCTCCCTGCACTCGTCTTGGTTGCCGTGGGTCGATTCTTGTTGCTGCGTAATCTGCCTGGCCCTTCTATGTCTGCGACCACCTCTCCTGATGCGTCGCTGCGTCTCTCCGGCATTTGTGGAATTTTGTCTAAAAAAGACTGTTCATCATTTGGAGATGCCTGAGTTGTCTTTGTCCGTCTTCTAATGTCCCTCTGCTGGGTATTGTGCTGTCTCTCGGTCTGCCAATTGTAGACGTTACCTTTTTTGTAATCATCTGTGTCTCTACACCACTTTACTCTTTTGTTCTCCTCCGATTCCAGCTGGAAATGCTTCATTTGAGTAGATGTATCATCCATATATTTGGTAAAGTCCTCAGGGGATAAAAGAGACTGCAAATTAGCTTCTATGTCCCCTATTTCACAATGCAAAATTGACAGTTCATGTTGCAAATACTCAATGTTGAGCAAAATAAAGTCCAAAGAATATCGATTAGACAGAGCTTCAAACTTCTTGCAAAACATGGGATTGCTATAGAAAAGGTTTGGTCGAATGCTGGACCGCATCCCTCTGGGGATCTTCTGTGTTCTGTGATATTCCCCAAGCATCATCATGTGTAGGCGAAGGGATACTATGCGTTTAGAGATGTTCTCAAACTTCCGTTTTAGCTCCTTGGTAGAGGGGGTGTTGAGGAAGGTGGCATCTCCTCCTATGTCACACAGAATGCGCTCAGCATCTTCAGTTGTGTATACACAACCACCAGGTGAAGCAGGTTCAAAGGTAGACATGAGGGTAAATTGATCCGGATCTGCAATTTACCCTCATCCATTCCAAAACTGAGATCCAGTTTTTGGACACTAAAGTGGTGTTAAATGAAGGTGTGTTACATACTGAGCTATATACGAAACCCACTGATACTAACACTTTTCTGTGTTACAATAGCTCCCACCCCAGGAGAATGATTCAATCACTGCCCTTCTCCCAGTTCCTTAGGGTTAAACGTGTGGTGTCGGAGGAGACTAAACTGGATGCGACCCTGGATTCCATGGCCATTAAATTTCAGGATAGGGGTTACCCCAAACGACTGTTGAAGGAGCATATTGACAGGGTTCGCAGTCTGGACAGGACGGAATTACTGTCAAAACGGAAAGCTGTCCATAAATTGGACATAATTCTATTTGTTTCAGTATAAAGTGAGCTCAGCCCCTCAATAAATAGAATCCTCAGGAAGCACTGGGGTCTGCTAGGCTCATGCTTTAAA
Organism: Bufo gargarizans; assembly: GCF_014858855.1. NCBI lineage: Eukaryota > Metazoa > Chordata > Amphibia > Anura > Bufonidae > Bufo > Bufo gargarizans. Next base: position 263,882,048 of record NC_058084.1, read on the forward strand.
GAAATTCCAGAGTTTCAATGTCCACCACTGCTCTCCTACCATCGATCCAGAAATTTGAGGGATCAGTTGGTTAAAGCCGACATTGGCTCAAAAGGGTCCCTGAGACAGACTACGTTAACGCAATCCGGCCTGGGCTGTTTTCCCTGTCTGAATTGCGTTAACTGCAAATACATCCGTAAAGGGAGGAGTTTTATACACCCCAGCACTGGTGCATCTTTTGGCATTTTATTCCACCTAACCTGTGACTCCAGTTACATCGTCTATGTGCTATCTTGCCCGTGTAATTTGCTGTATGTAGGCGAGACGACGACTGAGTTAAAGACCCGCCTCAATAATCATCGCTTGAGTATCTGGGAAAAACGGTTGGATCTACCGGTATCCAAGCATTTCACTGAAGCTAAACATAAGGAAGGTAATTTGAGGTGTTTGATACTTGACCATATACCTCAACCCAGACGAGGTGGAGACAGGTCGAGGATACTTAAGCGTAGAGAACTCAGCTGGATCCATAAGTTGGACAGCCTGAAACCCAATGGTTTAAATGTAGAGTACAATTTTGGTGATGTTCTGTGAGGGTTGGGTTGCCTCCTATGTCAGACTAGATGTAACTCAGTGATCTGTGTATACACTAAGAGAGTTGTATAGCTCAATTTTTTTCTTGCTTTAACAATTTATTTTTCTTTTTTCATAGATCACTTATATTCAACACCAGGAGGGATGGAAAGTATGGATGAAGTGGACGCAGCATACCGTCCTTGAGAGGGTCATTCTACACGCTTTGTATTTTGTTTTTATTTTTCATTGCATCTTTTTCATACTTTATCTTGCCTGGTCTGGCGAGCACTGTGGGATTGGTTTATTCCGTTACAACAGCCCTGATGGTGTAATTTCTCAACATTTTATCTGCACTCTGTGGCATCTGTGTACCTACAAGAGGAGATCCCTCTCGGGTGAGATGGCGACTAGGTACCTTAGGTGATATCTCTGCACAAACCGCGCTCCCCGTGGTTGTGGCAGGTTTCTACCAGGGTCGGGTATGTGGACACCCTGTTTCTAAGGGAGTTCACTACCTCTCTAAGTTGCACATACCCAATTTAGTGTAGGTTGGATGCGATACACCGAGTTACATGGTCCATGGGTAGCTTTCCAGATACCAAGATGGCGCTATGAGCAAGTTTTCACACTGGGCATGCGCCTGGGGAAATACATTGAGGCTGTATAGGATGACGTTGAGGTGACGTCTGAGCGCCGGCTTAGTCCGATGACGCTGGACGTTCCCCTCTTGTCCTCATTCCCCGATTGGTGCTGCGCTACGCCTGCGCAATGAGATGTATACAACGCCAAGCAGCGGTATGGAATGGGTCTCCCTGTTTTTTTGTATGTCTGCGATATCACCTCTCTGCTCCTCCCCCTGTATGACACATAATTATTTGATACACTGTTCGATCAGCTCTGTGTATCTGATCGATATATTCTTTTCACCATGTTTATAATGTATATGACATGCATGTTCATGTCTCTTGTTTTTTGATTTTCACTTTCATTATCGTCAGTATATGTCACTATATTTTTTACCATATTATTGCCACAATTTGTAACACACCCACTGGGTGGAGTGTGATCACACGATTGGTATGTAGATTGTTTCACCTATATAATGCTGTCTTTTGAGTTGTATCTTTGCTTGAAGAAGGCTCATGTTTAGAGCCGAAACGTTGCACCACCTGGGTGAATGAAGGGTTCACTTGCTTTTATCTACCGGAGTGCCGCTCTTTTTTCTGGATATATTTATATATATATATATATATATATATATAGATAGATAGAGAGAGAGAGAGAGAGAAAGAGAGAGATTAGATAGATAGATAAACACAAACTATTTCTTTAAACTGTAAAATTCGGTCTGTAAAATGTGTTCACCCAAATCTTTAAATTGCTAATGTATAGCAAAGATGAGAGAGCCACTGATCTAGTGAATTCTCACAGTGTTCTCCAGTAATAAATCTAGGAGGATAGGCATCATAGCATATCTTCATGTTATGCATATTAGACAAAAGAGATCTTTGCACATTTGTAAGGATATAATAATTTGCCTCAATGGCGCAGAAAAATTATTCTTTCTTCAGTCGCACTGATATATTGTGCATGGCTAACTCGGGGCACTTAACCTGCATTAATTTCCTTGGCTGTTTACAGTCTTTAATAAATCACAGATTAGTACCGTACATTCCCTATATGGAAATATGAATACCTTTCAGCAACACAGTATGATGTTATGAGGGGATTTATTCATCTAAAGTATTGCATGTTTAGAACTAAGAGCTGACAGCACAGAACAAAGACATCAACATTCACCGCAAATTTACATTTAAAAATGCATCCCTGAGGAAATAGCTTTTATCTGTTGAAAGTCAAATCTTTTGTTTGCAAAAAAAAAAAACTTAGTTATGTTAGACTAAAAGATTATATGCCCCAAATTAAGGGGCATCCCTTCTAATTATTGAGATAAAGGGTATTCCAACCAAATAAAAGTTACAGTGGAATACAAATGGTGAAAAAAATACCAGAACTTACACTCACCTCACAGTTCCCTGCCAATGCCGATGCAACAGTGGCCCGCTCACTTTTGTTGCCAGCATTTTAGACATTAATGGCTTTAAATGTGGCATCTGAGGGGTTCAATGACAGAGAGCCGCCCAATCGCCTCTCCCAGTCATTGCACCCACTACTTACAAAGAAATGGTCTTCGTGACAAAGTTTATGACAAAAGCAGCCGAATCGAATTTTCCAATACTTCACTCATATCTAAATACAATATATGTACCCCAAAATTGTGCCATTAAACACTGCAACTATTCCCACAAAACACAAAGATGTACAATGCTACATCAACATGAAAATAAAAAGCTGCTGGCTCTTTGAATGTGCCAGTGAAAATATTTAAAAAAATAGCTTGGTCTTTAACTATTTCATGACCAAGGGTGTTTTAGGCCTTCTTGACCAGAGCAAAATTTTGCTTTTTAGAATGCTATATTCTGTTTGGACATGTAGTACCATCAAACTCAACATGTAAATTAATAGGCTTCAGGCACCATTGAGCAACCATGTTATAACGGAAAACAATGACAGAATCTATAACGGTGATATGAACAAGCTCTAAGTAAAAATGCCCAATTTGTGCCCAATTAGCCATTTTCACTCCCTGTCATGTGACTTGTTAGTGTAACAAGATCTCAGGTGTGAATGGGGAGCAGGTGTGTTAAATTTGGTATTATCGCTCTCACACTCTCTCATACAGGTCACTGGAAGTTCAGCATGACACCTCATGGCAAAGGACTCTATTCCCATATTGTGTTCTGCCCATATTGTTCATAGTAAATGTGTGCAATGTGCTGTTACAGATTATACTGCAATGTTAGTGTGACGATGCTGCCATCTAGTGGTCAGAGTTAGTTATTATCTTGCCAGAGCTTGACAGGAAGTGGTATGTCATGACTGCTCCTGGATCTAGCAGGCTGCATGCAGAGGAGCTCTTCATCTATTCCTGGACTAATGATGGAATTGTCTGTGAGTACTCTCACTGATGGAGTGAGGCTGCTGTATAATGTTTAATATACAGACACAAATATTTTGTTTATGCTTATGTTGTCGTTTTACAAAGTTATTCAGAAAAAAAGAATACATACAGATCTGATGTCTCACGTTTCTTGACTTCTGAATTATTGTTAAGCTGTCTGATTAGTGTTATACAAGAGTTCAATAACGCAAAGCAGAACAGTAAAAAGACAACCCACGTGGGGGTCTGGAATAAACTGAGACGCCATTACTGCAGCATGAGTCTAAGATCAGGAACAAAGTACTAGGCTGATGACACGCTACTACCGACACAGCAAGGCAGGGAGAAAATTCCCAGTGCCCAGCAAGACGATGCACAGTCGCAAGCAAGTTCCTCAGCAGTTAAAGCTTGTGCCAAGGCATCCAGCTACAGTACGCAGAAAAAGAAGCCATGCTGATACAGGAGTTAGCAGCAAAGAAAGCTGCCCTAGCACAAGAGGAAGCAGCTAGGGAAGCTGCCATAGCACAAGAGAGAGCAGCTAGGGAAGCTGCCATAGCACAAGAGAGAGCAGCTAGGGAAGCTGCCATAGCACAAGAAGAAGCGGAATTAGAATCAAAATTGCTCATCCTGCAGCGACAGACTGCAGCTGCAGTTGCTGAAGCAGAGGCCGCTGCCTACATGGAAACAAGTCGCTCAGGAAGTGAAAAATCATATAAAGACTCAGAGGTTCCAGAAAAAACTCTATTCTCTGCAGATCGTACAAGTGAGTACATCCAGAACAGTTTCTTAAACCTGAAGCAAAGGAATTCAGGCCGAGATCAACATACCCCCTGAGCAGGCACAATCAACCACATGAGGTCAGCGGCTGCTAGGAAACCAAGAATGAAGCACCAGAAACCCCTAAGAACAAAAAACAAGTAGTGATTGACGAACATCTGCCGGGATGGTTCGCAAACGCGATCAAATGTTCGCGAACCGCAAGTTCGCGGTGGATCCCATTAATTTTAATGGCAGGCGATCCTGAAAAACCTTCAGCTCATATTTTCAGCCAAGAAATAATTACTAGAAGTGCACAAATAGTCCCACAACATGGGCAGTGACATACCAGATGTATTATTCGAATTTGCAATCTCTATTCATTATTTTTTTCAATGCGAAATATCGGCAATATAATTTTTGCGTACGCGAATGCGCAAATGCACTATACAGTACCCAAATGCACTATAAAGAAAGTATATTGGTATATAACACCCCGCTTCAATCTGTTTTTTTGGGGGGGCAACTGATATATCACACCAGTAGAAATTAGTTGTTCCAATAACACTTGTCCCTGCAGTATCTCAGCAGAATCGCACACAACTGCCGCACAATACAAATGCACTATAATATACTTTTCAACATAGAAAGTATATTATAATATTGTACAAGGAAGGCAATCCATTAGAATATACATAAAGATAAAACGTAACCTCTGCAATTGCAGACAAGAATAGGACATGTTCAATTTTTGGGCGGAAACGGAAGCACGGATGCGGAAGTTCGGATCCGTAAATGCAGATACGGAAAGCACATTCCGGCCCCATTGAAAATGATTGGGTCTGCACCCATTCCGCAAAATTGCAGAACGGATGCGGACCCATTTTGCGGACGTGTGAATGGAAAAGATATCCCTCAAAATGAAAATAAATAAAATTATTAAAGTTAAGCAAAAAGTACACATCCATGAATGCCGGAGGGAAAGCAAAAAACATCTATCACTGGGGTAAATGATGATGTGGTATTGAAGGACAGGGTGGGCAAAGAACTGTCCCTGATATTGCCCTACAGGGGGGTGCTATTCAGGCTCTGATAGCCTATCCACAGACCACCTGCCCTGATAAGAGCGACCCCGTCCGAAACCTTACCCTATATGAAAATGGCCCTAGTAAGCCCCTAGCCCCTAGGCCCCTAGGCCCCTGACTTCCAGGTGATCACTATATAGAGCTATGTGCTTTTGACTCATCATAAAAGTATATTATAAGTATATTGCACCCCTCTGGGTATCACACCTATCGATAGCACACCTATACCAGTCCTTAAAGGGAACCTGTCACCAGTTTTATGGTGTCCTAACTAAGGGCAACATAAATAAGTGACTGATTCTCTTAGCAAAATGCTGGGTCACTTTCTTTAATTGACCCAGTCAATCTGCCAACATCTTGTATTGAAAAGCTCCAGCTCATAATGATGAGTCCTGAATATTCCTGAGCTCCTGACTCTCCCCGCCTACCTGCTGCTGATTGACTGTTATTTTCCATATGAATCAGCAGCAGGTGGGCAGGGGAGTGGCTAAAGCTCTGAATTAAAAAAACGCTGGACTTACTGACATCACGCTGGACTCAAATCAGCTCATTAGCATGGGGAATGTGGCATCTTTGTGTGTATATTATTAGGTAACCATCTGTCACACCAGTAAGTGAGTACATTTAAGGCACTTTTTAGTAGTTAATGATTGTATATAATTAGTTAGATTATAATCAAATATCCACATGACAGGCTCCCTTTAAAAAGTCTTTTGTGGCCCTATTAGCTAGCGTTTGGTGTCCCTAACAGCCTGTCCCTGCTCCACAAAGCAACCTCTCCCTACACTGGCAAAACACTGAAGGTAAAATGGCTACCAGATCGGGTTTATTTATAAGGTTGGGGGTATGTCCATGTGCTGAAACGTCTCAATTGGCTGTCCTGTACCACCTAATGGATGTGTCATGGGTCAAAGTTCTTCACAATGTAAAAGAATATGGTGGGCGCGACTATATCCATATGTCAGCATGTTCGGTGAAATGCAAACACGCAAAGTTCGGCATGAAACGACCGCCGGGCGAACCGCAAGGCCATCTCTAAAAACAAGTGTTCCCATCACCTCAAACTATAGATTACGTGTGTGAACAACAATGTGTAGTGGATGTCACCAAATATCTCATCCGCAAAGAAATGGTTAGCTCAGACTTTCTCCAAATTGATGACTGTCCTGAAAACTATTGGACATGGAAATATTTCCTTTCTGAATGCCACTGAAGGTCTGAACTTGTCACCAGCAGAAATGTTTAATTTAATGATAAAATGACTTGTTACCGAGCAGAGCATGCTAAGAGGATGAGAATAGAAAACCTGTGCAACCCTGCAACAGGACTCAACATGACCTGGAAAAGACTAGAAGAAACAAATGGATCCCCAGAGGTAATAGAAGGAGCACTGTTAAAAAAACTTGAAGTCTTTCCCAAGGTGGGCTACAGAGACAACATACAGCTACAAGAACTAGGCGATCTTCTACTAGAGATAGAATATGCCAAAGAGGATGGCTACTTTCCTATCTAGATACAGCTAGAGGCACTAATCCCATAGTAGAGAATCTACCCCAAACCTGCAAAACAAGTGGATGTCTGTGGGAGGTAAATTCAAAGAAGATTATGGAGTCGCTATTCCCCCTTTCTCTGTGTTTTCTAGGTTTGTCCGACAGCAAGCGAAAATACGAAGTGATCCCAGTTTCGCCTTCACCACCAGCGACAATCAATCACATAGACCTGAGAGACCTTACAGACCTCACAATAGGACCTCTGTATCCACACACAAAACAGCTTGTACCTTCAGAAGTCTCAGACTACCAAAGCACCCACAAGGTACACACCAGGAAAACCCTGATAGACATTGCCCAATAAACAAAACAAAAAACACATCCACTAAAGAAATGCAAAGGCTTTAGAAGCAAATCCATTGTAAAGTGGATGTCCTTCCTTAAACAAAACAGCATCTGTTTCAAGTGCTGCGGATCTACTTATCACATTGCCAAAGACTGCAAAATACCAGTAGAATGTACAGAATGTGGCAGTGAGGCATATTGCAGCTCCTGCACCCTGGCCTGCTCCTGCCCCACTAGAGAATGTAGACCCCAGGAAAGATTAGGGCAGGGAGCACTCTCCTCAGCAATGTCTAATTGCACTGAAGTATGTGGACAAGGCAAAAGTGCACGATCATGCTCTAAAATCTGTTTAGTGACTGTGTATCTCACTGGTAAGAGAGAAAGGGCAGTGAAAATGTATGCAGTGCTAGATGAACAGAGCAACAGATCCCTTGCAAAGTCATATTTCTTTGATATCTTTAACCATTAGGCAAGTGCAGTTCCATACACTCTAAGCACATGTGCGGGGACAATTGAAACCACAAGGAGAAGAGCTACTGACTTTACCATTGAATCCTTCAATAAGTAAGTGCAGTTCCCACTTACTACCCTAATAGAGTGTGGCATGATACCTGACGACAAAACTGAGATTCCCGCTCCAGAAGTAGCCCATCACCCACTTCCGCTCAATTGCTCACCTTATCCCAGCTGTTGAGCAAGATGTTTCAATCCTTCTACTTCTTGGGAGAGACATCCTTCAGGTACACAAGATGTGCCAGCAAATAAATGTACCTTATATTGCCCCCTATGCACAGAGACTGGACCTGGGGTGGGTCATTGTAAGAGAAGTTTGCCTGGGGACGCTGCATCAGCCTGACAACATCAACACTTTGAAGACGTCTGTTTTAACAAATGGATGCACATCCCTTCTCAGTCCCTTTCACAACAGCTTAATTGTCAAGTAAAGCTTTGGCAGGTCAACACAACACTGTGACTCTTCTACACTATATGGTAGAAGAAGTCAATTCCAACATTGAGACAGACAATCTAGGGATTACAGTGTTCCAGAAAATGATTGATTATGATGATGATTAACAGGCCCTCTCTATAGAGGATCAGACCTTCTTGCAGATTATGGATAGAGAGGGTTATCAAGATGACAATCACACAAATCTAACCAAATCAGAATAGTTTTTGATTCCAGCGCAGAGTATAAAGGAGTCTCTTTAAATGACGTACTGTTGAGTGGCCCTGACCTAAACAATAATTTGATAGGTGTCCTCATGCGCTTCAGAAAAGAGCCTGTTACTTTCACAGTAGATGTGCAACAAATGTTTTATTGCTTTCTTGTCAGAGAAGACCACAGAGACTTTCTATGTTTTCTCTGGTACAAAGACAATGACATAGACAAATAAATTGTCGAGTACAGAATGAAAGTGCACGTATTTGGCAATACCCCCCTCTCCTGCTGTCACTATATACTGCATGCAAAAGGCTGCCCAGAAAAATGCAGAGTGCTATGAACAAGAAGCCAAACACTTTGTATTGAGACATTTCTATGTAGATGATGGACTCGCTTCTGCTAGCACACCTGAAGATGCAATTTCCATCCTCAGTAAAGCAAAGCAAATGCTGTCAGAATCCAACCTGTGTCTTCATAAAATCGCTTCCAACAGCCAAAAAGTAATGGAAGCCTTCCCTGTAGCAGACAGAGCTAAGGACCCTAAAGATTTTTGCCTAGGTACAGACACTCTTCCCCTGCAGAAAAGCCTGGGCCTAAGTTTGGATCTAGAAACAGTTTTGTTTTCAGAGTTTCCTCAGAGGAAAAGCCTTTTATACGTAGAGGCATTCTATCCACCGTAAATAGCCTCTATGATCCCCTAGGGTTTGTATCACCTATGACAATAAGAGGTAAGGTCTTAGTTTGGGAACTGTCATCTGGGAAATGTGAATGGGATGCATTGCTTCCACAGGAGAGACTAAGTGAGTGGGTTCAATGGACAGATTCCTTGCAAGTGTTAGAGCTCCTAAAGATAGACAGATGCTATGTGCCGGAATCTCTATCATTAGCTTGCAGGAAATAACTGTGCATCTTCTCAGATGCATCCACCACAGCTATAGGTACAGTAGCTTACTTGAAAGTAATTGATGCAGAAAATGTGTGTCATGTTGGATTTGTCATGGGAAAGTCCAAATTAAGCCCTAAACCAGCCTGCTGCTCTACTTGCAGTCAAAATGTCTAAGCTAATCACAGATGAACTAGACACTGACTTTGATGCTGTGAAATTCTTCACTGATAGCAAGACTGTCCTAGGGTACATTTGCAACACCACTAGGTAGTTCTATCTGTATGTCTCCAACAGAGTGAATAGAATCAGGCAATCTACACACCTAGATAAGTGGTTCTATGTATCTACAGAGCAAAACCCTGCAAATTATGCCACTAGACCTACTCGAGCAGCATGCCTTCAGAACTCTATATGGTTCTCAGGCCCATCATTTCTGTACCAACCACACTGAGCAGATAGACATTCCGGAGGTAAACCAGCAGCAATCAGGTCAGGAGGTGGGAAAGTTTTCATGAACAAGTCAATCTAGAAGAACTTGCTCAGGCAAAGTCTGTCATAATTTCTTCTGTTCAAAACAAACATTTCCAGAAGGAAATTGACTGCATCAAAAAATAAAGGACATTCCCAAAACTAAGCCGTCTTAGAAGGCTTAGCCCCTTTTTAGACAAGAATGTGTTGTTGAGGGTAGGTGACGTTCGTCTCTTGCTGAACTTTCAGAGGATAAGAAACAGCCTGTCATTATACCTTATGATCACCACATTGCAACACTGCTTGTTAGGTACTATCATGAACAAGTAGTTCACCAAGGGTGACACTTCACAGAGGGGACAATTAGATCCGCAGGTTTCTGGATTCTTGGTGGCAAACGCTTGGTATCAGCTGTTATACACAAATGTGTCATCTGTTGCAAGCTGCGAGGAACATTACAAAGTCAAAAGATGGCAGAGCTACCAGAGGAAAGAGTAATTGTTTAACCACCTTTCACCAACGTGGGCTTAGATGTATTTGGTCCGTGGTCTGTTTTAACCTGTCGCACTAGAAGAGGCAGCGTGGACAGTAAACGATGAGCAGTCCTTTTCACTTGTTTGTCCACCCAAGCTGTAGACATAGAGCTACTTGAAGCCATGTCAACATCAAGCTTTATTAATGCCTTGAGGAGATTCTTCTCAATTCGTGGCCCAGAAAAACTGCTCCGTTCCGACAGGGGAACAAACTTTGTAGGAGCCTGCAAAGAAGTTAACATTTGTGACAGCGAATCACAATTGCAAGACTTCCTCCAAGACAGAGGATGTACACGGGTCTTTAATCCTCCACACTCCTCACACATTGGTGGTGTCTGGGAGAGACTTATAAGTATTGCCAGGCGAATCTTGGATGCTATGTTGCTACAAACCAAACCTGCTCACTTGACCCATGAGACTTTAAGTACCTTTATGGCAGCGGTTACAGCTATTATAAATGCTAGGCCTATAGTTCCTGTGTCCTCAGACCCATATACACCTATGGTCCTTACCCCAGCGATATTGTTGACTCAAAAGGTGAACTCTTTGTCTGCTCCATTTGGAACCATAAGTACAACACAAGTTCATGCGAAACAATGGAAGTACAGTCCTGGCCAAAAGTTTTGAGAATGACACAAATATTAGTTTTCACAAAGTTTGCTGCTAAACTGCTTTTAGATCTTTGTTTCAGTTGTTTCTGTGATGTAGTGAAATATAATTACATGCACTTCATACGTTTCAAAGGCTTTTATCGACAATTACATGACATTTATTCAAAGAGTCAGTATTTGCAGTGTTGGCCACTTCTTTTTCAGGACCTCTGCAATTCGACTGGGCATGCTCTCAATAAACTTCTGGGCCAATTCCTGACTGATAGCAACCCATTCTTACACTTTTTGGAAAAGATGGAAGAGAGAGTATCTGTCAAATCTGCAACACCGTAGGAAATGGACTGAGGATCGCCCAAAATGTTGTTCTGTTGAAGGATAGCCAAGAGGGCAGGAACGAGTGGCCCGTATAACTTATTGTCAATGCTCTACCAAGCAGGGATGGCAAGGTTAGAAAGGTGGAGTCAAGATTGTAAAAAATGAGACCACCAGAATTTATCTCAGACCTATAACTGACATTATAGTTTTGATCTCAGACTAGCTAGGATTCCATTTTCCTGTTTATATGTTTTTTTCTGCATAGCAGTAGTTATTTAGGTAGTGACATAATAAATTATGCCAGACAGGGAGTTTTTTTCCCATATTGTTCATAGTAAAAGAGCTGGAATGTGCTGTTACAGATTATACTGCAATGTTAGTTTTCACGTTGCTGCCATCTAGTGGTCAGTTAGATATCATCTTGGCAGAGCTTGACAGGAAGTGGTATTTTTCTCAGAGTGAGAGGCAGTAACCTTTAACCTCTTCAGGACACATGACGTACCTGTACGGCATGTTGTCCTGGTAATTAAAGACACATGACGTACCGGTACGTCATGTGTATTTCCGATCACCTCCTCCTCCCGGTGGGCGGTGATCGGAACAAGTTGCCTGCTCAAATCATTGAGCAGGCACCTTGGTTAAATGCGCAGGGGGGTCCCGTGAGCCCCCCGTGTCGGCTATAGCAGCAAACCGCAGGTCAATTCAGACCTGCGCTTTGCGACTTTTACCACGGTTGCGGCGGCGGGCAGTGCCATCGGGTCCCCATGCGGCTGTAGGGGGGACCCAATGGCATGGAAGGCAGCGCGATGCCTAGGGAATTGTGCTGCCTTCCGGTGACGAGCCTGTGAGATCCAGCCCCCTGGATCACACGTCACACGCACCCCAAAATAGTGCCAATAAAACAATCATCTCATTCCGCAAAAATCATACCATACCTAAGGTGATCGCCCAAAAACTGAAAAAATTATGGCTCTCAGACTATGGAAACACTGAAAAGATTTGCAAAAAATGGCCTGGTCCTTAAAGTGAAATAAGGCTGTGTCCCATGTCACTTTATGTGGTGATAACTTTAAAATGATTTTACTTATCCAGGCCATTCTGTAATAGTTGTCTCGTCACATATTGTACTTCATGACAGTGGTAAAATTGAGTCAAAAAAATAAATTTGCAATCATAAAAAAATACTAAATTTACCAAAAATTTTGAAAAATTAGCACATTTCAAAATTTCAATTTCTCTACTTTTACAGGGAGTGCAGAATTATTAGGCAAATGAGTATTTTGACCACATCATCCTCTTTATGCATGTTGTCTTACTCCAAGCTGTATAGGCTCGAAAGCCTACTACCAATTAAGCATATTAGGTGATGTGCATCTCTGTAATGAGAAGGGATGTGGTCTAATGACATCAACACCCTATATCAGGTGTGCATAATTATTAGGCAACTTCCTTTCCTTTGGCAAAATGGGTCAAAAGAAGGACTTGACAGGCTCAGAAAAGTCAAAAATAGTGAGATATCTTGCAGCACTCTTAAAATTGCAAAGCTTCTGAAGCGTGATCATCGAACAATCAAGCGTTTCATTCAAAATAGTCAACAGGGTCGCAAGAAGCGTGTGGAAAAACCAATGCGCAAAATAACTGCCCATGAACTGAGAAAAGTCAAGCGTGCAGCTGCCAAGATGCCACTTGCCACCAGTTTGGCCATATTTCAGAGCTGCAACATCACTGGAGTGCCCAAAAGCACAAGCTGTGCAATACTCAGAGACATGGCCAAGGTAAGAAAGGCTGAAAGACGACCACCACTGAACAAGACACACAAGCTGAAACGTCAAGACTGGGCCAAGAAATATCTCAAGACTGATTTTTGTAAGGTTTTATGGACTGATGAAATGAGAGTGAGTCTTGATGGGCCAGATGGATGGGCCCGTGGCTGGATTGGTAAAGGGCAGAGAGCTCCAGTCCGACTCAGACGCCAGCAAGGTGGAGGTGGAGTGCTGGTTTGGGCTGGTATCATCAAAGATGAGCTTGTGGGGCCTTTTCGGGTTGAGGATGGAGTCAAGCTCAACTCCCAGTCCTACTGCCAGTTTCTGGAAGACACCTTCTTCAAGCAGTGGTACAGGAAGAAGTCTGCATCCTTCAAGAAAAACATGATTTTCATGCAGGACAATGCTCCATCACACGTGTCCAAGTACTCCACAGCGTGGCTGGCAAGAAAGGGTATAAAAGAAGAAAATCTAATGACATGGCCTCCTTGTTCACCTGATCTGAACCCCATTGAGAACCTGTGGTCCATCATCAAATGTGAGATTTACAAGGAGGGAAAACAGTACACCTCTCTGAACAGTGTCTGGGAGGCTGTGGTTGCTGCTGCACGCAATGTTGATGGTGAACAGATCAAAACACTGACAGAATCCATGGATGGCAGGCTTTTGAGTCTCCTTGCAAAGAAAGGTGGCTATATTGGTCACTGATTTGTTTTTGTTTTGTTTTTGAATGTCAGAAATGTATATTTGTGAATGTTGAGATGTTATATTGGTTTCACTGGTAAAAATAAATAATTGAAATGGGTATATATTTGTTTTTTGTTAAGTTGCCTAATAATTATGCACAGTAATAGTCACCTGCACACACAGATATCCCCCTAAAATAGCTAAAACTAAAAACAAACTAAAAACTACTTCCAAAAATATTCAGCTTTGATATTAATGAGTTTTTTGATTCATTGAGAACATGGTTGTTGTTCAATAATAAAATTAATCCTCAAAAATACAACTTGCCTAATAATTCTGCACTCCCTGTATAATAGACAGTAATAACTCCCCAAAAAATATTACTTTGCATTCCCCATATGTCTACTTCATGTTTGGATCATTTGTGAATTACATTTTATTTTTGGGGGAAGTTACAAGGCTTAGAAGTTTAGAAGCAAATCTAGAAATCTTTCAGGACCAGTTCAGGTCTGAAGTCACTTTGTGAGGCTTACATAATAGAAACCACCCAAAAATTACACCATTTTAGAAACTACACCCCTCAAGGTATTCAAAACTGATTTTAAAAACTTTGTTAACCCTTTAGGTGTTCCACAAGAATTAATGGAAAGTAGAGATGAAATTTCAAAATTTCCCTTTTTGGGCAGATTTTCCATTTTTTCCAGTTACAAAGCAAGCAAAAGTCAATATTTATGGCCCTGATTCTGTCGTTTACAGAAACACCCCATATGTAGTTGTAAAACTGCTGTACGGGCACATGGCAGGGTGCAGAAGGAAAGGAATGCCATACGGTTTTTGGAAGGCAGATTTTGCTGGACTGGCTTTTTGACACCATGTCCCATTTGTAGCCCCTCTGATGCACCCCTACAGTATAAACTCCAAAAAGTGACCCCATTTTGGAAACTACCCGATAAGGTGGCAGTTTTGTCTGTACTATTTTAGGGTACATATGTTTTGGTTGCTCTATATTACACTTTTTGTCAGGCAAGGTATCAAGAAATAGGTGTCTTGGCGCCGTTTTTATTTTTTGTTATTTAAAACATTCATCTGACAGGTTAGATTATGTGGTATTTTTATAGAGCAGGTTGTCATGGATGCGACAATACCATATATGACTTTTTGGGTTGTTTGTTTCAGTTTTACATTACATGATTTTTTAGTGTCTCCACATTCTGAAAGCCGTAGTTTTATTTATTTTTGGGGCGACTGTTTTCTGTAGGGGCTCATTTTTTTGCGGGTTGAGATGGCGGTTTGATTGGCACTATTTTGGGGTGCGTATGACTTTTTGATCGCTTGCTATTACACTTTTTGTGATGAAGGTGCCAAAAAATGGCTTTTTTTACACAGTTTTCATCTTTTTTTTTTTTACGTTGTTCACCTGGGGGGTTAGGTCATGTGATATTTTTATAGAGAAGGTTCTTATGGACGCAGCGATACCTAATATGTCAACTTTTTTTTATTTACTTAAGTTTTACACAATACCAGCATTTTTTAAACAAAGAAATATCATGTTTTAGTGTTTCCATATTCTGAGTCATATTATTATTTTTTCTGGGCGATTGGCTTAGGACGGGGCTCATTTTTTGTAGGATGAGGTGGCGGTTAGATTGGTACTATTTTGGGGGGCATGCACCTTTTTGATCACTTGGTGTTGCACTTTTTGTGATGTAAGGTGACAAAAATAGCTTTTTTTTTACACCGTTTTTATTTTTATTTTTTTATGGTACTTATCGGACAGGGTGGATCATGTGATATATTTATAGAGTCGGTCATTACGGACGTGGTGATACCTTTATTTTCAGTTTTTTATTATAAAATAAGGGGAAAGGGGTGTTTTTTTTTCTTTTTTTACTTTATTAATTTTATTACTTTATTAATTTTATTAAAACCACTTTTTTTACTTTTCTTTTCTTTACTTTATTTCTGATGTTCACTTTTGGGGGTCTGATCCCCTATGCAATGCATTACAATACATTTGTATTGTAATGCATTGTCTGCTTGTGTACTACAGTGAGTAGTACACAAACAGGTTGCCTAGGAGACCCAGCCTGAGGCTGGATCTCCTCGACTCCCGTAGAAGGCATGTCCTGATGCCGTGGAAGGCATTGGGCAGCCTCTGCACGGCATCAGGCTAACTTCTGAGACATCGAGTCCCCGACACAGCAGCGCGGGAACTCTATGTGCTCACTCCGCAGAAATTAATCCGCAGAAATTGCCGATACGGGGGGGATTGACCCAGGGTGCCTGCTGATTAATTTCAGCAGTCACCCAGTTCTGATCGATCGGAAATACAGGACGTACCCTGTCTCCTTAAGTACGAGGACATCAGGGCGTACCTGTGTCCTTAAGAGGTGAAAATAATTTTTACCGGTGGGCACTAGGCACCCTATATATACACTACTCACAAATTTGGGAATATTTGGGTGAAATTTCAAGATGAACCTAAAATGCACTCTAAACTTTACTGGTGAACTTAATGTGACCTTCTAAACTTTTGAATGCACATGTCCAACTGTTTAATGTTTCAATACTTTTTGCACAACTGCTGTTCTCTAACAAGGAGCTTAACAGCAAAATTCACAACAGGTGTTTGATCCGTGAATAGCCCAATAAATTTCCTGGTTCAATTAGAATTGATATTTAAACAGCCCTCATCATCATGCTGTTCACGTTTTGACATCATGAGACCAAGACGCCACCTAACAACTGATCAACAGTTCAAGCAGGATGTTCTCAGATGGATTTGGAAATTGAGCTTAGAGTGTCACAGAGTGTCATCAGCAGGTTGCAACAGAGATACAGAGAGACTGTAAGAGTCAGAGAAAGGCAAAGGATGTCATTTGGCCACATCCCACAGTGATGACCACTTCATTGTGAACAATGCCCTGTGGAACTGAATGATGAATGCCACACCTCCAGGCATATTTAAGGGAGGTCAGAGGCATCTAAGTGTCATGGGCCAGGGAGCATCTATGCTGGACGAGGGACCAGTGGGCCTCAGTTCTGTTCACTAATGAAAGTCAATTCACGCTGAGCAGAAATAATGGCCGCCAACAATGTTGGAGACGTCAAGGAGAGCGCTATGCATCAGTCACTGTTGTAACGAGCCTTTGGTGGTGGTGGTGTTACTGTTTGGGCAGGTGTGTCTAGTCAATACAGAACTGACCTACACTTTGTGAATGGTACAGTGATAAGCACATACAACTTGAATAACATCATTAATCCAGTCATTGTGCCTCTGCATGAACAACACAGGCCTAATTTCATCTTCATGAATGACAATGAGCCAGCTTATCGAGGTCGCATCATTAGGGAATGGCAAATTTTCTAATTCAAAATGGCATAAAAAGACAGCACAGCAGTTTAAGAGAAAGTGTATCTTTAAACACAGAATAGTTTAGTGTCAGGGAGAGTTTAGTGAGAAAAAAGCTACTATTTTGTTAGCTAGTCAGACCAGAGTCAGTGTGTTGTATCACCGTGTGGCTGTAGTGAGTGTTGCAGCAGCATTTAAACAGTTTGTATTACTTCAATGTAAATCACAAAATTCACAATCACGGACACAAATTTCATACAATATTAATCCTGGAGCTGAAAGCATACTATCATGCGCATTATTTCTACTGTACGTCACAGGTGCCATGTATTTTAGTGGGCTCTGTCCAATTGACCATTTAACTAAATAAGAAATATTGCAAAGTTTTGATTTGGGTTGAATTTATTCAGACCTTAATCAAATCTGATGACTGATTCTTGTGAATCAGACCAGGAATGAATTTCAAGAAACTTGTTCATCTATAATCTCTATAAATGTGCTATTATTTTATTTATTATCTAAACAAGTAATCTTAGGTTTAATTTACATTGTAATTTAGGCGCCTTCTCAGATTCTGTCAAAAATATGGACAAAGTGGCGCAACATGCTGTACTGTTCTGTCCAGTAAAATTCCGGCTGAAGGAAACCAGATGTACCTCATTCTAATCAATAGAGTCCATCATCTCTATTGGCTTCAGTTACATATGTGTTGTTAGGGGGGAGCAGAACAATGGAAATCAATAACAGACATAGGAACATAGCCTTAATCTTTTGCATTCATAGGATCCACTACTCCACACCACATCCTTTGTTTTAAGGTATGACTATTATGACAATAACAAAAAATGGTTAGCACTCAAGTTATATTAAATATCAAATATATAAAATCGATCAAAATAAGAATAAGATAATGTTAACGAGTGGTAGATCCAAATAGCAACATCTAAAAAAAGTGGCACATACATTTTATCTCAATATAAATGCTGTTTTAATATATGATTTTACAATAAACTCTAATGTATGCAATAATCTTTTTGGTGCTAATTAGGCTACTTTCACACTAGCGCTTGATCGGATCCGTTCTGAACGGATCCGATCATATTAATGCAGACGGAGGCTCCGTTCAGTACGGATCCGTCTGCATTAATAACTTAGAAAATTTTCTAAGTGCACAAGATGCCTGAGCGGATCCGTTCAGACTTTCAATGTAAAGTCAATGGGGGACGGATCCGCTTGAAGATTGAGCCATATGGTGACCTCTTCAAGCGGATCCGTTCCCATTGACTTACATTGTAAGTCAAGCAGCGTTCAGCTGTCCGCCTGGCCGCGCGGAGGCGAGCGGAGGCTGAACGCCGCCAGACTGATGCAGTCTGAGCGGATCCACTCCATTCAGACTGCATCAGGGCTGGACGGAGGCGTTCGGGTCCGCTCGTGAGCTCCTTCAAACGGAGCTCACGAGCGGACCGACGAATGCTAGTGTGAAACTAGCCTAAAATTGCCAGGTAGCGGACTTGGTAGGTTGTTCACCTTCTGCAAGTGCAGTATCATCACAGTCTTATAGGAGAGATGAGTGTCTTTATTTATAGTCATATAATATAGTATACGGGTCAGTATTGATTTAGAATGCTGCAGCTCAAATTGCAGACCAGGGGCGTCGCAAAGTATATTGATTCGTGGCCTGGGCCCCGGACTACAAGCACATTGCCCCGAATCTCTGGTGATGTCTATATTTTTCACTGCACTGGCAGCTTCTTTTCATGGTTTTACTGAGCCACCAGTGCGGGGCTGCAGTGCGGCTCAAAATACATCAGCCAGGGGCACATTAAACTTATAGGAGCAGCTCCGTTGTACCCCCGACTGAAATGCAGGGGGACCTGCCAGCAGCCAAGCACCGATGTCTCCATATCAGAGCAGGAAGCAGAGCTTGTGCTCAGCCCTGCCCCTCACTCAGGCCTGGCAGCCGAGGACTAGACTCAGCCCTGAAGGAGATTCAGACAGGAAAAGCAGATTGCAGAGTCACTTCAGTCTGTGCTGCTCCAATTGTCCAGGTCACCACTGCTGGAGTGTGACAGGCCTTATGAAAATAGCCTCTGCCAGCCCGGCAGCAGCCACTACCAATGTGGTTCCATGGAACAGCAGAGAGGTGTGTTACCAATGCAGCTTAATGTGAGTTCACCACCATCCATGTATAGGACAGTATGCTTATGGGACTTGTTTATTTGTTAAATAGCATGTATTTCATTATAAAAACTGTGTGTATATACTGCTATCGGAGGCGGGGTATATTCTGTGAGCGGAGGATCTGTGCATGCAGTATATGCTGTGTATATATACTGTGAGCGGTGGAGCTGTGCATGCAGTTAGGGATGAGCGAACTCGAACTGTATAGTTCGGGTTCGTACCGAATTTTGGGGTGTCCGTGACACGGACCCGAACCCGGACATTTTCGTAAAAGTCCGGGTTCGGGTTCGGTGTTCGTCGCTTTCTTCGCGCTTTTGTGACGCTTTCTTGGCGCTTTTTGAAAGGCTGCAAAGCAGCCAATCAACAAGCGTCATACTACTTGCCCCAAGAGGCCATCACAGCCATGCCTACTATTGGCATGGCTGTGATTGGCCAGAGCACCATGTGACCCAGCCTCTATTTAAGCTGGAGTCACATAGCGCCGCCCGTCACTCTGCTCTGATTAGCGTAGGGAGAGGTTGCGGCTGCGACAGTAGGGCGAGATTAGGCAGATTAACTCCTCCAAAGGACTTGATTAACTGATCGATCTGCAGCTGTGGATCATTGAGCTGCTGATCCTCAATTGCTCACTGTTTTTAGGCTGCCCAGACCGTTTGTCAGTCACATTTTTCTGGGGTGATCGGCGGCCATTTTGTGTCTTGTGGTGCGCCAGCACAAGCTGCGACCAAGTGCATTTAACCCTCAATGGTGTGGTTGTTTTTTGGCTAAAGCCTACATCAGGGTGAAGCTGTCACACCAAGTGCATTTAACCAGCAATAGTCTGTTCATTTTTTGGCCATATACAAAATCAGGGGCAAGCTGCGCCTGTCACCAAGTGCATTTAACCCTCAATGGTGTGGTTGTTTTTTGGCTAAAGCCTACATCAGGGTGAAGCTGTCACACCAAGTGCATTTAACCAGCAATAGTCTGTTCATTTTTTGGCCATATACTAAATCAGGGGCAAGCTGCGCCTGTCACCAAGTGCATTTAACCCTCAATGGTGTGGTTGTTTTTTGGCTAAAGCCTACATCAGGGTGAAGCTGTCACACCAAGTGCATTTAACCAGCAATAGTCTGTTTATTTTTTGGCCATATCCCAGTCTAATTCTGTCACTAAATCCATACCGGTCACCCAGCGCCTAAATACTAGGCCTCAAATTTATATCCCGCTAAATCTGTCCTTAGTGCTGTAGCTGGGCGAGTTATTTAGTGTCCGTTCAAGCACATTTCTTGTTCTGGGTTGAAATACAATTCCCAATTTAGCAATTTCATAATTTAGTGGTTTCTGCTATATCAGAGCTATTTGAAATCTATCCCTAAAAGGGTATATAATATTCAAGGTGCACATTGGGTCATTCAGAATAACTTCACACACACCCGCTACTGTGTATTTCCAAGTCTAATTCTGGCACTAAACCCATACCTGTCACCCAGCGCCTAAATACTAGGCCACAAATTTATATCCAGCTAAATCTGTCCCTAGTGCTGTAGCTGGGCGAGTTATTTAGTGTCCGTTCAAGCACATTTCTTGTTCTGGGTTGAAATACAATTCCCAATTTAGCAATTTCATAATTTAGTGGTTTCTGCTATATCAGAGCTATTTGAAATCTATCCCTAAAAGGGTATATAATATTCAAGGTGCACATTGGGTCATTCAGAATAACTTCACACACACCCGCTACTGTGTATTTCCAAGTCTAATTCTGGCACTAAACCCATACCTGTCACCCAGCGCCTAAATACTAGGCCTCAAATTTATATCCCGCTAAATCTGTCCTTAGTGCTGTAGCTGGGCGAGTTATTTAGTGTCCGTTCAAGCACATTTCTTGTTCTGGGTTGAAATACAATTCCCAATTTAGCAATTTCATAATTTAGTGGTTTCTGCTATATCAGAGCTATTTGAAATCTATCCCTAAAAGGGTATATAATATTCAAGGTGCACATTGGGTCATTCAGAATAACTTCACACACACCCGCTACTGTGTATTTCCAAGTCTAATTCTGGCACTAAACCCATACCTGTCACCCAGCGCCTAAATACTAGGCCTCAAATTTATATCCCGCTAAATCTGTCCTTAGTGCTGTAGCTGGGCGAGTTATTTAGTGTCCGTTCAAGCACATTTCTTGTTCTGGGTTGAAATACAATTCCCAATTTAGCAATTTCATAATTTAGTGGTTTCTGCTATATCAGAGCTATTTGAAATCTATCTCCCTAAAAGGGTATATAATATTCAAGGTGCACATTGGGTCATTCAGAATAACTTCACACACACCCGCTACTGTGTATTTCCAAGTCTAATTCTGGCACTAAACCCATACCTGTCACCCAGCGCCTAAATACTAGGCCTCAAATTTATATCCCGCTAAATCTGTCCTTAGTGCTGTAGCTGGGCGAGTTATTTAGTGTCCGTTCAAGCACATTTCTTGTTCTGGGTTGAAATACAATTCCCAATTTAGCAATTTCATAATTTAGTGGTTTCTGCTATATCAGAGCTATTTGAAATCTATCCCTAAAAGGGTATATAATATTCAAGGTGCACATTGGGTCATTCAGAATAACTTCACACACACCCGCTACTGTGTATTTCCAAGTCTAATTCTGGCACTAAACCCATACCTGTCACCCAGCGCCTAAATACTAGGCCTCAAATTTATATCCCGCTAAATCTGTCCTTAGTGCTGTAGCTGGGCGAGTTATTTAGTGTCCGTTCAAGCACATTTCTTGTTCTGGGTTGAAATACAATTCCCAATTTAGCAATTTCATAATTTAGTGGTTTCTGCTATATCAGAGCTATTTGAAATCTATCCCTAAAAGGGTATATAATATTCAAGGTGCACATAGGGTCATTCAGAATAACTTCACACACCCGCTACTGTGCATTTCCAAATCTAATTCTGTCACTAAACCCATACCTGTCACCCAGCGCCTAAATACTAGGCCTCAAATTTATATCCCGCTAAATCTCTCGTTACCGCTGTCCTGTTGTGGCTGGGAAAGTTATTTAGTGTCCGTCAAAGCACATTTTTTGTTCTGGGTTGAAATACAATTCCCAATTTAGCAATTTCATAATTTAGTCGTTTCTGCTATATCAGAGCTATTTGAAATCTATCCCTAAAAGGGTAGATCATATTGAAGGTGCACATAGGGTCATTCAGAATAACTTCACACACACGCTTCTGTGCATTTCCAAGTCTAATTCTGTCACTAAATCCATACCGGTCACCCAGCGCCTAAATACTAGGCCTCAAATTTATATCCCGCTGAATTTGAATACAATACATTGGGCCAAATAATATATTTGTTGTTGTGGTGAACCATAACAATGAGAAAAACATCTAGTAAGGGACGCGGACGTGGACATGGTCGTGGTGGTGTTAGTGGACCCTCTGGTGCTGGGAGAGGACGTGGCCGTTCTGCCACATCCACACGTCCTAGTGTACCAACTACCTCAGGTCCCAGTAGCCGCCAGAATTTACAGCGATATATGGTGGGGCCCAATGCCGTTCTAAGGATGGTAAGGCCTGAGCAGGTACAGGCATTAGTCAATTGGGTGGCCGACAGTGGATCCAGCACGTTCACATTATCTCCCACCCAGTCTTCTGCAGAAAGCGCACAGATGGCGCCTGAAAACCAACCCCATCAGTCTGTCACATCACCCCCATGCATACCAGGGAAACTGTCTCAGCCTCAAGTTATGCAGCAGTCTCTTATGCTGTTTGAAGACTCCGCTGGCAGGGTTTCCCAAGGGCATCCACCTAGCCCTTCCCCAGCGGTGAAAGACATAGAATGCACTGACGCACAACCACTTATGTTTCCTGATGATGAGGACATGGGAATACCACCTCAGCATGTCTCTGATGATGACGAAACACAGGTGCCAACTGCTGCGTCTTTCTGCAGTGTGCAGACTGAACAGGAGGTCAGGGATCAAGACTGGGTGGAAGACGATGCAGGGGACGATGAGGTCCTAGACCCCACATGGAATGAAGGTCGTGCCACTGACTTTCACAGTTCGGAGGAAGAGGCAGTGGTGAGACCGAGCCAACAGCGTAGCAAAAGAGGGAGCAGTGGGCAAAAGCAGAACACCCGCCGCCAAGAGACTCCGCCTGCTACTGACCGCCGCCATCTGGGACCGAGCACCCCAAAGGCAGCTTCAAGGAGTTCCCTGGCATGGCACTTCTTCAAACAATGTGCTGACGACAAGACCCGAGTGGTTTGCACGCTGTGCCATCAGAGCCTGAAGCGAGGCATTAACGTTCTGAACCTGAGCACAACCTGCATGACCAGGCACCTGCATGCAAAGCATGAACTGCAGTGGAGTAAACACCTTAAAACCAAGGAAGTCACTCAGGCTCCCCCTGCTACCTCTTCTGCTGCTGCCGCCTCGGCCTATTCTGCTGCTGCCGCCTCGGCCTCTTCCTCCGCCTCTGGAGGAACGTTGGCACCTGCCGCCCAGCAAACAGGGGATGTACCACCAACACCACCACCACCACCTCCGTCACCAAGCGTCTCAACCATGTCACACGCCAGCGTTCAGCTCTCCATCTCACAAACATTTGATAGAAAGCGTAAATTCCCACCTAGCCACCCTCGATCCCTGGCCCTGAATGCCAGCATTTCTAAACTACTGGCCTATGAAATGCTGTCATTTAGGCTGGTGGACACAGACAGCTTCAAACAGCTCATGTCGCTTGCTGTCCCACAGTATGTTGTTCCCAGCCGGCACTACTTCTCCAAGAGAGCCGTGCCTTCCCTGCACAACCAAGTATCCGATAAAATCAAGTGTGCACTGCGCAACGCCATCTGTGGCAAGGTCCACCTAACCACAGATACGTGGACCAGTAAGCACGGCCAGGGACGCTATATCTCCCTAACTGCACACTGGGTAAATGTAGTGGCAGCTGGGCCCCAGGCGGAGAGCTGTTTGGCGCACGTCCTTCCGCCGCCAAGGATCGCAGGGCAACATTCTTTGCCTCCTGTTGCCACCTCCTCCTTCTCGGCTTCCTCCTCCTCTTCTTCCACCTGCTCATCCAGTCAGCCACACACCTTCACCACCAACTTCAGCACAGCCCGGGGTAAACGTCAGCAGGCCATTCTGAAACTCATATGTTTGGGGGACAGGCCCCACACCGCACAGGAGTTGTGGCGGGGTATAGAACAACAGACCGACGAGTGGTTGCTGCCGGTGAGCCTCAAGCCCGGCCTGGTGGTGTGTGATAATGGGCGAAATCTCGTTGCAGCTCTGGGACTAGCCAATTTGACGCACATCCCTTGCTTGGCGCATGTGCTGAATTTGGTGGTGCAGAAGTTCATTCACAACTACCCCGACATGTCAGAGCTGCTGCATAAAGTGCGGGCCGTCTGTTCGCGCTTCCGGCGTTCACATCCTGCTGCTGCTCGCCTGTCTGCGCTACAGCGTAACTTCGGCCTTCCCGCTCACCGCCTCATATGCGACGTGCCCACCAGGTGGAACTCCACCTTGCACATGCTGGACAGACTGTGCGAGCAGCAGCAGGCCATAGTGGAGTTTCAGCTGCAGCACGCACGGGTCAGTCGCACTACAGAACAGCACCACTTCACCACCAATGACTGGGCCTCCATGCGAGACCTGTGTGCCCTGTTGCGCTGTTTCGAGTACTCCACCAACATGGCCAGTGGCGATGACACCGTTATCAGCGTTACAATACCACTTCTATGTCTCCTTGAGAAAACACTTAGGGCGATGATGGAAGAGGAGGTGGCCCAGGAGGAGGAGGAGGAGGAGGAGGAAGAGGGGTCATTTTTAGCACTTTCAGGCCAGTCTCTTCGAAGTGACTCAGAGGGAGGTTTTTGGCAACAGCAGAGGCCAGGTACAAATGTGGCCAGCCAGGGCCCACTACTGGAGGACGAGGAGGACGAGGATGAGGAGGAGGTGGAGGAGGATGAGGATGAAGCATGGTCACAGCGGGGTGGCACCCAACGCAGCTCGGGTCCATCACTGGTGCGTGGCTGGGGGGAAAGGCAGGACGATGACGATACGCCTCCCACAGAGGACAGCTTGTCCTTACCCCTGGGCAGCCTGGCACACATGAGCGACTACATGCTGCAGTGCCTGCGCAACGACAGCAGAGTTGCCCACATTTTAACCTGTGCGGACTACTGGGTTGCCACCCTGCTGGATCCACGCTACAAAGACAATGTGCCCACCTTACTTCCTGCACTGGAGCGTGATAGGAAGATGCGCGAGTACAAGCGCACGTTGGTAGACGCGCTACTGAGAGCATTCCCAAATGTCACAGGGGAACAAGTGGAAGCCCAAGGCCAAGGCAGAGGAGGAGCAAGAGGTCGCCAAGGCAGCTGTGTCACGGCCAGCTCCTCTGAGGGCAGGGTTAGCATGGCAGAGATGTGGAAAACTTTTGTCAACACGCCACAGCTAACTGCACCACCACCTGATACGCAACGTGTTAGCAGGAGGCAACATTTCACTAACATGGTGGAACAGTACGTGTGCACACCCCTCCACGTACTGACTGATGGTTCGGCCCCATTCAACTTCTGGGTCTCTAAATTGTCCACGTGGCCAGAGCTAGCCTTTTATGCCTTGGAGGTGCTGGCCTGCCCGGCAGCCAGCGTTTTGTCTGAACGTGTATTCAGCACGGCAGGGGGCGTCATTACAGACAAACGCAGCCGCCTGTCTACAGCCAATGTGGACAAGCTGACGTTCATAAAAATGAACCAGGCATGGATCCCACAGGACCTGTCCGTCCCTTGTCCAGATTAGACATTAACTACCTCCCCATAACCATATATTATTGGACTCCAGGGCACTTCCTCATTCAATCCTATTTTTATTTTCATTTTACCATTATATTGCGAGGCTACCCAAAGTTGAATGAACCTCTCCTCTGCCTGTGTGCTAGGCCTAAATATATGCCAATGGACTATTGCAGTGGTGGCTGACGTGAAGCCTCATTCTCTGCTATGACATGCAGACTGATTCTCTGCTGACATGAAGACAGATTCTCTGTTACGGGACCTCCCTCCTCTGCCTGGGTGCTGGGCCTAAATATATGCCAATGGACTGTTGCAGTGGTGGCTGACATGAAGCCTGATTCTCTGCTATGACATGCAGACTGATTCTCTGCTGACATGAAGCCAGATTGTCTGTTACGGGACCTCTCTCCTCTGCCTGGGTGCTGGGCCTAAATTTATGACAATGGACTGTTGCAGTGGTGGCTGACGTGAAGCCTGATTCTCTGCTATGACATGCAGACTGATTCTCTGCTGACATGAAGCCAGATTGTCTGTTACGGGACCTCTCTGCTCTGCCTGTGTGCTAGGCCTAAATATATGCCAATGGACTGTTGCAGTGGTGGCTGACGTGAAGCCTGATTCTCTGCTATGACATGCAGACTGATTCTCTGCTGACATGAAGCCAGATTGTCTGTTACGGGACTAGAGTTGAGCGAACACCTGGATGTTCGGGTTCGAGAAGTTCGGCCGAACATCCCGGAAATGTTCGGGTTCGGGATCCGAACCCGATCCGAACTTCGTCCCGAACCCGAACCCCATTGAAGTCAATGGGGACCCGAACTTTTCGGCACTAAAAAGGCTGTAAAACAGCCCAGGAAAGAGCTAGAGGGCTGCAAAAGGCAGCAACATGTAGGTAAATCCCCTGCAAACAAATGTGGATAGGGAAATGAATTAAAATAAAAATTAAATAAATAAAAATTAACCAAAATCAATTGGAGAGAGGTTCCATAGCAGAGAATCTGGCTTCCCGTCACCCACCACTGGAACAGTCCATTCTCAGATATTTAGGCCCCGGCACCCAGGCAGAGGAGAGAGGTCCCGTAACAGAGAATCTGTCTTCATGTCAGCAGAGAATTAGTCTGCATGTCATAGCAGAGAATGAGGCTTCACGTCAGCCACCACTGCAACAGTCCATTGGCATATATTTAGGCCCAGCACACACACAGGCAGAGGAGAGAGGTCCCGTAACAGACAATCTGGCTTCATGTCAGCAGAGAATCAGTCTGCATGTCATAGCAGAGAATCAGGCTTCACGTCAGCCACCACTGCAACAGTCCATTGGCATATATTTAGGCCCAGCACACACACAGGCAGAGGAGAGAGGTCCCGTAACAGAGAATCTGGCTTCATGTCAGCAGAGAATCAGTCTGCATGTCATAGCAGAGAATGAGGCTTCACGTCACCCACCACTGCAACAGTCCATTGGCATATATTTAGGCCTAGCACACAGGCAGAGCAGAGAGGTCCCGTAACAGACAATCTGGCTTCATGTCAGCAGAGAATCAGTCTGCATGTCATAGCAGAGAATGAGGCTTCACGTCAGCCACCACTGCAACAGTCCATTGGCATATATTTAGGCCTAGCACACAGGCAGAGCAGAGAGGTCCCGTAACAGACAATCTGGCTTCATGTCAGCAGAGAATCAGTCTGCATGTCATAGCAGAGAATCAGGCTTCACGTCAGCCACCACTGCAACAGTCCATTGTCATAAATTTAGGCCCAGCACCCAGGCAGAGGAGAGAGGTCCCGTAACAGACAATCTGGCTTCATGTCAGCAGAGAATTAGTCTGCATGTCATAGCAGAGAATCAGGCTTCATGTCAGCCACCACTGCAACAGTCCATTGGCATATATTTAGGCCCAGCACCCAGGCAGAGGAGGGAGGTCCCGTAACAGAGAATCTGTCTTCATGTCAGCAGAGAATCAGTCTGCATGTCATAGCAGAGAATGAGGCTTCACGTCAGCCACCACTGCAACAGTCCATTGGCATATATTTAGGCCTAGCACACAGGCAGAGCAGAGAGGTCCCGTAACAGACAATCTGGCTTCATGTCAGCAGAGAATCAGTCTGCATGTCATAGCAGAGAATCAGGCTTCACGTCAGCCACCACTGCAACAGTCCATTGGCATATATTTAGGCCTAGCACACAGGCAGAGCAGAGAGGTCCCGTAACAGACAATCTGGCTTCATGTCAGCAGAGAATCAGTCTGCATGTCATAGCAGAGAATGAGGCTTCACGTCAGCCACCACTGCAACAGTCCATTGGCATATATTTAGGCCTAGCACACAGGCAGAGCAGAGAGGTCCCGTAACAGACAATCTGGCTTCATGTCAGCAGAGAATCAGTCTGCATGTCATAGCAGAGAATCAGGCTTCACGTCAGCCACCACTGCAACAGTCCATTGTCATAAATTTAGGCCCAGCACCCAGGCAGAGGAGAGAGGTCCCGTAACAGACAATCTGGCTTCATGTCAGCAGAGAATTAGTCTGCATGTCATAGCAGAGAATCAGGCTTCATGTCAGCCACCACTGCAACAGTCCATTGGCATATATTTAGGCCCAGCACCCAGGCAGAGGAGGGAGGTCCCGTAACAGAGAATCTGTCTTCATGTCAGCAGAGAATCAGTCTGCATGTCATAGCAGAGAATGAGGCTTCACGTCAGCCACCACTGCAACAGTCCATTGGCATATATTTAGGCCTAGCACACAGGCAGAGGAGAGGTTCATTCAACTTTGGGTAGCCTCGCAATATAATGGTAAAATGAAAATAAAAATAGGATTGAATGAGGAAGTGCCCTGGAGTCCAATAATATATGGTTATGGGGAGGTAGTTAATGTCTAATCTGGACAAGGGACGGACAGGTCCTGTGGGATCCATGCCTGGTTCATTTTTATGAACGTCAGCTTGTCCACATTGGCTGTAGACAGGCGGCTGCGTTTGTCTGTAATGACGCCCCCTGCCGTGCTGAATACACGTTCAGACAAAACGCTGGCTGCCGGGCAGGCCAGCACCTCCAAGGCATAAAAGGCTAGCTCTGGCCACGTGGACAATTTAGAGACCCAGAAGTTGAATGGGGCCGAACCATCAGTCAGTACGTGGAGGGGTGTGCACACGTACTGTTCCACCATGTTAGTGAAATGTTGCCTCCTGCTAACACGTTGCGTATCAGGTGGTGGTGCAGTTAGCTGTGGCGTGTTGACAAAAGTTTTCCACATCTCTGCCATGCTAACCCTGCCCTCAGAGGAGCTGGCCGTGACACAGCTGCCTTGGCGACCTCTTGCTCCTCCTCTGCCTTGGCCTTGGGCTTCCACTTGTTCCCCTGTGACATTTGGGAATGCTCTCAGTAGCGCGTCTACCAACGTGCGCTTGTACTCGCGCATCTTCCTATCACGCTCCAGTGCAGGAAGTAAGGTGGGCACATTGTCTTTGTAGCGTGGATCCAGCAGGGTGGCAACCCAGTAGTCCGCACAGGTTAAAATGTGGGCAACTCTGCTGTCGTTGCGCAGGCACTGCAGCATGTAGTCGCTCATGTGTGCCAGGCTGCCCAGGGGTAAGGACAAGCTGTCCTCTGTGGGAGGCGTATCGTCATCGTCCTGCCTTTCCCCCCAGCCACGCACCAGTGATGGACCCGAGCTGCGTTGGGTGCCACCCCGCTGTGACCATGCTTCATCCTCATCCTCCTCCACCTCCTCCTCATCCTCGTCCTCCTCGTCCTCCAGTAGTGGGCCCTGGCTGGCCACATTTGTACCTGGCCTCTGCTGTTGCCAAAAACCTCCCTCTGAGTCACTTCGAAGAGACTGGCCTGAAAGTGCTAAAAATGACCCCTCTTCCTCCTCCTCCTCCTCCTGGGCCACCTCCTCTTCCATCATCGCCCTAAGTGTTTTCTCAAGGAGACATAGAAGTGGTATTGTAACGCTGATAACGGTGTCATCGCCACTGGCCATGTTGGTGGAGTACTCGAAACAGCGCAACAGGGCACACAGGTCTCGCATGGAGGCCCAGTCATTGGTGGTGAAGTGGTGCTGTTCTGTAGTGCGACTGACCCGTGCGTGCTGCAGCTGAAACTCCACTATGGCCTGCTGCTGCTCGCACAGTCTGTCCAGCATGTGCAAGGTGGAGTTCCACCTGGTGGGCACGTCGCATATGAGGCGGTGAGCGGGAAGGCCGAAGTTACGCTGTAGCGCAGACAGGCGAGCAGCAGCAGGATGTGAACGCCGGAAGCGCGAACAGACGGCCCGCACTTTATGCAGCAGCTCTGACATGTCGGGGTAGTTGTGAATGAACTTCTGCACCACCAAATTCAGCACATGCGCCAAGCAAGGGATGTGCGTCAAATTGGCTAGTCCCAGAGCTGCAACGAGATTTCGCCCATTATCACACACCACCAGGCCGGGCTTGAGGCTCACCGGCAGCAACCACTCGTCGGTCTGTTGTTCTATACCCCGCCACAACTCCTGTGCGGTGTGGGGCCTGTCCCCCAAACATATGAGTTTCAGAATGGCCTGCTGACGTTTACCCCGGGCTGTGCTGAAGTTGGTGGTGAAGGTGTGTGGCTGACTGGATGAGCAGGTGGAAGAAGAGGAGGAGGAAGCCGAGAAGGAGGAGGTGGCAACAGGAGGCAAAGAATGTTGCCCTGCGATCCTTGGCGGCGGAAGGACGTGCGCCAAACAGCTCTCCGCCTGGGGCCCAGCTGCCACTACATTTACCCAGTGTGCAGTTAGGGAGATATAGCGTCCCTGGCCGTGCTTACTGGTCCACGTATCTGTGGTTAGGTGGACCTTGCCACAGATGGCGTTGCGCAGTGCACACTTGATTTTATCGGATACTTGGTTGTGCAGGGAAGGCACGGCTCTCTTGGAGAAGTAGTGCCGGCTGGGAACAACATACTGTGGGACAGCAAGCGACATGAGCTGTTTGAAGCTGTCTGTGTCCACCAGCCTAAATGACAGCATTTCATAGGCCAGTAGTTTAGAAATGCTGGCATTCAGGGCCAGGGATCGAGGGTGGCTAGGTGGGAATTTACGCTTTCTATCAAATGTTTGTGAGATGGAGAGCTGAACGCTGGCGTGTGACATGGTTGAGACGCTTGGTGACGGAGGTGGTGGTGGTGGTGTTGGTGGTACATCCCCTGTTTGCTGGGCGGCAGGTGCCAACGTTCCTCCAGAGGCGGAGGAAGAGGCCGAGGCGGCAGCAGCAGAATAGGCCGAGGCGGCAGCAGCAGAAGAGGTAGCAGGGGGAGCCTGAGTGACTTCCTTGGTTTTAAGGTGTTTACTCCACTGCAGTTCATGCTTTGCATGCAGGTGCCTGGTCATGCAGGTTGTGCTCAGGTTCAGAACGTTAATGCCTCGCTTCAGGCTCTGATGGCACAGCGTGCAAACCACTCGGGTCTTGTCGTCAGCACATTGTTTGAAGAAGTGCCATGCCAGGGAACTCCTTGAAGCTGCCTTTGGGGTGCTCGGTCCCAGATGGCGGCGGTCAGTAGCAGGCGGAGTCTCTTGGCGGCGGGTGTTCTGCTTTTGCCCACTGCTCCCTCTTTTGCTACGCTGTTGGCTCGGTCTCACCACTGCCTCTTCCTCCGAACTGTGAAAGTCAGTGGCACGACCTTCATTCCATGTGGGGTCTAGGACCTCATCGTCCCCTGCATCGTCTTCCACCCAGTCTTGATCCCTGACCTCCTGTTCAGTCTGCACACTGCAGAAAGACGCAGCAGTTGGCACCTGTGTTTCGTCATCATCAGAGACATGCTGAGGTGGTATTCCCATGTCCTCATCATCAGGAAACATAAGTGGTTGTGCGTCAGTGCATTCTATGTCTTTCACCGCTGGGGAAGGGCTAGGTGGATGCCCTTGGGAAACCCTGCCAGCGGAGTCTTCAAACAGCATAAGAGACTGCTGCATAACTTGAGGCTGAGACAGTTTCCCTGGTATGCATGGGGGTGATGTGACAGACTGATGGGGTTGGTTTTCAGGCGCCATCTGTGCGCTTTCTGCAGAAGACTGGGTGGGAGATAATGTGAACGTGCTGGATCCACTGTCGGCCACCCAATTGACTAATGCCTGTACCTGCTCAGGCCTTACCATCCTTAGAACGGCATTGGGCCCCACCATATATCGCTGTAAATTCTGGCGGCTACTGGGACCTGAGGTAGTTGGTACACTAGGACGTGTGGATGTGGCAGAACGGCCACGTCCTCTCCCAGCACCAGAGGGTCCACTAACACCACCACGACCATGTCCACGTCCGCGTCCCTTACTAGATGTTTTTCTCATTGTTATGGTTCACCACAACAACAAATATATTATTTGGCCCAATGTATTGTATTCAAATTCAGCGGGATATAAATTTGAGGCCTAGTATTTAGGCGCTGGGTGACCGGTATGGATTTAGTGACAGAATTAGACTTGGAAATGCACAGAAGCGTGTGTGTGAAGTTATTCTGAATGACCCTATGTGCACCTTCAATATGATCTACCCTTTTAGGGATAGATTTCAAATAGCTCTGATATAGCAGAAACGACTAAATTATGAAATTGCTAAATTGGGAATTGTATTTCAACCCAGAACAAAAAATGTGCTTTGACGGACACTAAATAACTTTCCCAGCCACAACAGGACAGCGGTAACGAGAGATTTAGCGGGATATAAATTTGAGGCCTAGTATTTAGGCGCTGGGTGACAGGTATGGGTTTAGTGACAGAATTAGATTTGGAAATGCACAGTAGCGGGTGTGTGAAGTTATTCTGAATGACCCTATGTGCACCTTGAATATTATATACCCTTTTAGGGATAGATTTCAAATAGCTCTGATATAGCAGAAACCACTAAATTATGAAATTGCTAAATTGGGAATTGTATTTCAACCCAGAACAAGAAATGTGCTTGAACGGACACTAAATAACTCGCCCAGCTACAGTACTAGGGACAGATTTAGCGGGATATAAATTTGAGGCCTAGTATTTAGGCGCTGGGTGACAGGTATGGGTTTAGTGCCAGAATTAGACTTGGAAATACACAGTAGCGGGTGTGTGTGAAGTTATTCTGAATGACCCAATGTGCACCTTGAATATTATATACCCTTTTAGGGATAGATTTCAAATAGCTCTGATATAGCAGAAACCACTAAATTATGAAATTGCTAAATTGGGAATTGTATTTCAACCCAGAACAAGAAATGTGCTTGAACGGACACTAAATAACTCGCCCAGCTACAGCACTAAGGACAGATTTAGCGGGATATAAATTTGAGGCCTAGTATTTAGGCGCTGGGTGACAGGTATGGGTTTAGTGCCAGAATTAGACTTGGAAATACACAGTAGCGGGTGTGTGTGAAGTTATTCTGAATGACCCAATGTGCACCTTGAATATTATATACCCTTTTAGGGATAGATTTCAAATAGCTCTGATATAGCAGAAACCACTAAATTATGAAATTGCTAAATTGGGAATTGTATTTCAACCCAGAACAAGAAATGTGCTTGAACGGACACTAAATAACTCGCCCAGCTACAGCACTAGGGACAGATTTAGCGGGATATAAATTTGAGGCCTAGTATTTAGGCGCTGGGTGACAGGTATGGGTTTAGTGCCAGAATTAGACTTGGAAATACACAGTAGCGGGTGTGTGTGAAGTTATTCTGAATGACCCAATGTGCACCTTGAATATTATATACCCTTTTAGGGATAGATTTCAAATAGCTCTGATATAGCAGAAACCACTAAATTATGAAATTGCTAAATTGGGAATTGTATTTCAACCCAGAACAAGAAATGTGCTTGAACGGACACTAAATAACTCGCCCAGCTACAGCACTAAGGACAGATTTAGCGGGATATAAATTTGAGGCCTAGTATTTAGGCGCTGGTTGACCGGTATGGATTTAGTGACAGAATTAGACTGGGATATGGCCAAAAAATAAACAGACTATTGCTGGTTAAATGCACTTGGTGTGACAGCTTCACCCTGATGTAGGCTTTAGCCAAAAAACAACCACACCATTGAGGGTTAAATGCACTTGGTGACAGGCGCAGCTTGCCCCTGATTTAGTATATGGCCAAAAAATGAACAGACTATTGCTGGTTAAATGCACTTGGTGTGACAGCTTCACCCTGATGTAGGCTTTAGCCAAAAAACAACCACACCATTGAGGGTTAAATGCACTTGGTGACAGGCGCAGCTTGCCCCTGATTTTGTATATGGCCAAAAAATGAACAGACTATTGCTGGTTAAATGCACTTGGTGTGACAGCTTCACCCTGATGTAGGCTTTAGCCAAAAAACAACCACACCATTGAGGGTTAAATGCACTTGGTCGCAGCTTGTGCTGGCGCACCACAAGACACAAAATGGCCGCCGATCACCCCAGAAAAATGTGACTGACAAACGGTCTGGGCAGCCTAAAAACAGTGAGCAATTGAGGATCAGCAGCTCAATGATCCACAGCTGCAGATCGATCAGTTAATCAAGTCCTTTGGAGGAGTTAATCTGCCTAATCTCGCCCTACTGTCGCAGCCGCAACCTCTCCCTACGCTAATCAGAGCAGAGTGACGGGCGGCGCTATGTGACTCCAGCTTAAATAGAGGCTGGGTCACATGGTGCTCTGGCCAATCACAGCCATGCCAATAGTAGGCATGGCTGTGATGGCCTCTTGGGGCAAGTAGTATGACGCTTGTTGATTGGCTGCTTTGCAGCCTTTCAAAAAGCGCCAAGAAAGCGTCACAAAAGCGCGAAGAAAGCGACGAACACCGAACCCGGACTTTTACGAAAATGTCCGGGTTCGGGTCCGTGTCACGGACACCCCAAAATTCGGTACGAACCCGAACTATACAGTTCGAGTTCGCTCATCCCTATACGGGACCTCTCTGCTCTGCCTGTGTGCTAGGCCTAAATATATGCCAATGGACTGTTGCAGTGGTGGGTGACGTGAAGCCTCATTCTCTGCTATGACATGCAGACTGATTCTCTGCTGACATGAAGACAGATTCTCTGTTACGGGACCTCCCTCCTCTGCCTGGGTGCTGGGCCTAAATATATGCCAATGGACTGTTGCAGTGGTGGCTGACATGAAGCCTGATTCTCTGCTATGACATGCAGACTAATTCTCTGCTGACATGAAGCCAGATTGTCTGTTACGGGACCTCTCTCCTCTGCCTGGGTGCTGGGCCTAAATTTATGACAATGGACTGTTGCAGTGGTGGCTGACGTGAAGCCTCATTCTCTGCTATGACATGCAGACTGATTCTCTGCTGACATGAAGCCAGATTGTCTGTTACGGGACCTCTCTGCTCTGCCTGTGTGCTAGGCCTAAATATATGCCAATGGACTGTTGCAGTGGTGGCTGACGTGAAGCCTCATTCTCTGCTATGACATGCAGACTGATTCTCTGCTGACATGAAGCCAGATTGTCTGTTACGGGACCTCTCTGCTCTGCCTGTGTGCTAGGCCTAAATATATGCCAATGGACTGTTGCAGTGGTGGGTGACGTGAAGCCTCATTCTCTGCTATGACATGCAGACTGATTCTCTGCTGACATGAAGCCAGATTCTCTGTTACGGGACCTCTCTCCTCTGCCTGTGTGTGTGCTGGGCCTAAATATATGCCAATGGACTGTTGCAGTGGTGGCTGACGTGAAGCCTGATTCTCTGCTATGACATGCAGACTGATTCTCTGCTGACATGAAGCCAGATTGTCTGTTACGGGACCTCTCTCCTCTGCCTGTGTGTGTGCTGGGCCTAAATATATGCCAATGGACTGTTGCAGTGGTGGCTGACGTGAAGCCTCATTCTCTGCTATGACATGCAGACTAATTCTCTGCTGACATGAAGACAGATTCTCTGTTACGGGACCTCTCTCCTCTGCCTGGGTGCCGGGGCCTAAATATCTGAGAATGGACTGTTCCAGTGGTGGGTGACGGGAAGCCAGATTCTCTGCTATGGAACCTCTCTCCAATTGATTTTGGTTAATTTTTATTTATTTAATTTTTATTTTAATTCATTTCCCTATCCACATTTGTTTGCAGGGGATTTACCTACATGTTGCTGCCTTTTGCAGCCCTCTAGCTCTTTCCTGGGCTGTTTTACAGCCTTTTTAGTGCCGAAAAGTTCGGGTCCCCATTGACTTCAATGGGGTTCGGGTTCGGGACGAAGTTCGGATCGGGTTCGAATCCCGAACCCGAACATTTCCGGGATGTTCGGCCGAACTTCTCGAACCCGAACATCCAGGTGTTCGCTCAACTCTACATGCAGTATATACTGTGAACGGAGGAGATGCTGTGCATATACGGAGCTGTGCATGCAGTATATACTGTGAGCAGAGAAGATGCTGTGTATATGCAGTGTCCCAGGGGGTCAGTAATGTAGCTTTAAGTATGCTGGGCTTTGTAGTGCAGAGCAACCCACTAACCTGGGATCCACTGTCGTCTTCAATCTGGGCAGATACTGGAACAGGCAATACGTAAATGTTCGTGACGCCAGTGTCAATTAAACGGTGACACACCGTGTAATGTTATGTGGAATAATGGAGTAACCACGTGATAGCCAACCAAAACTGGAACTTTACTGGATTTTCAATAGGAATCATGCATGGACATAATTGGAAGCGCAGTTCCATTGAAGACAGCTGGTTTGCATAAGTTACAGACAGGCCGGAACTAGCAAGGTGGATTTTCAGAGGGTTAAACACAGGACTGATAGTACAGGAGGCTTGCACTCTATTCCTGACTGATCCTGAAACATGTGACTTATTCTCCAAGGTCTGATGCCCTATCTCTGGCGTATCCTTGAATCTGTCTTTATCTAGTACCTCCTCTGTTACCTTGAGTACCTCTTGCTGATTAGACTCGCCTTCTGTTTTATTCTGGGTCTTCAGGCTGTTTCACTATGCCCTTCTTGCTTCTACGAATACGGACTCAGGAGGGGAACCTTCTCCTCGGATCTGAAACCCGGTTACAGGGCTGACTCTACCCTCTCAGTACTGAGTCTAGAAACTTCTGCCTTCCTGAGCTAGGCCCTAGCCTATTTATACTGAACTGGGGGCTTCCTCTGCTGGCTGTGACAAGAATTGCCGGTAACCGGCCTGACTGGCTTAAAGGGAAATACACATTCCAATCTAGCAGTGTCGGGTAGCCTACCCGTATGCTGCACATATACTGTGATCGGAGGAGATGCTGTGTATATACGGAGCTATGCAAGTAGTACATACTGTGAGCGGAGGAGATGCTTTGTACATATGGAGCTGTGCATGCAGTATATACTGTGAGCAGAGAAGATGCTGTATATACACTGTGAGCAGAGGAGATGCTGTGTATATACGGAGCTGTGCATGCAGTATATACTGTGAGCAGATGAGATGCTGGGTGTATACTGTGAGCAGAGGAGCTGTGTATATACTGAGGGTGGAGGAGCTGTGCATTTAGTATATGCTGTGAGTGGAGGAGCTGCTGTTTATATACTGTGAGGTGAAGAGATGCTGTGTACATACTGTGAGCGGAAGAGATGCTGTGTATATACTGTGAGCAAAGGAGATGCTGCGCATACTGTGAGCGGAAGAGATGCTGTGTATATACTGTGAGTGGAGGAGATGCTGTGTATATATTGTGAGCGGAGGAGATGCTGTGTATATATTGTGAGCGGAGGAGATGCTGTGTATATACTGTGAGCGGAGGAGATGCTGTGTATATACAGATGAGTCCTTTCCCAATCTCCAAACTGGAAGTGGTGTAAATTTTGTCCTGACAGCAAAACAACATCATATCACGAGACTGTAACTAAACTCTAAAATGCTGCAATACACATCACAACCACTCAGCGGTGAGTGCTCCACATTTAGCTTATTGCTTAAGCTGCAGAGAAGCTAGCCTCAAATATGAGATATTTAGCGGCAGACCTAGCTAGATTTGGTCAGATCTATTGAGAATATTAAATGTGTGAAAGTCAAACACACGAGAATAAAGAAACACTAAATCCAGAATCCAAATATCATATGTGACACTGCCTGCTTAGCTGTGTATCTAATCATATTGTGTGTGATACTGTCTGCCCAGCTGCGTATCTAATCATATTATGTGTGATACTGCCTGCTGAGCTGTTTATCTAATCATATCATATGTGATACTATCTGCAGAGTTGTGTATCTAAGCCTATTATGTGTTATACTGGCTGCTGAGTTGTGTATCTAATCCAATCATGTGTGATACTGTCTGCGGAGCCGTGTACCTCTGTAATTCTACCTTGTGTGATACTGTCTGCCCTGCTATGTATCTAATCCTACCTTGTGTGATACTGTCTGCCCTGCTATGTATCTAATCCTACCATTTGTGATACAGTCTTCAGAGTTGTGTATCTAAGCTTATTGTGTGTGATACTGCCTGCTGAGTTGTGTATCTAATCATATCACGTGTGATACTGCCTGCTGAGTTGTGCATCTAAACCTATCATGTGTGATACTGTCTGCAAAGCTGCGTATCTAATCCTATCATAAGTGATACTGTCTGCTAAGCTATGTATCTAATCCTATCATATGTGATACTTTCTGCTGAGCTGTGCATCTAAACCTAGGATGTGTGATACTGTCTGCTAAGCTGCGTATCTAATCCTATCATGTGTGATACGCTTTGCTAAGTTGTGTATCTAATCCTGTCAGGTGTGATCATTTCTGCTGATCCGTGTATTTAATCCTATCATGTGTGATACTGCCTGCTGAGCTGTGTATCTAATCCTTTTCTGTGTGATACTGTCTGCAGAGTAGTGTATTTAAGCCTATTGTGTGTGATACTGCCTGCAGAGTTGTATATCTAAACCTATCATGTGTGATACTGCCTGCTGAGCTGTGTATCTAATCCTATCATGTGTGATACTGTCTGCTAAGTTGCGTATCTAATCCTATCATGTGTGATACTTTCTGCTGAGCTGTGTATCTAATCCTATCATGTGTGATACTGCCTGCTGAGCTGTGTATCTAATCCTATTATGTGTGATACTGTCTGCTGAGCTGTGTATCTAATCCTATCATGTGTGATACTGCCTGCTGAACTGTGTATCTAATCCTATCATGTGTGATACTGTGGCTCATTTTACATTCCCAGGGTTTTCTGTCTCTATCATTCTTATAATTCCCTCCAGAGAGGAAGGATTTAATTCAGGGAACAGATATGAGCAGGAGGTCAGATGGAGGCAGAGATAAGAAGTTCCTTGCTGGGTGCAGGGGTAATAGTTGTGGAAAGCAGAAACATTGTTTGCAGTGTATATTTAATTAGTTACAATTCTGGTATAATTTGATTTTGTGCACTTAGTAAGTTTGCTTTTTGGATGCAGACCAATGTCTCAGAAGAACTAAAGCCTTGCATTTACACTTCTAGGTGTGAACAATAGAGGAGGGGCTGGATTTAACTCAATCAGGGACTAATCACAGAACAGCTGGATACAATGGTGAAAAGTCAGAGCAAACAGCTAATAAAGAGACAGGCCTGGAGACTGGAGCCTGGACATAAGCAGGAAATATGAGGCCTGGACACTTAGATGATTGGAAATTTGTGAGAAGCTATAATGCTAAATGCTAACATACCAGGGCTAAACACAGCCAATTTTCAGCCAAAGCCAGAAGTATGAATCCTTAATTTACTGTATATTTCTAATTCCTTTCCAATACATTTCTGTAGGCAGGTCGGCTTCAAATCCGCATCACAAAAATGTTATGTGTATTTAGCCTTAGTGCTTTCACATGACCATATTTTTGGTCTGCATACGATTTACGCTTTTTGAGAACACATTTATTTCTATGGGGGCAAAAAAGATGTGGACAACACCATGTACTGCCTACATCTGAATGTCTGTTCTGTCCCCTGTTTTGCAGGGGGAAATCACGGTCAATATATATTTATTGGCAAAGCACGCAATATGAGGAGGAAGGTTGAATAAGGATTATATACTGGCACTACTGGTGGAAATGGAGGAGCATTAAACACTGGAGCCATTAAATATATATATATATATATATATATATATATTCAGTATATAGTGAAAGCTGTGTACAGCATGTAATTGTGGGAGGAGTTCCCTCCGCTACTTATATTCAGCGGTCGGGAGGCAGAGGGCGCTCGTTTCCTGTGCCCCTCCCTCCCATCCCCTTTTCTCATCTATCCCTTCTTGGGTGGCCCACATATTTAGGCCTTACCTCGTCTCTGGCTCTGGGCACACTCCAGACAGATAGGTCGGGGCAGTACGTAGGCATGCCTCTTCTGTCCCTCGCTCAGCTCCTACTACAAATATATATATACACCGGCACTTCAGGGGGCATTATAATACAGGGCACAGTATAGGGGAGTTATAACTGCAGAGGACATTAGAACTACATGAGGACCTGCAGGGGCGGCACTATAAATACTGAGGGCACTATGGTGATATTATTACTCGGGAATCGTTGTGTTGCTAGTTATTGAAGGAGACCGCTGCTATTGCATGTAGCGATCTCCTTCATACTATTGGGAGGAGCAAACACTCATACCATCTCTCCTCACCATATAGAATAAGTTGGGAAAGGGTTAAATCACTCAAAGTCCCAAAGTTGTATTTTACACTTCTGATTGTAAAGTACATTTTTATACCTTTTGCTATATTATTTTATTTTTCTAAAAATAAGCACCGCCTCAGGAACCCAAAACAATAAGAATGTTTTGTGTTATGTTTTCCAATAGCAGCATGAATGGGCTTCTATAACTTATTTAACTTGTAATCAGGCATCATCCACAAGACAGAGAAATACAGGGACTGAAATCCATCAGCCCCTCCCCCGCCTCTTTTTTCTCAGCAGTGGCTGGAGTGTACAGTATGTACACAAAGCAGAGCTTCTTATCTCTGCATCTGTATAACACTCTATACCAGTGATGGCTAACCTGTTACAGACCAGGTGCCCAAACTGTAACCCAAAACCCTCATATTTATCGCAAAGTGCCAACACGGCAATTTAACCTGAATACTACAGTCCAATATAGTATATATTCCATGTACTTTATAATTCAGCAATAATAGCCTGCCTACATTCAATGCGCTGCCTGTGCTGTTCATAGTGCGCCCGGCGCTGATGAATGGCAGGAAAAGTCTAGGGCATATTGGTACACCATAGACTTTTTCCAGGGTGTGGGTGCCCACAGAAAGGGCTCTGAGTGCCGCCTCTGGCACCCGTGCCATAGGTTCGCCATCACTGCTCTATACAGATACATACAATAGCTTCATAGACAATATCACAAAAGGTTAGGGTTAAGAGGACAATTTTAATCCAGATTGAACGCCATCATACTCCCCAAAGAAGGTACCCACCCCTTACCTAATTTCTGGATACCACATCTATTTCCCGTATATTATATTATTGGACTGGACATCTGGGCCTACCCTCAGTAGGTCTATAAGACTTATTTATATCTATACAGGATCATTTAAGGCTTATATTTGTTATATTTGTGTATTCTTTTATTTGTTACAATTTTTATCATTTTTATCGAAATTTATATTTGAATCTCTTAATATTAAAATCTCTTATTTTTACTACTGTAAACTGTTGTTATTTGGCTCACGAAGCTATCCCATAAAAAATATTCTTTTCCATGCACTACCTATGATTAGAGTGCCATCGCTCTACCTATAATTCTCTATTCCTTACTACAAGCGTTGGGTACGCTCAGTTTGGATTGAGCACCTTATTCCATTTTTTGGGTTTTAGTGAGCCACCTACACACATATACCTCTCAGTATCACACATGATAGGATTATATACGCAGCTCAGCAGGCAGTATCACACATGATAGGATTAGATACACAGCTTAGCAGACAGTATCAAACACAATATGCTTATACACACGACTCTGCAGACAGTATCAAACATGGTAGGATTATATACACAGCTCAGCAGACAGTATCACAAAGAATAGGATTAGATAAACAGCTGAGCATACAGTATCACATATGATAGGATTAGATACACTACTCAGCAGGCAGTATCACACACAATAGGATTAGATACACAACTCTGCAGACAGTATCATATAAGAAAGGTTTAGATACACAGCTCAGCAGAAAGTATCACACATGGTAGGATTAGATACCCATATCAGCAAACAGTAAAACAGTATCACACATGGTAGGATTAGATAAGCAGCTGAGCAGGCAGTATCACACATGATAGGATTAGATACACAGCTCAGCAGACAGTATCAAACACAATAGGCTTAGACACACGACTCTGCAGACAATATCACACATGATAGGATTAGATACACAACTCAGCAGACAGTATCAAACACAATAGGCTTAGACACACAACTCAGCAGACAGTATCACACATGGTAGGATTCGATATACAGCTAAGCAAACAGTATCACACAGGATTAGATTAGACACACTGCTCAGCAGACAGTATCACACATGATATGATTAGATACACAGCTTAACAGGCAGTATCACACATAACAGGAGATTAGATACACAGCTCTGCAGACAGTATCACACATGATATGATTAGATACACAGCTAAACAGGCAGTATCACACATAACAGGAGATTAGATACACAGCTCTGCAGACAGTATCACAAGGGGTAGAATTAGATACACAGCTCAGCAGACAATAAATAATCAATAAGTATTTTAAATTTCATGCAAAAATTGTGGTATATACTGACACCCAATGTGTCTGAATTGTATTATGTACATTTGTAACATGTAATGGGACTGTTAAAGTATTTAATAATGTCTGCATAATACTGTGGCTGGTGTGT
Source organism: Bufo gargarizans (assembly GCF_014858855.1). Taxonomy (NCBI): domain Eukaryota; kingdom Metazoa; phylum Chordata; class Amphibia; order Anura; family Bufonidae; genus Bufo; species Bufo gargarizans. The sequence continues at coordinate 263,924,830 of NC_058084.1, forward strand.
GTTATTTTGAATATAATAAATATAATACTAGACCAGCACTGTATACTGACACCAAGTATATCTAAATCATAGTATATGGCATATAGCATTGTAGTGAACAATGGCACAGGTCAAAATATATGGTAATCTTTGCACAGTAAAAAAAAGAGAATCCATTGAAGGGATTTGTTTAATGTATACAATATATTTTTCATATATGTTAAATGTAAGACAAAGACCTGATGTGAACCCGGCCAAATTTCACAATCGTAATTCCATTACCAGGTCTTTACCTTAAGTTCAGGTATTTAGCTAGTAACACAATGCACCACCTGCTGTCTGAATGTTGTATAGCTAGTAACACAAAGTGTCACCTGCTGTCTGAACGTTGTGTTGCAATTTATCCAATTTAGATATAGCGTAATTTTGTGATCAGTTAAGTGTGGACACATCTGTGCTGTGAGCGGAGGAGATGCTGTGTATATACTGTGAGCAGAGGAGATTCTGTGTATATAATGAGAGCAGAGGAGATGCTGTGTATATACTGTGAGCAGAGAGAATGCTGTGTATATACTGTGAGCAGAGGAGATGCTGTGTATATACTGTGAGCAGAGGAGATGCTGTGTATATACTGTGAGCAGAGAGAATGCTGTGTATATACTGTGAGCAGAGGAGATGCTGTGTATATACTGTGAGCAGAGGAGATTCTGTGTATATAATGGGAGCAGAGGAGATGCTGTGTATATACTGTGAGCAGAGAGAATGCTGTGTATATACTGTGAGCAGAGGAGATGCTGTGTATATACTGTGAGCAGAGGAGATGCTGTGTATATACTGTGAGCAGAGGAGATGCTGTGTATATACTGTGAGCAGAGAGAATGCTGTGTATATACTGTGAGCAGAGGAGATGCTGTGTATATACTGGGAGCAGAGGAGCTATGCATGCAATATATACTGTGAGTGAAAGAGATTCATATGTACTTTGTGTATTAAAGGGGAAATGTGTGTGTGGTTTGCACTTATAGGGGCGCTGTGGCTGGCATTCATGGGAATAATCTGGTTGATGTTTATGGGTTAATGTGGCTGTAGTGGTCTAATTTGTGCTCCATTGTGGCATGTGGTAGTGGTGGTGTTAGTATTATGTGCTATGCTGAGGTCTTGGCACTTGAATATATATACACACAGTATATTATGTTATACATTTTTTCCCGGGTGTAGGCATGTGCCTTGGGGCCTGTGCCCCTGATCTTTTAAGACCCTAGTGACTCCCCTGTTGCAGACTATGAATATACTCACTCTCCTGCAACAAAACTTGTATTTCCTGCTGCTCAGCATCTTCCAGGCTCTAGCACACCTGCCCAGCTAGCGGAGAGTTACAAATAATGATGATAAATGCGCCTATAAGTCTCCAGATGCGCTTCACCACAACTACTTGCCTGCCTGTCAGCTGAGCTCCTTGATGTTAATGGACGTCTGTAATGGAGAGCAGGTAACAGCGCTGTGGTCCACTTCATATGAAGAGACAACAGTAACTTTTTTTTAACTGTACGAAACAGCAGATTGCCAAAGATTACAGTTAGGTGCTAGATGTGTTTTGACGTCTCTAACCCCTCCTCAGTAGCACAGTGAAATGTGAAAATATAAAATTAAAATGATAAAATTCTAAACAATGGGCTATAACTAATTTACGCAAAACTGATTTTTAACTCCAGCACAATATAACAGTTAAATATAATACAGTTCAATTAAACGCAGCCACTGCCTGCTTTCTAAAGAGGGGTTATATACTATTTAACGGATTATTACTTTAAAATTAGGCCAGGATTAAACCTTTATTTTAAATTATTTTCATTATGAGCTTTTGTTATTTCACCATGGAGCTTGTAGGTCAACTGTATTTGACCGTTTCATGATAAATGATGGACTATTGCAGTTATATAAGTTGCCTTTGGCTTCACATTATCATAAAGAATGAATGGCTCACTGTACATACAGACGTGTTTATTTCTTATTTGAGAACAGATACCCTTTGGGTTGTTTCAGACTTATGAGGTAATTTGTATTGCAATACTGGTTTGGACTTTAATAAGTATTCTGTGGATCCTTCACGTTGCTTCAGGGTTGTTTCACATTCACGTTTACAGCCAGCTATGAATATGCCTTTTCTGGCTTTACACTTATAGAATGAATACACACTTCATGTTTTAAACATTTGGTCTTTTTATGTACAGTATATTTTTCGTGTTCTAGGTATGCAGACTGAAACTCCATAATTTTTTTTTTTTTTAGAGCAACTAGTAAGTAATTCTGATTCTCAACAGAGTAACACCATTCTTTAATATGTACAGTAAGCCAACATATCTAGACTACAGGCCCATAGGTAGGGTTAGGCAGACAGTTTATAATAATAAATATCAAGAGATTAAACAAATAAGCAACACAAAAACAACACAACAATAAGCAATACAAAAACACCTATGAATAATAATAATAATTTGAACCAAGAAAAAGAAAACTTTTTCTACGCCGCGGTCAGCACTCACTGCGGCCTTTACGAAGTGTGCAGAGGGAGGGGGCTCCCTCTTCAGCCCCATTGGGCTTCCACGCTGTGGTGACGCGGACCTTATGGCTGGGAAGACAGCCCAATGCCTTACAGAGACATTGGGGCTTGCTTCCTACAGAAGCCTGTGAGATCCAGCCCCCATGGTTGAGTCTCATAGGCATTCTATTACACTGTCAATGTATTACAATACATATCTATTATAATTCATTGTAGAGAGGCTGAGGCACACAAAGGTAAAAAAAAAAAATGTGTTTTACATAATAACAAAATTAAAGTTTCAAGTTAAAAAAAATTGTACCAATGAAAACGTCACCTGATCCCACAAAAAATGACCTCCCACATAAGACAATAGCCCAAAAAAAAAAAAAAAAATATGGCTCTCATAAAATGGTAGCACAAAAACAAGATTTTTTCTTTTCAAAAATTATTTTACTGTGTAAAACTTAACAGAAAAAAAAATGGACATATTAGGTATCGAAGAGTCCGTAACAACCTGCTCTATAAAAATATCTCATTATCTATCCCGTCACCTGAAAGCTGTAAAAAAAAAAAAATGAAAACTGTGCCAGAGCAGTCATTTTTGTCATGTCACCTTACAAAATGTGTAATATTGAGCAATAAAAAATTTGTATGTAACTCTAAATGGTACCAATGAAAGTGTCACATCATCCCATAAAAAATGCGCCCATATATAAGACAATCAACCAAAAAATAATAAGATTATGGCTTTCAGAAAATGGTGATGCAAAAACCAAATTTTTCTTTATAAAAATGCCTTCTGTAACAGTGGTACTCCCCCTCCCCCTCAATTAAAATTAAAATCATTGGTTAACAACCCCCCCCCCATCATTGGTGGCAGCTGAGCGGCAGTTCCGATCAGAGTCCCAGTTTAATCGCTAGGGCTCCGATCGGTTACCATGGCAGCCAGGACGCTACTGCAGTCCTGGCTGCCATGGTTACTTAGCACTTTTAGCAGCATTATACTTACATGCGCTGTCTGTGGCCGGCCGGGCGCTCCTCCTACTGGTAAGTGAAAGGTCTGTGCTATAAGCAATAGCCACCAATGATTTTAATTACGGGGGGGAAGGGGGGAGGCCGCACTGGACACCAATGATTTTAATAGGGGGGCCACACTAGCCACCAATGATTTTAATAGGGAGGGGGCCCACACTGGCCACTAATGATTTTAAAACTGGGGAGGGAGGGGGGCCGCACTGGCCACCAATGATTTTAATACTGAGGAGGGAGGGGGGTCTGGCCCCCTGCTGTGTGGCAGCACCTGATCTCTTACAGCGGGCTGTGATCCGCACCTGAGGGGTTAATTGTGCGGATCACAGCCCGCTGTAAGAGATCAGGTGTTGCCAGGCAGCAGGGGGCCGTTATGTCCACAGTTCTCAGTATATTCTAACTTGAAGCATCCCCATCACTATGGGAACGCCTCTGTGTTAGAATATACTGTCGGATCTGAGTTTGCACGATCTAACTCAAATCCGATGGTATATTCTAACATAGAGGCGTTCCCATGGTGATGGGGACGCTTCAAGTTAAAATATACCATCGGATTGGAGAAAACTCTGATCCGATGGTATATTAATTTTACCCAAACACCGAACCTAAACCCAAGCTTTTACTGAAATGTGCCGAACACCGTAAAGTTCGGTACAACCGTAGTAACAAATTATAGAGTTCTTTTTCTCCTGTATGCAATCATCTAAAATATAGATTTTTGCATAGGCTGAGCAGTAAGGGAGAGAGCCAAGGCTGTTGCAGGGCTTACCCTTTGTTTCCTTAGTTTTTGGATCCAGTCAGTCAGATCTTCATTTTGTGTCTTCTAGTTTTCTGTACACCTTCCGTGACATTATAAACCTCCAAAACTGTCTCAAGCATGGATCCGGTTTTACTTTTGACTGAACACATGCAGGGTCTTTCATTGAAGGTAGCAGATCTCCGTAAAACTGTTTCTCAGTTTCAGGTGACCGGTTCAGCTTGCGTTCATGGAGTTTGTTCTGAACTTAAGATCTCGCTCCCGGATACGTTCTCCAGGGGTAGTGAGAATTTTGTTTGTTTTAGAGAGGCTTGCAAACTCCATTTTCGCCTACTTCCCCATTCCTCTGGTGATGAGGAGCAGAGGGTGGGGATCATCATCTCGCTGCTCAGGGATAACGCTCAGTTTTGGGCCTTTTCGCTGCCGGTGAGGGCATGGCCCCTCCGTTTAGTGGATGAATTTTTTTTAGCTCTGGGTCAGATATATGATGATCCGGATCTTATCGCTCTGGCTGAGTCTAGACTACGTCTTTTATGCCAGGGTAAACAGTCAGCAGAGATATACTGCTCAGAATTTCGGAGATGGGCAGCTGATACTGGTTGGAATGATGCTGCACTCCGAAGTCAATTTTGCCATGGGCTTTCAGAGGGATTGAAGGATGCATTTGCCTTTCATGAGAGACCTACCTCCTTGGACTCTGCCATGTCTCGGGCCATTCGCATTGACAGGCGTCTTAGAGAGAGAGGAGAGATCACTCCTTCCTGTCATACTCAGTCCAAGGACAGTGTGGCGGTCTCATTCAGTGTGCAGGGGTCTCAGTCTCTCTCAATCCCCTCTGAGCAGGAGCCCATGCAGCTGGGTTTGCTTGCCTCTGACAATAGAAGATTCAGCTCTCAGGGGAGGGTTTGTTTCTGTTGTGGAGGTATAAATTATTTGGCAAATGTTTGTCCCTCTAGGAGATTCAGGCAGTTTTTTGAGAGTAATAAAGAAACAAAAAGAAAAAAATCCTCTAAAAACGTTCCATCTGTTACTATTGGCAAGGTTGATGCGGAAATTAAAGGTTTTCTGTTTGCTTTTAGTTCCTGTTTTGTCCTACCTGCCAGGATGGCGCTAGAGAGCAAGAACATTTTTTATGAGATTTTTGTAGATAGTGGAGCAGCTGTCAATCTCATTGATAATCAATTTGCTATAACACATGGTTTCCAGGTATGCACTTTGGGAAAGGATATACCTGTTTTTGCTATTGATTCTGTTCCACTTTCTCAGAAATCGTTAAAGGGCATAGTTCACAATATCCGTTTAATTGTGAGTGATACTCATGTTGAGGATGTGTCATGTTTCGTCCTAAGCGGGTTGCCCACTCCTCTAGTGTTGGGGCTACCCTTGCTCACTAAACATAACCCCACCATTGATTGGCAAGCGAGGCAAATAAATGGTTGGAGTGACTTTTGCAGAGAGAATTGCCTCACGACATCTGTTTCAGAGGTTTCTACTAAGACTGTACCATCTTTTCTCTCTGAATTTTCGGATGTGTTTTCCGAGAGTGGTGTTCAGGAGTTGCCCCCTCACAGGGAGTACGATTGCCCTATTAATCTCATCCCAGGCGCCAAGCTGCCTAAATCTTGTTTATACAATCTCTCCCTACCTGAAAGGGTCGCTATGCGTGCTTATATCTCTGAGAGCCTGAGAAAGGGACACACACGACCCTCGAAGTCACCTGTTGCCGCTGGTTTTTTCTTTGTTAAGAAAAAAGATGGTTCTTTAAGACCATGTCTGGATTTCAGGGAGCTGAACAGTATCACAATTTGTGACCCTTATCCGCTTCCTCTGATCCCGGACCTATTTAACCAGATTCTTGGGGCTAAAGTTTTTTCCAAGATGGATCTAAGAGGGGCATACAATCTGGTCAGGGTCAGAGAAGGACACGAATGGAAGACGGCCTTCAACACCCCTGAGGGCCATTTTGAGAATTTGGTTATGCCTTTTGGTTTGATGAATGCTCCAGCCGTCTTTCAGCATTTTGTGAACAGCATTTTTTATCATTTAATGGGGAAATTTGTATTAGTGTATCTAGATGACATTTAGATTTTTTCTCCTGATTTCAAAACTCATAAGGACCACCTACGTCAGGTCTTGCTCATCCTGCTGGAGAATAAATTGTACGCTAAACTGGAAAAATGTGTGTTTGCGGCTCTAGAAATTCAATTTCTGGGGTTTCTTCTCTCCGCTTCTGGGTTTCGCATGGACCCCGAGAAGGTCCGTGCTGTGCTTGAGTGGGAGCTTCCTGAGAATCAGAAGGCGCTGATGCGTTTTTGGGGTTTTGCCAATTATTACAGGAAGTTTATTTTAAATTATTCCTCTGTTGTTAAACCACTCACTGATATGACTAGAAAGGGGGTAGATTTTTCCTCCTGGTTGGTAGAGGCGCGTAAGGCCTTTTCTAGTATCAAGGAGAGTTTTGCTTCCGCTCCCATCTTGGTACAACCTGATATCTCTCTGCCCTTCATAGTTGAGGTGGACGCTTCTGACGTGGGCGTGGGTGCGGTCTTGGGTGTGGGAGATAGGGAGTTGTTGGCCATCAAGTTAGCTTTTGAGGAATGGCGCCATTGGCTAGAGGGAGCCAGACATCATATTACAGTGTTTACCAACCATAAGAATCTGGCCTACTTGGAGTCAACCAAGCGTCCGAACCTGAGACAGGCCAGATGGTCTTTGTTCTTTTCAAGGTTTAATTTTGTTGTCACGTTCTGCCCTGGGGTTAAGAATGTGAAGGCGGATGCCCTGTCACGTTGTTTTCCGGGAGGTGGGAATTCTGAAGACCCGGGTCCCATTTTGGCTGATGGTGTGGTGGTCTCTGCTCTTTGTCCTGAATTGGAGGCAGAGGTTCAGGCAGCCCAGGCAGAGGCTCCTCATCTTTGTCCTCCTGGGAGGTTGTTTGTGCCTCTCGCTTTAAGACACAAGGTTTTTAAGGAGCACCACGATACTGTCCTTGCTGGGCACCCGGGGGGTAGAGCCACAGTGGATCTCATCACTCGGAGATTCTGGTGGCCGGCGCTTCGTAAGTCGGTTGAGGGTTTTGTGGCGGCCTGCGAGACCTGCGCTCGTGCCAAAGTCCCTCATTCACGGCCATCAGGTCCATTCCTTCCCGTCCTTGGACACATCTGTCCATGGACTTCATTACGGACCTGCCTCGTTCATCGGGGAAGACTGTGATTCTGGTGGTGGTGGACCGTTTTAGCAAAATGGTGCATTTCATTAGTTTTCCTGGCTTGCCCAATGCTAAGACGCTGGCGCAGGCATTTATTGACCACATTGTCAAATTGCATGGTATTCCTTCAGACATAGTCTCTGATAGGGGCACGTAGTTTGTTTCCAGATTCTGGAAGGCTTTCTGTTCTCGCTTGGGGGTTTGGTTGTCGTTCTCTTCTGCTTTCCACCCGCAGTTGAATGGCCAGACGGAGCGCGTCAATCAGAATCTGGAGACATATCTGCGCTGTTTTGTGGCGGAGAATCAGGAGGATTGGTGTTTTTTTTTTTTGTCCCTTGCTGAGTTTGCTTTAAATAACCGTCGTCAGGAGTCCTCTGATAGGTCACCATTTTTTGGTGCATATGGGTTTCATCTGCAGTTTGGGTCATTCTCTGGAGAGGGGTCTTCTGGTTTACCTGATGAGGACAGATTCTCCTCATCTTTGTCATCTACAGGTGCAAGAAAAAGTATGTGAACCCTTTGGAATTATATGGATTTCTGTACAAATTGGTCATAAAATGTGATCTGATCTTTATCTATGTCACAACAATAGACAATCACAGTCTGCTTAAACTACTAACACACCAAGAATTAAATGTTACCATGTTTTTATTGAACACACCATGTAAACATTTACAGTGCAGGTGGAAAAAGTATGTGAACCCTTGGATTTAATAACTGGTTGAACATACTTTGGCAGCAATAACTTCAACCAAATGTTTCCTGTAGTTGCAGATAAGACGTGCACAACGATCAGGAGTAATTCTTGACCATTCCTCTTTACAGAACTGTTTCAATTCAGCAATATTCTTGGGATGTCTGGTGTGAATCGCTTTCTTGAGGTCATGCCACAGCATCACAATCGGGTTGGGGTCAGGACTCTGACTGGGCCTCTCCAGAAGGCATATTTTCTTCTGTTTAAGCCATTCTGTTGTTGATTTACTTCTATGCTTTGGGTCGTTGTCCTGTTGCAACACCCATCTTCTGTTGAGCTTCAGCTAGTGGACATATGGCCTTAAGTTCTCCTGCGAAATGTATTGATAAACTTGGGAATTCATTTTTTCATTTGATGATAGCAATCCGTCCAGGCCCTGATGCAGCCAAGCAGCCCCAAACCATGATGCCCCCACCACCATACTTCACAGTTGGGATGAGGTTTTGATGTTGGTGTGCTGTGCCTCCTTTTCTCCACACAAAGTGTTGTGTGTTTCTTCCAAACAACTCAACTTTGGTTTAATCTGTCCACAGAATATTTTGCCAGTACTGCTGTGGAACATCCAGGTGCTCTTGTGCAAACTGTAAACGTGCAGCAATGGTTTTTTTTTTACAGCAGTGGCTTCCTCTGTGGTATCCTCCCATAAAATCCATTCTTGTTTAGTGTTTTACGTATCGTAGATTCGCTAACAGGGATGTTAGCATATGCCAGAGACTTTTGTAAGTCTTTAGCTGACACTTTAGGATTCTTCTTCATCTCATTGAGCAGTCTGTGCTGTGCTCTTGCAGTCATCTTTACAGGACGGCCACTCCTAGGGAGATTAGCAGCAGTGCTGAACTTTCTCCATTTATGGACAATTTTTCTTACCGTGGACTGATGAACAGCAAGGCTTTTGGAGATACATTTATAACCCTTTCCAGCTTTATGCAAGTTAACAATTCTTAATCATAGGTCTTCTGAGAGCTCTTTTGTGCGAGGCATCATTCACATCAGGCAATGCTTCTTGTGAAAAGCAAACCCGGAACTTGTGTGTGTTTTTTATAGTACAGAGCAGCTGTAACCAACACCTCCAATCTCATCTCATTGATTGGACTCCAGTTGGCTGACACCTCACTCCAATTAGCTCTTAGAGATGTCATTAGTCTAGGGTTCACATACTTTTTCTAACTGCACTGTAAATGTTTACATGGTGTTTTCAATAAAAACATGTTAACATTTAATTCTTGGTGTGTTATTAGTTTAAGCAGACTGTGATTGTCTATTGTTGTGACTTAGATGAAGATCAGATCACATTTTATGACCAATTTGTGCAGAAATCCATATCATTCCAAAGGGTTCACAAACTTTTTCTTACAACTGTATTTGGCAAAAGATTCAGGATAATCTAAAGAGCATGAGTGAGAGATATAAGCGTGTGGCGGATAAGAGACGTGTGCCTGGTCCGGACCTGAATGTTGGTGATCTGGTGTGGTTGTCTACTAAGAATATCAAATTGAAGGTACCCTCCTGGAAGTTGGGTCCTAAGTTTATTGGGCCTTACAAAATCTTGTCCGTCATCAATCCTGTTGCCTACCGTCTTGATCTTCTTTAGACTTGGAAGATCCATAATGTTTTTCATAAGTCCTTATTAAAACCTTATGTCCAACCCATTGTACCCTCCTCTTTGCCTCCTCCTCCGATTGTGGTTGATGGTAATCTTGAATTTCAGGTCTCTAGGATTGTGGATTCTCGTTTTGTCCGCAGTTCTCTCCAGTACCTCGTTCATTGGGAGGGTTATGGTCCTGAGGAGAGGATGTGGGTCCCAGTGACGGACATTAAGGCCACTCGTCTAATCAGGGCTTTCCATAGGTCCCATCCTGAGAAGGTGGGCCCTGAGTGTCCGGAGTCCACTCGTAGAAGGAGGGGTACTGTCACCACCAGACATCTGAGAAGCTCTGACAGACGTTCTTCAGAACCTCCTGCTTGAGGTTCCATTTGTTTTGCTTTCGTTTTCTCATCTCGTTAGTCTCTCTCAGCTGTCATGTAGTTGCACTGATTGCATCCCTTTAAATCCCTTCCCATACTGCATCACTTTGCGGTTTATACAGCTTCCTGGAGTGTGTGCATGCTGGATGCTACTACTGATTCTTCTACAGATAAGTTTGTTCATTCATTTTCTCCGCATCATTTCCCTCCGTACTTAGTGTAGGGAGCCGGTGGTCGTGTCCCCTCATTATTATAGGGTGTTCAGGTGTCAAACAGTCGAGGAATGAGGGTATGCAATCATCTACCATAGATATTTTTGCATAGGCTGAGCAGTAAGGGAGAGAGCCAGGGCTGTTGCAGGGCTTACCCATTGGTTCCTCAGTTTTTGGATCCAGTCAGTCGGATCTTCATTTTGTGTCTTCGAGTTTTCTGTACACTTTCCGTGACAAAATGAAACATTTTGGGCTAGAACAACATTTTATTGGAAGAAATTTTTTATATTTTTTTCATAACCAAGTATTTTATGGGTGTAGTTTCTAAAATGGGGTCATTTAGGAGTGGTTTCCATTATTTAAGCCCCTAAAAATTACTTTATAACCGAATTGGTGCTTAAAAAAATGGTTTCTAAAAAAATTGCTTCTAAATTATCAGCCTTCTAAAATCCTAAATAAATAAAATGACATTTACAAAATTATGCCTACATAAACTAGACATATAAGGAATGCTGATTGATAACTATTTAAGAGGTGTTACTCTCTGGCTTAAAAGTAGAACTATAAACTATATGAATTTTTCAAAATTTTCAGTAATTTTGATCCAAATGTATCACTAACATGAATAACAATATGTCACCAGAAATCAATCTTAGAATTGGTTAGAAAAGTAAAACCATTCCAAAGTTATTACCACATATGTATAGTGACACCTGTCAGATTTGAAAAAATAGGCCTAGGCATAATACTGTTTAACTGCATTTTTATATGTTTGTTTGTGATATATAGACTCTTAATTTGCACTGTGTTTACACAGCACTGTGGAAAGGGTTAATGAATACTGAGAGACTTTTGGTACTTTCTAGCTAATAATCAGAAGGTGGCAATTTTCTAAAGTTACCATAAGAGTTAAAAAGACTATGTTTTGGAAGGAAAAAGTCAGACTTGTTTACCACCAAAACCAGACAGACTGTCCATTTGAATGTCTGGTTTAGCTATGTTATCTGAAGACCCATTTTTGTCTGTAAAAACTGCTGCATCATTGCCATTGAGTACTATTGAAGGTCTAATGCAAGTTTATGATAGACCAGAATTGTAATATTATGTGAGGCATTTATCAAACTGGTGTAAAATAGAACTGGCTTAGTTGCCCATAGCAACCAATTCGATTCCACCTTTCAATTTGGACAGCTCCTTTGGAAAATCAAAGGAGGGATCTGAGTGGTTGCTATGGGCAACTAAGCCAGGTCTACTTTACACCAGTTTGATAAATGACCCCCTATTTGTTTGGGTTGTGTTTCTCCACTCCACCCCTCCCACTAGAATGTTCGAGTTCAGCTAGAAACTGTATATAAAGAGAGCAGTGAGAGACCCTAGTGTTCTGCAGTTATGGATCAGTGTTTAGAAGGGACTCTTGCCAGTCTCCATGAGTGACCATAAGAAGATGCTGAGATGGTAATGCCGATCCAAAGACCATGGGTCACCAGCCCTGTGACCAAGGAGCCACCCAGACTACTGAGCCACAGACTGTGGGCCTCCAGCGTTTGGCTAGGGTACCAGCCTTCTGATACAGAGAGGGACAGCTAGCTCAGGCCTTTCCTCAGCATCAAACCCTTCTTCTGCCTGGGAAGAGACTGGATAAGCCAGCCCTATTCCTTGCTTGTATTGTTTTGTACTTGAGTTTACAGTTTGGAAGCACACTGGTTTACTGCAGACCCTGACTATGTGGACTTATTTGTGGACTTATTTGGAGGAGTCACATAGCGCCGCCCGTCACTCTGCTCTGATTAGCGTAGGGAGAGGTTGCAACTGCGACAGTAGGGCGAGATTAGGCTGATTAACTCCTCCAAAAGACTCCATCCATTGATCGATCTGCAGCTGTGGATGATTGAACTGCTGCTATTGAATTGCTCACTGTTTTTAGGCTGCCCAGAGCGTTTTTCAGTCACTTTTTTCTGGGGTGATCGGCAGCCATTTTGTGTCTTGTGTTGCGCCAGCACAAGCTGCCACCAAGTGCATTTAACCCTCAATGGTGTGGTTGTTTTTTGGCTAAAGCCTACATCAGGGTGAAGCTGTCACACCAAGTGCATTTAACCAGCAATAGTCTGTTTATTTTTTGGCCATATACTACATCAGGGGCAAGATGCGCCTGTCACCAAGTGCATTTAACCCTCAATGGTGTGGTTGTTTTTTGGCTAAAGCCTACATCAGGGTCAAGCTGTCACACCAAGTGCATTTAACCAGCAATAGTCTGTTCATTTTTTGGCCATATACTACATCGGGGCAAGCTGCGCCTGTCACCAAGTGCATTTAACCCTCAGTAGTGTGGTTGGTCAAGCTGTCACACCAAGTGCATTTAAACAGCAATAGTCTGTTTATTTTTTGGCCATATACTACATCAGGGGCAAGCTGCGCCTGTCACCAAGTGCATTTAACCCTCAGTAATGTGGTTGGTCAAGCTGTCACACCAAGTGCATTTAACCATCAATAGTGTGGTTATTTTTTGGCCATATCCCAGTCTAATTCTGTCAGTAAACGTATACCTGTCACCCAGCGCCTAAATACTAGGCCTCAAGTTTATATCCAGCTAAATCTGTCATTACTGGTGTGGCTGGTCAAGTTATTTAGTGTCCGTCAAAGTACAGTTTTTGTTCTGGGTTGAAATACAATTCCCAATTTAGCAATTTCCTAATTTAGTGGTTTCTGCTGTATCAGAGCTATTTTAAATCTATCCCTAAAAGGGTATATAATATTCAAGGTGCACATAGGGTCATTCTGAATAACTTCACACACACGCTACTGTGCATTTCCAAGTCTAATTCTGTCAGTAAATCTATACCTGTCACCCAGCGCCTAAATACTAGGCCTCAAATTTATATCCAGCTAAATCTGTCGTTACTGCTGTACTGTTGTGGCTGGGCAAGTTAGTTAGTGTCCGTCAATGCACATTTTTTGTTCTGGGTAGAAATACAATTTCCAATTTAGCAATTTCCTAATTTAGTGGTTTCTGCTGTATCAGGCCTACTTTAAATACATCCCTAAAAGGGTATATCAGAATCAAGGTGCTGATAGGGTCATTCTCAATAACTTCACACACACGCTACTGTGCATATCCCAGTCTAATTCTGTCCGTAAAACGTATACCTGTCACCCAGCGCCTAAATACTAGGCCTCAAATTTATATCCTGCTAAATCTGTTGTTACTGCTGTACTGTTGTGGCTGGACTAGTGTCCATCAAAGCACAGTTTTTGTTCTGGGTTGAAATACAATTCCCAATTTAGCAATTTCCTAATTTAGTGGTTTCTGCTGTATCAGGCCTACTTTAAATACATCCCTAAAAGGGTATATCAGAATCAAGGTGCTGATAGGGTCATTCTCAATAACTTCACACACACGCTACTGTGCATATCCCAGTCTAATTCTGTCCGTAAAACGTATACCTGTCACCCAGCGCCTAAATACTATGCCTCAAAATTATATCCTGCTAAATCTGTCGTTACTGCTGTACTGTTGTGGCTGGGCGAGTTATTTAGTGTCCGTCAAAGCACATTTTTTGTTCTGGGTTGAAATACAATTCCCAATTTAGCAATTTCCTAATTTATTGGTTTCTGCTGTATCAGAGCTATTTTAAATCTATCCCTAAAAGGGTATATAAGATTCAAGGTGCACATAGGGTCATTCTGAATAACTTCACACACACGCTACTGTGCATTTCCAAGTCTAATTCTGTCAGTAAACCTATACCTGTCACCCAGCGCCTAAATACTAGGCCTCAAATTTATATCCAGCTAAATCTGTCGTTACTGCTGGACTGTTGTGGCTGGGCAAGTTATTTAGTGTCCGTCAAAGCACATTTTTTGTTCTGGGTTGAAATACAATTCCCAATTTAGCAATTTCCTAATTTAGTGGTTTCTGCTGTATCAGAGCTATTTTAAATCTATCCCTAAAAGGGTATATCAGAATCAAGGTGCACATAGGGTCATTCTCAATAACTTCACACACACGCTACTGTGCATTTCCAAGTCTAATTCTGTCAGTAAACCTATACCTGTCACCCAGCGCCTGAATACTAGGCCTCAAATTTATATCTAGCTAAATCTGTCGTTACTGCTGTACTGTTGTGGCTGGGCAAGTTATTTAGTGTCCGTCAAAGCACATTTTTTGTTCTGGGTTGAAATACAATTCCCAATTTAGCAATTTCCTAATTTAGTGGTTTCTGCTGTATCAGGCCTACTTTAAATACATCCCTAAAATGGTATATCAGAATCAAGGTGCTGATTGGGTCATTCTCAATAACTTCACACACACGTTACTGTGCATGTCCCAGTCTAATTCTGTCTGTAAAACGTATTCCTGTCACCCAACGCCTAAATACTAGGCCTCAAATTTATATCCTGCTAAATCTGTCGTTACTGCTGTACTGTTGTGGCTGGGCAAGTTATTTAGTGTCCGTCAAAGCACAGTTTTTGTTCTGGGTTGAAATACAATTCCCAATGTAGCAATTTCCTAATTTAGTGGTTTCTGCTGTATCAGAGCTATTTTAAATCTATCCCTAAAAGGGTATATCAGATTCAAGGTGCACATATGGTCATTCTGAATAACTTCACACACGCTACTGTGCATTTCCAAGTCTAATTCTGTCAGTAAACCTATACCTGTCACCCAGCGCCTAAATACTAGGCCTCAAATTTATATCCTGCTAAATCTGTAGTTACTGCTGGACTGTTGTGGCTGGGCAAGTTATTTAGTGTCCGTCAAAGCACATTTTTAGTTCTGGGTTGAAATACAATTCCCAATTTAGCAATTTCCTAATTTAGTGGTTTCTGCTGTATCAGAGCTATTTTAAATCTATCCCTAAAAGGGTATATCAGATTCAAGGTGCACATAGGGTCATTCTGAATAACTTCACACACACGCTACTGCGCATTTCCAAGTCTAATTCTGTCAGTAAACCTATACCTGTCACCCAGCGCCTAAATACTAGGCCTCAAATTTATATCCAGCTAAATCTGTCGTTATTGCTGTACTGTTGTGGCTGGGCAAGTTATTTAGTGTCCGTCAAAGCACAGTTTTTGTTCTTGGTTGAAATACAATTCCCAATTTAGCAATTTCCTAATTTAGTGGTTTCTGCTGTATCAGGCCTACTTTAAATACATCCCTAAAAGGGTATATCAGAATCAAGGTGCTGATAGGGTCATTCTCAATAACTTCACACACACGCTACTGTGCATGTCCCAGTCTAATTCTGTCCGTAAAACGTATACCTGTCACCCAGCGCCTAAATACTAGGCCTCAAATTTATATCCTGCTAAATCTGTCGTTACTGCTGTACTGTTGTGGCTGGGCAAGTTAGTTAGTGTCCGTCAAAGCACAGTTTTTGTTCTGGGTTGAAATACAATTCCCAATTTAGCAATTTCCTAATTTATTGGTTTCTGCTGTATCAGGCCTACTTTAAATACATCCCTAAAAGGGTAAATCAGAATCAAGGTGCTGATAGGGTCATTCTCAATAACTTCACACACACGCTACTGTGCATATCCCAGTCTAATTCTGTCCGTAAAACGTATACCTGTCACCCAGCGCCTAAATACTAGGCCTCAAATTTATATCCTGCTAAATCTGTCGTTACTGCTGTACTGTTGTGGCTGGGCGAGTTATTTAGTGTCCGTCAAAGCACATTTTTTGTTCTGGGTTGAAATACAATTCCCAATTTAGCAATTTCCTAATTTATTGGTTTCTGCTGTATCAGAGCTATTTTAAATCTATCCCTAAATAGGTATATTAGATTCAAGGTGCACATAGGGTCATTCTGAATAACTTCACACACACGCTACTGTGCATTTCCAAGTCTAATTCTGTCCGTAAAACGTATACCTGTCACCCAGCGCCTAAATACTAGGCCTCAAATTTATATCCAGCTAAATCTGTCGTTACTGCTGGACTGTTGTGGCTGGGCAAGTTATTTAGTGTCCGTCAAAGCACATTTTTTGTTCTGGGTTGAAATACAATTCCCAATGTAGCAATTTCCTAATTTAGTGGTTTCTGCTGTATCAGAGCTATTTTAAATCTATCCCTAAAAGGGTATATCAGATTCAAGGTGCACATAGGGTCATTCTGAATAACTTCACACAAACGCTACTGTGCATTTCCAAGTCTAATTCTGTCAGTAAACCTATACCTGTCACCCAGCGCCTAAATACTAGGCCTCAAATTTATATCCAGCTAAATCTGTCGTTACTGCTGTACTGTTGTGGCTGGGCAAGTTATTTAGTGTCTGTCAAAGCACATTTTTTGTTCTGGGTTGAAATACAATTCCCAATTTAGCATTTTCCTAATTTAGTGGTTTCTGCTGTATCAGGCCTACTTTAAATACATCCCTAAAAGGGTATATCAGAATCAAGGTGCTTATAGGGTCATTCTCAATAACTTCACACACACGCTACTGTGCATATCCCAGTCTAATTCTGTCCGTAAAACGTATACCTGTCACCCAGCACCTAAATACTAGGCCTCAAATTTATATCCTGCTAAATCTGTGGTTACTGCTGTGCCTGTATTAGTGTAATACGGTACCTAAATAGATAGCCAGATAGTGTTAGGTGTTTGTAAAAAAAGGCCTGAATTTGAATTCAATACATTAGGCCAAATAATATTTTTGTTGTTGTGGTGAACGATAACAATGAGGAAAACATCTAGTAAGGGACGCGGACGTGGACATGGTCGTGGTGGTGTTAGTGGACCCTCTGGTGCTGGGAGAGGACGTGGCCGTTCTGCCACATCCACACGTCCTAGTGTACCAACTACCTCAGGTCCCAGTAGCCGCCAGAATTTACAACGATATATGGTGGGGCCCAATGCCGTTCTAAGGATGGTAAGGCCTGAGCAGGTACAGGCATTAGTCAATTGGGTGGCCGACAGTGGATCCAGCACGTTCACATTATCTCCCACCCAGTCTTCTGCAGAAAGCGCACAGATGGCGCCTGAAAACCAACCCCATCAGTCTGTCACATCACCCCCATGCATATCAGGGAAACTGTCTGAGCCTCAAGTTATGCAGCAGTCTCATATGCTGTTTGAAGACTCTGCTGGCAGGGTTTCCCAAGGGCATCCACCTAGCCCTTCCCCAGCGGTGGAAGACATAGAATGCACTGACGCACAACCACTTATGTTTCCTGATGATGAGGACATGGGAATACCACCTCAACAAGTCTCTGATGATGACGAAACACAGGTGCCAACTGCTGCGTCTTTCTGCAGTGTGCAGACTGAACAGGAGGTCAGGGATCAAGACTGGGTGGAAGACGATGCAGGGGACGATGAGATCCTAGACCCTACATGGAATGAAGGTCATGCCACTGACTTTCAGAGTTCGGAGGAAGAGGCAGTGGTGAGACCGAGCCAACAGCGTAGCAAAAGAGGGAGCAGTGGGCAAAATCAGAACACCCGCCGCCAAGAGACTCCGCCTGCTACTGACCGCCGCCATCTGGGACCGAGCACCCCAAAGGCAGCTTCAAGGAGTTCCCTGGCATGGCACTTCTTCAAACAATGTGCTGACGACAAGACCCGAGTGGTTTGCACGCTGTGCCATCAGAGCCTGAAGCGAGGCATTAACGTTCTGAACCTTAGCACAACCTGCATGACCAGGCACCTGCATGCAAAGCATGAACTGCAGTGGAGTAAACACCTTAAAAACAAGGAAGTCACTCAGGCTCCCCCTGCTACCTCTTCTGCTGCTGCCGCCTCGGCCTCTTCTGCTGCTGCCGCCTCGGCCTCTTCTGCTGCTGCCGCCTCGGCCTCTTCCTCCGCCTCTGGAGGAACGTTGGCACCTGCCGCCCAGCAAACAGGGGATGTACCACCAACACCACCACCACCTCCGTCACCAAGCATCTCAACCATGTCACACGGCAGCGTTCAACTCTCCATCTCACAAACATTTGAGAGAAAGAGTAAATTCCCACCTAGCCACCCTCGATCCCTGAATGCCAGAATTTCTAAACTACTGGCCTATGAAATGCTGTCATTTAGGCTGGTGGACACAGACAGCTTCAAACAGCTCATGTCGCTTGCTGTCCCACAGTATGTTGTTCCCAGCCGCCACTACTTCTCCAAGAGAGCCGTGCCTTCCCTGCACAACCAAGTATCCGATAAAATCAAGTGTGCACTGTGCAACGCCATCTGTAGCAAGGTCCACCTAACCACAGATACGTGGACCAGTAAGCACGGCCAGGGACGCTATATCTCCCTAACTGCACACTGGGTAAATGTAGTGGCAGCTGGGCCCCAGGCGGAGAGCTGTTTGGCGCACGTCCTTCCGCCGCCAAGGATCGCAGGGCAACATTCTTTGCCTCCTGTTGCCACCTCCTCCTTCTCGGCTTCCTCCTCCTCTTCTTCCACCTGCTCATCCAGTCAGCCACACACCTTCACCACCAACTTCAGCACAGCCCGGGGTAAACGTCAGCAGGCCATTCTGAAACTCATATGTTTGGGGGACAGGCCCCACACCGCACAGGAGTTGTGGCGTGGTATAGAACAACAGACCGACGAGTGGTTGCTGCCGATGAGCCTCAAGCCCGGCCTGGTGGTGTGCGATAATGGGCGAAATCTCGTTGCAGCTCTGGGACTAGCCGGTTTGACGCACATCCCTTGCCTGGCGCATGTGCTGAATTTGGTGGTGCAGAAGTTCATTCACAACTACCCCGACATGTCAGAGCTGCTGCATAAAGTGCGGGACGTCTGTTCGCGCTTCCGGCGTTCACATCCTGCCGCTGCTCGTCTGTCTGCGCTACAGCGTAACTTCGGCCTTCCCGCTCACAGCCTCATATGCGACGTGCCAACTAGGTGGAACTCCACCTTGCACATGCTGGACAGACTGTGCGAGCAGCAGCAGGTCATAGTGGAGTTTCAGCTGCAGCACGCACGGGTCAGTCACACTGCGGAACAGCACCACTTCACCACCAATGACTGGGCCTCCATGCGAGACCTGTGTGCCCTGTTGCGCTGTTTCGAGTACTCCAGCAATATGGCCAGTGGCGATGACGCCGTTATCAGCGTTACAATACCACTTCTATGTCTCCTTAGGGCGATGATGGATAAGGAGGTGGCCCAGGAGGAGGAGGAGGAAGAGGGGTCATTTTTAGCACTTTCAGGCCAGTCTCTTCGAAGTGACTCAGAGGGAGGTTTTTTGCAACAGCAGAGGCCAGGTACAAATGTGGCCAGCCAGGGCCCACTACTGGAGGACGAGGAGGACGAGGATAAGGAGGAGGTGGAGGAGGATGAGGATAAAGCATGGTCACAGCGGGGTGGCACCCAACGCAGCTCGGGCCCATCACTGGTGCATGGCTGGGGGGAAAGGCAGGACGATGACGATACGCCTCCCACAGAGGACAGCTTGTCCTTACCCCTGGGCAGCCTGGCACACATGAGCGACTACATGCTGCAGTGCCTGCGCAACGACAGCAGAGTTGCCCACATTTTAACGTGTGCGGACTACTGGGTTGCCACCCTGCTGGATCCACGGTACAAAGACAATGTGCCCACCTTACTTCCTGCACTGGAGCGTAATAGGAAGATGCGCGAGTACAAGCGCACGTTGGTAGACGCGCTACTTAGAGCATTCCCAAATGTCACAGGGGAACAAGTGGAAGCCCAAGGCCAAGGCAGAGGAGGAGCAAGAGGTCGCCAAGGCAGCTGTGTCACGGCCAGCTCTTCTGAGGGCAGGGTTAGCATGGCAGAGATGTGGAAAAGTTTTGTCAACACGCCACAGCTAACTGCACCAACACCTGATACACAACGTGTTAGCAGGAGGCAACATTTCACTAACATGGTGGAACAGTACGTGTGCACACCCCTCCATGTACTGACTGATGGTTCAGCCCCATTCAACTTCTGGGTTTCTAAACTGTCCACGTGGCCAGAGCTAGCCTTTTATGCCTTGGAGGTGCTGGACTGCCCGGCGGCCAGCGTTTTGTCTGAACGTGTATTCAGCACGGCAGGGGGCGTCATTACAGACAAACGCAGCCGCCTGTCTACAGCCAATGTGGACAAGCTGACGTTCATAAAAATGAACCAGGCATGGATCCCACAGGACCTGTCCATCCCTTGTGCAGATTAGACATTAACTACCTCCCCTTAACCATATATTATTGTACTCCAGGGCACTTCCTCATTCAATCCTATTTTTATTTTCATTTTACCATTATATTGCGAGGCTACCCAAATTTGAATGAACCTCTCCTCTGTCTGGGTGCCGGGCCTAAATATATGCCGATGGACTGTTCCAATGTTGGGTGACGTGAAGCCTGATTCTCTGCTATGACATGCAGACTAATTCTCTGCTGACATGAAGCCAGATTCTCTGTTACGGGACCTCTCTCCTCTGCCTGGGTGCTGGGCCTAAATATATGACAATGGACTGTTGCACTGGTGGCTGACTTGAAGCCTGATTCTCTGCTATGACATGCAGACTGATTCTCTGCTGACATGAAGACAGATTCTCTGTTACGGGACCTCTCTCCTCTGCCTGGGTGCTGGGCCTAAATATCTGACAATGGACTGTTGCAGTGGTGGCTGACGTGAAGCCTGATTCTCTGCTATGACATGCAAACTGATTCTCTGCTGACAGGAAGACAGATTCTCTGTTATGGGACCTCTCTCCTCTGCCTGGGTGCTGGGCCTAAATATATGCCAATGGACTGTTGCAGTGGTGGCTGACGTGAAGCCTGTCTCTTTGCTATGACATGCAGACTGATTCTCTGCTGACATGAAGACAGATTCTCTGTTATGGGACCTCTCTCCTCTGCCTGGGTGCTGGGCCTAAATATCTGACAATGGACTGTTGCAGTGGTGGCTGACGTGAAGCCTGATTCTCTGCTATGACATGCAGACTAATTCTATGCTGACATGAAGACAGATTCTCTGTTACGGGACCTCTCTCCTCTGCCTGTGTGCTGGGCCTAAATATATGCCAATGGACTGTTGCAGTGGTGGCTGACGTGAAGCCTGATTCTCTGCTATGACATACAGACTGATTCTCTGCTGACATGAAGCCAGATACTCTGTTACGGGACATCTCTCCTCTGCCTGGGTGCTGGGCCTAATTATATGACAATGGACTGTTGCACTGTTGGCTGACTTGAAGCCTGATTCTCTGCTATGACATGCAGACTGATTCTCTGCTGACATGAAGACAGATTCTCTGTTACGGGACCTCTCTCCTCTGCCTGGGTGCTGGGCCTAAATATCCAACAATGGACTGTTGCAGTGGTGGCTGACGTGAAGCCTGATTCTCTGCTATGACATGCAGACTAATTCTCTGCTGACATGAAGACAGATTCTCTGTTACGGGACCTCTCTCCTCTGCCTGTGTGCTGGGCCTAAATATATGCCAATGGACTGTTGCAGTGGTGGCTGACGTGAAGCCTGATTCTCTGCTATGACATGCAGACTGATTCTCTGCTGACATGAAGCCAGATCCTCTGTTACGGGACCTCTCTCCTCTGCCTGGGTGCTGGGCCTAAATATATGACAATGGACTGTTGCACTGGTGACTGACTTGAAGCCTGATTCTCTGCTATGACATGCAGACTGATTCTCTGCTGACATGAAGACAGATTCTCTGTTACGGGACCTCTCTTCTCTGCCTGGGTGCTGGGCCTAAATATCTGACAATGGACTGTTGCAGTGGTGGCTGACGTGTAGCCTGATTCTCTGCTATGACATGCAGACTGATTCTCTGCTGACATGAAGATAGATTCTCTGTTACGGGACCTCTCTCCTCTGCCTGGGTGCTGGGCCTAAATATATGAAAATGGACTGTTGCAGTGGTGGCTGACGTGAAGCCTGATTCTCTGCTATGACATGCAGACTGATTCTCTGCTGACATGAAGCCAGATCCTCTGTTACGGGACCTCTCTCCTCTGCCTGGGTGCTGGGCCTAAATATATGACAATGGACTGTTGCAGTAGTGGCTGACGTGAAGCCTGATTCTCTGCTATGACATGCAAACTGATTCTCTGCTGACATGAAGACAGATTCTCTGTTACGGGACCTCTCTCCTCTGCCTGGGTGCCTGGGACTAAATATATGCCAATGGACTGTTCCAATGTTGGGTGACGTGAAGCCTGATTCTCTTCTATGACATGCAGACTGATTCTCTGCTGACATGAAGACAGATTCTCTGTTACGGGACCTCTCTCCTCTGCCTGGGTGCTGGGCCTAAATATATGCCAATGGACTGTTGCAGTGGTGGCTGACGTGAAGCCTGATTCTCTGCTATGACATGCAAACTGATTCTCTGCTGACAGGAAGACAGATTCTCTGTTATGGGACCTCTCTTCTCTGCCTGGGTGCTGGGCCTAAATATATGCCAATGGACTGTTGCAGTGGTGGCTGACGTGAAGCCTGTCTCTCTGCTATGACATGCAGACTGATTCTCTGCTGACATGAAGACAGATTCTCTGTTATGGGACCTCTCTCCTCTGCCTGGGTGCTGGGCCTAAATATCTGACAATGGACTGTTGCAGTGGTGGCTGACGTGAAGCCTGATTCTCTGCTATGACATGCAGACTAATTCTCTGCTGACATGAAGACAGATTCTCTGTTACGGGACCTCTCTCCTCTGCCTGTGTGCTGGGCCTAAATATATGCCAATGGACTGTTGCAGTGGTGGCTGACGTGAAGCCTGATTCTCTGCTATGACATACAGAATGATTCTCTGCTGACATGAAGCCAGATCCTCTGTTACGGGACATCTCTCCTCTGCCTGGGTGCTGGGCCTAATTATATGACAATGGACTGTTGCACTGTTGGCTGACTTGAAGCCTGATTCTCTGCTATGACATGCAGACTGATTCTCTGCTGACATGAAGACAGATTCTCTGTTACGGGACTTCTCTCCTCTGCCTGGGTGCTGGGCCTAAATATCCGACAATGGACTGTTGCAGTGGTGGCTGACGTGAAGCCTGATTCTCTGCTATGACATGCAGACTAATTCTCTGCTGACATGAAGACAGATTCTCTGTTACGGGACCTCTCTCCTCTGCCTGTGTGCTGGGCCTAAATATATGCCAATGGACTGTTGCAGTGGTGGCTGACGTGAAGCCTGATTCTCTGCTATGACATGCAGACTGATTCTCTGCTGACATGAAGCCAGATCCTCTGTTACGGGACCTCTCTCCTCTGCCTGGGTGCTGGGCCTAAATATATGACAATGGACTGTTGCACTGGTGACTGACTTGAAGCCTGATTCTCTGCTATGACATGCAGACTGATTCTCTGCTGACATGAAGACAGATTCTCTGTTACGGGACCTCTCTTCTCTAACTGGGTGCTGGGCCTAAATATCTGACAATGGACTGTTGCAGTGGTGGCTGACGTGTAGCCTGATTCTCTGCTATGACATGCAGACTGATTCTCTGCTGACATGAAGACAGATTCTCTGTTATGGGACCTCTCTCCACTTCCTGTGTGCTGGGCCTAAATATATGCCAATGGACTGTTGCAGTGGTGGCTGACGTGAAGCCTGATTCTCTGCTATGACATGCAGACTGATTCTCTGCTGACATGAAACCAGATCCTCTGTTACGGGACCTCTCTCCTCTGCCTGGGTGCTGGGCCTAAATATATGACAATGGACTGTTGCACTGGTGGCTGACGTGAAGCCTGATTCTCTGCTATGACATGCAGACTGATTCTCTGCTGACATGAAGATAGATTCTCTGTTACGGGACCTCTCTCCTCTGCCTGGGTGCTGGGCCTAAATATCTGACAATGGACTGTTGCAGTGGTGGCTGACGTGAAGCCTGATTCTCTGCTATGACATGCAGACTAATTCTCTGCTGACATGAAGACAGATTCTCTGTTACGGGACCTCTCTCCTCTGCCTGTGTGCTGGGCCTAAATATATGCCAATGGACTGTTGCAGTGGTGGCTGACGTGAAGCCTGATTCTCTGCTATGACATGCAGACTGATTCTCTGCTGACATGAAGCCAGATCCTCTGTTACGGGACCTCTCTCCTCTGCCTGGGTGCTGGGCCTAAATATATGACAATGGACTGTTGCAGTAGTGGCTGACGTGAAGCCTGATTCTCTGCTATGACATGCAAACTGATTCTCTGCTGACATGAAGACAGATTCTCTGTTACGGGACCTCTCTCCTCTGCCTGGGTGCCTGGGACTAAATATATGCCAATGGACTGTCCCAATGTTGGGTGACGTGAAGCCTGATTCTCTTCTATGACATGCAGACTGATTCTCTGCTGACATGAAGACAGATTCTCTGTTACGGGACCTCTCTCCTCTGCCTGGGTGCCTGGGTCTAAATATATGCCAATGGACTGTTCCATTGTTGGGTGACGTGAAGCCTGAGTCTCTGCTATGACATGCAGACTGATTCTCTGCTGGCATGAAGCCAGATTCTCTGTTACGGGACCTCTCTCCTCTGCCTGGGTGCCGGGGCCTAAATATCTGAGAATGGACTGTTCCAGTGGTGGTCGACATGAAGCCAGATTCTCTGCTATGGGACCTCTCTCTAATTGATATTGGTTAATTTTTATTTATTTTATTTTTATTTTTATTCATTTCCCTATCCACATTTGTTTGCATGGGATTTACCTACATGTTGCTGCCTTTTGCAGCCCTCTAGCCCTTTCCTGGGCTGTTTTACAGCCTTTTTAGTGCCGAAAAGTTCGGGTCCCCATTGACTTCAATGGGGTTCGGGTTCGGGACGAAGTTCGGATCGGGTTCGGATTCCGAACCCGAACATTTCCGGGAAGTTCGGCCGAAGTTCTCGAACCCAAACATCCAGGTGTCCGCTCAATTCTATCCCCACCCCTTCTAAATACACTCTGCCTGAAGACGCCAGGTTATCTGGCAAAACATGTCGTGGGGCAGTGTTTGAAGGAATTTTAGACAGCAGGTACACTGGCTGCCAGATACACATTACTAAATAAATCCTTTGTGTAGTGTAGTGCAGGAATTAGGCAAGAGTGAGCTTGTAGCAGTAAATTGACACAGCTTACCATATCCCTGTGTATACACTACACTGTGAGGTTAACAGTGTTACAAATACATGAGGAACAGTAACCAAGTGATATTGCTGATATTTTTTAATATTTTTATTTAGTCAGTAGATGTTTAAGTATAAAAGCAACAATAAAAGGTATGCTTTTGAATGAAGTAAATAGCACATGTGACAATGAGTCTTTTTTGGTCTTTCTGACCATTTGTAAATAATGCATATATCTTAAGTGGGCCACGCTGCCCACTTCCTAAAACAGAGAAACCAGAAAGTCACTAAGGGTCACTATGGTATCACGTGACCCAATGGAAGGCAGGGGAATACTGCAAATTTCAGACAGAAAGGAAAAATAAATAACAGTAATACCCACATGATTACTAGTGTTGAGTGTAGTATAAACATTTTTGATTTAGCTGCTTTGCCACATTTTTGTGACAAATTACTTCATAACGAAGCACATTTCTTTGTAAGTAGTGGTTGCAATGACAGGGAGTGCTGATAGTGCCACTTCCCGTCACTGTACCCCTTAGATGCCACATTCATAGCTAATCATGGCATCTGATAGCAATATTACAGTGTAAAATTAAAAAAGAAAAAAATTACATCATACTTACTTCATCCATTTGCTCACAATGGGCTGGCTGCTGCCATTTTGATTGAAGATCTAGCTCAAAATCTTATGTGTCCCGCTATGACGTCATCACTGGGCGTGGTGACATCATACATCAATGCGCATGGGATGTCATGCAAGATCTTCAATACTGCCGCGAGCAAATGGATGAGTTAAGTATGATATTTTTCTTATTTAAGCCATTTAAGCCATTTCAGTGAAAATCTATTCACTACCAAGAAGCACGACGAAATTCGGCTTTGCAGCGAATCAAATTTTCCCTGAAATTCGGTTCGAAGTCCGCTCAAAACTAATGATTACATGTTTTAGCAAAAAAAGGTTTGTAACAAATAATAAATCATCTGAATTATTCATTTTTTTTAAGTGAGAAAGACACTTTGTATTGAATTTGTTAGACGCAGTCTTAGCCGAACGGAGTATGTTCATGAACTTATTAAATGATTAATTAAATGAGATCCTCGCTTAAATATTAGCACATGCAATAGCTTTAAAGCATGAATTCAAACACAAAAACTTGTTTTTAATAAAATGTAATTAAAATATTAATTTAAATATTCAACAGCAGGGACCAGGATTTGGAGTTTTAAAAATGTATTTTCTCTGATCTATTGCTAGTGTTAGTTGTAAACATTATGGCTGTTAGTTAAAGTGATGATGATGCTAAACAGTTGCCTTTTATATATAGCAGGATGCTGCTGGGATAAATTAGCTGATTCCACGCACACAGTTGCTTCAAGGACCTTCATCATCAATATAAGGAAGGAAGTTTAAAATGATATTTCTTCGTAATTGAACTGACTGCATGCTAAACACTTTAATCTATCCCTTTCATTTTTTTCAAAGAGACAGTAAAAAGAAAAGCTCCCCTGAAGTTTGTGTGTTATTGATGTGGCAAATAAAGCAGATAAATGAAATGGACAGAATAAATGGCAAGAAATCCGCTATGAAATGAGCATATAAATTGTTGCTATGGAAACAGAGCTTGTAATTAGAGGGAATTTAGAAAATTAGAAAGACACAATAGATTGTTAATCAGTATGCAAATTAAATGATACTCATTCTTTTCCCAGAAGATAGTAAAAGTTAACTTTGTATAGCTGCAGCGAGATTCCTTAACAAAAAGATCATCTATAGATATGAGATTTAAATTAACAGCATTAGTTTTAGATTGCTTACATTGTCAGCCTTCCCTGATTTGTAAAAGTAGAAGAGAATGAAGAATTAAAGAGTTAATTTTCAGTTATTATAAATACATTAGTTAATGCTAGCTAAGGCTGGGATCCAGGATGGATCCACAAAATGTGAGTCTATTTGATACAATACAGTTAGGCCCCTTTCATGACATGTTCAAGTTGATTTGATCTCTCCAAAAGGGAGAGACAAGCATTCATTTACACTTCCTTTGGCATTTTCAACTCTCCCTTGTGTTAAAGGGGTTGTCCAAGTTATTTTTTTGTTCTTTAAATGTTTCTAAGTAAATGTAAGGGGTTTTCAATTCACTAACTTCTACAGTGGCCTGTTCTCTTAGTTAACTGGGTGTCACATGACCTGTGATGTCAGCTTCTCTCCCTGCTCTGATAACGTTCCATGTACAAGCCTGACGGAGCAGAAGGGAGTAGGACTGCCTCTGTGCACAGAATTAGTAGCGGTATCAGGATACAATCAAGGTGCAGAATACACCAGCCAGGACACTTGCATGAAGAATAATAATCGTCTTCTTTATTGAGTTTTTTCTTTTTTTATGTCAAATGAAACAAACAATATGTTTTGGCCAGTGTATTTTGAGCCTTTATTGTATCCTGATACCGCTACTTACTTTGTCCTTTGGAGAAGATTAGGCATCCTCTCCGGAACTTTTGGATACTACGGTAGCATAAACCGACAAGTGGACGTGCGATTTTGCACGAAAAGTGCTAAACCTACAGTAGAGTTGTGCCTATTGATAGCACAACTCTTTAAGGTAAGCCTCTATATTTTTAGTTCTATCAACCTGCCATAATTGACTGGAATATACTACCTTATGGTGCGCTTTCTTCATGCTTTCCTAGCTACTGTACGCCTATAGATTTAAATCTGTGCACAGGAACATCACTGTAAAGGCTGTGCTGATTGGAGCACGCCCCCCTGCCTGTCCTGCATCTACCCTCCCACTGGATTCTTCATCAATGTTTAACCCCTTCGACCATAAGCAGCACAGACTTAGGGTTTGAGGCTCTTCCTTTGGTATTGAGCAGCTGCAGGGCTTCCTATTCTCCAGGCATTGGGGAGATAAATGCTGTGTACAGGATCTTCTCTCCCTCCTCTCACCCTGCAAACACAGAGCTGACAAAGACTGTAGGAGTTATTTCCTCTGTACTCTTCTGCTAGTTGTGAAGAAGTGTCTGTAGAGCATTGCACAAGAAAAGGTCAGGGAAAAACTTGTGTCATTGTACTGTATAGCTCAGACTTGCAGCCCCACACATACAACAAGAGTCTCCCAACAGTGTGATTGCAGACAGGACAGCAATTTTATTCACTACATTTCCAGAGCAGAGGCAGGGGGGAGGTAGTTTTTGTCGACACCAAGAAATATTCAGGAGGAAAACCTCTGAGATTTTTGTTACACCCCCCACAGCTCTGCAACTGCATGTCAACAAAGGGCCAGAAAAGAACTTGGGATGGGTTATTATCAGTGATGGCCAGTTCACAGTGTTCACCAACAAACACCTGCGGCTGCCATCTTAACTCACAATTACGGCGATGCACAGGCACACCTGTGCGTGTGCCGCGAGTCGGTCTGAAACAAATGCGGTCACCAGGAGCAGGCAGTTCCGAGAACAGCCCGATGAAGGCCCCCAGTGGCTGTTCTCGGAACTGCCTGCTCCCGGTGACCACATTTGTTTCAGACCGGCTCGTGGCGCAGGTGGTTTCTTATGTTCATGTGCCTGCTGCAATCTCTGTGTTGTTCACAGCTTTTGAACAAGGACTTAATAATGCAAAAAAAGATAAAAATATAAATAAATATATAAAAATAAATAAATACATATATACAGGTCCTTCTCAAAAAATTAGCATATTGTGATAAAGTTCATTATTTTCTGTAATGTACTGATAAACATTAGACTTTCATATATTTTAGATTCATTACACACCAACTGAAGTAGTTCAAGCCTTTTATTGTTTTAATATTGATGATTTTGGCATACAGCTCATGAAAACCCAAAATTCCTATCTAAAAAAATTAGCATATCATGAAAAGGTTCTCTAAACGAGCTATTAACCTAATCATCTGAATCAACTAATTAACTCTAAACACCTGCAAAAGATTCCTGAGGCTTTTAAAAACTCCCAGCCTGGTTCATTACTCAAAACCGCAATCATGGGTAAGACTGCCGACCTGACTGCTATCCAGAAGGCCATCATTGACACCCTCAAGCAAGAGGGTAGGATACAGAAAGAAATTTCTGAAAGAATAGGCTGTTCCCAGAGTGCTGTATCAAGGCACCTCAGTGGGAAGTCTGTGGGAAGGAAAAAGTGTGGCAGAAAACGCTGCACAACGAGAAGAGGTGACCGGACCCTGAGGAAGATTGTGGAGAAGGACTGATTCCAGACCTTGGGGGACCTGCGGAAGCAGTGGACTGAGTCTGGAGTAGAAACATCCAGAGCCACCGTGCTACAGGTGCCGCATTCCCCAGGTCAAGCCACTTTTGAACCAGAAACAGCGGCAGAAGAGCCTGACCTGGGCTACAGAGAAGCAGCACTGGACTGTTGCTCAGTGGTCCAAAGTACTTTTTTCGGATGAAAGCAAATTTTGCATGTCATTCGGAAATCAAGGTGCCAGAGTCTGGAGGAAGACTGGGGAGAGGGAAATGCCAAAATGCCTGAAGTCCAGTGTCAAGTACCCACAGTCAGTGATGGTCTGGGGTGCCATGTCAGCTGCTGGTGTTGGTCCACTGTGTTTTATCAAGGGCAGGGTCAATGCAGCTAGCTATCAGGAGATTTTGGAGCACTTCATGCTTCCATCTGCTGAAAAGCTTTATGGAGATGAAGATTTCATTTTTCAGCACGACCTGGCACCTGCTCACAGTGCCAAAACCACTGGTAAATGATTTACTGACCATGGTATTACTGTGCTCAATTGGCCTGCCAACTCTCCTGACCTGAACCCCATAGAGAATCTGTGGGATATTGGGAAGAGAAAGTTGAGAGACGCAAGACCCAACACTCTGGATGAGCTTAAGGCCGCTATCGAAGCATCCTGGGCCTCCATAACACCTCAGCAGTGCCACAGGCTGATTACCTCCATGCCACGCCGCATTGAAGCAGTCATTTCTGCAAAAGGATTCCCGACCAAGTATTGAGTGCATAACTGAACATAATTATTTGAAGGTTGACTTTTTTTGTATTAAAAACACTTTTCTTTTATTGGTCGGATGAAATATGCTAATTTTTTTAGATAGGAATTTTGGGTTTTCATGAGCTGTATGCCAAAATCATTAATATTAAAACAATAAAAAGCTTGAACTACTTCAGTTGGTGTGTAATGAATCTAAAATATATGAAAGTCTAATGTTTATCAGTACATTACAGAAAATAATGAACTTTATCACAATATGCTAATTTTTTGAGAAGGACCTG
Source organism: Bufo gargarizans (assembly GCF_014858855.1). Taxonomy (NCBI): domain Eukaryota; kingdom Metazoa; phylum Chordata; class Amphibia; order Anura; family Bufonidae; genus Bufo; species Bufo gargarizans. Next base: position 263,955,542 of record NC_058084.1, read on the forward strand.
TATATATATATATATATATATATATATATATATTGTATACAGTGGATATAAAAAGTCTACACACCCCTGTTGAAATGTCAGGTTTCTGTGATCTAAAAAAATGAGACAAAGATGACCTATAAACTTTACAATTCAATTAAAGAGCAAACTGAAATCTTTTAGGTGGAGGGAAGAAAAAATAAATAAATAAAATAATGTGGTTGCATAAGTGTGTACACCCTCTTATAACTGGGGATGTAGCTGTGTTCAGAATTAAGCAATCACATTCAAAATCATGTTAAATAGCAGTCAGCATACACCTGACATCAGTTAAAGTGCCTCTGATTAACCCCAAATAAAGTTCAGCTGCTCTAGTTGGTCTTTCCTGAAATTTTCTTAGTTGCATCCCACAGCAAAAGCCATGGTCCACAGAGAGCTTCCAAAGCATTAGAGTGATCTCATTGTTAAAGGGTATCAGTCAGGAGAAGGGTACAAAAGAATTTCCAAGGCATTAGATATGCCATGGAACACAGTGAAGACATATGGCACAACAGTGACATTACCAAGAACTGAATGTCCCTCCAAAATTGATGAAAAGACGAGAAGAAAACTGGTCTGGGAGGCTACCAAGAGGCCTACAGCAAAATTAAAGGAGCTGCAGGAATATCTGGATAGTACTGGCTGTGTGGCACATGTGACAACAATCTCCCGTATTCTTTATATACCTGGGGTATGGGGTAAAGTGGCAAGAAGAAAGCCTTTTCTTATGAAGAAAAACATTAAAGCCAGGCTACATTTTGCAAAAACACATCTGAAGTCGACCAAAAGCATGTGGGAAAAAGTGTTATGGTCTGATGAAACCAAGGTTGAACTTTTTGGCCATAATTCCAAAAGATATGTTTGGTGCAAAAAGAACACTAACCATCACCAAATGAATACCATACCCACAGTGAAGCATGGTAGTGACAACATCATGCTTTGGGGCTGTTTTTCTTCAGCTGCAACTGGGGCCTTAGTTAAGCTAGAGGGAATTATGAACAGTTCCAAATACCAGTCAATATTGGCACAAAACCTTCAGGCTTCTGCTAGAAAGCTGAACATGAAGAGGAACTTCGTCTTTCAGCATGACAACGACCCAAAGCATACATCCAAATCAACAAAGGAATGGCTTCACCAGAAAAAGATGAACGTTTTGGAATGGCCCAGCCAGAGCCCAGACCTGAATCCGATTGGAAATCTGTGGGGTGATCTGAAGAGGGCTGTGCACAGGAGATGCCCTCGCAATCTGACAGATTCGGAGTGATTTTGCAAAGAAGAGTGGGCAAATCTTGCCAAGTCAAAATGTGCCATGCTGATAGACTCATACCCCAAAAGACTGAGTGCTGAAATAAAATCAAAAGGTGCTTCAACAAAGTATTAGTTTAAGGATGTGCACATTTATGCAACCATATTATTTTATTTAGATATATCACCCCCATGGTAATCAGCTGTTTTTGCCCTATATATTCCCTGGGGATCACTACTCTTTTTCAAGCTATTCCTAGAAAGAATAAACACTGGGTCTGTCTCCACCAATAAGAGCTACCAGCTTTCATTTCAGGTTCCTGCTTAATATTGACCACAAGTTCTACAGAATAGTCCTATACATGGTCTGTAGACGATAATAAATCTTAATTTTGTTCCGCAAAAAAAAAAAAAAAGCCCTCATATAGCTCTGTAGACCAAAATATAAAACTTATGGCAGAGAAAATTTAGATTTTTTTCAAAGGTGTTCATTTTTTTAAAAGTAGTAAAACAAAACAAAAAAATGCAAGTTTGGTATCGCCGTATATGTATTTACCCACAGAATAAGGACCTTATTTTATTTATAGTGCATAGTGAACGCCGTGATGTAAAAACCCTAAAAACCTTGGCGGAATATTTTAATTTTTTTAAATTCAACCCCCCAAATATTTTTTTTCCCCATTTTCCAATAACAGATATGGTACATTTATTGGTGCCCTTAAATAGTGCAACTTATCCCTCCAAAGATAAGCCCTCATATAGCAATATGAATAAAAAATGTTAAAATTTACAGTATGGCTTAAAATATGGAGGAAAAGAATGAAAATACAAAATCAAAAATGGGTCCAGTACTGTTTGCTCTGTAAACAATACAAACAATAAAGAACTTTCAAAAAGGGACTGAGAATAAATATTAAAATGTACACATTAAAATTGTAAATGGCTCTGTTCTGTCAAATGGAAAACTACTGAAAAACAGAAATGATTTTTTTTTTTTACATTGTAGACATGAATCCCTTCAAAAAAAGAATGAGTTTCATATTCCAAGTGTAAAATCATAAACTATACAAATACATGCTATGAACCGGATGGTATTTTGCTTTAAAAATGCATTAAGGTTAAAACCACATGGACCGAATGGTGGATGGATCAAACATGGCTGCAGGAATATTGCCATAGGGGACAGGAGCCGGAAAAACAGTAGCTTCCATATACTGTAATATGGTGGTCAAACAGGGGCTGTTTCTGGTATAGGGTTTGGCTGGTCAGAAGTGTGGCACAATATGCAAATCTCCTGAAAATGCCCCTTTTGTATGAGAATTAAATAAAGGGGCCACATGGAGCCAATAGTTGACCACTGTATACATTTTATTTAATAATTAAAGTTATACTTACCTTTAACCTTGGGGCGCAGCATTGGACTGGCAGTTGGATCCAACAAACTGATAAAAGAGGAGAGAAAAATTGTCATGGTGCATTCCCGGAGAGACACAAGAAGAATATGGCATATAGCTAGTATGACATTTTTCCTCCAACACTGTGTAATGCCTACCTCCTGCAGCTTTTATGAACATGTGCACTGCTACTGTGTTCCTCACAGGTAGTCTTCCAAGTAGCAGCCTTTGTGCCCCTCCCGCATTTGGCTGCAGATCTCCCACTGCTTCCACTCTGCTGTCTCATGGGCACACTGCCACCCTTGCCCCTTGATGATGATGGGGCCCCTTCTTCACATGGCTCCCACCTGTGATTGGCTACATCATCATCTACATCTGTTTGTTGGTCACTTGTGTCACCCTCACCTATCTCTTGCAAATGTGACTGACCTCTCGCAACATGTGTTCCCACCCGACTATCATCATCGGTAGTTGCACACTGAGAGAAGTCTGCAGCGGACTTCTCTTCCTATATAGGCTAGCCTATAATTGCTGACTGACCTCACAAAGCTCATCCTCACTGGAAAGCAGAGCAGAGTCGGTGGCATACATTACTTGGTTAGAAGGAGCAGCAAAATCAAGAGGCATGTTCAGGACAGGTGAGGGCACAGGTCCCACCGATTCCTGGTGTGTATCTGTTGTCACAGGAGATGATGCTGTAGAGCAAGTAGAGCAAGCTGTGGCTGCTACCACCCCCTTCCTTCTTCTGCTGCTACTTGTACCGCCTACAGCAACATATTTGCCACCGCCCGTTCCTTTGGAGGGCTCAGGCAATTGTCTGTTGGTCATACTGTACAGTAACTGTATCAGTAATGTAACAGATTAACTATGAATGTCATAGCAGTTGAAAAAATGAACGCAATGATATTAGACCGCCCTTTAATACTGATTCTGATGCACAGCCAGTCTATGTTTAAAATAACAGATTAACTTTGACTGTGGCAGCAGTTGAACAAGATGCACGCAGCAGCTATATACACTGAACAAAAATATAAACTCAACACTTTCGGTTTTGCTCCCATTTTGCATGAGCTGAACTCAAAGATCTGAAACATTTTCTACATACACAAAAGACCCATTACTCTCAAATATTGTTCACAAATCTGTCTTAATCTGTGTTTTTGAGCACTTCTCCTTTGCCGAGATAATCCATCCCACCTCACAGGTGTGGCATATTAAGGTGCTGATTAGACAGCACGAATATTGCACGTGTGCCTTAGACTACCCACAATAAAAGGCCACTCTGAAATGTGCAGTTTGATCACACAGCACAATGCCACAGATGTCACAACGTTTGAGGGAGCGTGCAATTGGCATGCTGACTGCAGGAATGTCTACCATAGCTGTTGCCCATGCAATGAATGTTCATTTTTCTACCATAAGCCATCTCCAAAGGTGCTTCAAAGAATTTGCAGTACATCCAACCGGCCTCACAACCACAGACCATGTTTAACCACACTAGCCGCAGACCTCAACATCCAGCATGTTCACCTCCTTGATCGTCTGAGACCAGCCACCCGGACAGCTACAGCAACAATCGGTTTTCATAACCAAATAATTTTTGCACAAACTGTCAGAAACAGTCTCAGGGAAGCTCGTCTGCATGCTCGTCATCCTCATCGAGGTCTGGACCTGACTGCAGTTGTCATCGTAACCGACTTAAGTGGGCAAAAGCTCACATTCGATGGCACATTGGACAGGCGTTCTGTTCATGGATGATTCCCGGTTTTCACTGTTCAGGGCAGATGGCAGACAGCGTGTGGCATTGTGTGGTTGAGCGGTTTGCTGACATCAATGTTGTAGATCGAGTGGCCTAGGTGGTGGTGGGGTTATGGTATGGGCAGGCGTATATTATGGACAACGAACACAGGTGCATTTTATTGATTCCATTTTGAATGCACAGAGATACAGTGACGAGATCCTGAGGCCCATTGTTGTGCCATTCATCCACGACCATCACCTCATGTTGTAGCATGATAATGCACGGCCCCATATTGCAAGGATCTCTACACAATTCCTGAAAGCTGAAAACATCCCAGTTCTTGCATGGCCAGCATACTCACCGGACATGTTACCCATTGAGCATGTTTGGGATGCTCTGGATCGGCGCAGACGACAGCATGTTCCGGTTCCTGCCAATATTCTGCACTTTCGCACAGATATTGAAGAGCAGTGGACCAACATTCCACTGGCCACAATCAACAACCTGATCAACTCTATTTGACAGAGATGTGTTGCACTGCGTGAGGCAATTTTATTGTGGGCAGTCTGAGGCACACATGTGCAATATTCATGCTGTCTAGTCAGCACCTTGATATACCACACCTGTGAAGTGTTCACTAACACAGATTTAGACAGATTTGTGAACAATATTTGAGAGTAATGGGTCTTTTGTGTATGTAAAAAATGAGTTCAGCTCATGCAAAATCAGAGCAAAACCGAAAGTGTTGCATTTATATTTTTGTTCAGTGTATTTCTGGTTGCTCTAAATTACACTTTTTCTGAGGCAAGGTAAGAAAATATAGCTGTTTTGACACCGTTTTTATTTTTGTTATTTACAATGTTCATCTGACAGGTTAGATCATGTGGTATTTTTAGAGAGCAGGTTGTTACTGTCGCGATATTACCAAATATGATTTTTTTTGGTTGTTTGTTTCATTTTTACATAATAAAGCATTTTTGAAAAAAAAAATCTTTGTGTCTCCATATTCTGAAAGCCATAGTGTTTTTATTTTTCGTTTTGGGCGATTGTTTTATGTAGGGGCTTATTTTTTCGGTATGAGATGACGGTTTGATTGGTACTATTATAGGGTGCATATGACTTGGTAATCGCTTGGTATTACACTTTTTGTGATGTAAGGTGACAAAAAATGTTTTTTTTTTACGTTGTTTACCTGAGGGGTTAGGTCATATGATGTTTTTATACAGCAGGTTCTTACTGATGTGGCGATACCTAATATGTATACTATTCTCAATTTTTTTTTAAGTTTTACACAATAACATCATTTTTTAAACAAAAAAATGTTTTAGTGTCTCAATATTCTGAGAGCCATAAGTTTTTTGATTTTTTTGGGCGATTGTCTTAAGTAGGATCAAATTTTTTGTGGGTCAAGATAATGTTTTAATTGGAATGATTTTGGGGTGCGTATGACTTTTGGATAGCTTGATATTACACTTTTTGTGATGTGAAGTGACAAAAAATAGCTTTTTTTTACGGTGTTCACTTGATGTATTAGCTCAGGTGATATTTTTATATTGCAGGTTATTATCGAGGTGGCAATACCTAATATGTTGACTTTTTTATTTATTTAAGTTTTACACAATAACAGCATTTTTGAAACAAAAACAATCATGTTTTAGTGTCTCCATATTCTGAGAGCTATATTTTATTTTTATTTTTTGCCCAATTGTTTTATGTAGGAGCTAATTTTTTGCAGGATGAGGTGACTGCTTGATTGGTCCTATTGCTGGGAGCATACACCTTTTTGATCGCTTGGTGTTCACTTTTGTGGTGTAAGGTGACAAAAAAATGATTGTTTTAGCATAGTTTTTATTTAATTTTCTCTACAGCGTTCAGGTGAGGGGGTAAATCATGTGATATTTTCGTAGAGACAGTTGACGTGGCCAATATGTCTGGTTTTCTTTTTTTTTCAATTTTTTTTACAATTTTATGTGTTTTATTTTGGGAATTTTTAGTTTTTTACTTGAAACTTATATTTTGCTTTTATTATGAAAAACCTATTTTGTTTTACATTTTTAAACGATTTATTTTTGTTCCACTCTGGGACTTCAAGTTCTGGGGTCTAATCCCCTCTGCAATGCATTACAATACAACCTGTATTGTAATGCATTGGCTGTCAGCTTTTATGCCGACAGCATGCATGTGAGACCCAGCCTAAAGGCTTGATATCACAGGCTTCCATAGAAGGCAAACTCTGATGCCTATGGAAGATATCGGGCTTGCCTTCTCTGCCATCGGGTCCCCACCACTGCAGTACCTGGACCCGATGGGAAAGCAGAGGGTACCAGTATCCTCCGCGAACCCTCTGCATGCTGTGGTCAGCTTTTACCGCGGCATACAAGGCGTTAACATGCGGGCATCTGTGTTTTCACCATCAGTAGGGGCCCGGCAGTCAGTGACTGTCGGGTCTGCGCCGCTGTTTCAAATGATGGTTCCGTATACAGTCTGCAAAAACTGAACGGACACGGAATGAAAATATGTTTGTGTGCATGAGGCCTAAGAGTAAAAAGCCTGTGAAAGTAAGAAGCCCAGGAACGCAAGATCACCCATAATGTCGTGCAGACCACCAATTTGCAGATAACGATTCCCTTTGATGTCATAGCCCTATAAAAACCTCACCCCACGTGTTGTCCGCCATTTTACTGTAAACTGAGTGTTCTGCCTCCAGAAGAGGTTTAGATTCATTTTGGTTCATGTCTATTTCATTTCTAATTCATTCTACTGCAATTCCTGTTTTCCTGTAGTCAGGCAACATCTAGCAGTGGTAAAAATGTATTGCATCTTGTTTTCTTGTTAAAGATTATTGCTTTGTGGGAGGTGCTAGGCATTGTGGGTAGTGCAAGGCATTCTGGGAAGGAGAAGCCCAATCTTCAGTCTACATACAGACTACAGGACATCAGCAGAGCTGTTCCATGCAGTTCTCCTTCTTAAACTCTACCATCTTTGTGCAAGTATATCTGGTGAGTGAGAACTACCTTGTTTCAGGGACATTATGTTATGCAGAGCTGTTTAGCTAGGTATAAGTGTCACTCAGTGAGTTATTTATGTTAGCTAGACATGCAGTTCTATGTATAGGCAGTCATTTTGGACATTTGCTTTCTCTGTCAATGTATTATTGTATATGCTATTCTATATGTTTTACTTACGCAAGCCATTTGTATTCTTGTAGTTTTACCAATTCATAATCCTGTTGACCAATAAACAAGTTAAACTACAGAAAACAGTCCTATTATTTGGAAGACAGGAATGGTTTATACTGAATTTCAGACTGCACACTGTGTGAACATGTATGAAGACAGAACACTGAGCATACACTGAATCATTTGAATAGGTCCTCAAAAAAAATGGAAGGTACTCCATGTGCATTCTGTTTCCGTATGTCCGTATTTCCGTTATGCAAAAAAATAGAACATGTCCTATTATTGTCCGCATTACAGAGAAGGATAGTACTGTTCTACTAGGGGCCAGCTATTCCGTTACGCAAAATACGGATTGCACATGGATGTAATCCGTATTATTTGCAGATCCTTTTTTTGTGGACCGCAAAATACATACGATCTTGTGCATGAGGCCTTACTAACATTTGAGGACAAAAACTGATTTGTTACCACTAAAGCCAGGAAATTAGGATTTGTGGTGAATCCAATTTTTCCTAAACTTCTGATCGAATTCCATTTTGGATACTTCAAATCTCTCAACACTAGAGATGATCCTGGCTGTGTTATATGCCTCAGAGCATCGTTTAGGCAATTGGGATTACTATGACTTTGGGGTGAGTGATGACAGGACCTGTGACCTAAGTAGGTGCTTCTATGTACAATGGTGCAGAAAATAACTACTTCACCACCAGCTTCTTGCCAATAATCTGCATCTCCTATTCATCTACAGGTGGGGGTTTGCAGATGACCCTATCTGAGCTGTACTTGCTACAATTTCAACAGATTTTTTACTTAAATAAAATGCTTTAGTCTTCCAAAGGACAAGTCTGACACTAATTTATTGAACATTTTATTCCTATAACTATATTTTTCTATGACTAAATTCATGTCTTGCCATGGACATCAGTGTAACAATTTGAATACATCTTAGGGTGGGTTCACACTAGTGTTATAGAGTCTGTTATGTCTTTCCGTTATAACAGGGTTATAACGAAACATAACGGAATCCATAGGATGGAATGCAAAATGGAAGCCTTTAAGAGGCTTTCCGTTTTGTTCCGTCCTAATAAAAGTCTATAGGAAAACATAACAGATCCGTCTGGGCCCCGTTATACTAGACGAAAAACAAAGTCCTGTCGACAGTACTTTGTTTTCCGTCTTGCATAACGGAAACCAGGCGGATTCATTTTGATTCCCATAGACTTCTATTAGGACAGGGAGCAAATGGAATGCCCTTCCATCTTATAGATTCCGCTATGTTCCGTTATAACATTGTTATAACGGAAAGCCATAACAGACTCCATAACGCTAGTGTGAACCCACCCTTACTTTAAAGCTAGCTAATTATGCTGGATCTAATGTCCCTAATAATTATGAACTTTCCATAACTTCTAGACTCTGAACTATTATTAGCATGGTGTTATACAGGAGGAGGAGGAGGATTTATTACCTTGAAGGTCAATTTTTATTGCATCAAAATGCCACACATTTTGGTTCAAATCCCACCTACTTACACTTAAATGTTAATCTTTTTGGTGCTTTTGAGCCACATTTGCCTTGTCAAAAAAAGTGTGCTGCTTGAGGGTGTCGAGTGCGTAGGTGTGGCGTCTAAAAAATATTTTAATTTACCAAAAAATAGCATAAAAACTAGAAAAATGACATTATTTACCCCTGAAAAGTACACCAGTTTTTAGATGGTGTAGATTTCAGTTCTGGTGCACAGACTGCCTAATGTGAGACAATTATTAAGCTGTTTTAATAAATTCACCTCACGTTTTTTGGGATGTTTTGGGTGTTTTTAATAATCACATGTTACTCTAATGTCTAAAGTGCATTATGAAATGCACTACATACATAGAAAGTGTTAAAGAGGTGTTTTTGCAGTATTTTTACTGTTATACAGCATCCTTTATTGGCAGGAAGGTTTTTCTGGTTTTAACCACTTAAGGACCACAGGTTTATACCCCCCTAGTGACCAGGCCCTTTTTTACAAATCGGCACTCCACAACTTTAGCGGTTTATTGCTCGGTCATGCAACTTACCACCCAAATGAATTTTACCTCCTTTTCTTCTCACTAATAGAGCTTTCATTTGGTGGTATTTCATTGCCGCTGACATTTTTACTTTTTTTGTTATTAATCGAAATTTAACGATTTTTTTGCAAAAAAATGACATTTTTCACTTTCAGCTGTAAAATTTTGCAAAAAAAACGACATCCATATATACATTTTTCGCCAAATTTATTGTTCTACATGTCTTTGATAAAAAAAAAATGTTTGGGCAAAAAAAAAATGGTTTGGGTAAAAGTTATAGCATTTGCAAACTATGGTACAAAAATGTGAATTTCCGCTTTTTGAAACAGCTCTGACTTTCTGAGCACCTGTCATGATTCCTGAGGTTCTACAATGCCCAAACAGTAGAAAACCCCCACAAATGACCCCATTTCGGAAAGTAGACACCCTAAGGTATTCGCTGATGGGCATAGTGAGTTCATAGAACTTTTTATTTTTTGTCACAAGTTAGCGGAAAATGATGATGATTTTATTTTTTTTATTTTTTCTTACAAAGTCTCATATTCCACTAACTTGCGACAAAAAATAAAAAATTCTAAAAACTTGCCATGCCCCTCACGGAATACCTTGGGGTGTCTTCTTTCCAAAATGGGGTCACTTGTGGCGTAGTTATACTGCCCTGGCAATTTAGGGGCCCAAATGTGTGAGAAGAACTTTGCAATCAAAATGTGTAAAAAATGACCGGTGAAATCCAAAAGGTGCACTTTGGAATATGTGCCCCTTTGCCCACCTTGGCAGCAAAAAAGTGTGACACATCTGGTATCGCCGTACTCAGGAGAAGTTGGGGAATGTGTTTTGGGGTGTCATTTTACATATACCCATGCTGGGTGAGAAAAATATCTTGGTCAAATGCCAACTTTGTATAAAAAAATGGGAAAAGTTGTCTTTTGCCAAGATATTTCTCTCACCCAGCATGGGTATATGTAAAATGACACCCCAAAACACATTCCCCAACTTCTCCTGAGTACGGCGATACCAGATGTGTCACACTTTTTTGCTGCCAAGGTGGGCAAAGGGGCACATATTCCAAAGTGCACCTTTCAGATTTTGCAGGCCATTTTTTACACATTTTGATTGCAAGGTACTTCTCACACATTTGGGCCCCTAAATTGCCAGGGCAGTATAACTACCCCACAAGTGACCCCATTTTGGAAAGAAGACACCCCAAGGTATTCCGTGAGGGGCATGGCGAGTTCCTATAATTTTTTATTTTTTGTCACAAGTTAGCGGAAAATGATGATTTTTTTTTTTTTATCTTTTTTCCTTACAAAGTCTCATATTCCACTAACTTGCGACAAAAAATAAAAAATTCTAGGAACTCGCCATGCCCCTCACGGAATACCTTGGGGTGTCTTCTTTCCAAAATGGGGTCACTTGTGGCGTAGTTATACTGCCCTGGCAATTTAGGGGCCCAAATGTGTAAGAAGTACCTTGCAATCAAAATGTGTAAAAAATGGCCGGTAAAATCCGAAAGGTGCACTTTGGAATATGCGCCCCTTTGCCCACCTTGGCATCAAAAAAGTGTGACACATCTGGTATCGCCGTACTCAGGAGAAGTTGGGCAATGTGTTTTGGGGTGTCATTTTACATATACCCATGCTGGGTGAGAGAAATATCTTGGCAAAAGACAACTTTTCCCATTTTTTTATACAAAGTTGGCATTTGACCAAGATATTTTTCTCACCCAGCATGGGTATATGTAAAATGACACCCCAAAACACATTGCCCAACTTCTCCTGAGTACGGCGATACCACATGTGTGACACTTTTTTGCAGCCTAGATGCGCAAAGGGGCCCAAATTCCTTTTAGGAGGGCATTTTTAGACATTTGGATCCCAGACTTCTTCTCACACTTTCGGGCCCCTAAAAAGCCAGGGCAGTATAAATACCCCGCATGTGACCCCACTTTGGAAAGAAGACACCCCAAGGTATTCAATGAGGGGCATGGCGAGTTCCTAGAATTTTTTTTTTTTTTGCATAAGTTAGCGGATATTGATTTTTTTTTGTTTTTTTCTCACAAAGTCTCACTTTCCGCTAACTTAGGACAAAAATTTCAATCTTTCATGGACTCAATATGCCCCTCACGGAATACCTTGGGGTGTCTTCTTTCCGAAATGGGGTCACATGTGGGGTATTTATACTGCCCTGGCTTTTTAGGGGCCCTAAAGCGTGAGAAGAAGTCTGGAATATAAATGTCTAAAAATGTTTACGCATTTGGATTCCGTGAGGGGTATGGTGCGTCCATGTGAGATTTTATTTTTTGACACAAGTTAGTGGAGTATGAGACTTAGTAAGAAAAAACAAAAACAAAAACAAACAAAAAATTTCCGCTAACTTGTGCCAAAAAAAATGTCTGAATGGAGCCTTACCAAGGGGGGGGGGGTGATCAATGACAGGGGGGTGATCAATGACAGGGGGGTGATCACCCATATAGACTCCCTGATCACCCCCCTGTCACTGATCACCCCCCCTGTAAGGCTCCATTCAGACATCCGCATGATTTTTTACGGATCCATGGATACATGTATCGGATCCACAAAACGCATGCGGACGTCTGAATGGAGCCTTACAGGGGGGTTATCAATGACAGGGGGTGATCAGGGTAATCACCCCCTGTCACTGATCACCCCCCCTGTAAGGCTCCATTCAGACATCCGCATGATTTTTTACGGATCCATGGATACATGTATCGGATCCACAGAACGCATGCGGACGTCTGAATGGAGCCTTACAGGGGGGTTATCAATGACAGGGGGTGATCAGGGTAATCACCCCCCTGTCACTGATCACCCCCCCTGTAAGGCTCCATTCAGACATCCGCATGATTTTTTACGGATCCATGGATACATGTATCGGATCCACAGAACGCATGCGGACGTCTGAATGGAGCCTTACAGGGGGGTTATCAATGACAGGGGGTGATCAGGGTAATCAGGGTGATCACCCCCCTGTCACTGATCACCCCCCCTGTAAGGCTCCATTCAGACATCCGCATGATTTTTTACGGATCCATGGATACATGTATCGGATCCACAAAACGCATGCGGACGTCTGAATGGAGCCTTACAGGGGGGTTATCAATGACAGGGGGTGATCAGGGTAATCACCCCCCTGTCACTGATCACCCCCCCTGTAAGGCTTCATTGAGACATCCGCATGATTTTTTACGGATCCATGGATACATGGATCGGATCCACAAAACGCATGCGGACGTCTGAATGGAGCCTTACAGGGGGGTTATCAATGACAGGGGGTGATCAGGGTAATCACCCCCCTGTCACTGATCACCCCCCCTGTAAGGCTCCATTCAGACATCCGCATGATTTTTTACGGATCCATGGATACATGGATCGGATCCACAAAACGCATGCGGACGTCTGAATGGAGCCTTACAGGGGGGTTATCAATGACAGGGGGTGATCAGGGTAATCACCCCCCTGTCACTGATCACCCCCCCTGTAAGGCTCCATTCAGACATCCGCATGATTTTTTACGGATCCATGGATACATGGATCGGATCCACAAAACGCATGCGGACGTCTGAATGGAGCCTTACAGGGGGGTTATCAATGACAGGGGTGATCAGGGTGATCACCCCCCTGTCACTGATCACCCCCCCTGTAAGGCTCCATTCAGACATCCGCATGATTTTTTACGGATCCATGGATACATGGATCGGATCCACAGAACGCATGCGGACGTCTGAATGGATCCTTACAGGGGGGTTATCAATGACAGGGGGTGATCAGGGTAATCAGGGTGATCACCCCCCTGTCACTGATCACCCCCCCTGTAAGGCTCCAATCAGACATGCGCATGATTTTTTACGGATCCATGGATACATGGATCGGATCCACAAAACGCATGCGGACGTCTGAATGGAGCCTTACAGGGGAGTGATCAATGACAGGGGGTGATCAGGGAGTGTATATGGGTGATCACCCGCCTGTCATTGATCACCCCCCTGTAAGGCTCCATTCAGACGTCCGTATGCTTTTTGCGGATCCGATCCATGTATCCGTGGATCCGTAAAAATCATACGGACGTCTGAACGGAGCCTGACAGGGGGGTGATCAATGACAGGGCGGTGATCAATGACAGGGGGGTGATCAGGGAGTTTATATGGGGTGATCATGGGTGATCAGGGGTTTATAAGGGGTTAATAAGTGACGGGGGGGGGGGGTGTGTAGTGTGGTGTTTGGTGCGACTGTACTGACCTACCTGAGTCCTCTGGTGGTCGATCCTAACAAAAGGGACCACCAGAGGACCAGGTAGGAGGTATATTAGACGCTGTTATGAAAACAGCGTCTAATATACCTGTTAGGGGTTAAAAAATTCGGATCTCCAGCCTGCCAGCGAGCGATCGCCGCTGGCAGGCTGGAGATCCACTCGCTTACCTTCCGTTCCTGTGAGCGCGCGCGCCTGTGTGCGCGCGTTCACAGGAAATCTCGCGTCTCGCGAGATGACGCCTATTGGCGTTAGTGTGACCTGGGAGCGCCGCAGCATTGACGCCTTTCGGCGTTAGTGTGACGGGAGGAGGTTAAAGAGCTATAAAGAACCCTATGGGAACACCAGAAAAAAAACACTATATGGTAACTAGAGCATGCTGTGTTTTAATAACAAAAAAAGAGAAAATTACATATTTAAAGTATTAGGTGAAAAAATAAAAACTGCTAAAAAAACATTTTTTAAGAAAAACATGGCCTATTTATGCAGTGTCCTGTGCATCATGTTGATATGATAAGCTTCATGTTTTTCCTTGATTTTACCATGTTAAATAAATAATATAATAAATACATTTTTGAATTTTATTTTTTAATTCTTAGAAATATTTTGCTTCACATTTTGGATAAGTAATATTCTGCATCTTAGACTTCATTCACATCTGCATTGGAGGTGCTTTTAGGATAGATTCTGTCAAAAATGTGCTATTCTGTCTGGTAAAATTCTGGGCTTTGATGGAAATATAAAGGACCTCATTATAAATTATTGGGGTCCATCAGGCACTGTGAATGGCTGCTATATAACTGATTGGTTGCCTTCATTATTTTTCTTCCTGTGTTACTATAATAGAGCAGAACAATGGAAATACTAGTGCAGATGTGAACAAAGCCTTAGCTTGACTATTGTACATCCCTATTAACTTGTCACTCCTCCAGAGACTCTTCTCATTTTATTCTGTTATAAATATTTCTGCCAGTATTATTCATTATTTCACAAACCGCTTCACCAAAGCCTAAACTATAAAGCCATCTACAGCTGCATACTCCCTACAACTTCCTACTAATCCAGCTATTTATCATGCTAATCCCAAGTCCATATGCTTCTGTTCTCATGATACAGGAGAGCTAAAATTGTCATTCAAATGCTTCTTTTTTGCAAAAAAATGAAAAATATTAAATAATTTAACACAATAGAAAACCACATATGCCATATTCTTCCATCATTATAAACTTTGTTCTTGCAAGTGGCCACTCTCTGTGTGTTGATACAGAGTGCTCTCCCTCTCTATACCATGCAGGAGATGGACTTGTGACAGGATTATAGGCTTTATATTAAGTCTGTCTTCAGCAACATGAAGAGAGCACTCTATGTTACTGCTTCTTTCTCCACATTGTAGTGATCATGGGGATCTCAGCAGTTACACCTTGTGAAAAGAATAAACTACCACCACCAACCAAAAAAAAGAATAGACAGTACAGTATGCCAATATATTAAAAATCAACTAATAGGAAGGAAAAGGAATGGATTTCAGGCAACATATGACAACTAAATAAGGTATTTGATAACTTCTGATTTAACTTCCAGTATCTGACCTTTTGGATAAAGACTTGGAGGCTTCTGTGACTGAACAAAATCGGTTGTCCATTAAAGGTGCCCCTACATAATAGATTTTGATGGGATGCTCATTCAGCTGACAGCTATCTCTCCCCCACTTTCCCATATACTTACATGATCCGTTCTACCAAGTGTGTATATGCTGTCAATGGGGAGAGAGGAGAAAGACACCTCTGGCAGCAGTTGATCACCTTGGAGAAGAAGAAGATCAATTGTTGAAATCCAAATCAAAAGGATCATGTGTTAAATAATGAAGATTATAAAATGGAATTACCACAGAAGCTGTCAGAAAGGTCAATGGTAAGCAACAGCTATCTAGGCATCCAGACATTGTGATTTGAATCATGAGAAAAATCCTAAATGTTTCTACAGTATTTGTGTAACGGGGCGCCGAAGGCACACTCGGTTTCCTATCAGCCGCAGACCTGCTGCTTAGCTTCAGGAGCGAGGATCTGTGTTCGGACTCATTCTCAGGGCGGCTTTTGCTAGCTGGGAGGCTCCCTGCTCCTAGGTCTGCCTTGAGTGCCAAGCTGATCACTCGGTGCTCGACTTGTCTGTCTTTCGGTCATGTGACGCTGGCCACGTCACATGACCCTCACTCCCCACTATAAATACAGGCAATCTGCTGGCTATAGGTTGCCTGTGATTTTGGTCGCTTAGGCTGTGTATTATTATTGTTATTAAGCTTACCTTTGGATTTGACCCTTGATCTGCTTCCAGACACCTCTTCTGCCTGCTCCCTGAACCTTGACGCTACCTCTCGGATTTTGACCTCGGCCAGTTCTCAGATTTGTCTCTGTCTCCTCGTTCGTACTGACGTGACCTCCTGGACTGACCCCGGCTAGTTGACCCGCCTCGCCCTTCCGTTTTTGGTGGTACCTTGCTTGTTCCACCTCTCTGTCCGCTCGAGTGCTACCTCTTATTGGCTGTACGCTTCCCTGCTGTCTCTATCTCTCTGCCTGCACTTACTCAGGTCAGGGACTGTCGCCCAGTTGTGCCCCATCACCTAGGGCGGGTGGTGCAAGTAGGCAGGGACAGGGGACCAGGTGGCAGCTCAGGGGGTGCACCTCCACTCTATCCTTATACCCGTGACACTACCCCGTGACAGAATCACAGGCCTTAATTTAGCATGGACCCTCTACAGAGCGTCACCGAACATGTGCAGGGTCTTGCTCAAATAGTACAGGAACTTGGGGAGAGACTACAGGTTCAAGAGACCGTCTGAACTCCCCCCTTTCTTGCTCCCGCCACTGCTCAGGTGGAACCACACATTAAGTTACCTGATCGGTTTTCGGGTGACCGCCGAAGTTTTTTAGCTTTCAAGGAAAGCTGTAAACTTTATATTCGACTATGTCCTCACTCCTCTGGTCCTGATCCACAGAGGGTTGGTATTATCATCTCCCTGCTTCAAGGGGACCCCAGGAATGCTTTTTTTCTTTGCCTCTGGATTTTCCTTGTCTTAATTCTGTGGACCTCTTTTTCCAGGCGTTAGGGGTTCTTTATGATGAACCAGACCGAGCCTCTGTGGCAGAAACCAATCTTAAGGCCCTCACTCAGGGGAATTGTCTCCTGGAGGATTATTGTACGCAGTTCCGCAAGTGGTGCGTTCCCTCGGGTTGGAACAAACCCGCGCTCAAATGTCAATTTAGGGCAGGCTTGACTGAGAAGTTAAAAGACACGTTGGTTTGTTATCCCTGTCCTGACTCTTTAGAGGAGACCATGATGCTAGCATCAGACTAGATAGACGGATACTAACTACGACTAAGAACTACTGTTCGAAACGCGTCAAGGTTGCTGCACTTGTGGGTGGATGTCCTGTTTATATGTCTACTGCCTGAATAAAAGACGAAGATTTTAGCTACCAAAATCGTGAGTGCTGGAATTTCATTGTGCTTTCATATCAAGAATATACGGGCTTGCCGGCCTTTTCCGTGCACGCAGGTGGTGGAATAATTGGGTGAGCTGGACTTTTCTTTGTGCATATAGATAGACGGATCAAAGAAAGCTACGACATTGTCGGGGCTCTTGTTTTTATTGTGGGGATCCCGACCACTGGATCCGTCAGTGTCCTAAAGCTCTGCCTTCTGGAAAGTCATCCAAGTCTGAAGGATCGAAGGACAAGGTACTCCCGGAGGTGGTAAGAAGTAAATTATTGTTGCCGGTTTCTATTGCCTTTGAAGTCCTAAAGGGGTCAGGAAATGCCTTTGTGGATTCAGGGTAAGCTTTTAATTTTATTGATTGCAAATTTGTTGAACAAATGGGAATTCCTATACTAGAATTGTCCACCCAGATCCAGGTTGTCGCCATCGATTCTACCCCTCTGCTAGGGGGCATGGTAAAACTCCGTACTCAGGAGGTTACCCTGTCTGTGGGGGTCTGCCACTCAGAGAAATGCTCTTTCTTTGTTTTAGAGAATCTTCCTGTTCAGGTAGTCCTTGGTATGCCCTGGCTTCAGCAACACAATCCGGTCATTAACTGGAGTTCGGGTGAGTTAGAGAGATGGGGGCCTAACTGTAGTTCTTGCTTAACCGTAGTTCAAGCTGGGGTTTCATCAGATATTTTTCCTCATTTTATTTCTGATTATTCAGATGTTTTTTCCACCACTGAGACAGATACTCTCCCTCCCCATAGGTCTTATGACTGTGTTATTGACTTGGTACCAGAGTCCAAATTTCCTAAAGGACGGATTTATAATCTTTCCAGTCCTGAGCGCAGGGCCATGAAAGACTATATCCAGGAGAGTCTCAAGAAGGGACATATTAGGCCCTCCACCTCTACCCTGGGAGGAGGATTCTTTTTCGTTAAAAAGAAGGACTGTGGTCTCAGGACTGCATTGACTATAGAAATTTTAATAAAATCACTATTAGGAATCAGTATTCCATCCCGTTGATTCCTGATTTGTTTAACCAGATTTTGGGTGCTTCGTAGTTTTCTAAATTTGATTTGAGAGGAGCGTATAACCTAGTTCGTATTAAGGAGGGAGATAAGTGGAAAACTGCTTTTAATACTCCAGAGGGACACTATGAGTATCTTGTTATGCAATTCGGTCTTTGCAATGCCCCAGCTGTGTTTCATAATTTCATGAATGACATTTTTAGAGAACTCATCGGCAAAGTTATTATTGTTTATCTCAATTATATTCTTGTCTTTTCACCTGACTGTGATTCCCATGTGTCTCACATCAGATTGGTTCTTAAAATCTTCAGGGAGAATCATCTGTCAGTTAAATTAGAGAAATCTGTGTTTGGAGTTCAAGAGAGTCATTATCTTGGCTATATTCTTACTCCTCATTCATTTAAAATGGATCCCAGTAGGGTTCAGGCTATCCATGACTGGGTAAGACCATCCTCCTTAAGGGCACTCCAACGCTTTTTAGGATTCGCCAATTTTTACTGTAAATTCATAAAAAAAAATTCTGTTATTGCCAAGCCCCTTACTGACTTAACTAAAAAAGGTTGTGATCTAGTTAATTGGTCGTTGGAGGCCTGTCGGGCCTCTGATACCCTTAACCACTTCAACCCCGCTAGCTGAAACCCCCTTAATGAACAGGCCACTTTTTACACTTCTGCACTACACTACTTTCACCGTTTATCGCTCGGTCATGCAACTTACCACCCAAATAAATTTGAACTCCTTTTCTTCTCACTAATAGAGCTTTCATTTGGTGGTATTTCATTGCTGCTGACATTTTTACTTTTTTTGTTATTAATCGAAATTTAACTTTTCTTTTGCAAACAAATGAAATTTTTCACTTTCAGCTGTAAAATTTAGCAAAAAAAACAACATCCATATATAAATGTTTCGCTAAATTTATTGTTCTACATGTCTTTGATAAAAAAAAAGAATGTTTGGGCAAAAAAAAATGGTTTAGGTAAAAGTTATAGCGTTTACAAACTATGGTACAAAAATGTAAATTTCCGCTTTTTCAAGCAGCTCTGACTTTCTGAGCACCTGTCATGTTTCCTGAGGTTCTACAATGCCCAAACAGTAGAAAAACCCCACAAATGACCCCATTTCGGAAAGTAGACACCCCAAGGTATTCGCTGATAAGCATAGTGAGTTCATAGAACTTTTTATTTTTTGTCACAAGTTAGCGGAAAATGATTATATATTTTTTTTTTCTTACAAAGTCTCATATTCCACTAACTTGCTACAAAAAATAAAAGTCTAGGAACTCGCCATGCCCCTCACAGAATACCTTGGGGTGTCTTCTTTCCAAAATGGGGTCACTTGTGGGGTAGTTATACTGCCCTGGCATTCTAGGGGCCCAAATGTGTGAGAAGTACTTTGCAATCAAAATGTGTAAAAAATGGCCTGCGAAATCCGAAAGATGCACTTTGGAATATGTGCCCCTTTGCCCACCTTGGCTGCAAAAAAGTGTCACACATCTGGTATCGCCGTACTCAGGAGAAGTTGGGGAATGTGTTTTGGGGTGTCATTTTACATATAACCATGCTGGGTGAGAGAAATATCTTGGCAAAAGACAACTTTTCCAATTTCTATATACAAAGTTGGCATTTGACCAAGATATTTTTCTCACCCAGCATGGGTATATATAAAATGACACCGCAAAACACATTCCCCAACTTCTCCTGAGTACGGCGATACCAGATGTATGACACTTTTTTGCAGCCAAGGTGGGCAAAGGGGCACATATTCCAAAGTGCACCTTTCGGATTTCGCAGGCCATTTTTTACACATTTTGATTGTAAAGTACTTCTCACACATATGGGCCCCTAAATTGCCAGGGCAGTATAACTACGCCACAAGTGACCCCATTTTGGAAAGAAGACACCCCAAGGTATTCCGTGAGGGGCACGGCGAGTTCCTAGAAATTTTTATTTTTTGTCACAAGTTAGCGGAAAATGATGATTTTTTTTTCTTTTTTACTTACAAAGTCTCATATTCCACTAACTTGCGACAAAAAATAAAAAATTCTAGGAACTCGCCATGCCCCTCACGGAATACCTTGGGGTGTCTTCTTTCCAAAATGGGGTCACTTGTGGGGTAGTTATACTGCCCTGGCAATTTAGGGGCCCATATGTGTGGTAAGTAGTTTGAAATCAAAATGTGTAAAAAATGGCCGGTGAAATCCTAAAGGTGCTCTTTGGAATGTGCGCCCCTTTGCCCACCTAGGCGGCAAAAAAGTGTCATACATGTGGTATCGCCGTACTCAGGAGAAGTTGGGGAATGTGTTTTGGGGTGTCATTTTACATATACCCATGCTGGGTGAGAGAAATATCTTGGCAAAAGACAACTTTTCCCATTTTTTTTATACAAAGTTGGCATTTGACCAAGATATTTCTCTCACCCAGCATGGGTATATGTAAAATGACACCCCAAAACACATTCCCCAACTTCTCCTGAGTATGGCGATACCACATGTGTGACACTTTTTTGCAGCCTAGATGCGCAAAGGGGCCCAAATTCCTTTTAGGAGGGCATTTTTAGACATTTGGATCCCAGACTTCTTCTCACGCTTTTGGGCCCCTAAAAGGCCAGGGCAGTATAAATACCCCACATGTGACCCCATTTTGGAAAGAAGACACCCCAAGGTATTCAATGAGGGGCATGGCGAGTTCATAGAAATTTTTTTTTTGGGCACAAGTTAGCGGAAATTGATTTTCTTTTAGTTTTTTCACACAAAGTCTCCCGTTCCGCTAACTTGGGACAAAAATGTAAATCTTTCATGGACTCAATATGCCCCTCACGGAATACCTTGGGGTGTCTTCTTTCCGAAATGGGGTCACATATTTATACTGCCCTGGCATTTTAGAAGCCCTAAAGCGTGAGAAGAAGTCTGGAATATAAATGTCTAAAAAATGTTACGCATTTGGATTCCGTGAGGGGTATGGTGAGTTAATGTGAGATTTTATTTTTTGACACAAGTTAGTGGAATATGAGACTTTGTAAGAAAAAAAAAAAAAAAAAAAATTCCGCTACCTTGGGCCAAAAAAATGTCTGAATGGAGCCTTACAGGGGGGGTGATCAATGACAGGGGGGTGATCACCCACATAGACTCCCTGATCACCCCCCTGTCATTGATCACCCCCCTATAAGGCTCCATTCAGACGTCCGTATGATTTTTACGGATCCACTGATACATGGATCGGATCCGCAAAACACATACGGACGTCTGAATGGAGCCTTACAGGGGGGTGATCAATGACAGAGGGGTGATCACCCATATAGACTCCCTGATCACCCCCGTCATTGATCACCCCCCTGTAAGGCTCTATTCAGACGTCCGTATAATTTTTACGGATCCACTGATACATGGATCGGATCCGCAAAACACATACGAACGTCTGAATGGAGCCTTACAGGGGGGTGATCAATGACAGGGGGGTGATCAATGACAGGGAAGTGATCAGGAAGTCTATATGCGTGATCACCCCCTTGTCATTGATCACCCCCCTGTAAGGCTCCATTCAGACGTCCGTATGCGTTTTGCGGATCCGATCCATGTATCAGTGGATCCGTAAAAATCATACGGACGTCTGAATGGAGCCTTACAGGGGGTGATCAATGACAGGGGGGTGATCAATCACAGGGAAGTGATCAGGAAGTCTATATGCATGATCACCCCCTTGTCATTGATCACCCCCCTGTAAGGCTCCAATCAGACGTCCGTATGCGTTTTGCGGATCCGATCCATGTATCAGTGGATCCGTAAAAATCATACGGACGTCTGAATGGAGCCTTACAGGGGGGTGATCAATGACAGGGGGGTGATTAGGGAGTCTATATGGGGTGATCAGTGGTTCATAAAGGGTTAATAAGTGACAGGGGGGGGTGTAGTGTAGTGTGGTGTTTGGTGCTACTTTACACAGCTACCTGTGTCCTCTGGTGGTCGATCCTAACAAAAGGGACCACCAGAGGACCAGGTAGCAGGTATATTAGACGCTGTTATCAAAACAGCGTCTAATATACCTGTTAGGGGTTAAAAAAAATCACATCTCCAGCCTGCCAGCTAGCGATCGCCGCTGGCAGGCTGGAGATCCACTCGCTTACCTTCCGTTCCTGTGAGCGCGCGCGCCTGTGTGCGCGCGTTCACAGGAAATCTCGGCTATCGCGAGACGACGCACGGATGCGTCCAGGAGGAGTAAAGCAACTACCTCCCGGACGCATCCGTGCGTACAGTGGTCGGGAGGTGGTTAAAAATTGTTTTCATATGGCTCCAGTCTTGGTTCAGCCCGATACCGAGGAACCTTTTGTGGTGGAGGTTGATGCCTCAGAGGATGGTGTGGGGGCCATCCTTTCTCAGGGGTCTTCTAACCTCACTAATTTAAGGCCATGTGCCTTCTTCTCTCGTAAGTTCTCTCCTTCGGAGAGAAATTGCGATATTGGAAACCGCAATTTACTGGCCATAAAATGGGCATTTGAGGAATGGAGGCATTTTATAGTAGGGGGCTAGACACCGTATAACTGTCCTCACCGATCATAAGAGTGTTTCTTGAGACGGCCAAACGCCTTAATCCTAGACAAGCCAGATGGGCACTGTATTTTACTTGTTTTAATTTTTCTGTTACTTTCAGACCAGGAAGTAAAAATATTAAGGCAGATTTCTTATCCCGCAGCTTTAATGCCGTCCAACCTCCTGACATCCCCCCCCCCCCCCCCCGGAACCCATCCCGGAACCCATCTTGCCGGCAAGCATCTTTGTGGCAGCAGTTTCTGGGGATCTTTCCTCTGAGATTCAACGGGCTCAGCAACCTGCGATAAGGTGTGGTTGTCGACTAAGAATCTTGCTTTGAAACAGTGTTCTAGGAAATTCTCTCCGCGTTTCATTGGACCATACAATATTATTGAGGTTGTTAACCCAGTGTCCTTTAGACTTAAGCTACCCGACTCCTTTTGTATACATGATATGTTTTATAAGTCGTTGCTTAAGAGATATGTGTCACCAGTAGGGATGAGCGAACTCGAACTGTATAGTTCGGGTTCGTACCGAATTTTGGGGTGTCCGTGACACGGACCCGAACCCGGACATTTTCGTAAAAGTCCGGGTTCGGGTTCGGTGTTCGTCACTTTCTTGGCGCTTTTGTGACGCTTTCTTGGCGCTTTTTGAAAGGCTGCAAAGCAGCCAATCAACAAGCGTCATACTACTTGCCCCAAGAGGCCGTCACAGCCATGCCTACTATTGGCATGGCTGTGATTGGCCAGAGCACCATGTGACCCAGCCTCTATTTAAGCTGGAGTCACATAGCGCCGCCCGTCACTCTGCTCTGATTAGCGTAGGGAGAGGTTGCGGATGCGACAGTAGGGCGAGATTAGGCAGATTAACTCCTCCAAAGGACTTCACTTGATTAATCGATCGATCTGCAGCTGTGCATCATTGAGCTGCTGAAATTCAAATGCTCACTCACTGTTTTTAGGCTGCCCAGACTGTTTGTCAGTCACTTTTTTCTGGGGTGATCGGCGGCCATTTTGTGTCTTGTGCGGTGCTGCGACCAAGTGCATCCAAGCTGCGACCAAGTGAATTTAACCCTCAATGGTGTGGTTGTTTTTTGGCTAAAGCCTACATCAGGGTGAAGCTGTCACACCAAGTGCATTTAACCAGCAATAGTCTGTTCATTTTTTGGCCATATACTAAATCAGGGGCAAGCTGCGCCTGTCACCAAGTGCATTTAACCCTCAATGGTGTGGTTGTTTTTTGGCTAAAGCCTACATCAGGGTGAAGCTGTCACACCAAGTGCATTTAACCAGCAATAGTCTGTTTATTTTTTGGCCATATACTACATCAGGGGCAAGCTGCGCCCGTCACCAAGTGCATTTAACCCTCAGTAGTGTGGTTCGTCAAGCTGTGACACCAAGTGCATTTAACCAGCAATAGTCTGTTCATTTTTTGGCCATATACTACATCAGGGGCAAGCTGCGCCCGTCACCAAGTGCATTTAACCCTCAGTAGTGTGGTTGGTCAAGCTATCACACCAAGTGCATTTAACCAGCAATAGTCTGTTCATTTTTTGGCCATATACTAAATCAGGGGCAAGCTGCGCCCGTCACCAAGTGCATTTAACCAGCAATAGTCTGTTCATTTTTTGGCCATATACTACATCAGGGGCAAGCTGCGCCCGTCACCAAGTGCATTTAACCCTCAGTAGTGTGGTTGGTCAAGCTATCACACCAAGTGCATTTAACCAGCAATAGTCTGTTCATTTTTTGGCCATATACTAAATCAGGGGCAAGCTGCGCCCGTCACCAAGTGCATTTAACCAGCAATAGTCTGTTCATTTTTTGGCCATATACTACATCAGGGGCAAGCTGCGCCCGTCACCAAGTGCATTTAACCCTCAGTAGTGTGGTTGGTCAAGCTATCACACCAAGTGCATTTAACCAGCAATAGTCTGTTCATTTTTTGGCCATATACTACATCAGGGGCAAGCTGCGCCCGTCACCAAGTGCATTTAACCCTCAGTAGTGTGGTTCGTCAAGCTGTGACACCAAGTGCATTTAACCAGCAATAGTCTGTTCATTTTTTGGCCATATACTACATCAGGGGCAAGCTGCGCCCGTCACCAAGTGCATTTAACCAGCAATAGTGTGGTTATTTTTTGGCCATATCCCAGTCTAATTCTGTCACTAAATCCATACCGGTCACCCAGCGCCTAAATACTAGGCCTCAAATTTATATCCCGCTAAATCTCTCGTTACCGCTGTCCTGTTGTGGCTGGGAAAGTTATTTAGTGTCCGTCAAAGCACATTTTTTGTTCTGGGTTGAAGTACAATTCCCAATTTAGCAATTTCATAATTTAGTGGTTCCTGCTATATCAGAGCTATTTGAAATCTATCCCTAAAAGGGTATATAATATTCAAGGTGCACATAGGGTCATTCAGAATAACTTCACACACACGCTACTGTGCATTTCCAAGTCTAATTCTGTCGCTAAATCCATACCGGTCACCCAGCGCCTAAATACTAGGCCTAAAATTTATATCCCGCTAAATCTCTCGTTACCGCTGTCCTGTTGTGGCTGGGAAAGTTATTTAGTGTCCGTCAAAGCACATTTTTTGTTCTGGGTTGAAATACAATTCCCAATTTAGCAATTTCATAATTTAGTGGTTTCTGCTATATCAGAGCTATTTGAAATCTATCCCTAAAAGGGTATATAATATTCAAGGTGCACATAGGGTCATTCAGAATAACTTCACACACACGCTACTGTGCATTTCCAAGTCTAATTCTGTCACTAAATCCATACCGGTCACCCAGCGCCTAAATACTAGGCCTCAAATTTATATCCCGCTAAATCTCTCGTTACCGCTGTCCTGTTGTGGCTGGGAAAGTTATTTAGTGTCTGTCAAAGCACATTTTTTGTTCTGGGTTGAAATACAATTCCCAATTTAGCAATTTCATAATTTAGTGGTTTCTGCTATATCAGAGCTATTTGAAATCTATCCCTAAAAGGGTATATAATATTCAAGGTGCACATAGGGTCATTCAGAATAACTTCACACACACGCTACTGTGCATTTCCAAGTCTAATTCTGTCACTAAATCCATACCGGTCACCCAGCGCCTAAATACTAGGCCTCAAATTTATATCCCGCTAAATCTCTCGTTACCGCTGTCCTGTTGTGGCTGGGAAAGTTATTTAGTGTCCGTCAAAGCACATTTTTTGTTCTGGGTTGAAATACAATTCCCAATTTAGCAATTTCATAATTTAGTGGTTTCTGCTATATCAGAGCTATTTGAAATCTATCCCTAAAAGGGTATATAATATTCAAGGTGCACATAGGGTCATTCAGAATAACTTCACACACACGCTACTGTGCATTTCCAAGTCTAATTCTGTCACTAAATCCATACCGGTCACCCAGCGCCTAAATACTAGGCCTCAAATTTATATCCCGCTAAATCTCTCGTTACCGCTGTCCTGTTGTGGCTGGGAAAGTTATTTAGTGTCCGTCAAAGCACATTTTTTGTTCTGGGTTGAAGTACAATTCCCAATTTAGCAATTTCATAATTTAGTGGTTCCTGCTATATCAGAGCTATTTGAAATCTATCCCTAAAAGGGTATATAATATTCAAGGTGCACATAGGGTCATTCAGAATAACTTCACACACACGCTACTGTGCATTTCCAAGTCTAATTCTGTCACTAAATCCATACCGGTCACCCAGCGCCTAAATACTAGGCCTCAAATTTATATCCCGCTAAATCTCTCGTTACCGCTGTCCTGTTGTGGCTGGGAAAGTTATTTAGTGTCCGTCAAAGCACATTTTTTGTTCTGGGTTGAGATACAATTCCCAATTTAGCAATTTCATAATTTAGTGGTTTCTGCTATATCAGAGCTATTTGAAATCTATCCCTAAAAGGGTATATAATATTCAAGGTGCACATAGGGTCATTCAGAATAACTTCACACACACGCTACTGTGCATTTCCAAGTCTAATTCTGTCACTAAATCCATACCGGTCACCCAGCGCCTAAATACTAGGCCTCAAATTTATATCCCGCTGAATTTGAATACAATACATTGGGCCAAATAATATTTTTGTTGTTGTGGTGAACCATAACAATGAGAAAAACATCTAGTAAGGGACGCGGACGTGGACATGGTCGTGGTGGTGTTAGTGGACCCTCTGGTGCTGGGAGAGGACGTGGCCGTTCTGCCACATCCACACGTCCTAGTGTACCAACTACCTCAGGTCCCAGTAGCCGCCAGAATTTACAGCGATATATGGTGGGGCCCAATGCCGTTCTAAGGATGGTAAGGCCTGAGCAGGTACAGGCATTAGTCAATTGGGTGGCCGACAGTGGATCCAGCACGTTCACATTATCTCCCACCCAGTCTTCTGCAGAAAGCGCACAGATGGCGCCTGAAAACCAACCCCATCAGTCTGTCACATCACCCCCATGCATACCAGGGAAACTGTCTCAGCCTCAAGTTATGCAGCAGTCTCTTATGCTGTTTGAAGACTCCGCTGGCAGGGTTTCCCAAGGGCATCCACCTAGCCCTTCCCCAGCGGTGAAAGATATAGAATGCACTGACGCACAACCACTTATGTTTCCTGATGATGAGGACATGGGAATACCACCTCAGCATGTCTCTGATGATGACGAAACACAGGTGCCAACTGCTGCGTCTTTCTGCAGTGTGCAGACTGAACAGGAGGTCAGGGATCAAGACTGGGTGGAAGACGATGCAGGGGATGATGAGGTCCTAGACCCCACATGGAATGAAGGTCGTGCCACTGACTTTCACAGTTCGGAGGAAGAGGCAGTGGTGAGACCGAGCCAACAGCGTAGCAAAAGAGGGAGCAGTGGGCAAAAGCAGAACACCCGCCGCCAAGGAGTCCGCCTGCTACTGCCCGCCGCCATCTGGGACCGAGCACCCCAAAGGCAGCTTCAAGAAGTTCCCTGGCATGGCACTTCTTCAAACAATGTGCTGACGACAAGACCCGAGTGGTTTGCACGCTGTGCCATCAGAGCCTTAAGCGAGGCATTAACGTTCTGAACCTGAGCACAACCTGCATGACCAGGCACCTGCATGCAAAGCATGAACTGCAGTGGAGTAAACACCTTAAAACCAAGGAAGTCACTCAGGCTCCCCCTGCTAACTCTTCTGCTGCTGCCGCCTCGGCCTCTTCTGCTGCTGCTGCCTCGGCCTCTTCCTCCGCCTCTGGAGGAACGTTGGCACCTGCCGCCCAGCAAACAGGGGATGTACCACCAACACCACCACCACCACCTCCGTCACCAAGCGTCTCAACCATGTCACACGGCAGCGTTCAGCTCTCCATCTCACAAACATTTGAGAGAAAGCGTAAATTCCCACCTAGCCACCCTCGATCCCTGGCCCTGAATGCCAGCATTTCTAAACTACTGGCCTATGAAATGCTGTCATTTAGGCTGGTGGACACAGACAGCTTCAAACAGCTCATGTCGCTTGCTGTCCCACAGTATGTTGTTCCCAGCCGCCACTACTTCTCCAAGAGAGCCGTGCCTTCCCTGCACAACCAAGTATCCGATAAAATCAAGTGTGCACTGCGCAACGCCATCTGTGGCAAGGTCCACCTAACCACAGATACGTGGACCAGTAAGCACGGCCAGGGACGCTATATCTCCCTAACTGCACACTGGGTAAATGTAGTGGCAGCTGGGCCCCAGGCGGAGAGCACGTCCTTCCGCCGCCAAGGATCGCAGGGCAACATTCTTTGCCTCCTGTTGCCACCTCCTCCTTCTCGGCTTCCTCCTCCTCTTCTTCCACCTGCTCATCCAGTCAGCCACACACCTTCACCACCAACTTCAGCACAGCCCGGGGTAAACGTCAGCAGGCCATTCTGAAACTCATATGTTTGGGGGACAGGCCCCACACCGCACAGGAGTTGTGGCGGGGTATAGAACAACAGACCGACGAGTGGTGGCTGCCGGTGAGCCTCAAGCCCGGCCTGGTGGTGTGCGATAATGGGCGAAATCTCGTTGCAGCTCTGGGACTAGCCAATTTGACGCACATCCCTTGCTTGGCGCATGTGCTGAATTTGGTGGTGCAGAAGTTCATTCACAACTACCCCGACATGTCAGAGCTGCTGCATAAAGTGCGGGCCGTCTGTTCGCGCTTCCGGCGTTCACATCCTGCTGCTGCTCGCCTGTCTGCGCTACAGCGTAACTTCGGCCTTCCCGCTCACCGCCTCATATGCGACGTGCCCACCAGGTGGAACTCCACCTTGCACATGCTGGACAGACTGTGCGAGCAGCAGCAGGCCATAGTGGAGTTTCAGCTGCAGCACGCACGGGTCAGTCGCACTACAGAACAGCACCACTTCACCACCAATGACTGGGCCTCCATGCGAGACCTGTGTGCCCTGTTGCGCTGTTTCGAGTACTCCACCAACATGGCCAGTGGCGATGACGCCGTTATCAGCGTTACAATACCACTTCTATGTCTCCTTGAGAAAACACTTAGGGCGATGATGCAAGAGGAGGTGGCCCAGGAGGAGGAGGAGGAGGAGGAGGAGGAAGAGGGGTCATTTTTAGCACTTTCAGGCCAGTCTCTTCGAAGTGACTCAGAGGGAGGTTTTTGGCAACAGCAGAGGCCAGGTACAAATGTGGCCAGACAGGGCCCACTACTGGAGGACGAGGAGGACGAGGATGAGGAGGAGGTGGAGGAGGATGAGGATGAAGCATGGTCACAGCGGGGTGGCACCCAACGCAGCTCGGGTCCATCACTGGTGCGTGGCTGGTGGGAAAGGCAGGACGATGACGATACGCCTCCCACAGAGCACAGCTTGTCCTTACCCCTGGGCAGCCTGGCACACATGAGCGACTACATGCTGCAGTGCCTGCGCAACGACAGCAGAGTTGCCCACATTTTAACCTGTGCGGACTACTGGGTTGCCACCCTGCTGGATCCACGCTACAAAGACAATGTGCCCACCTTACTTCCTGCACTGGAGCGTGATAGGAAGATGCGCAAGTACAAGCGCACGTTGGTAGACGCGCTACTGAGAGCATTCCCAAATGTCACAGGGGAACAAGTGGAAGCCCAAGGCCAAGGCAGAGGAGGAGCAAGAGGTCGCCAAGGCAGCTGTGTCAATGCCAGCTCCTTTGAGGGCAGGGTTAGCATGGCAGAGATGTGGAAAACTTTTGTCAACACGCCACAGCTAACTGCACCACCACCTGATACGCAACGTGTTAGCAGGAGGCAACATTTCACTAACATGGTGGAACAGTACGTGTGCACACCCCTCCACGTACTGACTGATGGTTCGGCCCCATTCAACTTCTGGGTCTCTAAATTGTCCACGTGGCCAGAGCTAGCCTTTTATGCCTTGGAGGTGCTGGCCTGCCCGGCGGCCAGCGTTTTGTCTGAACGTGTATTCAGCACGGCAGGGGGCGTCATTACAGACAAACGCAGCCGCCTGTCTACAGCCAATGTGGACAAGCTGACGTTCATAAAAATGAACCAGGCATGGATCCCACAGGATCTGTCCGTCCCTTGTCCAGATTAGACATTAACTACCTCCCCTTAACCATATATTATTGGACTCCAGGGCACTTCCTCATTCAATCCTATTTTTATTTTCATTTTACCATTATATTGCGAGGCTACCCAAAGTTGAATAAACCTCTCCTGTGTCTGGGTGCCGGGGCCTAAATATATGCCAATGGACTGTTCCAATGTTGGGTGACGTGAAGCCTGATTCTCTGCTATGACATGCAGAATGATTCTCTGCTGACATGAAGCCAGATTGTCTGTTACGGGACCTCTCTCCTCTGCCTGTGTGCTGGGCCTAAATATATGCCAATGGACTGTTGCAGTGGTGGCTGACGTGAAGCCTCATTCTCTGCTATGACATGCAGACTAATTCTCTGCTGACATGAAGACAGATTCTCTGTTACGGGACCTCTCTCCTCTGCCTGTGTGCTGGGCCTAAATATATGCCAATGGACTGTTGCAGTGGTGGCTGACGTGAAGCCTCATTCTCTGCTATGACATGCAGACTTATTCTCTGCTGACATGAAGCCAGATTCTCTGTTACGGGACCTCCCTCCTCTGCCTGGGTGCTGGGCCTAAATATATGCCAATGGACTGTTCCAATGTTGGGTGACGTGAAGCCTGATTCTCTGCTATGACATGCAGAATGATTCTCTGCTGACATGAAGCCAGATTGTCTGTTACGGGACCTCTCTCCTCTGCCTGTGTGCTGGGCCTAAATATATGCCAATGGACTGTTGCAGTGGTGGCTGACGTGAAGCCTCATTCTCTGCTATGACATGCAGACTAATTCTCTGCTGACATGAAGCCAGATTGTCTGTTACGGGACCTCTCTCCTCTGCCTGTGTGCTGGGCCTAAATATATGCCAATGGACTGTTGCAGTGGTGGCTGACGTGAAGCCTCATTCTCTGCTATGACATGCAGACTGATTCTCTGCTGACATGAAGCCAGATTCTCTGTTACGAGACCTCCCTCCCTTGCCTGGGTGCTGGGCCTAAATATATGCCAATGGACTGTTGCAGTGGTGGCTGACGTGAAGCCTCATTCTCTGCTATGACATGCAGACTGATTCTCTGCTGACATGAAGCCAGATTCTCTGTTACGGGACCTCTCTCCTCTGCCTGAGTGTGTGCTGGGCCTAAATATATGCCAATGGACTGTTGCAGTGGTGGCTGACGTGAAGCCTCATTCTCTGCTATGACATGCAGACTAATTCTCTGCTGACATGAAGACAGATTCTCTGTTACGGGACCTCTCTCCTCTGCCTGTGTGTGTGCTGGGCCTAAATATATGCCAATGGACTGTTGCAGTGGTGGCTGACGTGAAGCCTCATTCTCTGCTATGACATGCAGACTGATTCTCTGCTGACATGAAGCCAGATTCTCTGTTACGGGACCTCCCTCCTCTGCCTGGGTGCTGGGCCTAAATATATGCCAATGGACTGTTGCAGTGGTGGCTGACGTGAAGCCTCATTCTCTGCTATGACATGCAGACTAATTCTCTGCTGACATGAAGACAGATTCTCTGTTACGGGACCTCTCTCCTCTGCCTGTGTGTGTGCTGGGCCTAAATATATGCCAATGGACTGTTGCAGTGGTGGCTGACGTGAAGCCTCATTCTCTGCTATGACATGCAGACTGATTCTCTGCTGACATGAAGCCAGATTCTCTGTTACGGGACCTCCCTCCTCTGCCTGGGTGCTGGGCCTAAATATATGCCAATGGACTGTTGCAGTGGTGGCTGACGTGAAGCCTCATTCTCTGCTATGACATGCAGACTAATTCTCTGCTGACATGAAGACAGATTCTCTGTTACGGGACCTCTCTCCTCTGCCTGTGTGTGTGCTGGGCCTAAATATATGCCAATGGACTGTTGCAGTGGTGGCTGACGTGAAGCCTCATTCTCTGCTATGACATGCAGACTAATTCTCTGCTGACATGAAGACAGATTCTCTGTTACGGGACCTCTCTCCTCTGCCTGTGTGCTGGGCCTAAATATATGCCAATGGACTGTTGCAGTGGTGGCTGACGTGAAGCCTCATTCTCTGCTATGACATGCAGACTGATTCTCTGCTGACATGAAGCCAGATTCTCTGTTACGGGACCTCCCTCCTCTGCCTGGGTGCTGGGCCTAAATATATGCCAATGGACTGTTGCAGTGGTGGCTGACGTGAAGCCTCATTCTCTGCTATGACATGCAGACTAATTCTCTGCTGACATGAAGACAGATTCTCTGTTACGGGACCTCTCTCCTCTGCCTGTGTGTGTGCTGGGCCTAAATATATGCCAATGGACTGTTGCAGTGGTGGCTGACGTGAAGCCTCATTCTCTGCTATGACATGCAGACTGATTCTCTGCTGACATGAAGCCAGATTCTCTGTTACGGGACCTCCCTCCTCTGCCTGGGTGCTGGGCCTAAATATATGCCAATGGACTGTTGCAGTGGTGGCTGACGTGAAGCCTCATTCTCTGCTATGACATGCAGACTAATTCTCTGCTGACATGAAGACAGATTCTCTGTTACGGGACCTCTCTCCTCTGCCTGTGTGTGTGCTGGGCCTAAATATATGCCAATGGACTGTTGCAGTGGTGGCTGACGTGAAGCCTCATTCTCTGCTATGACATGCAGACTAATTCTCTGCTGACATGAAGACAGATTCTCTGTTACGGGACCTCTCTCCTCTGCCTGTGTGCTGGGCCTAAATATATGCCAATGGACTGTTGCAGTGGTGGCTGACGTGAAGCCTCATTCTCTGCTATGACATGCAGACTGATTCTCTGCTGACATGAAGCCAGATTCTCTGTTACGGGACCTCCCTCCTCTGCCTGGGTGCTGGGCCTAAATATATGCCAATGGACTGTTGCAGTGGTGGCTGACGTGAAGCCTCATTCTCTGCTATGACATGCAGACTAATTCTCTGCTGACATGAAGCCAGATTCTCTGTTACGGGACCTCCCTCCTCTGCCTGGGTGCTGGGCCTAAATATATGCCAATGGACTGTTGCAGTGGTGGCTGACGTGAAGCCTCATTCTCTGCTATGACATGCAGACTAATTCTCTGCTGACATGAAGACAGATTCTCTGTTACGGGACCTCTCTCCTCTGCCTGTGTGTGCTGGGCCTAAATATATGCCAATGGACTGTTGCAGTGGTGGCTGACGTGAAGCCTCATTCTCTGCTATGACATGCAGACTGATTCTCTGCTGACATGAAGACAGATTCTCTGTTACGGGACCTCCCTCCTCTGCCTGGGTGCTGGGCCTAAATATATGCCAATGGACTGTTGCAGTGGTGGCTGACGTGAAGCCTCATTCTCTGCTATGACATGCAGACTGATTCTCTGCTGACATGAAGACAGATTCTCTGTTACGGGACCTCCCTCCTCTGCCTGGGTGCTGGGCCTAAATATATGCCAATGGACTGTTGCAGTGGTGGCTGACGTGAAGCCTCATTCTCTGCTATGACATGCAGACTAATTCTCTGCTGACATGAAGCCAGATTCTCTGTTACGGGACCTCTCTCCTCTGCCTGGGTGCTGGGCCTAAATTTATGAAAATGGACTCTTACAGTGGTGGGTGACGTGAAGCCAGATTCTCTGCTATGGGACCTCTCTCCAATTGATTTTGGTTAATTTTTATTTATTTAATTTTTATTTTAATTCATTTCCCTATCCACATTTGTTTGCAGGGGATTTACCTACATGTTGCTGCCTTTTGCAGCCCTCTAGCTCTTTCCTGGGCTGTTTTACAGCCTTTTTAGTGCCGAAAAGTTCGGGTCCCCATTGACTTCAATGGGGTTCGGGTTCGGGACGAAGTTCGGATCGGGTTCGGATCCCGAACCCGAACATTTCCGGGATGTTCGGCCGAACTTCTCGAACCCGAACATCCAGTTGTTCGCTCAACTCTAGTCACCAGTGGTTCCGGTTAAAAAAACTCCTCGACCTGTGGAGGTTGAAGGTCAGGAGGAATCAGCTCTAGAATTATTGATGTTAGAAAGGTTAGGAACTCCATTCAATACCTGGTCCACTGGAAAGGCTATGGACCTGAGGAGAGGTCTTGGGTCCCAGCTACTGAGATCCACGCCATACTGGGATATTTGTACCCAAGGGCTTGGGTCCGGTGGCCCCTCGTAAAAGGGGGATACTGTAACAGGGCGCCGAAAGCGCACTCGGTCTCCCATCAGCCGCAGACCTGCTGCTTAGCTTTGGGAGCAAGGATCTGCATTCGGCCTCGTTCCCAGGGCAGCTTTTGCTAGCTGGGAGGCTACCTGCTCCTAGGTCTGCCTTGAGCGCCGAGCTGATCACTCGGTGTTCGACTTGTTTGTCTGTCGGTCATGTGATACTGGCCACGTCACATGACCCTCAATCCCCACTATAAATACAGGCAACCTGCTGGCTACAGGTTGCCTGTGATTTTGGTCGCTTAGGCTGTGTATTATTATTGTTATTAAGCTTACCTTTGGATTTGACCCTTGATCTGCTTCCAGACACCTCTTCTGCCTGCACCCTGAAACTTGACGCTACCTCTGGGATTTTGACCTCAGCTTGCTTTTGGATTTTGTCTTTGCCTCTTCTCTTGTACTGATGTGACCTTCCGGATTTTGACCTCGGGCCGCTCTCGGGTCTGTCTCTGTCTCCTCGCTCGTACTGATGTGACCTCCTGGACTGAACCCGGCTAGTTGACCCCCCTCGCCCTTCCATTTTGGTGGTACCTTGCTTGTTCCACCTCTCTGTCTGCTCAAGTGTTACCTCTTATTGGCTGTCCGCTTCCCTGCTGTCTCTTTCTCTCTGCTTGCACTTACTCAGGTCAGGGACTGTCGCCCAATTGCGCCCTGTCACCTAGGGTGGGTTGTGCAAGTAGGCAGGGACAGGGGACTAGGTAGCAGCTCAGGGGGTGCACCTCTGCTCTATCCTTATGCCCGTGACGCTACCCCGTGACAATTTGCCTTTTTTTGCTTTGACACTTTTAGATCTGAGTCTTTTACTTTTTATTTTATTTTCAATATTATTCTGAGATATATATATATATATATATATATATATATATATATATATACAGACGTGGACAAAATTGTTGGTACCCTTTGGTCAATGAAAGAAAAAGTCACAATGGTCACAGAAATAACTTTAATCTGACAAAAGTAATAATAAATTAAAATTCTATAAATGTTAACCAATGAAAGTCAGACATTGTTTTTCAACCATGCTTCAACAGAATTATGTAAAAAAATAAACTCATGAAACAGGCATGGACAAAAATGATGGTACCCCTAGAAAACACAGAACATAATGTGACCAAAGGGACATGTTAATTCAAGGTGTGTCCACTAATTAGCATCACAGGTGTCTACAACCTTGTAATCAGCCATTGGGCCTATATATATGGCTCCAGGTAATCACTGTGTTGTTTGGTGATATGGTGTGTACCACACTCGACATGGACCAGAGGAAGCAAAGGAAAGAGCTGTCTCAAGAGATCAGAAAGAAAATTATAGACAAGCATGTTAAAGGTAAAGGCTATAAGACCATCTCCAAGCAACTAGATGTTCCTGTGAGTACAGTTGCACATATTATTCATAAGTTTAAGATCCATGGGACTGTAGCCAACCTCCCTGGACGTGGCCGCAGGAGGAAAATTGATGACAAATCTAAGAGACGGATAATCCGAATGGTAACAAAAGAGCCTAGAAAGACTTCTAAAGAGATTCAAGGTGAACTTCATGCTCAAGGAACATCAGTGTCAGATCGCACCATCCGTCGTTGTTTGAGCCAAAGTGGACTACATGGGAGACGACCAAGGAGGACACCATTGTTGAAAACGAATCATAAAAAAGCAAGACTGGAATATGCCAAACTACATGTTGACAAGCCACAAAGCTTCTGGGAGAATGTCCTGTGGACAGATGAGACAAAAATCGAAGTTTTTGCCAAGGCACATCAGCTGTATGTTCACAGACGAAAAAATGAAGCATATCAAGAAAAGAACACTGTCCCTACTGTGAAACATGGAGGAGGCTCTGTTATGTTCTGGGGCTGCTTTGCTGCGTCTGGCACAGGGTGTCTTGAATCTGTGCAGGGTACAATGAAATCTCAAGACTATCAAGGAATTCTAGAGAGAAATGTACTAGCCAGTGTCAGAAAGCTTGGTCTCAGTCGCAGGTCATGGGTCTTGCAACAGGACAATGACCCAAAACACACCGCTAAAAACACCCAAGAATGGCTAAGAGGAAAAAATTGGACTATTCTAAAGTGGCCTTCTATGAGCCCTGACCTCAATCCTATTGAGCATCTTTGGAAGGAGCTGAAACATGCAGTCTGGAAAAGGCACCCTTCAAACCGGACACAACTGGAGCAGTTTGCTCATGAGGAGTGGGCCAAAATACCTGCTGAGAGGTGCAGATGTCTCATTGACAGTTACAGGAAGCGTTTGATTGCAGTGATTGCCTCAAAAGGTTG
Organism: Bufo gargarizans; assembly: GCF_014858855.1. Lineage (NCBI taxonomy): Eukaryota > Metazoa > Chordata > Amphibia > Anura > Bufonidae > Bufo > Bufo gargarizans. Next base: position 263,992,445 of record NC_058084.1, read on the forward strand.
CGCAACAAAATATTAAGTTAGGGGTACCATCATTTTTGTCCATGCCTGTTTCATGAGTTTATTTTTTTACATAATTCTGTTGAAGCATGGTTGAAAAACAATGTCTGACTTTCATTGGTTAACATTTATAGAATTTTAATTTATTATTACTTTTGTCAGATTAAAGTTATTTCTGTGACCATTGTGACTTTTTCTTTCATTGACCAAAGGGTACCAACAATTTTGTCCACGTCTGTATATAAACATACAGGTTTTATATCTCAGTAGCCCGAGTACATAGAATATCTGGTGGTTTAGGCTCTGTCTTTCAAGGCAGCCTGCATTATTTAGGGCTTTAAAGCATTTGTCTATCTAGCACCCTCTGCAGCCATACTCTTGTCCCTCCTGGATGTCCGTCAGTGCTACAGCACTATATAACCATAATTAAAGGAGTTACGACCAAAAAACATTTATTTCTTCAAAAACAGCACCTGGATCTCAATACTTTTGTAATTGCATAGACCTAAAAGTAGCCTTCTATGATCTCCCCCACACTTAGGCGGATTAACTCTTTCCAACCCTGTACCTGTAAACCTGTGGTGTCTCCAGCATGACATGCTGCTTAGTGTGAACTGACCGCTGATACATTTTTGGTGGTAGCATGTGGAACATCGGAGATATGTCTGCGAATTCTGACCTTTAAACATTTAGTGGTACAGCCCACATATTGGAGACAGCACAGGGAACAAGTGATACAATACACTAAAAAACTGGTGTTGCACTTAATATACTGTTTTATTTCAAACCCCGGCTGGTTTGCAATAGAAAAAGCTGACTGACCAGTCTGAATAAATCCACAGCATGTGCATATGCGATGTCCACACATGAAGCCAAGTGGACTGGGTGCTGTTCACACTAGAAAATAAACTTGGACTGACTTTCTGGGCAATGGTCGGTCCATGTCGAGCTACACATTTTATTCCTGGAGACACAATATTGTTCATCAGAGCAGAGTACTGGTAAATATTTTTTAATAATATGACAGATTTTGGGGTATTCATGTCACAAGGGTGTCAAGACCCACGCCTGACTCCGTTATACCCGGGGTCAGGAAGTCGCAGCGGTTGGCTGTGCGCTCTATGTAAGATAGGGCTGTTTCCTTATGGTAGCTTTCTGGGTTTGCTTTGCAACCCTTTTTGGCTCACTCAGGGATCCGTAGCTCCTTCTCCTCAGCTGTTCCTTGTCCAGCACTCCCAACCTCCTTATATTCCCCTCTCACACTTCTCTGGTTGCCAGATATAGAGCTTCCTGCCTGGACATCTATACTGACCCACTGGAGCTGTGTTGCTGCGTTCTCTGGTTGTTGGTCCAGAACGTTTCCCTCCGGATCCCTGTTGGACCTTTGGGCCCACCTGGGTTTATGTGTTTGTCTGTATTGTCTGTCCTCTCCCTGGTGTTTCCCTCTTATTGTCAGTGGTGCGGACTAGCAATCCCACGTTCACTATCTAGGGCTCATTTTAGGGAAAGCCAGGGTTTAGGCACGTGATCGCCGCAGGGGTGAGGAACCCGTCTAGGGACGTCAGGGCAGTCAGGTGCCAGCCGCAAGGTGAGTCAGGGGTCACCACCTTTCCCTCTCCCTTGGGCAGGGCTTTCCCTTTTCCCTCTCTGTGCGTGACGCCGGTCATTACATTATATCTGGCCCTTATTTTGTGTAGGTAAAAAAAAATTATAATTTTTTTTTTTTTACCTACTTAGAATCCAGTATGGATCCAATTGCTGCTCTGTCCAAACAATTTCATGGCCTGTCTTTGGAGGTGGCAGGATTGAAGGCGTCGGTCCTCCAGCAACAGCAGCAATTACAACTGACCGCAAGCCCAGCGGTTGCTACTGGTAACCAGGTTGTTGCGGAACCCAAGGTCTCTCTCCCTGACAGATTTTCTGGGGGAAGGGACAAGTTTTTGACATTCCGTGAGGCCTGTAAATTATATTTTAAACTGCGCCCTTACTCTGGTAATGAAGAACAGCGGGTGGGGGTTGTTATTTCTCTGCTGCAGGGGGACCCGCAGTCCTAGGCGTTCTCTCTACCCACTGATTCCCAGGCTCTTCGGTCAGTGGATGAGTTTTTCGGGGCCTTGGGTCTCATATATGGGTCTCATTTATTGTTGAAGTCGATGCGTCAGAGGTGGGAGTGGGGGCGGTGCTGTCTCAGGGTCCGTCTCCTTGCAAATGGCGTCCTTGTGCTTTCTTTTCTAAAAAAACTATCTGCAGCAGAAAAGAACTACGATATTGGCAATAGGGAACTATTAGCTATTAAACTAGCGTTTGAAGAATGGCGTCACTTTTTAGAGGGGGCAGTCCACCCCGTCACTGTGATTACGGACCACAAAAATCTTCTGTACCTCGAATCAGCTAAGCGTCTCACTCCTAGACAAGCTAGGTGGTCGCTATTTTTTACCAGGTTTAACTTTGTTATTACCTATCGTCCTGGGGCAAAAAATACCAAAGCTGATGCACTATCTCGTTGTTTCCCTGGAGGGGGTAATGTGAGTGATCTGGTACCCATTCTTCAAAGAGGAGTGGTTGTTTCTGCAGTAGCACTCTGCTCTGGAGGGGAAGGTGTTAGAGGCCCAGGGGGACGCCCCAGTCTCTTGCCCCTCAGAGAAATTGTTTGTACCGTTAAACCTGCGTTTCGAATTATTAAAGGAACATCATAATTCGGCACTTGCTGGGCACCCGGGTAGTAAAGCAACCTTGGAGCTATTGTCTCGTTGTTTTTGGTGGCCAAGGTTGCGTCAGGATGTATTGGATTTTGTGTCTTCTTGTTCTACCTGTGCGCGTGCAAAAGTTTCGCATACACGTCCTGCAGGGTCTCTATTACCACTCGTCATTCCCAATAGACCATAGACACATCTGTCAATGGATTTTATCACTGACTTACCTTTGTCTGCGGGTAAAACAGTTATTTTGGTAGTAGTGGACAGGTTTAGCAAAATGGTACACTTCATTGCGTTACCCACACTACCTAATGCTAAGACTCTTGCTCAGGTATTCATCAGTGAAATCGTGAAGCTTCACGGGGTCCCTTCCGATGTTGTTTCGGATCGAGGTACCCAGTTTATTTCTAAATTTTGGAAAGCTTTTTGTTCCCGTTTGGGGGTACACTTGTCGTTTTCCTCAGCTTTCCATGCTCAGTCGAATGGACAGGCTGAGCGTACCAACCAAAACCTTGAGACATATCTAAGATGTTTTGTGTATGAAAACCAAGAGTTGTGGTCATCATATTTACCGTTAGCTGAGTTTGCCATAAATAATCGTCGTCAGGAATCCACTGGCAAGTCACCATTTCTTGGTGCATATGGTTTTTATCCCCAATTCTGTACTTTCAAAGAGGGGGGGTTTTCTGGGGTTCCCGAAGAGGAACGGTTTTCGTCATCTCTTTCATCGGTATGGCAGAAGGTGCAAGCTAACTTAAAAAATATGGGAGGTAAATACAAATGCATGGCTGATAAGAGACGGTCGCCAGGTCCGGACCTAGGAGTGAATGACTATGTGTGGTTGTCTACTAGGAATATTAAATTGAAGGTTCCCTCTTGGAAACTGGGTCCTAGGTTCATTGGCTCCCTACAAAATTGTAGCCATCATCAACCCCGTGGCTTTTCGCCTGGAGCTACCTCAGACTTTTAAAATCCATACCGTCTTTCATAAGTCATTACTCAAGAAATATGTTCCACCTCTAGAACCATCACCGCTGCCACCCCCTCCTGTTGTTGTGGATGGTAATCTAGAGTTTCAGATATCCAAAATTGTTAATTCTCGTCGGTTCCGCCGCTCTCTTCAATATCTGGTGCATTGGAGAGGTTACGGTCCCGAGGAAAGAATGTGGGTTCCTGCGTCTGAGGTAAACGCCGATAGGCAGGGGCGTAGCTAGAAATGCATGGGCCCCATAGCAAAAATAATTTTATGGGCCCCCCCCAGTGCCATCCACAGAACCCCCTCCCCTAAATAGTGCCATCCACAGATCCCCCTCCCCTAAACAGTGCCATCCACATATCCCCCTCCCCTAAATAGTGCCATCCACAGATCTCCCTCCCCTAAATAGTGCCATCCACAGATCCCCCTCCCCTAAATAGTGCCATCCACAGATCCCCCTCCCCGACGCTCACAGGAGCACATTTATAAACTAATCAGTAACTTGAACTTTAATCATTGACATTGCTGAAAGCTGATCTCTTTACTTGGATTGGATACCTTACTCTGTCTTAGCTCTGGTAACGGTACAGCAGGCAGTGCGGGCGGGCGGCGCTCACTCACTGACGTCACGCGCCTGCGCCGCCTAGTGGGAGGAGCAGGCGCGTGACGTCAGTGAGTGAGCACCGCCCGCCCGCACAGCCTGCTGTTACCGTTACCGGAGCTAAGACAGAGTAAGGTATCCAATGCAAGTAAAGAGATCAGCATTCAGCAATGTCAATGATTAAAGTTCAAGTTACTAATTAGTTTATAAATGTGCTCCTGTGAGCGGCATGGCCCTGTATATTATAACCCCAGGCAAGCGTCCCTGTCACCATGGGAATGCCTGGGGGTTAGAATATGATCGGATCTTCCTTACTCAGTGGCCTGGCTGGAGCCTCCCCAGCCTCTGTGTCGGCCCGGCCCTGCATGCGCCCTGCTCCAGTCCAGTCCTGACTCCTCCACAGCCAGGCCCGAGCCGCGGACCGCCCGCGCTCCGCCCCGCCCACTACACTAGTGTAGTGGGCGGGTGGTCCGCGGCTCGTCAGGCCTAGCTGCCTGTGTGTAGTGTGCGTGTGTAAAAAAAATAAAGAAATAATCAACAGAAGGTGGCCCGGATGGGCCCCCAGTGGCGTAGGGCCCCATAGCCACTGCTATGGTTGCTATGGCGATCCCTACGCCACTGCCGATAGGCTAGTTCAGGCTTTTCATGCCTCTCATCCTGAGAGACCTGGTCCTGAGTGTCTGGAGGCCCCTCGTAGAGAGGGGGGTACTGTCACGAGGGTGTCAAGACCCACGCCTGACTCCGTTATACCCGGGGTCAGGAAGTCGCAGCGGTTGGCTGCGCGCTCTATGTAAGATAGGGCTGTTTCCTTATGGTAGCTTTCTGGGTTTGCTTTGCAACCCTTTTTGGCTCACTCAGGGATCCGTAGCTCCTTCTCCTCAGCTGTTCCTTGTCCAGCACTCCCAACCTCCTTACATCTATACTGACCCACTGGAGCTGTGTTGCTGCGTTCTCTGGTTGTTGGTCCAGAACGTTTCCCTCCGGATCCCTGTTGGACCTTTGGGGTCTGCTGTGGTCGCCCACCTGGGTTTATGTGTTTGTCTGTATTGTCTGTCCTCTCCCTGTTGTTTCCCTCTTAGTGTCAGTGGTGCGGACTAGCGATCCCACCGTTCACTATCTAGGGCTCATTTTAGGGAAAGCCAGGGTTTAGGCACGTGATCGCCGCAGGGGTGAGGAACCCGTCTAGGGACGTCAGGGCAGTCAGGTGCCAGCCGCAAGGTGAGTCAGGGGTCACCACCTTTCCCTCTCCCTTGGGCAGGGCTTTCCCTTTTCCCTCCCTGTGTGTGACGCCGGTCATTACAATTCAAGACTGAAGTTAGTAGCAAAAACTGAAGCAGATTGTTTTTCTCTTTTTTTCTGTATTGCTTGACTAGAGAATTTTTTTAGGAAAAAACAAATCCGCACGCAATGTAGATAAAACATATCTTTTAGCTTGATTTAAGGACTGATTTGAATATTGTCACAATTTTAGACGGTCGGCAACCACATTCAATTTTTGAAAAACCCTCATCGTCAGAACAATTGCGTCTAGCGCGTATATATTCACCCATATTTTGCAACAATGATATGATATAGCTCCCACCACACATTCTGTGTTTTTATGTATTGATATGGTTTTCTCTGTATAAGATTTTTTAAATAGAGGAGTGTTTTTGTACCTGATTGCCGGCATGTTCTCTAGTCCCATGATGCCCTAATCATAGGTGCAGCTGTGTTGCTGGCTTATATGCTGGAATCATAGGTATCCTCAGTATGTCATGAGTAAGGGCAGACATCACAACAGCCCAAAACCGGTAGACGAGGATTTTGTTTAACTGGATTTTTGATTTTTAACCGCTGAAATAAAGTACCGTTGCACCGTCTGCGTATTGAGCTGGATTACCTTTTCTTCTACTATATTCACCCCTAGGTATATTGTCAATGACATGTGGCGGATGACATGATGTAGCAAGAAGAGTGGTGTTGCTGGCGATTTCCTTACGATATGTATGTGTGGTTCACCTTGGAAGTACTGACATCACCTATGAGAAGGAGATTCAAATATGGGATTGATGGAGGCATCAAAATAAAGTGTAAATTTAAGATTGCACTTATTATTGTTGAGAAACTCTCCAAACAGCGGTATCGTCGCTTGGTCCCCTGACCATATAAATAACAAATCATTAATTTAACAACCATACCATTGGAAGGAGGCTCCCCAAGGATTATCAGAAGAAAATAAATAGTTATGCTCCCACCATGCCGTATATATGATTGCCAAGGAGGGCGAGAACTTCGCCCCCATGGATACCCCAATACACTGTAAAAAGAAGCGTTGATTTAAACAAAAAAAACATTATGTTTAAGCAAAATCAAAACCACTTCCAAAATGTAATTTTGAAAATCAGTACTAAACTCAGAATATATATTCAAAAACCATTTGAGAGAAACAATAGCCAAGTTGTGCGGAATGGTTGCATACAAAGAGGTTACATCAGCTGTGATTCAGTTTTTTATTCAGAAAATATCTATATCTATTTTCTTGCAATGGTATGGCCGTTATATTGATGATTTGTTATTTATATGGTCAGGGGGCCAAGCGACGATACCGCTGTTTGGAGAGCTTCTCAACAATAATAAATGCAATCTTAAATTTACACTTTATTTTGATGCCTTCACCATCCCATATCTGGATCTCCTTCTCATAGGCGATGTGAGTATTTTAAAGGTGACCACACAGACATTGAAACATAGAAAGATAGAATGTGTCGGCAGATAAGAACCATTTGTTCCATTTAGTCTGCCCAATATACTGAATATTATTAATAGCCCCTGGCCCTATCCTATATAAAGGATGGCCTTATGCCTATCCCATGCATGCTTAAACTCTTTCACTGTATTTGCAGCTACCACTTCTGCAGGAAGGCTATTCCATGCATCAACTACTCTCTCAGTAAAGTAATACTTCCTGATATTACTTTTAAAACTTTGCCCCTCTAATTTAAAACTATGTACTCTTGTAGCAGTTTTTCTTCTTTTAAATATTCTCTCCTCTTTTACCTTGTTTATTCCCTTTATGTATTTAAAAGTTTCTATCATATCCCCTCTGTCTCGTCTTTCTTCCAAGCTATACATGTTAAGGTCCTTTAACCTTTCATGGTAAGTTTTATCCTGCAATACATGTACTAGTAGCTCTTCTCTGAACTCTCTGCAAAGTATCAATATCCATCTGGAGATATGATTTTATATTCTGCTCTTGTTTGTTTTTTTTTTATGCCCCAGGTGCATTATCTTGCACTTACAGTCAGGTCCATAAATATTGGGACATCAACACAATTCTAACATTTTTGGATCTATACACCACCACATTGGATTTGAAATGAAACATCCAAATAAAGTGAATGGTGTAGGAATTTCAACAGTTTGCATATGTGCCTCCCACTTGTTAAGGGGCCAAAATTAATGGGACAGAATGATAATTGTAAATAAAACTTTCTCTTTTTAATACTTGGTTGCAAATGCTTTGCAGTCAATTACAGCCTGAAGTCTGGAACGCAAAGACATCACCAGACTCTGGGTTTCATCCCTGGTCATGCTTTGCCAGGCTTCTACAGTGACTGTCTTCAGTTCCTGCTTGTTCTTAGGGCATTTTCCCTTCAGTTTTGTCTTCAGCAAGTGAAATGCATGCTCAATAGGATTCAGGACAGGTGATTGACTTGGCCATTGCATAACATTCCACTTCTTTCCATAAAAAAAAAACTCTTTGGTTGCTTTTGCAGTATGCTTTGGGTCATTGTCCATCTGTACTGTGAAGCGCCATCCAATGAGTTCTGAAGCATTTGGCTGAATATGAGCAGATAATATTGCCCGAAACACTTCAGAATTCATCCTGCTGCTCTTGACAGCAGTCACATCATCAATAAATACAAGAGAACCAGTTCCATTGGCAGCCATACATGCTCACGCCATGACACTACCACCACCATGCTTCACTGATAAGGTGGTATGCTTAGGATCATGAGCAGTTCCTTTCCTTCTCCATACTCTTCTCTTTCCATCACTCTGGTACAAGTTTATCTTGGTCTCATCTGTCCATATGATATTGTTCCAGAACTGTGAAGGCTTTTTTAAATGTCGTTTGGCAAACTCTAATATGCTGTTTTGTTTACTATGTTATGAAGGTACATGTCTTCTGTGCACTAAGGGCCCGTCAGATGCAAGAGCCCCCACTGGATCCCGCTATGCTCACCCAGATCTCACCTGGCATTTTCTACAAAGCCGAGCTCTCCTGGAGGAGGAGGGACAGTCAGCGAGGTAATACACAACACACTAAACACAATGGCTGACCTATCTTTTGCGTCATACAATGTCAAAGGCTTTAATTCTCCCTCAAAGCGGAGTCAGGTTTTCTCATTGTTACGCAAACTGGGAGCCACTGTTCTTCTCCTCCAGGAGACGCACTTCAAATTCAATCAATACCCTAATCTCTCATATGGCCATTATTCACAATGGTTTCATTGTGGCTGCAACTCCTCTGCTTCTGGGGGGGGGTGAGTATCGGGTTTCAGAGGAGAGTCCCTTTTCAATATATATCACATTTACAGTATCCTGAGGGTCGATACCTAATAGTTAAGGGCAACATAGGCCCTCAGATATATACATTCATCAACTTGTATGCACCAAACACTGTCCACCATGCTTGGTTTTCCAAGGTTTTTCCTGTTATTAATTCCTTTGCAGAAGGTTTGACCATAGCAGGAGGGGATCTTAATGCTACACTAAACCCTCAACTAGACTCCTCAACTTCAAAATCGTCCCTTTCTCGTAAAACCCTACGGTACATTAGAGAAGGTTTTTGGAACCTCCACCTCATAGACGTCTGGCGTACCCTGCATCCCACTACTGCAGATTATACGCCTGGACTACATGTTTGTATCTAAAGAGCACCTTCAATACTGTCATAACCCTCAAATAGGATCTATACACCTTTCTGACCATGCCCCTGTTTCCTTGTCACTCTCCGCCTTGGCCCCCAAACAGTACAAATTTAAATGGCGTCTCAATGAATCCCTATTAGGGAATCAGTACACTAGAGACAAGATTGCTGAACTCCTTGAGGAATACTTTACCTTGAATAAAAGTCCCGATATCTCGGCCCTATCCTTATGGGATGCCCATAAACCTTTCATCAGGGGACATTTCATAAGCATGGGAGCTCATCAAAAAAAGGAGAGAACCAAAAAATTAGACCTTCTTTGCCAGAAAATACAGTCCTTAGAATCCTCACACAAACGTACATTCTCAGCATTACAACTCCAGGAGTTGTCTGGGTATAGAGCTGAACTGAAATCCATGATACAGCAGTCCACAGCTAAGCTTTTCTTAAACTCGCAGCACAAGTTCTTTGCCCATGGTGACAAAACATCCAAATTCATGATGAGCAGAATAAAAAATAGGAGAGCAGCAAATTACATCCACCAATTATCATCCCCCCAGGGCTCCCCCTTATATTCCTCTAAAGAAATAGGTGCTCAATTTAGAGAGTTTTACGAAGCTCCATACAATTTGCCCCTAACACTTTCCCCTGAAACTCATACATCAATTCTATCATCCTTCCTAGATTCAATCCCAATTCCGACTATCCCTGAAGACCAGAAACAGAAACTGGCCTCCCCGTTCACTCTTGAAGAACTCAAAACTGCCCTAAAACAGACACCCTCTGGCAAAAGTCCAGGCCCTGATGGTATAATTCGTGACTAAGCATTGGTGTTAATATATCTGTAAGCTTGATTTACTGAAAATGTCAACTCATGTACCTGTGACCTTCTTCCCCTCTTGTCACGACCCTTGGTCATGGTCGTGACTCCTTGGGAGCCGCATGCAGTTACCCGCGGTTTTGGTGTTGTGTCAACCGCAGCTGGGGGCACTTAGTGGTTTGCCTCAGGTGCGGTTGCCCCGGATAACAGGCATGCGTGCGGTTGCCCTTGGCAACGTGTTTTATGTGCACTCCCTTTGTGTGTTTGTTGTGCACGAGGTTGTGTTGGTTGTATGCACTTAGACACCTCCCTTCACCTGCGGTTGTCCGCGGCATCGTCTGGTGTTGTTTGCATGTAGTGGAAGTGTCTCGGCATGTTGGCTGTTCTTTAGGACACGGTTGCCGTGCATGCCGTTGCCGGCGGTAACGGGTGAGTGAGTTTGTGTGCTTTCCCCTTTATGTGTGTTTTCCCTTCTGTGTGCTGGAAGGGTTAACTTCCTTCCCAGTGTGTGTGATGTCACTGGGTGTGGTTGACCGTTGGGTGTGGCCTTTTGGCCTATATAGCCTGAGTCTCTTGCAGGCTTCAGTAGGTTGCTTCAGCCCTGCTAGCTGGAGCAGCCTCCTGTGTATTTTACCATCTACCAGTGGGGGCCTCCCTTCTGGTCATAAATCTCTGTTACACGGTGTTATCTAGGTGTGTGTGGGGTTTCTGTATCATTGCAGCTTATGGTCCGGGTCCCTGTGTGATGTCTGTGTGTGCTGTCATTGTTGGTGTCCTGAACAAACAGCAACTGCACATGGGTTCCTGGTTGTGTTTTTCTGTGGCAGGTGAGTGTTGTGTTGATTGCGTTTGCCTGTCACTGCCATAAGGTGTTTTCTGTTTCCCCTTGTTGCTTGGCCATTGAGACTCCTGCTCCTCCGTGCCAAGGAGGAGTAGGTCGTCTCACCCAGCTCCTAGGTCAGGGATCTGCGGAGGGTCAGCAGGGATCCGAGGTTCCTGAGTATGGGCCCTCCTACCATCAAGGTCGGCCCATGCAGGTAGGAGACAGGGTCAGAGTTAGGGACGCAACAGGAGGTGACCTGCTCCCTAATTCTGTGTTGTTTGGCCAAGTGGTAACCCTACCATCTCCTGGCACCGCACGGCTGGGGGTTTCCCCCACCTCCAGCCGTGACAGTATGACCAGAAGGGAAACTCACATAAAGGGGAAAGCACACAAACTCACTCACCCGTTACCGCCGGCAACGGCATGCACGGCAACCGTGTCCTAAAGAACAGCCAACAGGCCGAGACACTTCCACTACATGCAAACAACACCAGACGATGCCGCGGACAACCGCAGGTGAAGGGAGGTGTCCAAGTGCATACAACCAACACAACCTCGTGCACAACAAACACACAAAGGGAGTGCACATAAAACACGTTGTCAAGGGCAACCGCACGCATGCCTGTTATCCGCGGCAACCGCACCTGAGGCAAACCACTAAGTGCCCCCAGCTGCGGTTGACACAACACCAAAACCGCGGGTAACTGCATGCGGCTCCCAAGGAGTCACGACCATGACCAAGGGTCGTGACACCTCTACTATATCTGATGTGAACCCTATGTAATGGCTTATATATGCAAGTGTTGCACACCTTGCAAGGTGTGTTTACACATATTAATGTACCTTGTTACGTTATAAAAATAAAAAATGTTAATAAAAAAAATAAAATAAAAGATATTAAACAATATGGGTCCAAGAACAGATCCCTGAGATACCACAGTGGTAACAAGACCATGGTCTGAATATACTCCATTGACTACAACCCTCTGTTGTCTGTCCCTCAGCCACTGCCTAATCCATTTAACAATATGGGAGTCCAAGCTCAAAGACTGCATAGGCTGATAAGCTTTTTATGTGGGACAGTATTAAAAGCCTTACTAAAGTCTAGATAAGCGATGTCTACTGCACCTCCACCATCTATTATTTTAGTCACTCAATCAAAAAAAATCAATAAGATTAATTTGACATGATCTCCCTGAAGTAAACCCATGCTGTTTTTCATCTTTCAATCCATGGGATTTTAGATGTTCCACAATCCTCTCCTTAAGTATGGTTTCCATTAATTTCCCCACTATTGATGTCAAGCTTACTGGCCTATAGTTACCCGACTCCTCCTGATGTCACAATATACTTAGGGGTGAATATATACACGCTAGATGCAATTGTTCTGACGATGCGGCTTTTTCAAAAAAGCTGAATGTGGTTGCCAACCATCTAACATTACGACAATATTCAAATCAGTCCTTGAATCAAGCTAAAAGATATGTTTTATCTACATTGCGTGTGGATTTGTTTTTTTACTAAAACACGCTCTATAAAGCAATACAGAAAAATAGAGAAAAACAATCTGCTTCAGTTTATGCTTCTAACTTCAGTCTTGAATACCCAAAAATATGTCATATTATTAAAATATATTTACCAGTACTCTGCTCTGATGAACAGTGGACAGATATTGTGTCTTTAGAAATAAAATGTGTAGCTCGACGGGCACCAACCATTGCCCGTCAGTCCAAGTTTATTTTCTAGTGTGAACAGCACCCAGTCCACTTGGCTTTGTTATAAGGGCAATTATGTGTGGATACCGCATATGCACATGCTGTGGATTTATTCAGATTGGTCATTCAGTTTTTTCTATTGCAAACCAGCAGGGGTTTGAAATAAAAAAGTATATTAAGTGCAACACCAGTTTTATGGTGTATTGTATCACTTGTTCCCTGTGCTGTCTCCAATATGTGGGCTGTACCACTAATTGTTTAAAGGTCAGAATTCGGAGACATATCTCCGATGTTCCACATGCTACCACCAAAAATGTATCAGCGGTCAGTACACACTATGCAGCATGTCATGCTGGAGACACCACAGGTTTACATGTACAGGGAATCCTTTTGAATTTTCCATATGGATTCTTGCGTTCCAAAAGGTCTTAATCGCAAACATGATCTTATATTACATTATTGATTCTTATTCTGTCTCTGTATATTTTTTTAAAAGCACAAATGTACAGTATGTTTTATTTTTTTTAATTTTTTTTATTTGTATGCTATATCACTTAGAAGCAGCCTTTGAGGTGGAGTCTATGTTAATTTTTCACACCTGTTTTTGATGATATCTTTATTTATGTCAGGTGAATACTTCTGTTTTTTGTCATGAGTAAGGGTCCACATTTTTGTGATCCGCAGTGCGTAGACATGTACAGTTGTGTTCAAAATTATTCAACCCCCACTGAAATTGAGTGTTTTGGCCAGTTTGACATTGATTTTGATCATTTCAGTCATCTTGTTTACAATTAAATCAAAGAGGCACTTGTAAGTCAGACAAATATCACATAACATTTATAATGAAATAACCACAAATGTCTTTTCTGTGCTCACATCATTATCAGTTTTATTCAACCCCCAAGTGACATTCAATCTTAGTACTTAGTACAACATCCTTTTCCAGTTATAACAGCTTTTAAACCTTATGCATAGCTTGACACAAGTGTCTTGCAGCGATCTACGGGTATCTTCGTCCATTCTTCATGGGCAAAAGCCTCCAGTTCAGTCACATTCTTAGGCTTGCGCGCTGCAACTGCTTTCTTTAAGTCCCACCAGAGGTTCTCAATCAGATTTAAGTCTGGTGACTGCGATGGCCACTTCAAAATGTTCCAGCCTTTAATCTGCAACCATGCTCTAGTGGACTTGGAGGTATGCTTGGGATCATTGTCCCGTTGAAAGGTCCAAGCCTCAGGTTTGTGACGGACTGCATCACATTTTCATCCAATATCTCCTGGTACTGAAGAGAATTCATGGTACCTTGCACACGCTGAAGCTTCCCTGTACCTGTAGAAGCAAATCAGCCCCAAAGCATGATTGACCCCCCCGCCATGCTTCACAGTAGGCAAGGTGTTCTTTTCTTCATAGGCCTTGTTCTTCCTCCTCCAAACATAGCGTTGATCCATGGGCCCAAACTGTTCTAATTTTGTTTCATCAGTCCACAGAACACTATCCCAAAACTTTTGTGGTTTGTCCACATGACTTTTGGCATACTGCAGTCGACTCTTCTTATTCTTTGGAGACAGCAAGGGGGTGCGCCTGGGAGTTCTGGCATGGAGGCCTTCATTACGCAGTGTGCGCCTTATTGTCTGAGCTGAAACTTCAGTACCCACATCTGACAAAACTTTTTTCAGTTCCTCAGCAGTCACACAGGGACTTTTCTCCACTTTGCGCTTCAGGTAGCGCACAGCAGTCCAAGTCAGCATCTTCTTTCTGCCACGACCAGGTAGCGTTTCAACAGTGCCCTTTGCCTTGAATTTGCGAATGATGCTTCCTATGGTGTCTCTTGGTATGTTTAACATTTTGCAATCTTCTTATAGCCATTGCCCTTCCTGTGAAGAGAGATCACCTCTTCTCTTGTCTTTCTGGACCATTCTCTTGACTTCACCATGTTTGTAAACACACCAGTAAATGTCTAGAAGGAGCTGAGTATCACAGTCCTTTTAAATCTGCCTAATTGGTGCTTATTATGCTTTAATGCTGCTCCTTGACATCCACAGGTGTTTTCAATACGAAATTCGATCGAAAACACTTGAATGAACCTCTGTTCTTAAGAGTGGTAGTCTTTAAGGGGTTGAATAATTGTGTCGATGAAGAAATCACAAAAAAAACATTTAATACTGTATTACAAAAACAATTGATGTCATTTTAGTTGCATTTGGTTATTTTTTTTTTTTTTATTATATTTATTTATTATTTTCTCCTTCTCATTATAACAAGACATAAATGGGGATTCACCATTGCAAAAATACATATATACACCGTCATAAATTACAAAAGTGTGTCATAACAATACCGATATACACCATCCCAAGCTGCAGAGGCATGTCATAACAATTTGTCCCCATTTTTACTTTTACCAAAGGCCTCATAAAAAAGAGAGCTTACCCCCCCCCCCCACCATCCCCGACCCCACCCTCACCTCCTCCCTCCCCTCCACCCTTTTTGGTTGTCTTGGGAGCGTCCTAGTAGCCTTTCTTTTCAGTAACCTCTTTTTCAGAAACTTGTATTTCCCCCTTTTTACTTCTTATTTGCTCACTGACTTTATCTGCCTGGCTTTCTCATAGCTTGTCACCCTTTCACATAAGTTTTTCCATTCTACCACACTTGGCGGGCTATCCACTCCCCATCCTCTAGCCAAGACAACACGTGCCAGCATCAAACCCTTTTCCCATTTCCTTTCACTTTCTCTGTCTACCCCAATTCTTCTAGTGTCTCCCAAGACTGCTATGCTGATCTCAAAAGGGGCAGATTTCCTTGTCTCTCTCTCGAGGTCCTGGAAAACTAGTGTCCAGTACCCCTGTACAGTCGGGCAGAACCAAATCAGATGGGGAAAATCGGCCCTCTCCTCTCCACACTTCCAGCATCTTGCATCTCCTATTTTATACATCTTGCTCATAACCCTTGGTGTGACATAGGTCCGGTGAAGGATAAAAAACTGCGTCAATCGAAAACTGCTGGAGATTGTACTCCTTTTAACATTTTTATATATGTTTCTCCAGTCCAAGATTAAGGGTGCCATCTCTTGTGCCCATTTCTTTTCACTATTAAATCTAATCACCCTTCCCAAACCCTTCTTTATCTTTTTATAAATCTGTGAGATTGAGACTTTACTCCCTATTCCCTGATGACAGAAATCAACAAATTCTGAGTGCTTTGTAGTGAAATATTCCTTATTCTTCGTTTTGTCAAAAGCGTGTTTCAGTCTACTATATCTAAACCATGTGAGATAATCTTTATCTAAGCTTAAGCCCATTTCCTCTGGTGTCTTCAACTTTCCTTCCACTACTATCTGGGGCACAAATCTAATTCCTTTTTTATCCCAGAACAAATAATCCTCAAACTTCAAAAATTCTTTTAAGTTAATATTTCCCCAAATGGGTGTGAACTTTAGTGAGTGATTTATTCCTAGTAATTTTTTACTGTTAACCCAGACTAGGTGTACCATCTTACTAATTGGGCACTGCCTCCCTTTTATTTTTAACATTCCTGTTTCCAATATACTGATAATATTATATTGAAGAACTTCCAACTCCCCTTCCAGGAAGCGACGTAGTCTGTCATCCTCCATCATTAACCACTGAAGCTGGGATGCGAAATAATAGCCCCTAAAGCATGGAATGGACAGACCGCCATCCTCCTCATCTAACCATAGGTATTTTTGTTTCAGCCTAACCCTTTTTCTCCCCCAAATGAGATCGTTTATCGCTCCTTCTAATGCATTAAAGAAGTGGTCCCCTATCCAAATTGGGCACGAGGAAATAACATACAAAATCTGTGGTAATAAAACCATCTTTATTATTGCTATTCGGTCCGCTTGTCGGATCAACAGTTTTTGCCAAGCACTTGTTTTTTCCCTAACCCTTTTTAGTAAAGGGTCAATATTGAGTTCTAAATACTCCTGTATCCTCGAACTAACTTTTATCCCCAGATATTCAAACGATTCCGTGAGTTTCAGAATTTTAATGTTAATTTCCTCCGGCCCAATTTCCTGACCAATTGGGAGCAGTACCGATTTTGTCCAATTCACCTTGAGACCAGAGACAAGGCAAAACTGGTTAACTACCTCCATCAGATGCTGTATCATTGGTACTCCTCCCTCCACAAATATCATCCGCATAGAGGCATATCTTATCCAGTGCACCATTTCCCCCAAATCCCCTTATTTTTTCATCTGCTCGGACCTTGCAAGCTAGTGGTTCTACAAATATAGCGAACAGCAATGGGGAGAGTGGGCACCCCTGATGGGTTCCCCTCTGCAAAGGTATTGACTCTGATATTACTCCATTAATCCTAACCCTAACTTTCGAGTTTTTATATAAAAGCTGTGTCCATTTAATAAATTTCTCCCCCAAATTAAACTCATACATAGTCTTCCAGAGGTATGCCCACTCCACCCTGTCAAACGCTTTCTCAGCGTCAAGAGACAGGATGGAATGGGCACCCTCACCAACCATCTGCATATTCAATAGTGTCCGTCTAATATTCGTCTGCGCCTGACGTTTAGGTACAAACCCGGTTTGGTCCGGGTGTATTAGCTTCTCAATAACTTTTCTTAGGCGATTTGCAAGTAATTTAGCACAGATTTTAAAATCGGTGTTGAGGAGCGAGATGGGGCGATACGAGTCCACCTTTCTCTCATCCTTCCCCTTTTTGCCTATCAAAGTTATTACAGCCTCGGAGAGGGAGGGTGGGAGTTCACCTCTATCCATTGATTCATTTAAGACCTGTACTAACACTGGAAAGATGACATCTCCGTACCTTCTATATATCTCAAAGGGTAGGCCATCCAGCCCAGGACTGGTGTTCCCCTGAACGGTTTTCAGTGTCTCTCGTAGTTCCTCAACTTCAATGGGGCCATTCAGCCAGTCCCTCTCCTCATCCGAGAGTCTGGGAATCGGTACTCCCTCCATGAAGATTCTAATTTCTTCAGGCCCCCCCCCCCCTCCGAGGAGTATAGGGCCCCATAATATTCCATAAATTCGCGCTCTATCTCCCCTTGGCTGGATACCATCCCCCCAGCTCTCCCCTCAAGACCGTCAATCCTATTACCCCCCCTTTGATTCTGTATAAGTGTGGACAACAATTTTCCCGATTTCCCAGATTCCCTGAAGTATCGTTCCCCCTCAAAAAACACTTTTTGTTGTGCCTTGTCGCTCAGATAACTCCGCAATGTACTTTTAGCCTGATCCAGCTGGCTTATCAATTCAGGGATTTTCTTAGTCATAAGCTCTACTTCTATTTCTTTTATCCTATCTATCAGCTTTCTCTCCTGTTCTGCAAATCCCCTTTTCAGGCCCTTAATTTTACTTATCAAAATGCCGCGTAGAAATGCCTTAAAGGCGTCCCAGACATACACTGAGCCTGCTGAGCCCAAATTATATTTCCAGAACTCCTCTATATTCACCCTTATTTCATCTTCCTCCTTAATTAAATTCAACCAATGAGGATTCAGGCGAAACTCACGAGTTGTTCGTCTTGGGTTTGTTTTAAACCGCAGGCAAAGAGGGGAGTGATCTGATATACTATTCACTTCATACTTCATGCTGGCTATTTTGTGTACTAAGTCTGAGCTGACCAATGCCAAGTCTATCCTGGACATAATTTTATTTCCCCGACTGAAACAGGAAAACCCTGGCTTGTCATCGTAGAGGTGTCTCCAGACATCTATTAAGGATAGTTCCTGCGATATTTTCCACAACACTGATTGTCGCCCTGTCATCTGTTTGACCTTTGGGATCAAAGAGTATCTGTCTAGCTCATCGTTCATAACGTTATTCAAATCCCCCATAATTACTATGGGGCATTTACCTCTTGAATCTGCATACTCCACTAATCTATGGATAACCGTTAAGGAAAAGGGAGGAGGTATATATACAAAGGCCAGGATACATACAAAACCATTCCACTGACAATGAAGGAATACATATCTACCCCTGTCTAGGGATGAGCGAACTCGAACTGTATAGTTCGGGTTCGTACCGAATTTTGGGGTGTCCGTGACACGGACCCGAACCCGGACATTTTCGTAAAAGTCCGGGTTCGGGTTCGGTGTTCGTCGCTTTCTTCGCGCTTTTGTGACGCTTTCTTGGCGCTTTTTGAAAGGCTGCAAAGCAGCCAATCAACAAGCGTCATACTACTTGCCCCAAGAGGCCATCACAGCCATGCCTACTATTGGCATGGCTGTGATTGGCCAGAGCACCATGTGACCCAGCCTCTATTTAAGCTGGAGTCACATAGCGCCGCCCGTCACTCTGCTCTGATTAGCGTAGGGAGAGGTTGCGGCTGCGACAGTAGGGCGAGATTAGGCAGATTAACTCCTCCAAAGGACTTGATTAACTGATCGATCTGCAGCTGTGGATCATTGAGCTGCTGATCCTCAATTGCTCACTGTTTTTAGGCTGCACAGACCGTTTGTCAGTCACATTTTTCTGGGGTGATCGGCGGCCATTTTGTGTCTTGTGGTGCGCCAGCACAAGCTGCGACCAAGTGCATTTAACCCTCAATGGTGTGGTTGTTTTTTGGCTAAAGCCTACATCAGGGTGAAGCTGTCACACCAAGTGCATTTAACCAGCAATAGTCTGTTCATTTTTTGGCCATATACAAAATCAGGGGCAAGCTGCGCCTGTCACCAAGTGCATTTAACCCTCAATGGTGTGGTTGTTTTTTGGCTAAAGCCTACATCAGGGTGAAGCTGTCACACCAAGTGCATTTAACCAGCAATAGTCTGTTCATTTTTTGGCCATATACTAAATCAGGGGCAAGCTGCGCCTGTCACCAAGTGCATTTAACCCTCAATGGTGTGGTTGTTTTTTGGCTAAAGCCTACATCAGGGTGAAGCTGTCACACCAAGTGCATTTAACCAGCAATAGTCTGTTTATTTTTTGGCCATATCCCAGTCTAATTCTGTCACTAAATCCATACCGGTCACCCAGCGCCTAAATACTAGGCCTCAAATTTATATCCAGCTAAATCTGTCCCTAGTGCTGTAGCTGGGCGAGTTATTTAGTGTCCGTTCAAGCACATTTCTTGTTCTGGGTTGAAATACAATTCCCAATTTAGCAATTTCATAATTTAGTGGTTTCTGCTATATCAGAGCTATTTGAAATCTATCCCTAAAAGGGTATATAATATTCAAGGTGCACATTGGGTCATTCAGAATAACTTCACACACACCCGCTACTGTGTATTTCCAAGTCTAATTCTGTCACTAAACCCATACCTGTCACGCAGCGCCTAAATACTAGGCCTCAAATTTATATCCCGCTAAATCTGTCCCTAGTGCTGTAGCTGGGCGAGTTATTTAGTGTCCGTTCAAGCACATTTCTTGTTCTGGGTTGAAATACAATTCCCAATTTAGCAATTTCATAATTTAGTGGTTTCTGCTATATCAGAGCTATTTGAAATCTATCCCTAAAAGGGTATATAATATTCAAGGTGCACATTGGGTCATTCAGAATAACTTCACACACACCCGCTACTGTGTATTTCCAAGTCTAATTCTGGCACTAAACCCATACCTGTCACCCAGCGCCTAAATACTAGGCCTCAAATTTATATCCCGCTAAATCTGTCCTTAGTGCTGTAGCTGGGCGAGTTATTTAGTGTCCGTTCAAGCACATTTCTTGTTCTGGGTTGAAATACAATTCCCAATTTAGCAATTTCATAATTTAGTGGTTTCTGCTATATCAGAGCTATTTGAAATCTATCCCTAAAAGGGTATATAATATTCAAGGTGCACATTGGGTCATTCAGAATAACTTCACACACACCCGCTACTGTGTATTTCCAAGTCTAATTCTGGCACTAAACCCATACCTGTCACCCAGCGCCTAAATACTAGGCCTCAAATTTATATCCCGCTAAATCTGTCCTTAGTGCTGTAGCTGGGCGAGTTATTTAGTGTCCGTTCAAGCACATTTCTTGTTCTGGGTTGAAATACAATTCCCAATTTAGCAATTTCATAATTTAGTGGTTTCTGCTATATCAGAGCTATTTGAAATCTATCCCTAAAAGGGTATATAATATTCAAGGTGCACATTGGGTCATTCAGAATAACTTCACACACACCCGCTACTGTGTATTTCCAAGTCTAATTCTGGCACTAAACCCATACCTGTCACCCAGCGCCTAAATACTAGGCCTCAAATTTATATCCCGCTAAATCTGTCCTTAGTGCTGTAGCTGGGCGAGTTATTTAGTGTCCGTTCAAGCACATTTCTTGTTCTGGGTTGAAATACAATTCCCAATTTAGCAATTTCATAATTTAGTGGTTTCTGCTATATCAGAGCTATTTGAAATCTATCCCTAAAAGGGTATATAATATTCAAGGTGCACATTGGGTCATTCAGAATAACTTCACACACACCCGCTACTGTGTATTTCCAAGTCTAATTCTGGCACTAAACCCATACCTGTCACCCAGCGCCTAAATACTAGGCCTCAAATTTATATCCCGCTAAATCTGTCCTTAGTGCTGTAGCTGGGCGAGTTATTTAGTGTCCGTTCAAGCACATTTCTTGTTCTGGGTTGAAATACAATTCCCAATTTAGCAATTTCATAATTTAGTGGTTTCTGCTATATCAGAGCTATTTGAAATCTATCCCTAAAAGGGTATATAATATTCAAGGTGCACATTGGGTCATTCAGAATAACTTCACACACACCCGCTACTGTGTATTTCCAAGTCTAATTCTGGCACTAAACCCATACCTGTCTCCCAGCGCCTAAATACTAGGCCTCAAATTTATATCCCGCTAAATCTGTCCTTAGTGCTGTAGCTGGGCGAGTTATTTAGTGTCCGTTCAAGCACATTTCTTGTTCTGGGTTGAAATACAATTCCCAATTTAGCAATTTCATAATTTAGTGGTTTCTGCTATATCAGAGCTATTTGAAATCTATCCCTAAAAGGGTATATAATATTCAAGGTGCACATAGGGTCATTCAGAATAACTTCACACACACGCTTCTGTGCATTTCCAAGTCTAATTCTGTCACTAAATCCATACCGGTCACCCAGCGCCTAAATACTAGGCCTCAAATTTATATCCCGCTGAATTTGAATACAATACATTGGGCCAAATAATATATTTGTTGTTGTGGTGAACCATAACAATGAGAAAAACATCTAGTAAGGGACGCGGACGTGGACATGGTCGTGGTGGTGTTAGTGGACCCTCTGGTGCTGGGAGAGGACGTGGCCGTTCTGCCACATCCACACGTCCTAGTGTACCAACTACCTCAGGTCCCAGTAGCCGCCAGAATTTACAGCGATATATGGTGGGGCCCAATGCCGTTCTAAGGATGGTAAGGCCTGAGCAGGTACAGGCATTAGTCAATTGGGTGGCCGACAGTGGATCCAGCACGTTCACATTATCTCCCACCCAGTCTTCTGCATAAAGCGCACAGATGGCGCCTGAAAACCAACCCCATCAGTCTGTCACATCACCCCCATGCATACCAGGGAAACTGTCTCAGCCTCAAGTTATGCAGCAGTCTCTTATGCTGTTTGAAGACTCCGCTGGCAGGGTTTCCCAAGGGCATCCACCTAGCCCTTCCCCAGCGGTGAAAGACATAGAATGCACTGACGCACAACCACTTATGTTTCCTGATGATGAGGACATGGGAATACCACCTCAGCATGTCTCTGATGATGACGAAACACAGGTGCCAACTGCTGCGTCTTTCTGCAGTGTGCAGACTGAACAGGAGGTCAGGGATCAAGACTGGGTGGAAGACGATGCAGGGGACGATGAGGTCCTAGACCCCACATGGAATGAAGGTCGTGCCACTGACTTTCACAGTTCGGAGGAAGAGGCAGTGGTGAGACCGAGCCAACAGCGTAGCAAAAGAGGGAGCAGTGGGCAAAAGCAGAACACCCGCCGCCAAGAGACTCCGCCTGCTACTGACCGCCGCCATCTGGGACCGAGCACCCCAAAGGCAGCTTCAAGGAGTTCCCTGGCATGGCACTTCTTCAAACAATGTGCTGACGACAAGACCCGAGTGGTTTGCACGCTGTGCCATCAGAGCCTGAAGCGAGGCATTAACGTTCTGAACCTGAGCACAACCTGCATGACCAGGCACCTGCATGCAAAGCATGAACTGCAGTGGAGTAAACACCTTAAAACCAAGGAAGTCACTCAGGCTCCCCCTGCTACCTCTTCTGCTGCTGCCGCCTCGGCCTATTCTGCTGCTGCCGCCTCGGCCTCTTCCTCCGCCTCTGGAGGAACGTTGGCACCTGCCGCCCAGCAAACAGGGGATGTACCACCAACACCACCACCACCACCTCCGTCACCAAGCGTCTCAACCATGTCACACGCCAGCGTTCAGCTCTCCATCTCACAAACATTTGATAGAAAGCGTAAATTCCCACCTAGCCACCCTCGATCCCTGGCCCTGAATGCCAGCATTTCTAAACTACTGGCCTATGAAATGCTGTCATTTAGGCTGGTGGACACAGACAGCTTCAAACAGCTCATGTCGCTTGCTGTCCCACAGTATGTTGTTCCCAGCCGGCACTACTTCTCCAAGAGAGCCGTGCCTTCCCTGCACAACCAAGTATCCGATAAAATCAAGTGTGCACTGCGCAACGCCATCTGTGGCAAGGTCCACCTAACCACAGATACGTGGACCAGTAAGCACGGCCAGGGACGCTATATCTCCCTAACTGCACACTGGGTAAATGTAGTGGCAGCTGGGCCCCAGGCGGAGAGCTGTTTGGCGCACGTCCTTCCGCCGCCAAGGATCGCAGGGCAACATTCTTTGCCTCCTGTTGCCACCTCCTCCTTCTCGGCTTCCTCCTCCTCTTCTTCCACCTGCTCATCCAGTCAGCCACACACCTTCACCACCAACTTCAGCACAGCCCGGGGTAAACGTCAGCAGGCCATTCTGAAACTCATATGTTTGGGGGACAGGCCCCACACCGCACAGGAGTTGTGGCGGGGTATAGAACAACAGACCGACGAGTGGTTGCTGCCGGTGAGCCTCAAGCCCGGCCTGGTGGTGTGTGATAATGGGCGAAATCTCGTTGCAGCTCTGGGACTAGCCAATTTGACGCACAT
The DNA here is from genome assembly GCF_014858855.1 of Bufo gargarizans. Classification (NCBI taxonomy): domain Eukaryota; kingdom Metazoa; phylum Chordata; class Amphibia; order Anura; family Bufonidae; genus Bufo; species Bufo gargarizans. Next base: position 264,016,087 of record NC_058084.1, read on the forward strand.
CCCTTGCTTGGCGCATGTGCTGAATTTGGTGGTGCAGAAGTTCATTCACAACTACCCCGACATGTCAGAGCTGCTGCATAAAGTGCGGGCCGTCTGTTCGCGCTTCCGGCGTTCACATCCTGCTGCTGCTCGCCTGTCTGCGCTACAGCGTAACTTCGGCCTTCCCGCTCACCGCCTCATATGCGACGTGCCCACCAGGTGGAACTCCACCTTGCACATGCTGGACAGACTGTGCGAGCAGCAGCAGGCCATAGTGGAGTTTCAGCTGCAGCACGCACGGGTCAGTCGCACTACAGAACAGCACCACTTCACCACCAATGACTGGGCCTCCATGCGAGACCTGTGTGCCCTGTTGCGCTGTTTCGAGTACTCCACCAACATGGCCAGTGGCGATGACACCGTTATCAGCGTTACAATACCACTTCTATGTCTCCTTGAGAAAACACTTAGGGCGATGATGGAAGAGGAGGTGGCCCAGGAGGAGGAGGAGGAGGAGGAGGAAGAGGGGTCATTTTTAGCACTTTCAGGCCAGTCTCTTCGAAGTGACTCAGAGGGAGGTTTTTGGCAACAGCAGAGGCCAGGTACAAATGTGGCCAGCCAGGGCCCACTACTGGAGGACGAGGAGGACGAGGATGAGGAGGAGGTGGAGGAGGATGAGGATGAAGCATGGTCACAGCGGGGTGGCACCCAACGCAGCTCGGGTCCATCACTGGTGCGTGGCTGGGGGGAAAGGCAGGACGATGACGATACGCCTCCCACAGAGGACAGCTTGTCCTTATCCCTGGGCAGCCTGGCACACATGAGCGACTACATGCTGCAGTGCCTGCGCAACGACAGCAGAGTTGCCCACATTTTAACCTGTGCGGACTACTGGGTTGCCACCCTGCTGGATCCACGCTACAAAGACAATGTGCCCACCTTACTTCCTGCACTGGAGCGTGATAGGAAGATGCGCGAGTACAAGCGCACGTTGGTAGACGCGCTACTGAGAGCATTCCCAAATGTCACAGGGGAACAAGTGGAAGCCCAAGGCCAAGGCAGAGGAGGAGCAAGAGGTCGCCAAGGCAGCTGTGTCACGGCCAGCTCCTCTGAGGGCAGGGTTAGCATGGCAGAGATGTGGAAAACTTTTGTCAACACGCCACAGCTAACTGCACCACCACCTGATACGCAACGTGTTAGCAGGAGGCAACATTTCACTAACATGGTGGAACAGTACGTGTGCACACCCCTCCACGTACTGACTGATGGTTCGGCCCCATTCAACTTCTGGGTCTCTAAATTGTCCACGTGGCCAGAGCTAGCCTTTTATGCCTTGGAGGTGCTGGCCTGCCCGGCAGCCAGCGTTTTGTCTGAACGTGTATTCAGCACGGCAGGGGGCGTCATTACAGACAAACGCAGCCGCCTGTCTACAGCCAATGTGGACAAGCTGACGTTCATAAAAATGAACCAGGCATGGATCCCACAGGACCTGTCCGTCCCTTGTCCAGATTAGACATTAACTACCTCCCCATAACCATATATTATTGGACTCCAGGGCACTTCCTCATTCAATCCTATTTTTATTTTCATTTTACCATTATATTGCGATGCTACCCAAAGTTGAATGAACCTCTCCTCTGCCTGTGTGCTAGGCCTAAATATATGCCAATGGACTGTTGCAGTGGTGGCTGACATGAAGCCTGATTCTCTGCTATGACATGCAGACTAATTCTCTGCTGACATGAAGCCAGATTGTCTGTTACGGGACCTCTCTCCTCTGCCTGGGTGCTGGGCCTAAATTTATGACAATGGACTGTTGCAGTGGTGGCTGACGTGAAGCCTCATTCTCTGCTATGACATGCAGACTGATTCTCTGCTGACATGAAGCCAGATTGTCTGTTACGGGACCTCTCTCCTCTGCCTGTGTGCTAGGCCTAAATATATGCCAATGGACTGTTGCAGTGGTGGCTGACGTGAAGCCTGATTCTCTGCTATGACATGCAGACTGATTCTCTGCTGACATGAAGCCAGATCCTCTGTTACGGGACCTCTCTCCTCTGCCTGTGTGTGTGCTGGGCCTAAATATATGCCAATGGACTGTTGCAGTGGTGGCTGACGTGAAGCCTCATTCTCTGCTATGACATGCAGACTAATTCTCTGCTGACATGAAGACAGATTCTCTGTTACGGGACCTCCCTCCTCTGCCTGGGTGCTGGGCCTAAATATATGCCAATGGACTGTTGCAGTGGTGGGTGACGTGAAGCCTCATTCTCTGCTATGACATGCAGACTAATTCTCTGCTGACATGAAGCCAGATTGTCTGTTACGGGACCTCTCTCCTCTGCCTGTGTGTGTGCTGGGCCTAAATATATGCCAATGGACTGTTGCAGTGGTGGCTGACGTGAAGCCTCATTCTCTGCTATGACATGCAGACTAATTCTCTGCTGACATGAAGACAGATTCTCTGTTACGGGACCTCCCTCCTCTGCCTGGGTGCTGGGCCTAAATATATGCCAATGGACTGTTGCAGTGGTGGGTGACGTGAAGCCTGATTCTCTGCTATGACATGCAGACTAATTCTCTGCTGACATGAAGACAGATTCTCTGTTACGGGACCTCTCTCCTCTGCCTGTGTGTGTGCTGGGCCTAAATATATGCCAATGGACTGTTGCAGTGGTGGCTGACGTGAAGCCTCATTCTCTGCTATGACATGCAGACTAATTCTCTGCTGACATGAAGACAGATTCTCTGTTACGGGACCTCCCTCCTCTGCCTGGGTGCTGGGCCTAAATATATGCCAATGGACTGTTGCAGTGGTGGCTGACGTGAAGCCTCATTCTCTGCTATGACATGCAGACTGATTCTCTGCTGACATGAAGCCAGATCGTCTGTTACGGGACCTCTCTGCTCTGCCTGTGTGCTAGGCCTAAATATATGCCAATGGACTGTTGCAGTGGTGGGTGACGTGAAGCCTCATTCTCTGCTATGACATGCAGACTGATTCTCTGCTGTCATGAAGCCAGATTGTCTGTTACGGGACCTCTCTGCTCTGCCTGTGTGCTAGGCCTAAATATATGCCAATGGACTGTTGCAGTGGTGGGTGACGTGAAGCCTCATTCTCTGCTATGACATGCAGACTAATTCTCTGCTGACATGAAGACAGATTCTCTGTTACGGGACCTCCCTCCTCTGCCTGGGTGCTGGGCCTAAATATATGCCAATGGACTGTTGCAGTGGTGGGTGACGTGAAGCCTCATTCTCTGCTATGACATGCAGACTAATTCTCTGCTGACATGAAGCCAGATTGTCTGTTACGGGACCTCTCTCCTCTGCCTGTGTGTGTGCTGGGCCTAAATATATGCCAATGGACTGTTGCAGTGGTGGCTGACGTGAAGCCTCATTCTCTGCTATGACATGCAGACTAATTCTCTGCTGACATGAAGACAGATTCTCTGTTACGGGACCTCTCTCCTCTGCCTGTGTGTGTGCTGGGCCTAAATATATGCCAATGGACTGTTGCAGTGGTGGCTGACGTGAAGCCTCATTCTCTGCTATGACATGCAGACTAATTCTCTGCTGACATGAAGACAGATTCTCTGTTACGGGACCTCCCTCCTCTGCCTGGGTGCTGGGCCTAAATATATGCCAATGGACTGTTGCAGTGGTGGGTGACGTGAAGCCTGATTCTCTGCTATGACATGCAGACTAATTCTCTGCTGACATGAAGACAGATTCTCTGTTACGGGACCTCTCTCCTCTGCCTGTGTGTGTGCTGGGCCTAAATATATGCCAATGGACTGTTGCAGTGGTGGCTGACGTGAAGCCTCATTCTCTGCTATGACATGCAGACTAATTCTCTGCTGACATGAAGACAGATTCTCTGTTACGGGACCTCCCTCCTCTGCCTGGGTGCTGGGCCTAAATATATGCCAATGGACTGTTGCAGTGGTGGCTGACGTGAAGCCTCATTCTCTGCTATGACATGCAGACTGATTCTCTGCTGACATGAAGCCAGATCGTCTGTTACGGGACCTCTCTGCTCTGCCTGTGTGCTAGGCCTAAATATATGCCAATGGACTGTTGCAGTGGTGGGTGACGTGAAGCCTCATTCTCTGCTATGACATGCAGACTGATTCTCTGCTGTCATGAAGCCAGATTGTCTGTTACGGGACCTCTCTGCTCTGCCTGTGTGCTAGGCCTAAATATATGCCAATGGACTGTTGCAGTGGTGGGTGACGTGAAGCCTCATTCTCTGCTATGACATGCAGACTGATTCTCTGCTGTCATGAAGCCAGATTGTCTGTTACGGGACCTCTCTGCTCTGCCTGTGTGCTAGGCCTAAATATATGCCAATGGACTGTTGCAGTGGTGGGTGACGTGAAGCCTCATTCTCTGCTATGACATGCAGACTGATTCTCTGCTGACATGAAGCCAGATTGTCTGTTACGGGACCTCTCTCCTCTGCCTGTGTGCTAGGCCTAAATATATGCCAATGGACTGTTGCAGTGGTGGCTGACGTGAAGCCTCATTCTCTGCTATGACATGCAGACTAATTCTCTGCTGACATGAAGCCAGATTGTCTGTTACGGGACCTCTCTCCTCTGCCTGGGTGCTGGGCCTAAATTTATGACAATGGACTGTTGCAGTGGTGGCTGACGTGAAGCCTGATTCTCTGCTATGACATGCAGACTGATTCTCTGCTGACATGAAGCCAGATCCTCTGTTACGGGACCTCTCTCCTCTGCCTGTGTGTGTGCTGGGCCTAAATATATGCCAATGGACTGTTGCAGTGGTGGCTGACGTGAAGCCTCATTCTCTGCTATGACATGCAGACTAATTCTCTGCTGACATGAAGCCAGATTGTCTGTTACGGGACCTCTCTCCTCTGCCTGGGTGCTGGGCCTAAATTTATGACAATGGACTGTTGCAGTGGTGGCTGACGTGAAGCCTGATTCTCTGCTATGACATGCAGACTGATTCTCTGCTGACATGAAGCCAGATCCTCTGTTACGGGACCTCTCTCCTCTGCCTGTGTGTGTGCTGGGCCTAAATATATGCCAATGGACTGTTGCAGTGGTGGCTGACGTGAAGCCTCATTCTCTGCTATGACATGCAGACTGATTCTCTGCTGACATGAAGCCAGATTCTCTGTTACAGGACCTCTCTCCTCTGCCTGTGTGTGTGCTGGGCCTAAATATATGCCAATGGACTGTTGCAGTGGTGGCTGACGTGAAGCCTCATTCTCTGCTATGACATGCAGACTAATTCTCTGCTGACATGAAGACAGATTCTCTGTTACGGGACCTCCCTCCTCTGCCTGGGTGCTGGGCCTAAATATATGCCAATGGACTGTTGCAGTGGTGGCTGACGTGAAGCCTCATTCTCTGCTATGACATGCAGACTAATTCTCTGCTGACATGAAGACAGATTCTCTGTTACGGGACCTCTCTCCTCTGCCTGGGTGCCGGGGCCTAAATATCTGAGAATGGACTGTTCCAGTGGTGGGTGACGGGAAGCCAGATTCTCTGCTATGGAACCTCTCTCCAATTGATTTTGGTTAATTTTTATTTATTTAATTTTTAATTTAATTCATTTCCCTATCCACATTTGTTTGCAGGGGATTTACCTACATGTTGCTGCCTTTTGCAGCCCTCTAGCTCTTTCCTAGGCTGTTTTACAGCCTTTTTAGTGCCGAAAAGTTCGGGTCCCCATTGACTTCAATGGGGTTCGGGACGAAGTTCGGATCGGGTTCGGATCCCGAACCCGAACATTTCCGGGATGTTCGGCCGAACTTCTCGAACCCGAACATCCAGGTGTTCGCTCAACTCTACCCCTGTCGTCTATTTTCTCGTTAATTGGGCGGAAATCTACTTTGTGGTGAACGTATACACTAACTCCAGATGAGTATGTAGAGAAACATGAATGGTATTGATGCCGGGCCCATTTCTTCTTTATCAGGTTTATTTCATCCTTTGTACTATGTGTCTCCATTAGTCCTACGATAGCTGGGAGATGTTTAGAAACAGTATCAAAAACCATTACCCTTTTGACCCTGTCTCCTAGGCCCCGTACATTCCATGTCATAATGCTACTCATTCAGATCAATCGCTTACTTTTTCCTCACCTTAGACCCTATTGGACCTCCCAAGACAACCATTCCCACCCCACTCCCTCTCCCCCCCCCTCATCCCTCCCTCTCCCCCCTCCCCCCCCTGTCTGGTCGGCAGAAATCAAAAATTTCCCCCACCTCTTACACACGACCCCTTCCCTCCCCCAACCCCCGCCCCATGAGCCAATCTGGCGCCTATCATGTTCCTATTCCTTTACCGTCCAGCCACTCCGCCACCTCCTCCGGCGAGCCAAAAAACCTGACCTGATCACGATATACTATACGTAGCTTGGTCGGATACAACAGGGAATATTGTATCTGAGCATCAGCTAATCTCTTTTTCACTTCTTTGAACTCACGCCTCTTAATCTGGGTAGCTCTTGAGAAGTCAGGGTAGATCGCTATATTATTTCCATTGAACTCAATTGCCTGCAGCATTCTTTTCGTTCGCATTATTGTGTCCCTGTCTTTAGCACTTTGTATTTTAGCGAGGATAGCCCTCGGGGGAGCCCCTTTTATAGGGGGTCTCCCTGGTATTCTGTGGGCTCTTTCCACTGTAAACAGTTTAGTTAGGCCCTTATCTTTAAAGCTCTCCTGCAGCCACTGTTGAATAAACCCTGTTGTATCCTGCATTTGGTTATTTAAAAAGTCATTGTAAGATTTCATTCTGAACACAATTACAAATGTACACTAAATTCCTTAAAACCCTTTATAGCATTGGGGGTTGAATAATTTTGAACATAACTGTATGTATTGTATGTTGGCTTTTAAGGCACATATGTATTAAAGATTATCACTTTTTTTTGGGAAGCTGGATTTTTCTTCTGTTTGATTTTTTGCATTTGGCGCTTGGTTCCTGATGTCTATCCGCGCCTCACTTGGATTTTGAACAGCCGGGTGAGCACTGCAATCTGACTTTATTAAAACTTTAGTATAGCCAGTGTTCTTTAATAAGATGTATCTGTATACCTGCTGTTCTTTTCCTTATTTCTCTGTCCACCCTCAATAATGTTGCTGAGGTGAACACACATGCTTAGTTCTATCCTTCAACTGCCACCAGCCCTATCTACTTTTAGAAAATGTGACAGTTACAGGGACTGAATTGCAGCAGAAAGGACATAACCCCTTATAAAGGACACACCTCCTGAGAAAGAACACATCTCTCAAGTTGCCAGCTTCAAATAAATCTAGCAGTGCAATTGGAGCAATGAAAGAAAGAACTATGGGGAATAAACTACCAGCTTTACTTCATAGAAATCATAGATGAGATGCTGACCTCTTCTATTTTGATGAACATCATAATGCCAGAAAGATTGTATGAGCCTGCTTCATATGCCAGCTGTGTTATACAGCTCACGTACTGTAAACATCTGTAAAACTCCAAAGATTTGGTATCAATATACCAATAATAAATAAATTCTGGGTTTGAGATAAAGATCCTTTCCATCCCAGCTGGTTATCCACTAAGATACCGTGGCTAATGGTAGCCACAGCAGCTAAGCCATTAGATGGGAGGTCGAAAAATTTCTCTGTCAACTGATTGGCAGATTTGTGATGCAAAAATAAAACCCACATACAGTATACTAAACATTCAACTCCCCCCCCCTTCCCAATTATCATTTAAATACATAAGCAATAACAAATAAATTTAATTGTTAGTTTTACACATGCTGTTAAAATTACAGCTTGCTGACCCAGAACAGGTTGTATTTGTGCCAGGGAAGGGAGGGGAAACATAATGTTTGGAGGGTGACACAAGCAATATATGCAGTAAAGTATAAGAAATTGACACTTTTCCTTCTGGGTACAGATGCTGAGAAAACATTTGACAGGGTGAAGTGGGAGTTCATGAGGGAGACGTGTCACGGCCTTTGGTTTGCGCTGTGACACTGTTGCGACACTTGCGATTGCCTGCGGCAACGTTTTGCTGTGAGTGCATGCGGTGGCAGTGTCTCGGCCTTCTTGGTGATTGCCGTGACATAGTTGCCACCCATGCTGTTGCCGATGGTAACGTGTTGGTATGCTTGTGTGTGCACTTCCCTGTTAAGTTGTAGTCTCCCTCTGTCTGGTGATGTAAGGGTTAACTCCCTGACTGGGTGTGGTCACTTAGCTTATATCTTCTGTGGTTTCCTGGCTGGAGTCAGTTGTGCTTCAGCAGTTGTTGGTGCTGGAGCTCTGCTCCAGTCCATGGTGTTCCATCTGTCCAGTGGGGGCCACCCTTGTGGTCATCAATGTTATCCCGGTGTCTCCTTCCCTTCCTGTCCCTATTTGTATGGAGTGGGTTATGTTCAGGGTGTTTGTCTAGTTTGGTGTTACATGTCTGTTGGTGTTCAGCATATTTACTAGACATTCCCCTGTCTCATGTTATTGCAGCTATGGTTGTCCTGGGTTCCTGTGTGGTTTGTGGTGTGTGCTGTGTCCTTTAATGTTGGTGTGGACAGCAGCACTTATGTCTGTGGCAGTCAGTGTGTCTGTGGCAGGTAAGTGTGTTATTAGTTTTGCTTACCTGCCATCTCCTCATGCTGTATGTGTTCCCCTCTCCTTGCAGCCTGGTCTCAGAGAGAGACTCCTGTTCCTCCATTACTGGGATGAACAGGTTGTCTCTTCCCTGCTCCTTGGTGAAGGATTACCAGGGCGACTTAGGGTCTCTAGGTATCCTGAGTATGAGTCGTCCTACCATCGGGGTCCGCTTATACGGTGAGGAGGCAGGGAGAGGATTAGGGATGCTGTAGGAGGTGACCTGCTCCCTTATTACTCCTTTTGGCCAGGCTGATCCCCTTTTACCATTTGATATTGTACGGTGGGGGGCTTCCCCCACTCCCCACCGTGACAGGATGTTAAAGAAATTAGATTTTCCTCCACAATTTATAACAGCAATTTTGTTTTAATTTATACCTCCAACAGTCTGTTGAAGTATTGATAAATGGAACACTTTCAGACCCATTTCATATTACAAAAGGAACACGTCTGGGCTGCCTGTTATCCCCATAACTCTTTATTCTATGTATAGAAACCTTCCTGCTCAAACTACGGCAAACAGAACAGATTAAAAGACTCACCCTCGGTCAGTTCGCACACAAAACTGCAGCATTTGCGGATGATTATTGTTGGTTTCTAACCCAGCTGAATTCTTTCCAACAATATTGCAGATCTTTGACTTCTGGGACAGTATCCAACTTCAAAATTAATGACTCTAAATCTGAAGCCTTGAACATATCAGTAGACCCTAAATCTTTTGCCGACCTAAAAACCTCATCCCCATTTAAATGGCCTCCATCTGCCATTAAGTATTTAGGACTCATGCTACTATCCGGTCCATTACGTTTTTTTTAACCTAAACTATAAACTATCCACTGATTCCTTGTGTCTCTTGGTTTGTAAGGAAAATCCTGCTCTCCACTTATAATATTCCCCAGATTTTATATGTTTTGCAGTCACTCCCGATAAAAATATCTAACATGTTTTTTATTACATTTTAGGAGAGTGTTTACTTCCTTTTTGTGGAGGAGTAAAAGGCCGAGATTGGCATTCTCCTACCTGACACATTAGAAGAACCAGGGAGGTATCGCCATACCTGATTTAACTCTATATTATAGATCCATACAACTTATTAGATGTGCACTACTGGCGAATAACAGCCTGGTTACACCTTACCTAGATATTGAAAGCACTTAATGGGCCCTTATTTACAAAGTTGTTTATGGTTAAATGTATCGCCTGTACAGTCTAATACTAGGATCAATTATATGTTCAAGGGAATGATAAAGGTCTGCCGTCTCACTTGCCTCCTTCCTTAATCTACAAATGGCCTTTATAAACTGGCCCCTTTGACAGTTCTTCCTAGTTTTCTAGATCACAGATGGAATCCGGAGGGGAGCTGGTGGCTTAAATTGCGAGAAACAAGGATTGCCTCCCTCCTAGATAACATGACTTCTCCATCCATACTAGAGATATGTAATACACTAAATTTGGGCACACCACTCTCCTTACATACTTTAGATTACACATAAACTTGCAAGAAGGTTTGTGGTGCCGCTTCCTTGCCTCTTTCTTATCTTTCGTGAGTGGAAAACCTGACATTGTTTCCCGTTCTTCCAAAGAAACTGGTCTCCCTAATATACAAGAATTTGCTAGAGAACCAAGCTCCATCCAAACCTTTCTATATTATGCAAGGAGAGAGGGATTTGGGAAGGTCCTTTCTGAAAGAATACATTGAATATATTCTTGCCCACGCCAGTTGCTTTTCTAGATGAATAAGAGTCTAAGAAAATTAGTTTAAGGTTATCACTAGATGGTATAAAACACCATATTTTCTATTCACAATAGGTTTCTCACCCAACAATCAATGCTAGAGATGTGGGAAAGAAAAAGGTACTATGTTACACATATGGTGGTCTTGCCCATTAATAGCGCAATTTCGGAAGGATGTGGAGAAAGCTATTAATACTACATGTTCTATGAATATATCACTGTCCCCGGAGTTGGTTCTTCTATGGCTGCCTCAATCAACATTCAGACCATCTAAATTAAATATCTTTACTGAAGAATCAAGTTTAAGTGCAACATGAATGGACTTTCAGATGTTTCACAAGCACAATTTCAACATATTTTACAGGTTACACAGCTGCAATTTGACTTAACAGGTATAATTGTCTCTTGTGAGCACTTTTGCTTACACCACACTTCTCTAGCTGAATTGTACACATATGAATACAGTAATGATGTATATACTTAAGTGGGTAGTGTAAGTGGGTAGATGGAACAGTAGCAGTTTTACTCACAGTTCTGACACTCCATGTTCTGAGGTTCTCCTGCCTCTCCTGCGAGTCAACCATTCCAGTACAACTGGATTGTTGGTCAAAACACGACTGCTGGCAGCACTGGCCTATGGCTGAGTCTTCTGCTACCACCAACCCTTCTTCTGCTGCTGCATGTGCTGGCTACAGTAGCATTTTTGCCACTGCCCATTCCTTTTAAGGGCCCAGGCAACTGACTGATGGCCATAGAGTACAATCACTAAAACAGCAATGTAACTATGTATCGAAATATGAATGGTGCAGTAGTTGAACTAGATAAACATGCCTATATTTTTTACCGCCTGTTGACACTGAGTCTGATTCACAGTAAATCTATGTATAACAGAAAAAATTAAGTCTTAATGGTGCAACAGGTGAACTAGATAAACACACCTATATTTTATACCGCCTGTTGACACTGAGTTCGATGCACAGTAAATCTATGTATAAAAGAACAGATTAAGTCTTAAGTCTGGATATGTAGGTATCTTTTACAATGTTAATTCTACTTATGTGGCCTGAAGTTCCTGTATTGTTTTGCCCACATACAACATCTTGTTTACTATTTAAGTGATCAGGAATTATGCACCTCCAAGTGGTTTTGACTGTTGATATCATCTATTCTTTGTTTTTAATCATGTATATTCAATAAAGATCCTTTTTTCTATATAATTGTGAATTAGTATGCTAGTTTGTAATTTATTGTTGGTATGTATCTTAGGATTGCATCTGCAAATATATATCTTATAATGTTTTGATTATTTGTTTGCAGTTTATGAGTTAGTAAATGTTCTCTTCCAGTGTCTTTGGCCTTGCTGTATGCCCTCCTTAATGGTCTTCTCTGGTATCCTCATGCTTTCAATACTAAAAAAAAAGTTGTCACAGTCCCTTTTAAAAGATTCTCCAGTAGTGCTTTCTTTGAGCACGTAGTTATTGTCCCATTGGTATACCACATACACTTCTGTCCATGAAAAAAAATAAAAAAAATAAACAAAGTTATGGACATCTGAAAATTGCAACAGAAAGATTTTTTTTTAGGTTTTCTTTTTTTACTTTTTTATTCTTTACCTGCAGAATAAAGTTTATACACTACTGCACAGTAAATGCAATAAAAATGTAAAAATTGAGGGATTGCATTTTTTTCATTCCACAACACAAATATCTTATGCAATATATTATATGGAACATTTAATGGCTCCATCTAAAAATATAACCCATCCTACAAAAAAACAAGACATCTTTTGGCCATGTTGATGGAAAGATTAAAAAAAAGTTATGGTTCTTTCAAAGCAAGGATGACAAAAAGTAAAAAGTGACAAATGGCTGCAAAATAAATTGTTTAAAGAAGATATGAAGTAGGGATCCTGAGGCCTTGTTATGTTGGCTGTTGCCTTCTTTTTGATTTTTAAATGGGCATACAGATAATTGCATTTAAAAAACAGAACTGCATTATTAGAGTTGAGCAGATAATGAACTAATTTGTTATATCATCTAAATCATGAAGAAGTTAAGATTCCTCACAGAGGACAATGGAGTAATTTCTAAAGTATCTAATATCTGTAACATGAAAATAAATGACTTAATTTCACCAAGGTTAACATAGTTTAGTTTAACATTTGCATAAGATTTATGTACATACCTTAAATGAATGTTTCATTTATGAAGTTCTATCCCTATCTTTCATTCACAGTACAAGACCAGTGTAGCAGGTTAATAAATGTTCAAGTTATTATTATGTCCGACTCAGGTTTTCAGCAAGGTTATGCATCAACTAATCTAACGGAAAAGGTCCTTATTCCCTATAAAACATTCAGTTATCATCATGTAAAATAGATGCAATTAGAAATTTTACATATTATACATATGTTTTGTTGCCAATACATCATTTGGGATATATCTCTTATCATTTAATATTCATAACTGTTATCATTTAACTTTTCACTAAATCATAATATAAAGTAAATGCAGAAAAAATAATTTACCATAGTTTTTCTAAGTAAATTAATATAAATTGTTAATAAATTATATATATATTGTATAGATTGCTATGGCTATGGACATACAGATGTCTACATTAATTATCTTCCAACAAACATTTAACCAAATGTGTCGACTGCAAAAACAATTTTCATGACTTTTAAATTCCATTATTTTCCACTATTCATTGGTTGTTGTTCTCTCTCTCTCTCTCTCTCTCTCTCTCTCTCTCTATCTATCTCTTTCGCTCTCTCCCATACTCGCTTTCCTTCTCACTTCTATTTTTGTAACTACACTATATGGAGAAAAAATAAGTGGACGTCTGATCATGGGGCACCTACTGGACGTCTGATCATTGGGTTGTTGGACATCCAATTTCAAAAACATAGGTTTTATTATGGATCTGGTCTCCTTTATTATGTAAAGTGGCCTTCACTCTTCCAGGAAGTCGTTCTACAACATTTTAGATTTTATCTGTGAGAATTTGTGTCAGTTCATCCAAAAGAGTAATTGTGAGGTCAGGCACCAAAGCTGTATTGCTATATGTATTAACCTTAAAGTAGCTAATTAAGGTTGAGGTCAGGGCTCTGTGGAGGTTTTTTGTGATCTTCAACACTAAACTAGTCAAACAATGTCTCTGTGGATGTTATTTTGTACACAGAGACACATTTATGCTGGTACTATAAAGTTGAAAGCATTGAACTGCTTAAAATGTCTTTGCATGTTGTAGCATTCAAAAATACCCTCTACCTTAAAAAAAAGTAACCCACACTCCTAACTTTATCCTAATTTTCTAAATTGAGGCTGCTAAAAAAAAAAAAACGGAAAAAAAATAAAAACACAAAAAGAAATTGCTGCTTGGGGATAACAGGCCATATTCACTGCAACCACTAGGTGGAATGGTTCCTTTCTCCCAGAGCTAGGAGTGTAGAACCAGGCAGTGAGATGAGCTAATGTAGAGATCTGACACTTTAGCCACCACTGGATCAAGGTGCCAGCCAGGGAGAGGCCTGAAAGATCAAAAGAACAACTACCAAAGCAGGCCAGATGTAACAGAGAGGTGTAGAGAAAGCCCAGTCAAGATAACCTGGTCACTGGGGCATATTGACTCTATTTATTGTAGAAAAGAAATGTCAATGACAAAAGTGATACGATGATATAATAAAGTAGACAAGATCATCTCTTATTTTACAATCAATGTGGTTCTGAGCATGCCAAATCAGTTTGGCCCACTGTGAGAATCTCCGGGGAAGGGGGAGAGGGCATGGCCAGATGCCGGGAGAGGCAGACGTGTGAGCTGGAAGCTCAGAGCCCAGGATCCCAGGCAGCCCAAAGCAACTGCTTATAATCAACCCTTTTCACCTCAAGGTGACATCAAATCATCTATCAAGACTCACAGATGTCTAAGATGACCAGAGGGAGGAAAAAAGGAACAAGCCCAGCAAAGCTACCTGCTTTCTTTACTCACACTCCTCCTGTATCCCAAGATTGTGCTGATCCCCGCCAGAGCAGTCAGGCTTCTCATGTCTCAGCCAGCCACATGAGTCAAAGCAACAACTCCCCAGGCAAACAAGCACTAAGGAACTCGCCTGACTCCTCATATCTTAACTCTCCTTTTCTGACAATGGCCCAGAGCTTGGTGAATACAACTTCTCTGACGCTGCTGATTTCAGATACAAGTAAAATCACTAGCTTTAATTCTACTATCTCAAGAGCAGACTTACAACATATGTTTAATGACCTTAAAGATTCTATTCAGCATGATGACAAGGAGACCATATTGTTTCTTCATACAGACCTAGACTAAACACAGAAGAGTATCCCTGACTCACCTAAAGAGCCCTGTTCACACATGGAACACAAATACGGCTTTCCTCAGCCATACAGTCCAGCAACCTCCAGGCTGTGACACTTCAATACCTTTTGGGGGATTGTGGCCAAGTAGTCCTCCCGACTCTGGCGTCATGATCCTTGTTTCACAGGCGTCACCGCGTCCCCCAAAGTTCAGGCTATCACCTAGGCTCGTGGCCCCAGCCCACCATGCTGAGACCACTCACACAGAGCCTCACCAGGACTCTGCTTCACAAGACACTCCAGAGTGAGACACACCCAAGATCCAGTAGCAGGATTAAATAGGATCCCTGGACAAGAGCATGCCTCAAGTCCCGGACTGGAACCTGGAGAAACAACACCTCAATGTTCACATTGCCACATATCCCCCCCCCCCCGTTCAAACCTGTGGGGGTGAACACATGTACCAACTGTATGCTCCTGACAGGGCATCCGCATTATACTGCCATCTTCGGGCTCAACGTTCCACCTGGAAGAAAAGGCCAGCGTCACATGCTTCCCTTTATTTTGCCAGACCCTGGCCATCAGAGCTTGGTTTGTCATAAACACTGCCTTCCTACATAGACTACAGTGTCTAAGGGCCTCCTCCGTCTCCTCTTCACTGGATAACTTAGCTTTCTGGCGTGCTACTTTTCTAGGTTTCTTCTAAGGTCCACTACCTTTTTCTTCTGCAACCTTTACAGCCGCGTTTTCCACGGGGAGCTCCCGCCTCCTCCTTTTGTTGGAGATCCGGCTGGTCAGTTTTAAACCACCCTTCAGCTGCTCTAATGTCATCTGGTGTTCCCACTCACTTTGTTTCTTTATTCTCTCACCAGATAGCAGTTCTCTTTTTTCTTTAGTCCCCACAGGGGTTACCTCAGGTTTGGCTTCAGTATCAGAGTCTTCTGCTTTTTCCACATCAGCCCCATCAACTGGTTCAGCAGACACATCTTCTATCTTCTTCTCTTCCTCAGCTGGCACCACGGCGCCACCATCTCCAGTCCCATTCTTAACAGACTCTGACTTCTTGGCACCTTCCAGAGGATCTTCCTCTTCTGGTTTCTCATTTTCTTCCACCTGCTGTGCAGGAGCACGCTTAGGCTTCTCCAACTCATAGATGGCATCTTTTGAGCTCATGAGAGCTTCCATCTCTGCTCTGAATTGCTTGTTCAGCCTCTCTAATTAATTTTGCTCCTCAAGCACTTCTTCAAGGGCTCTAGCCAAAGAGAGGGCCTTGGATGCTTTCTCCCGAGCATCAGCCTCCGCTCGGTCGCGTTCTTCGGCATACCGAGCCAATATGTATTTCTCTTCAGCCAGGAGATGGCCAAACTTCTGTTCCTTCTTAGTTTTTTTCACTAGCTTGTTGGAAGCGCCCTAGTCTTGGGCCTCCTGTTCCAGCGGCTCTTTACTCTGTTCTGCTGCCGCATCACCCGAAGGAGTACCACCCTTTAGACACTTTGTGGGATTTCTACCCAGGGACTCTTCAAACCCATTGTCGATGTCGACTACAGACTACTTCCGTGTCTTTCTGAAATCTTTCCTCTTCTCCAGGACACCAGGCAGTAGACCCTTCAGTTCACTCATCTTTTCTGGGGTCTCTTCTTTTGACCTTTCTGCAGCCTTCTTCAATGTCTTTATGATGACAACTAGTCCCCTCTCTATCGTATGTAGGGACCGGGTGGAGAGCGAGAAATCATCTTCATGATCGCAGCTGTACTGACAGGTCAGGTCATCTAACGCTGCCTGAATATGGGTCTCAGACACTAGGTTGGCATCTCCCCACTCAACTCTAGTCACGTCAGGTATAACTATTGTCTGGTTGCTACCCGTAACTACGTCAATTTGGCAAGAACTCAACATGGCAGCCTCTCTCTCTGAGTTGCTATCGGCCACGGCACATGCGTCACTTATATTACTTGTGTCATAATTATCAGTTCTGACCTCTGGGGCACTGATGCACTAGTCCCCACATTGGACACTTCCTCAGCAACGAAAAAAACGGTGGGTACTGCATATCCACCTCTGGTACGTGTGGTACACCCTCTGGGTTCACAACATTAACCAGCATTTTTGTATCACACATATTTTTTCCAGGAGGGGGCACTTCTCTCCTGATCACATCCTGAAGGGGAAAAGGCATGTCATCATCATATACACTAACCTAAAAAATTATTAGGAACACCATACTAATATGGTGTTGGACCCCCTTTTGCCTTCAGAACTGCCTTAATTCTACGTGGCATTGATTCAACAAGGTGTTGATAGCATTCTTTAGAAATGTTGGCCCATATTGATAGGAGAGCATCTTGCAGTTGATGGAGATTTGAAGGATGCACATCCAGGGCACGAAGCTCCTGTTCCACCACATCCCAAAGATGCTCTATTGGGTTGAGATCTGGTGACTGTGGGGGCCATTTTAGTACAGTGAACAAATTGTCATGTTAAAGAAACCAATTTGAAATGATTCGAGCTTTGTGACATGGTGCATTATCCTGCTGGAAGTAGCCATCAGAGGATGGGTACATGGTGGTCATGAAGGGATGGACATGGTCAGAAACAATGCTCAGGTAGCCCGTGGCATTTAAACGATGGCCAATTGGCACTAAGGGGCCTAAAGTGTGCCCAGAAAACATCCCCCCACACCATTACACCACCACCACCACCAGCCTGCACAGTGGTAACAAGGCATGATGGATACATGTTCTCATTCTGTTTACGCCAAATTCGGACTCTACCATTTGAATGTCTCAACAGAAATCGAGACTCATCAGACCAGGCAACATTTTTCTAGTCTTCAAATGTCCAATTTTGGTGAGCTCGTGCAAATTGTAGCCTCTTTTTCCTATTCGTAGTGTCCGCCTCAAGGTTGTGCGTGTTGTGGCTTCACAAATGCTTTGCTGCATACCTCGGTTGTAACGAGTGTTTATTTCAGTCAACGTTGCTCTTCTATCAGCTTGAATCAGTTGGCCCATTCTCCTCTGACCTCTATCATCAACAAGGCATTTTCGCCCACAGGACTGCCGCATGCTGGATGTTTTTCCCTTTTTCACACCATTCTTTTTAAACCCTAGAAATGGTTGTGCGTGAAAATCCCAGTAACTGAGCAGACTGTGAAATACTCAGACCGGCCCGTCTGGCACCAACAACCATGCCACGCTCAAAATTGCTTAAATCACCTTTCTTTCCCATTCTGACATTCAGTTTGGAGTTCAGGAGATTGTCTTGACCAGGACCACAACCCTACATGCATTGAAGCAACTGCCATGTGATTGGTTGACTAGATAATCGCATTAATGAGAAATAGAACAGGTGTTCCTAATAATTCTTTAGGTGAGTGTACTTCACATGACCTCACATTTTTATTTTTTGCTTCAACTACATCACTGTTTTCATTATGTATTTAATAACCGCAGAAGTGTTTCTACCCCACAAATCACAGAACAACCTTCTCTCATGTACGGGCGAATTTACGGCAGCAAGTCCATCAGTCCCAGCTGTCACTATAGCCTCACACTCAGTGAGAACTACCTGACAGTCCTCATTAACCGCATGTCTGTCCAGTATATTTATCACTTTTATATATTCCTTATTCTGGCACTACTTCTTACTCCTCCCTTTAGTGCCCTACTACCGTCATTCTAAGATCTTTTGGATTCTTTCCAACAAGTTCTTTGATTAACACTCTTTTTTTCGTACAATTCTTTTCTCCTCCCTATCCTTAACGAGACGTAATAGCCAAGCTCTACTTTTATCACTTAAAGGAAGTCCTCATGAAAACAGCAATGAACAAACCAGATGTAAGATAGTTTTTTTTTTTTTTTTCTAACCCTTTGAATCCAGAGGGAAAAAAGCAGACTGGTTTAAGAGCTTCATTTATACAAGCAGCCAAACAATGTGAATTTGTGAGCGTTGGCGTGTTTGATTTTTAAGTGTGTGTTTGTATAAAGTGTGTGACTTTAGATTACATGAGGGAGTATCTGTAAGAACTAAATTATTTGTGTGCATTGCTGAGTGGCTGTGCCTGACTTTATTGTACACCGTGACTTGCTTTTGCTGCCAGGTTTATTGCACAGCAGCTGAGAGTATACAGTGATTCATTTTTTTTTCTCTCTTACTTCTCCAGGGTGTTGAACAGGTGAGTAATTAGGGTGTGGCTGTCTAATTAGGAGAAGTTGAATAGCCAGCCTTGACGGCAGCTCAGTCCTTTGAATCCAGAGGAAAACAAATCAGACTGGTTTAAGAGCTACATTTATACAAGCAATCAAACAACGAGAGTTTGTGAGCATTCACGTGTTTGATTTTTTGGTGTGTGTTTGTATAAAGTGTGTGACTTTAGATTACGTGATGGCGTATCTGTGAGAGCTAAATTATTTGTGTGCATTGCTGAGTGGCTGTGCCTGACTTTATTGTACACTGTGACTTGCTTTTGCTGCTAGGTTTATTGCACAGCAGCAGAGAGTATACTTCGATTACATTTTTTTCTCTTACTTCTCCAGGGTGTTGAACAGGTGAGTAATTACGGTGTGGTTGTTTAATAAGGAGAAGTTAAATAGCCAGCCTTGAGGGCAGCTCAGTCCTTTGAATCCAGAGGGAAAAAAAGCAGACTGGTTTAAAAGCTCCATTTATACAAGCAGCCGA
The DNA here is from genome assembly GCF_014858855.1 of Bufo gargarizans. Taxonomy (NCBI): domain Eukaryota; kingdom Metazoa; phylum Chordata; class Amphibia; order Anura; family Bufonidae; genus Bufo; species Bufo gargarizans. Next base: position 264,035,416 of record NC_058084.1, read on the forward strand.
ACAACGTGAGTTTGTGAGCATTCATGTGTTTGATTTTTAAGTGTGTGTTTGTATAAAGTGTGTGACTTTAGATTACATGACTTCAGATTCAGGGACTTTAAGAGGGGACTACAGTAAGTCAGTTTCTTATCACTGCACTGTATTGTATTTTTCTTGCGTAATCCCCATTTAGTATGTGTTCCATTATTAACAGCACAGTACAGTACACATATTGTCGTATGTATGCAGTCCTGGAACAGCCGTTTTAGGGTGCATATATTTGTTCAAAATGTGAGCAAATTGCCCATTTGGAATTGCACATCGAGTATCTAAACGGGCGAGTTTCAACACTGAGAGGTGTTGACAATTTGGAAAGGAGTTTGCTGCTCACTGAGCAAGCATTCTTTGGGTTAGATGTGTGGGAGAGTGGTAGCGAGGAGGCTAAGGAAAGTGAGGTAGCTAGCTGGGTAACAGTTAGAAAGTGGGGTAGAGGGAAGAGTGCCAGGGAGGCCAGCCCTGATCTGACACACCCCAACAAGTTTACAAGGTTGGCAGATAAGGGGAATGTCAATTCAGAGAGAGCACTGCTGCAGCCAGACACTTCCTCTGCCAGTCAGGAGAATGTCAGCTCCAGTAAACAGGGGACCAGGAGAGCAGGGCAAGATTAATTGCCAAAGAGAACAAAACTAACCCTAAAACATAGCAGAGCTGGAGAGGGTTCAGAGGAGGGCAACTAAAGTAATTACAGAAGTGAGGGAACTACAGTACCATGAAAGATTAAGAGGGGAGATTTTATTTCTATGTATAAATATATCAGGGGTCAGTACAGAGATCTCTCCCGACATCTATTTATACCCAGGACTGTGACTGTGACAAGGTGACATCCTCTGCGCCTCATGGAAAGAAGGTTTGTACATAAACATAGAAGAGGATTCTTTACTGTAAGAGCAGTGAGACTATGGAACTTTCTGCCTGAGGAGGTGGTGATGGTAAGTTCATTAAAAGAGTTCAAGCTGGGCCTGGATGTATTTCTGGAGTGTAATATTATTGCAGGCTATAGCTACTAGAGAGGGGTCATTGGTCCAGGGAGTTATTCTGATTACCTGAATGGAGTTGTGAAGACATTTTTTTTCCCCTTAAAATTGGATTCTACCTCAGTTTTTTTGTTTTGCTTTCCTCTGGATCAACTTGCAGGATAACAGGCCGAACTGGATTGACAAATGTCTTTTTTTGGCCTTATATACTATGTTACTATGTTAACAACATAGTTAACTGCATATCCATCAGTGATCAATGGCTCGACTCTCATGCCCAAGTCTTCTCTTTTCCTTATCCTACTGACTTTCAATCCTCCACCTTAACAAGTCTTACTTGCTATTATGGTACTCTTGGTCCCGGTTGGACCCATGTTTCAGTTTTAATTTTTTCAGTTGTTTATTTGTAGCTCCCACGACTATGATACCACCCAAATACAGAAGAACAGAGGATTTAGCTGGTCTAGAATATCATTAGAGAAAGAAAAGTCCACGTATGCTGTTATTACTGTAAGGTATGCTATATCTGGCTCAACACTAATAGCTATTTCATATCTTGTCTTATATGCCATGAAACAATGCACTTCCCTTTACTGCCGAAATCGTACTTAAAATCATTTCACTTAACGTAAAGAGTTTGAATAACCCTTTCAAACGTTCCACGTTATGGTCTGAAATAAAATAAAAAAAATGCAATATCTTTTGTGTCCAAGAGTCTCATTTAAACCAATCTGATTCCTATAGACTTCATTATCCCTCTTTTCCTAATATATTTTATACTCATGCTTAGTCAGCACAAAAATGAGGGGTTATTATTGGTTTCAAACAAACCCTAGCTTTTCATTGTCATAAATCCTTTATTGATGATGAGGGCAGATTTATCATTTTGGTATGCTCTATAAACAATATGATGCATACAATAGTTAACCACTTCGAATCCGGGCCATTTGCCCCCTTCCTGGCCAGGCCTAATTTTGAGAATCTGACATGAAGTATCTCACTTTATGTGGTAATAACTTTGGAACACTTTTACTTATCCAAGCCATTCAGAGATTTTTTTCTTGGGACACATTGCACTTCATGACAGTCATAAATTTGAGTCAATATATTTCACCTTTATTTATGAAAAAATCCCACATTTACCAAAAATGTTGAAAAATTAGCAATTTTCAAAATTTGAATTTCTCTGCTTTTAAAACAGAAAGTCATACCTCATAAAATATTTATTACTTAACACCCCCCATATGTCTACTTTAGGTTGGCATCATTTTGTAAATGTAATTAAATTTTTTTTCGGATGTTAGAAGGCTTAGAATTTTAGAAGTAATTCTTAACATTTTTAAGAAAATTGCCAAAACCCACTTTTTAAAGACCAGTTCAGGTCTGAAGTCACTTTGTGGGCCTTACATAGTGGATATCTCATACCCTTTAGGAGTTCCACAAGAATTAATGGAAAATTGAGATTTTTGGGCAGATTTTTCATTTTAATCCATTTATTTCTTTAACACATCAAGAGTTAACAGCCAAACAAAACTCAATATGTATTACCCTGAATCAGCTGTTTACAGAAACACCCCACATATGGTCATAAACTGCTGTATGGGCACACAGCAGGGTGCAGAAGAAAAGGAGCGCCACATGGTTTTTAGAAGGCTGATTTTGCTGAACTGGTTTTTAGATGCCATGTCCCATTTGAAGCACCCCTTATGCACCCTTACAGAAGAAATTCACCAAAAGTGACCCCATTTTGGAAAATTTGGGATAAGTTGCCAGTTTTATTGGTACTATTTTTGGGTACATTTGGGTGAATTTTTGATCATTCATTATAACACTTTATGGGGCAATTGTCGCTTTTTTTTTGTATTTCACGCCATACAAAAGAACCGGCGACACCGGATGAAGATGTGGTAACGTATAACCAACCAATTAATACAATAGCATTCATCTTTTTTGCTATATATACTTTATGCAAGTACGCATAAATTTATGACTTTGAAGTACAGCTCCATTTGATAGCAATCTGACTCAAACTGGACTGATCTGTTTTTTGGGTCATTTTCTATCTCCCCCATATTGCGGCCATTGCGACTACAGGCATTGAGTCTTTGTTTTGCGTGCGGTATATGTTTTTATGTTTTCTGCAATTCTAGGCTTTTAACATGTTTTAATCTGTATGTGATATTGATACTTTTTATGCTCATTACTATTAAATTTAATGTGGATACCAATTTATTGTGTGTTTGCCTGATATTGAGTGACCCCCTATCCAAGTTTTACTCCAATTTTCACGTATCAGCATTTGGGAGTGCTGTGGGGTAGTGCACCTTTCCAAAGGTGGAACAGTGAGAGATCCACCATCTTTTTTCAATACTTTTTTATTTATTTAAGTTTTACACAATAATAGCATTTTTGAAACAAAAAATTGATGTTTTAATGTGTCCATGTTCTGAAAGCTATCGTTTTTTTATATTTTGACTGATTTTCTTATGTAAAGGCTAATTTTTTGTGGAATGAGGTAACATTTTGTGGGACATACTCCTTTTTGATCAATTAGTGTTGCACTTTTTGTGATGTAAGGTGACAAAAATGGCTTTTGTTTACACAGTTTTTTTTTTTTTTATGGTGTTTATCGGACTGGGTGGATCATGTGATATATTTATAGAGCCGACCATCATGGACGCGGCAATACCAAATATGTCTTTTTTTTATATTTTTAACATTTTTTTTATTCCTTGCTTTTTATAGCTTCAGTGCAGGGCTGATCGAGGTCTCTGAAAGACCCGACAGCTCCTGCACTCTCTGGCCCCGGCGGTCACAGCGCTTGGTGAGCGATCTAGAAGGCAGGGACACCTGGGAACTGTCACTACCTTCTCTAAGGCCTCTTTAACACGGGCGAGATTTCCACGCGGGTGCAATGCGTGAGATGAACGCATTGCACCCGCACTGAATCCGGACACATTCATTTCTATAAGGCTGTGCTCATGAGCGGTGATTTTCACGCATCACTTGTGCGTTGTGTGAAAATCGCAGCATGCTCTATATTGTGCGTTCACGCAACGCAGGCCCCATAGAAGTGAATGGGGCTGCGTGAAAATCGCAAGCATCCGCAAGCAAGTGCAGATGCGGTGCGATTTTTACGCATGGTTATTAGGAGACGATCGGGATGGGGACCCTATCATTATTATTTTCCCTTATAACATGGTTAGAAGGGAAAATAATAGCATTCTTAATACAGAATGATTAGTAAAATAGGGATGAAGGGGTTAAAAAATAATGTGATGGACCATGTGATGAAGGCAATGACGTCACCATAGGTCCTTTTCCTCATAGGCATCAAAGAAGAAGACAGAAGAGAAGCCGGGCTGCGCAAACAAGGTGAGTTCAATTATTATTATTTTTTTTTAACCCCTGCATCCCTATTTTACTAAGCATTCTGTATTAAGAATGCTATTATTTTCCCTTATAACCATGTTATAAGGAAATATAATAAAATCTACACAATACCTAACCCAAAACTGAACTTCTGTGAATAATTCCGGGTTCGGGTACCAAACATGCAGCTTTTTCTCAGTCGCATGCAAAACGCATTAAAACGCTTTGCACTCACGTGGAAAAATCACACATTTTCCTGCAATGCACCTGCTTCCTATCCGGCCCTCTCATGCGACGCCCGTGTGAAAGAGGCCTAAGGGTTGCCCTGCTGTCACTGACAGTGGGCAACCCGATCTGCAGCTGCACGATTAGCGTGCAGCTGCAATCTCTGAACGGACGGTCAGAAACGTCCATTCAGAGATATAGAACCACATCCCAGACATTTTTAGTCAACGTGCAGATAGGAGGTGGTTAACCTGTATGCTCCTAACAAGCACCAACTTAAGTTCATTAAAGATGTAATCCACTCTGCTCTCAGTATACAACTAGGCTCTTTACTGGTGTGATTTGAACATTCCCCCAGATCCTAAGGTGGATAGGAATCCCCCCCCCCCCCCAAAAAAAAAAAAAAATCCCCAGTATGGTAAAGCCACATAGCAAGATTATTATTTTTTTTTTCAAGAAAGCTTATTCGATATTTGGCGTTCCCTTCACGCCAATGAGAAGAACTTCACCTTCTTCTCCTATACTCATAAATCGTGGTCTCGTATAGACCTGTTTATTTCTGACAGATGGCTTTTGCAAGAGGCTCAAACTATCAAAATACTTGGAATATCCTGGTCGGACCATGTGCCAATCATCCTTTTACTGAAATATCTAATGCCACCATTACTTCTTTACTTCTGCCTGGAGACCTCATAATTTCCTTTTACAACATACCACTTCTTTCAAAGCAACTACTACCTCTCTTACAGAGTAAATTCAATGACAACAATATAACATCAAATACTTCTGCTCATAAAGCACGCATAAGGCCTCATGCACACGGCCGTGTTCCGTGGCCGAGAGCGGACCGTGGAAACCCGGCCAGGATTCCTCCTGACAGCATGAGCTGTGTCATTGGTTGATATGACGCCGTGCGCTCCCTGCTGCCGCCAAGTACAGTAATACACTGGTATAGATCATACCAGTATATTACTGTATTGCGGCAGCAGCAGGGAGCACACGGCGTCATAGCCACCCCCTCTCAGCAGGAATCCAGCCGTGGTTCCACGGACCGCTCACTGCGTGAAACATGGCCATGTGCATTCGGCCTTTGAGGCATTTCCTAAAACTAGCTGCAACTCAAAAGAAAATTTGAACTGCAGCAGTCAATAACCTCTTGAAACTGATTCAAGAAATGGAAGGATATTATAAAAACATCTCTTAACCAACTTATTCTTTCCAAATTGAAAGAAACTAGACACCACCTATATCTTCTTCTTCAAAATAAATGCAAACTACACCTCAGGAATTTAAAATCTAACCCTTACTGGCAAGGTAACAAAGCTACTAAACTTTTAGCCAACAGAATCAAAAAGAAGGAAGCAAGATCTAGAATTCAGTATCTGCTAGACAATAATATTAGGAAATTATTTAATCCAAAAGACATCTCAGAAGAATTTTCAAAATATTATGCCTCTTTAAATAATTTGGAAGCTTCTCCTGACACTACTCAACCCACCTCCCAACATATAAATAATTTCTTACATGGCACTAACCTCCCTTCCTTATCTCTTCAGAATAAATCTGAATTACTTAGGAAAATAACTCTGGAAAAAATTTGTGTAGCTATTTCCACTTTAAAACCTAATAAAACCACTGGCCCTGATGGCTAACAAATGAATATAGTAAAACATAATCTAATATTCTAGCCCCCTTTCTAGTAAATCAACTGGCACTGAGTGGTCGGGTCTCCCAGGATATGCTGAGAGCAATTATATAACCCTACCAAAACCTGTCAAAACTTCAGAATTACCTGCTAACTATAGACCAATTTCACTTCTAAACTCAGATCTAAAGATCTATGCAAAAACCTTGGCTACCAGACTGGTTAACATTATTCCCTCAGATCAGATCAGATTGGTTTTGTCAAAAATAGACGGGGATCAGATTGGTTTTGTCAAAAATAGACATACTTCATATGGCACAAGACTAGGGATGAGCGAACTCGAACTGTATAGTTCGGGTTCGTACCGAATTTTGGGGTGTCCGTGACACGGACCCGAACCCGGACATTTTCGTAAAAGTCCGGGTTCGGGTTCGGTGTTCGTCGCTTTCTTCGCGCTTTTGTGACGCTTTCTTGGCGCTTTTTGAAAGGCTGCAAAGCAGCCAATCAACAAGCGTCATACTACTTGCCCCAAGAGGCCATCACAGCCATGCCTACTATTGGCATGGCTGTGATTGGCCAGAGCACCATGTGACCCAGCCTCTATTTAAGCTGGAGTCACATAGCGCCGCCCGTCACTCTGCTCTGATTAGCGTAGGGAGAGGTTGCGGCTGCGACAGTAGGGCGAGATTAGGCAGATTAACTCCTCCAAAGGACTTGATTAACTGATCGATCTGCAGCTGTGGATCATTGAGCTGCTGATCCTCAATTGCTCACTGTTTTTAGGCTGCACAGACCGTTTGTCAGTCTCATTTTTCTGGGGTGATCGGCGGCCATTTTGTGTCTTGTGGTGCGCCAGCACAAGCTGCGACCAAGTGCATTTAACCCTCAATGGTGTGGTTGTTTTTTGGCTAAAGCCTACATCAGGGTGAAGCTGTCACACCAAGTGCATTTAACCAGCAATAGTCTGTTCATTTTTTGGCCATATACAAAATCAGGGGCAAGCTGCGCCTGTCACCAAGTGCATTTAACCCTCAATGGTGTGGTTGTTTTTTGGCTAAAGCCTACATCAGGGTGAAGCTGTCACACCAAGTGCATTTAACCAGCAATAGTCTGTTCATTTTTTGGCCATATACAAAATCAGGGGCAAGCTGCGCCTGTCACCAAGTGCATTTAACCCTCAATGGTGTGGTTGTTTTTTGGCTAAAGCCTACATCAGGGTGAAGCTGTCACACCAAGTGCATTTAACCAGCAATAGTCTGTTCATTTTTTGGCCATATACAAAATCAGGGGCAAGCTGCGCCTGTCACCAAGTGCATTTAACCCTCAATGGTGTGGTTGTTTTTTGGCTAAAGCCTACATCAGGGTGAAGCTGTCACACCAAGTGCATTTAACCAGCAATAGTCTGTTCATTTTTTGGCCATATCCCAGTCTAATTCTGTCACTAAATCCATACCGGTCACCCAGCGCCTAAATACTAGGCCTCAAATTTATATCCAGCTAAATCTGTCCCTAGTGCTGTAGCTGGGCGAGTTATTTAGTGTCCGTTCAAGCACATTTCTTGTTCTGGGTTGAAATACAATTCCCAATTTAGCAATTTCATAATTTAGTGGTTCCTGCTATATCAGAGCTATTTGAAATCTATCCCAAAAAGGGTATATAATATTGAAGGTGCACATTGGGTCATTCAGAATAACTTCACACACACCCGCTACTGTGTATTTCCAAGTCTAATTCTGTCACTAAACCCATACCTGTCACCCAGCGCCTAAATACTAGGCCTCAAATTTAAATCCCTCTAAATCTCTCGTTACCCACCGCTGTACTGTTGTTGCTGGGCAAGATATTTAGTGTCCGTCAAAGCACATTTTTTGTTCTGGGTTGAAGTACAATTCCCAATTTAGCAATTTCATAATTTAGTGGTTTCTGCTATATCAGAGCTATTTGAAATCTATCCCTAAAAGGGTATATAATATTGAAGGTGCACATAGGGTCATTCAGAATAACTTCACACACACGCTTCTGTGCATTTCCAAGTCTAATTCTGTCACTAAATCCATACCGGTGACCCAGCGCCTAAATACTAGGCCTCAAATTTAAATCCCTCTAAATCTCTCGTTACCCACCGCTGTACTGTTGTTGCTGGGCAAGATATTTAGTGTCCGTCAAAGCACATTTTTTGTTCTGGGTTGAAGTACAATTCCCAATTTAGCAATTTCATAATTTAGTGGTTTCTGCTATATCAGAGCTATTTGAAATCTATCCCTAAAAGGGTATATAATATTGAAGGTGCACATAGGGTCATTCAGAATAACTTCACACACACGCTTCTGTGCATTTCCAAGTCTAATTCTGTCACTAAATCCATACCGGTGACCCAGCGCCTAAATACTAGGCCTCAAATTTAAATCCCTCTAAATCTCTCGTTACCCACCACTGTACTGTTGTTGCTGGGCAAGATATTTAGTGTCCGTCAAAGCACATTTTTTGTTCTGGGTTGAAGTACAATTCCCAATTTAGCAATTTCATAATTTAGTGGTTCCTGCTATATCAGAGCTATTTGAAATCTATCCCAAAAAGGGTATATAATATTGAAGGTGCACATTGGGTCATTCAGAATAACTTCACACACACCCGCTACTGTGTATTTCCAAGTCTAATTCTGTCACTAAACCCATACCTGTCACCCAGCGCCTAAATACTAGGCCTCAAATTTAAATCCCTCTAAATCTCTCGTTACCCACCGCTGTACTGTTGTTGCTGGGCAAGATATTTAGTGTCCGTCAAAGCACATTTTTTGTTCTGGGTTGAAGTACAATTCCCAATTTAGCAATTTCATAATTTAGTGGTTTCTGCTATATCAGAGCTATTTGAAATCTATCCCTAAAAGGGTATATAATATTGAAGGTGCACATAGGGTCATTCAGAATAACTTCACACACACGCTTCTGTGCATTTCCAAGTCTAATTCTGTCACTAAATCCATACCGGTGACCCAGCGCCTAAATACTAGGCCTCAAATTTAAATCCCTCTAAATCTCTCGTTACCCACCGCTGTACTGTTGTTGCTGGGCAAGATATTTAGTGTCCGTCAAAGCACATTTTTTGTTCTGGGTTGAAGTACAATTCCCAATTTAGCAATTTCATAATTTAGTGGTTTCTGCTATATCAGAGCTATTTGAAATCTATCCCTAAAAGGGTATATAATATTGAAGGTGCACATAGGGTCATTCAGAATAACTTCACACACACGCTTCTGTGCATTTCCAAGTCTAATTCTGTCACTAAATCCATACCGGTGACCCAGCGCCTAAATACTAGGCCTCAAATTTAAATCCCTCTAAATCTCTCGTTACCCACCACTGTACTGTTGTTGCTGGGCAAGATATTTAGTGTCCGTCAAAGCACATTTTTTGTTCTGGGTTGAAGTACAATTCCCAATTTAGCAATTTCATAATTTAGTGGTTCCTGCTATATCAGAGCTATTTGAAATCTATCCCAAAAAGGGTATATAATATTGAAGGTGCACATTGGGTCATTCAGAATAACTTCACACACACCCGCTACTGTGTATTTCCAAGTCTAATTCTGTCACTAAACCCATACCTGTCACCCAGCGCCTAAATACTAGGCCTCAAATTTAAATCCCTCTAAATCTCTCGTTACCCACCGCTGTACTGTTGTTGCTGGGCAAGATATTTAGTGTCCGTCAAAGCACATTTTTTGTTCTGGGTTGAAGTACAATTCCCAATTTAGCAATTTCATAATTTAGTGGTTTCTGCTATATCAGAGCTATTTGAAATCTATCCCTAAAAGGGTATATAATATTGAAGGTGCACATAGGGTCATTCAGAATAACTTCACACACACGCTTCTGTGCATTTCCAAGTCTAATTCTGTCACTAAATCCATACCGGTGACCCAGCGCCTAAATACTAGGCCTCAAATTTAAATCCCTCTAAATCTCTCGTTACCCACCGCTGTACTGTTGTTGCTGGGCAAGATATTTAGTGTCCGTCAAAGCACATTTTTTGTTCTGGGTTGAAGTACAATTCCCAATTTAGCAATTTCATAATTTAGTGGTTTCTGCTATATCAGAGCTATTTGAAATCTATCCCTAAAAGGGTATATAATATTGAAGGTGCACATAGGGTCATTCAGAATAACTTCACACACACGCTTCTGTGCATTTCCAAGTCTAATTCTGTCACTAAATCCATACCGGTGACCCAGCGCCTAAATACTAGGCCTCAAATTTAAATCCCTCTAAATCTCTCGTTACCCACCACTGTACTGTTGTTGCTGGGCAAGATATTTAGTGTCCGTCAAAGCACATTTTTTGTTCTGGGTTGAAGTACAATTCCCAATTTAGCAATTTCATAATTTAGTGGTTCCTGCTATATCAGAGCTATTTGAAATCTATCCCAAAAAGGGTATATAATATTGAAGGTGCACATTGGGTCATTCAGAATAACTTCACACACACCCGCTACTGTGTATTTCCAAGTCTAATTCTGTCACTAAACCCATACCTGTCACCCAGCGCCTAAATACTAGGCCTCAAATTTAAATCCCTCTAAATCTCTCGTTACCCACCGCTGTACTGTTGTTGCTGGGCAAGATATTTAGTGTCCGTCAAAGCACATTTTTTGTTCTGGGTTGAAGTACAATTCCCAATTAGCAATTTCATAATTTAGTGGTTTCTGCTATATCAGAGCTATTTGAAATCTATCCCTAAAAGGGTATATAATATTGAAGGTGCACATAGGGTCATTCAGAATAACTTCACACACACGCTTCTGTGCATTTCCAAGTCTAATTCTGTCACTAAATCCATACCGGTGACCCAGCGCCTAAATACTAGGCCTCAAATTTAAATCCCTCTAAATCTCTCGTTACCCACCGCTGTACTGTTGTTGCTGGGCAAGATATTTAGTGTCCGTCAAAGCACATTTTTTGTTCTGGGTTGAAGTACAATTCCCAATTTAGCAATTTCATAATTTAGTGGTTCCTGCTATATCAGAGCTATTTGAAATCTATCCCAAAAAGGGTATATAATATTGAAGGTGCACATTGGGTCATTCAGAATAACTTCACACACACCCGCTACTGTGTATTTCCAAGTCTAATTCTGTCACTAAACCCATACCTGTCACCCAGCGCCTAAATACTAGGCCTCAAATTTAAATCCCTCTAAATCTCTCGTTACCGCTGTACTGTTGTTGCTGGGCAAGATATTTAGTGTCCGTCAAAGCACATTTTTTGTTCTGGGTTGAAGTACAATTCCCAATTTAGCAATTTCATAATTTAGTGGTTTCTGCTATATCAGAGCTATTTGAAATCTATCCCTAAAAGGGTATATAATATTGAAGGTGCACATAGGGTCATTCAGAATAACTTCACACACACGCTTCTGTGCATTTCCAAGTCTAATTCTGTCACTAAATCCATACCGGTGACCCAGCGCCTAAATACTAGGCCTCAAATTTAAATCCCTCTAAATCTCTCGTTACCCACCGCTGTACTGTTGTTGCTGGGCAAGATATTTAGTGTCCGTCAAAGCACATTTTTTGTTCTGGGTTGAAGTACAATTCCCAATTTAGCAATTTCATAATTTAGTGGTTCCTGCTATATCAGAGCTATTTGAAATCTATCCCAAAAAGGGTATATAATATTGAAGGTGCACATTGGGTCATTCAGAATAACTTCACACACACCCGCTACTGTGTATTTCCAAGTCTAATTCTGTCACTAAACCCATACCTGTCACCCAGCGCCTAAATACTAGGCCTCAAATTTAAATCCCTCTAAATCTCTCGTTACCGCTGTACTGTTGTAGCTGGGAAAGTTATTTAGTGCCCGTCAAAGCACATTTTTTGTTCTGGGTTGAAGTACAATTCCCAATTTAGCAATTTCATAATTTAGTGGTTCCTGCTATATCAGAGCTATTTGAAATCTATCCCAAAAAGGGTATATAATATTCAAGGTGCACATTGGGTCATTCAGAATAACTTCACACACGCTTCTGTGCATTTCCAAGTCTAATTCTGTCACTAAATCCATACCGGTCACCCAGCGCCTAAATACTAGGCCTCAAATTTATATCCCGCTGAATTTGAATACAATACATTGGGCCAAATAATATATTTGTTGTTGTGGTGAACCATAACAATGAGAAAAACATCTAGTAAGGGACGCGGACGTGGACATGGTCGTGGTGGTGTTAGTGGACCCTCTGGTGCTGGGAGAGGACGTGGCCGTTCTGCCACATCCACACGTCCTAGTGTACCAACTACCTCAGGTCCCAGTAGCCGCCAGAATTTACAGCGATATATGGTGGGGCCCAATGCCGTTCTAAGGATGGTAAGGCCTGAGCAGGTACAGGCATTAGTCAATTGGGTGGCCGACAGTGGATCCAGCACGTTCACATTATCTCCCACCCAGTCTTCTGCAGAAAGCGCACAGATGGCGCCTGAAAACCAACCCCATCAGTCTGTCACATCACCCCCATGCATACCAGGGAAACTGTCTCAGCCTCAAGTTATGCAGCAGTCTCTTATGCTGTTTGAAGACTCCGCTGGCAGGGTTTCCCAAGGGCATCCACCTAGCCCTTCCCCAGCGGTGAAAGACATAGAATGCACTGACGCACAACCACTTATGTTTCCTGATGATGAGGACATGGGAATACCACCTCAGCATGTCTCTGATGATGACGAAACACAGGTGCCAACTGCTGCGTCTTTCTGCAGTGTGCAGACTGAACAGGAGGTCAGGGATCAAGACTGGGTGGAAGACGATGCAGGGGACGATGAGGTCCTAGACCCCACATGGAATGAAGGTCGTGCCACTGACTTTCACAGTTCGGAGGAAGAGGCAGTGGTGAGACCGAGCCAACAGCGTAGCAAAAGAGGGAGCAGTGGGCAAAAGCAGAACACCCGCCGCCAAGAGACTCCGCCTGCTACTGACCGCCGCCATCTGGGACCGAGCACCCCAAAGGCAGCTTCAAGGAGTTCCCTGGCATGGCACTTCTTCAAACAATGTGCTGACGACAAGACCCGAGTGGTTTGCACGCTGTGCCATCAGAGCCTGAAGCGAGGCATTAACGTTCTGAACCTGAGCACAACCTGCATGACCAGGCACCTGCATGCAAAGCATGAACTGCAGTGGAGTAAACACCTTAAAACCAAGGAAGTCACTCAGGCTCCCCCTGCTACCTCTTCTGCTGCTGCCGCCTCGGCCTATTCTGCTGCTGCCGCCTCGGCCTCTTCCTCCGCCTCTGGAGGAACGTTGGCACCTGCCGCCCAGCAAACAGGGGATGTACCACCAACACCACCACCACCACCTCCGTCACCAAGCGTCTCAACCATGTCACACGCCAGCGTTCAGCTCTCCATCTCACAAACATTTGATAGAAAGCGTAAATTCCCACCTAGCCACCCTCGATCCCTGGCCCTGAATGCCAGCATTTCTAAACTACTGGCCTATGAAATGCTGTCATTTAGGCTGGTGGACACAGACAGCTTCAAACAGCTCATGTCGCTTGCTGTCCCACAGTATGTTGTTCCCAGCCGGCACTACTTCTCCAAGAGAGCCGTGCCTTCCCTGCACAACCAAGTATCCGATAAAATCAAGTGTGCACTGCGCAACGCCATCTGTAGCAAGGTCCACCTAACCACAGATACGTGGACCAGTAAGCACGGCCAGGGACGCTATATCTCCCTAACTGCACACTGGGTAAATGTAGTGGCAGCTGGGCCCCAGGCGGAGAGCTGTTTGGCGCACGTCCTGCCGCCGCCAAGGATCGCAGGGCAACATTCTTTGCCTCCTGTTGCCACCTCCTCCTTCTCGGCTTCCTCCTCCTCTTCTTCCACCTGCTCATCCAGTCAGCCACACACCTTCACCACCAACTTCAGCACAGCCCGGGGTAAACGTCAGCAGGCCATTCTGAAACTCATATGTTTGGGGGACAGGCCCCACACCGCACAGGAGTTGTGGCGGGGTATTGAACAACAGACCGACGAGTGGTTGCTGCCGGTGAGCCTCAAGCCCGGCCTGGTGGTGTGTGATAATGGGCGAAATCTCGTTGCAGCTCTGGGACTAGCCAATTTGACGCACATCCCTTGCTTGGCGCATGTGCTGAATTTGGTGGTGCAGAAGTTCATTCACAACTACCCCGACATGTCAGAGCTGCTGCATAAAGTGCGGGCCGTCTGTTCGCGCTTCCGGCGTTCACATCCTGCCGCTGCTCGCCTGTCTGCGCTACAGCGTAACTTCGGCCTTCCCGCTCACCGCCTCATATGCGACGTGCCCACCAGGTGGAACTCCACCTTGCACATGCTGGACAGACTGTGCGAGCAGCAGCAGGCCATAGTGGAGTTTCAGCTGCAGCACGCACGGGTCAGTCGCACTACAGAACAGCACCACTTCACCACCAATGACTGGGCCTCCATGCGAGACCTGTGTGCCCTGTTGCGCTGTTTCGAGTACTCCACCAACATGGCCAGTGGCGATGACACCGTTATCAGCGTTACAATACCACTTCTATGTCTCCTTGAGAAAACACTTAGGGCGATGATGGAACAGGAGGTGGCCCAGGAGGAGGAGGAGGAGGATGAGGAAGAGGGGTCATTTTTAGCACTTTCAGGCCAGTCTCTTCGAAGTGACTCAGAGGGAGGTTTTTTGCAACAGCAGAGGCCAGGTACAAATGTGGCCAGCCAGGGCCCACTACTGGAGGACGAGGAGGACGAGGATGAGGAGGAGGTGGAGGAGGATGAGGATGAAGCATGGTCACAGCGGGGTGGCACCCAACGCAGCTCGGGTCCATCACTGGTGCGTGGCTGGGGGGAAAGGCAGGACGATGACGATACGCCTCCCACAGAGGACAGCTTGTCCTTACCCCTGGGCAGCCTGGCACACATGAGCGACTACATGCTGCAGTGCCTGCGCAACGACAGCAGAGTTGCCCACATTTTAACCTGTGCGGACTACTGGGTTGCCACCCTGCTGGATCCACGCTACAAAGACAATGTGCCCACCTTACTTCCTGCACTGGAGCGTGATAGGAAGATGCGCGAGTACAAGCGCACGTTGGTAGACGCGCTACTGAGAGCATTCCCAAATGTCACAGGGGAACAAGTGGAAGCCCAAGGCCAAGGCAGAGGAGGAGCAAGAGGTCGCCAAGGCAGCTGTGTCACGGCCAGCTCCTCTGAGGGCAGGGTTAGCATGGCAGAGATGTGGAAAACTTTTGTCAACACGCCACAGCTAACTGCACCACCACCTGATACGCAACGTGTTAGCAGGAGGCAACATTTCACTAACATGGTGGAACAGTACGTGTGCACACCCCTCCACGTACTGACTGATGGTTCGGCCCCATTCAACTTCTGGGTCTCTAAATTGTCCACGTGGCCAGAGCTAGCCTTTTATGCCTTGGAGGTGCTGGCCTGCCCGGCAGCCAGCGTTTTGTCTGAACGTGTATTCAGCACGGCAGGGGGCGTCATTACAGACAAACGCAGCCGCCTGTCTACAGCCAATGTGGACAAGCTGACGTTCATAAAAATGAACCAGGCATGGATCCCACAGGACCTGTCCGTCCCTTGTCCAGATTAGACATTAACTACCTCCCCATAACCATATATTATTGGACTCCAGGGCACTTCCTCATTCAATCCTATTTTTATTTTCATTTTACCATTATATTGCGATGCTACCCAAAGTTGAATGAACCTCTCCTCTGCCTGTGTGCTAGGCCTAAATATATGCCAATGGACTGTTGCAGTGGTGGCTGACATGAAGCCTGATTCTCTGCTATGACATGCAGACTAATTCTCTGCTGACATGAAGCCAGATTGTCTGTTACGGGACCTCTCTCCTCTGCCTGGGTGCTGGGCCTAAATTTATGACAATGGACTGTTGCAGTGGTGGCTGACGTGAAGCCTGATTCTCTGCTATGACATGCAGACTGATTCTCTGCTGACATGAAGCCAGATCGTCTGTTACGGGACCTCTCTGCTCTGCCTGTGTGCTAGGCCTAAATATATGCCAATGGACTGTTGCAGTGGTGGGTGACGTGAAGCCTCATTCTCTGCTATGACATGCAGACTGATTCTCTGCTGACATGAAGCCAGATTGTCTGTTACGGGACCTCTCTGCTCTGCCTGTGTGCTAGGCCTAAATATATGCCAATGGACTGTTGCAGTGGTGGGTGACGTGAAGCCTCATTCTCTGCTATGACATGCAGACTGATTCTCTGCTGTCATGAAGCCAGATTGTCTGTTACGGGACCTCTCTGCTCTGCCTGTGTGCTAGGCCTAAATATATGCCAATGGACTGTTGCAGTGGTGGCTGACGTGAAGCCTCATTCTCTGCTATGACATGCAGACTGATTCTCTGCTGACATGAAGACAGATTCTCTGTTACGGGACCTCTCTCCTCTGCCTGTGTGCTAGGCCTAAATATATGCCAATGGACTGTTGCAGTGGTGGGTGACGTGAAGCCTCATTCTCTGCTATGACATGCAGACTGATTCTCTGCTGTCATGAAGCCAGATTGTCTGTTACGGGACCTCTCTGCTCTGCCTGTGTGCTAGGCCTAAATATATGCCAATGGACTGTTGCAGTGGTGGGTGACGTGAAGCCTCATTCTCTGCTATGACATGCAGACTAATTCTCTGCTGACATGAAGACAGATTCTCTGTTACGGGACCTCTCTCCTCTGCCTGTGTGTGTGCTGGGCCTAAATATATGCCAATGGACTGTTGCAGTGGTGGCTGACGTGAAGCCTCATTCTCTGCTATGACATGCAGACTGATTCTCTGCTGACATGAAGCCAGATTCTCTGTTACGGGACCTCTCTCCTCTGCCTGTGTGCTAGGCCTAAATATATGCCAATGGACTGTTGCAGTGGTGGCTGACGTGAAGCCTCATTCTCTGCTATGACATGCAGACTAATTCTCTGCTGACATGAAGACAGATTCTCTGTTACGGGACCTCTCTCCTCTGCCTGGGTGCCGGGGCCTAAATATCTGAGAATGGACTGTTCCAGTGGTGGGTGACGGGAAGCCAGATTCTCTGCTATGGAACCTCTCTCCAATTGATTTTGGTTAATTTTTATTTATTTAATTTTTATTTTAATTAATTTCCCTATCCACATTTGTTTGCAGGGGATTTACCTACATGTTGCTGCCTTTTGCAGCCCTCTAGCCCTTTCCTGGGCTGTTTTACAGCCGTTTTAGTGCCGAAAAGTTCGGGTCCCCATTGACTTCAATGGGGTTCGGGTTCGGGACGAAGTTCGGATCGGGTTCGGATCCCGAACCCGAACATTTCCGGGATGTTCGGCCGAACTTCTCGAACCCGAACATCCAGGTGTTCGCTCAACTCTACACAAGACGCTTTATTGATCTAATAGATATCGCCTGCCTCCCTCGGACGCCTTCTTTGCTTCTTTCCTTGAATGTGGAGAAGGCGGCAGTAATGTCACTTTATTCCAACCCAAGTGCCTCGGTGTACACCTCTGGTTTCTTATCATCTTCTTTTAAGATAAAGAACGGTACTAAACAGGTTGTATTGGACTTTTCACATATTATTTCATTATAGCCACTTTCAACCCTATGGAGTCACTGAAGTTAATTACTGACATAATTTCCCAATTTGTTGCTGCTTCATATTACAAAGTTAACTTAAGCAAATCCCCAATGCTTTATATAGGGCTCTCATCTTCTATATCACACAAAATAACAACTAGGTTTGGCTTTCCTTGAGTTTATAAAGCTCTCCGATATATGGGGATAAATCTAACCTACCCTACCTCACTATTGTTTGAACATAACTTTAAAACCCCACTTAAAAATATTAAACAATCCTCAGATTTAAACCTACGGTTTTTATCTTGGTTGGGAAAAGCTGCAGCAATTGGTTATATTGCCCATTCCCTTTTTAACACTACTCTGCTTGCAGTCTCTATCAAGGATCTGGAAATCTCTAGTCAAATCGGATGGGTTAATTCCAATTTCTCCTCATTGAAGATATGTGAATGAGTAATCTCTGATTTATATATAAAAAACTGGATTGAGTCAGATCTCCACTCTTCCTCGCAACTATGGAAAAATAATTTATTGGTAGACTTCAACTCCCTTTATTAACATTTCTAATAAGTAGTAATGATCGAGCACCAAAGTATTCGGGTGTTCGGCCCAAACACGTTGCTATATTTGTGTGCTCGACCGAGCACCCGAGTATAATGGAAATCAATAGGAGACAACCAGGCACCCCTGCTCTGAAGAGGGGTTGGGTGCCTGGTCCATTGGAAAAGGTCAGCAAGTGACAGAAACTCCACCAAAATGGATTGGGAACAGCATGGGGATGATGTCTGGATGCATCTTGGACTTCCAGGTCACGGCTAGGAACCATGTTGTCCAAGTTGCACGCCACTTTTACAGACTGACAAAAATATGCACAACCCCCCCAAAAAAATCTATTTTACAGGAAAAATTGTTAGGTATTCTTTCCTGTATATTCAATTGTATATAAAGTTCAAGTGCAGCAAAAAATTACAAGAAAGAAGCACACCAAAACAGCCTGTATATCACATAATGGAGGGCCTCATTCACATTGCGGTACAATTGTTCAGGTAGTGGGACAGGAATGAGAGATGAGAAGTTCTCTTTGTAGCGGGGGTCAAGAAGGGTGAACACCCAGTAATATGTGTTATGTAAGATGTGTATAACCCGAGGGTCGCGGGAAAAGTAGCCTAACGTTAAGTCAGCCATGTGTGCCAGAGTACCAACAGTCAAGACGTTGATCATGATGACTCTCCATCTCCTCATACTCCTCCTCCTCCTCTTCTGCCCATCCATGCTGAACAGATGGAATTAAAGTTCTATGGGTACTACCCTCTGTAGCAGAGGCAACTGTCTCCAGCTCCTCCTCCTCTTCATGGTCCAATTTGTGCTGGGAAGACGAACTGTGGGTGGTCTGGCTATCACCTTGTGTAATGTCCTCCCCCATTTCCTCGTCTGCCACATTCAGAACGTCACCCTTAATTGTGAGCAGTGATCGTTTGAGTAGACACAGCAGTGGGATAGTTACGCTGATAATAGCGTTATTGCCACTAACCATCTGTGTGGATTCATCAAAGTTTTTTAAAACCTCACAGAGGTCTCAGAGGTCTGACATCAATGCCCACTCCTCGCTTATGAATAGTGGCAGTTGACTCGAAATGGGATGACCATGTTTCAGCTGGCATTTCACAACTGCCCTCTGCTGCTCACAAAGCCTGGCCAACATGTAGAACGTAGAGTTCCAGCGTGTGCTCACGTCGCACAACAGTCGGTGAGCTAAAAGCTGCAAGCGCTACTGCAGTGTTGACAGACCGGCTGAAGCTGTTGATGACTTGCGGAAATGGGCACACATGCGGCATGCCTTCACTAGTAGCTCTGGAAGATTGGGGTAGCCAGTCTGACAGACCTCCGCACATTCACAGGGCAAGGTGTGACAGATATATCACACCTTATGTTACAGACAAATTAGTGATTTTTTTTACCTGTCTACTAGGTAGAGCAGGGGTATATCACACCCAAAAATTGGTGAATTTCACCTGAAATTGTAACAGACAAAATAGTGAAATGACAGAAAATAAAATACAATACTTACAAATAAAAAAAAAAATATCTTACAAATAAAATAAAAAATATCTTGATTTATCCGCAAAACACATACGGACTTCTGAATGGAGCCTTACAGGCGGGTGATCAATGACAATGGGGTGATCACGCATATAGACTTCCTGATCACTTCCCTGTCATTGATCACCCCCCTGTCATTGATCACCCCCCTGTAAGACTCCATTCAGACGTCCGTATGATTTTTACAGATCCACTGATACATGGATCGGATCCGCAAAACGGATAGGGACGTCTGAATGGAACCTTACAGGGGGGTGACCAATGACAAGGGGGTAATCACGCATATAGACTTCCTGATCACTTCCCTGTCATTGATCACCCCCCTGTCATTGATCACCCCCCTGTAAGGCTCCATTCAGACGTCCATATGATTTTTACGGATCCACTGATACATGGATCGGATCCGCAAAACACATACGGACGTCTGAATGGAGCCTTACAGGGGGATGATCAATGACAAGGGGGTGATCACGCATATAGACTTCCTGATCACTTCCCTGTCATTGATCACCCCCCTGTAAGGCTCCATTCAGATGTCCGTATGATTTTTACGGATCCACTGATGCATGGATCGGATCCGCAAAACGCATACGGACGTCTAAATGGAGCCTTACAGGGGGGTGATCAATGACAAGGGGGTGATCACGCATATAGACTTCCTGATCACTTCCCTGTCATTGATCACCCCCCTGTCATTGATCACCCCCCTGTAAGGCTCCATTCAGACGTCCGTATGATTTTTACGGATCCACTGATACATGGATCGGATCCGCAAAACACATACGGACTTCTGAATGGAGCCTTACAGGGGGGTGATCAATGACAAGGGGGTGATCACGCATATAGACTTCCTGATCACTTCCCTGTCATTGATAACCCCCCTGTCATTGATCACCCCCCTGTCATTGATCACCCCCCTGTAAGACTCCATTCAGACGTCCGTATGTGTTTTGCGGATCCGATCCATGTATCAGTGGATCCGTAAAAATCATACGGACGTCTGAATGGAGCCTTACAGGGGGGTGATCAATGACGGGGGTGATCAGGGAGTCTATATGGGTGATCACCCTTCTGTCATTGATCACCCCCCTGTAAGGCTCCATTCAGACGTCCGTATGTGTTTTGCGGATCCAATCCATGTATCCGTAGATCCGTAAAAATCATACGGACGTCTGAATGGAGCCTTACAGGGGGGTGATCAATGACAGGGGGGCGATCAATGACAGGGGGGTGATCAGGGAGTCTATATGGGGGATCACCCCCCTGTCATTGATCACCCCCCCTGTAAGGCTCCATTCAGACATTTTTTTGGCCCAAGTTAGCGGAAATTGTTTTTTTCTTTTTTTTTTCTTACAAAGTCTCATATTCCACTAACTTGTGTCAAAAAATAAAATCTCACATGAACTCACTATACCCCTCACGGAATCCAAATGCGTAACATTTTTTAGACATTTATATTCCAGACTTCTTCTCACGCTTTAGGGCCCCTAAAATGCCAGGGCAGTATAAATACCCCACATGTGACCCCATTTTGGAAAGAAGACACCCCAAGGTATTCCGTGAGGGGCATATTGAGTCCATGAAAGATTTACATTTTTGTCCCAAGTAAGCGGAAAGGGAGACTTTGTGAGAAAAAAAAAACCAAAAAACAATTTCCGCTAACTTGTGCCCAAAAAAAAAAAATTCTATGAACTCGCCATGCTCCTCATTGAATACCTTGGGGTGTCTTCTTTCCAAAGTGGGGTCACATGTGGGGTATTTATACTGCCCTGGCTTTTTAGGGGCCCTAAAGCGTGAGAAGAAGTCTGGGATCCAAATGTCTAAAAATGCCCTCCTAAAAGGAATTTGGGCCCCTTTGTGCATCTAGGCTGCAAAAAATGTCACACATGTGGTATCGCCGTACTCAGGATAAGTTGGGGAATGTGTTTTGGGGTGTCATTTTACATATACCCATGCTGGGTGAGATAAATATCTTGGTCAAATGCCAACTTTGTATAAAAAAATGGGAAAAGTTGTCTTTTGCCAAGATATTTCTCTCACCCAGCATGGGTATATGTAAAATGACACCCCAAAACACATTCCCCAACTTCTCCTGAGTACGGCGATACCACATGTGTGACACTTTTTTGCCGCCTAGGTGGGCAAAGGGGCACACATTCCAAAGAGCACCTTTAGGATTTTACCGGCCATTTTTTACACATTTTGATTTCAAACTACTTACCACACATTAGGGCCCCTAGAATGCCAGGGCAGTATAACTACCCCACAAGTGACCCCATTTTAGAAAGATGACACCCCAAGGTATTCCGTGAGGGGCATGGCGAGTTCCTAGAATTTTTTATTTTTTGTCGCAAGTTAGTGGAATATGAGACTTTGTAAGGAAAAAAATAAATAAAAATAAATCATCATTTTCCGCTAACTTGTGACAAAAAATAAAAAATTCTAGGAACTCGCCATGCCCCTCACGGAATACCTTGGGGTGTCTTCTTTCCAAAATGGGGTCACTTGTGGCGTAGTTATACCGCCCTGGCAATTTAGGGGCCCATATGTGTGAGAAGTACTTTGCAATCAAAATGTGTAAAAAATGGCCTGCGAAATCCGAAAGGTGCACTTTGGAATATGTGCCCATTTGCCCACCTTGGCTGCAAAAAAGTGTCACACATCCGGTATCGACATACTCAGGAGAAGTTGGGGAATGTGTTTTGGGGTGTCATTTTACATATACCCATGCTGGGTGAGAAAAATATCTTGGTCAAATGCCAACTTTGTATAAACAAAATTGGAAAAGTTGTCTTTTGCCAAGATATTTCTCTCACCCAGCATGGTTATATGTAAAATGACACCCCAATATGAATATGAGACTTTGTAAGAAAAAATAAATCATCATTTTCCGCTAACTTGTGACAAAAAATAAAAAGTTCTATGAACTCACTATGCCCATCAGCGAATACCTTAGGGTGTTTACTTTCCGAAATGGGGTCATTTGTGGGGTTTTTCTACTGTTTGGGCATTGTAGAACCTCAGGAAACATGACAGGTGCTCAGAAAGTCAGAGCTGCTTCAAAAAGCGGAAATTCACATTTTTGTACCATAGTTTGTAAACGCTATAACTTTTACCCAAACCATTTTTTTTTGCCCAAACTTTTTCTTTTTTAATCAAAGACATGTAGAACAATAAATTTAGCGAAAAATGTATTTATGGATGCCGGGTTTTTTTTGCAAAATTTTACAGCTGAAAGTGAAAAATGTCATTTTTTTGCAAAAAAAACTTTAAATTTCAATTAATAACAAAAAAAGTAAAAATGTCAGCAGCAATGAAATACCACCAAATGAAAGCTCTATTAGTGAGAAGAAAAGGAGGTCAAATTCATTTGGGTGGTAAGTTGCATGACCGAGCGATAAACTGTGAAAGTAGTGTAGTGCAGAAGTGTAAAAAGTGGCCTGGTCATTAAGGGGGTTTCAGCTAGCGGGGTTGAAGTGGTTAAACAGGCGGCTAAAAGTTATTTTCCTGTGTCTCTGGGCTCAGGGCAGGGTAAAAAGATTGTGCACTGCACCCACAAAACAAAATCTATGTACAGTATATAGCTGAGTTAACAAGCACTTCAGATTAAAGATTCTTTCCTATTCTCTCCCTCACAGCAGCATCATCCTATCCCTACACTAATAAGAGCAGACTGACGTGCAGCGCTACGTGACTCCAGCTTATATAGAGGCTAGGTCACATGCTGCACTGGCCAATCACAGCCATGCCATTAGTAGGCATGGCTGTGATTGTTTCTTAGTAAAACGCTTGTTGATTGGCTGCTCTGCAGCCTTGCAAAAAGCGCTATTAAATCGCCGAACACCAAACTCGAACCCAAACTTTTACTGAAAAGTTTGGGTTCAGGTCCGGGGTCCAAAAATCCTAAAGTTCGGTACGAACCCAAACGTTACAGTTCAGGTTCGCTCAACCCTACTGTTGGTATGATGGATCTTGGGCTTCCTCTTTGAACTCTAAAGCGACCTTCAGGAGGAGATGGGAGGGCTGGCTTTCCAATAGTTACTGTAATTTACCATCTGCGCTATTATATGTTGTTTGAGCCCAGTGTAGTCATGTAGTCAGGAAGTCAGATAATCAGCTAGTCAATTACATGTTTGTGACATATGACAATATGATCTCGCATTACACCATGCAAAAAAAAAAAAAAAAAATGGTATGCTACTGGACAAAAAACATTTATCCTATACTAAATAGAGTGTGCAGATTAGAAATCCGAAATCAGAATTGTTGTATCACGTCACAAAATTTTTCTATGCATAAGTATGTCTAAATGAATTAAGCACTTGGAAAGCATTGAATAATTTTGAACAGAACAAGTTTTACTCCAACAATTTCCTGATCTACATCAAAGTTTGCGTAGAAAACAGTGGATGAAAATGTAATAGAATAACAACATTTTAAAAAGTCTAGTTTTTCAGTTTAAAAGTCTTACTTGAGCAAGGCCCAGTACTGTTAAAAGTGCTTTACACTTTTGCTTTTGCGTTTGTGAATGGCCATATTTGCCCGTTCAAAAACCAGCAGTAGTCCCCCATCATTTTGGGATTCCAGCGGCCTTGATACCTGTTCTCCATTGTAGAAATATCTTTATGGAACTGCTCTCAATGTTTGTCACTTACGCGTCCCAAATTGGGTGGGAAAAGTCAAGATGGGAATGTAAGAAATGCACTTTCAATGACATTCGGCAGCCAAGTTCTTATGCTGTAAGCTTGTTGTCTACTAATTCAGCATAGTTTGCAGCTTGTCTGTTCCCAAGGAAGTTCTTCACTACTAGCACAAATGCATCCCAAGCATAAGTAGTGTATTTGCCACAAATCCCTAAATATGGCGCCCGCTCGCACCTGCAGTGGGCACAATAGCCACTAGGTTTCTGCTATTTTAAATAGCAGAGATCTGCGGCACATGTGTGCGATAAGCGTATTATACTGCAAACATGTTGGAGTCAATGGGACAATGCCTTGCACCTCAAAACCTTCACCACCAAGGGCACCTCAATTGTCATCAGGAAGTAGAACCTCAAAACTGGAGTGTGCCCTTCCCATCATTGTATGCCAGCCCATGGAGTGTCAGAACTGTGAGTAAAACTGCTACTGTCCCATCTATCCACTCACACACGTGGCCCTGCCTTACCCCATCTCCCTACATCCATTTAACTCAAAACTTCTTGAATATGTTTACATTGAACTAAACTAACATTTCTCATCCAACATTAAACCCTCTAGTCTACCTTCCGGACATATAACTCTTTGACATGGCTGAAAGAAAACAATTAGAGATGAGCGAATTTCCACGGAGTGGAATTACCACGGACCATAACGCAATTCTATGACAGAATGCATAACATAATGCCTTTAGAGGCATTCCGTTATTCATTCCGTCATAATAGAAGTCTATGGGCTGCAAAACGGATCCGTCCCATTTCCGTTATGCAGGAGAGGACTTTAGAGGCATTCTGTTATGCATTCCGTCATAGAATTGCGTTACGGTCCGTGGTAACGAAATCCATAACGCAATTCACCTTTTACCAGTAAAGGAAGTGGGCACAAATTTCAAAATATGAAATTCACTCATTTCTGAAAACAATCTTAGGGACAATGTACAGTCACAATCAAACTTTTATTCTAGTGTCAGGGACAGTGAAGGGAAATTCTGCTTACAAAGTGCCTGTGTGAGGTATGAAGTGCCACCAGTTGGGGAACATTCACTTTTCATTTTGAGGGTATTTTTCTGTGTGTATATACTTTTAACAGATTGTCTACACCAGTGTTGGACTTTGACCAGTACAGGATTCATTACCCACACAACTCTAATTATCCCCCTTGGATATTGGTAGATAATTTGTTAGAGCATGCTAGAAATATGGAGAGTCTGCATTGGACAACATTTTTGCTCATTCCACATAAGTCATCTATCCTGTAGACCAGTGTTCCTTAACTTCAGTCCTCAGTGCCCACCTAATGGTCATGTTTTCAGGATTTCCTTAGTATTGAGCAGGTGATATAATTAGTGTCAATGCTTTAGGACTTACCTCAGGTGTTCATTCTGTGGTATATTGTCAAATCATTACTGGTAGGTGGGCCCTGAGGACTGAAGTTGGGGAACACTGCCATAGACTATTGGCTAAGATCACAGCATAGAGGCCAGTTCACATTTGTACAACTATAACCACCATTATTATGAGTCCAGGATATAGCGTATTAACATTGGAATAGGGGTTCAAAATAGTGTGACTGGGACCAGGCTTCATGTGCAATATCATCAGGATGTGTGTAGACATATAGTGCTGGGTCAGGGGCGGATACAGACAGCAGTGGACCCCTGTGGAAAGAATGTGCCTGGCCCGCTCAACCACACATACATAAGTATTCCTATACAGCAGAAGATATATATATAAATATATTTATATATATATATATATATATATAGTAGAGAGAGAAAGTCCGCAGCACTCCTTCAAGTAAAAAAAGTGTAATTTATTCACACATGTCAGACAACGTTTCGGTCCTCTCACAGGACCTTTTTCAAGTCAAGTGAACATAAAAGTGCATAGTGCAAAAATAAATACAGCTCTACAGCATGACACAATCCATTATCAGCCAATAGAGTACTAGTGCACTCCCATTCATGGGTGGGCTACAATTCATATAATTAACTCCATCTGTTACCATACACACCAACATCAATCGGGGCATGTCAGTGATACATTCAATGATAATCCACCATCATATGTGTAAATAAGTGTATATAATAAAGTGAACCGTGCAATTTAAAAAGCCCTTGACTATGTTACCTTGCCGCAAGCCTGATGGAGGACCGAAATAACTTGTGGAGAAGGCGTCTCTGCTTGTATCGGAGCACGCCACTCATCCGCGTCCACTGCTCCTTACTGCGCATGTATTCAACCCCCTTCTGTTGACACAGCCTCTAATAGTCATGCGTCGCCTCTAGGGTGGAAACGAACGTGATGACGTACGGCTGATCACGTCGAAGCACCGCGCACATACAAATTTGCGTCAGCACATAGACAGATCGTCCGCGCCCCCTCACAAATCCATATCCACCATCTTACTTCAGGCACTGTTTTTGGGCAATAGTATTATGCCTCCATATAACCCCATGTTTATCTCGTCTCCATCGAATGCCCGGCACAGGCAAAAGTCAGCATACAAATATATATTTAGCTCAAATAGATCATTGTAGCTTCCATTTAATTCACCACATAAAGAGAGCAGACAACATCAGAGCATAGGTCATGTAAAATGGGTATCTAGCTAACCATTCCTCCTGTCACCCTAAATTCTACATTTAACCCATTGGCTCAGCAATGAAAAACATGGAACAATCTTTTATAGATAGGGGATACCCTAGAAAGTTAGTAAAAAGACATGCGGAAAGGGCTAAAAAAATCCCCAGAGATGAGTTGTTGACCCCGAAAACAAGACAGACTAATGATAGATTGCCGTTTGTATCATCATACAACGAGTTGAGTCCCGAAATTGAAAAGATAGTGAGGCGACATTGGGGTTTATTGAGTAGTGGACACCCCAATGTTGCTGCCTTTAAAAATTTGCCGATGATGGCATACAGAAGAGCAGGCAACATCAGGGATAAGGTAGTACACTCCAAAGTACCAGACAAAGGACAATTGAGACAGACGTTTCTTAAAACAAGGCACACGGGCTCTTTCCCGTGTCTGGGATGCGTGAACTGTAAACAGATGGTCAAGTGATCGACGTTCGCACATCCAGACACGGGCGAGACCTTTGACATAAGACATTATCTCACCTGTGATTCGTCATGGGTGATATATGTACTATGGTGCCCTTGCAAAAAATTATATGTTGGTGAAACCACTTGCGATCTGAAGACTAGGTTGAATAACCATAGACAATCCATTAGGAATAAAAGAAGAGATCTGCCCGTATCAAAGCATTTTGCTGAAAAAAATCATAAAGAAAGCGATTTGAAATTTATGATTATAGACCACGTTAAACCATTGGATAGAGGAGGTGATCGATTAAGCAAATTTAAAAAAACTGAGTTAAGGTGGATCTTTCGGCTGGATACCCTAAAACCCAAAGGGTTAAATGTAGAATTTAGGGTGACAGGAGGAATGGTTAGCTAGATACCCATTTTACATGACCTATGCTCTGATGTTGTCTGCTCTCTGTATGTGGTGAATTAAATGGAAGCTACAATGATCTGTTTGAGCTAAATATATATTTGTATGCTGACTTTTGCCTGTGCCGGGCATTCGATGGAGACGAGATAAACATGGGGTTATATGGAGGCATAATACTATTGCCCAAAAACAGTGCCTGAAGTAAGATGGTGGATATGGATTCGTGAGGGGGCGCGGACGATCTGTCTATGTGCTGACGCAAATTTGTAAGTGCGCGGCGCTTCGACGTGATCAGCCGTACGTCATCACGTTCGTTTCCACCCTAGAGGCGACGCATGACTATTAGAGGCTGTGTCAACAGAAGGGGGTTGAATACATGCGCAGTAAGGAGCAGTGGACGCGGATGAGTGGCGTGCTCCGATACAAGCAGAGACGCCTTCTCCACAAGTTATTTCGGTCCTCCATCAGGCTTGCGGCAAGGTAACATAGTCAAGGGCTTTTTAAATTGCACGGTTCACTTTATTATATACACTTATTTACACATATGATGGTGGATTATCATTGAATGTATCACTGACATGCCCCGATTGATGTTGGTGTGTATGGTAACAGATGGAGTTAATTATATGAATTGTAGCCCACCCATGAATGGGAGTGCACTAGTACTCTATTGGCTGATAATGGATTGTGTCATGCTGTAGAGCTGTATTTATTTTTGCACTATGCACTTTTATGTTCACTTGACTTGAAAAAGGTCCTGTGAGAGGACCGAAACGTTGTCTGACATGTGTGAATAAATTACACTTTTTTTACTTGAAGGAGTGCTGCGGACTTTCTCTCTCTACTGAATTTGTCCCATATCGAGGGACCACCGCGGGCACCCACACAGCTATATCTGCACTTGAGGGAGTGCTGCCTGACCCTTTTCATGGATGTATATATATATATATATATATATATAAATAACAAAAAAGAGAACCAGCAGCACAAGACAAAAATTGTGGCAGGTGCAGTATCCTCAAAGCCGCAGGCTCAAACAGCTATATGTAGATCTAGGTAGCAAAAAAATGAGGCAGCACTCCGACAAAAGGTGAAAGCAAACGTGGATCCTTTATTCCCCTCTGCAACGTTTCAACCGCTCATTGCGGTCTTTATCAAGCATGGTTTACAAGTGTCATACAGGGGTATATATACCCAAAATGCATTGTGGTAATACAAGTGGAAATTATTCAATTATATGAATATAAACATAGAAAAACAGCTCAATAAAACAAAAAATTATCACCGGAATAAAGCCAGCATCCCAGTAATACCATACAATTTGTACATATAGTGAAAAATATTAGTATACAAGATCCTATAGGTGCCATAGCATAAGTGCTCTAAATAGAACTCATTATCTAAGTGGTACACCACATGTGTAATCGTGTCGATAATAATCATGGTTAAAAACATTAAGCAAACTCACACAACGGTAGATGACCACCGGCGCCAAAATCCGCGTCCTCATTAACCAACAGCGCATGTCCAATCACCTAGCAACGACCCCCAAACAGAACAAGTCAAACGGCGTCACGCAAGTCACGGGACAGATCACATGTTCAACCACATGACTATCGCAACACACGGATGACACGTCAGAGGGCGGCGTCAGACCACGTCACTGAGGAGGGGGAGCACCGAAAGTCAAGGTGAAAACGACGTCAGCTAACTGGCGTCGTTGCCACGGTGACCATCCGCACAAGCCCGCCCAGAAGACGCGTCAAAGCTAGGGAAGGAAATGCGCCAATGGAAAACACAGAGAGTAGGAGAAAACAAAGGGCACAATCCAATTAAATATTCCGATTAAGTAATCAGCAAAACAGAGATATATCCATATACAACTGTCCACATCAGAGCTGTGTCGACTATATATACTAGATTGCTGTGATGGCTAATCAAAAATAGAGTGGACGTGGTTCAGTGTATATCAGCACCATATAAGATCAATTAAAGATCGGTGCCATACAACTCAATATACTAGAGGAAAAGAGAAAAAGAAGGGAGGAGCCAACGGTTAACTCATTTCCATGATAATAACCAGAAGCTCATTCAGGGTAAGAGGTCAAGGACATATCAGTGCCCCGTACCCCAACACCCAATTACACCCCATAATCTCAAAGGGATAAACAAGAGAAAGACCACCACTACATGTATAGAGCCATCAACAGACAACCATTATAGTAATCATAGATATTTATTTTCATATATATCTCAGTTGTGTAATATCCAGTTATTGTGCCCCATGGATCCTCCCAATCATAAGATGACATAAACGGAGAACCGCAGGATTCCAGGACCGCAGTACATCAAAACTGCTGCCAAGGCATTGATAGAAGTAATCTAAAAGAGAAAACAAAGAGCGGTTTAAACAACTGTAAAACCAAAAAATCATAGCAAATAGTGAGATAGATGACACTTATACATCTCACACATACACAGGTACAATAAAAAAGAGAAAGAAACAGAGTCCATAGGCGAGCAACACATTATATCACACTCCACTTAAAATCAACGTTAAGACCAGTGGGTCTAAGAGTGTTGAGGCGATGGATCCATCTAAGCTCCCTCTGTTTGAGGGCCCTAATCCTATCACCACCCCTCCTGGACTGAGTGATCTGATCCAGAATCATAAATTTAAGGTCCTTCTCTTTATGATTAGCTTCAACAAAATGTTTGGGGACTGGCAGATCTTTTCTCTTACGTCTAATGGAGAAACGATGATTGTTGAGACGTGTCTTCATGTCACATGTGGTCTCCCCAACATATAGGAGACCACATGGACAGGAGAGCACATACACGACAAACGAACTGTCACATGTCAGATAATGACCAATAGTATAGGGGACACCTGTCTGAGGATGGGTAAACCTGTCACCCTTGGTCATGTAAGAACAATTTACACAACCAAGGCAAGGATAACTACCTTTTTTGCGTGATCCGATGTATGTTTGTGTCAACACTTTACTTGAAATATCAGCCCTGACCAGTTTATCACGAAAACTGGTGGGGCGTTTATATGAAAAAAGTGGGGGTACAGTAAACGCAGTGATATTAGGGAGATTGCTCTTGAGGATGGGCCAATGTTTACGGACAATTTTAGCAATGCATCCACTCTGCTCAGAATAAGTGGATATAAATGGAATTCTCTCCACCTTATTTTGTTTCACCACTGGTGATTGATGTGTACTTTTAATCTTATTGAGATGTTTATCAATGACCTGGGAGGGATAGCCTCGTGCCCTGAACTTCTGTGCCATTTGTGCATATCGTACAGGTAATTTATCAACATCCTGTACCACCCTCTTAACCCTAAGAAGTTGACTGTACGGCAATGAGTTGATAGTCGACCTGGGATGACAACTGCTATAGTGCAATAATGTATTGCAATCTGTAGGCTTAGTATAGATATCGGTCAATAGTTTATCTCCAACTACCGTAACAGTAGTGTCGAGAAATTGTACTTGGGTCTCAGAATAGACCAGGGTAAATTGAATGTCAGGATCCAATGCATTCAAGAAATTATGAAATGACTCCAGTGAAACTGGGTCACCATGCCAAATGAGGAAGACATCGTCTATGTATCGCCACCACCCCAGTACCTTACTGAAGTGGTGGGACACATAGACAATCTCAATAAGATTAAAAGTACACATCAATCACCAGTGGTGAAACAAAATAAGGTGGAGAGAATTCCATTTATATCCACTTATTCTGAGCAGAGTGGATGCATTGCTAAAATTGTCCGTAAACATTGGCCCATCCTCAAGAGCAATCTCCCTAATATCACTGCGTTTACTGTACCCCCACTTTTTTCATATAAACGCCCCACCAGTTTTCGTGATAAACTGGTCAGGGCTGATATTTCAAGTAAAGTGTTGACACAAACATACATCGGATCACGCAAAAAAGGTAGTTATCCTTGCCTTGGTTGTGTAAATTGTTCTTACATGACCAAGGGTGACAGGTTTACCCATCCTCAGACAGGTGTCCCCTATACTATTGGTCATTATCTGACATGTGACAGTTCGTTTGTCGTGTATGTGCTCTCCTGTCCATGTGGTCTCCTATATGTTGGGGAGACCACATGTGACATGAAGACACGTCTCAACAATCATCGTTTCTCCATTAGACGTAAGAGAAAAGATCTGCCAGTCCCCAAACATTTTGTTGAAGCTAATCATAAAGAGAAGGACCTTAAATTTATGATTCTGGATCAGATCACTCAGTCCAGGAGGGGTGGTGATAGGATTAGGGCCCTCAAACAGAGGGAGCTTAGATGGATCCATCGCCTCAACACTCTTAGACCCACTGGTCTTAACGTTGATTTTAAGTGGAGTGTGATATAATGTGTTGCTCGCCTATGGACTCTGTTTCTTTCTCTTTTTTATTGTACCTGTGTATGTGTGAGATGTATAAGTGTCATCTATCTCACTATTTGCTATGATTTTTTGGTTTTACAGTTGTTTAAACCGCTCTTTGTTTTCTCTTTTAGATTACTTCTATCAATGCCTTGGCAGCGGTTTTGATGTACTGCGGTCCTGGAATCCTGCGGTTCTCCGTTTATGTCATCTTATGATTGGGAGGATCCATGGGGCACAATAACTGGATATTACACAACTGAGATATATATGAAAATAAATATCTATGATTACTATAATGGTTGTCTGTTGATGGCTCTATACATGTAGTGGTGGTCTTTCTCTTGTTTATCCCTTTGAGATTATGGGGTGTAATTGGGTGTTGGGGTACGGGGCACTGATATGTCCTTGACCTCTTACCCTGAATGAGCTTCTGGTTATTATCATGGAAATGAGTTAACCGTTGGCTCCTCCCTTCTTTTTCTCTTTTCCTCTAGTATATTGAGTTGTATGGCACCGATCTTTAATTGATCTTATATGGTGCTGATATACACTGAACCACGTCCACTCTATTTTTGATTAGCCATCACAGCAATCTAGTATATATAGTCGACACAGCTCTGATGTGGACAGTTGTATATGGATATATCTCTGTTTTGCTGATTACTTAATCGGAATATTTAATTGGATTGTGCCCTTTGTTTCTCCTACTCTCTGTGTTTTCCATTGGCGCATTTCCTTCCCTAGCTTTGACGCGTCTTCTGGGCGGGCTTGTGCGGATGGTCACCGTGGCAACGACGCCAGTTAGCTGACGTCGTTTTCACCTTGACTTTCGGTGCTCCCCCTCCTCAGTGACGTGGTCTGACGCCGCCCTCTGACGTGTCATCCGTGTGTTGCGATAGTCATGTGGTTGAACATGTGATCTGTCCCGTGACTTGCGTGACGCCGTTTGACTTGTTCTGTTTGGGGGTCGTTGCTAGGTGATTGGACATGCGCTGTTGGTTAATGAGGACGCGGATTTTGGCGCCGGTGGTCATCTACCGTTGTGTGAGTTTGCTTAATGTTTTTAACCATGATTATTATCGACACGATTACACATGTGGTGTACCACTTAGATAATGAGTTCTATTTAGAGCACTTATGCTATGGCACCTATAGGATCTTGTATACTAATATTTTTCACTATATGTACAAATTGTATGGTATTACTGGGATGCTGGCTTTATTCCGGTGATAATTTTTTGTTTTATTGAGCTGTTTTTCTATGTTTATATTCATATAATTGAATAATTTCCACTTGTATTACCACAATGCATTTTGGGTATATATACCCCTGTATGACACTTGTAAACCATGCTTGATAAAGACCGCAATGAGCGGTTGAAACGTTGCAGAGGGGAATAAAGGATCCACGTTTGCTTTCACCTTTTGTCGGAGTGCTGCCTCATTTTTTTGCTACCTATATATATATATATATATATATATATTATATTATTATTATTATTATTATTATTATATTCAAATATTTTATATTTATTTTTGCAATTGTAAAAAATGTATAATTACTAAATATATATATATATATATATATATATATATATATATATATATATATATTTAGTGGTGATCAAAGTTAGAGAACAACACACAATTTCCAAAATGTCAAGGTCATAGTATAGTCATATGTGAATATACTGTATCCTAAGGCTACTTTCACATTAGCGTTCGGGTGTCCGCTTGTGAGCTCCGTTTGAAGGGGCTCACAAGCGGCCCCGAACGCATCCGTCCAGCACTAATGCATTCTGAGTGGACGCGGATCCGCTCAGAATGCATCAGTCTGGCGGCGTTCAGCCTCCGCTCCGCTCAGCAGGCGGACACCTGAACGCTGCTTGCAGCGTTCGGGTGTCCGCCTGGCCGTGCGGAGGCGTGCGGATCCGTCCAGACTTACAATGTAAGTCAATGGGGACGGATCCGTTTGAAGATGACACACTATGGCTCAATCTTCAAACGGATCCGTCCCCCATTGACTTTCAATGTAAAGTCTGGACGGATTTGTCTGAGGCTACTTTCACACTTAGAAATTTTTTTAACAATATAATGCAGACGGATCCGCTCTGAACGGAGCCACCGTCTGCATTATATGAGCGGATCCGTCTCAGACGGATCCGCTCTGAACGCAAGTGTGAAAGTAGCCTCACATGATTAAAATAGCAGTATTTTAACATTATTTCATAAATTGTATTTATTTGAAAAGCACATAATAAAAATGAAAATTAGATCATTGAAAAAGAACACTGATCAAAAAATTAGAGAACACTTTCAGATACCTACAAGTTATTGGTGTCAATCTGGCAACTGGTGCTAATTTCCTTAATGATCTGACAAACCCTATTTAACTGGCAGTCTAACTTTTCAGATTTTACTGACTTTGCCAAAATGGTGTGCCGTTCCAAAGTGACTGAAACCCTCCGGCAGCAGGTTGTCCAGATGAAGGCCAAAGAGGTAACCCTATCAGCCATAGCAAGAGAAGTTGGTCGTTCCAAGTCTGTGATTTCTAGAATACCGAGAACGTGAAAAAGGAGGATAAAATAAACAAGGTTATCCAAAATCTTTCAAGGGATCAACTAAATGCCCCTAGAGAAGTGGAAAAGGGCGCCAACAGGACTATAGTAACGTTATGTAAAGAATATAAAACAACAGAGTGGAAGTAGGCTGCTCAAATTAGTATCAACGAAGTTTACTGCTGTCAATGAAGTGAATAGAAGGAAAAATCTGTTACCAGTGAAGTGATTAGGTCAACACGATAAGCGGGAAGCAGGATAATGCGAAGAATCTCCATGGGTAATCGTTTCAACACTGCAGCTAGAATTGCTCGCCAGTTGAGCACTGAAGAGAGTAAGGATCTGTCTCGTCATACAGTGTCTCAACATTTAAGAGCATTTGGATTGAAAGCCTACTCTGCAGTGACCCAACCTGTCATTAGCATAAATAATCAAAAGGCTAGACTCAACTTTGCTGAGGAGCATGTTATGTGGACAGAGGACTAGTGGTCCAGAGTTCATTTTAGTGATGAAAGCAAGTTTAATTTATTTGGGTCTGATGGGAAACATTATGTTAGTCGACAAACTGGAGAAAGACTGAATCTAAAGTGTGTTAAGAAGTCAGTGAAAGGTGGAGGAGGAAGTGTCATGGTTTGGGGAATGTTTTCTGAAGCAGGAGTTGGACCTCTCATAAAGCTACATGGCAGAGTGAATGCAAGTGTGTATCAGAACTTTCTTCAACAACACATGGTTCTTTCCTTGCATTCATCACTCAATCAGCCACCAATTTTCACGCAGAACAATTCCCTCTGTCACACAGCAAAACGGGTAAAGCAGTTCCTTGAAACTGAAAACATTGAACCAATGAAATGGCCAGCCCAGAGTTCGGATCTAAACCCAAAAGAAAACGTCTGGAAAGTCCTTGGTGACAAAGTTATGGTCAAGAAACCCACAACAGTCACAGAACTGTTGAAGAGACTGGAAGAAGAGTGGACCAAAATCACACCAGAGCAGTGTGAGAGACTAGTAATGTCCTGTGGCCGCAGATGTGCTGAAGTCATTCAAAGAAAGGGCCTCTACACTTCCTACTGATTGGTGACTGTTGTAACCTTCATAAATGTTAGTTTGAATCTTTCTCTGTGCTACAGTCATTGCTGTTCTCTAATTATGATCATACGTTTTTTTGAAAAATAAAGGTTTTATGTTGATATACTTTGGTTATTTTGGAAAACACTGTTCTAATGGCATGGTGTACCCTTTACAAAAATCCTTCAAATGATAATCAAAGTAGATTACATTATTTCTGAAAAAATCAACTGTTCATGAATTGTTTTCTAATTTCGATCGCCTCTTGTATATATAGATAAAATCATACTTCTGAAATATATGCATGCATAATATGTGGGAAACTACTAATGATGTTTTAGCCATGATATATTTACAGTATTTTTCACCCTATAGGATGCACCTTTTCCCCACCAAAAGTGTGTGGGGGGGGGGGGGGAATGGTAGTGTGTCTTATGGGGCGAATGCTGTCATTTTTACTTTGCACTGATACATCACTGGGCGCAATGCTGTACAATGTGGCCTGCAATGTATCAGCGGGGAGGGAGGAGGGGCTGGAGGCTGGCAACTTGTGTTGGAATCGAAGCGGGCCCCGGTGCAGTCACTGTTCTCTACTACACCAGGCCCCGCTCACAGCAGTATTTATTAAGTGAGGTGATGGGTAAAGCTTATCACAAAGGTAAAGGTATAACAATCCTCTGCAGCAGTATCGCACGTAGTACTCACTACGAAGCTCCCGAAGCAGGCAGGTTGGCTGGTCACTCACTTCCTCACGGGCATGGTCCTCCCACTTTATGAATAAAGCAGGGTGACGAAGTGAGTGACATTGCTCTGCTGGCCGCCCTGACTGCTACGGGAGTTTCATAGTGATTACTACGTGCGCTACTGCTGCAGAGGATTACTATACCTTAACAAAGCTTTACCCATTTTTTCACTTAATAAATACTGCTGTGAGTGGGGCCTGGTGTAATAGAGAACAGTGACTGCACCGGGCCCCACGGCGATTCCAACACAAGTTGCTGACCTCCACCCTCTGTATTGGGGGGTCACTATTTACACAAGGACAGTGTTTTGGGGGGATCTGTGGATGACACATATATAGCATAAAATGCTATATATGTGTCATAAACAGATCCCCAAAAAATGTCATCCACAGATCCCACCCATAACAGTGTCATTCACAGATCCCCCATAACAGTGTCATCCACAGATTCCCCCATAACAGTGTGATCTACAGATCCCCCCATAACAGAGTCATCCACAGATCCCCCTATAACAGTGCTATCCACAGATCCCCCATAACAGTACCATCCACAAATTCCCCATAACAGTTTGACATTCACAGATCCCCTCCAAAACAGTGTCATCCATAGACCACCATTAGTTAAAAACCCACCTTTTGGTTCAAAATATATTTTTTCTTATTTTCCTAGGTGTGTCTTATGGGCAGGTGCATCTTATAGGGCAAAAAATATGGTACATATATTATAATATATTATATATTCTAAATATATAATCATATATGTAAATATATTATGGCTATAATATATATATATATATATATATATATATATATATATTTATATATATATATATATATATATATATATAT
Source organism: Bufo gargarizans (assembly GCF_014858855.1). Taxonomy (NCBI): domain Eukaryota; kingdom Metazoa; phylum Chordata; class Amphibia; order Anura; family Bufonidae; genus Bufo; species Bufo gargarizans. The sequence continues at coordinate 264,073,124 of NC_058084.1, forward strand.
GTATAAATTAAATTTAGCCTCTATTTCTGAAAAGTTTCTGATGAGATTTGAACTCACAACCTTCTACATTACAGCCCAGATTGTTAACTACTACACTATAGAGCTGCATGGCAAGCTGCTTTAAAAAATTAAATAAAAATAAGAGACTTCTGCTGTATAGGACTACTTATTACTAGTAAGTATTCCCATGCAGCAGAAGTCTCATATATATATATATATATATATATATATATATATATACAGTGCTGCCTATAATTATTCATACCCCTGGCAAATTTTGACTTAAAGTTACTTTTATTCAACCAGCAAGTAATATTTTGATGGGAAATTGCATAGGTGTCTCCCAAAAGATAATAAGACAATGTACAAGAGGCATTATTGTGAAAAAAACTAAACAAAACATTTCTCAGCTTTTATTTACATTTGCGCAACAGTGCCCTCAGTACTATTAAGGCCCCCCTATATATATGAAGACAATTTATAAGGCACTCCTATGGAGCCCTCAGTAGTAGTAATGCCCCTCACCACTGCCCACAGTATTTATAATGTTCACTGCATTGCCCCCTGTAATTATAATGCCTCCTGTCATACCCCCTGGATTTATAGTCTTCTCTGTAGTGCCCCCATAAATTATAATGTTTGTCCTCTCCCTCCTGTCTTCTATACCCTGCAGTCCCATGTAAATGACATCACTACTCTCCCTCTAGTCTTCTAAACCATGCAGTCCTATGTAAATAACACTAGTCCTCTCCCACCAGTCTTCAATATGATACAGTCCCATGTAAATAACCTTTCTTCCTTACAGTCTTCCATGACATACAATCCCATGTAAATAACTTTACTCCTCTACCTCCAGTCTTCTATACCATGCAGTCCCATGCAAATAACACCAGTCCTCTCCTTGCAGTCCCATTTAAATAACATATTTTTTTTTACAATCTTCTATAACATACAGTCCCATGTAACTAACTTAAATCCCCTCCTTCAGCCCCTCCAACACATAGTCCCAGGTAAATAAAATCACTCCTTACCCTCCAGTCTTATATAATATCTAGTCCCATGTGAATAACACCAGTCATCTCCCCCCAATCTTCTATAACATACAGTCCCATGTAACTAACACACTTCCCCTCCTTTCAGCCCTTCTAACATACAGTTCCAGTTAAATAACATATTTCCTTCCAATTAAGCATGGAGGAGATACAATGGGGAGAACCACATCTCCCAGCATTACTCTGGCACTCACATTAATTCCATGGCTTGACAGGTCTTTTCAGACTTCTCTCCACTGCTGCATTGGTCACGTGATGGTGACCTCATCACATGTCCTACCACCACTACCCCTGTTGAAAAGATCACATGACTGGGGGACATGGCCTTCAGCAGAACTGTGCAGACGACTATTTCTGCAGATCCTACCAGCTACATCGAATCACTTGGCATCAGTCCTTTTTTCTTAGCCAAATTGACCCATAACACTTCTACTGGGGCTGCCCACATCAACCACCACATTCTGAGCCCTATCACAGGCCTCCAGACCCATCGGTGTTTGAGATACCAATGCAGCCTAAGCGGACAAAAGGAATCCCCGGCCTTGAGTTACAGCTCAACAACCACCACTTAGGGAGCAACGCACACCACCACTCTGGACTGCCAGGATGGGCTTTGAGGGAAAATCGGACACCCACGACTCCCCACAGAACAGGTCAGTGCTCAACATTAAGTTAAACAACTCAAGAGAGTACCCAATGTGACCCTGAGGACCAAGCCACCATCTTAGGAAGCGCGCCGCTGGACCCCTTGGCACACTGCTCATCGAGTGCTGAGGCTCTCCTCCCTAGCAAAGAGACACCAGACTGCAGGATCGGAACTGGCGCTTCAAAATAATACAGAAGAAGCCTGTAACTCCCCGGATTAGGCCCCAGACACCTGCCCACAGCCATATATACGCACCTGCGGGGGTCATAAACTACAAAGTATGCGGCAACACACCCGGACGAGGTGATCCATTCCATCAAGAAGTCACCTACCAGGTTAGCTTTAACAGGCATAAACGCAGTGACTTTATCTTAGAGCACCTGACACCCGCATAAGCGTCACATACCTGGAGATTTAGAGGAGCATAAAAGGGCACTATCCCCAACCAACAGATAGGGTCACTAACTATTAGTGCTGACCGCTAAGCAGCCAATAAACGTACAGGAAAGTACTGCCATCACTGTGATGCCAGTAGCCATGTTGGATTGCTGGCCCCAATTCCATCAGGGTTTCTGCCACCACCTACGTTACTGGCTCCAACCCCCACTTCTCCTCCTCCGTCTCCTCCTCCTCCACTTCCACCTCAGAATTATCCTCTTACAGCACCAGTCAGCCATCAGTCGTTAGCTGGAAGCAGTGTAGCACTGCAGTGGGGAAGCGGCAACAGGCCGTGCTCAAGCTGATCTTCCTATGTGACAAACAGCACACCGCCGCATAGCTGTGGCAGGGGATAAGAGACCAGACTGAGCTGGTGCTCTCGCCACTCAACCTAGAACCAGGCATGGTTGTGTCTGATAATGGCTGTAACTTGGTGGTAGCTTTAGAGCTGGGTAATCGTAGACACATCCCATGCATTTCCCACATATTCAACCTTGTGGTTCAGCGGTTTCTAAAAACATACCCCTGCCTGAGCTACTGATAATAGTGCGCTGCATGTGTTCACATTTCCGCAAGTCACCGACAGCTTCAGCCGGTCTGTCAACGCTGCTGCAGTGCTTGAAATTGCCAGCTCACCGGCTGTTGTGCGACGTGAGCATGTGCTGGAACTCCACATTCCACATGTTGGCCAGGCTTTATGCAACTTTGAGGAATCAACACAGATGTCGAGTGGCGATAACGCTATTATCAGCATCACCATCCCACTTCTATGTCTTCTCTAACGCTCGCTGCTCACAATTAAGGATGATGCTTTGCATGTAGAAGAGGTGGAAAAGGGGGAAGACATTACACAGGTTGATGATAGCCAGACCATCTTCAGTTTGTCTTCTCAGCGTGAATTGGAGGCTGAAGAGGAGGAGCAGGAGACGGTTGCCTCCGCTACAGAGGGTAGTACCCTTGAAAGTTTAATTCCATCTTTTCTACGAGGGTAGGCAGAAGAGGATGAGGAGATTGGGAGTGATTCTCCTGATGACAACAGCAAAGTTTTGCCTGTTGGTATTCTGGCACGCATGGCTGACTTTATGTTAGGCCTAGGGTTGAGCGAACCCGAATTTTAAAATTTGGGTTTGCACTGAACTTTAGGATTTTTGGAACCCGGACCCGAACCCGAACGAGCAGAGCAGTCAATCAACAAGCGTTTAACTCTGTGCCCTTAGAAGCCATAACAGCCATGCCTACTAATGGCATGGCTGTGATTGGCCAGTGTAGCATGTGACCCAGCCTCTATATAAGCTGGAGTCACGTAGCGCTGCACATCACTCTGCTGTTACTAGTGTAGGGAGAGGATGCTGCTGGTGATTTCAGGGAGAGAATAGGAGAGAATCTGTGCTCAAAACGTGAATCTAACTCAGCGCTCTACATACATTATGTTGTGTGGGTGCAGGGCACATTTTTTTTTATCCTGCCTGAGCCCAGTGACCAAAAACAAATACATTTTATAAGTCAGTTAGGTGGGCGGCGGCGGCGGCCTTTTTTTGCAAGCTCAGTGTACCAGCACTGCATCTGAGCTTTTGGGACATTAAAATCCAAGCTTTAAAAACAGCACAAATAATCTGTTTTTTAAAAAATCTAAATTTTTTGAGCAGTTTACAACATCTGGTGCATTTGCAGGCTTAGTCAGTGTGCAATTTAAGCTAGAAATACAGCCATCATTTTCTGGGTTTTTAAAAACGTACTTTTTTGCCAAAAAACACTATTTTCCATATCTGCAAGTGTTACATTCAAGTTTAATATATACAGCCTTCATATTCTGTTACCAAAAAACACTTTTTGGCAATATACAACATCTGGATTAGTCGGTGTGCAATTTAAGCTAGAAATACAGCCATCATTTTCAGTGTTTTTAAAAACACACTTTTTTGCCAAAAAACACTATTTTCCAGATCTGCAAGTGTTAAATTCAAGTTTAATATATACAGCTTTCATATTCTGTTACCAAAAAACACTTTTTTAGCAATATGAAACAAAAAAGGTAAAGAAGCTCTCACCCACCGTCCACCTGCCTTAAGCACGGATGACAACCTCCGGACTTCATTGCTGTCAATATCAAAAACCAAGAAAAATCCAGCTTCCAAGATGCAAAAGGTGGAATCTTTATTGTGCGATTAAAATTCAATACAGGACATCACAGATTACAGTAACACGTTTCAGACCACAAGTAAATCAGGGTCCTTCATTATGAGAAAAACCTTGTGTTCAAAACTCAGTTAAAAAGGCTAGTCCACACCTGATATCCCAATCATTGAGTCACATGACCTGATTACTCTGAATCAGAACATGTGTCAACCATAAGAAAAGGGGGTAGGGGATACACATGAAATATATAGAGGACACATTAACAATGCATAAAATAAATTAATGGCAAATATGAGGTTAATACTGTAATATGAGATCATGTCTCTTGTTCAGACCTTCAGGATAGCGCGTGGCGAGTAAAAACATCCAAAAAGCTTCTCTATTAAGCAGCTTTCTCCTTAGATCGCCACCTCTAGCTGGATTATAGACCCTTTTTATACTTTGGGCTCTCAAATGGTTCACTTCACCCCCATGTACTACTGTGAAGTGTTCACTAACTGCGGATACATTGTGAAATTTGTAATGGGGAATGTCTGATATATGTTTGCGGATTCGCAATTTAATTTGATTAGATGTACATCCTACATACTGTAAATTGCACAATTGGCAGGTCACTAAGTAGATTGCATTTTTTGGTGTTGCAATTCAAGTAACTATTGATACTAAATCTTTTGGCATTAACCGTAGAATGAAAAGACTGGCTCACTTGAAAATTATCGCAACAAATGCACCTACCGTGCCCGCACTTGTAGCTCCCCTTCGTTGAAAGCCAGGTCGGTGTTACATAGTTTTTTTCTTTATATAAACTAGGACTGATGAGACTGCCCAATGTAGGAGCTTTTTTTGCAGCACATCTAATGCCTCCCGCTATTATTTCTGACCACTTCTCATCAAAGCTGATGACTGGTAAATGTTTTTTGATGAGTTTGCATATTTCCCGATATTCACCATTGTACTGGGTTACAAAAGTGATGGGAATGTGGCTATCCACTCTACTGTGACCCGCTGCAGCAGTGGAATTCATATCAGGAAAGATCAAAGATTTGCGGTCCAAACTCTGAACCGTTTTTTTTTTGCTGTTTAGCATATGATTCCATGAATAGGCTCTGAGAGCCAATCTATTCACAATTTTGTTATTTTCCTGTTCAAAAGACGAAATATCAGAGCAGTTACGCCTGGTACGGATCAATTCGCCTTTTGGAATATTGAAAATCACATGCGGCGGGTGGCATGATGATGCATGCAAAATTGGATTACCAGACAGCTCTTTCCTAAAGGTGGAGGTGTTCACACTGGAACTAGCAGAATCACCACTCAATTCTAAATCCAATAAGGTAACCGACCTGGTATCAAAATGCAACATGAAAGAAATAGAGGGCACACATGAATCCAAGTATTTGCCAAACAGTAGTATGGACGCCACATCACCAGACCATACAAATAGCAGGTCATCGATGTAGCGCCCATACCACTGCAGGCGATCACAGAAAGGGTGGGTGTCGATGAGGACGAAGCTTCTCTCCCACCATGCCATGAAAATATTAGCAATGGAGGGAGAGAACTTAGCCCCCATTGACACCCCAGACACCTGCAAATAATAACATCCAATAAACATTAAAAAAATTATGTTTCAAGAGAAAGCTGACTGACATCTCCAAAAATTCTTGCAATTCACAGGTATAATTGCTGTAAGTAATAAGGAACCAACGCAGAGATCGCAGTGTCAATTCATGTGGTATGTTCGTATAAAGTGACACCACGTCTGCAGCAATCCAAACATAATCCTATCTCCATTGGAAAGACGACATGGCCTGCAACACAGATCCAGTGTCTTTTATGAAGCCAGGGATGAGAGAAATAAGAGGTTGCAATAGCGAATCTACCCACTCAGACAAACGTTCTGAAAAACTGCCTATACCCCTGCCACAATGAGCCGCATTGGTGGAGGAAAAACATATTTTTGGATTTTCGGCAATATATATCTGTATTAGTCAGTGTGCAATTTAAGCTAGAAATACAGCCATCATTTCTGGGTTTTTAAAAACACACTTTTTTTTTCAGGGTGGACGGCGTGATGACGTGAGGGACGCGTCTCGCTCTCCCTCTGCGCTAGCCTCCTCCTTCCATGTTCCTGTGCCGAAACAGCTGATGCCCTGACGCTGAGTCCTGGCGTGGCTTACCTTCTTCTCCTGCTCCGCTGGCCTGTCTGTCGGCCGTTCCGTCTGCTGCTGGCTGGAGGTGTGTTCTCCCGGCTGGCCCTGGGGGTCCCCTGGTCTTCTCCTCCGGCGGTTTCTGGTCCTCTGCCCTGGTGTGCGGTGGCTGCCGGCGCTTGCCCGAGTCGGCTGTTTTTTTGCAAGTTCGTTGCCTGCCCTCTGCTGGTGGTTCCTGGAACTTTATCCTCGTTCCTCCCTGCTGCTTTCTCTTTGCTGGTCCGGGTCTCTGCCCTGCGGCTGGAGCCAAGTACTTGGATTCGCGGATTTTCTGGTCCATCTATTATCCGGGCGACCAGCAATCTACTACCCGGCGACCTGTAAAGACTCCTCGCTTCCTCTCTTCTGGCCGGCCCTGGACTTCCTGCTTGATCTGTGGCGTACACTGGGATTTTGAGCGTATTGGACACGTGAGAATATTGTTATCCGCCATTTGTGACTTTATTTTTTTTTTTTTTTTTCTTGCTTTGTTAAGCCCCCTGCTAAACGGGCGCAGAATTTTTCTGGTCTTGTCCCTTTCCTCTCGTTGTAGTTTGGAGAGGAGGGGATAGAGGGTTGATAGGGAGAGGGAAGGGAGGAAAAGGGGAGGAAAGAGAACAAGAGGAAGAAAGAAAGAAGTAAGGAAAAGAGGAAAAAAAAAAAAGGAAGAAAAATGCCCCCAAAACGACGGTCGGTAGATTCCACTGTAGAGAAGATGGCGTCTAAGACTCCCGAGAATAAAATCGATAAATTTTTGAAATCACCCTTCCCAAATGAAAAGAATATAGCTAAGACAAAATTGTCTGCTAATTTGAAGAAACCCGCGAAAATCCCCCAAACTGATGAATCTTCTGATGATGAATCAGCGGAGGCAGGTCAGGCGCTAGACGAGGAAAGTCTCTCTGCACAAACGCAAGCTGCACAAATGCAAACTGAATATGACCCTTTAGTTTTGAATAAAATCTTGGGTGCCGTGGAAAATAACGGCACATTAGTACAAGGGATGTCTATTCAGCTGGGTTCGGTGCAGAGCGATATTTCCTTAATAAGAGAAGATCTAGTAAATATCCGGGACCGAGTCCATAATGTGGAAAAAATAGTGGACTCTTTGCAAACTGACATAGATATTTTAAAATCTAAAACCGCCCTGTTAGCTTCAGAAAATCAATCACTACAAAATAAGCTGGAGGATCTAGAAAATAGGGCAAGGCGAAATAATGTTCGTATAATTGGTTTTCCAGAAGGAGCTGAAGGCCGACAGCTAGAGGAACAACTTAAAGACGTAGTTTTGAACAATCTTGGTAGTGACTGTTTTTCCTCTACGTTTCAAATAGAAAGAGCCCACCGAATACCAGGAGGGAAACCTATCCCAGGGAGGTCGCCGCGAGCAATCTTAATGAAATTATTATTATCTGCCGATAGAGACATGATATTGAGAAGAGCAAGAGAATGTACACCTATTGAATATCAGGGCACCAAACTGCTTTTATTTCCAGATTTTGCTCGGCAGACTCAGAAGAATAAACTTTATAGAGATAAAGAAACGCTTGGCATCTAAAGACATTAAATATTCTTTACAATATCCAGCAAAATTAAGAGTGATTTACAACGGGACTTCCCAATTTTTTGAAAAACCACAACAAGCGTTAGACTGGATAGAGCAAATGGGCATATGAAATTGTGTAATATTATCATGGAGGGGAGGTGGGGTTAGGGCAAGGGAGAACGGCCGGAGGTTAGAGGTTTGCTGATTAGATCGGGCGGACCAATGGAGAGGGGAGAGGGGGGGGGGAGGGGGCAACCCACCTTGCAGGCATGGGTTGTTTTTTTTTTTTTTTTTCTCTGCTGTAGTGAAGGATGTCTACTAGAATTGTAACTTGGAATATTAGAGGGCTTGGGGAAAGGGTTAAAAGACAAGCTATTATGGATGCATTAAAGCGATACCTTCCAGCAATTATTTGCATGGTAGAAACTCATCTTACTAAAGAAACCGTGTTCCGCCTGACAACGGGATGGTATTCTCAATCCTATCACTCCACTTTTAGTAGTTCCTCTAGGGGCGTCTCAGTTCTGATTCATAACTCTGTGGATTTCACCCTTATAGAATCTTATATAGATGACCAAGGCAGGTTTATCTTTCTGTATGGTAAGCTGTATGGTTGTAGCTATATTCTTGCTTTTTTTTATATACCCCCGCCCTTCTCAATGTACCCACTGATCCAGCTAACACGTTTCTCTGAAGGGAGATCAGAATGCCGGCTAGTTCTGATGGGGGACTTTAATGCGGTCATGGACCCCAATAAAGTTAGATTCACACTAGATGCAGAACGGGTGAGGAATGCATGTAATTCACCGTTGCCACAGTTCTGCTCGGAGGTGGGACTGGTGGATATATGGGAACATCTTGGTGGGGGAAAGAGAGTATACTCTTGTGTTAGTAGGGGTGGTAGAGCAATGTCCAGGATCGACTTAGCATTTACTAATGAGAGCAATCTGAGTAATATCCGGAAGATACGATATGGGGTAAGAACAGTTTCGGACCACTCACCCGTACTGGTTGAGGTCTGCACGGGGAAGAATAAGGATAATCGGGGGTTAGGATTTAGGCTGAATCCATACTGGCTTACTATTATGGATAATCTTCAGTCCATTAAATCTCTGATGTCCTCCTTTTGGGAGGTTAATCTTCCCTCTGCGAACATCAATGCAGTATGGGATGCCCTGAAAGCATATCTGAGGGGGGTCTTTATAAGCGAGATTGTTGCAGCAAAGAGAACATTTAAAAAAAAAAAGGAGGAACTGGCCAAGGCTGTTGCAGACACAACTGAGGGATTTACCAATCAACCTACTGAGCATAATAGGGAAGAGATGCAGAAGGCCAGCTGCTCCTTGGAAAAATATATAATAGAGAAAGCAAATCATAGAGTATTTTTTAAGGGCTTAAAATATTTCTCGGAGTCTGGACGTCCTGGTAGGCTGCTAGCTAGGATAATCACACAACAAGACAAGAAAAATCAATCTATTGTCTCTATTCGCAATATAGCGGGGGAAATTATAACGGAATTAGGGACACCTTTTTACAATACTTTACTCAGATATATAGCTCCTCTTTTGGCTTGTCACCCGAACTGGCGACGCGGTTCCTGGAGGGGATTCCACTTTCTACTTTAAATGAAGCTCAAATAGAATATCTGGAAGAGGAGCTATCTCTTTCGGAGGTCCAGGAGGCTTTGGGATCGGTCTCTGGGAATTCGTCGCCAGGGATGGATGGCCTTCCATATGAGGTTTATCGTAAGTATAGTGATGTGATTCTTCCTCAGCTGTTAGAGGTTTTCTCCCAGGCAATACAGGGAGGGAGCCTACCATGCTCTATGATGGAGGCTCTTATTGTTCTAATTCCTAAAAAGGATAAAGACCCGATAGAAATGAGTTCTTATAGACCAATTTCGTTATTAAATACAGACGTTTATTATCAAAAGTCTTGGCTAGGAGGCTTTCACGGGTGATATCCTCTATTATCCACCCAGACCAAAATGGCTTTATGCCAAAAAGGGGTACCCATCATAACCTGCATAGACTATTTATGAATATTCAGTCCCCGGGATGTGGTACCCGCTCCATCCTGTCGCTGGATGCCACCAAAGCATTCGACAGGGTGGAGTGGACCTTTCTCTGGGAGGTAATGAAAAAAATGGGCTTTGGCCCTAGATTCATGGCGATGGTTCAGCTGTTATATAGCTCCCCAGTTGCTAGGATTAGGATTAATGATACAATCACTGAGAGCTTTACCCTAGGAAGAGGTACCCGCCAAGGTTGCCCTCTCTCCCCTCTCTTGTTCAATATTTATATCGAACCCTTAGCAGCCAGTATAAGGCAGGATCCGCAAGTGGCCGGTTTCGGCATAATGGGGAAGCATGACCGTGTATCTCTCTACGCAGATGATATCTTGGTTTTTGTTCATCAAACAGAAACCACTCTCCCTCGTATAATGGATCTGGTTGGCTCTTTCTCTGCGCCGTCTGGTCTGGAAATCAATTGGGAGAAGACGGTTCTCCTTCCTATAGACGAGTTGCGAGGCGACTGGGATAACCAATTAACAGTCTCTGATTCAATAAAGTACCTGGGGATTTCAGTTTCTGCCAAACCTCAGGAATATTTACAACTCAACTTGATTCCCCTGCTGATAAAACTGAGGGCCAAAATTAAGATATGGCAAAAAATTGTACAGGCAAGAGCGGATAGAATCTCTTTAATAAAAATGGTAGTACTGCCCCAGGTCCTCTATGTCCTGCGCAACTCGCCTGTATGGATCGCAGACAAGTATTTTAGATTGATAGAGCGGATGCGTAATGATCTATTATGGGGGAGGAAGCGCGTGAGATTGAAGACACTCTATTTCTCCATGCCTTATAATCAGGGAGGCCTTAATCTACCCTACTTTAGGGGTTACTTTATGGCCTCTCAACTTTGCTTTTTTAATGACTGGGAAAATAGCCATTTCTGCAACAGGGTAGTGAAAGACTCAGGTTTTACGGACTTCTTTACTGTATTGGAGTCCGACTATTTACTAAATATACAGACTTAGTATACACCTTTTTGCAGAATGGCTATAAAGACCTGGCTGGCTATTAGGAGTTGGTGTGGAATCAAGGCATCACTTATTTGTACTCCATTGTGGCATAACTCAAAGCTTTTGAATTTAAGGGATTTGAATTGCTGCCAGTATTGGAGGACTAAGAATGTTCAGTACCTACATCAGGTGGTTAGTGGCGGACAAATTCTGCCCCCGATGGAGTTAGGGCAAAGGGTAAATTTGGGTGAGGTGGCTTGGTATGCATATTTTCAATTGAGGTCAGCAGGTTGGGGATGATCTTATTAGTCCTGTTTTTCTGTATGTACTGCAATTGGGAAAGGATGTGAAGTTGCATCTGAATATTGGAGTATCTCTAGGAACGCTGGAGGACGGCGGGACTCTCAGGCACTGAACAATGGCTAAAGTTTTTGCTAAAACAGGGCACTGCGCTTTACGGGCGGGGACCTGGGGCTTGGGACTCTGGGCGGCCTGGCGACCGGGTGCGCCCCGAAATGCGGCTCTTTCTTTTCGATATGTGGTTGGACTGTAGGCAGCAATACGATACATGTTGTATGGGTGCAATTAGGGGACAGTGCCGGCTTTTGGTGGTGTTTCTGTCCACATTTCTTTTAAACGCCGGTGAGTGTTGAGTGATACTTGATTTGAGTCCCCTCGCACCTGAGATACTGGTGTGACTGTATGCGAGGTATGGTTGAGTTGGGCACGAATTTTCAATCTTAACTATATGGGGATGAGGCAGTAAAATATGCTGTGGTTTTCTGTTTCTTTTTTTTTTCTCTCCACTGTGATAGAAGACTGCTGGACCCCCCCCAGGTTGCTCTAAGAAATGTCTGTGATTAAAGATCGCTATAAGCCCGCTATGTATGGTTAATGTGAGCACCAGGTGAATGGATCTAAGATTGTTAATCCTGCCGTTTTCTGTACCCATATTCGGGAAAGGACGCGTGGAGCGCGTGCTCGCTCCCTGATGGCCGCCCGGACCGTGGGTCCCCGACCTCTGCCCTTTTTTAGATATTGACATGTTAAGTTAGATGCTTTGTGTGGCTGCGAGTCCCGCTTCCCTCTTAGCAAGTGAGATCTCCATTTGATTTGTTTTATCTCCATAAGTATGGTTATTAATAACTAATTAGAAAAAAAAATAAAAAAATTATCCCAGTTTTAAAAGACGGGCAATTTAATTTTTTCCAGTGATTTAAAAGACATCAATGAATCCGGTCCAACGGATGCAAGAATAATTGTTACCGAGGTGCATTATTGCTTTTTTTTGTATTAAACATGCCTATAGACAACATCTTAAGACTACCATGGTGATTCTCAACCACGTGTGAACTTCCAGGGTTATATACTGCTGTCAAATTCAGTTATTAAACAAACACCCGTTTGGGCCCAAAAAATTTAGTTGGCAGCCTTTGCTGCAGATGTCATTGTGAGATACCGCCTTTACATACTGTCTTTCTATTTAGTTATTTGAAATAAATAATTTTTTGGAGGGTCCGCTCACCAGCAGGCCCTCACATATAATTTTTTACAGGGTCCGCTCACTTGCAAGCCCGCAACTCAAATATTTTACAGGGTCAGCTCACCTGCAAGCCTGCAAATCAAATCTTTTACAGGGTCAGCTCACCGGCAGGCACGCAGCTCAAATCTTTTACAGGGTCAGCTCACATGCAGGGCAAAACCTAAAATCTTTTACAGGGTCAGCTCACCTGCAGGCCCGCAACTCAAATCTTTTACAGGGTCAGCTCACCTGCAGGCCCAAACCTAAAATCTTTTACAGGGTCAGCTCACCTGAAGGCTCTCAACTCAATGTGAATGAGGCCCTCCTTTATGTGATATACAGGTTGTATAAGAGTGCCTCTTTCTTGTAATATTTGGCAGCACTTGCACTTTATATACAAGTAAATATACAGGAAAGAATGTTTTCATTTTTTTTCCTATAAAATACATTTTTTACTTTGGTTTTGTGCGCAAAACCTTAATTAGATTGTAGGCCTGGTGATCAGCAGCACCAAGGTGATACAAATGAGTGGCAAGGTAATATACTGTGGAGATGGCAGCATGAGGAGGCCTCATAGTGGCACTATGACTGAGTCTGGATAAAAGACTAAGGCCACAGATTGTTTAGAAAGATGCAGATGGAAACAGATCTGTGGAGCTGTATGACGGTCACCTGCAGATTAATGCAGACCAGGGGCGTAGCTATAGGGGAAGCAGGGGAAGCTGCAGCTTTGGGGCCCTGACCCAGAAGGGGCCAATCCAGGAGGAGGAGGACTAAAGGATTTGGTTAGGGCCCCCTCAACAGTATTGCACAATAAAATGAAATACAGTGACAGTATAGACAGCCTATAAAATGGATGGAACAGCTGCCGGCCCTGGTCTGAGAAAGCAATCTTTACTAGCCACAGGAATGGGGGCGGCATGAAAGGAAGGTGTTGATAAAAAATTACTGTGGGATGGGGTCCCATTAAAAAATTTGCTGTGGGGTCCAGTCATTTCTAGCTATGCCACTGATACAGCCCACAAAAGCAAGTTGGGTTTATTAATTCCAAAACCTTAATTAAATTGTGGGACTGATGATCAGTTTAAGGCCTTTTAAGCAGCATCATCAGCAGCATGGTGATAAAAACGAGTTGCAAGGTGACATGGTGTGGAGATGGCAGCATGAGGAGGCCACATAGTGGCACAATGACAGAGTCTGGATAAAAGACTGAGGCCACAGATTGTTGAGAAAGATGCAGATGGAAACAAATCTGTAGAGCTGTAAGACGGTCACCTGCAGATTAATGCAGCCATCAAAATCAAGTTGGGTTTGTCGGTTCCACCTCAGCTCACCAGCAGGCCCGCAACTCAAATATTTTAAAGGGTTAGCTTACCTGCAGGCCCTCAGCTAATTATACCTAATAGGTAATTTGCGCGCATGCTGCCTTGCTTGGATGTGGTAGCCTTAGCCATTTCTCAGGCTCCCTCTCCGGAATCAAACATTGATTCCCCGTTACCCGTAGTTACAATGGTTTTGAGCTGACTGTTACATCGAAAGTTGATAGGGAAGATATCCAAATGGATTGCAGATGTCACGGGGATGTGCGATCAGGCAGAAGTTATCTATGGTCAACAAAGTGGCAGCAGACCATTTCCTGTATAACATGTGTGCATGCTAAATATCAGTGACATTCATTGAATGTAACTTTTACTTAGGCGCTGGTGGCAGCAACATTACAAGCGCTTTTGGTCAGGGTTGCTACATTTCCCTGATGGCACACTGAGTGAATGTTATGGAGGCTGGGAGCGAGTTGTACCCTGGGATGGCACAGGTGCTACCAACGCCAAGGATTGCGTGCCCTACTTCTATCAGGGTTTTTTGCAGCCTCCTACATTAGCGGCTGCAGCCCCCTTCTCTTCCTCCACCTTATCTTCCACTTCCACCTCTAAATTATCATCTTGCAGCACCAGCCATTGGTCAGTAGCTGGAAGCAGTGTAGCACTGCAGTGGGGAATCGGCAACAGGCGGTGCTGAAACTTATTTGCTTAGGTGACAAACAGCACAGGGGATAAAAGACAAGACTGAGCTGTGGCTCTCGCCCACAATTTTTTTTGGGTCAGCTCGGCAGCAGGTCCTTGTCCACCCTATTTTTTAAATGGTCAGCTCGGCAGCAGGTCCTCATCAGCAAAATTTTTAAGATGGTGAGCTCGGCAGCAGGCCCTCGTCCACACAATTTTTTAAATGGTCAGCTCACCAGCAGGCCCTCGCATATCATTTTTAGAGGGTCAGCTCACCAGCAGGCCCAAAACTCTATTCTTTTACTGGGTCAGCTCAAAATGCAGGCCCACAACTCAAATCTTTTACTGGGTCAGCTCAAATGCAGGCACGCACCTAAAATCTTTTACTGGGTCAGCTCACCTGCAGGCCCGCAACTAAAATATTTTACAAGTTCTACTCACTTGCAGGCCCTTGCATATAATTTTTTAGTGGGTCAGCTCAGCTGCAGGCCCTCACATATAATGTTTTACAGGGTCAGCTCACCCGCAGGCACTCGCATATAATGTTTTACAGGGTCAGCTCACCAGCAGTGCCGCACCTAAAATCTTTTACAGAGTCAGCTCACCTGCGGGCCCGAAACTCAAATCTTTTACAGGGTCAGCTCACCTGCAGGCCTGCAACTCATGCTGCCTTGCTTTGAAGTAGTAGTAGTAGCCGTTTATCAGGGTCCCTCTCCAAAATCGAACAATGATTCCCCATTAACGGTGGTCACCATGTTAGGCGCATAAAAGAAAATCGAAAGGGAAGATATCATAATGTATCGTGGACGTCATGGGTACGTGCAATCAGGCAGAAGTTATCTAGAGTTAACAAAGCGGCAACAGGGCCTCTCCTGTATAACGTTTCCTCATCCAAAATACCGCAGTGACATTCCCTGTAATTTTTTATTACTCATTCCAATAACAGGACATCTTAAGAGTCCTGTATTGTTATTTATCGTCACTACCTCCATGAGTCGGGAGTGTGTGATTTGCACGCCACTCGCTTGCCTTCCTTGAATGTGGTAGCCGTTTCTCAGTCTCCCTCTCTGGAATCAAACACTGATTCCCCGTTTCCCGTAGTTTACAATGGTTTTGAGCTGACAATTACATCGAAAGTTGATAGGCCAAACATCAGAATGGATAATCGCCATCACTGGGACATGCAATCGGCCCCAGGTTAACTAGAGTCACCAAAGCGGCAGCAGGCCACCGCCCATAATGTTTTAGATGGTCAGATCAGCAGGCCCTTGCTCCTAATGTTTTTGAGGGTCACCAGCAGGCCACCAATCATAATTTGTAAAGGGTGTATATAATGCCGTCCTTTTTGTGTAACTAAGGGTGTATCGGAGTGTCTCTTCCTTGTAATTTTTGGCAGCACTTGCACTTTATTTACAAGTAAATATTCAAGAAAGAATGTTTTCTATAAATTTTTCCTCTAAAATCAATATTTTTCCCTTGGTTTTGTGCGTATTATTGTCATTATGTAAAAGTGGCGTACTATTCGGACAACATAGTTTCCAGCAGCGACCAGCGAGTCCAAGATGCATCCATACATCCATACATCCTACCATTTTGGTGGTTTTACCAACAATTTCTGACATTTTCTTATGAACCAGGCACCCTCCCCTTTTCAGAGCAGGGGGTACCTGGTTTAATGCTCGGGTTCTTCCATTGACTTCTATTATACTCGATATATGCGAATATCACAATGTGTTTGGACAAGCCCCCGAGCACCCGAGCACTACGGTGCTTGATCAACACTACTAACTATAACTCAGGTCTCGCCAAACTCGGCTGACAACAGCCACTACACCACCCTACTATAACTGGCCACATATTGTCAGTCTACCCATTCTAACAAGGCTTGCCAAACAAAAGATACAGCCTAATTTTTCAGGCCCCCTACTCACTACACCAGAGATCCAAATATAATTGCCTAAAAGCCACATGCATACTTACACTCGACCATAAAAATGCCTAACACTCAATTTTACTTTAAACGCAAGGCAAGACACATGCCAATGTCATGCTAAACACAGGGAGCCAGCTCCCTGGGGCCATACACCTGAGGAGATTGAACATTAATCAAACTACAGATATCTATTACCATAAGAGCCTAACCCGTCATCACCAGTAATGGTTAAGGTAGGCCAGCACAAACCTAAAAACATGTCCTCTTCTTGCCAAACGGGCTCACTAGACTCCTTTGTACAGAAGTGTCAATTAGTTAATTCAACAAGACTTACCCACCCATGCAAACCGTTGCCAGAAAGAGATTCTGACAGAGACCTATCTCCACATAATTCACAAGACATGGGGAGTGAGGGAGAGGACACGCAATGCGACAGGAGCCTCCCTATGTCTAGGTCGTTCCTGGGAAAAGCACTTGCTAAAGCTATCGAACCAGTAGTAAAAGACCCCCAAGAAATCAAGCAAGACATAAGGAATATAGGAGGCAGGGTCGAACAACTTGAAACCACTGAATCTCAGCTGATCTCTTACACTGAAGCAACATCTTCCGCCTTTTATTCTTGCCAAACTCACATGAATAAACTGGTGAATTGGATGGAAGATCAAGAAAAGAGAACAAGACTAAATAATCTCAGACTAAAAGGGATCCCTGAGTCAGTGACGACAGAATCTCTCCCAGACACCATTAACCAAATCGTCATCTCTATCCTAGGAGACTCCTACCCCACAGAGATCTTAACTGAAAGAGCTCACCGAGCCCTGAGGGCTAAACCCTCTTTCTCTGAACCTCCGAGAGATGTAATCTGCCGATTATTCCATTCCAAAGTCAGAGATGATGTCTTATGTCTAGCCAGAACCAAACCACCGACCCCAATCGAAGGCTCCACAATCTCCATATACCAGGACCTGGCCTGGGTCACCCTATCCAAGAGAAACATCTTAAGGCCGCTAACTGAAGTACTAAGACACCAGAACATCCCTTATAGATGGCTCTTCCCCTTCGGCCTTTCCTTCTCAACAGACAGAAAGAAGGTCATCCTGAGAGACCACTCGGAACTACCTGAATTACCCCGACTCCTGAAAATAACAGATCTTGACATCCTGGACTGGGTCCCTGTTCAAGACCTGACATCCCTACCATCCATTCCTCCTCCCAGTCAACAGTGGGCACGGAGAAACGAGGAAAAAAATGCAGAAGGCAAGGAAAGCTCACACCTAGAAGAATCAACGTTGATCCCACCTGAAGCTACATCTGCCCACATAGGATAAGTTGTTTTTGATTACTTTAGAGAGACTCTGTTATCTCTCAGACTTCTTATATGTTCAATTTAACTAGTTAACAACCACGGATCTTCCTCGCAGCACATATACCACATCCTCCACCCTGTCATATTTAGTCACATGGCCCAAACCCTGAGCAATGGAGCTTTCTCAACCAAACTTCCCCTCCAATCTTGCAGGGTGTGGCGTGTTTGGCGCTGTGACCAAGACCTCATGGGTCGCCTTGACTCGGGTGGAATTTGCATGAGATGCAGCTTTAGCCAAGGTGAATTTCCTCACACCTGTTTATTTGTATACTAGCCAACCAGCTGGCCCCACAGCTGGCTCACGATTGTAAAAATACAATGTTGATCCCACTATTTCTTTTGAATTACATGTTTACAGTTCAAGTGATGTTTTTTGACTGTGATTCTCACACACCTTGCACTCTCCCCGCCCTCCCCGCAGACACCCTACTTGGGCTTCCTAAACTTACACAGCATCAACCCATGCCCACTCCTTCCCCCCTCCTACTGAGGGGGCAGAGTGTCATCCCTCCAAATTAAAAATGGCAAATATCAAACTGGTTTCTTTTAACGCTAGAGGCCTAAACCAAGCGGTTAAACATAGCCAAATTCTCCATTATTTAAAAAAACATATACAGATGTAACTCCTACTTCAAGAAACACACTTCTTGGAAATGAAGATACCCACCTTTCATAAACATTACTTCAGTCAATGGTTTCACTCCCTTACACCATCTAAGAATTCCAAAGGAGTATCTATCGCATGTATCATTCGAACTAACAAACTCATACTGAGACCCTGAAGGCAGATTACTTATTCTCTCTGGGAAACTAAATAGAACACCAATTATCCTTGCCAACATCTACACTCCCAACTCCCACCAAACACCTTGAATTAACTCTACAAAAGCATTACTTGATAGCTACAAATCAGGAGAACTGATAGTGTGGGGGAATTTCAACGTCGCCTTAGACCCACTCATAGGTACCACTTCTGGACAATCTCCGCTTTCATACAGAGCCCTTAAAAACAGAAAAGCTCTACAAATTCTAAACCTCAAAGATGTCTGGCGCTTCTTGTACCCCACCGCTAGAGATAACATTGTCCACTCAACCCCAAATAATTCATACCAACTAGTATAGGCTCCAGCTTACTCTCTGACCATTTTCCAAGGGAAGTTACTATAACACTGTCCACCCACCTTATGTCTAGACCCCCCCCCCCCCCCCCCGGGAGACTAAAAGAGACTCTAAAGCCCAAAGGCGCCTAGACAATTTCTTCCAAGAAAACCTAAACAAATGTGTTCTTATTCCACTGATCTGGGAGGCCCACAAAGCCACGATCAGAGGTGAATTTATATCTATAGGTACATTTCAGAAAAAACAAAGAGACTCTTAGATGAAAGACCTACAATCAGAGATAAGCAACATAGAGAAATTACACAAACAATCTCTAGCCTCCTTACTTTTGCAGAACTCATAACTGCTTAGCTACAATTGTACTCAACAAAAATTCTGCCAAAGTAAATGTGTCAACTAAACACGCCTTCTATGCCCACAGGCATAAGGCCTCAAGATTAATGATGTCCCTCATTAAACGCCGTAAACCACGCACACACATCACAGAAATACGATCTTCAGCAGATCAATCTACATCTGACCCAGGCATTATCGAGAAAGAGTTTCTCAAATTCTGCTCCTCTCTATACCAACTAGATTCCACAAAACTGCCTGACCATACTCAAGACTGCGCCTCTCTTACAGAGAAGTTCCTCTCAAATATAAACTTGCCCACCCTCACTGATGACGCACACACGACAATACTCAAACCCTTCACACTAGAGGAGGTACGATCCACCCTGTCAAAGTGCCCGAAAAACAAAGTGGCTAGTCCAGATGGCCTTCCTTGCTCTTACTATGCATCCTTCCCTTCCACCTTAATATCTTGACTTGTATAAACCTTCAACTAGTACTTGAAAGGCGAACTCATACCAAATCAATCACTAGAGGCTTTTATTACATTGATTCACAAAGAAGGAAAGGATCCCAGGCTATGCGGCAGTTACAGGCCAAAGTCTCTACTAAACACCAATTTAAAGCTCTATGCCAACCTGCTCGCAAATAGAATGAGACCATGGATAACTTCTTTAATCTCTCAATAACAGGTGGGGTTTATAGTGGCAGAGAAGGGAAGGACAACACCATGCAAGTACTTTCACTACTCCAAATCGCCAATCGGGGCAAGATACCTTTAGTACTAATAGGGACAGATGCAGAGAAAGCATTTGACAGGATGGATTGGTCCTATAAGCGGCAAGTATTGCTCCACTTTGGTTTTCCTACACCATTTGTAGAGGCTATGTTTGGAATATGTAGCAAGAGAAAACAGCAGGCACACCACTTTCTGGAAAAAATGTGGAACACTCTACAATACTGTATTTGAATATTTATTCAATTGTATAGTCAACACTTCAATAGTGCAGGATATCACACAATGTATAATAACACCTTGCTACATTTTCACTTTCAACTGGGTGGGTGACCCAGTGAGCAGTGAACCCACCGCTATCCGTCCATCCAAGAGTTGAGCCTTCCTATCTTGACAGTTTTTTCTATGTTTGGAATATACACATCCCCCACTGCCAGATTACATATTAACCACTCCCTGTCCTCACCTTTTGAGATCCATAATGGCATGAGACAGGGATGCCCCCTGTCCCCTATTCTGTTCGTGCTGGCCCTTGAACCACTTCTTCAAAAGATCAGAGCACACCCAGACAATAACGGTTATCATGACGGCCAATTGACTCACACCCCAGCAGCATACTCTGACAATATCTTTATAGCCATGACAAACCCTACAACAGCATTCCCAGCACTACAATCTATATTAACAGACTATGGCCTTATCTCCAATTTTAAAATAAATACCGCAAAATCCAAAGCCCTAGGGATTAATATTGGTAAGATGGAAAATAATACTCTCCAAGCCCTCCACCCCTTCCATTGGGCATCCACACATATTACTTACCTAGGTATTAAGATCAGCACCTCTTGGAATAATTATGCCCATATCCCACATCTATTCCAATCCACTTTAGAGTCGTGGTTCATACCCTATCTATCTTGGATGGGCAGGAAAAACCTAATCAAGGCAATCCTACTACCAAGACTATTGTATTTATTTCAAACTCTTCTGATCCCCTTACCGCTCTCCTTCTTTTTGTCAATTAGAAAACTCATCAACAAATACCTCTGGCAAAATAGAAGGCCCAGGCTAAACCAAACACTACTCACCCAACACAAAACCCGAGGTGGTATGAGTCTTCCTGACTGGAATCTATACTACAACACTGTACACCTGTCCAGAATGTACCAGACCAAATACAAAAAAAACTATGGGTCCCTCTAAAGGAGCAACTAGCCCCTGGCCCACTACACTCTCTGCTATGGGATATCAGTACGGCCAAGCCTTACCTTAAAACTCAAATTCCTATCACAAGGACTTCATTACAAATTTTGGGTTCCCTAAGAGACAAAATAAGCTCCCCTACGTCTCCACTCATGACAGTGAGTGACCTCCCAAGCTTATACCTATACGAACACTCACATTAAGCTCTTAGAACTGAGATCTATACATATTCTACATTTTATAGGCCAAAAGGACCCAACTGATCCTCTGACCTCCACCTCATTACACATCATACAGAGAGTCCACATCAGATATCTCCTGACCCCCTCTCTCACACTCCCCAATGCACAAAGAGACCTCACACAATTAAAAAATTTGATAGCAGTAAAGACACCTCCTAAACACTATCGCAACTGTACGGGATCCTCCAACAAATAAAACATCCCTCAGAGAGAGATACATTGCGGCATTGAGCAAATACCTCAACATGACCTGGACAGAACCTGAGATAAAACAGATATACCGACTAACACACAGCATTTCACAATGCACGAAGCTACAAGAAAACTCATTTAAATTCTGCACTCAGACAATTCAGACTCAAGCAGATGAAATGCCTTAGTACTGACAATTGCTGGAAATGTTCTCTTTCACAGGGCACTTATCTGCACATGTGATAGTCATGCCCGATACTTCAACCTTTTTAGTCTTAGTGTTAAGAGGCAATTAAGACCATATGCTCTCTACCTACAACTCCCACTCCAGCCTCGGTACTAATAAATGTCAGAATGCAAGACATACCACACACAAAAAGAAAACTTTTCCAACATCTGAGCTCCACAGTGAAATCCCTGAATCCACAACACTGGAACCAACAAACTTCTTTTACATACACACAATGGCTACACAAAATAAACCACATATACCATATGGAGTCGAATCGAGATCACACGTTGTCTTCCAGAAAGTCTGGGCCGATTGGATCTCATACCGCAAGACAATACCTTCCCTGACCAACTTCACAGATAACACGCCCCCATGTGATAATTTATAATATAAACACTTTGCTAAGGAGTAGTCCACCCCACCCCACATCCCCCCACTCACCCCCCCCCCCATACTACACCTTTCCTATACCCTACACGTTATCTCTTATTTAGAAGTCTATTGAGAAGGTTAAATGCTCATACCACAACCTATATAGTAAAACATCAACGTATTTGGTTATGTATGGTTGAGACTCTGAAGGTTACACATAACTTCCATGTATTATCCGCATATATGTTTTACACTCCCTATAATCCAGTTTGTTTATCACTGTATGCTTTGAACGATGTTATTCATGCTCTAATATTGTTCTTTACACTATGCTAAAACCAATAAAAATACAATTAAAAAGAAAAGATCACATGACTATGATGTAATTCCAGGTCCTTAAGCTATGGATTTTAAGCAGAATGCACAGCGGATTTACAGTAAGTCCTAATCAGGCCCCGCCTCTCCCCACCCATTCACCTCAACCTCCACCCCAAGATGACCAGGTTACCCTGTTGGCAGAGGGAGTGAAAAAAATAATAAAATAAAAACACCTCTCTGGGCCCCTCTGCAGTTGAACCAGATGCACGTGTGGTATGTCCGCCCCGGGCACTGGTGTTAGATATATGTCTGTGTGCACTGTAGGTTTACAGTGCATTTTATTAGCATTAATAGAATCATTACCCCAGAACTTTTGGCAGCACAATTGTGTATGTGTTCAGCCTAGTTTCAGCATTTTGTAAAGCATCAAATCCTTAGTAATGTGAGAGAAAAAAATCTACGAAACCTCCTTATTGGCACTTCTGCAGTGGCCGGGTTTGGGTGGCCCCAACGCTACGCTGAGTCCCTCGGACACAGTCGAGTTGTCACCATTTGTTGCTGGTGACTCAGTAGTCTGGCAGAGTTTCCATTTCCAAGTTTGATTCCCTAACTGCAGCACACTAGGGACTATAACTGCTCTCTTTATATACAATTTCTAGCTAGACTGGAACCTTCTAGTGGGAGGGGTGGAGTGGAGAAACTTAGCACAAACAATTACAAAGTTACCACTCCCATCTGTCATAGACTTACATTAGAGCTTCGGAAGACAGGAAAGATGAGGAAGTAGGATCATAAGACTCCAAGTGTTGTGTTTATGCACACCATCAGGCATTCACCACCAAAAAGTGGAAATTCATTTCTCTTATACATATAAAAAGGAATTTCTGTCTGTCCAGACGTCTGTCTGTTTGGATGTTCTTTATGCGCGACTAAACGACTGCACCAATCTTCACCAAATTCATCACACAGGTACATCAGGTGTCCGGGAAGGTTTTAGACCGGGTCTCAGCTCTCTAGGACTTACCGTTCCTGAGATATTCCCCCAAAAAATTACCTGCATTAATCAATAGAAGCCAGCAACCATTTCACTTAAATCCGAACTGCCATTTACAAGGTCACATGTCCCCTTATTATATAGTATTACAGACTGGCAATTAGCAACTGGTGTCACTGCGGACTGAAATATTTTTTTTCCGTAAAACATAAATATACATATAGATCACAGTATGAAATCTCACCATTAAAATGTAACCTTCAAAGATGACCCTAAAAACATATACAATCTGTGGTATATTATAGCTGAGTTGTCCGCCCAGTATCCCACAGATCTTCACACTCTTAGTTGTCTGGTTCTGGTATTACTATTATCAGTGTGGTACTCTCAGATTTGAGGAGTTCAAACCAGCCATAACCCACCATGTAAATAATGGTTACATTCGTTATTGGGTAACTTATTTACCCCTCACACCAAATTCACTCACTATCTGGCAACAAACAATTGTTCAGTATATAGGATTATAACGCAGTTTCAGCATTAAAATATATAAAATTTCCAGGGGTTTGAGGGAGGCTTTTGCTCTTAAGGACTTCCTTTTGTTGCAAGATAAACAATAATCAACAGACCGTTATCCGTCACAATGAGGTAACTTCATGTCCTCACCATTCAGGATTAAGTACAAGTCCTCTATTCAAGGTTTTTTATAATTTGTGACGTTATTCAGTTAAGTAAGTGTAGTTGTTCCAGTACTTACTATTTGTAGAATCAGCGCATGAGTACAGAGCTCCCAGTGGCGTTTCACTTGATAAATGGAGCAATGTCTGTCTCTTACCTATGCTTAGTTGTATACAGTAGTATAGTTCACCAAATTCACTGCCATTCATTAATCACCACGTCCTTGGTGTTCATCTGCACTTAGTTGCAGCACTCCACGTGGTGAGACTAGTTTGTTTGGCTTACAACCAATCCAGGTAATCTCCCAGGTCCCAGGTGCAGCAGTCTGGAGTAGTAGTTAACACTTGTTTTCACAGTTATAAAATAAAACAATTCTTTGATGAATTCTTCTAGCAGATCAAAAGTCACTTGTCACGGGTACTTAAAGGCTGAGTATATATTTCCAAATGCATTTCGAGGTCTAAGTTATAACTGACCTCTTCCGCAGTGGTATCTCAGCCTCAAATAACAACCCCCTTTTTTATCTCACTTCCTATGTTATAGGGTATTATCAAATAAACAAACTGGAATCTTAATTATCCTTATCTGTCATTTCAGAGTTTTTCTTTAGTCTCATCATCTCAAAGAGCAGTCATAAATCCCCTCTATACATGTTGTTCCAGGAAAAAATAAAATAAAAATAAACAACCATGTGTTTTTCAAGTGTTTTCAATGCGGTTTTTTTAAACGGAAATTGTGTTTTTTTGTTCCTTTCCTGCTGGAATACCTCCATCTGTCCTCCCAATAGAGGATTTTTTTTCTATTGTTAAAAATACTCACTAAAAATACATATATTTCATGTATGACATACACCTACATATTTGAGGTCCATAGTTATCAAAAATTGCTTAACAATGTTTATATAGACTACACTAAAAGATCCTATTCTCTTATAGTCTCAATACGTCAACTCAAAACTTCATTGTTGAATATGTTTCAGTGGGTCATATGGTGGTGGCCTTCCACAGAGGAGGGACTTCCGGTTACTCATAACAGTGGTTCCTCATCGATGAAAGGCGTCCACTCAAAATCTACAGAAATCCAAACAACTCGATCTCTGCATTTAGACCTTGTGGGGTAAGTGTGTTGAACTAAAAAATTAATTGAGACTCTACTCTGGACATCTTTCCAATGTAGTTCCCTCCTCTCCATTCCTTTTCCACTTTTTATTACTGTAAACCTCAAACCTTTAATCTTTTGATTATGGTAGAGTTTAAAATGGTTGGACAGAGTGTGCTTAGTATATCCTTTTTATTTATTGGCTAGATGTTCAGCAATACGTGTCAAACAACTGATGGAAGGAGGAGCAAGCACACCTATATGTACCACCTAATCAAGGCGCTCTATTAGATAGGAAGGGCAAAAGTGCAAAGGAATGCTACTTCCAAGATAAAATAGGTGCACATTCACACTTCAGCACAGTGTCTGCCCTCCTGAACATAGAAGCCCAATGGCTTAGGTAGGTTTAGCGTAGGACCCGCCTGACCTGAGACCACCTCGGAGCTTGGTAGGCGGGCATAGTTGTGATCAAAATATATTGGCTAAGTGTCAGATTTTATCACAACAGAGTGAGGACTTATATATATATGTCCATATATAATGCTTGCATCTACTTTACTAAGTGCATTATCTTATTTCTGTGATTTTCTTCAATAATATGGCCAGTGACATGCGCAAATTTATATATCATACTGTGCAGGATGTTTTTACATTTGTTTTTTCTCTGATTTTTTTTGCACTCTATTATATAAATTACATGTCAAGTGCTCTCTTATTTTTTGTGTATGTATGGTTGTGGTAGATGATACCACTGTTTTTCTTGGAAAGGAAGTCGATTTGCAACATATACAAGTCCCACAACGGTAAAAACCTTTTAGACCAAACATTCAATGTACAGATATTTTCTATATGCTTTTTGTTTTAACCTATGGTGCCACCTTCAGACCTACGTTTGGTGCTTTTTTAAAAGCTATCTGTGGGGTTTTATAGATCATAGGGCCTATGGTATTGTCCTTCTGAAGATAATGCCAGTGTTTGGCTATAATTTTCAGAATTGCGTATTAAAGGGTAATATCAACCTCATTATTTCTGTGGACATCTCAATGTTTCTTGTATTTTGTTTAAAAAAAGTCGACATGGATAATTTTTCAGTGTAAACTCATCCTTCATTCTGGCTGCCTCTGCTTCAAATTTAGTATAGTTTGAACAGTTTTGTTTGATTCGGTGAAACTGGGCAAAAGGGATATTTGGCCAAAACATGAACAAAGAGGGAATAACCATCAGAAAATACGCCAAAGAGAGGGTCCCTCCAGAATAGAAGTAAACACAAAGATGATTTAACTAAATCAGATCAGAAAGATAAGTCACATATGGACACATATTCTAATTATGCAGTGCCGGTAAACAATAGATTTGAAACCTTTCAGAGCACCATTTTTTAGACGGAACACCCCCCATCACAGAGCACGAGCACGACGGGAGACACCGCAATCACTGACACAGAATCATCACTCCAATTCACCGACAACACACTCTTACAAACTCAGACAGAGAGATATAGAACACAGATCCAATCACAGGACAGAATTTAAATCCAGGATGTCACAATAACCGAACAATTCTCATCACAAAACTCACAGGACACCATTAGACGAAAGAAGGGAAATAAAATACGGAGAGGGGGTAGGAACAAAAACAAAATATTACTAACCGATGAGCCATAAACATAGTAGTGAATTTGAGTAATGCAATATTTACAGATGCACAAATACATTTATTGAATAAAGGGTTAAAGTTTGCCCTGACCAATAAACTAAATAAGTTTGACACGTATGTGGGAATTGAGAAGTTTGTGAGGAAATTGTGTTTAAAAAAATATTACCTAAAAAACCCTATAGATGCAGAATTACATTTATTATATATTGATAAATATGAACATTATGGATTAAAGAAGAAATCAAGTTCCCTAGACAGGAGTTGCGTGAAGAAATAATCGCCTTCTGGAAAAACATAGAACATGATGTTAGAAAAATCAAGAACAATAATGTGAGAAATAATCTTACTAGGCAGAAAATCTGTGCAATCAAGGAATTACATGTACAGGAACAAATGATAATAAGGCCGGCAGATAAGGGAGGAGCGATTGTGGTGTGGGATGTGCAGGATTATAATAAAGAGTGCCTTAATCAATTAGGAGATATAAATACATATGCACAGTAAAAATCAGACCCCAATAGGATGTATTATCAGGAATTAAAGACATTATGTGACCGTGGTTTGATACAAAATATATTATCCAAACAGGAATATGAGGTTTTTTTTTAAATACTGCTCAAAGATTGCCAGTCTTCTATTGCTTGCCCAAACTGTATAAGAATGCAGTGAATACACCTAGACGCCCAATAGTGTCCAGGATTGGATCGATCACATAAAATTTGTCAAATTACGTAGACAAGATGCTTCAACCCACAGTTAAAAAGACTAGGACATATATAAGAGATACGACACAAATTATACAGATATTAGACGGTTTTAACTTTGATCACAGGTGGACTATAGGGACCCTAGATGTCCATCAACAGGGAATAGGAGCAATGAGAGAACAACTGACCAATAAGGGACGTTTAGATTCTGAACAGATAGCTTTTTTAGAAGAAGGTGTACATTTAATTTTAACACATAATTATTTTTATTTTGAGGCAGAGTTTTATAGACAGGATAGGGGCACTGCCATGGGCACCAGGTTTGCCCCCAGCTATGCCAATCTCTTTATGGCACAATGGTGCTTTGGCAGCGCTATATCGACGACATAATTTTTATTTGGGGTGGAGAGAGAGAGAAAATGTGAACCAGTTTTTAACAGAAGTTAATGTTAACGACTCTAATCTACATTTTTCTTCCAATATCTCAAAAGTGGGGATTGAGTTCCTGGACCAACAGGTGACAAAAGAAGGACAAAAACTTGTCTGTAATACTTTCCATAAAATAGTAGCCAAGAACAGTTTTATACTTTATAACAGCTGCCATTTACCAAGGTGGCTCACAAATATCCCTTTTGGACAGTTTCGCCGAATCAAACACAACTGTACAAACGATACTAAATTTGAAGAAGAGGCAGCCAAAATGAATGATGAGTTTACACTGAAAAATTATCCACCGACTATGGTAAAGTCGGCACTTGAGAAAGTACGTAAATTGGATAGGTCGACTTTTTTAAACAAAAGACAAGAAACACTAATGAGATGTCCACAGAAGTAATGAGGTTGATATTACCCTTTAATACACAACACTTAAAATTTTTTAAAATGATAGCCAAACACTGGCATTATCTTCAGAGGGACAATACCATAGGTCTATTATCCCTAAAACCCCACAGATAGCTTTTAAAAAAGCACCAAACGTAGGTCTGAAGGTGGCACCATCGGTTAAAACAAAAAGCATAAAGAAAATATCTGTACATTGAATGGTTGGTCTAAAAGGTTTTTACCATTGTGAGACTTGTATATGTTGCAAATCGACTTCCTTTCCAAGAAAAACTGTAGAAGTATCATCTACCACAACCAAACATACACAAAAAATAAGAGAGCCCTTGACATGTAATTCCGATGGTGTAATTTATATACTAGAGTGCCACTGAGGTAAGCAGTACGTAGGGAGAACCAAAAGACCGTTAAAGAAGCGTATTGCTGAACATCTAGCCAAAATTAAAAAAGGATATACTAAGCACACTCTGTCCAACCATTTTAAACTCTGCCATAATCAAAAGATTGAAGGTTTGAGGTTTACAGCAATTGAACAAGTGGAAAAGGTTTGGAGAGAAGGGAACTACATTGGAAAGATGTCCAGAGTAGAGTCTTGATGATTTTTTTTTGGTTCAACACACTTACCCCACAAGGTCTAAATGCAGAGATCTAGTTGTTTGGATTTCTGTACATTTTGGGTGGACGCCTTCCATCGATGAGGAACCACTGTTATGAGTAACCGGAAGTCCCTCCTCTGTGGAAAGCCACCACCCTATGACCCACTGAAACATATTCAACAATGACGTTTTGAGTTGAAGTATTGAGTCTATAAGATAATAGGATCTTTTAGTGAAGTCTATATAAACATTGTTAAGTAATTTTTGATAACTATGGACCTCAATTATGTAGGTGTATGTCATACATGAAATATATGTATTTTTAGTGAGTATTTTTAACAATAGAAAAAAATCCTCTATTGGGAGGACAGATGGAAGTATTCCAGCAGCAAAGGAACAAAAACCGCAATTTCCGTTTTAAAAACACATTGAAATTGCTTGAAAAACAAATGTATTTTTTTGCCCCCTGGAACAACATGTATAGAGGGGATTAATGACTGCTCTTTGAGATGATGAGACTAAAGAAAAACTCTGAAACGACAGATAAGGACAATTAAGATTCCAGTTTGGTGTTTTGATAATACCCTATAACATATGAAGTGAGGTATAAAAAAATAATTGTTTTATTTTATAACTGTGAAAGCAAGTGTTAATTACTACTCCAGAGTGCTGCACCTGGGACCTGAGACCTGGGAGATTACCTGGATTGGGTGTAACCTGAACAAACTAGTCTCACCACGTGGAGTGCTGCAACTTAGTGCGGATGAACACCAAGGACGTGGTGATTAAAGGATGGCAGTGAATTTGGTGAACTATACTACTGTATACAACTAAGCGCAGGTAAGAGACAGACGTTGCTCCATTTATTGAGTGGGACGCCACTGGGAGCTCTGTACTCATCCGCTGATTCTACAAATTGTAAGAACTGGAACAACTACACTTACTTACTGAAAAGCATCACAAATAGGGATGAGCGAACCCGAACTGTATAGTTCGAGTTCGTACCGAATTTTGGGGTGTCCGTGACACGGACCCGAACCTGAACATTTTAGTAAAAGTCCAGGTTCGGGTTCGGTGTTCGTCGCTTTCTTGGCGCTTTTTGAAAGGCTGCAAAGCAGCCAATCAACAAGCGACATACTACTTGCCCCAAGAGGCCGTCACAGCCATGCCTACTATTGGCATGGCTGTGATTGGCCAGTGCAGCATGTGACCCAGCCTCTATTTAAGCTGGAGTCACGTAGCGCCGCACGTCACTCTGCTCTGATCAGTATAGGGAGAGGTTGCAGCTGCGACGTTAGGGCGAGATTAGGCAGTGAATAACTCCTCCAAAAGACTTAATTCAGTGATCGATCTACAGCTGTGGATCATTGAACTGCTGCTATTCAATTGCTCACTGTTTTTAGGCTGCCCAGAGCGTTTTTCATTCACTTTTTTCTGGGGTGATCGGCAGGCATTTTGTGTCTTGTGGTGTGCCAGCACAAGCTGCCACCAAGTACATTTAACCCTCAATAGTGTGGTTATTTTTTGGCTATATCCTACATATGGGGCAAGCTGTCACCAAGTTTATTTAACCATCAACAGTGTGGTTATTTTTTGGCTATATCCTACATATGGGGCAAGCTGTCACCAAGTGCATTTAACCCTCAATAGTGTGGTTGTTTTTTGGCTATATCCTACATATGGGGCAAGCTGTCACCAAGTGCATTTAACCCTCAATAGTGTGGTTGTTTTTTGGCTATATCCTACATATGGGGCAAGCTGTCACCAAGTGCATTTAACCATCAATAGTGTGGTTATTTTTTGGCTATATCCTACATCAGGGTCAAGCTGTCACCAAGTGCATTTAACCATCAATAGTGTGGTTATTTTTTGGCAATATCCTATATCTGGGGCTTGGCTGTGCTTGCTATTTTATTGAGGGGTGAAATACAATTGCCAAAATAGCAGTACCCTAAATTTGGTGTTTCAACTGTGGCCAGCCAATTGTAATACTGTCTGCAAAGGATATATTTTTGTTCAGGGTTGAAATACAATTCCCAACTTAGCAATTTCCTAAAGTAGTGGTTTCTGCTGTATCAGGGCTACTTTAAATCTATTCATTAAAAGGGTATATAAGATTCAAGGTGCAGATAGGGTCATTCTCAATAACTTCACACACACGCTACTGTGCAATTCCAAGTCTAATTCTGTGTGTAAACGTATACCTGTCACCCAGCGCCTAAATACTAGGCCTCAAATTTATATTCATCTAAATCTGTCATTATTGCTGAGGCTGGTCAAGTTATTTAGTGTCCGTCAAAGTACAGTTTTTGTTCTGGGTTGAAATAAAATTCCCAAGTTTGCAATTCTCTAAATTAGTGGTTTCTGCTGTATCAGGCCTACTTTAAATCTATCCCTAAAAGGGTATATAAGATTCAAGGTGCAGATAGGGTTATTCTCAATAACTTCACACACACGCTACTGTGCAATTCCAAGTCTAATTCTGTCTGTAAACGTATACCTGTCACCCAGCGCCTAAAAAATAGGCCTCAAATTTATATTCATCTAAAGCTGTCATTATTGCTGTGGCTGGTCAAGTTATTTAGTGTCCGTCAAAGCACAGTTTTTGTTCTGGGTTGAAATACAATTCCCAATTTTGCAATTCTCTAAATTAGTGGTTTCTGCTGTATCAGGCCTACTTTAAATCTATCCCTAAAAGGGTATATAAGATTCAAGGTGCAGATAGGGTCATTCTCAATAACTTCACAAACACGCTACTGTGCAATTCCAAGTCTAATTCTGTCTGTAAATGTATACCTGTCACCCAGCGCCTAAATAATAGGCCTCAAATGTATATTCATCTAAATCTGTCATTATTGCTGTGGCTGGTCAAGTTATTTAGTGTCCGTCAAAGCACAGTTTTTGTTCTGGGTTGAAATACAATTCCCAATTTTGCAATTCTCTAAATTAGTGGTTTCTGCTGTATCAGGACTACTTTAAATCTATCCCTAAAAGGGTATATTAGTTTCAAGGTGCAGATGGGGTCATTCTCAATAACTTCACACACACGCTACTGTGCAATTCCAAGTCTAATTCTATGTGTAAATGTATACCTGTCACCCAGCGCCTAAAAAATAGGCCTCAAATTTATATTCATCTAAATCTGTCATTATTGCTGTGGCTGGTCAAGTTATTTAGTCTCCGTCAAAGCACCGTTTTTGTTCTGGGTTGAAATACAATTCCCAATTTTGCAATTTCCTAAATTAGTGGTTTCTGCTGTATCAGGCCTACTTTAAATCTATCCCTAAAAGGATATATAAGATTCAAGGTGCAGATAGGGTTATTCTCAATAACTTCACACACACGCTACTATACAATTCCAACTCTAATTCTATCTGTAAACGTATACCTGTCACCCAGCGCCTAAAAAATAGGCCTCAAATTTATATTCATCTAAATCTGTCATTATTGCTGTGGCTGGTCAAGATATTTAGTGTCCGTCAAAGCACAGTTTTTGTTCTGGGTTGGAATACAATTCCCAATTTTGCAATTCTCTAAATTAGTGGTTTCTGCTGTATCAGGCCTACTTTAAATCTATCCCTAAAAGGGTATATAAGATTCAAGGTGCAGATAGGGTCATTCTCAATAACTTCACAAACACGCTACTGTGCAATTCCAAGTCTAATTCTGTCCGTAAACATATACCTGTCACCCAGCGCCTAAATAATAGGCCTCAAATGTATATTCATCTAAATCTGTCATTATTGCTGTGGCTGGTCAAGTTATTTAGTGTCCGTCAAAGCACAGTTTTTGTTCTGGGTTGAAATACAATTCCCAATTTTGCAATTCTCTAAATTAGTGGTTTCTGCTGTATCATGACTACTTTAAATCTATCCCTAAAAGGGTATATTAGTTTCAAGGTGCAGATGGGGTCATTCTCAATAACTTCACACACACGCTACTGTGCAATTCCAAGTCTAATTCTATGTGTAAACGTATACCTGTTACCCAGCGCCTAAAAAATAGGCCTCAAATTTATATTCATCTAAATCTGTCATTATTGCTGTGGCTGGTCAAGTTATTTAGTCTCCGTCAAAGCACCGTTTTTGTTCTGGGTTGAAATACAATTCCCAATTTTGCAATTTCCTAAATTTGTGGTTTCTGCTGTATCAGGCCCTCTTTAAATCTATCCCTAAAAGGGTATATAAGATTCAAGGTGCAGATAGGGTTATTCTCAATAACTTCACACACACGCTACTGTACAATTCAAACTCTAATTCTATCTGTAAACGTATACCTGTCATCCAGCGCCTAAATACTAGGCCTCAAATTTATATTCAGCTAAATCTGTCGTCACTGCTGTGCCTTTTTTAGTGTAATACGGTACCTAAATAGATAGCCAGATAGTGTTAGGTGTCTGTAAAAAAAGGCCTGAATTTGAATTCAATGCATTGGGCCAAATAATATTTTTCTTATTGTGGTGAACGGTAACAATGAGGAAAACATCTAGTAAGGGACGCGGACGTGGACATGGTCGTGGTGGTGTTAGTGGACCCTCTGGTGCTGGGAGAGGACGTGGCCGTTCTGCCACAGCCACACGTCCTAGTGTACCAACTACCTCAGGTCCCAGTAGCCGCCAGAATTTACAGCGATATTTGGTGGGGCCCAATGCCGTTCTAAGGATGGTAAGGCCTGAGCAGGTACAGGCATTAGTCAATTGGGTGGCCGACAGTGGATCCAGCACGTTCACATTATCTCACACCCAGTCTTCTGCAGAAAGCGCACAGATGGCGCCTGAAAACCAACCCCATCAGTCTGTCACTTGTCACATCACCCCCATGCATACCAGGGAAACTGTCTGAGCCTCAAGTTATGCAGCAGTTTCTTATGCTTTTTGAAGACTCCGCTGGTAGGGTTTCCCAAGGGCATCCACCTAGCCATTCCCCAGTGGTGGAAGACATAGAATGCACTGACGCACAACCACTTATTTTTCCTGATGATGAGGACATGGGAATACCACCTCAGCACGTCTCTGATGATGACGAAACACAGGTGCCAACTGCTGCATCTTTCTGCAGTGTGCAGACTGAACAGGAGGTCAGGGAGGAAGACTGGGTGGAAGACAATGCAGGGGACGATGAGGTCCTAGACCCCACATGGAATGAAGGTCGTGCCACTGACTTTCAGAGTTCGGAGGAAGAGGCAGTGGTGAGACCGAGCCAACAGCGTAGCAAAAGAGGGAGCAGTGGGCAAAAGCAGAACACCCACTGCCAAGAGACTCCGCCTGCTACTGACCGCCGCCATCTGGGACGGAGCACCCCAAAGGCAGCTTCAAGGAGTTCCCTGGAATGGCACTTCTTCAAACAATGTGCTGATGACAAGACCCGAGTGGTTTGCACGCTGTGTCATCAGAGACTGAAGCGAGGCATTAACGTTCTGGTCTGCATGACCAGGCACTGCATGCAAAGCATGAACTACAGTGGAGTAAACACCTTAAAAACAAGGAAGTCACTCAGGCTCCCCCTGCTACCTCTTTTGCTGCTGCCGCCTCGGCCTCTTCTGCTGCTGCCGCCGCCTCGGCCTCTTCCTCCGCCTCTGGATTAACGTTGGCACCTGCCACCCAGCAAACAGAGGATGTACCACCAACACCACCACCACCTCCGTCACCAAGCATCTCAACCATGTCAAACGCCAGCATTCAGCTCTCCATCTAACAAACATTTGAGAGAAAGCGTAAATTCCCACCTAGCCACCCTCGATACCTGGCCCTGAACGCCAGCATTTCTAAACTACTGGCCTATGAAATGCTGTCATTTAGGCTGGTGGACACAGACAGCTTCAAACAGCTCATGTCGCTTGCTGTCCCACAGTATGTTGTTCCCAGCCGGCACTACTTCACCAAGAGAGCCGTGCCTTCCCTGCACAACCAAGTATCCGATAAAATCAAGTGTGCACTGCGCAACGCCATCTGTGGCAAGATCCACCTAACCACAGATACTTGGACCAGTAAGCACGGCCAGGGACGCTATATCTCCCTAACTGAACACTGGGTAAATGTAGTGGCGGCTGGGCCCCAGGCGGAGAGCTGTTTGGCGCACGTCCTTCCGCCGCCAAGGATCGCAGGGCAACATTCTTTGCCTCCTGTTGCCTCCTCCTCCTACTCGGCTTCCTCCTCCTCTTCTTCCACCTGCTCATCCAGTCAGCCACACACCTTCACCACCAACTTCAGCACAGCCCGGGGTAAACGTCAGCAGGCCATTCTGAAACTCATATGTTTGGGGGACAGACCCCACATCGCACAGGAGTTGTGGCGGGGTATAGAACAACAGACCGACGAGTGGTTGCTGCCGGTGAGCCTCAAGCCCGGCCTGGTGGTGTGCGATAATGGGCGAAATCTCATTGCAGCTCTGGGACTAGCCGGTTTGACGCACATCCCTTGCCTGGCGCATGTGCTGAATTTGGTTGTGCAGAAGTTCATTCACTACCCCGACATGTCAGAGCTACTGCATAAAGTGCGGGACGTCTGTTCGCGCATCCGGCGTTCACATCCTGCCGCTGCTCGTCTGTCTGCGCTACAGCGTAACTTTGGCCTTCCTGCTCACCACCTCATATGCGACGTGCCCACCAGGTGGAAATCCACCTTGCACATGCTGGACAGACTGTGCGAGCAGCAGCAGGCCATAGTGGAGTTTCAGCTGCAGCACGCACGGGTCAGTCACACTGCGGAACAGCACCATTTCACCACCAATGACTGGGCCTCCATGCGAGACCTGTGTGCCCTGTTGCGCTGTTTCGAGTACTCCACCAACATGGCCAGTGGCGATGACGCCGTTATCATTTTTAGCACTTTCAGGCCAGTCTCTTCGAAGTGACTCAGAGGGAGGTTTTTTGCAACAGCAGAGGCCAGGTACAAATGTGGCAGCCAGGGCCCACTACTGAAGGATGAGGAGGATGAGGAGGAGGTGGAGGAGGATGAGGATGCAGCATGGTCATAGCGGGGTGGCACCCAATGCAGCTCGGGCCCATCACTGGTGCGTGGCTGGGGGGAAAACGCAGGACGATGACAATACGCCTCCCACAGAGGACAGCTTGTCCTTACCTCTGGGCAGCCTGGCACACATGAGCGACTACATGCTGCAGTGCCTGCGCAACGACAGCAGAGTTGCCCACATTTTAACGTGTGCGGACTACTGGGTTGCCACCCTGCTGGATCCACGGTACAAAGACAATGTGCCCACCTTACTTCCTGCACTGGAGCGTGATAGGAAGATGCGCGAGTACAAGCGCACGTTGGTAGACGCGCTACTGAGAGCATTCCCAAATGTCACAGGGGAACAAGTGGAAGCCCAAGGACAAGGCAGAGGAGGAGCAAGAGGTCGCCAAGGCAGCTGTGTCACGGCCAGCTCCTTTGAGGGCAGGGTTAGCATGGCAGAGATGTGGAAAAGTTTTGTCAACACGCCACAGCTAACTGCATCACCACCTGATACGCAACGTGTTAGCAGGAGGCAACATTTCACTAACATGGTGGAACAGTACGTGTGCACACCACTCCACGTACTGACTGATGGTTCGGCCCCATTTAACTTCTGGGTCCCTATATTGTCCACGTGGCCAGAGCTAGCCTTTTATGCCTTTGAGGTGCTGGCCTGCCCGGCGGCCAGCGTTTTGTCTGAACGTGTATTCAGCACGGCAGGGGGCGTCATTACAGACAAACGCAGCCGCCTGTCTACAGCCAATGTGGACAAGCTGACGTTCATAAAAATTAACCAGGCATGGATCCCACAGGACCTGTCCATCCCTTGTGCAGATTAGACATTAACTACCTCCCCTTAACCATATATTATTGTACTCCAGGGCACTTCCTCATTCAATCCTATTTTTATTTTCAATTTACCATTATATGAACCTCTCCTCTGTCTGGGTGCCGGGGCCTAAATATATGACAATGGACTGTTCCAATGTTGGGTGACGTGAAGCATAACTCTCTGCTATGACATGAAGACTGATTCTCTACTGACATGAAGACTGATTCTCTGTTACGGGACCTCTCTTCTCTGCCTGGATGCCGGGGCCTAAATATCTGACAATGGACAGTTCCAGTGATGGGTGACGTGAAGCATGATTCTCTGCTATGACATGAAGACTGATTCTCTGCTGATATGAAGCCAGATTCTCTGTTACGGGACATCTCTCCTCTGCCTGGATGCCGGGGCCTAAATATCTGACAATGGACTGTTCCAGTGTTGGGTGACGTGAAGCATGATTCTCTGCTATGACATGAAGACTGATTCTCTGCTGACATGAAGTCAGATTCTCTGTTACGGGACCTCTCTCCTCTGCCTGGGTGCCTGGGCCTAAATATCTGACAATGGACTGTTCCAGTGTTGGGTGACGTGAAGCATGATTCTCTGCTATGACATGAAGACTGATTCTCTGCTGACATGAAGCCAGATTCTCTGTTACGGGACCTCTCTCCTCTGCCTGGGTCCCTGGGCCTAAATATCTGACAATGGACTGTTCCAATGTTGGGTGACGTGAAGCATGATTCTCTGCTATGACATGAAGACTGATTCTCTGCTGACATGAAGCCAGATTCTCTGTTACGGGACCTCTCTCCTCTGCTTGGGTGCCTGGGCCTAAATATCTAACAATGGTCTGTTCCAGTGTTGGGTGACGTGAAGCATAATTCTCTGCTATGACATGAAGACTGATTCTCTGCTGCCATGAAGCCAAATTCTCTGTTACGGGACCTCTCTCCTCTGCCTGGGTCCCTGGGCCTAAATATCTGACAATGGACTGTTCCAATGTTGGGTGACGTGAAGCATGATTCTCTGCTATTACATGAAGACTGATTCTCTGCTGACATGAAGCCAGATTCTCTGTTACGGGACCTCTCTCCTCTGTCTGAGTGCCTGGGCCTAAATATCTGACAATGGACTGTTCCAGTGTTGGGTGACGTAAAGCATGATTCTCTGCTGACATGAAGCCAGATTCTCAGTTACGGGACCTCTCTCCTCTGCCTGGATGCCGGGGCCTAAATATCTGACAATGGACTGTTCCAGTGTTGGGTGACGTGAAGCATAATTCTCTGCTATGACATGAAGACTGATTCTCTGCTGACATGAAGCCAGATTCTCTGTTACGGGACCTTTCTCCTCTGCCTGGGTGCCTGGGCCTAAATATCTGACAATGGACTGTTCCAGTGTTGGGTGACGTGAAGCATGATTCTCTGCTATGACATGAAGACTGATTCTCTGCTGACATGAAGCCCGATTCTCTGTTATGGGACCTCTCTCCTCTGCCTGGGTGCCGGAGCCTAAATATATGACAATGGACTGTTACAGTGTTGGGTGACGTGAAGCCAGATTCTTTGCTATGGGACCTCTCTCCAATTGATATTGGTTAATTTTTATTTATTTTATTTTTATTTTAATTAATTTGCCTATCCACATTTGTTTGCAGTGGATTTACCTACATGTTGCAGCCCTCTAGCCCTTTCCTGGGCTGTTTTACAGCCTTTTTAGTGCCGAAATGTTCGGGTCCCCATTGACTTCAATGGGGTTCAGGACGAAGTTCGGGTCGGGTTCGGATGCCGAACCCGAACATTTCCGGGAAGTTCGGCCGAACTTCTCGAACTCTAACATCCAGGTGTTCGCTCAACTCTAGTCACAAACAAATCATGAAAAACCTTGTATAGAGGACTTAAACGGCTTGTACTTAATCCTGAGTGGGGAGGATATGAAGTTACCTCAATGTGACGGATAATGGTCTGTTGATTATTGTTTATCTTGCAACAAAAAGAAGTCCTTAAGATTAAAAGTCTTCCTCAAACCCCTGGAAATGTTATATATTTTCATGCTGGAACTGCGTTATAATCCAATATGCTGAACAATTGTTCGTTGCCAGATAGTGAGCGAATTTGGGTGAGGTGTATATAAGTTACCCAATTGCGAATTTTAACCATTATTTACATGGTGGGTTATGGCTGGTTTGAACTGCTCAGATCTGAGAGTGCCACACTGATAATAGTAATACCAGAACCAGACAACTAAGAGTGTGACGATCTGTGGGATACTGGGCGGACAACTCAGCTATAATATACCACAGATTGTATATGTTTTTTAGGTCTTCTTTAAAAATTTATTTTTAATTGTGAGATTTTATACTGTGATTTATATGTATATTTGTGTTTTACGGAAATAAAATATTTCACTCCGCAGTGACACTAGTTGCCGAGTGCCAGTCTGTATTACAGTCCTGATCAAAAGTTTAAGACCACTTGAAAAATGTCAAAAAATCATATTTAGCATGGCTGGATCTTAACAAGGTTCCAAGTAGAGCTTCAACATGCAGCAAGAAGAAATGGGAGTGAGACAAAACATTTTTTGAGCATTCAATTTAATGAAAACAACGAATAAACTAAAACAGGCTGTTTTTCAGCTGATCAAAAGTTTAGGACCACACCTCCAAAAAAAACTAAACACCCCAACACAGAAATCCAACTTCCAAACATGAACTCAATAATGAGTAGCTCCGCCGTTATTATCTATCACTTCCAAAATTTGTTTCGGCATGCTTGATGCAAGCGTTTCCATGAGTTGAGTGGTAACATTTCTCCAAGTGGTGAAGACGGCCGCACGAAGGCCATCTACTGTCTGGAACTGTTGTCCATTTTTGTAAACTTCCCTTGCCATCCATCTCCAAAGGTTCTCAATTGGATTTAGATCAGGGGAACACGCATGATGGGGCAAAAGAGTGATGTTATTGTCCTGGAAGAAGTCCCTTGTCCTGCGGGCATTGTGTACTGTAGCGTTGTCCTGTTGAAAAAAACAGTTGTTACCACACAGACGAGGGCCCTCAGTCATGAGGAATGCTCTCTGCAACAGCTGGACATAGTCAGCGGCTATTTGACGCCCCTGCACTTCCTGAAGCTCCATTGTTCCACTGAAGGAAAAAGCACCCCAGACCATTATGGCACCTCCTCCACTGTGGCACGTAGAAAACATCTCAGGTGGAATCTGCTTGTCATGCCAGTAATGTTGGAAACCATCAGGACCATCAAGGTTACATTTTTTCTTATCAGAGAATAAGACGAGGTCTTTGAAGACGTTTTTTGTTTTTGAAACCCTTCAGTCTCAGATGCCGTCTGATGGTTATGGGGCTGCAGTCAGCAATAGTAAGGGCCTAAATTTGGGTCGAGGATCGTCCAGTGTCTTGAGGGACAGCCAATTGGATCCTCCAGCTCAGTGCTGATTAAATATTTTTGGGTCTTCCACTTTACTTTTTTGTTCCATAACCCTCAAGATCATTTAAGAAATTCCAAATGACTGTCTTACTGCGTCCCACCTCAGCAGCGATGGCGCGCTGTAAGAGACCCTGCTTACGCAGTTCAACAACCCGACCACGTTCAAAAAGGGAGAGTTTTTCTTGCCTTTGCCATCACAACATGTGACTACCTGACAGAGAATGACAATGAATCAACATCTTTGCACAGATTTGGCCTTTTTAATTTTGATCAGCTGAAAAACAGCCTGTTTCAGTTTAATCGTTATTTTCAATTAATTGAATGCTCAAAAAATGTTTTGTCTCACTCTAATTTTTTCTTGTTGCATGTTGAAGCTCTACTTGG
This sequence comes from Bufo gargarizans, assembly GCF_014858855.1. NCBI lineage: Eukaryota > Metazoa > Chordata > Amphibia > Anura > Bufonidae > Bufo > Bufo gargarizans. The sequence continues at coordinate 264,113,900 of NC_058084.1, forward strand.
AACCTTGTTAAGATCCAACAATGTAAAATACGATTTTTTTTGCCATTTTTCAAGTGGTCTTAAACTTTTGATCAGGACTGTACTATACAATTATTTTTTAGTGACCGTCACGACTAGTGCACCGTATTCATTTCCTGAAACAATAGAGAAATCCCTCATCTTAAACATATCCCTTATTAGCCAATAGAAGCTTGCAGGTCCTACTACAGGTTGCCATAACAACTAATCACAGGTTTTAGCAGTTTGCAGGTCCTTAAATATTCAGTCATGACGGCACAACTACACTGCTACATGCATTGGGGGCAGTGGCCACTATTAAATGGACGGGCTCTGTGGATTTGTCTGTTAAAAGGGCGGGTACTATGGAGGTCACTGTTAAAGGAGTGGGCACTATGAAGGTCACTGTTAATGGGGTGGTCAATGCTAAAGGTGTGTGCACTGTGGAGGTCACTGTTAAAGGAGCGGGTACTATTAAGTTTACTGTTAAAGGGGCGGCCACTATGAAGGTCACTGGTAAAGGGGTGGTCAATGTTAAAGGGACGGGCATTGTAGGGTTCACTGTTAAAGGGGTGGTCAATGTTAATGAGGCGGGCACTGTGGAGGTCACTGTTAAAGGGGCAGGTACTGTAGCGGTCACTGTTAAAGGGGTGGGAACTGTAAAGGTCACTGTTAAAGGGGTGGTCAATGTTAAAGGGGCGGGTACTATATAGGTCATTGTTAAACGGGGTTCGCATTGTGGAAGTCACTGTTAAAGGTGTAGGCACTGTGGAGGTCACTGTTAAAAAGGTGGTCACTGTTAAGGGGGCGGGCACTATTTAGGTCACTATTAACGGGGTTGGCACTGTAGAGGGCAGTGTTAAAAGGGCAATCACTGTTTAAGCAGTGGGCACAGTGGAGGTCACTGTTAAAGGGGGCGGGCACTGTGGAGGTCCCTGGTAAAGAGGCGGGCACTGTGGAAGTCACTGTTAAAGGGGGTCAAATATACTATATATTGATTGATATACCGCTGAGCACCAGAACTCTATTACGGAGTGCCGTCCAAACAACCTTCATACTGTTAAAGGGGAGGGCACTGTGAAGGTCACTGTTATAGGAGCGTCCACTATGAAGGTCACTGTTAAAGGGGTGGTCAATGTTAAAGGGGCAGGCACTGTGGAGATCATTGTTAAAGGGACGGGCACTGTGGAGGTCACTGTTAATGGGGCGGGCACTGTGGAGGTCACTGTTAAAGGGGCGGTCACTATTAAATGAACGGGCAATGTGGAGTTCACTGTTAAGGGGGCAGACACTGTGGAGGTCACTGTCATAGTGGTAGGCAGTGCGGAGGTCACTCTTACAGGGGCGGGCACTGTGGAAGTCATTGTTAAAAGGGCGGGTACTGTGGAGGTCACTGCTAAAGGGGGGCCACATTAAAGGTCACTGTTAAAGGGGTGGTCAATGTTAAAGGGGTGGGTACTGTGGAGGTCACTGTTAAAGGGGCGGGCACTGTGGAATTCACTGTTAAAGGGGCGGGCACTGTGAAGTTCACTGTTAAAGGGGCAGCCACTATGTAGTTCACTGTTAAAGCTGTGGTCAATGTTAAAGGGCGGGCACTGTGGAGGTCACTATTAAAGGGGCAGGCACTGTTAAAGGGGCAGGCACTGTGGAGGTCACTTTTAAAGGGACGGGCACTGTGGAGGTCACTGTTAAAGGGGCATGCACTGTGGAGGTCAATGTTAAAGGGGTGGCCACTGTGGAGGTTAATGTTAAAGGGGTGGGCACTGTGGAGATCACTTTTAAAGGGGCAGGCATTGTGGAGGTCATTGTTAAAGGGGCTGGTACTGTAAAGTTCACTGTTATGGGGGAAACTGTTGATATCTTTTTACGACACACGGAAACATTAAATGAAATAGATGAAATATACCCATGCAAAGCTGCGTCTTTCTGCTAGTTAAAACATACATTTATACTTTCATTTACCCATAGCCATATATAACGGTGTTACTCTAAGATTTCTAATTCTGGCTTGGTGTTAAAGAGCTTGAAATGTGTAGCATTCAATCTTATCAGACTCCAGAATGTCATCCACAACTTTTCAATACAATTAGAGCAGGTTGAATTTATTAATCACCCAACTATTTTGGCAAAATTGAATAGAATACAATAGAATGTCAGAAAATGTGCCTGTTACTACACCTAAGGTCTGCCCTGGCAGTGTCAGTATAGGTTGTGCTGATTCAAAACATACAGTAGAAAAGAAGTATCAAAAGTAATCGCCTTAGCAAGCTCTGTAGACTGATCACTGTCTGTGAATATATTCTATTAACCATTCTTAAATGTCATACAGTGACAGTTAATATAGTAGGTAGTGTTTTTTTATATCATTTTTAGCTCCTTTATATACAATTAATTTTCAGGTTTCTTATACCTTTCATATGAGATGATTCATTTGACCTTCCATTTTACCTAATCCCTAGGAAACAACGCTTACAATGACATATTTTTCAAAACTGAAAATTACTTTACTGGCATTTCAGATGGTTCTTTATTTAAAATAATTTGATCTTTTATTTTCTATGAATAGACATCTGTGATTCAGTTAGCTTAGCAATATTAGCTTCTTAAAGAGAAAAAAGAAATCGCATCTGTGTTCCCTTCCAAAGTGTTTCATCTTCATAAATGTTGAATCACGTACTGCATTTAAAAATGGAACCCCATGTTTTTGAGCTTTTAAACCTTTTGTGCAGCATGGTAGCAAAATAATATCACCACAGATAATTCACTGTCATTTCAGTGATCCTTTCACATCTTTATGCGGTCAACTAAAGATTGTTGGAAATGGATGTTGTTATACCAAACACAGCTTAGGGGCTGAATTGCTACATGTCTCAGAGCCACATGAAGTCCCATTTCCTGAGACATGAGATATTAATAATAAAAAATGCTAACAGCTGGTAATGTGTGCAATGAGTGTTGGTAAAGGTAATGCAACTGATGTTTTTCATGCAGTCATATGCAGTCCTATGTAAAATGATTAGTAATGTTCCTAAAGCACAAAGAGTAATACCATCAGAACTGACATTAGCAATCTCACTATTTTATTCAAATGTACACGAGCTCGCCTAACATTTCTGTTTCAGCAACTACTTGTATTCCACATCGAATAACAATTCTGGAGCATTTATTCTTATGACTCTGTATTATTCCTACTAGAAGTTATAAATGAATTTCTAGTAGTCTGCAACTAAGGTCCACTAGCTGGAGGGGGGGGGGGGGGGGGAGGAAGCTGCACAGTCACAAAGTAGCAGCACTGGTGGGTAGTGTCAGACTACCCCAACTGGTAACACCCACCTAGACCTTCATTGCAAACTCCTAGCAGTTCATTATCTACATTATAAAAATCAATGTCTCTTGGTCTGTCCTCTATAGGCATCCAAATGCCTGAACCATTGGACAAAGAAATGTACCTCATATTTATATTGGGTGTCTGAGAAGGTTTTTGTAAAGGTCTCAACTCTTTAGTACGTAACTTTCTTGAGATATTTCCCAAAAAATCCAAATATGACACCATCACATGACCTGTATTAGCCAATAGAAGCTTGCAGGTCCTTTACTCATATCCTAACTGACATACATACAATTTTACACAAGGTTTCCATAACAACTCAGCCATTTTTCTTCACTGTCATAGGTCACTGTTAAGGGAGCGGGGTGATGTGGGGATGACTGTTAAGGGTGGGTGCTGTGGTGGTCATTGTTAAGAGGGAAGGGTGCTGTGTAGGTTACTGTTAAGGAGGAGGTCACTGCTAAAGGGCGGGATGATGTGGAGGTTGCTGTTAAAGGGGCTCAGTGCTGTGGAGATCACTGTTATGGGACAGTTAAAAATAAAATAAACTGTGTAACTACTGGGGTATATAGGGCTACTAGCGATTTCCCTGTAATAAAAAGAAAAGAAAAAAAAAGGATATATAGGCAGGGCCAAATACTTTTTCCAGTTTCATTATACAGTGTATAATAAAGGAATGGCACATCATAGAGTCATGAGAATAGATGCTCCAGAATTATTATTTCAAGGAGGGTGTAAGTAGTAAAACAGACATGTCAGGAGAGGCTAAATGTCCTCTTTAAGCAAATGTTTTAATGTGCTTTGCAGATACATTTCTAATTTCTTTTTTAGGTTGTACATATATATATATTTTATTTTATTTGAAGAAGCAGACAAATAGTATTAACGTTAACAACCTTAGGGCTCATACAAATGGCCGTATGTTGCTTTCCGCATCTGATCCACAATTTTGCAGATTAGATGTGGACCCATTCACTTGGGCCCCCCAAAGATGCGGACAGCACACTATGTTTTCTCCCATTCCACAGCCCAGCACAATAAATAAAATATGTCTTATACCTGTTAGTGAAAAGCAAAGCGTTGCCCCATTGAAGTCTATGGGTCCGCAAAAACACTGACGCAATCAATTCTTTTGCGAACATGCTGAAATGCCCGCAAAAAAAACAGACTAGCATTTTTGCAGACAGCAAAAAACATACGGTCATCTTAATGAGCCCTTAGGCGTCATCTTTATTTTTCCGTTCTTGAGATCCATCAGAAGAACAGAAAAAAAAAAGAGAAAAACAGATCCAGTAAATAAAAATGATCCTATGTATCAGTTATGCACATTTGACACCTGTTTATTTCCATCTAATATACATTATATTAGATGGGGGAAAAAGCCCTGCAAATTTTTGGTGGCGGCCTCAAACTGTTCTGCTTCTCTGAAAAAGAGACAAATAAGCTGGTCTTTTTAAACAGGAACGAAAGCTGTCTCATATAAGGAATCCAGTTCTTTCTGGGTAATTATACTTTAACAGAGCTGAGCAAAGAAACATTTCTTGGCTGCTTAAGAGGCCCTGGTTGGAGTACTATTTCTTCTTATGGAGGGCATTGAGTATACAGTGCCTTGCAAAAGTATTCACCCCCTTGACTTTTTTCATATTTTGGTGCCTCACAACCTGGAATTAACATGGATTTGCATCATTTAATTTACAGAACATGCCCACAACTTTGAGGATGTTGTTTTTTTTTGTTTGTTTGTTTTTTTGTGAAGCAGACAACAAATAGGACAAAATAACAGGAAAAGTCAATGTGCATAACTAAAGTCAATACTTTGTAGAGCCTGCTCCAAGTCGCCTTGCATAAGTCTCTATGAGCTTGCAACATCTTTCCACAGGGATTTTTGCCCATTCCTCCTTGCAAAACTGCTCCAGCTCCTTCAAGTTACATGTTTGCACTTGTGAACAGCAATCTTTACGTCTGACCATAGATTTTCTATTGGATTGAGATCTGGGCTTTGACTAGGCCATTCCAACATGTTTCCCCTTAAACCACTCAAGTGTTGCTTTAACAGTGTGTTTGGGGTCATTGTCCTGCTGGAAGGTGAACCTCCGTCCTAGCCTCAAATCACGCACAAAATGGTGCAGGTTTTGCTCAAGAATATCCCTGTATTTAGCACAATCCATCTTTCCCTAAACTCTGACCTTTTTCACAGTCCTGGCTGCTGAAAAACATCCCCACAGCATGATGCTGCCATCACCATGTTTCACTGTGGGGATGGTGTTCTTTGGGTGATGTGATGTGTTGATCCCGAACCCCATTGAAGTCAATGGGTACCCAAACTTTCGAGCACTAAAATGGCTCTAAAAATGTCATGGAAAGGGCTAGAGGGCTGCAAATGGCAGCAAAATGTAATTAAGACTCTGGCAAAAGCTCCGCAAACAAATGTGGATAGGAAAATGACTTAAAATAACAAAATATGTAAATATAGAAAATAATAATCTTGATCTAGGAGGACGAAGTCCATGTGGAGTAGGAGTTTGAGGAGGCAGTGGATGTGGCGGTGTAGGTAGAAGCGGCATTGGAGGAGGAGGTAGCCTACACGTTTTTGGTTTTAATCTTTTTTATTTTGTTTAAATTAGGGTACACCCCAAAACATTGGGAAATATATTCTGCGATAACCGCCTCCATTCGTGCTAAAAAAAAAGTTCAGACAATACACTGGCTGCATTGCAGGCCAGCACCTCCAAGGCATAAAGGGCAAGCTCAGGCCATCTGCCCAATTTGGAGACCCAGAAGCTGAAGGGGGCAGACCCATCAGTCAGTATGTGTAGGTGTGTGCACCATGTCGCACATCCCTGTGATGTTTCACAATAAAAATGGGATATCATCTCTATCAACTTTGGATGTTCTTTTCTATGCATACCATGTTGATCACGGTTAGCGGCGAATCAGGGTTCCACACTGGAGAGAAAGCGTGAGAAAAGGATACCACATCCAAGGCAGGTTAATGGCTGCGATGTGATCGAGCAGAAATGTGGGAGAAGTTATTGAAGAAGAAGCATCCAAGTAAAGGAGCGGGCGCACGGCTATTGCCCACTCCTGACTCGGGGAGATAGTGTTGATAAATAACAATACAAGACTCTTAACCTGTTATTGGAATGATTAATAAAAAATGATAGGGAATGTCACTAGGGTATTTTGGATTTGTAAATGTTAGACAGGAGAGGCCCTGATGCCGCTTTGTTGACTAAATAACTTCTGCCTGATCGCACATCCCACGATCCATTTGGATATCTTCTCTATCAACTTTCGATGCTCTTTTCTGAGCCTACCATATTGATCAGGGTTATTGGCAAATCAGGGTTCCAAGCCGGAGAGGGAGCGTGAGAAGGAGATATTAAATGTTGATCGAGTGGAAAAGTGTGACAAATTGTTGAAGCCGAAGCTTACAAGTAAAGGAGGTGGTGCACATCAATTAAAGAAGAATTTTTGAAATTTAATTCCCTGTCACCTATGCAGAGCAGTGGTTTGTATATGGCAAAATTGGTAAAATGTCACCTGACAATGTAACAGAGGATATTTTTTAAATTTATGTCCCTGTCACCTATGCAGAGCAGGGGTTTAACCACGGCAAAAATGGTCAAATGTCACCCAAGAATGTAACAGACAAATTAATGACTAGGTACAGCAGGGGTATATCACACCCAAAAATTGGTGAATTTCACCCGAATATGTAACAGACAAATTAGTGAAATGTTTTTACCTGTCTACTAGGTAGAGCAGGGGCAAATCACACTCAAAATTTAATGATTTTCACCCGAATATGTAACGGACAAATGAGTGAATTTTTTTTACCTGTCTAGGTAGGTACAGCAGGTGTAGCAGTGTTATATCACAGACAAAAATTGGTGAATTTCACGCGAATATGCAACAGACAAATTAGTGAAATTTTTTTAACTGTCTACTAGGTACAGAAGGTGTACATCACACCGAAAAATTGGTGAATTTCACCCGAAAATGTAACAGACAAATTAGTTAAATGAGATAAAATAAAATATGTACAAATTAAAAAAAATAATCTTGATTTATGAGGTTGAGGTCAATATAGAGTAAGAGGTTGAGGAGGCGGTGGACGTCGCGGTGGAGGTGGTAGTGGCGGTGGAGGAGGACTAGGTAGCCAACACAGTTTTTTGGTTTAAAGGATAACTGTCACACTTAGACCCTAATTTCATTTTTCATATATGTAGTTACTAGAGTTGAGCGAACACCTGGATGTTCGGGTTCGAGAAGTTCGGCCGAACATCCCGGAAATGTTCGGGTTCGGGATCCGAACCCGATCCGAACTTCGTCCCGAACCCGAACCCCATTGAAGTCAATGGGGACCCGAACTTTTCGGCACTAAAAAGGCTGTAAAACAGCCCAGGAAAGAGCTAGAGGGCTGCAAAAGGCAGCAACATGTAGGTAAATCCCCTGCAAACAAATGTGGATAGGGAAATGAATTAAATTAAAAATTAAATAAATAAAAATTAACCAAAATCAATTGGAGAGAGGTTCCATAGCAGAGAATCTGGCTTCCCGTCACCCACCACTGGAACAGTCCATTCTCAGATATTTAGGCCCCGGCACCCAGGCAGAGGAGAGAGGTCCCGTAACAGAGAATCTGTCTTCATGTCAGCAGAGAATTAGTCTGCATGTCATAGCAGAGAATGAGGCTTCACGTCAGCCACCACTGCAACAGTTCATTGGCATATATTTAGGCCCAGCACCCAGGCAGAGGAGGGAGGTCCCGTAACAGAGAATCTGTCTTCATGTCAGCAGAGAATTAGTCTGCATGTCATAGCAGAGAATGAGGCTTCACGTCAGCCACCACTGCAACAGTCCATTGGCATATATTTAGGCCCAGCACACACACAGGCAGAGGAGAGAGGTCCCGTAACAGAGAATCTGGCTTCATGTCAGCAGAGAATCAGTCTGCATGTCATAGCAGAGAATGAGGCTTCACGTCAGCCACCACTGCAACAGTCCATTGTCATAAATTTAGGCCCAGCACCCAGGCAGAGGAGAGAGGTCCCGTAACAGACAATCTGGCTTCATGTCAGCAGAGAATTAGTCTGCATGTCATAGCAGAGAATGAGGCTTCACGTCAGCCACCACTGCAACAGTCCATTGGCATATATTTAGGCCTAGCACACAGGCAGAGGAGAGAGGTCCCGTAACAGACAATCTGGCTTCATGTCAGCAGAGAATTAGTCTGCATGTCATAGCAGAGAATGAGGCTTCACGTCAGCCACCACTGCAACAGTCCATTGGCATATATTTAGGCCTAGCACACAGGCAGAGGAGAGAGGTCCCGTAACAGACAATCTGGCTTCATGTCAGCAGAGAATCAGTCTGCATGTCATAGCAGAGAATGAGGCTTCACGTCACCCACCACTGCAACAGTCCATTGGCATATATTTAGGCCTAGCACACAGGCAGAGCAGAGAGGTCCCGTAACAGACAATCTGGCTTCATGACAGCAGAGAATCAGTCTGCATGTCATAGCAGAGAATGAGGCTTCACGTCACCCACCACTGCAACAGTCCATTGGCATATATTTAGGCCTAGCACACAGGCAGAGCAGAGAGGTCCCGTAACAGACAATCTGGCTTCATGACAGCAGAGAATCAGTCTGCATGTCATAGCAGAGAATGAGGCTTCACGTCACCCACCACTGCAACAGTCCATTGGCATATATTTAGGCCCAGCACCCAGGCAGAGGAGGGAGGTCCCGTAACAGAGAATCTGTCTTCATGTCAGCAGAGAATTAGTCTGCATGTCATAGCAGAGAATGAGGCTTCACGTCAGCCACCACTGCAACAGTCCATTGGCATATATTTAGGCCCAGCACACACACAGGCAGAGGAGAGAGGTCCCGTAACAGAGGATCTGGCTTCATGTCAGCAGAGAATCAGTCTGCATGTCATAGCAGAGAATCAGGCTTCACGTCAGCCACCACTGCAACAGTCCATTGTCATAAATTTAGGCCCAGCACCCAGGCAGAGGAGGGAGGTCCCGTAACAGACAATCTGGCTTCATGTCAGCAGAGAATTAGTCTGCATGTCATAGCAGAGAATCAGGCTTCATGTCAGCCACCACTGCAACAGTCCATTGGCATATATTTAGGCCTAGCACACAGGCAGAGGAGAGGTTCATTCAACTTTGGGTAGCATCGCAATATAATGGTAAAATGAAAATAAAAATAGGATTGAATGAGGAAGTGCCCTGGAGTCCAATAATATATGGTTATGGGGAGGTAGTTAATGTCTAATCTGGACAAGGGACGGACAGGTCCTGTGGGATCCATGCCTGGTTCATTTTTATGAACGTCAGCTTGTCCACATTGGCTGTAGACAGGCGGCTGCGTTTGTCTGTAATGACGCCCCCTGCCGTGCTGAATACACGTTCAGACAAAACGCTGGCTGCCGGGCAGGCCAGCACCTCCAAGGCATAAAAGGCTAGCTCTGGCCACGTGGACAATTTAGAGACCCAGAAGTTGAATGGGGCCGAACCATCAGTCAGTACGTGGAGGGGTGTGCACACGTACTGTTCCACCATGTTAGTGAAATGTTGCCTCCTGCTAACACGTTGCGTATCAGGTGGTGGTGCAGTTAGCTGTGGCGTGTTGACAAAAGTTTTCCACATCTCTGCCATGCTAACCCTGCCCTCAGAGGAGCTGGCCGTGACACAGCTGCCTTGGCGACCTCTTGCTCCTCCTCTGCCTTGGCCTTGGGCTTCCACTTGTTCCCCTGTGACATTTGGGAATGCTCTCAGTAGCGCGTCTACCAACGTGCGCTTGTACTCGCGCATCTTCCTATCACGCTCCAGTGCAGGAAGTAAGGTGGGCACATTGTCTTTGTAGCGTGGATCCAGCAGGGTGGCAACCCAGTAGTCCGCACAGGTTAAAATGTGGGCAACTCTGCTGTCGTTGCGCAGGCACTGCAGCATGTAGTCGCTCATGTGTGCCAGGCTGCCCAGGGGTAAGGACAAGCTGTCCTCTGTGGGAGGCGTATCGTCATCGTCCTGCCTTTCCCCCCAGCCACGCACCAGTGATGGACCCGAGCTGCGTTGGGTGCCACCCCGCTGTGACCATGCTTCATCCTCATCCTCCTCCACCTCCTCCTCATCCTCGTCCTCCTCGTCCTCCAGTAGTGGGCCCTGGCTGGCCACATTTGTACCTGGCCTCTGCTGTTGCCAAAAACCTCCCTCTGAGTCACTTCGAAGAGACTGGCCTGAAAGTGCTAAAAATGACCCCTCTTCCTCCTCCTCCTCCTCCTCCTCCTGGGCCACCTCCTCTTCCATCATCGCCCTAAGTGTTTTCTCAAGGAGACATAGAAGTGGTATTGTAACGCTGATAACGGTGTCATCGCCACTGGCCATGTTGGTGGAGTACTCGAAACAGCGCAACAGGGCACACAGGTCTCGCATGGAGGCCCAGTCATTGGTGGTGAAGTGGTGCTGTTCTGTAGTGCGACTGACCCGTGCGTGCTGCAGCTGAAACTCCACTATGGCCTGCTGCTGCTCGCACAGTCTGTCCAGCATGTGCAAGGTGGAGTTCCACCTGGTGGGCACGTCGCATATGAGGCGGTGAGCGGGAAGGCCGAAGTTACGCTGTAGCGCAGACAGGCGAGCAGCGGCAGGATGTGAACGCCGGAAGCGCGAACAGACGGCCCGCACTTTATGCAGCAGCTCTGACATGTCGGGGTAGTTGTGAATGAACTTCTGCACCACCAAATTCAGCACATGCGCCAAGCAAGGGATGTGCGTCAAATTGGCTAGTCCCAGAGCTGCAACGAGATTTCACCCATTATCACACACCACCAGGCCGGGCTTGAGGCTCACCGGCAGCAACCACTCGTCGGTCTGTTGTTCAATACCCCGCCACAACTCCTGTGCGGTGTGGGGCCTGTCCCCCAAACATATGAGTTTCAGAATGGCCTGCTGACGTTTACCCCGGGCTGTGCTGAAGTTGGTGGTGAAGGTGTGTGGCTGACTGGATGAGCAGGTGGAAGAAGAGGAGGAGGAAGCCGAGAAGGAGGAGGTGGCAACAGGAGGCAAAGAATGTTGCCCTGCGATCCTTGGCGGCGGAAGGACGTGCGCCAAACAGCTCTCCGCCTGGGGCCCAGCTGCCACTACATTTACCCAGTGTGCAGTTAGGGAGATATAGCGTCCCTGGCCGTGCTTACTGGTCCACGTATCTGTGGTTAGGTGGACCTTGCTACAGATGGCGTTGCGCAGTGCACACTTGATTTTATCGGATACTTGGTTGTGCAGGGAAGGCACGGCTCTCTTGGAGAAGTAGTGCCGGCTGGGAACAACATACTGTGGGACAGCAAGCGACATGAGCTGTTTGAAGCTGTCTGTGTCCACCAGCCTAAATGACAGCATTTCATAGGCCAGTAGTTTAGAAATGCTGGCATTCAGGGCCAGGGATCGAGGGTGGCTAGGTGGGAATTTACGCTTTCTATCAAATGTTTGTGAGATGGAGAGCTGAACGCTGGCGTGTGACATGGTTGAGACGCTTGGTGACGGAGGTGGTGGTGGTGGTGTTGGTGGTACATCCCCTGTTTGCTGGGCGGCAGGTGCCAACGTTCCTCCAGAGGCGGAGGAAGAGGCCGAGGCGGCAGCAGCAGAATAGGCCGAGGCGGCAGCAGCAGAAGAGGTAGCAGGGGGAGCCTGAGTGACTTCCTTGGTTTTAAGGTGTTTACTCCACTGCAGTTCATGCTTTGCATGCAGGTGCCTGGTCATGCAGGTTGTGCTCAGGTTCAGAACGTTAATGCCTCGCTTCAGGCTCTGATGGCACAGCGTGCAAACCACTCGGGTCTTGTCGTCAGCACATTGTTTGAAGAAGTGCCATGCCAGGGAACTCCTTGAAGCTGCCTTTGGGGTGCTCGGTCCCAGATGGCGGCGGTCAGTAGCAGGCGGAGTCTCTTGGCGGCGGGTGTTCTGCTTTTGCCCACTGCTCCCTCTTTTGCTACGCTGTTGGCTCGGTCTCACCACTGCCTCTTCCTCCGAACTGTGAAAGTCAGTGGCACGACCTTCATTCCATGTGGGGTCTAGGACCTCATCGTCCCCTGCATCGTCTTCCACCCAGTCTTGATCCCTGACCTCCTGTTCAGTCTGCACACTGCAGAAAGACGCAGCAGTTGGCACCTGTGTTTCGTCATCATCAGAGACATGCTGAGGTGGTATTCCCATGTCCTCATCATCAGGAAACATAAGTGGTTGTGCGTCAGTGCATTCTATGTCTTTCACCGCTGGGGAAGGGCTAGGTGGATGCCCTTGGGAAACCCTGCCAGCGGAGTCTTCAAACAGCATAAGAGACTGCTGCATAACTTGAGGCTGAGACAGTTTCCCTGGTATGCATGGGGGTGATGTGACAGACTGATGGGGTTGGTTTTCAGGCGCCATCTGTGCGCTTTCTGCAGAAGACTGGGTGGGAGATAATGTGAACGTGCTGGATCCACTGTCGGCCACCCAATTGACTAATGCCTGTACCTGCTCAGGCCTTACCATCCTTAGAACGGCATTGGGCCCCACCATATATCGCTGTAAATTCTGGCGGCTACTGGGACCTGAGGTAGTTGGTACACTAGGACGTGTGGATGTGGCAGAACGGCCACGTCCTCTCCCAGCACCAGAGGGTCCACTAACACCACCACGACCATGTCCACGTCCGCGTCCCTTACTAGATGTTTTTCTCATTGTTATGGTTCACCACAACAACAAATATATTATTTGGCCCAATGTATTGTATTCAAATTCAGCGGGATATAAATTTGAGGCCTAGTATTTAGGCGCTGGGTGACCGGTATGGATTTAGTGACAGAATTAGACTTGGAAATGCACAGAAGCGTGTGTGTGAAGTTATTCTGAATGACCCTATGTGCACCTTGAATATTATATACCCTTTTTGGGATAGATTTCAAATAGCTCTGATATAGCAGGAACCACTAAATTATGAAATTGCTAAATTGGGAATTGTATTTCAACCCAGAACAAAAAATGTGCTTTGACGGACACTAAATATCTTGCCCAGCAACAACAGTACAGCGGTAACGAGAGATTTAGCAGGATATAAATTTGAGGCCTAGTATTTAGGCGCTGGGTGACAGGTATGGGTTTAGTGACAGAATTAGACTTGGAAATACACAGTAGCGGGTGTGTGAAGTTATTCTGAATGACCCAATGTGCACCTTGAATATTATATACCCTTTTAGGGATAGATTTCAAATAGCTCTGATATAGCAGAAACCACTAAATTATGAAATTGCTAAATTGGGAATTGTATTTCAACCCAGAACAAAAAATGTGCTTTGACGGACACTAAATATCTTGCCCAGCAACAACAGTACAGCGGTAACGAGAGATTTAGCAGGATATAAATTTGAGGCCTAGTATTTAGGCGCTGGGTGACAGGTATGGGTTTAGTGACAGAATTAGACTTGAAAATACACAGTAGCGGGTGTGTGTGAAGTTATTCTGAATGACCCAATGTGCACCTTGAATATTATATACCCTTTTAGGGATAGATTTCAAATAGCTCTGATATAGCAGAAACCACTAAATTATGAAATTGCTAAATTGGGAATTGTATTTCAACCCAGAACAAAAAATGTGCTTTGACGGACACTAAATATCTTGCCCAGCAACAACAGTACAGCGGTAACGAGAGATTTAGCAGGATATAAATTTGAGGCCTAGTATTTAGGCGCTGGGTGACAGGTATGGGTTTAGTGACAGAATTAGACTTGAAATACACAGTAGCGGGTGTGTGTGAAGTTATTCTGAATGACCCAATGTGCACCTTGAATATTATATACCCTTTTAGGGATAGATTTCAAATAGCTCTGATATAGCAGAAACCACTAAATTATGAAATTGCTAAATTGGGAATTGTACTTCAACCCAGAACAAAAAATGTGCTTTGACGGACACTAAATATCTTTCCAAGCAACAACAGTACAGCGGTAACGAGAGATTTAGCAGGATATAAATTTGAGGCCTAGTATTTAGGCGCTGGGTGACAGGTATGGGTTTAGTGACAGAATTAGACTTGGAAATACACAGTAGCGGGTGTGTGTGAAGTTATTCTGAATGACCCAATGTGCACCTTGAATATTATATACCCTTTTAGGGATAGATTTCAAATAGCTCTGATATAGCAGAAACCACTAAATTATGAAATTGCTAAATTGGGAATTGTACTTCAACCCAGAACAAAAAATGTGCTTTGACGGACACTAAATAACTTTCCCAGCTACAACAGGACAGCGGTAACGAGAGATTTAGCGGGATATAAATTTGAGGCCTAGTATTTAGGCGCTGGGTGACAGGTATGGGTTTAGTGACAGAATTAGACTTGGAAATACACAGTAGCGGGTGTGTGTGAAGTTATTCTGAATGACCCTATGTGCACCTTCAATATGATCTACCCTTTTAGGGATAGATTTCAAATAGCTCTGATATAGCAGAAACCACTAAATTATGAAATTGCTAAATTGGGAATTGTATTTCAACCCAGAAGAAAAAATGTGCTTTGACGGACACTAAATATCTTGCCCAGCAACAACAGTACAGCGGTAACGAGAGATTTAGCAGGATATAAATTTGAGGCCTAGTATTTAGGCGCTGGGTGACAGGTATGGGTTTAGTGACAGAATTAGACTTGAAAATACACAGTAGCGGGTGTGTGTGAAGTTATTCTGAATGACCCAATGTGCACCTTGAATATTATATACCCTTTTAGGGATAGATTTCAAATAGCTCTGATATAGCAGAAACCACTAAATTATGAAATTGCTAAATTGGGAATTGTACTTCAACCCAGAACAAAAAATGTGCTTTGACGGACACTAAATATCTTTCCAAGCAACAACAGTACAGCGGTAACGAGAGATTTAGCAGGATATAAATTTGAGGCCTAGTATTTAGGCGCTGGATGACAGGTATGGGTTTAGTGACAGAATTAGACTTGGAAATACACAGTAGCGGGTGTGTGTGAAGTTATTCTGAATGACCCAATGTGCACTTTGAATATTATATACCCTTTTAGGGATAGATTTCAAATAGCTCTGATATAGCAGAAACCACTAAATTATGAAATTGCTAAATTGGGAATTGTACTTCAACCCAGAACAAAAAATGTGCTTTGACGGACACTAAATAACTTTCCCAGCTACAACAGGACAGCGGTAACGAGAGATTTAGCGGGATATAAATTTGAGGCCTAGTATTTAGGCGCTGGGTGACAGGTATGGGTTTAGTGACAGAATTAGACTTGGAAATACACAGTAGCGGGTGTGTGTGAAGTTATTCTGAATGACCCTATGTGCACCTTCAATATGATCTACCCTTTTAGGGATAGATTTCAAATAGCTCTGATATAGCAGAAACCACTAAATTATGAAATTGCTAAATTGGGAATTGTATTTCAACCCAGAACAAAAAATGTGCTTTGACGGACACTAAATAACTTTCCCAGCTACAACAGGACAGCGGTAACGAGAGATTTAGCAGGATATAAATTTGAGGCCTAGTATTTAGGCGCTGGGTGACAGGTATGGGTTTAGTGACAGAATTAGACTTGAAAATACACAGTAGCGGGTGTGTGTGAAGTTATTCTGAATGACCCAATGTGCACCTTGAATATTATATACCCTTTTAGGGATAGATTTCAAATAGCTCTGATATAGCAGAAACCACTAAATTATGAAATTGCTAAATTGGGAATTGTACTTCAACCCAGAACAAAAAATGTGCTTTGACGGACACTAAATATCTTGCCCAGCAACAACAGTACAGCGGTAACGAGAGATTTAGCAGGATATAAATTTGAGGCCTAGTATTTAGGCGCTGGGTGACAGGTATGGGTTTAGTGACAGAATTAGACTTGAAAATACACAGTAGCGGGTGTGTGTGAAGTTATTCTGAATGACCCAATGTGCACCTTGAATATTATATACCCTTTTAGGGATAGATTTCAAATAGCTCTGATATAGCAGAAACCACTAAATTATGAAATTGCTAAATTGGGAATTGTACTTCAACCCAGAACAAAAAATGTGCTTTGACGGACACTAAATATCTTTCCAAGCAACAACAGTACAGCGGTAACGAGAGATTTAGCAGGATATAAATTTGAGGCCTAGTATTTAGGCGCTGGGTGACAGGTATGGGTTTAGTGACAGAATTAGACTTGGAAATACACAGTAGCGGGTGTGTGTGAAGTTATTCTGAATGACCCAATGTGCACCTTGAATATTATATACCCTTTTAGGGATAGATTTCAAATAGCTCTGATATAGCAGAAACCACTAAATTATGAAATTGCTAAATTGGGAATTGTACTTCCACCCAGAACAAAAAATGTGCTTTGACGGACACTAAATAACTTTCCCAGCTACAACAGGACAGCGGTAACGAGAGATTTAGCAGGATATAAATTTGAGGCCTAGTATTTAGGCGCTGGGTGACAGGTATGGGTTTAGTGACAGAATTAGACTTGAAAATACACAGTAGCGGGTGTGTGTGAAGTTATTCTGAATGACCCAATGTGCACCTTGAATATTATATACCCTTTTAGGGATAGATTTCAAATAGCTCTGATATAGCAGAAACCACTAAATTATGAAATTGCTAAATTGGGAATTGTACTTCAACCCAGAACAAAAAATGTGCTTTGACGGACACTAAATAACTTTCCCAGCTACAACAGGACAGCGGTAACGAGAGATTTAGCGGGATATAAATTTGAGGCCTAGTATTTAGGCGCTGGGTGACCGGTATGGATTTAGTGACAGAATTAGACTGGGATATGGCCAAAAAATAACCACACTATTGCTGGTTAAATGCACTTGGTGACGGGCGCAGCTTGCCCCTGATGTAGTATATGGCCAAAAAATGAACAGACTATTGCTGGTTAAATGCACTTGGTGTCACAGCTTGACCAACCACACTACTGAGGGTTAAATGCACTTGGTGACGGGCGCAGCTTGCCCCTGATGTAGTATATGGCCAAAAAATAAACAGACTATTGCTGGTTAAATGCACTTGGTGTGACAGCTTCACCCTGATGTAGGCTTTAGCCAGAAAACAACCACACCATTGAGGGTTAAATGCACTTGGTGACAGGCGCAGCTTGCCCCTGATTTTGTATATGGCCAAAAAATGAACAGACTATTGCTGGTTAAATGCACTTGGTGTGACAGCTTCACCCTGATGTAGGCTTTAGCCAAAAAACAACCACACCATTGAGGGTTAAATGCACTTGGTGACAGGCGCAGCTTGCCCCTGATTTTGTATATGGCCAAAAAATGAACAGACTATTGCTGGTTAAATGCACTTGGTGTGACAGCTTCACCCTGATGTAGGCTTTAGCCAAAAAACAACCACACCATTGAGGGTTAAATGCACTTGGTGACAGGCGCAGCTTGCCCCTGATTTTGTATATGGCCAAAAAATGAACAGACTATTGCTGGTTAAATGCACTTGGTGTGACAGCTTCACCCTGATGTAGGCTTTAGCCAAAAAACAACCACACCATTGAGGGTTAAATGCACTTGGTGACAGGCGCAGCTTGCCCCTGATTTTGTATATGGCCAAAAAATGAACAGACTATTGCTGGTTAAATGCACTTGGTGTGACAGCTTCACCCTGATGTAGGCTTTAGCCAGAAAACAACCACACCATTGAGGGTTAAATGCACTTGGTGACAGGCGCAGCTTGCCCCTGATTTTGTATATGGCCAAAAAATGAACAGACTATTGCTGGTTAAATGCACTTGGTGTGACAGCTTCACCCTGATGTAGGCTTTAGCCAAAAAACAACCACACCATTGAGGGTTAAATGCACTTGGTGACAGGCGCAGCTTGCCCCTGATTTTGTATATGGCCAAAAAATGAACAGACTATTGCTGGTTAAATGCACTTGGTGTGACAGCTTCACCCTGATGTAGGCTTTAGCCAAAAAACAACCACACCATTGAGGGTTAAATGCACTTGGTCGCAGCTTGTGCTGGCGCACCACAAGACACAAAATGGCCGCCGATCACCCCAGAAAAATGTGACTGACAAACGGTCTGGGCAGCCTAAAAACAGTGAGCAATTGAGGATCAGCAGCTCAATGATCCACAGCTGCAGATCGATCAGTTAATCAAGTCCTTTGGAGGAGTTAATCTGCCTAATCTCGCCCTACTGTCGCAGCCGCAACCTCTCCCTACGCTAATCAGAGCAGAGTGACGGGCGGCGCTATGTGACTCCAGCTTAAATAGAGGCTGGGTCACATGGTGCTCTGGCCAATCACAGCCATGCCAATAGTAGGCATGGCTGTGATGGCCTCTTGGGGCAAGTAGTATGACGCTTGTTGATTGGCTGCTTTGCAGCCTTTCAAAAAGCGCCAAGAAAGCGTCACAAAAGCGCCAAGAAAGCGACGAACACCGAACCCGAACCCGGACTTTTACGAAAATGTCCGGGTTCGGGTCCGTGTCACGGACACCCCAAAATTCGGTACGAACCCGAACTATACAGTTCGAGTTCGCTCATCCCTAGTAGTTACTAATAACATGATATTCCAGAATCAGTTACTATTAGACTGACTCACCCCATATTTAATAAGAATCAGCCCTTAACAACCAGTCTGCAAAAAAAAACTGCAATCTCACTATTCAGTTAAGATGGCCGCCACTGCCCTCACCCTGAGGCTAATCCCGCCTGCCCTCATTAGTCAGTAAAAATAGCCCCCAAAAGTGTCATTTACCAGAGCCCTCATCCCTAAAGGGTTAATCTCCTGCAGCACAAAGGGGCCCTCTTACCACATGTTGCTTTCATTTATACACTGAGCAGACGGCAGATCTCCATTCCCTGGTCTGCGCTTCACCAACTCTACCTCTCCAGCTCTGCTGAGTGAGGGAGCGTCTGCCAAGCGCAGGGACAGGGAGAAGTGCACACAGCCCAGGCACTGTTATCAGCTGCTGGGGAGGACCTGGCTTTAATCATTTACTTACAGTCCCTGGCTGTCAGTAATCTGACCATGCACGTAGCGTGCTTCTGCGTCCTCCATCGTTCAACAAATAGACGGACCATGCCTAGCAACCCAATTTTAAGCACAGGTAAAAATAGGCAGTACAGGGAACAAAAATGTGGAATTAAGGGGTAATTGAATACACAGTGAAAAGTTGAAATAGGGCCACCAAGGAGATATTAATCACCACAATCCAATACTCAAAAAAATATAATATGACAGTTATACTTTAAATTATTATTTATTTATTTTTTAATTAGGGTACACGCCAAAAGAGTGGGAAATATGCAAATTAAAACAATGAGCAATTGCGCTGTAGTATAACAATGGCTGGGTAAGGCCGTTATAAATGTCTATTCTGCACAAGGTATGGACAAGTCCTGAGGGATCCATGCCTGGTTCATTTTAATGAACATGAGCTTGTCCACATTGGCTGTGAACAGGTGGCTGCGCTTGTCTGTGATAGAGCCCCCTGCCATGCTAAACACACGCTCAGACAATACACTGGCTGCAGGGCAGGCCAGCACCTCCAAGGCATAAAGGGCAAGCTTAGGCCATGTGCCCAATTTGGAGACCGAGAAGTTAAAGGGGGCAGACCCATCATTTAGTACGTGTAAGCGTGTGCACGTATACTGCTCCACCATGTTGCTGAAATGCTGCCTCCTGCTAAGACATTCCATATGAGCTGGTGGTGCTGGTTGTTGTGGTGTGCTGACAAAGCTTTTCCACATTTCAGCCATGCTAACCTAGCCTTCTGAGGTGCTGGTGGTGCCCTAGCTGCGTTGGCGATCTCTTTCTCCTCCTCTGCCTTCGCCTTGTAGCTTCCACTGTGCCCCCGCTGTCAGGTGGCAATGCCACCAGCAGCACGTCTACCAGCGTGCGCTTGTACTCGCGCATCTTACGATCACGCTCCAGTGATGGAATTAAGGACGGTCTTTTGTCCTTGTAACGGGGATCCAGTAGCGTGGCCAGCCAGTAATCAGCACAAGTTAGAATGTGGGCAACTCAGCGGTCGTTGCGGAGACACTGCAGCATGTAATCGCTCATGTTAGCCAGGCTGCCCAGAGGCAATGACAAGCTGTCCTCTGTGGGAGGTGTATCGTCTGTGTCCTCTGTATCCCCCCAGCCACACACCAGTGATGGCCATGAGCTGGTTTGGGTGCCACCCTGCTGTGAACACGGTTCTTCCTCCTCCATCTCCTCCTCCTCATCCTCCACCTCATCATCCTCCAGAACTTTGCCCTGGCTGGACAATTGTGTACCTGGCTTTTGTGGGTTCAGGAACCCACCCTCGGAGCCACTTGCGAATGACTGTCCGGGAACCCTATGAAATGATCCCTCTTCCTCCTCCTCCTCCTCCTGTGCCACATCCTCTTCCATCATTGCCAGAAGCGCTTTTTCAAGGAGGCATAGAAGTGGGATAGTAACGCTGAGAACTGCGTTATCGGCACTGACCATGTTGGTGGAGTACTCAAAACAGCGCAACAAGGAACACAGGTCTCGCGTGGAGGCCCAGTCATTGGTGGTGAAGTGGTGCTGTTCCGCAGAGTGACTCACCCGTGCATGCTGCAGCTGAAGCTCCACTATCACCTGCTGCTGCTCGCACAGTCTGGTCAGCATGTGCAAGGTGGAGTTCCACCTTGTGGGCACGTCGCATATGAGGCGGTGAGCTGGAAGGCCGAAGTTACACTGCATCGCTGACAGGCGAGCAGCAGCAAGGTGAGAACGCTGAAAGCACGCACAGACGGCCAGCACTTTATGCAGCAGCTCTGACATATCGGGGTAATTTCTAAGGAACCTCTGCACCACTAAATTCAGCACATGCAACTGGCAAGTCCCAAAGCTGCTACGAGATTTCGCCCATTATCACACACCACCAGACTGGGCTTGAGGCTCACGCACCAACTACTCATCGGTCTGTTGTTCCATGCCCGTCCACAGCTCCTGCGCGCTGTGGGGTTTGTCCCCCAAACAGATACGTTTTAAAACTGCCTGCTGTCGTGGCTGTGCTGAACTTGGTGGTGAAGGTGTTACGCTGACCAGATGAGAAGGCGGTAGAGGATGAGGAAGCAGAGTAGGAGGAGGAAGCAACAAGAGGCAAACTGAAGTGCACTGCAATCCTCGGTGGTGGAAGGACATGCGTCAAACTGCTACACGCCTCAGGACCAGTCGCCACTGCATTTACCCAGTGTGCTGTTAGGGAGATATAACGTCCTTGACTGTGCTTACTGGTCCATGTATCCGTAGTTAGGTGAACCTTGCCATAGATGGCGTTACGCAGTGCACACCTAATTTTTTCCCCCACTTGGTTGTGCAGGGAAGGGATGGCTCGACTGGAAAAGTGGTGGCGGCTGGGCACAACATACTTTGGGACAGCCACCGCCATAAGGCTTTTAAAACTCTCCGTCTCCACCAGATGGAATGCCAGCATTTCAAAGGCCTGTAATTTTTAAATGCTGGCATTCAGGGCCAGGGATCGCGGGTGGGTAGGGGGGTACTTCTCTTCCGCTCCAGTGTTTGGGAAAAGGAGAGCTGATTTGTCATTGTGGAGATGCTTGGTGACCCAGGTGGTGGTGTTGCTGGCAGATCCTCTGTTTGTGGGGTGGCAGGTGCCACTATCACTCCAGAAGTGAATGAAGAGGCCGAGACTGAAACAGAAGAGGAAGCAGGAGGAGCAAGAGACCTTTCTTGGTTTTTGAGGTGTCTACTCCACTGCAACTCGTGCTTTGCACTTAGACACCTGGTCATGCAAGTTCTGCTCAGGTTGAGAACGTTTATACCTCTCTTCAGGCTCTGATTGCACAGTGTGTAAACCACTTGTGTCTTGTCCTCAGCACATTGTATGAACAACTGCCACGCAAGGGAACTCCTTGGAGCTGGCTTTGGTGTGCTCAGTCCCTTTCTGTGTTGGGCAGTAGCAGATGTACTGTCTAGGGGACGGCCGCTCCGCTTTTGCAACCTGCTCCCTCTTCTGCTATGCTGGTGGCTCTGTGCGATCACCGCCTCTTCCTCCGAATTACACAAGTCACTCGCATGACCTTGATTCCGTGTGGGGTCGAGCAACACCACGACCAGGGCCACGTTCCTTATTTGACGCTCTCCTCATTCTCTGGAAATTTTTATCCAAAATAGTTTTTTTTTTTTTTTTATAACAGAAGATAACAATAGTATCTAACGCTTGTATTTCACACTGACAGATGCAGCCAAGGCTGCAAATTTAGTATTTTGCCCAAAAAGGGTGTTTTTTAAAACCCAGAAAATTATTGCAGTATTTCAAGATATAACTGACAAATGCAGCATAGGCCCCAGATGCAGGGAATTGCCAAAATGGGTGCCTTTTTAAACTCAGAAAATTATCGCGGTATTTCAAGCTTGTATTTAGCAATGACAGATGCAGCAAATGCCGCAAAATTAGTATCTTGCCCAAAAAGGGTGTTTTTTTAATAGCAGAATATAACAGTGGTATCTAGCGCTTGTATTTTTACACTGACAGATGCAGCAACAGCTGCAAATTTAGTATTTTGCCCAAAAAGGGTGTATTTTAAAACCCCAAAAATGTTTGCAGTATTTCAAGATTATATTTCAAACTGACAAATGCAGCATAGGCCCCAGATGTAAGATATTGCCAAAAATGGGTGATTTTTTTAAACCCAAAAAATTATTGCAGTATTTCAAGATTGTATTTAACAATGACAGATGCAGCAAACGCCGCAAATTTTGTATTTTGTCCAAAAAGGGTGTTTTTTTTAATAGCAGAATATAACAGTGGTATCTAACGAATATAATTGCAGTATTTCAAGCTTGTATTTGACTGTCAAAAATTCACATATAGTTTTCTGGGTAACTGGGCTCTGGGCAGGGTAAAATGATTGTGCACTGCACCCACAAAACAAAATCTAGGTCCAAAAATCCCAAAGTTTGGTACGAACCCGAACTTTACAGTTCGGGTTCGCTCAACCCTACTCATATTCCATGACAAAACCCCTATATAATAAAAAATAAATACATACTTGCCTACCCAAACAATCCATACCGCCTTCAGAAATTACCTGAATGAACCTTACATTATCTCCCATACGCATGAAGTTAAACTTTAATACATTGTATTGCATCATGTCCATTTTATTCCACGCATTTAATTGTGTCAAGATACTGTGCATTTTTAGTGAACACAATGTAACTCATTTTTACATTCTATGTCTTGTATTATCATTGTGAATTGTCAATATCAATGTGTAGTGTAGTTTGTCTGTATATTACAAAAAGAATAAAAGAGTGGAACATGACAGAACAACACCTCATCATCCAAAAGTCATAATGTGGGTTGCTGTAGTATTTCAAACAGCAGAAGCAGCACCAACCATCTGGCTAGTAGTAGTAGTTGTCATAAGCTCTTCTTGTATTGAAGTGCAGAGTCAGTCTGAGAGGGTTGCTATGCTGACCAGACAAGCTTTAGCTGCTGAATAGGGATGAGCGAACCCGAACTGTATAGTTCGGGTTCGTACCGAATTTTGGGGTATCCGTGCCACGGACCCGAACATTGTCGTAAAAGTCCGGGTTCGGGTCGGTGTTCGGAGCTTTTCTTAGCGCTTTTTGAAAGGCTGCAAAGCAGCCAATCAACAAGTGTCATACTACTTGCCCCAAGAGGCCATCACAGCCATGCCTACTATTGGCATGGCTGTGATTGGCCAGTGCAGCTTGTGACCCAGCCTCTATTTAAGCTTTCTCTTAGCGTACTCTGATCAGTGTAGGGAGAGGATGCAGCTGCTGCTGTTAGGGCGAGATTAGGCAGGGATTTACTCAACAAAAACACTTAATGAAGTGATCGATCTACAGCTGTGAATCATTCATCTTCTGCTATTCAATTGCTCACTGTTTTTACACTGCCCAGAGCGTTTTTCAGTCACTTTTTTCTGGGGTGATTAGCGACCATTTTGTGTCTTGTGGTGCGCCAGCACAAGCTGGCACCAAATACATTTAACCATCAATAGTGTGTTTTTCTTGTTGCTATATCCTACACCAGGTGCTTGGCTGTGCTTGCTATTTTATTGAGGGGTGAAATACAATTGCCAAAATAGCAGTACCCTAAATCTGGTGTTTCAGCTGTGGCTAGCCAATTGTAATACTGTCTGCTGTCTGGCAAAGGATATATTTTTGTTCTGGGTTGAAATACAATACCCAACTTAGCAATTCCCTAAATCAGTGGTTTCAGCTGTATCAGGCCAAATTTCAATCTATCCATAAAAGGGTATATTAGATTGAAGGTGCGGATAGGGTCATCCTCAATAACTTCACAGGCTACCGTACATTTCCAAGTATAATTCTGTCCGTAAACGTATAACTGTCATCCAGCGCCTAAATAATAGGCCTACAATTTATATTCAGCTAAATCTGTTGTTACTGCGGTTGCTGGTCAATTTTTTTAGTGTCCGCCAAAGCACAGTTTTTGTACTGGGTTGAAATACAATTCCCAACTTAGCAATTCCCTAAATCAGTGGTTTATGCTGTATCAGGCCAAGTTCAAAACTATCCATAAAAGGGTATATTACATTGAAGGTGCTGATAGGGTCATCCTCAATAACTTCACACGCTAGCGTGCATTTCCAAGTCTAATTCTGTCCATAAAAGGGATACCTGTCATCCAGGGCCTAAATACTAGGCCTACAATTTATATTCAGCTAAATCTGTCGTTACTGCTGTGCCTGTATTAGTGTAATACGGTACCTAAATAGATAGCCAGATAGTGTTAGGTGCCTGTAAAAAAAGGCCTGAATTTGAATTCAATACATTGGGCCAAATAATTTTTTTCTTATTGTGGTGAACGGTAACAATAAGGAAAACATCTAGTAAGGGACGCTGACATGGACATGGTGGTGTTAGTGGACCTTCTGGTGCTGGGAGAGGACGTGGCCGTTCTGCCACAGCCACACGTCCTAGTGAACCAACTACTTCAGGTCCCAGTAGACGCCAAAAAACACAGCGATATTTGGTGGGGCCCAATGCCGTTCTAAGGATGGTAAGGCCTGAGCAGATACAGGCATTAGTCAATTGGGTGGCCGACAGTGGATCCAGCACGTTCACATTATCTCCCACCCAGTCTTCTGCAGAAAGCGCACAGATGGTGCCTGAAAACCAAGCCCATCAGTCTGTCACATCACCCCCATACATAGCAGGGAAACTGTCTGAGCCTCAAGTTATGCAGCAGTCTCTTATGCTGTTTGAAGACTCTGCTGGCAGGGTTTCCCAAGGGCATCCACCTAGCCCTTCCCAGCGGTGGAAGACATAGAATGCACTGACGCACAACCACTTATGTTTCCTGATGATGAGGACATGGGAATACCATCTCAGCACGTCTCTGATGATGACGAAACACAGGTGCCAACTGCTGCATCTTTCTGCAGTGTGCAGACTGAACAGGAGGTCAGGGAGGAAGACTGGGTGGAAGACAATGCAGGGGACGATGAGGTCCTAGACCCCACATGGAATGAAGGTCGTGCCACTGACTTTCAGAGTTCGGAGGAGGAGGCAGTGGTGAGACCGAGCGAACAGCGTAGCAAAAGATGGAGCAGTGGGCAAAATCAGAACACCCGCCGCCAAGAGAGTCCGTCTGCTACTGGCCACCGCCATCTGGGACCGAGCACCCCAAAGGCAGCTTCAAGGAGTTCCCTGGTGTGGCAGTTCTTCAAACAATGTGCTGACGACAAGACCCGAGTGGTTTTCACGCTGTGCCATCAGAGCCTGAAGCAAGGCATTAACGTTCTGAACCTTAGCACAACCTGCATAACCAGGCACCTGCATGCAAAGCATGAACTGCAGTGGAGTAAACACCTTAAAAACAAGGAACTCACTCAGGCTCCCCTGCTACCTCTTCTGCTGCTGCCGCCTCGGCCTCTTCCTCCGCCTCTGGAGGAACGTTGGCACCTGCCGCCCAGCAAACAGAGGATGTACCACCAACACCACCATCTCCGTCACCAAGCATCTCAACCATGTCACACGGCAGCATTCAGCTCTCTATCTCACAAACATTTGAGAGAAAGAGTAAAATCCCACCTCGCCACCCTCGATCCCTGGCCCTGAATGCCAGCATTTCTAAACTACTGGCCTATGAAATGCTGTCATTCAGGCTGGTGGACACAACTTCAAACAGCTCATGTCACTTGCTGTCCCACTACTTCGCCAAAAGAGCCGTGTCTTCCCTGCACAACCAAGTATCCGATAAAATCAAGTGTGCACTGCGCAACGCCATCTGTGGCAAGGTCCACCTAACCACAGATACGTGGACCATTAAGCATGGCCAGGGACGCTATATCTCCCTAACTGCACACTGGGTAAATGTAGTGGCGGCTGGGCCCCAGGCGGAGAGCTGTTTGGCGCACGTCCTTCCTCCGCCAAGGATCGCAGGGCAACATTCTTTGCCTCCTGTTGCCTCCTCCTCCTACTCAGCTTCCTCCTCCTCTTCTTCCACCTGCTCATCCAGTCAACCACACACCTTCACCACCAAATTCAGCACAGCAGGCCATTCTGAAACTCATATGTTTGGGGGACAGGCCCCACACCGCACAGGAGTTGTGGCGGGGTATAGAACAACAGACCGACGAGTGGTTGCTGCCGGTGAGCCTCAATCCCGGCCTGGTGGTGTGCGATAATGGGCGAAATCTCGTTGCAGCTCTGGGACTAGCCGGTTTGACGCACATTGTTGTCCTCCATCAGTGTACAATATATTAAATTTGTTAAAGTGAACAATGCCTGGATCAGTGAGGATTTCACATACTGTACCTTTGACTGAGGCCAAAGATTAGATCTGCCATTTCTGAAAGTGGCTATTGATCATGCCACTGCTACTGTTTGCCCACCTACCATTATGTACTGCACTGTATTGCTGCTGCCACCACCACTGCAGCTGTACTTCCCTACTGCCACTACCATTAAGTCCTACCCTGCTGGCGCCATCCCGGAGGAAGCACATAATGGGTAATTGATTCTGTGTTATATAAGTTTTATAAATTTGGCTCTTTGCACTTGCACTTTATTGTTGTTTGTATTGGATGTTGTGTTGAATCACTGCTCTTATGTCTTCCTGTGGATACTGCCTTTCCCTGCACCTGTTCTCTATGTATGGATTGTCCCTTATGTATTGTATTAATAAAACTATATCTTATGCGGTCTATTTTTTGATAAGCATTTGCCACTACTACTAATATTATTACTCATATACAGCTGCACAGACATCTATTCTACTGTCTTATCTGTTTAAAGCTATGCTGCTACTGCTGCTACTATCACAGCCACATGCCACTATTCCCTTACGTCCTACCAGCAACACAGTTGGGGTTAACTACCCCCCGTGGACTGGAAGGACTGGCGGAATTTTAATGAGCCCAAGAACCAATAACAAAGCTTTACACCCCTATAAAAGGAGGGGACAGCCAAGCAAAAGGAGGGGACCAGCCCATTGTGTTCTTTTCTGTCCTCTGGACAGGTGGACTGGCGGTTCCCCTCCTTTTTTTGGGGAAGTGTTTTTTTTGTGTTTGGCGGTTTCTTTACGCCTACTTTGGTATTTTTTTTTCTCTTCTCCCCCTTTTACTAAGTTTCAGGGCGTTTTTTTTCTTACCTCCCCTCTTCTCCGTCCGGCGCCGCGTCTCCGACGGGCACCGCCATCACCGGAAGTGATGTCGGCCCCTTCCCAGCATCACTTCCGGTTCTCAGCTTTGGCCGAGTATATTCCTTTTTTCGGACAGATTTTTTGAGGCAATAGATGCTCTGTCTCTATTCTGGCTACTCTAGGGGAGGGGGAGTAGTTTAGCCTATTTTTTCAAATTATAATAGGCTTATTCTGTCTCAGAGTTAGGATCTAGTTTAGATTCTCCTAGGGGTGGGAGCTCCACCCTTGGGGGCGGAGCTCCACCAATTTAAAGCTCCTTTTGTCTCTCAATCGTCCTCTGGCAGCACTCGCTTTCTAAGCTAGCTCCCAGAGCCCATTAGTACCTAGTACTTCTTCTATTGTTCGCATTGCTGTTTTTTTCTGCGCTACTTTGGTGAGCCTCTCTACACCCTTTCTCCTGATGGTTGTCAAATTGTCAGAATTATTCATTCTTTTTTCCTTGCAGCGATGGCTTCACCTCAAAGAGGAAGCATCTGGCCTGCTTTGACTGCAGTACGCTGCTGGATGACAGTTGTCCCTTTTCAAGGTGCGAGGCTTGCCATAGATCCCAGTCGGCCACGGAACCCACCATGCAAGAAATATACCAGTGGGTCAAGGGATATGTGGATGAATCCATCAAAGGCGTGGTTAACCTTCTGGACGAGAGGCTTCCTGACGCTACTCAAGCTCCCATGGATACCTCCGAGCTTGTGGAGAGACCCGCTGCAATTTCTTTGGTCTCCTCCTCTCCGGATGAAGAGGATTTAACATCATGCTTTTTTCCACCAGAGAAAACTCAGAAACCAGGGAGTCTACCGATCACGCCAGTCGGGCACAGCGTGTCTTGAAGGCGGATAAGACCCTTTTTTCCGTTATGCGGATGGAATGGAAAAAACCTGAGAAAGGTCCAGTCCTGACTAAGAAACTCAGGACCATGTTTCCCATGACAAACTCCTTGGTGGAATCGTGGGGTTTTATTCCCAAGGTGGACATGGCTATGGCCAAACTGTCCAGACGCACTCTGGTGCCAGCAGACAATGGGTCTAGTCTGCAAGACCCCCTTGATAGGAGGGCAGAGTGCACATTAAGTAGAGGCTACTCGGCCGCTGCAGCCTCTGCTTCGACCGCTATCGCGGCTACGGAAGTTACATCCTTCCTCTGTTAACCCCTAAATCAAATCCAGACGGATGTGGACCAGAGGGTGTCCCGGGACGACATCCTGGCCGCAGTTAAGATCGTCAATCTGGCGATGGACTTTCTGTGCGACATGGCACAGTTACAGCTGAAATTGGCAGCCAAGTCCATGGCCCTGGTCTCTGCAGTCCGCAGGCCCTTATGGCTTAAACCATGGGTCGCGGATAACGCATCAAAGTATAATTTGTGTGGTCTCCCCTTTGAGCCTGACCGCTTGTTCGGCTCGCAATTGGACAAGATCATGGAGGATCTCTCTGATAAGAAGGGGAAAAGTCTTGCCCAGCAGCCCTTTCGGGGACGGGGCAGACAAGAGAGCAGCGGTAGATCCGGCCAACAAGTGCAAAATAGATTGCATAGAGACTGGTGGCGCAGCGAAAAAATTTCGAAGCGCCCTCACAGAGGAGCGAAGGAGGCTAAGCCCTACTGACTATGTGCCTCTCGCAGGCTCTTGGTTAACCCCCGCTACTCCTGCCATCCTTCAGAAAGATTTTCCCATTCCTTGTCTCGTTGTGCCTGTCAGGGGCGTCTCGCCCAGTTCAAGGATGTCTGGGCTCATGAGATTCCGGACCCTTGGGTCCTAGAGGTCATTTCCGAGGGCTACTTAATAAACCTCAAGTCGCCTCCTCCAGACAGATTTGTCATCAACCAGCGCCTACCGCCCACCAGGCAGGCGATTCTGGAGGCCTATATCCAGGACTATATCCTCAAGGGCGCTCTGAAGGAGGTAGGAGAGCATGGCTTAAGGATCTATTCTCCGGCTTTGCTAGTTCCAAGAAATCCGGAGACCTCCGGATGATTATCGTTTTGAGATTTTTCAATCGATTTATAAGGAAGGCAAAGTTTCGTATGGAAACTATCAGGTCAGTAATCCACGTTCTCAACCCCGGAGACGTGATGGCTACCCTGGACCTCAAGGATGCGTATCTTCCCATCCCCATCCATCCTGCCTCCCAGAGGTATCTCAGGATCGCGGTCCAGGTCTCAGGGGTCCTCAGGCACCTTCAATTTGTTGCCTTACCCTTCGGGATTTCCTCTGCTCCTATCACCTTCAGCAAGGTGGTGGTTTCGGTGGTGGCAGCTCTGAGGCTTCAAGGGCTGACCGTAATTCCTTACCTGGATGATTGGCTCCTAAAAGCCTCCTCGGTTCCAGTTCTTACCCACCATCTTCATGTGGCTATCTCTTTTCTGCTCCGCCTAGGGTGGCTCATCAACTAGCAGAAGTCGAACATGAGCCCGTTGACTTCAGTAACCTATCTAGGCTTCATAGTAGACTCCGTTGGGATATCCCTCCAGTTGACTCCAGAAAAAGGAACTCGGGTTCTGGACCTGGCAAGGTTCCTATCTGTTCCTTGTCGAGTTTCCATCAGGACTCTCATAAAGATGTTGGGGCTCATGTCAGCGGCTGTGGAGGCAGTCCCTTGTGCTTTGTGGCACCTCCACCCTTTACAATCGGAGGTCCTTGCCAAATGGGATGGCAGCCCCTTCCGGGCTAAATTCCCTGTGTTCCCTGTCTTGTCAGACTCGAACCTTCCTGAGATGGTGGCTCCATCTCCCGGGGGGGAAGTCTATAACCCAGCCATCCTGGGTCATATTGACTACGGATGCGTCCCAAATAGGCTGTGGCGCTCACCTAGATGGTTCCCCTGTCCAAGGGACCTTGTCTCCTCAGGAGCGGCTACTTTCCTCCAATCTCTGCGAGTTTCAAGCCATCTGGTTAACCCTTCTTCACTTTGCCCCCGAATCCGGGGCTTAGCAGTGAGAGTACAGTCAGACAATATGACTGCAGTCCTGTACATCAACAAGCAGGGAGGCACAAGCTCTCTACCCCTCCTTTCAGAGATCGGGCTAAATCTTCAGTGGGCAGAGAACCTTTCCCACCTGTCTGCCATCCACATCCCTGCGGCCAGAGATATTCAGGCAGATAATCCTCAGGTGGGGTTTGCCAGAGGTAGATCTCATGGCAACAAGGTTCAATGCTAAGGTGGAGAGGTTCTGCTCCCTTTACAGGGAGGACAACCCCCTGGCAATAAATGCTCTGTCGATACCGTGGAGGTTCAGGCTGGCTTACATCTTCCCTCCCCTTTCCATGATACCGAGGGTATTGATGAAAATTAATCAGGATCAGGCCTCAGCAATAGCCATCATACCGTTTTGGCTCAAGAGATCCTGGTTTACCTAGCTCATTCAGATAGCAAACCCTGGTGTCACGGGATACTCACCTCTGCCCAGATCAGGTTCAACCTGATAGTCTGGAGGTTGATCAGTCCCTTCCCAGAATACAAGGGCTTTTCAGAGTAGGTCCTGAGAATGTTGTCACATTCAAGAGCAGAATCTACTAAGAAAGCTTTCTCCAGAATCATGAGAATCTTCTTGTCATGGTGTGCTTCAAACCAGGTGGCATCTGCAGATCCACCCCTCTCTATGATACTTCAATTCCTACAGGATGGCCTAGACACAAGCCTTGCTCCATCTACTCTGAGGGTCCAGATTTCTGCCATCTCGGCCTGTTTCAACAGACCCTTATCTCGGGACCCGCTCATCAAACACTTCCTTAAAGGAGCCGAAAGATTGAAGCCTACAGTACTGAGGCCCATCCCTCAGTGGGACTTATCAGTCGTGCTCAGGGGTCTAGCATTTCCCCCCTTTAAGCCGTTGGAGGAGGTGGATTTAAAGTTCATGACTCTGACGTTAGTCTTCTTACTGGCGGTAACCATCTTTCTTCAAGACCAAATTCTCCTGAGATTCCTTCCATATTTCAGGCTAAGGTCCCTTCACTTCAGAACATGAATCAGGTGATTTCTTTGCCAGTTTTACTTTCTTCTTCTACCTCCTCCAGGGATCCTGTCAAGCATCCGTTGAATATCTCGAGATGCCTCCAGATCTATGTGGATATATCCAAGTAGTTCAGGATAGATGAGAATCTCTTCATCCTGTTTGACACTAAGTCTAAAGGCCTCAAGGCGTTGCTTAGTCGCTGGATTAAGGAGGCCATCAGAGAATCTTTTGTTTCTCAGGCTTTGGATCCTCCAGAGTTTGTGAAGGTTCATTCCACAAGGGCCATCTCTACTTCCTTTGCTGAAAGAAGTCTCCTTCCTCTGTAGATGATTTGTAAAGCTGCCTCCTGGAGCTCTGAATCCACTTTCATCTCCGACTACAGACTAGACGCCAGGGTAGCTGAGTTTTCAGCCTTTGTGCAGGTTATCCTTAGCTCTGCCAGGCATGAAGGCCCTCCTTAGGGGTTCTTCTTGCTATCTCCCCATCTGTGCTGCTGGTAGGACGGAAGGGAATCGTTAATTTCTAACGATAATTTGTTTTCCCTTAGTACTAACAGCAGCACACAAATTTCCCACCCTAGTAAGTTATTCTTGCTATAGACACAGTGGGCTGGGGGTGTCCCCTCCTTTTGTAGGGGTGTAAAGCTTTGGTATTGGTTCTTGGGCTCATTAAAATTCCGCCGGTCCTACCAGTCCACGGGGGGTAGTTAACACCAACTGTGCTGCTGTTAGGACTAATGGAAAACAAATTATTGTTAGAAATTAACGATTACCAAACCCTTTCAACATCCACATGGTACTTCTACTGATCTCAATTAAGAGAGAGAATCTGCCCTCATTAAGGCATATTTGGAATGCTTTTGAGAACAAGATACAGTTTTTTTCAAATAACTTAATTTATGTAAAAACACCAATGAGTGACAATTTTTGGAACTTCTTTTTATTTTAATCAATTTTATCAATGTTGCAGTGAAATATTTTTAAGCAGGCTGTTTGTTAACACCTTCAACTGAGTGTTTACTCATAGCTATATATCAGTGCCACTCTGACATTATTTATTATTGATGTTATTGCATTCAAATCTTTAAAAGGAATAATAGAGAGAGAAAGATCTAAAATTTGAAATAAGAGGGAAAGGCAAGACAGAAAATATGGGCAAAATGAACACTTTTAATTCAGGTACAAAAAAAAAAAATGACTAGAACATGAAACACATTTCAAGACGTTCACTCATCTCTACTTTTGAACAAGTATAAAATGTATAGAATATTAAAGTCATAAATGGAACTGTAGGTTTCTTGAGTTTCCATGAAATATGAAAGGCAACTTTGAATATTGAATAAAGTTTTTTCTTTACTTCAATTCACATTTTAGGAATTTAGCCATAAAGAAGCTTCTTCATATATGATGTGTTATTTAGCTGGGAATACAAAGTGAATGTGTAATCTTTTTATATTTTTGGAGGTTGCTATTGAGTAGACTAGAAACCGCTCATGGCATTGTCCTTGCCATCCTGAACAAATTGTCTCAATCTAAAGCACTCTATAACTTTCCCAGAATAGACCTTGCGGGTGAGTCAGTGAGTCTAGATTTTAATGGGATGCCATGGACTTACATATATGACCTCAGAAAAGGCTGAAATTGTGTATGTTCGTGAAATAAACATAAGTCACATGGAGTGCTACAGGAAGCAATAAATTCAATGGTCAGTGTTTTATGCATTTACTTGTTTGGAATCAACAATATCAGATGTCCTGACAATAAGGCAGGGAAACAGCTTCTATTCCAGGATTTACTTTTTCAAATTGGCTGCTTTATGTAAGTACAAGGCTGTTAGAAGTTCACCAGAAAGTTAATGCATGTAGAATTGATTTCTATTATAGCAAGGATAGATACATATTAAGGGCATGTTTGCAAGAAACACTTAAGCTATTGCTTCTACTGGATTTTGCCTGGTGCTGGGTTCTATTCATAAACACAGAACAACTAAGACACTAGAATTGTTGAGTAAAACACTGAACATTTGCAGCATTTCCCTTATATGTACATTTAAAGGGGTTGTCCAAGTTATATTTATTGATGACCTATCCTCAGGATAGGTCATCAATATCAGATCGGAGGGGGTCCGACACCCAGTACCCCCTCCGATCAGCTGTTTGAAGAGAAGGCGTGCGCGGTGTCAGCGCTGCCTCCTCTTCACTGTTTACCTTCTAGCCGTTGTATCTGCAGTGGTGAGCAGGTGTAATTACACCCAAGCCATCCCATTCATTTCATTGGAAGGCTTGGGTGTAATTACACCTGCTCACCACTGCAGATGCAACGGCTAGAAGGTAAATAGTGAAGAGGAGGCAGCGCTGACACCGCGCGCGCCTTCTCTTCAAACAGCTGATCGGAGGGGGTACTGGGTGTCGGACCCCCTCCGATCTGATATTGATGACCTATCCTGAGGACAGGTCATCAATAAATATAAAGTTTGTCTGAAACCTACCCATCTCTTACCCCCATTAAGATAAAGTTCTAGGACTACTACATGCACTTTATACATAGGCAAATTTGCTTCAATGAGAGGGCAGCCTGAAAGTCTGGTTAAATTAGTAAAGTTGGGCGAATTCCTTGCAATTTATTTTGGGCCAATTATCACTAATCGGTCGTCAGACTCAAATTAATTTGGACCTGAGTTGAAAGTTCCCAAATTTTCCCTGAAAAGTCATGAATGACATTCAGAGGTCTTCTAGAACTATATCCAACACCTTTCAAGCTGTTTAATGCCAAGCTAGCATTAGCAATGTCAAAGTGACAGAAATGTATATGCTTACGGATAAATGGATCCTAGTCAGTGGTAACAAACAGCCTGTTTAAAAACACATTCCATACATAATTTAATTACTAGAGATACCCACTTGAGCTGGGACAGAAGTAGCTCTGTCACCCAAACCCAGCCAACCCACATGCAATCTCATGCCACTGAAAAATAGTGGTAACATGCATTACAGGAAATTTTGCTTTACTTGGTCGTGCTCCTCATTACTCACATCCCAGACCAGAGCCTCTAAACAAATTCAGGTCCCAAATCAGATCAACTTAAAATCCCAGAACCCTCTGTTTACAACTTATACATCTGACACACAGACACTTCATACATACTGTATACTGTATACACTCACACAAGACTTACAACACACCACTAACAAACATCCTACAGTTCCTCGTCCTCACATTGTTAACAATCAAGACTGTTTCCTATGACCTCCTTTTTTTAAATCAGACTGTTCCCTGACAGTTACTGTTCTCCATGCTCTCTCCTTTTATCACACATTGCTGTCCGTAGCCCACAACCCTTTTTCACATGCTGCTACCCATGGTGCATCTCACCCTTCTCACAAACTACTTTCTATGGTTACTCCCTCTTTTCTTACACAGAATTACATTTATTATTCCGGTAATCTCGTGCACCTTTCCCCAGTGTCCCCCTACTACATTTTCTTATGAGCTGTGTCCTCCTGTTTCAACTTCTTCCAGGCTGTGTCTTCATCCCCCTACCTCTCCTCTGTAGTGCTGGTTCAGAATCTTTGTCAAGTGACTACAGTGTCTTGGAAGTTTCTGCACCTATTCTAGATTTATTTGTACTGCATTTTGTGCAAAATCACAGCACAACCACATCAATTTCCCTATGATTTGCGGAGATTTGCATTATTTTTAGCACGGCTCTGCACAAATCATAGTAAAGTCATTGTGGTTTTGCCACCATTTTGTGTAACTCAATACAACTGCTCTTTAACAGTGGTTGTCCTGGCAGCCCAGGATCTGCCAAAGGGGTAGGATGCCAGTCTGGCCCTGTACATAAAGGGATTATTTAGGTAAAGATAATGAGTACCTATCCTCAGGATAGGTTATCATTATCACATGGGCGGGGGTGCCGCGCTTCTTG
The DNA here is from genome assembly GCF_014858855.1 of Bufo gargarizans. NCBI lineage: Eukaryota > Metazoa > Chordata > Amphibia > Anura > Bufonidae > Bufo > Bufo gargarizans. The sequence goes on from NC_058084.1 coordinate 264,149,806, forward strand.
TAGCTTTCCAAGTACAGCTCCATATATAGTATAGCGGCTGTGTTTGGTATTGCAGTGCAGACCCATTCACTTTGAGTTGCAACTAGGCCAAGTGTCTGATGTACGGTGAAGTCACATGGATTAGGAAGTGGCTGCCGCGCTCTTCTGACAGCTGATCTGATATTGATGATCCTACCATCAATATTAATTACCGGATAACCCCTTTAAGTCTACTTTCACACTAGCGTTAATATTATCTAGCATTAATCATAAGGTCTTAATACCGTTAAAAAATGCTTCCGTTTAGTCCCAATTCATTGTCAATGGGGACAAAATGTAACTGAACAGACAGGAATGCTCCAAAATGCATTCCGTTCCGTTTAGTTGTGTTCCCATACCGGAGAGAAAACCGCAGCATGATGCAGTTTTCTTTCCGTCATGAGATGTGGAGCAAGACGGATTCATCCTGACCCACAATTCAAGTCAATGGGGATGGATCCATTTTCTCTGACACAATCTGACACAATAGAAAATAGATCTGTCCCCTATTGACTTTCAATGGAGTTCATGACGGACCCATCTTGGCTATGTTAAAGATAATACAACCGGATCCGTTCACAATGGATGCAGGTGGTTGTATTCTCAGTAATGGAAGCGTTTTTTGCTCAGCCCTGATGGATCCAGCAAAAACACTAGTGTGAAAGTAGTTGAAAAGAGACTGTGGTTTCTAATTTTTAACCTTTTTATTTTTACAAAACCCAGCCGATCTAGAGATAGACAAAAACAGAGAAACAATTTGTCATAGAGTGGAAAAAATTCTTTTCTTTCATATATAGAAATTGTATCCCCTCACCTATCTGACCAAAGACCTTTTGTGCCATATGCAAATACAGAGAAAGTTCTATTAAGTCCAACTTCTGTATCATTTAAAAAACTGGTTAAACAGTAATCGTTCCAGCACAGACCCTTGGGGTTGGTTGCGCGACAACTGTGGTGGCCAGATTTGCAGAGTAGCAGTGATTGTATAGAAATGAATGGGCTTGCCATGCAAATCTGAAGAAATCCAACACTGCTGGTTTTCTTGCGACTCGTGTGGCAATCCCATTAATTTCTGTGGGATCACAGCTATTGTGCGAACTTGGTCGCAACAGCTGTCGTGAGACCAGTTTCACCGTGTAGCCATACCTTTATGCTCAATTACATAAACATGCACATTCATCCGAGCATGCATGCATTTGGTGGTGTCAATAGATACAACTGTTTTGTGTATATGGCCATATTTAGGCTTTTGAATCTGGGTATTTATTACATTTAAAATGGGTCTCCTGAAGCATCAGGACTGAGCATTTTTCTTTTTTTGCATAAGAAAAAATTTGACTACGTTTGGACGGGGCATTAAAACCCTTAACGTTGAAGGTGGCAATGCACAGATCAGCCATCTAATAAAGAGATGTCTAACTGTGCACCGCTGAGAATTTTTAGCGTGAGCTCTTTTAGTGGATTTTGTGTGTACTTAACCATCCAGGGCAGAGTAACGGGGCTGCAGATGTTCCCCCTCCTCTTTTGGGGATATATGGTTGACACCTTATGGTACCTGTCATAAAACCAAAGAAAAAAAAATAACACTGAATACAGATTAAAACGTATACTGAGTATATAAACTACGAATGCTAGAGCAATTCTACTCCAATAGTAAGAAAGGGGGAAAACTGTGCACATTGTAATGTGACTTAGTGTAGTACCCTCTTATTTATCTGCATATAGGCATTTAGCTAAAGACATATATTTCTAACAAATATGTCATAACTCAGAAACTAGAAAGGATTGTACCCTAGACCAGGGAAATATTTTCTTCAAAGCATTACTTAGTCAAAAAAGATACTTATGGTATTCTTGTTAAACAGAATGTGAGTCCTAGGTATTAGACCTAGAGTCACTCAGGATTCATTAAGTGGGAGGAGTCTCGGAGTTGAGTGGCGACCTCTTCTGGATCTTTGGGGCTTGCCAGGACGGGGTGTCTCCCAGGGATCAGCAGATGGAAGATCCGGTAGTGGAGTATTGCTTTGAATGAAGTCCCAGTTTTCAATGGGTAGCTGGTTTATTTGCAGTATGTCATACGCCTTAGGTAGGTTGTTGAAAGATGAAATGGATATGCGCTGCCCCTCATACAAAAAAGATAATCCAAAGGGAAATAACCATTTGTATTGATTTTTTTTTGCTGCGGAGCCAGTCAGTAAGTGGCTTCAATGATCTTCTTTTTTTTTAAAAGTGGATTGAGCCAGGTCCTGAAAAATTGTAATAGGGCTATCATCCAGAACTAGTTGTTGGATATTTCTCGCTTTGCTAAGAATCGCATCCTTAACCGGGTAGTGAAGAAACTTGCATATGACGTCCCTTGGAGGTTCTATGGGCTGAGGTTTTGGACATAGGGCTCTGTGAGCCCTCTCAATGGTGATCTCATGAGAGGAGTCAGGGCCAAGTAGCTGAAGACAGATATTCATGACAGCTTCTGGTATATCTGCGGGGCCCACAGACTCAGGTATGCCCCTGAATCGCAAATTATTGCATCTTCTCCTGTTCTCCTGGTCCTCAAGGAGCGTGTATAGGGAGTTCATGTGCTTCTGATGCAGGGTCAGCGTGGAGGAGACAGCGATCTGGTGCGATAAAATGGCAGACTGAGTGTCCTCCAGCGTTTCAACTCTCCTCCCAATATGGCTCATGTCCTCTTTTATGGAGGTGAGGTCGGATCTAAGGGGCTCCAGCGCCTGTAATAGGGCATCTTTCAGGAAAGATCTAAAGATGGGCAGGGTATCGACCCCAGGGGAGACCTCCCTTACCTTCTCTGCTGCCGCTGTGGTTTTCGGAGCGCTCCCTGATGCTCTCGGCGTTCCGGGCGCCATCTTGGATTCTTTAGCCACATACGTCTGAGCGGCTTTTTTAATGAATTTCTCTATGGATTCGTTCAATATTGGGGCTTTAGCTTGCCCCTGAGCTTCAGTGGGTCTACGCCACCAATCTTGACCATGATGGATCTCAAGTGCCGATAAAATAAGGCTGTGAGGGATACTTTTACAGCAGAGCTTCACTTCATGCTGCCATACAGCTCCGGTGCAGGCTCTAGGCTTTTGAATCTGGACGCCATTCAGTTTATAAAGATCGAATGTGTATTCATAGAAAATATACTTTCATTAGACTGACTACTATTGCAGTCTGTTTATATGAAAGCATGAGAAATAATTACTATAACTTCACCAATTAAGTATATAATAAACGGAAGCAAAACAAAGCATAAATATCTATTTTAATACAGCAAAGAACGCAGCTGTTGTTTACAGTTTTGCATGAAATTTCGGGAGACCAGGCGGTTACATTTCTGCTAGCCCCATTCAGATTCTATGTATTGGCAGATGCCATTTCTTTTAAATTTAAATAAGGCTCTTGAGTTTGGAAGATATCTGCTATAAATAATCTTTCTAAGCTCTATGCACACATATTTTTAAATGTCAAAAGAGCAGTAAGTAAGAAAGTCTGACAGAAAAATATAATGAGAGAGGTAACAGCTAGACCAAATATAGTGTCACTCCTGTACAGAGCATACAGCTGTGTGGTAATATTGAGAAAGCAAAGAGTTACAGTAACTTAATTATAGTGTCTATTACTTTTAGCTAGGATGATCTGGAGAAATTATTTAATTGTGGCTTCTGGTCGAAGGCACAAGCGTGGCAGTTTCTCGCTTGACTGGAGACTTCTGATCATTGATTTACTTGTTCATCTTCACTGAGCAGCTTTATAAGAAGTGATCCAATACACACAGATTCTAAAAGTTTGCTCTTCTATTCTGACTGAGGGACAGCTCAGCTGTAAAGTGTAGAGTATTTACTGTGACTGCCCTCATGTCTGGAGAGACCTGCAAAAAATATTGACTAAGATCTGAACATGATTTAAATAGGTATACTATTCTTCACTGGAGCCTAATTTCAATAGGCATTCAAACACTATGGAACATATTTGAATGTTTTTTGCCAGTGTAGGGAGAGGTTGCTGTGTCGAGAAGGGATAGACCGTTAGAAAGTATAGAGACAGCAAATGCTATCTAATAGGGCCACAAAAGTCCTTTTAAGAACTGTTATAGGTGTGCTATCGATGGGTGTGACATACTGAGGGGTGTAATATACTTATAATATACTTTCTAACATAGAAAGAATATTATAGTGCTTTTGTATTGTGCAGCAGTTGTGTGCGGTTCTGCTGCGATACTGTAGCTATACAGAGGGACAAACGCTATTGGAACAACTAATTGCAACTGGTGTGCTATACTAGTTGCCCCCCAAAAAATCTGATTGAGGCAGGAGTTTGATATACCTATAATATAATTTCGATAGAGTGCATTTGTATTGTGCTGCATTTGTGTGCAGTTCTGCTCAGATACCGCAGCTATACAGAGGAACAAACGTCATTTGAACAACTAATTGCAACTGGTGTGATATAACAGTTGCCCCGAATTTTTTTTGATTGAGGTAGGGGTTTGATATACCTATAATATAACTTCTATTGAGTGCATTTGTATTGAGCAGCATTTGTGTGCGGTTCTGCTGAGATACCGCAGCTATATAGAGGGACAAACGGCATTGGAAGAACTAATTGCAACTGATGTGATATACCAGTTGCCCCCCCAAAAAATATGATTAAGGCAGGGTTGCAATATACCTAGAATATAATTTCTATATAGTACATTTGTATTGTGCAGCATTTGGTTGTGGTTCTGCTGAGATACGGTAGCTATACAGAGGGACAAACAATATTGGAAAAACTAATTGCAACTGGTGTGATATACCAGTTATCCCCAAAAAATGTGTTTGAGGCAGAGGTGTAATATACTTAAAATATAATTTCTATAGAGTGCATTTGTTTTGTGCAGCATTTGTGTGCGGTTCTGCTGAGATACTGCAGCTATACAGAGGGACAAACCTCATTGGAAAAACTAATCGCAACTGGTGTGATATACCAGTTGACCCCCCCAAAAACTGATTATTGGGTTCTATATACCAGCTTCCACAAATACTGCTCTTCTATAGGGACTTTTTCACAGGGTCATTTTGAAAATGACAGGCAGAGGAAGAAGCAGGCAATTCCGCAGGAGTGGTAGGAGTCGGGCAGGTGCACCAGGCTGGAGCCTAAGTGGGAAGTTGGAGAAGGTGCGTGCAATTATGTCAAAGGACCCACCATAGTTGGTTGAGTGGCTCACTCAGCCTTCCGCTTCTGCACCCTCCGCATCCTCTTTATCTGCACCCTCCTTACTCTCTGCTGTGTGCACCCCCAAAGACACCACCACCACCACTATAGCCCCTCGACTTGAGTCAGAGGAATTATTTTCCCATCCATTCCCAGACCTTACTGAGGCGCAGCCATTCATCGGATAAGGAAGAGAAGGTAGTAACGGCCGCCACCCAGCGGTCTGACGACAGTACCTAGATCAGCCCAGGGAGGGTGGTCCCCACTGTCGCTGCCTTCTCCGAGATGTCTAATGTCAGTGGTGGTGAAGGTGACGATGATGACGTGTCGATGGATGTCATGTGGGTGCCCACAAGAGAGGAAAAGGAAGGGAGTTCAGAGGGAGAGACGGAGCAGCAGATAGGGAGGAAATGGAGGAGAAGGAGGCAGAACTCGCAGTGCGCTCCCAGGATGCTGGAACATGGCTCCGCAGTGTGGGCTTTTTTTTAACGTGTCAGCTGCTGAAAATAGTGTTGCCATCTGCGGCCTATGCTATCAACGCATAAGTCGCGGTAAGCCCAACACTCACCTAGGGACGACCGCCCTAAGAAGGCACCTGGCCTCCCATCACTGAGACCAGTGGGAGCAACGCCGTCAGAACTCACAAAGCCACACTCCTAGTGCTCCACGTCCTGCCTCTTCTCCTCTCTCCTCCCATTTGTCCTCCACTCCACCTTCCACCGTGCCGTCATCGGGTTCATCTAGCACAAGGCAGGCTTCTGTGGCCCATGTTCGAGCGTAAAAAAAAAAATTATGACGCCGGATAATCCTCTTGCCCAATGGCTGAAAACTGGCTTGTTGGAACTGCTAGCCCGCCAACTACTGCTATATAAATTGGTGGACTCGGAGGCCTTTAGAAAATTTGTGGCCATTGGCACACTGTAATGGAAGTGTGCCAAAGTGCCAAGGAAATATTTTTCCCAAAAGGGCATCCCTGAACTATATGGCCACGTTCAGCAGCAAGTTAATATATCTTTGGCACACAGTGTCAGTGCCAAGATACATCTGACCACAGGCACGAGGTCTAGTAAAAATGGGCCGTGAACCTTCTCACGGCCGTCAAGCATGTAACCCGTGGCACCCGTGTAGATTTGGTGTTACCGCCACGGATTGCATGCAGGCCTGCCTCTTCTTCTCCTCCTCCTGCAGTACGCCGCCCTGCAGGGTATTGAGATGGTGAGGTTATGGTTAATAGGCAAACAAGAGTTACTCTGGGTTACTCACAGTTTCTTGGAAGACCCTGGGCAGGCGTACAGCAGTGATAGAGAGGCTGGCACAGGGGACCTCTGGGGCACTCTCAGTGTATAGGGACCAGCCTGATGGTGAGTGAGGGGCCCTGGATGTTGCAGATGTTTAACCGCCTCTGGACCAGCTAACGCACGGATGCGTCCTGGAGGCGGTCGATTCATTCCTCCTGGACGCATCCGTGCGTCATCTCGCGAGAGGCGAGACTTCCTGTGAACGTGCACACACAGGCGCGCGCGTTCACAGGATTGCAAGGTAAGAGACAGGATCTACAGCCTGCCAGCGGCGATCGTTCGCTGGCAGGCTGTAGATGCGATTTTTTTAACCCCTAACAGGTATATTAGATGCTGTTTTGATAACAGCGTCTAATATACCTGCAACCTGGTCCTCTGGTGGTCCCTTTTGCTTGGATCGACCACCAGAGGACACAGGTAGCTCAGTAAAGTAGCACCAAACACCACTACACTACACCCCCTGTCACTTATTAACCCCTTATGTACCCCTGATCACCCCATATAGACTCCCTGATCACCCCCCTGTCATTGATCACCCCCCTGTAAGGCTCCATTCAAACATTTTTTTTGGCACAAGTTAGCTGAAATTTTTATTTTTATTTTCTTATTTTTTTTTCTTACAAAGTCTCATATTCCACTAACTTGTGTCAAAAAAGTAAAATCTCACATGAACTCACCATACCCCTCACGGAATCCAAATGCATAACATTTTTTAGACATTTATTTTCCAGACTTCTTCTCACGCTTTAGGGCCCCTAAAATGCCAGAGCAGTATAAATACCCCACATATGACCCCATTTCGGAAAGAAGACACCGCAAGGTATTCCGTGAGGGGCATATTGAGTCCATGAAAGATTTAAATTTTTGTCCCAAGTTAGTGGAAAGGGAGACTTTGTGAGAAAAAACAAAAATAAATCAATTTCCGCTAACTTGTGCCAAAAAAAAAATTCTATGAACTCGCCATGCCCCTCATTAAATACCTTGGGGTGTCTTCTTTCTAAAATGGGGTCACATGTGGGGTATTTATACTGCCCTGGATTTTTAGGGGCCCTAAAGCGTGAGATGAAGTCTGGCATCCAAATGTCTAAAAATGCCCATCTAAAAGGAATTTGAGCATAAATATCTTGGTCAAATGCCAACTTTGTATAAAAAATTGGGAAAAGTTGTCTTTTGCCGAGATATTTCTCTCACCCAGCATGGGTATATGTAAAAAGACACCCCAAAACAGATTACCCAACTTCTACTGAGTACGGCGATACCACATGTGTGACACTTTTTTGCAGCCTAGGTGGGCAAATGGGCCCACATTCCAAAGAGCACCTTTCGGATTTCACAGGGCATTTTTTACAGATTTTGATTTCAAACTACTTCTCACGCAAAATGCAAGGGCAGTATAACTACCCCACAAGTGACCCCATTTTGGAAAGAAGACACCCCAAGGTATTCTGTTAGGGGCATGGCGAGTTCCTAGAATTTTTTTATTTTTTGTCACAAGTTAGCGAAAAATGATTATTAGTTTTTTTTCTTACAAAGTCTCATATTCCACTAACTTGTGACATAAAATAAAAACTTCCATGAACTCAGTATGCCCATCACGAAATACCTTAGAGTGTCTTCTTTCCAAAATGCGGTCACTTGTGGGGTAGTTATACTGCCCTGGCATTTTAGGGGCCCAAATGCGTGCAAAGTAGTTTGAAATCAAAATCTGTAAAAAATGGCATGTGGAATGTGGGCCCCTTTGCCCACCTAAGCTGCAAAAAAGTGTCACACATGTGGTATCGCCGTACTCAGGAGAAGTTGGGGAATATGTTTTGGGGTGTCATTTTACATATACCCATGCTGTGTGAGAGAAATATCTCGGCAAAAGACAACTTTTCCCATTTTTTTATACAAAGTTGGTATTTGACCAAGATATTTATCTCACCCAGCATGGGTATATGTAAAATGACACCCCAAAACACATTGCCCTACTTCTTCTGAGTATGGCGATACAACATGTGTAACACTTTTTTGCAGCCTAGGTGGGCAAAGGGGCCCACATTCCAAAGAGCACCTTTCGGATTTCACCGGCCATTTGTTACAGATTTTGATTTCAAACTACTTTGCACGCATTTGGGCCCCTAAAATGCCAGGGCAGTATAGTATAACTACCCAACAAGTGACCCCATTTTGGAAAGAAGACACCCCAAGGTATTTCAGGATGGGCATAGTGAGTTCATGGAAGTTTTTATTTTTTGTCACAAGTTAGTGGAATATAAGACTTTGTAAGAAAAAAAAAATCATCATTTTCCGCTAACTTGTGACAAAAAATAAAAAGTTCTATGAACTCACTATGCCCATCAGCGAATACCTTAGGGTGTCTACTTTCCGAAATGGGGTCATTTGTGGGGGTTTTCCACTGTCTGAGCATTGTAGAACCTCAGGAAACATGACAGGTGCTCAGAAAGTCAGAGCTGCTTCAAAAAGTGGAAATTCACATTTTTGTACCATAGTTTGTAAACACTATAACTTTTACCCAAACCATTTTTTTTTTACCCAAACATTTTGTTTTATCAAAGACATGCAAAACAATAAATTTAGGGAAAAATTTATATATAGATGTCATTTTTTTTGAAAAATTTTACAACTGAAAATGAAAAATGTCTTTTTTTGCAAAAATTTTGTTAAATTTCGATTAATAACAAAAAAAGTAAAAATGTCAGCAGCAATGAAATACCACCAAATGAAAGCTCTATTAGTGAGAAGAAAAGGAGGTAAAAATCAATTGGGTGGTAAGTTGCATGACCGAGCAATAAACAGTGAAAGTAGTGTAGTGCAGAAGTGTAAAAAGTGGCCTGGTCATTAAGGGTGTTTCAGCTAGGGGGGTTGAAGTGATTAATGTGCCGGGGACAAGGTCCCTTTAAGATTTGTGACGCCAGTGCCTGTAACAGTGGCACACCGATTTATATATAGTAATAAGTGAGGAACACAATGTTGTGGTGAACCAAACTTCCTTTACTGGAAACAGTTAACTTTATACAGTCTGGGTTCAGTTTCACATGGCAGCAGTAGTCATAAGCAGGCTTTTACATCAATGGCAAGTACAATGTTCTTTGCAAGATACTCAGAGGGTTAAAACACTTACAGAAACAGGCTGCACTTTTCCTCAGAAATCCTGTGCACTATTTCTCAGAACTCCTGTCTGTCTTGATCCCAAGGCCCGTATGCCCTAATGCTGGCTTTATCCTTGGTAGAAAACTTCCTCAGGTATATATCCTTGCATTAAGTAGACCCTCTGCCCTTCAGCCCTCAGGTTGGCTGGCTACACTTCTGCTCTGCTCTTTGCTTTGTGGGAACTGCAGGTTTCTCTCAGGAGGCAACTCTTCCCCTGGTGACAATCTTCTGAGCTCAATATCCTCAGGCAAGCTGGACTGCATTCACTAGCCTCCTGGCGGCAACTAGAAGCCTAGGCTGTCTAGCTGCATGTCAGGAGGATGTCCTCAGCTTCTCTCTGGCTAAGGTGCACTCCCACCTCTGTCTCTACACAGACTCCTGACTACACAGACTGACCCCTCCCTGTCTGGGCCTAACTATATGTACTGAGGGTTCCCTAGCTCCCTCTAGTGTCTAGGAGGAGGAACTACACCCTAATAGACCTGCTACACACATCACAGGGAGGAAATTAACATGAAAAACATATAAAAGTACATTAAAATGGACTGTTAAATACACTGCCACTGTCCCTCAGGAGTAGGAGTACCACATGGCCCAATTGACCCTTGTGTAGTGCCCACATTTACCTAGTGGGACACTACACTCATACTCCATCCTCTATCTCCTCCTCGGCTGACTCCTTCTTTTACACTGCTACCGCCTCCTCCGATGCACCCCTCCCAGCTCCCCAGAATCTATTCGACTTGCCAGGTGAGACGTTGCCATGCTGTGCTGTGGCTGTTGTGCCTGGAAGCCAAGAGCCACACCAGTCCTGCACTGCTTTCAGCTCTGCGGTAACAGGCCAATCAGTGGCTAACCCAGCTTAATTTGACAGTTGGTAAAGTGGTGTGCGACAACGGTGCCAATCTGCTAAGCATGCTAAAAAACAGGGTAAAATTACACATGTGTCATGCATGGCACACACCCTGAACTTAATCATGCAGTGATTTTTAGTGAAATCCCCCGGGGTCCAGGATGTCTTGTTGCAGGCCAGGAGAATCTCTGGCCATTTTAGAAGATCTTATACGGCCATGGCTCACCTTGCTGACGTTAAGCGCCAACACCACTTGCCCATCAGACTTCTGATTTGTGACTGCCTGAGGCGCTGGAACTCCACCTTGTATATACTTGATAGGCTCTCCAGCAGAAACATGCCATTAACGACTACTTGTACGAACTCTGTGGCAGGACAGGTTCTGGGAGCTTTTTTTTCATCGCACCAGTGGCTGCTCATGCACGACCATTCTGCGACCATTTGATGAGAACACCAAACTGGTCAGTCACAGCCAGGGCGCCATCAGTGACATCGCACCTTATGCCTTCTTTCTGGAGCGTGCATTGCGTCATGTCATTGATCAAGCCGTCGAGGAGCAGGAAGATTAGGAAGTCACAATTCTGAATGAATTCCCGGGGGGGTGGCTACTCAATCTGATACAAGTCAACAGGAGTCTGAAAAGGAGTCAGAGGAGAAAGGTGCCTGGAAAGAGGAGAAGGAGCAAGAAGAGCAGGCTTTAAACTTTTCTGGGATCCCTGGTGTTGTCCGTGGATGGGGGGAGGAGACCAAGGACAACATTCCCCTGGGCAATGAGCAGGAGCCAGGCCGCTCCCCAATTTAGTGCAAATGGGGCCTTCATGCTCCAGTGTTTGAAGAGGGACCCCATATAAAAAGTGGCAACGTACATAGACCCCCAGTGCAAATACAAAATGGGGGACATGCTACCAGCATCACAGAGGGGTGTCATAATACAGCATTTCCAGGCATTGCTGCGAGAAATGCTGCATTTTGCTGTTGCGGGCGCTGGCAGAGGAATTTCCACCCACAGATAAACATTTGCGAGTACCAATCCTACAGCGAACGAAAGAAGAGGGCGGTTTAAAGATGTGTTGTCACTTCGGATATGAGATCATTCTTGCAGCCAACCCATCGACAGCTGCCCTCCGGATCCAGCCTCAGGGAACGTCTAGACCATAGAAACATAGAAACATAGAATGTGTCGGCAGATAAGAACCATTTGGCCCATCTAGTCTGCCCAATATACTAAATACTATGGATAGCCCCTGGCCCTATCTTATATGAAGGATGGCCTTATGCCTATCCCATGCATGCTTAAACTCCTTCACTGTATTTGCAGCTACCACTTCTGCAGGAAGGCTATTCCATGCATCCACTACTCTTTCAGTAAAGTAATACTTCCTGATATTACTTTTAAACCTTTGCCCCTCTAATTTAAAACTATGTCCTCTTGTAGCAGTTTTTCTTCTTTTAAATATTCTTTCCTCTTTTACCTTGTTGATTCCCTTTATGTATTTAAAAGTTTCTATCATATCCCCTCTGTCTCGTCTTTCTTCCAAGCTATACATGTTAAGTTCCTTTAATCTTTCCTGGTAAGTTTTATCCTTCAATCCATGTACCAGTTTAGTAGCTCTTGTCTGAACTCTCTCCAAAGTATCAATATCCTTCTGGAGATATGGTCTCCAGTACTGAGCATAATACTCCAAATGAGGTCTCGCTAGTGCTCTGTAGAGCGGCATGAGCACCTCCCTCTTTCTACTGGTAATTCCTCTTGCTATACACCCAAGCATTCTGCTAGCATCTCCTGCTGCTCTGTGACATTGTCTGCCTACCTTTAAGTCTTCTGAAATAATGATCCCTAAATCCCTTTCCTCAGATACTGAGGTTAGGACAGCATCACTGATTTTATATTCTGCTCTTGGGTTTTTACGCCCCAGGTGCATTATCTTGCACTTATCAACATTAAATTTTAGTTGCCAGATTTTTGACCATTCCTCTAGTTTTCCTAAGTCCTTTTCCATTTGGTGTATTCCTCCAGGAACATCAACCCTGTTACAAATCTTTGTATCATCAGCAAAAAGACACACCTTACCATTGAGGCCTTCTGCAATTTCGCTGATAAAGATATTAAACAATATGGGTCCCAGAACAGATCCCTGAGGTACCCCACTGGTAACAAGACCTTGGTCTGAATATACTCCATTGACTACAACCCTCTGTTGTCTGTCCCTCAGCCACTGCCTAATCCATTCAACAATATGGGAGTCCAAGCCCAATGACTGCACTTTATTGATAAGCCTTCTATGTGGGACAGTATCAAAAGCCTTACTAAAGTCTAGATAAGCGATGTCTACTGCACCTCCTCCATCTATTATTTTAGTCACCCAATCAAAAAAATCAATAAGATTAGTTTTACATGATCTCCCTGAAGTAAGCCCATGCTGTTTTTCATCTTTCAATCCATGGGATTTTAGATGGTCCACAATCCTCTCCTTAAGTATGGTTTCCATTAATTTCCCCACTATTGATGTCAGGCTTACTGGCCTATAGTTGCCCGATTCCTCCTTACTACCTTTCTTGTGAATGGGCACAACATTTGCTAATTTCCAATCTTCTGGGACGACTCCTGTTGCCAGTGATTGGTTAAATAAATCTGTTAATGGTTTTGCTAGTTCACCGCTGAGCTCTTTTAATAGCTTTGGGTGTATCCCATCAGGCCCCTGTGACTTATTTGTATTAATTTTAGACAGTTGACTTAGAACCTTTTCCTCTGTAAAGACACATGCGTCAAAAGATTCATTAGTCTTCCTTCCTAACTGAGGTCCTTCTCCTTCATTTTCCTTTGTAAAAACTGAACAGAAGTATTCAATGAGGCAGTCAGCAAGTTCTTTATCTTCTTCCATATACCTTCCTTCTATAGTTTTTAATTTGGTAATTCCTTGTTTTAGTTTCCTTTTTTCATTTATGTATCTGAAGAATGCCTTATCGCCTTTTTTCCCTGACTGAGCTAATTTCTCTTCTGCCTGTGCTTTAGAAGCTCTTATAACTTGTTTGGCCTCTCTCTGCCTAATCTTATAAATTTGTCTGTCATCCTCATTTTGGTTTTTTTTATAATTCCTAAATGCTATCTTTTTGTTTTTAATGATTCTGGCCACTTCTGCTGAGTACCACAGTGGTCTCTTCCTTTTTTTGCTTTTACTGACAAGCCTAATGCAATTTTCTGTTGCCTTCAATAGTGCCACTTTTAAGTAGTCCCATTTCTCCTGGACTCCAATGAAACTGTTCCAGTCTGATAGGGACTCGTGTACCACTAATCTAATTTTAGAAAAGTCAGTTTTTCTAAAATCTAAAACTTTTGTTTTTGTGTGGTGTGACTCAGTCACTGTACTTATAGTAAATCACACTGACTGGTGATCACTAGATCCCAAGCTTTCCCCTACAGTAATATCAGATACCAAATTCCCATTTGTGAATACTAAATCTAAAATGGCCTCCTTCCGGGTTGGCTCCTCCACTACTTGCTGTAGAGATAATCCCAGTAGAGAATTTAGAATATCTGTACTCCTGGCAGAACTAGCTATTTTGGTTTTCCAGTTTACATCTGGAAGAATGAAGTCTCCCATAATGATAACTTCCCCCTTCAATGTCATTTTAGCTATTTCCTCAACTAGTAGATCATCTAATTCTTTGACTTGGCTAGGTGGTCTATATATCACACCTACACGAGTTACCTTATGATTATCAAGCTGCAAGGTAACCCAAACTGACTCCAAATTGTTCTCGCTAACTTGTATCAAATTAGATTTTATGCTATCTTTCACATACAGGGCCACCCCTCCCCCCTTCTTGCCTACTCTGTCTTTCCTGTATAGAGAGAACCCTGACATGTGTCCAACTACATCAGGTTAACAGTGGATGTGGACGCTCTGAGAAGCGAAGAACCCCTTGACTACTGGGTTTACAGGCTTGACCTGTGTCCATAGCTGGCGCATTTTGCCATGGAATTCTTGACTTGCCCCTCGTCGAGTGTCCTGTCCGAAAGGGCGTTCAGCACAGCAGGGGGGATCGTGACCAATAAGCGCACTCGCCTAGCTCACGACAGAGTGGATTACTTCACATTTCTAAAAATGAATGAGGCAAGGATCTCTGAGGAATTCAACACCTGTGAAGAACACGTTTAATTGAATTTCCTCATCACAGCCCACAAATATCCGCCACCACCCAGAACAAATAATGGTTCCTGTCTTAAGCGACATAAAAGGCGTTTTCTGTCCGGTGAATGCCTAATGTTTGGGACCTCGGAGGAATTCAACACCTGTGACCTGTGATGAACACCCACGTGTTATCAATTTTCAACTATTATCATTTATTTTTATTTTTTCAAGAGATGGGGTTTTGTTAGCCATGTTTTTAATCCAATTTTATATTTTTTGTTCTTTTAAACATATGCATTTGACATCTATTTGTACTGGCCTGCAGTAAAATTTATCTCTAATGATCGTCTAATATACCTCTAGCCACATAATTACTTGTTCTTTTCTGTCCGGTGAATGCCTAAGGTTTGGGGCCTATATACTGCACTGGCCTGTAGTAAAATTAATATTGAATGGCCATCTAATATACCTCCAGCCACATAATCTCTTGATCTTTTATGTACGGTGAATGCATAATTTTTGGGGCCTATAATCTAATTGTCCAAAAGTAAAATTGTTATACGGTGACCAACTAATTTACCTCCAGCCACATTATCAATTGTGCTTTATTGTAAGGTGAATGAATAATTTTTGGGGCCTATAGTCCACTGGCCTGCTGTAAAATTCATATCTATTGACCGTCTAATATACCTCTTACCACATAATCACTTGATCATTTTTTGTACGTTTAATGCATAATGTTTGGGGCCCGTAATCTAACTGACCAACAGCAAAATTGTTATACGGTGACCGTCTAATGTACCTCCAGCCTCATTATCAATTGTACTTTCCTGTACGGTGAATGAATAATTTTTGGGGCCTGCACTACACTGGCCTGCTGTAAAAATGATATCCATTGACCGTCTAATATACCTCCGGCCACAAAATCACTTGATCATTTATGTACATTAAATGAATAATTTTGGGGGCCTGTAATGTAACTGGCCAACAGTAAAATTGTTATACGGTGACCGCCTAATGTACCTCCAGCCACATTATCAATTGTGGTTTTCTGTATGATGAATGCATTTTTGGGCCTGTAGTAAAATTTTTATCCTAAAATGGTAGATGGGCAGGCACTCTTGCATATGAAGTTGCGGGAGAAATTTTGTGTACAAAAAATAAAATATAGAATATAGAATAAAAGCAGACAATATGACAATAAGAACAGACAATATGACAATAATATGAAAGTGAATCAATGATAAAAAGTTGATAAAAATAAGGACAAATCATAAAGGATATTCAAATGACACTGCCATATAGTGTGTTAAGTCCCACTCCTCATTGATATATATGTAAGACAGACGTAGATTATCTCATTTGAATATAAGCAGTGACTGTCCCAATTGCATGAATATAGAAATTGGTCCGTATTAGGTGATGGCTAAATTTCAGGTGATCCAATACCTTAGGTGAATAAATGGGTGGCTCACAAATGAATGAGTGAGTTCTCTTAAAATAACCAAGTTATTGGCTCAATATAGGTCTATTCAAGTATAATGACATATACCAAAGCAATAGGTTTTTCTATGTTTCTGTTCTGGTTCACTTCTGATCAATGGTCAGGTAGGTTGATACACTGCTCCAAATTAGATAGATAGATATGTGCATGCACAACGAGAGAAATAACACTGACACTCTATATAAGGTCAAAGCATAACTCATTATTAATTTATTAGGTGGGGGCTTCACATTATATATATTCCTGACAGTCTCAAGTCTTTGCTGCAAATAGTTTCAATCATAAAATGCATACTGGCCACAACCTACCCCTTTTGGGTAGACTTCCGGTTAATCGGACTTATGATAGTACCCTGGGATTCATCTTTCCCTATCTTGGTACAATATCGTAATTGGTGGGGGAAATTGTGTTGAATTCTTTGGTTTCCATTTCTTTTTCGCCATATAGCAGCATGATGGGCTGTTCAGTAGTTGAAGTCACAATTTTTTCATATATTTTTCAAACACAGGGTACAATGCAACATAACACTACTGACATTAATACTAGCATCAAGACTATCACAATACCTATCTGGGTGAGGAAGGATTTCCAATTTTTTAACCATCCAAAGTACTCATCCCATGGGTCTGTTATCCCTGAGTTACGTTTTAATTCCTCTGAGAGGTTAGTAAGCTTGTTTATTGTAGGTACAGCAAGTTTCCCCAGTCATTTTACAAACTCCCTCAGTCTCAGCCAAGTTCATATCTAGGGTTATCCTGTTCTGAAAGGCCACAGCAGAAGTAGCCTCTAACTGTTCTGCAATTCCTTTTACGGCATCACGGGTGCAGTTTACAAATCTTTGCTGATTATAATATATGTAGTTTATCCAGTCGACGTTCTTGTTGATTGTCACTATTTGGAGTATGGATTCAAATCCAGCTGCCATCTGATCTCTGGCCTTAAACTTGTTGGGGACCCCCCTTGGGACTCCTATTGCATCTATATACACATGTGGGTCAAAGCTCCCCTGGTGGAAGGCCTCCATTTTTGACCTCCCTAAAAAGGTTTTTTGAGTATGCCCTCTAACTGTGGGGTCATCTTCTAGTATGTGAAGGGGCATTATGGCTTTCGCTAGGGCACATTCACCGGACCAATTGCCTTCTAACCTAGTTCTTATTTTTCAGTCTCCACAGATCCAATATATGTTCCCCAAAGATACCCTCTGATTCTGTGTTTCAGTGGATAGGTTGCTGTAGGATGAGCAGTACCCCTTTGTGAAGTTACCCAAGAATCTCTGACTGCCAGGGTTGAAGTAACAGTTGTTGTTACCGGGGTATATGGTTATGCCTTTACCTGGTTTGAGGGTTTTTGCTACCAGGGGGTATTTTCTCTTCCACTTTTCACAGGCAGAGTCACTCATGCTAGTGTTGGTATATAGGCTGAGGAAGCAGATTTCAGTCTCAGGAGGCAGATGCAAGGGCACTGTGCCTAGGTGTGGGCGCGACCCCCGCATATGTAACAGTTTGTCTAATTGTGTGTGTCAGAATTGCATTTCACCCATTATAACCACAGGTTGGTGTCAGAAAATCCTGTCTCTTCGGCCATAGTATCTTCAAAGGTAGGGTCTGCTATGGCTGCCATCTGTCTAAGGGAGGTAGTGTAGTGTTTGGACGGACCCTTTTCTATCTTTGTGAGATTATGTAGGTCTTTCAGGTGGGACATGCCCATGTCCCCAACAGTTACCCCCATCCAGGTGCCTATAAGGTATGTCCCTACGTCATTGGAGCTGGGGTTTTCTATTGTGAGGGTAAGTGGCATGTTGGAGCCTGTCTGTCCATTTGGGTGGCATCTTCCACTCTTAAACAATGTCTTTCAGGTAAGCAAAGATTTACCCATTTTGTATTTTTTGTCTTGGGCACTCTGAGGTCTGTATCCCCATGGGTCACCCGTATTCCACCCAACTGCTCCCGAGTTTTACAGAAGTTGGGGTGGTCAGCAGCACCTGGTAAGGTCCCTCGTATCGTGGTTTGAGGGTGCTTCTGATATGCTTTTTGACCACCACCCACTCTCCAGGTTTCAGAGTATGGCTTCCTTCTAGGGAGTTAGGATCTGGAATGGAAGAGAAAATATGTGCATGTATGTTCGACAAATGTTTACTCAGAGCTATCACATATTTGGCAACAGATTCATAATGCATTTGCAACTTTTGCGGGAAATACTGTCCCATTCTTGGCCCTGTCCCAAATAGGATCTTGTATGGTGTCAGTTTGTGTGGAGGCCTTGGTGTGTGCCTAACTGAAATAAGTGCTATAGGCAAGCACTGAACCCAATTGCGCCCTGTCTCTCTGTTCATCTTCAACATTTTTTACTTCAACACCCAGTTAAAGCTTTCAACTTTGCCGCTGATTTGGGGCCTGTAGGGGGTGTGATATGCCAGGTGTGACCCTACCATTTCCCAGACTTCTTGGGTTAATCTGGCAGTGAATGCTGGGCCCTGATTACTCTCAATGACCTCAGGCACTCCGAACCTACAGACAAGCTCCTGCATCAGCTTTTTAGCAGTAGTAGTTGCTGTCTGATTTTGGACGGGGTTGGCTTCTGGCCACCCAGAGAACAAGTCTATCACTACCAGTACATATTGAAACCCTTGGCACATTGGCATCTGGATGTGGTTGAATTGTATCCTCTGAAAGGGATATAAGGTCTTTTCCCTGGGAGTGGCTTGTTTCTGCATTTGTTTCAATAGGTCCCATGTGACTTCCTCTTGCTCCAGATCTTCTTGTTCTGTCAGGATCTGATCTGTCTGGGCTTCTTCCTCTTCTATTGCTGCTCTCTTCGCTGTTTGATCATCTAGGGCATTTCCTCTGGCCTCAGGAGTGTCAGTTAGTGTATGGGCCTTTACCTTGATCACTGCCACTTGAGTGGGCAGGAGTACTGCTGCCATTAGGGCCGCTACTGCTGAGGCATTTTTACTTGGGGTTCCTGCTGCTGTGATGTAATCCCGTGCCTTCCATATTAGTCCAAAGTCATGAACCACTCCAAAGTCATATCTGGAATCTGTGTATTAGCGGTGGAATCTTTTTCCATGAGGCAGGCTTCAGTGAGGGCAATGAGTTCAGTCTCCTGTGCTGACTGGTCTGGGCACAATTATCTTGCACACAGCACTTCATGCTCACTAGTGACTGCCATGCCTGTATGAAATTTCCCTTTGTCATTGGCGTACCTTGAGCTGTCCACAAAGAGAATCCAATGAGGGTTTGTCAGAGGAGTGTCTTGGACCGATGGTGGTGTCCCGACTTCAGCTTCCATCATTGTGATGCAATCATGATCCTGTTCCTGGTAAAGAGAGTCAGTTGAGGTCCATAGTTATTCTTCCTGAGGATCTCCTTCAGCATGCAGATCAATAAAATCTTTAGAAGCTTCTCTTGAATCTCTAGTCTACTTCCCCCTTGGAAGAGGAAGGAGTGCAGCAGGGTTAAGGATGTGGCATTTCTGAATGGCGACATTATCTTGCAGGAGCAGACTACACTGCAGCCGGAGGTGGTGTTGTGCAGTGAGGTGTTTGGGTTGTGTCTGCAGGAGGATGGCAGAGATGTCATGCGAAGCCAAAATAGTGAGGGGGTGCCAAAGCACAACGTCAGATGTGACGTCCAGAAGAGAGCTGGCAGCATGGACAGCTCTGACACCAGAAGGGGCTGCTCTGACTACAGGGTCAAGACGCTTAGAGTAGTAGCCCATAGTGTTGTTCATGAATATTCAAAACGCTAATTTTTATCTCGAATATAGGCACTTCGAGAATTAGTGAATATTTAGAATATAGTGATATATATTTGTAATTTCGAATATTCATCTGAACTTCAGATGAGAAAAAAATTACAACTATTACACAAAGAAGATTATAGCACTATATTAGTTACATTTCTCTATATTCGTTTTTTTATCGAATATTCACTATATTGCTATAGATTCTTGTTTTTGAATATTACAAATATTCTAAAAAACAAATATATAAATTTTCTAGAATATTCGTATTTTTAAAAAAAATCTGTACAGTTGTTCCAGTTGGCATTCTCCTTCCTGACAAGCGTCCCCGTCACCATGGGAATGCCTAAAGTTACGAGCCAATACAGCAACAAATGGAGAGCTTATGAGTCCATATTAGGCCTATAGGCACTCCTTTAGGGGAGAACACTGGTGTAATATAGTATGGTGGAACATACATCTGCATGCCATGCAAAAAGCATAGTTAGACTAGCACTTCCAAATAATATGAAATTAATGTACAGGTGCACACTCTAAAGAAAACAAACATTACATGTACCAGCACACTGCTTTATACCCAAAACATATGGCAACATTTAAAACATGGATTATCCTGAACTGCATTACTGCTAAACTGTACATGGGGATCTTGCACTCTTTAAACACATTTTTTTATTTCAAATTTGTGGGTCCATCTACCAATAACAACATGGCCTCTTTAGATGGGAACCTACATTTCAAGAAATGTGTATCCTGGGCATAGTTCTACAAAACAAATTCAGGGCTGGTAGAATCCAACTATACTATGTTCTAATTAAAAGCCCTGAACACATGGGTTGGAGTGCTGGACCTAAATGGACAGCCACACCTGATGTACAATGCAAAAAATAAAGTTAGACCAGCATCTTCCCCAAAAAAATAAAAAATTCTGTGGCACACATACTGTAGATATAAAATGTGAAAATGTACTAATAGTAGGCTTAGGGTAAGTTTACATTTGCAGAAGTGAATATTCCAGTAATCTGTTTCAGCTGTTCTGGCAAAGGAAGTTTCAGAGTTCCGCGCTATCACGGATGGTGTCACAGAAAACTAGAAGAAACAAATGAAGATCCGACTGACTTGATCCAAAACTAAGGAACAAAAGCGTAAGCCCTGTAACAGCCCTAGCTCTCTCCCTTACAGCTCAGCCTATGCAAAAATCTAAATGGTAGAAAATTGCATACCCTCATTCCTCGACTGTATGACACCTGAACCCCCTATAATAGTGAGGGGACACGACCACCGGCTCCTTACACTTAATACAGAGGGAGTCAGGGTCACCTAGGATCAAGCCCACAGAAAAAAAATAAAGAAAGAAATAAAGAAACAGACTTATCTTGTGGATGCAGCAATAACAGCTTCTAGCATCAGCACACTCCAGAAAGTTGTATAAACCGCAAGGTAAGGCAGTATGGGAAAGAGATATGCTAATAGATGACAGCTGGGAGAGGGAGGAGAGATGTCAAAACGAAAGCAAAACAAAAGACGATCATGCAGAAGGTACTGAAGAACGTCTAACAGAACTTCTCAAAGATCTGTTGGTGACAGTACCCCTCCCTCTACAAGTGGACTCCGGACACTCAGTGCCCACCTTCTCAGGATGGGACCTATGGAATGCCCTGAGAAGACGAGTGGCCTTAATGTCCGCCACTGGAACCCAAATCCTCTCCTCAGGACCATAACCCTCCCAATGAATGAGGTACTGAAGAGAACCGCAGACAATAAGAGAGTCCACAATCCTAGAGACCTGAAATTCAAGATTACCATCAACCACAATCGGAGGAGGAGGCAAAGAGGAGAGTACAGTGGGTTGGACATAAGGTTTTAATAGGGACTTGTGAAAAACATTATGGATCTTCCAAGTCTGAGGAAGATCAAGACGGAAGGCAACGGGATTGATGACGGACAAGATTTTGTAAGGCCCAATAAACTTAGGACCCAACTTCCAGGAGGGAACCTTCAATTTGATATTCTTATTAGACAACCATACCAGATCACCAACATCCAGATCCGGACCAGGCACACGTCTCTTATCCGCCACACGCTTATATCTCTCACTCATGCTCTTTAGATTATCCTGAATCTTTTGCCAAATAGATGACAAAGACGAGGAGAATCTCTCCTCATCAGGTAAACCAGAAGCCCCCTCTCCAGAGAATATCCCAAACTGCGGATGAAACCCATATGCACCAAAAAATGGTGACCTATCAGAGGACTCCTGACGACGGTTATTTAAAACAAACTCAGCAAGGGAGAGAAAAGAACACCAATCCTCCTGATTCCCAGCCACAAACAAATGCAGATATGTCTCCAGATTCTGATTGACGTGCTCTGTCTGGCCATTCGACTGCGGGTGGAAAGCAGAAAAGAATGACAACCGAACCCCCAAGCGAGAACAGAAGGCCTTCCAGAATCTGGAAACAAACTGCGTGCCCCTATCAGAGACTATGTCTGAAGGGATACCATGCAGTTTGACAATGTGATCAATAAATGCCTGCGCCAGCGCTTTAGCATTGGGCAAACCAGGAAAAGGAACAAAATGTGCCATTTTGCTAAAACGGTCCACCACCACCAGAATCACAGTCTTCCCCGAGGAACGAGGCAGGTCTGTAATGAAATCCATCAACAGATGTGTCCAAGGATGGGAAGGAATGGGTAACGGAAGGAGAGGACCCGATGGCCGTGGATGAGGGACTTTGGCATGAGCGTAGGTCTCGCAGGCTGCCACAAAACCCTCAACCGACTTACGAAGAGCCGGCCACCAGAATCTCCGAGCAATGAGATCCACTGTGGCTCTTCCCCCCCAGGGGCCCAGCAAGGACAGTATCGTGCTCCTTAAAAACCTTGTGTCGTAAAGTGAGAGGCACAAACAACCTCCCAGGAGGACAAAGATTAGGAGCATCTGCCTGGGCTGCCTGAACCTCTGCCTCCAATTCAGGATAAAGGGCAGACACAACCACCCCTTCAGCCAAAATGGGACCCGGGTCTTCAAAGTTCCCCCCTCCCGGAAAACAATGTGACAGGGCATCCACCGTCACATTCTTAACCCCAGGGCGGAACGTGACAACAAAATTAAATCTTGAAAAGAACAAAGACCATCTGGCCTGTCTCGGGTTCAGACACTTGGCTGACTCCAAGTAGGCCAGATGCTTATGGTCGGTAAACACCGTAATAGGGTGTCTGGCTCCCTCTAGCCAATGTAGCCATTCCTCAATAGCTAACTTGATGGCCAACAACTCCCTATCTCCCACATCGTAATTTCTCTCTGCGGAGGAGAGTTTCTTGGAGAAAAAGGCACATGGTCGCCATTTGGCAGGAGAGGGACCCTGAGACAAGACCGCACCCACACCCACCTCAGAAGCGTCCACCTCAACTATGAAGGGCAGAGAGATATCAGATTGTACCAAAATGGGAGCGGAAGCAAAACTCTCCTTGATACTAGAAAAGGCCTTACGCGCCTCTACCGACCAGGAGGAAAAATCTTCCCCCTTTCTAGTCATATCAGTGAGTGGTTTAACAACAGAGGAATAATTCAAAATAAACTTCCTGTAATAATTGGCAAAACCCAAAAAATGCATCAGCGCCTTCTGATTCTCAGGAAGCTCCCACTCAAGCACAGCGCGGACCTTCTCGGGGTCCATGCGAAAACCAGAAGCGGAGAGAAGAAACCCCAGATATTGAATTTCTGGAACCGCAAACACACATTTTTCCAGTTTAGTGTACAATTTATTCTCCTGCGGGATTGGCAAGACCTGACGTAGGTGGTCCTTACGAGTTTTGAAATCAGGAGAAAAAATCAAAATGTCATCTAGATACAGTAGAGGCATAACCAAATTCTCAAAATGGCCCTCAGGGGTATTGAAGGCCATCTTCCATTAGTCTCCTTCTCTGACCCTGACCAGGTTGTATGCCCCTCTTAAATCCAACTTGGAAAAAACTTTAGCCCCAACATTATGGTTAAACAGGTCCGGGATCAGAGGAAGCGGATAAGGGTCACGAATAGAGTTGAGCGAACACCTGGATGTTCGGGTTCGAGAAGTTCGGCCGAACTTCCCAGAAATGTTCGGGTTCGGGCTCCGAACTTCGTCCCGAACCCGAACCCCATTGAAGGCAATGGGGACCCGAACTTTTCGGCACTAAAAAGGCTGTAAAACAGCCCAGGAAAGAGCTAGAGGGATGCAAAAGGCAGCAACATGTAGGTAAATCCCCTGCAAACAAATGTGGACAGGGAAATGAATAAAAATAAAAATAAAATAAATAAAAATTAACCAATATCAATTGGAGAGAGGTCCCATAGCAGAGAATCTGGCTTCACGTCACCCACCACTTTAACAGTCCATTGTCAGATATTTAGTCCCAGGCACCCAGGCAGAGGAGAGACATCCCTTAACAGAGAATCTGGCTTCATGTCAGCAGAGAATCAGTCTGCATGTCATAGCAGAGAATCAGGCTTCACGTCAGCCACCACTGTAACAGTCCATTGTCATATATTTAGGCCCAGGCACCCAGGCAGAGGAGAGAGGTCCCGTAACAGAGAATCTGGCTTAATGTCAGCAGAGAATCAGTCTGCATGCCATAGCAGAGAATCAGGCTTCACGTCAGCCACCACTGTAACAGTCCATTGTCATATATTTAGGCCCAGGCACCCAGGCAGAGGAGAGAGGTCCCGTAACAGAGAATCTGGCTTCATGTCAGCAGAGAATCAGTCTGCATGTCATAGCAGAGAATCAGGCTTCACGTCAGCCACCACTGTAACAGTCCATTGTCATATATTTAGGCCCAGGCACCCAGGCAGAGGAGAGAGGTCCCGTAACAGAGAATCTGGCTTCATGTCAGCAGAGAATCAGTCTGCATGTCATAGCAGAGAATCAGGCTTCACGTCAGCCACCACTGTAACAGTCCATTGTCATATATTTAGGCCCAGGCACCCAGACAGAGGAGAGGTTCATTCAACTTTGGGTTGCCTCGCAATATAATGATAAAATTAAAATAAAAATAGGATTGAATTAGGAAGTGCCCTGGAGTCCAATAATATATGGTTAAGGGGAGGTAGTTAATGTCTAATCTGCACAAGGGATGGACAGGTCCTGTGGGATCCATGCCTGGTTCATTTTTATGAACGTCAGCTTGTCCACATTGGCTGTAGACAGGCGGCTGCGTTTGTCTGTAATGACGCCCCCTGCCGTGCTGAATACACGTTCAGACAAAACGCTGGCCGCCGGGCAGGCCAGCACCTCCAAGGCATAAAAGGCTAGCTCTGGCCACGTGGACAATTTAGAGACCCAGAAGTTGAATGGGGCCGAACCATCAGTCAGTACGTGGAGGGGTGTGCTCACGTACTGTTCCACCATGTTAGTGAAATGTTGCCTCCTGCTAACACGTTGCGTATCAGGTGGTGGTGCAGTTAGCTGTGGCGTGTTGACAAAACTTTTCCACATCTCTGCCATGCGAACCCTGCCCTCAGAGGAGCTGGCCGTGACACAGCTGCCTTGGCGACCTCTTGCTCCTCCTCTGCCTTGTCCTTGGGCTTCCACTTGTTCCCCTGTGACATTTGGGAATGCTCTCAGTAGCGCGTCTACCAACGTGCGCTTGTACTCGCGCATCTTCCTATCACGCTCCAGTGCAGGAAGTAAGGTGGGCACATTGTCTTTGTACCGTGGATCCAGCAGGGTGGCAACCCAGTAGTCCGCACACGTTAAAATGTGGGCAACTCTGCTGTCGTTGCGCAGGCACTGCAGCATGTAGTCGCTCATGTGTGCCAGGCTGCCCAGGGGTAAGGACAAGCTGTCCTCTGTGGGAGGCGTATCGTCATCGTCCTGCGTTTCCCCCCAGCCACGCACCAGTGATGGGCCCGAGCTGCGTTGGGTGCCACCCCGCTGTGACCATGCTTCATGCTCATCCTCCTCCACCTCCTCCTCATCCTCGTCCTCCTCGTCCTCCAGTAGTGGGTCCTGGCTGGCCACATTTGTGCCTGGCCTCTAATGTTGCAAAAAAACTCCCTCTGAGTCACTTCGAAGAGACTGGCCTGAAAGTGCTAAAAATGACCCCTCTTCCTCCTCCTGGGCCACCTCCTCTTCCATCATCGCCCTAAGTGTTTTCTCAAGGAGACATAGAAGTGGTATTGTAACGCTGATAACGACGTCATCGCCACTGGCCATGTTCGTGGAGTACTCGAAACAGCGCAACAGGGCACACAGGTCTCGCATGGAGGCCCAGTCTTTGGTGGTGAAGTGGTGCTGTTCCGCAGTGCGACTGACCCGTGCGTGCTGCAGCTGAAACTCCACTATGGCCTGCTGCTGCTCGCACAGTCTGTCCAGCATGTGCAAGGTGGAGTTCCACCTGGTGGGCATGTCGCATATGAGGCGGTGAGCGGGAAGGCCGAAGTTACGCTGTAGCGCAGACAGGCGAGCAGCGGCAGGATGTGAACGCCGGAAGCGCGAACAGACGGCCCGCACTTTATGCAGCAGCTCTGACATGTCGGGGTAGTTGTGAATGAACTTCTGCACCACCAAATTCAGCACATGCGCCAAGCAAGGGATGTGCGTCAAACCGGCTAGTCCCAGAGCTGCAACGAGATTTCACCCATTATCGCACACCACCAGGCCGGGCTTGAGGCTCACCGGCAGCAACCACTCGTTGGTCTGTTGTTCTATACCTCGCCACAACTCCTGTGCGGTGTGGGGCCTGTCCCCCAAACATATGAGTTTCAGAATGGCCTGCTGACGTTTACCCCGGGCTGTGCTGAAGTTGGTGGTGAAGGTGTGTTGCTGACTGGATGAGCAGGTGGAAGAAGAGGAGGAGGAAGCTGAGTAGGAGGAGGTGGCAACAGGAGGCAAAGAATGTTGCCCTGCGATTCTTGGCGGCGGAATGACGTGCGCCAAACAGCTCTCCGCCTGGGGCCCAGCTGCCACTACATTTACCCAGTGTGCAGTTAGGAAGATATAGCGTCCCTGGCCGTGCTTACTGGTCCACGTATCTGTGGTTAGGTGGACCTTGCCACAGATGGCGTTGCGCAGTGCACACTTGATTTTTTTTGAATACTTGGTTGTGCAGGGAAGGCACGGCTCTCTTGGAGAAGTAGTGCCGGCTGGGAACAACATACTGTGGGACAGCAAGCGACATGAGCTGTTTGAAGCTGTCTGTGTCCACCAGCCTAAATGACAGCATTTCATAGGCCAGTAGTTTAGAAATGCTGGCATTCAGGGCCAGGGATCGAGGGTGGCTAGGTGGGAATTTACGCTTTCTCTCAAATGTTTGTGAGATGGAGAGCTGAACGCTGCTGTGTGACATGGTTGAGATGCTTGGTGACGGAGGTGGTGGTGTTGGTGGTACATCCCCTGTTTGCTGGGCGGCAGGTGCCAACTTTCCTCCAGAGGCAGAGGAAGAGGCCGAGGCGGCAGCAGCAGAAGAGGTCGAGGCGGCAGCAGCAGAAGAGGTAGCAGGGGGAGCCTGAGTGACTTCCTTGTTTTTAAGGTGTTTACTCCACTGCAGTTCATGCTTTGCATGCAGGTGCCTGGTCATGCAGGTTGTGCTAAGGTTCAGAATGTTAATGCCTCGCTTCAGGCTCTGATGGCACAGCGTGCAAACCACTCGGGTCTTGTCGTCAGCACATTGTTTGAAGAAGTGCCATGCCAGGGAACTCCTTGAAGCTGCCTTTGGGGTGCTCGGTCCCAGATGGCGGCTGTCAGTTGCAGGCGGAGTCTCTTGGCGGCGGGTGTTCTGATTTTGCCCACTGCTCCCTCTTTTGCTACGCTGTTGGCTCGGTCTCACCACTGCCTCTTCCTCCGAACTATGAAAGTCAGTGGCACGACCTTCATTCCATGTGGGGTCTAGGACCTCATTGTCCCCTGCATCGTCTTCGACCCAGTCTTGATCCCTGACCTCCTGTTCAGTCTGCACACTGCAGAAAGATGCAGCAGTTGGCACCTGTGTTTCGTCATCATTAGAGACATGCTGAGGTGGTATTCCCATGTCCTCATCATTAGGAAACATAAGTGGTTGTGCGTCAGTGCATGTCTTCCACCGCTGGGGAAGGGCTAGGTGGATGCCCTTGGGAAACCCTGCCAGCGGAGTCTTCAAACAGCATAAGAGACTGCTGCATAACTTGAGGCTCAGACAGTTTCCCTGGTATGCATGGGGGTGATGTGACAGACTGATGGGCTTGGTTTTCAGGCGCCATCTGTGCGCTTTCTGCAGAAGATTGGGTGGGAGATAATGTGAACGTGCTGGATCCACTGTCGGCCACCCAATTGACTAATGCCTGTACCTGCTCAGGCCTTGCCATCCTTAGAACGGCATTGGGCCCCACCAAATATCGCTGTAAATTATGGCGGCTACTGGGACCTGAGGTAGTTGTTACACTAGGACGTGTGGCTGTGGCAGAACGGCCACGTCCTCTCCCAGCACCAGAGGGTCCACTAACACCACCACGACCATGTCCGCGTCCTTTACTAGATGTTTTCCTCATTGTTATCGTTCACCACAACAACAAAAATATTATTTGGCCCAATGTATTGAATTCAAATTCAGGCCTTTTTTTACAGACACCTAACACTATCTGGCTATCTATTTAGGTACCGTATTACACTAATACAGGCACAGCAGTAACCACAGATTTAGCTGACTATAAATTTGAGGCCTATTATTTAGGCGCTGGGTGACAGGTATACGTTTACAGACAGAATTAGACTGGGATATGCACAGTAGCGTGTGTGTGAAGTTATTGAGAATGACCCTATCTGCACCTTGAATCTAATATACCCTTTTAGGGATAAATTTAAAGTAGGCCTGATACAGCAGAAACCACTAATTTAGAGAATTGCTAAATTGGGAATTGTATTTCAACCCAGAACAAAAACTGTGCTTTGACGGACACTAAATAACTTGCCCAGCTACAGCAATAACCACAGATTTAGCTGGCTATAAATTTGAGGCCTAGTATTTAGGCGCTGGGTGATAGGTATACGTTTACAGACAGAAATAGACTGGGATATGCACAGTAGCGTGTGTGTCAAGTTATTGAGAATGACCCTATCAGCACCTTGATTCTGATATACCCTTTTAGGGATGTATTTAAAGCAGGCCTGATACAGCAGAAACCACTAATTTAGAGAATTGCTAAATTGGGAATTGTATTTCAACCCAGAACAAAAACTGTGCTTTGACGGATACTAAATAACTTGCCCAGCCACAGCAATAACCACAGATTTAGCTGACTATAAATTTGAGGCCTATTATTTAGGCGCTGGGTGACAGGTATACGTTTACAGTCAGAATTAGACTGGGATATGGCCAAAAAATAACCACACTATTGATGGTTAAATGCACTTGGTGTGACAGCTTCACCCTGATGTAGGATATAGCCAAAAAACAACCACACTATTGAGGGTTAAATGCACTTGGTGACAGCTTGCCCCTGATGTAGTATATGGCCAAAAAATAACCACACTATTGATGGTTAAATGCACTTGGTGTGACAGCTTCACCCTGATGTAGGATATAGCCAAAAAACAACCACACTATTGAGGGGTAAATGCACTTGGTGAAAGGCTCAGCTTGCCCCTGATGTAGTATATGGCCAAAAAATAACCACACTATTGATGGTTAAATGCACTTGGTGTGACAGCTTCACCCTGATGTAGGATGTAGCCAAAAAACAACCACACTATTGAGGGTTAAATGCACTTGGTGACAGCTTGCCCCTGATGTAGTATATGGCCAAAAAATAACCACACTATTGATGGTTAAATGCACTTGGTGTGACAGCTTCACCCTGATGTAGGATATAGCCAAAAAATAACCACACTATTGATGGTTAAATGTACTTGGTGGCAGCTTGTGCTGGCGCACCACAAGACACAAAATGGCCGCCAATCACCCCAGAAAAAAGTGAATGAAAAACGCTCTGGGCAGCCTAAAAACAGTGAGCAATTAAATAGCAGCAGTTCAATCATCCAAGATGCAGATCGATCTCTGAATGAAGTCTTTTGGAGGAGTTAATCACTGCCTAATCTCGCCCTAACGTCGCAGCTGCAACCTCTCCCTCTACTGATCAGAGCAGAGTGACGGGCGGCGCTACGTGACTCCAGCTTAAATAGAGGCTGGGTCACATGCTGCACTGGCCAATCACAGCCATGCCAATAGTAGGCATGGCTGTGATAGCCTCTTGGGGCACGTAGTATGACGCTTGTTGATTGGCTGCTTTGCAGCCTTTCAAAAAGCGCCAAGAAAGCGCCGAACACCAAACCCGAACCCGGACTTTTACGAAAATGTCTGGGTTCGGGTCCATGTCACAGACACCCCAAAATTCGGTACGAACCCGAACTATACAGTTCGGGTTCGCTCATCCCTAGTCACGAATTGTGATACTGTTCAGCTCCCTGAAATCCAGACATGGTCTTAAAGAACCATCTTTTGTCTTAACAAAGAAAGAAACAGCTTCAACAGGTGACTTTGAGGGTTGTATGTGTCCCTTTCTCAGGCTCTCAGAGATATAAGCACGCATAGCGACCCTTTCAGGTTGGGAGAGATTGTATAAATGAGATTTAGGCAGCTTGGCGCCTGGGATGAGATTAATAGGGCAATCGTACTACCTGTGAGGGGGCAGCTCCTGAACACCACTCTCAGAAAACACATCCAAAAATTCAGAGAGAAAAGATGGTACAGTCTTAGTAGAAACCTCTGAAACAGATGTGAGGCAATTCTCTCTGCAAAAGTCACTCCAACCATTTATTTGCCTCGCTTGCCAATCAATGGTAGGGTTATGTTTAGTGAGCCAGGGTACCCCCAACACTAGAGGAGTAGGCAACCCGCTTAGGACGAAACATGACACATCCTCAACATGAGTATCACTCACAATCAAACGGATATTGTGAACTATGCCCTTTAACGATTTCTGAGAAAGTGGAGCGGAATCAATAGCAAAAACAGGTATATCCTTTCCCAAAGTGCATACCTGGAAACTATGTGTTATAGCAAATTGATTATCAATGAGATTGACAGCTGCTCCACTATCTACAAAAATCTCACAAAAAATGTTCTTGCTCTCTAGCGCCACCCTGGCAGGTAGGACAACGGGAACTACAAGCATACGGAAAACCTTCAATTTCCGCATCAACTTTGCCAATAGTAACAGATGGAACGTTTTTAGAGGATTTTTTTCTTCTTGTTTCTTTATTACTCTTAAAAAACTGCCTGAATCTCCTAGAGGGACAAACATTTGCCAAATGATTTATACCTCCAAAACAGAAACAAACCCTCCTCTGAGAGCTGAATCTTAAAATTGACTTCGGAGTGCAGCATCATTCCAACCAGTATCAGCTGCACATCTCCAAAATTATGAACAGTATATCTCTGCGGACTGTTTACCCTGGCATAAAAGACGTAGTGTAGACTCAGCCAAAGCAATACGATCCGGATCATCATATATCTGGGCTAAAAAAATAATAATCCACTGAATGGAGGGCCTGTGCCCCCACCGGCAGCGAAAATGCCCAAGACTGAGCGTTATTCCTGAGCAGCGAGATGATGATCCCCACCCTCTGCTCCTCATCACCAGAGGAATGGGGAAGTAGACAAAAATAGAGTTTGCACTCCTCTCTAAAACGAAAAAAATTCTCACTACCCCTGGAGAACGTATCCCGGAGCGAGATCTTAGGCTCAGAACAAACTCCATGAACGCAAGCTGAACCGGTCACCTGAAACTGATATACAGTTTTACGGAGATCTGCTACCTCCAATGAAAGACCCTGCATGTGTTCAGTCAATAGTGAAACCAAATCAATGCTTGAGACGGTTTTGGCGGTTTATAATGTCACGGATGGTGTTACAGAAAACTAGAAGACACAAATGAAGATCCGACTGACTTGATCCAAAACTAAGGAACAAAAGGGTAAGCCCTGTAACAGCCCTAGCTCTCTCCCTTACTGCTCAGCCTATGCAAAAATCTCAATGGTAGAAAATTGCATACCCTCATTCCTCGACTGTATGACACCTGAACCCCCTATAATAGTGAGGGGACACGACCACCGGCTCCTTACACTTAATACAGAGGGAGTCAGGGTCACCTAGGATCAAGCCCACAGGAAAACAGAAATAAAGAAACAGACTTATCTTGTGGATGCAGCAATAACAGCTTCTAGCATCAGCACACTCCAGAAAATTTTATAAACCGCAAGGTAAGGCAGTATGGGGAGGAGATAAATAGGGAGGCAATCACTGCTAATAGATAACAGCTGGGAGAGGGAGGAGAGATGTCAAAACGAAAGAAAAACAACAAAAGATCATGCAGAAGGTACTGAAGAACATCTAACAGAACTTCTCAAAGATCTGGTGGTGACACGCGCATCCAGCATTACCGGATACTACCTTTCCCTGCTGGGGCCCATTGACTATAATGATATGTGGCGGGGGTCCGGTCTGTTTTCAGCATTAGTGGCAGTATTCCTCTGGACAAAAAAATGCTACTTGCATCAGTATTTGTCATGACGAATCTCGACACTAATGCTGGAAACAGGCCAGATTCCCGCTGGGTCCCATTATAGCCAAAAGGCACCTGGTGTATCTCCTTCTTTTTCTGGAGCAGCCTGCCAGATCAGTTTAGTGCTAGTGTAAAAGAAGCCTAAAAAGTCCAGCTCACTCACCTAATCCAGAACACACAGAGGTGCAGGGTTGCACAAATACTGTAGAAAGGAGAGGATCCAGCATTCTTCATAATAAGCAGTAGAATGTATTAGAATATATTAAAATCCATAAGCAAACATTGCAATAATGACACCACTTACACATTTCAACTTAACAAAGAGTGTTAGAGCATATGACAAAGAGCCTTTCAAAGAGTCGAACAGCAAAAACTGTGTTATTATCCCAGTGTTTGTTGAAGAATTTTCATATAACCTTATAAATTCTAATTGGTACTTGGTACATATACTCTTCATGGTCCAACATAATACTGGGGGCTTGTGAAGTCCGGCCGACATGGTTCTGGAGGGTTCTGGGGGGGTTCTAAAGTAATGTGTTTCCTCAGGACATAGAGGCATTTGAAATTGTGACATACTCAGCTTTCCACCAATCCTGCGCGGGATTTGGGATGCCGGCGAGAGGAGGATCGGATTTGGGAGGCGATTTAGATGAACTTGGAGGCGTTATTAGTTTTCAAATTTAGCCGGGCACGGCACTTCAGAGGGGCGTTCCTGGGCACAGTGGAGAAAGAATAACGCCCCTCTGGGCTCTTTACAGCGTCATTTACATATCATAAGAATCGATTTTTTGAAGAAATGACAAGACTCACAATCAAAAGAACAAGACAGATGGAAAAAAGGTACTCTGTTAAACATGGATTCATGAAAAAAAAAAAAAATTGGTAAATTGCTAGTGACAGTCAGATTCCCTTTAATCGGGACATCTGCTAGATTTTTGGGACCTGTCACATGGGACATCAGCCCATGATGGTTGGGGCACTATTTCTGGGGTTCCATGAGTGGTAACTTGTAAGTATCTCTGTACATTGTGGCTTGTGTTATAATATATTCGGAATTTGGAGTAGTCGGCCGGGCCAGGCACTGCTGCAGGGAGTGCAGCAGGCAGTGACACAGCAGGGACCAACGAACAGTACTTCACTTAAAGGGAATCTGTCACTAGCAATGTTGAAATTTTTTTTTTTCATGGATCCATGTTTACTAAAGTACCTTTTTTCCATCTGTGTTCTTCTTTTCCATGTCAGTCTTGTCCTTTCTTCTAAAAATCGATTCTTAGGATATGCAAATGACGCTGTAAGGAGCCCAGAGGGGCCCCTCTGAAGTGCCGTGCGCGCCTAAATATGAAAACTACTAACGCCTCCATGTTTAGCTGAATCGTCTCCCAGAGGCGCGGCTAAGTCCTCAACACCCGCCCCCCTCCTCAGCGCCGCGCTCTGCAAACACCCGATCCTCCTCTCGTCGGCGTCCCAAATCCCGCGCAGGCGCAGTGCCGGCGATTGCCTGCACCTGCGCTCTGATAATACGGCTGAGGGCAACAGCTTCAACATCGTCACTGGGCTTGGCGCATGCCCAGTGACGATGTTGAAGCTGTTGCCCTCAGCCGTATTATCAGAGCGCAGGCAATCGCCGGCACTGCGCCTGCGCGGGATTTGGGACGCCGACGAGAGGAGGATCGGGTGTTTGCAGAGCGCGGCACTGAGAAGGGCGGCGGGTGTTGAGGACTTAGCCGCGCCTCTGGGAGGCGATTCAGCTAAACATGGAGGCGGGGGGGGCGGAGATTGCGGAAGATGAGTTGATTGATGTTGGGGCTGGGCCCTGGGGAGAAAAGCAGCCGCATAGCCGGCTGCAGGTCATGAGTGGGCGGGGCCTTATCTGCGCTACGGGCCCCCCAGTGCCGCAGGCCCCATAGCAGTGGCGTGGTCTGCCTCTATGGGCAGTACGCCACTGAGTCCAACAATACGCCAATGTGTATGGGGACCCCTCAAAGAAAAAAATTAATGATTTGAAAAATGGTGGATGCTTTCTGTACCTCTACAATTAGTATTTGTAGAAAAGAAAAAGCTTTTATATAGATACAGTCAGGTCCATAAATATTGGGACATCGGCACAATTCTAACATTTTTGGCTCTATACACCACCACAATAGATTTGAAATGAAACGAAAAAGATTTGCTTTAACTGCAGACTGTCAGCTTTAATTTGAGGGTATTTACAACCAAATCAGGTGAATGGTGTAGGAATTACAACAGTTTGCATATGTGCCTCCCACTTGTTATGGAACCAAAAGTAATGGGACAGAATAATAAACATAAATCAAACTTTCACTTTTTAATACTTGTTTGCAAATCATTTGCAGTCAATTACAGCCTGAAGTCTGGAATGCATAGACATCACCAGTCGCGAGGGATCATCCCAGGCCTCTACTGCTTGTTCTTGGGGCATTTTCCCCTCAGTTTTGTCTTCAGCAAGTGAAATGCATGCTCAATCGGATTCGGCTCAGGTGATTGACTTGGCCATTGCATAATATTCCACTTCTTTCCCTTAAAAAACTCTTTGGTTGCTTTTGCAGTATGCTTTGGGTCACTGTCCATCTGCACTGTGAAGCGCCGTCCAATGAGTTCTGAAGCATTTGGCTGAATATGAGCAGATAATATTGCCTGAAACACTTCAGAATTCATCCTGCTTCTTTTGTCAGCAGTCACATCATCAATAAATACAAGAGAACCAGTTCCATTGGCAGCCATACATGCCCACGCCATGACACTACCACCACCATGCTTCACTGATGAGGTGGTATGCTTAGGATCATGACAGTTCCTTTCCTTGTCCATGCTCTTCTCATCACTCTGGAACAAGTTGATCTTGGTCTCATCTGTCCATAGGATGTTGTTTCAGAACTGTGAAGGCTTTTTCAGATGTCGTTTGGCAAACTCTAATCCGGCCTTCCTGTTTTTGAGGCTCACCAATGGTTTACATCTTGTTGTGAACCCTCTGTATTCACTCTGGTGAAATCTTCTCTTGATTGTTGACTTTGACACACATACACCTACCTCCTGAAGAGTGTTCTTGATCTGCCAACTGTTGTGAAGGGTGTTTTCTTCACCAGGGAAATAATTATTCGGTCATCCACCACAGTTATTTTCCGTGGTCTTCCGTGTCTTTTCGTGTTGCTGAGCTCAACGGTGCATTCCTTCTTTTTAAGAATGTTCCAAACAGTTGTTTTGGCCACGCCTAATGTTTTTGCTATCTCTCTGATGGGTTTGTTTTGCTTTTTTCAGCCTAATGATGGCTTGCTTCACTGATAGTGACAGCTCTTTAGATCTCATCTTGAGAGTTGACAGCAACATATTCCAAATGCAAATAGCACACTTGAAATGAACTCTGGACCTTTTATCTGCTCATTGTAATTGGGATAATGAAGGAATAACACACACCTGGCCATGGAACAGCTGAGAAGCCAATTGCCCCATTACTTTTGGTTCCTTAACAAGTGGGAGGTACATATGCAAACTGTTGTAATTCCTACACTATTCGCCTAATTTGGATGTAAATACCCTCAAATTAAAGCTGACAGTGTGCAGTTTGTTTCATTTCAAATCCATTGTGGTGGTGTATAGAGCCAAACGTGTTACAATTGTGTCGATGTCCCAATATTTATGGACCTCACTGTATATGTACAGTCGAGCAATGCCGGGTATATATGCCGGTTAATAATAAAACCCAATGTAACCTAAAATGATTAAATCAAATTTGATATAATTAAATATAATTTAATCAGACAACTATCCCCATGTATTTTTATTTCCTTCATCTTTTAAACATTATTATCTGTACCTTGTTCAGAAAAGGGTGGACACGTAAGAGAAGGGTTTCTATGGAGTGACAGATCACCTGTGTACACTCTTTAAATCCTGTTGGTTTATAGCAGAACAAAAGTACAGTTATGGCTTCAGCTTCATTGTGTTCAGCTGACATTTCAGTGCAAACAATGGGAGGTTCACAAAGAAATCTAAGAGAGAGACTCTAAAGGCAGTCCATAGCTATAGATAAATAGATATGATATAGATGTTTTTTTATATATATATATATATATATATATATATATATATATATATACAGTGTCATAACATACTTTTACTGAAGTCCACTTTGAAGTTAGTTTTTTTCGTTTCATTAGAGACAGCCTAAAGAAGAACTCTTTATTCTCTGCCCTGTTAGAAAGGTAGATGATGTAATATGTAGTCAATGTAATTTTCTTACCAGTGTCTGTATTTGTGAGTTATACCTCCTTTATGCTTCTCGGCTGTGTCATGTGACCAGCAATCAGACTCACCAACTGACACAGCATCCTATGTGTGGACAGGATGTCAGTTTCTCTATGTATTCCTACGGGAACCTCAATGTCAGTCTCATAGGAATAAGGCTACTTTCACACTGGCGTTTTGGCATTCTGTTTGTGAGATCCATTCAGGGCTCTCACAAGTGGTCCAAAACGGATCGGTTTTGCCCTAATGCATTCTGAATGGAAAAGGAGCCGCTCAGAATGCATCAGTTTGCCTCCGTTCCATCTCCATTCCGCTTTCAACTGAGCCAAACGGATCCATTCTGACTCACAATGTAAGTCAATGGGAACAGATATGTTTTCTATGACACAATAGAAAACGGATCCATCCTCCTTTGACTTTCAATGGTGTTCAAGATGGATCCGTCTTGGCTATGTTAAAGATAAGACAAACTGATCCGTTCTGAACGGATGCAGACGTTTGTATTATCCGAACGGATCCATCTGTGCAGAGACATGACGGATCCGCACCAAACGCGAGTGTGAAAGTAGCCTAAATAGAGAAGTAACTGAATTCCTGTCCTATGTCAGTTGGAGGTCAGAGAGTTGGTCACTTGACATCACTTTCTATCAGGTCAGAGAATATTTTTTTTTCCAGGAGTTCTACTTTCATATACACCTAGCCTCATCATTCTGCTCTTTTTTATCTTGCAATTTGTAGGAACTACCCTGATGATACTCATTAGCTAGGTTCTTGAGTAATCATGACATCAATTATGGTGTCTGTAGAGGCAACCTACCTCTCTTTATTCAATTGGACTTCTAACATGATTGCAAAAACATACAAATCTATATATGTGGACTAAGAAGAACATCTGCATAGAGGTTATATGTTGTATAGTCTCCCCATGATTGCATGGGTTTCCTCTGGATGCTCCAATTTCCTCCCACACTCCAAAGACATACTGATAGAGAGTTAAAATTGTGAGCTCCTTTGGGCACAGCAAGTGATCATAATGTCTATAAAAATGCTGTGGAATATGTCGGCACTATATAAGTGAGTAAAATAAATACTGGGAACTTGTTTATTGTGACCCAAACCACAGGCAGGATGAGACAGCAGAAGACACTTTCATTACAAGGCATTATATTTTTACTATGAAATGCTTTAGCACTATACCTGGTTGGAATCAGAGTCACTCAGGCATCAGGCATCAATATCTGGATTAATTAGTTTAAGAACAAGAGCCATTGTAAGAAATACAGATTTTTATTATTTTTTTGGAAAATAATATAAGCCATATATTGTATATGTACCCTGGACATATGTAAGGTTTTCAGCAACTTTCTGTTAATTGGTGTCCTCTCAAAAAAGCCAATATGAGCAAATACTGTCTATCTGGACAAAGGTGTATTAACATATCAAAGGCAGCAAATAGTTATCAAATGCCTAAGGAATGTGTGACAGCCATCCAGTAGGTGGTACATTGGCTAGTGGGGAAGAAAAATTCTAACTACTTCTAAGAATCTTAACTAGAGTTAACCAGAAAGTGCTAGAAAATAATAGGGAGCAGCCAATCAGATGTGTCCAGGCCATGTTCTAGAAGATTCTATAACTGGCTGTTATTCATATAAAAGGAGGGGGTCTGGACAGCAAGGGGAGTCCAGGAGGAGAAAGAGAAGAAGAGAGAGCACAAGAAAGACAGGAGGGAGAGACAAGGAAGAAGATGAGATGCAGAAGAGACGAGAAAACACAGATGAAGATATAAGTGCCAAAGAAACCCAGAGGGGCCAAAGAAAAGACTTGAGAGACCCAAAAAGACTTATGCATGGTAACAACTCTATTCTCTAAGGATTTAATTTAGTTGTTTAGTTACCAAATGGTCTTGGAGGTATCTTTATATTGTAATTTTGTAGTTTAACCCCATCCCGACCTTTGACATACTGTTACGTCATGGGAACCACTGAGTTCCTGCAATTTGACGTAATAGTACGTCATAGTGATCGCGCGGGCACCGGAGCGGTGCGCGATCACTGCAGGGGCCCGGCAGTCCGTGGTAGCCAGGCCCCTGCTGTATCCGCCGGCATCGCTGTAAAAGCCGTTGCCGGCGGATTAACCCCTTCTATGCCGCGGTCCGCGCTGACCGCGACATAGAAGAGGTTTGTGTCGTGTGAGGCAGAGCATCGAGTCCCCGCGCTGACCGCGACATAGAAGAGGTTTGTGTCGTGTGAGGCAGAGCATCGAGTCCCCGCGCTGCTGTCGCGGGGACCCGATGCAACACAAGGCAGCCCGATGCCATGCAGAGGCTGCCCAATTCCTTGCATGGCATCAGAAACTGCCTTCTACGGGAGCCGAGGAGATCCAGCCTCAGGCTGGGTCTCCGAGGCAACCTGTTAGTGTATGACTCTGTGTCATACACTAACAGACAATGCATTACAATACAGATGTATTGTAATGCATTGCAGAGGGGATCAGACCCCAAAAGTGAATGTCATAAATAAAGTAAAGTAAAAAAAGTAAAAAAAAGTCTTTTTAATAAAATTAATAAAGTAATAAAATTAATAAAGTAAAAAAAAAATGCCCCTTTCCCCTTTTTTTATAATAAAAAACAGAAAAAAAAACAAAAAAACACATGTATTAGGTATCGCCACGTCCGTAATGACCGGATCTATAAATATATCACATGATCCACCCTGTCTAATAAACACCATAAAAAAAAAATTGTCACCTTACATCACAAAAAGTGCAACACCAAGTGATCAAAAAGGTGTATGCCCCCCAAAATGGTATCACTAAAACCTCCACCTCATCCCACCAAAAATAAGCCCCTACCTAAGAAAATCGCCCAAAAAAACCCAATAATATATAGCTCTCAGAACATGGAGACACTAAAACATCATTTTTTGTGTGTCAAAACTGCTATTATTGTGAAATACATAAAAAAATATATACTTATAAGTAGTGATGTCCCGAACTATTCGCCGGCGAATAGTTCCCGGCGAACATAGCATGATATACATCATCATTGAGTAAACTTTGACCCTGTACCTCACAGTCAGCAGACACATTCCAGCCAATCAGCAGCAGACCCTCCCTCCCAGACCCTCCCACCTCCTGGACAGCATCCAATTTAGATTCATTCGGAAGCTGCATTCACAGTGAGAGGAGGGAGAGTGTAGCTGCTGCTGATTCAATAGGGAAAGCATTAGCTAGGGCATTGTTCTGTGTCCACAGACTCATCTGCTGTAAGGACAGCGTCCTGACAGCACCTCAAAAAGCCCTTTTCAGGGCTGGTACATCAGTCTGCTTTTTTTAACTTTTATATATATATATATATATATATATTGCAGATGCCTGGCTGCCCGTGTGTGAGAGGCTGCAGGCTCAGTCACAGACATCACTGTGTGCACTGCACACCATTCATACAGGGTGTGACAGAAAAGACCTTGCAGATAAAGATAATTTTATTTAAAAAATGTCTGTGATATAATCACATTTGCAAGCCCGTGTGTGTCAAGCCCACACATACTGTATACGGGCTAGTGGCTAGTTGCTAGGCCTCCACTCATACCATTACAGGGTGTCATTCACTCAAAGTCAACCAATGCTGGGTTAAGCAATTGTGCCTATTATTGTGTACAAGTCTCTCTGTATGTGATATTTATTTATTTTAGTTCCTTTATACTTCCATATTTACTCATCGACAATATCAATAGTAATAACATTTCCACACTGTGCCATATACGTATTTTATAATTTCACTCATCCCAATTACATAGTAACATAGTACATAAAGCCAAAAAGAGACATTTGTCCATCCAGTTCGGCCTGTCATCCTGCAAGTTGATCCAGAGGAAGGCAAAAAAAAAAACTGTGAGGTAGAAGCCAATTTTCCCCACTTTAGGGGAATAAAAAATTCCTTCCCGACTCCAATCAGGCAATCGGAATAACTCCCTGGATCAATGACCCCTCTCTAGTAGCTATAGCCTGTAATATTATTACGCTCCAGAAATACATCCAGGCCCCTCTTTAATTCCTTTATTGCACTCACTATCACCACCTCCTCAGGCAGAGAGTTCCATAGTCTCACTGCTTTAGATGCAACCCATTATCTTATTGGCCTTGGCAGCAGCTGCCTGACACTGGTTTTTGCAGCTTAGTTTGCTGTTTATTAAAATTCCTAGATCCTTTTCCATGTCAGTGTTATCGAGTGTTTTACCATTTAGTATGTACGAATGACTTGCATTATTCCTTCCCATCTGCATAACTTTACATTTGTCAGTGTTAAACCTCATCTGCCACTTATCTGCCCAAGCCTCCAATCTATCAAGATCCCTTTGTAATAGTATACTGTCCTATTCAGTATTAATTACTTTACACAGTTTAGTGTCATCTGCGAAAATTGATACTTTACTATGCAAGCCTTCTACAAGATCTTTAATAAATATATTGAAGAGAATAGGGCCAAATACAGACCCCTGAGGTACCCCACTAGTGACCCAATCTGAGTGTGTACCGTTAATAACCACCCTCTGTTTTCTATCATTGAGCCAGTTATTTACTCACATACAGATGTTTTCTTCCGGTCCGAGCATTCTCATTTTATATACTAATCTTTTATGTGGTACAGTGTCAAATGCTTTGGAGAAGTCCAGATATACGACATCCATTGATTCGCCGCTCTCAAGTCTAGAACTTACCTCATCATAGAAACTGATTAAATTAGTTTGGCATGACCGATCCCTCATGAAGCCATGCTAATATGGTGTTATTTGCTTATTTCCATTGAGATGCTCTAAGATAACATCTCTTAGAAAACCTTCAAACTGTTTACCCACAATAGATGTTAAACTTACCAGCCTATAGTTTCCAGGCTCTGTTTTTGGACCCTTTTTGAATATTGGCACCACTTTTGCCATGCACCAATCCTGTGGGACATTCCTTGTCAGTATAGAGTCCGCAAATATCAGAAATAAGGGTCTGGCTATGACATTACTTAATACCCTTAGAATACGGGAGTATATGCCATCCGGTCCTGGCGATTTGTCTATTTTAATCTTTTTAAGTTGCTGATGTACTTCTTCCTGGGTCAGACAAGACACTTTTAATGGGGAATTTATTTTTACAGCTTTGCTTTCTCCTCGTATGTAGCTCTCTGTGACTCCCTCCTCATTACTATTTAAAGGGCTGACACCTATAGATTTATACTTTTTAGCATTTATATAATTGAAGAACATTTTAGGGTTAGTTTTACTCTCGGTCTCTAGTTTGGCCACTTTTATTTGTTCTTTACATGTTCTATTTTTTTTTCCTTATAGTTTTTCAGTGCTTTCATGCCACCCTCCTGTTTTTGTGATTTATATGCTTTCTTTTTGTCATTTATTGCAGGTCTATTTGTCCACATTGGTTTCTTTTTGTTCCATAACGTTTTATTCCCATATGGTATGTACCTCTCACAATGAGATTTTAGGATGCTTTTAAAGATATCCCATTTTGTGGCTGTATTTTTATTTTTGAGGACTTTGTCCCAGTTAGTTAGGCCTATGGCCTCTCTTAGTTGGCTAAATTTAGCTTTTTGGAAGTTTGGTATTTTTGTTCCTCCCTGTAGAAATGCTCTTTTGAATGATAATTGGAAGGTTATTACTTTATGGTCACTATTTCCCAGGTGTCCCCCAACCTGCACATCTGATGTTCTGTCAGGCCTATTGGTTATTACTAAGTCCAGTATGGCCGTCCCTCTAGTCGGGTTCTGAACCAGTTGGGAGAGGTAATTGTCTTTTGTTATTGCCAAGAACCTGTTTCCTTTATGAGATATACAAGTTTCAGTTTCCCAGTCTATATCTGGGTAGTTGAAGTCCCCCATAATAACC
This sequence comes from Bufo gargarizans, assembly GCF_014858855.1. Classification (NCBI taxonomy): domain Eukaryota; kingdom Metazoa; phylum Chordata; class Amphibia; order Anura; family Bufonidae; genus Bufo; species Bufo gargarizans. The sequence goes on from NC_058084.1 coordinate 264,192,367, forward strand.
ATCTCATTATGATTTGCAGCCTTGTCTATCTTATTTAGTAGTAGATTTTCTGTGGACTCTGGTATATTAGGTGGTTCATAGTAAACTCCTATTAGTAATTTATTATTGTTTTTAGCTCCATATATCTCTACCCACAGTGACTCCACATGTTTATGTCCCTCACTTATATCTTCACGGAGTGTGGGCTTTAGACAAGCCTTTACATAAAGGCAGACCCCTCCCCCTCTCCAGTTTTGACGATCCTTTCTAAACACACTGTAACCTTGTACATTAACTGCCCAGTCATAGCTATCATCCAGCCATGTCTCAGTTTTTCCCACTATGTCATAGTTTTCCTCACACATCACTAATTCCAGCTCCCCAGTTTTATTAGTCAGGCTTCTGGCATTAGTATACATACATTTGAGAGGTTTAGGTATATTTTTTACTTTACACCTTTCCTTCTGAACTGTTCTAGTCCATCCTTCCATTCCTCCCCCAGTCCCACTACCTTGCCCCCGGTCTCTATCCGCACTATCTTCCCCTCCTATAATGTAATTTCCCTCTCCCCCAGTCCCTAGTTTAAACACTCCTCCAACCTTCTAGCGATCTTTCTCCCCAACACAGCTGCCCCTTCCCCTTTCAGGTGCAGCCCATCCCTACGATAGAGCCTGTAGCCGATAGAGAAGTTGGCCCAGTTCTCCAGGAACCCAAACCCCTCCTTCCTACACCAGTTCTTGAGCCACTTGTTAATATCCCTAATCTCCCGCTGCCTTTCTTGTGTGGCCCGTGGACTCTTCACCTACCTCTAACTTTGTCATTGGTTCCGATATGGACCATGACTGCTGGATCTTCTCCAGCCCCTCCCAGTAATCTGTCAACCGCGATTTGTCGAACTCTAGCGCCAGGAAGACAGCACACTGTTCGACGATCAAGGTCTTTGTGACAGATTGCCCTATCTGTTCCCCTAATAATGGAGTCTCCCACTACCAGCACCTGTCTAGCCTGCCCTGCTCTCTTGGTTCCCTGCTTACTGGGGCTGACATTCCCCTGACTAGCAGAGGAAGTGTCCGGCTGCAGCAGTGCTGTCCCTGGACTGACATCCCCCTCACCTGCCAAACGCGCAAACTTGTTGGGGTGTGTCTGATCAGGGCTAGCCTCCCTGGCACTCTTTACTCTACCCCTCTTTCTAACTGTTACCCAGCTAGCTACCTCACTTTCCTCAACATCCTCTCTGTCACCCTCCCCCTTATCTACCCCAAAGAGTGCTTGCTCGGTGAGAAGCAAACTCTTTTGCAAATTGTCAATGCCTCTCAGTGTTGCAACTTGCCCGTTTAGAGACTCGATTTTCTATTCCAAGCGGGTAATTTGCTCACATCTTGAACAAAGATATACACCCTTGAACGGCTGTTCAAGGACTGCATACATCATGCAAGATGTGCACTGGACTGCGTTGTCAATTGTGCAACACATACTAAATGCGGATTACAACCGTAAAAAAGTAAAACAGTAAATATGATTTAGAATTAGACCCTGTCTGCTGTAGTTGAAGGACTACCTAGAATTAAGCCAACAACACACAAGGAAATTATATCCAACCTTAGTTTCCTGCTCCTTGTCTTAAACACCTTTTCTTTAACTCCACTTAATAAGAAGCCCACTTAGTGCAGCAAGCCTCAGGAAGAGCAAGCTCTGGGAGAGCTCAGTGGTTCAATTTATAGCACCTGGTTGCCCAGGCCACTCCCCTTAATCAAGCAGAGAAAAAAAAATGGGTTTAAATGACCCAACTTAAAGAATCAAAACCAGTAAGAGAGTACAAAATATATAATATATATTTATATATAATAGTTTCTTATACCAGGAATGGATATATAAAGCTCAATCAACAGGCAGTGAATGAAAGGACAATTCCCTTTTAAATAGGTCACCAGGCCTGACATAATTTTCACAGTGCCTGTTGCCTGAAAACTCGACATAGCCTTTGGCAGGGAATGCAGGACGTATTTTGAACTCAAGGTAACCAACCACTAACATATGGTTAATGATTTTTCCATGTTAAAGTTGACCACAGAATTTAGACGGTTTGCCTGGCCAATATTTTTATTTATTTTTATAGGGGTCAGAATGGCATGACAAAATGCAAAAGAAAAAGATATACACCTTACTGGTGTCCTGCAGTAGTGACCCACCTAAGCCAGTGAACCTGGTAAGTGTTGGAACAGGAGCTGAGAGTTGGTGAAGTGAGCATCCCTTTTATTTACATTTTGCTATGCCATTCAGTTATGTCATTAAAGAAAAGGGTAATTGGCTGGACAAAACCAGTAAGACAACTGTAGGATTTACATGAAATTCTATACAAAACCCCTAAGTAATGCATCAGACTATAAATACAGTATAACTGCATATATTTTATTACATTCAAACTCCCTTGCAATAGAAAAACAAAGAAACATTAAATGACTTTTAGATGAATGATAAAAGCTTACAGAAGGAGAAATAACATCTGCTCAACTAGAGTATTGAAGACTGCCACTATCTCTTGCCCTTGTCTCTATCTCCAGTGCAATCTTTACTTAATAAAATATATGATTCATTTTTATGAAGCCGTTTCTAAAAGCAATAATGTAATATATTGGGATTTGCTAATATGAACTAGAACACTGCAGGTAACACAGTACATATAGTTTTATAGAACTTAGCTAACTCAATATTGAATTCCAATAAGAACAAACATGTTTTGTTGACTTAATACTTCTCTTGTTTACATTGTATTAACTGAATTGTACCAAACTGTTTATTGGCTATGACATGTTCCTTGAAATGTTTATTGACAGTATTAAATGTTTTGCAATTTATTATTGAGTATTCTACAATCTGAAAATCAGAAAATGGAAGCTATTAATTGACTCCTAAATGCACCAATAGCTGTCAACGTCTAGCAGGCATCTGTTACTGCCATTACATTGTGAACAAATATTGAGTTCATTCATATTGTTCTAGTAAACTTAATGACATTACCAGGAAATCCAAAGTCCAAGGTAACCCTAAAGCATATTCACTTTAGTTTGATTTACAGAACAACAGTATTTGCTACACTGCAGTCACTAATCATTGCTCACCCCTATTTGTGCAGAGCTAACATACAACCAGCAAATAACTAAAAATATGCTTTGCAAGTAAGGGCTAATGTACACAGTCGTAATCAGCCTGGGAAACATGGTCCGTGTGTCTGCTGGATCTCCCTGGCCGACCTTGACTCCCCTGAACTGAGAGATCTGCGATCAGATACAAAATGACTGCATCATACATTTTTATAATACAGTGAGCACACGGAAGCCACAGTTGGCCCAGAAGATCTGGCAGACACATGGGCCGTGTTTGCCCGGCCAATCATGATCATGTGCATGAGCCCTAATGCGTATACAATGCAGAGAAAAAGTCAAAAATCATCCTTTCTTTTATTAAATTTCAAGTGAAATTACTATTAATGCATGCATCCAGTGAAAATTTTAAATTTAAAAGTGGTATTTGATCCTTTCTCTCCGCTTGGCCATCGGTGCTAGAGATGTTTCTTTCTTTCTACCTTTACATGAGGCGTTGATCAAGCGACAAACAAAAGGTTTCTTGGTATAACGAAAGTTTCAACAATGACCCTTTTAGATGCACCGATTACAAACTCATAATTTCGATTGCATATTCCATAGTTTGTACAGCAGACTTGTTGCATTTTCACAACGCAGAATTTGATTGGGGAGCAGCAAACGATTCCTGTTTACACATATGAAATGGTTAACATCCAATGATGATTTTTGTGCCCACACAAACGATCAAACCAAAAAGAAATGGATCAATTGTCAGTTGTTGTTCTATTGTTCATTGCTTTTACACTGCTCAATAATTATGCAGTTTCCCTGCATTTAATAATAATTTACATGATAATTGGTATGTGTACAGGTACCTTTAGACATCTGCAAGTAATACTGTAGATATTATTGTCTGCTATGTCACAGACAAGGTGGACCTACAGCCAAATCATTATTTGTTGTTTCTCCAAGTTTGTTAGATTACAAAACTCTTCTCCCTGTTAGCACACTTCTGCACATTGTTTGAAACAGCGTCAAGGCTGCTGTAATCAAAGGACTTAATTAACTAGGCAGAGAGAGAATGCAAGCTCACTCATACAGGTTTTCCTAAACTCATACTCTAATCAACTGGAATCACAGAGATAGCATTCTGTAATATATAGAGCAGGCATCCTCAAACTGCGGCCCTCTAGCTGTTGTAAAACTACAACTCCCACAATGCCCAGCTGTAGGCTGATACCTGTAGGCTGTTCGGGCATGCTGGGAGTTGTAGTTTTACAACAGCTGTAGGGCCGCAGTTTGATGATGCCTGAAGGGAACCCCATGTTTCCTCCTCTGTATTATATGAGTACCATGTAGCATGGCTACTTGGCAGCTGTAGTGCATTAAAAAAATGAAGCAAAGCGGGGGGCGGAGCCTGGCCGTTGGCGTGGATGGCTGTGTGAAAGAACTGCTCCTCCACGTTCCAGCATCTACAGCCTTATAAACAGCGGTGACCAGAGCAGAAATGGTCAAGTACGGCAGAGACAGGGGTCTAGATCCCCCTGACACCCCTCGATCCCACAAGGGCCAGCAGGACATGCAAAAATTCCTGAAAAAGAGGAGCTCTCACTCGCCGGGAGCTGGTGCCAAGATGGCGACGGCGCGCATGAGGGAGGCGGAAGCTGAGGACTCAGGAGATGATAGCGAGCGCTGCGCCACGACTGAGGAGCCAGATCCAGCTCCAGTTTCAAAGTCTTTTCTCACCAAGATCCTCAGTCAAACACTAGAAAAAGCGCTGCGACCGGTCCTGACTGAGCTGGCGGACATTAAGTCTGAAATATCCCAGGTGGGACACAGAGTGGAAGCCCTAGAGCAGGCGACGCAAGACCTCAGCTCGCATGCTAATGGAGTGGCCGAATGTCTCAGCGACCACGCTGTGGAACTTAACAGAGCCTTCTCGCTGTTAGAAGACCAGGAAAACCGTAGTAGACGGCGTAACATCCGAATAAAGGGCCTCCCTGAGTTTTGGGCAGCTGAATCGTTGCGCAAAGTGGCCATGGAGATATTTGCGGACATCCTGGACTCGGACTCGGCCACCTCAATAATAATTGAGCGCATACACAGGGCGCTTAGACCCCAGCCGAAGCCAAACGAAAGACCAAGAGATGTGGTCTGCGGTCTGCTGTCCTTCGTAGATACAGCGAGGGTAATGGACGCAGCCCGCACCAAAGGGCGGATCACATACGGAGACGCTGAAATTGCCCTGTACCAGGACATTGCTCCATCTACACTAGCGAAAAGGCGCATACTAAAGCCCTTGCTAGATTCGCTAAGATCAAAGAAGATTCCATATTCATGGATGTACCCTTTCGGCCTCTCCATCAACAAGAACGGGAGGCGTATGATCATCCACACCCCAGAGGACTTGGATAAGGCATGGGAACTAATCGGAATTCCACCTATGGATATACCTACCTGGCTCCCGGTAAACTACCCGGCGTTGCTTCCGAAACTGCCACCCCTGGAATCCTGGAGGAAAGTACAGCGTGCCAAGGCTGGGAAGGCGATTAAGTCAAAGATCTTCCACCTTGAGGACACTCACATCAACATGGGGTTTAGTATCACTGGGACATGGGGGGGTTATGACGCTGATCTCGCCATGTCGTTTTCTTTACCGCTCTTTGCTTTATTCGCACGATTGGTGCGGGTAGGCGCAGAGTGGAATTCCTGGCCCTTGAGCGCCAAATTTGGGTCGTATATTTGAATTGTATTGCATGCACGTGTTATATGCGAATATTTCTGTTTTGTTTCTGTTGTTAAGATACTCTTATCCCAAGCTGACTTTGAGCCCACGGTGGATAGCCACCCATACAGTTTGTTGGCGGCAGAAGGTATATGGATACAGATTAGTGCAGGGAGCTTGATGCGCATTTTTTGATGCGCATTTTTTGTACTCCGTTAATACGGGGCGATAAGTATTGGTGCCAGTAGTATCGTAGCTAACTTGCAATAAGAAAGTGATACCCCTCAGACATATACGACTACCGCTCTTTATTCTTTATGTGCCTCTGAAGTACCTAACAGGAGCAAATACCTCCCACACTGAGCACCCATGAACTGTATTAATAGGTCTGCAATGACTCAATTCACGGCTCAAATATTGGATTAGTCCATCAAGAGTCGAACCCTAAATAACCGTCTGAGACTAGGTTGGCACTAGACTGAGACTAACTCTCTCTTTCAAGATGCATGGATTACCCACCATAGGACTTATAGACGCGTGTGCCTCCATCCCCCTCCACCTATCCATGTACTTTGGTTCTCACCTTGCTCTAGCGAGTCCAGGAAAAGGTATAAAAATACATGAGTCACCATACCTCACATTTTACGCATTGGCTGTGTTGCTTGGGAAACACGTCCAGGCTACTTATAAAATTACGTTCACCCCCTAGCTATCTAACTGTTGACGGATAGCTTCAGTAAAGATAGCTTACCTACTGGGTTTGATTCCAGTATTTGTTTGACTTACTGTTTGTTACTTCCTTTTACATCTTCTCCTTTCTCTCCTCTTTCTCTTCTCTTTTTCTTTTCTTCTTATTATTTACCTGTCTCAACCTCTCCAACCAACCTCTACCTGACCCCCTCCCCCCCCCCTTAACACACACGTCAGTTCTGTAAAGAGTCTTATAAGCTGCCCAAACAGCATTTATCTTCAGCATAGAAACAAACAAGTCACGCCCTGAGATGGCAGACATAAAGGTTGCAACATTCAATGTTAAGGGTATGAATTCACCTCAGAAACGCAGCCAAGTTATGCTTGCTCTTAGGAAGATGGGCTCCCAAATAGTATTTCTGCAGGAAACCCACCTGCGCCAAAAGAAAATGCCAAGGATGCCAAAACGTCCCTTTACACATTGGTTTCACAGTGTCCAACCTGTTTCTGCTTCCAAAGGGGTTGCTATTGCGATCCATCAGTCCATCCCCTTCACCATGATACAACAACATACAGATGCAGATGGTCGCCTCTTATTAGTCAAAGGCTTGCTAGCAGATCAAAAAATCACCCTGGCTAACTTTTATGTACCGAACAAGTCCCCTGTACAATGGCTCCTACAGGCCCTAGACACCCTTAAACTCTTCGCTGAAGGGCAGGTTATCTTAGGAGCTGATTTAAACCTAGTACTAGACCCAGCCATCGACTCATCCTCAGCTAATTCCCGAGTGGCACAAAGGCTTCTTAGTAGACTTCACAAGAAACTTCAAGATTTACGCTTAATTGATGTCTGGAGAAGTTTTCATCCCACAGATAGGGACTTTTCCTTCTACTCGATTCCACATGGGACATACCAACGTCTAGATCATATTCTAACTTCTTCATCTCTTCTTCCCTATTTCAGAGCGGCGGACATTGGTAATATCACCATATCGGATCATGCTCCATGCCTGGCGTCCTTCACCCTCACTTCCTTACCGAAAAGGGACTGGTGCTGGAAGCTAAATGAATCTCTCCTGTACAACCAACTCCATGCGGACCAGGTCAGGACTCAACTAATTGAGTACTTTGCGCTTAACTCCTCCACCCACAGCTCACAACCCATTGTATGGGAGGCCCATAAGGCGTTCGTTAGAGGCTGTTTTATCTCCCTAGGCACTCAAGTGAAAAGGGAGCAACAAAAAGAGGTGGATACACTCCTAGCAGATATAGCAGCAAATGAGAGGAAACATAAAGCCTCACTACGAAAAGAACACCAAAACACATTAATAGAGCTTAGGATTAAACTCCGCAATCTCCTTAGTCGGAGAGTAGCTAAACAACTGATTAATTTCCAGCATAGGGTCTATGCGCATGGTTATAAAGGTGGAAAATTGATGTCATCCCTACTAAAGAAGGTTAAGACTGTCACGCACATCTCCTCAATTAAGCAGCCAAGCGGCAATCTGACCAGAGACACTCCAGAAATAGCTAATGCTTTTAAAGAGTTTTATTCAACACTTTACAATCTACACCAGAAAGGTTCCGTCGATGAGGAGCTCCAAAGAGAGAACCGCATCAACACCTTCCTAAACTCCCTCCATCTCCCGACTATCACACCAGAGGACTCAAAATGCCTTGTCAGACCGATATCAGCTGAGGAGGTAATTAGTACACTCAAAACCTTCCCCCCGGAAAAAGCCCGGGTCCGGACGGTCTCCCCCTACTTTACTATAAAAAGTTTCAGGACATACTCATTCCTAGGTTTACCGAAGTGTGCAATTCACTCATGCAAGGGAACTCTCTCCCTAAACAGACGCTCGAATCTCATATCACCCTGATACCTAAAGAGGGTAAGGACCCCCTGGACTGTGGCAGCTATCGTCCGATTTCCCTCCTGAACCTGGATTTAAAACTATGGGCCAGGATTTTGGCCGGAAGACTAAGTAAGTTCCTGCCAGCTTTGATTGGCAATGAACAATCTGGCTTTATCCAGGGTCGGGAGGGTAAAGATAACTCTCACAGAGTATTCCATGCTATCCACATGGCACGCAGAAAGGGGCTTCCATTAGCCTTACTAAGCATTGACGCCGAGAAGGCATTTGATCGAGTCAATTGGCTGTTCATGAAATTAACTCTCCAACGGTTTGCCTTCCCAGATACATTTATTAGAGCAGTATTTACTCTATATCAAAACCCATATGCTAAGTTGAAAGTGAATGGCACGCTCTCGCCATCTTTTGACATAACAAATGGAACTAGGCAAGGCTGTCCCTTGTCCCCCTCATTATTTATTTTAGTTGTGGAGTCACTACTGCAGTTAGTTAGACAATCTCCAGAAATCTTGGGTGTTAAATATGGAGACGGGGAATTGAAATGCACTGCATTCGCTGATGACTTACTGTTCCTGATAATGGAACCGGAGAAAGGGTTAGATCCACTAGTTGGGAAAATAGCCGAGTACAGCTCCCTATCAGACTTTAAAGTCAATCATTCTAAATCAGAGATACTGAATATCTCCCTCCCCGAATCCAAAACTACTTCATTGAAGGCTAGGCTCCCGTTCCACTGGACCAAAGGCCCAATTAAATATTTAGGGATACTAATCCCCAGGAATGTCAACGACTTATATCAACAAAACTACACCCCTCTCTTGGGAGATATTCAGCGTCTGTTACATTCATACAATCTCCCTTATCTCTCTTGGATGGGGAGAAAGAATGTTCTGAAGGCATATGTTTTACCAAAAGTCCTTTACACCATGCAGCTGGTCCCGATATGGCTTCCCAAATCATTCTTTCTGAATATGAAAAGTCTGTTCTCAAAATTTTTATGGAACGGCAAGAAACCCAGGTTATTACATGAAATTCTAGTCAGAAGCAGGGAAAAAGGAGGACTAGGCTTGCCAGATGTCGCTAAGTACTATAAAGCGGTACAACTTAATAGGTGGATTGAAATGGCGGAGCCAAAAAGACGTCCAGATGTTCAAGCCATTTGCAGACATAGCGTAGGGAAGGACTTTCAAAAACATCTATGGCTCCCAGAAAGGAGCGTTCAAAATGACATGAGTTTAGACCCATTGTTTAGAGGTCTCTGTGGGGTGTGGAGAGAAGTGAAGGGACATTTGGCACCTGACCCATCACCTCTACTACCACTGAGTCTCTTACCAGACTTGATGCACCAGGGCAGCGTAGATAAATCGCACATATGGAACCTACTTAAGTCAGTGAAATTAGGAGATATTGCCCCGTTTTTTGAAGACTCCATACTAAAAAAGCTTCCGAGCTCGACCACTGAATCCCCAGGTTTCTTTATAGTCAAGCCACATATTAAAGCTGTGTGTGGGGAGTTGACGGCAAAGTACCCTACACAGAGGTCCTTGACTGACTTTGAAAAAAGTATCTTGTCACCAGTACCTGCGGTTAGGAAAGTGTCAAATCTCTACCCGGTAGTGGGAAGTGAGGGTGAGGCTTTGAAGCCGGTGTACATTAGGGAATGGGAGAAGGAGTTGGATAGGGTTCTGACGACTTCTGAAACAAAACAGATATTAAGAGGTTCACATGGAATCTCTAGATGTACACGTTTACAGGAGAACCATTTTAAACTCCTATCAAGGTGGTATAAAACCCCTGATTTTCTATACAAAAGAGGTCTATCGTCCAATAGGGGGTGCTGGAGGTGTGGAGAGGGCGTGGGGTCTCTGTCGCATATCTGGTGGAACTGCACACTGATTCAACCCTATTGGAGAGAGGTAGAGGCCCTGATTAGGAAACTCACAACCCCTGGATTTAAGCTCACTTTGGAATCAGTAGTGCTTGCACTCCCAACGCCGCAATACTCCCCCTCAAAAAAGAGCTTAGTCTCGCATATTATTGCAGCTGCAAAAACATTGATCCCCCTTCACTGGCTTGACACCAACCCTCCATCCATACAGGAAATGTCAGCTAAGGTGAATCAAATCTGCAAATTTGAGGAAATCTCTAGCCCTTGGAGATCTTTGGCGCAGGTTGGTCCTAGCGATTCGGACATAGCTGAATGAGGCTCTGGATATAAACATTGCAGACCCCGCCCCTCCCCCCCCCCGCCCTCCCTCGTCCCTTCCTTTCCTCTTCCCCCTCCTTCTTCTTTTCTTGCTTCATCTCTATTCTTTTTCCTCTCCATCTTTTGACTCTATCTCTCTTGTTCTTACAAACATTATTTGGTGTTATTGTTCATGGCTAGACTGAGAATAACGTGAATATACTGGAGGAAACAAGTAGAAGATATATACTCTATCCTCCTCTGGGCCTAGAATCGCACTAGCCAAGTTTCTTAGGTTTTACGTGGGTCACATGTATGTAACCTATGCAATGCCAATTACCTGCTATTCAAGTCCTATGTACATGTAACTTACCTGCTTATGAGACTTTGTTTATTCATTGCAACTTGACTGATTGAATATCTGAATACTTGGAAAAAATTGAAAATAAAGAACTGATAAAAAAAAAAAAAAAAAAATGGGAAAATCTTCACCACTTTGACTGTGGAAGGTTGACCTTTGACCAATGTTTTTTTCAAGATTGTATTAAAATTGCAGGAATAAAAAAAAAAAATGAAGCAAAGCTAGTTTGTGACACACCAGTAGAAAACCATTCCCAAGACGGTGACTGTAATAGAAAACGCATCCACTTAAAGGGGTTGTCTCACTTCAGTAAGTCGCATTTATCATGTACAGTTGCAAGAAAAAGTATGTGAACCCTTTGGAATGATATGGATTTCTGCACAAATTGGTCATAAAATGTTATCTGATCTTCATCTAAGTCACAACAATAGACAATCACAGTCTGCTTAATCTAATAACACACAAATAATTAAATGTTACCATGTTTTTATTGAACACACCATGTAAACATTCACAGTGCAGGTGGAAAAAGTATGTGAACCCTTGGATTTAATAACTGGTTGAACCTCCTTTGGCAGCAATAACTTCAACCAAACGTTTCCTGTAGTTGCAGATCAGACGTGCACAACGGTCAGGGGTAATTCTTGACCATTCCTCTTTACAGAACTTTTTCAGTTCAGCAATATTCTTGGGATGTCTGGTGTGAATCTCTTTCTTGAGGTCATGCCACAGCATCTCAATCGGGTTGAGGTCAGGACTCTGACTGGGCCACTCCAGAAGGCGGATTTTCTTCTGTTTAAGCCATTCTGTTGTTGATTTACTTCTATGCTTTGGGTCGTTGTCCTGTTGCATCATACATCTTCTGTTGAGCTTCAGCTGGTGGACAGATGGCCTTAAGTCCTCCTGCAAAATGTCTTGATAAACTTGGGAATTCATTTTTCCTTTGATGATAGCAATCCATCCAGGCCCTGACGCAGCAAAGCAGCCACAAACCATGATGCCCCCACCACCATACTTCACAGTTGGGATGAGGTTTTAATGTTGATGTGCTGTGCCTCTTTTTCTCCACATATAGTGTTGTGTGTTTCTTCCAAACAACTCCACTTTGGCTTCATCTGTCCACAGAATATTTTGCCAGTACTGCTGTGGAACAGCCAGGTGCTCTTGTGCAAACTGTAAACGTGCAGCAATGTTTTTTTGGACAGCAGTGGCTTCCTCTGTGGTATCCTCCCATGAAATCCATTCTTGCTTAGTGTTTTACGTATCGTAGATTCGCCAACAGGGATGTTAGCATATGCCAGAGACTTTTGTAAGTCTTTAGCTGACACTCTAGGATTCTTCTTTTTTTTTTTTTTTTTTTACTTTTAACTCTTTTATTGAGTAATACTGTAGGTACAGATATTTAGCATCTTGTAAATATAGACGACAACAATTCGCCTTCATAATAGATCTGTCAGGCATAATACAATATACTCATCAGTGAGTATTACATCAATAAAGGGGGAGGTGGGGGGGGCGGGGAAACAACTGGTCACATATTTATAGCTATATGAGGCAAAAGCACATATACGATTCAATCTATATCAATAAAGCTAGCATCTAGGGTGATGAGGCTAGGATCATGATCTCGAGGCGAGTTAGGCGGGCTTTTCCAGCAGCTACGGATCAGAAAATTAGGGAGGAAGCTAGTGGGTGCAACTATCACGCAAGGTATTTCCACTGGCTAGACAGAAGGGGGCGAGCCATAAAAACCTCAGGGGATATATCCCCTGAAAGATTTCCAGTCCAAGTTATGGTGAGAACGCTCTTCCCAGGAGGATATCTCCTCAAGTCTATAGATCTGGTCAATCTTGAGGAGCCATTGTTCCCAAGATGGGAGTTCCGGAGAGAGCCACATAGTTGGGATTAGAAGCTTGGCCGCACTCAGTAGGTATTTGAATAGCTTTAACTTGGGAGTGTGAAGGGCCTTGGGAAAGAGGTTTAGAAGGGCAATTTCGGGAGAAGCAGGGTATTTGGTTCCACAGATCTGGTTGCTTTGCCTGAAAATATATTCCCACCAGGGAAGAACTTTAGGGCAACTCCACCAAATATGAAGGTATGTACCTCTATCTGACGAGCACCTCCAGCACACGTCCAAAGCAGAAGCAGAGTACAAGCACGTTTTATCAGGGGTTTTGTACCACCTAGAGATTATTTTGAAACTATTCTCTTGGATCTTCACGTATCTAGAAGCAATATGAGGGGAGATATAGATTCTCTGAATTTCATCTTCCTGAAGGGTTCTATGTAGATCCTTCTCCCACAAGCGAATAAAGGCAAGAACTAGTGAGGCAGGGGGGTCTCTTAATTTTTTATAAAGTTGGGAAATGATTTTAAGTGGAGGCTTTGTCTGGGAAATAATGCTCTCGAACCATGTAAGGGGTCTAAGGAGGTTATTTAGTCCCCCATGTAGGGTCATGTAAGATCTAAGAAAGTATATTAAATTGAACCGTGAGGGGCTGACATCAAGTAACTTGTGCATATCGTTTGTGGAGATTAGGGAGCCTTCTTGATATAGATCAATGATTTTCACATTAGAAAATTTAATCTTGGGTGGTATACTGTCTCTGAGTTCATGAGGGGCCAAATTAAATACATCTCCCACAGTCAGAGTTGGGGAGGGAAGAGGTATACTAATAGGGGATCTCTGCAGAGTGTTCCAAGCTTGGAAAGTAGCTTTCATAACCGGAGATATGTCAGAGTGGAGAGGGGCAGAGGATAGTTTGCCCAATAGAAAGGCTGAAAAAGTTGAGCCAAGAAGGGATTGCTCCATTGTGACCCACGATTTGTGCGGAGGGCATCTCACCCAGTCTACGACTCTCGCCAAAAGGACAGCTCTACCATATATTTCTGGATCCGGTAATGAAATTCCCCCTTTCTCTTTTGAGTAGGTTAAAGCTTTATTTGCAATCCTAGCCCTCTTACCGGACCAAATGAAGGTTCTAAATAGAGAACGGAGAGAGGCATAATAAGTAGAGGGTATAGGTATTGGGAGTGTTTGTTGGAGGTATGTCAGTTTTGGTATGATAAGGGACATTAGTATATTTTTTCTCCCAAACCAGGAGAGGATAGGGATATTTAAAGCTCCTAAATCAGATTTAATTTTCTGTAGAAGAGGGAGATAATTCAGACTGAAAAATTGGCCGGGGTCTGTACCGAGTTTGACTCCTAAAAATGTTAAGTGAGGGGAGGACCAATTAAAAGGCGAAGTTTGGATTAACTCCTTCTTTAAAGTATTGGAAATACCCGTAGAGATTATGAATGATTTGTTATGGTTGATCTTCAGGTTAGACAGAAAGCCAAAGTTTTCTAAATGTTTATAGATCTTAGGGAGGGCCTTAGAAGGATTATGGACCATTATTAGCATGTCATCCGCGAATGCGGCTATTTTGTGTTGCTGGTCTCCTAGGGTTATACCTTGGATGTCGTCATCTAACCTAATAGATTGCAATAAGGGCTCTAGGGTTAAGACAAATAGGAGGGGTGACAAGGGGCAACCTTGGCGCGTACCGTTACCTATTCGGAAGGGAGCTGACATGGTGTCGTTAACTGTTATGGAGGCCGACGCGTTAAAGTACATGGCGTGTACGGCTTTAATGAAGTGAGGAGGGAAGTTAATAGAGTGGAGAACTGAGTACATGAATGGCCAACTAACTCTATCAAAGGCCTTCTCAGCATCTGTGCTGAGAAGGACCAGGGGTAAAGCCCGTTTCTTAACAAAGTGAAGAATATTGAGTACCCTAGCTGTGTTATCCTTCCCTTCTGTGTATTTGATTAAACCTACTTGATCTCTATGGATCAATTTTGGGAGGAATTTAGCTAGTCTGTTGGCAAGAAGTTTTGCCAACAGCTTCAAGTCTATATTGAGTAAGGAGATGGGCCTGAAATTAGGGCAAAGAGTGTGGTCCTTGCCCTCTTTAGGGATCACTGTGATATTTGCTCTGGTCATATATCCAGTTAAAGGGACACCCTGCAGAGATGCATTGAAAATAGGTAATAAGTGAGGGATTAATATATCGTGGAAAGTATTATAGTAGGGGATGGGCAGCCCGTCCGGGCCTGGGCATTTTCCTTTTGGGGAATCTCTGATGACCTTTAGCAGTTCTTCTGGAGTAAAGGGGGCAGAAAGATGAAGCCTATCTGGGACCGATATCTGTGGGAGGTCAAGGCCTTTTAGGAAGGACAAATGATCTGGAACAGCCTCCGGGACTTTATTAGTCTGATATTAACTGAGCCTTCTGGGGTTTTCATTTTGTGAACAAAGTTGTTACGTTTCCTACGTTTGAGTCTTTGCATCATAAAGCTAGAGTTAGAGTGCAAAAAATATTTTGCAGATGAATCATTCAAGAGATTTTTAAGAGAGGCTCTACAAATTGAAAGCTCATTTAAGTGAGCTTGAAGTAATTAATTTTTATGGGCACTTTCAAGAGCCCTAATTTTTTCAAGCAGGTCATCAATCTGTTTCGATCTGACTTTTTTAATATGAGCTCCCATGCTTATGCAGTGCCCTCTGATGAAAGCCTTATGGGCATCCCAAATTGTATGTGGTGTAACGTCAGAGGTGCAGTTAGTGTCAAAATAGCTCTCTAGTAGGGTTTTTAGACGAGCTTTGGTGTCTGGGAGGCCTAGGAGTTTTTCATTAAGGCGCCAATTTCTAAGGGGACGTCTATCCGGCGGGGACAGAAAGGTAAGTGAAATAGGGGCATGGTCTGAGATGGTGATTGAACCGATTTCCGCCTCGGAACAGTGCTGGAGGTGTTCTCTAGAAACAAATAAATGATCTAAGCGCTGATATGATCCGTGAACCTGGGAGAAAAAGGTATAGTCCCTTACATCTGGGTGAAGAGTACGCCAAACATCCACAAGGTGGTTTCTAGCTAAGTTTTTTAGGATGGATCTAAGGGCTTTTTGAGATTGAGCTGATTTATTTGAAGAGGAGTCCAAGAATGGGTTAAAAATTAAATTGAAGTCCCCCCCCGAGGAAAGTAATACCCTCTCTGAAATCTTCTGATCTCTTCAAGATATCAGTTAGCCAGTGTATTTGATTAGAGTTAGGTGCATATATATTTATAAGAGTAAATAGGTGCTGACCTATTGTGCCTTTTATCATGATAAATCTACCCTCCGGGTCACAGATTTGTTCCTTTAGAAGGAAAGGGACTTTTTTGTGGAACCCAATGCTAACGCCCTTTGAGTTGGAAGAGGGGGAGCCACTGTGGAACCACAGGGGGAACACGGAGAAGGAGAGGTTGGGGAAATGATTCAATTTAAAGTGGGTCTCCTGAAGACAATATTAGCATCTACCTTCTTCAGAATCCCAAAAATGTGGCTCCTCTTAGAGGGAGAGTTACATCCCTTTACATTAAATGAAGCTAGTTTGAAAGCCATCATAAGGATGTGTAAAGGATCTGGGGAGCTGATTCAACACCTGGATGACAAAAGCGTGTAAGGAAAAAATTAGCTGGAACTTATCTTTTTCACCGCGCCAGTGCAAGGAAGAAAGCCTCCGCCTCAGATGGATCTCAGACAATCTGTTGAAGGACCATAAAAAATAAAACATGAGAAAAACTGAAATAACAATTATAACTTGAGAACAGGAATGAAAAGGCAGCATGTTGATGCCAGAGAAGGTCTGGTGGGGGGAATAGGTTAATTACCATTAAGTGACAACCACTTTACTTAATGAAGGTATTTAGACCAGTAACCAAAGAAATGGGGTGGAGGGTATTTAATTAAGGGTCATGGACCTAAAAAATGGATCAATGGATACATATTTAGAAGGAAGGGCAGTAAGACACAAGGCACAAGATGGGGGGGAGGGGGGGAAAGAAGGGGGGTAGAGAAGAGGAGAAAAGGATAGCAAATGGAGGGAATAATGTCAAAGACAGGGAAGATAAGGGTTAATAGATCTATGGGTAGATTCCTTCTAGGGTAAAATCTAAGTAGGGGCAAAGGAGGGAAAATACAAAGCACTAAAATCGCCCTGCCGGGGTAGAGGGAACAACTGTGATCTGCATGGGCAATTATTGATGAAGAGATGAATATCCCTCTGGTGTGAAGTCCTGGGATCAGGAGTAGAACCGATGCATAGGTAAGGTTATTGCAGAAGATAGCCGGATCATTTCGTGGGTGCTTTACATAGGAGCAGAGTCATTCTGCTGAGAGCAGACGCTGTAAGGGATTCCAGGTGCTCTATAATAAGGTCAGCGATCTTCTGAGGCGATGCGCCTGGGGGTAAGAAATTGATTCCTTTTCTTTTGGCGACGCGATTTGGGAGTGTCTTTGGTTTCCAAAGAGGTATACTTGGGTAACTCCGGCAGTAGGGTTAAATCACGAACCAAGTCCCAGTCTTCTATATCTAATGGAGAAATGTCCAGGAGATCATATAACGGGCCCAAGTCCGCGTGGGTTCTGATAGTGATTCTTCTACCGTTGAACGCAAAGGAGAGGCTGAACGGAAAATTCCACCTGTATAGTATTTTATGGTTTCTAAGCCATTCCGTTAATGGTTTTAGTGCTTTCCTTTTCTGAAGGGTAATAGGTGCGAGGTCTTGAAAGACTGATATGACCGCTCCGTTGAACTTCACCCCTTCAGGTCTACGGGCTTTGCTTAGGACAGCTTCCTTGTCTGGAAAATGTAAGAAGCGGCATATGATGTCCCTAGGAGGGTTGTTTGCGTCTGGTTTTGGACGAAGGGCACGGTGGGCCCTTTCAATAATTAGAGGGTCTGGGCAGTCTGGGCCTAATAAGTCTGCGCAAATAGATCTGATAATGTCCGGGACTTCACTTGGAGAATCTGATTCGGGGACACCTCTGAACCTGAGGTTATTCCTCCTGCCGCGGTTTTCCTGATCCTCTAAAGCATTATAGACAGCATTAAGATGTATCTGGCATTTCTGCAGGCTAGAGGACGAGGCGGTTTGAAAGTCCAGCATGGCAGCTTGCGTCTCTTCAAGCGCTTCTACCCTGCTGCCCACGTGTTTAATATCTTCCCTCAGTGAGGAAATTTCACCTACCAGAGGGCCCATAGCTTTCTGGAGGGCCAGATCTAGGTACTTCCTAGAGATCGGTAGGAGCTTGCGGCTTTTGGCACCATCGGTGTCGCTTGTGTCCTCCTGTGCGTCCGGGTCTAGCTCAGCAGAGTCTCTGCAGGGAGCCGGCGCCATCTTAGACTCCTTGGCCACGTATGTAGCGGCAGCTTTTTTGATGAAGCGGTCCATGTCTCCGCTATTTACTGGGTTCTTCTGGTGCTGGGACGAATCCCCGGTCCTTTGCTGACCGATCTTGCCCATTTTTTAGTCCGGGGTCTTAAGTGAGCTGTAGGAAAGTGGCGTCTTTCTCGGAGAGCTCAGACACAGACGTCCATGTCGGTCTGGCGCAAGCTCCGCCCCCCCGACACTCTAGGATTCTTCTTCACCTCATTGAGCAGTCTGCGCTGTGCTCTTGCAGTCATCTTTACAGGACGGACACTCCTAGGGAGAGTAGCAGCAGTGCTGAACTTTCTCCATTTATAGACCATTTGTCTTACCGTGGACTGATGAACAGCAAGGCTTTTGGAGATACTTTTATAACCTTTTCCAGCTTTATGCAAGTCAACAATTCTTAATCGTAGGTCTTCTGAAAGCTCTTTTGTGCGAGGCATCATTCATATCAGGCAATGCTTCTTGTGAAAAGCAAACCCAGAACTGGTGTGTGTTTTCTATCGGGCAGGGCAGCTGTAACCAACACCTCCAATCTCATCTCATTGATTGGACTCCAGTTGGCTGACACCTCACTCTAATTAGCTCTTGGATATGTCATTAATCTAGGGGTTCACATACTTTTTCCACCTGCACTGTGAATGTTTACATGGTGCGTTCAATAAAAACATGGTTACATTTAATTCTTTGTGTTATTAGTTTAAGCAGACTGTGATTGTCTATTGTTGTGACTTAGATGAAGATCAGATCACATTTTATGACCAATTTGTGCAGAAATCAATATCATTCCAAAGGGTTCACAAACTTTTTCTTGCAACTGTAGAGAAAGTTAATACAGAACACTTACTAATATATTGTTATTATCCATATTGCTCCCTTTGCTGGCTGGATTCATTTTTCTATCACATTATACACTGCTCGTTTCCATGGTTACAGAGCACCCTGCAATCCATCAGTGGTGATCGTGCTTGCACAATATAGGAAAAAACACCAGCCTATGTGAGCTCGCACGGTCCTGGCCACCAGAGAGGCCTGTGCTTTTTCCTATAGTGTGCAAGCACGGCCACCACTGATGGATTGCAGGGTGGTCTGTAACCATGGAAACGAGCAATGTACAATGTGATGTTAAAATGAATCCAGCCAGAAAAGGAAGCAATATGGATAATAACAATACATTAGTAAGTGCTGTTTGTTGACTTTCTCTACTTGATAAATGCAACTTACTGAAGTGAGACAACCCCTTTAAGTGCAGAGATTTTGTTCCTGGACAACAGCTGCAATGTACATATAAAATATCTTTGCTCACGAAAGTTACTTTATGGAGTTATGAATAATAATTGTAATGCAAAGGTATCAGCTATTTTAATACTCAAAATATCCAGGACAAACCAACATAAAGCTCTGTTCATAGACACTGAATTCAACCTCTGTGTTTGGTCAGCAGGAATAGCTTGGCACAGGAACAGTTTGGCAAAGGAGCCACTAAGCATGGCCTCCTTTGAGCTTTCTAGCACCCACATCATGTTGTGCATTCCTGTACAGCGCTTCAATGTGGGCACTGAATGCAGCAGGAGCAGCTGTGCACAGAAACTGGAGAGCACCGCCTCCTGGTTTGGTACTGCACACATCACATTGTGCATTCCTGTACTGCACTTTCATGTGGGCGCTGAATGCAGCAGGAGCAGCTGTGCACAGAAGCTGGAGAGCACCACCTCCTGGTTTGGTACCGCACACATCACATTGTGCATTCCTGTACTGCACTTTCATGTGGGCACTGAATGCAGCAGGAGCAGCTGTGCACAGAAGCTGGAGAGCAGCACCTCCTGGTTTGGTACCACACACATCACATTGTGCATTTTTGTACTGCACTTTCATGTGGGTGCTGAATGCAGCAGGAGCAGCTAAGCAAAGAAGCTGGAGAGCACCACCTCCTGGTTTGGTACCACACACATCACATTGTGCATTACTGTACTGCACTTTCATGTGAGTGCTGAATGCAGCAGGGGCAGCTGTGCACAGAAGCTGGAAGGCACCGCCTCCTGGTTTGGTACCGCACACATCACATTGTGCATTCCTGTACTGCACTTTCATGTGGGCACTGAAAACAGCAGGAGCAGCTGTGCACAGAAGCTGGAAGGCACCACCTCCTGGTTTAGTACCACACACATCACATTGTGCATTCCTGTACTGCACTTTTATGTGGGTGCTGAATGCAGCAGAAGCAGCTGAGCACAGAAGCTGGAGAGCACCGCCTCCTGGTTTGGTACCGCACACATTACATTGTGTGTTTCTGTACTGCACTTTCATGTGGGCACTGAATGCAGCAGGAGCAGCTGTGCACAGAAGCTGGAGAGCTCCACCTCCTGGTTTGGTACCACACACATCACATTGTGCATTCCTGTACTGCACTTTCATGTGGGTGCTGAATGCAGCAAGAGCAGCAGTGCACAGAAGCTGGAGAGCTCCACCTCCTGGTTTGGTACCACACACATCACATTGTGCATTCCTGTACTGCACTTTCATGTGGGGGCTGAATACAGCAGGACCAGCTGAGCACAGAAGCTGGAGAGCACCACCTCCTGGTTTGGTACCACACACATCACATTGTGCATTACTGTACTGCACTTTCATGTGAGTGCTGAATGCAGCAGGGGCAGCTGTGCACAGAAGCTGGAAGGCACCGCCTCCTGGTTTGGTACCTGCACACATCACATTGTGCATTCCTGTACTGCACTTTCATGTGGGCACTGAATACAGCAGGAGCAGCTGTGCACAGAAGCTGGAAGGCACCACCTCCTGGTTTAGTACCACACACATCACATTGTGCATTCCTGTACTGCACTTTTATGTGGGTGCTGAATGCAGCAGAAGCAGCTGAGCACAGAAGCTGGAGAGCACCGCCTCCTGGTTTGGTACCGCACACATTACATTGTGTGTTTCTGTACTGCACTTTCATGTGGGCACTGAATGCAGCAGGAACAGCTGTGCACAGAAGCTGGAGAGCTCCACCTCCTGGTTTGGTACCACACACATCACATTGTGCATTCCTGTACTGCACTTTCATGTGGGTGCTGAATGCAGCAAGAGCAGCAGTGCACAGAAGCTGGAGAGCTCCACCTCCTGGTTTGGTACCACACACATCACATTGTGCATTCCTGTACTGCACTTTCATGTGGGGGCTGAATACAGCAGGACCAGCTGAGCACAGAAGCTGGAGAGAACAACCTCCTAGTTTGGTACCGCACATATCACATTGTGCATTCCTGTACTGCACTTTCATGTGGGCACTGAATGCAGCAGGAGCAGCTGTGCACAGAAGCTGGAGAGCACCACCTCCTGCTTTGGTACCACACACATCACATTGTGCATTCCTGTACTGCACTTTCATGTGGGCGCTGAATGCAGCAGGAGCAGCTGTGCACAGAAGCTGGAGAGCACCACCTCCTGGTTTGGTACCGCACACACCTCACATTGTGCATTCCTGTACTGCACTTTCATGTGGGTGCTGGATGCAACAGGAGCAGCTGTGCACAGAAGCTGGAGAGCACCACCTCCTGGTTTGGTACCGCACACATCACATTGTGCATTCCTGTACTGCACTTTCATGTGGGAACTGAATGCAGCAGGAGCAGCTGTGCACTGAAGCTGGAGAGCACTGCCTCCGGGTTTGGTACCACACACATCACATTGTGCATTCCTGTACTGCACTTTCATGTGGGCACTGAATACAGCAGGAGCAGCTGTGCACAGAAGCTGGAAGGCACCACCTCCTGGTTTAGTACCACACACATCACATTGTGCATTCCTGTACTGCACTTTCATGTGGGGGCTGAATACAGCAGGAGCAGCTGAGCACAGAAGCTGGAGAGAACAACCTCCTAGTTTGGTACCACACACATCACATTGTGCATTCCTGTACTGCACTTTCATGTGGGCACTGAATGCAGCAGGAGCAGCTGTGCACAGAAGCTGGAGAGCACCACCTCCTGCTTTGGTACCACACACATCAGATTGTGCATTCCTGTACTACACTTTCAATTGGACGCTGAATGCAGCAGGAGCAGCTGTGTACAGAAGCTGAAGAGCACCACCTCCTGGTTCGGTACCGTACACATCACATTGTGCATTCCTGTAATGCACTTTCATGTGGGCGCTGAATGCAACAGGAGCAGCTGTGCACAGAAGCTGGAGAGCACCACCTCCTGGTTCGGTACCGCACACATCACATTGTACATTCCTGTACTGCACTTTCATGTGGGCGCTGAATGCAGCAGGAGCAGACAGCCACAAGCACGGAGGTTGGTGTAGTGGGAGCAGCTTTTCATTACACTGCGGAGTGCAGGGTACAGTGCAGTGTAATGAAATGGCTTCCTTCTCCCTCCCACAAACTTGGTACCACCCACATCATGCTGTTCATTCCTGTAAGGAACTTCAATGTGGTTACTGACTGTGATTGCTGCAGGAGCTGCTCTCCGCTGTACTGGTTAGTGAGTGGCGTGGCACGGCATTGTTCTCCCTTAACCCACACCCCTGGTGAGTGGGGGCCACAGTGTCCTCTAAAGTATAAACAATTTCTTCTCTATTGGCCCACATATATACCACATTATCTAAACTATCAGAAGCAATTTAGACAACATAATTTTTTTTCTACTTATTAAACCATCTCTAGTGGTTTAATGAAGTGAAGGGGTCAAGGTCAGTCAATTACACAGAATTGCTGCATACAACAAGCACAGCTCTGCTAGACAGCTAACCTACACACACAGAAAGCTCCATACACCCCATGACAAACACAGCTCTGGTACACAGCTTACATTTATCAAGGTTGATAAAGGCAACTTTTAGTGCCAAAATGTTGCACTGCCTTTATAGATATACTTTTTTTTAAATAAACGGCTTGGATTCTTCAATTAGCTGCAATGCCGTGGACTTTCTATTTTGGATGAATATTCCAGAATGCTGTTCTAGTGACCACAGGCACAGTGGGCAAGGGGTTTGTTTGCTGACCTTCATCTTTACTATATAAAGCTGACATATATGTCAAAACTCAGATCAGTCCCTCAATCAAACCCCCCAATGTTAATCAGACCTCATCTCAGACCCCCAATGTTAATAAGGCCTCAGCTAAGAGTCACTATCAGATCCCCAATGTTAATTAGACTGGAGCTCAGGCCTCCAGACCCCTCACACAATGCACAGGTCACAACCTAGAGTGCAGTGCTGGCAGATGAAGACAAGTAAGCAGTGATTACAGAGCCATCGCAGGGAGAGCTGTATTCACCGCTCCCAATCCTACTGTACTAACGAGCGCAGGGGCGGACACAGGTAGCAAAGGGCCTCTGTGCAAAGGATGTACATGGCTGTCCCCCCCCCCAAAACCACACATACAAATATAAACATATATGTGCAAATAAAAAACATCTTGTGAATATGTTTACAACATGTATATATATTCTTTTCATACTAGGTCACTCCTCTAACTCTGCCCAAAGCATAATTATACACACCCAGTCCCCTTAATGCCCCCACATAGTAATTATTCCCCCTTTGTTCCAGTATATAGTAGTTATGCCCAGATATGTGCCCCCTCATAGTAGTGATGGTCAGATATGTGCCCCTTCACAGGAAGTAAAACAATATACCTAGTTGCTCATGATCACAGTTCAGCCGCTGGCGCTCCACAGCAGTAGCAGGATGTAGTGTCACACATTGCTCTGCTGGTCTGTGTAGGAGGAGGAGCACAGCAGATTCCCAGCAGCACCGCTCCTCCTCATACACAGACCAGCAGTGTGATGTGTAACACTACATCCTGCTGCTGCTGTGGAGTCACGTCCATATTTAGATTTGATGCTGCCCTAGGCACTTTAGTGCCAGCTTTCTCCCCCAAATAAAGTCCATAGCTGATGGTAAAATGCTCCCTAGGCCTTCAGAAAACCCTCAGGACTCCCTCATACACTTGGACAATTAAAGGACTGACCTGTTACATTTGCGCTTTGCAGCTGAAGGCATCTGTGTTGGTAGTATGTTCTCATGTGCCCGAATTGCTGAGAAAAATGATGTTTTATTATATACAAACGGGGGTGTTACCATTACACCTAGAGGCTCCACTCTCTCTGTAACTGCCGTTCCCTCTGCACTTTAACATGGCTCGGTGGAATGACATTTTCACTGCCAGGCAATGTCAAAGTAGCGGCAGTTGCAGAGACAGCAGAGCCACTAGGTGTAATGGTAACGCCCCCGTTGCTCCTAGAGGATCGTTTGCATATATTCAAATATTATTATTTTTTCTCAATAATGCAGGCATATATGAACATGGGCCCAACACAAACCGGCACTGATGGGTGGCTTTAGCGCTGCCCAAGCCTTTTTTCAGGCTAAGACAGCGCTAAAGCATGTCCAGTGCCAGTGACATCACCGGGCTCACTGGCAGGTGGAAGCCACCCCCAAATAGTATACCCAGTGGTAGTAAGGCTCCCTACAGTGCCCTCAGTGCTAATAAGGTCTCCCTATAGGGCACC
This sequence comes from Bufo gargarizans, assembly GCF_014858855.1. Taxonomy (NCBI): domain Eukaryota; kingdom Metazoa; phylum Chordata; class Amphibia; order Anura; family Bufonidae; genus Bufo; species Bufo gargarizans. Next base: position 264,217,020 of record NC_058084.1, read on the forward strand.
TCTTATAATCTATAAGACACTTCTATAGAGCCCTCAGTAGTAGTAATGACGACCACCACTGACTACAGTATTGATAATGTTCCCTGCAGTGCCCCCTGTAATTATAATTGCCACCCCCCCGTGTTATAATTATCTATGTAGTGCCCCCATAAATTATAATGCTCGTCCTCTCCCTCCAGTCTTCTATACCATGCAGTCCCATGTAAGTAACACCAGTTTGCTCCCATTAGTCTTATATATGATACAGTCCCATGTAAATAACCTATCTTCCTTACAGTCTTCTATATCATGCAGTCCCATGTATAAAACTTCACTCCTCTCCCTTCAGTCTTCTATACCATGCAGTCCCATGTAAATAACACCAGTTCTCTCTGTCCAGTCCCTTGTAAATAACTTGTCTTACTTACAGTTCTCTATAACATACAGTTCCATGTAAATAACTTAAATCTCCTCCTTCACCCCCCTCCAACACATAGTCCCATATAAAAAACATCACTCCTTACCCTCCAATCTTCTAAAATATCCAGTCCCATGTAAATAATACCAGTCATCTCCCTCTAATCTTCTGTAACATACAGTCCCATGTAAAAAACATATATTTCTTATAGTCTTCTATAACATACAGTCCTATGTAACTGACACCCTTCAGCCCCTCTAACATAAAGTCCCAGTTAAATAATATATTTCCCTCACACTAAGCAGGGAGGAGGTATAATGGGGAGAACCACATCTCCCAGCATTTTTCTGACACTTAAATTCATTCCATCAAAGGTCTCCACTGCTGAGCACTGCCTCTTTCTGCACTGGTCACACCTCCACTTCCACGGCCGAAAAGATCACATGACTATGATGTTATCGAAGGTCCTTCAGTTATGGAGTGTAGACACAAACTGGCAGCAGATTTGCAGTAAGTGCTAATCAGCCCCCTAAAAAAACTCCACACCTATCGACCTCCACACCAAGGTGCCCAGGTTACCCTGTTGGCAGAGGTAGGGAATGATAAATATGATAAGATAAAAAAATAAACGCTTCTGCTGGCACTGGGATGCGCCCCCTCCCTTGCTGGGCCCCTGTGCAGCAGAACCAGCTGCACAAGCGGTATGTCCGCCCCTGAATGAGCACTTCCACAATGGAAGCGCTCATTATTACTTGCCCTATAAGACGCATTGGCATTTTCTCCCACTTTTTGGGGGAAAAGTACATCTTATAGGGTGAAAAATATGGTAATTGTATATATTAGAGAACAGAAAATAACATGAGCAAGTGAGCCCTACATAAGATTAAACAATATTGTACAAATTAGAGATGAGCAAACTGATTCTAAAAAAATTGGATTGGTCATGAATTTCACCAAAAATTGTCCACCAAATTAATACAAATCTTTTGGGATTCATTTTGTACAAATTGCATAAACACAGCACCAAGCTCTATTTTACTGTGAATATTGGCGGGGAAAACCACGAAGAATGAAGAACATGGCGGATCACATGTTGCTAGGAGGAATTGGGGGGGGAGTGACTTGATTGGCTCAGGGCTGATAGCCTGGATCAGCTAATTAATGGCAAGCTTCAAGTAGTGCCACAAGGGTGTCAAGAGCCATGTCTGACTCCGTTATACCCGGGGTCAGGAAGTCGAGGCGGGTGGCTGCGCGCTCTATGTCTAAAGATCACGTTGTTTCTTAATGATAGTTTTCTGTTTGCCTTGCAATCCTTTTTGTCTCACTCAGGGATCCGTAGCTTCTAGTCCTCAGCTGTTTCTTGTCTGTCACTCCCAACCTCCTTATATTCTCCTCTCACACTTCTCTAGTTGCCAGATATAGAGCTTCCTGCCTGGACTTCTATACTGACCCACTGGAGCTGTGAATCCTGGTTGTTGTTCCAGAATGTTATCCTCCGGATCCCTGTTGGGTTTTTTGTTGTCTTCTGTTGTCGCCCACCTGGGATTATATGTTTTGTCAGTATTGTCTGTCCTCCCCTTGGTGTTTTCCTTTAGAGCTAGTGGTGCGGACTAGTGTTCCCACCGCCCTATTTACTATCTAGGGCTCATCTTAGGGAAAGACAGGGTTTTAGGCACGTGATCGGCGTACCGGTGAGGAACCCGTCTAGGGACGTCAGGGCAGTCAGGTGCCAGCCTCAAGGTGAGATAGGGGTCACCACCTTTCCCTCTCCCTTGGACAGGACCTTCCTCTTTCCCTCCCTCTGTGTCAAGTATGTGATAGGCACGCTGGTCATGATATTATATCTGGCCCTTATTTTTTGGGAAGGAGGAAAAAAAATAAATTATTTTTTTTTTCTTTTTCTCTCTCTATTTAGAATCCAGTATGGATCCTATTGCTGCTTTGGCAAAACAACTTCAAGGCCTGTCTTTGGAGGTGGCAGGATTGAAGGCGTCGGTCCTCCAGCAACAGCAGCAAATGCAGCAGACCGCAAGCCCAGCGGTTGCTATGGGTAACCAGGTTGTTGCAGAACCCAAGGTTGTTCTTCCTGACAGATTTTCTGGGGGAAGGGACAAATTTGTGACGTTCCGTGAGGCCTGTAAATTATATTTTAAGCTGTGCCCTTACTCCTCTGGTAATGAAGAACAGCTTCAGGGGGACCCGCAATCCTGGGCGTTCTCTTTGCCACCTCTTGGCTCTCCGGTCAGTGGAGGAATTTTTTGGGGCCTTGGGTCTCATATATGATGACCCTGACCGAGTCGCCCTGGCTGAGTCGAAGTTACGGAGACTCCTACAGGGAGATCGGCCAGCAGAGGAATATTGCTCAGAGTTCCGTAGGTGGGCTACAGATACTCAGTGGAATGACCCGGCTCTCAGGAGTCAGTTCTGCTCTGGGTTATCCGAAAGGGTTAAGGATGCGCTTGCGCTGTATGAGACCCCCCTTTCCCTTGATGCTGTTATGTCCCTCTCTATCAGAATAGATAGACGTCTTAGGGAGAGATTGAAAATTCCTGAGCAATTGGTAACCTCTCCCAAGCAGCAGTTAGTCTGTACTGACTTAGACGAGCCAATGCAGCTAGGAGGAACTACTCGTCAGGTCCATCTTCCTGAGGCTCGCCGTAGGCGTGGGGCTTGTTTTTTCTGTGGGGGGAGGGGTCATTTCATTAATGTCTGTCCCTCCTTTCTCAAAAACAAAAGACCGTCGGAAAACTACTAACCCCAGGCTGTGTGGAGGATGTCAGCCGGGGGGTATACGTTTCCTCCATACAAACATCTCAATTTGTGTTGCCAGCGGTTATTGTTTTTGGTGTTAAGACGGAGACTATTTCTTTCTTTCTAGACAGTGGAGCAGGGGTAAATTTGATAGATGCCCATTTTGCCCGCACTATGGGTTTGTCTCTCTGTACGCTGCAGAGACCTATTCCCATATTTGCTATTGATTCTGCTCCTCTGTCTCAGAGAAACCTCACTCACATTGTCCATAACTTACACCTTTGGGTAGGGGACCACCATAATGAGTGTCTTTCATGTTACGTTCTGGAGGGCCTTCCCTCTCCTGTGGTATTGGGTCTTCCCTGGTTGGTAGCGCACAATCCAGTGGTGGATTGGCAGGCCAGGGAGATATTGGAGTAGAGTGAGCATTGCAGAGAGAATTGCTTAAATAGCAATTGCTTAGTCGCCTCCATAGCTACCCTACCTACATTTATTTCGGACTTTGAGGAAGTTTTTTCTGAAAAGGGTTGTCAGAAGTTACCACCTCATCGTCCTTATGATTGCCCGGTTAACCTGATTCCCGGTGCAAAATTACCCAAGACCAGGTTATATAATCTTTCGGGTCCCGAGAGACAAGCCATGAAGGATTATATCTCTGAGAGTCTGGCTAAGGGACACATCAGACCCTCTTCTTCACCCGTGGCTGCAGGGTTTATCTTTGTTAAAAAGAAAGATGTTGGCCTGCTTCCTTGCCTAGATTTCCGCGAGCTAAACCGGATAATCATCCGAGACCCATACCCTCTTCCTCTCATTCCTGACCTTTTTAATCAGATTGCAGGTGCTAGGTGGTTCTCCAAACTTGATCTTAGGGGGGCCTACAATCTGATTCGTATCAAGGAAGGGGATGAGTGGAAGACAGCTTTTAACACCCCTGAGGGGCATTATGAAAATTTAGTCATGCCTTTCGGTCTGACCAATGCTCCTGCTGTCTTCCAACATTTCGTTAATGATTTTTTTAGTCATCTTATCGGCAGGTTTGTGGTGATATACCTAGATGATATCTTAAGTTATTCGGCTGATCTGAAAACACATGAAGTACATGTCAGACAGGTACTGCAGGTCCTACGGACGAATAAATTACCGTATTTTTCGCCCCATAAGACGCACTTTTTCTTCCCCCAAAATGGGGGAGAAATGCCCCTGCGTCTTATGGGGCGAATGCTGCCAGTTTTACATCGCAAGCTGCGATGTATGAGCAGAGCGGGGACTCGGGGAGGGACTGGGAGGAGCTGGGGGCCGGCAATAGCGGCGGGGCGGTGCAGTCAGTGTAGTATAGCACCGCCCCGCCGCTCCGGTATACTAATATAAGATCTCATATTGAAGTAATAGTTATTAAACATGCCCCCCAACTGCTATTACTACCTTACCTCCTAATCGCTGCTGTAGAATTCAGGCCAGGCGGGCGGGCGGCAGCGTAACTCGTGTCACGTGCCTGCGCCGCCTACTTTATGAATGAAGTAGGCGGCGCAGGCAAGTGACGTCAGTGAGACGCGCCGGCCGGCCGTCCTGCCTGCCTGATTTCTACAGCAGCGATTAGGATGAAAGGTAGTAATAGGAGTTGGGGGGCATGTTTAATAACTATTACTTCAATATGACAACTTATATTTTGTGCGGCGGCGGGCGGGAGGAGGGGGGGGGGGGCGGTTCGTGTTGCGATCTGTGGATGGCACTGTTACAGGGGGGGGATCTGTGAATGGCACTGTTATGGGCTGGGGGGGTCTGTGCATGGCACTGTTATGGGCTGGGGGGTCTGTGGATGGCACATATATAACAGTGCCACCCACAGACCCCCCCAGCCCATAACAGTGCCATTCACAGATCCCCCCCCTGTAACAGTGCCATCCACAGATCCCCCTGTAACAGTGTCAGCCACAGACCCCCCCCCCCCCCGTAACAGTGCAAGCCACAGATCCCCACCCATAACAGTGTCCGTCATCCACAGATCCCCCCATAACAGTGTCCGTCATCCACAGATCCCCCCATAACAGTGTCCGTCATCCATAGATCCCCCCATAACAGTGTCCGTCATCCACAGATCCCCCCATAACAGTGTCCGTCATCCACAGATCCCCCCATAACAGTGTCCGTCATCCACAGATCCCCCCATAACAGTGTCCGTCATCCACAGATCCCCCCATAACAGTGTCCGTCATCCACAGATCCCCCCATAACAGTGTCCGTCATCCACAGATCCCCCATAACAGTGTCCGTCATCCACAGATCCCCCCCATAACAGTGTCAGTCATCCACAGATCCCCAGTAATAGTGCCATCCACAGACCACCATTAGTTCCAAACCCACCAAAAACCTTTTGGTTAAAAATATTTTTTTTCTTATTTTCCTCCCCAAAAACCTAGGTGCGTCTTATGGGCCGGTGCGTCTTATAGGGCGAAAAATACGGTATATGCGAAAATTGAAAAATGTGTCTTCGCCGTTCAGGAAATACAGTTCCTGGGATATCTATTATCTGCTTCAGGTTTCCGTATGGATCCTAGGAAGGTCCAGGCAAATTTAGATTGGGATCTTCCTGAGAACCTTAAAGCTCTACAACGGTTTTTGGGTTTCGCAAATTTCTATAGAAAGTTCATTAAAAATTATTCAGTGATCGTTAAACCCCTTACTGACATGACTAGGAAGGGGACTGATTTTTCTAAATGGTCTGACACGGCTAAAATTGCTTTTTCCTCTCTAAAAGAGAGATTTACCTCGGCACCTCTTCTAATTCAACCTGATGTCTCCCAGCCTTTTATTGTTGAAGTAGATGCATCAGAGGTGGGAGTGGGGGCTGTATTGTCTCAGTTTCCGTCTCCTGGCAAATGGCGCCCTTGCGCTTATTTTTTCCAAAAAGTTATCTACAGCTGAAAATAACTATGATATTGGAAATAGGGAACTATTGGCGATTAAACTGGCGTTTGAAGAGTGGCGTCACTTCTTAGAGGGAGCAATCCACCCCGTCACGGTGATTACGGATCACAAAAACCTTCTGTACCTCGAATCGGCTAAGCGTCTCACCCCTAGACAAGCTAGGTGGTCGCTATTCTTTACCAGATTTAACTTTTTTATCACCTATCGTCCTGGGGCAAAGAATACCAAGGCAGACGCATTATCTCGTAGTTTCCCTGGAGGGGGTAATGTTAGTGATCCGGTACCCATTTTACAAAGAGGAGTTGTTGTCTCTGCTGTACACTCTGTTCTGGAGGGGAAGGTGTTAGAGGCCCAGGGGGACGCCCCGGCCTCTTGCCCCTTAGAGAAATTGTTTGTACCGTTAAACCTGCGTCTCGAATTATTAAAGGAACATCATAATCCGGCACTTGCTGGGCACCCGGGTAATAAAGCAACCTTGGAGCTATTGTCTCGTCGTTTTTTGTGGCCAAGGTTGCGTCAGGATGTAATGGATTTTGTGTCTACTTGTTCTACTTGTGCACGCGCAAAAGTCTCTCATACACGTCCAGCAGGGTCTTTATTGCCACTTGTCATCCCCAATAGGCCATGGACACATCTGTCAATGGATTTCATCACTGACTTACCTTTATCTGCGGGTAAAACTGTTATCTTGGTAGTAGTAGACAGGTTTAGCAAAATGGTACACTTTATTGCGTTACCCGCACTTCCTAATGCTAAGACTCTTGCTCAGGTGTTTATCAGTGAAATCGTGAAGCTTCACGGGGTACCTTCCGATGTGGTTTCGGATCGGGGAACCCAGTTTATTTCTAAGTTTTGGAAAGCTTTTTGTTCCCGTTTGGGGGTACACTTGTTCTTTTCCTCAGCTTTCCATTCTCAGTCGAATGGACAGACTGAGCGTACCAACCAAAACCTATCTAAGGTGTTTTGTGACTGAAAATCATATTTACCGTTAGCCAAGTTTGCCATAAATAATCGCCATCAGGAATCCACTGGCAAGTCACCATTTCCTGGTGCATATGGTTTTCATCCCCAATTCTATACTTTCAAAGAGGGGGGGGGGTCTTCTGGGGTTCCCGAAGAGGAACGTTTTTCATCATTTCTTTCATCGGTATGGCAGAAGGTGCAAGCTAACTTGAAAAATATGGGAGGTAAATATAAATGCATGGCTGATAAGAAACGGTCGCCTGGTCCGGACCTAGGAGTGAATGACTATGTGTGGTTGTCTACTAGGAATATTAAGTTGAAGGTTCCCTCTTGGAAAATGGGTCCTAGGTTCATTGGTCCTTATAAAATAGTAGCCGTCATTAACCCCGTGGCTTTTCGCCTGGAGCTACCTCAGACTTTTAAGATCCATAACGTCTTCCATAAGTCGTTACTAGTAGAGTTGAGCGAACACCTAGATGTTCGGGTTCGAGAAGTTCGGCCGAACTTCCCGGAAATCTTCGGGTTCGGGATCCGAACCCGATCCGAACTTCGTCCCGAACCCCATTGAAGTCAATGGGGACCCGAACTTTTCGGTACTAAAAAGGCTGTAAAAAAGCAACATGTAGGTAAATCCCCTGCAAACAAATGTGGATAGGGAAATGAATTAAAATAAAAATTAAATAAATAAAAATTAACCAAAATCAATTGGAGAGAGGTCCCATAGCAGAGAATCTGGCTTCACGTCATCCACCACTGGAACAGTCCATTCTCAGATATTTAGGCCCCAGCACCCAGGCAGAGGAGAGAGGTCTCGTAACAGAGAATCTGTCTTCATGTCAGCAGAGAATCAGTCTGCATGTCATAGCAGAGAATCAGGCTTCACGTCACCCACCACTGTAAGAGTCCATTTTCATAAATTTAGGCCCAGCACCCAGGCAGAGGAGAGAGGTCCCGTAACAGAGAATCTGGCTTCATGTCAGCAGAGAATCAGTCTTCATGTCATAGCAGAGAATCAGGCTTCACGTCAGCCACCAATGCAACAGTCCATTGTCATAAATTTAGGCCAAGCACACAGGCAGAGGAGAGAGGCCCCGTAACAGACAATCTGGCTTCATGTCAGCAGAGAATCAGTCTTCATATCATAGCAGAGAATCAGGCTTCACGTCACCCACCACTGTAAGAGTCCATTTTCATAAATTTAGGCCCAGCACCCAGGCAGAGGAGAGAGGTCCCGTAACAGAGAATCTGGCTTCATGTCAGCAGAGAATCAATCTTCATATCATAGCAGAGAATCAGGCTTCACGTCACCCACCACTGTAAGAGTCCATTTTCATAAATTTAGGCCCAGCATCCAGGCAGAGGAGAGAGGTCCCGTAACAGAGAATCTGGCTTCATGTCAGCAGAGAATCAGTCTTCATGTCATAGCAGAGAATCAGGCTTCACGTCAGCCACCACTGCAACAGTCCATTGTCATAAATTTAGGCCCAGCACCCAGGCAGAGGAGAGAGGTCCCGTAACAGACAATCTGGCTTCATGTCAGCAGAGAATCAGTCTTCATATCTTAGCAGAGAATCAGGCTTCACGTCACCCACCACTGTAAGAGTCCATTTTCATAAATTTAGGCCCAGCACCCAGGCAGAGGAGAGAGATCCCGTAACAGACAATCTGGCTTCATGTCAGCAGAGAATCAGTCTTCATATCATAGCAGAGTATCAGGCTTCACGTCACCCAACATTGGAACAGTCCATTGGCATATATTTAGGCCCCGGCACCCAGACAGAGGAGAGGTTCATTCAAATTTGGGTAGCCTTGCAATATAATGGTAAAATTAAAATAAAAATAGGATTGAATGAGGAAGTGCCCTGGAGTACAATAATATATGGTTAAGGGGAGGTAGTTAATGTCTAATCTGGACAAGGGACGGACAGGTCCTGTGGGATCCATGCCTGGTTCATTTTTATGAACGTCAGCTTGTCCACATTAGCTGTAGACAGGCGGCTGCGTTTGTCTGCAATGGCACCCCCTGCCGTGCTGAATACACATTCAGACAAAACGCTGTCCGCCGGGCAGGCCAGCACCTCCAAGGCATAAAAGGCTAGCTCTGGCCACGTGGACAATTTAGAGACCCAGTAGTTGAATGGGGCCGAACCATCAGTCAGTACGTGGAGGGGTGTGCACACGTACTGTTCCACTATGTTAGTGAAATGTTGCCTCCTGCTAACATGTTGCGTATCAAGTGGTGGTGCAGTTAGCTGTGGCGTGTTGACAAAACTTTTCCACATCTCTGCCATGCTAACCCTGCCCTCAGAGGAGCTGGCCGTGACACAGCTGCCTTGGCGACCTCTTGCTCCTCCTCTGCCTTGGCCTTGGGCTTCCACTTGTTCCCCTGTGACATTTGGGAATTCTCTCAGTAGCGCGTCTACCAACGTGCGCTTGTACTCGCGCATCTTCCTATCACGCTCCAGTGCAGGAAGTAAGGTGGGCACATTGTCTTTGTAGCGTGGATCCAGCAGGGTGGCAACCCAGTAGTCCGCACACGTTAAAATGTGGGCAACTCTGCTGTCGTTGCGCAGGCACTGCAGCATGTAGTCGCTCATGTGTGCCAGGCTGCCCAGGGGTAAGGACAAGCTGTCCTGTGTGGGAGGCGTATCGTCATCATCCTGCCTTTCCCCCCAGCCACGCACCAGTGATGGACCCGAGCTGCGTTGGGTGCCACCCCGCTGTGACCATGCTTCATCCTCATCCTCCTCCACCTCCTCCTCATCCTCGTCCTCCTCGTCCTCCAGTAGTGGGCCCTGGCTGGCCACATTTGTACCTGGCCTCTGCTGTTGCCAAAAACCTCCCTCTGAGTCACATCGAAGAGACTGGCCTGAAAGTGCTAAAAATGACCCCTCTTCCTCCTCCTCCTCCTCCTCCTGGGCCACCTCCTCTTCCATCATCACCCTAAGTGTTTTCTCAAGGAGACATAAAAGTGGTATTGTAACGCTGATAACGGCGTCATCGCCACTGGCCATGTTGGTGGAGTACTCGAAACAGCGCAACAGGGCACACAGGTCTCGCATGGAGGCCCAGTCATTGGTGGTGAAGTGGTGCTGTTCAGCAGTGCGACTGACCCGTGCTTGCTGCAGCTGAAATGCTGGCATTCAGGGCCAGGGATCGAGGGTGGCTAGGTGGGAATTTACGCTTTCTCTCAAATGTTTGTGAGATGGAGAGCTGAACGCTGCTGTGTGACATGGTTGAGACTAGGGATGAGCGAACTCGAACTGTATAGTTCGGGTTCGTACCGAATTTTGGGGTGTCCGTGACACGGACCCGAACCCGGACATTTTCGTAAAAGTCCGGGTTCGGGTTCGGTGTTCGTCGCTTTCTTGGCGCTTTTGTGACGCTTTCTTGGCGCTTTTTGAAAGGCTGCAAAGCAGCCAATCAACAAGCGTCATACTACTTGCCCCAAGAGGCCATCACAGCCATGCCTACTATTGGCATGGCTGTGATTGGCCAGAGCACCATGTGACCCAGCCTCTATTTAAGCTGGAGTCACATAGCGCCGCCCGTCACTCTGCTCTGATTAGCGTAGGGAGAGGTTGCGGCTGCGACAGTAGGGCGAGATTAGGCAGATTAACTCCTCCAAAGGACTTGATTAACTGATCGATCTGCAGCTGTGGATCATTGAGCTGCTGATCCTCAATTGCTCACTGTTTTTAGGCTGCCCAGACCGTTTGTCAGTCACATTTTTCTGGGGTGATCGGCGGCCATTTTGTGTCTTGTGGTGCGCCAGCACAAGCTGCGACCAAGTGCATTTAACCCTCAATGGTGTGGTTGTTTTTTGGCTAAAGCCTACATCAGGGTGAAGCTGTCACACCAAGTGCATTTAACCAGCAATAGTCTGTTCATTTTTTGGCCATATACAAAATCAGGGGCAAGCTGCGCCTGTCACCAAGTGCATTTAACCCTCAATGGTGTGGTTGTTTTTTGGCTAAAGCCTACATCAGGGTGAAGCTGTCACACCAAGTGCATTTAACCAGCAATAGTCTGTTCATTTTTTGGCCATATACAAAATCAGGGGCAAGCTGCGCCTGTCACCAAGTGCATTTAACCCTCAATGGTGTGGTTGTTTTTTGGCTAAAGCCTACATCAGGGTGAAGCTGTCACACCAAGTGCATTTAACCAGCAATAGTCTGTTCATTTTTTGGCCATATACAAAATCAGGGGCAAGCTGCGCCTGTCACCAAGTGCATTTAACCCTCAATGGTGTGGTTGTTTTTTGGCTAAAGCCTACATCAGGGTGAAGCTGTCACACCAAGTGCATTTAACCAGCAATAGTCTGTTCATTTTTTGGCCATATACAAAATCAGGGGCAAGCTGCGCCTGTCACCAAGTGCATTTAACCCTCAATGGTGTGGTTGTTTTCTGGCTAAAGCCTACATCAGGGTGAAGCTGTCACACCAAGTGCATTTAACCAGCAATAGTCTGTTTATTTTTTGGCCATATACTACATCAGGGGCAAGCTGCGCCCGTCACCAAGTGCATTTAACCCTCAGTAGTGTGGTTGGTCAAGCTGTGACACCAAGTGCATTTAACCAGCAATAGTCTGTTCATTTTTTGGCCATATACTACATCAGGGGCAAGCTGCGCCCGTCACCAAGTGCATTTAACCAGCAATAGTGTGGTTATTTTTTGGCCATATCCCAGTCTAATTCTGTCACTAAATCCATACCGGTCACCCAGCGCCTAAATACTAGGCCTCAAATTTATATCCCGCTAAATCTCTCGTTACCGCTGTCCTGTTGTAGCTGGGAAAGTTATTTAGTGTCCGTCAAAGCACATTTTTTGTTCTGGGTTGAAGTACAATTCCCAATTTAGCAATTTCATAATTTAGTGGTTTCTGCTATATCAGAGCTATTTGAAATCTATCCCTAAAAGGGTATATAATATTCAAGGTGCACATTGGGTCATTCAGAATAACTTCACACACACCCGCTACTGTGTATTTTCAAGTCTAATTCTGTCACTAAACCCATACCTGTCACCCAGCGCCTAAATACTAGGCCTCAAATTTATATCCTGCTAAATCTCTCGTTACCGCTGTCCTGTTGTAGCTGGGAAAGTTATTTAGTGTCCGTCAAAGCACATTTTTTGTTCTGGGTTGAAGTACAATTCCCAATTTAGCAATTTCATAATTTAGTGGTTTCTGCTATATCAGAGCTATTTGAAATCTATCCCTAAAAGGGTATATAATATTCAAGGTGCACATTGGGTCATTCAGAATAACTTCACACACACCCGCTACTGTGTATTTTCAAGTCTAATTCTGTCACTAAACCCATACCTGTCACCCAGCGCCTAAATACTAGGCCTCAAATTTATATCCTGCTAAATCTCTCGTTACCGCTGTCCTGTTGTAGCTGGGAAAGTTATTTAGTGTCCGTCAAAGCACATTTTTTGTTCTGGGTTGAAATACAATTCCCAATTTAGCAATTTCATAATTTAGTGGTTTCTGCTATATCAGAGCTATTTGAAATCTATCCCTAAAAGGGTAGATCATATTGAAGGTGCACATAGGGTCATTCAGAATAACTTCACACACACCCGCTACTGTGTATTTCCAAGTCTAATTCTGTCACTAAACCCATACCTGTCACCCAGCGCCTAAATACTAGGCCTCAAATTTATATCCCGCTAAATCTCTCGTTACCGCTGTCCTGTTGTAGCTGGGAAAGTTATTTAGTGTCCGTCAAAGCACATTTTTTGTTCTGGGTTGAAGTACAATTCCCAATTTAGCAATTTCATAATTTAGTGGTTTCTGCTATATCAGAGCTATTTGAAATCTATCCCTAAAAGGGTATATAATATTCAAGGTGCACATTGGGTCATTCAGAATAACTTCACACACACCCGCTACTGTGTATTTCCAAGTCTAATTCTGTCACTAAACCCATACCTGTCACCCAGCGCCTAAATACTAGGCCTCAAATTTATATCCTGCTAAATCTCTCGTTACCGCTGTACTGTTGTTGCTTGGAAAGATATTTAGTGTCCGTCAAAGCACATTTTTTGTTCTGGGTTGAAGTACAATTCCCAATTTAGCAATTTCATAATTTAGTGGTTTCTGCTATATCAGAGCTATTTGAAATCTATCCCTAAAAGGGTATATAATATTCAAGGTGCACATTGGGTCATTCAGAATAACTTCACACACACCCGCTACTGTGTATTTTCAAGTCTAATTCTGTCACTAAACCCATACCTGTCACCCAGCGCCTAAATACTAGGCCTCAAATTTATATCCTGCTAAATCTCTCGTTACCGCTGTCCTGTTGTAGCTGGGAAAGTTATTTAGTGTCCGTCAAAGCACATTTTTTCTTCTGGGTTGAAATACAATTCCCAATTTAGCAATTTCATAATTTAGTGGTTTCTGCTATATCAGAGCTATTTGAAATCTATCCCTAAAAGGGTAGATCATATTGAAGGTGCACATAGGGTCATTCAGAATAACTTCACACACACCCGCTACTGTGTATTTCCAAGTCTAATTCTGTCACTAAACCCATACCTGTCACCCAGCGCCTAAATACTAGGCCTCAAATTTATATCCCGCTAAATCTCTCGTTACCGCTGTCCTGTTGTAGCTGGGAAAGTTATTTAGTGTCCGTCAAAGCACATTTTTTGTTCTGGGTTGAAGTACAATTCCCAATTTAGCAATTTCATAATTTAGTGGTTTCTGCTATATCAGAGCTATTTGAAATCTATCCCTAAAAGGGTATATAATATTCAAGGTGCACATTGGGTCATTCAGAATAACTTCACACACACCCGCTACTGTGTATTTCCAAGTCTAATTCTGTCACTAAACCCATACCTGTCACCCAGCGCCTAAATACTAGGCCTCAAATTTATATCCTGCTAAATCTCTCGTTACCGCTGTACTGTTGTTGCTGGGAAAGATATTTAGTGTCCGTCAAAGCACATTTTTTGTTCTGGGTTGAAGTACAATTCCCAATTTAGCAATTTCATAATTTAGTGGTTTCTGCTATATCAGAGCTATTTGAAATCTATCCCTAAAAGGGTATATAATATTCAAGGTGCACATTGGGTCATTCAGAATAACTTCACACACACCCGCTACTGTGTATTTTCAAGTCTAATTCTGTCACTAAACCCATACCTGTCACCCAGCGCCTAAATACTAGGCCTCAAATTTATATCCTGCTAAATCTCTCGTTACCGCTGTCCTGTTGTAGCTGGGAAAGTTATTTAGTGTCCGTCAAAGCACATTTTTTGTTCTGGGTTGAAATACAATTCCCAATTTAGCAATTTCATAATTTAGTGGTTTCTGCTATATCAGAGCTATTTGAAATCTATCCCTAAAAGGGTATATCATATTGAAGGTGCACATAGGGTCATTCAGAATAACTTCACACACACCCGCTACTGTGTATTTCCAAGTCTAATTCTGTCACTAAACCCATACCTGTCACCCAGCGCCTAAATACTAGGCCTCAAATTTATATCCCGCTAAATCTCTCGTTACCGCTGTCCTGTTGTAGCTGGGAAAGTTATTTAGTGTCCGTCAAAGCACATTTTTTGTTCTGGGTTGAAGTACAATTCCCAATTTAGCAATTTCATAATTTAGTGGTTTCTGCTATATCAGAGCTATTTGAAATCTATCCCTAAAAGGGTATATAATATTCAAGGTGCACATTGGGTCATTCAGAATAACTTCACACACACCCGCTACTGTGTATTTCAAGTCTAATTCTGTCACTAAACCCATACCTGTCACCCAGCGCCTAAATACTAGGCCTCAAATTTATATCCTGCTAAATCTCTCGTTACCGCTGTACTGTTGTTGCTGGGCAAGATATTTAGTGTCCGTCAAAGCACATTTTTTGTTCTGGGTTGAAATACAATTCCCAATTTAGCAATTTCATAATTTAGTGGTTTCTGCTATATCAGAGCTATTTGAAATCTATCCCTAAAAGGGTATATAATATTCAAGGTGCACATTGGGTCATTCAGAATAACTTCACACACACCCGCTACTGTGTATTTTCAAGTCTAATTCTGTCACTAAACCCATACCTGTCACCCAGCGCCTAAATACTAGGCCTCAAATTTATATCCTGCTAAATCTCTCGTTACCGCTGTACTGTTGTTGCTGGGCAAGATATTTAGTGTCCGTCAAAGCACATTTTTTGTTCTGGGTTGAAATACAATTCCCAATTTAGCAATTTCATAATTTAGTGGTTTCTGCTATATCAGAGCTATTTGAAATCTATCCCTAAAAGGGTATATAATATTCAAGGTGCACATTGGGTCATTCAGAATAACTTCACACACACCCGCTACTGTGTATTTCCAAGTCTAATTCTGTCACTAAACCCATACCTGTCACCCAGCGCCTAAATACTAGGCCTCAAATTTATATCCCTGCTAAATCTCGTTACCGCTGTACTGTTGTAGCTGGGCAAGTTATTTAGTGTCCGTTCAAGCACATTTCTTGTTCTGGGTTGAAATACAATTCCCAATTTAGCAATTTCATAATTTAGTGGTTTCTGCTATATCAGAGCTATTTGAAATCTATCCCTAAAAGGGTATATAATATTCAAGGTGCACATTGGGTCATTCAGAATAACTTCACACACACCCGCTACTGTGTATTTCCAAGTCTAATTCTGGCACTAAACCCATACCTGTCACCCAGCGCCTAAATACTAGGCCTCAAATTTATATCCCGCTAAATCTCTCGTTACCCACCGCTGTACTGTTGTTGCTGGGCAAGATATTTAGTGTCCGTCAAAGCACATTTTTTGTTCTGGGTTGAAATACAATTCCCAATTTAGCAATTTCATAATTTAGTCGTTTCTGCTATATCAGAGCTATTTGAAATCTATCCCTAAAAGGGTAGATCATATTGAAGGTGCACATAGGGTCATTCAGAATAACTTCACACACACGCTTCTGTGCATTTCCAAGTCTAATTCTGTCACTAAATCCATACCGGTCACCCAGCGCCTAAATACTAGGCCTCAAATTTATATCCCGCTGAATTTGAATACAATACATTGGGCCAAATAATATATTTGTTGTTGTGGTGAACCATAACAATGAGAAAAACATCTAGTAAGGGACGCGGACGTGGACATGGTCGTGGTGGTGTTAGTGGACCCTCTGGTGCTGGGAGAGGACGTGGCCGTTCTGCCACATCCACACGTCCTAGTGTACCAACTACCTCAGGTCCCAGTAGCCGCCAGAATTTACAGCGATATATGGTGGGGCCCAATGCCGTTCTAAGGATGGTAAGGCCTGAGCAGGTACAGGCATTAGTCAATTGGGTGGCCGACAGTGGATCCAGCACGTTCACATTATCTCCCACCCAGTCTTCTGCAGAAAGCGCACAGATGGCGCCTGAAAACCAACCCCATCAGTCTGTCACATCACCCCCATGCATACCAGGGAAACTGTCTCAGCCTCAAGTTATGCAGCAGTCTCTTATGCTGTTTGAAGACTCCGCTGGCAGGGTTTCCCAAGGGCATCCACCTAGCCCTTCCCCAGCGGTGAAAGACATAGAATGCACTGACGCACAACCACTTATGTTTCCTGATGATGAGGACATGGGAATACCACCTCAGCATGTCTCTGATGATGACGAAACACAGGTGCCAACTGCTGCGTCTTTCTGCAGTGTGCAGACTGAACAGGAGGTCAGGGATCAAGACTGGGTGGAAGACGATGCAGGGGACGATGAGGTCCTAGACCCCACATGGAATGAAGGTCGTGCCACTGACTTTCACAGTTCGGAGGAAGAGGCAGTGGTGAGACCGAGCCAACAGCGTAGCAAAAGAGGGAGCAGTGGGCAAAAGCAGAACACCCGCCGCCAAGAGACTCCGCCTGCTACTGACCGCCGCCATCTGGGACCGAGCACCCCAAAGGCAGCTTCAAGGAGTTCCCTGGCATGGCACTTCTTCAAACAATGTGCTGACGACAAGACCCGAGTGGTTTGCACGCTGTGCCATCAGAGCCTGAAGCGAGGCATTAACGTTCTGAACCTGAGCACAACCTGCATGACCAGGCACCTGCATGCAAAGCATGAACTGCAGTGGAGTAAACACCTTAAAACCAAGGAAGTCACTCAGGCTCCCCCTGCTACCTCTTCTGCTGCTGCCGCCTCGGCCTATTCTGCTGCTGCCGCCTCGGCCTCTTCCTCCGCCTCTGGAGGAACGTTGGCACCTGCCGCCCAGCAAACAGGGGATGTACCACCAACACCACCACCACCACCTCCGTCACCAAGCGTCTCAACCATGTCACACGCCAGCGTTCAGCTCTCCATCTCACAAACATTTGATAGAAAGCGTAAATTCCCACCTAGCCACCCTCGATCCCTGGCCCTGAATGCCAGCATTTCTAAACTACTGGCCTATGAAATGCTGTCATTTAGGCTGGTGGACACAGACAGCTTCAAACAGCTCATGTCGCTTGCTGTCCCACAGTATGTTGTTCCCAGCCGGCACTACTTCTCCAAGAGAGCCGTGCCTTCCCTGCACAACCAAGTATCCGATAAAATCAAGTGTGCACTGCGCAACGCCATCTGTAGCAAGGTCCACCTAACCACAGATACGTGGACCAGTAAGCACGGCCAGGGACGCTATATCTCCCTAACTGCACACTGGGTAAATGTAGTGGCAGCTGGGCCCCAGGCGGAGAGCTGTTTGGCGCACGTCCTTCCGCCGCCAAGGATCGCAGGGCAACATTCTTTGCCTCCTGTTGCCACCTCCTCCTTCTCGGCTTCCTCCTCCTCTTCTTCCACCTGCTCATCCAGTCAGCCACACACCTTCACCACCAACTTCAGCACAGCCCGGGGTAAACGTCAGCAGGCCATTCTGAAACTCATATGTTTGGGGGACAGGCCCCACACCGCACAGGAGTTGTGGCGGGGTATTGAACAACAGACCGACGAGTGGTTGCTGCCGGTGAGCCTCAAGCCCGGCCTGGTGGTGTGTGATAATGGGCGAAATCTCGTTGCAGCTCTGGGACTAGCCAATTTGACGCACATCCCTTGCTTGGCGCATGTGCTGAATTTGGTGGTGCAGAAGTTCATTCACAACTACCCCGACATGTCAGAGCTGCTGCATAAAGTGCGGGCCGTCTGTTCGCGCTTCCGGCGTTCACATCCTGCCGCTGCTCGCCTGTCTGCGCTACAGCGTAACTTCGGCCTTCCCGCTCACCGCCTCATATGCGACGTGCCCACCAGGTGGAACTCCACCTTGCACATGCTGGACAGACTGTGCGAGCAGCAGCAGGCCATAGTGGAGTTTCAGCTGCAGCACGCACGGGTCAGTCGCACTACAGAACAGCACCACTTCACCACCAATGACTGGGCCTCCATGCGAGACCTGTGTGCCCTGTTGCGCTGTTTCGAGTACTCCACCAACATGGCCAGTGGCGATGACACCGTTATCAGCGTTACAATACCACTTCTATGTCTCCTTGAGAAAACACTTAGGGCGATGATGGAAGAGGAGGTGGCCCAGGAGGAGGAGGAGGAGGAGGAGGAAGAGGGGTCATTTTTAGCACTTTCAGGCCAGTCTCTTCGAAGTGACTCAGAGGGAGGTTTTTGGCAACAGCAGAGGCCAGGTACAAATGTGGCCAGCCAGGGCCCACTACTGGAGGACGAGGAGGACGAGGATGAGGAGGAGGTGGAGGAGGATGAGGATGAAGCATGGTCACAGCGGGGTGGCACCCAACGCAGCTCGGGTCCATCACTGGTGCGTGGCTGGGGGGAAAGGCAGGACGATGACGATACGCCTCCCACAGAGGACAGCTTGTCCTTACCCCTGGGCAGCCTGGCACACATGAGCGACTACATGCTGCAGTGCCTGCGCAACGACAGCAGAGTTGCCCACATTTTAACCTGTGCGGACTACTGGGTTGCCACCCTGCTGGATCCACGCTACAAAGACAATGTGCCCACCTTACTTCCTGCACTGGAGCGTGATAGGAAGATGCGCGAGTACAAGCGCACGTTGGTAGACGCGCTACTGAGAGCATTCCCAAATGTCACAGGGGAACAAGTGGAAGCCCAAGGCCAAGGCAGAGGAGGAGCAAGAGGTCGCCAAGGCAGCTGTGTCACGGCCAGCTCCTCTGAGGGCAGGGTTAGCATGGCAGAGATGTGGAAAACTTTTGTCAACACGCCACAGCTAACTGCACCACCACCTGATACGCAACGTGTTAGCAGGAGGCAACATTTCACTAACATGGTGGAACAGTACGTGTGCACACCCCTCCACGTACTGACTGATGGTTCGGCCCCATTCAACTTCTGGGTCTCTAAATTGTCCACGTGGCCAGAGCTAGCCTTTTATGCCTTGGAGGTGCTGGCCTGCCCGGCAGCCAGCGTTTTGTCTGAACGTGTATTCAGCACGGCAGGGGGCGTCATTACAGACAAACGCAGCCGCCTGTCTACAGCCAATGTGGACAAGCTGACGTTCATAAAAATGAACCAGGCATGGATCCCACAGGACCTGTCCGTCCCTTGTCCAGATTAGACATTAACTACCTCCCCATAACCATATATTATTGGACTCCAGGGCACTTCCTCATTCAATCCTATTTTTATTTTCATTTTACCATTATATTGCAAGGCTACCCAAAGTTGAATGAACCTCTCCTCTGCCTGTGTGCTAGGCCTAAATATATGCCAATGGATTGTTGCAGTGGTGGCTGACGTGAAGCCTCATTCTCTGCTATGACATGCAGACTGATTCTCTGGTGACATGAAGCCAGATTGTCTGTTACGGGACCTCTCTCCTCTGCCTGGGTGCTGGGCCTGAATTTATGACAATGGACTGTTGCAGTGGTGGGTGACGTGAAGCCTGATTCTCTGCTATGACATGCAGACTGATTCTCTGCTGACATGAAGCCAGATCCTCTGTTACGGGACCTCTCTCCTCTGCCTGGGTGCTGGGCCTAAATTTATGAAAATGGACTGTTGCAGTGGTGGGTGACGTGAAGCCTGATTCTCTGCTATGACATGCAGACTGATTCTCTGCTGACATGAAGCCAGATCGTCTGTTACGGGACCTCTCTCCTCTGCCTGGGTGCTGGGCCTAAATATCTGACAATGGACTGTTGCATTGGTGGCTGACGTGAAGCCTGATTCTCTGCTATGATATGAAGACTGATTCTCTGCTGACATGAAGCCAGATTGTCTGTTACGGGACCTCTCTCCTCTGCCTGTGTGCTAGGCCTAAATATATGCCAATGGACTTGTTGCAGTGGTGGCTGACGTGAAGCCTGATTCTCTGCTATGACATGCAGACTGATTCTCTGGTGACATGAAGCCAGATCCTCTGTTACGGGACCTCTCTCCTCTGCCTGGGTGCTGGGCCTAAATATATGAAAATGGACTGTTGCAGTGGTGGGTGACGTGAAGCCTGATTCTCTGCTATGACATGCAGACTGATTCTCTGGTGACATGAAGCCAGATCCTCTGTTACGGGACCTCTCTCCTCTGCCTGGGTGCTGGGCCTAAATTTATGAAAATGGACTGTTGCAGTGGTGGGTGACGTGAAGCCTCATTCTCTGCTATGACATGCAGACTGATTCTCTGCTGACATGAAGCCAGATTGTCTGTTACGGGACCTCTCTCCTCTGCCTGGGTGCTAGGCCTAAATATATGCCAATGGACTGTTGCAGTGGTGGCTGACGTGAAGCCTGATTCTCTGCTATGACATGCAGACTGATTCTCTGCTGACATGAAGCCAGATCCTCTGTTACGGGACCTCTCTCCTCTGCCTGGGTGCTGGGCCTAAATATCTGACAATGGACTGTTGCATTGGTGGCTGACGTGAAGCCTGATTCTCTGCTATGATATGAAGACTGATTCTCTGCTGACATGAAGCCAGATTGTCTGTTACGGGACCTCTCTCCTCTGCCTGTGTGCTAGGCCTAAATATATGCCAATGGATTGTTGCAGTGGTGGCTGACGTGAAGCCTGATTCTCTGCTATGACATGCAGACTGATTCTCTGGTGACATGAAGCCAGATCCTCTGTTACGGGACCTCTCTCCTCTGCCTGGGTGCTGGGCCTAAATTTATGAAAATGGACTGTTGCAGTGGTGGGTGACGTGAAGCCTGATTCTCTGCTATGACATGCAGACTGATTCTCTGGTGACATGAAGCCAGATCCTCTGTTACGGGACCTCTCTCCTCTGCCTGGGTGCTGGGCCTAAATTTATGAAAATGGACTGTTGCAGTGGTGGGTGACGTGAAGCCTCATTCTCTGCTATGACATGCAGACTGATTCTCTGCTGACATGAAGCCAGATTGTCTGTTACGGGACCTCTCTCCTCTGCCTGGGTGCTGGGCCTGAATTTATGACAATGGACTGTTGCAGTGGTGGCTGACGTGAAGCCTGATTCTCTGCTATGATATGAAGACTGATTCTCTGCTGACATGAAGCCAGATTGTCTGTTACGGGACCTCTCTCCTCTGCCTGGGTGCCGGGGCCTAAATATCTGAGAATGGACTGTTCCAGTGGTGGGTAACGGGAAGCCAGATTCTCTGCTATGATATGAAGACTGATTCTCTGCTGACATGAAGCCAGATTGTCTGTTACGGGACCTCTCTCCTCTGCCTGGGTGCTGGGCCTAAATTTATGAAAATGGACTATTACAGTGGTGGGTGACGTGAAGCCTGATTCTCTGCTATGACATGAAGACTGATTCTCTGCTGACATGAAGCCAGATTGTCTGTTACGGGACCTCTCTCCTCTGCCTGGGTGCCGGGGCCTAAATATCTGAGAATGGACTGTTCCAGTGGTGGGTGACGGGAAGCCAGATTCTCTGCTATGGAACCTCTCTCCAATTGATTTTGGTTAATTTTTATTTATTTAATTTTTATTTTAATTAATTTCCCTATCCACATTTGTTTGCAGGGGATTTACCTACATGTTGCTGCCTTTTGCAGCCCTCTAGCCCTTTCCTGGGCTGTTTTACAGCCGTTTTAGTGCCGAAAAGTTCGGGTCCCCATTGACTTCAATGGGGTTCGGGTTCGGGACGAAGTTCGGATCGGGTTCGGATCCCGAACCCGAACATTTCCGGGATGTTCGGCCGAACTTCTCGAACCCGAACATCCAGGTGTTCGCTCAACTCTAGTTGAGACGCTTGGTGACGGAGGTGGTGGTGGTGTTGGTGGTACATCCCCTGTTTGCTGGGCGGCAGGTGCCAACGTTCCTCCAGAGGCGGAGGAAGAGGCCGAGGCGGCAGCAGCAGAAGAGGCCGAGGCGGCAGCAGCAGAAGAGGTAGCAGGGGGAGCCTGAGCGACTTCCTTGTTTTTAAGGTGTTTACTCCACTGCAGTTCATGCTTTGCATGCAGGTGCCTGGTCATGCAGGTTGTGCTAAGGTTCAGAACGTTAATGCCTCGCTTCAGGCTCTGATGGCACAGCGTGCAAACCACTCGGGTCTTGTCGTCAGCACATTGTTTGAAGAAGTGCCATGCCAGGGAACTCCTTGAAGCTGCCTTTGGGGTGCTCGGTCCCAGATGGCGGCGGTCAGTAGCAGGCGGAGTCTCTTGGCGGCGGGTGTTCTGCTTTTGCCCACTGCTCCCTCTTTTGCTACGCTGTTGGCTCGGTCTCACCACTGCCTCTTCCTCCGAACTGTGAAAGTCAGTGGCACGACCTTCATTCCATGTGGGGTCTAGGACCTCATCGTCCCCTGCATCGTCTTCCACCCAGTCTTGATCCCTGACCTCCTGTTCAGTCTGCACACTGCAGAAAGACGCAGCAGTTGGCACCTGTGTTTCGTCATCATCAGAGACATGCTGAGGTGGTATTCCCATGTCCTCATCATCAGGAAACATAAGTGGTTGTGCGTCAGTGCATTCTATGTCTTTCACCGCTGGGGAAGGGCTAGGTGGATGCCCTTGGGAAACCCTGCCAGCGGAGTCTTCAAACAGCATAAGAGACTGCTGCATAACTTGAGGCTCAGACAGTTTCCCTGGTATGCATGGGGGTGATGTGACAGACTGATGGGGTTGGTTTTCAGGCGCCATCTGTGCGCTTTCTGCAGAAGACTGGGTGGGAGATAATGTGAACGTGCTGGATCCACTGTCGGACACCCAATTGACTAATGCCTGTACCTGCTCAGGCCTTACCATCCTTAGAACGGCATTGGGCCCCACCATATATCGCTGTAAATTCTGGCGGCTACTGGGACCTGAGGTAGTTGGTACACTAGGACGTGTGGATGTGGCAGAACGGCCACGTCCTCTCCCAGCACCAGAGGGTCCACTAACACCACCACAACCATGTCCACGTCCGCGTCCCTTACTAGATGTTTTCCTCATTGTTATCGTTCACCACAACAACAAAAATATTATTTGGCCCAATGTATTGTATTCAAATTCAGCTGAATATAAATTTGAGGCCTAGTATTTAGGCGCTGGGTGACCGGTATGGATTTACTGACAGAATTAGACTTGGAAATGCACAGTAGCATGTGTGTGAAGTTATTCTGAATGACCCTATGTGCACCTTGAATATTATATACCCTTTTAGGGATAGATTTCAAATAGCTCTGATATAGCAGAAACTACTAAATAATGAAATTGCTAAATTGGGAATTGTATTTCAACCCAGAACAAAAAATGTGCTTGGACGGACACTAAATAACTTGCCCAGCCAGAACAGTACAGCGGTAACGACAGATTTAGCGGGATATAAATTTGAGGCCTAGTATTTAGGCGCTGGGTGACCGGTATGGATTTACTAACAGAATTAGACTTGGAAATGCACAGTAGCGTGTGTGTGAAGTTATTCTGAATGACCCTATGTGCACCTTGAATATTATATACCCTTTTAGGGATAGATTTCAAATAGCTCTGATATAGCAGAAATCACTAAATTAGGAAATTGCTAAATTGGGAATTGTATTTCAACCCAGAACAAAAAATGTGCTTTGACGGACACTAAATAACTTGCCCAGCCAGAACAGTACAGCGGTAATGACAGATTTAGCGGGATATAAATTTGAGGCCTAGTATTTAGGCGCTGGGTGACCGGTATGGATTTACTGACAGAATTAGACTTGGAAATGCACAGTAGCGTGTGTGTAAAGTTATTCTGAATGACCCTATGTGCACCTTGAATATTATATACCCTTTTAGGGATAGATTTCAAATAGCTCTGATATAGCAGAAACCACTAAATTATGAAATTGCTAAATTGGGAATTGTATTTCAACCCAGAACAAAAAATGTGCTTTGACGGACACTAAATAACTTGCCCAGCCAGAACAGTACAGCGGTAACGACAGATTTAGCGGGATATAAATTTGAGGCCTAGTATTTAGGCGCTGGGTGACCGGTATGGATTTACTGACAGAATTAGACTTGGAAATGCACAGTAGCGTGTGTGTGAAGTTATTCTGAATGACCCTATGTGCACCTTGAATATTATATACCCTTTTAGGGATAGATTTCAAATAGCTCTGATATAGCAGAAACCACTAAATTATGAAATTGCTAAATTGGTAATTGTATTTCAACCCAGAACAAAAAATGTGCTTTGACGGACACTAAATAACTAAATAAGATTTGGCGGGATATAAATTTGAGGCCTAGTATTTAGGCGCTGGGTGACCGGTATGGATTTACTGACAGAATTAGACTGGGATATGGCCAAAAAATAACCACACTATTGTTGGTTAAATGCACTTGGTGTGACAGCTTGACCAACCACACTACTGAGGGTTAAATGCCCTTGGTGACAGGCGCAGCTTGCCCCTGATGTAGTATATGGCCAAAAAATGAACAAACTATTGCTGGTTAAATGCACTTGGTGTGACAGCTTGACCAACCACACTACTGAGGGTTAAATGCACTTGGTGACGGGCGCAGCTTGCCCCTGATGTAGTATATGGCCAAAAAATGAACAGACTATTGCTGGTTAAATGCACTTGGTGTGACAGCTTGACCAACCACACTACTGAGGGTTAAATGTACTTGGTGACGGGCGCAGCTTGCCCCTGATGTAGTATATGGCCAAAAAATGAACAGACTATTCCTGGTTAAATGCACTTGGTGTGACAGCTTCACCCTGATGTAGGCTTTAGCCAAAAAACAACCACACCATTGAGGGTTAAATGCACTTGGTGACTGGCGCAGCTTGCCCCTGATGTAGTATATGGACAAAAAATAAACAGACTATTGCTGGTTAAATGCACTTGGTGTGACAGCTTCACCCTGATGTAGGCTTTAGCCAAAAAACAACCACACCATTGAGGGTTAAATGCACTTGGTGACAGGCGCAGCTTGCCCCTGATGTAGTATATGGCCAAAAAATAAACAGACTATTGCTGGTTAAATGCACTTGGTGTGACAGCTTCACCCTGATGTAGGCTTTAGCCAAAAAACAACCACACCATTGAGGGTTAAATGCACTTGGTCGCAGCTTGTGCTGGCGCACCACAAGACACAAAATGGCCGCCGATCACCCCAGAAAAAAGTGACTGACAAACGGTCTGGGCAGCCTAAAAACAGTGAGCAATTGAGTATCAGCAGCTCAATGATCCACAGCTGCAGATCGATCAATTAATCAAGTCCTTTGGAGGAGTTAATCTGCTAATTTCGCCCTACTGTCGCAGCCGCAACCTCTCCCTATGCTGATCAGAGCAGAGTGACGGGCGGCGCTATGTGACTCCAGCTTAAATAGAGGCTGGGTCACATGGTGCTCTGGCCAATCACAGCCATGCCAATAGTAGGCATGGCTGTGACGGCCTCTTGGGGCAAGTAGTATGACGCTTGCTGATTGGCTGCTTTGCAGCCTTTCAAAAAGCGCCAAGAAAGCGTCACAAAAGTGCCAAGAAAGCGACGAACACCGAACCCGAACCCGGACTTTTACGAAAATGTCCGGGTTCGGGTCCGTGTCACGGACACCCCAAAATTCGGTACGAACCCGAACTATGCAGTTCGAGTTCGCTCATCCCTAGTCGTTACTCAAGAAGTGTGTTCCACCTCTAGAACCATCACCGCTGCCACCTCCTCCTGTTATTGTGGATGGTAATCTGGAGTTTCAAATATCCAAAATTGTTGATTCTCGTCTGGTCCGCCGCTCTCTTCAGTATCTGGTGCATTGGAGGGGTTACGGTCCAGAGGAAAGAATGTGGGTTCCAGCGTCAGAGGTAAACGCCAACAGGTTAGTTCAGGCTTTCCATGCCTCTCATCCTGAGAGACCTGGTCCTGAGTGTCCGGAGGCCCCTCGTGAAAGGGGTGGTACTGTCACGAGGGTGTCAAGAGCCACGTCTGACTCCGTTATACCCGGGGTCAGGAAGTCGCAGCGGGTGGCTGCGCGCTCTATGTCTAAAGATCATGTTGTTTCTTAATGATAGTTTTCTGTGTTTGCCTTGCAATCCTTTTTGTCTCACTCAGGGATCCGTAGCTTCTCCTCCTCAGCTGTTTCTTGTCTGTCACTCCCAGCCTCCTTATATTCTCCTCTCACACTTCTCTAGTTGCCAGATATAGAGCTTCCTGCCTGGACTTCTATACTGACCCACTGGAGCTGTGAATCCTGGTTGTTGTTCCAGAGTGTTATCCTCCGGATCCCTGTTGGGCTTTTTGTTGTCTTCTGTTGTCGCCCACCTGGGATTATATGTTTAGTCTGTATTGTCTGTCCTTCCCTTGGTGTTTTCCTTTAGAGCTAGTGCTGCGGACTAGTGTTCCCACCGCCCTATTCACTATCTAGGGCTCATCTTAGGGAAAGCCAGGGTTTTAGGCACGTGATCGGCGTACGGGTGAGGAACCCGTCTAGGGACGTCAGGGCAGTCAGGTGCCAGCCTCAAAGTGAGATAGGGGTCACCACCTTTCCCTCTCCCTTGGACAGGGCCTTCCTCTTTCCCTCCCTCTGTGTCACGTATGTGATAGGCACGCCGGTCGTGATAAGTAGGTCTTTTTGCTGAGAATGTCATAGAAAACTATTCTGTGTCAGCTTCTGACCTGGAAGGATGTGTTGAGGCACTGTGTGACAAAAAGCAATTGTAGACACAAGCCAGTAATCTAGCTGTACTAAGGACACTATAGGGAGGGAATCGGGAGAAATGATTGGGTGGATTTTAGGTAATTTGATCAGGGACAGCTTTGAGAAAGTGAGGGAACAGTCACTCAGCCGTGTGTTTGATACAGCTGCTGCTGGAAGCTAGTTCTGCTTTACATAACTCCAAGAAAAAGAGGCAATTTTCTGCACTTTAAGGTAATAATGTCATTATTATTAGGGATGAGCGAATCAACTTTGGGTGAAACATCTTAAGTCGATTCACATAAAACTTTGTTTCAATACTGTACAGAGCGAGCGCTATAACTTTTAGTTATGTAAAAAGCATTTTATCGCAATAACGATAATATCATACACATTTTATTAAAGGGATTGTCTCACTTCATCAAATACAGCAAATACAACAGGAAGTGAATAAAAGCCACTTACTAATGTATTGTGAATCTGACATGGGTCAATTTATGTGGTAATAACTTTGGGAGGCATGAGAGCGTCTGACGTGTGACGCTAGGGCTCCGCCCCCCCCCCCCCCCCCGGCCACGCTGGCCGCCCGAACTACCGCCCGGAACACCAGCTCGCCGACCCTCCCGTGAGCTGACCTGTGGAGTGATGGCGTCTTGGACCGCTGAGCCTGCCCCTGACATGGATGTCCGGATCTTGACCGTTGCCTGTCTGCCGCTGCTGGTAGCCGTCGGGTGGTGAGTCGGTGCTGTGGTTGGAGGAGTGGTGAGGATCACCAGCAGAGGTGCCGGGGAGCTGTGAATTGGAAGATTCGGAGCGTGTGAGGCATGTGGGGCTGCGCACGTGGACCAGGGGAGATAGGACGGTGGTTTGCCTTCTCCCCCAGTGGATCGGGTTCAGCGCTCCTGCTGTTTTGCTTGTTAAGGCTGCCCCCTGCTGGCCAAAAAAAATAAATCCCAGGCAAACTTTAAGAGGGGTGAAGACTGGAAAAGAAAAGAAAATAGGACTGAACACTGTGGGGCTGGCAAATACAGTTTGGAGCAAGTTGGATGGGGGTGGTAGTGCAAAACTGAGGGGGTTGAGGGTCTTGTTGGAATAAGTAATAAGTGAGGGAAGAGGAGAGGTTAAAAAAAAAAAGGAGAAGCAGGGGGGAGTGAAGATATTCGGCTGGTGGTTCACCATAGTTTATTGCAGCGGCTTTATTAACACTCCTATTGACACTCCCTGCCTGACCTTCAATAATCCTCTGTTTAACGCTCTGAAGAAAACTTTTTTTACAGGACTAAACCCTCTAATCCTTTTTAACATGTTCAAAAAAAAACATTTTTTGGGACCTTAATAATCCTCTGACTAACCCTCTTAAGAAAACTTTTTTTTTTTACAGGACTAAACCCTTCAATCCTCTTAACATCTTATCTTCAAAAAAATTTGGGCCCTACGGGGGATAAATGACTAATAATTAATTGATTTAGTTTTTTTTTTCTCTGGTCCCATCCTTATTTGTTTTGATTGTGATCTATGCCATCTTGTTTTTCCTGGGAAAGTGGACACCATTCCTCCCGACTGTATTTGTCTGACTTTTTTCAAACAATAGGAATCAGCGATAGCCTGCTTGTGTGCTTTGTGCCATTGTTTCCCCCCTCCCTTCCTTTAAGAGGTGTTTTTTTTTTTAAATGTGTATTTGTGTCTAATTTTCGCCTTGGATGTGTGATATTGGTTTATTTCTTGGGACATTGCTGCTCATTAGCTTTTTTATATTTTTGGCAAGTTGGTAGTGGGGGTGGCTTGGGAAAAAGAGGGGAGGAAAGAGAAAAGGGAAGGAATAGGTGAGAGAAAGGGAGTTCAAAATGCCACCAAAGAAACAATCCGCCCCTGCGGGTGGTAGCGGCAGGAGATCAATAACAGGCTCGGAGAGCGAGCCCAAACAACAGGGTTTAAATAAATTTTTAGCCTCGAGTTCACCAGGTTTTAGAACTCCACAAAAAGAAAATCTTATAGATCCGGGTTCCCAGGCTCTGACCCACGAGAATGGGTCGACGGGGGGAGGAGGAGAGAGGGGCGCCTCAGCGATATCTACACTCTCAGACGCGAGGATGATGAAGGACATACTCGAGGATGGAGAATGCAATGGGGAGTATAGCAACCCAGATTGGGGCAGTGCAGACAGATGTCAGTATAATAAGGGATGAGATGGAGAAAATTAGACAACTCTTATATGAGATGGAAAAAAGGGTCCCTGGTCTAGAGCAATCGATACAGAATTTAGAGAAGGAGGTCCTGTCTTTAAAAGAAAGAAATACTAAGATTGAGCAAAAACTAATAAGTCAAGAAGATAGATCAAGAAGATCCAACATAAGATGCGTGGGGATCCCAGAGCGGGTAGAGGGAGACAATTGCACTGAATATATGGAGAGATGGATAAGGGAAAATTGTAGGGTGGATACTCTCTCCCCTCTTTTCGTTGTCGAAAGAGCACATAGGGTCCCCATGAAAAAGAGGATCCCTGGGGAGCACCCCAGACAGATACTGGTTAAATGCCTATTGGCTAAGGACCGGGACGCAATACTATCCGACGCCAGAAACTCTGAAAAATATCAAATAGATGGTAAAAAGATAAGATTGTTTCCAGATTACTCTGCATATACTAATGCTCATAGGAAAGAATATATCGTTAAAAAAAGACTGAGGAAGGCAGGATTAAAATATAGTTTACTTTTCCCGGCAAAATTAAGGGTAGGACTGTTTTTTTTCAGGCGCCGGAGGAGGTTAGCGAGTGGGCGGACGGGGAGGGCCTTTGAGGTTGGGGGAGGGGGAGGGGAAAGGAGTCCATATGCTGAGATATGGAGTCGCCCCGACTGCTGTTTAGCCGAAGGGGGGGCTATTTAGGGAGGGGAGGTATTTTTGGGGGAGGGGAGAGGGGGATGTGTTTTTTTTTTGTTTGTTTTTTCTTCTGCTCCGCCTCTGCTAGATGGTTAGGATTCTTTCATTGAATGTGAGGGGTTTACGCGAGAGAGTGAAGAGATATGCTATCCTTGAGTGGTTGAAGAGGTTCTTGCCAGCCATCATCTGCCTCCAAGAGACACATTTGGATAAGGAATCCCTAGGATGGTTGCAGAAGAGATGGATAATGGAGGGATACCATTCAGTGTATACTACTTACTCTAGAGGGGTCTCAATTTTGATACATAATAAGATTAGATTTGAGTTTCTAGCAGTTGAGGTGGATGACTATGGCAGGTACCTCTTTTTATATTGCAATATAGAAGGTGTTAAAATGGTAATTGTGAATATATATCCTACCGCCATATAAATCAGATGTTTTGTATGAATTGCATAGATTTATGCTGAATAGAAAAGAAACTAAGATGATTGCGATAGGAGATTATAATGCGGTGATGGACCCACTCAGGGATAGAACGTCTGGCAGAGGTGGAGGAGCAACAAAAGTGGATTTTTTTTATTAGCCCAAGAATTTAATTGGGTGGATGTCTGGCGTCTTCAAAACCCGGACGAAACCATGTATTCCTGTTATTCTAAAACACATCAAACTTGGTCAAGGATAGACATGGTCCTGGGAAATAAAAACTTAATATCCCAAAATAGGATTAAGATAAAGTATTTGCCTTTGGCCCTATCAGACCATAGTGCAGTGGTAATCGAATTAAATCTGATTAAAAAAAAATATCTTGCCACCATTTAAGTTTAATTCCCACTGGTTAACGATGATTACAGATAGAGACTATAATGGAAGAACTAAAAAATTTGGGGGGGGAGAGCAATGGCACTGCTAGTAGGCTAATTGTTTGGGATACTGCTAAGGCATATCTGAGAGGATTGCTCTTTAAAAAGGTGAATTATTGGAAAAAGAGTACCAGAGAAATGGGTAATGCACTAGAAAATCTAGGGCACATTATCCAAAACAAGATCTGGACTTATACCTAGATAGGATACATCTTAAAGAGATATCTCAGCCCCAAAAATAATACTTAGAGAAATATCGATGGCGGAAATAAAAGAGGTCCTGAGTAAGGTAAAACCAGATAAAGCACCGGGAGGTGATGGGCTCCCTTTTGAAATATATAAAACGTTCTCCCAGATGCTATTACCAGAGTTAAAAACAACATTGAATGAGGCCAAAAAAACTGGGGATTTACCAGAATCCATGAAAGAGGCAATTATAACTCTAATTCCAAAAAAGGACAAAGAACAACTCGATCCGGGATCATATAGGCCAATATCTCTCCTAAACACGGACGTCAACATTTTGGCAAAGGTTTTGGCCGAGAGGTTGTCGAAGGTGATTGGGGGAGTTATAAATGAGGATCAGACAGGCTTCATACCTGGGAGAATGATATATTCAAATATAAGAAAGTTGTTCTTAAATATCAAAGCTAATAGATTACAATCTGGGGAGAAAGCGGTGCTTTCACTGGATGCCCAAAAAGCATTTGATTGTATAGAATGGGAGTACTTATGGGCTGTACTAAAAAGGTCCGGTATAGGGGAGGAATTTATAAGATGGATTCAGTTAATATATCATAATCCTAGGGCTAGGGTGATGGTGGATGGGAGCTTGTCCCTGCCTCTTGCCCTCTATCGGGGCACTAGGCAGGGATGTCCTCTCTCACCATTATTATTTGCTATTGCAATTGAGCCGCTGGCATGTATAATAAGAAATGATAGGGAGATTAAAGGTTTTCAATATGAGGGTGGAGAAGAAAAACTTCTGATGTATGCGGATGGTATTTTATTATTTATGCACAACACTGGGGATCAGTTTAATAGAGTTATTGATATAATAGATAAGTTTTTTTTTTTTCCGGATTAAATATTAATTGGGGGAAGTCACACATGTTGATGTTAGGAGACGTACAATTACAGAGTGATTTGAGGGTGCATGTGTTAGAGAAACATGATGATTTCAAATATTTAGGTATACAAATTTCTGGAAATATAGCAGAATACGAAAGATTAAATATACTCCCCTTATTAAAAGAACTTAGGACTAAAGTACATATCTGGCGGCGTTTACCAATGTCAATACAGGGTCGGGTAAACTTGATAAAAATGATTTTTCTCCCTAAAATACTCTATGTTCTCCAAAATGCCCCGTTGAGGTTACCGCAGAGTATTTTTAAGTTATTTGATAGCTTAATGGGGGACTTTCTCTGGAAAGGTGCTATACCTAGGATAAAGAAAGAAGTGTTGCAGCTCCCAGTAAGAGAGGGTGGACTAGCTGTTCCAAATTGGGTTTTTTATTATTTAATATCACAATATGGTCACATAAAAGGTACTTTAAACGGTCTGGTGGGTAGACAAGTTATAAATAGATTAGGGTGGAAAGAAGAATGGAATCATTTGGAGGTGTTAGAATCCGGTATATTGGGTAAAAAGAGCACATGTAATAGAATACTGAATTTATTAGAGTATATATGGGTGGAGATTAAAAAAATATTAGAGATTAAAGGGTTTCTGTATTATACACCTATTTGGAAAAATATAAATCTCAAGGAATTGCAAACGGTTAAGATGTATATAGACTGGGAAAAAAAAAAGGGATGAAATACCTTAGTCAGATATTTGAACAGGGCAAATTGAAAGATTTTAATACAATGGTTAGTGATATGTATAAATATTTTCAGCTTAGGAATGCCCTGCGGACAGCCCTTCAGGAGGACAAATATAAAATAGAAAAATCTGATATAATACGCAAATTTACTAATGAGGGGGAAAGGGGAGGTATAACCGCAAAAAGATATAAGATATTGATGGAGATTAAAAAGAAACGGATTATAATACTCACTAGAAGAAAATGGGAGGATGAACTTCAATCTCTTACTGAAGATAAATTGGAAGATGTCCTCAGAAGTTATTCAGTGGTTTCCAATAGGGGCTCACATAAGATCTCACAGTTTTTTGTAGTGCATAGGTTGCATCGATCCCCACAGTCATTGAAGATAATGGGTGTGAGAGCCTCGGATGCATGTTCAAAATGCGGGAGAGAGAATGCTGATTAATACATTGTTTTTGGAGATGCCCAAGGTTGTTTAGATATTGTGGGGAAATACTGGAGACTGTACATTTAATTCTGAAGGTTCAAATATTCGAAGATCCGGTGATTTGTATATTAGGGGCAATTGAACATTTGAATCTAAATAGAGATATATGAGTGGTTCTCTGCCAAGTGTTATTTCAAGCTAGACTTCTTATACTTAAGAAATGGGTAGGGATAGAACCTCCGACAGTGAGACAATGGAGGAAAGCGGTGGCTAATTTAATTAAAGAAGAACGATTGATGGAAGGCCACAGAAAAAGCATAAAAAGTATTGAGGAACTTTGGAAAAAATGGTTACTTTAGGGCAGGATTTACGAAAAAAAATTAACTTTTTTTTATTTATTTTTTTATTTTATATATACGTCCCCCATAAGGGTGGTGGGAGGGCAAATTGAAAAAAAAAAAAGTATAAAATAATTGGTTAGGGTAAGATGGAAATGTATCTAATGTTTTGGAGATTTTGAAATATTTGATGTGTTTGGAATATACCGTATTTTTCGCCCCATAAGACGCACTTTTTCTTCCCCCAAAATGGGGGAGAAATGCCCTTGCGTCTTATGGGGCGAATGCTGCCAGTTTTACATCGCAAGCTGCGATGTATGAGCAGAGCGGGGACTCGGGGAGGGACTGGGAGGAGGAGCTAGGGGCCGGCAATAGCGGTGGGGCGGTGCAGTCAGTGTAGTATAGCACTGCCCCGCCGCTCTGGTATACTAATATAAGATCTCATATTCAAGTAATAGTTATTAAACATGCCTGCCAACTGCTATTACTACCTTACATCCTAATCGCTGCTGTAGAATTCAGGCAGGCCGGGCGGGCGGCAGCGTAACTCGTGTCACGTGCCTGCGCCGCCTACTTTATGAATGAAGTAGGCGGCGCAGGCAAGTGACGTCAGTGACGGCCGGCCTGCCTGAATTTTACAGAAGCGATTAGGATGTAAGGTAGTAATAGGAGTTGGGGGGCATGTTTAATAACTATTAATTCAATATGACATCTTATATTTGTATGGCGGCGGCGGGCGGGGGGGGTTCGGATTGCGATCTGTGGATGGCACTCTTATGGGCTGGGGGGGGTCTGTGCATGGCACTGTTATGGGCTGGGGGGTCTGTGGATGGCACATATATAACAGTGCCACCCACAGATCCCCCCCAGCCCATAACAGTGCCATCCACAGATCCCCCCTGTAACAGTGCCATCCACAGATCCCCCCTGTAACAGTGTCAGCCACAGATCCCCCCTGTAACAGTGTCAGCCACAGATCCCCCCTTAACAGTGTCAGTCATCCACAGATCCCCCCATAACAGTGTCAGTCATCCACAGATCCCCCCATAACAGTGTCAGTCATCCACAGATCCCCCCATAACAGTGTCAGTCATCCACAGATCCCCCCTATAACAGTGTCCGTCATCCACAGATCCCCCCTATAACAGTGTCCGTCATCCACAGATCCCCCCATAAGTGTCCGTCATCCACAGATCCCCCCCATAACAGTGTCCGTCAACCACAGATCCCCCCATAACAGTGTCCGTCATCCACAGATCCCCCCATAACAGTGTCCGTCATCCACAGATCCCCCCATAACAATGTCCGTCATCCACAGATCCCCCCATAACAGTGTCAGTCATCCACAGATCCCCAGTAATAGTGCCATCCACAGACCACCATTAGTTCCAAACCCACCAAACACACAGCACACCTTTTGGTTAAAAATATTTTTTTTCTTATTTTCCTCCCCAAAAACCTAGGTGCGTCTTAAGGGCCGGTGCGTCTTGTAGGGCGAAAAATACGGTATATGTTTCCTTTTATGTAATGAAAATAAAGATTGTCCATTTTGCCTCCTTTGGTAGCAGGATTCATTTTTCCATTACATTATACACTGCTAATTTCCTTGGTTACAACTACCCTGCAATATCGGGAAAAGCACTAGTTCCCTACCACGGTCCCACCTACCAAATAGGCTGGCGGTTTTTCCTATAATGTGCAAGCACGACCAACACTGATGGATTGCAGGGTCATTTTAAGGTAATTACCCCATTTGTATACCTGTGTTAGTGAATACATAATTAAAAGTCATTATACCACAAACATTGCATTGTTATACTCTTGTTATTAAACGCATTACTGCATTAGACCGTGGGTCGAAAACATTTTACTTTAAAAATTGCATTGTTATTAGTGATGATCGAACATTCTTGGCCGAACACCAGTTCGGCTAATGCATCTTGATGCATACTACATGTGCTCGAGCGCAGTGCTTGAGTCTCTGCCCCGCACATTTCATGGCTGCTACGCAACCAGTAAACATGCAGGTAAGTACTTCCCACACTGTAATGCACTGGCTATGGATTGCTGCTGGCATTACAGTGATTGGCTGGCCAGAACGCATCATCGGGTACTATATAGCAATAGCCTCCATCTGGGGCCTATGCAGCATTAGTCAGTGTTAAATTGAAAAAACACTGCAATAATTTTCTTGGTTTTAAAAAACACCCTTTTTGGACAAAAGACCACATTTTACAGCCCTTGCTGTATCTGTCAGTGTAAAATACAAGTGTTATATACTGCTGTCATATTCTGTTATTAGAAAAACACCCATTTAGGGCAAAATCCTAATTTTGCGGTGTTTGATGCATCTGTCATTGTTAAATACAAGCTTGAAATACAGCAATAATTTTCTGGGTTTAAAAAAGCACCCCATTTGGGCAATACCCTCCACCTGGGCTCTATGCAGCATTAGTCAGTGTGAAATTTAAGCTTGAAATACTGCAATAATTTTCTGGGTTTTAAAAAACACCCTTTTTGGACAAAAGACACATTTTTACAGCCCTTGCTGCATCTGTCAGTGTGAAATACATGCTATAGATACTGCTGTTATATTCTGTTATTAAAAAAAAAACACCCATTTTGGGGCAAATACTAAATTTGCAGCCTTTCCTGCTTCTGCACCTATAATGCAAACGATTGTATCCGTTTAGAACGGATCCATTTGCATTATGAAGAACACAGTCAAAACAGATCCGTCCTGACTTACGTTGAAAGTCAATGGGGGACAGATCCGTTTTCAATTGCACCATATTGTGTCAGTGAAAACAGATCTGCTCCCATTGCAAGCAGAGTTTTGCTGTCTGCATCCAGAGCAGAATGGAGGCAGAACGGAGCCAAACTGATGCATCCTTAGCCATTCAGAATGCATTGGGGCTGAACTGATCCGTTTTGAACCATTTATGAGATCCCTGAAACGGATCTCACAAGCGGAATTCAAAACACCAGTGTTAAAGTAGCCTTAGATACTGCTGTTATATTCTGTTATTAAAAAAACAAAAATGTAACACCTATTTTGGGCCAAATAGTTTTTTTTGTGGAGAATGAGGAGAGCGTCAAATAAGGGATATGGCCCCAGTCGTGGAGCTGCTGGTGGAGCTCCTGTTGCAGGAAGAGAACGTGGTCGATCTGTGCCAGCTACCCGCACAAGCAAAACACCTTCCTCAGGGGTGAGTAGGCGACAGAACCTTCAGTGTTATTTGGTCGGGCCTAATGCGGCTCTACGAATGGTGTGGCCAGAACAAGTAAAGGCAATAGTAGATTGGGTTGCTGACAGTGCCTCCAGTTCCTTCACATTGTCTCCCACCCAGTCTCCTGCTGAAAGATCAGAGTAAGCACTTGCAGCCGATGTCCATCAGTCTTTCACCTCACCCCCTTGCAAATCAGCCAAGCAGTCTGAGCCCTAAGTCATGCAGCAGTCTCTTCTGCTTTTTGCTGACTCTGCTAGCAGGGCTTCCCAGGGCCATCCACATAGCCCTGCTCCAGAAGTGGAAGAAATTGAGTGCATCGATGCCCAACCACTTATGTTTCAGGATGAGTTCATGGGAGGACCACCGCAGCATGTCTCGGATGATGACGAAACACAGGTGCCAACTGCTGTGGTTTTCTGCAGTGTGCAGACCGACAAGGAGGGCAGGGGTGAAGACTGGGTGGAAGATGATGTGGAACACGATGAGGTCCTCAAACCCACATGGAATCAAGGTCATGAGAGTGAACTGTGTAGTTCGGAGGAAGAGGCGGTGGTCGCACAGAGACACCAACACAGCAGAAGAGGGAGCAGGGTGCAAAAGCGGAGCAGCCGTCCCCTAGACAGTATGCCTGCTACTGCCCAAAGCAGCAAGGGACCGAGCACACCAAAGCCTGCTCCAAGGAGTTCCCTGGCGTGGCAGTTCTTCAGACAATGGGCTGACGACAAGACAAGAGTGGTTTGCACGCTGTGCAATCAGAACCTGAAGCGAGGCATAAACGTTCTCAACCTGAGCACAACCTGCACGACCAGGCATCTAAGTGCAAAGCACGAGCTGCAGTGGTGTAGACACCTCAAAATACAAGAAAGGTCTCTGGCTCCTCCTGCTTCCTCTTCTGCTGCAGTCTCGGCCTCTTCATCCACCTCTGGAGTGACAGTGGCACCTGCCACCCCGCACACAGAGGATCTGCCAGCAACACCACCACCTGGGTCACCAAGCATTTCCACAATGTTGCACGGAAGCGTGCAGCTCTCCATCTCCCAAACACTGGAGCGGAAGAGGAAGTACCCCCCTACCCACCCGCGATCCCTGGCCCTGAATGCCAGCATTTCTCAATTATTGGCCTTTGAAATGCTGTCATTCCGTCTGGTGGAGACGGAGAGACTTAAAAGCCTTATGGCTGTGGCTGTCCCACAGTACGTTATGCCCAGCCGACACTACTTTTCCTGGCGAGCCATCCCTTCCCTGCACAAGCAAGAGGGGGACAAAATCAGGTGTGCAATGCGCAACGCCATCTGTGGAAAGGTCCACCTAACTACAGATATGTGGACCAGTAAGCACAGTCAAGGACGTTATATCTCCATAACAGCACAATGAGTAAATACAGTGGCGGCTGGGCCTGAGGAGGATAGCAGTTTGGCGCATGTCCTTCCACCACTAAGGATTGCAGGGCGCTTCAGTTTGCCTCCTGTTGCTTCCTCCTCCTACTCCGCTTCCTCATCCTCTATCGCCTTCTCATCCGATCAGCGTAACACCTTCACCACCAACTTCAGCACAGCTAGGGGTAAACGACAGCAGGCAGTTTTAAAACGTATCTGTATGGGGGACAAATCCCACACCGCGCAGGAGCTCTGGACGGGCATGGAACAACAGACTGATGAGTGGTTGGTGCCAGTGAGCCTCAAGCCAGGCCTGGTGGTGTGCGATAATGGGCAAAATCTCGTAGCAGCTCTGGGACTAGCCGGTTTGACGCACATCCCTTGCCTGGCGCATGTGCTGAATTTGGTGGTGCAGAGGTTCCTTAAAAATTACCCCGATATGTCAGGGCTGCTGCAGAAAGTGCGGGCCGTCTGTACGCGTTTTCCTGTCAGTGCTGCAGTGTAACTTTGGCCTTCCCGCTCACCGCCTCATATGCGACGTGCCCACAAGGTGGAACTCCACCTTACACATATTAGCCAGACTGTGTGAGCAGCAGCAGGTGATAGTGGAGTATCAGCTGCAGTAAGCACGGGTGAGTCGCTCTGCAGAACAGCACCAATTCACCACCAATGACTGGGCCTCCATGCGAGACCTGTGTTCCTTGTTGCGCTGTTTCGAGTACTCCACCAACATGGCCAGTGCCGATAACGCAGTTCTCAGCGTTATTATCCCACTTCTATGCCTCCTTGAAAAAATGCTTCTGGCGATGATACAAGAGAATGTGACACAGGAGGAGGAGGAGGAAGAGGGGATCATTTTATAAAGTTTCCAGCCAGTCATTCACAAGTAGCTCCTAATGCACAAACGCCAGGTACACAATTGTCCAGCCAGGGCACAGTTCTGGAGGATGAGGAGGAGGAGATGGAGGAGGAGGAGCCATGTTCACAGCAGGATGGCACCCAAACCAGCTCATGGCTGGTGCGTGGCTGGTGGGATACAGAAGACACAGATGATACACCTCCCACAGAGGACAGCTTGTCATTGCCTCTGGGCAGCCTGGCACACATGAGCGATTACATGCTGCAGTGTCTCCGTAATGACCGCCTAATTGCCCACATTCTAACTTGTGCTGATTACTGGGTGGCCATGCTGCTAGATCCCCGTTACAAGGACAACGTACCGTCCTTAATTCCGTCACTGAAGCGTGATCGTAAGATGCGTGAGTACAAGCGCACGCTGGTAGGCGCGCTGCTGGTGGCATTCTCACCTGACAGCGGGGGCAAAGTGGAAGCACAAGGCAAAGGCAGAGGACAAGTAAGAGGTCGCCAACGCAGCTGGGGCACGACCAGCACCTCAGAAGACAAGGTTAGCATGGCCAAAATGTGGAAAAGCTTTGTCAGCACGCCACAAAAACCAGCACCACCAGTTGATAGGGAACGTCTTAGCAGGAGGCAGCATTTCAGCAACATGGTGGAGCAGTATGTGTGCACACGTCTACACGTGTCTCCCACCCAGGGTCTGCCCCCTTCAACTTCTGGGTCTCCAAATTGGGCACATGGCCTGAGCTTGCCCTTTACGCCTTGCAGGTGCTGGCCTGCCCTGCTGCTAGTGTATTGTCTGAACGTTTGTTTAGCACGTCTGGAGGGGGTTACCACCTAATTTACTCTAATTTAAACAAAAAATAAATAAATAAAAATAAAACCAAAAAGCAGTGTAGGCTACCTCTTCATCCTCCATTGCCGCTTCCACCTATACCGCCACATCCACCACCTCCTCAACCTCCTACCTCGTCCTCCAAGATCAAGATTATTATTTTTTATCTTTATGTACTTTATGTTATTTTAAGTAATTTCCCTATCCACATTTGTTTGCAGTGCACTTGCCATGCTCTTAACCACATTTTGCTGCCATTTGCAGCCCTCTAGCCCTTTACATGACTTTTTTACAGCCATTTTAGTGCTCCAAAGTTCGGGTCCCCATTGACTTCAATGGGGTTCGGGTTTGGGGTCAAGTTCGGGTTCTGAACTTGAACTTTTTTGTGAAGTTCAGCCGAACCCGTCAAACCCGAACATCCAGGTGTCAACTCAACTCTAGTGGAGAGGACAAGCAAAACGGTGCTATAGTTTATAGGGCAGACATCCAAATGGATTGTCACTGTCACCGGGACGTGTGATCACCTAGAAGTTATCTAGAGTCAACAAGGCCCTCACCTACAAGTCCAGTCTCAGTAGCCAAGAGTCTGGTACACACAATTCTTACCATGATGGCACACTGGGTGAACATTGTGGAGGCCAGGAGCAAGTTGGCTGCTGGCACCAGACTTGCCCTCCAATAGATCCTCGTTAACGGAAATTGTACTCATTCCAATAACAGGGCCGCTTAGGAGTGGATAATTGCTGCGCGCCTGATGACTTCCTTGGATGCTAATGCTTTAATAACTTGACCCACCCTCTCTGTGTGGTTCACAAGTAGGAACAACAGCCAATCAGATTTCAGCCATTGACCTCTCTTGGATGTGGTATCCCTTTCTCAAGCTCCCTCTCCGGCATCGAACCCTGATTCCCCATTACCCAGGATCACCATGGTAGGTGCAGAAAAGAACATCTGAAGTTGATGGGGCAGAGTCACTAATGCGGCTTCAGGCCCTCACCCCTAAGATTTTAGATCGTCAGATCAGCAGGTCCTTGTTCCAAATGTTTTTGAGGGTCACCAGCAGGCTATCAATCATAATTTTTCAAGGGTGTGTATGATGCCCTCCTTTATATGTAACAGAGGGTGTTTTGGAGTGTCGGTTCCTTGTAATTTTTGGCAGCCCTTTCACTTAGTGCATAGGCTTTATCAGTGTAGGAGTCCCACTACCTGAACAATTGTACCACAATGTGAATGAGGCCCACCTTTATGTGATATACAGTTTCGGAGTGCCTCTTGCTTGTAATTTTGTGCAGCACTTGCACTTTATATACAATTGAATATACAGGAAATAATGTTTCCAAACAATTTTTCTTTTAAAATTGTTTTTTTTTTGGGGGGTTTTGTGCGTATTTTTGTCAGTTGTTTGTCTGTAAAAGTATTCATGTTTAGGACCTAGCCTGGGTAAGGTTATTTAATTTATTAACAAATGCCTAAACAGGCGATGAAACCTATCTTGACCCAAGTTAAACCTGGGTCAAGATAGGTTTAATCGCCTGTTTAGGCATTTGCTAATAAATTTGTCTGTAAAAGTGGCGTACAACTTGGACAACATGGTTCCTAGCAGCGACCTGGGAGTCCAAGATGCATCCCAATGACTTCCATTATACTCGGGTGCTCGGCCGAGCACACGAATATAGCAATGTGTTCGGGCCGAACACCTGAATACTGTGGTGCTCGATCATCACTAGTCAGAAGTAGTTTCCCCCACATACAACAATTTGCAGGGGCACCACAACACATTTATTACCCATGAGGAATAAAGTGTCAAATGTTGATTATTTCTCAAACCTCTCCTCCGTATCAGGGTGTACCCCCAATGGTAATAAGAGCCTCAATCAGACCTCAGATCAGACCCCTAATGTTAATTAGACCCCAATAAGACAGATCAGACCCACAATCAGACCTCAGCACAGATTCCAATGTGAATGACGCCAATTAGACCTCAGATAAGAGCCCCAATATGAATAAGACCGTAGATTTCTTTTATATTAATACACCAAGGATTAAGGGTTAAACGCTATGTATAAGGAGTGCTGCCTCATTTTTTAAGTGTATATATATATATATATATATATATATATACAGTATGTGTAGTGAACACACCTGTGTCCCACTTAATGGAGGCACAGACCATAAATTTGGATCAGGTAAGATTAAAGACCAAAGTGAAAAGTTCAGCTTCCAATAAAAAGCGTTGCATCTTTACTCTTATAAAATCATGAATAATAAAATCCAAGTGTGAAATCATACAGACATGATAGTGTTATAGTCTACACGCTTTGGGTACCAAAATACGATTCCTACTCATGACATAATGAGTAAGCCATGAGTCAGGATCGTATTTTGGTACCCAAAACACGTAGACATAATGCTATCCTGTCTGTATGATGCAACATTTGGCTTTATTATTCACGATATTTGAAGCGTATGTGTGTAATGTACATATGGTGCATGTATATATTACTGTATCATATATATGTGTGTACTGTATATGTGATATATTGATGTGTATGTATGTGTTGTATTTATGTATTTGTGTGTAGTCATATATATGACCACAAGGACACTACTCAAGGAGGTAGCAGCCTGGTAGATCTCCTACAGCAAAGTACTAAACCATGTATAGGGGATAAAAGGTGAAAAACAGGTGCTTGTCAGGAAAACACCCTTCGGAGTAGCCTAAAGTCAATTCTGTCACTACTGTATTCTTTGAAGGGGATTGTTGATTAACACCATCACAGCATGGTCGAGACTCAATACTGATTCAGTGTTCTGGACAGAAGCACTCCCAGCCAGAGCATAGAGCTACAACATAGCCCCATAGCCAGTTTCTTGCATATCGGATCTCTGACAGCAAAATGCTGAAGGAACCACCAAATCAACAGGTTCTCAGAGTACCAAAGAAAATGTTAGGGCATATAATAGAAATATTTCACAATATGATAGGAATAACCATTTAATATATGAATTCCAGAAGATTCATTGTTTTCTTTCAATGCGTCTTTCTGCTATTATATAATATAATGTCATAGCCAATTTTGATGAGTGTGGTATATTGGTAC
This sequence comes from Bufo gargarizans, assembly GCF_014858855.1. NCBI lineage: Eukaryota > Metazoa > Chordata > Amphibia > Anura > Bufonidae > Bufo > Bufo gargarizans. The sequence goes on from NC_058084.1 coordinate 264,259,795, forward strand.
AAATTAAGAGAATTAACATTTCTGTTAAAAGATCTTAAGCAGGTACGTGATTTCTGTTAAAATCAACAAATACATAAAAGTGTTCTAATTATAGAGCATTGCAATAAATGCCTCAACACACAATATGGAACAAAAATATGTGTAGTTGTTGGGAGCCAAACTCACGTTTTGTAAAATGCTGTTAACTCCATATGAACATAAAAGGATACTTCATTAGGTCTTAACCTGTCGCTCTGATGTTGTTAAATGGTCATTAGTAAAAAACAAAATGTAATTTCTCTTTTTTTTCTTCACTGTATATAATTTAATGCAGGCTCGTTAACAGAATGTTGAATTGTTGACCTTTCCATATAATTAAATCCCATTTGAATTAACATATTTTAATTGGAAAATGCTCAGCATGTGCGCCAGCATCTTCCAAACCATATAATATTGTAAAAATTTCTTCCAGGAATCTAAAATGTTCCACATTCACTGTGTTTTAATTGCCAAATTTTTATATTCATCTGTTCCACATTTTTTCAGTTTTCCCAAATTGTTGGAACCATTCTTCTATGCCTTTACTCTATGAGATAGTTCCTTAATTGCAAGAGTGGAAAAAAATAACCATAGTCAGCGCAAACAAAAAAATATATGCCCTAAAGAGATTTACAAACAACAGACTGACTTGATTATATAGCAGAAAGAATGGAATAATTTCCACTGGAGCATCCATATATTTGTCATGCAAAAAATCCTAAAATACCAACTTTACTGCTGAAAACATGTTTTCCCTCTAGACCTTGAATCTGTTTGTATGAATATTTAACTTAGTTATATTGATTGTTTTCTCAAGACTCAGGAAAGTTTTCCCTTGTATATTTACACTGTAAAGTAGTGTCCCATGTGCACAATGCTGTATATGTGATGAAAGTTTATGTATTTTTCATTCTACATGTACACACTGGATTATGCTTAATTTAGCAATATGAATATCTATTTTGTTTTAATGACTAATGCACATCAAAATATGGTTTGAATATATACCTTCATAATAATATTATAGTAGCAATGAACAAAATATTGTAGGCTAAAGCAGTTACAAAAGCTCTCTAATTGTACAAATCATGTGTAGCAAAGTCTGTGGACAGGGCCAATGCTATATCGTTATTGGCATTTAGCAGCAGAAAATTATAGTTTTAACTTAAAAAAAAACCAGGGATCTTCTTTAAAGGGGTTGTCTATCTATTTAATGTTCTATGAAAATGCTCAGAATGCTTTGAAATGTAAAGGAGCAATATCTTATCAATCAAGAATGATTGTGTGATCCACAGTGTTGGAACTGTGGTGAAAAGGGATTTTTAAGGTGAGTATTCTATTATTATTTTAAATCAATCTGTGTATTTTGTCACAAACCAGCAGGTGTGAACCCACTGTGCCACGTGACCAACCTCCTCTAAGGGCATTGTCTAAGTGAACCCCTCGTTATTCACAGTACCTGTGATGGTTGGTATAGACTTACCAAGGGCAACACCAGGTTGTGACCTCTTCAGGAGGATTGGCACATGAGGCAGCTGATCCAGGTGGTACCAGAGGTACAGTTGTAGTCAGCAGACCGATTCGCAACCAGGAGTAACTCTGCAGGATCAAAGGATAAGGCGAAGGCAAACACCTGAAGTCATGATTCATCTGAAGTCATGATTCCTCCCTTTACCAGCAACAAAAGCAGGGAGGAATTATAACTTCAGATGGAAAAAAATGACGAATATTCTAAAGGACGAATATATAGCTCTATATCAAATATAGTGCTATATATTTGTTTCTTAGAATATTGGTTATTTTTTTCGATCTAAAGTCATGATTCCTCCCTGCTTAGGTTGCTTGACAAGCAACCTAAGCAGGGAGGAATCATAACTTCCGATGGAAAAAAATGACAAATATTCTAAAAAACAAATATATAGCACTATATTCTATAGTGCTATATATTCGTTTTTGACCCACGCCTGTATTGATTGCATAATATTTGCATATTACGCGATTATTGCCATGCTGATTTTCGAGAAAAAAAGTATAAAAAAATATAACGAATATTGGAATTTGCGAATATTCGACAAATTTTCAACAAAATATTTGCGGAATATCACAAATTTGAATATGACCCCTGCCTCTCATTACTAGTAGGCACCAACCATCCAACCAACCACTATTAGTAGGCCACAGTTCTCCCTCGCTTTCACTTGGCACTGGATTATTATTGAGGACAAGGAAGATGACATTGTGAACTGGATGGCTCATTCATCCTCTAAGTCACAGCAGGATGGTGTTGATGCCACCTCTGAGTCAGACATCATGCCTTGGAACCAGAGGTCAGTGCATTTCGCCTGCTCCTCGTCCTTACGCCCTCAGAGAAACCTTTCACTAACATCATCTATTCTTTCACTGCCCCATCCTAATGAAGAGCATTCATTTTTCCTGTTATGACCAGCTGGTGGGAATTCGCTGCCCCACGTGACCAACTCCCTCTGAGGACAATGTCTGAGCACACCTCTCGTTCTTCACACGATACCTCTGATGGTGAGGATAGACTTTCCCGAGGGGAGTACCAGGTGCTACCTCAGAAGGGAACTGGAACACGTGGGAATCGGGACCAGAGTGTGAACCCACTGGACTGACCACCAGGTAACACAATAAACCCAGTGGATGCTGGGAGGCCAGAGGCTGATCAGATGGAGGCGTAGTCAGTGTATGGAGGTAGAAGTCAGGGCAGGTGGCAGTCAGGCAAAATTCGTAAAAGTAGATCAGGGTCATGGCAGGCGGCAATCAGGCAAAGTCCATAATAGGTAATCCAAAGTCCGGGCAGTGCTAGCCATGGTGATAGTGGAACTTGGTGAAAATACAGAGAAAAGAATTGTGAGGTGGTCAAGGAGCCCACTATGACATATCATAGTCTGATAAAAATCACTGGGAGATTGAGAACTATAAAAATGATTGTGTGTTGGACAGGACCTGGGAGCTGGATCAGGGTGCTGAGAAGGAAGTGAAATCAAACGAGGAGGATGGTGGCAATAAAGAGTGGAGACAACGTATGGTAAAATCCTCCAAAAGAACTGGCAGGGCCAAACTTCTTCTATTGTTGCCAGCTCAGGAACTGGTTATGCTGCTGATACTGTCACCGCAGGCTCAAAATGTGCCAAACCCAGGCCAAACTTGGCAGCCATTAGCTCTATGTCTCCGGTATGGCCGGTTTTTATACACAAGGCCAGCACACAAAACCACTACTGTGTTGTAGATCTGCAGTATTAGAATAAGCCATGGGCATTCAAAAACAAACATAGGTACCAGAGCACTATTGGAGCACATGAGGTGGCATCACAAGATCCTTTGGGGAAAAAAGAACTGGCCAGCAATGGGGCCACATCCCCAAGCAATACAATGTTCTTCTTGTAATCATTAGTGATGAGTGACAGGGGCTATATTCGAATTTGGGATATTTCACGAATATTTGGGCAAATATTTGTCATATATTTGCAAATTAGCAAAATCGGCAATGTAATATTTGCGTAATGTGCACGAAATTCAGGTGTGCGTCACTCTTGCTACATTTTCCAAGCTGCTAGAAGTTTCCCGAGACTGGAGAAAATGTTTGGCACGGCAGAACATTAAAAATGGTTTTATATGCAGTTAGAGTGCTTCAATATATTTGCGATTGTGCTAATCGGCACTAATGATGCAAATATTTTGGCGTAATACGTGAAACTTCACATTTTAGCAGGTCTGCATGTCTGTCTGTACACCAGAACCTAGTACATTACCCGACACCCTGCACTGCAACAGCTACACTATATCAGAATAAAACCTACACTGACTATCTCCCACTAACTATTTGTTTTATATATATATATATATATATATATATATATATATATAAAAGCTCTCTAACTATCTATCTAATGTAGTGTGGAAAGCACAGAGCACACACTGGTTCCTAACAAAATGGACTTCTGTAGACTATTTGGAACTGTGGACAGAACTAGCCCTGTTTCCACTCACTGTTCTTTCTCTAGTGTCATCTCAGAGAGGGTTTTCAACATTGAACATGGCATTGGCCAACCCAGATGGGCAAAGTTGGCCTCCGCAAGCGTGCAAAACATCACATTTGTCAAAATGAATGAGACTTGAATCCATGAGGATTTTCAGCCACAGACACCTGAAGCTGATTAATATAATAGATCTGCCATTGCTGACAGTTTTTTTTTTGTTTTTTTATTGCCATCACTAGCGTTGAGCAAATTGAAGTCAAAGAAATTGACTTCAATCCGATTTTAAGGAAAACTTTGTTTTGCCACAAATCTAAATTTCCTCTCGCTTCGTAGTAACAAATAGGTTTTATCCTAAAATGGAGGCTGCACGTGTTACAAAGTGAAAGTTAGAAGCCCGGGAACGGAATATGACTCATAATGCCGTGCAGCCCGCCAATCATTATATAGCCATCCCCTATGATGTCAAATACCTATAAAAAGTCTAATTCCACCCGGTATCTGCCATTTTACTGTGAAATGAACAAAATGAACGATGTGGAATGTGCTAGTGACAGTGTTTTATAAATCTTTAAATTGTAAAATATTGGATAAGGGCAGTGCAGGGACAGTGCATGGACAGTGTAGGGAGATGGTAGAGATAGTTTTCAGATACTGTATGGAGAGCATAGGAAGAGCATAGGGAGACTGCAATGCAGGATCAGTGCAGACTCTGTGTATTTGCCCTATTCATATTGTTCCACTGCTGTGCCATTCATTCTTAATCTGTTCTGTTATACTTTACATAGACTGACTGTGCATCAGACTTAGTTTCAATAGCCGGTCTAATATATAGGCATGAGTACCTAGTCAATTTGCGGCACAGTTGAAAATTAATCTGTTCCGTTATACATGGACGTTCTGTGCATCAATTGTGAAAGGGCATTGTAATATATAGGTGCATTTTTATAGTGTATCCGCCGCACCATTCATGCGGTGCGTCCTCCCTTGTTTCACCAGATAACTGGCTTCTTCAGGGGATTTGGGCAGCCCAAATCCCCCGAAGAAGCCAGTTATATGGTGAAACATGTTGGGGGGCAGATTTAGCTTTTAAATCAGCAATCCACTCCACTGTTAGTTAGTTAGCAGTAGTCCGGCCTACTTATCAAAGCTAGAGTAGTTTAACAGTGTGATACGGTATTCAAACCGTGAATGTTATGTATGCAGTGTGCACCACCAAAAGGATAGACAGAGGTCAGCTAACATATGGTATCATCCATGTGCTGTATTAGAAGTGGGAAGAGTGAGTTCAGCTCCCACAACTTAGCCTAGATGAAGGTGTCACTGCAAGTGAGATGAAGGTATCTAACTGCTTATAAGTGACAGGGGTGAGAGATAGTGCACGTGCTCTCCCTCCTGACTCACTGAGCATCATTTGACCACGCAGTGGAGTGCTTACTGTATTTTTAATCTTTTTCTATTATTTGGTTCATTAAGTAAAATTAAATAAAGGTATAAAGCACGTATTTTAACCCAAATAATAATAAAAGTGAAGTATTAAATTTTCATCTGTAAATAAACTATTTGATAAACCTTACCAAGGGTATGTCTCAAATATGAATAAACAACTAGCAATGATGACACTTTGGTGGTGAACATCAGTGTGGCAGTATGCAGCATATGTGGGCAGAGAGTGAAGCGCGGTCAGGGTGCTAATGTTGGCACCACAGCCCTGCATCAACACATGGAGCGTCACTATAAAAAGGCCTGGGAAAACTGTGGCACTAATGTAGTGGTACAGCCTAATACAGCAAGCGCTGCATCTCCCAGCGGCCCGCACACCTTCTCCAGCAGTCATGCTTTCCCTTCATCTACTGCTGTTAATGCTCCTCCTACACCTCGTCACATGTTTTGCCAGCAATCGATCAGCGAGATAAAGAGACAATACACCTGCAAATGGCGCAGAAGCTGAATGTGCACCTGACCAAGTTGGTCCTACTACAGTCCCTCCCTTTCCATGTGCTGCCTCCACATTGTAATTGTGGGATTTCTGTGCCAATGTCCTCCTATGACTCCTCAACCTCCACTGTAGGCACAGTTCAAAGTGGACCTCCAGCATACCACCTATGTAAAGCATGGCGTTGTCACGCAGTTCTTCACCTGGTCAGTCTGGGCAAATTGAGTTACACCAGGGGAAGAACTTCTCTCATCAGCCATAAAATTGAATCCTGGCCGTCTCCTGGCCAACTGGAGATAGGAACCATGGTCACTAATAACAAGAAGAACATTCTGCTGCCTGCAATGTATCAGGGAGGGCTGACCAATGCGCCCTGCAGTATAGCTGGTTGACACCCGGTTCCTGAAGTCTTCCACTCAACTGCAAGACATCTTGAAAATGTCAAGGGAACTGTGCATGCACGACCTCATAGAGCAGCAAGAGCAGAATGGTGTTCCCCTACATCAGCTCATATGTGATGTTTCCACATGTTGAAACTCCCCCTTCAAACTTTGGACTGACTGTATGAGCAGAGGACAACTTCTTGATTATGCAGACTGTCACGTTCTAGTGTGGGAGGGAAACCCCCACACCGAACATAGGAGGGAAAGGAGGTAAGGCCTGAAAACTAGGGAAGGAAGATGGACACCTCCTAGTAAAAACCCTAATCAAAGACCTGACTGACTATCAGTATGAACAGACACCAGAGGTAGGTGAGTTCATACACAGGAATACCTAAAGTCCTATCTAACCCTAAAGGACCCTGGTACTAATGACAGGAATGAGATATCCTGTTCCTCCAAAAGGAAGGATGAACGTGAGTCTCGCTAAAGCCTAACACAAAACAACAAAGAAATGCAACACACAGAAGAGTCAAAATACAAAGGAAAAGGTAACAATTAACTGCCAAGAAGCTATGGCAGCACCAGGAACTCAGTCGAGGTCCAAACACCAGCTATCCACAGGTCCAACTGAAGCTATAAACCACACAGTATTGTGGGAGAGAAAACTATAAACAGGGAGAATTAAATGACCACAATAGCAACACCTAGAGGTTAAGAGTGTGGCCAGTACCAGAAACAACACTTGATCCACAAGTTAAACATGTCAACTCAAACAACTAGAGATGGTCTTAATGTTCACCCGGCAGTCGTTTTGCGGCGAACTTTGCTCGTTCGCTGTTCGCCAAACGGGTGAACATCTGGCAATATTCGCGCCTGCCATATTCCTTTGCATTGTGAAGAACTTTGATCCATGACACATCCATCAGGTGGTACAGGACAGCCAATTGAGACGTTTCAGCACATGGACACACCCCTACCTTATAAATAAACTTGATCTGGCCGCCATATTACATTCAGTCCTTTGCCAGTGTAGAGAGAGGTTGCTGTGTGGAGCAGGAAAAGACTGGTGGTACACAAATCGCTAGCTAATAGGGCCACAAAAGTCCTTTTAAGGACTGGTATAGGTGTGCTATTGATAGGTGTGATATACTGAGGGGTGTAATATACTCATACTTCCAACATAGAAAGTATATTATAGTATAACTGTATTGTGCAGCAGTTGTGTGCGGTTCTGCTGCGATACTGCAGCCACACAGAGTGCCAAACGCTATTTGAACAAATAATTTCTACTGGTGTGATTTACCAATTGCCCCCCCCCCAAAAAAAAAACTGATTGAAGCAGGGGTGTTATATACCAATAATATACTTTCTATATAGTGCATTTAGGTAGTGCAGCACTTGTTTGCCGTTTTGCTGTGTTACCACATCTACACAGAGTGAAAAACACTATTTGAAGAAATAATTTCTACTAGTGTGATTTACCAGTTGCCCCCCATAAAAACTGATTGAAGCAGGAGTGTTATATACCAATAATATACTTTCTATATAGTGCATTTAGGTAGTGCAGTATTTGTTTGCGGTTTTGCTGCGTAACCTCAGCTACAGAGTGACAAACACTATTTGAAGAAATAATTTCTACTGGTGTGATTAACCAGTTGCCCCCCATAAAAACTGATTTAAGCAGGAGTGCTATATACCAAAAATATAGTTTCTATATAGTGCTATTAGGTAGTGCAGCATTTGTCTGTGGTTTTGCTGCGTTACCGCATCTACACAGAGGGAAAAACACTATTAGAAGAAGTCATTTCTACTGGTGTGATTAACCAGTTGCCCCCCCATAAAAACTGATTGAAGCAGGGGTGCTATATACCAATAATATACTTTCTATATAGTGCATTTAGGTAGTGCAGCATTTGTCTGCAGTTTTGCTGCGTTAACGCATCTACACAGAGTGACAAACGCTATTGGAACCAATCATTTCTACTGGTGTGATTTAATAGTTGCCCCCCAAAAAAACGGATTGAGGAAGGGGTGTGACATACCTTCTTCCACAAATACTGCTCTTCTATAGGGATTTTTGTCACAGGGTCATTTTGAAAATGACAGGCAGAGGAAGAGGCAGGCCATTCCGCAGGGATGGAAGGGGTCGGGCAGGTGCAGCAAGGCGGCATCCTAAGTGGGAAGTTGCAGAAGGTGCATGCGATTGTCAAAGGATGCACCAAGCTTGGTTGAGTGGCTCACTCAGCCTTCCGCTTCTGCACCCTCCTCATCCTCTCTATATGCACCCTCTTCACTCTCTGCTGTGTGCAACCCCAAAGACACCACCACCACCACCATATCCCCTCCGCTCGAGTCAGAAGAATTATTTTCCCATCCATTAAAAGACCTTACCGATGCATAGCCATTATCAGCCCAAGGAGGGTGGTCCCCGCTGTTGCTGCATACTCCGAGATCTTAAATGTCAGTGGTGGTGAAGGTGACGATGATGATGTGTCGATGGACGTCACATGGGTGTCCATAAGAGAGGAAGATGAGGGGAGTTCAGAGGGAGAGACGCAGCAGCAGATAGAAAGGAGAAGGAGGAGAAGCAGGCAGAACTTACAGTGCATAGGAGGCAAAAAGCAGACTGCTAATGTATCTGGAGCGAGCCATCCACCATGCACAGTCACATCAGGCGCACTCAGGACGCCTGCACATGGCTCTGCAGTGTGGGCTTTATTTAATGTGTTCACTGCTGACAATAGTGTTGCCATCTGCAGCCTATGCTGTCAATGCATAAGTCGAGTTAAGCCCAACACTCACCTTAGCGACGACCGCCTTAAGAAGGCATCTGGCCTCCCATCACCGAGCCCAGTGGGAGCAATACCGTCAGAACCTACAAAGCCACAATCCCGGTGCTCCCCCTTCTGCCTCTTCTCCTTCTCCATCCCCTCTCTCCTCCCAGTTGTCCTCCACTCCACCTTCCACCGTGCCATCGTTGCGTTCATCTGGCAAAAGGCAGGCTTCCTTGCCCCAAATGTTCGAGTGAAAAAAGATGATGACGTCGGATAATCCTCTTGCCCAACGTCTGACTGTCAGAACTGATAGCCTGCCAACTACTGTCATATAAACTGGTGGACTCGGAGGCCTTTAGAAAATTTGTGGCCATTAGCACACCGCAATGGAAGGTCCCCTGAAGGAACTATTTCTCCCAGAAGGGCATCCCAGAGCTATATGGCCATGTTCAGCGGAAAGTGAATGTATCTCTGGAGATAGAAACATCTGACCACAGACACGTGGTCTAGCAAACACGGGCAGGGAAGGTACATATGTTTTACTGCCCACTGGTTGAACCTTCTGACGACCATCAAGCATGCAACCCGTGGCACCCGTGTAGATTTGGTGTTACTGCCATGGATTGCATGCAGGCCTGCCTCTTCTTCTCCTCCTCCTACTCCATCCTCCGTCTCCTCCTTGGCTGACTCCTTTTCCGCTGCTACCGTCTCTTCTGCTGCTTCCCCCAAACTCCCCAGAACCTATTCGACATGCCAGGTGAGACGTTGCGATGCTCTGTTGTGCCTGGAAGCCAAGATCCACACCCAGTGGCGTACATATAGGGGTCGCAGGGGTCGCAGTTGCGACCGGGCCCGGCACCCCAGGGGCCCCTGCTGCAGCTGTGTCTCAGACTCAGACCCAGCCGTCACATACGTTGCCCCCCGGGCCCGCCCTCCTTCCTCCTCCTTCCACCTCCTTCTTCCTCCTCCCTCCTCCTCCCAGTCCTCCCTCCTCCCTGCGGTCACTCACGTCAGCGCCGGCGCCGGTCCCGTGAACTCCCACGAGACCTGTGCGAACTCCTGTGCAGGTCTCGCGGGAACACGCGCCTGATCTCAGACGGGATCCGGACGTGACGAAAAGAGGACGTGTCTCGTGAGAAGAGGACCCGCCGAGGCGCCGACCGGAAGAACAGAAGAAGAAGAACCGAAAGTTCCTCTGCCCTGCCCGCGACGGTCGACCCTGGGGCTGCCAGCAGCCAGCAGATGACGGGGGTAGCAGCAGCAGGAGGGCACACTAGGCCCACAGCCCCCCCAGGCAAATGACCGGGGGGGGGGGCAGCAGCAGGCCACAGCCCCCCAGGCAAATGACCGGGGGGGTGCAGCAGCATGGCACACTATGCCCAGCGGCATACATGGCACACTATGCCCCCGCAGGCACCCCTGGGCCCTGGCAGATGACCGGGTGGGGGGATGGGGGTTGCAGCAGCCAGCAGGGCACACTAGGTCCCCAGGCACCCCCCCTGGCAGATGACCGGGGGGGGGTAGCGGGCTAGCGGCAGGGCACACTAGGCCCACAGGCACCCCCCCGGAGTGGCAGATGACCCGGGGGGGGGGGGTTTAGCGGCGGCAATCTCTGGCAGGAAAAGCCTGCAGGGCCGCAGCAACAGGGCACACTAGGCCCCCAGCCCCTCAGGCATCCCCCCTGGCAGATGGGGGGGGGGAGTTGGGGGCAGCGGCAATCTCTGGCAGGAAAAGCCCGCAGCAACAGGGCACACTAGGCCCACAGGCATCCCCCTGGAGTGGCAGATGACCCGGGGGGGTTTAGCGGCGGCAATCTCTGGCAGGAAAAGCCTGCAGGGCCGCAGCAACAGGGCACACTAGGCCGCCAGCCCCTCAGGCATCCCCCCTGGCAGATGACCAGGGCGGGGGGGGGAGTTGGAGGCAGCGGCAATATCTGGCAGGAAAAGCCCGCAGCAACAGGGCACACAAGGCCCCCAGGCATCCCCCTGGCAGAAGACAGGGGGAGGGTTTACAGTCACTGGCACTCGTCTCTGGCAGGAAAACCCCGCAACAGGGCACACTGAGTCTGACTGTAAACCCTCCCCCCCTCCCCTTGTCATCTGCCAGGGGGGATGCCTAGGGGCCTCAGTGTGCCCTGTTGCGGGCTTTTCCTGCCAGAAACGAGTGCCAGTGACTGTAGTCTGTTAGGGGGGGGGCTCAGTTTGCCCTGTTGCTGCGGGCTTTTCCTGCCAGAGACGAGTGCCAGTGACTGTAGTCTGTCAGGGGGGGGGGCTCAGTTTGCCCTGTTGCTGCGGGCTTTTCCTGCCAGAGACGAGTGCCAGTGACTGTAAACCCCCCCCCCCCCCCCCCCCGTCATCTGCCTTGCTTTGATGGGATTGCCAGATTGGGGCCTGGGCTGATCTGATAATCTGAGGGGGTCTTTGAAAGCAAAGACCGTCTTTGCTTTCAAAGACCCCCTCAGATGATCAGATCAGCCCAGGCCCCAATCTGGCAATCCCATCAATAAATTCAGGCTGCCCTAGGGCCCCACTGCTGCAGGTCATTGTTCTCAGCAGCAGGCCAGCTGCTTTACAGAGTCTGACTACTTTTAGTAAGGGGGGCTGGCCTGCTGCTGAGAACAATGACCTGCAGCAGTGGGGCCCTGGGGGGCAGCCTGAATTTATTCATGGGATTTCCAGATTGAGGCCTGGGCTGATCTGATCATCTGAGGGGTCTTTGCTTTCAAAGACCCCTCAGATGATCAAATCAGCCCAGGCCCCAATCTGGCAATCCCATCAAAGCAAGGCAATTCGGCTGATTGATCTGGTGGCTGATGGGGGGACGACGACTTTGAGTCTGAGGTCTGATGGGCATGGGGGGATGACTGGGTCTTTGGGCTGATGATTGATCTGGTGGCTGAGTGGGGGCGGGTCTTTTGGCTGATGGGGATTGAGGTAGCTAATATGAGGTCTCTTTGCAGAGAGACTCACTGAGGCCAGCAGCAGCCATTTTAGTCAGATTACAGCTACTCTGCAGCTTTGTCTCTAATCTGACTGTAATGTCTGCTGCTGTATTCAGTCTCTGCCACTGCTGCTTTTAGGGTGGCCAGACGTCCGGTTTTAGGCCTGACAGTCTGTTTTTTAGACTTCTGGTCTGACACAAGGCCACGACGGACGGCCATAATAAGTCCCCCTTTTTTGTTGTTAAAGATGATGCAACGGCAGGTCCGGCTTAGGCATAGTCACTGCTCGTCTGCCACTGCCACCTTGCCTGACTCTATACTACAGTCACTCACCCACCTCATTCTCTCTCTCTCTGCCAGACATTTTTGCCAGCCTGAAACCTGGCCCAGGAGCAGCACTCATTCAGCCAGCCAGAGCACACACTGAGCCCATCCAGCCTCCAGCATTCAGCCTTGCCAGGCAGTTGCCACAAACTTTCAGCAGGTCGATTCAGCAGCTTTCAGCCGGAGCAAGCTCAGGTAAGAGTTACTATCTGGCCTCGGTATGTTCTGTATATTATTATATGTCAGCTGACCTGGTATAAGGTATACATCTTCTGGTATATTAACATGTACAACTTATACCAGCTGTATATATATAATCATATAAGGAGATACCAGGTTATACCAGCATGGTCCCTATCACTATATACAGGAAGATGTATAAGTTATACCAGCTGTACATATATATATAATTATATACATAACAGGAGATGTCCAGGTTATACCAGCTATACATATATACTTATATACAGGAGATGCATAGGTTATACCAGCATGCTTCATATTGGAGACACATGGAGGAGTTGGGGACGCATATTCAGGGCTGCAGTTTATGGCGGAATTATAAGAATAATTAGGTTAAGGGTTTTTTTTAACTTTATTTACAGAAAACTAATTCTTCAAAGTATGGCATCCTATCAACATAAGAGTGGTGCTCAGAAACGTAAACAAAAAAGGGAAGACAGTTTGAGAACTTCCAAACTTCCAAAAATAAGCAGCTACTTTTCCACTCCTACACCTGCTAGTGTTCCTCCTGTACAGAGTAACACTGAAAGTGAAATGTCTGTGGAAAGTGCTGTTGATGTCAGAGAGGTGGAAAGTGCTGTTGATGTCCGAGAGGTGGAAATCTTACTCCAGTTCTTTAGATGTAGCAGGTGACGAGAATCCCGATGAAGGTAGTAGCACAAGTCTACCAACTAAAGAAATAGTGCAGTCAACAGAAAGCACCAAATCAGGTGATGATTTTGAATTGTTGAAATCTGCAGAGGTTTCTATAGAAAGTATTGTTGTGGGAGAGAAACATGTTACTGATAGGGGACATTACCCTATTACAATAATGGATTCAAATGTCAAAAGATTTATAATAGCTCATGGCCCGTGCCGACCTCCAGGACCTTTTCCACGAGATGATGAGAGAAGGTGCTTTTCTGAAAGCTATTATGTACGCGTTACAAAAACAGGCCTTAAGATCCCTGTGATGTGGCTATGCTACTTGCCTAAACTTAACGTAGCCTACTGTGAACCATGCTGGCTGTTTGGGGACTGTAAAAAGACAGGATTTGAACCTGCATGGGCCAAAGGAATACAGAAATGGCAAAGGCTTTCTGCAAGAATTCAGGCTCATGAGTCTTCCAAAACTCATATAGAAGCCTGTGTAGTGTATGAACAGTGGAGGAAGAACAAAACAATAGATGAGGAAAATGAAAAGCAAATTAGACAGGAAAAAAACTATTGGAGACAAGTTTTACATAGGATTGTCAATGTAACATTAACAATGTCAATGGCTAATCTTTCCTTCCGTGGTCATAGAGAAAAACTTGGCGAGGTAAACAATGGGAATTTTCTCTCCATTATAGAGCTGCTCGCGGAATATGACCCTGTTCTAAAGAAACTCCTCCAGTTACCCCAAAAATCAGTAAGATACTTGAGTCCTAGAATCCAAAATGAAATTATAGACATACTTTCAAATAAGGTCCGGAACATCATTGTGTCTGAAATAAAACAGGCACCTTTTTTTTCTATTATAATGGATACTACACAGGATATATCAAAAGTAGACCAAATGAGTCAAATAATAAGATATGTTTCTGTGGAAAGAGATGAAAGCCAGAGAGCAACTAGTGTGGAGATCAAAGAGGTTTTCCTAGGGTTTCATGCCGTTGAGGACCAGAGTGCTGCAGGCCTTGAACATGACATTGTCTCGTGCATAGAGAGCAACGGCCTCAATATAACAAAATGTCGTGGCCAGGGGTATGATGGGGCAGCGACAATGAGTGGGGTGTATTCTGGTGTTCAGGCTCGAATTGCACAGAGAGAAAAATGCCTTGTATGTACATTGTGCAGCTCACAATCTCAACCTGGTACTTCAGGATGCTGTTGGGAACATACCAGAAATTTCTAGTTTTTTTGAAGTGGTCGAGGAATTGTATGTTTTTTTGGGGGAAAGCATACGCAGATGGAACATTCTTTCATCATTCTCTACAGAGTCCTCAATTACATTGAAAAAACTTTGCCCCACTCGATGGTCATCTCGCCATGATTCACTGCTTGCTCTACGCTTTCGTTTTGTGGACATTATGCAAGCTTTAACAAAAATAAACTTGATGTCATCCAAGCCAAAAGAAAGGGATGATGCTGCTCGCCTTAGAAAAAAATTAGGATCTTTTCAATTTGTTTGTCTCGTTGTCCTGCAAAGCAAGATTTTTGACACCATAAATGTGGTTTCTAAATTGTTGCAGTCAAAAAATATAGATTTATCCAGTGCAGCACATCTTATACAAAAGGCAGCTCAAGTCCTTTCAAAATATAGGGATAATTTTGATGGAGCAAAACAAACAGCGGTAGAACTGGCAGAAAAGTGGAACATCCAGCCGCAGTTTGAAAACAAGAGAGCAAGAAAAGTGAAGCGTCACTTTGATGAATTTTCAATAGATGAAAGGTTGCAGGATCCAGAACAATACTTTAAAACGGGTGTGTTTTATAGGTGTTTAGACATTGTGACCAACCAGCTGTCTAACCGATTTGCTGGAATGAGCAATGTCATGCAGCGATTTAATATACTACAGCCTACAGTACTTGCCTCTGAAACCGATGATGATTTGTTCAAAGCTGCTTCACAGCTACAGGAATGCTACCCAGAGGACATGTCACCAGCTTTCCCAGAACAGCTTCTGAGCTTCCGATCAACATTTCAGGAAGAGATTCGTAGATGCTCCACTGTAAAGGACCTTTCTCACCTTCTAATTGTTGAAAATTGTGCCTTGTCATCCAATCTACAAGATGTGTGCATAGCGTTGCTGCTGTTCCTCACCATTCCAGTTACAGTTGCAAGTGCTGAAAGGTCCTTTTCAAAATTAAAGCTTATAAAAAATTACTTGAGAAGCACCATGTCCCAACAGACTTTCTGGCCTGGCTCTGTTAAGTATTGAAAATCAGAGAGCTAGAAGACTTAACATTGAAGCCATTGTGGACAACTTTGCTGAAATGAAAGCATGGCAGCGTCCATTTTAAAGAGATTCGTAAGTTTTCAGTTCGGCCTTGATGTTCGGCCCTCAGTTCTGCCTTGTGTTCGGCCTTGATGTTCGGCCCTCAGTTCTGCCTTGTGTTCGGCCTTGATGTTCGGCCCTCAGTTCTGCCTTGTGTTCGGCCTTGATGTTCGGCCCTCAGTTCTGCCTTGTGTTCGGCCTTGATGTTCGGCCCTCAGTTCTGCCTTGTGTTTGGGCCTCGTTTTGGCCCTTAGTTTGGCTTGCCGTTTTGAGTTTATACTAACCTTTGTTGCATGGTTTTAAATTGTTGTACTAACCAAGTTATTTAACAGTTTATTCTTTATTGTTACTAAAAGGTGCTAATACATGGTTCTTCTTTGGTTACTTTCTGCAGATCGATCTTCTCGTTATGTTGTGGATGTTTGTTGAAAAGTTCTGTTAAAGAAGATTTTAATGTTATGGAGCTGGAAGGCATCACGTTTGAATTTACCAAGTTGGAAGTTACCATTGTTTGTCTAGCAATCCTGTTTCATGAATAAGATTCCTCGTTATGGAAGATTTGAGTAAGTTACTTCTATTATGTGTCTGAACTACAGTGGAAATAGTATAAAGTGGTAAGTTATTGCTGTTTCTTATTTCTGCAGGTTCAGACTTCATCCAGCTTGCTGTAGCAAATAAAATACGGTTTGGAACCAGCAGAGAATTTAAGTACGTTTTTTTTTTTTTTTCTTGGTCCAATTGTACAATAATTGTCACAATAGAGGCAAAGGCAAAAGGATAGTAAATAAAAATGTCTTTAATTGGTGAATGAAAATTAGCTGTAGTAATGTGTCTGCCTTTTTCTTATTTTGTAGGTATGTCTCTTTTCAAGAAGGATGAGGATAGTTTTTGGAAGAACACCAAACTGTTAATGCCCCTAAATAAAGTTTGTTTTTGGTGGAATAAGTACAGTATGCATCTATATTATTTTTTTTTCATTCTGCATGCTTATGACATATAATGTACATACCTCCCAACTCTTACCCCTGGCAATTCGCTCAGAGGTGGAGCTTGGCAGGACAGCAAGATTGGCATTCAAAATCAGACTTTACCGCACAAAGTGGTACTATTGGGACTGGAGGCATGTTGAGTGAATGGTAGGGGCGGTAGTGGGGGTGGGTGCGGCGGTGGGTTGGGGGGGGCCCATGGATCAATTTCGCACTGGGGCCCCATGGAATGTGTGTACGCCACTGTCCACACCGGTCCTGCACTCTTTTCAGTTTTGCTGTCACAGGCTGATCAGTGGCTAACCCCACTCAATTTGACGGTTGGTAAAGTGGTGTGCAACAACGGTGCCAATCTGCTGAGCACGCTGAAACAGGGGAAAATGACACACGTGAACTTAGTCGTGCAGCCAAATACCCCGGTGTCCAGGACGTCTTGCGGCAGGCCCGGAAAATCTCTGGCCATTTTAGAAGATCTTACACGGCCATGGCTCGCCTTGCTGACGTTCAGCGGCAAAACCATCTGCCTGTCAGGCGTCTGATTTGTGACTGCCCAACGTGATGGAATTACACCTTGTATATGCTTAATAGGATGCTCCAGCAGAAACGTGCAGTTAACGACTACCTGTACGAAATCTGTGGCAGGACAGGTTCTGGGGAGATAGTTTTTTTTTTTCACCGCACCAGTGGCTGTTCATTCGCAACGTTTGCAGACTTCTGCGGCCATTTGATGAGATCACCAAACTGGTCAGTCGCAGCCAGTGCGCCATCAGTGACATTGTACCTTACACCTTATTTCTGGAGCGTGCATTGCGTTGTGTCATTGATCAAGCTATCGAGGAGCAGGAAAATGAGGAAGTCGCAATGCTAGATGAATTCCCAGGGGGGGCTACTCCATCTGAGACAAGTCAACAACAGGAGTCTGAAGAGGAGTCAGAGGAGAATGGTGTCGGGGCAGAGGAGGAGCAAGAAGAGCATGCTTTAAACTTTTCTGGGATACCTGGTGTTGTCCGTGGCTAGGGGGAGGAGAACGAGGACGACATTATCCTGGATGATGAGCAGGAGCCAGGCCACTCCATCGATTCCAGTTTAGTGCAAAAGGGGGCCTATATGCTCCAGTGTCTTAAGAGGGACTCCTGTATATAAAGCATAAAGGGAAAGGACCAGTACTGCTTGGCAACGTACTTAGATCCCCGGTACAAACACAAAATGGTAGAAATGTTACCACCATCACTGAGTGCTGTCAGAATGCAGCACTTCCAGGCCTTGCTTGGAGTAATGCTGCATTCTGCTTTTGTGGGCGCTGGCAGAGGAATTTCCACTCACAGAGAAACAGTTGCGTGTACCAAATACTACCGCACATGCAAGAAGAGGGCGGTTTGAAGATCTGTTGGTCACTTCGGATGTGAGATCATTCTTGCAGCCAAACCATCTACAGCCGTCCTCTGGATCCAGCCTCATGAAACGCCTAGACTGACAGGTGTCCGACTACATTGTGTTAACGGCCGATGTGGACGCTCTGAGAAGCGATAAATCCCTGGACTACTGGGTGTGCAGGCTTGACCTGTGGCCAGAGCTGGCACAATTTGCCATGGAACTGTTGGCTTGCCCCTCGCCCAGTGTCCTGAAAGGACGTTCAGCCCAGCAGGGGGGATCGTGACCGATAAGCGTACTTGCCTAGCTCACGATCATGTGAGGCATGGATATCGGAGGAATTCAACACGTGACAAGTCGACCATGTTTGATTGAATTTCCTCATGACAGCCCACAAATATCCGCCACCACCCAGAACAAATCATGGTCCCTGTCTTAGGTAAATACAGCGGCATAAAAGGCCTTTTATGTCCATTGAATACCTAATTGTTTAGGCCTGTACTGGCCGACAGTTACATATTTATCCTGTGACCGCCTAATGTACCTCCAGCCACAGAGTCCAAAGTTCTTTGCTGTCAGGTGAATGCAAATTGGCAAATTTTTGGGGCATGTTCTGGCTGACAGTTACATTTTTATCCTGTGACCACCTAATGTACCTCCAGCCACAGAATCCAAAGTTCTTTGCTGTCAGGTGAATGCCTATAGCCTAATTTTTCAGGCCTGTACTGGCCGACAGTTACATTTTTATCCTGTGACCGCCTAATATACCTCCAGCCACAGAATCTAAAGTTCTGTGCTGTCAGGTGAATGCCTATTGCCTAATTTTTCAGGCCTGTACTGGCCGACAGTTACATTTTTTATCTCTAGCTACATAATTACACCCTTGTCTCACTCCTCTGCCTCTCATTATGGTAGCGTATGAACCGCATTCACCATAAGGACCTAATGTCAAAGACACATGTGACTGTGCCCCCCACCCTGTACTGTGCTTCTCACCCCATACTGTGCCCCCTTATACCCTGCATTGTTCCCTCTTAACACACCCTGTACAGTGCCCCTAGTCATTCCCTGTACTGTGCCCTCTTATACTCTTTTATCTGGTCACGATATGGCGGTTTTATCCGGTCAATGTATGCCAGTGGTATCCAATATCTGTATGGCCATAACTGTATCCCTTTCCCTGCCCACGCCATCCTTTTGAGACCTGGCATGAGCGGGAAAAATATGCAGATTGCGGTGTAACATAGATGTATTTCTATATAATAAATGATCACCTAATTGTATTATCATTCGGGGGTAGGGCTAATATCTTTATACTATATAGATTCTAGTGTATTATGCTGTGCCCTGTATTTCCCAGTAGAAAATGATCCTTGGGAAACACAGTCCTCATCCCTGACCACCAGGACCAGTTAGCTCTTTGTCAGTACATGGCGGCCTCTCCTCTCCACCATGCTGCTCCGATGTGCACTGGTGCTTATTCTGAAACCAGGGCTGGGTTCACATCCAATTTTTGCCATCCATTTAATGCATGCCAAAAATGTATGCATTAACAGATGCCTCAGACTGATGCCGTACAGTGACGTACATTCACCATACAGTTCCATGGTAGAAAAAAAAAGACAGGGCACATTTTTTAGAGTTTCCCTATGCAGAAAAATGGCAACTGATTAAATTACATATTTTTTGTGGGAATCTATGCCAATGATCCCCCCCCTGTTATATCTGTCACGCCGGTGACAGGTTTGGGAAGGTCTGAAAGAATATCTGCACATTAGTTATCTGACAGCCTCTTTTGGTTTCACTTTGTCTGTGTGTTGCTGGTATGTCCACACCCCCTGTTCAGGTGTGGATCATGTGACCTTCACCTCCCCCTATTTAGTCTGACTTTACCCATCACTCCTTGCTCTGGATAGCTTCATTTGGTTTTGGAAAAGCTGGAGTGTAGTTCATAGTGAAGTCCTGTTCATCCATCATCCATCAGCCTCAAGAAGTTAAGTGTTCCGCTTGTTGTGTTTTGTATTCCCTCCCACCTTTCTTGTTTACTAGGCCTCAGTGAGACGCTGGTTCCTTCACCAGGGAAGGAGCGGGTTGTCTCTGCCCGGTCATTACTATTAGGGCAACTGAGGGCCACCAGGGTTTTCTAGGTTCCTGTGTATGGGCATCTCTACCATCGAGAGGTGCCCATACGGATAGGAGTTAGGGCCAGAAGCAGGGTTTTTTAGGTGGTGACCCTTTTCCTTCCCTAGCCGTGAGGCCTAGTCTCCTTTTCCTTCCTTCTTGTTGTCTTTGGTGTTCTCGCCTACAACATCCGTGACATTATCCAGAGTCAATACCGCCATTTTTTGTTCAGATCTGTGCAGCTATGGATGCTATGACTGCACTGGTCAAACAGCTGAAAATTTGACTTTGGAGGTAGCAGACCTCTGTGCGATGGTTTTGCAGATTCAGAGTCCACAGGCTGCTGGTTCCGGTGGTGGGTTCCAGGCCTGCCCTGAACCAAAGGTAGCTCTCTCGGACAGGTTTTTCCGGGGGTAGAGACAATTTCATCCAGTTCAGGGAGTCGTGTAAATTATACTTTAGGTTGCGTCCATACTCTTCTGGGGATGAGTGTCAAGGGGTTGGTATGATTATTTAGTTGCTAAAAGAGGACGCACAATCTTGGGCTTTTTCTCTGCCGACCGGATCACCGTCCCTCCGGTCGGTAGATGAATTCTTATGGTGGAGAGACACGGGTGGTTGTGCCTTGTGATGAGCCTATGCAGTTAGGAGGAGCTACTCCTGGAACTATTGGCAAAAGATTGGGTCATGTGAAAGGAGTCTGCTTTTGTTGTGGCAAGAAGGGTAATTTTGTGAATATTTGTCCGTACTTGCAGCATCAAGGTGTAAACAAAAAGAAAAAAAGTTTAATCCCCAAATTACTATTGGTAGTTTGGGTGGGGAGCAAGAAAACCTACTTTTGTCTTTTATTGGTAGTACCCGTTTTATCCTGTCTGCCGAGGTGGCGCTAGAGTCCAAAATTGTGAAAATCGAAGCATTTATCGACAGTGGGGCAGGAGTTAACTTGATTGATGGACAGTTTGTACGCATTCACGGGTTGACCACTAATGCATTAGAGAATAGTATTTCTGTCTTTGCAATTGACTCAGCACCTCTCGCCCAAAAATGTCTGTCGCAGGTAGTGAATGACTATGACTATCTCCTGTTATGTGTTAAGCAAACATAACCCTAACATCAATTGTGAAGCGAGACAGATTCTCGATTGAAGTGATTTTTGCATGGACAACTGTCTTAAAGCATCATTCTCTATGGTTACCACTAAAACTGTACCCTCGTTCATTTCAGAATTTTCTGATGTTTTCTCTGAGAGTGGTAATCAGGAGTTGCCTCCACACCGGGAGTATGACTGTCCTGTCAATCTTATTCCCGGAGCTAAATTGCCCAAATCTCGGTTGTATAATGCTTTGGAACCCGAAAGAAAGGCTATGCGAGAATATATCACCGAGAGTTTGGCAAAGGGACATATTAGACCATCCAAGTCCCCAGTGGCTGCTGAGTTTTTCTTTGCAAAGAAAAAGGATGGTACCCTGAGACCATGTCTGGACTTCCGTGAGCTCAATCGTATTACCGTCCGTGATCCTTACCCCCTTCCTTTGATTCCGGATTTGTTTAGTCAGATTGTCGGTGCCAAGGTATTCTCCAAATTGGATCTGGAGGGGCATATAATCTGGTAAGGATCAAGGAGGGGGATGAGTGGAAGACCGCATTTAATACCCCTGAGGGTCATTTTGAAAACCTGGTCATGCCCTTTGGGTTAACCAATGCTCCTGTGGTTTTTCAACACTTTGTCAATTACATCTTTCATCATCTGGTGGGGAGGTTTCTTGTTGTATACCTTGATGACATACTAATTTATTCACCTAATATGGAGACTCATCAGGATCATGTGAGACAGGTGTTACAGATCCTAAGAGAGAATAAGTTGTATGCTAAGATGGAAAAGTGTGTATTTGCTGTACAGGAAGTGCAATTTCTGGGTTACCTGCTCTCATCCTCAGGTTTTCGTATGGATCCCGAGAAGGTCTGTGCCGTGTTGGACTGGGATCAACCCGAAAATCTGAAAGTGCTTATGCGGATTTTGGGGTTTACCAACTACTACCGTAAATTTATCTTGAACTATTCATCGGTGGTTAAACCTTTAACAGACATGACTAGGAAGGGTGCTGATGTTTCTATCTTATCTGATGCGGCATTACAGGCCTTTTGTGCTGTGAAAGAATGTTTTGCTTCGGCCCCTATTCTGGTGCAACCGGACGTGTCTCAGCCATAAATTTTTGAGGCTGACGCGTCTGAGGTTGGAGTAGGAGCAATATTGTCACATGGTCCTTCACCCAGTAAATGGCACCCATGTGCATTTTTTTCTAAAAAAAACTCTCAACTGCTGAAAAGAATTATGATGTGGTGAATATGGAATTGCTGGCCATTAAGTTGGCGTTCGAGGAGTGGCGGCATTGGTTGGAAGCAGCAATTCATCCTATCACGGTAATTACAGATCACAATAATCTGGCCTACTTGGAGTCGGCTAAGTGACTGAACCCAAGGCAGGCCAGATGGTCATTGTTTTTCACCAGATTTAACTTCATCGTCACTTATCACCCTGGGGTTAAGAACGTCAAGGCGGATGCTGTCACGTAGCTTTCCTGGGGGGGGTGAGTCTAATGACCCTAGTCCCATTTTTTCTGAAGGGGTGGTTATATCATATATATTTATCCTGATCTCAAGGCCAGGGTGTTGGAGGCACAGGAGGATGCTCCGGACTCTTGTCCTCAGGGGAAATTATTTGTTCCCTCCGAATTATGTCACAAGGTGTTCGAGGAACATCACTGTACGGTGCTTGCTGGGCACCCTGGGAGCAGATCGACTGTCTATCTCATCTCTCGCAGATTCTGGTGGCTGGGGTTGCATAAGTGTATTGAGGACTGTGTCAGCCTGTGGTACCTGTGCATGTGCTAAGGTGACACATACTCGTCCTTCCGGATCTCTGCTTCCATTGCCCATCCCGTCCAGACCGTGGACCCATTTGTCCATGGATTTTATCACATGATTCACCGAATTCTTCGGTGGTTGTCGATCGTTATAGTAAAATGGCACACTTTATTGCATTACCTTGTCTACCCAATGCTAAAACTCTTACGCAGGTGTTTGTCGACAACATTGTGAAACTACATGGCATTCCCTCTGTGGTGTCCGATAGAGGGACTCAGTTTGTTTCCAGATTCTGGAGAGCGTTCTGTACTCGTCTGGATGTACAATTGTCCTTCTCTTCGGCTTTTCATCGTCAGTCGAATGGACAGACGGAGCGCACTAATCAGAATCTGGAGACTTACTTGAGATGTTTTGTTTCAGAGAATCAGGGACAGTGGTCTTCATTTTTGTCGTTAGCTGAGTTTGCTATAAATAACCGTAGACAGGAATCCACTGATAAGTCGCAGTTTTTTTAGGCTTATGGGTTCCATCCACAGTTTGGTACATTTTCTGGTGCTCATAATTCCGGCATTCCTGAGGAGGAACGATTTTCCTCTTCTTTGTCTCCTATTTGGCGGAAAATCCAAAATAACCTGGAAAAGATGGGCAACAGGTATAAGCGTGCGGCTGACAGGAGACGTATGAGTGGTCCGGACCTGAGAGTGGGTGATTCTGTGTGGCTGTCTACAAGAAACATTAAACTTAAGGTACCTTCTTGGAAGTTGGGACCAAGATTTATTGGTCCATATACGATCACTGCCATTGTTAACCCTGTAGCCTTCCCTCTTGAACTTCCTTAGGCATTGAAAATCCATAACGTATTTCATAAATTGTTGTTAAAGAAATGTGTTGAACCATCCTCCTTGCCTCCCGCTCCTGTCATGGTGGACGGCAATTTAGAATTTCAGATGAGCAGGATTGTGGACTCCCGAGTTCTCCAGAGAACCCTCCAGTATCTCGTTCACTGGAGAGGGTACGGACCAGAGGAGAGGATGTGGGTTCCAGCGACCTATGTTAATGCTAGCCGTCTGGTGAGAGCATTCCACAGAGCTCATCCTGATAAGGTCGGTCCTGGGTCACCCGTAGAAGGGAAGGTATTGTCACGCTGGTGACAGGTTTGAGAAGGTCTGAAAGAATATCTGCACATTAGTTATCTGACAGCCTCTTTTGGTTTCACTTTGTCTGTGTGTTGCTGGTATGTCCACACCCCCTGTTCAGGTGTGGATCATGTGACCTTCACCTCCCCCTATTTAGTCCGACTTTACCCATCACTCCTTGCTCTGGATATCTTCATTTGCTTTTGGAAGAGCTGGAGTGTGGTTCATAGTAAACTCCTTTTCGTCCATCATCCATCAGCCTCAGAACTTAAGTGTTCCGCTTGTTGTGTTTTGTATTCCCCCCCACCTTTGTTGTTTGCTAGGCCTCAGTGAGATGCTGGTTCCTTCACCAGGGAAGGAGCGGGTTGTCTCTGCTTGGTCACTACTATCAGGGCAACTGAGGGCCACCAGGGTTTTCTAGGTTCCTGTGTATGGGCATCTCTACCATCGAGAGGTGCCCATACGTATAGGAGTTAGGGCCAGGAGCAGGGTTTTTTAGGTGGTGACCCTTTTCCTTCCCTAGCGGTGAGGCCTAGTGTCTTTTCCCTTGGTGTTCTCCCCTACAACATCTGTGACAATATCACTGTTCATGTTGTGGGACAATTTGTGTACTTCTAGTATGTGTTTGCTGGCTGCAAATATGAGCTGAAGGTTTTTCACATTCGCCTGCCACTAAAGTGAATGGGGCCAGCTGCAAACTTGTGGTTTGCGAACATTTGATGGCGTTCGCGCTATCGCGTTCGTGAACTTTCCCAGCCGATGTTTGTCCACCACTACAAACCACGTGTTACCAGTCTCACAGATCTCCTGCCACTCACTGTCGCAGTGACATCCGTTTGTCTTGGTACGTCTGTGACATGGATAGGACCACTCCAGTGGCAGTGGCAGCTCATTAGTGACACTTGCCATTCTCTTAGGCCCTTTGAGGACCCCAACACACCGTGGCAGTATGCAATGGAGAACCTTCAAGTCCCTTGCGCAAATGGCCAGATGCATGCTGAGTTGCTTGCGTAGTGATAGCTGAATTTTTACCATTCGGTAGAGGGATGACCACCAGCTCTCCACAATGTTAGACCCTCGCTACCAGTCCAAAATGAGGGCTTTTTTTTACACCTTCTGAGAGGAATGAAAAACTTAATTACTATCAGTGGCGGATTGGCCATAGACCTTACAGGAAAATTTCCTAGTGGGCAAATGCCCAGGTGGCCGGCAAGTTGAAGTTTTTTTAGGATGTATTTTATGTTGCTGGCAGCAGCTGGACTTTTGTATTTGGCGCTGTTGGGGTGGTATAATGTGCTACATTATGGTATGTTATGGGAATGGTACGGAAAACTGTGCTGTACTCCAATTTTAAATGAAGAAATAAAGCATTATTTGGATTGTACCTACTGGATCCGTCCTTTTGATTTTGCTGATTATTCTAAGGAGCTTGGACTGACTCTGGATCCATGCAGGATTGAACAGCAATTTTCTCCACCCGATGAACTTGACACTCCCACATTAGCATTGCTGTCCCTGCCCTCCATCAGTTGGGACCCAACTACAAAACAGGGCCACTTTTTGTATTTTAATCAGGGCCACTTTAAGTTCCCAATCCGCCCCTGACTACTATGGAGACATTCTTTGTGGTCGGTTGGTTTCTGCCTATGTACCCCATAAAGGTCTGACTGGGGGGACCCTCTGCTCTCACACTCCACTGCCCTGACTGCTGAAGGGGGGTGGGCAGGCAGGAGCAGCATCAGCTCCATCAGAAGCAACTGAAGTCTTAAATCTCTGAACACTTTTGTTCTACCTTTCTACTGACGAAACCACCCAGCAGCAGGACATGAAGCAGAACCTGAACCAGCAGGTGGTGGCCTGGTCTGCACCCTGTCACCCCAGATCCAAGACCCCTGGACTACTGGGCAGCCACAATTGAATTGTGTTGCACAACTGGACGTGGTTACACTGAGCAAGCTTTCCTGCCTGGCTAGTAGTGTGACATCAGAGAGAGTGTTTAGTGCGGCAGGTGGCATAGTTACCTCAAATAGAACTCACTTTTCAACGCAAAATGTTGAGAGACTAACCTTTATAAAGATGAATCAAGCTTGGATCAACCACGATTTCTGGACACCGGTGCCTGATACAACAGACTAGATCATTCTGGCAGTAATGATCTGACTGCAGTGTGCTGCTACAACAGATCATTGTGACAAATGGCCCAATACTAATGCCAATGTCCTGCTGCCACTATTCTGATGCTGTCACCCGCCTGATGCCACACACCTGCTGCCTCTACTGTAATCTGCCACCATCTTGTACTGTTACTGCCACTGCTGCTGTCCCACCCACTCTGTTCCAGGGCCACTATTGTGACTCTTCATGCTGTTGCCATACTCCCCACTCTGTTAAGGGGCCACTATTGTGAATCTTCATGCTGTTGCCACCATCAACAGTCTTTTCCAGGGCCACTATTGCGACTCTTCATGCTTTTGCCGAGCTCACAAGCCTATTGCGGGCCACTAGCGTCCCTCTTTGGCCATGTTGACATCTCAGTTTATTTTTCCATTCTTATGATCAATCAAAAGAGCCAAAAAATCCTGTTTGAGTGTCCAGATGGCCTCTATCACTCAGTCATTATTTTGCATCAGGTTTTGATCACGATTTGGAAGCCCAAAGTAAGAGTGGGTCCAAAAACACAGAAGGCATATAAATAACTCCAATATGTTTTATCTTTTTTGGAACCGCTCCTGTTTTTGCCTTACCAATACTAATCAATTACTGATGCAAAAAAAAGGGCAAATACTGACCATGTGATACAGGACATTAAAGTCCTGCATACAGTACTTCTTCTTCATCTGAATAAAGCCGATTTCAGAAGCAAATGGTCAGAACTCTGCTTTACCAATACTTATCAAATGCTGACTAAAAACTGACTGTATGAAGACAGGTGCTCATACTACAGAATCTGCATAATGGAAACCAGGTCAGATCCGTTATGCTGCCCATAGATGTCTATTATGATGGAATGCAAAACGTAAGCCTTTAAGAGACATTCCTTTTTGTATTCTGTCATAATAGAAGTCTATGGGCAGCATAACAAATCTGTTATGTTCCCATGGACTTCTATTATGATGGAATGCCTCTAAAGATGTCTCTTTTGCATTCCGTGTTAAAGAGGACCTTTCACCACTCCTGACCTGCCTATTTTAATAGCCCCATGCATTCCCCATATACTAACAATTGTGGAGCATTTATTCTTATGTCTGTATGTTGTGCCATTCCTTTATTATCTGCACTAGAAATTATGAATGAATTGCTATTAGCCTTCAGTAAGGGTACAGAGTGGAGGTAACAATTTGGGGGGTGTACTTACACAGTCTGAAAATGGAAGCACTGATCGGATAGAGTCAGTCTGTGCAGGTACACACCCCCAACTAGTAACCTCCCCTCTGTACCCTTATTGAATGCTAATAGCAATTCATTCAATACATTCATAACTTCATTCATGACCCGACAGCTCCTGCACTCACCTGGCATAGCGCTTCCTGCTCCGTATACACAGCTCTCGGTGTGTGCTGTGTATACAGCGATCTAGAAGGCAGGAACACTTGGGAACTGTCCCTGCCTTCTCTAAGGGTTGCCCTGTCACGGGCAACCCCATCTGCAGCTGCACGATTAGCGCGCAGCTGCGATCTCTGAATGGACGTTCAGAAACGTCCAGTTAGAGATAGAGAACCACCTCCCAGACGTTTATAGTCAACAGGCAGACAGGTGGTTAATAAATCGCTCAAAAACCAAACCCAAGCCTGGACTTCAGTGAAAAAGTTTGGGTTCAGGTCCGGATACCCGAATTTGCAAAAAATGATTTCAGCTAGCAGGAGCCAATATGGATAATGACAATACATTAGTATGTGCCTTGTATTGACTTTCTGTACATGATAAATGTCACTTGTTGAATTAATAAATATGGACCATGCCAGTATATGGAATTGCCCAACTACAGGAAGCATGATGTGAGTGATGGACCAAACCATCCATTATTGGAGCAAGCAAGATAAGATTTGTGCAGCATATTTTTGAAAGTGTCCAAAAAGCAGTGGCTGATTGGCCATAGATCTTACAGGAAAATTTTCCGTTGGGCCGATGTCCAGGGTGCCACCCAAGTCCTCCTCTCTGCCATTGGTCGGGTGCATAAAGAGCTCTCAGCGGTAATTAATGTCCCGTAAACACACATGCCCGCCTAAATTCAACTGTTGAGGCCCGCATCTCACCTCCTAAGCCCCCTGCTCCATATGTTAATCAAAGACGACTAGAGCAAAAGGACAGAAATTAGGTAGATATTAACCCCCCCGAGGGACACAGTCTTATTTCACCTTAAGGACCAGGCCATTTTCTGACCAGTGTCATTTTAAGTGGTGATAACTTTAAAACACTTTGACTTATCCAGGCCATTCTGAGATAGTTTTTTCATCACATATTGTACTTCATGAAACTGGTAAAATAAAGTAAAAAAAAATC
Source organism: Bufo gargarizans (assembly GCF_014858855.1). Lineage (NCBI taxonomy): Eukaryota > Metazoa > Chordata > Amphibia > Anura > Bufonidae > Bufo > Bufo gargarizans. Next base: position 264,288,351 of record NC_058084.1, read on the forward strand.
ATTTTTATTTATAAAAAAATACCAAATTTACCCAAAAAGTGTATAAAATTGCAAGTTTCCAAGTTTCAATTTCTCTACTTCTATATTACATAGTAATACCTACAAAAATAGTTATTACTTTACATTCCCCATATGTTTACTTCATGTTTGGATCAATTTGGGAATGAAATTTTCAAAAACCCACTTTTTAAGGACCAGTTCAGGTCTGAAGTCACTTTGTGAGGCTCACATAATAGAAACCACCCAAAAATGACCGCATTATAGAAACTCCACCCCTCAAGGTATTCAAAACTGATTTTACAAACATTGTTAACCCTTTAGGTGTTCCACAAGAGTTAATGGCAAATGGTGATAACATTTCAGAATTTAGATTTTTTGGCAAATTTTTCCATTTTAATCATTTTTTTTCCAGAAAAACAAACTTTTTACGGTATTTTTTTTACGGTGGTCATCTGAGGGGTTAAGGCATGTGATATTTTTATAGAGACGGTTGATACGGACACGGAGATACCTAATATGTATACTTTTTTTTATTTATGTAAGTTTTACACAATGATTTCCTTTTTGAAACAAAAAAAAATTCCATAGTCTAAGAGCCATAGTTTTTTCAGTTTTTGGGTGATTATCTTGTGTAGGGTATGATTTTTGCGGGATGAGATGCCAGTTTGATTGGTACTATTTTGACGTAGATGCGACTTTTTTTGATCACTTTTATTACATTTTTTGGGAAGTAAGGTGGGCAAAATTTCAATTTTCTCAAAGTTTTTATTTTTTTATTTTTATGGCGTTCACCATACGGAGAAAGTAACATGACGTTTTATAGATCAGGTCATTACGGATGCGGCGATACCTAATATGTTTAGTGTATTTAATCTTTTTCATTTTTATTTAGTGATAAATGTGTTTTTTTTACTTTACTTCTTTTTACTTTTTTAACTTTTTTTTTACCCAGACCCACTTGGTTCTTGAAGATCCAGTAGGTCTGATGTCTGTATAATACAGTACAGTACACTATATAGTGTATTGTACTGTATTTTACTTACACTTTGTCTGAACAGATCTATGCCTTTAGCACAGATCTGTTCAGCACTATGGACAGCAGGATGCCTGAGAATGCGTCCTGTTGCCATGGGAACCTTCCCCATCTGCTCAGTTGTGGCCACAAATGCGCAGACGGGGAAGGGTAAGGAGGGGGGCTCCCTCCCTCTGTGACCCCATCCTGTCTGGGGGCTGCAAAGGCACAGCAGCCCCCCGATGGGAGAGGGAGGAAGCTCCCGACTGTTAACCTCTGCTCTTCCATACCGCGGACCGTACGGACCACGGTATGGAAAGGGTTAAACGGCTGACATCGGAGCACAGATGTCAGCCGTTTATACCAGAGTGTCAGCAATGTGCTGACACTCTGGTATAACCACTGGCCACCAATGATTATTCAAGAGGAGGCGGGCGGGGGATTGCGATCCCGCCTGCTGCACCGCCCGCCTCCCGCACCGCCCGAAACCCCCCCTGCACCACCCGCCACCATAAAATCACTCAGGGGTGCAGGGGGGGTGAAAATCTATATTTTGGGCATGTTAAAGTTTCTGATCCCCGCGGTCAGGGATATGTAACTGCAGAAAGCGCAGGTCTGAATTGACCTGCGGTTTGCTGCGATCGCCGACATGGGGGGGTCACGGGACCCTCCCGCTCATTTAGCCGAGGTGCCTGCTCAATGATTTGAGCAGGTACCTTGTTCCGATCACCGCCCGCCGGGCAGCAGTGATCAGAACGACACATGTCGAACCAGTACGTCATGTATCCTTAAGGACTCGGGAAACATGCCGTACCGGTATGTCATGTGTCCTTAAGGGGTTAATGGCCACCACAAAGGGACAGCTTTTGGGGCAATATATTGTGCTGCACTGTTGTATATGGTTCTGCTAGGATGGTATTTTGTGCTATGGTATTGTTGACTCTGCCTACTTGTGTTGACCCGTCTTCTGTCAATTTGGACCCCCATACAACACAGGGCCACTATTAGTTTTACTTTCCAGGGCCAGAAAAAGAGCGTGGCACTGTTCAAAGGTGCACATGAACAGCAATGCTAAGAGGGATGCACAGGTTTCTTTGTGTGTCTCTCTGTGTTCATCTGTGTCCATGACCTTGCACATCCCCTCCTGCTTGACAATATGACAATGAAGTATTGATATTGTTTCTAACTAATATATAAAAGATGTATTCTGTAGTATCTTGTTGTCAGTGTATTAGGGATCTAAAAACACTGGATACTGTAATATGAATTAACTTCACAAATAAATATTACATGTGACAAAACATCTCATATATGTTCTTCGGGGCATTGAAGGTGCTGTTTGCAGATGGAGATAAGAGAGGAGACTTATACTAAAGAAAGTCAATGTAATACATTATGTTCCCTTTCATCAGTGTTAACATGTCATACTTCCATAGTTAAATGTCTAATAATGTGCATTTCTAAAGTTGCTTACATTAAACTATTCAAATATATAAAATATCAAATTTAAAAATGGATTTGAGTAAACAAAAGCTCAAAGTTATGTGGTTTATAATTATATAACACACATTCCATTTGTAGTACTGGCATCTATTCTATATGAAACTATTGTTTGAGAGGAATTAATACCCAACATGTCAGAAAAATAGTTTGTCAAATGTCAAAATACTCCAAGAGCAGCTGTAAATGTACCTAGAGCAGTCTGTGAAGCTCATGGCCATTTTATATATGTGGGACTGGGAATCAGAAGAACGTCAGATCGATTGTGATTTTTTATTGTGAACCAGAGGGTTGCTTTAACCACCTCAGCTCCCCTAGCTTAAACCCCCTTAATGACCAGACCACTTTTTACAATTCTGCACTACACTACTTTCACGGTTTATTGCTCAGTCATACAACTTACCACCCAAATTAATTTTACCTCCTTTTCTTCTCACTAATAAAGCTTTCATTTTGTGGTATTTCATTGCTGCTGACATTTTTACTTTTTTTTATATTAATTGAAATTGACCGAAATGTTTGCCCAAAAAATGTCGTTTTTCACTTTCTGTTGTAAACTTTTTCAAATAAAACTACATTTCTATATTAATTTTTCTCTAAATTTATTGTTCTACATGTCTTTGATAAAAAAAATGCAATAAGTGTATATTTATTGGTTTGGGTGAAAGTTATAGCGCTTACAAACTATGGTGCAAAATATTAAATTTACGCACTTTGACTTTCTGAGTACCTGTCGTGTTTCCTGAGGTTCTACAATGCCTAGACAGCAGAAACACCCCACAAATGACCCCATTTCAGAAAGTAGACACCCTAATGTATTCGCTGATGGGCATTGTAAGTTCATGGAAGTTTTTATTTTTTGTCACAAGTTAGCAGAAAATGATTTATTTATTTTTTTCTTACAAAGTCTCATATTCCACTAACTTGTGACAAAAAATAAAATTTTACATGAACTCACCATACCCCTCACAGAATACCTTGGGGTGTCTTGTTTCTAAAATGGGGTCACTTGTGAGGTATTTATACTGCCCTGGCATTTTAGGGGCCTTAAAGAGTGAGAAATAGTTTGGAATCCAAATGCGTAAAAATGCCCTGTGAAATCCTAAAAGTACTCATTGGAATTTGGCCCCTTTGCGCACCTAGGCTGCAAAAAAGTGTCACACATGTGGTATAGCCGCACTCAGAAGAAGTAGGGCAATGTGTTTTGGGGTGTATTTTTACATATACCCATACGGTGTGAGAAATACCTCTGTAAATGACAACTTTTTCCATTTTTTTTTATACAAAGTTGTCAATTTATAGAGATATTACTCTCACCCGGTGTGGGTATATGTAAAACACATTGCCTTACTTCTCCTGAGTACGGCGATACCATATGTGTGCCACTTTTTTGCAGCCTAGGTGCGCAAAGAGGCCCAAATTCCAATAAGTACCTTTTTAGGAGGGCATTTTGAGGCATTTGGATTCCAGACTTCTTCTCACGCTTTAGGGCCCCTAAAATGCCAGGGCAGTATAAATACCCCACATGTGACCCCATTTTGGAAAGAAGACACCCCAAGGTAATCCGTGAGGGGCATGGCGAGTTCATAGAAGGTTTTTTTTTTTGGCACAAGTTAGCGGAAATTTATTTATTTATTTTTTTCTCACAAAGTCTCCCTTTCCGCTAACTTGTGACAAAAAGTTCAATCTTTCATGGACTCAATATGCCCCTCAGCGAATACCTTGGGGTGTCTACTTTCCGAAATGGGGTCATTTGTGAGGTGTGTCTACTGTTCTGGCATTTTGGGCGGGGCTAAATTGTGAGCAACCCTGTAAAGCCTAAAGGTACTCGTTGTACTTTTGGCCCCTTTACGCACGTAGGCTGCAAAAAAGTGTCACACATGTGGTATCTCCGTACTCAGGAGAAGTAGGGCAATGTGTTTTGGGGTGTATTTTTACATATACCCATGCTGGGTGAGAGAAATATCTCTGTAAATTGACAACTTTGTATAAAAAAAAATTAAAAAGTTGTCATTCACAGAGATATTTCTCACACACAGTATGGGTATACACTACGTGCAGAATTATTAGGCAAATGAGTATTTTGACCACATCATCCTCTTTATGCATGTTGTCTTACTCCAAGCTGTATAGGCTCGAAAGCCTACTACCAATTAAGCATATTAGGTGATGTGCATCTCTGTAATGAGAAGGGGTGTGGTCTAATGACATCAACACCCTATATCAGGTGTGCATAATTATTAGGCAACTTCCTTTCCTTTGGCAAAATGGGTCAAAAGAAGGACTTGACAGGCTCAGAAAAGTCAAAAATAGTGAGATATCTTGCAGAGGGATGCAGCACTCTTAAAATTGCAAAGCTTCTGAAGCGTGATCATCGAACAATCAAGCGTTTCATTCAAAATAGTCAACAGGGTCGCAAGAAGCGTGTGGAAAAACCAAGGCGCAAAATAACTGCCCATGAACTGAGAAAAGTCAAGCGTGCAGCTGCCAAGATGCCACTTGCCACCAGTTTGGCCATATTTCAGAGCTGCAACATCACTGGAGTGCCCAAAAGCACAAGGTGTGCAATACTCAGAGACATGGCCAAGGTAAGAAAGGCTGAAAGACGACCACCACTGAACAAGACACACAAGCTGAAACGTCAAGACTGGGCCAAGAAATATCTCAAGACTGATTTTTCGAAGGTTTTATGGACTGATGAAATGAGAGTGAGTCTTGATGGGCCAGATGGCTGGATTGGTAAAGGGCAGAGAGCTCCAGTCCGACTCAGACGCCAGCAAGGTGGAGGTGGAGTACTGGGTTGGGCTGGTATCATCAAAGATGAGCTTGTGGGGCCTTTTTGGGTTGAGGATGGAGTCAAGCTCAACTCCCAGTCCTACTGCCAGTTTCTGGAAGACACCTTCTTCAAGCAGTGGTACAGGAAGAAGTCTGCAAGGTAAGAAAAACATGATTTTCATGCAGGACAATGCTCCATCACACGCATCCAAGTACTCCACAACGTGGCTGGCAAGAAAGGGTATAAAAGAAGAAAATCTAATGACATGGCCTCCTTGTTCACCTGATCTGAACCCCATTGAGAACCTGTGGTCCATCATCAAATGTAAGATTTACAAGGAGGGAAAACAGTCCACCTCTCTGAACAGTGTCTGGGAGGCTGTGGTTGCTGCTGCACGCAATGTTGATGGTGAACAGATCAAAACACTGACAGAATCCATGGATGGTAGGCTTTTGAGTGTCCTTGCAAAGAAAGGTGGCTATATTGGTCACTGATTTGTTTTTGTTTTGTTTTTGAATGTCAGAAATGTATATTTGTGAATGTTGAGATGTTATATTGGTTTCACTGGTAAAAATAAATAATTGAAATGGGTATATATTTGTTTTTTGTTAAGTTGCCTAATAATTATGTACAGTAATAGTCACCTGCACACACAGATATCCCCCTAAAATAGCTAAAACTAAAAACTACTTCCAAAAATATTCAGCTTTGATATTAATGAGTTTTTTGGGTTCATTGAGAACATGGTTGTTGTTCAATAATAAAATTAATCCTCAAAAATACAACTTGCCTAATAATTCTGCACTCCCTGTATGTAAAAATACACCCCAAAACACATTGCCCTACTTCTCCTGAGTACAGCGATACCACATGTGTGACACTTTTTTGCCGCCTATATGGCAAAGGGGCCCAAATTCCAATGAGTACTTTTAGGATTTCACAAGGCATTTTTTTATGCATTTGGATTCCAAACTACTTCTCACGCTTTACGGCCCTTGAAATACCAGGGCAGTATAAATACCCCACAAGTGACCCCACAAAGTCTCATATTCCACTAACTTGTGACAAAAAATACAATTTTACATGAACTCGCCATGCCCCTCACTAAATACCTTGGGGTGTCTTCTTTCCAAAATGTGGTCACATGTGGGGTATTTATACTGCCCTGGCATGTAGAGTTACATAGGGTAGAGAACATGACTTTTAAAAATACCTTTAATAGTGATCAAATGGGTATAGGTAATTATATACCAAAAATTGTGCACTACACTTGACCTATAGGGGAGTAGTGACCTCTAGTTGAAAAACATACATGGTAATGGAATAGGACAAAAGGTTACGGTGGAAGGACCAAGGTCTCTTGAGGCAAGGCAGAGTACACTTACCCTAATTGCCCTACAGACTGCTTAGCCCAGGGCAACCCCCTGATGGTGGAGGCTCCCTGTCCCCAAACCTTATGCTATCCGGTCCCTAGAAAAGGGAAAGGATAATAAACAAGTAGAATGTGGGTGGTTGTCCAGGTAGGTGGATACCACTACCACCTTCTCATAAAGATCGAAACCATAGAAAACCCTGACGCATTTCGCCTAGGACTTTTTAGGCTCATCAGGGGGTGATTTCAGTACCAGGATAAATACAGTCAAATACAGAGTTGGATGCAGAAAATGATACTTAGCTCAAAGCCAGATGTTTTAGACAGGTTTTTGTGGACCACCATATAATAGGGAAGTCCCACTAATGATACCTGGGAGAAATAAATATATGCATATTTAGCAAAGGGACCAGGTCCTGCAGTAACGTTATTCTAAAATGTACATCTTAACAAGAGAAAGACCAGTCCTACTTACATATGGACAGGTGAATGATTCCCCACAAAAACCGAGTGGCTAGAGCCAGCCAAGCTCTGGCCGTTGTGGCGGCATTTATTGGAACTGCAGCGCTAGACCTGACCTCGCTTCCGGACGCCGGGTAGCTACTTCCGGCATCTGGACCGCACATTGGGACGCATAGCCTCCAGGTTAGGTCACTTCCGATGATATGGCACGCATCGTGAACCGTGGTTCAGTGCCGAGAAACTGGAAGTTTCTGAGCGTCATTTTCGGTCTAGAAGGAACGCACAACGGTGGAACGCATCGGGAGACACAAGGTTTCTCAGGGAGGTAGCGGGCAAGCGAACTGCTTGAAAGATGGTAAATGATAATAATCATTCATAAACAGGCTAAATGACCCAAAGTAAATTTATTAAATGGCCACTGCCACACAGGCCAGGGACAAGGGACAGATATACTGGAGATATACTGAACTGATATTTATTCAGCAAAAAGAGGGGGGTGCTTCTCGCATCAATCAGGCCAGTTAAAGGGCCGCATATATGGTTACTACATTATTACTGATGTGAGGTATATATTCAAGGGACAGGGAAATTTAGATAAAACATGTGAAGTTTAATCTTTCATTCAGGCCATGAGGGGACTGGGATTGGAACCGGTAGATCCATGCTGTTTCCTTTTTAATAATCTTATTGTCCCAGTCGCCTCTTCTTTCAGGGAGTGGGACCACCTCGAGGACAGAGAAACGAGCAAGGCTCTCATCGCCCCTGTGGTGGTTGTTAAAGTGTTGCGCTACAGGTGTATCTTTGTTTTTTTATATCGTTGATATGCTCACAGACCGTTCTCCGAAACTCTCTTTTGGTCTTGCCAATGTAGTCCATGGGGCATGGACATTGGCAAATGTATACAATGCCTTTTGTTTTACAATTTGCAAAGTCCCGGATGGTAAAGGGACGTTGTGTAATGGAACAGGCTACTGTCTTTGCAGTATTGATAAATTTGCAGGCCTTACAGGATCCGCATTTAATGACGCCCAGAGGCTTACGGTCTAACCAGGTACCCTCTTTTTTTTTTTTTTTTTAACAATTCTTTATTTATTTTAGACAGAGTAATTGGCATTTACACTGTACCGTTAATAATTATGCATGGAGAAATTAATATCCCAAAAATATCCAAAAAAATACATTGTCATCAAACTTATGAAAACGTTTTACACTTGGAGATTTTTCTTGTATACAAAATCCAATGTAAATGCACACTCACAGACAGCGCATCTATATGCATAAAACACTTTAAAGTGTACAAGAAAGAGAGGAAAGAAATAACAATGAGTTATAACATAAAACAAACACACACCCTAACTCGGCGAATAGCTAAGCGGACAATTCAAAGGATCAGCTGTTCAATAGTAGACTATGCTGAGAGGAACAATGCGAACTCTCACTATAATGGGCAGGCTAATTAGCAACAGGAGGCAGGCAGACAACACTCTTCAGTTCTACCAAAGGTCAGATCATGACCATTCTATCAGAAGCAGGCTAAATGCGAGTTCTCATGGGTTCGTGGTTTGTATTCTCTTTGCGTGGAAATTTAGCCAAGGATTCCAGACCTTAAGGAATGCCCCCCTATTTCCTGAACACCACCCCACCTGTTCTTCCATTAGGCAAATATGATGGACTTCCTCCAACCATTCTTCCACTCCCGGAGGCTCCCTATCCCTCCATCTCCTTGGTATCAGGATTTTTGCAGCTGCTATCAGGTGTGTGGGTAGATTATTAGATGAGGGCACAAAATCCGACTGGGGCTTCCACAACAACACCAACTCTGGAGTTAGTGTAATATTCTTGTTACATATTGTGTTTATCTGTTTACCAATTTCTCCCCAGAAATGGTTTAAGGAGGAACAGGACCACCATATGTGGGAAATCGTACCCCTATCCACTAGACATCTCCAGCACCTGTCATCGGGGAGTAAATTTATCTTGTGCAAGAAGTCTGGCGTCCTATACCATCTTGTGAGAATTTTAAAAGAGTTCTCTTGTAAGCGAATGCTTCTTGAAAAGCCATGCGAGTGAGCCAGGATAGTTTTGACTTCTAAGTCTGGTATGGTTATTCCAAGCTCATTTTCCCATGCCTTTAAATAAGAAGTCTTCTCACAAGGTGGTGCGAGGAGCAACCGGGAGTACAAATAGGACAAGAATTTCGGTGGGGGTTTTTTGGAGGACAACGATAAGTTTTCTAACCATGTTGGATCCAAAGCTCCACTAGCATACTTCCTTTTGTAATCCCCACATGTAATAGTCAGGTCTCTTATTGCTAAAGAGTTTCTCAGGGGTCTCGGGAGTGTCTCTGATATACCTTCAATAAAGGAGTCCAGGTCAACAGCTTTCCGCAAGTTCGAGATTCTCATCTCTGTGAGATTGTACCAGCATTGCTGACTTACACTTCCCCTACCTCTCATGAAATAAGGTAGTACCGAGAGCGGGGCAAGTGGGGAAAGTCTGTTATGATGCATCTGGAGTCCTGCTGTTTTCTGACAATAGGACAGCATAGTATTAGTCATGTCCGAAAGGAACAAAGGCCTTTTCCTATCTTTGTATGCCACCCACATATATCTTGTGGCATTGGTGCCCATGAGACTACGCTCAATGTCCACATGTAGTTTGTTATTGGACATATCTGCCAGTTCAGTCCATCTTTCTAAATGCAAAGCGTGGTGGTAAGTTCTCAAATCAGGGAAAGAAAGACCTCCTGCCCCTCTCTTCCGGATGAGAAGAGTGTAGGATAGACGTGGTTTCCCACTGGCCCACAAGAATTTAGTAAAAAGCTTCCTGAAATCTGCAAAGAGTTTATCTGGGATTTTTATAGGTAAACATCTCAAAATGTATAGGATCTGAGGGAGGGCATACGTTGTCAGAACATTTTTCCTACCCAGCCAAGATAAGAAGGGGATTTTTATGGAGTTAAGGTAGGACTTGATTTTGGCAAACAAGGGAGGGTAGTTTAGGCAATAGAATTGCTGGGGATCTGAAGGAAAGGTACCCTCTTTTTTAGAACCCTCATAATGGCTAATAACTAACCTTTTCGGTAGGTGACTTGGGGATATTTCCTAATGACCTGCGTTAGATCTGGGTCCATCGTTAATATTGGCCAATGTCTTCTCAGGATAGATACCACTTCCTTGTTGCCGGAATCGAAAGTGGAAATCAGGCGTATCAATCCCTTGTCTGCTTTATCCCTAGATTTTGGCGTCAGAAGGTCATCCCTTTTCTTGGATTCTGCAAATTGGAAGGGCTCCCTTAGGAGACACAATGGATAGCCTCTCTGTGTGAGTCTAGTTTTCAATTTATTGGATTCTAAGTAAAAGCTGCCTCCCGAGGAGCAGTTTCTGCAAACTCGCAGGTACTGTCCCCTTGGGATCCCCCTCCTCACAGCATTGGGTTGATGGATATCCCAATGAAGGATACTATTAGTCGCGGTCGGTTTTCGATGTACCGATGTGCTGAGAGTTCCTTCCGTTTTTTTCACCACTGCGTCGAGGAATGTAATTTGTTCCGTCTGAGTCTCAAAAGTGAAACTATCACGATCGGCGTAACTGTCACATACGTGACACGGAGGGAGGAAAAGAGGGAGGCCCTGCCCTAGTGAGAGGGAAGGTGGTGACCCCTGACTCACCTTGCGGCTGGCGCCTGGCTGCCCTGTCGTCCCTAGACGGGTTCCTCACCCGTACGCCGATCACGTGCCTAAAACCCTGGCTTTCCCTAGGATGAGCCCTAGATAGTGAACAAGGCGGTGGGAACACTAGTCCGCACCACTAGCTCTAAAGGAAAACACCAAGGGGAGGACAGACAATACAAACTAAACATATAATCCCAGGTGGGCAACAACAGGAGACAACAAAAGCCCAACAGGGATCCGGAGGGTAGCACTCTGGAACAACAACCAGATTCTCAGCTCCAGTGGGTCAGCATAGATGTCCAGGCAGGAAGCTCTATAACTGGCAACAAGAGAAGTGTGAGAGGAGAATATAAGGAGTTTGGGAGTGGCAGACAAGAAACAGCTGAGGAGGAGAAGCTACGGATCCCTGAGTGAGACAAAAAGGATAGCAAGGCAAACACAGAAAACAAACACTAAGAAACACCGTGATCTTTAGACATAGAGCGCGCAGCCACCCGCTGCGACTTCCTGACCCCGGGTATAACGGAGTCAGACGTGGCTCTTGACACCCTCGTGACAGTACCCCCCCTTTCACGAGGGGCCTCCGGACACTCAGGACCAGGTCTCTCCGGATGAGAGACATGGAAAGCCTGAATCAACCTGTTGGCGTTTACCTCTGACGCTGGAACCCACATTCTTTCCTCGGGACTGTAACCCCTCCAATGCACCAGATACTGAAGAGAGCGGCGGACCAGACGAGAATCAACAATTATGGATATTTGAAACTCCAGATTACCATCCACAACAACAGGAGGAGGTGGCAGCGGTGATGGTTCTAGAGGTGGAACATACTTCTTGAGCAACGACTTATGGAAGACGTTATGGATCTTAAAAGTCTGAGGTAGCTCCAGGCGAAAAGCCACAGGGTTAATGACGGCTACAATTTTATAAGGACCAATGAACCTAGGACCCAGTTTCCAAGAGGGAACCTTCAACTTAATATTCCTAGTAGACAACCACACATAGTCATTCACTCCTAGGTCCGGACCTGGCGACCGTTTCTTATCGGCCATGCATTTGTATTTACCACTCATATTTTTCAAGTTAGCTTGCACCTTCTGCCATACCGATGAAAGCGATGAAGAAAACCGTTCCTCTTCGGGAACCCCAGAAGACCCCCCCTCTTTGAAAGTACAAAATTGGGGATGAAAACCGTATGCACCAAGAAATGGTGACTTGCCAGTGGATTCCTGACGGCGATTATTTATGGCAAACTCGGCTAACGGTAAATATGATGACCACACCTCTTGGTTTTCAGACGCAAAACACCTTAAATATGTTTCTAGGTTTTGGTTGGTACGCTCAGTCTGTCCATTCGACTGAGGATGGAAAGCTGAGGAAAAGGATAAGTGTACCCCTAAACGGGTACAAAAAGCTTTCCAAAACTTAGAAATAAACTGGGTTCCCCGATCCGAAACCACATCGGAAGGGACCCCGTGAAGCTTCACGATTTCACTGATAAACACCTGAGCAAGAGTCTTAGCATTAGGAAGTGCGGGTAGCGCAATAAAGTGTACCATTTTGCTAAACCTGTCTACTACTACCAAGATAACTGTTTTACCCGCAGACAAAGGTAAGTCAGTGATGAAATCCATTGATAGATGTGTCCATGGTCTATTGGGGATGAAAAGTGGCAATAAAGACCCTGCTGGACGTGTATGAGAGACTTTCGCGCGTGCACGAGTAGAACAAGTAGACACGAAATCTATTACATCCTGACGCAACCTTGGCCACCAAAAACGACGAGACAATAGCTCCAAGGTTGGTTTACTACCCGGGTGCCCAGCAAGTGCCGAATTATGATGTTCCTTCAATAACTCAAGACGCAGGTTTAACGGTACAAACAATTTCTCTGAGGGGCAAGAGGCCGGGGCGTCCCCCTGGGCCTCTAACACCTTTCCCTCTAGAACAGAGTGTACAGCAGAGACAACCACTCCTCTTTGTAAAATAGGTACCGGATCACTAACATTACCCCCTCCAGGGAAACTACGAGACAATGCGTCTGCCTTGGTATTTTTTGCCCCAGGACGATAGGTGATTACAAAGTTAAATCTGGTAAAGAATAGCGACCACCTAGCTTGTCTAGGGGTGAGACGCTTAGCCGATTCTAGGTACAGAAGGTTTTTGTGATCCGTAATTACCATGACGGGGTGGATTGCTCCCTCTAAGAAGTGACGCCACTCTTCAAACGCCAGTTTAATCGCCAACAGTTCCCTATTTCCAATATCATAGTTCTTTTCTGCTGCAGATAATTTTTTGGAAAAGAAAGCGCAAGGACGCCATTTGCCAGGAGACGGACCCTGAGACAATACAGCCCCCACTCCCACCTCCGACGCATCAACTTCAACAATAAAAGGCTGGGAGACATCAGGTTGAATTAGGACAGGTGCCGAGGTAAATCTCTCTTTTAGAGAGGAAAATGCAATTTTAGCGGCGTCAGACCATTTAGAAAAATCAGTCCCCTTCCTAGTCATGTCAGTAAGGGGTTTAACGATCACTGAATAATTTTTAATAAACTTTCTGTAGAAATTTGCGAAACCCAAAAACCGTTGTAGAGCTTTAAGGTTCTCAGGAAGATCCCAATCTAAAATTGCCTGGACCTTCCCAGGATCCATACGGAAACCTGAAGCAGATAATAGATATCCCAGGAATTGTATTTCCTGAACGGCGAAGACACATTTTTCAATTTTCGCATATAATTTATTAGTCCGTAGGACCTGCAGTACTTGCCTGACATGTACTTCATGTGTTTTCAGATCAGCCGAATAAATTAAGATATCATTTAGGTATATGACTACAAACCTGCCGATGAGATGACTAAAAATATCATTAACGAAATGTTGGAAGACAGCAGGGGCATTGGTCAGACCGAAAGGCATGACTAAATTTTCGTAATGCCCCTCAGGGGTGTTAAAAGCTGTCTTCCACTCATCCCCTTCCTTGATACGAATCAGATTGTAGGCCCCCCTAAGATCAAGTTTGGAGAACCACCTAGCACCCGCAATCTGATTAAAAAGGTCAGGAATGAGAGGAAGAGGGTATGGGTCTCGGACGGTTATCCGGTTTAGCTCACGGAAATCTAGGCAAGGACGCAGGCCCCCATCTTTCTTTTTAACAAAGAAAAACCCTGCAGCCACGGGTGAAGAAGAGGGTCTGATGTGTCCCTTGGCCAGACTCTCGGAGATATAATCTTTCATGGCTTGTCTCTCGGGACCCGAAAGATTATACAACCTGGACTTGGGTAATTTTGCACCGGGAATCAGGTTAACCGGGCAATCATAAGGACGATGAGGTGGTAGCTTCTGACAACCCTTTTCAGAAAAAACGTCCTCAAAGTCCGAAATAAATGTAGGTAGGGAAGCTATGGAGGCGATTAAGCAATTGTTATTTAAGCAATTCTCTCTGCAATGCTCACTCCACTCCAATATCTCCCTGGCCTGCCAATCCACCACTGGATTGTGCGCTACCAACCAGGGAAGACCCAATACCACAGGAGAGGGAAGGCCCTCCAGAACGTAACATGAAAGACGCTCCTTATGGTGGTCCCCTACCCGAAGATGTAAGTTATGGACAACGTGAGTGAGGTTTCTCTGAGACAGAGGAGCAGAGTCAATAGCGAATATGGGAATGGGTCTCTGCAGCGTACAGAGAGACAAACCCATAGTGCGGGCAAAATGGGCATCTATCAAATTTACCCCTGCACCACTGTCTAGAAAAAAAGAAATAGACTCCGTCTTAACACCAAAAACAATAACCGCTGGCAACACAAATTGAGATGTTCGTATGGAGGAAACGTATACCCCCCGGCTGACATCCTCCGCACAGCCTGGGGTTAGTAGTTTTCCGACGGTCTTTTGTTTTTGGGAAAGGAGGGACAGACATTAATGAAATGACCCTTCCCCCCACAGAAAAAACAAGCCCCCCACCTACGGCGAACCTCAGGAGGACGGACCTGACGAGAAGTTCCTCCTAGCTGCATAGGCTCATCCAAGTCAGTACAGACTAACTGCTGCTTGGGAGAGGTTACCGATTGCTCAGGAATTTTCGATCTCTCCCTAAGACGTCTATCTATCCTGATAGAGAGGGACATAACAGCATCAAGGGAAAGGGGGGTCTCATACAGCGCCAGCGCATCCTTAACCCTTTCAGATAACCCAGAGCAGAACTGACTCCTGAGAGCCGGGTCGTTCCACTGAGTATCCGTAGCCCACCTGCGGAACTCTGAGCAATATTCCTCTGCTGGCCGATCTCCCTGTAGGAGTCTCCGTAACTTCGACTCAGCCAGGGCGACACGGTCAGGGTCATCATATATGAGACCCAAAGCCCCAAAAAATCCCTCCACTGACCGGAGAGCCTGGGAACCAGGGGGTAACGAGAACGCCCAGGATTGCGGGTCCCCCTGAAGCAGGGAAATAACAATCCCCACCCGCTGTTCTTCATTACCTGAGGAGTAAGGGCGCAGCTTAAAATATAATTTGCAGGCCTCACGGAACAACACAAATTTGTCCCTTCCCCCAGAGAATCTGTCAGGAAGAACAACCTTGGGTTCTGTAACAACCTGGTTACCCATAGCAACCGCTGGGCTTACGGTCTGCTGCATTTGCTGCTGCTGTTGGAGGACAGACGCCTTCAATACTGCCACCTCCAAAGACAGGCCTTGAAGCTGTTTTGCCAAAGCAGCAATAGGATCCATATTGGATTCTAAGTAGAGAAAAAAAAAAAATTATATATATATATATTTTTTTCTCAAAAAAAAATAAGGGCCAGTTATAATATCACGATCGGCGTAACTGTCACATACGTGACACGGAGGGAGGAAAAGAGGGAGGCCCTGCCCTAGTGAGAGGGAAGGTGGTGACCCCTGACTCACCTTGCGGCTGGCGCCTGGCTGCCCTGTCGTCCCTAGACGGGTTCCTCACCCGTACGCCGATCACGTGCCTAAAACCCTGGCTTTCCCTAGGATGATCCCTAGATAGTGAACAGGGCGGTGGGAACACTAGTCCGCACCACTAGCTCTAAAGGAAAACACCAAGGGGAGGACAGACAATACAAACTAAACATATAATCCCAGGTGGGCAACAACAGGAGACAACAAAAGCCCAACAGGGATCCGGAGGGTAGCACTCTGGAACAACAACCAGATTCTCAGCTCCAGTGGGTCAGCATAGATGTCCAGGCAGGAAGCTCTATAACTGGCAACAAGAGAAGTGTGAGAGGAGAATATAAGGAGTTTGGGAGTGGCAGACAAGAAACAGCTGAGGAGGAGAAGCTTACGGATCCCTGAGTGAGACAAAAAGGATAGCAAGGCAAACACAGAAAACAAACACTAAGAAACACCGTGATCTTTAGACATAGAGCGCGCAGCCACCCGCTGCGACTTCCTGACCCCGGGTATAACGGAGTCAGACGTGGCTCTTGACACCCTTGTGACAGAAACTCAGGCCAATGTCATTTTAGTTAAGGGTATTGATAAAGTTATGAAAAGCAGGTATGCTGCCCTCCCAAATCAGAAAAACATTGTCAATGTAACGAGTCCAAAAAACAATGTGGTGCTGATCTGGGAAGACATACCTATCCTCCCACCAGCCCAGGAGGAGATTTGCATACGTAGGGACACAAGAATTCCCCATTGCCGTCCCCCTGAGCTGGTGGTAGAAGAACCCATTAAATAGAAAAAAATGTATGAGTTAAGGTGTATTCCAAGAGGCATAGAATAAATTCGTTATATTGGGCAAACTGAGTCCCTCTCGAATTTAAAAAGTGGGTGATGGCTCCAATTCCTTGATCGTGTGGAATCGACGTATAAAGCAATTCCACATCTATGCTCGCCAAGATACTATTGGGGTTAATTGTTAGAGTTTCTATTTTGCGGAGAAAGTCCATCATATCCCTAGTGAAAGATGGCAAAGTCCATACAAAGTCACGAAGTACCTTGTCCAGATAAATTCCACTATGATGTGTCAAGGAGTCAATACCGGATACGATTGGAGGCCCCCTAAGGGGATGTACCCCTTTATGTATCTTTGGTAAACAGTGATATTTCTGATGATCCAGGAGGGCCAAATTGCCACCCTTGCCTGATTGTTTCATGATCAGATTTTTATTCCTCTCTAGACATCTTAAAGCCTGGAGCTCAGACACAGACAGATTCGAGTGGTAAGAATCATTTGTTTGTAGCTGTTCAATATCTGAAATCACCAGGCGTAAGAAGATATCAATGTGTTCGTTGTTGACCCGTGGTGGCAACTTGCAGAAACTGCTCCTCGGGAGGCAGCTTTTACTTAGAACAACAACAAAAGAAAGAAAATATTTCCGCTAAGGCTACGTTCACATCACCGTTCAGCCTTTCCGTTCTCCTGCTCCGTTTAGGGGCAGGAGAACGGAAAGGACGGACAAGCACATAACTGACACCAAACTGAGTCAAACGGAGCCTGAGGACCCCATAGACTATAATGGGGTCCGTTATGTTTCCGCTCAGAAGATGATTTTTAAGCGGAGACAAAAGTTGTGCATGCAGGACTTTTGTCTCCGATTAAAAATCATCTTCTGAGCGGAAACATAACGGACCTCATTATAGTCTATGGGGTCCTCAGGGCTCTGTTTGACTCAGTTTTTGTGTCAGTTATGTGCTTATCCGTCCTTTCCGTTCTCCTGCCCCTAAACAGAGCAGTAGAACAGAAAGGCTGAATGGTGATGTGAACGAAGCCTAACTTGTGCCCAAAAAATATAAATCTTCTATGAACTCGCATGCCCCTCAAAAGTGATCTTTATAGCACCGCAGCGATTTTATGGTGTTTTTGCAGTGATCAGAAAAAAAAATTCTGTCACTGCGGTGGGGCGCACTGAACGCAAGTGTGCGCACAAGATCAGGCTTGATCGGGCGAACACTGCATTTTTTGTAGAGCCTATAGAACATGTCCTATTCTTGTCCGCAATTGCGGACAAGAAAAGGCATTTTCTATATAGTTCTGGCAATGTGCGGATCCGCAAAATGCAGAAAGCACATTGTCCGTGTTTTGCGGATCCGCGGTGTCCGTGTTTTGAGGATCCATAAAACACATACGGACGTCTGAATGGAGCCTTACAGGGGGGTGATTAATGACAGGGGGGTGATCAGGAAGTCTATATGGGGTGATCAGGGGTTAATAAGTGACAGGGGGGGGGGTGTAGTGTAGTGTGGTAATTGGTGCTACTTACAGAGCTGCCTGTGTCCTCTGGTGGTCGATCCAAGCAAAAGGGACCACCAGAGGACCTGGTAGCAGGTATATTAGACGCTGTTAACAAAACAGTGTCTAATATACCTTTTTGGGGTTAAAATAATCGCATCTACAGCCTGCCAGCAAATGATTGCCACTGGCAGGCTGTAGATCAACTCGTTTGCCTTGCAATCCTGTGAGCGCGCGTTCACAGGAAATATTGCATCTCGCGAGATGACGCACCGATGCGTCTACGCGGAACAAACCGACCGCCCGCAGAACACATCCCTGCGTTAGGCGGTCGGGAGGTGGTTAAAGAGAAAAATAGTTCACCTTAGGAGAAAGCACCTCCCAAAATTCTGTTATGACTTTGAAAAGAGCATATACCATCTTACTCTACTAAAAATGACTGACAAATAGCATGAGAATATTTACTGAGTCAATATTTACTGAGAAGACATAGTAAACAGATTTAAACCGTGATAAGTATAGCAGACTAGACATAACTTGTATATACAGTAAATATAAAATCTTCTTTGTATGGTTTGCAACATATGCTCATACTGAAGCTGTACTCCCCACCCAATTCTTAATCTTGTCTAATCTACTTCGTTGGCCATACTCACTAATGGTCTGGTGCCATCTGTTGTGCAATTCAAGCACACATGAATTAGATTTTGAAGCAGTGTCTGTGTGTGTTACACTAGGATACCTAGCACTCACATCCAATACGTTGTGCACTAATGGGCTGTGGATGATGAATGGTAGTAGGAGTATGCAAGAATAATGAATTAATGCTTAGACACTGCTAATTCATAGATAGTGTAAGGGATGAGTCATTAGGTTTTCATGAAGTTGTGGAATAGTTCTTAAGATGTCTGAAACTAAATAAGCATGTATTCCTGTGTATTGTACTACAATCATGTATTGTACCATCTCTGAACACTGCAGAAGACCTCTTCAAATATTATCGCTACCCCTGTATTAAATGAATGTATATTTTTACTCTCCAGCACAATTCTAACAGACTATTTGCTTAAGTAGAGCTGTCAATAAATCTGACAAAAAAACAATAGGTTCAGTTGGTATTTATCCAAAGAAACTGGGCTTTCTGAACTTTCTGCCATTAACTAAGGCATTTTACCAATCTTTGCACACAGTTACCATTTTAGTTCTATTGCAAATATATAAGATGTTTAAGTGGAATCAGTGGAATCAGTGGAAGCATGTAGTGAACAAAACTGGCACACGAGCAGAGCCTGCTCCATACGAGCCATCGCACAGCTCTGTAGCTGGAAAAACAGTTATGAGTGTCAGAATATGGGGACACAATATATGTTTTAGGTTGCTAATATGTGATAAAAGTATAAAAATGTGATGAAACCATATCACTATTAATCATATCACTTTTACTGCAAATTGAGTGTGTTAAAAATTAAATCAAAACAATATTGGAATTGCCCTGTTTTTCACCTAACAACTAGTTTTATACAGTTTTGCAATACATTATATGGAATGTAAATTGGTATCATTAAAGAGTACAACTTACCCTGCAAAAAACAAGCCCTAATATGGCTATGTCAATGGAAAAATAAAAATGTTACGGCTCTTGGAAGTTGAGGAGGAAAGATCAAAAATGCATTTCCAAAAATGTCCAAATGTTGTGGAGTAAACATGTTGTTGCCTCTAGAATTCTTTTTTCCAAATTTGCTTCGATTTTGGTCCCACTCAGGTCAGACATTATCCAGAGATCAAATTCAGACAACCACTACAAAAGTATAAAATTAAAAAAAGAACATATACTCACCCTTTACTCCAGAGCTCTTCTATGTGGCCTGCAGCTGAGGACAGTGATTGGCTGCAATGATCAGGTGCCACCTTCATGCATATCAACAGAAGGAAGGCCTCATGCACACGACTGTTGTTTTGGTACGCATATGAGCCGCAGTTTTTGCGGCTTGGATGCTGACCCATTCACTTCAATGAGGCTGCAAAAGATGCGGACAGCACTCCGCGTGCTGTCCGCATCCGTTGCTCTGTTCCGTAGTCCGCAAAAAATATATAACCTGTCCTATTCTTGTCCGTTTTGTAGACAAGAATAGGCAGTTATATCAATAGCTGTCCGTGCAGTTCCGCACACAGATGCCATATTTGTTTTGCGGATCCACAATTTGCGGTCATGTGCACAACGGTGTGCACAGTGGTCGTGTGCATGAGGCCTAAGTGACATGTACAATAACATGTCTGGATTAGGCACCTTAGGAAAGCATCAAGTTATCTTCAATTTAAATGTTTATTGCTGGGCCGAAGATTTGCTTCAATGCTGTTTTTTTTTTTATCTCACAACTGTCAAGCCTTGTTTACTATTTGGATACCATATTTTCTGTAGATCCTTTTTTTTTCCTTTTAATATCTCTTTACTTCCATCATCACTACAGAATAGAAAAAATGTCAACATTAAAAAAATTACATTTTTCATATATCCAATACATACCAGTTTTTCCTATACATAAACAAATATCTTCATTCCCCATTTACCCACCCACCTACCTCCCTTATGGGGAGGGGGAGGGGGAGACGCGTAATAAAAAATAAATACAAAAAATTTATCTTTCCAGCCCTAAAGTAACCAATTCTTCCATATTTCATCGACACTTTTTACTTTTCTACTATGGCCCTCCATCATTCGTTCTTCTTTAATCAAGTTATCCACTGCTTTTCTCCACTGTCCCACTGTTGGAGGGTCAGCCCCTACCCATTTCCTAAGTATAAGGAGTCTAGCTTGAAATAGTACCTTACTCAAGACCATTCGTATGTCTCTATTTAGCCTCAGATGTTCTGTTGCCCCCAAGATACAAGTCATAGGATCTTCTGATATTTGAACCTTCAAAATCAAGTATACAGTATCTGTTATTTCTGTCCAATACCTGAACAGTCTTGGGCATATCCAAAAACAGTGTATTAAATCAGCATTCTCTCCTCCGCATTTTGTACAATTATCCGAAACTCTAACACCCATTCTTTTCAATATCTGTGGTGATCGATGCAGCCTATGAACTATGAAAAATTGTGAGATCTTATGTGAGCCCCTATTAGAGACTCCCACGTAGCTTTTTAAAGCATTGTTTCATTTTTCTTCCGTAAAAAATTGGAGTTCATTTTCCCATTTTTTTCTAGCAGGTATTATAACCTATTTCTTTTTTCCCTTCATCAGTATCCTATATCTTTTAGCTGTTGTTCCTCCTCTTTCACCCACGTTAGTGAAATTATGCAATGTATCAGATGTTTCCAACTTATATTTATCCTCTTGCCTAACTGTACGCAATGCATTTTTAAGCTAAAAATATTTATATATATATATATCATTTTGCGGTATACCAAACTCTCTAACCATTGTATTGAAGTCTTTTAATTTACCCTGTTCAAATATCTGGTTTAAGTATTTCACCCCATTTTTTTCCCAATCTATATACGCCTTAATCCCTTGCAATTCCTTAAGATAAGTATTTTTCCAAATAGGTGTATAATACAAAAACCCTTTAATCTCTAATATTTTTTTAATTTCCACCCATACGTATTCCAATAGGTTTAAAACTCTATTTCCAATATTATTTCTACCAAGTGTACCTGATTCCAACACCTCTAAGTAATTCCATTCTTCTTTCCACCCCAATCTATTTAATACCTGCCTACCCACTAAACCATTTAAACTAGCTTTAATGTGTCCATATTGTGTAATTAAATAATAAAAAAAACAATTCGGGACAGCTAATCCACCTTATCTCACCGGGAACTGGAGTATCTCTCTTTTTATTCTGGGGATCGTACCTTTCCAAAGGAAATCTCCCATTAGACTATCGAGTAATCTAAAAGTACCCTGCGGCAACCTAACTGGGGCATTTTGAAGGACATAAAGTATTTTAGGGAGGAAAACCATTTTTATTAAATTTACACGACCCTGTATTGACATCGGTAGTCTTCGCCAGATATGTATTTTGGCCCTAAGTTCTTTTAAAAGGGGGAGTACATTTAATTTTTCATATTCTTCAACATTTCCAGAAATTTGTATCCCTAAATATTTAAAGTTTTCCTGTTTACCAAGCACCTGCACCTTTAAACCCTCCTGTGGTTGTGCATCTCCCAACATCAACATATATGATTTCCCCCAATTAATATTTAATCCTGAAAAAAAGCCAAACTTATCCACTATATCCATAACTCTATTAAACTGATCCCCAGTGTTGTGCATAAATAACAAAATATCATCTGCGTACATTAGCAATTTTTCCTCCCCACCCTCATAGTGAAAACCTTTAATCTCCCTATCGCTTCTTATTATGCATGCCAATGGTTCAATCGCAATAGCGAATAATAGTGGAGAGAGAGGGCATCACTGCCTAGTGCCCCGATATAGGGCAAGGGGCAGGGACAAGCTCCCGTCCACCATCACTCTGGCCCTAGGATTATGATATATTAGCTGTACCCACCTTATAAATCCCTCCCCTATACCAACCATTTTTAATACTATCCATAAGTATTCCCATTCAATACAGTGAAATGCCTTTTGGGCGTCTAGTGAAAGTACCGCTTTCTCCCCCACTTCTGATCTATTGGCTTCAATATTTAGAAACAACCTTCTTATATTTGAATGTATCGTTCTACCAGGTATAAAACCAGTTTGATCTTCATTTATTACACCTTTAACCACTTTTGATAACCTATCGGCCAAAACTTTAGCAAAAATTTTAACATCCGTGTTTAAGAGAGATATTGGCCTATATGACCCAGGGTCTAATTGTTCTTTACCCTTTTTGGGAATTAATATAATAATTGCCTATTTCATAGAGTCTGGTAGATCCCCAATTTTTTTTGCCTCGTCCAATGTTGTTATTAGTTCGGGTACTAGCACCTGGGAGAAAGTTTTGTATATTTCAAAGGGAAGCCCATCGCATCCTGGTGCTTTTTCAGATTTTACCTGCCCCAAAACCTCATTTATTTCCGCCATCGATATTTCTTTTTCTAAAAATTCTTTTTGGGTCTGAGATATCTCTCTGAGGGGAATCTGGTCTATATATAACTCTAGATCTTGTATTGAGTATTGTGCCTTGGACTTATATACCTCCTGGAAATATTCCAGAAACACTTCTTTAATTCCTTTTAGAGTATTAATTATTATGCCCATTTTATCTTTAATCGCCCCTATCTAAGATTTCCCTCTTTGATTTCTCACTATGCTTGCCAGAACTTTGCCAACTTTTTCTCCCTCTGAGGCTAACCGTATCCCTTGGAAAAGTAGTTATTTCCTGCTTCTCTCCATTTGATATAACTTTAACTTTTCCTGTTCTTCCTCCCATATTTTCTTATTGTGTTCAGTAGGGTGTTTTACACATGTTATTCCTGCTTCTTGAGTTTTTCTTTTCCAGTACGATCCCCCTTTCCCTAGTGGTTTTTTGTCAATAGTTCACTTTTTTAAAAAGCAATCCTCTCATATTTGTTTTGCGGATCCGCAATTTGCGGTCATATGCACAACGGTGTGCACAATGGTCGTGTGCATGAGGCCTAAGTGACATGTGCAATAACATGTCTGGATTAGGCACTTTAGGAAAGCATCAAGTTATCTCCAATTTAAATGTTTATTGCTGGGCCGAAGATTTGCTTCAATGCTGTTTTTTTTTATCTCACAACTGTCAAGCCTTGTTTACTATTTGGATACCATATTTTCTGTAGATCCTTAACCGCCTCCAGACCGCCTAACGCAGGATTGCGTTCCGGTGGGTGTCGTTTTGTTCCTCCTTGACGCGCCGGCGCGTCATCTCGCGAGACGCGAGATTTCCTGTAAACTAGCCATTCGCTGGCAGGCTGTAGATGCGATTATTTTTTTTTTTAACCCTTGAAAGGTATATCAGACGCTGTTTTGTTAACAGCGTCTGATATACCTGCTCCTCTGGTGGTCCCTTTTGCTTGTATCGACCACCAGAGGGCACAGGCAGCTCTGTAAGTAGCACCAAACACCACTACACTACACCACCCATCCCCCTGTCACTTATTAACCCCTTATTAACCCATGATCACCCCATGTAGACTCCCTGATCACCCCCCTGTCATTGTTCACCCACCTGTAAGGCTCCATTCAGACGTCCGTATGTGTTGTGCGGATCCACGGATCCGCACAACACAGACGGACGTCTGAATGGAGCCTTACAGGGGGGGTGATCACCCCATATAGACTCCCTGATCACCCCCCTGTCATTGATCACCCCCCTGTAAGGCTTCATTCACACATCCGTATGTGTTTTGGGTATCCACGCAAAACACGGACACCGCGGATCTGCAAAACACAGATACCGGCAATGTGCTTTCTGCATTTTGCGGATCCACACATTGCCAGAACTATTTAGAAAATGCCTTTTCTTGTCCGCAATTGCGGACAAGAATAGGACATGTTCTATAGGCTCTACAAAGAACGCAGTATTCACCCGATCAGG
The DNA here is from genome assembly GCF_014858855.1 of Bufo gargarizans. Lineage (NCBI taxonomy): Eukaryota > Metazoa > Chordata > Amphibia > Anura > Bufonidae > Bufo > Bufo gargarizans. The sequence continues at coordinate 264,312,866 of NC_058084.1, forward strand.
CCTGATCTTGTGCGCACACTTGCGTTCAGTCCGCCCCACCGCAGTGACAGAATTTATTTTTTCTGATCACTGCAAAAACACTGTAAAATCGATGCAGCGCTATATAAAGATCACTTTTGAGGGGCATGGCGAGTTCAATTTTTTTTTTGCACAAGTTAGCGGAAATTTTTTATTTTTATTTTTTTTCTTACAAAGTCTCATATTCCACTAACTTGTGACAAAAAATAAAATCTCTCATGAACTCACCATACTCCTCACGGAATCTAAATATGTAAAGATTTTTAGACATTTAAATTCCAGACTTCTTCTCACGCTTTAGGGCCCCTAAAATGCCAGGGCAGTATAAATACCCCACAAGTGACCCCATTTTGGAAAGAAGACACCCCAAGTTATTCCGTGTCGGGCATGGCGAGTTCCTAGAATATTTTTTTCTGCTAACTTGTGCCAAAATTAAAATATTCTAGGAACTTGCCATGCCCCTCACGGAATACCTTGGGGTGTCTTCTTTCCAAAATGGGGTCACTTGTGGGGTATTTATACTGCCCTGGCATTTAAGGGGCCCTAAAGCGTGAGAAGAAGTCTGGAATGCCTAAAAAATCCCTCCTAAAAAGGTACTTATTTGAATTTGGGCCCCTTTGCGCACCTAGGCTGCAAAAAATAGTGTCACACATGTGGTATCGCCATACTCAGGAGAAGTAGTGCACCGTGTTTTGGGGTGTATTTTTACATATACCCATGCTGGGTGAGAGAAATATCTCTGTCAAATGACAACTTTGTATAAAAAAAATGGGAAAAGTCTTTTAGAGAGATATTTCGGTAAATTTTGATTAAATTTTGATTAATATCAAAAAAAGTTAAAATGGCAGCAGCAATGAAATACCACCAAATGAAAGCTCTATTAGTGAGAAGAAAAGGAGGTAAAATTAATTTTGGGTGGTAAGTTGTATGACCGAGCAATAACCCGTGAAAGTAGCGTAGTGCAGAATTGTAAAAAGTGGTCTGGTCATAAAGGGGGTTTAAGCTAGGGGAGCTGAGGTGGTTAAAGGGAACCTGTCACCTCTACTATGCTACCCTCACTGAGCGTTTCTAAACATTCATTGTGTTACCCTAAACATATAAACTACACTTTTAATTTCATTTGCAGACAAATTCAATAAGTATTATGCATTTTTGTATTTCCCGCCTTTTATGCAAATTAACATAAAAGAGTCATGTCTTACTTGTGTGACCAGAGAAGAGTCATATTTTCAAGCTCTGACTCATCTCGGGTTAATTTGCATATGTATCAAATTGTTTTTTTTACACAATAAAAGCACACCGAGCTATGGGCACTTGGTAATGCGGATGTGCTAGCGGCCATCTAGCAACCCATGTCCAAAATCCAGGTGACAAGTTCTTTTTAAATCTGTGTACCGTAAGGAAACCTTAGATTTGATTATATGATTTCGGAGAAACTAGGGAAACACTTTGCTAAATTTAAATATGATTAGATTTTTGGAAATATTTTAGTATACTGGACAGCTTCATTAATGCAGTTATGTCTATGTATAGCAATCCCAGCGCCAGAGTATTAGTTAACAACACACTATCGCTAAATTTTAAAATTAGCAATGGCACTAGACAAGGATGTCCGCTTTTTTCTTTCTATAGAACTGCTTCTTCAAGATGTCAAATCGAATCCAGCCAACACTCTCTGTATTACCTGGCGTTTCAAAGGAAAGGAGCGTCCCTCCACGTGGACCAGTGAAAAAAATCCAGCAAACCGCCAATATGTTGCAAAATGTTATTCTTCTTTATTTCTCATAACTCAATTGATTGTTTCATAAACGCGTTTCGGCATGTAGCCTTTATCAATGGATAAAAGATATGATTCACAGTGGCTCTTATATATGTATGTATCAATCAAACAAAAGTGACATCATCCACCCCACTATGGGCGGGAACAAAACATGTATCAACCCACTTCTTAGTTTCACTATAGCCTGGAACACATACACAAAGAGGATATCACAAAATCGAAAATAGAGGATCAGCGAGCCGATAATGTCTATAATAAAAGGAAAATAAAAAAAAATACTTATATAAAGCAATACAGTTACGTATGCATGCTGCACAATCTCATAACCTTGCGACCTTATAGTCGCGATTCAGACCTCTGGGATGCAATGTATCAAGGGTATGTATCCAGAATGCTTCTCTACGGAGCAGGAGTTTTTTTTATATCTCCTCCTCTCATTGGTCTCATAACCTGCTTCAAAATCTGGAACCTCAGCTGAGACATGGATTTTTTACATCTGTCAAAGTGATATGGTAACGGCAACAATAAGTTCTTTGTCCTTATTGTGTACACTCTTTGTGTATGTGTTCCGGGCTATAGTGAAACTAAGAAGTGGGTTGGTACATGTTTTGTTCCCGCCCATAGTGGGGTGGATGATGTCACTTTTGTTTGATTGATACATACATATATAAGAGCCACTGTGAATCATATCATTTATCCATTGATAAAGGCTACATGCCGAAACGCGTTTATGAAACAATCAATTGAGTTATGAGAAATAAAGAAGAATAACATTTTGCAACATATTGGCGGTTTGCTGGATTTTTTTTCACTCTTCAAGATGTCAGAGAGGACCAGAGAATACAGGGGATTAAAATTAAGAATGATACCCAAACCCAGGCTGCCTTCGCAGATGATTTTCTTATAGTTACTAACCCAACAGAGGCATTCCCTGCAATACATGCCATACTAGACTGTTTTGTCTCGTTTTCCAATTTTAAGGTAAATCTTAATAAGTCTCAAGCATTAAATGTCACCCTGGACCCTCACATACAGAAATTACTAGAAAGCTGCTCACTTTTCACATGGTCAACACGCAGCATAACATTCCTAGGTATGAAAATTACGCCCCACCTATCATTACTATACCAAGAAAATTATAAAAGCCTACCACTAACCATAAAAATTCTTAACAGAATGAGGTACACAAAAGTCCTGATATCAATACGGAATGTTCCCACATGTTAGATCTCACTCCTTTCCAAAGGGCTCACCTTATACAAGTACTCAGACATACTCACATGTTTAATGACGATGGCCCCAGCTGTTTTGAACAGATGGTTCTAAGAAACAAAGAACCACGCAAAAAGATATCTAAAATATACTCCTCGCTTTTTGCAGAAAGTGGGGTTGGTAGGCCAGAATTTATTAGGAGTTGGGAAATAGATTTAGAATACATATTCACACGTGAAGAAATTAAAACGTTGTTGGCGCAAACACCTAAAGTTTCTAGATGCATACGTCTTCAAGAAAAACGACTACAAAATGTTAATTAGATGGTACTACACTTCTGTGAGATTGTGCAACATATTTTCCTAATGCTCACCAATGTCCTGGAGATACCTAAAAGAAAAGGGCACCTTTTGCACATCTAGTGCCCAATATGTGACACTCTGTCTAGAATACACAACAAGGAGTTTCCATTACTGCCAAAGCTGTGTTTACTAGGATCACTTGACCCTTCACTGGGCCCACGATCGGTTTGTCATCTTTATCAACACCTGTTAGCGGTGGCATGAGTAATGATAGCACCAAACTGGAAGTCAATCAATCCACCATCAAATCCAAAATGGTTAACTAAATGCGACTAGGTATACCGCTTGGAGCAAATTGCACACTGGGAGATGAATAATTCTCCATCATTTGAGCAAACCTGTGGAGCATGTTCCTTCATACTGTTATACAATGTACCCAACATCATTGTGATCTTTGTTTGTTTACATGATTAGCATACAAGTTAAAATTCAAAAATAATACCAAAATCTGTATTTGATTTTGTCAATGAGATATTCGGTTCAAATCTCTAACATACTGAAACATTGCAACCACATTGTGTGTAAAATAAGAGATGATCTTGTCTACTTTATTATATTATTATATTGTCAATTGTATCACTTTTGTCATTGACATTTCTTTTCCACAATAAAAATATAAAAAAAATTAAATATGATTACATTTTTGGACACTGAAAAAAAAAAATATATATTTCAAAGTGTAATGTCAACAGTTTCCTACCTTGTGCATGACACTATCTGGGGGTTGTGGGATTTGCTTCACAATTAATTTATTCTACATCCCAAAACTCTACAGTGGAAGGACATCACAAATTGATGAGCAGATATCTTGGAATTAGTTTCATCTCCAATTCACAGAATTGGAGGAGAGACATGTAAGACGGCTCTACTTCCAAAAGGACAAGAATACTCAGTGTCTCAAGAGAAAATTGCTATAGTTAGCTGAGTACCTATCTTTCCAAGAAATGCAAAGGTATGCAAATAGAACACTAAGCCTATCTTTTGCCAGTAGATGTAAGAGATATTCATTTACATATATGTTTCACAGACATGCAGAGCAGTGTTGGCTGGTCTACAATACTCCTTATTGTCACATTGGACAGGATACAAGATACACAGAATACAACCAAACAAGTGTCTAGGCAAGAAGCTGGGGATAAAGGTCACCTCCTGACAAATCCCTACGAGCTCTCCCTAGACTTCTATACCCACGTTCAGACCCTGAAAGTGGGAATGAACGTGTTCCCATGCCTAGGCTGAAGATACCCTAAAATCCCTAAGATGATGAAAGGGGGAAAGAGGCAGCCCGCTCCTTCAGGACCTGCAGGGGGCTGGTGTCTCTCTAATAGCCTAGACAGACAATCACAAGAAAAACAAAACCAACTTATCTTGTCAGTGAGCAGGAACAGCAAATCAATTCTTCCTTCCTTCCTCTAGCAAGACAGAAGCTATAACCCGCACAGGACACTGGGAGTGGGTGTAATTTAAACTCATACTAACGACCCCACCCAGTGCACCTGAAGGGAGGCAGATACAGCTCAACTCCAAAACAAAAACAAAAGGCTACACACATGCTGCTAACCTGGCAGACCTCCGCACATAACCTGAGCAGGGCATGACAGTACCTCCCCCCTCCACGGGTGACCTCCGGACACCCCGGCTCAACTTTATCCGGGTGGGATCTGTGAAAAGCCCTCACCAGTCAGCTGGCACTAACATCCACAGACGGAACCTACATCCTCTCCTCAGGGTCGTATGCCCTCCAGTGTACCAGGTACTGAAGGGAACCCTGAAGAACTCTTGAGTCGAGAACCCTAGAGATCTCAAACTCTAAATTTCCTTCAACCAGAACAAGGGGAGGAGGCAATGGTGATGGTTCCACCGGTTTCACATATTTATTCAGTAAAGACCTGTGGAACACATCATGGATCCTCCAAGTCCGTGGAAGATCCAGACGAAACGCTACTGGATTGACCATTGCAGATATTTTGTAAGGTCCAATAAATCTTGGACCCAGTTTCCAAGATGGTACTCTCAATTTAATATTTTTAGTAGCTAACCACACCAGATCACCCACACACAGGTCCAGACCAGTCATATATCTCTTGTCAGCCATTCGCTTATACCTCTCACCCATCTTCTCCAAATTCACTTGGATCCTCCGCCAGATAGAAGACAAGGCAGAAGAAAATCTCTCCTCCTCTGGCATCCCAGAGGAACTAGTCCCAGAGAAGGTACCAAACTGTGGATGAAAACTGTATGCGCCAAAAAATGGCGACTTACCCGTGGACTCCTGCCTACGGTTATTCAAAGCAAACTCTGCTAGGGATAAGAATGAGGACCAGTCCTCCTGATTCTCAGCCACAAAGCACCTCAAGTAGGTCTCCAGGTTTTGATTAACACACTCTGTCTGCCCATTCGAACTGCGGATGAAAAGCCGAAGAGAACAAAAGTTGAATGCCAAGCCGGGAGCAGAACACCCTCCAAAACCTGGAGACAAACCGCGTGCCCCTATCAGAAACCACATCTGAGGGGATGCCATGTAATTTCACGATATTATCAACAAAAATCTGAGCAAGAGTCTTGGCATTGGGCAGACTAGCTAACGATACAAAGGGAGCCATTTTACTAAAACGGTCAACAACCACCAAAATTACTGTTTTCCCAGAGGAACTCGGCAGATCCGTAATAAAGTCCATAGACAAGTGCATCCAAGGACGAGACGGAATAGACAAAGGAAGAAGTGAACCAGAAGGTCGAGTGTGAGCAACCTTTGACCGTGCACAGGTTTCACAGGCTGCTACGTAATCCTCAACACTCTTACGTAACCCGGGCCACCAGAACCTTCGGGACACAAGATCAAAGGTGGACTTACCACCAGGATGTCCCGCAAGGACAGTATCGTGATGTTCCTTGAATTCCTTGTATCACAGTCCATCAGGAACAAACAACCTCCCTGGGGGACAAGAACCAGGAGCCCCCTCTGGGGTCCCAACACCTCCATCTCCAATTCGGGGTACAGAGCGGAGACCACCACCCCATCAGCCAAAATCGGAGCAGGATCCTCTGAATCATATCCCCCAGGAAAACTGCGAGACAACGCATCTGCCTTGACGTTTTTAACCCCCGGGCGAAAAGTAACCACAAAATTGAACCTGGTAAAGAACAGTGACCATCTAGCCTGTCTAGGATTCAGACGCTTGGCAGATTGCAGGTAAGCCAAATTCTTATGATCAGTATATACCGTAACGGGATGAGAAGCCCCCTCCAACCAGTGACGCCATTTCTGAAAGGCCAACTTGATGGCCAGCAATTCCCTATCTCCTACATCATAATTCCTCTCGGCGACCGAGAGCTTCTTGGAAAAGAAAGCACACGGAATCCATTTGCCAGGAGATGAACCCTGCGACACCACTGCTCCAACCGCCACTTCTGATGCATCAACCTCCACCACGAATGGCTGAGACACATTGGGCTGCACCAGAATGGGAGCAGACGCAAAACATTCCTTAATAGCTGAAAAGGCCCTCAATGCCTCATCTGACCAGACAGAGACGTTGACCCCCCTCTTAGTCATATCGGTCAGAGGTTTTACAATGGTAGAATAGTTCAAGATAAATTTTCTATAATAGTTAGTAAACCCCAAAAACCGCATCAAAGCTTTCTGATTGTCCGGTCGGTCCAATTCCAGAACCGCCCGGACCTTTTCGGGGTCCATACGAAAACCAGAGTCAGAAAGCAGATATCCCAGAAACAGAAGCTCCTGCACAGAAAACACACATTTCTCCAATTTGGCTAATAATTTATTCTCCAGAAGGATCGACAAAACCTGTCTCACGTGATCCAGATGGTTCTTCAGATCAGGAGAGTAAATTAGAATGTCATCAAAGTAAACTACCACGAACCTCCCCACAAAATGATGGAAAATGTCATTGACGAATTGCTGAAATACCTCTGGCGCGTTAGTTAACCCAAAAGGCATAACCAGATTCTCAAAATGACCCTTGTGAGTGTTGAAGGCCGTTTTCCACTCATCCCCTTCCTTGATTCTGATCAGATTGTAGGCCCCTCTTAAATCCAACTTAGAGAACACCTTGACTCCAACAATTTGATCAAAAAGATTGGAGATCAAAGGAAGCGGATACGGATCACGGACCGTAATACGCTTCAATTCCCGGAAATCCAAACAAGGTCTCAGTGATCCCTCCTTTTTTCTTTACAAAGAATAAACCAACTGCAACCGGGGACTTAGATGGTTTAATATGACCTTTTGCCAAACTCCCAGCAATACACTTCCGCAGGTTGAGAAAGATTGTAAAGCCGAGACTTTGGCAACTTAGCCACTGGGATGAGATTAACTGGACAATCATAGTCACGATGAGGGGGCAATTCCTGAGCCCCACCCTCCGAAAAGACATCCGCAAAATCTGAGAGATACTGAGGTAAAGCCGTAGTAGACACACCAGAGATAGATTTGCCAAGACAATTGTCCTAACAAAATTCACTCCAACCAATGATCTGTCTTGCTTGCCAATCTATAATTGGGTTATGTTTTGTCAACCACTATAGGAGCAGGCAAGTCCCTCATGACAAAACAAGACATGATCTCAACATGTGAATCACCCACCCTTAACTGAATACTATGAGCAATATGAGTGAGACTCCTTTGAGAAAGAGGGGAAGAATCAATTGCGAAAACCGGGATCTCTCTTTCTAAAGTGCAAGTACTTAGACCCAGATTTTGAAGAAAAAGAAAATCAATAAGGTTTACCCCAGCACCACAGTCAATGAATACTTCAACAAAAAACATTCTTGAGTCTAGCGCCACCATAGCTGGAAGGAGAAAACGAGTATTATAGGGAGCTTGCATACCTGCTTGCTCCACCACCCAATTCACTCTACCAAGAGTCAGGGATGTTTTTTATTTTTCTTTAAGTAAACCTCTTCTTGATTCTTTCTCATCAACTTGCGGTTTAACAAAAGGACAAGCAAAAATAAAATGACCAACATAGTTTATGCAACCTCTTAAAGTTCCTACTACCAGAACGGATAGACACCTGACCCAGCTGCATGGGTTTCTCCCCTACCCCAGAGTTACATGTCATATCACCCAGGGGAGCAGGTGAGACAAAACCACTCACAGAAGGGATCCTTTGCGCTAAGGGAACCTTAAACCTCTCTCTAATACCTCTAATCTAACCGTACTGCCAAAGACATAGCATTCTCCAATGTATCTGGGTACTCATAAAAAGCAAGGGCATCTTTCAATCTCTCAGATAACCCCTGACAAAACTGACTACGTAACGAGGGGTCATTCCACTCTGACTCAGTAGCCCATCTCCTAAACGCAATGCAGTAAGTCTCTGTAGTATGTTCACCGTGTAATAAATTGCGCAATTTAGATTCCGCCATCAAGACCCGATCGGGATCATCATAAATTAATCCCAAGGCTTTAAAAAATTCTTCCACCGACCGGAGGGCCAGAGAACCGGACGGCAGAGAAAAGGTCCAGGATTGCGCGTCCCCTTTAAGCAGGGATATGATTATCCCTACCCTCTGACTCTCATCACCAGACGAAGATGGACGCAGCCGAAAATACAGCTTGCATGACTCTTTAAAGCGGATAAAGTCATCCACACACCCTGCAAATCTATCAGGGAGAGCAACTTTAGGCTCCCTATAAAATTTGACTTCCTCCTATTGCACTTGATGCCAGAGCATTCTGACACCGTGTGACCGAATTACGCAGATCAGCAACCTCTAGGGATAATCCCTGCATGCGATCAACTAGCGCATCAATTGACTCCATCTCAAAACTGTTGAGAAATGGCAGTCAAAGTATTGACGGGTTATAATGTCACGCTGGACAGGATACAAGATAAACAGAATACAACCGAACAAGTGTCTAGGCAAGAAGCTGGGGATAAAGGTCACCTCCTGACAAATCCCTACCAGCTCTCCCTAGACTTCTATGCCCACATTCAGACCCTAAAGGTGGGAATGAACGTGTCCCCGTGCATAGGCTGAAGATACCCTAAAATCCCTAAGATGGTGAAAGGGGGAAAGAGGCAGCCCGCTCCCTCAGGACCTGGAGGGGGCCGGCGTCTCTCTAACAGCCTAGACAGACAATCAAAAGAAAAACAAAACCAACTTATCTTGTTAGTGAGCAGGAACAGCAAATCAATCCTTCCTTCCTCTCAGCAAGACAGAAGCTATATCCCGCACAGGACACTGGGAATGGGCGTAATTTAAACTCATACCAACGACCCCACCCAGTGCACCTGAAGGGAGGTGGATACAGCTCAACTCCAAAACAAAAAAAAAAGGCTACACACGTGCTGCTAACATTGCAGACCTCCGCACATAACCTGAGCAGGGCATGACACTTATGCATAGTAGGTGGTCTGCCTAATGAGTAAGACCACCCCAAGGCCACTCAGTTAACCAGGGAATTTTTATCTTGAGACACTCAGTATTCTTGTCATTTTGGAACTGGCTTGCACATTTACACACATAGTAACATAGTAACAACATTTATGAGGCCGAAAAAATACATCTGTCCATCTAGTTCAGCCTGTTATCCTACAAGTTGATCCATAGGAAGGGAAAAAAAACTGTGAGGTAAAAGTGAATTTTCCCCATTTTAGGGGGAAAAAATTATTTCCCGACTCCAATCAGGCAATCAGAATAACTCCCTGGATCAACGACACCTCTCTAGTAGCTATAGCCTGTAATATTATTACACTTCAGAAATATATCCAGGCCCCTCTTGAACTATTTTATTCAACTCATCATCACCACCTACTCAGGAAGAAAGTTCCATAGTCTCACTGCTCTTACCATAAAGAATCATCTTCTACGTTTGTGTGTAAAAACCTTCTTTCCTCAAGACGCAGAGAATGTCCTCTTGTCACAGTCCTCGTGATAAATAGATGATGGGATAGATCTCTGTACTGACCCCTGATATTTTTATGCATTTATGCATAGTAGTTTTTTTTTTCTAAAGTGAATAACCCTAATGTTGATAATCTGTCAGGGTACTGTATTACCCCCATTCCAGTTATTACTTTAGTTGCCCTCCTCTGGACCCTCTCCAGCTCTGCTATCTCTGCTTTGTTCACAGCAGCCCAAAACTGTACACAGTACTCCATGTGTGGTTTGACTAGTGATTTATAAAGTGGCAGGACTATGTTTTCATCACAGGCATCTATGCCCCTTTTTATGCAACCCATTATCTCATTGGCCTTGGCAGCCGCTGCCTGACACTGGTTTTTGAAGCTTAGTTTGTTGTTCACTAAAATTCCTAGGTCCTTTTCCATGTTACCCAGTGTTACCCAGTATTTACCATTTAATAGGTACATGTGACTTGCATTATTCCTTCCAATGTGCATAACCTTACATTTGTCAGTGTTAAACCTCATCTGCCACTCGTATGCCCAAGCCTCCAATCTATCTAGATCCATCTATAGCAGTATACTAACCTCTTCCATATTAATTCGTTTACACAGTGTCATCTACAAAAAATAATATTTTACTGTGCAACTTGTGCAAGCCTTCTACAAGATCATTAATAAATATACTGAAAAAAATAGGGACCAATACTGACCCCTGAGGTACCCCACTAGTGACAGTGACCCAATCTGAGTGTGTACTATTAATAACCACCCTCTGTTTTCTATCACTGAGCCAGTTACTAACCCACATACAGTACATTTTTCCCCAGTCCAAGCATTCTCATTTTTTATATTAACCTTTTATGTGGTACAGTGTCAAATGCTTTGGAGAAGTCCAGATATATACGACATCCATTGATTCTCCACAGTCAAGTCTAGAACTTATATTTATTGAGGTACTCCAAGATTTAATCTATTAAGAAACTTTCAAACAGTTTACCCACGACAGATGTTAAACTTACCGGCTTATAGTTTCCAGACTCTGTTTTTGAACCCTTTTAAATATTGGCACCACAGTTCCTATGCTCCAATACTTTGGAACACTCCCTGTCAGTTTAGAGTCCTTAACCCCTTCCCGACTGCAATCTGTATATATACGTGATAGCTGCACATACCCATGCAGCTACCACGTATATAAGCATTCTGGTAGCTCTTTAATCCAAGCGCTGCAAAGCACTTGGATTAAAGCTTCTGCCCCTGCCCTGTATGCTGTCACGGACAGCATACAGTGCAGTAATCCCGGCAAGGGACCAATCAGAGTGGTCCCTTGCCGGCAATCGATACGATTGGTTAGTCTGCCGATTTCAGGCTCTAATCTGCGCTCTGCAGATCAGAGCCTGAAATCACAGTGTCCTCATCCCCCCCTCGATCCGTGCAACCCCCCGATCTGTGCAGGCCCCCCCCGATCTGTGCAGCCCCCCATCTGTGCCCCATCTTGTATCCACAGTGCCCCCTCCTTGAGTCCGCCCCCTCCATTCCTTCTGCTGGCGTGACGCGTGATACCCTCCCTCCCCCCCCTTCCAGCGCTGCCCCCCGCTCGGTCTGCCACCCTGCTGTGTTTGATGACGACGGCTCCATTCCTGAGCCGCCGCCATCATCAGAGTGTCAGCTCTATGCTGACACTCTTGTAAAATGTAGAACAGATAACCAGTGGCACTACACCAAACCTAAAATTGTTAGGATGCAACTGCCGAGGAGTGGTGCCTCACGGAGGTGCTCAGCTTGTAGCTGCAGTGAGCATATATGATAAAAGGAAAAAGAGAACAAAACGAGTGGCACTCACCGTTGATAGGCAGGTAACTTTATTCCATGGCAGGAGGGGGGTGCAAGGGTTGCAGATACAGCAGCAAGTAAACGACAGCCGTTTCACGCGTGTATGCGCTTCTTCTGGCTTTCCAAGCACCCCCCTCCTGCCATGGAATAAAGTTACCTGCCTATCAACGGTGAGTGCCGCTCGTTTTGTTCTCTTTTTCCTTCTATGCTGACACTCTGCTGTAAGTTCTGTAACCCCATAGATGCCGCGGCAGCGGCATCCAGTAAAAATAAATAAATAAAAATGTAAAATTAAAAAAATTAATTGCCTTTTCCTATAAAAAATGAAAAATAAAAAACTACACATATTAGGTATCACCGCGTTCGTAACGACCGTCTCTATAAAGATATCACATGATAGACCCCGTCCGATAAACACCATAAAAAATAAAAACTGTTTAAAAAAAAAGCAATTTTTGTCACCTTACATCACAAAAAGTGCAACAGCAAGCAATCAAAAAGGTGTATGACCCCCAAAATAGTACCAATCAAACCATCACCTCGTCCTACAAAAAATGATACCCTATTTAAGACAATCGCCCAAAAAATAAAAAAGCTATGGCTCTCAGACTATGGAGACATAAAAACATCATTTTTTGATTTCAGAAATGCTATTATTGTGTAAAACTTAAATAAATAAGAAAAAGTATACATATTAGGTATTGCCACGTCCGTAACGATCCTCTCTATAAAAGTATCACATGACCTAACTCCTCAGATGAACGCTGTAAAAATAAATAAATTTAAACTGTTCCAAAACAGCCAATTTTTGGGTCACCTTGCCCCATAAAGTGTAAAAATGAATGATCAAAAAATCCTATGTACCCAAAAATGGTACCAATAAAAACCTCAACACTTTCTGCAAAAAACAAGCCCCTGCACAAGATGATCGGCAGAAAAATAAAAAATATATGGCGTTCTGAAAACCAATCCAGCACAATCTGCCTTCCAAAAACCGTATGGCATTCCTTTCCTTCTGCGCCCTGCCGTGTGGCCGTACAGCAGTTTACGACCACATGTGGGGTGTTTATGAAAACTGCGGAATCAGGGTAATAAATATTGAGTTTTGTTTGGCTGTTAACCCTCAATGTGTTAAAGAAAAAAATGTATAAAATGGAAAATCTGCCAAAAAAGTGAAATTTAGAAATGTAATCTCCATTTTCCTTTAATTCTTGTGGAACGCCTAAAGGGTTAACAAAGTTTATAAAATCAGTTTTAAGTAACTTGAGGGGTGTAGTTTCTACAATGGGGTCATTTATGGGGGTTTCCACTATGTAAGCCCCAAAAAGTGACTTCAGACCTGAACTGGTCCTTAAAAAGTGGGTTTTGGAAATTTTCTTAAAAATTGTAAGAATTGCTTCTAAACTTCTAAGCCTTCTAACGTCCTAAAAAAATAAAATGACATTTCCCAAATGATGCCAACATAAAGTAGACATATGGGAAATGTTAAGTAATAAATATTTTATTAGGTATGACTTTCTGTTTTAGAAGCAGAGAAATAGAAATTTGGAAAATTGTGAATTTTTCAAAATTTTTGGTAATGAAGTACAATGTGTCACGAGAAAACAATCTCAGAATGGCGTGGATAAGTAAAAGTGTTCCAAAGCTATTACCACATAAAGTGATGCATGTCAGATTTGCAAATTTTGACCTGGACACTGGGGCATCAATGACCCTTGGTCATGAAAGGGTTACATATCTGAAATAAGGGTTTGGCTATGACATTACTTAATTCTCTGGTCCTAGCAATTTGTGTATTTTAATCTTTCTAAGATGCTGCGGTGCTTCTTCCTTGGTCAGACAGGACACTTTTAATGGGGAATTTACTTTACATTCTGCATTTAATCTGACAGTTTATTTTCCTCAGTGACTACAGAGGAGAAAAAAAATATTTAATAGCTTTGCTTTCTCCTCTTCACTCTCTGCAATGTCCCCCTCATTACTCTGTAAAGGGCCAACACCTTTAGATTTATACTTTTTACCATTTATATAATTGAAGAACATTTTGGGGTTAGTTTTGCTCGCTTTGGAATCAAATCAGACCCCATCCTTCAACAGACCTCATATCAATCCCCCAAATCAGCTATCCAGGCTCCATTAAACCTCAGATCAGACCCTCATCAGACTGCAAAGCTCCATCAGCCTCAGATCAGACACCTAACCTCAATAAGCCTCAGATCAGACCCCATCTGAACCCTCAGCCCCATCAGCCTCAGATCAGACCCATGAGCCTCAAATCAGAACCTGAATCTCAATCAGCCTCACATCAGACCCCCATCAGACCCTACAGCCTCCATTCCCCTCAGATCAGACCCCCATGAGCCTTAGATCAGACACCCATCAGCCTCAGATCATACCTCCATCAGCCACAGATCAGACCCTCATTACATCTCAGATCAGACATTAACCCCTTGGTGACTTCAGCCGTACATGTATGGCGGAAATTGTTATTTTAAAGAAGCAACCCGCTTGTGCGAGCAGCAGGCCCTATAGCCGCCGGGTTTCTGCTGTTTCAAACAGCAGACACCCGTCGAGGATGGATGCATACTGATTGCATACATTTAACCCCTCAGATGCTGTGGTCAAATGTGACCACTGCATTTAAGTGGTCCAGAAGCAGCAGCCCCAGCTAATAGCCCACAACAGTGTTCCCTGGCTGAGATCAGGGAACCTGTTACAGTATAGTAATAGCTCGAAGCCTCAAGCATGTTTTGGTAGCCCTTACTAGTGTAATACAGCTGGCAGAAGGTGGCAGCACTGTATTGGTATATTGTAAATGGAGTGTTCTATGATGGCTATTTAGCCATCACAGGACACAATGGGCAATCGAATGATTGTCAGTTATAGCCACCCAGGGTGACTTATAAAAAAGTAAAAAAAAATTGGGAAAACACCCGTACTTTATGATACAACAATATTTATCCTGTATGGTAAAAGGCATAATGGAAAAAAACTTCACCTCCCCCCAAATTTTTCTTTAAAAGTGATCAAAAAGTCGCACACACATTAAATGTTATCACTCAAAAGTATAGATCGCCTTGCAAAAAAGATCCCTCATACAGGTCAATACACATAAGCACAAAAAAAGTTATAAGGATTAGAATATGGTGATGAAAAGAATTTTTATTTTTTTTTTTCAACTGTTGCACCCCATTTTTTTTCCAGCTCCCTACTACCTCATATGCAATATTAAATAGCTCTCATAAGGCTATGTGAACAGAAAAATCAAAATGTTCAATAGCTCTCATAAGGCTATGTGAACAGAAAAATCAAAATGTGAAAACGAAAACACAAAAATAAAAAGCTTCTCTAGGCATTAAAAAATAAATAAATAAACTTACCTTGCTTGCTTCAGATAGTGCTGCAACTCACTCTCGCTCCCTGGTCAGCACTGCACTGTGACCTGATGTTGTACAGCATCAACCCAATCAATATCAAATAAAGTTCAGTGCACATACATAAATAGATTTTAGTATTTATTGCATACTCCGTCTTAATGTGTACATATAGCTCTCCACTGAGTTTTTATCAGCAGTGTACAATTGTTCATTCAGATTAATAAAGTAACAACGTTTTGGTCGAGATGACCTTTGTCAAGTCTCATCTGTACAGTGTTCATTTTAGGACATGGTTAGATATCATAGTCAAGTATCAAAATAATGCCAATGTGACAGCTGACCCTGACACCTGACCCTGACACCTCAGGGTCAAAGTGAGAATGAGTTATAGATATACTATGCATTTGTATGCTAAATCACACAACCAAAGTACGTCTATTGCTGAGCTTATAGCTCTGTGCCTAAAATGCTGTAAGCTAACACATTACATTGTTTAATGAGTGCATAGCTGATAGCTCAGTGGTAAAGCAATTTCCTCATCCCCTGTTTTTCTTTGTTCAAAACCCCTTTAAGCCACTAAAAAATGTTTACATTTTATTAAACCCTAGATAAGAGGAAAATGTTAATGATGTGTGATGCTGATATCTGACTTCCTTCATTTGTCAGTGTCACAAACGATATTAGGTTTACTGTGGTTTTGGATGCTACATCACATAGATGAACAAAAATCCCAAGCTCATACGAGGCTAGCTGGTAGCACGGTGGTAATGCTGTTGCACCATGTCCAGGTTTTTGGTGTTCAAAATCCTTTTCAGCCTCTAAAAATTATTTACATTTTTATTAAGCCCTAGATAAGAAGCAAATTTAAATGATGTGTGATGCTGATATCTACCTTCCTTCACTTGTCAGTGTCACAAACAATTTAAGGTTACTGTGGTTTTGTACGTTACATCACATAGATGAACAAAAATCCCAAACTAATCCAAGGCAAGCTGGTAGCTCAGTGGTAATGTCGTTGCCCCATGTCCAGGCTTTTGGTGTTTAAAACCCCTTTCAGCCGCTAAAACATTTTTACATTTTATTAAGCCCTAGATAAGAGGCAAATTTAAATGATGTGTGACGCTGATATCTGACTTCCTTCACTTGTCAGTGTCACAAACAATTTTAGGTTTACTGTGTTTTTTGGTATACTACATCTCATCAATCAAAAAAAATTAGCACCCTCGGTGTCTAAAGCTATAGCTCAGTGGTAAAACCCTTGCTTTGTATG
Source organism: Bufo gargarizans (assembly GCF_014858855.1). Classification (NCBI taxonomy): domain Eukaryota; kingdom Metazoa; phylum Chordata; class Amphibia; order Anura; family Bufonidae; genus Bufo; species Bufo gargarizans. Next base: position 264,329,590 of record NC_058084.1, read on the forward strand.
TAGTGTTCATGGGTTCAAAAGCTTTCAAGCTTTTAATGAAATTTATATTTTATATTTTATTGAGCTGTAGATCAGAGACAAAGTCAAGTAGTGTGTGATGTAAGTAGTCCATTTTTATTTTATTAAGAGTACATGCTATTTCAGAGGTTTTTCTTTATTTTTTGTTGTCTTGAAACAGTCACTGTACAATATCATAATGTGTTCTTATTTCTTAGGAAGGAGTCTAATTATCAGATCTGTAAATCACTTGATTGCAATTATTTGTCGGCATTCACCCAAACATAAGCAGTAGAGATATGAGCACTAGCTAATGAGGAGACTTGCTTGATTCACTGCCTCTTCACAGATCTGGAAACCAAATTATCTTACTGTAAGTCTGCTCTCCCTCCGCTATCTTACATGGCATATACATTGATTCACTGCTCTCAAGTGTGTATGCAGTTCCATATTAGCTAGAATCACTGTATTTCCGGGACCCCTGAAAAAGTAGATTAGTCACTGTATACAGAGCTGTGTCCTGGATTATACATATCTACTGTATATATGTGTGTTATACACACAGTGTGCTATAGCTTCACCACACTGAGATCTGCTCAGAAAGCTGATATATGGGGGGGCGGAGCTAGCGCCGGAAGGGAATGGTCGCAAGCGCTTGAGCTCCGTCACATCGAGTCTCTCCCTACATAGCCTACATCAGCATACCCGACGAACTATGGTGAAAATCGGGAGCCCAAAACCTGGGGAAGCTATCCGTCATCATAAGACCGTGTCAGGAGAGGTTGACATGGACAAATTTATAAAGAAAGCAGCGGCGATCTGCGCTGCAAAAGAATCCAAGATGGCGCCCGCAGTACAAGATGAGGCGGCCACAAGCGAACACGAGGTATCAGAGGCCGATAGCGACAATGAGGAAGTAAGAGGCTCTCAAAGCTTACCGATCTCCAGGAAGTTCCTGAAAAAGACACTAGCGAGAGCCCTGGAACCAGTCGCCCATGAACTAGCCTCCCTCAGGCAAGAGATAAGACATATTGGAGGCAGAGTGGAGACGCTAGAAACGGCCCAAACCTCCATGCAAGAATGGCAGTTGGCGGCTACGGAAAGCTTCAAGAAGTGCCAAATGAATGCGATCCACACAGCACTTGAAGATCAAGAAAACCGTGGACGGTTTCCACACAGCTTCTGAAATCCCATCAGCGATTTTGGCCATTTGCTCTGACCTCTTAGGTCCGGACTATACAGCGCAAATCACCCTTGAAAGGGCCCATAGAGCCCTGAGACCCCAACCTAATGCTGCGGACCCACCGAGAGATATAATATGCCGGTTTCTGAATTTTCAAGATAAAGAGGCGATCCTCTTCAAGTCCCGCAACACCGCTGAAATTAACTACAACGGGGCAATTATCAACATGTATCAAGATCTAGCACCAGTAACCTTAAAGAAACGGAAGACCCTTAAGCCTCTAACTGACTGGCTCAGAGGGCAAAAAGTGCCTTACCGCTGGATATTCCCGTTTGGTCTCTCCTTTGCCATAGAATGTCGCAGACACACTATTCAAACGCACGCCGACTTATCCCCGCTGTTCGAGAGCTTGGAGATACAACCTCTGAAGATAGAAAACTGGGACAGCATACAAGACCTAGCAGCGCTCCCTAAGATCCAGTACTCAGCCCCATTCGAGACCAGAAGAACTCCCAAAGCACAGCATCTGAAGAGGAAAAATTCTCCCTTAACTCCCAGGAGGATTAATGCGGACTACTTCTGATCAGTGAGCCACCCGCTTCACAAGAAATAATCGCGATTCCAGATCCAAGTTGTGACACCCTGACGACCAAGAGACTGGTAGTAATCTTTTGGAACTGCAATCTTTTGTAGCCTTCTTCTAATCCATTAATAGCTACAGCTATTCAGGTCCATTATTAAGCTATAGTTAAGGCAAATAAACCTGACCAGTTTTCATATGTTTCCCCAGGCCCTTATGTCACTCCAGCTTTCCCTATTATGTTCAGAACCATTGCTCACAGGATCAATGTCTATCTCTGATTTGTTATAGATCTCCTGCTGCCACCCACATCATTCTCTTCTCTATCCCCCTCCCCTTACCCCCCCTAGCTTATTGCTGGACTGTTCTTATCCTACCCCCACCCCCCTTCCACCTCCCCCCCCCCCCTCTAACTCTAGATGTCTTTAGTGGCAGGAAAAATACCCAGGGACTGTGCTTTATACTATATATGACGTTTCTCTAGCTTCTATATCAGTTAGAGTGTGTATCTCATTTTCTTGGGTTTTTGTGTTAATTAACCTTATTAGGTCGGGTACCTGTAGGGGGGGCTATCTCCCTGGAGATTTGCCCCAACCAACAGATACTTTATATTAGAGTAGGGAAAGGTTCCTAAATGAGTGGACTCCTTTTTACCCCCTCCAAGGTGATCAACGATCCTGTTTATTGTTCTGTTTGGGTCATGTATATGGCTTATTTTGTTACCTATGTTCTCAGATCGCAAGGAAAATTCCGAGAGAGAGCCAAGTAGCACCACGCCAACCTCAAGTCTTCACATATTACATCCTGGTCAGTAATATCTCTCATTATGTTTCAGACATTACCCCAGACATCTCCTACTTATATTGATGGTTCGGGCTTCCCTCCACACCCCCAATGGCGGACTTACGGATAGCTTCATATAATGTTCATGGCTTTAATTCGCCATCCAAGAGGCGCCAAATATTTGGGGTGTTGAGGAAAGATAGAGCTAATGTCCTATTCCTCCAAGAGACTCATTTAAAGATAAACAGATTTCCTAACCTCTCATTCTCTCAATACCCTCACTGGTATCACTGTGGTTCCCCCTCCTCTAACTCGAAGGGGGTAAGCATAGGTTTTAGTAAAAATGTCCCCTTCCTATTCAGCGATCAGATAATAGACCCGGAAGGTAGATATTTAATGGCTTTGCATGTTGAAGTCCCCAGAAAGATTTTTTTTTTCTTTAATAGTATATACTATAATAAATAATATGTCATTAACCCATAGGATAACAGCGCTGTACATGTATGTCGCTGGAAACACGGTCACAAATCCAAGCGCTGTACAGGCACAGCGCTCTGATCGGGCAGCCACAGGAGCTACTCTCTCCCGATCAGCTGCAGGGGTCCGGCAGTCACTGATAATTGGGCCCCTGCTGTATGCACGGTTCATTAATGATGCCGGTTCATTAACCCTTGCACTGCCGTGGTCAGCGCTGACCACTGCATGTGTGGGATCCTGCCGGGTGCAGGGTGTCCAGCAGGCCCCCGTGGTGCTGTGTTGTCAGCCTGATGTCTAGCCCTGTCAGTCAATGGGGGGAGGGGGGGGTGCAGAGAACAGGGGGTGTTATAGAGCATTGCTCTGAGTGCTTGAATTGTTTATTTGCATATGAATAAAAACACAGATATCTCTGCAGCTATTTATCATACATATTAAGCATAATGAGCCCTACCAGGCAGTACGTATGGTCTAATAGGGTTGATTCTGGTGACAGAGCCTATTTAACCTCTTACGGACACAGGGCGTACCTGTACAGCACTGGTATCCTAAGGGTTAATGATATATTATTTATTATAGTATATGCTATTAAAGAAAGAAAAAATGTATTTCTGGGGACTTCAACCTGGGATATATACATGCAAAGCTATTAATCTAACCTCCAAGCTATAATATTACCACATAGGGACATTACCACATGGTTTTTCTATACTTAGATGCTATCACATAGTACTGCTATCTGTATGATCATATATTGTGTCTGTGTATAAAGCAGTAATATGTATATCAGCTTTCTGAGCAAATCTCAGTGTGGTGAAGCTACACTACGTGCAGAATTATTAGGCAAATGAGTATTTTGACCACATCATCCTCTTTATGCATGTTGTCTTACTCCAAGCTGTATAGGCTTGAAAACCTACTACCAATTAAGCATATTAGGTGATGTGCATCTCTGTAATGAGAAGGGGTGTGGTCTAATGACATCAACACCCTATATCAGGTGTGCATAATTATTAGGCAACTTCCTTTCCTTTGGCAAAATGGGTCAAAAGAAGGACTTGACAGGCTCAGAAAAGTCAAAAATAGTGAGATATCTTGCAGAGGGATGCAGCACTCTTAAAATTGCAAAGCTTCTGAAGCGTGATCATCGAACAATCAAGCGTTTCATTCAAAATAGTCAACAGGGTCGCAAGAAGCGTGTGGAAAAACCAAGGCGCAAAATAACTGCCCATGAACTGAGAAAAGTCAAGCGTGCAGCTGCCAAGATGCCACTTGCCACCAGTTTGGCCATATTTCAGAGCTGCAACATCACTGGAGTGCCCAAAAGCACAAGGTGTGCAATACTCAGAGACATGGCCAAGGTAAGAAAGGCTGAAAGACAACCACCACTGAACAAGACACACAAGCTGAAACGTCAAGACTGGGCCAAGAAATATCTCAAGACTGATTTTTCTAAGGTTTTATGGACTGATGAAATGAGAGTGAGTCTTGATGGGCCAGATGGCTGGATTGGTAAAGGGCAGAGAGCTCCAGTCCGACTCAGACGCCAGCAAGGTGGAGGTGGAGTACTGGTTTGGGCTGGTATCATCAAAGATGAGCTTGTGGGGCCTTTTTGGGTTGAGGATGGAGTCAAGCTCAACTCCCAGTCCTACTGCCAGTTTCTGGAAGACACCTTCTTCAAGCAGTGGTATAGGAAGAAGTCTGCAAGGTAAGAAAAACATGATTTTCATGCAGGACAATGCTCCATCACATGCGTCCAAGTACTCCACAACGTGGCTGGCAAGAAAGGGTATAAAAGAAGAAAATCTAATGACATGGCCTCCTTGTTCACCTGATCTGAACCCCATTGAGAACCTGTGGTCCATCATCAAATGTGAGATTTACAAGGAGGGAAAACAGTCCACCTCTCTGAACAGTGTCTGGGAGGCTGTGGTTGCTGCTGCACGCAATGCTGATGGTGAACAGATCAAAACACTGACAGAATCCATGGATGGTAGGCTTTTGAGTGTCCTTGCAAAGATAGGTGGCTATATTGGTCACTGATTTGTTTTTGTTTTGTTTTTGAATGTCAGAAATGTATATTTGTGAATGTTGAGATGTTATATTGGTTTCACTGGTAAAAATAAAAAATTGAAATGGGTATATATTTGTTTTTTGTTAAGTTGCCTAATAATTATGTACAGTAATAGTCACCTGCACACACAGATATCCCCCTAAAATAGCTAAAACTAAAAACAAACTAAAAACTACTTCCAAAAATATTCAGCTTTGATATTAATGAGTTTTTTGGGTTCATTGAGAACATGGTTGTTGTTTAATAATAAAATTAATCCTCAAAAATACAACTTGCCTAATAATTCTGCACTCCCTGTATAGCACACAGTATGTATAATACACATATATACAGTAGATATGTATAATACAGGACACAGCTCTGTATACAGTGACTAATCTACTTTTTCAGGGGTCCCAGAAATACAGTGATTCTAGCTAATATGGAACTGCATACACACTTGAGAGAGGTGAATCCATGTATAAGCTATGTAAGATAGCGGAGAGAGAGCAGACTTACAGTAAGATAATTTGGTTTACAGATCTGTGAAGAGGCAGTGAATCTGGCAAGTCTCCTCATCAGCTATTCCAGAACAGGCCCACACTTCCTCCTGCTTGTATTTGCTGGGAGAGCTGGACCATGCCTAACCACAGTGGTCTAGTGAGACCCCTAGTGGTCATATCTTTGTAGCTTATGTTTGGGTGGATGACGACAAATAATTGCAATCAAGTGATTTGCATATCTGATAATTAGACTCCTTCCTAATAAATAAGAATACACGAGTTTCAAGACAACAAAAAAGAAATAAAACCTCAGTCACCTAAAAATAGATGAAGATACACTTAATTAGTGCCCCCTTTACTATAGTGCTGCCCATGTACGCTTAATAAAATAAAAAAGGACTACTTACATCGCACACCACTTGAATTTGTCTCTGATCTAGAATTCAATGAAATATAAAATATTAATTTTATTAAAAGCCTGAAAGTGGTTTTGAACCTATGAACTCTACATGCAAAGCAAGTGTCTTACCACTGAGCTATAGCTGTAGACACCAAAGGTGGTGATTTTTTTGATTGATGAGATGTAGTATACCAAAAAAACACAGTAAACCTAAAATCGTTTGAGACACTGACAAGTGAAGAAAGTCAGATATCAGCGTCACACATCATTTAATTTTGCCTCTTATCTAGGGCTTAATAAAATGTAAACATTTCTTAACAGCTTAAAGGGGGTTTGAACACAGAAACAGAGGGTATGAGGTAATTGCTTTACCACTGAGCTATCAGCTACATTATCACTGTAATGTGTTAGCTTACAGCATTTCAGGCACAGAGCTATAAGCTCGGCAATACACATTCTTTGGTTGTGTGATTTAGCATACAAATACATAGTATATCTATATCTCATTCTCACTTTGACCCTGGCCTATGAAGAGCATAAGTCAAACTCAGATATGAGAGTCAGATGTTAGGGTCAGGTGTCAGGGTCAGGTGTCAGAGTCAGATGTTAGGGTCAGGTGTAAGGGTCAGGGGTCAGAGTCAGGTGTCAGGGGCAGGTGTTAGGGTCAGGTGTCAGGGTCAGGGGTCAGGTGTCAGGTGTCAGGGTTAGGTGTCAGGGTCAGGTGTCACATTGGCATTATTTTGATACTTGACTATGATATCTGACCATGTCCTAAAATGAACACTGTACATCTGCACTAATCTGAAAAGGGGATATGCTGCTGGAGAGAACCTCCTCATCCTGCTTGTATTGTTTTCTGGGACAAAAAGTGCAATCGGAAAGTTACATAAGCAAATTTCAACTCTTAAAAAAAAAAAAAGTTTACATTTGCATATAGCATCTGAGCCAAGCATTCATATCTATCTATAGGAGGATCAAGAAATTTTGATAACAGCAAAACTGATGATTTCCCCCCCCCCCATATTTATGGCCAGATTGTATGTAGGAGTTGAGTTTGCAATTGCAAAAGGACTGCTCTCTACTCATTCTTCTGGATCTCTCTACAACATTTGACACTCTAGAACACCAGCTCCTCCTTAACATGTTTCCATTGATTGGTCTTTTTCCATTAAAGACCGGGCCTATTTCCATTTTTACATTTTGGATTTTTCCATTCACAGTTATATGAGGGCTTATTTTTTGTGGGACAAGATGCATCTTTGAAAACAATAATTGAAAGACTGAGCACTCACCACCTGGGCAAAACAGAGATATGTACACTTATAAGTAGTGGTGACAATATTTATTTATACACCTATTGCAGATTCAACTACTAGAATATACAATAATAAAACATTAATAAAATCTACCTAATGATAAAACAGTGAAAAACTGTGAAAAACAGTTCACTCTAATATATTAAAATGATTACTGAGATGAGAAAGGCATCATTCAATTATATAACATAGTATAAGAATTCACTATAAAAGTGGTATAATTGTCTTCAATGGCATATGATCCCCTTGCGATTAAATAGTATCAATGTTCTAAAATTCTATGTTCTAAGATTCGATAAATATTTGCCGATAAAATGCCCAGTATATTTTTGAATAACTATCTAGACAAAAGTCATATTTGATAAGCTCTATTCGATATTATAACAAATTTGGCATATATTCACTGAATGAAATGCTGTGATTGTACCTCTTGATGTAATATAGTTCAATTGCCGTATGAGTTGCGCACACAGTGGCGTCCCACGTGGCTAGCAATGTCAGATATGGTGGTACCTGATTAAAGTTAGTCAACTGGAGCGGCTCAAGTAGTTCTGCGGTCACCAGTGTTCACGACCCCCGGTGGTCTTCCCAACTTTTTTAGGTATGGGGAATATCCAAATGGGGTCTCGCAGTTATCAGGACCAAATTTTTAAATCGAGGCGTTCAGTCAATGCCAGAAAATCAAGCTTATATAGTCGAGGGCTGCACAAAAGTAAGGATCCAGTTACAATGTGTCCATCAGCTTATGTGCGGGTCTTGAAGCAACCAGACGCGTTTTGGGGCCTTTTCCTAGCCCCTTCCTCAGCTATAGACAGAGTGAGCCACCATACTTAATATTTATAAGATGCATCTTTTACTGACACCATTTAATTTATCATGTCTTGAATTAGAAAACTGAAAAAAGTCTGTTTTAGGCACAGAAAAAGGTCTAAATGTAAGGCAACTCGGAGGCTGTCTTACATTTAGAATTGAAGCTGGATGTGCCAAGGTTATGGAGAGGCCTGCGCCTCTTAATAATTGTGAAGGATCCTCCACCAGCTATGGGGCTTTATTAAGACTGACATCTAGCCTTAGGCAACTTTCACACTGGTTTCCGTTCGTGAGATCCGTTCAGGGATCTCACAAGCGGTCCAAAACGGATCAGTTTTGCTCTTAATGCATTCTGAATGGATAGGGATCCGCTCAGAATGCATCAGTTTGGCTCTGTTCAGCCTCCATTCAGCTTTGGAGGCAGACGCCAAAATGCTGCTTGCGGCGTTTTGGTGTCCATCTGACAAAACTGAGCCAAACGGGTCCGTCCTGGCACACAATGTACGGTAAGTTAATGGGGATGGATCAATTTTCACTGACACAATATGGCACAATAGAAAACGGATCCGTCCCACATTGACTTTCACTGATGTGCAAGACGGATCTGTCTTGGCTATGTTAAAGATAAAACCTGTTCTGAACGGATGCATGCGGTTCTATTATCTGAACGGATGCGTTTGTGCAGATCCATGACAGATCCACACCAAACGCAAGTGTGAAAGTAGCCTAAAGCATTGTTCAGATATTGATGACCTAACCTGAGGGTTCCTGAGGATAGGTCATCAATGCAAATTGCAGCACAACCCCTTTAAGTACATACTGTATTCTTAAATGGTTTGCATGCTACTAAACTCTACGTGTCATTTCTTGCTAATAAACTAATCAAGATTAATGGATTCATTTACCAGATGGTTACAATGTTATTAAAATGCAAATAGATGTTTTGCATTAATTGTTCAATGTTGTATACAGTTAATTAGAGGTTTTCTGCATTTATTACAGACTTTACAATCATTTCTAAACATTAGCACTAAAGAAAAACAAAGGTTCAGATACAAGATATTACCTAATGATTTGCTGTTAAATAGTTTGCATTCCGCTACAAAAAGATTTTTCGCATGGACATGGAATACAGTATTTACAGCATAGGGAGCAAATTATACTTTCTCACAGTTTATCAGATATATTACAAAGAATTGAATTAGCCCTCAGTTGACATATAGCAAAAGTGACATGCATAGAAAAAAAATAAAATAATCTAATAATAATTCTATCTATGACTAGCTGGATACAGTAGTATAGTAAAAGAATATAATTTAAAGGGGTTGTTCAGTAATATTACATTTTTATATATGACCCACAGTGGAGTTAAAGATAAAATAAAGACATGATCACCTTTACTGATCCCCTGTAGCTGTCATTCCAAAACTGCTCTGGTCTTTGCTGTTCTCCATTTCCTGGCCCTGGCTCAAAACTCAGAAAATGACTGTTCAGATCACTGACCATAGTGATCTGCTCCCTCAGCAAGTGATTAGCTGAGCAGACATCCCCAGGCATTTCCTATGTGTCGATCAGGGGCCAGGAAGTGGAGGGCAGTGGAGACTGGAGCAACATAGAAACAGCAGCAACAGCAGCAGGAGATCGGTGAGGTGAGTATGGATTCTGTTTTACTTTGAACCCACTGTAATATATATTAAAAACATTAATTCCGCTGGACAACCCATTTAATATTATTACACTAATTCCTTCAGAAATGAACATATTTTTAATGAAGGAAGGGAAGTTTATAACCACTAATGTGTAGACCTCAGCTAATTGTTACGTAAGAAAAATATACCGTTTTTATTTGCATATACACTACTCACAAAAAGTTAGTGATATTTGGTTTTCGGGTGAAATTTATGAAAAATTTACTGTGAAAGGTTCACGCTACAGTGATAATTATAATATAAAGTAGGGCATTTAAATAAAAGCATACAATGGTGATTTCCTCATCTCAAACAATTTGTCCAAACAAAAGTCAACAACAGAGAGGTATTAAAAATATCAATGTCTCAATAACTTATTATGTGGCCTTGAGCATCAATTACAGTTTGACAATGACATCTCATGCTGTTCACAAGTCAACTTATTGTCTGCTGAAGCATAGCATCCCACTGTTCTTGAAAAAAAGGTCAGGTCAATGAGGTTCTGGGGTACAGAGTCACAGGCGACTCAGCTGATCCCATATGTTTTCAATGGGATTCAGGTCTGGAGAAAGTGCAGGCCACTCCATTTGAGGTACCCCAGTCTCTACCAGCCTTTCCGTAATGATGCAAACTTGATTAGCTGGCGCAATGTTGTCCATGAAGATGACATTAGGCCTGTGTTGTTCATGCAGAGGTACAATGACTTGAATAATTATGTTATCTAAGTAGTATGGGCTTGTCACTGTACCATTCACAAAGTGTAGGGAAGTTCTGTTTTGAATAGACCCACCTGCCCACACTGTAACACCACCACCAAAGGATCAGCTGGTGACAACAGTGGCTGATACATAGCACTCTCCTTGATAGCCCCAACATCGTTGCCGGCCATCATTTCTGTGCAGCGTGGATCAACTTTCATCAGTGAACAGCACTGAGACCCACAGGAATGGTCTGACATGACACTTGGGTGCCTCTCACCTCCCTTAAATGTGCCTGGAGTTGTGTGGCATTAATCATCTGGTTCCACAGGGAATTGTTCACAATGAAGCTGTCATCACTGTGGGATGTGGCCAAAGGACGTCCACTTCTATGTCTTTCTGTGACTCTACCAGTCTCTCTGTATCTCTGCTGCAACCTGCTGATGACACTCTGAGACACTCTAAGCTCAGTGGCTACTTCCATCTGAGAACATCCTGCTTGAAGTCTTGCAATGGTGAGGTACTGTTGATCAATTGTTAGGTGTGAAGTTTTTGGCAAGCCTCCTTCCCCCACTTGATCAGACCTGTAATGGGAAGATCACTTACTTGCATCCCGCTTCTTCTCTTCAAGGCCTGGGTTGCTCTTCGCAATAGATCCGGACCGTGGGTAAAGTTACACGGACGCCAAAATGCAGTGAGTCAGGATATGTGTATTATAGTCTATTGTTTGTTCGTGATGCCAATTGGAGCGTGCGCAGGGTACTAACACAGGGCCCTTTAAGGTGTTGTAACTTACGTACCGTACCAGTTTAGGAATGCCAGAGTGGTGTAATGTCTCTGTATGGTAACAATAGTGTCAACCATGTCTCCTACTTGGATACGGCTGGACTCCTGGATCCTGGCTTACTTGCAATAAAATGAGTGTTGTGCTAGTAGCAGTAATAGAGGAAATTGCAGCAGTAATTGAGATCCAGACCTTTGCTAAAGTTCAAACTTGTCTTTACTGAGAGTAGCTTTTATCCAAACAAGATACAGCTTTTCCTTTGGTCCCAGCGGGTATTGGCAATGGTTGGCAGGGATGTATCTTCTGCTCTGTCATGTGCCTGGAGCTTTTGCAGGAAAAGGTCTGCTTAGTAGCTCTGTAATGTGGCAGGAATTTATCTTCTGCGCTATCTATCTTCTGCTGTCTTGGGGACTGACTAGCTGGGGAGGAATTTGGCTTCTCCTGGGTCTCTGGATGGTACTCACAGTTATTGTCTCAGGGTATTCTTCTTCCTGTAACTGGAGGTGGCTGCTTGCTTTCTTCCAGCTGAGGCTGCAAGGCTCAGGCAGGGGATGATGATCAATTGTCTCAGCTGAGACAAGATCCTGGCTTTGGATCCCTATACCTTCCCCTAGCAGGGGTGGCTGGCACACTAACTCTAATTTCCTTCACTCCCCATGAGGCAGGATATGGACTAATCCACTCTGCTCACAGAGGGGGGAGCTGAACTGGAATGAATTCCACAGACCACAGATGGTCACTGTGGCCTGTGATTGGCTGCAGCACCATGAAGGAGTCAGTAAACACAAACTGAAGGTTAGGGCCAAAGCCACATTGCTGGAAATGGCATGGGATTAAGCATATTTATTTTATCCTTTTATCATATTTGGGGACACAAGGGCAGTTTTCTTATACTGTAAGTCAGAAATAAACCTTTAAACAGGAATACTTGAAAAACTACATTTTAGTGCAGTGAAGCAATAACATATAAATGGTTGCAAAGGTATAAATGTTTATTCAAGGAGTGGTTCTCTAAATGTAATACTTTTTGTATTAGATCCTTTTTATCTTCCATCTGTACTTTTAAGTGTTGTAGCACAGCCCAACAATTCAGTCGACTTGACTCCCACATCCATTCGATGTCATTTTGTGCAAAGAGGATAAGTTTGCCTTTGCTATCGTGAAATTTTAGACAAATACAATTGAAGCTCACACTAGCTGACTACACACTGAAGTTACACACTGGCCACATGGCTTCATAATAGTCTCATACCTTCTCTTTGTTACAGATCACTTCACTGCAGTTATCTCATTAGCAAATTACCATGAAAAGTATGCTGGACAGATAATATGGGATCATGTTACACGTGTGAAGAACACCACAAACGTCCCCTCTCTGTACTGTCACCACAGCACAACACTCTTCCATAGAAGTTATTCAGTCATTTTGTAACTGTGGTGTCTTATGTCCATGTGCCTGCTTCAATCTCTAAAGTGTTGTTCACAGCTTTTGAACAAGGACTGAATAATGCAAAATAAAAAATAAAAAATTATATTTATATATACATGCCTGGCCCTCCTACGTTTGCACATATACAGGTGATGATTATTCACTACTGATTACCACTTACCGTATTTTTCGCCCTATAAGACGCACCGGCCCATAAGATGCACCTAGGTTTTTGAGGAGGAAAATAAGAAAAAAAATATTGTGAACCAAAAGGTGCGCTTTTGAACTAATTGTGGTCTGTGGGTGACGCACTGTTATGGAGGATCTGTGGATGACACACTGTTATGGGGGATCTGTTGTTATGGAGGATCTGTGGATGACACACTGTTATGGGGGATCTGTTGTTATGGGGGATCTGTGGGTGACGCACTGTTATGGGGGATCTGTGGGTGACGCACTGTTATGGGGGATCTGTGAGTGACGCACTGTTATGGGGGATCTGTGAGTGACGCACTGTTATGGGGGATCTGTGGGTGACACTTATGGAGGATCCTCTCTGGATGGCACTGTTATGAGGATCTGTGTATGACAGTTATGGGGGGGATCTGTGGATGACACATATATAGCATCTTATGCTATGTGTCATCCACAGATCCCCTCCATAAGTGTGGGGGTCGCATCTGCTTTTATAATGGGGCTGGGGGCGGCATCTGCATTTATAATGACAGCGGGGCCCGTGCAGTGACTGTATTCTACTACACGGGCCCCGCTTACTGTATAATCATATCCCTAATAGTTAATTGTTGTATGCATGTAATCGCATAATGAGCGATAATGAGCGCTGTGTATCACCATACTTACAATTAGAAGCGCTCGCCGTTCGGAGCAGAGAGGAGGGAGGAGGCAGGCCGGGAGGACGGGCGCTGGCAACGTGAGTCATACGTCACGCGCCCACGCCGCCTGCTTCATTCATAAAGTGGGCGGCGCAGGCGCGTGACGTATGACTCACGTTGCCAGTGCCCGTCCTCCCGGCCTGCCTCCTCCCTCCTCTCTGCTCCGAACGGCGAGCGCTTCTAATTGTAAGTACGGTGATACACAGTGCTCATTATCGCTCATTATGCGATTACATGCATACAACAATTAACTATTAGGGATATGATTATACAGTAAGTGGGGCCCGTGTAGTAGAATACAGTCACTGCACAGGCCCCGCTGTCATTATACATGCAGATGCCGCCCCCAGTCCCTCCTCCCTCACAGCTGATACACCCGCTGCACGGCATCGCGGCGGGTGTATCATTGAAAACTGGGCAAAATCAGCTACATTCGCCGTATAAGACGCACTGCTATTTCCCCCCCACTTTTGGGGGGAAAAAAGTGCGTCTTATACGGCGAAAAATACGGTATGTTAAAAATTATTTATGAATTAATATACCTGGATGTTTTAGCTATATGAATGTATTTATGTATCTAACCACATTGTCTTCCGGGTATGATGTTTTGATACACTCACATGAGATGCTCTGTAGCATATTTTGAATGTTATTGTTAATTAACACTCATGTATGTTAATTCGATATGATCACATAAAAACCCACAGTTGCTTATGATGTATTGATTGAGAATGGTCCCAGCAAGCGGACCGAAACGTTGCTTGGGTGAATAAAGGATCCCACAGTTTTTTCACCATTGAACGTGCTGCGGTGTATTTATTTAATCTGGATTTAACACTTTGGTAAAGTGCAAACATTGCTGGCACTCAAACTACTTGCAACAAGGTGTGCCGTATATATCTATATATATATATATATATATATATATATATATATATATATTTACAGTGGATATAAAAAGTCAACACACCCCTGTTAAAATGTCAGGTTTCTGTGATGTAAAAAAATTAGACAAAGATAAATCATTTCAGAACTTTTTCCACCTTTAATGTGACCTATAAACTGTACCACTCAATTGTAAAACAAACTGAAATCTTTTAGGTAGAGGGAAGAAAACTAAAACTAAAATAATGTGGTTGCCTAAGTGTGCACACCCTCTTATAACTGGGGATGTAGCTGTGTTCAGAATTAAGCAATCACGATCCCAAAAAATCATGGTAAATAGGAGTCAGCATACATCTGCCATCATTTAAAGTGCCCCTAATTAACCCCAAATAAAGTTCAGCTGCTCAAATTGGTCTTTCCTGAAATTTTCTTTCTCACTAGCAGCACGGACCTCCGGCACTAGCTACTTTCACACTAGCAGCACGGACCTCCGGCAGGCTGTTCCGCCAAAAGCACTGGTCCACAGAGAGCTTCCAAACCATCAGAGGGACCTCATTTTATTAAAAGGTATCAGTCCGGAGAAGGGTACAAAAGAATTTCCAAGGCATTAGATATACCATGGAACACAGTGAAGACAGTCATCAAGTGGAGAAAATATGGCACAACAGTGACATTACCAAGAACTGGACGCCCCTCCAAAATTGTTGAAAAGACGAGAAGAAAACTGGTCTGGGAGACTACCAAGAGGCCTACAGCAACATTAAAGGAGCAGCAGGAATATCTGGCAAGTACTGGCTGTGTGGTACATGTGACAACAATCTCCCATATTCTTCATATGTCTGGGCTATGGGGTAGAGTGGCAAGACGAAAGCCTTTTCTTATGAAGAAAAACATCCAAGCCAGGCTACATTTTGCAAAAACACACCTGAAGTCTCCCAAAAGCATGTGGGAAAAGGTGTTATGGTCTGATGAAACCAAGGTTGAACTTTTTGGCCATAATTCCAAAAGATATGTTTGGCGCAAAAACAACACTGCACATCACGAAAAGAACACCATGCCCACAATGAAGCATGGTGATGGATATGCTTTCACCAGAAAAAAACAGCAGAAGTTACCTGAGAATATATATTTCTTGTTGGACTCAAATAAGCCTTTAAATGCTTTCAACAGAAATAACTGCAGAAGTGAACTGAAATGTATTTTTTTTGACCAGCAGTATG
This sequence comes from Bufo gargarizans, assembly GCF_014858855.1. Classification (NCBI taxonomy): domain Eukaryota; kingdom Metazoa; phylum Chordata; class Amphibia; order Anura; family Bufonidae; genus Bufo; species Bufo gargarizans. Next base: position 264,345,286 of record NC_058084.1, read on the forward strand.
TATTTAAATTTTTCAATGAAATAAGCCTGTATACTCTTTAACTAGAAATGATTGCAACCGTGCAGTGAGTTTAAATGTTTCATGTATTTCTGAAATACCACCCTATGCTGCAGATGATATTAGCGTAAATAACACCCCTACTTCAATCAAATTTTTTTTGGGGGGGGGGCAACTGGTATATCACACTAGTAGACATTATTTGTTCCACTAGTGTCTGTCACTCTGTGTAAATGCGGTAACGCAGCAAAACCGCAAACAAATGCTGCACTAACTAAATGTACTATATAGAAAGTATATTATTGGTATATAGCACCCCTGCCTCAATCAGTTTTTTTGGGGGGCAACTGGTAAATCACACCAGTAGAAATTATTAGTTCCAATAGCATTTGGCACTCTGTGTGGCTGCAGTATCGTAGCAGAACTTCACACAACTGCTGCTTGTTTCTTGCCATAATACAAATTCTAACAGTCTATTCAGTAGGACTATCAGCTGTGTATCCACCTGACTTCTCCACAACGCAACTGATGGTCCCAACCCCATTTATAAGGCAAGAAATCCCACTTATTAAACCTGACAGGGCACACCTGTGAAGTGAAAACCATTTCAGGTGACTACCTCTTGAAGCTCATCAAGAGAATGTCAAGAGTGTGCAAAGCAGTAATCAAAGCAAAAGGTGGCTACTTTGAAGAACCTAAAATATGACATATTTTCAGTTGTTTCACACTTTTTTTGTTATGTATATAATTCCACATGTGTTAATTCATAGTTTTGATGCCTTCAGTGTGAATTTGCAATTTTCAAATAAAGAAAACGCTTTGAATGAGACGGTGTGTCCAAACTTTTGGTCTGTACTATATATATATATATATATATATGCACACACACACACACAATATAATAGCAAAAAAAATAAAAAATAAAGATTAAAATAATATTTTACAGTATATACTTATATTAGCAGCAATAAATATAGGCGGTTTGTTCAGTTTAACCGTAAAATTCTGTGTTTAACCACTTAAGGACTTTATCATTTTTCATTCTTAAGAACCAGAAATTTGATATATGGTATTTTATTTTATCAAGAAAAGGTATCTGTGGATCACTTCAGCAAGACAATGTGGAACAGGTGCTTTTGGTCTAAATGGCCCATCCAGCCACAAGAAAAGGGTATATATAGAGAGAAATAGACCAGGGACTCTACATATGTTGTCAAAGATGAGATTTTAATCAATACACATAAAATCAATTATTAAAATAGCATAAATTATTAAGTAGCAATAATATTGTAAAATGTAGCAGCAATGGCAGTGAGAATTAGCAACAAAAGCCGATGTTGCAACAATATAACAAAATCACAGCACAAGTTCAAACGGCAAAAATGTAGAATAATCACAGCAAAAGTTCAAACGGTAAACCAGTGACAGCGCTGTTAAAATCCAACCAAAACGCAGGCTGGTATGTATTTCTACGTCCATGAAAATTTCAACTGATAGCTGCACAAAGTCGCAGGAGGCTTTATAGATGATTCCAAATCAAAAGACCATTTGAATATACATAATTACACTTTTAACTCTCTATGCCACTATAGACAGAAGAGTTACCAGTCTTTTCAATATGACCGGAGGACCAGCAGGTAGGTGCAGTAAGCATTCGTGGTGGCGTCCCACCTCTTTGTAATTGCTAATTCACTGTTACCTTCGTCTGGTCGCTTCGTTTCTCTGGACGCCGACTTGGTGGTCTAGCGGATATCAGCTGACTGTGTCTTGTATCATCAGCGAGTTGTACGCTCCGTAGGACCGTGCGTCACCAGAGTTATTCTGTAGTTCCAAAGTTAAATCACATCCAGGGGAGACTCTTTGCCAGCATGCCGGTGCAAGGTGTAGCCCATACGTGTTTTGGGGGCCCCCGAAACGCGTATGGGCTACACCTTGTCTACCTTTTGTTTGTATCATTTTGTAAATGTCAATTATTTTTTTTAGGACGTTTGAAGGCTTACAATTTTAGAAGCAATTATTAAAATGTTTAAGAAAATTTCCAAAACCCACTTTTTTAAGGAACGGTTCAGTAAGTCACTTTGTGGGGCCACCCATAAATGACCCCATTTTGGGCAAAATTTTTGATCGTTTGGTATTACACTTTTTGTGAGGCAAGGTGACCAAAAATGGCTGTTTTGGCAGTTTATATATTTTTTTCATGGCATTCACCTGACAGGGTGGATCATGTGATATTCTTAAAGAGCCAGTTGTTACAGATGTGGCAATACCTAATTTCCTATTTTTCTATTTTTTACAATTTTATATGTGTTTTTTATGGGAAAGGGGAATTTTTTTAACTTTAAGTTTTTTTTTCATTATGTAAAAACACTTTTTTTACCTTTTATTTTTGTGCCACTATGTGACTTCCACTTTTGGGGGTCTGATCCCCTCTACAATGCATTACAATACATTGTGTCAGCCTGGGGGCTGGTTCCCATAGACTTCTTTAGAAAACAAGCCTGATACCTTTGTAAGCCATCGGGCTACCGTTCAAGCCATCAAGTTCCCGTCTCTGCAGTGTAGGGACCCGATGGGGTGGGGGAGGGTGCTTGTACCCTCTGCAAACCTCATGCATGCCATGGTCAGAGTTGACCGCAGCATACAAGGGGTTAATACGCCGTCATCAGTGTATGCTCTGATTCCGGTGTATTCAGCAGGGGCCAGGATGTCAGTAATAGCTGGGTCTCTACCCTGATCAGAGCACCTTACATGTACGGCGCTGGTCCTATATGCATGCATATAATTAGAGATGGCCTTGTGGTTTTCCTCAATGTCGCGAAAATTGTTGGCAACCAACTTCGGTCTGGTGGAAATAGTTGCTATAGTAGGTTATGTCTATTTTGCGCATTATATTGCCGATATTTCGCATTGAAAGAATAATTAATGGAGATCGCAAATTCAAATAATACATCTGGTATGTCACTGTTCATGTTGTGGGACTATTTGTGCACTTCTAGTAATTATTTCTTGGCTGCAAATATGAGCTGACGGTTTTTCAGGTTCGCCTACTATTAAAATGAATGGGACCCGCCACAAACTTGCGGTTCGCGAACATTTGATCACGTTTGCGAACCTTTCCAGGCAGATGTTCGTCCATCACTACATATAATATATAATAATGTACTTTAGTATTTGTTGCATCTAGTAAGTTCAGTTAATGGAGAGTTTCGCTATACAATGCTGATTATGGTGCAAGATGACGGCACTTATTTACATTGATATCATTCTTCAAAAAGACTTGTCACCACAAAATGCAGTGCAATCTTCAGACAGCTTGTTAGAGAGAAGGAAGAGCTGAGCAGATTAATCCATATTTCTTTGAGAAAAGATTCAGTAAAATTTGTACCGTAATTTATACATTTAAATCTCTCCTCCTTCTGACTTCATTGTTCACAGGGGAGGTGTTCACTAGTGATGAGCGGCAGGGGCAATATTCATATTCTCAATATTTCACAAATATTTTGTAGAATATTCGTCATGTATTCGGAAATTTGTGAATTTGAGATTATATTCTTGATTGCGTAAATCGGCAATGTATTATTCGAGTAATGGGCGCAAAATACCGGTGTGGGGTAGGCAACTTTTCTATTGGTTGGTGAGAGCGACTTAAACGGAACCATCAGACGAGATCACATGCCGGCAAGGTAAGAAAGCTTTTTTTTTCTTACGATTCTCCTCAGAAACTTCCGCTTTTGTGGGTTCTCAAGAGTTGAATTGGTGTTATCGCGATAGAAGGGTTCAAATTATAGCTGATCTGTCAGTAAGAACCAGTTTGTGTATTCCTTCTTTGTGTGGCTTTTCATGTGGTAGGACATGCTGGGACTAAGGCAGAAGTTGTTAGACAGCTGAGTTGCTTATTCTGTGATGTAGAATTGGATCTCAGACAGACTCTGACTAGGGTTTTTGGAAAAAGGAATAATTGTATTCCCAGATCGGAAGGATCTAGATTATATGTAGTATTGAGTTCCCCTATTCGGAAGAATCTATATTATATAGGTTTGAGTTCCCCTAATTGGATGACTTTTAGTTTTTTTTAGTTTTTTTTCTGCTGGTTTATTTTTTATTTTTTGTGAATTCCCAATTAAAAAGAATCTAGGTTGAGATTTTTGTTGATTTCCCGTTTAGGAAGAATCTAGGTTAAACATTTTGTGATTTCCCGTTTAGGAAGAATCTAGGTTAAAAATATTTGTGGTTTCCCCGACTAGGAAGCATCTAGAATATTAATAAAATATTAACATATAAAATGGGTAATTCTAATTTTACAGGATATAATGAGGAGATGTAACAGCGGCTCAGCAAATGTAAGAAAAAGAGCAAATGTTTCAGTTAAAAAGATGAAAGCATTAAGTCTACTGTGTAGCAGAGTTATCCGGTATTATCTGGAAATACGTAGTACTGTGTAAGAGTTCCCCTAGAGGCTGCATATTGAAAATAAAGTTTCAGTTATGAAGTTAATATCGTTCATGTGTGCAACTGATATGCCAGAAACCGGTAGATTAAATGAAAGGATTGTGGATAAGTGTATTTAAGGAAAAGAGAAGTTGGTTGAAGGATAATAATAGGCTGGTTCAAGCTGAGTTATGGTGGAAATTGTCTATGGAAGTGACTGAGAGAAATTGAAGTAAGTTGGAGAAATGAAATGAGCAGAATTTCTTATTACAAGATGGAGGATTTTGACTTATACAGAGAACAAAGAAGTTGCCATGTGGCATCCCTTCTCCCATCACATCTGCTGTAACTTCCCCAAAAAATAACTTTTCCTGTTTTCTCTCTGGAATGTGCTCTCAAAAAGAATCCCTCCCAACTGTATTTTGCTCCTTTCCTTTCCAAATGCTCTTACCGAAACCCCCCTTAGAAATTCAACCTCCCCTCCATATGGGGGTTGGGGGGGGGGGCTGGAAACTGGCAATACATCTGCAGACTGTGAAGATACTAACGTCTGTTATCTATAGATCTTCCAGACAGGGCTCCATTCATTAACCTTTCCCAATTGTATGCTTCACTAGTTAAGAAGGTGCCTGCAGTGATGCCAATTGGAAGTGTCCAATCCTATCAATCTAAGGTTGCACCCATTCTAAGTCCTTATTTAGATATGAGTGAAAGTGTAGAGATATCTGCATCATTGTATGATGTATGACAACTACCACACCCAGTAGTAACATAAATTTTGCCATGATGAATAGAATTCCCACTTCAGAGAACTTACTTATGCTGCTTTATAGAAAATTAGTTAAATATAGAGAGTTTTCTCATATTATTGGTGAGATTTGGAAAATGTAGTCCAATGTAGAGCTGGGGATTTAATGCATAGTGAAGATCATTGAGTCTAGGAGGAAGCATTTAGGTCATCAGTCAGTCACATTGTCATCAGGACAGGACATAGAGTGTGGAGAAAGTTTTCACTAGACTCCAGGAAAGTTGGGTGGATTTGGATTTTTGAGCATACCTTAGAGATGCATAAGAAAATCTTAAGCTCTGCCTTTGTGGATGGTTTTGAGAATCATCTGAAAAGATCTAGTATTAGCCAGGCCTGAGTAAAGTTCACTATATCACTCCATTTTTTTAAGTTAAATCAAACAAAGGCCTAAGGCGGGCATTGCTACCTATCAGTCCTCCCCACAAGTAGGGGGAAGGAAGACTTTGTATGTACTTGCCCACTTCCTCGCCCGTGAAAGGAGTTTCAAATGTTCAGCCTTTCAAGGGCAACGCCCATAAGGAATTAACAATCCAGAATCAAATGCTGGATCCCTATTATCTATACAATACTTGGGATCTGTTTCCATTGCCTCATAGCAAACATGTTCCATGATTTCTCATGGCTAAGGGTAGTATCACATGTGTAGGAGTAGATAGTAATGAAGTTCCTACTTCTCTCACCAATTAATCACCGTCTTAAGGGTGTGCAAAATTAAATCTGACTACTCTGCTGCGTCTGGAGGAGGGGAGGGAGTAGTATTAGTAGTGCTTTCTGGGAGTAGTAGTGCTTTCCCACCTCTGTAAATAAAAATAAAAAGTGCTTTCCAGGAGTAGTAAATACAAATTCTAATTCACATGACTGTCTCCAATTAATAACCACATTTTTGAGTAGATCATTTCAGGTTCCTGGAAAATTGATCATCTCAGACAGGATATGCTGTTTCTACTTAATCTGATGGTGTCAAGAAAGAACCACTCCCTCCAGCAATGTTAGTGTAGGATACAGAGCTGAATACACTCATTGAGGTTTGTAAGATGGCTGAGGGTAAGACTGCTAACATCAATGTTAATCCAGGTATGCCTTTGGTATCACTCATTATTATGGTCTAATCTGGTGAAGCAGAGATTTTGTTTGATCCATGGGTAAGCCCATCAATAATGAATGCTGAATGTATAAAATATGTTTGATGCCCTGATGCTGCCTGAGAAGGTAGATGCTAAACTATTACCTGAAGTCTACGCTAAGTGGAAGTCTGTGTGATACAGGATGGCTTAGGGCCAGTGGACTTACAAAAAGTTTGTCTTTTTCAGATACAGGCTACAGACGCTGAAAGGAAACACCAAAGAACAAAGGTAGAAGTGATGATTGAGAACTCTGGAGGGTTGGTAAGAAACTCTTCCTTCAGAGGGCACTCTACCTAAAGAGGATGGATTTAGAACATGGGCAAATCAAGAGAGAGAAGGTGTGATTGGGTTCTGTGGTGGATGGCTCCTGGGTTCAGCAATGCTGCCACTAGGTTAGTTGAAGGTGAATGATGTAATAATGATGGGAGAACTATGGGAGTTCCAGGAAGGCATGTGCCAAGGTCATTTTACCCATTTCAGAGACTGCGGATTGACTACATCCAGAACAAAGACAGAACAGTGTGAATATGTCTGTCTGTATTGATCTCTTCCCAGGATATTCAGAGATTTGGCCTGTAGCAAAGGCTACAGCTAAAAGATACTGACTGAGGTGAGAGTATCTACCCTGGGGCTTTTCTCCATCCAGGACACATCTAACCGGAAGATAGGTCTAAGTCCTTATGAAGTACTCTTTGGGAATGCCCCTGGATTAGGTCTCTATTTCCCCAATAGTTCCAGATGCAGCATAGTAGTTTTCCAAAATTATGTTGTCTGTTGCACAAATTGTCTAATGTGTATTTCCAAGTTTTAGTTGTTTCCTAGAATCCAGACTGTATAGAAGCGATTCATTCTTTACAATCAGGAGATTGGATAGTGGTGAAACAAGAAACATGCGGAAAGTCCTATAGCTAGGGTTTGAAGATCTACATCAAGTCCTAATAAACGCCGTCACTGCTGTCGAATTGGAAGGAGAGCCTGATTGGGTCTACGTGTCATATTGCAGTCAAGTGCCAGGACTATAGGAGCCATAATGTTTTGTTTCATGTCGTATTGTTTGTTACATATTGCACAAAGGGGAATTCACAGTCAAATCTAATCCTAACTGTATTATATTATGAAGATGAGTCAGGAACAACTAAGTTGACTTTTTCAGTATAGTGGACTGTAAGACAGATGACAAATAGGACACTTGGTTTTGGTCTGATAAGTACATCTGTTTGACTGGAACTGACCTAGTCTATGGTAATTGTGTTTAGATATGACCATACCAACTGTGGATATTGGAGATTAACAGAAAGGAGTACTGACACGCCCCCCTGAAGAAGCGAGGTGAAACGCGCGTCGGGCTAGCAGCCATCATCCTGCATTCCTTTCTTGGTTAGTATGGGCTGTTCCTTTGTCCCTTTCATTTATTGTTTGTTGCATGTGGGTCAATATATTAGTGATACATTTGTGCTTATGCACATCTTGTGCTGACCTCTCTGCAACATTATTGCTATTAATATGACTCATTGGTGACATGTGGTCTGATATATAGTTGCTTATCCCCTGTGTGGGTATATATATGTATTGTTACAATTATATCGCATCAGCTTAGGTGTGCAACTCTTTGACTCAGCCCAATTTTACCATATGTATTTACATTGTCAGGATTGATGGTGGCTCCCTCTGTACTTGTCACATTCCTCCTGCATCACTACCACTATATGAAATCGCATTGTTGTACTATTTATGTATTATCTTCTTTTTAACTAATAAAGATTGATTCATACTATATGTGTGAGACTTAATGGGTGTTCTTTTTTTTCAGAAAGGAGTACTAGTCTGAAGTGTTGCGAATATAAACCAGTGGAAACTACCTCTACAGTCAGTAAAGGCGAAGGTTTGTTGCAAAGAATGACTGTCCTGAAGGGAACACCACGAACAGTTGTAAACATAATGAGTGTAATCCTCTGTTTCTGTCCATTACAAATCCTATCCAACAGGATTTGGGGATATATGTTTTAGGAGCATGTGTAAGTGTCAAAGATCCCCTAGGCAAATTGGCATTAAATATTTGGCCAATTTAAAAATATGAAGACAACCTGGCCTTAGAGACAGGATTTTATACAGGAAACCCTTTGGTGTTTTCCCTCCAGGATATTGTTCTTACATAATTCAGCTGAATGAGATGAGTAGTAACTCTAACTTTTACTCTGACAGTTGGTTTATCAACGCAGATATCTGCTGATTGTATGGAGATTTCAAACTCCGACCCAGGATGCAGGTAGAATTCGGCCAATGTACCCTGATCAAGTCCTGATCGGGTACTGATGCAATTTGTTCTATTCTCACCTCCTGAGTGGGATCAAATCAGTAGGCAAAAGCAATGTCCGGTCATCGACTATCAAGGTCACTCCCACATCCTTCGACTCACATGTACACATGGATGCCATGGGAATCTGTAGAAGAGTTTTGGACGAATTTAAATCTAAAAGTCAGACAGCTGCAGAATTTGAGTCATTCATTTCCACAATTAGTAGTAAAAAAAAAGAAAAAATGTAGATTGGATTAGCATCTCTATTGTCAACAACAGAGATTTGTGAGTTACATCTGTGATGTTGTGAAGGGAATGGTGGAACAACTGAGCTCTTTTTCGGTGATGACTCTGGTCCTTGACAGCAGAAAAAGGAGGGGTTTACAAGATCATTGGAATTTCCTGCTGTATCTACATTCCGGACAACACTACTCCTGACGGAAGGATCGCAAAGAACCTGAAGAAACTGATGGACTTTATCAGATGAACTGACGGGAAAGCTTCTGAAATTAATCACATCATGTACAGAATAATGTTTTGGGAACTGGTTTAGCGACTAAAATGTTTTTAGCATTTGGTTTTAACAGGCTGTTATATAGTTCTCCATTTTAGAAAAAATAAATAAAGAATGTTTAATACATGCATGCCTACATTATGTATACAGTCATGTGAAAAAATTAGGACACCCTTTGAAAGCATGTGGTTTTTTGTAACATTTTTAATAAAAGGTTATTTCATCTCCGTTTCAACAATACAGAGAGATTAAAGTAATCCAACTAAACAAAGAAAACTGAAGAAAAGTCTTTTCAAGATCTTCTGTAAATGTCATTCTACAAAAATGCCTATTCTAACTGAGGAAAAAGATAGGACACCCTCACATGTATTCCCTCTTAAATTGGCTCAGATCTCACACAGGTATATCACACCAGGTGCACATAATTAGTTGATCGTTACTCTGCATGTTGAATGAGGCTTGCCCTATTTAAACCTCAGACATTTAGTTTGGTGTGCTCCTGACTGTTGAAGTGAGAGTGAGCACCATGGTGAGAGCAAAAGAGCTGTCAGAGGACTTCAGAAAAAAGATTGTAGCAGCCTATGAGTCTGGGAAGGGATTTAAAAAGATCTCAAAAGATTTTGAAATCAGCCATTCCACTGTCCGGAAGATAGTCTACAAGTGGAGGGCTTTCAAAACAACTGCCAACATGCCCAGGACTGGTCGCCCCAGCAAGTTCACCCCAAGAGCAGACCGCAAGATGCTAAAAGAGGTCTCCAAAAACCCTAAAGTGTCATCTCGAGAACTACAGCAGGCTCTGGCTACTGTTGATGTAGAAGTACATGCCTCTACAATCAGAAAGAGACTGTACAAGTTTAACTTGCATGGGAGGTGTGCAAGGAGGAAACCTTTGCTTTCCAAGAGAAACATCGAGGCCAGGCTGACATTTGCCAGAGATAAAGTTGACAAAGACCAGGACTTCTGGAATAATGTTCTTTGGACAGATGAGTCCAAAATTGAATTATTTGGACACAACAGCAGAGGACATGTTTGGCGTAAACCAAACACAGCATTCCAAGAAAAGAACCTCATACCAACTGTGAAGCATGGAGGTGGAAGTGTCATGGTTTGGGGCTGCTTTGCTGCAGCAGGACCTGGTCAGCTCACCATCATAGAATCCACGATGAATTCTACTGTGTATCAGAAGGTGCTTGAAGAACATGTGAGACCATCAGTTAGAAAATTAAAGCTGAAGCGGAACTGGACCATGCAACATGACAATGACCCAAAACATACTAGTAAATCAACCAAAGATTGGCTGAAAAAGAAGAAATGGAGAGTCCTGGAATGGCCAAGTCAAAGTCCAGATTTGAATCCCATTGAGATGCTGTGGGGTGACTTGAAAAGGGCTGTACGTGCAAGAAACCCCTCAAACATCTCACAGCTGAAAAAGTTCTGCATTGAGGAGTGGGGTAAAATTTCCTCAGACCGATGTCGAAGACTGGTAGATGGCTACAAGAACCGTCTCACTGCAGTTATTTCAGCCAAAGGAGGTAACACTCGCTATTAGGGGCAAGGGTGTCCTATCTTTTTCCTCAGTTAGAATAGGCATTTTTGTAGAATGACATTTACAGAAGATCTTGAAAAGACTTTTCTTCAGTTTTCTTTGTTTAGTTGGATTACTTTAATCTCTCTGTATTGTTGAAACGGAGATGAAATAACCTTTTATTAAAAATGTTACAAAAAACCACATGCTTTCAAAGGGTGTCCTAATTGTTTCACATGACTGTATGTGCTGTGCCCCTGTCAAAGACAAAAATGATTCCATCTTGAAGTAAATAAAACCTTGTTGATGGTTGCGGGGTAAATAGGACAAGGTGAAGGCAAACCTGAAAGGGAGTTGAGGGGACCTAGTGAAGCAATAAGGAAAGTCCATCTCTTCGCGGTTTAGGGCGTTGGGAGAGTACCTCACTTTGCCTGTTCACCTTTGGTCTATTTCCTGCAAAAGGAGGGAATTGTGGGAGATGGACTTTGTTTTTCTATATGTATGTGGTGTGAACATTCTGTTGTACACATTTTTGTGTAGTACGCATTTTTGTCCACAAGTTTGCCGCAAACCAGATGTTTGAGCCATGTGTGCATTCTTTTGTTTAAGGTAAATAGGGGAGGGGAAAATGGGGATTACATTACAGTTTTCAAATATAACTATGAACTCAGTTGAAGATGCTGAAACCACTCCTATCAGATAAAGGAGCCAATAGTCTCTACTTAAGGAACACCCCTTTTGTGATGTCATGTCTGCTATTTAAGTCAATGTAATGTGAATAAAAAAATTTCACGCGTACGCGTACGTCTATGGTCGGGAGTTCACACTTATCACTGACCACAAACCTCTGTTGTCAATACTGAACCCTCAGAAAGGAATTTCTACAACAACCGCATCTCGCTTACAAAGGTACGCTTTATTTTTAGGAGCTTATGCTTATTCGATCAGATACCGCTCCCATGATACCCATGGCAATGCAGATGCATTTTCCAGATTGCCACTAAGAGATGACCACCCACTAAGAGAGGTACGTGTAGTGGAAGTACACAGGCCACAATCTTGCATGTCCACCTCCCTGATTGCCAGACATACAGCCACAGATCCTTTCCTGTCTCAGGTATTCTCTTATGTTCAGACTGGATGGCCAGAGAGTGTTTCAGGTGACTTTCGTCCGTACTTTGCCAGAAAATGTGAGCTTGTGACTAATGCTGGTTGCCTACAATGGGGCAATAGAGTGATTGTACCCCAGTACTTGCAATCAACCATGCTAAGGATACTGCATGAAGGCCATCCTGGTGTGGTGCGCATGAAGCAGCGGGCCCGGAGCTATGTTTGGTGGCCACAAATGGATACAGCAATTGAAGATTTTGTTGCTCAATGTCCTGGGTGCTGTCAAGCCCAGCGACCCCAAAAGAGAGGAACCCTGCAACCTTGGCCATGGCCAACAGAACCGTGGTCCAGACTCCATCTTGATTTTGCTGGCCCCATCCAGGGTAAAATGTATTTGATCGTGGTAGATGCACATTCCAAATGGCCGGAGGTTTTTCAAATGCCTTCTATTACCTCAGCTGCTACCATTCTAGTCTTAAGGAAGCTATTTGCTCAATTTGGCTTGCCTACAGCCATAGTCTCCGACAATGGAACTCAATTTACATCGCATGAGTTTCAATCCTTCCTTAGTGGTTTGGGTGTCCAACACTACAAAACAGCTCCTTATCATCCAGCTTCAAATGGGCTGGCAGAACGATTTGTGCAGTCATTTAAGAAGCACTTACTGTCCACTCTGGACCAGGTTGGACTGTCAGAAGAGAAGCTGCTGGAATTCTTGATCATGTACCGTAACACGAAACACGCTACTACTGGGCTGTCACCGGCTTTTCTTATGTTTGGCAGGCATCTCCGCACCAAACTTGATTTAGTTCGTCCGCAGGAGCAGTCACCAACACCTCCTCCGCCGGGCCGTCTGGGATTCCGTGCCGGTGATCTTGTATGGTCTCAGAATTACAGAGCTTTGCCTCCTTGGCTTCCTGGCGTTATTGATGGAACTCTTGGCAGAAGAATGTACCTTGTCCGCCTGGAGGAAGGCATTTGTGTTCGGCGACACCTTTCACAATTGAGGAAACGCATTTGCCGGCCACTAGTGACAAAACCGACCCTTCTTTCTGACCAGCCACCAGAGTCTACTCTGAACTCTGCTGGTGACATATGGCATGGTGTCTGGCATGATCCCACAAGTTTACACCCAAACCCTGAACCGGTTGGTGACCATATTCCTGAGGAGCCCGGACATGTGCCTGAAGTTGCAGAGCCTGATTTGTCTGTGGGACGCCCACTGACCTCTCCAGTACCTTTGACTGACTTTATTCCTCCCGGTGCTGTACCTCTGCGTAGGTCTTCCCGTCAAAGACGTCAAACGCCTCGCTGGCAAAGTGCTGAAATCTTACGGGACACATTGGAGGTCAGGGAACAGAGACAAAGGGCTCATGAAGTGCTGCGGAAATCACAGAACTGAGTTGGAGATACTGCTTGCTGAACTGATCTCGCTTGCCTTGTTATGTTATGTGTTCAACATTTTGTTCTCTTGTTATGTTTTTTTTTTTTTGGGGGAGGAAAGGAGGTGTGATGTTGTGATAGATCACTGTGACCTTTACCCTTTTTCTCCTGATGCATGATGGGGGGGGAGGAGCTGTACCAGGAAGTCAGACAGTGTGTGTGAGGGGAACTGGAAGCAGACACATGAGGCTGAGAAGGGATTACATCTGATAAGGACAGAAGCTGTTGGAATAAGACTCCTCCATGTAAGAATGCCATAATGTTCTGAGTAATAAACCTTGCTCTGGTTAAGTAGTACATCGGCCTGTGTGTGTAACTTGCTGAGCAGATACCGGCAGCATTGCCAGCAGCACCTGAGAGAGACAGAGTGTCCAGGGGACATAACACTAAGCTGTGACAAAGCCTTCTCATTGGCCCACAAGCTAGAAGAAGGGAGGGATGATCACCTGATGTGTACTGTGTTAAAAAATAAATAAAAATTGGCATTACAAATATATAGCACTATATTCTAAATATTAGCGAATTCTCGAAGTGCCGATATTCGCGATAAAAAGTTTGCTTTTCTATTCTTCGCTCTCAACACTAGTGTTCACGAGGGGGGTTTGATTAATGGCATTATCTGTGTAAGTGTGTATACAGAGATAGCTGTAAGTCACTTATGGTCGTACGTGAGGGAGATGTTATCAGTGATTGATAGCATTCTCTGTATGTGTGTATACAAAAATAGCTATCAGTCACTGATAACTGTAAATGGGGGAGGTGTTATCAGTGATTGATAGCATTCTCTGTGTAAGTGTGTATACATATATAGCTGTCAGTCACTGATAGCTGTACACGGGGAGGTGTTATTAGTGATTGATAGCATTTAGAGATGAGCAAATTTTTGGTAAAAATTTGGTTCGCTCCGAATACAGTTGCGGCGAATTACATTTAAAAAAATGCTTTTTCCTGGCTGCTGAGAGCCTTTATAGTGGTGTAAAACACTGTTCCTTATAGTACCACGCATAGGGAGTCTGCTTTGGTAGTGAAATAATACTGTGAGTCTGTATGAAATGCAGATGACAAGCGTTGCTCTTAAAATCACTGCACACTTCACTTATTAGGGCAGTGAACGGGCCAAAACTGACCAAATAACTCAAGTATGAACTCAGCCTTGCAGCTTGATGTTAGTGTCAAGAAGAAGCGCACTCCTTTTACACTGTCTCCAGCTGATTCCACATAGATGATTACCTGTTATATTAAACTGTTATACAAGTAGAGTTCCCCCAGACAGAATGGAGAGGGTGTCAGCAATAAGTTTGTGTTGACGTCACTGATTAATTTGCCCTTCCTCTGATCCGTCAGAACAATAACCAACAAAAAACGGATCCTGTCTGTGGAGCATACGCCTTTACTCGGTCAGCATTTGCTCATTAATCCATCAGTATTGCTAATGCCCCCGCCCCAAAAAAAAACAAAAACAGGAGTGGATCTAAAACAGAGATGACACGTGAATGGAATATTTGCATATTTTCTGTGTTTTGTACCCACTTCTGCTTTTGGCTACTAAATCATAAGCCAATTCTGATGGGACCTTACAGGCCTTATAGCTGCTGCACAGACAGGATCTTTTGTACGTCTCATTTTTCCTTCCTTCTGACAGATCAGAAGAAAGGTCAAGTAAATGATGATGTGAGCCAGGTGGAAAGCCAAAATAGTGGCCCAGTCATGAAGTGTAGAGGGTGGGAAAAGGAGACCACAGAGTGGCCAAATGACAGGTTCTGGAGGTTGCAGCAGCATCAGGAGGTCACATAGTGGGCACAATGACAGAGTCTGGAGGTGGTGGCAGCATGAGGAGACCACAGAGTGGCACAATGACAGTGTGGACGTGGCTGCAGCATCATGAAGCCACAGAGTGGCACAATGACAGGGTCTGGAGGTGGCAACAGCAGCAGTAGCAGCATCAGGAGAAGACCACCAAGTGGCACAATGACAGAGACTGGAGTTTGCATCAGTATGAGGAGGTCACAGAGTGGCACAATGACAGAAGAGTGGCACAATGACAGAGTGTGGAGGTGGTAGCAGTATGAGGAGGCCACCGAGTGGCACAATGACCGAGGGTGGAGGTGGAAGCAGTATGAGGAAGCCACTGAGTGGCACAATGAGAAAGTCTGGAGGTGGCAGCATCAGAAGTAGCATCATCAGGAGAAGGCCACCGAGTGGCACAATGACAGATTGTGGAGGTGGCGGCAGTATAAGGAGGCCATCAAGTGGCACAATGACAGTGTGTGGAGGTGGTAGCAGTATGAGGAGGTCACCGAGTGGCACAATGAAAGAGTCTGGAGGTGGCAGCAGCAGCATTAGTAGGAGTCTACAGAGTGGCACAATGACAGAGCCTGGAGCTGGCGGCAGCAGCAGCATCAGGAGGAGGCCACAGAGTGGTAAAATGACAGTGTGGAGGTGGCAGCAGCAGCATCAGGAGGAGGCCACAGAGTAGCACAATGATAAAGTGTGGAGGTGGCAGCAGTATGAGAAAGCCATCGAGTGGCACAATGACAGAGTCTGGAGGTGGCGGCAGCAGCAGTAGCAGCATCAGGAGAAGGCCACCGAGTGGCACAATGACAAATTCTGGAGGTGACAGCAGCAGATGCAGCATCAGGAGGAGGCCACAGAGTGGCACAATGAAAGAGTGTGGAGGTGGCAGCAGTATGAGGAAGCCACTGAGTGGCAAAATGATAGAGTCTGGAGTTGGCAGCAGCAGGATCAGGAGGAGGCCACTGAGTGGCACAATGACAGAGTCTGGAGGTGGCAGCAGTATGAGGAAGCCACCATGTGGCACAATGACAGAGTCTGGAGGTGGCGGCAGCAGTAGTAGCAGCATCAGGATAAGGCCATCGAGTGGCACAATGACAGAGTGTGGAGGTGGCAGCAGCAGCATCAGTAGGAGGTCACAGAGTGGCACAATGACAGAGTGTGGCGGCAGCAGCAGCCTCAGGAGGAGGCCACAGGGTGGCACAATGACCGAGTGTGGAGGTGGCGGCAGCATCAGGAGGCCACAGAGTGGCAAGGTGACATAGTGTGGAGGTGGCAGCAGCATTCAGGAGGCCACAGAGTGGCACAACAAGAGATTGCGGCGGTGGCAGCAGCATGAGGAGGCCAGAGAGTGTCATGACGAGGAGAGATTGTGGACATGGCAACAGCATAAGGAGGCCACAGAGTGGATGCTTTGCCTATTCATTTATAGGGAATATGGAACAGAACAGATGGTAAAAATTTGTCAACTTTATAAAGTGTTGCCTAAAACACGATTGAGCGCGTTCTTCTAGCACAAAAGGCTTGGCAAATTGATTGTCTGTGAATTAACCTCGAAGATTGGGATAATATATTGGCAAATTTAAGTTTACTTTTTTATAATTTTAATCAAGTTTTGGTTCAATTCCATATTCAGTATTTAATAAATTTAATGATACAAATTAAAGGTTGCCTAAGACAGGAGAGAGTCTGACAGTCTTCTGTTTATTGACCGATGTGGTTACAATGGAGAAAGCATTCCAAGAAACAATTTCTCTATACCTGGAGACGAATCCTGTCAAGATTGATGCAAGTGAGGTATCAGCTGCTCATCGACCCAAATACTTCTGGGGGAACCTGCCTGGCATGAACAGGCCTCTAGTAGCTACAGACAATGAGAAGACAAAGCGTCAAGATAGCTTTGAGCCTAGAAGAGTTGTGACGTTCATCAAGAAACGTAACTAAAGATTTTACAGCATATAACTGCAGCACTGAACGCTGAATACATTTTGTTTTATGACCAAAATACTTCAATAAAGATTTTACTGCATATAACTGCAGCTTTGAACGCTGAATAAAATTAGTTTTTCGACCAAAATACGGAAATAAAGACTTTACTGCATATAACTGCATCACTGAATGCTGAAAAATAATTGTTTTTCGACCGAAATACGTCCCAAAAGGTTTTACCACATATAACTTTGACCAAAATATGCCAATAAAGATTTTACCACATATAACGGAGCACGGAGATGGAGAGGGTCTTCGGATTCCTCCCACACTATACGGACATCTCAGAAATGAACCTCTGCTCCCTACTAGTGATGAGCAGCATAGGCAATATTCAAATTTGAGATATTTCATGAATTTTTGACAACATATTCGCCATAAGTTAGCAAATTTGAGAATTCATGATTGTGAAAATCACTGGTGGGCACAATTTCTACCTTATAACAAACAGACAATTACACAAAGGCTGTATGCCAGGTATGTGATAACCAATAATCTATCCATAAGACAGGTACAGTCAGCATACCTTGGCAGCCTTGTGCACTATGAGACATTCAAATCCAGCTCTCATCAAAGTTGCTTGATTTAAGTTGGATGACTTGGAGGGACCTGTGCACCTAGATCACCTATCATTAGGGTGATAGAAATTGAATACATTTTTTTTGGGATGCCAGCTAACTCTTCTCTCACTGCTTAGGAGGGCTGCATACAAATTTTCGGTTTTCTACTTGTCCCAATTAGTGATGATCAAGCATGCATGGCCGAACACCTGTTTGGCTCGAGCATCTTGATGCTCTGCACATGGCGGTACTCGACAAGTACCGCATGTGCTCGAGCGCCATGCTCGAGCCTCCTCCCCGCACCTTTCTTGGCTGCTACACAGCCAATAAAAGTCCAGGTAAGTACTACCCTCACTGTAATGCCAGTAGCCATGTTGGCTAAAAAATATCTGTGACATGCAGTGTACTTTTTCAATACACTGTGTCCACTGCGGACAGTGAGAATAGCTGCACCACATATCCAGTGTAAAGTGTGCGCATCCAAAAAATATCTGTGACATCCAGTGTACTTTGTCAATAGATGGTGTCCGCTGTGGACAGTGAAATTAGCTGCGCCATATCTCCTGTGTAAAGAGTGTGCATCCCTAAAATATCAGTGACATCCAGTGAACGTTGTCCACTTCTGACAGTGACCTACCAAGGCCACATCTGCAGTGTAACGTGTGCGCTTCAAAAATGTATCTGTGACATACAGTGTACTTTGTCAGCTTTCAAACCATACTCCCCCCGGAACTCAAAGACTTTGGTTTCCCGGAACTAGCTCGGCAGGTCATGGGAATGACGCCGCCGGATCGCTGGTCTTCATTGTTTATGGTTTTGCTTTGGTTCTCTTGCGCCGTTCCAAGAATTTCACCTCTAGCGTCGCAATACGGATGCCCCCGTCCATCCCTCTTAATCATGGCCCCTGTTCCAAAAACCAATAAAATAGAACCAGAGTCCTATTCCTTTATTCCTAGCGACCCGGCCTGCTTTGAACACTGTAAACTTTTTCAATGATCAACTAAGCATTAGGCACTCTTCCATAATTTTTTTAATGGTCAGCTCAGCAGCAGGCCCTCAACCATAATGTTTTAGATGGTCAGCTCAGCAGCAGGCCCTCGCATATTTTTTTTTTTACAGGGTCAGATCACCAGTAGGCCCTCGCATATAATCTTTTAGAGGGTCAGCTCACCAGCAGGTCCTCAACTCCAATCTTTTACAGTGTCAACTCACCTGCAGGCCCTCACCTAATTATACCTAATAGGTAATTTGCGCGCATTCTGCCTTGCTTGGATGTGGTAGCCGTAGCTGTTTCTTAGGCTCTGTCTTCGGAATCGAACACTGATTCCCCCTTACCCATGGTCACCGTGGTTTGCACTGAAAATAACATCGAAAGTTCATAGGGCAGACATCCCAGGTTATCTAGAGTCACCAAAGTTGACAGCAGGCCCTCGCCCATAATGTTTTAGATGGTCAGATCAGCAGGCGCTTGCTCCAAATGTTTTTGAGGGTCACCAGCAGGACATCAAACATGATTTTTGGCAACCCTTTCATTTAGTGCAGGCATCCTCAAACTGCGGCCCTCCAGCTGTTGCAAAACTACAACTCCCAGCATGCCCGAACAGCCTACAGGTCTCATGCTACAGCGCGGCATTGTGGGAGTTGTAGTTTTACAACAGCTGGAGGGCCGCAGTTTGAGGATACCTGATTTAGTGCATAGGCTTTATGAGTGTAGGAGTCCCACTACCTAAACAATGGTACCACAATGTGAATGAGGCCCTCCTTTATGTGATATACAGGTTGTATCGGAGTGCCTCTTCCTTGTAATTTTTGGCAGCACTTGCACTTTATATACAAGTAAAAATACAAAATTTGTTTTTATCTTTAGTTTTGTGCGTATTATTGTCAGTCTTTAAAAGTGGAGTACTACTCGGACAACATCGTTCCCAGCAGCGACCTGGGAGTCCAAGAGGTATCCATACATCCTCCCAATGCTGTTCCTGAACCATTTCGGTGGTGTTTCCATCAATTTCTGACCTTTTCCTATGAACCAGGCACCTTCCCCTCTTCAGAGCAGGGGGTGCCAGGTTTAATGCTCGGGTTCTCCCACTGACTTCCATTATACCTATTTACCGAGCAACCAAGCATCCTGATGTGTTCGACCTGAGCCCCAGAGCACTATGGTGCTTAATCAACACTAGTCCTAATATTACATTCAATAACCGTTCTATACTGTTTTGTCATGTAAACTCATTTGCATAAACTTGAATAAGAGAAAGACATGCAAAGTGTTTCAGCTAAAAAACAAGGCAGATTCTGCTAATTTGGATGTCTTTCCCATATTAAAGTTTATGCAAATGAGGTATAGAAAGGTTATTGAATATAATATAAGGACAATTAGAAAACTGAAAATGTTAATGCAGCCCTCCTAAGCAGTGAGAGAATAGTTAGCTGGCATTCAAAAAATAAATATTTACAGTCAGATGAGAGCTTGTCCTGGCAATATCATGGCCCATGAGGTTTATCTGAGGTGTGATTATTGCTAGTTGTCTCATAGTGCACAAGGCTGCTGTCGTAAGGTACGCTGACTGTACCTATCTTATGGATAGATTATTAGCTTGCACATACCTGGCTTTTTGCATATAGCCTTTGTGTGATTGTTTGTTATATGTTGTGTATTTTATATTATATGTAATGATTTAATAATATATCATCTATAAAAAGAAATGATTAAAGATAGGTTTAAAAACACTTCTAATAAAAATGTATTAATTATAGGTAAAATAATAACAATTAAAAAAAAGATATGGAAGATAGAATATTTGCAATTACAAAGATATAGCATTACATTCGAAATCTTTGAATTCTTGAAGTGCTGATATTCGCGATAAAAATTTGCTATTAGAATATTCTTGCTCAACACTACTCCTGACAGCAGCTCCTGGGAAGGTCATAGAGCGCCCCGGTCATCCGGCATCTATTCGCCCTGCTGAAAGATAATTTTGAAAGTGTGTAGAAGCCACACTGCAGATTTACCATGGAGACATCATGGAGATTTTAACGCTGACCACTGAATTAATTTTGTTTTTCGACCAAAATACATCAATAAAGATTTTACTACTAGGGTTGAGCGAACTCGAAACTATAAAGTTTTGGTTTGTACCGAACTTTAGGGTTTTTTGTACCCGGACCCGAACCAAAACATTTTCGTAAAAGTTTGGGTTTGAGTTCGGTGTTCAGCGATTTAATGGTGCTTTTTGAAAGGCTACAGGGCAGCAAATCAACAAGCGTTTAACTAGTGTGCCCTTAGAAGCCATCACAGCCATGACTACTAATGGCATGGCTGTGATCGGCCAAGTGCAGCATGTGACCCAGCCTCTATATAAGCTGGAGTCACATAGCACCACACGTCACTCTGCTCTTACTAGTGTAGGGATAGGATGCTGTTGCTGTGAGGGAGAGATTAGGAAACACTCTGATATCTGCACTGAAGTCAGCGATCTACAGAAAAAAAACAAAAAACTTTTAATCCCTCTGTTAGTTAGGTGGGCGTTGGCAGCCATTTTGTGCAACAGCAGTGCACCAGCACTGCATATGTGCCAGGGACAATAACTTAATCATGTTTTTGTAGTTCAGTGGCCGACATATACCCATTTTTAAAGTGCACCTACACTGCATATGTGCCAGGGGAAGGGAAAATAAACATATCACAATTTTTTTCTGTAAAGTATCCCTGTGCTGCATTTCTAAGAGTGAAATATAATCAGTTAAATCCATCTGTTCCATTGAGGGGTGACATATTTACATTTTTTGTTGTAAAGTACCTCTGAGGCCTGCACTGCACATGTGACAGGCAGGCACATAAATTCAGCAAATCCATCTGTTCCATTGTAGGGGTGACATATCAACTATTTGTTAAGTAAAAAACCCCAGTACTTAATTTGTGAGATTGAAATATAATCTCAGTGAAATCTGTTGAATTTATGGTTACAAAAAAACTTTTTTGGGGGGGCAATAAAGTACCTTTTGCCCTGTGCTGCATTTCTGACAGACCAATAAAACCGCCAAATACTGCAGTTAAATTTTTTTATGAAAAAGTCACATTTTTGTTGCTATAAAGTACATTTGCGGCCTACGCTGCATTCCTCTCAGTCAAATAAAACCATTAAATACCACTGTTACATTTTTGGGCTTAAAATTCCCATTTTTGGGTATAAAGTACCTCTGAGACCTGCACATGTGACTGGCAGGCACATAAATTCAGCAAATCCATCTGTTCCATTGTAGGAGTGACATATCCACCAATTTTTATGCAAAAACACCCTGTGCTTCATTTGTGAGAGTGAAAAATAATCACAGTTAAAACTTTTTGGGGGCAATAACATACCTTTTTGCCCTGTGCTGCATCTCTGGTAGCTTAAAAAAATACAGTTAAATCCATCTGACTCATTGTGTGTGAGGAAAAAAACTTTTTGGGGCAATAAAGTACCTTTGCTGCCTGCACTGCATAGCAGACAGGACAATACGTTTAAAAAATTTGTATGTTCCATTGTTGGGTGACATTAACCCATTTTGGCGTCAAAAACCATCTGCTCTGCATTGTTCACAAGGAAATTAATTTAGTAAAAACGTCTGTTACATCGGTAGGTAACAGCAAAAAATGAGGAGAGCGTCAAACAAGGGACGTGGCCCTGGTCGTGGTGCTGCTGGTGTTGGAGGAGCTCCTGTTGCAGGGAGAGGACGTGGTCGATCTGTGCCAGCTACACGACCAAGTGAAACACCTTCCTCAGCTGCGAGTAGGCGACAGAACCTTCAGCGGTTTTTGGTAGGGCCGAATACGGCTCTACGAATGGTGAGGCCAGGACAAGTACAGACGATAGTAGATTGGGTGGCTGACAGTGCCTCCAGTTCCTTCACATTGTCTCCCACCCAGTCACCTGCTGAAAAATCAGAGTTGGCACCTGCAGCCCATGGCCATCAGTCTTTCACCTCACCCTCTTGCAAATCAGCCAAGCAGCCTGAGGCCCAAGTCATGCAGCAGTCTCTTCTGCTTTTTGATGACTCTTCTAGCAGGGTTTCCCAGGGCCATCCACATAGCCCAGCCCCAGAAGTGGAAGAGATGCCCAACCACTTATGTTTCAGGATGAGTACAAGGGAGGGCCACCGCAGCACGTCTCGGATGATGACGAAACACAGGTGCCAATTGCTGTGGCTTTCAAAAGTGTGCAGACTGACATGGAGGGCAGGGGTGAAGACTAGGTGGAAGATGATGTGGAGGACGATGAGGTCCTCGACTCCACATGGAATCAAGGTTGTGCGAGTGACCTGTGTAGTTCAGAGGAAGAGGCGGTGGTCACAGGGTGCAAAAGCGGAGCGTCCGTCCCCTAGACAGCAAGCCTGCTACTGCCCACCGCACGAAGGGGCCAAGCACACCAAAGCCAGCTCCAAGGAGTTCCCTGGTGTGGCAGTTCTTCAGACAATATGCTGACGATAAGCCACGAGTGGTTTTCACGCTATGCAATCAGAGCCTGAAGCAAGGCATAAACGTTCTAAACTTGAGCACAACCTGCATGACCAGGCATCTCAGTGCAAAGCATGAGCTGCAGTGGAGTAGACACCTCAAAAACCAAGAAAGGTCTCTGGCTCCTCTTGCTTCCTCTTCTGCTGCAGTCTCGGCCTCTTTATCCCACTCTGGAGTGACAGTGGCACCTTCCACCCCGCAAACAGAGGATGTGCCAGCAACGCCACCACGTCAGTCACCAAGCATCTCTACAATGTCCCTGTCACGGCCGAGGATATGGAAAACCCTCAGCCGTGCGATGCCAGAAGATGGATGGTCAATGCAAGGCTAGGACAGGAATCAGGGAGCAGGTCACCTCCTATCAATCCTTAATTCTGACCCTGTCTCCTAGCCTAGCCGTATGAGCCGACCCTGATGGTAGGAGGGCTCATACTCCGGAACCTGATATTCCTGCTAGCCCTCAGGGTGGCCCTGGTCTAGGAGCTGGGTAAGACTACCTGTTCCTCCTAGATACGGACGAACAGGAGTCTCACTGGCCAAGCTATAAAGAAAGGGGAAACAGACATATGGCAGGTAAGTGCAACTAGTAACACACCTACCTGCCACAGACACAGAGCCTGGAACCCATGTATAAGTGCTGCTGTCCACAACAACACAAGGGACACAGCACACACCACACATCACACGGGAACCCAGGAAACCATACGCTGCAATAATAAAAGAGACCAAGGCAACATCTACACAACAACGTACATAAACCTATGACCACAAGGGTGGCCCCCACTGGCAGATGGTATAACACAGGAGGCTGACTCCAGCTAGCCATGGCTGAAGTTACCCCTCAGACTAGTGATCTTATAGGCCCAAGTAGCTACACCCACACGGACACACCCAGTGTTCACACACACAGAAGGGATTTAACCCTTCCAACACAAGGCAAGGGAAGACGGCCACTTAAAGGGGAAGTACACACAAAAACACACACTTCACCTGTTGCCGCGGGCAATGGCATGCGTGGCAACCATGTCCTGGGGATCAGCCAGAAGGCCTAAACACTGCCACCACATGCATACAACACCAAACGTAGTCACAGCAACCAAGTGAAGGAAAATGTCACTATACACACACCACAGGCCGTGACAGTCCCATGGAAGGGCTCAGCTGTCTATCTTTCAAACACTGAAGCGAAAGAGGAAGCACCCCCCTACCCACCCACGTTGTGCCCAGCCGCCAAAGGATTGTGGACGTCACGGGCACATGCAATCAGGCATAAGCTATCTAGAGCCAACAAAGCGGCAGCAAGGTCTTTCCTGTATAACGTTTCCTCATCTAAAATACCGCAGTGACAATCCCTGTAATTTTGTATTACTCATTCAAATAACAGGGCATCTTAAGAGTCCTGTATTGTTATTTATCATCACTACCTCCCCGAGTCGGGAGTGGTTTATTGTCGCGCCCTCCTGCCTTCCTTCGATGCTTGAGCTTTAATAACTTGTCCCACCATCTCCACCCAATCAGATTTCAGCCATTGATCTCCCTTGGATGTGGTATCCTTTCTCAGGCTCCCTCTCCGGCATTAAGTGATGAGAGGCAGGGGACATATTCGAATTCGTGATATTTCGCTAATATTTTGTAGAATATTCGGCGAATAGTCGCAATTTCGAATATTCATTATATTCTAAGATTTTTTAACTCGAAAAATCAACTAGGTAATGATCGTGTAATATGTGAATTTTCATAATGCGAATTTTCGTATTGCAAATTTTTATTTTTTAATTGCCGAGCAAAAACATGATTCCTACCTGCTTCTTGCTTGTGGGCCAATGAGTAATTGGCCCACAAGCAAGAAGCAGGGAGGAATCATGTTTTTACTCGGCAATTGAAAAATTCACGATAAAAATTTGCATTACGAAAATTCGCAATAAAAAAATCTTGAATATTCGAAATTAGGAATATATATTACTATATTTGAAATATTTGCGAATTTTAGAAGTACATATATTCGCGATAAAAATTTGCAATTTGAATATTCATGATCAACACTAGTGATCACCATGGTAGGTGCATAAAAGAACATCGAAAGAGAAGATATCCAAATGGATTTGGATGTCACGGGGACGTGCGACATGGTGGAGCAGTATGTGTTCACACGCCTAAGCGTACTGATGGATGGGTCTACCTCCTTCAACGTCTGGGTCTCCAAATTAGGCACATGGCATGAGCTTGCCCTTTATGCCTTGGAGGTGCTGGCCTGTCCTGCAGCCAGTTTATTGTCTAAACATTTGTTTAGCACGACAGGAGGGGGTTATCACAGACAAGCGCAGTCGCCTGTCCACAGCCAATGTGGACAAGCTCACATTCATTAAATTGAACCAGGCAGGGATCCCACAGGATTTGTCCATACCTTGTGCAGAATGGACATGTATACCGGCCTCACCCAGCCATTGCTGTACTCCAGCTCACTTTGTCTTTCTTTTATTTTGTATATTTCCTAATGTTTTGGGGTCTACCCAAATTTAAACAAAATTAAATAAATTTAATTAAATAAAAAACAAAAACCAGTGTTGGCTACCTCATCCTCCTCCACCGCTGCTTCCACCTACACCGCCACATCCACCGCCTCCTCAACCTCTTACTCCATATGGACCTCCTCCTCCCAGATCATAGTAACATAGTAACATAGTACATAAGGCCGAAAAAAGATATTTGTCCATCCAGTTCGGCCTGTTAACCTGCAAGATCAAGATTATATTTTTATATTTTTACCTATTTTATGTTATTTTAAGTCATTTCCCTATCCAAATTTGTTTGTAGAGCATTTGCCATGCTCTTAACTACATTTTGCTGTCTTTTGCAGCCCTCCAGCCCTTTCAATGACTATTTTAGAGCTATTTTAGTGCTTCTGAATATATTTTGTCTTTGTACTGAAATAATATTTGCAGAAATGAAATGCGTATATATTTTTAGTTTTGTACTGAAAAGGGCCATTAAAAGCTTTTAGCAGAAACAAATGCACCAGTGAAGTTTGTATATTTTTTTCCTTTTTGTACTGAAATAGGCCACTAAACCCTTTTGCCACAAATAACTGCACAAGTGAAGTGTGCATATTTTTTTTATTCCTATAATGAAATAGTCCACTGAACGCTTTTACCACAAATAACTGCACCAGTGAAGTGCATATATTTTTTCTTTCTTTAATGAAATAGGCCACTAAACCCTTTTGCCACAAATAAATGCACCAGTGAAGTGCATATATTTTTTTCTTTCTATAATGAAATAGGCCACTGAACTCTTTTACCACAAATAACTGCACCAGTGAATTGTGTATATATTTTCTTTCTGTACTGAAATAGGCCGCTATATGCTTTTTTCAACCGAAATACGTCAGTAAAGGTTTTGCCACATATAACTGCAAAAGTGAACGCTGAATATATTTTGTTTTTGTACTGAAATAATAACTGCAGAAATGAAATGCGTATATATTTTTAGTTTTGTACTGAAAAAGGCCATTAAAAACTTTTAGCAGAAACAAATGCACCAGTGAAGTGTGTATATTTTTTTCCTTTTTGTACTGAAATAGGCCACTAAACCCTTTTGCCACAAATAACTGCATCAGGGAAGTGCGTATATTTTTTTCTTTCTATAATGAAATAGGCAACTATACCCTCTTGCCACAAATAACTGCACCAGTGAAGTGAATATATTTCTTCTTTTCTATAATGAAATAGGCCTCTAAATGCTTTTGCCACAAATAAGTGCACCAGTGAAGTGCGTATATTTTTTTCTTTCTATAATCCAATCCAGACATCTGTCCCTGCACTCAGAACGCTTGAAATTGTCTGACTCTAAGATGGCCGCCGTATTCATAGGGCTCTGACATCACAGGGCTGGCTGCAGATTGGATACATGCATGGCATTATGGGTCAGCCTGCCTTCCCAGAGTTTCTTGCCTCATGTCCTCACACGTGCAGCATCCATTGTAGCTGCCATTTTAGGAAAAATTGAAATTCGTTATCACAAAGCGCGAGGAAATTCACATTCGTTGCAAATCAAATTTTTCCTGAAATTCAGAATGAATTCAACTTTGTCTGATTTGATTTGCTGATCTCAAATAGCATTCTCTGTGTAACTGTGTATACAGATATAGTTATCAGTTACTGATAGCTATACATGGGGGAGGTGTTATCAGTGATTGATGGCATTCTTTGTATAAGTGTGTATACAGAGATAGCTGTCAGTCAGTGCTAGTTGTACACTGGGGAGGTGTTATCAGTGATTTATGGCATTCTCTGTATAAGGCCTCATGCACACGACCGTTGTGTGTTTTGCGGTCCGCAAATTGTGGATCCGCAAAACACGGATGACGTCCTTGTGCATTCAGCAATTTGAGGAACGGCACGGACAGCTATTGATATAACCGCCAATTCTTGTCCGCAAAACGGACAAGAATAGGACAGGTTATATATTTTTTTTGCAGACCACAGAACGGAGCAACGGATGCGGACAGTACCGGAGTACTGTCCGCATCTTTTGCGGCGCCATGGAAGTAAATGGGTCCGCATCCAAAACAACGATCGTGTGCATGAGGCCTAAGTGTGTATACAGAGATAGCTATCAGTTACTGATAGCTGTACATGGGGGAGGTGTTATCAGTGATTGATGGCATTCTTTGTATAAGTGTGTATGCAAAGATAGCTGTCAGTCACTAATAGCTGTTCACGGAGGGAGGTGTTTTCAGTGATTGATAGCATTCTCTGTATGTGAGTCACTCATTACACCCCCGTGTACAATGAAATCAGAAATAGCAGAGATTCAAATGTATAAATGACAAGTTTTACTGAATCTTTTCCACAACACTATCAATCTTCTAGCAACTCCTGCTCTATAACATGTTGCCTGCACATTGCATTGCATTTTGTTGTGACAGGTTCTCTATTGAGGTTTTATAAAATCGCCATGCACACATGGGTAGCTTGTCTACTAGTACAGCAAACACACGATTACAAAAAAATAGTACTCATTCTCATTTTCTGAGATGATAACAATCATAAACATTCACATCTTGGTGTTGTAAATATGTTTTGTTTTATGTGCCTGCCTAGCCAAGATAATACTTTTTGACTAATGAGTCAGGTAGCTTTTTGATTTGCTTCTTTTTTTTGGGGAAAGAGTTGGTTTTCATGAAAACTACAGATTAAGAAGTGTTCATTTCTCAAGATGTTCTAGTTCCTCGACACATTTCTCATTATTGTTTATTTAATATGTGGAAGAAGACAAGAGGCATTTACTCTGAGATTTCTACTTTCTTGTTTATCAGCTGGCTTCAGAAATAATTTGTATTACTTTTTTCTATTATTCCCTACAAATTAAACTTATTTGATAATGATTTAAATGTCCTTTTCTCACAGCATAGTCTTGAGTATCAGAATCTCTTAATCTGTGGTCATGTGCAGGTCTACTTCTGTCATTCATAATGTAGCAGCTACATCAAATTCACACTAGTATCAGCGTGATTCACTGACCTTTAAAAGAAATGGATCTGGGAAAGGGGACCAAAGAGAACATCAAAATCAGTCTATTCTTGCCACCCTTCTTCGATCTGTTTCCAATTTTTAAGTTTGCAAAATAAGCAGAAGTACAGAATTATTACCAGCAGTAGGGAATAAAAAAGTTGTACAATAATAAATATTTGTACTTTATACTTGGAACATGCCAAACATGTTTTATAACTCCAGTTTTAAATCTTTTGGGGAACAAACTCTTTATAAAAGGTAAATAAAATGGATGTCCCAAAGACAAGTGTAGGTAATGTTGTGCGAGGACTTGTTTGGATATATGTTCAACTGAAAGAGTGGTGTGGAACTGTATAAAAAGGTAATGCAATGTGAGGTCCAATGTACTCTTCTAATTGATGAACAGACAAGTAGTGATGAGCGGCATAGGCAATATTCAAATTTGTGATATTTAAAAAAAAATTGCCATAAATTAGCAAATTCGAGAATTTGTGATCTCCAGTCATTATTTACTTGATTGCGCAAAAATTGTCAATATTTGCGATAAATTCACAATAAATTTGTGATAAATTTGCGATTAGAATATTCAACACTATTTGCGAATACGAATATATAGCACTATATTCTAAATATTTGCTAGTTCTCAAAGTGGTGATATTCACAATTAAAATTTGCGATTCGAATATTCATGCTCAACACTACAGATTTAAATAATATGCAACTTATTTCAGGATTTGACATTTTCAGAGTTTGGCTTGGTAAGCTGCAGGGAGGCAGCTCCTGGTTGTCAGGCCCCCCCGCCAATCTTATATTGATGTCCTGTCCTGAGGATAGGTCAGCAATATCAAAATCTCAGAAAACTCCTTTAAACTATCCATTTTGCTAAAATCTGTACACTGTTTAGTTCCACAACTTGGGTCATACTAGTCCTCATATTTATGTGCTCCCAACTTTTCCTGTCCCCTGCCACTGAGAGCAATATGAAACAGCTTGTCTGAAAGCATGGCTACAGTTACAGTTTCAGTTAAACTGAACTGGTATATAGGGGAGCCAGGGTGCACTAGGATGCAATCAGGGTGCTAGGGTATGTTCTAAGGAGGAGGCCATTGCACCTTGAATTTTTTTTTTAAATAGTTTTTTTAGGGAAACCTTCAGAGGGCTGTCAATAAGTCCATTGTTATAGTGATTATTTTTGCAGTCATGTGAAGACTACCAAGACTACTGAGGAGGATCTATCAAATTTCCACAGATGTGAAACTTAAAGTACAGTAGCAACTAGATGTGTGAAAAATCATTTTGTCTTGTAAAAGATGTACACAACCTTTAAGACTAGAGCTCCATGATAATGGTCAGAATAAAATTGCAGAATTTAGTATTTCCCTATAAGGAAAAAGGGTTGAAAGTGTTCTTTTTCAACATCACTAAACCATGCAGTCCTAGCCTAAGGACTCTTGCACATGACTGTATTTTGGGTCTGCGTCTTATCCGCATTTTGTATAGATTACACATGGACCCATTCATTTCTATGGGTCCACAAAACATACAGACAGCATACAGATGACTAAGGAAAACACAGCTTGCACATGGAAGGTATCTCTATATTGTGGATCCCTGGTTTGTAGACCACAGAATTGATACGGTCATTTGCATGAGGCCTAAAGGAGTAACCTTGTCTATAATGTAGTCCTTTGTTTTTCTGGCGCATACATTGATCACTCAGGTTTCCTTGACCTAATGATGTTTCCTGGAATCATTAAATAATACATATTTCTTTTCTGCATACTCTAAAGTAGCCAACTCACAAGAATTCCATCCTATATAGTATTACTGTCTCTCTCATTTATGTGTCCATGATGTACCATGAATCACGCACATACTGTCGCACACTTAACTGTATGCACTCCTGTGGCAAGTCTGGCCACAATATTGCAGCGGCAGAGGTGTTGCTATGTTGCTACGGCAACCAGCTCCAGTGGGGCTGCTTGACCTATCAGGGAGCCAGGATACCAGACCAATCAGGCTTTGTGACAGCGCCAGCCCACCTCAGGAGGAATGTATTCATCAGGTAGTGTGAGGCGGTGACAGGAGTCATCTATGAGGGGAAATATGTGTCACCCAGAATGTTGCAGGAAGCATTCTAAAGCGGCTTGCTTACCAGGAATGTGCCACCAAGGTGCCCGGCCTTGGTGCAGTAAAAGCCCTAGTCTAGGTGTCCACTAAGTTAGCTGGTGGACACAGAAAATAGATAGTGTAGCTGGTTCAACTAGTTCAGGGCGGGCTTTTACTGGAAACAGGCAATGTGTTGGGTGGGTGCCTGTTCCCCAGGTTCCAGTCCGGGACTTGAGGCATGCTGATGTCCAGGGATCCTGTTTAATCCTGCTGCTGAATCTAAGGTGTGTCTCAGTCTGGAGGAAAGGCAGACAGCATGAAGTAACACTGTCAGAGCATGCTACAACTGCTTGACACGGCTGCGATCTGGATGTACTGGCTGTACTTTTGATGAAAAAGCCTAAATAAAGAGGACTTTTGTTGAACGTTTTTGT
Organism: Bufo gargarizans; assembly: GCF_014858855.1. Lineage (NCBI taxonomy): Eukaryota > Metazoa > Chordata > Amphibia > Anura > Bufonidae > Bufo > Bufo gargarizans. The sequence continues at coordinate 264,376,427 of NC_058084.1, forward strand.
GTCCCTGCCTCTGTACACTGGTCAAGTGAGTATGGTTCCCCACAGTAGCTACTGGCCACAAGTGCCTGTGATTGGTGTTCTAAGCCTCACTAGCTAGCTATGTGTTTGCTACTCTGAATCACTAACCTTTGCCTGCCGACTTTGACATCGCCCCTGACCTCACCTTTGTATCCTCACCTTTGCCTGCTGACTTTGTCTGACATTATCTCCACGATTCACTTCACTGTGTATTTGTATCTGATTTTGGATCCTGGTTCACTGTTCCTGTTTTTTCCTGTCTGGATTTCACCTCTTTCTGTCTTAAGACTCTTTACCCATTTTGGTTAGGCCCCCGCACTTAGCTAAGAAGGGACTGTCGTCCACTTTTGGGCCATCCCTTAAGATGGATCATGCAAGTGGGTAGGTAAGTTCTGCATTACAGAATCCTGCAAGAAACTTACAATTTTCCATATGAACAGTTAGCAAGCTCTTTTTTTTGTAAAAACTTCTACAGTTCATAGGCTTATTGCCAGAACTCCGATAGCATACATTCGAATGCAAATGCTGAGCAATTGCCTTTTTTCTCTAAAAACCATAGATGCATTATTACTGAATGTGTAGTGCTGGAGTAACAGCATTTACACACCGGTTAACAATTAATGCATTGTATTCCATCAACATATTCACATTATTACTTAACTCATTGATGTACACTTACTACATTAATACAGCTATTTTATTCCACACATTGTATTGCCATTGTAATTGTCAATACCAGCGTGCAGTCTGTCAAAACACATGCAATTTTGTTAGTACCATTTAGTAATTCATGTATTAAACCCATAAACTTTCATTTATAGGCCTCATAATAAAACATCTGGCAAACGGAAGCGGGGAGAATGAAATACCCATGCCTCATCATATGAGAGTCAGAGGGTAGTAGTCCAAACAGCAGTTGCAGCATCGGCCATTCAGTCAGTAGTAGTAGTATTAGTAGTAGTGGGCCACAGTTGTCCCCACCTCCAATAGGTGCCATATTATTATTGAGGCAGCAAAACCACACACTATGGAAGATACTCAGAAGAGTCTCCCTCTTATTGATGAGTTGTGTGAGAACAGCCAGCATTTGGACTTCAAAGGAGGAGGTTCAGGAACAGGTGAGGGATTCCATACATAGCTGTGTTGGTTGAATTAGTAGTAATAGTAACACTTGTAGCCATGGTGGGGGTGGGGGTGGTGGTGGAAGGGGCCATGTCAGCGACTATGGGTACTATGGAGTGTTATTCCACACAGTGACGGAAGACAAAAGCTTTACTTGTGTGATCTGCAAGTTTAAAATAAGTCATGTGCAGTCAAACACAAACATAAGCACCACGGCTCTAGAGCAGCACATGGAGCGGCATCACCAGATCCTGTGAGAAAATAGTTAGCGGAACAAGAATGTAAACTTTCACCCTGTCTCCTTTGTGGCAGGGAAGGCCACATCCACATGCAGTGCAGTCTTCTTGTCATCATAACTATCACTTACAGCTTCCAAATATGTGCAAACAAATAATGATTAGCTCACTAGTCAGTTCGGTTCAAGCCTCCATCTGTGCGTGGACACTTTTAGAAGCAATCCAATGTGAACAGGTATATATAAAAATACAGCACCAGATCGAGGTTTAAAATAAAAAAAATTATCAATTTATGTGCAAAAATCATTAAAATCCTCAAAACCACATAGCGCACCCCAGAACCAAATCTACAGGTTTCAAGCTAGCTGTGGCCCTTTGTCATGACCTAAAGTTGCCTCAACTCAATCCCACATTTAAAACACATATGAACAAAGGCACAAATGACATTAATTAAAAAGCATACATCTGCTGCATACAATACGAATTGTACAGTCTGTTCCTACAACACAAAGGTGTCGACCAACAAGTCTCAGCATTCAATAGCAATATATCATATCTTGTCTCCGATTTAAAACGTTTGTTTTTATAGTTTGTATAGATCCAAAAAACAAGTTTTAGTAACTTGCGGGAAAGAACTCAGCTCCGCTTAGGCTGCAGCGTGTGAATAAGTGAGATAGTGGCAATGGCCCTAATATACTACAGGGAGTGCAGAATTATTAGGCAAATGAGTATTTTGACCACATCATCCTCTTTATGCATGTTGTCTTACTCCAAGCTGTATAGGCTCGAAAGCCTACTACCAATTAAGCATATTTGGTGATGTGCATCTCTGTAATGAGAAGGGGTGTGGTCTAATGACATCAACACCCTATATCAGGTGTGCATAATTATTAGGCAACTTCCTTTCTTTTGGCAAAATGGGTCAAAAGAAGGACTTGACAGGCTCAGAAAAGTCAAAAATAGTGAGATATCTTGCAGAGGGATGCAGCACTCTTAAAATTGCAAAGCTTCTGAAGCGTGATCATCGAACAATCAAGCGTTTCATTCAAAATAGTCAACAGGGTCGCAAGAAGCGTGTGGAAAAACCAAGGCGCAAAATAACTGCCCATGAACTGAGAAAAGTCAAGCGTGCAGCTGCCAAGATGCCACTTGCCACCAGTTTGGCCATATTTCAGAGCTGCAACATCACTGGAGTGCCCAAAAGCACAAGGTGTGCAATACTCAGAGACATGGCCAAGGTAAGAAAGGCTGAAAGACGACCACCACTGAACAAGACACACAAGCTGAAACGTCAAGACTGGGCCAAGAAATATCTCAAGACTGATTTTTCGAAGGTTTTATGGACTGATGAAATGAGAGTGAGTCTTGATGGGCCAGATGGATGGGCCCGTGGCTGGATTGGTAAAGGGCAGAGAGCTCCAGTCCGACTCAGACGCCAGCAAGGTGAAGGTGGAGTACTGGTTTGGGCTGGTATCATCAAAGATGAGCTTGTGGGGCCTTTTCGGGTTGAGGATGGAGTCAAGCTCAACTCCCAGTCCTACTGCCAGTTTCTGGAAGACACCTTCTTCAAGCAGTGGTACAGGAAGAAGTCTGCATCCTTCAAGAAAAACATGATTTTCATGCAGGACAATGCTCCATCACACGCGTCTAAGTACTCCACAGCGTGGCTGGCAAGAAAGGGTATAAAAGAAGAAAATCTAATGACATGGCCTCCTTGTTCACCTGATCTGAACCCCATTGAGAACCTGTGTTCCATCATCAAATGTGAGATTTACAAGGAGGGAAAACAGTACACCTCTCTGAACAGTGTCTGGGAGGCTGTGGTTGCTGCTGCACGCAATGTTGATGGTGAACAGATCAAAACACTGACAGAATCCATGGATGGCAGGCTTTTGAGTGTCCTTGCAAAGAAAGGTGGCTATATTGATCACTGATTTGTTTTTGTTTTGTTTTTGAATGTCAGAAATGTATATTTGTGAATGTTGAGATGTTATATTGGTTTCACTGGTAAAAATAAATAATTGAAATGGGTATATATTTGTTTTTTGTTAAGTTGCCTAATAATTATGCACAGTAATAGTCACCTGCACACACAGATATCCCCCTAAAATAGCTAAAACTAAAAACAAACTAAAAACTACTTCCAAAAATATTCAGCTTTGATATTAATGAGTTTTTTGGGTTCATTGAGAACATGGTTGTTGTTCAATAATAAAATTAATCCTCAAAAATACAACTTGCCTAATAATTCTGCACTCCCTGTATAAAAAAAAGAATCTGGAGGACAGGCCGAAGACACCAGAGGGGGGAAGTATTATCCCCAGAGGTCCAGGAATATGAGAAATAAATACCACTGGTGTAAAGTTATCCAGTTACAGTATGTCCTAACAGTCACAAATTTCATTGCTGAATAGGCGTTTTTCACCCACTACAAAAAAAAATCCACCACCCCCCCGATATTAGATATGTACATGAAACATAACTGTAAATGTACACGAAACATAACTGTTAAGAAAAATGCATTCACCTGACAATGTTGTGTTTAGTGGAGTATCACCACTGACTATAGACTTTTCTGTCTCCCAAAATGTATCTGTTACAGCAGTTTTTTTTTTTTACTTTTGTGAATCTGCACTTTATGATAATAAAGTTGTGTCTCCCTTTTCAATCAGTTATCCAGTGGAATCTCGTCTTGGTGAACTTGATACATTCCATGAGCTCTTTGAGAAGGAGATAGTCATGTTAAATGCATCCATTAACCCCTTCCCAACATCCAATCCACATGTACAGCAAATGTTGGGTCTTTAAAGATGGCTCCCGCTCTGGAGTGGAGCAAGTGCCATAGCCACAGGATGCCTCCAATTTCAAATGTGACCACAGCATCTAAGAGCTAAAAAAAAAAAAAAAAACCTAGGCGCGTGTGCTCCCAGAAACAGAACACCTTCCTTTTGCTGAAACATACAGGTAAGCACCCGATGACGCATGTTCGGCTCATTTGTAGTTAGGGAGAGCTAAGCATAGGAGAGGACAGAGAGTGTAGGAAGTGTGACTGAATATTTTTTTGGTACCAAAAACTTTTTAGAGACCCAAAAGTCCTTGTAAGGTCTATTGTGTGTGACAACAGCAATATATGTTTGTAGCACAACCTGCTCTAAATTGCTCAGTGTTAGGGAGAGATGTGCATAGGAAGGGACAGACAGTGTAGGGAGTGTAATAGAAAGATTCTTATACAAAAACTTTTCAGAGACCCAGAATTCCTTTTAACTGTATACTTTTTATTTATTTATGTAAGTTTTACACAATAATATCATTTTTGAAACAAAAAATAATCATGTTTTTGTGTCTCCCTATTCTGAGAGCAATAGTTTTTTCAGTTTTGGGGCGATTATCTTATGTAGGGTCTTATTTTTTGTGGAATGAGATGACGGTTTGATTGGCACTATTTTGTGGTGCATTTGACTTTTTGATCGCTTGCTATTACACTTTTTATTTTATATTTTTTACGGTGTTCACTTGAGGGGTTAGGTCATGTGATATTTTTATAGAGATGGTCGATATGGACGTGGCAATACCGAATATGTATACTTTTCTTTTTATTTATTTACGTTTTACACAATAACAGCTTTTTAAAAACAAAAAATATGATGTTTTAGTGTCTCCCTAACATAGAAACATAGAAACAAAGAATGTGTCGGCAGATAAGAACCATTTGGCCCATCTAGTCTGCCCAATATATCTGAATCCTATGAATAGTCCCTGGCCCTATCTTATATGAAGGATATCCTTATGCCTATCCCATGCATGCTTAAACTCCTTCACTGTATTTGCAGCTACCACTTCTGCAGGAAGGCTATTCCATGCATCCACTACTCTCTCAGTAAAGTAATACTTCCTTATATTACTTTTAAACCTTTGCCCCTCTAATTTAAAACTGTGTCCTCTTGTGGTAGTTTTTCTTCTTTTAAATATGCTCTCCTCCTTTACCGAGTTGATTCCCTTTATGTATTTAAAAGTTTCTATCATATCCCCTCTGTCTCTTCTTTCTTCCAAGCTATACATATTAAAGTCCTTTAACCTTTCCTGGTAAGTTTTATCCTGCAATCCATGTACTAGTTTAGTAGCTCTTCTCTAAACTCTCTCTAGAGTATCTATATCCTTCTGGAGATATGGCCTCCAGTACTGCGCACAATACTCCAAGTGAGGTCTCACCAGTGTTCTGTACAGCGGCATAAGCACTTCACTCTTTCTACTGCTTATACCTCTCCCTATACACCCAAGCATTCTGCTGGCATTTCGTGCTGCTCTATTACATTGTCTTCCCACCTTTAAGTCTTCTGAAATAATGACCCCTAAATCCCTTTCCTCAGATACTGAGGTCAGGACTGTGTCAAATATTCTATATTCTGCCCTTGGGTTTTTACGCCCCAGGTGCATTATCTTGCACTTATCCACATTAAATTTCAGTTGCCAGAGTTCTGACCATTCTTCTAGTTTTCCTAAATCCTTTTCCATTTGGCATTTCCCTCCAGGAACATCAACCCTGTTACATATCTTTGTGTCATCGGCAAAAAGACAAACCTTACCATCGAGGCCTTTTGCAATATCACTTATGAAGATATTAAACAAAATTGGTCCCAGTACAGATCCCTGTGGAACCCCACTGGTAACATGACCTTGTTTTGAATGTTCTCCAATGACTACAACCCTCTGTTGTCTGTCACTCAGCCACTGCCTAATCCACTCAACAATATGGGAGTCCATGCTCAATGACTGCAGTTTATTGATAAGTCTTCTATGTGGGACAGTGTCAAAAGCCTTACTAAAATCTAGATATGCAATGTCTACTGCACCTCCACCGTCTATTATTTTAGTCACCCAGTCAAAAAAATCTATAAGATTTGTTTGACATGATCTCCCTGAAGTAAACCCATGTTGTTTTTCATCTTGCAATCCATGGGATTTTAGATGTTCTACAATCCTATCCTTTAATAGGGTTTCCATTAATTTGCCTACTATTGATGTCAGACTCACTGGTCTATAGTTGCTCGATTCCTCCCTACTACCTTTCTTGTGAATGGGCACGACATTTGCCAATTTCCAATCTTCCGGGACGACTCCTGTTACTAATGATTGGTTAAATAAATCTGTTAACGGTTTTGCCAGCTCACCACTAAGCTCTTTTAATAATTTTGGGTGTATCTCATCAGGCCCCTGTGACTTATTTGTCTTCACTTTAGACAGCAAACTTAGAACATCTTCCTCTGTAAAGACACATTCTGAGCCATAGTTTTAACATTTTTTGGGATCGTCTCAGGTATGGGCTTATTTTTTGAGGGATGAGGTGACAATTAGATTGGTACTATTTTAATGGGCATGTGTTATTTTTAATCGCTTGCTGTTTTACTTTTTGTGATGTAAGGTGACAAAAAAATGGTTTATTTAGCACAGTTTTTATATATATATATTTTTTACGGTGTTCATCTGAGGGGTTAGGTCATATTATATGTTTATAGAGCCGGTCGATATCTTTTTTTTTTTTTTCCCTATCTTTTATCAATTTTTTTAACTTTATTTGGGGAAAATTAAGTTTTTGTTTATTTTTACTTGAAACTTTTAATTTTGGGGGGAAACTTTTTTCATTTTATTTTTTCAACTTTTTTTTTACTTTATTTTTGTCCCACTTTGGGACTTCAACTTTTCGGGGTCTACTCCTTTACAATGCGTTCCAATATTTCTGTATTGGAATGCATTGGCTGTATGAGTAATACAGTGAGTATTACTCATACAGCTTCCGGCCTGTGAGATCCAGGGGGCTGGATCTCACAGGCTCATCACAGGAAGGCAGCGCCGATGCCTCAGGAAGGCATCGCGCTGCCTTCCATGCCATCGGGTCCCCCCTACAGCCCCACGGGGACCCGATGGCACCGCTGCCAGCTGCCGCAACAGTGAAAAGCCACAAAACGCAGGTCTGAATTGACCTGCGGTTTGCTGCAATCGCCAACACGGGGGGGTCACAGGACCCCCCCCCCCCCCCCGCACATTTAGCCAAGGTGCCTGCTCAATGATTTGAGCAGGCACCTGGTTCCGATCACCGCCTCCTGGCGGTGATCGGAAAATCAGGGGTCTCTGGGACCAACGTGTGACTTTTTATCACCTCACTGACTAATTATATAAAACATACATTTTATTAGTTCATCTTAAAACGTATCTTTAACTCTTAACTACTAAGATTAAAATTCCTCAGAATTTAGAGAGGTGGGAGTTATATCAATTTTCTGGATACATGTTTTCCCTGGCGGGGTGCCTGATGACTACTCAGGACTATGCCCCTTTTTTTTTCTTTTTTCCTTTTTCTTTTACCTCCAATTAATCTAGTCTCTACACCAGCTGTATATTGAGCTGTGTATTAATTCCCCTGCTGGGGTTCCCTCCTCTCCAAATCTGAACTAAAATGTTACACCTGCATCCTAACATGTTTCGCCGTATGGCTGGCATCTTCAGGGGATGGCGTGCAGGTAACGGCGTGTGGGGGCTGTCCCAGGCTTTAAGCCTTCTGTTCCTGTGGGTGGATATCTACCAGCCAATCGTCGGGAGGGTTTTCATGAATGACATTTCTTGCGGCCAATCTCCTCTCAGTTCCGGCGTTCTCCAATGACGTCATCAGTCCATCATTGATGATTTGTCGTCGCTTTCCTTTGACGTTTCTGTCCTGCGTCTCGGGTCCACCTATGATGACGTGTGGCTCCTGTTACTGTTATCGTCACATCTTTATATTGCGCATGCGCCGGGACTTAGAAATTTTTCGCGTCTGTCCCGGTGAATTTCATCGCCAAATCTCTCTCCTGCGCCTGCGTCCAGACTTTATAAGATTTTCTTCACTCCCTATAGTGATCCCTCTTCACTGTAGGTGCTCAGGATTTCTGGTATCCTTGCTTTTGGGGATCAAGTTCTTCTCCTATTATATCATTTTTTCGCCCCTTCCGGAAGGGATGTTTATTCTTCTCTTACTGTTCTATCTTCCTCTCCTTTCAATTCCCTATTATATAAACCTCTGATATCAGAGATGATATCTTCCATCTCTATTCTATATATGTTATATCTCTATAACATATATAACATATATTTAGTGTTAGGAACCCGTCTAACTAGAGATTGCCTTGACGGTCGGCAGACGGGCTCAAATAATTTTGTACAAAACGATTTGCCAAATATCTCTAACTTATTAGTTCAGCATTTGATATTATGATGCAATTTTGTACTTTATTTGGTTTCCAGTGAGCTGTTGCATTCCTTGTTTTGTTTAACAGTCTTGTTCTCAGCCATAGCAACGTGCCCCTGCGCTTTGGGATGTGCTGACTGACCCCCTTTTTTCTCTGCAGTTTGTGCTGGAGGTGTGGCTGCCTCTTTAGTCGTGCACTCCTGACCAGCTCGTTTGTCCCACAGGTTGATTTTAATTAGTGTTAGTATATAGCCTGGCCCACTCCCCATCACTCACTGAAGCCACATGGCACCAGGAGAGAGATAGTGTGTGGACTCTCATTGCAGTCCTTGGTGACCATGTGGCGCCGGGGGTGGTGTGGAGTGGGCCCGGCGTGCATGCTGGTGACTGCTTTCCCTGGATATAGTGGAGGCCATTTTGGCACCGAAAATGACGGAAATTCAGGCGGATCCAGCATGTAAGTGGAACCTGCACTTTCTGAATTGTATGATAGCTGCTATGGCACATAACAGATATATTTAGTGATAGGAACCCATCTAACTAGAGATTGCCTTGACGGTCGGCAGACGGGCTCAAATAATTTTGTACAAAACGATTTGCCAAATATCTCTAACTTATTAGTTCAGCATTTGATATTATGATGCAATTTTGTACTTTATTTGGTTTGCAGTGAGCTGTTGCATTCCTTGTTTTGTTTAACAGTCTTGTTCTCAGCCATAGCAACGTGCCCCTGCGCTTTGGGATGTGCTGACTGACCCCCTTTTTTCTCTGCAGTTTGTGCTGGAGGTGTGGCTGCCTCTTTAGTCGTGCACTCCTGACCAGCTCGTTTGTCCCACAGGTTGATTTTAATTAGTGTTAGTATATAGCCTGGCCCACTCCCCATCACTCACTGAAGCCACATGGCACCAGACGAGAGATAGTGTGTGGACTCTCATTGCAGTCCTTGGTGACAATGTGGCGCCGGGGGTGGTGTGGAGTGGGCCCGGCGTGCATGCTGGTGACTGCTTTCCCTGGATATAGTGGAGGCCATTTTGGCACCGAAAATGACGGAAATTCAGGCGGATCCAGCATGTAAGTGGAACCTGCACTTTCTGAATTGTATGATAGCTGCTATGGCACATAACAGATATATTTAGTGTTAGGAACCCGTCTAACTAGAGATTGCCTTGACGGTCGGCAGACGGGCTCAAATAATTTTGTACAAAACGATTTGCCAAATATCTCTAACTTATTAGTTCAGCATTTGATATTATGATGCAATTTTGTACTTTATTTGGTTTCCAGTGAGCTGTTGCATTCCTTGTTTTGTTTAACAGTCTTGTTCTCAGCCATAGCAACGTGCCCCTGCGCTTTGGGATGTGCTGACTGACCCCCTTTTTTCTCTGCAGTTTGTGCTGGAGGTGTGGCTGCCTCTTTAGTCGTGCGCTCCTGACCAGCTCGTTTGTCCCACAGGTTGATTTTAAATAGTGTTAGTATATAGCCTGGCCCACTCCCCATCACTCACTGAAGCCACATGGCACCAGGAGAGAGATAGTGTGTGGACTCTCATTGCAGTCCTTGGTGACCATGTGGCGCCGGGGGTGGTGTGGAGTGGGCCCGGCGTGCATGATGGTGACTGCTTTCCCTGGATATAGTGGAGGCCATTTTGGCACCGAAAATGACGGAAATTCAGGCGGATCCAGCATGTAAGTGGAACCTGCACTTTCTGAATTGTATGATAGCTGCTATGGCACATAACAGATATATTTAGTGTTAGGAACCCGTCTAACTAGAGATTGCCTTGACGGTCGGCAGACGGGCTCAAATAATTTTGTACAAAACGATTTGCCAAATATCTCTAACTTATTAGTTCAGCATTTGATATTATGATGCAATTTTGTACTTTATTTGGTTTGCAGTGAGCTGTTGCATTCCTTGTTTTGTTTAACAGTCTTGTTCTCAGCCATAGCAACGTGCCCCTGCGCTTTGGGATGTGCTGACTGACCCCCTTTTTTCTCTGCAGTTTGTGCTGGAGGTGTGGCTGCCTCTTTAGTCGTGCATTCCTGACCAGCTCGTTTGTCCCACAGGTTGATTTTAATTAGTGTTAGTATATAGCCTGGCCCACTCCCCATCACTCACTGAAGCCACATGGCACCAGGAGAGAGATAGTGTGTGGACTCTCATTGCAGTCCTTGGTGACCATGTGACGCCGGGGGTGGTGTGGAGTGGGCCCGGCGTGCATGCTGGTGACTGCTTTCCCTGGATATAGTGGAGGCCATTTTGGCACCGAAAATGACGGAAATTCAGGCGGATCCAGCATGTAAGTGGAACCTGCACTTTCTGAATTGTATGATAGCTGCTATGGCACATAACAGATATATTTAGTGTTAGGAACCCGTCTAACTAGAGATTGCCTTGACGGTCGGCAGACGGGCTCAAATAATTTTGTACAAAACGATTTGCCAAATATCTCTAACTTATTAGTTCAGCATTTGATATTATGATGCAATTTTGTACTTTATTTGGTTTGCAGTGAGCTGTTGCATTCCTTGTTTTGTTTAACAGTCTTGTTCTCAGCCATAGCAACGTGCCCCTGCGCTTTGGGATGTGCTGACTGACCCCCTTTTTTCTCTGCAGTTTGTGCTGGAGGTGTGGCTGCCTCTTTAGTCGTGCACTCCTGACCAGCTCGTTTGTCCCACAGGTTGATTTTAATTAGTGTTAGTATATAGCCTGGCCCACTCCCCATCACTCACTGAAGCCACATGGCACCAGGAGAGAGATAGTGTGTGGACTCTCATTGCAGTCCTTGGTGACCATGTGGCGCCGGGGGTGGTGTGGAGTGGGCCCGGCGTGCATGCTGGTGACTGCTTTCCCTGGATATAGTGGAGGCCATTTTGGCACCGAAAATGACGGAAATTCAGGCGGATCCAGCATGTAAGTGGAACCTGCACTTTCTGAATTGTATGATAGCTGCTATGGCACATAACAGATATATTTAGTGTTAGGAACCCGTCTAACTAGAGATTGCCTTGACGGTCGGCAGACGGGCTCAAATAATTTTGTACAAAACGATTTGCCAAATATCTCTAACTTATTAGTTCAGCATTTGATATTATGATGCAATTTTGTACTTTATTTGGTTTGCAGTGAGCTGTTGCATTCCTTGTTTTGTTTAACAGTCTTGTTCTCAGCCATAGCAACGTGCCCCTGCGCTTTGGGATGTGCTGACTGACCCCCTTTATATCTCTAATCCACATCACATATCTCATATTGCATTTTAATTGATTTATGTGATAAATTTCATATTTTAATTAATATTTTTTTTTGGGGGGGGAAGAACAAAAAATATCATATGAGAAGTATGATATTTGTTTATCATTTAATTTATTTTATTTCATTTGTCCTTAATTAATTTGTTTGAAATATATATGAGGTCTTCTTTTTAATTTTTTTAATTTTTTATTATTATTTATTCTTTATTCTTTATTCTTTATTATGTATTATTTATTATTGTTTTTGTTGTTATTTTTCCTCTAGGTTCATTCTCATTATCCCTCCGGATGGCTCCGTCTCTAGGATTCCTACCTGGGCCAGAAAATCCCGGTCAGTGCCTCACAGACATCTTTCTTTTTTTCCTTTTTTTCCCCTTTAATGCTGGATTGGATGATATTTCTCTTTCCACTTTTATTAAATATTCCTTTACAGATGGATCTATTTCCAATATATTATATTTTATTTCCTCTGGACGTGATCTTCACCCCTTATGGATCTTTGTATATTATTTTATCTTGTGGAAACCCCCCTAAAAATCTCTATTAGAGTTCCTTATTTATCTGTTTCTTCTTCCTTAGCTTTTATTTCTCCATTCATAAGAATGCCGTTATCTCCAAATTATAAAAAAGGAGAAAAGGTGAATCCTTCATTCAGGCCATTAGGTGCTAGTGCATGGAGACGGTATATCCACCTAGTCTCCTCCTGCTGTAATTTTTTATCTATGCTCCCTTGTCTAGGGCTTGCCTTTATTTTCTGTATACCCCAGTTGTTCAGGCCTGTGGTTTGGCCCTTGTGGAATCTCTGCAAATGTCTAGATAGGGGTGTTTCTTCCATCGTGTTCAGGACACTAAAATGTTTAGAAATCCTTCTTCTGAGTTCTTGAATCGTTTTTCCTACATATAGCATATTGCACTCGCATTGGATTCCATATACTATACCCGTGCTTTTGCAATTCATATATTCCTTAATCTTGTCGATCTTACCATCCACAGGATTAACAAATTCCTTCTTGGGTACCATATATTTGCAGAAACTGCATGCTCCTTTTGTATGAGCCTTTTGTTCTGAGCCATGTTTCTTTTTTCCTGAAGGTTTTTTGAAAATGACTCCTCACCATCATTTTCTTTAGGTTTGTTCCACGCCTGTATGTGATACTCGGGTTCCTTGGAAGTATCTGTCCCAGGTCCCTATTTGATTTTAGGACATGCCAGTGTTTTTTTAGGATGTTATACACTTGTCTATTTTGAACATCAAATGTTCCTATACATCTAATCCCTTTCTCAGTGTCTCTCCTTTTTTCTTTAAGAGATCATCTCTGTCCGTATTTTTTGCCGTATTATATGCCTGATGCAGCACTTTTTTGGGGTAGCCCCTCATACGGAATCTGGAATACAGTATTTTACTTTCTCTAGTGAAGGCCTCAGTATCAGTACAATTCCGTCTTGCCCTAAGGTATTGACCTATAGGGATTCCCTTCTTTAATGGCTCTGGATAGAAGCTCTGCCAATGTAAAAAACTATTGGTAGATGTGGATTTTCTGTATATCTCTGTTTGTATCCTTCCTCTACCATCCATCATGATCTTTAAATCTAAGAAGCCAATACTGTGTTCTTGAATCTCCATGGTGAATTTTAGGCTCAGACTGTTGGTGTTTAATTCCTCTGTGAACTGAATAAACTCTGTTTTTGTCCCCTCCCAAAAAATAAGGATATCATCTATAAACCTCCTCCGAAATAATATTAAATCAGCATTAAAGGGGAAAAAAAAGAAAAAAGAAAGATGTCTGTGAGGCACTGACTGGGATTTTCTGGTCCAGGTAGGGATCCTAGAGACTGAGCTATCCGGAGGGATAAGGAGAATGAACGTAGAGGAGAAATAACAACAAAAACAATAATAAATAATAAAGAATAAATAATAATAATTAAAGAAAAAATAAAAAAGAAGACCTCATATATATTTCAAACAAATTAATTAAGGACAAATGAAATAAAATAAATTAAATGATAAACAAATATCATACTTCTCATATGTAAATGACAATATGAAATGATATAAAAAAGAAAAAATCATATTTTTGTTCTTTTCCCCCCAATTTTTTTTAATTAAAATATGAAATTTATCACATAAATCAATTAAAATTCAATCGATAAATATGAGATATGTGATGTGGATTAGAGATATAACATATATAGAATAGAGATGGAAGATATAATCTCTGATATCAGAGGTTTATATAATAGGGAATTGAAAGGAGAGGAAGATAGAACAGTAGGAGAAGAATAAACATCCCTTCTGGAAGGGGCGAAAAAATTATATAATAGGAGAAGAACTTGATCCCCAAAAGCAAGGATACCAGAAATCCCGAGCACCTACAGTGGAAAGTGTTGAATAAGCCACGGCACTCCAGAGGGATTCCAATCAATTTCTTTATTACACCTTGTGTAGCAACGTTTCAACCTAATGGTCTTTGTCAAGCTCCCATTACACAAATGACACAGTGAACATTAAATACAGTCCCCTGGCTCCGCATTGGTTGCTGCTGAGCCCTACCCATTAACCCCCTCATTACTTCTTACAAACATTTACATATTACATATTGCCCACTCCATGATCCCTAATAACATACTTTCATCCCTTGCTCCCTTACTTTGCCATGCTGCAGGAGACGCCGTCCCGTCCTCCTCACTACTGGTGCATATCGATGTTCTCACATTACAACACGAGGCTTCCGCGTCTCTGTGTATAATCTGCGCATGCGCGAAAATTCTGCGCATGCGCGAAAATTCTTCCGCCCTTTTCTGCGCATATCCATCAGATCATGCCCCACTTCCTGGTCATGTGATCTCGTCGCTCCAGAAGCGCGCTATCACAAGATCATACTCCGTTCCATTCAAACTCTAATCTAGATGCCATCAGATGTCAAAGATCCATGTTACTGTGTATATTTAACATAGTCATATAAGATTATTAATGAGGCCCCCAATTACATGGTGCGGGCTGTCTGGTACCCACCACACGCTAATCGACATTCAGTCTGGACATTAATTATGCCATTCTAATTCTTTACTTATCTTATGGAGGCTGCCACTATCTGGACCACCAATACATTTAATTAAATTTCTATTATTTTACCCTATCTTCAGAGTGACTATCATGGTGTTTCAGAGGCTATACACGTAGGTTTGCCACCATTCATTCAGTGACTGGTATATAGGGTAAGCGTTCATGGGGTGATTAACCCTCAGTACGCCAGCCCATCCAGTCTCATACTATCATTCATTCTATATGGGAGTTTTAGCGGGGGAATGTAGGGCTACCCCCCATTTGAGGAGCCGTCCACATTCCCTCACATTCTCCCTAAAAGATTTTTTTATGGCAAAAACCTATTCTTTCTAGATTTACCTCCAGTACCATTTCACTCGATTATTAGAAAGGAGTTCTCAATGTGAAATATCACACAAGTGGGCCCTTTTAGTAGCAGTCTCCATATACTATAAATTTTACTCAAAAGTTATATCATATGTGGTGCAAACCTTGACAGCCCCACATCGTCATTAGAGGGTCTATAGGACTTGTTCCCCTTTTAGCCTATCAGTCATGGGTCCTTCACACACAAGGGCATCGTGAAGATAAGAAGACGGTTCTCCCACAGCATGTATATCCAAGCAAAACCTAAGACAAAAGGAAAACAGAGGATTTCTTTAGATAAACTATCTTCATAAAAATGGAGATATGGGCACACACAGGAGTTTAGATATATTCATATATACATATGTATTAAAAGTTGGCTTCTTAGCCTGGTGTTTGAAACACACTTACACACAACCCGATCGGGAGTTAGAAGAGGGAACCCACCTTAAATTCCCTATTAAGGCCCTTAGGCTCCAATGTCTCCAACTCGTGGATCCATCTTAACTCTTTTTGTTTTAACAGCTTCTCCCTATCTCCACCTCTCCTTAAAGTCGGGACATTATCAATAATCCTAAATCTCAATTGAGAGACATTATGCCTATATTTCCAAAAGTGTTCAGGCACTGGTAATTCTGTTTCATCATCACTTCCTTGATTTTGCTGATTTCTTTCTTTTTCTTTTTTAGCTAATAGCTTACGTATCGTATACCGATGTTGGTTAATTCTGTTTTTACAGGGTTGTGTCGTCTCTCCTATATATAGAAGACCACACGGGCATTGCAGGCTATAAATAGCAAAATCTGTATTGCATGTATAGTGCCCTTTAATATCGTATTTCTTCCCCGTTTGAGGGTGGCAGAAGGAGTCACCCTTGATCAGGCTGCCGCAATTGCAGCAACCTAAGCAAGGGTAACAGCCCCTTCTACCAGCCTCCTTTTTCTTGATTTTAACATCAGCTGATGTCAGGCTATCCTTGAGATTCCTGGGCCTCTTATATGACATCAGTGGGGGGGATTGAAATTCAATGACCCTAGGGAATGACTGCGTCAGTATGTGCCAGTTATGCCTCAGTATGCCTGAGATGCGATTGCTCATTTTACTATAGGTGGATACAAATGGGATCCTATTTGTTTTTGACTCTTCCTTTTTTATTATGTTAGTTAGTAGTTGCTGTCGGTTGCTGTTCCTAGCTTTTTCTAGGTGTCTATCTATTAATTTTTTAGGGTATTTCCTATCCCTAAATCTTTGTCCCATTTTTTTCAATCTGTCATCTACTAAACTCTCTTCTGACACTATTCTTCTTGCTCGTAAAAACTGGCTAAACGGTAGAGATTCTACTGACTTCCTAGGGTGAGCACTATCATAGCATAACATGCTATTCCTGTCCGTTGGCTTAATAAAGAGATCGGTTTCCAATTTACCATCTCTAACATAAACCAACGTATCCAGGAACTGTAATGATTCCGCCGAGTACACTTTTGTAAATCTCAATTGGTCGTGAATTTGATTAATACAGTCGTGAAATTCCTGTAACTTTTCCTCTGTACCATTCCATATAAGGAAAATATCGTCTATATACCGCATCCACCCCCTCACATTACTGTAGAGGGTGGATGGGTATATAGACGTCTCCTCTATTTTTGACATGTATATATTCGCATATGTCGGGGCCACGTTGGACCCCATCGCGGTGCCCCGACATTGCTCATAAAACATATCATCAAACAAAAAATAATTATGATACAGTAGAATTTCAAGTAGGGAGATTAAAAATGATTTGGTGTCAGACCCATAATCTGACCTCTCTAGGGCCCATTTAACTGCCTCCAATCCCAGTTCATGATCGATACTGGTGTAGAGGCTGGTTACATCGAATGAAACCAAAAAGTCTCCCTCTTGAAATTCCAGTGCATCAATTTTTAACAGAAAATCCGTAGTATCCTTCACGTAGGATTTGGCCTCCATTGCATAACATCTTAAGATTTTATCTAGAAAAGTTGCAGCATTGGAGAAGACTGACCCCATGCCGGACACAATGGGGCGTCCTGGCGGGTCTTTCAACCCTTTGTGTATCTTAGGGAGGACATATAAGAGAGGAGTCACCGGGTTCTGTGGCACGAGATAAGTATGCAAATTGGTATCGATCAGGTCATTCGCAAAAGCACTATCTGCCAATAGCCTGATCTTACGTATAATGATCCATTTCGGATCACTATTTAGAGGTTTATATACCTCTTTGTCATTAACTTGTCTCATCACCTCCATTTTATACTTATCCGTGTCCATCACCACGGTGGCTCCTCCCTTATCCGCCCTTTTAATTGTAATTTCCCTCCTATTTTTTAGGGATTTTAATGCTGCTTTCTCTCCTGGGGGCCTCATTAATAATCTTATATGACTATGTTAAATATACACAGTAACATGGATCTTTGACATCTGATGGCATCTAGATTAGAGTTTGAATGGAACGGAGTATGATCTTGTGATAGCGCGCTTCTGGAGCGACGAGATCACATGACCAGGAAGTGGGGCATGATCTGATGGATATGCGCAGAAAAGGGCGGAAGAATTTTCGCGCATGCGCAGAATTTTCGCGCATGCGCAGAATTTTCGCGCATGCGCAGAATTTTCGCGCATGCGCAGATTATACACAGAGACGCGGAAGCCTCGTGTTGTAATGTGAGAACATCGATATGCACCAGTAGTGAGGAGGACGGGACGGCGTCTCCTGCAGCATGGCAAAGTAAGGGAGCAAGGGATGAAAGTATGTTATTAGGGATCATGGAGTGGGCAATATGTAATATGTAAATGTTTGTAAGAAGTAATGAGGGGGTTAATGGGTAGGGCTCAGCAGCAACCAATGCGGAGCCAGGGGACTGTATTTAATGTTCACTGTGTCATTTGTGTAATGGGAGCTTGACAAAGACCATTAGGTTGAAACGTTGCTACACAAGGTGTAATAAAGAAATTGATTGGAATCCCTCTGGAGTGCCGTGGCTTATTCAACACTTTCTACTACGGAAATCCCAGGACCAGGATTTAATGCTACAGGCACCACCACGTATTGGATCAGCTATATTAATAGTGAGTAGTGCTGGCCTATTTTTCTATTTTGAGCACCTACAGTGAAGAGGGATCACTGGAGGGAGTGAAGAAAATCTTATAAAAGTCCGGACGCAGGCGCAGGAGAGAGATTTGGCGATGAAATTCACCGGGACAGACGCGAAAAATTTCTAAGTCCCGGCGCCTTTGAACGCAAGCGAAAATACCTTGCCACCCAACCACGGGCCATAGCATGAAATGCTCAGCTTTCCAAATTTCTGGCCCTGGAAATGTTGCCATTTAGGCTTGTGGACACTGAGGCCTTCCGCAGCCTGATGTCGGCGGCCTTCCCGTGTTACGCAGTACCCAGCCGCCACTAATTTTCAATGTGTGCCATGCCCGCCTTACACCAACATGTGTACCGTAACATCACACGTGCCCTGACTAAGGCCCCATGCACACGGCCGTGTTTTACGGCCGTGTGCGGGCCGTGGAACCGCGGCCTGGATCCCTCCTGAGAGCAGGAGCGCACGGCGTCACTGGTTGCTATGACGCCGTGCGCTCCCTGCTGCCGCCGCAATACAGTAATACACTGGTATGATCTATACCAGTGTATTACTGTACTGTGCCGGCAGCAGGGAGCGCATGGCGTCATAGCAACCAGTGACGCCGTGCGCTCCTGCTCTCAGGAGGGATCCAGGCCGCGGTTCCACGGCCCGCACACGGCCGTGAAACACGGCCGTGTGCATGGGGCCTTATGCAGTTACTGGGAAGTTCCACTTAACTACTGACACATGGACAAGTGCATGTGGGCCCTACGTTGATCAGGGTTTCCATCATCACCTACGTTAGTGGCTCCAAACCCCACTTTTCCTACTCTACCTCCTCCTTCACTTCCACCTCCAATTTACTGCATGCAGCACCAGTCAGTCATCAGTCGTTAGCTGTAAGCAGTGTAGCACTGCATTGGGGAAGCGTCATCAGGCCGTTCTGAAGCTGATATGCTTAGGGGACAAACAGCACTCCGCCACAGACCTGTGGCAGGGGATAAGAGACGAGACTGAGCTGTGGCTCTCGCCACTGAACCTACAACCAGGCATGGTTGTGTCTGATAATGGCTGTAACTTGGTGGCAGCTTTGGAGCTCGGGAAGCTCAGACACATCCCATGCCTAGCCCATGTGTTCAACCTTGTGGTTCAGTGGTTTCTCAAAACCTACCCCTATTTTTCTGGATACCGGTGAAGGTGCACCGCGTGTCTGCACATTTCTGCAAGTCATCGACAGACGACAGCTTCAGTCGGTCTGTAAAAGCTGCAGCAGCGCTTGAAATTGCCAGCTTACCAGCTGTTGTGCAACGTAAGCACGCGCTGGAACTCTACGTTTCACATGTTGGCCAGGCTTTGTGAGTAGCAGAGGGCAGTAGTGGAATACCAGCAGCAACATGGTTGTCGCCTTTCCAGTCAGCTTCCGCTATTCACAAGTGAGGCATGAATGTCTGACCTCTGTGATGTTTTATGCAACTTTGAGAAATCAACACAGATGGTGAGCGACGATAACGCTATGATCAGCGTAACCATCCCACTTCTGTGTCTACTCAAACGCTCGCTGCTCACAATTAAGGATGATGCTTTGCATATGGAATAGGTGAAAATGGGGAAAGACATTACACAGGGTGATAGCGAGACCACCCTCAATTTGTCTTCTCAGCGCGAATTGGACGATGAAGAGGAGGATGAGCAGGAGACGGTTGCCTCCACTACGCAAGGTAGTACCCATGGAAGTTTAATTCCATCTGTTCAGCGTGGGTGGGCAGAAGAGGAGGAAGAAGATGAAGAGATTGAGAGT
Organism: Bufo gargarizans; assembly: GCF_014858855.1. NCBI lineage: Eukaryota > Metazoa > Chordata > Amphibia > Anura > Bufonidae > Bufo > Bufo gargarizans. The sequence continues at coordinate 264,396,572 of NC_058084.1, forward strand.
GATCCTCCTGATGACGACAGCGAAGTCTTGCCTGTTGGTACTCTGGCACACATGGCTGACTTCATGTTAGGCTGCCTTTCCCGCGACCCCCGCGTTATACGCATTTTAGACAACACGGATTACTGGTTCTTCACCATTCTTGACCCCCGCTACAAAGAGAACTTCTCATCTCTTATTCCTCTGGTGGAGAGGACAAGCAAAACGGTGCAATACCAGAAGATCCTTGTTGAAAAATTGCTCCAAAAATTTCTATCTGGAAATGCTGGCGGCAGAGTCCGTAGTTCCTTGGCCAACTGAGGAGGGGAGACAAGGAGAACACACAGCAGTTCCAACAGAGGCAGAGCAACACTTTCCAAAGCCTGGGACAGTTTAATTACACCCCGTCAGCACCCTCACTCTGATGCTCGGCCTAGTTTCACAAGGAGGGAACATTTTTGGAAGATGGTGAAGGAGTACATAGCAAACCGTGTCAGCGTCCTCAGTGATCCCTCAGTGCCTTACAACTACTGGGTGTCCAAGCTGTAACAAGGCCTGGATTGACCATGACTTCTCAACTCCACTAGAGGAAAGCTGATGAACATAAAGGCACTTTAAATGTGTTGTTTGTAATGTACTGAATACACTGTATACCCATTCACCCCTTCTACCACAGACAAGGGTATATGAGCATAGGGGGGCTCTTGTTATTGGCATATGATGGGGGCCCTCCTGTTACTGGCACATGATGAGGCATAGGGGGGCTCTTGTTATTGGCACATGATGGGGGCCCTCTTGTTACTGGCACATGATAGGGGGCCCTCCTGTTACTGGCACATGATAGGGCATAGGGGGGGCTCTTGTTATTGGCACATGATGGGGGCCCTCTTGTTACTGGCACATGATAGGGGGGCCCTCCTGTTACTGGAAAATGATGGGGCATGGGGGGGCTTCTTGTTACTGGCACATTATGGGGACCCTCCTGTTACTGGCACATGATTGGGTATAGGGGGGCCCTCTTGTTACTGGCACATGATAGGGGGCCCTCCTGTTACTGGCACATGATGGGGCATAGGAGGGCCCTCTTGTTACTGGCACATGATGGGGGCATGGGGGACTTATTATTACTGGCATATGGTGGGGGCCCTCCTGTTACTGGCACATGATGAGGCATAGGGGGGCTCTTGTTATTGGCACATGAGGGGGGCTCTTGTTATTGGCACATGATGGGGGCCCTCTTGTTACTGGCACATAATAGGGGGGGCCTCCTGTTACTGGCACATGATGGGGCATAGGGGGGCCTCTTGTTACTGGCACGTGATGGGGGACCTCTTGTTACTGGCACATGATGGGGGCATCTATGTGAGCACATTTTACTGGCACATTATTAGGGGGCATATATGGGGCATTTATTACTGGCACATTATTGGGGGCATTTATTACTGGCACATTATTGGGGGCACTTTTTACTGGCACATTTTCGGTGGGCACTATAGGCGCATCTACTGAGGCCACATAGAAGGGGTATTTTCTATGGGGGGCTCTGTACAGTAGCATTTTATACTTAAGTACATTATTCATGACACTAACATTGACCTGTAAAGTCAAATTCACTCTTCAGTTATTTGGTCAGTTAAGTCCAGCAGTTACTGTATGGTGATCCAAAATCAGAAGCCAATCCTACTCTTAGATAAGGTAACATGAAAAGATCTGCACCTGTTCTGGACCCATAACTGACCAAGTAAATAAAGTGTGAACTGCGCCTGATAGTGATCATTGATTTAACACACAAATACATTTTGAACAAAGTGAATTTGTTGGAAAAATTTGGTGTAGCATCAAAATCGAATTTTTTAAAAGTTCACTCAGTGTTAGGGAGTGAGCCTCCACCAAATTTTGTCAGGAACCTCAGAAAATTTTGATTCTGCACTGTCTGCTGGAAGTATATATAATTTATGCAAAAGTAAGCATTGGCTACTGTTAGTGTGTGATGTCACACCAATGTAGTATCCCACAGTCACACTATGAGTAATCTAATGTAATGCAACACTGCTAGGAAACATTGTGGCCAAATCTGTTACTCATCCTTAATTAAATGTTAGTCTATAAAAATATCTAAAAAGGAAAAAAAAAGGGAGAGGAGGCAGCGTCTCATGTGTAGAACCTTACCGTAATGGATAATAGCAAATACACTGATTATGCTTACCAAGTGGGGTTGTTATGGGTCTCAACGCCTCCGAATTACTTTGCTGGATATTACCCATCCAGCTTGCGGGAAAGTCTACGTCTGCTGCCCTGATCTGTGCCCTTTGCCGTAAATAACGGTTAACAGGATAAGGAAACATGCAGTGAAAGAAGAATTCAGACCATACCGGGTGGCACTGATGCAGAAGGAACTCCGTATTCCAATGTTACCAATACAGGTAATCTTTTATTCAAAAGTCGACGCGTTTCAGGGTCAAACAGCCCTCTTCATCAGGACAATAAACCTATTACATGCCTAATATAAAAATATCAATGTACCACATAAGGGCAAACTCAGCTTACTGTGTAGAATTGTGTAGCTTCCTTTGTAGCACTGTATGATATTTTCTGTGCAATCAAATTTGTCAAAGGAACTGCTACATCATAAATAATATGAACTGCATGCTTGGCTCTAAATATCTGGTTCCATATTCATGTTTGCCATGTCTTCCATTTGCATGAAATTACAAAGTGATTGATGATGATAGTGATGTTATGCTGCAAGGTATCAGCAATTACTAGAAGTTTATAAGACAAAGACAAAATAAGGCATTCCCTTGTTCTGAAGGGGGTATGCTTTATGCCCTTGTTATTTGCTGCAAGCCTAACATGAATTTTCCAAACAAACAATAGCTTTGAATCTCAACAGAATGAAAATAAATAGGATTAATCAAAATGTTCCTTTGCTGCTGATCTGTCAAAAATGGTAAACTCAAAGAAAGTCAAAATTTATTGCCATGGTAAGCTGGTTTATATTTGTTGTGATTATTTCAAATAAACAATTTACCATACATTTGTTACTTTTTATGTTCGAAACGTGCACCCTTTTGTTTGCTCTTTCAGCAGAATATAATTGGTAGATACATGTTTTGACTGCATGCTGGAAATAACAAGGTCACCATTGTTGTTCTGTAGCTTGTAATGTGGATTTGAAAGGAGTGGTGCAATTTTATATGTATAAATAGCAATTCTTACATTAAATTGTCACAGAGAAATCTTGGATAATATTAAAAAGCAAAATTAACACAAGGCTGAGAAAGAGAAACTTATTAGATGCTTGATAAAATATGCATGTTATGCATTACAATTTTTAACAGTTATGCATACCATTTAGGTGACAGATTATTTATCCATCGTTTCATTTGTACCACACTTTAATTGTTAATGGGTTTCCTACAGCACTAAGAGATAGCACAATACCAAAATATGTCCTCACTAACTGGTGGGGGTGATGTAACCCCTACCATCATTAGAATAAAATAGCAGCATTTTTGAAGGTTCACTTGAATGGGATTGTGCTTCAGTTCCTTGCACATCAGACAGGGGTGGACAGAGGACTAAAAGTAGTCCTGGAAAAAAAAAAATGGCCCCATGTTGTAGGTGGTGCCAACACTAGCAGGCAGGGCCAGCAATAGCATACTGCTACACAAAATATTGCAATAGCAGAACCAAATACCAAAGAGCAGCACAAATTACTACCTAGGCAGTGCCAAATACTATAGTTCAGCACAATATACTATCCCAGCTTCAGATGCCAAATTTTCTCCTTCTCCTCCAGTTGTCTCTAGGTAATATATAGAGGTGTGAGCTGAGGGGGTGAGATTCGAGCCACAGCATCGAACCAGGCCTACCTTTAGCATCTTGCCTGGTCTTTCAGCACTACTAAACATGGAGGAGAATACATCACTACATGCCTATTGCATTCAGCGACATCTCATCTGATGTTTTTTTTCCTCATATTCTCCAAACTTTTCAGAAAACCAAGACAACTTCTTCCAGCCATGTCATGTCTCTGCAGAATTTGCCGCACAGACATCTTATTTTCCTCAATTTTCCGTCTTTCTCTCCACCATCTGAACACAAACTTCCTATCCTCTTAATCGAAAATAATAGTTCCCCAATAGTAATAATACTCAATATAGTGCCCCCAGTAATTAAAATGCCCTCTATAGTACCCTCAGTGTAATAATACTCCTTATTGTGCTTCCAATAATAAAAATGCCTACTATAGTGCCCCCAGTAATGCCCCCTAAAATACCTCAGTAATAATAAAAATGTCCTGTAGTGCTCCCAGAATTAATAATTCCCAGTAGTGCCTCCAGCAATGATAATGCCCCCTAAAATACCCCTGCTTTATTGCTTCTAGTAATAATAAAGCCCACATATTGTGCTACAGCATTAAAAATGATCCAATTATCCCCAGTGATTCCCTCTATAGTGCCTCCACTTTTACAAGTGACCAGTGATGCCATCACCAGTACCCTAATATTAAACACGCCAACAGTATTGAAAATGCCTCCAGTGCAACTAGTAATGACCCCTATAGTGCTCTTTATGCTCTTCACGTGCCTCCTGCAATGTACTCTATAGTGCCAACAGTATTAAAAATGACCCAAGGGCCCCCGTAATTCCCCCAATAGCATCTGCCGTCTTAAAAATGTCCACAGTGCCTCTAGTAATGCCCCTTATCGTACCCCCAGTATGAAAAATATCTAAGTGCTCACAGTAATGCCCAGGATTAAAATGCACCAGTAATTCCCCTTAAAAAATGACACAGTGCTCCAGTAATGCCATCTATAGTGCTCCCATTATAACACATTCCCCAGTAATGCCCTTTATAGTCCTCCAGTATTGAAAATGCCCCAATGCCCCCTATTGCGCAAACAGTATTGAAAATGCCTCCAACGTCACCAGTAATGACCCAATGGTGTTCTTTATACTCTTCAAGTATAAAAAAAAAAATATAATAATACTCACTTGAGTCCCATTTCATGCTAACATCTGTGGTAAAAAGTCCCCAGACCCTGTGCAGGCAGTCACAATGACAGTATTGCACCACAGGGTGGTGCAGGCAGTCACAATGATGTCATAATGTTGCCTGGGACCCTGTGAAACTAGTGACCTTTGTCCTATAAGGGGGAACTGCTGGGCAAGTAAGGCATTGTTTCCCGTGCACCAGAGCAATATTTAACTGTATCACCTATGGCCACTGGCCTGGTAACATAATTACCAATTAAGCGTCAGATCGTAATATACCGATTAAAGGTACAGAAGGACCCCCCATCCCTTGGTCCAATCCCTCAGATGTCATGGACACTTTTTTCCATTGCATCCTTGGGGTTAAGTGACTGGGACGAGTGTTATCTATAAACCCAGTTATTGTGGCTGGGTGCAGCTGTTTTACACTGAGAAAATATAAAAACGCAACACTTTCGGTTTTGCTCCCATTTTGCATGAGCTGAACGAAATTTTCTACATACACAAAAGACCTATTACTCTCAAATATTGTTTACAAATCTGTCTAAATCTGTGTTAGTGAGCACTTCTCCTTTGCCAATATAATCCATACCATCTCACAGGTGTGGCATATCCAGGTGCTGATTAGACAGCATGAATATTGCACAGGTGTGCCTTAGACTGCCCACAATAAAAGGCCTTTCTAAAATGTGCACAGTTTTGCCTTATGGGGGGGGGGGGGAAGAGTATCAGTATCTGGTGTGGCCACCATTTGCCTCACGCAGTCAGTGCAACACATCTCTGTCACATAGAGTTGATCAGGTTGTTGATTGTGGCCCGTGGAATGTTGGTCCACTCATCTTCAATAGCTGCGCGAAGTTGCAGAATATTGGCAGGAACTGGAACACGCTGTTGTATACGCCGATCCAGAGCATCCCAAACATGCTCAATGGGTGACATGTCAGGTGAGTATGCTGGCCATGCAAGAACTGGGATGTTTTCAGCTTCCAGGAATTGTGTACAGATCCTTGCAATATGGGGCCGTGCATTCTCATGCTGCAACATGAGGTGATGGTCGTGGATGAATGGGTCTCAGGATCTCGTCATGGCATCTCTGTGCATTCAAAATACCATCAATAAAATGCAACTGTGTTTGTTGTCCATAACATACTCCTGCCCTCACCATAACCCCACCTCCACCATGGGCCACTTGATCGACAACGTTGACGTCAGCAAACCCCTCACCCACACGACATCTGCCATCTGCCCTGAACAGTGAAAACCGGAACTTACCTGTGAACAGAACGCCTCTACAACGTGCCAGACGCCATTGAATGTGAGCATTTGCCCACTCAAGTTGGTTATGATGACTAACTGCAGTTAGGTCCAGACCCCGATGAAGATGATGAGCCCACTCTATACACCTCTCATGCCCTTCAGATATGCAGCGCAAGAAAATTTAGACTAGAACCTTCAGAATCACAGGTGCATATCAATGAATCAAACATAATCACAAAAAACAAAATGGCTGCACACCGTTATGTATACAAACAATAGATCTAAGAAATGGGGCTCTAGATAAAAGTGGTACAATACCGACTATAAATGAGTAATGGAAGCTCTTAGCGCACATATGTGTCGGGCCCATCTACCAGGCGTCAAGGTGACTTCCGCAGATGGGTCTCTAACACTAAATATACTGCCTCACTTTGGACTTACTTAAGCCTACAATATTCAGGGCAGTGTAGGAACCAGTTACAAACGCACTCTGCTCAGAAGTCCCAGGTAGATGGGAGTGTTCAGTCTAAAACAGGTGCTATTCTCAATATATTGCAAGAAAATTTAGACTAGAACCTTCAGAATCACAGGTGCATATCCATGAAGCAAACATAATCACAAAAAACAAAATGGCTGCACAACGTTATATATACAAACAATAGAGTTAAGAAATTGGGGTCATTCTAGATAAAAGTGGTACAATACCGACTATAAAAGAGTAGTCATGTGCAGTCATTTTGTTTTTTGTGATTATGTTTGCTTCATGGATATGCACCTGTGATTCTGAAGATTCTACTCTAACCCTGGGTTCACACCTGAGCGTTTTACAGCGCGTTCAAACGCGCTGTAAAACGCTCAAGACATGAAAACCAATGCTTCCCTATGGGAATGGTTCACACCTGGGCATTTTACAGCGCGTACGAACGCGCTGTAAAACGCCCGACGCTCAAACAAGTACTTGAGCTTCTTTGGGGCGTTTTGACGCGCGTTTGTGGCCATAGGACACTGCAGTCAATCACACAAACGCGCGTCAAACGCGCGTTTACTATTACAAAAAACGCGCATAAAAACGCGCGACAAAAACGCGCGTAAAACGCGCGTTTGAGAAACGCTCAGGTGTGAACCCAGGGTAAATGTTCTTGCAATATATTGAGGATAGCTCTTTTAGACTGACCACGCCCATCTACTTGGGACTTCTGAGCAGAGTGCGTGTGTAGCTGGTTCCTACACTGCCCTGAATATTGTAGGCTTAAGTAAGTCCTAAGTGAGGCAGTATATTTAGTGTTAGGAACCCATCTGCGGAAGCCACCTTATCGCCTGGTAGATGCGCCCAACACGTATGTGCGCTAAGAGCTTCCATTACTCATTTATAGTCGGCATTGTACCACTTTTATCTAGAATGACCCCCATTTCTTAGCTTTATTGTTTGTATATATAACTGTGTGCAGCCATGTTGTTTTATGTGCTTCAGATATACAGACACATCCAGGGTCTTGAAACAGTTAAAAGTGGACGAGAAGATGATAAAGAGAACCTATCACCATGAAAGTGCAGTGTAATCTGCAAGCACCATGTTATAGAGCAGGAGGAGCTGAGCAGATTGATATATAGCTTTATGGGAAATTATTTTGCTAAACTTGTAGTTAATTAATTTGAATTCCTGCTCGTTCTGGGCTCTGAAGTGAAGGAGGTGGTCCTATCAGTGACTGTCAGCCTTCTCTCTATGCTCTATAACCTGCTGCCTGCAGATTACACTGCACTGTCATGGTGACAGGTTCCCTTCAATTTGTTATAACTGTAGAGGATGAAAGTAACCTGAACTGCAAATATTTACAGCGTGGATAGTAAGATAAATGTAAAAGAAGGAATATATGATGTTTAGTGATATACTTGTCACATATAGCAGCATGAAAATGAATAAGCAGCTTTACGATGCAAATACCCTTAATATATTGCTGCTAAATGTAATCGCTGACTGAAACTTATGATGTAAAGTTTCATCCTACAAGACTTAATATTTTGCTGTACATACCGTATGTCACTCTGGCAATATCTTTTGGTGCGCCAGCCAAAGTGTAAAAGATGATACTAAAAACCTGTCAGAGTAATTGAGAGAACTGATGAGAGAAGCAGTAGTGTGTTTTGTCCCTGACAATATTAACTGATTTCGGTGTGTTTTACTCTGCAGACCTTTAGCATCTATGTTAAAAATGACTATGTATATGTTTTACAAATAACAGGCGATCATTAGAATTCATACATGAAGGGGGGCGGAGCTAGCGCCAGACCGTTATGGACGTCTGCGTCTGAGCTCTGTGAGAAGGACGCCACTTCACGATAGCTTACTTAAGACCCCGGACTAAAAAATGGGAAAAATAGGTCAGCAGAGGACCGGTGACTCATCCCAGCACCAAAAGAACTCGGGTTCGGGCGGAGATATGGATCGCTTCGTCAAGAAAGCAGCCGCTATCTTTGTAGCTAAAGATTCTAAGATGGCGCCGGCTCCCTGCAGAGAAGCTCCGGAGCAAGACCTCGATGCGCAGGAAGACACGAGCGACACTGACGGTGCCAAGAGCCGCAAGCACCTGCCGATTTCGAGGAATTACCTTGACCTGGCCCTACAGAAAGCAATGCTGCCCCTGGTAGGTGAGATCTCCTCCCTGAGGGAAGACATTAAGCACGTAGGAGACAGAGTTGAAGCTTTAGAAGAAACGCAAGCAGCTATGTTAGACTTCCAAGCTGCATCATCTTCAAGCTTACTTACGTGTCAGACTCACCTCAATGCGGTATATAATGCCCTAGAAGACCAGGAAAACCGCGGTAGGAGGAATAACCTCAGGTTCAGAGGCGTCCCTGAAACAGACTCCCCGCGCGAAATACCGGACATTGTTAGAACCATTTGCCTTGAGTTACTAGGCCAGGACTGCCCGGACCCTCTTATAATTGAAAGGGCCCACCACGCTCTTCGCCCAAAACCGGGCGCAAACGATCCCCCCAGAGATATCATATGCCGCTTCCTACGTTTTCAAGATAAAGAAGCCATTTTGAGTAAAGCGCGCAGGCCCGAAGGAGTTAAGTTCAACGGAGAGGCCATCACAATTTATCAAGATCTGGCTCCTATCACACTTCAGAAAAGAAAAGCTTTAAAGCCCCTGACGGAGTGGCTTAGAAATCAGAAAATCCTATACAGATAGAACTTTCCGTTCGGACTGTCTTTTTCAATCAATGGCAGGAGAATCAACATCAGAGCTCACTCTGACTTGGATCCAATCTACGATATGCTGGATATACCCCCTTTACATATAGAGGATTGGGACATGGTGCGAGATCTGGCGATGTTACCGGAGTTACCTAAACATGCTGCTTTTGAAACTAAAGACACTCCGAAGTCGCGCCGACAAAAGAAAATAAACCAATCCCTTACACCAAGACGCATCACCTCAGAAGATCGCTGACTCTCCCACTACTTCATGCGACTTCTCCCTCTCATATTCTCCTGCAAGAGACTCTAGTATTACGTAAAGCTTGCATGCTATACTCTGTGTTCTTGATGCAAGATTTTCCTAAACTGAGAGACGGTCTCCCATCCATTTTCAAGACTGTCCTGCAGGGGACATCATACCCCTATCCGCTCTACTCATCCTAAGTGGACTTAGGAGCTCCTCCCTCCCCCCTCTTCTAATCAGTCTGAGATTCATACATTAGCTTGTCTAATTTGAAACTTCTTCTATGGTCCTGATTAAGTTTTCTCTGTGGGAAAGGGAACTATTGTAATACTTTTCTCCTCTCTTACTCTTATCCTTTCCTTACTCTTATGCACCCCCCTCCTTCTCTCTCCCCTTACCCCCCCCCCCTCCTCCCCTACCCCCCTATACCTTTCCTCATGTTTCCGTACGTTCTCCCTTCTTTCTTCATATAATCCCATTTTTTGTGTCCATGGCCCTTATTTAGATAACCTTTACTGGTAACAAATAGATTACGGCATATTTGCCTTTACTTCATGTGAAGTGGTGGTCATTTACTGGTGTTAAACCATTCTCCCCCTCCAATCTTATATTGGCATTAACATGCCGCATTCTCACCCCTGTTTTCAAGTTTCCCCTGTCAATTATGTTTTTCTTATGTTTTGTTTTTCTTGGTTCACCAACAGAATCCCCATTATTCACCTGAGGCGGATGCTCTTTTCCAGAATCCGGCGAACTGCAAGAGATAAGTACAACTCTAAAATCTCCTTACAAGTCTATGTCATGAAGGTGTTGATTCAGCTTTGCAGGACCTTTACATGCTCTTATGATGGCCATTAAACTAGCCTCATTTAATGTAAAGGGCTGCAACTCTCCCTCAAAGAGGAGCCACATCTTTGGGATCCTGAAAAGAGATAAAGTAAACATTGCCTTTCTCCAAGAGACGCATTTCAGATTAAACCACCTTCCCAACCTCTCCTTCTCCTTATTCCCTAACTGGTTCCATAGCGGTTCCCCCTCATCCAATTCTAGAGGTGTTAGTATTGGGTTCCCCAAAAAAGTCCCTTTCATACTAGGAGATCAAGTCTGTGATCCGGAGGGTAGATTTCTCATGATTAAAGGCACAATAGGTCCGAATCTATACACTTTCATGAATATATATGCCCCTAACACCAATCAAACCCATTGGTTGATCGCAGTGTTGAAGAAACTTGAGTCATTCAGGGAAGGAATCACCTTTCTGGGAGGTGACTTTAACTTAGTTTTCAACCCTTTCTTAGACTCTTCGTCACACAAGTCGGCCCAATCCCAAAAGGCCCTTAGATCTATTTTAAACAGTTTAGCCAGGTCACATCTAGTTGACGTTTGGCGCACCTTCCATCCAGAGGTAAGGGATTATACTTTCTTTTCCCAGGTCCACGGATCATATCAGCGTCTAGATCACGTGTTTGTCTCTAAGGAGCATCTCCAGCACTGTTCTGAAGCGGAAATTGGGTCCATCACCATCTCGGACCATGCCCCTGTATTTTTAGCTTTTTAATTCCTACCAAAAAGCCACCCTATTAGAAACTGGCGCCTTAATGAAAGACTCCTGGGTCTCAATGACACCAAACTTCGCTTAAAAACCCTCTTAGTGAACTACTTTGACACAAACTGCACTCCAGATGTTACTGCTCATACAATCTGGGATGCCCATAAGGCTTTCATTCGAGGTCACTGCATTAGTATAGGGTCCCATTTAAAAAAAGTGAGATTGAAACAAATAGACGAGTTACATGAAAAAATAAGACATTTGGAAAGCACCCACAAGAAATCCCTACTGCAATCACATTTAGCTGAGCTTAATACCTGCCGAGCCTCACTCAAAAACCTTCTGAATGAATCATCCGCGAGGTATTTCTTACACTCACAACAAAAAATTTTCACGCATGGTAATAAGGCCTCTAGATTCATGATGCAAAGACTTAAACGGAGAAAACTCGCCAACCATGTTCATAAAATGAAAACCTTGGATGGTTCCCTGACCTTTAACTCGGATCACATAGCCTCCCTCTTTAGAGACTTCTATAATTCCCTATACAACCTACACCCCTCGGGCCAGTCCGAGAGGGGAATAGAGTCAGACCCTGAACATCTACTCTTTTTAAAAGATTTAAATCTCCCGCAACTAACGGACTTAGATAGGCTCCAGCTTTCTGCCCCCTTTACTCCGGAAGAAGTACTAGGGGTCATCAAAGATTCCCCCAAAGGCAAATGCCCAGGTCCAGATGGGCTACCGATCCCTTACTATAGCACTTTTCATGACATACTAATCCCCCACCTACTGCCCATTTTTAATGCATCTCTGCAGGGAGTTCCGTTGACTGGAGACATGACTAGAGCCAACATCACAGTGATCCCAAAGGAAGACAAAGACCACACTCTTTGCTCCAGTTTTAGACCTATCTCTTTGCTCAACATAGACCTTAAGCTCTTAGCAAAATTGCTAGCTAATAGATTAGCTAAAATCCTTCCGAATCTGATCCATAGAGACCAGGTTGGTTTCATTAAAAACAGAGAAGGTAAGGACAACACAGCCAGGGTTCTTAATATCCTCCACTTTGTTAAGAAGCGGGCTCTACCTCTGGTCCTTCTCAGCACAGACGCTGAGAAGGCCTTTGATAGGGTTAGCTGGGCCTTCATGTTTTCGGTTTTGAACTCTGCCAACTTCCCTCCCCACTTTGTCCAGGCAGTCCATGCTATGTATTTGAATGCATCAGCCTCCATAATAGTTAATGACACCCTTTCAGCCCCCTTCCGAATAAGTAACGGCACGCGACAGGGTTGCCCCTTATCTCCCCTCCTATTTGTATTGACCTTAGAACCACTTCTGCAACTTATTAGATTAGACAATGACATACACGGTATAACCCTTGGTGACCAACATCACAAAATTGCCGCATTCGCGGATGATATGTTAATAATGATTCATAATCCATCTTTGGCCCTTCCTAGACTCTATAAACATATAGAAAATTTTGGTTCCTTTTCCAACCTTAAAATCAACCATAATAAATCACTCATAATTTCTACAGGCATTTCTAATACTCTAAAGAAGCACTTAATACAAAATTCACCCTTTAACTGGTCCTCCCCCCATTTAACATTTTTGGGTGTTAAACTTGGCACAGATCCCAGTCAATTCTTCAACTTGAATTATCTTCCCCTTCTACAGAAAATCAAAACTGATCTGACAACGTTAGACATCCCTATTCTGTCATGGTTCGGGAGGAAGAACATACTAATGTCTTTGGTCATACCTAAATTGACATATCTTCAACAAACACTCCCCATACCCATACCCTCTACTTATTACGCTTCCCTTCGCTCTCTGTTCAGATCCTTTATTTGGTCAGGGAAGAGAGCGCGGATTTCATATAGAGCCTTAACGCACTCTAAAGAGAAGGGGGGAATTGCATTGCCAGACCCGGAAATATATGGCAGAGCGGTTCTTTTGGCAAGAGTGGTGGACTGGCTGAGATGCCCTCCCCATAAATCTTGGGTCGCAATGGAGCAATCCCTATTGGGGTCACCTTTCTCAGGGTTTCTATTGGGTAATTTATCCTGTATCCCTCCAGGACCTAACATTTCGCCAGCCATGAAAGCAACCTTTCAAGCTTGGAACTCCCTGCAGAGATCTTATAATGGTATTCCTCTTCCATCTCCAACCCTATCTGTTAAAGATATTTTTGATCTGGCTCCCCAAGCTCTGAGGGACAGTATCCCAACAAAGGTTAGATTGTCAAGAGTTAAGATATTAGAACTATATCAAGAAGACTCTCTTATCTCCGTTGACGACATGCACAATTTACTGGAGATTCCCTCTTCAAGATTTAATTTAATATACTTCCTCAGAGCTTACATGGCCCAACATGGTAGATTAAGCAACCTTCTCAGACCTCTTACGTGGTTTGAGAGTGTTATTTCTCAAGCCCAGACCCCACGTAAAATCATCTCTCAACTGTATAAGAAACTAAGAGACCCTCCTTCCTTGTTAGTCCCTGCTTTTATACGCTTGTGGGAAAAAGATCTAAACAAAACCTTTCAAGGGAACGAAATCCATGAAATCTATATCTCCCCACATAAAGCGTCCAGATGCGTGAGGACTCAAGAGAATAATTATAAAATAATCTCAAGGTGGTACAAAACCCCGGATAAAACTTGTCTATACACTGCTTCGGCTTCTGATACGTGCTGGAGGTGCTCCGAGGACAGGGGCTCATACATACATATATGGTGGAGGTGTCCTAAAATTCTAACCTGGTGGGAAAAAATATTCAGACAAGGTAACCAGATCTGTGGTTCCAATTACATTGCCTCTCCTGAAATAGCCCTTCTGAACCTATTCCCTTCAACCTCATCTAATCCCAATTTGAAACTGTTTAAATACCTGCTAAGTGCTGCCAAACTCTTGGTCCCAACTATGTGGCTTTCTCCTGAGGTCCCAACTATGGAGCAATGGTTCCTTAAGATCGATCAGATATTTCGTCTTGAGGAGATTTCCTCCTGGGAAGAAAGATCTCACCATAAATTCGACAAGACATGGAAGGAGTGGAAGTCCTTTAGAGGATATACGACCCAAAACTCATGAGGGCTTACTCCCTCTGACGGGAGATAAAGCTTTTGAGAAAGTATGTCAATTTCAACCATTTACATACTACATTGCAGTTTCGCGACTACAAGAGATTGCTTGCCTAACCCGCCTCAGGTGATAAAATTGTCTTAAGGAAGGGATACCCACTTGTCAGTGGACTCTCTCCTAATTTAACACATCAACATGTGACCAGATGTTCTCCCCTATCCCCTTTATTGAAGTAATGTCTTTTGCAATATTGCTCTTTGAAGTACTGATTGTAATCTGCTGGAGACTTATTGTCGTCTCTACTTTCATGAAACCTTATTCTTGTATATGCGATATTACTCAATAAAAGAGTTAAAAGTCAAAAAAAAAAAAAAAAAAAAAAAGTCCCAGCTGATACAACTCTTTTAATGCCAAAAAAAAAAAAAAAAGAATTCATACATGAAGCCGTGTATTGCAATTTTATGTAGAAATCATGATATCATTATGTTTGACTTATGCTGTGTGTCACTGAGGGGGCAGAACAGTGGCTCAATAGTTAGCACTACCAACTTGCAACATTGGCATCCAGGGTTAGGCTGGCCATAAACATGACATCTGTCCCTATTGATCCTCCCATACACATGTAATATTATTTCATTTTGAAATTACCTGATCATTGCATAATAATACTTTTCATACAATATGCCTTAAAAAGCATCTGTTAGCATGATCAACCCTATTAAACCAGGGATACTGTCTGGTAGGGTTGATTATGCTGATTAAAAAAATATTTTTATTTTCTTTGAATGTTGAACTACTGCAGAAATATCTATGTTTTTTTTTACAAGTGAGCAAGTTTGAGCACCATGGAGCTAGCCAGAGCCCTTGGAGCACAGCTTTTGTAATGTCCCTGTGCTCTACACCCCCCCCCCCTCCCCTTTTGTGCAGCAGAAGGGCATTACAAAAGCAGTGCTCCACGGTTTTTGGCCAATCCCCTGATGTGCAAACTTGCTTATTTGTATATAAATAAAATGCATATGTCTCTGCAGCAGTTCAACATACAGACACAAGGAAGGTATTGCATTAATCCACATAATCAACTCTACCAGCAGTATGCCTGGTTTGATAGGTTTGATCATGCTGAAAGATGCTCTTTAAAGAAGCAAACCCACAAAAATGTTTATAATCTGACATGTTATAAAGGGATATAAAACTATAGTGAAGGTGATTTTTTTTTTTAACAGTGACTGTATTTGTGAGTTATCCTCTCACTTCTGAACCTCAGCTGTGTCTGTGTAATATCACCAGCACTTTGAATTTCCAAATAAAACAGCATATTGTGTGTGGACAGGAAGCCAGTTTCTATATGTATTCCTATGGGAACCTCAATGTCAGTATTATAGGGATGAATAGAGGAGTAACTCATGTCCTGTCCTATGTCAGTTGGAAATCAGAGGGTTGGTCACATGACACATCTAAGTATCAGAAGGAAGGTTATATCTCAAAAATACAGTCACAGGTAAGAAGATTACTTTCACTACAGTTTATATCATATACCCTTCTAACTGGTCAGAGAAAATAAAATTGTGGGAGTTCTTCTTTAAGTGTATTAGACACGGGTCAAACAAGAGGACAAGGCTCTGCAAGAAGATGCATGAGGGAGATTTACGCCAGTCCTCGATCTCTCTTGCACTGCCAGAGAATGTATCTAATTTATAGGCGCATCCTCTAGCAGTCTATGCACCTAAACAGAAATATATGGCAGCTTGGAGCTGCAGTAGATTTCTGAATTCATTTACACCAGAAAACAGGCAGAAACTAAGATAGCCTGCTAGTCATGCCCCCCTCCTTACCCTTGCTACGCACCATTTTCAGATAGTAGAAGGGTTGGAGTGGCATTCAAAAAGTTTTGTTTTTTGACTTTTTACCAACAAAGACTGATGTAAGGGGCCATGATAAATGACCCCCATGGTTTAAGATGTGACATTGTGCACCAAAAATGTGACACAATTTAGCACAGAGTTTTGGTGAATAGTAGAAAAAAAAAGCAAAACCTGAATTGTAATGCTTTAATCTGCGCAGAAAGAAAAGCCAGCTGGTGCCTCAGTATGCACAGATTGCAATGAACAATTTCCCAGAAATAAGGAAAACATCCTCAACCTGTGCTTTGAAATTGTTTTTTTTCTAAACCAGCAAAGAAAGGCCATGATCCCGTGCCAGTAGATAAATGCCCAGCTGTATGATTTAGACATTAGGCAGTTAAGTATAAAAGAAGATAGACAATACAGACAGAAATAAACTTAAATGTTGGGTTTAGAGACATCTGACAGTTTTTTTTCAGAAACAGTGCCACACTTGTCCACAGGTTGTATTTAGTATTGCAGATCAGACTCATTCACTTCAATGGAGATGAGCAGCAATACCACACAACCTGTGGACAGGTGTATCGCTGTTTCTGGAAGAAAGTGGCCATGTTCACTTACCTCATGAGGCAGGTACAGTCAAAATTAAGGTGATCTCTAAATACCCATAACATTTAAAATGAGAAATGAAGACATTTTTAAAAATTTGTTTTGGGTCTGATTCACTGAAAAAAATTGATTCATGTCAATTCCACCAGTATCCATGATGTTCCAATTGGCCTGAAAATGGGTATATGGCAGTTCTCCTAGGACTCATTATTTTTTCTCCCTTTTTTCCTTTTTACTCTATCTCTCTCTCCCCCCACCACCTTTTAAGCTCTTTAACACAAGGGCAGCAATATAAAATAATGTCAGCACAACATATAACATATAACGTATAGCTATGAGCAAACACAAAGTTGATGGTGTTAACTAACAGCCTGTTTAAAATCACACTGTGAGTTGAATTGATTTTTTTTTTACTTCTACATATTGTTCCTTGCTGGGTGGAGATGGTGTTGAAGTAAACACAGTTTTATTATAAAAAACTGTGTCTTGTTCTCAACTAGCATTCTAAATTTTTTGCCTTAACAGGTGTGATACATGCCTGTGTTTATACACATGGTAGTATTAGAAGAAGCAGTCATATGTCTTGAACAAACATCCAAAATTGTACCTTAATGGAGGGATATGCCTGCCCATTTATACACACAAGTGTTAATGTTAGAAGAGGCAGTGTTTTGTTATGAACAAGCCTGGTAAAATTCTCCTTTTTATTTGGGAGCAGCAACAATACATTATGGATGTTGAAAGGATAAGGTGTGCAGGGGTAATAGTAGTAGTGGCAGCAGTAGCAGCACAGCATGGAATAGAAAAGGCAGTAGATGTGTGTGCAGCTGTGTTGGAGTAGTAGTAGTGGAGGCTGTGTAGGGCTAATGGTATTGCCAGAAGGTAGAGTAGCAGCTGCGATAGCAGCAGCCATACAGTACAGAACATGATGGTAGACAGGCAGTCAGTGGCATGTTCAGGATGGCAATAAATATACACCCTCAGCAATGACAGATCTATTCACAGGCCTCAGCCAGAGGTATGTTAAAATCTTCATGGATCCATGCCTCATTTATTTTGACAAGTGATGTTTTGAACACTGGCGAAGGACATTTTTGTCAGTTTGAGTGTGAGTGCTGAGAACCCTCTCTGAGATGACACTGGAGGCTGGACAAGACAGTACACCAAAGCAAACTGTGCCAGTTGCGGGCACTGTTCTGTTCAGCCTTGCCAGATGACCATGGGCTCAGTAAACAGGGTATGTGCAAGAGAAAGGTCACAGTCCAGGTAGAACTGAACCTATTCGTTCAGGTGGTACGTCTCCATTTGCATTAGCCTGGCACAGCACCTGAAAAAATTGCTTTGTTGTGTTCATGAGACTGCACTGGTGGCTGCTGATGCTGCTCCGGCTTCTGCTACTTGTGGTAGCAGAGACCGTGGAAGACCGATTACTCAGCAGGGGCAGAGAGGGGCCTCCTGGTCAGACTTACAGATGACAGGTGTCTGCTCTCCAAAAGCTGCAACAAGATGTATACTGTTTATCCTGGTGATTCAGCACTTTGGCCTACTTTTCGGCAACAGGAAAACAATCCCCCATTTTTCTTTAGCAAATGGGTAACAGCATTGCTTTCTACTAATCATCAGACCACGTAATGCTAATGATACGCCTGTCAGTATGTAAACAAGCAAGCATGCAGTTTGCCATGGTCACCAGTGTGCCTGAGGACCCAGTTCTTTCTGGCACCAACCCGCGCTGCAATGATTGGTCATTATGACCAATGTCATCGTCATCAGCAGCAGCGGCCTTGTGCGCCTTCACCACTGACTCTATATTCTGCTCCTCTTCATCCACTTAATCCTCCTTGAATTTCTGTATGTTTGGGTCCGCAACAGTTATGGGGCTGAGAGCAAGATGCGAGGGGGATGACATCGTTGAAGCCGCGGTTGTCCTTGCTGACAGATCTGGTGCCCTCCTCAAAAGGCCTGAGCAAGTGACATGCATCTCTAATGAACTGCCATTGCCTGACCTAAAAAAACACATGCTCACTCCTGAGATGGGCTGGTGCGTGATTAAATCATTCAGGCTTTAAGGCCGCTAGTACAGACGCTTCAGCATATGCAAGGTGTAATTCCAGCGACTTGGAATGTCACAGATTGAGTGGTACAGTGGCAGACTACTCTGTTGCTTCAAGACCAGCAGGGAGATCCTTTTCATATACAGGTACATTAATGTAAAAAATAAAAAAGTAAAAAAATAAAAAAAAACAGCCCCATATCATTAAGGCTATTTTCACAATTGCATTGTTAATTCAGATATTGAGATCCGGCAGAGGATCTCAATACCGGAATTAAATGAATCCTTTATAATTTTACACATCAGGATGCATCCGTTCTGGTACGATGCGGTTGTGTGAAATCAAAACGAAAAAATAATTGATCTGTCACTAAATACATTAAAAGTCAATCGGTCACATATTCATTTTTTGAGGCTTCTAAAAGAACTGACCCATCGCTTTTTATTTACATTGTTTTCAGTGACAGATCCACTTTTTTCATTTTTACGACCGAACACAAAGCCGCAGCTTGTAGAGGTTTTGCGTCCAGCCATAAAACGGTATGCTGATGGAACGGAAGACATCCTGATGTATCCTAAATGGATCTCTTTCCATTCAGAATGCATGAGGACTAAACGGAAAAGTTTTTTCCCGGTATTGAGATCCTCTGCCGAATCTCAATATCGGAAAATAGCAATGCAAGTGTGATAGTAGCCTAACTGGATAAATCATTTTTTTTTGTAAAAAATGATATTTTCACATAGCAAATGGTTTATTTGTAAGTGTAGTACAATGATACGAAAAAACATACCCAACATTCTGAGTAACAAAATCATTAATTAAAAGAGGCATGCTTAAAATAATAGCAGTGAGGAGTTAAATTAAGTCATTCATTTTATGGAATAACGTGTCAATTTTGGCCCTCATTTAAAGAGTCACTATAATTTCAAACAATTTCATTTCATTTAATAGAGAATGGTGTACTTAGCAAATTTTTAAATCACTTCATTTAAAAAATATTCCTGCACCTACCTGAAAAAAGTTGGAAAGTCATTGCCACCAGAGGTCCCACTTCCACCTAATTTGCAGTCCAATGCCTGTTATCAGGGAAGATCCGTCCGGAGTAACAGAGATACAGAAGACAGCTCACAGGAAGTGGGGGTGTCAGAGCTAGCTGAGATCCTGAAAGTGGGAAGTAAGGGTAAGGATGTCACAGCAGTACAGTGCTGGCAGATTTTGCAGAAGGGTATACCCCCTACTTCTTAGTGAAATGCATCTAGCTGTGCAGCTGAAACAGGGAATAATATAGCTGAGGAAGACATTGGGAAAGCCTAAAAAGACCATTTTTTTCACAGTTATAATTATACAAAGAAGCACAGTAATAATCTAAACTTTCTTTGAAAACTCAGGTCACTTTAAGGTAGGTTATATTGCATTTCCTTCTAAAATACTGGGAAAAACTGTTTTTATTATACAAAGAAGCATTGCCATAGTACAAACTTTTTTTGAAAACTCAGGTATGCTTTAAGGTAGGTTATAGTGCATTTCCTTCTGAAATACTGGGAAAAATGAGTCCTTCCAGACATTGCTCTGATGAAGAATATACTTTGATTTAAAAGTTTGATTTGAGAGAGAAAAGCATATAGAAAAGTGCAGCAAATATAGGGTCCTCACCTAAAATAACAAAACAATACACTGTGAACACAGTACAGCATGACTATGCATAAATCACCATATGGGGATGCTTCTCATACATACCATGGTGTTGGGCCTAATTATCGCAAACAAGGGATCACGGATCAGTTTCAATATATCAAAATAAACTAAATATACACACACACACATATATATATATATATAGCAGAAAAAGAATTCGGCGGCACCAGTCTGCTGGCTTAGGTGCTATGTCCAAGGAATGAGCTTCAACCTTCTTATATATGTGGAAAACGGGACAGCACTCCAAGACTTGAAAAAAGTAGAAATCTTTATTCACCCATGTGAAAAATAATTGCAACGTTTCAGCTCACAACTGAGCCTTTCTCAAGCAAAGAAACACAAGCCTGTGCATGTCTTATACAGCATTCTCAAAAATCAGGTAACCAATGAATTTTACAGATCAAAAACATGTGACTATTCAACATGTGAAACTAATTAACCTCATTAGGTCATGTGAACAATTACATATGCAAAGTATCCTACTGCTGAATACATGGAGCTGTGTCCATTAGTATTGCATCCAAACTTTTAACATTTGAATAGTGCATTTAACAAAGTGCATATGTGCATGAATAAAGTGCATAAAGATACAAAGGAGATAAATCATATGTTAATGTTTAAAATCATACACCACGGAGACTGAGGGAAAACAGTGAAAGTTTGACCATGTCCGACAAAATCGCATGTCCATGTGAATACTGGCCAAGAGCAGCACTGTTAACTAATACTGCCAATACCACAAAATGTCAAAGACAGACCTCTGCCTCCACTATGCGCCCGCAGCTCAGCTCCATTACATCATCAGCAACCAGATTTCATAATGTTACTGTGTAGGGGCTATTGCACGCGTATAATGTGACATTATTTCAAGGAATCGTCTTTGGAATCAGGCACTTGTCACTGCGTAAACTTCACTGTCTGGGCCCATCGGAAAGGGATCCAACCTCCCAGGTGGATCAACCCCTCCAAAATTATGGTCAGGTAAGGGGGACACCACATGTGAGTGTAGTGTACCCCGAACCGTCTCATTGTTTCGGTCCATAGACAGTGTAATGGGGATCTCCCATATAGACCACTTAGTAGCAGAGATTAATTTGACACAGCGTGGATACAGTAACAGAGGAAAATCTATCCAGTTAATATTATACACATAGAACATCGCAAGCTGTCACATGTGTCCAAACTTCTATGTTCACTATTTCCGCATCAGTCTGCATGGTGTCTAAAAGACAAAAAGAGAAAATTACTCATATGCTTGTGAATCTTATCTAAATACCACCTTCACAACAGGGATCATGCCAGAGAACATAAGTTATGGGGTGTCAGGCAAACAGTCATCTAAATACATCCAGGATTATATTCCACATTTAACCCTTTAGGTTTTAGGCTATCAAGAGTGTAAATCCACCACATTTCTTTATTTTTCAATATTTTTAATCGATTACCCCCTCTCCTGGGGGGAGGTACATGGTCTACAATCCAGCATGTTAATTCACGTTCTGTGTGTTTCTGCTCAGAAAAATGCTTCGGTACTGGTAGATCATGCCGTTTTTGACGTATTGAAAATCTATGATTATTCAGCCTGGTTTTCAAATCAGTGGAGGTTTCTCCCACATATATTTTATTTTTCACATGGGTGAATAAAGATTTCTACTTTTTTCAAGTCTTGGAGTGCTGTCCCGTTTTCCACATATATAAGAAGGTTGAAGCTCATTCCTTGGACATAGCACCTAAGCCAGCAGACTGGTGCCGCCGAATTCTTTTTCTGCTATATACATACAGCTTTTTGGCAGAGCACAGCGACCTATTATTTTACTACAACCTTTCACCATGGAACTTGATCTAACATGTGGATCCACCTTCACACAGGAGGAGGCCGAGAGCATTATACGTGGGATTGATGGAGATGCAGCCTTCCTAAACATCCCCTCCACGAAAGAGCTGAAAAAAAGGTACGATTTTTTAACAAAGAAATATTCTGCATTACGTCTTCATATGACTACATTAGGAGAATATTATAAAGCCAAACGTATACCTCGGGGCATGAGGTCCAACCTACGCCCCAATCTGTTCACAAATGATTCCACCTTTTGCAAAAAATTTTAAGCACTCTCCACCAGATACTCGCTGGACTTTATTTTGCTCAATATTCAGTTTTTGCAAACCGAACTTTCCACCTTGACGGTAGAAATAAGTGAGACAGAAGATCGTCTGAAAACACTTCTGACATCTGAAGAATCCACTGCATTTTTTGAAAGATCAGCCGTATGGCTATCAAAAACTCAAGCTGACGCGGAGGAAATCAAGCGATCCAAATGGAATAGAGATCTAGACGACTATAAGAAAAGGAACATTTATACCTGGCAGACCGATACCAGAAATCCAAATGTGAACTACAATGATAATAAAAGAAAGAAAAGAACGTCACAGGTGCCCACATCGTCTCGCGCCCCTTTTTTAGGGAAGGAACCATAACTTGCAAACGGAACCGGACTCGAAGAGGAGGACGTAGATACAGACGGCATAAGAACCCGGAACAGCAAGCTACGACCACAGAGCAAACCGCAGCAAAGGAAGAAATGACTGTCATTAATTTATCCTCCAAGCTACTCACACCGTTTCAAGTGAGTGTACTTTCTAAGGGATTATCATATTGTCCAAATACACATGTCAATTGGTTTAATCTTGAGACGGACTTATATGCTTTTTTTAGATCTATAAAATTGAAAATATGGTTTCACAATAAAGTGCAGACTGACTCCCCTCCGGCGAGCGAGTTTTGCATGAGGAGACTCAGTCTGCTGGGGAAAAGTGCCTTCACACCAGTGGCTAATAACCCTGCGTTGGAGACATTTATGAATGTGGTTAAAAAGGATTTATCTGTTCTCAAATCATCTGTCACTGGTAGATTTACACGTCCTAATATGACGAAGTTTGAAATAGCCGCATTAGATCAATTAAGGAATGATCCCCTTTTGGTTATTAAACCTGCCGATAAGGGTGGGGGGTAGTCATCCTGGATAAACACAAGTATATTGCGGAAATAGAGCGGCAGCTCAGTGACGTAAATGTGTATTTGCCGATTAATTATGACCCTAAATTTGATATCGCTAGGATCATTGGACTGTGCCTTACCGATGCATTGGCGGCGGGGGTGATTGACCAGGATCTCTGTGAGTACCTTGTGGTGGCACATCCAGTCACACCTGTGATGTATGTGCTCCCCAAGGTCCACAAATCTCTGGTTGATCCCCCTGGCCGGCCGATAGTATCTGGCTCTGAGTCAATATTCAGCAATATCGCCATATTCTTGGATAAGATACTTCGCAATTTTGCGACAGGGGCAGTCTCATATATTCAAGACACGACCGATTTTTTGTGCAAACTTAATGCAATTGAGGTGGATAGAGAGCAGACATATATTCTTGCATCTTTTGATGTAGTCTCTCTCTACACCTCAATTGATCACACACTGGGCCTAACGGCTGTGGAATATATGTTAGAACTCTCCTCAATGTCTGAACCTGCCATGCATTTCATTCTATCCCTCTTGCGTATTGTTCTACATTGGAATTACTTTCTGTTTCAAGATTCCTTTTATAAGCAATTAAGGGGAGTAGCGATGGGGTCGAATGTGGCCCCAACGTTCGCGAATATTTTTATGCGAAAATTTGAGGAAGACGTCATCTATGTTTCACACCACTTCAAACATGTGCTGCGGTGGTGGCGTTATATCGATGACGTCTTCCTCATTTGGACCGGCACGGAGAAGGAACTGGTTGACTTTCATATGTATTTAAACAGTAAAAATAGTGATCTTCAATTCACATTGATTTTTTCACATACGGAGGTACAGTTCCTTGATACCACGGTCGTCTGGTCTGGGGAGAAATTCCTCACTAAATTATACACTAAGCCCACTGACAAGAACACCATATTAAGATATGATAGTAATCATCCGAAAAATATGGTCAGGCATTTACCGTACTCGCAATTTTTGCGGGTACGGAGGATAACGTCAGAGGATAGCAATTTGACGGAGGCCCTTGAAGAAATGTCAAGGAAGTTTCAAGATAGGGGCTATCCGCCAATGTTGCTACGCATACACAAACAGAAGGCCTTGGAGATGGATAGAGGGTTGACTTTAGTGAGGAAAGACAAAGAAAATCCCCAACGTCGGATTCCTTTTATCTCCATACACACGGAGGAAAGTGCAGCTATCAGTAAGATTATTAAAAAGCATTGGAGCATACTGGGAAATACTTTTAGTGATATTCAAGAATTCAGACTGCCTCCCCTGTTTTCATACCGGAGAGCTAGCAGTCTGAAAGATCAATTGGTGAGAGCGGATTGTGGTACAAAGCAGCGAACACGTCAAATGAAATTGACAAAATATGGATTGGGCAGTTTTCCGTGTTTAAGCTGCGTAAATTGCAAATACATTGGCAAGGGACGCAGCTTCACACATCCTGCCACTGGCAGAACTTAGGCTAGTTTCACACTTGCGGCAGGACGGATCCGACAGGCTGTTCACCATGTCGGATCCGTCCTGCGGCTATTTCGCCGTGCCCGCGGACCGCCGCTCCGTCCCCATTGACTATAATGGGGACGGGGGCGGAGCTCCGGCGCAGCACGGCGGTGCACGGAGAAAGCCGCCGGACTAAAAAGCCTGACATGCAGTAATTTTAGTCCGGCGGCCTTTCTCCGTGCACCGCCGTGCTGCGCCGGAGCTCCGCCCCCGTCCCCATTATAGTCAATGGGGACGGAGCGGCGGTCCGCGGGCACGGCGAAATAGCCGCAGGACGGATCCGACATGGTGAACAGCCTGTCGGATCCGTCCTGCCGCAAGTGTAAAAGTACCCTTACCCTATTAACTTTCATTTGACGTGTAATTCAAATTTTGTAATTTATGTGTTAACCTGCCCTTGTAATATTTTATATGTGGGAGAAACCTCCACTGATTTGAAAACCAGGCTGAATAATCATAGATTTTCAATACGTCAAAAACGGCGTGATCTACCAGTACCGAAGCATTTTTCTGAGCAGAAACACACAGAACGTGAATTAACATGCTGGATTGTAGACCATGTACCTTCCCCCAGGAGAGGGGGTAATCGATTAAAAATATTGAAAAATAAAGAAATGTGGTGGATTTACACTCTTGATAGCCTAAAACCTAAAGGGTTAAATGTGGAATATAATCCTGGATGTATTTAGATGACTGTTTGCCTGACACCCCATAACTTATGTTCTCTGGCATGATCCCTGTTGTGAAGGTGGTATTTAGATAAGATTCACAAGCATATGAGTAATTTTCTCTTTTTGTCTTTTAGACACCATGCAGACTGATGCGGAAACAGTGAACATAGACGTTCGGACACATGTGACAGCTTGCGATGTTCTATGTGTATAAAATTAACTGGATAGATTTTCCTCTGTTACTGTATCCACGCTGTGTCAAAATTAATCTCTGCTATTAAGTGGTCTATATGGGAGATCCCCATTACACTGTCTATGGACCGAAACAATGAGACGGTTCGGGGTACACTACACTCACATGTGGTGTCCCCCTTACCTGACCATAATTTTGGAGGGGTTGATCCACCCGGGAGGTTGGATCCCTTTCCGATGGGCCCAGACAGTGAAGTTTACGCAGTGACAAGTGCCTGATTCCAAAGACGATTCCTTGAAATAATGTCACATTATGCGTGTGCAATAGCCCCTACACAGTAACATTATGAAATCTGGTTGCTGATGATGTAATGGAGCTGAGTTGCGAGCGCATAGTGGAGGCAGAGGTCTGTCTTTGACATTTTGTGGTATTGGCAGTATTAGTTAACAGTGCTGTTCTTGGCCAGTATTCACATGGACATGCGATTTTGTCGGACATGGTCAAACTTTCACTGTTTTCCCTCAGTCTCCGTGGTGTATGATTTTAAACATTAACATATGATTTATCTCCTTTGTATCTTTATGCACTTTATTCATGCACATATGCACTTTGTTAAATGCACTATTCAAATGTTAAAAGTTTGGATGCAATACCAATGGACACAGCTCCATGTATTCAGTAGTAGGATACTTTGCATATGTAATTGTTCACATGACCTAATGAGGTTAATTAGTTTCACATGATGAATAGTCACATGTTTTTGATCTGTAAAATTCATTGGTTACCTGATTTTTGAGAATGCTGTATAAGACATGCACAGGCTTGTGTTTCTTTGCTTGAGAAAGGCTCAGTTGTGAGCTGAAACGTTGCAATTATTTTTCACATGGGTGAATAAAGATTTCTACTTTTTTCAAGTCTTGGAGTGCTGTCCCGTTTTCCACATATATATTATATATATATATATATATACACAGTATAATGTAAGAAGGTACTTGGAATCATCATGGATGGAAGGTCTGTGTCAAAAAGGTTCCTGGCCTCGGTGAAGTAAGAGCCGGTATTTTATGTGTCAGCAGCAGCTACTGCTACTGCTACTGCTACTTGAGATTAGCATGGCTGTCATAGCTGATCCGGAACAGCTCTTACTGGGAGTAGTCAAAGTGCTGGGTGGGTGACTATTCCCCGTGTTCCAGGCCATGTTTTGCCAGGCATAAATACCAGCCAGCACTGACAGGTGTGGTGGATATACCTCCCTCAGACAGTGAAGCTTAGGAGTCTGTGTGCTGTGAACTGAGGGCTCTTCCTGGCTCCAAAGCAATCTTGAAGCTTTGTCTTCTTATTGTCTGTAGTTACTAGAGGACTGTTCATGCCAGGCAGGTTCCCCCTGAAGTATCTGGCTCAATGAGCAGCCAATACCGCACTTGCATCAATCTTGACAGGATTCATCTCCAGGTGGAGAGAAATTGTTTTTTGGAATGCTTTCTCCATTGCAATCACGTCGTCGAATAACTAGAAGACTGGCCGATTCTCTCCTGTCTTAGGCAACACTTAATTTTTTTATTTAATTTATTAAATATTTAATATAAAATTTAACCAAAACTTGATTACAAATCTAAGTAACTAAACTTAAATTCTCCAATATATTATCTCAATCTTTGATGGAAATTCCCCGACAATCAATTTACCAAGCCTTTTGTGCCGGAGAACGTGTATTATTAAATCGTGCTGAGCCTAGGTGGCCTCCTCATGCTGCTGCCACCTCCACACTTTATCGTCGTACCACCCTGTGGCCTCTTCATGCTGTTGCCACCTCCACAATCTCTCATCATGCTACTCAGTGGCCTCCTCATGCTGCTGACCCCTCCACAATCTCTCATTGTTGTGCTACTCTGGCCTCCTCATGCTGCTGCCACCTCCACAATCTCACGTCGTCGTTCCACTCTGTGGCTTTCTCATGCTGCTGCCACCTCCACAATCTCTAATCATTGTGCCACTCTGTGGCATCCTCATGCTGCTGACACCTTCACACTTTGTCGTCGTGCCACTCTGTGGCCTCCTCATGCTGCTGACACCTCCACAATCTCTCGTCGTCGTGCCACTCTGTGGCCTTCTGATGCTGCCACCACCTCCAAACTATGTCACCTTGACACTCTGTGGTCTCCTCTTGCTGATGCCACATAAACACTATGTCACCTTGCCACTTTATGGCCTCCTGATGCTGCCGCCACCTCCAAACTCTGTCATTGTGCCACTCTGTGACCTCTTGATGTTGCTACCACCCACAGAATCTGGCATTGGGCCACTCTGTGGTCTCCTTATGCTTCTTCCACCTCACCACTATGTCATAGGGCCACTCTGTGGACTTCTCATGCTTTTCCCACACTCTCCACTTCATGACTGGGCCACTATGATGCCTTTTTGGCTTGGCTGACATCATCATTTATTTGACTATTCTTTTGATCTGTCAGAAGGAAGGTAAAATGAGACACACAACGGATCGTCTCTGTGTAGCAGCTGTAAGGCCTGTATGGTCCAATCAGAATTGGCTTATGATTTGGTAGCCAAAAGCAGGAGTGGGATTGTTCTGACCGTTCAGGATCCGAGGAAGGGCAAAATAATCAGTGACGTCAACACAAACTTACGGCTGACACCCTCTCCACTCTGTCAGGGGGGCTCTACTTGTATAAGCGTTTTATAGAAGAGGTTCTGTAGACTTCAATAAGGAATTAGCTGATGACGGTGTAAAAGGAGTGCGCTCTTTCATGCAACTGTAGCATCTTGGGCCTCTGCATGGTTCTTTATATCTGAAGCTAACATCGACCTGTAAGGCTGAGTTCATACTTGAGTTATTTGGTCAGTTTTGGCCCCGTCACTGATCAAAGCAGACTCCCTATGTGTGTTACTGCAAGGCACAGTGTTCTACACCACTATAAAGGCTCTCCCCAGCCAGGAAATAGACACTTTTTAACACAATTCGCCGCAAATTAATTCATATCAAACCAAATTCTCCCCAAAAAATTCTGCAAATCGGCGAATCGAATAAAAAAAAAAATCGCTCATCTCTAACAATTACCCAAAACACACTTGTAAACAAACAACATTTTGGTTATAGACAAACAGGATTGAGGTAATGGAGTGGGCAGCCCGATTCCCTGACCTCAATCCCATAGAGACCTTGTGGGGTAACATTAAAATATGGTTTATGAGTCAAAACCCCAAAGTGCAGAAGAATTGTGGAATGTAGTCCAATCATAATCTGGAATACCTCTTCAGAGCTGCCAAAGGTTAGTCGACTCCATGGAACACAGATGTTAAGCAGTTCTCAGAAACAATGGTTATGACACTAAATATTAGTTCACCAATTTAAAGGAAAGTGAAATCTAAAAAAAAAAATCAGTTTATACATTTTAGAATTTTTTAAGAAAAATGCTGGCACTGCTGGTTTTTATTTTTTTATCAGCCTTTTTCATTATTTTCTGTAAAGGATTAACTCAAACTGGCTACATTTGTTATTGGTTTGATTTGGAATTGAATGTGTAATATTGCTATTTGCATTTATGGAAATACAAGTTATTACAATGGTTTTACACTTTATTTGCTTTTATAAAACTCGCTGCTATTTTTTCCAACACCACTGTAAGAATAACTGAAATGCAAGAATAGTCTCTTGGACATGGCCAGCACCTTCTGCAAGCCATATGTATCATGTGATTCACGCAGGGGGCACGTGTTATTTCCCCCAAATGCATCATAGTCCTCACTCTCCCTGACACTTTTATCAGACTGTGATATGTCATTGTGCGATTTTTTTAGGTAGGGATCTATGGCACACCACACGTTGTGATATTAAAGGTGGTAGTTTTAATTCATTAATTCATGTATTTTATCTTTACAACACTTTGTGTTATTCCACATCCAGTATTACATATTAGGCATAATATAGGGTCATATACAGAAGTCCCGACGTTTCGGTCAATTGTGACATTTATCAAGGGATCTGCGGCCCGTGGATCTGTGTGGAGAGCTGGATGTGATTGTGGGATTTTTTGCCCCCCTCACTATTCTCTCTTCTGTTTTTTCTCCAAGTGCCACTATGACCACAGATACCACTGCCCCTCCTGCCACCACGGTGATTACAAATGTCACTACTACTACAAACCGGATTCCCAAAAAGTTGGGACACCATACAAATCGTGAATAAAAACTGAATGCAATGATGTGGAGATGGCAAATGTCAATATTTTATTTGTAATAGAACGTAGATGAAAGATCAAATGTTTAATCCAGGTAAATGTATCATTTTAAAGGAAAAATACGTTGATTCAAAATTTCACGGTGTCAACAAATCCCAAAAAAGTTGGGACAAGTATCAATAAGAGGCTGGAAAAAGTAAATTTGAGCATAACGAAGAGCTGGAAGACCAATTAACACTAATTAGGTCAATTGGCAACATGATTGGGTATAAAAAGAGCTTCTCAGAGTGGCAGTGTCTCTCAGAAGCCAAGATGGGTAGAGGATCACCAATTCCCACAATGTTGCGCACAAAGATAGTGGAGCAATATCAGAAAGGTGTTACCCAGCGAAAAATTGCAAAGACTTTGCATCTATCATCATCAACTGTGCATAACATCATCCGAAGATTCAGAGAATCTGGAACAATCTCTGTGCGTAAGGCTCAAGGCCTTAAAACCATACTGGATGCCCGTGATCTCCGGGCCCTTAAACGACACTGCACCACAAACAGGAATGCTACTGTAAAGGAAATCACAGCATGGGCTCAGATATACTTCCAGAAACCATTGTCAGTGAATACAATCCACCGTGCCATCCGCCGTTGCCAGCTGAAACTCTACAGTGCAAAGAAGAAGCCATTTATTAGCAAGATCCACAAGCTCAGGCTTTTACACTGGGCCAGGGATCTTTTAAAATGGAGTGTGGCAAAATGGAAGACTGTTCTGTGGTCAGACGAGTCACGATTCAAAGTTCTTTTTGGAAATCTGGGACGCCATGTCATCCGGACCAAAGAGGACAAGGACAACCTAAGTTGTTATCAACGCTCAGTTCAGAAGCCTGCATCTCTGATGGTATGGGTTTGCATGAGTGCGTGTGGCATGGGCAGCTTGCATGTCTGGAAAGGCACCATCAATGCAGAAAAATATATTCAGGTTCTAGAACAACATATGCTCCCATCCAGACGTCATCTCTTTCAGGGAAGACCCTGCATTTTTCAACAAGATAATGCCAGACCACATTTTGCATCAATCACAACATCATGGCTGCGTAGGAGAAGGATCCGGGTACTGAAATGGCCAGTCTGCAGTCCAGATCTTTCACCTATAGAGAACATTTGGCGCATCATAAAGAGAAAGGTGCAACAAAGAAGGCCCAAGACGATTGAACAGTTAGAGTCCTGTATTAGACAAGAATGGGAGAGCATTCCTATTTCTAAACTTGAGAAACTGGTCTCCTTGGTCCCCAGACGTCTGTTGAGTGTTGTAAGAAGAAGGGGAGGTGCCACACAGTGGTGAAAATGGCCTTGTCCCAACTTTTGGGGGATTTGTTGACACCATGAAATTCTGATTCAACATATTTTTCCCTTAAAATGGTACATTTTCTCAGTTTAAACTTTTGTTCCGTGATTTATGTTCTATTCTGAATAAAATATTGGCACCTCCACACCATTGCATTCAGTGTTTATTTACGATTTGTGTAGTGTCCCAACTTTTTTGGAATCCGGTTTGTACTACCACAAATAACAACACATCTATTCATGGGGTTTCCCACCTTCACCTGATGCTTCTCCTCCTGGCAGTCCAAATGATGACTGTTCTCACACAACCTATCAACAGTGCAACTATCTTGACTATCTTCCATAGCACATGGAATTTTGTTGCCTCTTCTTAAGAAAAATGAAGATGTCCTACTAGGATGGACCAGTGAAGACAGAGACAATGCAATTGAAAGTTTTCTCTCAGGCCGGCAGAAGGAGGAGCAGGAGGAATGTAATGAGCTCTGGCTAAAAGGCATGGTGTCCAACTCAGAGGTGACATAGACATCATCCTACTGTGACTGAGATTAGGAGAGAGCCATCCAGTCTACAATATCATTATTTTTGTCCTTTATAATAATGTAATTCCTACTGTTAGCGAGGAAGAACTGTGGCCCTCTGCTACTACTACTACTACTACTACTACTATTGGCCAGATGGCTGATGCCGAAACTGCTGTTTGCATTAGTACAGCCACCCACTTTCTGACTCTCAGATGATGAGGCATGGGTTTTTGTTTTCCACTCTTTCTTTTACCTAGTATTGACAATTAACAATGGTATATAGACATAGTCCAATGTGTTGAATTTAACAGGTATAGTAAGGCAACAGTATGATTTGTTAAAATTTACTGGTATATTAATGCAACATTAAAATCCATTAAATATAAATGCTTTATTTACACATCAGCAGAATGCACTGAATTTAATGGGTATATTATTGCAACAGTATAATTAATGTGTTCATTTTCTCCGGTATAGTAACTGAACAGTATAATGGGTTAAATTTAACTGGTATATTAACACAACAGTATAATGTATTAAATAAGTTAAATGCTTTATTTATGCAAACGTACAATGCTTTGAATTTAACTAGTGTATTAACGCAATATTATAATTATTTAAATGTAAATGCTTTATTTACGCAGCAGTGCAATGCTTTGAATTTAACGGGTATATTACGGCAACAACATAATGCATTGAATTTCTCGGTTATTAAAGGGGTTATCCAGGAAAAGATATTTATGAATTATCCTCACGATAGGTCATCATTATCAGATCTGCAGGGGTGCAACACCCGGCTCTGTGATCGATGTTAGGGACTTGAACCCCTGATGATGTGATAATGATGACCCATCCTGAGGATAGGTCATCATTATTTTAACAGCTGCTGCTGTGCGCCACTGTTCCTCTGCTTACTGCCGTGAAACAGTAGAAAGCAGGCTCAGGATAAAATCCAATTTCGTTATTTCTTCATTATAAAATCCATAGGCTGACCAGACAGGCAAGGTCTACGCGTTTCAACTGTACGTCTTAATCAAGACCACATTGTGTTATCACATACTCTGGTTTAAAAATCCTCTCTTGCCATGAGGTACGCCTCCAGCCAGGTGCCGAATAATAATCAGCTCCAAGCTAGATCTGCCTCCAATGGTTTTCTTAAAATGCATGCAAAATGCTACTCAGTTATAACTCAACAAAAAACAAAACGGGAGCGAGTCAGTACTCATAAATCAAATCATATTGATTATTCAAAAAGTGTAAAAATCCAAAAGGATTCTCTATTCAGCAGTCGCCTATTTATGTCTCCTCCACATGCGGATTTAAATACTGTTTCTATACCCATGACACTCAGGCTTGTCAGGTCACCCTGATGATGAACATCTCTAAAATGTCTAGATAGCATAGAAACATTCAGCAATTTGAGATTGGAGACATCCGACAAGTGCTTTCTTATTCTCACTTTCAGACTAAGGTGCATCCCATGTATTGAATGCTGCAGGCATTGCAGGTCGCCAAATAAATGACATTATTTGTGTTACAGTTGATAAACAATCTGATCTTAAAGACCTCCTTGGTTACACTGGATTCAAATATTTTACCCACTGTAAATTATTGAAAGGTTTTACAAATACTATGGCCACATTTGTAACTGCCCACAACATTCAACCACATGGGTTTGCCAGTATCCGACTTTTCTATGAACAAGCTAGGGGACAAAGCGGAGTACAAAGTAGGTGCTCGTCTGCTTACCACTTGAAAGCCTGGCTCTAAAATTTGTTGCAAGCTATCATCTTGAAATAAAATGGGTAGATATTTCCTGATAATACCTTGTATCTCCTGAGATTGGCGACTGTAGGAGGTGACAACCCTCAATTGTTTGTTGTCCTCACCTTTCCTCCTCACTGTACTATGTGTAATCAATGTCTCTGTATTCACATGTTTTACTTTCTCTCCTGCCTGCTTCAAAATCCGATCACTGTACCCTCTCAATCTCTCAAACAGAGCCATTCGTTTTGACTCAGACACTGAATCTTCAGAGCAGTTTTGGCAGACTCTAATGGTCTCACCATAGGGAGTACCTTTTATTACATGTTTCGGATGGCATGGTGAGGTTAGGGTATTACTGCTTGTGTCTTTTTTGTAATTCCTGCTAACCACCTTGCCAGCCTTAATTTATAGCTTAATGTTAAAAAAAGGAATGTCCCCTCAGGACAAATTATATGCAAATCTAAGATTCATTTCGTTCTTATTCATGTGGAGTTCCAGATCATCACAATGTCATCTATGAACCTCCCATACCCCACGATCGAGGCCATAAATATGTTCTCCTCGGTCATGAGTTGACACTCCTCCCAATGCTACATGTATATATTTGCAAACAAGGGGGAGAACTACGCACCCATGGATGTTCCCCTTCTCTACAAATAAAAATTCCCATTGAAGGAGAAGTAATTGTGACTGAGCAGGAATACCATAGACATATAGAGAAACTCCTTGAGAGCTGGACTATATTTACTATATACGTCCAGATGTCTTTTCAAGCTAAGCAAGCCCAAGTGGTGTGAAATTGTAGTGTAAAGTGCCACTACATTGCGCGTGGCCCACCTGAAGCCCTCCCTCCATAATATTCTACTTATAATATCCAGAACATGCTTTGTGTCCCGCAAATAACTTGGAATACATTTCACCAATGGTTGTAACATAGTAACATAGTACATAAGGCCGAAAAAAGACATTTGTCCATCCAGTTCGGCCTGTCATCCTGCAAGTTGATCCAGAGGAAGGCAAAAAAAACTGTGAGACATCAGTGTTTTAGCACGGTCCGTGGGTCAGTGTTTTTAGCACGGATGCATGCTCTATTTTGTCCGTGTTCACGGATCCATCACGTCCATAATAGTCTATGCTATCCGTGTTGCATCCATGTTTCACGGATAATTAGGAAGAGATGCTTTTAAAATAATTTTTCAGCTGTTCAGTGTCAGTGAAACACGGATGCAACACAGACAGCAAAAAATGGACACACAGACCCAACACAGATCCTTCACGGATGCATTACTGACCACCTGCTCCCGGATTTGAGCACGGACATGGGTGTGTAAATGAGGCTTTATAGAGACCTGCATTTAAAATCACAGTGCAGCCTCCCTTGTCTGATTTCCTCACCATTAGGTCTTGGTTAACCCTTTAAGTGCCTAGTGCCTTCCATTCCTGTTTAGTAAGATTATCTTTTAGTTTATTTTTCTGCTTTAAAGATGTAACTGTTTGGTTTAATGACACCAAATTATTTTCTAACTCCTGAAACTTATCTAAGGTTTGCATTCTGGAGATTACTAGATAAAAATCAGGAATAGGGATCTCAAAGCTTTTACCCCTTTGATCAGAAATAGGGCTGGATTCACACTACAGGGAGGCCATAATATGATTGCATTACTGTTCTGGCAGACTTAAAGGTACTACATTTATGACATCAGAAATATCCCCCCCTCCCCCCCACAGTAGTATCAGCATTTCCACCAAGATCTCTTATCAACTCAAATGTCAAAGATAGTCCTTTTCGTAATAAACTTAATTCTGATTCTGAGAGTATATATCTCAAGAGATTTAAAACCTCCTCTTCTACTTTTTCTTGTGCCTTGATGATGTTATGTACTGTAGTGCAAGACTGAATAAAGCAGCTATTATTTTTGATGTATCAACAACAGCCGATACAGCTTGTGACACTCCTGACATGAAATTGTTAATGCGGGAACTTAAGTCTTTGTTATCAAAAGAAACACACACCTGGTGGGATGCCAAGACGTTAAGATCTTATCTGGACAAATCGATGATCCCCAGGGGGCTATGTTGCCTGGGTATATGTCTATAAAACACACATGAACTATGGAAACGTCATGTTTTGAAAAGAAAAAAGCTGGCTAGCTGCTGAAAAATTATGTTTCTGCAGGCACTGAAGGATTTTGGTTATTGCAGAGTAATGATTTCCATCTACAGCACCTACCCTCCGTATAAAACACACACAGAAATGTGAGTGATCCAGTACTTTTCCCTGTCTGATAAAACCTTGACTTTTCTACTTATTGATTCAATATTCCTAAATAAATATGTCCCTATACTGTCCCTATAACACTCTAAGATTGTTGGCTTGTGTCTGTAATTGCATTTTGCCAGACACATTCCTCTCACATATCCTCTGACATCTTAGGGTACTTTCACACTAGCGTTATTCTTTTCTGGTATTGAGTTCCGTCACAGGGGCTCAATACCGGAAAAAAAGTTTCAGTTGTATCCTAATACATTATGAATGGAAAGCATTCCGTTCAGTATGCATCAGGGTGTCTTCAGTTCAGTCCCTCATATTGTATTTTCTACATCCAAAATTCTAGCACACTTGCTGGAATGCCAGATCCGGCATTAATTTCCATTGAAATGTATTAATGCCGGACCGGGAACCAAGTGTTCAGGAAAACTGGATCCAGTTTCCTGTTCTGCGCATGCACACATCTGTAATAGTGCAAAAAAATATATTCCGGATCCGTTTTTCCGGATGAGACCAGAGAGACGAATCAGAAATTTCAATGCATTTGTCAGACTGATCCGTTTGCATACGGATTTCCAGATTCGGCAGGCAGTTCCGGCAACTGAACTGCCTGATGAATCCTCACAACGCAAGTGTGAAAGTACCCTTAAGCTGTAGTCAGAATGACATCTGTCGTTTACACATAGCACAGAGCTGAAGGATCTGCTAAAATCCTGTCCCCCGATGGCCTCAAAGGCTGTGTTTCAGCTTTTCAGCCAATCAGGGGAAGCCCACTCCCTTAAAGGGTCAGGTAATCACAGGGCCGTCTTTACCAAGGGGCAAAAGGGGCAGCTGCCCCGGGCCCAGTTGCTCCTGGGGGGCCCAAGGCAGCTGCCTCTTGAGCCCTGCTAGCTACTGCCCCGGGTGTCAAGCTGTCTGTGTACTTTTTTTTTTCTTTGAAATGTATTTATCATTTTTCATACATCTCTTTAAAACAGGAAGCCAAAAAATCCCAGAGTACACAGGGGATGTACATTGCAAATACAAAAATATACATCATCTTGTATTACATAATTGCCAAATACACTACCTTTGCTAGATACACTCCCCTTATCTAACTTAATTTTGCTTCACAGAAAAAATATATCAGAAAGAAAACCATAACCTCACCCCCCACCCTATCCCACCCAGCCCTCCACCCTCTTGGTTGTCCTGGGAGCCTCCGCAAGGCGATTCATTACCATGATCCCTTTTCAGGCATCTGTATCATACCAATATCCCTCCTACTTATTTTTATTTACTTATTTTTTTCTCCATTCCTTGTTATCGCCCTTTTCACCTGACCAATATACTCGTATCTCTGCACCCTCTCACATAAGTCTGTGTACTTTAACGTTGTGATCTAGAACCTTAATGACATCATCACCATGTGACCAGTAACCTAGCAATTACTGGTCACATGGCTATGAGGTCATCACAGGTCCTAGCAGGGGTGTTGCAGAAGTTAACTGTGGAGCTTTTTTGTGTGAAGATTACATCAGAAAAAGGTGACAGGGGCTGTTATGTTAATATACTGTAAACTACTGTATAGTGGGGTGCTGTATATTGTGTGGGGGCCTGTATACTGTGGGGGGCTGTATATTGTGTGGGACTGTATACTGTGGGGGGCCTGTATACTGTGGGGGCTGTATACTGTGTGGTGGGCTGTATACTGTGTGGGGGCTGTATACTGTGTGGGACTGTATACTGTGTGGTGGGCTGTATACTGTGTGGGACTGTATACTGTGGGGGGTCTGTATACTGTGGGGGCTGTATACTGTGTGGTGGGCTATATACTGTGTGGTGGGCTGTATACTGTGTGGGGGCCTGTATACTGTGGGGGGCCTTATACTGTGTGGTGGGCTGTATACTGTGTGGGGGGGCTGTATACTGTGTGGGGGGGCTGTATACTGTGTGGGGGCCTGTATACTGTGGGGGGTCTTATACTGTGTGGTGGGCTGTATACTGTGTGGGGGGCTGTATACTGTGTGGGGGGCTGTATACTGTGTGGGGGCTGTATACTGTGTGGGGGCCTGTATACTGTGTGGTGGGCTGTATACTGTGTGGTGGGCTGTATACTGTGTGGGGGGCTGTATACTGTGTGGGGGGGATGTATACTGTGTGGGGGCCTGTATACTGTGTGGTGGGCTGTATACTGTGTGGTGGGCTGTATACTGTGTGGGGGCTGTATACTGTGGGGGGGGCCTTATACTGTGTGGTGGGCTGTATACTGTGTGGTGGGCTGTATACTGTGTGGGGGGCTGTATACTGTGTGGGGGTGCTGTATACTGTGTGGGGGCCTGTATACTGTGGGGGGGCCTCATACTGTGTGGTGGGCTGTATACTGTGTGGTGGGCTTTATACTGTGTGGTGGGCTGTATACTGTGTGGGGGGCTGTATACTGTGTGGGGGGGCTGTATACTGTGGGGGGCTGTATACTGTGTGGGGGCCTGTATACTCTGTGGGGGCCTGTATACTGTGGGGGCCTGTATACTGTGGAGGTCTGTATACTGTGGGGGGGCCTGTATAGTGTGGGGAGCCTGTATAGTGTGGGGGGCTGTATATTGTGGAGTGCTATACTGCTGTCCTGTATACTGTGGGGGTCTGTATACTGTGGGTGCGGTATAGTGTGGAGTGCTATACTTCTGTACTGTATAGTGTGGGGGGCTGTATTGTGTATAGTTTGGGGTGCTGTATACAGTGAGGTGTTGTATACTGTAAGGTGTTGTATACTGTGGGCTGCTGTATGCTGTGGGCTGCTATACTGCTCTACTATAAACTGTGGGGTACTGTATAGTGTGGGGTGCTATACTGCATACTGTGTGGTGCTGTATACTCTAGGGTGCTATACTGCATACTTTGGGGTGCTGGGGTGCACTGTAACACTAGGGTGAGCCGAGCCCTGGTCTCCTTCCTGCAGAGCGATGCCCACTTACAGCCTGAGCCCAGCTGCCCAGAACACTGATCCTGAGCCGCTGGAGTCTTGAGGACTGGAAGTATTTACAGTCATTCACTGTACTCTACCAGATGTGTGGATTTTTTGTGTGTGTGTTGTGGTGGAGGGTGTGATTGCCTGCTAAGGTGTGGGAAGGCGGGATCCAGGGGGCCCAAGTAAATTTTTGCCCAGGGTCCAATCAATATTAAATACGGCCCTGTGTAATCATTAATCTACCTTAGTATTGAGCGAATTGAAGTCCACACAGATTGCTGTTTATAGATCTTGCACTAAATCCCTTGCGCGGTGCACGTAAGACGTCACACCCATCGTGAGCATAAGAGGTGAGTATAATTTTTATTTTATTTTTTTGACACTGTTATTTATATCAGATGAGCGATCATGTATGCATTCAGCATCTGAGGGGTGAAATGACGGGAGGCAGCACAATTGCATAAAAAAATGCGCTTCGTGACGAAGTAATTTGCCACTAAGCAATTTTTTTTGTAGAATTTGGTGAAGCAGTCGAATCGAACTTTTGAATAATTTGGTCATCTCTAATCTGCAAACTTCATTCTGCTAATCTTCACAGTAAAATGGTTCAAGCGCCATTTTGCAGAAATCTTCCTAAGCAAATTGCAAATTAATTTGGCAGCAGAATTTTTGAGAAATTTGTAATAAATCCAATTAGTTCAGAATCAATTCACTCATCTCTAAAACTTGTAGAAACTAGTTTAGCGTAAGTAGCTTCATCTATTGTGCTAAAATGGACAGCTATGTGGAACACTGTCTGTCACAGCATTTCATTAATCAGCATCATACAGAGAATCTAATGTAGTGATGGACGAATATCAAATGTCATATCAAATGTCATATCAAATGTTCGCGAACTGCGCGTTCGCAGCGGACCCCATTCACTTTAATGGCAGGCGAACCTGAAAAAACATATTTGCAGCCACCAAATACTTACTAGAAGTGCACAAATAGACCCACAACATGGACAGTGACATACCAGAGGGGAATCAATGGCAAACATTCCCACAAAATATATGTATTTTAGTCAGGGGCTTTTTTTTATGCATCTTAAGGGGAAACTCTAAAAAATGTGCCCTGCTGGAGC
This sequence comes from Bufo gargarizans, assembly GCF_014858855.1. Lineage (NCBI taxonomy): Eukaryota > Metazoa > Chordata > Amphibia > Anura > Bufonidae > Bufo > Bufo gargarizans. Next base: position 264,436,642 of record NC_058084.1, read on the forward strand.
CTAGAAATATTTATTTTAGGCCAGTGGAGTACGGACCCAAAAAAATAGGCATTCACTGGACAGAAAAGAACAAGTGATTATGTGTCTGGACGTATATTAGATGGTCACTAGATAACAATTTTACTGTAGGCCAGTAGAGTACAGGCCCCAAACATTACGCATTCACCGGACAGAAAAGAACAAGTAATTATGTGGCTGGAGATATATTAGGCGGTCAGTGGATAAAAAATTTACTGTAGGCCAGTAGAGTACAGGCCCCAAACATTACGCATTCAACGGACAGAAAAGAACAAGTAATTAGGTGGCTGGAGATATATTAGGCGGTCAGTGGATAAAATTTTTACTGTAGGCCAGTAGAGTACAGGCCCCAAAAATGATGCATTCACTGGACAGAAAAGAACAAGTTATATTGTGGCTGGAGGTATATTAGGTGGTCAGTGGATAACAATTTTACTGAAGGCCAGTGAAGTACAGGCCCCAAACATTAGGTATTCACCGGACAGAAAAGAACAAGTGATTATGTGACTGGAGGTATATTAGGCGGTCAGTGGATAACAATTTTACTGTAGGCCAGTAGCGTACAGGCCCCAAAAATTATGCATTCACTAGACAGAAAAGAAAAATTGATTATGTGGCTGGAGGTATATTAGCAGTCAGTGGATAACAATTTTACTGCAGGCCAGTAGAGTACAGGCCCCAAACATTACGCATTCACCGGACAGAAAAGGCCTTTTATGCCGCTGTATATACATAATACAAGGACTATTCTTTGTTCTGTGTGGAGGTGGATATTTGTGGGCTCTGCAAAAAAAGGGGGTTAGTCAGCACATCCCAATGTGCAGGTGCACACTGCCATGGCTAGAAACAGACAATGCAGCAGCACCCTGCATACCAGATAAAGTACAATAATGCCATAGTCACAAAAAATATTCAAGTGCTAATGCTATGCTTATTTATAAATTGAGATGCTTGGCAAATGCATTTTGTACAAAACCATTTGGGGCCGTTTTCCAAACGTCAAGGCGATCTCTGTAAAACGGAAACCTAACACTAAATACTACCTGTTATGAGCCACAATGGTCGCCATAAAGTTCAGGAAGTGTTGGTTCCACATGCCTGCTGGGTCCACTCTGCATTTTACCATGTTTGGTGTCATAATGGCCTCCATTAGTTCCAGAAGATGCAGGTACCTACATGCAACATCGCCATATGTTCACATGTTTGGCGAATCACGAACGAGCAAAGTTCGCCGCAAAACGACCGTCGGGCGAACCGCAAGGCCATCTCTACTAATATGTTTTCTTGCCAACAACTGGTACCTGATGCAACAGGGAAGATAGCTTTGGAGCATCCCCACTTGATCCAACATCAATTTTGACAAAAAAAAAATACACGATTATCAAACAATTCTATACATGTCCTAACTTTGCTGATTAATCCTAATTTATCACTACAGTGAAGCAGGGATTCACCAGAAGACAACACATACTGTACATGTGTTAAATAGACATTAAAGGGGTATTCTGGTTACATTAAATAAATCCCTTATCCACAGTACCCCCTGCACCCTGCTGAAATGAACAGAGTGGCTGGACAGGCATGCGACTGCTACATTCATCTCCCGAACTACTATAGAAATGAAAGGAGCGACCACGGCTGCTCCGTTCATTTCACAGGGCTGCATGTAATTTATATTAATGTAACTGAAATACCAATTTAACGTGCAGGAACTCACTGAGCTATGTAGATGAAAACAGTGAAGCAGGTGGCAAGATGGTGTACCCGATAACAGACTATGCATGTCTGGAACCTACATAGAATCAATTTGTGTTCCATTCACCAGTAGTGATGAGTCACTACACCACCCATCAAGTGTAGTGATTTGAACACACACAATTGTAATCCAATGGTGTTTCAAACACCGAAAGTAACATTATTACAGATCATAATACTAAAAAACATAAGGTATGAATGCATAATGAAAATACCAAATAATAAATGTTAATAGTATATATTTGGCAAAGCGCGTAACAAAGTTACAACACGAGAAAATAATTATGAAAAATATATATATATATAATCCATCATGCAAAAATATTAATTATGATAATTTTTCAAAGTGAAAAACTAAATAACCCATACCTAATTATGCGCTGGCACAATTAAAAAGATGAGTAAAGTGAGTAGAAATAACAGAGTGATTATATATACCTAATTAACCCACAACTAATTATGCACTGACGCAATTAGGAAGGTGGATAAAGGGAGCAAAAATCATATGGCAATTATGCGCTAATGGAGACCCAAAATAAATAATAATAAAAAATATATAGTGCTAATTGATGTAATAAAACCTAATCACTAAAGATGAGCTAATCGAAGTTGAAGAAGTGGAATTCGATCCAAATTTCCTGAAAAATTCAATTTACATTGAATACGAATTTCCTCACGCTTTGTGGTAACGAATCACATTTTTTCCTAAAATGGCTGCTGCACGTGTGAGGACATGGAGCAAGGAACTCTGGGAACGCGGAATCACCCATAATGCCATGATTGCAACCAATCAGCAGCCAGCCAGCCCTGTGATGCCACATTCTTATAAATTTCACTGCCATTTTCCAGTGTACTTAGTGCAGGGAGAGACGTCAGCAGGCGCTAGGGACAGTGCTAGGAAAGTCTTCATTGTGCAAAAAAAAATATTTATAAGTGCAGGGAAAGATTATTCAAGGTATAGTGAAGGGATACGCAGTAGTGTTGAGTGAGCATGCTCGGCCGAACAATGCGCGTGCTCGAGCCAGTGTATTTACATCTAATTTAGCCTCTATTTCTATGCAGAAGATTGCTGCACATTGAGGGAATCCCTCAGTGTGAGTCTGCGGCTTAGGAGTCCCTGCTCTGATTCCCTGTATAGCTATGTCCATATATGAAGTCAGTGCTTGAGGAAGGCTCCTGTATAGAGCCGAAACATTGCATGTCCTTTTTGGGTAAATAAAGTATTTTTTTGCATTTTTATCTTCTGGAGTGCTGCCCATTTTTAAATTTTTGTATCTATTTGGATTGGCTTATATCCATATTGGGCCAGCTGCACCCTTTTATCTACATCAGGGACAGTGCTGCCACTTTGTTTTTGTTTGTCTAATATATATATATATATATATATATATATATATCATACTTCTGGTATATATGAATGCATAATAAGTGGGAAACTACTACTTATGTTTTAGCCATAATATATATGATGTGTAAATATATTATGGTTAAAAACATATATATATATATATATATATTGTAGGAGAGTCCCCGGAATAATAATGGACGGACGATACGTGCCACCAGAGGTCCTGGCCTCGGTGGAGTAAGAACCGGATCATTGCGGTTACAGCGGCGAATGCTGCTGGCGCAGCGTGTCCGGGCCGGTTCTTACTGTTCCCCACGGCCAGCCCAGGTTTTTGGTGGAGCTGGGCCTTTAAGAACCCAGCCTGCTGATGATGGGGGTGGGGTGTGTCTTGCTGTGCTGGAGATTTCCAGAGACAGAGTGAGTGCTGGTGAAGGAGAGTCTGGGCGCAGCACACATTGAAGGATAGCCCTGGGACCTGTGGTGCTACGAGCCGAAGGGGCTCTGGCCTGAGGGAGACAAAGGCAGATAGCCTAGAAGCCTGCAGAACTGCTGTGGTCTGTCCAAAACAAGGTGACTCAAACCTGCTGTTTATTTTCTATGGAAGGACTTTTGTTTTATGCACTATGTGGATATGCACCTGTGTGGTCTGCACATTGCCTGTTATGCCTTTGGTGTGAATAAAGTCACAGTGTATCACAAAGACTGTCTATGATTGCCTCAATACTGCCGCCGCTACCGTAGCCTACCACGAGCACATCCCCACAATTGGTGGCTTGGAGCGGGCATTCCTGCAGTGAGGCAGGCCTGAGGCAAAAGTTGTGTTGGACTGCATGTCATATATCAGGCCTGCAAGTTTTATGGTTCCTGACAAGATGGAGGAGGCCATTAAGCACCTGATTCAGAGTAATGTACAGCAGCAACAGGCATTGCAGGCTCAGAAGGAAAGACATGATGAGGCTTTGTGTGCACAGCAGCAAACAAACAATCTCCTAATGCAGCAGCTGGTAGCCATGCAAGAGTCGGTGCGAACATCCCTGCAAGGAGTTTCAACTGCAACAACCCCGACTGTGTCTACCGCCAGGGACAAAGTCCGATCCGCCCTGAGGAAAATGGGTCCGGGAGATGATATAGAGGCATTCCTGATGGTATTCGAAAGAACCGCGGAGCAAGAGAGGCTGCCGTTGGAGCAGTGGGCCGAGGTGGTGGCGCCTTTTCTGGTGGGGGACGCACAAAAGGCCTATTTTGACCTCAGCTGCGATGAGGCCAAGGACTATGAGAGGCTAAAAACTGAGGTGTTGGCCAGGTTGGGGGTAAACACCTATGTGCGAGCGCACAGGGTGTATCAGTGGGTGTTTGCCGAGTCCCGACCCGCCCGGTCACAAGCCTATGACTTACTTCACCTAGTAAAAAAATGGCTTCAGCCTGAAATATTGAGCACTTCTCAGATGGTTGAAAGGGTCGTGGTCGACAGGTTCGTGCGTACCCTCCCGAGAGCCATACAGCGCTGGGTGGGACAAGGCGATCCAGGCAACCTGGAACAACTGGTTAGCCTGGTGGAGAGGTATATGGCCACTCAGGATTTGGTGCGGGACTCAGCGGTACTACCGAAGTCACGTCAGCCCCCGTTGCCGACCCGGGATCCTGAAAAAGGGATCCCACCACATAAGGAGGGGAGTGGATCTCCAGTCCGTGGGAGGAATACCCTGGGGAGGAGGGAGGCTGCGAGGATCAGATGTTGGCATTGTCAGGACTGGGGACATGTGGCATCCAACTGCCCTAGGGCATCCAAACCCATGGACTGCGGGTTCGCTCGCCGGTCCTCTTTTTATGCCCAACCGGTGTATATAGCTGACCCCCTGCTGGCGGCGGACAACCCTCCGGTGTGTGATGTCGTTGTTAATGGACACTCCGTGCAGGCCCTGCTGGACTCTGGGAGCCTGGTAACTCTGGTCCATGAGTCGCTGGTAACGGAAAAACTCCCAGAAAGGCGAACCCTTACCATTGTCTGTATACATGGGGATCGCAGGGAGTATCCCACCACTAAGGTTACCCTGGCAGTGTGTGGAAAGGAGGTACCACATGTCGTCGGGGTGGGGAGACGGCTCCCTTATGCCGCAATATTGGGGAGGGACTTTCCCCTGTTCTGGACTTTGTGGAGGAACAGGTTGCCTACCTATGGGGAAGGAAAATGTCCAGGTCCCGAGCCCGAGGACCCCGAGGCAGGGACCCCAGCTGTAGGGGTCACCGTAGAGGAGGTAGAGTGTAACCCTGACCGGTTTCCCCTAGAAGTATTGGCGGGTGAGACAGTAGAAAGTTCGTCCATCCTGGATCTGGAGGTACCCCGAGAAACCTTCGGGACCGCACAGCTCCAGGATTCGACGTTATTGCGGGCTAGAGAAGGTGTGTCGGTGGTTAATGGTGTTGCCCAGCGTCCCGGCGCCGATACCGTATTTCCTCACCTGGCCTATAACCAGGACCTGTTATATAGGGTAGACAAGGTGAGGCAGGAGGTGGTGGAACAACTGGTGGTGCCCCAGCCTTACCGGCGAATGGTCTTGGATTTAGCGCATGCGCATGTGTTGGGTGGTCATCTAGGGGTTAAGAAAACGCTGGAGCGAATTCTACAACGGTTCTATTGGCCTGGGATATATGAGGAAGTCCGGAGGTTCTGTCAGTCCTGTCCAGTGTGTCAGCTGACTAGCCCCCAACCTCACTATCGCAGTCCACTGGTACCTATGCCCATTATAGAGGTGCCCTTCGAAAGGATCGCCATGGATCTGGTAGGCCCCATTATTAAGTCAGCCCGAGGTCACCAACACATCCTGGTAGTGTTAGACTATGCCACTCGCTATCCGGAGGCGGTCCCATTGCGCCATACGTCGGCCAAGGTAATAGCTAAAGAGCTCATGAGTATGTTTGCCCGGGTGGGGATACCAAAGGAGATTCTGACGGACCAGGGGACACCCTTTATGTCCAAAGTAACAAAGGAATTGTGTAAGCTATTAAATATTAAACACCTGCACACGTCCGTCTACCATCCCCAAACCGATGGGTTAGTAGAACGGTTTAATAAGACCCTGAAGTCCATGCTAAAAAGAGTCGTGGCTAAGGACGGGAGGGATTGGGACTTACTGTTGCCCTATGTTTTGTTTGCGGTACGGGAGGTGCCCCAGGCGTCCACGGGGTTTTCGCCCTTTGAGTTGTTATATGGGCGACATCCCCGTGGGCTACTGGATATCGCTAAGGAAGCATGGGAGCAACAGCCTACGCCTCATAAAAGTGTGATAGAGCACATAGGAAAAATGCAGGACCGAATAGGGGTCGTGTTGCCGATCGTCCGTGAGCACATGGAAGCGGCACAACTGGCCCAGAGTCGGGTATATAACCGAACCGCCCGGGTAAGGACATTTCACCCGGGGGACCGAGTTCTTGTACTCGTGCCCACGGTCGAGAGTAAATTCTTGGCCCGGTGGCAAGGACCCTATGAAGTTAAGGAGAAGGTGGGCCCAGTTGATTACAGGATATACCAGCCAGGGAGGCGGAAGCCCGAACAGGTATATCATGTGAATCTACTAAAACCTTGGAGAGACAGAGAGAATTTGTTTGCAGACAGCCCGCCCTCTGTCGGGACGTCAGGGAGTGACCCGGGGTCACCAGGTGTTCCGGAGAGCGCCGCTGGGGTGACGATAGGGGACGGACTGTCGACCAAACAAGCACAAGAGGTGAAAGAATTTGTTAGTCGGAATAGGGACGTATTCTCTGACCTTCCTGGACGTACCACCTTGATCGAGCATGACATTATCACCGAGCCCCGGGTGAAAGTCCGCCTAAGACCATACCGAGTACCGGAGGCTCGGCGACAGGCCATTTCGCAGGAGGTAAGATCGATGCTACGTCTAGGGGTCATAGAAGAGTCAAAGAGCGAGTGGGCTAGCCCGATTGTCCTTATTCCCAAACCGGATGGTTCATTACGGTTCTGTAATGATTTTAGGAAATTGAATGAGGTATCAAAATTTGACGCCTATCCCATGCCTCGGGTAGACGAGTTGATAGAGCGGCTGGGAAAAGCCCGGTATTTTTCGATCCTAGATCTCACGAAGGGCTACTGGCAGGTACCTCTGACGGAGGCGGCAAAGGAGAAGACGGCCTTTGTCACCCCGGAGGGGCTTTTTCAGTATAGGGTGTTGCCTTTTGGGTTACATGGCGCTCCGGCTACGTTCCAGCGTCTGATGGATGTCGTCCTCAAGCCCCATCACCAGTATACCTCCGCGTATCTGGATGATATAGTCGTGTTTAGCCCAGACTGGGAGGGTCATTTGTCAAAACTTCAGGCAGTGATAGATTCTCTAAGGAAGGCGGGGTTGACTGCCAACCCAAAAAAATGCTCAGTGGGACTAGAGGAAGCTCGCTATTTGGGGTATGTGATTGGACGCGGAGTCATTAGGCCCCAAGTAAATAAAGTTGAAGCAATCCGGAATTGGCCCAGGCCTCGTACGTCCAAGCAAGTACGGTCATTTTTGGGCCTGATTGGGTACTACATGAGATTCATTCCCCATTTTGCCACCTTGGCAGCCCCGTTAACCGGCCTCTTGAAGGGTAGAAAGTCGGTGATGGTTCGCTGGGGGGAGAAGGAGGAGGAGGCGTTCTCCCGTTTGAAGTCGGCCCTATGTGAGTCCCCAGTTCTGGTGACGCCCGACTTCAAGCGGGAGTTTGTAGTTCAAACAGATGCCTCGGGAGTAGGACTAGGGGCTGTGCTTTCCCAAGAGCTCAACGGGGAAGAGCACCCCGTGGTTTTTCTAAGCCGCAAGCTTACCCCAGCAGAAACCCGGTATAGCATTGTGGAGAGAGAGTGCCTCGCCATCAAGTGGGCACTCGAGTCTCTCAGATATTACCTTCTGGGGAGAAGGTTCCGTCTGGTGACCGACCACTCCCCTCTCCAGTGGATGAGTCGGGCTAAGGAGGGGAGCGCTCGGGTTACCAGGTGGTTCTTGTCCCTCCAAAACTTTAAGTTCACTGTTGAGCACAGGGCCGGCCGCTTACAGGGGAACGCAGATGCCCTGTCCCGGGTACACTGCTGTGCGTGTGTTCACCCCCTCAGGCTTGAACGGTATGTTCAAGCCCTCAGGGGTGAACAAAGGGGGGGGATATGTAGGAGAGTCCCCGGAATAATAATGGACGGACGATACGTGCCACCAGAGGTCCTGGCCTCGGTGGAGTAAGAACCGGATCATTGCGGTTACAGCGGCGAATGCTGCTGGCGCAGCGTGTCCGGGCCGGTTCTTACTGTTCCCCACGGCCAGCCCAGGTTTTTGGTGGAGCTGGGCCTTTAAGAACCCAGCCTGCTGATGATGGGGGTGGGGTGTGTCTTGCTGTGCTGGAGATTTCCAGAGACAGAGTGAGTGCTGGTGAAGGAGAGTCTGGGCGCAGCACACATTGAAGGATAGCCCTGGGACCTGTGGTGCTACGAGCCGAAGGGGCTCTGGCCTGAGGGAGACAAAGGCAGATAGCCTAGAAGCCTGCAGAACTGCTGTGGTCTGTCCAAAACAAGGTGACTCAAACCTGCTGTTTATTTTCTATGGAAGGACTTTTGTTTTATGCACTATGTGGATATGCACCTGTGTGGTCTGCACATTGCCTGTTATGCCTTTGGTGTGAATAAAGTCACAGTGTATCACAAAGACTGTCTATGATTGCCTCAATACTGCCGCCGCTACCGTAGCCTACCACGAGCACATCCCCACAATATATATATATATATATATATATATAAATACAGTCCTGATCAAAAGTTTAAGACCACTTGAAAAATGGCAAAAAATCATATTTCGCATGGCTGGATCTTAACAAGGTTCCAAGTAGAGCTTCAACATGCAACAAGAAGAAATGGGAGTAAGACCAAAAAAAATTGAGCAATCAATTTAATGAAAACAACGAATAAACTGAAACAGGCTGTTTTTCAGCTGGTCAAAAGTTTAGGACCACAACTCCAAAAAAAACTAAACACTCCCAAAACTGAAATCCAACTTCCAAACATGAACTCAGTAATGAGTAGCTCCGCTGTTATTGTTTATCACTTCAAAAATTTGTTTCAGCATGCTTGATGCAAGCATTTCTATGAGGTGAGTGGGAACATTTCTCCAAGTGGTGAAGACAGCCGCACAAAGTCCATCTACTGTCTGGAACTGTTGTCCATTTTTGTAAAGTTCCCTTGCCATCAATCCCCAAAGGTTTTCAATTTGATTTACATCAGGGGAACACGCAGGATGGACCAAAAGAGTGATGTTATTCTCCTGGAAGAAGTCCCTTGTCCTGCGGGCATTGTGTACTGTAGCGTTGTCCTGTTGAAAAACCCAGTTGTTACCACACAGACGAGGGCCCTCAGTCATGAGGAATGCTCTCTGCAACATCTGGACATAGCCAGCGGCCATTTGACGCCCCTGCACATCCTGAAGCTCCATTGTTCCACTAGCTATTATAGCTGAGTGGTTAAGTGCCTTGCCTCTAATACAGAAGGTCAGGAGTTTGTATCCCAGTAGAAATTTTTCTGAAATACAGGCTAAATTAGATTTTAAATGCACTGGGGTGTCCCCAATCACTGACTCCATATTTGGACATAGCTATCAATGGAATCAGAGCAGGGACTCCTAAGCCGAACTAGAGTCCCGACACCCTCCCCTCTTCAGAGCAGGGGGTACCTGGGGTTTTCCCATTGACCGCAATTGTGCTTGGATGCTCAGTAGAACACCTGTGAAGTGTTCTACTGAGCACACAAGCACTTTGGTGTTCGATCAACACATTCCACAGCATTTATGTAGAACAGGGTTCAGTAAGGGAGGTTACAGACTGGGTAATAGGAACAATCCTATTACACCTTGCTGTACTGACCTGGGATCCAAACTGCCATTATACAGCTCTATAATACCATCAAACCGTTCTTGTTATTGGGGTGCAAGTGCTGTTTGATACAACCATTAACAGGGTTTATTACAAGGAAATATTTCTATGTCTTATTTGCCCTTGTGCGGTGCAGTTATAAGTTCTAAAGCCCTTTTTGTCGTGTATTAGTGGCGCAGTTATATGTTTTAAAACCTTTTGTGCAGTGTATAAGTGGAAAAAAGAAAAACATATTTGCTGTTCAGTGGTGCAGTTACAGACGTGGACAAAATTGTTGGTACCCTTTGGTCAATGAAAGAAAAAGTCACAATGGTCACAGAAATAACTTTAATCTGACAAAAGTAATAATAAATTAAAATTCTATAAATGTTAACCAATGAAAGTCAGACATTGTTTTTCAACCATGCTTCAACAGAATTATGTAAAAAAATAAACTCATGAAACAGGCATGGACAAAAATGATGGTACCCCTAACTTAATATTTTGTTGCGCAACCTTTTGAGGCAATCACTGCAATCAAACGCTTCCTGTAACTGTCAATGAGACATCTGCACCTCTCAGCAGGTATTTTGGCCCACTCCTCATGAGCAAACTGCTCCAGTTGTGTCCGGTTTGAAGGGTGCCTTTTCCAGACTGCATGTTTCAGCTCCTTCCAAAGATGCTCAATAGGATTGAGGTCAGGGCTCATAGAAGGCCACTTTAGAATAGTCCAATTTTTTCCTCTTAGCCATTCTTGGGTGTTTTTAGCGGTGTGTTTTGGGTCATTGTCCTGTTGCAAGACCCATGACCTGCGACTGAGACCAAGCTTTCTGACACTGGCTAGTACATTTCTCTCTAGAATTCCTTGATAGTCTTGAGATTTCATTGTACCCTGCACAGATTCAAGACACCCTGTGCCAGACGCAGCAAAGCAGCCCCAGAACATAACAGAGCCTCCTCCATGTTTCACAGTAGGGACAGTGTTCTTTTCTTGATATGCTTCATTTTTTCGTCTGTGAACATACAGCTGATGTGCCTTGGCAAAAACTTCGATTTTTGTCTCATCTGTCCACAGGACATTCTCCCAGAAGCTTTGTGGCTTGTCAACATGTAGTTTGGCATATTCCAGTCTTGCTTTTTTATGATTCGTTTTCAACAATGGTGTCCTCCTTGGTCGTCTCCCATGTAGTCCACTTTGGCTCAAACAACGACGGATGGTGCGATCTGACACTGATGTTCCTTGAGCATGAAGTTCACCTTGAATCTCTTTAGAAGTCTTTCTAGGCTCTTTTGTTACCATTCGGATTATCCGTCTCTTAGATTTGTCATCAATTTTCCTCCTGCGGCCACGTCCAGGGAGGTTGGCTACAGTCCCATGGATCTTAAACTTATGAATAATATGTGCAACTGTACTCACAGGAACATCTAGTTGCTTGGAGATGGTCTTATAGCCTTTACCTTTAACATGCTTGTCTATAATTTTCTTTCTGATCTCTTGAGACAGCTCTTTCCTTTGCTTCCTCTGGTCCATGTCGAGTGTGGTACACACCATATCACCAAACAACACAGTGATTACCTGGAGCCATATATATAGGCCCAATGGCTGATTACAAGGTTGTAGACACCTGTGATGCTAATTAGTGGACACACCTTGAATTAACATGTCCCTTTGGTCACATTATGTTCTGTGTTTTCTAGGGGTACCATCATTTTTGTCCATGCCTGTTTCATGAGTTTATTTTTTTACATAATTCTGTTGAAGCATGGTTGAAAAACAATGTCTGACTTTCATTGGTTAACATTTATAGAATTTTAATTTATTATTACTTTTGTCAGATTAAAGTTATTTCTGTGACCATTGTGACTTTTTCTTTCATTGACCAAAGGGTACCAACAATTTTGTCCACGTCTGTATATGTTCTAAAGTCCTTTTGTGGAGTGTATAAGTGGAAAAAAGAAAAATATATTTGCCGTTCAGCGGTGCAGTTATATGTTTTAAAGCCCTTTTTTGCATGTATTAGTGGCACAAAAAAAGTATTTGCCGTTGTGTGGTGAAGTGAGAAAATTACAGCCCTTTTTGGCCTGTATTAGTGGATAAAAAAGAGCTTATTGGCCGTTGTGTGGGGAAGTGAGAATAATACAGACTTTTTTGGGGTGTTTTAATTTTCTTTTTTATGCATTTATTTGATCTAAAAGTATGTCAGACAGAGATGTTTCAGACCCTGCACAGGGGAGTGGCAGAGGCCTAAATGTTTCTGGCGCAGGCACAGGTCGCAGCAGAGTAAGGGGGCGTGGCAGCAGGAGTCACAGCGAGAGGCCTGAGCTCCCGTTGTCATCTAGCGGTTGTGTCTTGACCAGCAACCCAGCCTTTCTTGAATGGTTGACTCGGTCATACACTTCGTCCCAAGTGACATCAGACACGAGTCAAGAGTCGGTAGGTTGGTAAGACACAACCCTTAATGCCCTCACCTGTCCTCAACATGCCTCTGTCCTTTTCTGTTCCCTCAACCAGAGAAGTATTATATGCTGTGGACTCACCCCCACTATACAGAGAGGATGAGTAACTAGAGAACAGTCAGCAGCTACTGGCCAGCCAAGATGTGGAGGAGGCATCCGCCACTTCCTCTGCCAGGTAGGCAAGTAGTGATGAGGCTCCTGACCAAGAGACCATTGAGGACATTGGTAACATGCAGACAGTGCTCGATGATGATGATGTAGCTGATGGCACTTGGGAGCCGGGTGAATTAGGGGCTTCATCATCATCAGAAGAACAGGGTGGCAGCTTGCCCGTAAGGCAGTGTCGGAGACAGCAAGTCGCTAGCATGGCCGGGAGTTAGCAGGGTGGCAGCAGTAGGAGATCGGTAGCCAAACGTGGCCGGGGTATACCACCCGCTTCGCAGGAGCCTACCTGCCTGGAAAGTAGTGATGCATGGGTTCACGGAAGCAGCGTCGGTAGCAGTCAGTCAGTGTGTAGTGTTGGGGGTAAAATTACCTACTCGGTCGTGTGGCAGTTTTTTGTTAAGCCTCCAGGGGAGGTTAATATGGCCATATATAGAATCTGTGGGCAGAAGGTGAAGCGTGGCCAGGGTGCCAATGTTGACACCACGGCCCTATGTCAACATATGCAGCATCGCCATACAGTGGCCTGGGATAACCGTGGCTCTGATGTGGTAGTCCAGCCTGCAGCAGCAACCGCTACAACACCCAGTGGCACTCACCCAGTTTGAGTCAGTGAAGGCTCCACCACCTCAACCAAAGGGAGCTGTCTGTCCTTCCCATCATCTGCTGGTCCTGATGCTCCTGCTCCTCCTATTCCTCGTCAGTCACTCCGTCAGCAATCGATCACCGAAGCGATTTCCAAGAGACAACATTATGCGTTTATTCACCCAAAATGCAGTACCAGCCCTGCAACACATGTAGAACAGAAGGTTAGCCAGTCCTTGAGCCTGTCGATGTCTGCCAAAGTGCATGGCAGCACCGACGTGTGGAGCTCTAACTATGGTCAGGGGACAATTCATGTCGTTTACGGCCCACTGGGTCAATGTGGTTCCTGCACAGCCACACCAGCTACTTGGCCAGGTGACGCCGCTTTTGCCCCCACGTTGTCACGCCGTTTGTCCTGCGACAATGAACGCCTCTGCCTCCTCATCCTCCATCGTGTCCTCAGCCTTCACTGCAGGGACAATTCACATTGTCCCTCCAGCATGCAGAGCACTGCAGTGTCACGCTGTTCCTCACCTTGCTTGCCTGGGCGAACTGAGTCACACAGCAGAGGAACTGCTCCGTGTCTTTCATAAAGAAAATGAATCCTGGCTCTCTCCACGATAACTCAAAATCAGAACTATGGTGACCGACAACGGGAAGAACATGGTGTCGGCACTGCGTCAAGGAGAGCTGAGCCATGTGCCCTGCATGGCACACAGGTTCAATCTGGTTGTCAAGCGATTCCTGAAGTTTTCCACCCATCTGCAAGACATCCTAAAAATGGCCAGGAAACTTTGCATGCCCTTCAGCCACTAGTACACTGCAAAGCACACCCTCCTTGAGCTGCAGCGGCAGAATGGCATCCCCCAACATAGGCTGATATGCAACATTTCCACTCATTGGAATTCCACCCTATATATGTTGGACCGAATATACGAACAGAGAAAAGCCATAAACGATTTCTTGATGATCCAAGCGGACAGGAGTACTGTGTACCTGTGTAACGTCAATGTCAGCCAGTGGCAGCTCATGCGTAACACCTGCCGTTTGCTCTGACCCTCTGAGGAGGCCATGTTATTTGTCAGTGGCCAGGACTACGGGATGAACAACGTCATTCCACTGCTTCATGTCCTGGAACAGATGCTGGTAAATCTGGCTGATCAGGGGACTGGAGACGTGACCCAGATCTCACGGCCATATGAGCCCTGTGGGGGCTGAACTGGAGGAGGAGGAAGAGTACATTGTAGCACAAGCAATGTGTAGCGAAATGGGTGGATTTTACACAGATGACAGGAGAGGAGGAGCAGCCAGAGGAGCTACAGGGCGATGAGGAAAATGAGGCAGAGGACCCAGACACACCGTGGCAGTATGCAGTGGAGATGGAGGCAGGTAAGTCCTTCCAAGTTACTTGCACAAATGGCCTGATGCATGCTCACTTGCTTGCATAGTTATAGCTGAATTGTCACTATACGGCAGAGGGATGACTTCTGGCTTTCCACCTTGTTGGACCCTCGCTACTGGTGCAAAATGGGAGCCTTTTTTATACCCACTGAGAGGGAGGACAAACTGAACTACTATAGAGACATCCTATGTAGTCAATTGCAGCTGCCTATCTGCGTTATCGTCCATCATCTTGCAGGTCTGACCAGGGGGGGCTTCTGCATTCACACTTCTCTGCTATGGCTGTCGTGGCAGGGTGGGGGGTAGGAGCAGTTCCAGTTCCATCAGCAGCAACTAGAGTCACTGATGAGCATCTTTCTTCACCCACCTAGTGAAGAAACTACTCACCAGCAGCAGCTAGACCTGGAGCAGGACCTTAACCAGCAGGTGGTGGCGTATTCGGACAGTACCCTGCCACCCCACATCGAATATCTGCTGGACTACTGGGCAGCCAAACTGGATTTGTGGCTGCAACTAGAAGAAAGGAAAAATTAGATGCACAACGGATCCTGTCTGTGTAGCAGCTATAAGGCCTGTATGGTCCATTCAGAAATGGCTTGTGATTTGGTAGCCAAAAGCAGGAGTGGGTACAAAACACTTAAGACATGCAAATATTCCATTCACGTGTCATCTCTGTTTTGGATCCACTCCTGTTTTTTTTGGCATTAGCAATACTGATGGATTACTGACCAAATGCTGACCAAGTGAAGGTGGATGCTCAATAGACAGGATCCATTTTTTGGGGGTTATTGTTCTGACAAATCAGTGGAAGGGCAAAATAATCAGTGACGTCAACACAAACTTACTTCTGACACCCTCTCCACTCTGTTGGGGGGCTCTACTTGTATAAGCTTTTAGTAGAACAGGTTCTGTAGACATCTATGTGGAATCAGCTGACGACGGTGTAAAAGGAGTGTGCTTCTTCTTGGCGCTAACATCGACATGTAAGGTTGAGTTCATACTTGAGTTATTTGGTCAGTTTTGGGCCCGTGACTGCCCAAATAAGTGAAGTGTGCAGTGATTCTAAGAGCGATGCCTGTCATCTGAAAGTCATACCGACACACAGTATTATTTCACTACCACAGCAGACTCCCCATGCGTGTTACTGCAAGGCACAGTGTTCTACATCATTATAAAGGATCTCAGCAGCCAGGAAATAGACGTTTGTAACCCGATTCACCATGAATTTTTTCAAATTCGGCTAACCAGCTGAATCGCATTTTTGAAAAATTCGCTCATCTCTACTAATTACATTATTAAAAAAAATTGTGACAATATAGAACATTTTAAAATATACTCTGTGAAATAATTCCCATAAACAACTCAATATTAATAAATTACAATAATAAAGTGTAACATGTGCAATCTGAGATCGTGAACTGTAGATTCATATAGACCCAGCAGATAAAAGAACAATGACACAGATTCAAAATATCATGTACAATATAAATCCCCTGAAAAACATGGTGAATGATCTTCTTCAACTTCTAAAAGGAAAAGATCTTCTCCATTTTCCGCCCTTTTTCTGTGGGGTGGCCATATGGTAGCTTAAAATCAATTGGGAAATTTTAAATGCATTACAACATGTGCTTTATGAGGCATGCTTTGGGTCTGGCTTCCTTTTTTCCCCTGAAATGCAGCATTTTATGTGGCCAAAAATGCCACTAAAAACTGTGAAAAAAGCCTTAGTAAAAGTGAAAGAAAATAAAGCCAGGTCTAACTACTCACCAGGTCTTGCACCTCAATTTCTCTTTAACACGCATGTGCATTGTTTTTTAGTAATTGGACAGAAAATGTGTACACCTTTAGCCTGGACTTTCTACAGTACAGCATGGGTATAAGAATTTTATCTTTGGCATGAGATGTTATGTTTTGTTATATAATTAGGATACAGATTTTTGATCTGTAGATTGTCAGGGCATTACTTCTGTTCTGGATTTGTGCATTAATATATGTTCTTTGCTCAACACTAATAGGGACAGATTCTGGTCACGTTTCTATTATATATAGCATTTTAACTTCGTGTTTATTAGTGGCTTTAATAAAGATTGTTATACTTTTTGCTATAATTGTGGATGTGCAACTTTTTATATAGTCCTTCTTTTCTATCATATACTTCATAATGATGTAAGGCTTAAACAAATCGCTATGTAAGACCCCAGCAATTAGTATGATGCACCTAAAGTAGTTCAAAATGTAATTATAAAATTAGTATAACCATATACCTGTTACATCAGGGCATACACAGAAATCATTGAGCCCCATACCCATAATTGTGGCATGTCCACCTCTTTCATCCACTAATCTACAGCAAGTTAAAGATAAAATTAAAATACTGAAAAAACTCTTAAATTTCTTTAATTATTTTGAATGGCTCGTTTAGTCTAGGGGACAAACAGTCAAGGAGCTAAAATGGCCGTGTGGTGAAACCAACCTCGCCACTGGGTTTTGGAGAGGCCTGTTTAAACGCCTCTTGCCTCAGGATTATGGTCCATACTAACGTTTAAACCCCTGAACCTATTCCAGGGAATTTTGGATAGGTTTGTCCCCAAGTTATACTGTTTAAATTGATGTAAGTTATATGTATGGACAATGTAACCTCACAAAGTTGTAACAATTTATAATAAGTGTAACTTGTCAGCTTGGGAGGAATATGCTGGGTGTGTTTCTATTATCCCATTGTGCCATTGTCCCATTGTGTGTTTAAATGGTGATGTCTGTCCTGTTGTCTCTGCATGTGTATTGGCGATCTTTCTTTGTCCTGAGAGATAATTGGATTGCCCTCGGTTGTCTCCGGGACAGAGAGGAGGAAACCATGATGCATTGTGGGGATGTGTTGTATCTGTTCTGTGTCGCAGTCTCCCTTCTGGTCCTCTAGGGGGCGTGAACGATTGGTTGCTGTACTTGCATTGTGTGTGTTGTAAGATATTGATTGGTTGGATTTCAAAACCCTGTGGGCAGTACTATGTTTGTTTTTATGAATAAAAGAGGCTGTACCTGAAGTACAGTCAGACCACTGCTTGACCCTCAACACGGAGCCTTGTTTCGTTATTGGGGGGATTCCCTGTATGCTGTTAGAGACTGATTGCCAGGAGTGTAAGCTGATTGTATGCTTTTCCTGTTCGTCTGCTGGCAGCTATTCCCGAGGTTCCAGTTTGGAGTGCTATTTTGTTTCCAGTTCGGGAGTTTGGTGTTCTGCAGTAGCTGTGCCTGTCTCTCAGAAAGGGGCATATCGCCTAAACGGATTTTAACCCCTTGTCTGCTGAAACGGTCCATTACAGGCCGCTCTTAGATTTATGATCATAAAATCCGTCCTTCACGTGACACTGTAGGATGGCCGGTCTGAGAAAGCAGAGCACAGAGCCCTATGTAATGTCTGCTGGTCTCAGCACTGTGAAGCTGTATGACAGCTGAGATAACTGCTCCGCTGTGTCCCTGTTCTTCAGAAAGGAGTTTCCTCATTCCGTACACTGAGCCGGAAGGGTAGGAATAAGGAGCAGATGCGCTGCTGTGGGGGAGGAGCGTCATTAGAAAACACCTCAACCTGCCAGTACGTTATGAGGAAACTCCTTTCTGAAGCACAGGAAGCAGTTATCTCAGCTGTGATCTGCACATTATATACAGCTTCACACTGATGAGCCCGGCAGACTTTTTATAGGGCTCTGTGCTCTGCTTTCTCACACCAGCTGTCCTGCAGTGTCACGTGAAGGACGGATTTTATGATCATAAATCCAAGAGCCGCCATTTTAGCTCCTCCACTGATTGTTCCCTAGACTAAAGGAGCCATCATAAATAATTATAGACATTTAAGAGTTTATTTATAAGAGCATGTTTTTTCTGTGTTTTTATTTTTATCTTTCCAGGAAAACCCCTTTAACTTCACAAAATGACAGTTACAGAACAACAGTCACTGTGACATCATCTGCTCAAGAAAAGAGATCATAATGATGACAAGTAAATACTGTATAATAATGCACATTGATTAATACTATTGTCAGTGTCCTAAGGGAGTTTTTCTACTACTGGTATATACAAGGCCCTTAATTGGGTAAAAATATAAATATTTTATAATCATTTGTTCCTGTGAGAAGTTGATGGTAATCCAAATTGCAATTCAAATGCCAGCAGAGGCATGCCTGTACCAGTGTCCCAGACAACTTATATGGTTACACAAAATGTAGCAGTTGTATGGACCGTGGTTGCAATGGACAGTTGTTCCTATTACTGCAATAGATTTCATATGCCCTTAATATAGATGAATGTCTACATAGATTCTAAATGTCAATATCCAAATCTAGTTAGGATATAGATATTTGATTGAGAAAATGTTTCTAAGAAATTGACATATACTGTACCAATGATAGAGGTGATGTAGCAATTTTTACAAAACTCCTTTTTTATCAAGGGATAGGAGGCTCCTCTGTTCCTCTGTGTCTATGTATCAATATCATGGCAATGCTGACACCCTGCTCCCTGGTGGCTTAGGATTCCCCATCTTCAGCTACTACTTTCTCTCTTTGGTGGCACTAAAAACATCTAAGCAAAGTACTGGAACAGTAACACAGTTAGAGGAGTGCCTAGGACAATCAAATAGACAAACAAGGACAGCACACGATGGTAGGTACATGAGAGAAACACATAGAAGGAGAGCACAGATAATGAAAGGGGAGGAAGCACAGTGCAATTTAAAGGGAATATGTCACCCCAATATCGGGCTATTATCTACACCAATACCGTACCTGGCCAGTACTACAGATAAGGAGTCCACATCGCTATTTTTTTAGTTTCCTATTGCTCCCCCATTACCCCCATCAGCATTTAAAGCTGTGCTCAAATACATTGTCGGGACTGCTGCGCATACACACAGGAGTCCTCTCCATTATGTTAGCATGTCACAGTAGTCTGGACTGTGTATTTCAGCACGGCTTTTGGTGCTGACAGCGAGGTAACCAGAGACAGTAGTAATATAAAACATGGATATCTATAAACCATATTTGCAGTACTACTCATGTATTACTGCTGATAATAACCCAGAATCATGGTGACAGATTCCCTTTAAAAGGACCAGTACTACCTCTGTGAATGGAAAGGGGCCTACAGGACTCTGTTGCCCAAGGGTCCACAGAGATCTGAAGCCAGCCAATGTACAGTAAATAATTTTTATTTGTCAAACTCAGAATACCGTATATCTAAAAAGAAGCATACTTGTGGCTGCTGCTAATTTGTTCAGCTTCAGAGATAAAATGTAATGTACACCTGAAATAATACAATGTGAAACAACAAATGTCTCCCAATTTATTTTTAAAAAGAAGACAAAATTCAGCATGCCATCCATAATGAAAGTGTCTACCTCTTTCATACATTTATGCTCTATTTCTACATAAAAAGCACAAAATGAGACCTATCTATAAATATAATATAGGTGGTAACAATGTTTTTTGATATATTGAACCCTATAATGTGATTTCAAAGGTCCCCCTATCACAGTGGTACCTAGCATTGGCACCTAGGAGTCTCAAATTACATCTCTGAAGAGTGGGGAAAGCAAAGTAAAAATGTTTGATAATTGGATCATTTTTATTTTACTACTTCTGTCCACTGGATGACTTCGAAACATCTGGTGGGTTTGCATATAACACGTTTATTACCATCCCTTCCTTCCCTATCACTGTATACATGGCGCTCAATTATCATCATGTTCTAACCGCAGAGCTATGTATTGATAGCATTTTGCAGAAGTGCTCTCCCTTTTAACATTATATAACATCAGCCTCACTTTTCATTTAATCAAATAAACATAAGTGGGGAAGGGAAAGGTTAGATAATCTTGGTTTCTTTTATTTACAACTGCTTGTATACTTGTTATTATAACATGCATCTTGTATTTGCAATTTTTTTACTGAAATTAAAATTGGTTGCAGTTTGCTTTTTTAAACTGTCTTTGCCATTTTCATAAAACAGGTGAGACAGAGAATGGACAGGGTCATCAGCCCTGGTACTCATGTCAACCTTCATTTGAAGAAACCATGGCACTCCAATATCACGTAATTGAAGAAGCTTTTTTTTATTAATAATCCAACAAAAGAACAGCTAACGTTTTGGTCCTTCTCAGACCTTTTTCACGGCCTGCTGTGGGATCAAGAGCTGAATACAGAGGCTGGCTGGTCCAGGAAGGACCAAAACTGGATGTAATAATTGTGTGAGTTTTTTCTTAAGTTCTTTTCCTGGATCAGTAATAACATGGTGTTAATGTACAGGATAGCGTACACAATTTTAAAAAGTATTTGATACACTGTTTGCGAAAAACAGTTTCACACCTTTTGTTTACATTTTTCCAGGTGCAAAAAATAAAAATAACATAACACAAATGA
Organism: Bufo gargarizans; assembly: GCF_014858855.1. Lineage (NCBI taxonomy): Eukaryota > Metazoa > Chordata > Amphibia > Anura > Bufonidae > Bufo > Bufo gargarizans. The sequence goes on from NC_058084.1 coordinate 264,457,651, forward strand.
CATAAAAGTAAAGCAGCATGTATCACAGATAATAGGACACACTTTCCTTAAAATAATGAAACGCAAAAAAAAAAAGTTATTTCTTTTAGACAGACATGTACTGAAAAAGAAGATAAATAGTGTCTGGTCATAAAAAGAGTGAAATAGCCTAACCTTGAATTGTTTAAATTGTCAGTTAGCATCTACTGTTAATGAATGGCTCAAAATTTCAGTCTCCTCATATTATTTATTTAGAAAATTTGTGATATCTCATGTATCACCAGTAAGTTATTTTTATGAGCATCAAAGACAGCAACTCATAGCTGCCATGTCTAATTGTAAAACATAATAATATGGTACAATATTATAGAAATAATATGTCATGGGATTCACACATATAGGAACAATATGAAAGATGTCATCTTGAGCACATGTTGATGTGACTGTGCACCCATCTTGCGCATCTCCAAAAGAAAATTCAATGAACCTAAAGACAACTATACACAACATAATTTCATGTTTGAAATAATATTTTGATAGAGAGCACAGGATTTAGACAATTTGTCACACAACTGAAAAGCCTTAGTACCAAGCTGTCAAAATATTTATTTCCAGGTTGTCAGCTACTATTTCAGCAACATTTAAAATTCTTTGCAACTATAAATCTAAACTAGAAATTACAATTTGCAAATCCAATAACTAATGAACGTTTATTAATTTTCTTTTCTAATTAAATGCATTATATTATTAATATTATTAATTATTATTGTTAATATTGCATCTAAACCTGTATATCTATGGAGCGAAGGGCACCACAAAATATGATATATGCTTTATTCATTCTTAGGTTAATAAACTATTAATGATATATTATATAAAGAACAATACTGAAAAGAGTTCTACAGTCAAGCATATACATAAACATCAATCAAGCTAAAAAATACTCTTTCAAGCAAACTGGTGGCTGCAGAGGAGAAATTAAAATTAGAGATGGAGGGAATCCATTCTAAGCAAATCAGATTTATTATGAATTTCATAAAAATTCTACTGCCAAATGAATGTGAAGTTTTAGCAATTGGACAAACCTCGCAAAAACATTGTGAAAATTGGCAGGAAAAACAAAAGAAAGAATAAGGAATGAAAAATCACTTGCTCTGATTGGCGCAAATAAGCCAGGGGCAGGATTCTGGCAGGTCTCTTTGCTCAGAACATCATAGATGCCATCATAGATGCCATTCCGTGGCCAGCCTGAAATCTGACTGCATGTGTTTTGGCCGTGTCTGCCAAAAAGCAAAATGCAGATGCAAACTAAAAATCTAAGAGCTCCAAAGGATCTATGAAAAATTAAAGGTGGAATGTGATTGGTTTCTAAGTGTTGTAGGGAGAGTACATAGATAGTGATGGACGAACATCTGCCGGGACGGTTTGCGATCAAATGTTCGCGAACCGCAAGCTTGCGGCGGGTCCTATTCATTTTAATGGCAGGCGAACCTGAAAAACCTTCAGCTCATATTTGCAGCTAAGAAATAAGTACTGCACAAATAGTCCCACAACATGGACTGTGACATTCCAGATGTATTATTTGAATTTGCGATCTCCATTCATAATTTTTTTCAATGCAAAATATTGGCACTATAATTTTCTCGTATGTGCATGCGCAAATGCACTATACAGTACCCAAATGCACTATAAAGAAAGTATATTGGTATATAGCACCCCACTTTAATCAGTTTTTTTGGGGGACGACTGGTATATCACACCAGTAGAAATTATTTGTCCCAATAGCGCTTGTCCCTCTATATACCTGCAGTATCGCAGCAGAACCGCACACAACTGCCGCACAATACAAATGCATTATAATATACTTTCTAACATAGAAAGTATATTATAAGATTGTACAAGGATGTGTCATGGGTCAATGTTCTTCACAATGTATGGCGGGCGCGAATATCTCCATATGTTTACAAATTTGGCAAATTGCGAACACGCAAAGTTCGCCGCAAAACGACCGCCGGGCGAACCGCAAGGCTATCTCTATATATAGATATATTTAATTGGTAGATCAGGGTTTTATCAGGGAACGCGTAGGGAGGGTGTTCACTATGAGTTCTGTATGTGTATCATACTGAAAGTGGGTGCTGCCTGGCAGCAAGTGAAAAGTTCATGAATTAAAAATTTAAAGTTCTGCAATCTTCAAAATCCTGCTGTGCCAATCTATTTTATTCTGTATATGAACAGCCAGCCATATTTTTTTTTTAAATTTCAAGGTTCTTCAGATCATAAGTGTTTCATAAGCTTATTTCCAGCACCTCCAGCATCAATAGCATATAGTCCACTGCAAATGCTAGGCTATTGTCCTTTTTATGTTTAGAAACCAGTTTCTATTTAGCTACAATTTGTAATTGGCCATTTCAGATCATTTAAGTGTATTACTATTCCAGTTTCAGTTAATGCATTGTATTATATAAACATACCATGCATTATTAGTGAACATATGTGCTGCCATAACAGCTTTTATTTACCAGTTTTAATTAATACATTATATTGTGACAAGATACCATGCATTATTAGTGAAATCATTGTGCTGCAATAGCAGCATTTACGTACAAGTTTCCATTACTACATTATATTGTGTCAAGATACCATGCATTATTAGTGAACACGTTGTGCTGCCATAGCAGCATACTTGTTTCATTGTACACATAGTATTACATCAAGATTACATCCATTTTTAACGAATGTGTTATTCCTCCATAACAGCATTTATACACCTGTTTCAGTTCAGTTTCTTCTGACAATTAACATTTGTATCTGTAGAAATACAGGCAGGTATTCAGCCCCCATTAAGGCAACATTTTTGGATGCTTGTTTCCAACAATCCACAGTTTTTTTCTGATAACGTCATGTGTGTTTAGACACTCTTTTCCTCTTACAAAGGAAATTTTTTTGAATGTTTCTATTATTAAAAAACATAACAAATGTGATAGTGCAGTGTGTTTTTAAACAGGCTGTTTGGTAACACTGCCAGCCATAGCTATAATGGGCTTGAAGGAAATGAAGGAAAGCAGGGAGAAGATAAAGAGCAAACATTCAAAAAAAAAAAAGAGAAAGAGGAGAGACAAACATAAGTAGAATCAATTTGTACATTTTGTTAAAAATAATTTGACAGATTGGACACAAAATAATTTCAAGAAATTCACTTATCTTTAATTAAAATGCATTTGCAGCCATGTACAATTAAAGTACAAAGGGGTTCAAGAAAAAAATGCAAACTGTGTACACAGTGTTTCCGTGAAATAAAGTAATGTGGCCTCCTGTTATGCAAGAGGAAAACATTCCTCCAATTTGCTTTGAAAGTGAGTGTATAAAAGCATGGCTATCCAATAATCTTCAGACTGCTTGATGTCAATGATACACGTGTCATTACATAAGCAAGCAAGCATACTTCAAATCAAATCGTTGGTCGTCGAGGCCGGAGTTGTCGTCACCATCATCATTATCCTCCTGCTTCTCCACCACCCTCTCCTACTCCTCCTCCTTCGTTGGCAGATCCTCATCTTTCTACTCCAAAGGACTTTTTTCCATGTCTGTCCCCTACAGCTAGAGGGTGGCCAGCAAAATACATAAGCTATTCTTCTTCTGCTGTCGCTTGTTGTATCAGCATGAGCCTTTGCTCTAAATATCAGGGGGGTGACATTTTTTATGCTGCAGTTGTCCCTATTGGCAAATTTTTGTAGCCACTGACCTCTAAACAACACATGCTACCTGCTGAGGTGGTGAGGTGCATGACACAATCATCCGCTTTAGCTTTGCGCTGCTCATACAGATGCTTTAGCGACTTGGAACGTTTTATATTGAGCAGATAAATAGCTGACTGTTTGTCACTGCACGTCCAGGAGGATATTCCTTGACAGATAGGAATAACTGCAACCGTCTGCAAGCCACTGTAATTTCCCAAAAAGTGTTACACGACTAAATTGATTACAATTGCCATGCAGTGCACATGTGTTCCAGTAATTTAAAGACACAGGCAATTAAATGTCCCTCCCTTTCTACAAACACACTGCTATTGAAAATTTACTTTGTGAATTATGCAGTGATGGTGGTGAAATTTCTTTGAACTATGTATGTGTTTCATATCACAGACTGAGGCCTCATGAACACGGCCGTTGCCCGGCCGTGGCCATATTACGACTCGCAATGCAGAGCTGCGGTGCGGAATGGAGGCATGGAACACCACAGAAGCACTACAGAGCGTTTACTTGGTGTTTCTGTCCGTGCCTCCGCACCGCAAAAAATTTAAACATGTTCTATTTTTTTCCGGTGTGGACGGATCATAGACCCATTCAAGTTTAATGGGTATCAATCCATCCCAGCTGCCGCATGGATGTTGCCCATGCCTTGGGGACTTCAAATTGTGGTCCCAAATGCACGGAACGGCCACACAACGGCCGTGTGCATGAGGCCTGAATGAATTGAACAACAAAACTGTTGTACTATAAAACACACAGTAAGATGCAATAATATGACTGCTACCACTAATATAACAATGCAGTGTTGCGGTCAAATTTCTTCGAGTTATGCATATTTAACCCCTTCACGACCCTTGATATACTAGTATGTCATGGCCGCAAGTGACTTGTGGACCTTTAATGCACTAGTATGTCATGCTGATTGGGGAGACAATGGAGCTGCGTGCGCCTGATCAGTGCAGAGTCCCGACTGTGACTGACAATTGGGCCCCTGCTGTATCCGCCAGCATCTCTATAAAAGCTGGTGCTAGTGGATTAACCTCTTATATGCTGCAATCAACAACGACCGCTGCATATAAGGAGGATTGCAGAGAGAGTGGACTTTTTTCTGGCTCTCCATTGGCCCCCCATGTAGCGTTGACAGGGGGCTGTTGGCTGCATGGAAACCCCTGGACTGACAAAGTAATTAGCAGCTCTATAAAAATATCACATGATCCCCCCCCCCCCCCCCCCTCCGGTGTACACTGTAAAAAAGAAAACTAGCCAAAACAGCCATTTTTTTGGTCACTTTGCCCCGATAAAGTGTAATATTGATTGATCAAAAAATGTTATGTACCCAAAAATGGTACCAATAAAAATGTAAACTATTCCTGCAAAAAACAAGCCCCTACACAAGATGATTTGCAGAAAAATAAAAAATAAATATATGGCTTTCACAAAATGGAAACACAAAAACAGGATTTAAAAAACTAAAATGCTTTTTATTTTGTAAAACTGAAATTAAAAAAATAAAAATAAGCATATTTGGTATTGCTGCACCTGTAATGAGTGGCTTCATAAAAATATCATATGACCTACCCCCGCAGGTGAATGATGTAAAAATAAATAAATAAAAACGGTGCCAAAACAACCATTTTTTGGTTACCAAAATGTGACATGGCAACTTAAAATTATCCCAGCAAAATTTGCCCTCCATATGTTGCTCCTTCCCCAGTGCACCCTGCCATGTGCCCATATAGCAGTTTACAACCACATATGGGGTGTTTCTGTAAACTGCAGAAAAGGGGTAATACATTTTGAGCTTTGTTTTGATGTTAACCCTTGCTGGCTTACAGGGAAAAAATAGACTAGAATGGTATAGCTACAAAAAGAAGTAAAAATTTTAAATTTCTCCTTGATTTTCCTTTCATTCTTGAGGAACACCTAAAGGGTTAACAAAGTTTGTAAAATCCTATTTGATTAACTTGAGGAGTGTAGTTTCTAAAAAGGGGTAATTTATGGGTAGTTTATATTATGCAGTCATGCACGCCTGACCAGTTAGTCTACCCTGGAAGCTGGTTTTAAAGTCAGTATAAAACTGAGTATGCTTATATAGCACCTACCAGTAGCCATTTGGCTCCAGGAGAAGTATATAGTGGGCTCAGCATGCATGTTGGTACTTTCCATCCCTGGATACGATGGAAGCTGTTATGGCAGCGGACGGGGTTAAAATCAGAGTGTGCCTGGCGTGCATGCTGTACCTACACTCCCTGGACTTTGTATGGCTGTCATGGCCCATAACAGGTAGGAACTAGTGTTAGGGACCACTTATAGAGGCGACCTTGACGTGGTGAGTGGCTTATTATGCTTTGGCCAAAATGTACACTAATGTCTCATTCAACATCCAGCATAGAGGCAGGGCAGAGTGCTGGTTGCAGAGTGCGATTGCATTTTTGTTTTTGAGTTTATATTATGTAAGCCCCACAAAGTTACTTCATAACTAAATTGGCCCTTTAAAAAAAGGGTTTTGTAAATTTTCAAGAATTTTGTTAAAATGTATCTAATTAATCTAAATACTCCATCTACAAACCGGATGGAAAAAAAGTTGGGACACTATACAAATCGTAAATAAAAACTGAATGCAATGATATGGAGGTGCCAACTTCTAAAAGAATTTTATTCAGAATAGAACATAAATCACGGAACAAAAGTTTAAACTGAGAAAATGTACCATTTTAAGGGAAAAATATGTAATATGAATCAGAATTTCATGGTTTCAACAAATCCCCAAAAGTTGGGACAAGGCCATTTTCACCACTGTGTGGCATCTCCCCTTCTTCTTACAACACTCAACAGACGTCTGGGGACCGAGGAGACCAGTTTCTCAAGTTTAGAAATAGGAATGCTCTCCCATTCTTGTCTAATACAGGCCTCTAACTGTTCAATCGTCTTGGGCCTTCTTTGTTGCACCTTCCTCTTTATGATGCGTCAAATGTTCTCTATAGGTGAAAGATCTGGACTGCAGACTGGCCATTTCAGTACCCGGATCCTTCTATTACGCAGCCATGATGTTGTGATTGATGCAGAATGTGGTCTGGCATTATCTTGTTGAAAAATGCAGGGTCTTCCCTGAAAGAGATGACGTCTGGATGGGAGCATATGTTGTTCTAGAACCTGAATATATTTTTCTGCATTGATGGTGCCTTTCCAGACATGCAAGCTGCCCATGCCACACGCACTCATGCAACCCCATACCATCAGAGATGCAGGCTTCTGAACTGAGTGTTGATAACAACTTGGGTTGTCCTTGTCCTCTTTGGTCCGGATGACATGGCGTCCCAGATTTCCAAAAAGAACTTTGAATTGTGACTCGTCTGACCACAGAACAGTCTTCCATTTTGCCACACTCCATTTTAAATGATCCCTGGCCCAGTGAAAACACCTGAGCTTGTGGATCTTGCTTAGAAATGGCTTCTTCTTTGCACTGTAGAGTTTCAGCTGGCAACGGCGGATGGCACGGTGGATTGTGTTCACTGACAATGGTTTCTGGAAGTATTCCTGAGCCCATTCTGTGATTTCCTTTACAGTAGCATTCCTGTTTGTGGTGCAGTGTCGTTTAAGGGCCCGGAGATCACGGGCATCCAGTATGGTTTTACGGCCTTCACCCTTACGCACAGAGATTGTTCCAGATTCTCTGAATCTTCGGATGATGTTATGCACAGTTGATGATGATAGATGCAAAGTCTTTGCAATTTTTCGCTGGGTAACACCTTTCTGATATTGCTCCACTATCTTCCTGCGCAACATTGTGGGAATTGGTGATCCTCTACCCATCTTGGCTTCTGAGAGACACTGCCACTCTGAGAAGCTCTCTTTATACCTAATCATGTTGCCAATTGACCTAATTAGTGTTAATTGGTCTTCCAGCTCTTCGTTATGCTCAAATTTACTTTTTCCAGCCTCTTATTGCTACTTGTCCCAACTTTTTGGGGATTTGTTGACACCGTGAAATTTTGAATCAACGTATTTTTCCTTTAAAATGATACATTTACTCGGATTAAACGTTTGATCTGTCATCTACGTTCTATTACAAATAAAATATTGACTTTTGCCATCTCCACATCATTGCATTCAGTTTTTATTCACAATTTGTTTAGTGTCCCAACTTTTTTGGAATCCAGTTTGTATTTTAATTATGCATCTTAAAGGGAAACTCTCAAAAATGTGCTCTGCTGGAGCCTAGAATTTTTTTTATTTTAGGCCACTGGAATATGGGCCCCAAAAAATAGGCATTCACCTGACAGAAAATAACAAGTAAATATGTGGCTGGAAGTACATTAGGCGGTCACTGGATAACAATTTTACTATAGGCCAGTGGAGTACAGGACCCAAAAATTATGCATTCACTGGACAGAAAAGAACAAGTGATTATGTGGCTGGAGGTATATTAGGCGGTCAGTGGATAGCAATTTTACTGTAGGCCAGTGGAGTACAGGCCCCAAACATTAGGCATTCACCGGACAGAAAAGAACAAGTGATTATTTAGCTGGAGGTATATCAGGCGGTCAGTCGATAACAATCTTACTGCAGGCCAGAGAAGTATAGGCCCCAAACATTAAGCATTCACCTGACAGAAAAGAACAAGTCATTATTAGTGTTGAGAGCGAATATTCGAAAAGTGAATTTTTTTTCGTGAATACCAGCACTTAGAGAATTTATAAATATTTAGAATATAGTGCTATATATTCATAATGAATATTTTTTTGTTTTTTTGTTGACAGTACATTTCAGGTGATCATCTCTCCCTTCTTCCCTTCTTCTAGCTTGTGGGCCAATGAGAAGACTTTGTTAAAACTTAGCAACATCCCAAGCAACCAATAGAAAAGTTGGCTACCCCATGCTGATATCTTGCATGTATTATACGAATAATACATTGCATATTTTTGCAATCAGGAATATAATCTCGAATTCGCAAATTAGATGAATATATGACAAATATTTTACTAAATATTCGTGAAATATCGCAAATTCAAATATTGCCCCTGCCGCTCATCTCTAGTGATTATGTGCCTGTTGTTATATTAGGCGTTCAGTGGATAACAATTTTACTGTAGGCCAGTGGAGTACAGGCCCCAAAAATAATGCATTCACCTGACAGAAAAGAATAAGTGATTATGTGGCTGGAGGTATCTTAGATGGTCAGGAGATAACAATTTTACGATAGGCCAGTACAGGCCCCATAAATTAAGTTTTTACCTGACAGAAAAGAACTAGTGATTATGTGTCTGGAGGTACATTAGGTGGTCACTGGATAAAAATTGGACTGTAGGCTACTGGAGTAGAGGCCCCAAAAATTAGGCATTTACCTGACAGAAAAGGCCTTTTATGCAGCTGTATATACATAAGACAAGTCCCATTCTTTGTTCTGGGCAGTGGTGGATATGTGTGTGCTGGCATGAGGAAATTCAATTACACTTGGTCATCACAGGTGCTTAATTCCTCTGAGATCTATGCCTCATTAATTTTTAGAAATGTCAGGTAGTCCACACTGTCGTAAGCTAGGCGACAGTGCTGCGCTGAACGTCCTTTAGGACAGGACACTTGCCGAGGGGCAAGCCAAGAGTTCCATGGCAAAATGTGCCAGCTCTGGCCATAGGTAAAGCATGCACACCCAGTAGTCCAGGGGTTCCTCGCTTCTCAGAGCATCCACATCGGCCATTAACCCAATGTAGTCGGACACCTGTCGGTCTAGGCTTTCCCTGAGGCTGGATCCAGAGGGTGGCTCTTGATGGGTTGGCTGCAAGAATGATCTCATATCCGAAGTGACCAACACGTCTTACAACTGCACTCTTCTTGCAGGCGCGGTAGGATTGGTACCCACACCATTTTGCTGTGGGTGGAAATTCCTCTGCCAGGGCCCGCAACTGCAGAATGCAGCATCTTTCGCAGCAAGGCCTGGAAATGTTGCATTCTGACAGCCCTCTGTGATGCTGGTAACATGTCTGCCATTTTGTGTTTGTACCAGAGGTCTAAGTAATGGTCCTTGCCCTTTATGCTTTTATACGGGGGTCCCTCTTCAAACACTGGAGCATGAAGGCCACCATTTGCACTAAATTGGAAGCGGTGGCTCCTGCTCATCACCCGGGAGAATGTCGTCCTCAGTCTCCTCCCCCCATCCACGGACAACACCAGGGATCCCCAAAAAGTTTAAAGTCCCCCTCAAAGTCTGCTCTTCTTGCTCCTCCTCCTCCTCCCCCCAGCCACCATCCTCCTCTGACTAATCTTCAGACTCCTGCTGACTTGTCTCAGATGGAGTAGCCCCCTGGCATTTAATTCAGCATTGCGACTTCTTCATCTTCCAGCTTCTGTTCCTCGACGGCTTGATCAATAACACAATGCATTGCACGTTCCAGAAAGAAGGCGTAAGGTACGATGTCACTGATGGTGCCTTGGCTGCAACTGACCAGTTTGGTGATCGTATCAAATGGCCGCAGAAGTCTGCATGTGTTGCGCATGAGCAGCCACTGACGTGGTGAAAAGAAACCAAGCTTCACAGAACCTGTCCTGATGCAGAGTTCGTACAGGTAGTTGTTAACGGCACGTTGCCGCTGGAGAAACCTATCAAGCATATACAACGTGGAGTTCCAGCGCGTCGGACTGTCACAAATCAGACATCTGACGGGCAGGTGGTGTCGCCTCTAAACATCAGCAAGGCAAGCCATGGCCGTGTAAGATCTTCTTAAGTGGCCAGAAATTTTCCCAGCCTGCCGCAAGACGTCCTGGACCCCAGGGTGTTTGGCAACGAATCGCTGCACAACTAAGTTCAGGACGTGTGCCATGCACGGCATATGTGGCATTTTGCCCTGTTTCAGCACGCTCAGCAAACTGTCCCTTTGTCGCACACCACTTTATCAACTGTCAAATTGAACAGGGTGAGCCACTGGTCGGCCTGTGGCCGCAGACCTGAAAGCAGTGCTGTACAGGTGTGGCTTTTGGCTTCCAGGCACAACAGCCGCAGCACAGCATGGCAACGTCTCACCTGGCACGTCAAATAGGTTCTGGGGAGCTTGAGGGTTGCAGCGGAAGAGTCAGTAGCAGGGGAAAAGGAGGAGTCAGCCAAGGAGGAGACTAAGGATGGATTAGGAGGAGTAGAAGAGGCAGGCCTGCATGCAATCCGTGGCTGTAACACCAAATCCAAACGGGTGCCACAGGTTACATGCTTGATGGCCGTCAGAAAGTTCACCCAGTGGGCAGTAAAAGTTAAGTATTTCCCTAGCTGTTTGCTAGACCACGTGTCTGTAGTCAGATGTATCTTGGCACTGACACTGCGTGCCAGAGATATATTCACTTGCCGCTGAACGTAACCATATAGCTCTGGGATGCACTTCTGGGAGAAATATTTCCTTCCGGGGACCTTCCATTGCGGTGTACCAATGGCCACAAATTTTCTAAAGGTCTCTGAGTGCACCAGTTTATATGGCAGTAGTTGGCGGGCTAGCAGTTCCTACAAGCCAGCGGTCAGCCATTGGGCAAGAGAGTTATCCGACATAATCAACATTTTATGCTCGAACATTTGGACCAAGGAAGCCTGCCTTCTGCCAGATGAACGCGATGACGGCATGTTGGAATGTGGAGTAGAGGACAAATGGGAGGAGGGAGGAGAAGAGGCAGGATGTGGAGCTCCGGGAGTGTGGCTTTGTGGGTTCTGATGGCATTGCTCCCTCTGAGCTTCCCTTAAGGCAGTCTTCCCTAGGTGAGTGTTGGGCTTACCGCGACTTATGCTTTGACAGCACAGGCTGCAGATAGCAACACTATTGTCAGCAGTTGACACGTAAAAAAAGCCCACACTGCAGAGCCATGTGCCAGCGTCCTGGGAGCGCAAGATGTGACCGTGCATGGTGGATGGCTCGCTTCAGATACATTTGCAGTCTGCTTTTTGCCTCCTGTGCGCTGCAAGTTCTGCCTGCTTCTCCTCCTCACTATCTGCTGCTCCGTCTCTCCCTCTGAACTCCCCTCCTCTTCCTCACTTGTGGACAACCACGTGACGTCTATTGACACGTCATCATCGTCATTAGAGATCTCAGTGTAGGCAGCAACAGCAGGGACCACCCTCCTTGGGCTGATCTGGGTACTGTCGTCAGACTGCTGGGTGGCGGTCGTTGCTACCTCCTCTTCCTCATCCGATGCCAAGAATGGCTGCACATCGGTAAGGTCTGGAAATGGATGGGAAAATAATTCCTCTGACTCTTGTGGAGGGGCTATGGTGGTGGTGGTGTCTTTGGTGATGCGCACAGCAGAGATTAAGGAGGGTGCAAATACAGAGCATGAGGAGGGGTCAGAAGCGGAAGGCCGAGAGAGCCACTCGACAAACTTTGGTGCATCCTTTGACGTAATCACATGCACCTTCTCCAACTTCCCACTTAGGCACTGGCCTGGTGCACCTGCACGACCCCTACCACCCCTGTGGAACGGCCTGCCTCTTCCTCTGCCTGTCATTTTCAAAATGACCCTATGCCAAAGTTCCTAGAGAAGAGCAGTATTTGTGGAAGCAGGTATATTGCAGGTCTCAATCAGTATTTGGTGCAAGCTGGTATATCACACCCTTCAATAAGTATTTGTGGAAGCAGGTATATCACACACCTTAATCAATATTTTGTGGAAGCATGTATATAGAACACCTGAATCAATATTTGGTGGAAGCAGGTATATCGTACTTCTCAATCTCTATTTTGTGGAAGCAGGTATATCAAACCCCTTAATCAGTATTTTGTGATAGCAGGTAAATTGTACCAGCTATTTAGAACCCCTTAATCAGTATTTTGTAGAAGCAGGTATATACCACCCCTCAATCAGTATTTTGTGGAAGCAGGTATATCAAACACCTTAATCAGTATTTTGTGGAAGCAGGTAGATAAAACACCTCAATCAGTATTTTGTGGAAGCATTTATATTGCACGCCTTAATCAGTATTTTGTGGTAGCAGGTAAATCGTACCCCTCAATCACTATTTTGTTGAAGCAGGTATATAGAACTCCTTAATCAGTATTTTGTTAAAGCAGGAATATCCCACCCCTCAATCAGTATTTTGTGGAGGCAGGTATATAGAACCCCTTAATCAGTATTTTGTATAAGCAGGTATATCCCACCCCTCAATCAATATTTTGTGGAAGCATGTATATAGAACACCTGAATCAATTTTTGGTGGAAGCAGGTATATCGCACCCCTTAATTAGTATTTTGTGGTAGCAGGTAAATTGTACCCCTCAATCACTATTTTGTGGAAGCAGGTATATAGAACCCCTTAATTAGCATTTTGCAGAAGCAGGTATATCGCACCCTTCAATCAGTATTTTCTGGAAGCAGATATATAGAACACCTTAATCAGTATTTTGTAGAAGCAGGTATATCCCACCCCTCAATCAGTATTTTGTGGAAGCAGGTATATCAAACCCCTTAATCAGTATTTTGTGGAAGCAGGTATATAGAACCCCTTAATCAGTATTTTGTATAAGCAGGTATATCCCACCCCTCAATCAATATTTTGTGGAAGCATGTATATAGAACACCTGAATCAATTTTTGGTGGAAGCAGGTATATCGCACCCCTTAATCAGTATTTTGTGGTAGCAGGTAAATTGTACCCCTCAATCACTATTTTGTGGAAGCAGGTATATAGAACCCCTTAATTAGCATTTTGCAGAGGCAGGTATATCGCACCCTTCAATCAGTATTTTCTGGAAGCAGATATATAGAACACCTTAATCAGTATTTTATAGAAGCAGGTATATCCCACCCCTCAATCAGTATTTTGTGGAAGCAGGTATATCAAACCCCTTAATCAGTATTTTGTGGAAGCAGGTATATAGAACCCCTTAATTAGCATTTTGCAGAAGCAGGTATATTGCACCCTTCAATCAGTATTTTGTAGAAGCAGGTATATCCCACCCCTCAATCAGTATTTTGTGGAAGCAGGTATATCAAACCCCTTAATCAGTATTTTGTGGAAGCAGGTAGATAGAACACCTCAATCAGTATTTTGTGGAAGCAGGTATATCGCACCCCTTAATCAGTATTTTGTGGTAGCAGGTAAATCGTACCCCTCAATCACTATTTTGTGGAAGCAGGTATATAGAACTCCTTAATCAGTATTTTGTAGAAGCAGGTATGTCCCACCCCTCAATCAGTATTTTGCGGAGGCAGGTATATAGAACCCCTTAATCAGTATTTTGTATAAGCAGGTATATCCCACCCCTCAATACAATATTTTGCGGAAGCATGTATATAGAACACCTGAATCAATATTTGGTGGAAGCAGGTATATCGCACCCCTCAATCAGTATTTTGTGGAAGCAGGTATATGAAACACCTTAATCAGTATTTTGTGGAATCGGGTATATCGCACCCCTCAATCTGTATTTTGTGGAAGCAGGCATATCAAACTCCTTAATCAGTATTTTGTGGAAGCAGGTATATAGAACACCTCAATCGGTATTTTGTGGAAGCAGGTATATTAAACCTCTCAATCAGTATTTTGTGGAAGCAGGTATATCGCACCTCTTAATCAGTTTTTTGTGGTAGCAGGTAAATTGTACCCCTCAATCACTATTTTGTGGAAGCAGGTATATAGAACCCATTAATTAGCATTTTGCAGAAGCAGGTATATCACACCCCTCAATCAGTATTTTTTAGAAGCAGGTATATAGAACCCCTTAATCAGTATTTTGTATAAGCAGGTATATCCCACCCCTCAATCAATATTTTGTGGAAGCATGTATATAGAACACCTAAATCAATATTTGGTGGAAGCAGGTATATCGTACCTCTGACTCTCTATTTTGTGGAAGCAGGTATATCAAACCCCTCAATCAGTATTTTGTTGAAGAAAGTATATAGAACCTTTTAATCAGTATTTTGTAGAAGCAAGTATATAGCACTCCTCAATCAGTATTATGTGGAAACAGGTATATCAAACACCTTATTCAGAATTTTGTGGAAGCAGATATATTGCACCCCTTAACCATTTTTTTGTGGAATCAGGTATATCGCACCCCTCAATCAGTATTTTGTGGAAGCAGGTATATAGAACCCCTTAATCAGTATTTTGAAGAAGCAAGTATATCGCACCCCTCAATCAGTGTTTTGTGGAAACCGGTGTATCGCAGGCCTCAATCAATTGGTGCAAGCAAGTATATCGCACCACTCAATTAGTATTTTGTGGAAGCAGTTATATTAAACCCCTCAATTCGTTTTTTTGGGGCAGTAGGTATATCACACTCATTGCAAATAGTTGTTCCAATAACGCTTGTCCCTTTATATACCTACGGTATCGCAGAAGAACCACACACAGAACCGCACAATACAAATGCATTATAATATACTTTCTATGTTAGAAAGTATATTATAGGTATATTACACCCCTCAATTAGATTTTTGGGGGGCAACAGGTATATCACACCTGTTGCAATTAGTTATCCCAATAGCGTTTGTCCCTTTATATAGCTGCAGTATCGCAGCAGAACCGCACACAACTGCTGCACAATACAAATGCACTATAATATACTTTCTATGTTAGAAAGTATAATATAAGTATATGACACCCCTCAGTTTATAACACCTATCGATAGCACACCTATACCAGTCCTTAAAAGGACTGTTGTGGCCCTATTAGCTAGCGTTTGATGTCCCTAACAGTCTGTCCCTGCTCCACAAAGCAACCTCTCCCTACACTGGCAAAAAACAGAATGTAAAATGGCTGCCTGCCAGATTGGGTTCTGTTATAGGGTGGGAGTGTGCCTATGTGCTAAAACTTGGCTGTCCTATCCCACCTGATGGATGTGTCATGTGTCAAAGTTCAGCACAATGCAAAAGAATATGGCACATGTGAACATCGCCATATGTTCGCATGTTCGGCAAATCGCGAACGAGCAAAGTTTGCCGTGAAACGACCGCCGTGCAACGACCGCCGTGCGAACTGCAAGGCCATCTCTAAAGCTTAATACACTATGGTGCTTCTGCTAGTTTAGCTATGCATCTCACTGCCTGCAGCCTCCCTGATTGGCTTTTCTGAGTGATTCGTCCAAAATGAATCAGAAAAGTTTTGGATTTGTTTGGCAGACTAATTTATATTACATTCAGAACAAATCTGATTAGTTTAGAATCGATTCACTCATCCTTATTGTCACCCTTTACAATGCAAATATTTACCTCATGAACTTTGCCTCTGTGATTTCTGGATACAATGTCAAGGGAAATGTTATTTTAATTTAATACTGAATCAAGGGGGAAACAAGGAAATGGACACAGGGGACAAAGTGGAGAACATAATTACCGTAATCATTTCACATTCTGCCTGGATCTCATTTATTGCTCAAGGTGGTCATAGTGGATTTTTTTTTTTTGCTTTACAGTGTCATGATTACTTGTTACATGCACATGTAAGTAAGTATGGCTATATGAAAATATCTTCAAAATCCAATGTTTAGGCATTCCAGATCTGCCATTCTTAAATCACAGACAACATACAATATGTACATTTGCTAAATCAAAGTGCAAACCATTAGTGTCTCTGTTATTCTTCAGCAATTCTTACATCAGACCATTGGGGTTTGGAGGATCTAAAGCTATTATACATTTTTATGGAAAATATACAGTTTTTTTTTTTAAGATTGCTACAGTAATTTTAGCTACTCAGCCCTGGCATGCTTTTAGAAAACAGTACAGATCATACAGAGGTTTAGGAAAAGAGTGGGATTTAGCATTAAAGTCTTCCCACCATTCTTTTATTTATTTTTTGCAAAAAACAGCAGCATACATTATTTCAAGCATTTTTGTACACTTGACAAGCCTATGGTGCTTCATTGCATTAGCACAAAGTGCTGCTTATTCTCAGCTGCCAACAGCACTTAAAGGTAATGTGTCATAACATAAAAACCTATAGATGGCCTATGGTCCAGTATGCTGTTAACAACAGCTCAGACAAAATCAGAAAATAAACATAGATTAGAAAAAAAGTAATATCTTTAACTGGCTGTTTTTAATCAGTAAAACAATATTTGTGGTCCTGGCTATGGCGCGAAGCCTGGCATGCGAGTCTGAACCTAATCTAACTAGGTAGGCTAGTTGTGTGCCTTTAGCCATGTAACAAGGGTTGGCCAAATAAAGGGGGCAAAAAATGTGAGTACGAAATGGTTTATTGATACAACCCTTTTATTGTTGATGGTAGCATTACAGTACCAAGTCGGTGAACTCTCTGGCGATCTAGGCTTTTGGATGCGGGATGTACAGTGAGAAACAAGATGACTTCCATCGACCCATTTTACGTATTATGTGAGCCCGGACCCCGTGTTTGGATGCGATGGAGGCGGCTCCGATCCGGAACGAATGGCCCGATATGGCCCGGGGGTTGAACCCTAAACCTGATGCGAGGCTGCGCATGTGTTTGGTGAACTGGCTGGAGCCCAGTTGCCTAGGGTGGTTAGTAAACTGTTGAGGAGCCCGGACGGCCACTAAGCACCAAGGGTTGGAAGTCGGGAAATATTCGATGCATACAGGGGGCCCTTTTTGCGAGGTTTTGGAAATGGGTAAGGTGAAGATGAAATGCTCGTGTCTGCGGGTGAGTTGGCTAAGTACGGGACCTCAATTATGAGGGGAGGTGCTGGTAAATTCAGCGGGCCGCAGAAAGCCGTAGAAACTTAAATAGAGGGCAGCTTTGAGAATGCTGCTTCTGAATGGGCTAAAAGGACTGCCGTCTAGGGAGGTTGAGATCTTCCTGAACAAGTCCCCTGAGACGGGTTGCCTGGTGGGTTCGGACTTGTTGGAGCTCTTCTGAATGCCCCGCAATGTGGCTTTGATGGCATGGGAGGAAAAAATTGAGTTGTTGTCAGGGTGACGGATTATGAGGTGATGCTGGACCCCCGACAAATGCAACCTGATGGTACTGTATGAAAGGTGAAGGTCTTTGTGGCAGTATGCCAGGAAAGCCATGATGACTTCGCTCGTGTTGCCCCTAGGATGAAGGTGAGAAAAAAACTTAAATGCCTTCCAACCTGATTGGTAGTTTCTGGTGGAGTTCTCGGACAGGGACTTGCGGATGAGAGACTGTACCACTAATATGAGCCTGTATAGTCCAAGATCAGGGATTCAAAATCCGGGGGGGTTATCCCGACTCTTTCAGCTTGTGGCATGACCTGGAAGAAAAGATTAAGATTTAGGCGGGACAAGGTGTCTGCTGCAACGTCCTTGATGCCCTGGATGTGGGCACAAGAGATGTGGAAATTATGTTTTAGAGCTAGCCAAGTGAGTTTGCGCAGGAAGCGCATGACCTTGGGCGAGCTGGACCTGCCTTTGGTGAGGATGTCAACTACCGTGTGGTTGTCAGTGATGAAGGATACCATCATGTTGTTTCATTCTTTGCCCCAGACTTGCGCGGCAGCCGCGATGGGATATAATTCCAGGAGGAGAGAAGACTGAATGGCCTGAGGGTCCGAGTGAATTTGGGGAGGCCAGGAGTCCGCGAACCGAATAAGGCACCAAACCCGACGTTTGCGGCCACATCGGAATACACGGTCGGACAGGTGTCACTCATGTGTGGGACGAACAGGGAGATGCCATTCCATTCTGATAGGAAGACCCTCCACATAGCTAGGTCGGCCAGGGCTTCCCGGTCCAGCTGAATAAGTGAGTCTTGCATCGTGGCTGTAGGCAACAATTGGCGGAGTCTTGATGTGAAGTAGCGACCCTGTGGCATGATACGGGTGGCAAAATTGAGAGAGCCCAACAACGACTGTAAGTCGCCCTTCGACATGATCCTGGATCCCACGTGAGTGGAAATGGACATTTGGAGCCTGACTAATTTGTCCTCTGGGAGTCTGGCCTCCATTCTGAGGGTATCTAAGGAGATGCCTAAGAAAGTGATGACCGTGGAAGGGCCATCGACCTTTGATGGTGCCACTGGGACACGTAATGCGGTGAAAATTCTGAGGAGACTTTCCAACCTGTCGGGCACGTGGTTGGGGTTTTCAATCAGTAAGAAGTCATCCAAGTAATGGATTACTCTGAGACAATTGCCATGGTTTACCATAATCCAATGGAGGGCCTGGGCGAACTGATCAAAGAGCCAGGGGCTGCTCTTTGATCCAAACGTGAGGCGGGTGGCGAAAAAGTACTGGTCCCTCCATTTGATTCCGTGAAACCTCCAAAGGTGAGGTTGGACTGCCAACAACTTGAAGGCGTCTGAGATGTCCGCCTTCGATAGCCAAGCGCCCGCCCCCTTGTAAGATCAGTTGTATGGCTTCATCCAGGGAAGAGTATTGCATCGAATACTCTTTGGATGGGATCAATGAGTTGAGACTTGGAACACAGGATACATGAGGGGTTGACAAATCGTAAATCAAACACTTTTTATTGGTGTTTTTTTTTATGACCAGACTGATAGGGCTTACTCTATAGACATGGAAAGGAGGTTGGGAAAATGGACCTATGATGAATCCCTTCTGCAGTTCGGCTTGCAGGAGAGAATCCACCGAGGCCGGGTCCTCCTTGGCTGACACCAGGTTAGGTGTTTCCCATGAACCTTGGGGCAAGGTGACGAGATCGGTATGGAAGCCTATGGAAAACCCGGGCTGCAGGAATTTTACGAAACCGGGGTTGTGGTGAGTTTTTAGGAGGGAGACCAAAAGGGGAACATTGATGTCGGCTAGTCAGCTTTTCGCAGCGCGCTGGGAGCAGTGGGATTGAGGATGGGCCGAAAGCAGGTGGAACAAATATGGAGCGCCTTACACTTGTTGTAATTGCAGAAAGTGGAATTGTAATTATTGCACAACTGATTTTTCCCCAGGAATACTATGGGCCAGCCTAATTTGTCCAGGGGCGGACCTAGCTTTTGGGAAGCTGAAGTGCTTGGCTGCTGTTTGGCCTGGGAAGTGACGTGTGAGTTGGGGCACCAGTCGGAAGCATGCAGTACTGACTGCCAGTTGGAGCAATACAGGGATCTAAGTCCGGCAAAATGTCTAAAGAAAAGCTCCATATCCAAGGATGCCTAATTGGTGATATGCTGAAACTGGGCGAGGGCGGTGGCTGACTTCACCGAGAATGACCTATGGTAGTCGTAGTAGGCGATTCATCCGTATTTATACTCGAGCTCCGTGACCCTGTACAGGTATGTGTCAAGCTCCTCCCTTCTGGATGGCTGCGCCGAACAGATGATGTCCCGATACAGGCTAAACGCAAGCATGAACTCTGGGATAGAGAGTTTATTGTTAAGGTGAGTGTCTTTGGACTTCAGTACCACAGACACATCGCCGCATGCGATGGTCCTGTTTTCCATGGTATCATGGGTAGAAATGAGGACCGCCGCTAAGTTGACATCCTTGCCTGCCAGTATATCTTTGCGCAAGTTCTCTGGAATGAAAAAGGAGGGAGCAATCTCAGGGGGCCCCGGAAAATGTACCTGGGGAAGAAGGCCGGGAAGTGGAAGGACCTGGAGTGGGATTGATGGGAGCGGGAGGTGACGCGTCCCTACTTTCGACTGCCTGGAGTCTGGTGTTGATGTCGCAGATGGAACTGGACAGGTTGTTAATGGTGGTGTGCAGTTATGTTAAGGACAACTGGATGGTAGACATAGAGATTTGCTCCGTGGACGCCGTGGATGGCTCCGGAAACAATAGGCGATACAGTTCGGCCTTACGGGCTGTGGCCGAATGGTGTATCCCTTGCTTGTTTAGCTCGGCAATCATCTTAGGTATTGTCCAAAGGCTTGCTCGCTCCGAAACCGCGGACTCTACAGTTGATAGAGCATCCTCGAGGTTAGAAACGTGAGACATGTTGAGCTGAAAAATGAAAGGGACATAATGGAAGCTGGTGGGGAATAATCATGGGATGGGCGCGGGCGCTGCTGCCGGAGAAAAATGCTCGTAGCGAGGTATGGGGTCTTAACCTAGCTGGTGAACTAAGGACGTGTTGGTCTCCCTGCTAGATGTGCGACTGTCAACTTACCTGAATTCACCGGAGCTGCTTGCGCCGAGATTAAAAGGGACTTCACCTGAAAAGAACGGTATATGTTGCCACGATTGGATATGCCAGGAGGCCGAAATATCGAAACGTGCTTTCTACTTACCTGGAAAAAGAAGATTAAACTGTAACGGGTACCCGCAGGTTAGCTTAACACCTAAAAGAACAAGATTGTACATGTTGACTTCATGAACCGTGACTGGAAAGCGAACAGATGTTCGTGGGATATGACAGTACTGGTGTCAGGAATGGAACGTGTTGATTGCTGCAGAAGCGGGCATGGTATGGGGGATGCGCGGAGCGGGTGGAACCGGCAGAATGAACAGGGTAATGGTGTACGGCGACAATGAACCATTATGACTGACGGAAAGACTAGCAACAAGGGGTCTGCTAAGTAAAACGTGTACCAGGGCGATCCTGGGTGACCTGGGAATGACCGGGGCAGGAGACATATAGACAAGGACAACGGTCCAGGGCGTACCTGGTAAGGATGACTGCTTTGGGAGACGTGAGGCCTGGGCGTACCAGGCCAGGAGGCAGAAAAAAGAACATGGAAGAAGAGTGTGATACCTAGTAGGAAGGAGACCAGGGCAGATCTGGTTAGTGTGAAAAATGAGTGGTGCGGGCGCACCAAGCGTGGAAAGACATGGGTTGCGTGACCCGTGGAGAAGGAAAAGAGAGAGGGACAGAACCCATGTGAAATAGAGACAAGGAAACGGCACATGGAAAGGAGGGAATCCAGGGCGTACCTGGAGCAAGACGAGTGAAGGACAAATGAGGCAGGGGTGGGGAACCTGAGCGAATCAGGTGGGTGGGAACCGACATGCAAGGATTAGAGGAAAGTAGCGTGAAGAAGGCAGGGCGTACCTGCGGACAGGAGAAGATGACAGAAGGACGTTTGGGAAATGACAAAGTGGACTCTGCTGTATCTGTATATGCAGTATAATTGTCAAGGAGAAACGCATGCACACACAGCAATTATTAATCTCCCTGCTGCAAACCAAATTCGGCTTAGTTACCGAGTAGCTAGTTTGATTTCCCATTGTTATCAATGGTGATGTTCTGTGGTGATTAAGGGGTTAAATCCTCCCCCTTCCCTGACTCGTCTCTATGTCTCTCCTCCGCAGGAGGTGATGGCAGCATGGTAGCAAAGTCCTAAATTTGCAGCAACTGACGCTAATATTTGAAGCTGTCTCATCAAAATAAGTGAGGGTAGGACTTGTAAGCGCTGACCAAATAGGCATAACCTGTTGGGCGTCTGCGCCACTCCTCCCTCCCGCGGCAATGTGCGTCCCCCACCCTGCCACCCCAGGCTAAGTGAACGAGAAAGTGGTGGTCTCAGCTATACCTGTTCCAAAATCAGGGCAGGAAGCAAGTCTCTAATGCCACATAGGAAGACACAAGTTTTAAAGGGGTTCTCCGGAACCAGAAAAAGATGAGTGCTTTTTCTAACAGCGCCACACCCATCCACAGGTTGTGTGTGGTTTTGCAGCACGGCCGCATAACAGCTGCAAGCCATGGACAAGCGTGGGGCCCCTTCTCCTAAAGTTGTCATGCCCTTATAACCCCGGACAATCCCTTCATGTGGAGCAGAATATAAGTATATTTGTGGGTGGAAGCGCGGCAGGAGACAGTAGCGGCAGCTCCCGCCGGCTTCCGGCTCGCCGCAGCGGGGAGATCACGTGATGCGCTCCACGCTGGAGCACATGACGGCGAGATGGAAGCGGCAGGAGAGGAGGACGATGACCGTGCGGCGGCGAGTGCAGAGGTACTGGTGGCGGGTCTGGGGGACGGAACCGGGGACGGAGAGGAGAACTTACCCTGAAGGCGGCGGGTTCTGGAGTGCAGAATCGCAGCACATGCAGGCTGCTTGAAGGCTGGAAATGACAGTGAGGGTGCGACTCCTCCTACCCAACGTCAGGAGAGAGAGGATGTGCACCATGCGTGCTGGGTGGTGGGGCTTAAGAAGCCTCCTACGCCCCCCCCCTCCCCCCCACAAAAGCAGGCTGAATTCAGCCTGCTGGATATGTGATATATCCTATAGTGATCTGAATTGGGGCATTATACAGGCCTCCTAGTAGGAGTAGGAAGCACAGCAGTAAAGTTTAATGGGTTCTCCAGGACTACAAAAAGGTGGCTTCTGTCTTCCAAAAACAGCACCTCACCTTGTCATTGGTTTAGTGTCCTATTACTGCTTAGTCCCATTCACTTCAATTGAGTTGAGCTGCAATACTAGACGCAATCCAGATGGGTGCAGGGCTGTTTTTACAATAAGACCCCTTTAAGCATCATAGCCAAATAAAATGTCATGATATTGCAGATTCAGTTTGGCCAGGTTGCCAATACAAGCTAGATGACTGATTCTAAACAATATAAATTGTCAGTACAGTATTTACTGTATGTTACACAATATATATACGGCAGGAAGATTTGAAAGTAATTACTGTATAAGGTGATTGATGCTATTTACAGGGAACTTATCTTTTGGATTATAACTATTCTTTTGAAATAAATATTAACCCCTCAAAGAGGGTGTTTTGGTCAACATCCTTTAACATAATCAACACTCATTTATGAAGGTACAATAGCTGTGATTTTGCAATGAAATGGCCCCGATGCTTGATTTTATACATGTGTGGCTATGGACTGAATGAAACTTCAGATCAGACCTCCCAATCTGTATGAGACCTCAGATCAGACCCCCCCAGTCAAGTTGTGTTTTGTTAACTAAAATTAGTGCAAAATTGGGGTAAAATAAATATAACTTTTTCTAATCTTTTTAATTGAAATATTTTTTTTTTTTTTCTGTACATGATTATGGTGGAAGCCATCTTGCCTGAGCTGCTGTTAGATATCTTCTTCTATGGGACATTTATTTTCTAGACCTGATCTGTGACCTGTGCGGAGGCCATTGTGCAAGAAAGATAAAGAAGAGAATTGTGGCCATCACCTACTATGAATGGTGGATTCCATGTTATTAATACATAGATGCTGCCATTTTATAATTCTGTCTGTGATAATAATAAGAATACTGCTGAGAAGTGATGGCTATGGAACAGGAAATGTCAGGGGTATCATTAGGCTTAACAGCCAGTGTGAAAATTGCAGGATTTTAGAATTTGTTAAAAATCTAGATAGAGACAAGGAAATAAAAAGCAGCAGGGTTGAGCAGCATGTTTATATTGATGAGCTATCCTCAGAATAGATCATCAATATTTGATCAGTGGGGGTCCGACATCTGACACCCACGCTGATCAGCTGTTTAAAGAGGAGGTGGCGCTCCATGCGAGCGATGCTTCCTCTTGATTCACTATGCGTCGTCTCCCCTGTGGTGGTGGCATAATGTATCACAAGAGCTCACTTCATTCAAGGAAATGCAGCAAGTACTTGTAATTACACTGCACTTCCTAGACAATGGGCAGTGTAATGAAGAGGAAGCAGCACTTGCACGGAGCGCCACCTTCTCCCAAAATAGCTGATCAGTAGGGGTGATGGGTGTCAGACCCCTGCTAATCAGATATTAATGACCTACGGCTGTAGCAGGGTTAACACCTATGCTTTATGAGACATGTTATCTAAACTAAATGCAACTAAATGCGTTAAGCAATTACTTTTCAATGGCTTTTGTATCAAGATAACGCAAAGAGTTAAGAAATTTGAGTTAAGAGTGTGTGTGTTACCCCTGCTACATCTGTATCCTGAAGATAGGTCATCAATACAAACAGGCTGCTCAACCCCTTTAACACGGCCTGGGTTCCTGCTGAGAGCAGGAGCGCACGGCGTCATTGGTTGCTATGACGCCGTGCGCTTCATGCCGCTGCTGCACTACAGTAATACACTCGTACGAAACACGGCCGTGTGCATTCGGCCTATTACTAATATGTTATAATTGCATATGCTATACATCTCATATGCCATGTTGTGTGATATGTGATTTACTATACACTGTGACTTTAGGCTGCTGTGAGTGGTAAATGTATACTATGGTGGTCAAAAATAACCTGCAAGAATATAGCGATGATGGCATAGGCAAACTATTGCAGCATACTGACACACTGGGGAAGTTATATACCTAGGGGAGGATGTAATGGACATTACAAAGTTTGCTCTAAAGACAAGCGGAACACCCTATAACTGTATATGTACTGTACGAATGGTATATACCACAAATATATATATATATATATATATATATATATACCATGTATATATAAACCACAAATGGTTTGCCTTCATGTATTGAGCAATTGTATTATCATTGCTAGATAACACATGGGATGATGCAATACCTTGAAGTTGGGTCTGGCCAATCCCTGGAATGTCCTTGAGCTGATAAAGGCCATGTGCTCAGTGTGAGGAGTGAGCTGGTGGCTGCTGCTGGAGAGAGAGTTAGGCCCCTTTCACACGGGCGAGTATTCAGCGCGGATGCGATGCGTGAGTTGAACGCATTGCACCCGCAACTGAATACTGACCCTTTTATTTCTATTGGGCTGTTTACATGAGCGGTGATTTTCACGCATCACTACTTTGTGCGTTTTTCACGTAATGCAGGCCCCATAGAAATGAATGGGGTTTCATGAAAATCGCAAGCATCCGCAGTTGCTAGGAGACGATCGGGATGGAGACCCGATCATTATTATTTTCCCTTATAACATGGTTATAAGGGAAAATAATAGCATTCTGAATATAGAATGCATAGTAAAATAGCGCTGGAGGGGTTAAAAAAAAAAAACCACCTTAGTCCACTTGATCGCTCTGCCCGGCATCTCCTTTGCTGAACAGGACCTGTGGTGACGTCACTCCGGTCATCACATGTTCCATCACATGATCTTTTACCTTGGAGATGGATCATGTGATGGATCATGTGATGACCGGAGTGATGTCACCACAGGTCCTGTTCCTGAAATGAATGCTCACCACAGGTCTTGTTCAGCAAAGGAGACAGAAGAGATGCTGGGCTACGCGATCAAGTGGACTAAGGTGAGTTAATTTTTTTATTTTTTAACCCCTCCAGCGCTATTTTACTATGCATTCTGTATTCAGAATGCTATTATTTTCCCTTATAACCATGTTATAAGGGAAAATAATACAATCTACAGAACACCGATCGGGTACAAAACATGCATAATTTTTCTCACGCGAGTGCAAAACGCATTACAATGTTTTGCACTCGCGCAGAAAAATCGTGGGTGTTCCCGCAACGCACGCGCACATTTTCCCGCAATGCCCGTCTGAAAGAGGCCTTATTCTTGTGGGAACTAGCAGAGGTAGTTGCTTCTGGAGAGAAGAGTATTTCGTATTACTGAGTTATATAACTTTTATCAAGAATATTTGTCAAATTCTGCTTGACTCTATTTTGGTACAGTCGAATTTAGTTATTCAGCATGCAAGTTTATATATCAGTTTAAATGATAATTTCCATAAGAATGCTAAAAATAAGGTGCAGTACACATAAAATTGATATAAAAATGGTTCAACCTAATTGACCTCTCTAAATAACAGTATATTTAATAAAATATTACGCTGAAGAATACAATAAGCATATTTTAACATATTCTGAATTTCCCCTCTCAGAAGATTCTAGGAAGGAAGTTTTGTCTGTTAAAAAAATAACAGAGTGAGCAAGTGATATGTAATATATAAACCTTGCTCCATTTTCATGGGACATTTCAAAGTGTGCCCTTCAAAAATATATTGCCGACGAATATCTTGTAGCATTTATTGCACCACTTTCCTGTTTCAGGATTTCTGGCGAGTGAGATTTATTACCTTCCTCTTGCTTTGTGTGTAATTTATCACATCTCTTAACCAGGTAAAATAGAACCAACAAGAGAGCATCTGAAGGCTGCAATATTTCAGTTATTGGAAGAATCAATGCAGGTCAAATGTGCTCAGGTTGTTGTTAGCAAATTTCCTTCCGAGCTTATTACTTCTGGAACATCTAGTCATACAAGGATTCTTTTTACAGAAGATTTGATTTACAATCAAATTTCTTTAATACCTTCAGAGTATGAATAATCATACTTGCCAAGTTGCCAGTTTCAGAGAAAGGAAACTGATAAAGTGACCTACAAAGTAATATAGATTTTATTTCAAGCAGGAGACTCCATTATGCTAATACATCTTTCTTTTACTCCCAGCAGCAGAATAGTTAAACGTGTCACAGAAAAAATGTACATAAATGTGCAAACAATGTGTAGTCAGTAGCCAGTAGTAATGTATCCCAGGTGATAAATGGCCTCTGCAATCGTGTGACTCCCTTTTTTCTGCTGCCCCCGCAGGAGATATGTATCTATATCTCTTGAGTAGAGTTGAGCGAACACCTGGATGTTCGGGTTCGAGAAGTTCGGCCGAACTTCCCGGAAATGTTCGGGTTCGGGATCCGAACCCGATCCGAACTTCGTCCCGAACCCGAACCCTATTGAAGTCAATGGGGACCCGAACTTTTCGGCACTAAAAAGGCTGTAAAACAGCCCAGGAAAGGGCTAGAGGGCTGCAAAAGGCAGCAACATGTAGGTAAATCCCCTGCAAACAAATGTGGATAGGGAAATGAATTAAAATAAAAATTAAATAAATAAAAATTAACCAAAATCAATTGGAGAGAGGTCCCATAGCAGAGAATCTGGCTTCCCGTCACCCACCACTGGAACAGTCCATTCTCAGATATTTAGGCCCCGGAACCCAGGCAGAGGAGAGAGGTCCCGTAACAGAGAATCTGGCTTCATGTCAGCAGAGAATTAGTCTGCATGTCATAGCAGAGAATGAGGCTTCACGTCAGCCACCACTGCAACAGTCCATTGGCATATATTTAGGCCCAGCACACAGGCAGAGGAGAGAGGTCCCGTAACAGACAATCTGGCTTCATGTCAGCAGAGAATCAGTCTTCATGTCATAGCAGAGAATCAGGCTTCACGTCAGCCACCACTGCAACAGTCCATTGGCATATATTTAGGCCCAGCACCCAGGCAGAGGAGAGAGGTCCCGTAACAGACAATCTGGCTTCATGTCAGCAGAGAATTAGTCTGCATGTCATAGCAGAGAATGAGGCTTCACGTCAGCCACCACTGCAACAGTCCATTGGCATATATTTAGGCCCAGCACACAGTCAGAGGAGAGAGGTCCCGTAACAGACAATCTGGCTTCATGTCAGCAGAGAATCAGTCTGCATGTCATAGCAGAGAATCAGGCTTCACGTCACCCAACATTGAAACAGTCCATTGGCATATATTTAGGCCCCGGCACCCAGACAGAGGAGAGGTTCATTCAACTTTGGGTAGCCTCGCAATATAATGGTAAAATGAAACTAAAAATAGGATTGAATGAGGAAGTGCCCAGGAGTCCAATAATATATGGTTAAGGGGAGGTAGTTAAAGTCTAATCTGGACAAGGGACGGACAGATCCTGTGGGATCCATGCCTGGTTCATTTTTATGAACGTCAGCTTGTCCACATTGGCTGTAGACAGGCGGCTGCGTTTGTCTGTAATGACGCCCCCTGCCGTGCTGAATACACGTTCAGACAAAACGCTGGCCGCCGGGCACGCCAGCACCTCCAAGGCATAAAAGGCTAGCTCTGGCCACGTGGACAATTTAGAGACCCAGAAGTTGAATGGGGCCGAACCATCAGTCAGTACGTGGAGGGGTGTGCACATGTACTATTCCACCATGTTAGTGAAATGTTGCCTCCTGCTAACACGTTGCGTATCAGGTGGTGGTGCAGTTAGCTGTGGCGTGTTGACAAAAGTTTTCCACATCTCTGCCATGCTAACCCTGCCCTCAAAGGAGCTGGCATTGACACAGCTGCCTTGGCGACCTCTTGCTCCTCCTCTGCCTTGGCCTTGGGCTTCCACTTGTTCCCCTGTGACATTTGGGAATGCTCTCAGTAGCGCGTCTACCAACGTGCGCTTGTACTCGCGCATCTTCCTATCACGCTCCAGTGCAGGAAGTAAGGTGGACACATTGTCTTTGTAGCGTGGTTCCAGCAGGGTGGCAACCCAGTAGTCCGCACAGGTTAAAATGTGGGCAACTCTGCTGTCGTTGCGCAGGCACTGCAGCATGTAGTCGCTCATGTGTGCCAGGCTGCCCAGGGGTAAGGACAAGCTGTCCTCTGTGGGAGGCGTATCGTCATCGTCCTGCCTTTCCCCCCAGCCACGCACCAGTGATGGACCCGAGCTGCGTTGGGTGCCACCCCGCTGTGACCATGCTTCATCCTCATCCTCCTCCACCTCCTCCTCATCCTCGTCCTCCTCGTCCTCCAGTAGTGGGCCCTGTCTGGCCACATTTGTACCTGGCCTCTGCTGTTGCCAAAAACCTCCCTCTGAGTCACTTCGAAGAGACTGGCCTGAAAGTGCTAAAAATGACCCCTCTTCCTCCTCCTCCTTCTCCTCCTGGGCCACCTCCTCTTGCATCATCGCCCTAAGTGTTTTCTCAAGGAGACATAGAAGTGGTATTGTAACGCTGATAACGGCGTCATCGCCACTGGCCATGTTGGTGGAGTACTCGAAACAGCGCAACAGGGCACACAGGTCTCGCATGGAGGCCCAGTCATTGGTGGTGAAGTGGTGCTGTTCTGTAGTGCGACTGACCCGTCGGTGCTGCAGCTGAAACTCCACTATGGCCTGCTGCTGCTCGCACAGTCTGTCCAGCATGGGCAAGGTGGAGTTCCACCTGGTGGGCACGTTGCATATGAGGCAGTGAGCGGGAAGGCCGAAGTTACGCTGTAGCGCAGACAGGCGAGCAGCAGCAGGATGTGAATGCCGGAAGCGCGAACAGACGGCCCGCACTTTATGCAGCAGCTCTGACATGTCGGGGTAGTTGTGAATGAACTTCTGCACCACCAAATTCAGCACATGCGCCAAGCAAGGGATGTGCGTCAAATTGGCTAGTCCCAGAGCTGCAACGAGTTTTCTACCATTATCACACACCACCAGGCCGGGCTTGAGGCTCACCGGCAGCAACCACTCGTCGGTCTGTTGTTCTATACCCCGCCACAACTCCTGTGCGGTGTGGGGCCTGTCCCCCAAACATATGAGTTTCAGAATGGCCTGCTGACGTTTACCCCGGGCTGTGCTGAAGTTGGTGGTGAAGGTGTGTGGCTGACTGGATGAGCAGGTGGAAGAAGAGGAGGAGGAAGCTGAGAAGGAGGAGGTGGCAACAGGAGGCAAAGAATGTTGCCCTGCGATCCTTGGCGGCGGAAGGACGTGCGCCAAACAGCTCTCCGCCTGGGGCCCAGCTGCCACTACATTTACCCAGTGTGCAGTTAGGGAGATATAGCGTCCCTGGCCGTGCATACTGGTCCACGTATCTGTGGTTAGGTGGACCTTGCCACAGATGGCGTTGCGCAGTGCACACTTGATTTTATCGGATACTTGGTTGTGCAGGGAAGGCACGGCTCTCTTGGAGAAGTAGTGGCGGCTGGGAACAACATACTGTGGGACAGCAAGCGACATGAGCTGTTTGAAGCTGTCTGTGTCCACCAGCCTAAATGACAGCATTTCATAGGCCAGTAGTTTAGAAATGCTGGCATTCAGGGCCAGGGATCGAGGTTGGCTAGGTGGGAATTTACGCTTTCTCTCAAATGTTTGTGAGATGGAGAGCTGAACGCTGGCGTGTGACATGGTTGAGACACTTGGTGACGGAGGTGGTGGTGGTGGTGTTGGTGGTACATCCCCTGTTTGCTGGGCGGCAGGTGCCAACGTTCCTCCAGAGGCGGAGGAAGAGGCCGAGGCGGCAGCAGCAGAAGAGGCCGAGGCGGCAGCAGCAGAAGAGGTAGCAGGGGGAGCCTGAGTGACTTCCTTGGTTTTAAGGTGTTTACTCCACTGCAGTTCATGCTTTGCATGCAGGTGCCTGGTCATGCAGGTTGTGCTCAGGTTCAGAACGTTAATGCCTCGCTTCAGGCTCTGATGGCACAGCGTGCAAACCACTCGGGTCTTGTCGTCAGCACATTGTTTGAAGAAGTGCCATGCCAGGGAACTCCTTGAAGCTGCCTTTGGGGTGCTCGGTCCCAGATGGCGGCGGTCAGTAGCAGGCGGAGTCTCTTGGCGGCGGGTGTTCTGCTTTTGCCCACTGCTCCCTCTTTTGCTACGCTGTTGGCTCGGTCTCACCACTGCCTCTTCCTCCGATCTGTGAAAGTCAGTGGCACGACCTTCATTCCATGTGGGGTCTAGGACCTCATCGTCCCCTGCATCGTCTTCCACCCAGTCTTGATTCCTGACCTCCTGTTCAGTCTGCACACTGCAGAAAGACGCAGCAGTTGGCACCTGTGTTTCGTCATCATCAGAGACATGCTGAGGTGGTATTCCCATGTCCTCATCATCAGGAAACATAAGTGGTTGTGCGTCAGTGCATTCTATGTCTTTCACCGCTGGGGAAGGGCTAGGTGGATGCCCTTGGGAAACCCTGCCAGCGGAGTCTTCAAACAGCATAAGAGACTGCTGCATAACTTGAGGCTCAGACAGTTTCCCTGGTATGCATGGGGGTGATGTGACAGACTGATGGGGTTGGTTTTCAGGCGCCATCTGTGCGCTTTCTGCAGAAGACTGGGTGGGAGATAATGTGAACGTGCTGGATCCACTGTCGGCCACCCAATTGACTAATGCCTGTACCTGCTCAGGCCTTACCATCCTTAGAACGGCATTGGGCCCCACCATATATCGCTGTAAATTCTGGCGGCTACTGGGACCTGAGGTAGTTGGTACACTAGGACGTGTGGATGTGGCAGAACGGCCACGTCCTCTCCCAGCACCAGAGGGTCCACTAACACCACCACGACCATGTCCACGTCCGCGTCCCTTACTAGATGTTTTCCTCATTGTTATCGTTCACCACAACAACAAAAATATTATTCGGCCCAATGTATTGTATTCAAATTCAGCGGGATATAAATTTGAGGCCTAGTATTTAGGCGCTGGGTGACCGGTATGGATTTAGTGACAGAATTAGACTTGGAAATGCACAGTAGCGTGTGTGTAAAGTTATTCTGAATGACCCTATGTGCACCTTGAATATTATATACCCTTTTAGGGATAGATTTCAAATAGCTCTGATATAGCAGAAACCACTAAATTTTTAAATTGCTAAATTGGGAATTGTATTTCAACCCAGAACAAAAAATGTGCTTTGACGGACACTAAATAACTTTCCCAGCCACAACAGGACAGCGGTAACGAGAGATTTAGCGGGATATAAATTTGAGGCCTAGTATTTAGGCGCTGGGTGACAGGTATGGGTTTAGTGACAGAATTAGACTTGGAAATGCACAGTAGCGGGTGTGTGAAGTTATTCTGAATGACCCTATGTGCACCTTCAATATGATCTACCCTTTTAGGGATAGATTTCAAATAGCTCTGATACAGCAGAAACCACTAAATTTTTAAATTGCTAAATTGGGAATTGTATTTCAACCCAGAACAAAAAATGTGCTTTGACGGACACTAAATAACTTTCCCAGCCACAACAGGACAGCGGTAACAAGAGATTTAGCGGGATATAAATTTGAGGCCTAGTATTTAAGCGCTGGGTGACCGGTATGGATTTAGTGACAGAATTAGACTGGGATATGGCCAAAAAATAACCACACTATTGCTGGTTAAATGCACTTGGTGACGGGCGCAGCTTGCCCCTGATGTAGTATATGGCCAAAAAATGAACAGACTATTGCTGGTTAATTGCACTTGGTGTCACAGCTTCACCAACCACACTACTGAGGGTTAAATGCACTTGGTGACGGGCGCAGCTTGCCCCTGATGTAGTATATGGCCAAAAAATGAACAGACTATTGCTGGTTAAATGCACTTGGTGACGGGCGCAGCTTGCCCCTGATTTAGTATATGGCCAAAAAATGAACAGACTATTGCTGGTTAAATGCACTTGGTGTGTTAGCTTGACCAACCACACTACTGAGGGTTAAATGCACTTGGTGACGGGCGCAGCTTGCCCCTGATGTAGTATATGGCCAAAAAATGAACAGACTATTGCTGGTTAAATGCACTTGGTGTCACAGCTTGACCAACCACACTACTGAGGGTTAAATGCACTTGGTGACGGGCGCAGCTTGCCCCTGATGTAGTATATGGCCAAAAAATGAACAGACTATTGCTGGTTAAATGCACTTGGTGACGGGCGCAGCTTGCCCCTGATTTAGGATATGGCCAAAAAATGAACAGACTATTGCTGGTTAAATGCACTTGGTGTGACAGCTTGACCAACCACACTACTGAGGGTTAAATGCACTTGGTGACGGGCGCAGCTTGCCCCTGATGTAGTATATGGCCAAAAAATAAACAGACTATTGCTGGTTAAATGCACTTGGTGTGACAGCTTCACCCTGATGTAGGCTTTAGCCAAAAACCAAAGGCACCATTGAGGGTTAAATGCACTTGGTGACAGGCGCAGCTTGCCCCTGATGTAGTATATGGCCAAAAAATAAACAGACTATTGCTGGTTAAATGCACTTGGTGTGACAGCTTCACCCTGATGTAGGCTTTAGCCAAAAAACAAACGCACCATTGAGGGTTAAATGCACTTGGTGACAGGCGCAGCTTGCCCCTGATGTAGTATATGGCCAAAAAATAAACAGACTATTGCTGGTTAAATGCACTTGGTGTGACAGCTTCACCCTGATGTAGGCTTTAGCCAAAAAACAACCACACCATTGAGGGTTAAATGCACTTGGTCGCAGCTTGTGCTGGCGCACCACAAGACACAAAATGGCCGCCGATCACCCCAGAAAAATGTGACTGACAAACGGTCTGGGCAGCCTAAAAACAGTGAGCAATTGAGGATCAGCAGCTCAATGATCCACAGCTGCAGATCGATCAGTTAATCAAGTCCTTTGGAGGAGTTAATCTGCCTAATCTCGCCCTACTGTCGCAGCCGCAACCTCTCCCTACGCTAATCAGAGCAGAGTGACGGGCGGCGCTATGTGACTCCAGCTTAAATAGAGGCTGGGTCACATGGTGCTCTGGCCAATCACAGCCATGCCAATAGTAGGCATGGCTGTGATGGCCTCTTGGGGCAAGTAGCATGACGCTTGTTGATTGGCTGCTTTGCAGCCTTTCAAAAAGCGCCAAGAAAGCGTCACAAAAGCGCCAAGAAAGCGACGAACACCGAACCCGAACCCGGACTTTTACGAAAATGTCCGGGTTCGGGTCCGTGTCACGGACACCCCAAAATTCGGTACGAACCCGAACTATACAGTTCGAGTTCGCTCATCCCTACTCTTGAGTGTTATATCTATTTTTTAGGTTATTGGTTTTGTTGATATTTGTAGTCCTTCTGTGCCACCCAGTCTTCTACAGGGTGGGACATTTATATGGATACACCTTAATAAAATGGGAATGATTGGTGATATTAACTTCCTGTTTGTGGCACATTAGTATATGTGAGGGGGGAAACTTTTCAAGATGGGTGGTGACCATGGCGGACATTTTGAAGTCGGCCAAAAGTTAGATTCAAAATGTCCGACTTCAAAATGGCTGCCACCCATCTTGAAGTCGGGTGGCGGAAAAGGTCGGAAATTTATCCACTGCTTATAGCTTTATCTATTTCTTCTTTCCCATATCTGCTACCTATGGCTGTGGCTCAATAGCTTGAGCTGCCATTACTAGTGAATTCATGGTGTATGGGAGACTGGGCCTCTAACCCTGTGTACTCCCTCAGAAATCTCCTCATTTAATTGAATACATTTTACGGCTAATTAATTTTTGTTTCATATTTTAAAATATATTAATTCATATTATTATTTCATATTATTATTTCGCTATTATTTTCAATATTATTTCTATATTTCATGAATACAGTTGCAAGAAAAAGTATGTGAACCCTTTGGAATGATATGGATTTCTGCACAAATTGGTCATAAAATGTGATCTGATCTTCATCAAAGTCACAACAATAGACAATCACGGTCTGCTTAAACTAATAACACACAAATAATTAAATGTTACCATGTTTTTATTAAACACACCATGTAAACATTCACAGTGTAGGTGGAAAAAGTATGTGAACCCTTGGATTTAATAACTGGTTGAACCTCCTTTGGCAGCAATAACTTCAACCAAACGTTTCCTGTAGTTGCAGATCAGACGTGCACAGCGGTCAGGAGTAATTCTTGACCATTCCTCTTTACAGAACTGTTTCAGTTCAGAAATATTCTTGGGATGTCTGGTGTGAATCGTTTTCTTGAGGTCATGCCACAGCATCTCAATCGGGTTGAGGTCAGGACTCTGACTGGGCCAATCCAGAAGGCATATTTTCTTTTGTTTAAGCCATTCTGTTGTTGGTTTACTTTTATGCTTTGGGTCGCTGTCCTCTTGCAACACCCATCTTCTGTTGAGCTTCAGCTGGTGACAGATGGCCTTAAGTTCTCCTGCAAAATGTCTTGATAAACTTGGGAATTCATTTTTCTTTTGATGATAGCAATCTGTCAAGGCCCTGACTCAGCAAAGCAGCCCCAAACCATGATGCCCCCACCACCATACTTCACAGTTGGGATGAGGTTTTGATGTTGGTGTGCTGTGCCTCTTTTTCTCCACACATAGTGTTGTGTGTTTCTTCCAATCAACTCAACTTTGGTTTCATCTGTCCACAGAATATTTTGCCAGTACTGCTGTGGAACATCCAGGTGCTCTTGTGCAAACTATAAACGTGCAGCAATGTTTTTTTGGACAGCAGTGGCTTCCTCTGTGGTATCCTCCCATGAAATCCATTCTTGTTTAGTGTTTTACGTATCGTAGATTCGCTAACAGGGATGTTAGCATATGCCAGAGACTTTTGTGAGTCTTTAGCTGACACTCTAGGATTCTTCTTCACCTCATTGAGCAGTCTGCGGTGTGCTCTTGCAGTCATCTTTACAGGACGGCCACTCCTAGGGAAAGTAGCAGCAGTGCTGAACCTTCTCAATTTATAGACAGTATGTCTTACCGTGGACTGATGAACAGCAAGGCTTTTGGAGATACTTTTATAACCCTTTCCAGCTTTATGCAAGTCAACAATTCTTAATCGTAGGTCTTCTGAGAGCTCTTTTGCGCTAGGCATCATTCACATCAGGCAATGCTCCTTGTGAAAAGCAAACCCAGAACTGCTGTGTGTTTTTTATAGGGCAGGGCAGCTGTAACCAATACCTCCAATCTCCTCTCTTTGATTGGACTCCAGTTGGCTGACACCTCACTCCAATTAGCTCTTGGAGATGTCATTAGTCTAGGAGTTCACATACTTTTTCCACCTGCACTGTGAATGTTTACATGGTGTGTTCAATAAAAACATGGTAACATTTAATTCTTTGTGTGTTATTAGTTTAAGCAGACTGTGATTGTCTATTGCTGTGCCTTAGATGAAGATCAGATCACATTTTATGACTAATTTGTGCAGAAATCCATATCATTCCAAAGGGTTCACATACTTTTTCTTGCAACTGTAAATAGTAATTAATTTGTTTATTAATTTGTTTATTTCAATTATTTATGTACATATATTAAACTCGTTGTATATATATATATATATATATATATATATATATAATTTCCTATAAACCCTTATATATTTCCTATGTCTAATGAGGATACACTGAAAACTCTGGGCACGCCAGACGTAGAAATGAATGAGAGCGTGCTCCAATCCTTAGTCGATATATCTGTTGCTAAATCTGTTAACAATGCTGTCCACACAGCTATGAGCTCTATGCAAGACGCCATTGCTAAGTCAGTGGCCCTAGCTATCACTCAGTTACAACCCACTCAGTCTCCTCAGAAAGGTCCTTCTACCCCGTCGGACCTTTTCTGGTTGGCGGAGGATTCTACCTCCAATTTTATGGAAGGCATGAAGAAAAGTAAAACTTCCACAAAAGGTGACATTTTGAAGCAGCATTATCAGCACCCTCTGCCACTGAGGATGTATAAGTAAAGTGGGCTAATAAGGCTTTCAGGGTCAAGCCTGATTCTTTGAACCCTGCTCCAGACTCCTCTGACACTGATTCAGATGGTTCGGACGTGGAGACAGACTCAATATATGAGGACATCTCCGATGACAGAGACGATTTTGTGGAAGAAGGGTATGAGAACCATGTACTTTTGGTCGGGTCAAGTACACCTTTTTTCGACCCTAAGATGATAAAACATCCCAGATCTGGGTAGTGGGTCCCCCATCAACAATTTTCCAAATTTGTATCCTTGTGGCTAAAAAAGCTGTTGGACAGAACGCCTAGAAACAAATTGCGTTCTGAATGCCCTATACCCACTCTCCCGCTAAAGATAGCAGACACCCCAGAGTTGGACCCAACTTTAGTAAAATTTCTATGTATGTCAGGGAAGAACCCCAAAAAAGAGGTGAATCATTCTTTCGAAACCATCCAGGATAGACACATTGATGCATTAACAAAAAGCCTGGACCTCTCTGAGACCACCTCTACCACCAGTGAATCTATTAATCTCCCTACCCTTAAAGGTTGTGCTGAAAGGAAAAAGTCAATCCTCATGCGCCTGGATCCACAACTGATCCACCTGGCCACTTCTGACATTCCTCCCCCCTCCGATGGCTCTCTCTTTGGAGATAGCTTTGTTAAAGAAATTAACAAATATGTAGGACTGTTTTCATCCCTAGAAAAGGGTCAGACATCTTTGAAACATGTATTTCAAGGACATACTTTTGCCAGGGCTGGAAAACGAAGGGGCCGGTTTCACAGCCACCAACCCCAAGGAAGCCAATATTACCGTGCCTCCCCCTCGCGCAGATAAATTCCCTCTCCCATCTGCCTCCTATAAAACAACTCTTTTCTTCCCCACCAGAGGACGCCCATGGAGGGCAAGAGGACAGAGGGGTTTCTTAAGGTCCAGACCCGCTACAGGTAAGCAAGGTTCTTCTTCCAGCTTTTTCCCATCTTCCCTCGGGAGGCCGAATAGCTAATTTTATCCATGTTTGGGCTACAATAACCACAGACTCGTGGATTCTAAACACTGTAGTGGGTTATCAAATAAACTTAATATGTTCTCCAGTACAAACACAGATACCCCATCCTATATTTTTCTCAAAAATAGACCGAGATCTAATAAGATCGGATATAAGAGAACTGAGTTCCAAAGATGCGATTATACAAATCTCTTGGCAATCCCAAGGTTATCTCAGCAATATTTTTCTTCTCAAAAAGAGAGACGGTGGTCAAAGACCAGTCATCAACATAAGAGCTCTCAATAATTTTGTTGTCTACCGCCACTTAAAAATGGAGAGCATTCATCTATTAAGAGACCTACTAATACAATACAATTGCCTTGCCAAGGTAGACTTGAAAGATGCCTACCTTACAGTGCCTATGCACCCGCTATCCCAACCCTACCTCCAATTCGTATGGGAAGGTCAGAAATTCCAATTCTCAAGTCTACCATTTGGTCTCTCTTCGGCTCCCTGGTGCTTTACAAAACTATTAAAACCAGTGGTCGCCATGCTCAGGTTCCGAGGCGTTTGTCTAATTATTTACCTAGACGACATTCTCATCATGGCTCAGTCTCGGTCAATAATTCTACTCCATATTCAATGGACTCTATCTCTCCTGACGAATCTGGGTTTTCTTATAAATTCCATTTTGACTCCTTCAAAAGAGATAGAATTTTTGGGGTTCCTGATCGACACTCGATCAGCCATCCTAAGCCTTCCATCCAGAAAGTTGAAGTTCATCTGGAGAGAAATCCGGTCTCTACTCAGAAAAAAACTAGTATCTCTGCGAGCTATCTCTCAGGTAGTGGGCCTGTTGTCAGCTTCAATCCAGGCCATATTTCCTGCACCACTACACTACAGGGCTCTTCAACGTCTGAAGACTCACCACTTACAATAGGGTTTACTGTATTCGGACGAGATAGCCCTAACCCCAGACACCAAGGAAGAACTCCTGTGGTGGTTGCAGCATATCCAGGCCTGGAATGGGAAGGCTATTTTCAATTCAACACCGGACATGATAATAGAGTTAGACGTCAGTCTCCAGGGCTGGAGGGCTCATTGTGGCTCCCTTTCCAGAGTAGAGAAGTGGTGTGCAGAAGAGGCATCTTTTCATATCAATTGTCTCGAACTTCTTGCCGGATCCTTTGCCCTCAAGAGTTTTGCGAGGGACAAGTCACACTGCTGCATTCTCCTGAGGATGGACAACATCTCAGCAGTGAAATATCTCAATCACCTTGGGGGCACCAGATAAGAGCATCTGGCCAACATTGCCAAGGAATTCTGGCAGTTTTGCCTAGACAAGAACATCATTCTCAAAGCGGAATATCTTCCAGGCCTTTCTGTTGCAGATTGGAATTCCCATTACCTGGCCGACAACAGTGACTGGAGCCTGGATCCTTTCCTCTTCAAACACTTCAAACATCTTCAATCTCTTTGGGGTCCTTTTCAGATGGATCTTTTTGCATCCCGTCTGAATCGGCAACTCCCACAATTCTTCAGCTGTCGTCCAGATCCAGAAGTTCTAGGCACCAATGCTCCAAATTTGGCCCTCTGGGACTCTGTATGCGTTCCCTCATTTTGCCTTAATCCCACGAGTCATTCTTCTGACAAAAAGTCAGAAGGAAACCCTGATGTTGATCACTCCTTTATGGCCGACCCAGACCTGGTTTCCCCAGATGTTGGAGATGGCGGTAGACTTCCCGCGCATCTTTCCATCTCATCCTTCTATTCTTCTAGACCCATTTGGTAATCCACACCCCCTGGTTCAAGCAGAGACCTTGTTCCTTGTTGCTTGGCTCCTCTCGGGCCAACAAACTCTGAACTTTCACACGTTACTCAGAGCACCCTCTCTGATGCCTGGGCTCCAGGTACCCAATGTTCTTACAGATCAGCCTGGAAAATTTGGTCTGATTGGTGCAATCAACGGGATCTGGATCCCGTGCATGCACCTCTAAACCAAGTATTACATTTTCATTCCGCCTCTTTTGAAGCACGGAAAGCCTACCAAATGATTAACGTCTATCGATCAGCTATCTCTTTCTATCTTTCTCACATTCAATCTATACCTGTGGGCAAACACCCCTTGGTCTGTAAACTGATGAAAGGAATTTGATTCTGCAGACCTCCTTTTCCTAGATATCAGTCCACATGGGATGTCAGTCTTGTATTCTATATAATTAATTCCTTGGAGAATAATGATTCTTTATCCCTAAAATTTTTGTCATTCAAACTCGCTATGCTCATATGCATAATTTCTGTTAAGCGAGTTTCATATGTTCGTGCCCTAGATATTGCTCACAGACAATACTGGGAGTAAAATTCTCTATCGTCTGTCACACCAAGACCAATATTTCTTCAGTGTTCTACCCGATGTTTCCCCAACAAGAGAAATTGTGTGTAGTCCGCTGCTTTCTATGAGGAGAGAACTCTTCCTCTTAGGAATCCGTCATGCTAACAACTCCTTATCTCCTACTGCAAGCCCCATGCTCCAGTTTCTGCTTCTACTTTATCCCAATGGATATCTCAGACTATGTCTCTAGCTGGTATTGATACTTCCATCTTTAGAGCTCACTCCACCAGGGGAGCTATGTCCACTAAAGTCAGGCAGGCAGGAGGCTCTCTTGCTGATATTCTGAAAGCAGCCAACTGGGCTTCTGAATCTGTCTTCAGAACCTTTTATTTCAGTCCCTTTCAGTATAATCTAATTCCATATGTCTGGCAGAGTTTCCAATTCGTCTTTAAATTCTGAGAATTCGTCTTCATTGAGTTTGTTCCTTGGTTACCTATAATTAGTGTTTTGGATCTACCTTATTTGTCTCCAGAAAGAAGGGAGTCACACGATTGCAGAGGCCATTTATCACCTGGGATGTGTTACTATTGGCTACTGACTACACCTTGTTTGCATATTTATGTACATTTTTTCTTGACACGTTTAACTATTCTGCTGCTGGGAATAAAATAAAGATTTATTAGCATAATGTTTGTCTCCTGTCTTTCATACAATCTATATTTTTCTTCACTAAAAGCTAGTAAATAGATTGAGCGAACACCTGGATGTTCGGGTTCGAGAAGTTCGGCCGAACTTCCCGGAAATGTTCGGGTTCGGGATCCGAACCCGATCCGAACTTCGTCCCGAACCCGAACCCCATTGAAGTCAATGGGGACCCGAACTTTTCGGCACTAAAAAGGCTGTAAAACAGCCCAGGAAAGGGCTAGAGGGCTGCAAAAGGCAGCAACATGTAGGTAAATCCCCTACAAACAAATGTGGATAGGGAAATGAATTAAAATAAAAATTAAATAAATAAAAATTAACCAAAATCAATTGGCGAGAGGTCCCATAGCAGAGAATCTGGCTTCCCGTCACCCACCACTGGAACAGTCCATTCTCAGATATTTAGGCCCCGGAACCCAGGCAGAGGAGAGAGGTCCCGTAACAGAGAATCTGGCTTCATGTCAGCAGAGAATTAGTCTGCATGTCATAGCAGAGAATGAGGCTTCACGTCAGCCACCACTGCAACAGTCCATTGGCATATATTTAGGCCCAGCACACAGGCAGAGGAGAGAGGTCCCGTAACAGACAATCTGGCTTCATGTCAGCAGAGAATTAGTTTGCATGTCATAGCAGAGAAGGAGGCTTCACGTCAGCCACCACTGCAACAGTCCATTGGCATATATTTAGGCCCAGCTCACAGGCAGAGGAGAGAGGTCCCGTAACAGACAATCTGGCTTCATGTCAGCAGAGAATTAGTCTGCATGTCATAGCAGAGAATGAGGCTTCACGTCAGCCACCACTGCAACAGTCCATTGGCATATATTTAGGCCCAGCACACAGGCAGAGGAGAGAGGTCCCGTAACAGACAATCTGGCTTCATGTCAGCAGAGAATTAGTCTGCATGTCATAGCAGAGAATGAGGCTTCACGTCAGCCACCACTGCAACAGTCCATTGGCATATATTTAGGCCCAGCACACAGGCAGAGGAGAGAGGTCCCGTAACAGACAATCTGGCTTCATGTCAGCAGAGAATTAGTTTGCATGTCATAGCAGAGAATGAGGCTTCACGTCAGCCACCACTGCAACAGTCCATTGGCATATATTTAGGCCCAGCACACAGGCAGAGGAGAGAGGTCCCGTAACAGACAATCTGGCTTCATGTCAGCAGAGAATTAGTCTGCATGTCATAGCAG
Source organism: Bufo gargarizans (assembly GCF_014858855.1). Lineage (NCBI taxonomy): Eukaryota > Metazoa > Chordata > Amphibia > Anura > Bufonidae > Bufo > Bufo gargarizans. The sequence goes on from NC_058084.1 coordinate 264,499,473, forward strand.
AGAATGAGGCTTCACGTCAGCCACCACTGCAACAGTCCATTGGCATATATTTAGGCCCAGCACCCAGGCAGAGGAGAGAGGTCCCGTAACAGACAATCTGGCTTCATGTCAGCAGAGAATTAGTCTGCATGTCATAGCAGAGAATGAGGCTTCACGTCAGCCACCACTGCAACAGTCCATTGGCATATATTTAGGCCCAGCACACAGGCAGAGGAGAGAGGTCCCGTAACAGACAATCTGGCTTCATGTCAGCAGAGAATCAGTCTGCATGTCATAGCAGAGAATCAGGCTTCACGTCACCCACCACTGCAACAGTCCATTGTCATAAATTTAGGCCCAGCACCCAGGCAGAGGAGAGAGGTCCCGTAACAGACAATCTGGCTTCATGTCAGCAGAGAATTAGTCTGCATGTCATAGCAGAGAATGAGGCTTCACGTCAGCCACCACTGCAACAGTCCATTGGCATATATTTAGGCCCAGCACACAGGCAGAGGAGAGAGGTCCCGTAACAGACAATCTGGCTTCATGTCAGCAGAGAATTAGTTTGCATGTCATAGCAGAGAATGAGGCTTCACGTCAGCCACCACTGCAACAGTCCATTGGCATATATTTAGGCCCAGCACACAGGCAGAGGAGAGAGGTCCCGTAACAGACAATCTGGCTTCATGTCAGCAGAGAATTAGTCTGCATGTCATAGCAGAGAATCAGGCTTCACGTCACCCACCACTGCAACAGTCCATTGGCATATATTTAGGCCCAGCACCCAGGCAGAGGAGAGAGGTCCCGTAACAGACAATCTGGCTTCATGTCAGCAGAGAATTAGTCTGCATGTCACAGCAGAGAATGAGGCTTCACGTCAGCCACCACTGCAACAGTCCATTGGCATATATTTAGGCCCAGCACCCAGGCAGAGGAGAGATGTCACGTAACAGACAATCTGGCTTCATGTCAGCAGAGAATTAGTCTGCATGTCATAGCAGAGAATCAGGCTTCACGTCAGCCACCACTGCAACAGTCCATTGGCATATATTTAGGCCCAGCACACAGGCAGAGGAGAGAGGTCCCGTAACAGACAATCTGGCTTCATGTCAGCAGAGAATTAGTCTGCATGTCATAGCAGAGAATGAGGCTTCACGTCAGCCACCACTGCAACAGTCCATTGGCATATATTTAGGCCCAGCACACAGGCAGAGGAGAGAGGTCCCGTAACAGACAATCTGGCTTCATGTCAGCAGAGAATTAGTTTGCATGTCATAGCAGAGAATGAGGCTTCACGTCAGCCACCACTGCAACAGTCCATTGGCATATATTTAGGCCCAGCACACAGGCAGAGGAGAGAGGTCCCGTAACAGACAATCTGGCTTCATGTCAGCAGAGAATTAGTCTGCATGTCATAGCAGAGAATGAGGCTTCACGTCAGCCACCACTGCAACAGTCCATTGGCATATATTTAGGCCCAGCACACAGGCAGAGGAGAGAGGTCCCGTAACAGACAATCTGGCTTCATGTCAGCAGAGAATTAGTCTGCATGTCATAGCAGAGAATGAGGCTTCACGTCAGCCACCACTGCAACAGTCCATTGGCATATATTTAGGCCCAGCACACAGGCAGAGGAGAGAGGTCCCGTAACAGACAATCTGGCTTCATGTCAGCAGAGAATTAGTCTGCATGTCATAGCAGAGAATGAGGCTTCACGTCAGCCACCACTGCAACAGTCCATTGGCATATATTTAGGCCCAGCACACAGGCAGAGGAGAGAGGTCCCGTAACAGACAATCTGGCTTCATGTCAGCAGAGAATCAGTCTGCATGTCATAGCAGAGAATCAGGCTTCACGTCACCCAACATTGGAACAGTCCATTGGCATATATATCTAGGCCCCGGCACCCAGACAGAGGAGAGGTTCATTCAACTTTGTGTAGCCTCGCAATATAATGGTAAAATGAAAATAAAAATAGGATTGAATGAGGAAGTGCCCTGGAGTCCAATAATATATGGTTAAGGGGAGGTAGTTAAAGTCTAATCTGGACAAGGGACGGACAGATCCTGTGGGATCCATGCCTGGTTCATTTTTATGAACGTCAGCTTGTCCACATTGGCTGTAGACAGGCGGCTGCGTTTGTCTGTAATGACGCCCCCTGCCGTGCTGAATACACGTTCAGACAAAACGCTGGCCGCCGGGCAGGCCAGCACCTCCAAGGCATAAAAGGCTAGCTCTGGCCACGTGGACAATTTAGAGACCCAGAAGTTGAATGGGGCCGAACCATCAGTCAGTACGTGGAGGGGTGTGCACATGTACTGTTCCACCATGTTAGTGAAATGTTGCCTCCTGCTAACACGTTGCGTATCAGGTGGTGGTGCAGTTAGCTGTGGCGTGTTGACAAAAGTTTTCCACATCTCTGCCATGCTAACCCTGCCCTCAAAGGAGCTGGCATTGACACAGCTGCCTTGGCGACCTCTTGCTCCTCCTCTGCCTTGGCCTTGGGCTTCCACTTGTTCCCCTGTGACATTTGGGAATGCTCTCAGTAGCGCGTCTACCAACGTGTGCTTGTACTCGCGCATCTTCCTATCACGCTCCAGTGCAGGAAGTAAGGTGGGCACATTGTCTTTGTAGCGTGGTTCCAGCAGGGTGGCAACCCAGTAGTCCGCACAGGTTAAAATGTGGGCAACTCTGCTGTCGTTGCGCAGGCACTGCAGCATGTAGTCGCTCATGTGTGCCAGGCTGCCCAGGGGTAAGGACAAGCTGTCCTCTGTGGGAGGCGTATCATCATCGTCCTGCCTTTCCCCCCAGCCACGCACCAGTGATGGACCCGACCTGCGTTGGGTGCCACCCCGCTGTGACCATGCTTCATCCTCATCCTCCTCCACCTCCTCCTCATCCTCGTCCTCCTCGTCCTCCAGTAGTGGGCCCTGTCTGGCCACATTTGTACCTGGCCTCTGCTGTTGCCAAAAACCTCCTTCTGAGTCACTTTGAAGAGACTGGCCTGAAAGTGCTAAAAATGACCCCTCTTCCTCCTCCTCCTCCTCCTCCTCCTGGGCCACCTCCTCTTGCATCATCGCCCTAAGTGTTTTCTCAAGGAGACATAGAAGTGGTATTGTAACGCTGATAACGGCGTCATCGCCACTGGCCATGTTGGTGGAGTACTCGAAACAGCGCAACAGGGCACACAGGTCTCGCATGGAGGCCCAGTCATTGGTGGTGAAGTGGTGCTGTTCTGTAGTGCGACTGACCCGTGCGTGCTGCAGCTGAAACTCCACTATGGCCTGCTGCTGCTCGCACAGTCTGTCCAGCATGTGCAAGGTGGAGTTCCACCTGGTGGGCACGTCGCATATGAGGCGGTGAGCGGGAAGGCCGAAGTTACGCTGTAGCGCAGACAGGCGAGCAGCAGCAGGATGTGAACGCCGGAAGCGCGAACAGACGGCCCGCACTTTATGCAGCAGCTCTGACATGTCGGGGTAGTTGTGTATGAACTTCTGCACCACCAAATTCAGCACATGCGCCAAGCAAGGGATGTGCGTCAAATTGGCTAGTCCCAGAGCTGCAACGAGATTTCGCCCATTATTACACACACCACCAGGCCGGGCTTGAGGCTCACCGGCAGCAACCACTCGTCGGTCTGTTGTTCTATACCCCGCCACAACTCCTGTGCGGTGTGGGGCCTGTCCCCCAAACATATGAGTTTCAGAATGGCCTGCTGACGTTTACCCCGGGCTGTGCTGAAGTTGGTGGTGAAGGTGTGTGGCTGACTGGATGAGCAGGTGGAAGAAGAGGAGGAGGAAGCCGAGAAGGAGGAGGTGGCAACAGGAGGCAAAGAATGTTGCCCTGCGATCCTTGGCGGCGGAAGGACGTGCGCCAAACAGCTCTCCGCCTGGGGCCCAGCTGCCACTACATTTACCCAGTGTGCAGTTAGGGAGATATAGCGTCCCTGGCCGTGCTTACTGGTCCACGTATCTGTGGTTAGGTGGACCTTGCTACAGATGGCGTTGCGCAGTGCACACTTGATTTTATCGGATACTTGGTTGTGCAGGGAAGGCACGGCTCTCTTGGAGAAGTAGTGGCGGCTGGGAACAACATACTGTGGGACAGCAAGCGACATGAGCTGTTTGAAGCTGTCTGTGTCCACCAGCCTAAATGACAGCATTTCATAGGCCAGTAGTTTAGAAATGCTGGCATTCAGGGCCAGGGATCGAGGGTGGCTAGGTGGGAATTTACGCTTTCTCTTAAATGTTTGTGAGATGGAGAGCTGAATGCTGCCGTGTGACATGGTTGAGACGCTTGGTGACGGAGGTGGTGGTGGTGGTGTTGGTGGTACATCCCCTGTTTGCTGGGCGGCAGGTGCCAACGTTCCTCCAGAGGCGGAGGAAGAGGCCGAGGCGGCAGCAGCAGAAGAGGCCGAGGCGGCAGCAGCAGAAGAGGTAGCAGGGGGAGCCTGAGTGACTTCCTTGGTTTTAAGGTGTTTACTCCACTGCAGTTCATGCTTTGCATGCAGGTGCCTGGTCATGCAGGTTGTGCTCAGGTTCAGAACGTTAATGCCTCGCTTCAGGCTCTGATGGCACAGCGTGCAAACCACTCGGGTCTTGTCGTCAGCACATTGTTTGAAGAAGTGCCATGCCAGGGAACTCCTTGAAGCTGCCTTTGGGGTGCTCGGTCCCAGATGGCGGCGGTCAGTAGCAGGCGGAGTCTCTTGGCGGCGGGTGTTCTGCTTTTGCCCACTGCTCCCTCTTTTGCTACGCTGTTGGCTCGGTCTCACCACTGCCTCTTCCTCCGAACTGTGAAAGTCAATGGCACGACCTTCATTCCATGTGGGGTCTAGGACCTCATCGTCCCCTGCATCCTCTTCCACCCAGTCTTGATCCCTGACCTCCTGTTCAGTCTGCACACTGCAGAAAGACGCAGCAGTTGGCACCTGTGTTTCGTCATCATCAGAGACATGCTGAGGTGGTATTCCCATGTCCTCATCATCAGGAAACATAAGTGGTTGTGCGTCAGTGCATTCTATGTCTTTCACCGCTGGGGAAGGGCTAGGTGGATGCCCTTGGGAAACCCTGCCAGCGGAGTCTTCAAACAGCATAAGAGACTGCTGCATAACTTGAGGCTCAGACAGTTTCCCTGGTATGCATGGGGGTGATGTGACAGACTGATGGGGTTGGTTTTCAGGCGCCATCTGTGCGCTTTCTGCAGAAGACTGGGTGGGAGATAATGTGAACGTGCTGGATCCACTGTCGGCCACCCAATTGACTAATGCCTGTACTTGCTCAGGCCTTACCATCCTTAGAACGGCATTGGGCCCCACCATATATCGCTGTAAATTCTGGCGGCTACTGGGACCTGAGGTAGTTGGTACACTAGGACGTGTGGATGTGGCAGAACGGCCACGTCCTCTCCCAGCACCAGAGGGTCCACTAACACCACCACGACCATGTCCACGTCCGCGTCCCTTACTAGATGTTTTCCTCATTGTTATGGTTCACCACAACAACAAAAATATTATTTGGCCCAATGTATTGTATTCAAATTCAGCGGGATATAAATTTGAGGCCTAGTATTTAGGCGCTGGGTGACCGGTATGGATTTACTGACAGAATTAGACTTGGAAATGCACAGTAGCGGGTGTGTGAAGTTATTCTGAATGACCCTATGTGCACCTTGAATATTATATACCCTTTTAGGGATAGATTTCAAATAGCTCTGATATAGCAGAAACCACTAAATTATGAAATTGCTAAATTGGGAATTGTACTTCAACCCAGAACAAAAAATGTGCTTTGACGGACACTAAATAACTTTCCCAGCCACAACAGTACAGCGGTAAAGAGAGATTTAGCGGGATATAAATTTGAGGCCTAGTATTTAGGCGCTGGGTGACCGGTATGGATTTAGCGACAGAATTAGACTTGGAAATGCACAGTAGCGTGTGTGTGAAGTTATTCTGAATGACCCTATGTGCACCTTGAATATTATATACCCTTTTAGGGATAGATTTCAAATAGCTCTGATATAGCAGGAACCACTAAATTATGAAATTGCTAAATTGGGAATTGTACTTCAACCCAGAACAAAAAATGTGCTTTGACGGACACTAAATAACTTTCCCAGCCACAACAGGACGGCGGTAACGAGAGATTTAGCGGGATATAAATTTGAGGCCTAGTATTTAGGCGCTGGGTGACCGGTATGGATTTAGTGACAGAATTAGACTTGGAAATGCACAGTAGCGTGTGTGTGAAGTTATTCTGAATGACCCTATGTGCACCTTGAATATTATATACCCTTTTAGGGATAGATTTCAAATAGCTCTGATATAGCAGAAACCACTAAATTATGAAATTGCTAAATTGGGAATTGTATTTCAACCCAGAACAAAAAATGTGCTTTGACGGACACTAAATAACTTTCCCAGCCACAACAGGACAGCGGTAACGAGAGATTTAGCGGGATATAAATTTGAGGCCTAGTATTTAGGCGCTGGGTGACCGGTATGGATTTAGTGACAGAATTAGACTTGGAAATGCACAGTAGCGTGTGTGTGAAGTTATTCTGAATGACCCTATGTGCACCTTGAATATTATATACCCTTTTAGGGATAGATTTCAAATAGCTCTGATATAGCAGGTATCACTAAATTATGAAATTGCTAAATTGGGAATTGTACTTCAACCCAGAACAAAAAATGTGCTTTGACGGACACTAAATAACTTTCCCAGCCACAACAGGACAGCGGTAACGAGAGATTTAGCGGGATATAAATTTGAGGCCTAGTATTTAGGCGCTGGGTGACCGGTATGGATTTACTAACAGAATTGGACTTGGAAATGCACAGTAGCGTGTGTGTGAAGTTATTCTGAATGACCCTATGTGCACCTTGAATATTATATACCCTTTTAGGGATAGATTTCAAATAGCTCTGATATAGCAGAAACCACTAAATTATGAAATTGCTAAATTGGGAATTGTATTTCAACCCAGAACAAAAAATGTCCTTTGACGGACACTAAATAACTTTCCCAGCCACAACAGGACAGCGGTAACGAGAGATTTAGCGGGATATAAATTTGAGGCCTAGTATTTAGGCGCTGGGTGACCGGTATGGATTTAGTGACAGAATTAGACTGGGATATGGCCAAAAAATAACCACACTATTGCTGGTTAAATGCACTTGGTGACGGGCGCAGCTTGCCCCTGATGTAGTATATGGCCAAAAAATGAACAGACTATTGCTGGTTAAATGCACTTGGTGTCACAGCTTGACGAACCACACTACTAAAGGGTTAAATGCACTTGGTGACGGGCGCAGCTTGCCCCTGATGTAGTATATGGCCAAAAAATGAACAGACTATTGCTGGTTAAATGCACTTGGTGACGGGCGCAGCTTGCCCCTGATTTAGTATATGGCCAAAAAATGAACAGACTATTGCTGGTTAAATGCACTTGGTGTGATAGCTTGACCAACCACACTACTGAGGGTTAAATGCACTTGGTGACGGGCGCAGCTTGCCCCTGATGTAGTATATGGCCAAAAAATGAACAGACTATTGCTGGTTAAATGCACTTGGTGACGGGCGCAGCTTGTCCCTGATTTAGTATATGGCCAAAAAATGAACAGACTATTGCTGGTTAAATGCACTTGGTGTGATAGCTTGACCAACCACACTACTGAGGGTTAAATGCACTTGGTGACGGGCGCAGCTTGCCCCTGATGTAGTATATGGCCAAAAAATGAACAGACTATTGCTGGTTAAATGCACTTGGTGACGGGCGCAGCTTGCCCCTGATTTAGTATATGGCCAAAAAATGAACAGACTATTGCTGGTTAAATGCACTTGGTGTGACAGCTTCACCCTGATGTAGGCTTTAGCCAAAAAACAACCACACCATTGAGGGTTAAATGCACTCGGTGACAGGCGCAGCTTGCCCCTGATTTAGTATATGGCCAAAAAATGAACAGACTATTGCTGGTTAAATGCACTTGGTGTGACAGCTTCACCCTGATGTAGGCTTTAGCCAAAAAACAACCACACCATTGAGGGTTAAATTCACTTGGTCGCAGCTTGGATGCACTTGGTCGCAGCACCGCACAAGACACAAAATGGCCGCCGATCACCCCAGAAAAAAGTGACTGACAAACGGTCTGGGCAGCCTAAAAACAGTGAGTGAGCATTTGAATTTCAGCAGCTCAATGATGCACAGTTGCAGATCGATCGATTAATCAAGTGAAGTCCTTTGGAGGAGTTAATCTGCCTAATCTCGCCCTACTGTCGCATCCGCAACCTCTCCCTACACTAATCAGAGCAGAGTGACGGGCGGCGCTATGTGACTCCAGCTTAAATAGAGGCTGGGTCACATGGTGCTCTGGCCAATCACAGCCATGCCAATAGTAGGCATGGCTGTGACGGCCTCTTGGGGCAAGTAGTATGACGCTTGTTGATTGGCTGCTTTGCAGCCTTTCAAAAAGCGCCAAGAAAGCGTCACAAAAGCGCCAAGAAAGCGACGAACACCGAACCCGAACCCGGACTTTTACGAAAATGTCCGGGTTCGGGTCCGTGTCACGGACACCCCAAAATTCGGTACGAACCCGAACTATACAGTTCGAGTTCGCTCATCCCTACTAGTAAAATCTTAAATTTTTCATGCATTATGTTTTGTATTATACTATTGTCACAGTGAATAGTTTGTTATATACAAGCTTGTTTGTTTTGCAACATCTATTAAGTAAGGTTCCATTCACACTGACAGATCTTTTTTTTATAGCTGATAGACTGTTTATCAAATCAGCTGGTGATCATTTAGCATATGCAGCAATCATCATGACTGTATGTGACAAAACAATTGCTAATGTTGTTCATTCACATACAGTTTTGTTATTGCTAGTTGCACATCCTTGCTTTCAGAAGGCAATGTGCTGATTAATACCAATTATTTGTAAACCCACATATAATATGTGATTACTTACATATGAGCATTTGCTGTTTTTTTGCATTATCAATTGATTACCTAATCAATAGCCCATTTAAATGAGCCTTTAAGCATTAAAGGGGTATTCCAGTTAGAGAACGTTATGCCCTATCTGCAGGATAGGGGATAACTATCAGATTTGTTGGGGGGCCTACCGCTGGGACAACTACCTATCTTGATAATGGGAGCACTATACCCCTTGAAGCCCCCCTGAAATGATTATGTACTCAGCAATCTTCAGCACTTCCAAAGAAACAAATGGAGCAGTGGTGCACATTTCCAACTATCTGCTTTATTCATTTCAGGGGGCCCCCGTTCAAGTGATCGATTGGAGTCCTTGCTTATAAGAAGGTCCCAGTATCATATATTGACATAAGTGATGACTATTATTTGCTTCAATTAAAATAACAGGAAGGGATAAAACCAAAATCATGTCTAAAAATTAAATCATTTAATGTTTTTTTTTGTTTTTTTTTTACTGCAAACTGAGACTATTAGTGTACTTTCACACTTGTGGCAGAGGATTCTGGCAGGCAGTTCCGTAGGATAAAACTGCCTCCCGGATCCAGAAATCTGGAAAACATAAACAGATGCATTTGTGAGACAGTTGTCATCCGGAAGAATGGATACAGTATATATTTTTTTTCTCATTTTTAGAGTTCTGCGCATGCGCAGACTGCAAAACCGCATCCATTTTGCTGGAACACTCGGGGCCCGATCCGGCATTAATGCATTTCAATGGAAATTATTGCCGGATCCGGCATTTCGGCAAGTGTTCAGGATTTTTGGCCAGAGAGAAAACTGCAGCATGTTGTGGTATTTTCTCCGGCCAAAAAACGTAAGAGGGACTGAACTGATGCATCCTGATGCATACTGAACGGAATGCTCTCCATTCAGAATGTAGTAGGATAAAACACCCCTGTGACGGAACTCAGTACCGGAAAAAAAAAAAAAACACTAGTGTGAAAGTACCCTTACCCATGATTTCTGGGATCTTTTCTCACTTCTCACCACATATACAGACGTGGACAAAATTGTTGGTACCCTTTGGTCAATGAAAGAAAAAGTCACAATGGTCACAGAAATAACTTTAATCTGACAAAAGTAATAATAAATTAAAATTCTATAAATGTTAACCAATGAAAGTCAGACATTGTTTTTCAACCATGCTTCAACAGAATTATGTAAAAAAATAAACTCATGAAACAGGCATGGACAAAAATGATGGTACCCCTAGAAAACACAGAACATAATGTGACCAAAGGGACATGTTAATTCAAGGTGTGTCCACTAATTAGCATCACAGGTGTCTACAACCTTGTAATCAGCCATTGGGCCTATATATATGGCTCCAGGTAATCACTGTGTTGTTTGGTGATATGGTGTGTACCACACTCGACATGGACCAGAGGAAGCAAAGGAAAGAGCTGTCTCAAGAGATCAGAAAGAAAATTATAGACAAGCATGTTAAAGGTAAAGGCTATAAGACCATCTCCAAGCAACTAGATGTTCCTGTGAGTACAGTTGCACATATTATTCATAAGTTTAAGATCCATGGGACTGTAGCCAACCTCCCTGGACGTGGCCGCAGGAGGAAAATTGATGACAAATCTAAGAGACGGATAATCCGAATGGTAACAAAAGAGCCTAGAAAGACTTCTAAAGAGATTCAAGGTGAACTTCATGCTCAAGGAACATCAGTGTCAGATCGCACCATCCGTCGTTGTTTGAGCCAAAGTGGACTACATGGGAGACGACCAAGGAGGACACCATTGTTGAAAACGAATCATAAAAAAGCAAGACTGGAATATGCCAAACTACATGTTGACAAGCCACAAAGCTTCTGGGAGAATGTCCTGTGGACAGATGAGACAAAAATCGAAGTTTTTGCCAAGGCACATCAGCTGTATGTTCACAGACGAAAAAATGAAGCATATCAAGAAAAGAACACTGTCCCTACTGTGAAACATGGAGGAGGCTCTGTTATGTTCTGGGGCTGCTTTGCTGCGTCTGGCACAGGGTGTCTTGAATCTGTGCAGGGTACAATGAAATCTCAAGACTATCAAGGAATTCTAGAGAGAAATGTACTAGCCAGTGTCAGAAAGCTTGGTCTCAGTCGCAGGTCATGGGTCTTGCAACAGGACAATGACCCAAAACACACCGCTAAAAACACCCAAGAATGGCTAAGAGGAAAAAATTGGACTATTCTAAAGTGGCCTTCTATGAGCCCTGACCTCAATCCTATTGAGCATCTTTGGAAGGAGCTGAAACATGCAGTCTGGAAAAGGCACCCTTCAAACCGGACACAACTGGAGCAGTTTGCTCATGAGGAGTGGGCCAAAATACCTGCTGAGAGGTGCAGATGTCTCATTGACAGTTACAGGAAGCGTTTGATTGCAGTGATTGCCTCAAAAGGTTGCGCAACAAAATATTAAGTTAGGGGTACCATCATTTTTGTCCATGCCTGTTTCATGAGTTTATTTTTTTACATAATTCTGTTGAAGCATGGTTGAAAAACAATGTCTGACTTTCATTGGTTAACATTTATAGAATTTTAATTTATTATTACTTTTGTCAGATTAAAGTTATTTCTGTGACCATTGTGACTTTTTCTTTCATTGACCAAAGGGTACCAACAATTTTGTCCACGTCTGTAGATAAAAGTATTAATAATTGACAAAGTAAACAGTATAGACATTTTACACAACTGGCATTTCACCTAGCTATACTGATTGCAAAGTTATTATTACTATACATGTATGCAGAGAGTATAAAGGTCATCTTAACCACCTGCCTACCTCTGAAAAATAAAAAAGCGATGGGTGTTAGAATAAGGCCACATCATGAATTAACCTCCCATGTTATATCTGCAATGCAACATTGAATTAATAAGCACTGCTACTTTTCATCACAGGTGAGTGTCATGGGTTATGGTTCTACTTTATGATGGCACTTTCTGACACCACCACTAAAATGTTTGTTACTATAGTACCACTGGACCTAGTGAGTAGATGTCTACTGTCATTCATGGACAGTAGAGCAGGGAGGAAAAAAAGCAAAAACATCACCAAGACTGGTTTGGTCATGCATGGGTTATTGAATACCACAAAAAGTAGTCTTATTTTGCAAAAATGTTTTGTATTTTTTTAAACTACAGTATAAGGTATTGATAATATATCAATATACCAACAAACAGTAACCTTAACATATTTTTTAAAACACACAGTGAACAATGTAAAACAAATGCAAAAAACACATTAGAATTGCTAGAATCTGACATTTCTATTACAAAAATAGAGGTTACAAAATAATAATAATCATAGATATATGAGTCATGCTAATCGAGAATTGTAGCACATATGGCAGAAACTCTACAATATAACTTTTAATAATTAGCAATAAAAAAAATATCCTACACTCCGATTCAAAAAATATTAAATACAATTGTGAGGATAGGGTAGTGGAGAGGGCACACAGTAAAGTTAGAAAAACTTTCCCTAGAGGGTACCTGACTACTCCTCAACCCAGAGATGTACCCCAATGGTATATTCACTCTGTCCACGTGCTTAACCCTAATCTGCCCTAATATACCTTACGCCATCCCGATGCATTCCCCCTCCACTGGGTTCTTCAGTGGATGAAAAAATAGTAGGTAAATGCAATCAATAGAGTTAATCATTATTCAATAAACCCCTAAAAACTTTTACTAAAACTAAAGACTAAACGTAAGCACATCAACTCTAAACAAATATTTATGAAAAATTTACCAAAAAGTCTACCTCCAAAGAGGCCTGCATCGCATCGCTGCCAGCCAGATGAAGGTAAGTATAAGTGTTTATTTTTTTATATGGTACTACTTACTGGTACATGATTGGGGGCATCTATGGCGGTACTTGTTACTGGCACATGGGGGCATCTATGGGGGTACTTGTTACTGGCACATTATTGGGGGGAATCTATGGGGGCATTTGTTACTGGCAAATAATTGGGGGCATCTATGGGGCACATTTTACTGGCACATTATTGGTGGGCAATGTGGGGGCATCTATGGGGGTACTTCTTACTGGCACATTATTGGGGGCACTATGGGGGCATCTACTGAGGCCACAAAGAAGGGGTATGTTATATGGGGGACGGGGGGAGAGGAACACTATGGGGGCTTATACTGAGGCCACAAAGAAGGGGTATTTTATATAGGGGGCTCTGTATAGGGGCATTTTATACTGGGGCACATTATGATGGGTACTATGGGGAAGGGGAGAGAAGAATACTATAGGCTCATCTATGGGGCACTAAGAAGAGGTATTTTATACTTGCAAATTATGGGGGACACTGAGGGCATCTACTGGGCACTATATATGGGGCATATTATACTGGTACATTATGGGGGCACTAGGAAGAAGGGGGTGAAGAGCACTATGGGGCATTTACTGGGGGCACTATATAGGGGTCATTTATACTGGCACATTTCTTACTGGCACATTATTGGGGGCATCTACTGAGGACAAAAAGGAGTATTTTATATAGGGGGCTCTGTATAAGAGCATTTTATACTGGGGAACATTATGGTGGGCACTATGGGTAAGGCGAAAGAGGAGTGCTATGGGGTCATCTACGGGGGCACTAAAAAGAGGTATTTTATACTTGCAAATTATGGGGAAACTGAGGGCATCTACTGGGGCACTATATATGAGGCATTTTATACTAGTACATTATAGGGGGCACTAGGAGGAAGGGGGGAGAGGAGCACTATGGTGGTATTTTATACTGGCACCATTAGCTCTACGGGGGGCATTAAAAGGGGGTATTTTCTGCACTGGCACATTATAAGTAGAATTATTATTACTGGGGGCATTATGATGGGCTTTATTACTATTGGGGGTCTATGGGGAACATGATTACTAGCATGGGCACTATGGGAGCATTATTACTTCTGGAGCAAAGTGGGGACATGTTGGGGGCACTGTAGGAGCACTATTACTACCATGTGTGCTCTAGCAGAGAATTATTCCTATTGGTGGGACTTTTGAGAGCAATATTACTGTGGGGGTACCTTGGCACAGTATCAGCTTACAATAATTATTTTTGGGGGATGCTATGTTTATACTTTTAGTGTCAGGGGCACTACTTGTTGGTGCAGTTATTTTAGGGCACTGTGTGCCAATAATTATTGAAGGGCACTATGTGCATGGTACTACTATTATCATGGAGTTTATCTGTTTCTGCAGTATAATATTGGGAGCACAGCAGCACAGTATTGGGGGTGGTAGGATGATTTCTCCAGAAGATGGGAGGATTATGGAAAAGTAGTAAACTAAGATTTTGTTTGTCAAACTGCAGAGACGAGAAATTGCTGAAAAAATGGTGGTCTGGTATGAAGGTCTGAAAGGAGAAGCTGAGGAAAGAGAGAACATCTACATCAAAGAGACGTCACTGGATGTAAGAGGTATGTGGTGCTGTATTACCCTGTATGTAGGGGTGGGTGGATGGAGGGGTTAGTAGTACAGTACTATCTGCACATTGTAAAAAAAAAAAAAAGTAATCTGCAAAATACTATATATTTGTGTCAGAAGTTGTGCTTCTTTAATTTTTAGAATAATGATACAGCCATTTTATTTGATACTTTTGTGCTGATTCTTTTTATCTATATTAAGGGACACTGGTGTCTATAGCATGTCTCTGCAAGCTTTTAAATGTAAACACTGCCTTTTCAGAAAAAAAGGCAGTATTTACATTACTGCCAAGGAACATCTCTAGTGGCCAATCATCATTATTAAAGTTTACTACTCTATGAGGTGCGTGGATTTTTTTTGTCTGTGTGTGTGTGTGTGTTGTGGTGGAGGACGTGATTGAGCATGCTCGGCCGAACACTTGTTCGATTGAGCATTTTGATGCTCGGCACATGGTGGTATTCGTCCGAGTACAGCATGTGCTTGATCGCCATGCTCGAATCTCCTCATCGCACGTTTCTTGGCTGCTACGCAGCCAATAAACGTGCGGCTGAGTACTGTCCTCACTGTAATGCCAGTAGCCATGTTGACTACTGACATTACAGTGATTGGCTGGCCGGAAGGCGTCATAGGGTGCTATATAGCACATGATGACGCATGTTCGGCTCAGTCAGGGAGAGCTGAGCATAGGAAGGGACAGACAGTGTAGGGAGTGTAATTGAATATTTTTTTTTGCACAAAAACATTTCAAAGGCCTAAAAGTCCTTGTAAGGACTATTTTGTGTGACAGCAGCAATATATGTTTGTAGCACAACCTGCGCTAAAATACTCAGCGTTAGGGACAGCTGTGCATAGGAAGGGACAGATAGTGTAGGAAGTGTAATAGGAAGATTTTTATACAAAAAACTTTTCAGAGACCCAAAAGTCCTTTTAAGGACTATTGTGTGTGATAGGAGCAATATATATTTTTAGAGCATCCGGCGCTAAATACCATGTAATAGGCCGCTGCAGACAGTTAAATTATTTGCGCCACATCTCCTGTGTAAAGTGTGCGCATCCCTAAAATATCAGTGACATCCAGTGCACTTTTTGCGTAGTTGGTGGCCGCTGCAGACAGTTAAATTATCTGCGCCATATCTCCTGTTTAAAGTGTGCGCATCCCTAAAATATCAGTGACAACCAGTGCACTTTTTCCATAGACAGTGTCCTCTGTGGACAGTTAAATTATCCGCGCCACATCTCCTGTTTAAAGTGTGCGCATCCCTAAAATATCAGTGACATCCAGTGCACTTTTTGCGTAGTTGGTGGCCGCTGCAGACAGTTAAATTATCCGCGCCACATCTCCTGTTTAAAGTGTGCGCATCCCTAAAATATCAGTGACATCCAGTGCACTTTTTGCATAGCTGGTTTTTCGCTGCAGACAGTAGAATTATCTGCAACATATCTCCTGTTTAAAGTGTACGCATCCCTAAAATATCTGTAACATCCAGTGCACTTTTTCCGTAGCTGGTTTTCGCTGCAGACAGTACAATTATCTGCGCCACATCTCCTGTTTAAAGTGTGTGCATCCCTAAAATATCAGTGACATCCAGTGTACCTTTTTCCGTAGACACTGAGAACAGTGACATTACCTGTGGTACCTGTCCTGTATAACGTTTCCTTATCACAATTACCTTTGTAAATTTTTTTGCATATACACTTTCAAATCCTATACTACTGTACATGTGACATTTTTAAGCATATATCACAATTAAAATGAAGAAGGCGAGCTGTATGGGACGGGGAAGTGGCCGCGATCTGATGGTGCACACAGAGGCCATGGCCCTGGGCACTGAGAAACTGTGCCTGCTGCCAGAGCACAAGAAAAACAATTATCTACGATACCTAGCTTCATGTCCCAGTTTGCAAAGCGGCATAGGACACCACTCTTGAAGTCAGACCAGTGAGATCAGGTGGTCGGTTGGATTGCAGCACATAATGCTTCCAGTCAGTTAAGCACCACTCTGTCTTCCACCAAGTCCAGTCTCAGTAGCCAGGAGTCTGGTCAACACAATCCTCACCCTGATCCTCTTTCCTCCCACCATGTACAGTTTGACCAAACAAGTGATCCCACACTCGGATATTGTGAGGACCTTTTTTCATTGCCATTACTTGATTTGGCCCTCTCGCCAAGCACGCTTGAAAAGGGACATGAGATCTTGTGTCCTGATTCCCAACCTCTTGAGCATCCACAGTGACAAGAACATGACGGTGGGGAATGGCAATTAGTGTTTTTAATGAGGTGGATGATTATGAGACACATGTAACGGTCATGAACACACACAGGGGGGAGGGAGTGACCACTGCACTCCACCTTCACCCCTGACCCTGCCTACTTGCCTTGCAAGTCCTAATGACAAGGGACAACTGGACAGCAGTCCCTAACTTGGTGTAAGTGCAGGGAGGACAAACAGACAACAAACTGTCACAACCAGACAGCTGAGAAGCTCTGACAGAGGCCTTTCAGAACCTCCTCCTTGAGTTTCTGTGTTGTGGTATTCAGCTCCTCCTCTCGTTAGCCTCTCTCAGCTGTCATGTGTTGGACTAATTGCTTCCCTTTAAATTCTTCCCCAGAAGGCTTTTCTGGGCGGCTTATACTACTTCCTGGAGTGTGTGTGCACGCTGACTTTGTTCTCCTGTTTGCATCAAAGCTAAGTGTTGTACCTTATCTGTTATTTTCTGTTTGCTGGATCCCAGGTGACCCTGACTCACTCCGTATCTTGTGTAGGGAGCCGGTGGTCGTGTCCCCTCACTATTGTAGGGTGCTCAGGGCTTTATAGTCAAGGTTCGTGGATATGCAAACCTCCACCATTCGGATCTTTGCATAGGCTGAGCAGCCAGGGAAAGTGCCAGGTCTTCTGCAGGGGTCTCCCTTGGTTCCTTAGTTTTTGGATCCAGCGAGTCGTTTATACATGTTGCTTTGCCTTGTTTCCTGTACACCGTCCGTGACATTATAAGCCGCCATAACCGTCTCAAGCATGGATCCGGTTTCACTTTTGGCTGAACGCTTCCAGGGTCTTTCATTGGAGGTAGCTGATCTCCGTAAGACTTTTTCTCAGCTTCAAGTGACCGGTTCAGCTTGCGTTCATGGAGTTTGTTCTGAGCCTAAGATCTCGCTCCCGGATACGTTCTCCGGGGGTAGTGAGAATTTTGTGCGTTTTAGAGAGGCTTGCAAACTCCATTTTCGCCTTCTTCCCCACTCCTCTGGTGATGAGGAACGGAGAGTGGGGATCATTATATCGCTGCTCAGAGGTAACGCTCAGTCCTGGGCCTTTTCGCTGCCGGAGGGGGCACGGCCTCTCCGTTCAGTGGATGAATTATTTTTAGCCCTGGGTCAGATATATGATGATCCGGATCGTATTGCTCTGGCTGAGTCTAAACTACGTCTATTATGCCAGGGTAAACAATCCGCAGAAATATACTGCTCAGAATTTTGGAGATGGGCAGTTGATACTGGTTGGAATGATGCTGCGCTCCGAAGTCAATTTTGCCATGGTCTTTCAGAGGGATTGAAAGATGCATTTGCCTTTCATGAGAGGCCTATTTCTTTGGACTCTGCTATGTCTCAGGCCGTTCGTATTGACAGGCGTCTTAGAGAGAGAGGAGAGATGTCCCCTTCCTGTCATACTCAGTCCCAGGACAGTGCAGCGGTCCCGTTCTGTGCGCAGGGGTCTCAGTCGCCGTCAGCCCCTTCTGAGCAGAAGCCCATGCAGCTGGGGTTGATTGCTTCTGATAATAGAAGATTCAGCTCGCATGGGAGTGTTTGTTTTTGTTGTGGAGGTATAAATCATTTGGCAAATATTTGTCCCTCTAGGAGATTCAGGCAGTTTTCTGGGAGTAATAAAGAAACAAACAGGAAAAAATCTTTTAAAAATATTCCGTCTGTTACTATTGGCAGGGTTGAGGCGGAAATTGAAGGTTTTCCATTTGCTTGTAGTTCCCGTTTTGTCCTGCCGGCTAGGGTGGCGCTAGAGAGCAAGAACATTTTTTGTGAGATTTTTGTGGATAGTGGAGCAGCGGTTAATCTCATTGATAATCAATTTGCGATAACTCATGGTTTCCAGGTGCGCACTTTGGGAAAGGATATTCCTGTTTTTGCTATCGATTCCACTCCACTTTCTCAAAAATCATTAAAGGGCATAGTTCACAATATCCGTTTAATTGTGAGTGATGCTCATGTTGAGGATGTGTCATGTTTCGTCCTTAGCGGTTTACCCACTCCTCTGGTGTTGGGGCTGCCCTGGCTCACTAAGCATAACCCCACCATTGATTGGCAAGCGAGGCAAATAAATGGTTGGAGTGACTTTTGCAGAGAGAATTGCCTCATGACATCTGTTTCTGAGGTTGCTACTAAGACTGTACCATCTTTTCTCTCTGAATTTTCGGATGTCTTCTCTGAGAGTGGAGTTCAGGATTTGCCCCCGCACAGGGAGTACGATTGCCCTATTAATCTCATCCCAGACGCCAAGCTGCCTAAATCTCGTTTATACAATCTTTCCCAACCTGAGAGGATCGCTATGCGTGCTTATATCTCTGAGAGTCTGAGAAAGGGACACATACGACCCTCGAAGTCACCTGTTGCCGCTGGTTTTTTCTTTGTTAAGAAAAAAGATGGTTCTTTAAGACCTTGTCTGGATTTCAGGGAGCTGAACAATATCACAATTCGTGACCCTTATCCGCTTCCTCTGATCCCGGACCTATTTAACCAGGTTGTTGGGGCTAAAGTCTTTTCCAAATTAGATTTAAGAGGGGCATACAACCTGGTCAGGGTCAGAGAAGGGGACGAATGGAAGACGGCCTTCAATACCCCTGAGGGCCATTTTGAAAATTTGGTTATGCCTTTTGGTTTGATGAATGCCCCAGCCGTTTTTCAGCATTTCGTGAACAGCATTTTTTATCATTTGATGGGAAAATTTGTATTGGTGTATTTAGATGACATTTTGATTTTTTCTCCCGATTTCAAAACTCATAAGGAACATTTACGTCAGGTCTTGCTCATCCTGCGGGAGAATAAATTATATGCGAAACTGGAAAAATGTGTGTTTGCGGTTCCAGAAATTCAATTTCTGGGGTTTCTTCTCTCCGCTTCTGGTTTTCGCATGGACCCCGAGAAGGTCCGCGCTGTGCTTGAGTGGGAGCTTCCTGAGAATCAAAAGGCGCTGATGCGTTTTTTGGGCTTTGCCAATTATTACAGGAAGTTCATTTTGAATTATTCTTCTATTGTTAAACCACTCACTGATATGACCAGAAAGGGGGTAGATTTTTCTTCTTGGTCAGTAGAGGCGCGTAAGGCTTTTTCTGATATCAAGGAGAGTTTTGCTTCCGCTCCCATCAAGGTGCAACCTGATGTTTCTTTACCCTTCATAGTTGAGGTTGATGCTTCTGAGGTGGGTGTGGGGGCGGTCTTGTCTCAGGGTTCCTCTCCTGCCAATTGGCGACCGTGTGCCTTTTTCTCAAGAAAACTCTCCTCCGCAGAGAGAAATTACGATGTGGGAGATAGGGAATTGTTGGCCATCAAGTTGGCTTTTGAGGAATGGCGCCATTGGCTAGAGGGAGCCAGACACCCTATTACCGTATTTACTGACCATAAAAATCTGGCCTACTTGGAGTCAGCCAAGCGTCTGAACCCGAGACAGGCCAGATGGTCGTTGTTCTTCTCTAGGTTTAATTTTGTTGTCACGTTCCGCCCTGGAGTTAAGAATGTGAAGGCAGATGCCCTGTCACGTTGTTTTCCGGGAGGCGGGAATTTTGAAGACCCGGGTCCCATTTTGGCTGAAGGTGTGGTGGTCTCTGCTCTTTTTCCTGAATTGGAGGCAGAGGTGCAGGCAGCCCAGTCAGAGGCTCCTGATCTTTGTCCTCCTGGGAGGTTGTTTGTGCCTCTCGCTTTAAGACACAAGATTTTTAAAGAACACCACGATACGGTCCTTGCTGGGCACCCGGGGGTAAGAGCCACAGTGGATCTCATCGCTCGGAGATTCTGGTGGCCTGCGCTTCGTAAGTCGGTTGAGGGTTTTGTGGCAGCCTGCGAGACTTGCGCTCGTGCCAAAGTCCCTCATTCACGGCCATCAGGTCCTCTCCTTCCCTTACCCATTCCTTCCCGTCCTTGGACACATCTGTCCATGGACTTCATAACAGACCTGCCTCGTTCCTCGGGGAAGACTGTGATTCTGGTGGTGGTGGACCGTTTTAGCAAAATGGTGCATTTCATCCCTTTTCCTGGTTTGCCCAATGCTAAGACGCTGGCGCAGGCATTTGTTGATCACATTGTCAAATTGCACGGTATTCCTTCAGACATAGTCTCTGATAGGGGCACGCAGTTTGTTTCCAGATTCTGGAAGGCTTTCTGTTCTCGCTTGGGGGTTCGGTTGTCATTCTCTTCTGCTTTCCACCCGCAGTCGAATGGCCAGACAGAGCGCGTCAATCAGAATCTGGAGACATATCTGCGTTGTTTTGTGGCGGAGAATCAAGAGGATTGGTGTTCTTTTTTGTCCCTTGCTGAGTTTGCTTTAAATAACCGTCGTCAGGAGTCCTCTGATAAGTCACCATTTTTTGGTGCATATGGGTTTCATCCACAGTTTGGGACTTTCTCGGGAGAGGGGTCTTCTGGTTTACCTGATGAGGACAGATTCTCCTCGTCTTTGTCATCTATTTGGCAAAAGATTCAAGATAATCTAAAGAGCATGAGTGAGAGATATAAGCGTGTGGCTGATAAGAGACGTGTGCTTGGTCCGGACCTGAATGTTGGTGATCTGGTGTGGTTGTCTACCAAGAATATCAAATTGAAGGTTCCCTCCTAGAAGTTGGGTCCTAGGTTTATTGGGCCTTACAAAATCCTGTCTGTCATCAATCCTGTTGCATACCGTCTTGATCTTCCTCAGACTTGGAAGATCCATAATGTTTTTCATAAGTTCTTTTTGAAACCTTATGTTCAACCCATTGTACCCTCGCCTTTGCCTCCTCCTCCGATTATGGTTGATGGGATTCTTGAATTTCAGGTCTCTAGGATTGTGGATTCTCGTCTTGTCCGCGGTTCTCTTCAGTACCTTGTTCAGTGGGAGGGGTATGGTCCTGAGGAGAGGATGTGGGTCCCAGTGACGGACATTAAGGCCTCTCGTCTCATCAGGGCTTTCCATAGGTCCCATACTGAGAAGGTGGGTTCTGAGTGTCCGGAGTCCACTCGTAGAGGGAGGGGTACTGTCACAACCAGA
The DNA here is from genome assembly GCF_014858855.1 of Bufo gargarizans. Classification (NCBI taxonomy): domain Eukaryota; kingdom Metazoa; phylum Chordata; class Amphibia; order Anura; family Bufonidae; genus Bufo; species Bufo gargarizans. Next base: position 264,521,122 of record NC_058084.1, read on the forward strand.
CAGCTGAGAAGCTCTGACAGAGGCCTTTCAGAACCTCCTCCTTGAGTTTCTGTGTTGTGGTATTCAGCTCCTCCTCTCGTTAGCCTCTCTCAGCTGTCATGTGTTGGACTAATTGCTTCCCTTTAAATTCTTCCCCAGAAGGCTTTTCTGGGCGGCTTATACTACTTCCTGGAGTGTGTGTGCACGCTGACTTTGTTCTCCTGTTTGCATCAAAGCTAAGTGTTGTACCTTATCTGTTATTTTCTGTTTGCTGGATCCCAGGTGACCCTGACTCCCTCCGTATCTTGTGTAGGGAGCCGGTGGTTGTGTCCCCTCACTATTGTAGGGTGCTCAGGGCTTTATAGTCAAGGTTCGTGGATATGCAAACCTCCACCATTCTGATCTTTGCATAGGCTGAGCAGCCAGGGAAAGTGCCAGGTCTTCTGCAGGGGTCTCCCTTGGTTCCTTAGTTTTTGGATCCAGCGAGTCGTTTATACATGTTGCTTTGCCTTGTTTCCTGTACACCGTCCGTGACACAAACACAACAAATACGGAACGAGTCAAAACCAGAAAGGCAGCGCAGTACAAAGGAACAAGCAGAGAATAGTCAGGAGAAAGCCGAGGTCGTTTACCAGGAGCAGCTAGAAGTACCAAAAGAATAACCAGGTATCGTCTGGAGCAGGCCGGCTTCAGGAACCAGGAAAGCAGTACAGCACAGCATGAACAGACAGGGAGACGTAGGATAAACAGGAGGTAAATACACCAGGAATCCAAGGAGACACAGGTGGAACCTGAATAACAGTCAATCTGTGGCCAGCAGATTGCCTCTTTAAATGGGGAGCCAGAGGGACGTCACATGGCCAGTGTCACATGACTCCTCACAGACTACACAGCCGAGCGCCGAGTGATCAGCTTGGAACACTAGCAACCTCACCACCAGCATGATCCGCCACATGGCATTCAAGCACCATAATAAGTGGGACGAACACCTGGGTCCACAATCTGTGTCTGCGGGTCAGACCACTGCCTCCTCTTCCCCTATGTTACTTGCTGGCCAATCCCATGTTGAAGGCGCAGGCCCGGATGCCTCCCACTCTGCACCTGGACCTTTGCAAGCACCATCAGCTTCAATACCCAGCCACCCACCCACAGGCCATAGCACTAGATGTGCAGCTTTCCAAATTTCTGTCCTAAGGAGTTAAAATAAGTAATGTGTGTTCAAAACACACATCGGTACTACAGCGCTATTGCATAACATGAGGCAGCATCACTAGGTCCTGTGGGAAAACAGAATTTTATAGTATTCTGAATCAGAACAACCTTCTGCAGGTCTTCTTTGTGGCAGCCAGGCTGAATCTCTAAGCAGTACAGTGTCATCATGCACAGTTTTTGCCATATCCTGTCCCTGAGACTCTTGGCCGTGTGTCTGTAGTGGTGCATTTCTGCGTCTTCAATTTTTTTTTATTATTCTGTAAAAATGTATGTTTCTCTATAGAAATCTGCTGCAGTTTTCACCATATCCCATCATTGAGACTTTTGGCCAGGTGTCTGTAGTAGCACAATTCCATGCTTTCACCAAAATTTTCTTCTTCTTTAAAACTGATTTCATCTGTACTGTACAGTATGTCATCAGTTGGAATTTTTGCCAGGTAGGCATCTGTAAACATTGTCTTGTCATTATGGAAATGTTCTGCAGTTCCACGATTTCATTCTGCTAAACTCTTCTGATATTCAAAATGAAGTCCTCCACCAGTGTACAAAACATCGGTTTTGCCCAAACAAACAAGCTATTTTCATACAACTGCTGCTTAGGTGGATGAATAAATCTGTCCTTGCTGATGGTGCTTTATCATGCCACTGCTGCTGTCAGTCTGCCTACCATGTTCCATACTGTATGGCTGCTGCCACTGCTGCTATTATGACACTGATGCTGTCTGCTTGTCTACCATAATGTTTCATACCATATTGCTGCTGCCGCCATCATGCCATTGCTGCTGTATGCCTGCCTATCATCATATTCAATACTGTATAGCTGCTCCCGCAGCCATCGTCCCACTACCGCTGTCTACCTGCCTACTATTATGTTCTGTACCATATGGCTACTGCTGCTTCCACCATGATGCCATTTCCACTTTATGCTTGCCTATCATTGTGTTCCATACTGCATGGCTCCTAATACACCTGCAATTCCAGCCGTATTTCCAAATAAAGTTACACAAGTTTTCATCAGAATTCCAGGAGTTTCTCATTTATATATGGCTGCTAATGCCGCCATCATGCCACTGAAACTGTTTTCCTGCCTATCATCAAGTTTAGTGTTGATCAAGCACCAAAGTGCTCAGGTGTTTGGGGGCTCAGGTTGAACACCTCAGGATGCTCAATGGAAGTCAATGGGAGAAACCGAGCATTAAACCAGGCACCCCCTGCTCTGAAGAGGGGAGGGTGTCTAGTTTATAAGAAAAGGACAGAAATTTATGGAAACACCACCAAAATGGTTCGGGAACAGCATGGGGAGGATGTCTGGATGCATCTTGGATTCACAGGTCGGTGTTGGGAACATTGTTATCCGACCAGTACGCCATTTTTACAGACTGACAATAATACGCACAAAACCGAAGATAAAATCGATTTTATAGGAAAAATTGTTAGGAAACATTCTTTCCTATATATTTACTTGTATATAAAGTGCAAGTGCTGCTAAAAATTACAAGGAAAAGGTACTCAGATACAACCTGTATATCACATAATGGAGGGCCTAATTCACATTGTGGTACAATTGTTCAGGTAGTGGGACTCTTTCACTCATAAAGCCTATGCACTAAGTGAAAGGGCTTCCAAAAATTAGAAGGAACCGGCACTCCAATACACTCTTTATTACACATAAAGGAGGGCATCATACACCCTTGAAAAATTATGATTGATGGCCTGCTGGTGACCCTCAAACACATTAGGAGCAAGGGCCTGCTGGTGACCATCTAAAACATTATGGGCGAGGGCCTGCTTCTCAGCTGACCATCTAAAACATTAGGGGTGAGGGTCTGCTGCAGAGCTGACTCTCTACAACATTAGGGGTGAGTGTCTGCTGCTGATCTGTGCATCAAAAAAATTATGGGTGAGTGCCTGCTGCTGAGCTAACCATTGAAAAAATTATGGGCGAGGGCCTGCTGGTGAGCTGACTCTGTAAAACATTATGATTGAGGGCCTGCTGGTGAGCTGCCCCTCTAAAAGATTGTAGGTGAGGGCATGCTGCTGAGCTGACCCTGTAAAACATTATGGTTGAGGGCCTGCTTGTGAGCTGACCCTCAAAAACATTATATGTGAGGGCCTACAGGTGAGCTGACCCTCTAAAAGATTGTAGGTGAGAGCCTGCAGGTGAGCTGACCCTGTAAAGCATTATGGTTGAGGGTCTGTGGTGAGCTGACCCTCTAAAACATTACATGTGAGAGCCTGCAGGTGAACTGGCCCTCTAAAAGATTGTAAGTGAGGGCCTGCTGGTGAGATGACCCTCTAAAACATTAAATGTGAGGGCCTGCAGGTGAGCTGACCCTCTGAAAGATTGTAGGTGAGAGCCTGCTGGTGAGTTGACCCTGTAAAACATTATGGTTGAGGGCCTGCTGGTGTGCTGACCCTCTAAAAGATTGTAGGTGAGGGCCTGCTGGTGAGTTGACACTATAAAACATTATGGTTGAGGGTCTGTGATGAGATAGCCCTCTAAAACATTACATGTGAGGGCCTGCAGGTGAACTGGCCCTCTAAAAGATTGTAGGTGAGGGACTGCTGTTGAGCTGACCCTGTAAAACATTATGGTTGAGTGCCTGCTGGTGAGCTGACCCTCTAAAAGATTGTAGGTGAGGGCCTGCTGGTGAGCTGACCCTGTAAAACATTAGAAGCGAAGGCAGTCTAATAAGCATGTTGATATGATGGAAGAGGAGGAGGAGAAAAGGAAGATTGGACCATATACAGTTTTTTGTGGTAGAAGGGGTACAGTGTATTCAGTACATTATAAAATGCACATTTAAAGTGCCTTCATGTTCTGGTGGAGCAGAGAGGTCAGGGTTAATCCATGCCTTGTTAATTTTTATAAGAGCCAACCTGTCAGCATTTTCAGTTGACAGGCAGATGGGATTATCAGTTATTATGCCCCCAGCAGCACTAAATACCCGCTCTGACAAAACGCTGGTGGCAGGGCAGGCCAGCACCTCCAAGGCATAGAGCGCCAGTTCATGCCACGTGTCCAGCTTGGACACCCAGTAGTTGTAAGGCACTAAGGTATCATTAAGGACTCTGACACAGTCTACTATGTACTACTTCACCATCTTCAAAAAATCTTCCCTCCTTGTAACACTAGGCCGTGCATCAGGGTAAGGGTGCTGGCAGGGTGTTATGAAACTGTCCCAGGCTTTGGAGAGTGTTGCCCTGCCTCTGTTGGAACTGCTGTGTGTTCCCATTGTCTCCCCTACTTGGTTGGCCAAGGGATTACAGACTCTGCCACCAGCGTTGTCAGATGCAAATTTTGGGAGCAATTTTTCCACAAGGAAATTTCTGCTATTGAGCCATTTTGCTCAATCTCTCCACCACAGGAATTAGAGATAAGAAGTTATTTTTGTAGCGGGGGTCGAGATGTGTGAACAACCACTAATCGGTGTTGTCCAAAATGCATAAAATGTATGGGTCACGTGAAAGGCAGCCTAAGATAAAGTCAGCCATGTGTACCAGGGTCCAAACAGGCAAGACTTCGCTGTTGTCATTATGAGGATGACTCTCAATCTCCTCATCCTCTTCTGCTTATCCACGCTCAACAGATGGAATTAAATTTTCATGGGTACTACCCTCTGTAGCAGAGGCAACCATCTCCTGCTCCTCCTCCTCATCATCCAATTTGTGCTGAGAATACAAACTGATCTGATTATAACCCTGTGTAATGTCTTCCCCCATTTCCACCTCTTCCACATGCAAAGCGTCAGCCTTAATTGAGCAGCGAGCGTTTGAGTAGACACAGAAGTGGGATGGTGATGCTGATAATAGAGTTATCGCCACTCACCATCTGTGTTGATTCCTCAAAGTTTCTTAAAATCTCACTGCAGCACAGACATCCATGCCCACTCCTCGCTTGTGAAGAGTGGCAGCTGACTGGAAAGGCAACGACCATGTTGCTGCTGGTATTCAACTACTGCCCTCTGATGCTCACAAAGCCTGGCCAACATGTGGAACGTCAAGTTCCAGTGCATGCTCATGTCGCACAACAGTCGTGAGCTGGCAATTTCCAGTGCTGCTGCAGCAGTGACAGACCGGCGGAAGCTGTCGATGACTTGCGGAAATGGGCACACATGCAGCGCACCTTCACCACTAGCTCAGGCAAATTGGAGTAGGTTTTGAGAAACTGCGGAACCACTAAGTTGAAGATGTGTACTAGGCATGTGATGTGTGTTTGCTCCAAAGCCGCCACCAAGTTATCAGACACAACCATGCCTGGTTCTAGTTTGAGTGCCGAGAGCAACAGCTCGGTCTGGTGTCTTATCCCCAGCCACAGCTCTATGGGGGTATGTTGTTTGTCACCTAAGCAGATCAGATTAAGCACAGCTTGTTGACGTTTTCCCACTGCAGTGCTACACTGCTTCCTGACTGACTGATGGCTGACTGGTGCTGCAAGAGGATAATTCTGAGGTGGAAGTGGAGGAGGAGGTGGAGGAGAAGTGGGGGTTGGAGCCACAAAGGTGGTGGTGGAAACCCTGATCAACGTAGGGCCCGCAATCCTTGACATCGGTAGTACCTGTGCCATCCCAGGGTACGACTCACTCCCGGCCTCCACAACGTTCACCCAGTGCGCCATCAGGGAAATGTAGCGTCCCTGGCTGAAAGCACTTGTCCATGTGTCATTGGTTAAGTGGACCTTCCCAGTAACTGCGTTGGTCAGGGCATGGGTGATGCTACAGGACACATGCTGGTGTAAGGCAGGCACGGCACACCATGAAAAATAGTGGTGGCTGGGGACTACTTAACAAAGGAAAAGATTCTGACATTAGGCTACGGAAGGCCTCAGTGTCCACAAGCCTAAATGGCAACATTTCCAGGGTAGTGTCATGGTCGTATTGCTGGAGTGTGACGCAGTTGCCGTGCAGACTGGTTGCCAGGGGCAACGTGAAGTTTGTGGTTTGCACGTGCACTTCCTCTTTAAGGTGTTCCTTTTGCTGTTTGGTGAGCAAAGGGGTTAATTTTTAGCTAGTGGGGATTAAGGTGTTTCCTGGGTGTGGCTGCAATCTGTGGCTTGCTGGCTGGGGGCAGTTGTACTACAGCCTTGTTTGGTGATGAAGCTCTGCTCCTTGCCTGGGTGTTCCAGCCCAGTCCTTGAGGGCCACCTTATGGAACATAAATTGTCCTCCCTTTTGTACCCTCCTTGTACCTTTACCCTCACTTGTTGTATATGTGGTGTGGGTTTATGTTCTGGGTGTGTTTAGCGTTTTGTTGGTTGTTACATGTCTGGGCTGTTGTTGGTGTTGGTCCCTGCATGTATGCTATACGTTACCCTGTATGTTGATACCTCCGAAAGGGGGCTGGTTTCCCGGAGGGGTTAACCATATATCTGGATGCAGTGCTGCCTGGGGCTGCTGTTCACCTTGCTGTTTGGGGCCCAGGTAGTATCAGGTGTGCTGGATACCTGTGTGTGGTGTTGTTTGTACGAAGTTCTGTTTGGTGTGTGGGCTCCTGTAGGTATGTACTGGTTCCAGTCGTGGTGGCAGCGGCAGGTAAGCATGTTGTCTGGTGATCTTACCTTCCGATCCAGATGCTGCATATGACCATTTCCCTTCCACCTGTTACTAGGCAGCTATTTCTGACCCTTATGCCAGGGACCATCAGGGTCAGCAGGATCCAGGTTCCAGTGCATGAACCCTCCCACCTTCAGGGTTTGCTCGTGTGGTCAGGAGATCAGGGTCAGGATTAGGGCGACTGTAGGTTGTGGCCTGCTCTCTTCTCTGTAGTCTGGCCTAGTAAGTTTCCATTATACAGTAGGGGGTTGCCCCAACTCCCCACCGTGACAGGTAAGTAATTTGGAAAGTTGCACATTTAGTGGTATGGTCTGTGGGTGGGTGGATGGGTTTTTGTGCTTGCGTTCAAAAGCCTGGCGTAAGGATATTTGTACACTGCGCTGGGACACGGAAGTGGATGTGGTTGCTGATGGTGCTTGCAAAGGTCCAAGTGCAGGGCGGGAGTCATCTGGGCCTGCGCCCTCGACAGGGGATTGGCCAGCACTTAACACAGAGGAAGAGGAGGCAGTGGTGTGACCCGCAGACACAGATTGTGGACCCAGGCGTTTGGCCACCTATTACGATGCTTTGATGCCATGTGGTGGATCATGCTGGTGGTGGTGAGGTTGCTAGTGTTCACGGCCCTGCTCATTTTTTTATGGCACAGGTTTCAAATTACAATTCTTTTGTCGTCCGCACTTTCCTCAAAAAATCACCAGACTGCGGAACACCTACCTCTTGGCAAGAGAGATTTCTGCAAGGGTCTTCTCCGGGTAACAGTGGCGGGCCCTCCTTTTCCACTAATCAAATAATCAAGTTCCATACATATAGCTGCTGCTGCCACTGCAGCTCCTACTCCTTGCTGCCAATAACCCTACTGCCACTACCATTAGTACTACACAGCCATCACTACTTCTACCTCTAAACAGCCTCACACACATCTACTGCTTTGTCTGTTCCATGCACGACCACCACTGATGGATTGCAGGATGACCATAACCATTGAGACGAGCAGTGTATAATGTGATGAAAAAATGAATCAAGTCAGCAAAGAAGGCAATATGTATAATAACAATAAATTAGTAAGGGTGCTTTCACACTAGCGTTAATATTTTCTGGTATTGAGATCCATCATAGGGTCTTAATACTGGAAAAAAAACACTTCAGTTTTGTCCCCATTGATTGTCAATGGGGACAAAACGTAACTGAACAGAATGCTCCAAAATGCATTCCATTCCGTTTGGTTGCGGTTTGCTTTTCGTCATGGGATGAGGAGCAAGACCGGTCCGTTTTCTCTGACACAATAGAAAATGGATCCGTCCTCCATTGACTTTCAATGGAGTCCATGACGGATCCGTCTTGGCAATGTTGAAGATAATACAACTGTATCCGTTCATAACGGATGCAGATGGTTGTATTATCAGTAACGGAAGCGTTTTTGCTGAACCCTGCCGGATCCAGCAAAAACGCTAGTGTGAAAGTAGCCTGAGTGGTTTGTATTAACTTTCTTTACATTATAAATGCCATTTGCTGAAATGGCAATCCTTTTAATGTCTGTGCATAAACAGGGGCAGGCATCTGCCCCATTAAGGCTTATTTTTTAGATGTTTGGTCCCAACAAGCCACAGTTTGTTTTTATTCCCATAACACTTTCTGTGTTTAAACAGCATCCGTCCCCAAGAAGGAACAATTTTTGAAAGCTTTCTAATATAAAAAGTATAACTCATGCAACAGTGCATTCTGTTTTTAAACATGCTGTTTGTTAAGAATGGCTTTGCACTAGCGTTATGGCATTCCGTTATAGGTTCCATTTATAACAGAATATAATGGAATGCTCAGATGAAGTACAAAGTGGAAGCCTTTAAGAGGCATTCCGCTTTGATCTGTCACAATAGAAGTCTATGGGCAAGCATAACGGATCCGTCTGGTCATTCTGTTATATTCTGTTAGAAACAGAACCTATAATGGAATGCCATAACGCTAGCATGAACCCACCCATCAAACATGCATTTATCTATATGTCAGTGTTACTCTGACATTATTTGCTATTGCTATCATTGCGTTCAAGAGATTAAGGAGGGCGAGAGCATTTGTAAAAAAATTAATTAACAAAAAGAAATAACATATTTTCTTTTAAAAATTCTAGGAGACTTGTATACCAATTTTCAGGGCAACTGAGCAACTTTAATTTGTGATTTATTATTTGGACAGAATCAAGAATTTCAAAAAATTCCCTCAACTTTAGTTTGGGACAATTGTTTGTGGGCACAATTATTACAAATGTAATTTGTTTATTAACTCTTGTAAATCAAATAAAGTGTTGATCGCGAATATTCTAATTGTGAATATTGGCACTTTGAAAATTGGCGAATATCTATAATATAGTGCTATATGTTCATAATCGCGAATATTCTAGATTTTTTTTCTGCAGTACCCATGATCCCTCACGGCCTTTTGCTTGTGGGCCAATGAGAAGGCTGCAATATCTTTGACTTTAGGAGTAGTGTTGATTGCAAATTTTCGTATCGCAAATTTTCCAATTGCTGAATTTCACAATCAAGAAAATAATGGCGAGATCACGAATTCTCGAATATATGACAAATATGCACCCAAATATTTGCAAAATATTGCGAATTTGAATATTGCCCCTGCCACTCATCACTGATAAAATATTGCAGTGTGATTCTTCTGTTTCTCATATTTTTTACATTTTGATGTGCTTTTCTTAGCTTCTGTTTTGTTAGCAACCATTAATTAAGATCTTTCATGCTTTTTGAGATGGTGAAAAGCATATTTTATTTCAAGATCAAAAATAATACTCAGTAGGAAATGTCAAATTTCCTACAGTTGCTATTAGTTAAATTCAAACGCTCACATTGTCTTTTTAATTATCCCGAGTTACTGAAGGCGTTTTTATATTTCCTTTCCCAACCTATAAAAAAAGAATAACAGTGACACTGTGGTATATATTTCAGTGATTTGCGTCTTTGGAATGCAAAGCAACAAGGTTACACATGAAGAATGGAATAACCTTGAAAGAGTTTTGTGAAAGCCATACAATAATATTGATTTGATTTCTTGATAAGTTTATAAATAGATGTGTTGTGAAGGCACTTAAAAGCCATTGTCTCTTTAGAATGATTTAGAATATAACAGCTTTCAGGAAATAACTAGGAGTTTTTGAAATGCATGAACACACTTTATTGCTATTTTATATTAATAGGAATATAACATTCTGGTAAAACCAAGCTCAAGGGACACAATTGACCTCTCTGCATGAAAGGACCAAGCTTTTGAGTTCTGTCTCATTACACCAGAAGCAGGGAATGTTCCAATGGAGAACAATGGGTCAGATTTAAATCACCAGTGACTTTGTAAATGCGATGAATATATGAGAAAGTCTCAGATTGGTTATCATGTTATGTTTTTCACTCTTGTATAGTGCAATTGAATAATCTCAGAATTAGCAATTCTTTAGCTCCTTCCTTTTATAATGACCATCAAGGAGCCTTGCTCTGAAGTGACACCTTTTTACAGTGCTGTAGAATAATGCTACCTGGACAATACATTCATGTCACAGACAACTAGATAAATTCTACGGTTTACATATATAGACATTATTTTAAAAAATCTAGTCCTTAGAAAGCATTAAAAATAGGTAAATACAACCTGCAATGAACAACAAGACATGACAAATAACACCATGTCATTAAAGGGGTTCTCCGGGAATTAATAAAATGAAAATACTGATGTAAGATCCTCACCTGCTTTGCACTCCAGGGGAAACAAGAGGGGTCCTCGTGGAGTTGCGGGACAGGTTATGCGTGTCTCTGATGCACCAGCGCTGACCCCTTTGCGAGCCAGTGCGGAGATGTGTTCGCGTGGACATCGGAGGGGAGGACCGTCGGAGTCCCGGGGACAGAGTGGCCAGGCGAGTGACAAGACGCCGCGGCCAGGGTTGTCTCCGGTGTCTCCTGCGACTTCCGTTTCCGCATCTGGGTCCACGCGCTCGCATACTCGCGCTGAGTCAATCATGCGTCCGTGCGTACGCATGAGGGCAGGTTCGCAAAGGGATACACGGTCGCGAGTACGCGCTTCTTATGCACTTCGTCGACCAGTGGCGCATATTATACTGACTCACAAGAGCAAAGTGGATTAGGGAGCCAGCCATGGGTTAATCAACTTGTGATTGCCTTAGGCCTTGTACTCAGGTGCAGGGCAATTTGTTCACCTATGGTAGTGGACACTTGGCACCCTGGGATTGGTCAGCAGGCATTTAAAAGGAGGTCTCTCAGGGTGATCAGTGCCCACTGTTATTTTCCCTCAACCAGGTATAGGTCACAACTCCTAGTGACTGAAGACTGCCAGGAACTTTGTCCTTACAGCGGACCCGAGATCTGGAGTGACTCCTTGCCTGGTTTTTTGTTATTATTCCTTGTTACCAGCAAGTGTCCTGGACGTTTATGTTTCTGGTGAATAAACACCTTTTTGCTTTCATCACTGGTCTGTTTGTTGGTGCCTTGCATTACAACTGATATGTTACTTTATTATAAATATGTTCCTAAATACCTTCCATTAGTTAGAATGGCTCATGTTATCTGTGGAGCAATCATCATGGGAAATAAAATGGCCGCCGTCCTATTAGTACACACAAAACCTGTCCTAATCACACTGCAGCACAAGTTACTTTAGAGCACAGAGTTAAAGAGCTGCCTTATCCTCCTCTCTGCTCTACATGAAGTACAGAGAGGAGGTGGGAGTGAGGCTAATGAGCAGCACCACAGTCTGTCCTGCCCATTCTCTCTGTACTTCATATCTCCTCATGAACTCCATTCCTACAGAGATTCAGCTGGAGATCTTATCAGATATATTCAGGATCAAAATCCCTGACAAGTAGTAGAGGGGGATGAGGCAGCTCTTTACCTCAGTGTTGTGAAGTAATTTGTCCTGCTGTGTGATTAGGAAAGGTTCTGTGTGCACTAGTAGGACGGCAGCCATTTTATTTCTTCTAATGATTGCTCCCCAGACAAAGTAATATTTAAATATTTTTATTTTCTTAATTCCTTAATTGTTCAAAAAAACTTGGACAAAATGCAGCAGCTGTGTGTGAAAAATTAAGTACACCCTTACTGCTTCCATAGGAATTAAGACGGTAAGTAGCAGCCATGTGCTACTAATCAAATGTCTTTGATTAACTGATCATTAGCAAGTGTGACCACCTCTAAAGTAGAAGTTGGATGCTGGTCTGGAGCATTCAGTCGTATGTTAACATCATGCCATAGAGGAAAGACATCAGCAAACAATCTTAGAGAAGCTATTCTTGCTGTCCATAATCCAGAAAGGGTTATGTGTAACGGTGAGTAAATTTCTTGAACTTTGTTTAGTTTCTGATTTGGAAAATTTTAAAAATTTGATTTGAGTCCAAACCAAATATGTTCTTATGAACCTGAAAATTGGTATTCAATACTCATATTTTTTTCTGGAGAGAGAGAGAAAGCAGTGATTGAACAGCCCGAGGCTACCACCAGGAGATACATAGATCTTATAGTGCCCCATAGCAAAACAGTATGGGCTCACCTGCCCCACCCAGTTTTCCAGTACACATGCATTGATCACTCCCAGGCAATGCAAAGTGCAAAGTACAGCACCCGAGATTTTGGAAAAAAATATATTTTTTTATTAAGCGGAAGAAAAATTACCTACACCTGGCCTCACTCACTTTATCCAACATCTATGTTAGAAAAAGTGGAACAGGTGCTTCATACATTTGTCACTCATTCTGAACACCATATTCCTCATCATACTTTTACACCAGACAACTGGCATAAATACACTGATAATTCTTTAGCTTCCCATCTATCACAAAGAAGGCCGCCTGCAGCCACCACTAGTTGGAGCTCACTACAAAGGAATGTATATGGTTACAATTGACTGAATTAGAAGTTGTAATGATCTATTTGCTCATTGTGGCAGCTGCATGAAAATGCAGTGTTTTCACATTTGGTAGATCATTGGGCCCCGCTCCTGGGCCCCATGTCAGTTGCATTATCTGCCCCCATAAAGGTACACCACTGACTACCACCAAAAAGTTATTGGATTAAAAAAACAGGGTAAAATTGATCTATTAAGCATAAGCACAGCAATAGATAAAACATATTATTATGAAAAAGCACCGATTGAATGGTTCAAGGCTACCACCAAAAACTTAGTGCATGAATAATAATTAGGGGCAAAGTGATATATGAAGCACAAGGAGGAATGTATAAAATATACATACTAAAGAGTCAAATGTGAAACTATCTATCCAACAGCTAAAGCTTGGCCAAAAATAGATCATGCAACAGGACAATACATGCAAACCAGCTACAACAGAATGACTGAAAAAGAAAAGAATCAAGGTGTTGTAATAGCCCAGTCAGTGCAGATCTACCCCAATCGAAATTCTGTGTGGGACCTTAAGAGAGGTGTGCATAAACGAATGCCCATAAACCTCAATGAACCGAAGCAACGTTGTAAAGAAGAGCGAGCCAAAATCCCTCTAGAATGATGTGAGAGACTGATAGTCACATAGAAAATGTCTACTTACGGCGTTGGGTCAGGAGATGGCTGAGAGATCGACACACCATTCAGGGTATGCTTATTATCTTTTTCAATCACCAAGTCTTTTTATCCTCATATTTGCCTCCATTGTAGCATTGTTTGGGGCTTATTATTCTGAGGTGTCTTGGTGTTTACCATCTTGTATTCTTTTCCCTGCTTGTTGGTGTGCTGACCTCTCCGCGCCCCCGTGGGTCCTGTTCCTTATCTTTGTGTTTCCACCTCTATGCTGCCTTTTACCATCATGTATGTAATTGTTATGTGTTATCAATAAAGCTTATTGATTTTCACTTTGTGAAGATTATGGTTAAATTTTTTGTCGACACAATGTTTTAAAACAGTATCAGCCACCTGCCCAGTGCCAGAATCTCCACTATAAACATGGCCTGCCAGCCGAACCACAGTAAAACTATGCCTTCCACAAATACTTTTCATGCCAGCTATGTCTCTAAAGTGCATGCTGTCTGTGTCCCCAAATAAAAAGCATGCCAGTTATTTCATCCTTCGGTTTCCACACTCACAGACCATACTCGTCTCCTTTTTATTTTCCATCACAACATAGAATAAAGTTACTGTATGTGTACGGAGGTTACACCAAGCCTCCTTGGAGTGTTCTGTGGCATTGCTTTGGTCATGCACTATACTCAATTGTATCCATGTTCTCAGCACTAGAGAAACCACTTAAAGAGGTTATCCCTTGACTAATGTAAAAAAATGAATATCAGACATGACGTACTTGACAAACTTTTCTAACAAAGCTACAACCAGCCATATACCGCACATGGATCCAGAGATCTCCCCAAGTGTCTTTTCTGCTGTAGCTAAGGGGGTGTGTCCATTCTGTTGCAGCTCTCTCCCAATCACAGCTCAGGAGGCAGTTGGAGGATGAAACTGAGCATGTGCGGCCTTTTCAGTGAGCAGGTCAAAGAAATAAGAAAAGGAACAAACAGCAGGTGGCGCTATGCAGATATATTTTATTGAAAAGCTCAGTGGCTATTTTAATTATATGCAGTTACAAAAACATTCAGATCCAGGTGCTGGTTTTAAAACTGTAGAATATTTTTTGGGGAGCAACCCTTTTAAGAGGATTAATGACAATCAATATACGTAGATTTCTGCTAATTGCCAGACAACAACTGTACTTGCCATCACAGAGGTGGCCCGACTGTGGGATCTATACGCAGATTATTGCTAATTGTTGAGCTGCATCTCCATTTGCCATTGTTTAGCAGTAATCTGCAAGAACCAATGGCCTGGCAACCCCTTGCACAGGTATGCTTATATCTGCTATCTTTTACTTCAATTGGGTTATTTTGCAGCATTAGAATATATTTTTTTGTATTATCAAGGTACTTGATACTTGATGTTCTGTGAAATATATAGTCTTTTCTGTTGGAAGAAGCACAATTTACCATATACTGTAGCATTTTCTATTTTTATAGGCTGACTGAGACATCAAAAGTAACCAAGGCTATTAATATAAAATCATGACGCCCTCATTAATTAAACCTCTTGACGTAGGCAAAAATATCACTTTGGTAAAGAATTATAATGAATTGCACAATTCTGCAAGATATTTATTTGGCTGTCTGAGATGGTTAAAGAAGAAACAGCATATCCTATTACACAATAATCTTTGAAGTCACTGATTAATGTTCTTAATTAACTAAAATTAAAAGGGAATTTTCTACGAGACCTAAAGAAACCCACTCGATTATTCAATTATAGTGTCATAGGAAAATGTGTTAACCGTAGTGACATGTCTACAAAATACATTAAAATTGAACTAACATTGCCGAGTTCTGAAGAAAGTTTTCTGGATGTTCTGCAATAAAACAAACTTACAGAAATATTTATATGATATTCAAACTAATATTTTTATCACTTAGCCTACTTATTCTCAAAGCATTGAATTCAGCCTATTTATTCTCAAATCGTCAAATTCACGTTAAAAAAATTGACCATGGATGAACCCTGTGACCGCCTATTTGACTTTATTATCAGCACGAAATCGTTGTCTATGCAGAAATTTCTTCAGGTTCCAAAAGAGAAAGTAATCGCTGGGAGCCAGGTCTGGACTGCAGGGTGGATGGTTAAGCTCCATGAAGCCGCATTCCCTGATAGCTGTTCTGTCTTCATACACGTTCACACAGTGTGCAGTCTGATATTCAGCATAAACCATTCCTATCTTCCAAATAAGAGGACTGTTCTTTGTAGTCTAACTTGTTTATTGGTCAATAGGTTGTACATATGTGATTATTGATTATATGCGATTGATAAAACAGGATTGTTTGGTAAAACTACAAGAATACAAATAACATGAATAAATATTAAGCATAGCATAGCATGTACTACAACATTACATTAAAACTGAAGCGCATGGTAAAATGGTTGCTTGTACATAAGATTGCTAGTTAACAGTAATAACAACTCCCTGAGTAACAATTACAACTAGCTGAACAGCTCTGCAACACACATTATCTCTGAAACAAAGGTAGATCTCTAACCAGATATTGTAACGGGGTGCCGAAGGCGCACTTGGTCTCCCATCAGCCGCAGACCTGCTGCTTAGCTTTGGGAGCAAGGATCTGTGTTTGACCTCATTCCCAGGGCGGCTTTGCTAGCTGGGAGGCTCCCTGCTCCTAGGTGTGCCTTAAGCGCCGAGCTGATCACTCGGTGCTCGACTGGTCGGTCTGTCGGTCATGTGACGCTGGCCACGTCACATGACCCTCACTCCCCACTATAAATACAGGCAGCCTGCTGGCCACAGGATGCCTGTTAATTCTAGGTTCCTGGCATTTTGTTGGACTACTGTATACTACCTGACCCTGTTCCCTGACGATCCTTTGCCTGCTTCTCCTGTACTGCGCATCTCTCCTGGTATCCTGACCCTGGCTTCCACCTGACGATTCTTATTGGACTCCTGTTGTACTTCGTTTCTATCCTGGTATTTGACCTCGGCTTTTCCTGACTATTCTCTGCTCATTCCTTAGTACTGCGTAGCTCTCTAGGTATTGACCCGGTCTGTTCACGTTCCGTTATTTGTCTTGTCTGTCTTCCCAGCACGTATCCTAAGTTAGGGACTGCCGTCTAGTTGTCCCCTGTCATTAGGACTTGCGAGGCAAGTAGGCAGGGCCAGGGGTGAGGGTGGAGCGCAGTGGTCACTATCCTCCCCCTTGTGTGTAGTGTACGTGACCGTCACAGATATGCTTTTAAAAGAATGGTGGAGTTTGAGAATGAGACATGCATAGGACAGCTCTGCTGATATGTTCTGGAGACTTCTTTTTCCCAAAATGCTTTGCAATTAGCCAGTTTATTATTACTACATTATATTGTATTTTTCACTTTTGTGGTGTAATCCACATTTAGTATGTGTTGCAGAATTGACAACGCAGTCCAGTGCACATCTTGCATGATGTATGCAGTCTTGGAACAGCCGTTCAAGGGTGTATATCTTTGTTCAAGATGTGAGCAAATTACCCATTTGGAATCGCAAATCGAGTCTCCAAACGGGCAAGTTGCAACACTGAGAGGCATTGACAATTTGCAAAAGAGTTTGCTTCTCACAGAGGAAGAACTCTTTGGGGTAGATGAGGGGGAAGGTGACAGAGAGGAGGCTGAGGAAAGTTAGGTAGCTAGCTGGGTACCAGTTAGAAAGCGGTAGAGGGAAGAGTTCCAGGGAGGCTAGCCCTTATCTGACACACCCCAACAAGTTTGCATGTTTGGCAGATGAGCAGGATGTCAGTCCAGGACGGCACTGCTGCAGCCGGACACTTCCTCTGCCAGTTACGGGAATGTCAGCTCCAGTAAGCAGGGAACCAGGAGATCAGGGCAATGCAGACAGGTGCTGGTAGTGGAAGACTCTATTATTAGGGGAACAGATAGGGCAATCTGTCACAAAGAATGTGATCGCCGAACAGCGTGCTGTCTTCCTTGAGCTAGAGTTCGACACATCAAAGATCGGTTTGACAGATTACTGGGAGGGGCTGGAGAAGATCCAGTGGTCATGGTCCATATCGGAACCAATGACAAAGTTAGAGGTAGGTGGAGAGTCCTTAAAATGATTTCAGGGATTTAGGTCAAAAGCTTAGGGCAAGGACCTCAAAGGTAGTATTTTCCAAAATACTGCCTGTACCACGGGCCACAAAAGAAAGGCAGCGGGAGATTAGGGAGATTACCAAGTGGCTCAAGAACTGGTGTAGGAAGGAGGGTTCCTGGAGAACTGGGCCGACTTCTCTATCGGCTACAGGCTCTATCGTAGGGACGGGCTGCACCTCAATGGGGAAGAGGCAGCTGTGTTGGTGAGAAAGATGCTAGAAGGTTTGAGGAGTGTTTAAACTAGGACTGGAGGAAGAGAAATTACATTATAGGAGGGGAAGATAGTGCAGATAGGGACCGGGGGCAAGGTAATGGGACTGGGGGAGGAATGGAAGGAGGGACTAGAACAGTTAAGAAGGAATGGTGTAGGGTAAAAAATATTCATAAAACCTCTCAAATGTATGTATACTAATGTCAGAAGCCTGACTACTAAAACTGGGGAACTGGAATTAGTGATGTGTGAGGAGGACTATGACATAGTGGGAATAACGGAAACATGGCTGGATGATAGCTATGACTAGGCAGTTAATGTACAAGGTTACAGTCTGTTTATAAAGGACCGTTGAGAGGGGGGGTTTGCCTTTATGCAAAGTCCTGTCTAAAGCCCACACTCCGGGAATATATAAATGAGGGACATGAACATGTGGAGTCACTGTGGGTAGTGTATGAAAGTGCGAGGGTCCATCATTGACGGAAGGTACGTGTCACTGAGGTTCCTGGCTATTTTGTGTGTCAGCCGCAGCTAGTGCTCGCTGACACTGTTTTTTCTTAGTGTGGCTGAAAAGCCGATCCGGGACGGTTCTTATTGGGAGCAGCCAAAGAGCAGGGTGGGTGACTGTTCACCATGCCAGGTTTTGGGCTGGGGTTTAAAAACCCAGCCAGCAGCTAGGCTGGGTGTGGAATGAACCTCTAGGTGATAGTGAAGCTCTGTGTTTTGGGAGCTGAGGTGTTCTACCATACTACAAGGCTGAGAGCTGCATGAGAGCTGCCAGCTGGAAGCCAGGCGCCCTAAAGCCTGTTGTGGACTGCCAGGTGACATGTTTCTTTGACTTCTGTGGACTTTTGCTGTGTGAATTAACATGATGCTTCCTGCAGTGTGAATTAACACCAGAGCCCTGCCTAGTATTGTGTGAATAAACACTGACTTTTGTTTATCAACCATGGTTTTGCATCTGTATTGCATCCGCTTACCCTGCCTACCAGAGCAAATCCCTACAGTAGAGATACATGAAGCTAAAAACAATAATAAATTACTAATAGGAGTTTACTATAAACCACCTAATATACCAGAGTCCACAGAAATCTACTACTAAACAAGATAGACAAGGCGGCAAATCATAATGAGGTGGTTATTATGGGGGACTTCAACTACCCAGATATAGACTGGGAAATTGAAACTTGTATCTCTCATAAAGTAAGCAGGTTCTTGGCAATAACCAAAGGCAATTACCTCTCCCAACTGGTTCAGGACCCGACTAGAGAGATGGCCATACTGGACTTAGTATTAACCAATAGGCCTGACAGAACAACAGACGTGCATAGTGACCATAAAGTAATGAACTTTCAATCATCATTCAAAAGAGCGTTTCTACAGGGAGGAACAAAAATACCAAACCTCAAAAAGGCTAAATTTAGCCACCTAAGAGAGGCCTTAGGCTTAACTAACTGGGACAAAGTCCTCAAAAATAAAAAAATACCGCCACAAACTGGGATATCTTTAAAAGCATCCTAAAATCTCATTGTGAGAGGTACATACTGTATGGGAATAAAAGGGTAAGGAGCCAAAAGAAACCAATGTGGATAAATAGTACAGAAGGGATGGATAAACTGTAAAGAAAGCAAGAAATTACAAAAAGAAAGCATATAAATCACTAAAACAGGAGGGTAGCACAGAAGCACTGAATAACTATAAGGAAAAAAACATAGAACATGTAAAAAACAAATAAAAGCGGCCAAACTAGAGACCGAGAGATTAATTGCCAAAGAGAGTAAAACTAGCCCTAAAATGTTCTGCAATTATATAAATGTAGGGATGAGCGAACTCGAACTGTATAGTTCGGGTTCGTACCGAATTTTGGGGTGTCCGTGACACGGACCCGAACCCGGACATTTTCGTAAAAGTCCGGGTTCGGGTTCGGTGTTCGTCGCTTTCTTCGCGCTTTTGTGACGCTTTCTTGGCGCTTTTTGAAAGGCTGCAAAGCAGCCAATCAACAAGCGTCATACTACTTGCCCCAAGAGGCCATCACAGCCATGCCTACTATTGGCATGGCTGTGATTGGCCAGAGCACCATGTGACCCAGCCTCTATTTAAGCTGGAGTCACATAGCGCCGCCCGTCACTCTGCTCTGATTAGCGTAGGGAGAGGTTGCGGCTGCGACAGTAGGGCGAGATTAGGCAGATTAACTCCTCCAAAGGACTTGATTAACTGATCGATCTGCAGCTGTGGATCATTGAGCTGCTGATCCTCAATTGCTCACTGTTTTTAGGCTGCACAGACCGTTTGTCAGTCTCATTTTTCTGGGGTGATCGGCGGCCATTTTGTGTCTTGTGGTGCGCCAGCACAAGCTGCGACCAAGTGCATTTAACCCTCAATGGTGTGGTTGTTTTTTGGCTAAAGCCTACATCAGGGTGAAGCTGTGACACCAAGTGCATTTAACCAGCAATAGTCTGTTCATTTTTTGGCCATATACAAAATCAGGGGCAAGCTGCGCCTGTCACCAAGTGCATTTAACCCTCAATGGTGTGGTTGTTTTTTGGCTAAAGCCTACATCAGGGTGAAGCTGTCACACCAAGTGCATTTAACCAGCAATAGTCTGTTCATTTTTTGGCCATATACAAAATCAGGGGCAAGCTGCGCCTGTCACCAAGTGCATTTAACCCTCAATGGTGTGGTTGTTTTTTGGCTAAAGCCTACATCAGGGTGAAGCTGTCACACCAAGTGCATTTAACCAGCAATAGTCTGTTCATTTTTTGGCCATATACAAAATCAGGGGCAAGCTGCGCCTGTCACCAAGTGCATTTAACCCTCAATGGTGTGGTTGTTTTTTGGCTAAAGCCTACATCAGGGTGAAGCTGTCACACCAAGTGCATTTAACCAGCAATAGTCTGTTCATTTTTTGGCCATATCCCAGTCTAATTCTGTCACTAAATCCATACCGGTCACCCAGCGCCTAAATACTAGGCCTCAAATTTATATCCAGCTAAATCTGTCCCTAGTGCTGTAGCTGGGCGAGTTATTTAGTGTCCGTTCAAGCACATTTCTTGTTCTGGGTTGAAATACAATTCCCAATTTAGCAATTTCATAATTTAGTGGTTCCTGCTATATCAGAGCTCTTTGAAATCTATCCCAAAAAGGGTATATAATATTGAAGGTGCACATAGGGTCATTCAGAGTAACTTCACACACACCCGCTACTGTGTATTTCCAAGTCTAATTCTGTCACTAAATCCATACCGGTGACCCAGCGCCTAAATACTAGGCCTCAAATTTAATTCCCTCTAAATCTCTCGTTACCCACCGCTGTACTGTTGTTGCTGGGCAAGATATTTAGTGTCCGTCAAAGCACATTTTTTGTTCTGGGTTGAAGTACAATTCCCAATTTAGCAATTTCATAATTTAGTGGTTTCTGCTATATCAGAGCTATTTGAAATCTATCCCAAAAAGGGTATATAATATTGAAGGTGCACATAGGGTCATTCAGAATAACTTCACACACACCCGCTACTGTGTATTTCCAAGTCTAATTCTGTCACTAAACCCATACCTGTCACCCAGCGCCTAAATACTAGGCCTCAAATTTAAATCCCTCTAAATCTCTCGTTACCGTTGTCCTGTTGTAGCTGGGAAAGTTATTTAGTGCCCGTCAAAGCACATTTTTTGTTCTGGGTTGAAGTACAATTCCCAATTTAGCAATTTCATAATTTAGTGGTTCCTGCTATATCAGAGCTATTTGAAATCTATCCCAAAAAGGGTATATAATATTGAAGGTGCACATAGGGTCATTCAGAATAACTTCACACACACCCGCTACTGTGTATTTCCAAGTCTAATTCTGTCACTAAATCCATACCGGTGACCCAGCGCCTAAATACTAGGCCTCAAATTTAATTCCCTCTAAATCTCTCGTTACCCACCGGTGTACTGTTGTTGCTGGGCAAGATATTTAGTGTCCGTCAAAGCACATTTTTTGTTCTGGGTTGAAGTACAATTCCCAATTTAGCAATTTCATAATTTAGTGGTTTCTGCTATATCAGAGCTATTTGAAATCTATCCCAAAAAGGGTATATAATATTGAAGGTGCACATAGGGTCATTCAGAATAACTTCACACACACCCGCTACTGTGTATTTCCAAGTCTAATTCTGTCACTAAACCCATACCTGTCACCCAGCGCCTAAATACTAGGCCTCAAATTTAAATCCCTCTAAATCTCTCGTTACCGTTGTCCTGTTGTAGCTGGGAAAGTTATTTAGTGCCCGTCAAAGCACATTTTTTGTTCTGGGTTGAAGTACAATTCCCAATTTAGCAATTTCATAATTTAGTGGTTCCTGCTATATCAGAGCTATTTGAAATCTATCCCAAAAAGGGTATATAATATTGAAGGTGCACATAGGGTCATTCAGAATAACTTCACACACACCCGCTACTGTGTATTTCCAAGTCTAATTCTGTCACTAAACCCATACCTGTCACCCAGCGCCTAAATACTAGGCCTCAAATTTATATCCAGCTAAATCTGTCCCTAGTGCTGTAGCTGGGCGAGTTATTTAGTGTCCGTTCAAGCACATTTCTTGTTCTGGGTTGAAATACAATTCCCAATTTAGCAATTTCATAATTTAGTGGTTCCTGCTATATCAGAGCTCTTTGAAATCTATCCCAAAAAGGGTATATAATATTGAAGGTGCACATAGGGTCATTCAGAATAACTTCACACACACCCGCTACTGTGTATTTCCAAGTCTAATTCTGTCACTAAATCCATACCGGTGACCCAGCGCCTAAATACTAGGCCTCAAATTTAATTCCCTCTAAATCTCTCGTTACCCACCGCTGTACTGTTGTTGCTGGGCAAGATATTTAGTGTCCGTCAAAGCACATTTTTTGTTCTGGGTTGAAGTACAATTCCCAATTTAGCAATTTCATAATTTAGTGGTTCCTGCTATATCAGAGCTATTTGAAATCTATCCCAAAAAGTGTATATAATATTGAAGGTGCACATAGGGTCATTCAGAATAACTTCACACACACCCGCTACTGTGTATTTCCAAGTCTAATTCTGTCACTAAATCCATACCGGTGACCCAGCGCCTAAATACTAGGCCTCAAATTTAATTCCCTCTAAATCTCTCGTTACCCACCGGTGTACTGTTGTTGCTGGGCAAGATATTTAGTGTCCGTCAAAGCACATTTTTTGTTCTGGGTTGAAGTACAATTCCCAATTTAGCAATTTCATAATTTAGTGGTTTCTGCTATATCAGAGCTATTTGAAATCTATCCCTAAAAGGGTATATAATATTGAAGGTGCACATAGGGTCATTCAGAATAACTTCACACACACCCGCTACTGTGTATTTCCAAGTCTAATTCTGTCACTAAACCCATACCTGTCACCCAGCGCCTAAATACTAGGCCTCAAATTTAAATCCCTCTAAATCTCTCGTTACCGTTGTCCTGTTGTAGCTGGGAAAGTTATTTAGTGCCCGTCAAAGCACATTTTTTGTTCTGGGTTGAAGTACAATTCCCAATTTAGCAATTTCATAATTTAGTGGTTCCTGCTATATCAGAGCTATTTGAAATCTATCCCAAAAAGGGTATATAATATTGAAGGTGCACATTGGGTCATTCAGAATAACTTCACACACACGCTTCTGTGCATTTCCAAGTCTAATTCTGTCACTAAATCCATACCGGTGACCCAGCGCCTAAATACTAGGCCTCAAATTTAATTCCCTCTAAATCTCTCGTTACCCACCGCTGTACTGTTGTTGCTGGGCAAGATATTTAGTGTCCGTCAAAGCACATTTTTTGTTCTGGGTTGAAGTACAATTCCCAATTTAGCAATTTCATAATTTAGTGGTTTCTGCTATATCAGAGCTATTTGAAATCTATCCCTAAAAGGGTATATAATATTGAAGGTGCACATAGGGTCATTCAGAATAACTTCACACACACCCGCTACTGTGTATTTCCAAGTCTAATTCTGTCACTAAATCCATACCGGTGACCCAGCGCCTAAATACTAGGCCTCAAATTTAATTCCCTCTAAATCTCTCGTTACCCACCGTTGTACTGTTGTTGCTGGGCAAGATATTTAGTGTCCGTCAAAGCACATTTTTTGTTCTGGGTTGAAGTACAATTCCCAATTTAGCAATTTCATAATTTAGTGGTTTCTGCTATATCAGAGCTATTTGAAATCTATCCCTAAAAGGGTATATAATATTCAAGGTGCACATTGGGTCATTCAGAATAACTTCACACACACACGCTTCTGTGCATTTCCAAGTCTAATTCTGTCACTAAATCCATACCGGTCACCCAGCGCCTAAATACTAGGCCTCAAATTTATATCCCGCTGAATTTGAATACAATACATTGGGCCAAATAATATATTTGTTGTTGTGGTGAACCATAACAATGAGAAAAACATCTAGTAAGGGACGCGGACGTGGACATGGTCGTGGTGGTGTTAGTGGACCCTCTGGTGCTGGGAGAGGACGTGGCCGTTCTGCCACATCCACACGTCCTAGTGTACCAACTACCTCAGGTCCCAGTAGCCGCCAGAATTTACAGCGATATATGGTGGGGCCCAATGCCGTTCTAAGGATGGTAAGGCCTGAGCAGGTACAGGCATTAGTCAATTGGGTGGCCGACAGTGGATCCAGCACGTTCACATTATCTCCCACCCAGTCTTCTGCAGAAAGCGCACAGATGGCGCCTGAAACCAACCCCATCAGTCTGTCACATCACCCCCATGCATACCAGGGAAACTGTCTCAGCCTCAAGTTATGCAGCAGTCTCTTATGCTGTTTGAAGACTCCGCTGGCAGGGTTTCCCAAGGGCATCCACCTAGCCCTTCCCCAGCGGTGAAAGACATAGAATGCACTGACGCACAACCACTTATGTTTCCTGATGATGAGGACATGGGAATACCACCTCAGCATGTCTCTGATGATGACGAAACACAGGTGCCAACTGCTGCGTCTTTCTGCAGTGTGCAGACTGAACAGGAGGTCAGGGATCAAGACTGGGTGGAAGACGATGCAGGGGACGATGAGGTCCTAGACCCCACATGGAATGAAGGTCGTGCCACTGACTTTCACAGTTCGGAGGAAGAGGCAGTGGTGAGACCGAGCCAACAGCGTAGCAAAAGAGGGAGCAGTGGGCAAAAGCAGAACACCCGCCGCCAAGAGACTCCGCCTGCTACTGACCGCCGCCATCTGGGACCGAGCACCCCAAAGGCAGCTTCAAGGAGTTCCCTGGCATGGCACTTCTTCAAACAATGTGCTGACGACAAGACCCGAGTGGTTTGCACGCTGTGCCATCAGAGCCTGAAGCGAGGCATTAACGTTCTGAACCTGAGCACAACCTGCATGACCAGGCACCTGCATGCAAAGCATGAACTGCAGTGGAGTAAACACCTTAAAACCAAGGAAGTCACTCAGGCTCCCCCTGCTACCTCTTCTGCTGCTGCCGCCTCGGCCTATTCTGCTGCTGCCGCCTCGGCCTCTTCCTCCGCCTCTGGAGGAACGTTGGCACCTGCCGCCCAGCAAACAGGGGATGTACCACCAACACCACCACCACCACCTCCGTCACCAAGCGTCTCAACCATGTCACACGCCAGCGTTCAGCTCTCCATCTCACAAACATTTGATAGAAAGCGTAAATTCCCACCTAGCCACCCTCGATCCCTGGCCCTGAATGCCAGCATTTCTAAACTACTGGCCTATGAAATGCTGTCATTTAGGCTGGTGGACACAGACAGCTTCAAACAGCTCATGTCGCTTGCTGTCCCACAGTATGTTGTTCCCAGCCGGCACTACTTCTCCAAGAGAGCCGTGCCTTCCCTGCACAACCAAGTATCCGATAAAATCAAGTGTGCACTGCGCAACGCCATCTGTAGCAAGGTCCACCTAACCACAGATACGTGGACCAGTAAGCACGGCCAGGGACGCTATATCTCCCTAACTGCACACTGGGTAAATGTAGTGGCAGCTGGGCCCCAGGCGGAGAGCTGTTTGGCGCACGTCCTTCCGCCGCCAAGGATCGCAGGGCAACATTCTTTGCCTCCTGTTGCCACCTCCTCCTTCTCGGCTTCCTCCTCCTCTTCTTCCACCTGCTCATCCAGTCAGCCACACACCTTCACCACCAACTTCAGCACAGCCCGGGGTAAACGTCAGCAGGCCATTCTGAAACTCATATGTTTGGGGGACAGGCCCCACACCGCACAGGAGTTGTGGCGGGGTATAGAACAACAGACCGACGAGTGGTTGCTGCCGGTGAGCCTCAAGCCCGGCCTGGTGGTGTGTGATAATGGGCGAAATCTCGTTGCAGCTCTGGGACTAGCCAATTTGACGCACATCCCTTGCTTGGCGCATGTGCTGAATTTGGTGGTGCAGAAGTTCATTCACAACTACCCCGACATGTCAGAGCTGCTGCATAAAGTGCGGGCCGTCTGTTCGCGCTTCCGGCGTTCACATCCTGCTGCTGCTCGCCTGTCTGCGCTACAGCGTAACTTCGGCCTTCCCGCTCACCGCCTCATATGCGACGTGCCCACCAGGTGGAACTCCACCTTGCACATGCTGGACAGACTGTGCGAGCAGCAGCAGGCCATAGTGGAGTTTCAGCTGCAGCACGCACGGGTCAGTCGCACTACAGAACAGCACCACTTCACCACCAATGACTGGGCCTCCATGCGAGACCTGTGTGCCCTGTTGCGCTGTTTCGAGTACTCCACCAACATGGCCAGTGGCGATGACACCGTTATCAGCGTTACAATACCACTTCTATGTCTCCTTGAGAAAACACTTAGGGCGATGATGGAACAGGAGGTGGCCCAGGAGGAGGAGGAGGAGGATGAGGAAGAGGGGTCATTTTTAGCACTTTCAGGCCAGTCTCTTCGAAGTGACTCAGAGGGAGGTTTTTTGCAACAGCAGAGGCCAGGTACAAATGTGGCCAGCCAGGGCCCACTACTGGAGGACGAGGAGGACGAGGATGAGGAGGAGGTGGAGGAGGATGAGGATGAAGCATGGTCACAGCGGGGTGGCACCCAACGCAGCTCGGGTCCATCACTGGTGCGTGGCTGGGGGGAAAGGCAGGACGATGACGATACGCCTCCCACAGAGGACAGCTTGTCCTTACCCCTGGGCAGCCTGGCACACATGAGCGACTACATGCTGCAGTGCCTGCGCAACGACAGCAGAGTTGCCCACATTTTAACCTGTGCGGACTACTGGGTTGCCACCCTGCTGGATCCACGCTACAAAGACAATGTGCCCACCTTACTTCCTGCACTGGAGCGTGATAGGAAGATGCGCGAGTACAAGCGCACGTTGGTAGACGCGCTACTGAGAGCATTCCCAAATGTCACAGGGGAACAAGTGGAAGCCCAAGGCCAAGGCAGAGGAGGAGCAAGAGGTCGCCAAGGCAGCTGTGTCACGGCCAGCTCCTCTGAGGGCAGGGTTAGCATGGCAGAGATGTGGAAAACTTTTGTCAACACGCCACAGCTAACTGCACCACCACCTGATACGCAACGTGTTAGCAGGAGGCAACATTTTACTAACATGGTGGAACAGTACGTGTGCACACCCCTCCACGTACTGACTGATGGTTCGGCCCCATTCAACTTCTGGGTCTCTAAATTGTCCACGTGGCCAGAGCTAGCCTTTTATGCCTTGGAGGTGCTGGCCTGCCCGGCAGCCAGCGTTTTGTCTGAACGTGTATTCAGCACGGCAGGGGGCGTCATTACAGACAAACGCAGCCGCCTGTCTACAGCCAATGTGGACAAGCTGACGTTCATAAAAATGAACCAGGCATGGATCCCACAGGACCTGTCCGTCCCTTGTCCAGATTAGACATTAACTACCTCCCCATAACCATATATTATTGGACTCCAGGGCACTTCCTCATTCAATCCTATTTTTATTTTCATTTTACCATTATATTGCGATGCTACCCAAAGTTGAATGAACCTCTCCTCTGCCTGTGTGCTAGGCCTAAATATATGCCAATGGACTGTTGCAGTGGTGGCTGACATGAAGCCTGATTCTCTGCTATGACATGCAGACTAATTCTCTGCTGACATGAAGCCAGATTGTCTGTTACGGGACCTCTCTCCTCTGCCTGGGTGCTGGGCCTAAATTTATGACAATGGACTGTTGCAGTGGTGGCTGACGTGAAGCCTGATTCTCTGCTATGACATGCAGACTGATTCTCTGCTGTCATGAAGCCAGATTGTCTGTTACGGGACCTTTCTCCTCTACCTGGGTTCTGGGCCTAAATTTATGAAAATTGACTCTTACAGTGGTGGGTGACGTGAAGCCTGATTCTCTGCTATGATATGAAGACTGATTCTCTGCTGACATGAAGCCAGATTGTCTGTTACGGGACCTTTCTCCTCTGCCTGGGTTCTGGGCCTAAATTTATGAAAATTGACTCTTACAGTGGTGGGTGACGTGAAGCCTGATTCTCTGCTATGATATGAAGACTGATTCTCTGCTGACATGAAGCCAGATTGTCTGTTACGGGACCTTTCTCCTCTGCCTGGGTTCTGGGCCTAAATTTATGAAAATTGACTCTTACAGTGGTGGGTGACGTGAAGCCTGATTCTCTGCTATGATATGAAGACTGATTCTCTGCTGACATGAAGCCAGATTGTCTGTTACGGGACCTTTCTCCTCTGCCTGGGTTCTGGGCCTAAATTTATGAAAATTGACTCTTACAGTGGTGGGTGACGTGAAGCCTGATTCTCTGCTATGATATGAAGACTGATTCTCTGCTGACATGAAGCCAGATTGTCTGTTACGGGACCTTTCTCCTCTGCCTGGGTTCTGGGCCTAAATTTATGAAAATTGACTCTTACAGTGGTGGGTGACGTGAAGCCTGATTCTCTGCTATGATATGAAGACTGATTCTCTGCTGACATGAAGCCAGATTGTCTGTTACGGGACCTTTCTCCTCTGCCTGGGTTCTGGGCCTAAATTTATGAAAATTGACTCTTACAGTGGTGGGTGACGTGAAGCCTGATTCTCTGCTATGATATGAAGACTGATTCTCTGCTGACATGAAGCCAGATTGTCTGTTACGGGACCTTTCTCCTCTGCCTGGGTTCTGGGCCTAAATTTATGAAAATTGACTCTTACAGTGGTGGGTGACGTGAAGCCTGATTCTCTGCTATGATATGAAGACTGATTCTCTGCTGACATGAAGCCAGATTGTCTGTTACGGGACCTTTCTCCTCTGCCTGGGTTCTGGGCCTAAATTTATGAAAATTGACTCTTACAGTGGTGGGTGACGTGAAGCCTGATTCTCTGCTATGATATGAAGACTGATTCTCTGCTGACATGAAGCCAGATTGTCTGTTACGGGACCTCTCTCCTCTGCCTGGGTGCCGGGGCCTAAATATCTGAGAATGGACTGTTCCAGTGGTGGCTGACGTGAAGCCTCATTCTCTGCTATGACATGCAGACTAATTCTCTGCTGACATGAAGACAGATTCTCTGTTACGGGACCTCCCTCCTCTGCCTGGGTGCTGGGCCTAAATATATGCCAATGGACTGTTGCAGTGGTGGCTGACGTGAAGCCTCATTCTCTGCTATGACATGCAGACTAATTCTCTGCTGACATGAAGACAGATTCTCTGTTACGGGACCTCCCTCCTCTGCCTGGGTGCTGGGCCTAAATATATGCCAATGGACTGTTGCAGTGGTGGCTGACGTGAAGCCTCATTCTCTGCTATGACATGCAGACTGATTCTCTGCTGACATGAAGCCAGATTCTCTGTTACGGGACCTCTCTCCTCTGCCTGTGTGTGTGCTGGGCCTAAATATATGCCAATGGACTGTTGCAGTGGTGGCTGACGTGAAGCCTCATTCTCTGCTATGACATGCAGACTGATTCTCTGCTGACATGAAGCCAGATTCTCTGTTACGGGACCTCTCTCCTCTGCCTGTGTGTGTGCTGGGCCTAAATATATGCCAATGGACTGTTGCAGTGGTGGCTGACGTGAAGCCTCATTCTCTGCTATGACATGCAGACTAATTCTCTGCTGACATGAAGACAGATTCTCTGTTACGGGACCTCCCTCCTCTGCCTGGGTGCTGGGCCTAAATATATGCCAATGGACTGTTGCAGTGGTGGCTGACGTGAAGCCTCATTCTCTGCTATGACATGCAGACTGATTCTCTGCTGACATGAAGCCAGATTCTCTGTTACGGGACCTCTCTCCTCTGCCTGTGTGTGTGCTGGGCCTAAATATATGCCAATGGACTGTTGCAGTGGTGGCTGACGTGAAGCCTCATTCTCTGCTATGACATGCAGACTGATTCTCTGCTGACATGAAGCCAGATTCTCTGTTACGGGACCTCTCTCCTCTGCCTGTGTGTGTGCTGGGCCTAAATATATGCCAATGGACTGTTGCAGTGGTGGCTGACGTGAAGCCTCATTCTCTGCTATGACATGCAGACTAATTCTCTGCTGACATGAAGACAGATTCTCTGTTACGGGACCTCCCTCCTCTGCCTGGGTGCTGGGCCTAAATATATGCCAATGGACTGTTGCAGTGGTGGCTGACGTGAAGCCTCATTCTCTGCTATGACATGCAGACTAATTCTCTGCTGACATGAAGACAGATTCTCTGTTACGGGACCTCTCTCCTCTGCCTGGGTGCCGGGGCCTAAATATCTGAGAATGGACTGTTCCAGTGGTGGGTGACGGGAAGCCAGATTCTCTGCTATGGAACCTCTCTCCAATTGATTTTGGTTAATTTTTATTTATTTAATTTTTATTTTAATTCATTTCCCTATCCACATTTGTTTGCAGGGGATTTACCTACATGTTGCTGCCTTTTGCAGCCCTCTAGCTCTTTCCTGGGCTGTTTTACAGCCTTTTTAGTGCCGAAAAGTTCGGGTCCCCATTGACTTCAATGGGGTTCGGGTTCGGGACGAAGTTCGGATCGGGTTCGGATCCCGAACCCGAACATTTCCGGGATGTTCGGCCGAACTTCTCGAACCCGAACATCCAGGTGTTCGCTCAACTCTATATAAATGTTAAAAAGTATATATCTGAAGGTGTCGGCCCTTTAAAGAGTAATGAGGGGGGAGTCGCAGAGAGCAACGAAGAGGAAGCAAAGCTGTTAAATTTTTTTTTTTCCAATGTATTCACTGAGAAAAATAAAAAGTGTCTGACCCAGGAAGAAGTACAACAGAGACTTAAAAAGATTAAAATAGAAAAATCGCCAGGACCCGATGGCATACACCCCGTATCCTAAGGGAATTAAGTAATGTCATAGCCAGACCCTCCTTTCTGATATTTGCAGAATGTCCCGCATAGCAAATGTGGTGCCAATATTCAAAAAGGGTCCAAAAACAGAGCCTGGAAACTATAGGCTGGTAAGTTTAACATCTGTTTGGGGTAAACTGTTTGAAGGTGTTCTAAGAGATGCTTTCTTAGAGCATCTCAACTGAAATAAGCAAATAACGCCATATCAGCATGGCTTCATGAGGGATCGGTCATGCCAAACTAATTTAATAAGTTTCTATGAGGAAGTAAGTTCTAGACTTGACAGCGGCGAATCAATGGATGTCGTATATCTGGACTTCTCCAAAGCATTTGACACTGTACCACATAAAAGGTTAGTATATAAAATGAGAACGCTCGGACTAGGAGAAAATGCCTGTATGTGGGTAAGTATGGCTGAGTGATAGAAAACAGAGGGTGGTTATTAATGGTACACACTCAGATTGGGTCACTGTCACTAGTGGGGTACCTCAGGGGTCAGTATTGGGCCCTATTCTCTTCAATATATTTATTAATGATCTTGTAGAAGGCTTGCATATTAAAATATGAATTTTTGCAGATGACACTAAACTGTGTAAAGTAATTAACACTGAAGAGGACAGTATATTACTACAGAGGGATCTGGATAGATTGGGGGTCAGTACAGGGATCTATCCCATCTATTTATCCACAGGACTGTGAATGTGACTAGTGATGGACGGGAGGTGGCATATTCAATTTTGCGATATTTCGTCAATATTCGATTGAATATTCGTCAAAATTGAATATTCATCATTATTCTATTTATCGCGAATAATATGCAATTTAATTATTCGTGTATTGCGATTTTAACTGTATAAGGCAACTTTCCTATTGGTTGGCTATGGTTATGGCTAATATGTGTATTTTACGAATATTTGCTATATTGCTATAACTTAGTTTTTTAGAATATTCGCAATATTCTAAAAACTGAAGTTATAGCAATATAGCGAATATTCGTAAAATATACATATAGACTGCAATTTAGCTAATATAGGCCTATAATCTTTTTTTATAGTCTAATTTTTTTGTCTCTTCTGAAATTCAGATTTGGAAAAAATTTACACTGTTAAAAAAATACTATAGCACTATATTAGCTCAATTGCGGTCTATATGTGTATTTTACGAATATTCGCTCTATTGCTATATATTCTTGTTTTAGAATATGACGAATATGATTAATATTCTAAAAAATGAAGTTATAGCAATATAGCAAATATTAGTAAAATACACAAATAGACTGTAATTTAGCTAATATAGTGCTATAATCTTTTTTTTTTACAGTCAAATTTATTTTGTCTCTCCTGAACTTCAGATTTTGAAAAAATGTACACTATTAAAAAAAAATACTATAGCACTATATTAGCTAAATTGCAGTCTATATATGTATTTTACGAATATTCGCTATATTGCTCTATATTCTTGTTTTAGAATATTACAAATATTGTAAAAAAACAAAGTTATAGCAATATAGCGAATATATTCGTTATTTCAAATATTCGTCTTTTTTTTTTTCAATGTGTACTCGGTCATTGTGCCACTCTGTAACTTCCTCGTGCTGCTGCCACATCCACAATTGGTCATTGTGCCACTCGGTGGCCTCCACATACTGCCGCCAACTCCAGACTCTGTCATTGTGCCATTCGGTGGCCTTCTCCTGATGCTGCTACTGCTGCTGCCGCCACCTTCAGACTCTGTCACTGTGCCACTATGTGGCGTCCTGACGCTGTCGCAACCTCCAGACCCTGTCATTGGGCCACTCTGTGGTCTCCTCATGCTGTTCCCAGCCTCCCCACTTCATGACTGGGCCACTATTTTGCCTTTTGGCCTGGAAGACATCATCATTTGTTTGAATCTTCTTCTGATCTGTCAGAAGGAAGTAAAAATGAGACACACAACGGATCCTGTATGTGTGTAGCTGCTGTAAGGCCTGTATGGTCGCATCAGAATTGGCTTATGATTTGGTAGCTAAAAGCAGGAAAGCAGGAGTGGGTACAAAACACAGAAGACATGCAAATATTCAGTTTACGTGTCATCTCTGTTTTAGATCCAGTCCTGTTTTTTTTTTTGTTTTTTTTTTGGCATTAGCAATACTGATGGATTATTGAGTAAATGCTGACCGAGTGAAGGCATATGCTCCACAGACAGGATCCGTTTTTTGTGGTTTATTGTTTTGACAGATCAGAGGAAGGGCAAATTAATCAGTGACGTCAACACAAACTTACTGATGACACCCTCTCCACTCTGTCGGGGGGGGGGGGGGGGCTCTACTTGTATAAGCGTTTAATAGAACATGTTCTATTGACATCTTTGTGGAATCAGCTGACGACGGTGTAAAAGGAGTATGCTTCTTCTTGGCACTAACATCGACCTGTAAGGTTAAGTTCATACTTGAGTTATCTGGTCAGTTTTGGCCCGTAACTGCCCTAATAAGTGAAGTGTGCAGTAATTCTACGAGTGACGCCTGTCATCTGCATGTCATACGGACTCACAGTATTATTTCACTTCCAAAGCAGACTCCCTATGCATGTTACTACAAGGTAGTGTTCTGCACCACTAGTAAGGCTATTAGCAGCCAGAAAATAGCAATTTTTAACGTAATTTGCTGTGAATATACTCAAATTGAACCAAATTTTTCCCAAAAAATTTGGTAAACCGGAGAATCGAATTTTTGAAAAATTTCTAGCCATGATCTTTCCAACTGACTGATGCACATGAAATTTCTTGGGAGTTGATTTTCTCTAAGCATGTCTAAATTCTCTTGGATAAATTGCTGAAGATTATTATTTTTTTTACTCAGGTGTGAACATTTGTGGTACCCACTGGGAATTGACCTTTGACGTAATCAAAACATCACAAATGATCCTGGGTATTGTGCCACCTGAAAGGCCTATTTTATGGTGGACGTTTTCCTTATAACCTATTCAACAGATATGAATGTCATAGTAGATTTACCAGCATACATTGTTTTCTACTTAAAAGAAAAAGATGGCAATTTTGTTGTAATGGATGTACTTTGTGTTAATTATGTAACATGTAAACTGACAATCATGTACATATGGACTGATTTTTGCCAAAATTACTTTTCTAGTGCCTGACGAAGGCCTAATAAGGCTGAAAACGTTTGTGCATATACATTGCCGCTTTTTCCTAAAGAAATAAAATTAATTCATGGAAAAAAGAAAAATAACTCTCCTGCTGTGATTTTTGCATTCCATTATTACGGGTGGGGACCCTATCCACAGCACCCAAGGCGGCAAGCGGCCACAAAGTCTGGCTAATATTGTTGTTCTTCCCAATTTGGAAGGCTCCTGCTAAAGACCACACCATGACAGAGAACACCTTATCTTACATAGTGATGTCCCGAATAGAGTTGAGCGGACACCTGGATGTTCGGGTTCAAGAAGTTCGGCCGAACTTCCCGGAAATGTTCGGGTTCGGGTTCGGGATCCGAACCCGACCCGAACTTCGTCCCGAACCCGAACCCTATTGAAGTCAATGGGGACCCGAACTTTTCGGCACTAAAAAGGCTGTAAAACAGCCCAGGAAAGAGCTAGAAGGCTGCAAAAGACAGCAACATGTATGTAAATCCCCTGCAAACAAATGTGTATAGGGAAATGAATAAAAATAAAATAAATACAAATTAACCAATATCAATTGGAGAGAGGTCCCATAGCAGAGAATCTGGCTTCACGTCACTCACCACTGTAACAGTCCATTGTCAGATATTTAGGCCCAGGCACCCAGGCAGAGAAGAGAGGTCCCATAACAGAGAATCTGGCTTCATGTCAGCAGAGAATCAGTCTGCATGTCATAGCAGAGAATCAGGCTTCACGTCACCCACCACTGTAACAGTCCATTGTCATATATTTAGGCCCAGGCACCCAGGCAGAGGAGAGAGGTCCCGTAACAGAGAATCTGGCTTCATGTCAGCAGAGAATCAGTCTGCATGTCATAGAAGAGAATCAGGCTTCACGTCAGCCACAATTGTAACAGTCCATTATCATAAATTTAGGCCCAGGCACCCAGCCAGAGGAGAGAGGTCCCGTAAAAGAGAATCTGGCTTCATGTCAGCAGAGAATCAGTCTGCATGTCATAGCAGAGAATCAGGCTTCACGTCACCCAACATTGGAACAGTCCATTGGCATATATTTAGGCCCAGGCACCCAGGCAGAGGAGAGAGGTCCTGTAACAGAGAATCTGGCTTCATGTCAGCAGAGAATTAGTCTGCATGTCATAGCAGAGAATCAGGCTTCACGTCACCCAACATTGGAACAGTCCATTGGCATATATTTAGGCCCAGGCAGCCAGACAGAGGAGAGAGGTCCCATAACAGAGAATCTGGCTTCATGTCAGCAGAGAATCAGTCTGCATGTCATAGCAGAGAATCAGGCTTCACGTCAGCCACCACTGTAACAGTCCATTGTCATATATTTAGGCCCAGGCACCCAGGCAGAGGAGAGAGGTCCCGTAACAATCTGGCTTCATGTCAGCAGAGAATCAGTCTGCATGTCATAGAAGAGAATCAGGCTTCACGTCAGCCACCACTGCAACAGTCCATTGTCATATATTTAGGCTCAGGCACCAAGGCAGAGGAGAGAGGTCCCGTAACAGAGAATCTGGCTTCATGTCAGCAGAGAATCAGTCTGCATGTCATAGCAGAGAATCAGGCTTCATGTCAGCCACCACTGTAACAGTCCATTGTCATATATTTAGGCCCAGGCACCCAGGCAGAGGAGAGAGGTCCCGTAATAGAGAATCTGGCTCCATGTCAGCAGAGAATCAGTCTGCATGTCATAGAAGAGAATCAGGCTTCACGTCAGCCACCAGTGCAACAGTCCATTGGCATATATTTAGGCCCAGCACACAGGCAGAGGAGAGAGGTCCCGTAACAGAGGATCTGGCTTCATGTCAGCAGAGAATCAGTCTGCATGTCATAGCAGAGAATCGGGCTTCACGTCACCCACCACTGTAACAGTCCATTGTCATATATTTAGGCCCAGCACCCAGGCAGAGGAGAGAGGTCCCGTAACAGAGAATCTGGCTTCATGTCAGCAGAGAATCAGTCTGCATGTCATAGCAGAGAATCAGGCTTCACGTCAGCCACCACTGTAACAGTCCATTGTTATATATGTAGGCCAAGGCACCCAGGCAGAGGAGAGAGGTCCCGTAACAGAGAATCTGGCTTCATGTCAGCAGAGAATCAGTCTGCATGTCATAGCAGAGAATCAGGCTTCACGTCAGCCACCACTGTAACAGTCCATTGTCATATATTTAGGCCCAGGCACCCAGGCAGAGGAGAGAGGTCCCGTAACAGAGAATCTGGCTTCATGTCAGCAGAGAATCATCTGCATGTCATAGAAGAGAATCAGGCTTCACGTCAGCCACCACTGTAACAGTCCATTGTCATATATTTAGGCCCAGGCCCCCAGGCCGAGGAGAGAGGTCCCATAACAGAGAATCTGGCTTCATGTCTGATTCTCTGCTATGACATGCAGACTAATTCTCTGCTGACATGAAGCCAGATTCTCTGTTACGGGACCTCTCTCCTCTGCCTGGGTGCTGGGCCTAAATATATGCCAATGGACTGTTGCACTGGTGGCTGACGTGAAGCCTGATTGTCTGTTACGGGACCTCTCTCCTCTGCCTGGGTGCTGGGCCTAAATATCTGACAATGGACTGTTGCATTGGTGGCTGACGTGAAGCCTGATTCTCTGCTATGATATGAAGACTGATTCTCTGCTGACATGAAGCCAGATTGTCTGTTACGGGACCTCTCTCCTCTGCCTGGGTGCTGGGCCTAAATTTATGACAATGGACTGTTGCAGTGGTGGCTGATGTGAAGCCTGATTCTCTGCTATGACATGAAGACTGATTCTCTGCTGACATGAAGCCAGATTGTCTGTTACGGGACCTCTCTCCTCTGCCTGGGTGCTGGGCCTAAATTTATGAAAATTTACTCTTACAGTGGTGGGTGACGTGAAGCCTGATTCTCTGCTATGATATAAAGACTGATTCTCTGTTGACATGAAGCCAGATTGTCTGTTACGGGACCTCTCTCCTCTGCCTGGGTGCTGGGCCTAAATTTATGAAAATGGACTCTTACAGTGGTGGGTGACGTGAAGCCTGATTCTCTGCTTTGATATGAAGACTGATTCTCTGCTGACATGAAGCCAGATTGTCTGTTACGGGACCTCTCTCCTCTGCCTGAGTGCTTGGCCTAAATTTATGACAATGGACTGTTGCAGTGGTGGCTGACGTGAAGCCTGATTCTCTGCTATGACATGCAGACTGATTCTCTGCTGACATGAAGCCAGATTCTCTGTTACGGGACCTCTCTCCTCTGCCTGGGTGCCGGGGCCTGTATATCTGAGAATTGACTGTTCCAGTGGTGGGTGACGTGAAGCCAGATTCTCTGCTATGGGACCTCTCTCCAATTGATTTTGGTTAATTTTTATTTATTTAATTTTCATTTTAATTCATTTCCCTATCCACATTTGTTTGCAGGGGATTTACCTACATGTTGCTGCCTTTTGCAGCCCTCTAGCCCTTTCCTGGGCTGTTTTACAGCCTTTTTAGTACCGAAAAGTTCGGGTCCCCATTGACTTCAATGGGGTTCGGGACGAAGTTCGGATCGGGTTCGGGATCCGAACCCGGGACGAAGTTCGGATCGGGTTCGGGATCCGAACCCGATCCGAACTTCGTCCCGAACCCCATTGATATAGTATACAGTCCATACACACTTGCAATCATGTAATATTATGTATTGATTATTATGTATTAATGTCCCCATGTAATATTATTGCAAGTGTGTATGGACTGTATACTATTATCTGGATACTTTTATTGAATATTTAATATTTATATTTAACGTCATAGTCCTTCAGATTACACACATTTTTAATTTTTTATTTTTAATTGTCATATTTCTTCCGCACTCTACATCTATTCTTTATTTACTAATGTGGCAATTTATAATCCTTGCGGATATATCCCCACCGTATATGTAAATAATCTTGTGAAACATGGACTTCCCAGTAAGGAGAAGATCCTAATTAATTCAAAAATGTATGGACAACCACTAGGTGAAGTAAAAAGTAAAGAAGGAAATACTACACTTCCAGTTGGAAATATGAAAAGAGACGAAATGACATTTATTTGAATAAAAAAATTGGAAGTCCTTCCGGTGTGATGACCCATGCCGGGTTTCAGTTATAACCTCTACAGCATATAAAGTAACCTCATGGGGGGGCGGTCTGATAACCACTGAAGAAGGGGATACTCTAGCCCCGAAACGCGTCTGGTCAGACCCCCAATCATTTGAAAAAGTAGTGCACTACACAAAGAGGAAGACCGCTGCCAAATATCCGTTGAAAGACCGCGTGGAAAGCTAGACTGAATCGGGTCCGAAGCCAAACCGGCGGACTCGCATGCACCAATCCACGATACGGCAAACGAATCCTTGGTGAAACAAAAGGAAATCTCCACCTGAACACGGCAGTCGCGGTCACTCCAAACGGGTAAGACCGTTCCGACCTCTGGTCGGTATTACTGAATATACTTTTTAGCTACTATCAGTGGGACACTGCTGGGACATACATATAGCGGGACGCCGCCATATGTCAGCTAGCAGCCACGATTCAAATTCTCACTGCAGGCGCTATAAAGGAGGTACAAAGCCGCTTACTATGTTTATGGACTAATAATTACCTTTTTTTCTCCACGGTAGGAACGCATAGCTACCTTCTACCCATCTCCTTTCGTTTGATATAATGTTGCTAAAACCGAAATCTTTTTAGGACATTGATAGAAAAATGAGACAATTATTGTGACTGCTGCGCACATTATTTTAATTATATACAGCAATTGTTATTAACTGCTTTGAACTGTCCTTGACTATTGTGCAAATCGGGTGTTGCGGGAATCTAGCAGACGCTATCAAGGTGGCATAAGGGCCGATAGCTGGCACTACAGACTTGCATCTACCCTGTTCAACAAGATCCGGATTTATAGCTACCAGTCGGCTGTCAAGGATTTTTATCCCTACTACCAGTGACTGAGTGTCCTTTAAATCGTGCTTACCCTCAGCCAATTTTATCATCACTTTTTCTTCTGGATCCTCAGCACACTGATAGATCTATTTGTATAACGTGTATTTTTAAGGATTGACCTTGTTCCTAATTTTTACTTTATCCATTTTTATCTTTATTGTCCTAAATACTTTTAGAACTACTGTTTTCAATTGATTTTGTGCATCGTTTTAAACTAATTAAATCTTGTGGCTCAATATCTTGTGGTGTGCCCAGTCTTCTATTGATTGTAATAACCAAAGACAATTACCTCTCCCAACTGGTTCAGGACCCGACTAGAGGGACGGCCATACTGGACTTAGTATTAACCAATAGGCCCGACAGAACAACAGACGTGCAGGTTGGGGGACACCTGGGAAATAGTGACCATAAAGTAATAACCTTCCAATTATCATTCAAAAGAGCGTTTCTACAGGGAGGAACAAAAATACCAAACTTCAAAAAAGCTAAATTTAGCCAACTAAGAGAGGCCATAGGCCAAACTAACTGGGACAAAGTCCTCAAAAATAAAAATACAGCCACAAAATGGGATATCTTTAAAAACATCCTAAAATCTCATTGTGAGAGGTACATACCGTATGGTAATAAAAGGTTAAGGAACAAAAAGAAACCAATGTGGATAAATAGAACTGTAAAGAAAGCAATAAATGACAAAAAGAAAGCAAATCATTCACTGAAACAGGAGGGGAGCACGGAAGCACTGAAAAACTATAATGAAAAAAATAGAACATGTAAAACAAATAAAAGCGGCCAAACTAGAGACCGAGAGATTAATTGCCAAAGAGAGTAAAACTAACCCTAAAATGCTCTTCAATTATATAAATGTTAAAAAGTATAAATCTGAAGGTGTCGGCCCTTTAAAGAGTAATGAGGGGGAAGTCGCAGAGAGCGATGAGGAGAAAGCAAAGCTGTTAAATATTTTTTTCTCCAATTTTTCGCAAAAATAAATTCCCCATTAAAAGTGTCATGTCTGACCCAGGAAGAAGTACATCAGCGACTTAAAAAGATTAAAATAGACAAATTGCCAGGACCGGATGACATACACCCCTGTATCCTAAAGGAATTAAGTAATGTCATAGCCAGACCCTTATTTCTGATATTTGCAGACTCTATACTGACAGGGAATGTCCCACAGGATTGGCGCATGGCATATGTGGTGCTAATATTCAAAAAGGGGCTAAAAACAGAGCCTGGAAACTATAGGCCGGTAAGTTTAACATCTGTTGTGGGTAAACTGTTTGAAGGTTTTCTGAGAGATGCTATATTAGAGCATCTCAACAGAAATAAGCAAATAACGCCATATCAGCATGGCTTCGTGAGGGATCGGTCATGTCAGACTAATTTAATCAGTTTCTATGAGGAGGTAAGTTCTAGACTTGACAGCGGCGAATCAATGGATGTCGTATATCTGGACTTCTCCAAAGCATTTGACACTGTACCACATAAAAGGTTAGTATATAAAATGAGAATGCTCGGACTGGGAGAAAACATCTGTATGTGGGTAAGTAACTGGCTCAATGATAGAAAACAGAGGGTGGTTATTAACGGTACACACTCAGATTGGGTCACTGTCACTAGTGGGGTACCTCAGGGGTCAGTATTGGGCCCTATTCTCTTCAATATATTTATTAATGATCTTGTAGAAGGCTTGCATAGTAAAGTATCAATTTTCGCAGATGACACTAAACTGTGTAAAGTAATTTACACTGATGAGGACAGTATACTACTACAGAGGGATCTGGATAGATTGGAGGCTTGGGCAGATAAGTGGCAGATGAGGTTTAACACTGATAAATGTAAAGTTTTGCACACGGGAAGGAAAAATGCAAGTCACCCGTACATACTAAATGGTAAAACACTCGGTAACACTGACATGGAAAAGGATCTAGGAATTTTAATAAACAGCAAACTAAACTGCAAAAACCAGTGTCAGGCAGCTGCTGCCAAGGCCAACAAGATAATGGGTTGCATCAGAAGGGGCATAGATTCCCGTGATAAGAACATAGTCCTACCACTTTACAAATCGCTAGTCAGACCACACATGGAGTATTGTGTACAGTTCTGGGCTCCTGTAAACAAGGCAGACATAGCAGAGCTGGAGAAGGTTCAGAGGAGGGCATCTAAAGTAATAACTGGAATGGGGCAACTACAGTACCCTGAAAGATTATCAAAATTAGGGTTATTCACTTTAGAAAAAAGACGACTGAGGGGAGATCTAATTAATATGTATAAATATATCAGGGGTCAGTACAGAGATCTATCCCATCAGCTATTTATCCCCAGGACTGTGACTGTGACGAGGGGACATCCTCTGCATCTGGAGGAAACAAGGTTTGTACACAAACATAGAAAAGGATTCTTTACGGTAAGAGCAGTGAGACTCTGGAACTCTCTGCCTGAGGAGGTGGTGATGGTGAGTACAATAAAGGAATTCAAGAGGGCCCTGGATGTATTTCTGGAGCTTAATAATATTACAGGCTATAGCTACTAGAGAGGGGTCGTTGATCCAGGGAGTTATTCTGATTGCCTGATTGGAGTCAGGAAGGAATTTTATATTCCCCTAAAGTGGAGAAAATTGGCTTCTACGTCACAGTTTTTTTTTTTTTTGCCTTGCAGGATAACAGGCCGAACTGGATGGACAAATGTCTTTTTTCGGCCTTATGTACTATGTTACATGTACTCCTAGGTCTGGAGGTATCTATATCATTGTTTAGCCTGTTTTGGGGTGCCCCCCCCCCTTTTTTTTTACTTTTTGACTTTCAATAAAGATTTGGTTTTTTTTTTCGCGTCTACAACAGGCAGTGATACCTAAAAATCTATGAGAAACATAAAACATAGAAGACATGTATTCATTTCTCCTGGAATTTCTATAATAAAATTAAATAGTGTTAACATATTCTGCGTCACTTTACAGTCAGAGGGTTCATGAACAGACAGAATCAAACTTTACATAGCACACACAATTAAAAAAAGAGGAATATTTGTAATGCTTCTGAGTTCATGGGGTATGGTTGATAGTGATTGATGATGAATCAGGTTCAGGAGAAGGATGTTGAAAGGGGTGAAAGGAGAAGAGTGAGATTATGGGATGTGATAAACCAACATAAAAAGATATGTCTCTAGGATGCACCTAAAACTGTGGATGTTCGCTCCAGAGCAATGTTTCTCAACTTCAGTCTCAAGGTTCACCTACTGGTCATGATTTGAGAATATTCCACAGAATGAATAGCTGTGGTATTTAAGTCCTGACGCATTAAAAATAATTATATCACCTGCTCAATACTAAGGAATCCCTACAAACATGACCGTTAGGTGGGTCCTGAGGACTGGAATTGAGAAACACTGTTCCAGAGAACAGGGGCAGCTCAGGAGGAGTCTTGAAGATGGGAGTGAGCAGTTCGAATTATGGTGGATGTTATTTATAAATAACTTGCAGAGCATAGAGCACATCTAGGGTGGTAGACAGACATGAGGGGCATGCAGCATTGTGGAGAGTTTTGTGTGTGAGAATGAGCAGTTTAAACTGTTTCCTATACTGTATGGGCAACCAGTGCAATGACTGGAACAGGATGGAGGCATCAGACTAGCAGATAGACAGAGTTATAAGCCTGGCTGCTGTGTTTAGGATGGATTAGAGAGGGGAGAGTTTAGTGAGAAGAAGACTGATGAGTTACAATAATCAAGACAAGAATGGATCATAACAACAATTACAGTTTTTGTTGTTTCCAAAAGTAAAAAAAGGAACAGATTCTAGAGATATTTTTGAGGTGCAGGATGCATGAGCAGTTAAGCATTTTAATATAGGGAGTGAATGACAGATCAGAGTCAAAAGTGTCACACCGTGACAGCTTGTGTGTTGCCTGGGCGTTATGGAAATGCTACCTAAAAAGGAAAAGTCACAGATTGCTCTGCAAATAACCTTTGTGCTACAATATGTGTAAATGACCTTCTTTATATATCAGCTCATCTACCTCAAGCAGTCTCTTTAGTATCTCTCCTAGAGTTCTGTCTCACTCCTCCTCCCTCCTCCATAGACTTGTATTGACTTGTGTAATATGATCCGTCACTGGAGCTAATCTGTCTTGGACAGATTCAGAGCATATTTCAAACAGAAAAGCAATTAGGAAGGGGAGGGGGAGGTAAACAGCTGATAGCATGGAAATGAGACATTTCTTTCTGATAAGACATATTACAGAATGTATTATGATTGCTTACACTACTGATTTATGCAAAATTGTCTGAAAACTCAGTGACAATTTAAGTTTAGAATGTGAGTGGTGGCATGTAATGAAAAAAAAAGAGGGCATCAAGGATGTTATATGGAATAACTATAGGGACTAGGATATCCCTTAACTTACTCAAAGTTGAATACTTGAAAACTAAAGAACCTTCCTGGTGCCCAATTTCAGTGAAAATCTCCTGCAGAAATATAACCAAGCCAGGTGTTTGCAAGACTCCAATACTTGTCGTCTTCTACGTATGACTCTTGGCATCAAAATACCCCCAGAACTTGAGTAGAGCAGAATTACATAATAATCGGATTGTTGCCAGAAAAGAAATACAAAGCACATGTCAGAATTGACAGACAACAAATACAGAATAACAAACTCACTGAGAGATAACAGAAAGCTGGATGAGCAGGATGGAATCCACCAACTGAACGGCAGGTGGCAATGGCAAACAGGTGAAGAGTGATGAATGTACGAAAATGTAGAATGTAGAAAAGAAATTAAAATGTCATTTTTAAGTCCAAAAAGACAATAAAAACTAAAGATGAGACTAAAGATGAGCGAACCTGTTAAAATTCGGTCCAGTTCAGATTCGCCGAATTTTTTAAAAAGATCTAGAGGAAGATTTTTGAAGCAGAGACAAAAGTCCTGCATAAACAACTTTTGTCTCCTCTTAAAAAAAAAAGACCCCCAGGCGAAGGTACGCCAAAACGCGCTCCAGGGTTGGCACCATCCTGGAGGAGACACAGCATGGGTAATTGTTCTATGTCCTTTGATTGTATATGACATGTT
Organism: Bufo gargarizans; assembly: GCF_014858855.1. Lineage (NCBI taxonomy): Eukaryota > Metazoa > Chordata > Amphibia > Anura > Bufonidae > Bufo > Bufo gargarizans. Next base: position 264,565,181 of record NC_058084.1, read on the forward strand.
TGCACTTGCACTTTATCCTTCAATGTATCATATAGATGGACTGATGTATGGACATGTATCCGCTGTGTTTATCCTCCAGTGATGTTGTCTTTTTTTTTCTCCTGCACCATACTTTCTTTTAATCATGTTTTTAAATTTATGTAATTTTGCAATAAAGTATTACTATATCATAAGTGGTCTGGCAGTCTTTGTAGGTTTTGTATTGTGGTAGTTTGTCATAGGCTTATGCCAGTCAATTACTTTTCAAGTAACTATTCCATGGTTGGGGAATATATATATATATTTTTTATTTTTTTTAAATCTTCATCTGAGCGGTAACCTAATGGACCCCATTATAGTCTAAGGGGTCTTTAGGCTCCATTCGGCTCAGTTATGTGCCGAATCCGTCCTTTCCGTTCTTCTGCTCCTATAACAGAACAGAAAAACAGAAAGGCAGAATGCTAATGTGAACTCAACTGTAAATCATGTCACTGACATACATAGCTATGGGTAAATGTATGTTTGATGGTTTTAAAACACATTGCACTATCACATATTCAAAGCTTCCAAAAATTGTTCCTTATTGGGGTCATATTATGTTTAAACATACACAGTGTTATGAGGAAAAAATAAATAAATGGTGGCTTGTTTTGCTTGACATGGTCAGAATGCCTGCCTATAAGACATGCACAAGTGTTAATTGTCAGAAGAAATAGTGGCTGGTTATGAACAAACCTTCCTTAATTGGGCAACAACAGTGCAGTGTGGATGTGTAAGCGGTAGGGTAATAAAAGGCACATGGCCACAATAGTAGTGGCAGCAGTAGTAGCATAGCATGGAACATACAAGGCAATAGGTCAGCTGTCTATGAGTAGTAATAGTAGTAGTGGTAGTAGAGAAAGATGCATAGCATTAATAGCGGTGGCAGTAGGGGATTGGCAGTGAGGTTTAGCAGCCATGGTGTTGGCAGCAGCAGCAGCCATATGGTATATGTTGGCAGGCAGCGGCATGGTGGAAGCAGCAGCAGCCTTACAGAAGATGATGGCAGACAGACAGCAGCAGTGGCATGATGGAGGCAGCATCCATACAGAACCTGATGGTCAGCAGGACATGATTGTGGAGGTGGTATGATGGAGGCAGGATGGCAGGCAGGTATACAAGAATAGTGGCAACATGTGGCAGTGTCAGCAAGGCCAGATCTATTCATCGGCATCAGCGGGAGGAGTATGAAAATCCACTCCAATCCAAGCTTTGTTCATTTTGACAAAAGTGATGTTTTGCACACCCACTGCAGCACTATAAACCCTCTCTGAGACTGTTCTAGTCTGCCTGCCAAGGAATCCATGAGGTCAGACAACAGGTTTTATGCCAGAGACTGGACTTAGTCTGGGCATTGAGCAGAAGCTGTGGGCTTGCTGACTGGCCTCAGCTTGGCGTGGCACGCACAAAAATTGCTCCATCATGTTGAGAAGACCGAACTAGCTGGTAATGCTGATGCGGCTTCAGCTGCTTGTGGCAGTGGGAGGTGGGTGACTATGCATGGGGAGGAAAGTGGCCTCCCTTTCAAACACGCTAGCAGCAGGCACCTGCTCGCCAAAAGCTGCGGCAAACAGAATACACAGTGTTTCCTGGTAATAACTTAATTTGTCCTCCCTTTCTGTGTGCGAGGAAAACATTCCCTGATTTTGCTTTGATGGCAAAGATCTAAAAGCATGGCTATCCAGTAATCATCAGACTCCTTGATGTCAATGATATGTCTGTCACTGCATATAGCTCACCATACTGGCCAGTGTGCCTGAGGAGCCAGTTCTTTCAAATTTTGAGATGATTGGGTCTCCTGGCCAGTGCCATAGTCATCATCATCATCTTATTCCTCCACCTCCTATTCCTCTTCCTCCTCTTCTTGCAGTGGCTGCTCCTCATCAGCGTCCTCCTCCATGGCAGTTTCTCCTTGTGGCTCCCCAACAGCTACAGGACAGACAGCAAGATGTGTTAGCTATTTTTCTTCCGCCATTGTCCTCTGTTGCATGACCTTTAGCATCTGTTCTAAGATAAATATTAGTGGGATTACATTGTTTATGCTGCAGTTGTCCCTGCTGACAAAATGTCAGTGCTTCAAAGGAATTCAGCACCCAGCAGGCATCTCGGATGAGCTGTCACTGCCTTATCATGAAGCAACAGATGTTCCATGTTGTTGAGGCAGTCTGGTGTATGACAAAATCTGCTTTTCACTACTCCTACAGACACTCAAGCATGTGCAAATTCGAATTCCAGAGAGTTGGAACTTCATAGATTAAGCGGTGTAGTAGAAGGCTGTTCCGTCAGAGCAAGTCCAGGAGAGAAATCATTGCCATGCAAGATAGGCTGGAATGCTTAACAGGGTATTCCCATCTTATTAATGGCTGTTAATTAGTTTCCCCAAGTGTCAGTGAATAATCTTCTAAATAACTTCTATGTCCTAAATTCCACCGTTCTCCTGAAAAAATAATTCATCCCCGCCTGTGCTGTCTGCCGGTATACCCTGGTTACAGCCACATACTTGAGGCGCTTGTATGGGCCGTGCCTGCGCACATTGTCCTACCTTTTCCCCTGCTGGCCCAACATGAACGCGCACGCTGGCTGAGGCTGCACATGCGCAAAGCATTTTTGCTGCGATCCCTTGTCAAACAAAGCCGCGCATGCTCTGTTTGCTGTGCTCACATCGTGGCTGGATTCGAGCGAGCGAGACAGCGAGTGGTGGATCGCGGCCGTGTCAGACAGGATCGGAATCCACAGCAGGAGAGATGAGCTTCGCAGCCTGGTGCCAGTCAGACTGATGACTCATACTATCCACATGAACGAGCACGCAGGACTCAGCTCTCAGTGTGAGGGAATAAGAAGGCGTGGCCAGCCTTCACTCTAGCTGCCTAAAACAACAGCTTTAGAAGCCTCAAACCAGGAAGGGAATTCTGCTGTAACTGCAGCTCAGGCTGATTTAGCAAGATGGAAATACCCCTTTAAAAAGTCTCCTGGACATTGCCAGCACCTTGCACAAGCCAGTGTACTTATTTAAAAAGCATTGCATGACTAGGTTGATGACCTGTGCCATGCAGAGAGTTATTTCGCCCAGGTTCAGGGTAGGCACAATGTTGCACCCAATGTTGCTAAACACCTAGCCCAGTTAATGTTGGTGGGCTAACAGCCAGGAGGATGTTTTTTGCTTTATGTACTTTAGCAACTGCTCAGCTATTCTCATCTAGGCTGATCAGCTTCAGCACAGAGTCACAACTTTTGACTTGATATATATGATAGGAAGTAGTGGGGGTGGGAGTGATGCTGTGCCCTGCTGCTGTTTACAGCCCAGTGTCTATGAAGAAGAGGGAGCAGGTGGGTGCCTGGTGTGAGAGCCAGGAGGACACAATCGTGGGGGTGTAGCAGTCAGGGGAGGAAGAAAGCCGCAGGGCAGGGCTCAAATACAGTACAGCAGACGAGGAAGCTTAATCAGATACCGTCTTTATTAAAACAAAATATAACGGCCGTAAAATCGGTTTAACAGTATTGCGCCGATGCACCAGGGGCGCAATCGACAAATGAAAGAAACAGTGTTAAAAAGTTTACACAGATTTATAGGATGGGTAACTGATCCATGATATACAAAATGCGCTCTGTTGAGGAAGGGTTGAGACGTATGCATATATATCCATGCATGCCTGCAAACACGTGCGGGCATGTATGGCATATATATGCATACATTAACCACTGCATCATGGGATGATGTGCGAAGATGTTCCCCAGCCACTGCGCACGTCTGCCCATGGTGATCCCCAGGGGCTCATGGTGGCCCCTGTGGGAAATATGTGGTCCCTGGAAGCTGTGCCCCCTTATAATCCCCCTTATATTAGTATATATGTGCCCCCTTATATGTGTCCCCTTATAGTTAGTATATATTTTCTGTATGACCGTGTATATATTGGCCCTGTATGGCAAGTGGGGACATATGCATGTCCCCTGTATGTGATGCCCCAGATATATGCGAGGGTGTGTGTATATATAGATATGTGTGTATGTATTTGCACACGTGTCTATGTATATACACTTATGTCAGCATGACAGTATGTATGTGGGCTTATTGCTGCCCATTCATACCCCCGGTTCAATTCCAACTGTTATCAACAGAGTTGTTTAGAGAAAAACTTGTGCTGATAGCCTGTAGGATAACAGCTGATTAGCATCTAGTCCCCTTTTGTTCAGGCCCAAAGCAATCAGACTCTTTGGCACCATTTGTGAGGGGACCTTCTAACCAGAGACATCAAAAACCACACTATGATGTCACATGCCTGAGGAAGGAGGAGGGGGCTGTTTTGGGGCTATAATAACCCAAACCGAACAGAGGTGGGCCTCTTGCAACCAGACTAGATTCAGAGACACATGGGAGAGAGCGGCTCCATGATGACCGCCTGGAAGAGGCCTACTAACGCTGGAAGGATTAAGTATATCCCCTGACCCCCGACCACTATATCTCTCCCCTGGTTAACCCACACCCCTGGTCCTGTAACCCCTATATTTGTGTCTCTGATGTGCACCTTGGGCCCTGCCTTATAACCCTTGCCCCTGATGTGCACCTTGGGCCCTGCCTTATTACCCTTGCCCCTGATGTGTACCCTGGGCCCTGATTACTGGACACCCTGACCCCCCAAACCCTTGCCTTATTGTATCCTTGTTTGTACCCCTGATCCCACTGGTTCCCCTAATTGTATTTGTGGTTACACCCCCCTGATGACCCCCACTGTATCTCACCCCATTGTTAACCCTTTGTGTTTGTGGTTGGCTTACACCCCTGTAAGGCCACCGTTAACCCTCGACGTACCCCATAGGGATAGTATATAGTGCCAGGTGGGTGGGCTGTTGATATTGTATGTGTGTATTGTATAGTTAGTTTGTGGGTGGAATTTGGGAACGTGTAGTGTAGTGGAGTACTGTATATGTGTAGTGCTGTGTATAATTACTGTATTGCGTGCTTGGTGTATTAAATACTGTTATATTTGTACCCTTTGTGTAGTGTGTACTTGTTAGCGGTAGTGAGTAAGGCGCATGCAGTTAGTGTAGCTATCAGTGAAAGCATAGCGAAAGTATTGTGTGTATTTATTATATAAAGGCATAAATAGGCGGAGTCATCAATAGACGGCATATCCTATTTAGGAATATTAATTATTGATATTCGCATAATATTGGTGATTAATATTCCCCCCTTTACATTGGCGAGCCAGGCCCACTGCTTGGATTTTGAAATCTGTGTTTGGTTTTGAGGTTAGAGGTCGGTTATCCTGTGAATTGTCAGGCAAGAGAGATGTGGTCAGCGGTCTGAGCGTCTAGGAGAGACGTGGTCAGCGGTCTGAGCGTCTAGGACCTGATAATTCGGATAGGAAACGCGACTCTTCCTCACAGCACCAAGCGCAGATCAAAATCTTTAGCAGAGAATCTATGTTCTATCTGTGAATTAATATTTTGCTATTTGCTTTGCACGGTCACTACATCGCTCGAGTGATTGCGAGGGAGAAGAGGACACGTCACTGGAAGAGATCCATCTTCGTGGGAGCAGCGTACAAAGTCAGGCTGGTCGGGAAGAGGCGATCTGGGAAAATGGACTTCTTCCAAGCAGCTGCGAGGACAAAGAGGTACGGCCCCAAGGAGAAGATGGACGCTCATCAAGCGGTGAGTATGGACTTCCCCACACTGCAACACTTGAGCAGACACAGCACATTTAACCCCATCCTCCCCACCACATACAAGTCAGCAGAAATGCTGTGGTCCGATTTGTTGGCACAGGCTTGTAGTTATGACAAGCTTTGTGTTAACAAACGGACGGTGTTGAATAAGGCCACTAAACGGCTTCGGATGCTGGCCAAACTCGTTCATACGTTTGAGGCTAGCATCTGTAAGCCAAAGGAAGTGGCGCTGGTGTCTCAGTCAACAGAGACAATTCCTCCGGCTGTTCACTGCCAGTGCTGTGCCAATAATTCCGACCAGGTTTCGGCATTGCGGGCACAGCTGGCGGAGAATGTGCAGTCTACTGTTGACCGAGATGCGCAGGTGGCTAGGATACAGTCACAATTAGTAGAGCTGCAGAGGCAGAAGGAGGAAATTGAGGCTCAGTTGACTCAGTCTTATACTGAGGTCAAGGCCTTCAAGGAGCAGACTGCCTCTACTAATGTGACGGTAGCCAAATTGAAGGCTCAGGTTGCTGTAAGCTCCCAGATAATGACTGGCATGCAACAGGTCATCACCAAGTTGGTGCCGGCCCTTTCTTTTCCCATAAAGTTAGGGTCGGAATATCCCAAAACTTTGCCCTATACAGGGCAAATAGGGGGGAGAGTAGTCTGTGACAGGCCAAATCACCAGACCAAGCCTGTCCAGACTAACAGAGATTTCTCCCTGACTTTGGGGAAAAGAAACATCATGAAAAGTGCCTCCCTGAAGATGGAACAATTCAGGGAGCGCGGTTGCAGTGTGGACGGACCTAAGCCACACCGGGCAAACATCAAATGCTTTGCTTGTGGTGGCTTGGGTCATATAGCGAAGCACTGCAAAACACACAAGACAGAAAGCCCAATCAGGTGCTTCAGGTGTGGGAACAAAGGACACATTGCAAGGAATTGCCCTTGTGCAAGTAATTGCAATGTGTCCAGTGATGGGAGGCAGGTAACAAATGGTGCAGCGGGGTCTAGTCAGCTTGGCCATAAAGGGGTAACCTCTCGGCAGCATCATCAGCTGCTGAGGAGCCAGAGTGGCCAAGCTAGGCTAGGCAACATTTGACACCCCTGTACTATTTGTTACACCGTTTGTTCCCTATACATGTCCATGTTGTGTGTTTTTGTTGTCCATTGTAACGTTCTTCTTGATGTTGATGGTGGTCCTTGTCTATGAGTGTGTTCCACCGGGCTGATTTATGTAGTGTTGTAATGTCCCGTCTGCTGTCTTGTTTCATTCTGTGTCCCCTTGGAGTGGAGCAGTGTTATACTGTGGATCGAGAACGTATAGGGTAGCGAGCAGATAATATCACCCTGGAAATCCTGCTGGTCGGGAGAAGGCATAAGGACCTTCTTCATGCAGCACACAAAGGATGATGTGATATTATTCTGGGCAACCAAGGTCTCGGATCGATACGGATAACACTGTTGTGCTCAAGGTTTTCGGTAGGGCTGTGTTACGCTGGGGACTGGGGCAGACAGACAACATTGGTGTAATGTTGTGCTGCGCACTTAAAGGGGTTGTCCGGGTTCAGAGATTAACCCGGACATACCCTTATTTTCACCCCGGCAGCCCTCCTGAGCCTGGCATCGGAGCATCTCATGCTCCGATGCGCTCCCGTGCCCTGCGCTAGATCGCGCAGGGCACAGGCTCTTGTGTTTTCAATAACACACTGCCGGGCGGTAACTTCCGCCCAGCAGTGTGTTCGGTGACGTCACCGGCTCTGAGGGGCGGGCTTTAGCTCTGCCCTAGCCGTTTTACTGGCTAGGGCAGAGCCAAATCCCGCCCATCAGTGCCGGTGACGTCACCGGGCTGCCTGTCAGCCCCATAGAGAGCCCGGTATGTCACCGGAACTCAGAAAAATGCCTTTGCCCTGCGCGATTTAGCGCAGGGCAAAGGAGAGCATCGGAGCATGAACTGCTCCGATGCTCATGTCAGGGGGGCAGCCGGGGTGAAAATGGAGGGATGTCCAGGTTCAGCTCTGAACCTGGACAACCCCTTTAATTCTAGTCCGAGCAGGTAGCACAGCTCTGATAGGGATTGGACGCGGAGTGTTTGGCAGCAGAGTGTGGACTGTGTTCTTGTGTTGTGGGGTCCTGGGGAGCCGGGGCATGCCTATGCCGTTGGTTCTGCGGGCCTCCACAAGATGGGATCACAGGGGGAAGTCAGCCTGGGTACACATGAGTGTACAGGGATGCGGTGCCATCAATAACAAGATGGTGCTTTGTCCACGGAACTCCAGTTATCCTAACCTAGTAGGGTGGCCATCCTTATCTGTTGGTGCAGAGGGATGTGTAGCAGAGGACGCGATCCTCTGAAGGTAGGGTGTTCAGACACCAGTGTTGGGATAATGAGGAGTCCTGTGAGACAAAGGGCAGCCCAATGCCTTTCTCTACCCATGGGTCAAAGGTATTGGTGCTGGGATTTTTTACATCTAATTGCACCGTGAGGGGAGAAATCTCCCAGGTGCGCCTGGTATTTTCTTCTGCCATAGGTGTGTTCAATATGAAGTGGAAGAAAAACCCAGGAGATGCCATAGAAGAGACCAGCTATTCCCCCTGACACTCTTGTGAGGCTCCAGAGGATCCCACTGGATTTTGGCAACCAAGCGACCTCTGCCTAGAGGTGTTCTAGAGATGGAAGGCTGTGCCACAATCCAGCGGGAGCATTATTTAAGGCTCTGGAGAAAGATTCGGAGACGTTCGGGTGGAAGAGCATATTATCACTTGTTTAAGGCTACTTTCACACTAGCGTTCGGGCGGATCCGTTCTGAACGGATCCGCTCATAATAATGCAGACGGAGGCTCCGTTCAGAACGGATCCGTCTGCATTATATTAGCAAAAAAAAGCTAAGTGTGAAAATAGCCTGGGACGGATCCGTCCAGACTTTCAATGTAAAGTCAATGGGGGACGGATCCGCTTGAAGATTGAGCCACATTGTGGCATCTTCAAACGGATCCGTCCCCATTGACTTACATTGAAAGTCTGGACGGATCCGCACGGATCCGCACGCCTCCGAACGGCCAGGCGGACACCCGAACGCTGCAAGCAGCGTTCAGCTGTCCGCCTGTCCGTGCGGAGGCGAGCGGAGCGGAGGCTGAACGCCGCCAGACTGATGCAGTCTGAGCGGATCCGCCTCCATTCAGACTGCATCAGGGCTGGACGGCTGCGTTCGGGTCCGCTCGTGAGCTCCTTCAAACGGAGCTCACGAACGGAAACCCGAACGCTAGTGTGAAAGTAGCCTCACCCAGTGAAACTTCTTCTGGTTCTGGTGATCGTCATCTACAGTAGACTGTGTCGGAGGGTCAAGGGACTTATTGACCCAATACACCAGAACCAGACAGAACTGTACAGAACTATCCGGAGGAGGAGGCTCAGGACATAACCAAACATGGTTCCTGTAGCCAAATATTATTTTATGGACACTTTGTTTCTTATGAGGGTTCGGGACGTATAACATGTACTACCATGAAACCCCATAGCACATTGTATTGTATATATATTGATTATGTTTGTTGGTTGATTGTGTACCCATAGACACTCTAGGTACAAATGTGTGACAGCCTATACCCAGGGAAACTCGCCCAACGCATTGCGGTGAGTTATAATTTGGCTGTACACATTTGCATCCTATAGTCATTTCCCATTGACACAGGGGTCTGCGACCTACCTGTGTCTTTGGAGGTGTAGAGATATGCCAGGTTGCATGAGTCTCTATGGGTACACATACATATAATGATTTTGGTGGTGTTGGGAGGGATGTGACATGTATTTTGTGTGAATGGGGATAAGGTTAGGTCACGATAGGGACAGGCATCATTCATTTGCCACCTTGAACCCTGGAACGGTGAGGTTCTTAAGGGAAGGGCTGGAGGTGTAGTGTGGCGGAGGTGTTCTCCGCAGTAGAATTTAGGTACTATGACATCACCGCTTAAGAGTCTGACCTGCCTTGTAAAGACCTATTAATCTGTCCACGGGAGAACCGCACCCATCAAGATGGAAACAGACGTTGGATAGAAGAAAGTTGGGACTGAGGTTGTGAGGGTGAACCCGCTCCAGATGCCTTGGAGGCGGGCCATACCTGAAGATCGGCAGAACTACCGAGAGACTGTGGGGGTGTGGTCACTCCAAAGTGGGGGTGGCCGACACCAAGAGACTGTTAAAGAAAGGCCAGTTAACGACTGTAAGGGTGAACCCACTCCAGAATTGGGGGGGACGAAGATACCTGAAGATCGGCAGAATTACCGAGAGACTGTGGGAGTGTGGTCACTCCAAAGTGGGGGTAGCCGACACCAAGAGACTGTTAAAGAAAGGCCAGTTAACGACTGTAAGGGTGAACCCACTCCAGAATTGGGGGGGACGAAGATACCTGAAGATCGGCAGAATTACCGAGAGACTGTGGGGGTGTGGTCACTCCAAAGTGGGGGTGGCCGACACTAAAAGACTGTTAAAGAGATTGTGGGTGTGTGGTATCCTAAAGATGTCAAGAAAGTTCCAGTGAGAAGAAGATGGTGTATCCTGTGGATGGAGGAGTGGGTTACGGTGAAGGGCAGGTCGGAGGAAGCTGGATGAGGGATGTTTAAGTACCTAAAGATCAGTGTGCACTACAGTTCTTCCTGAACTTCCACCAAGGATGGGGTTGAAGGGGGGGCAAATATATCTCAACCCGTTCCCCCAATATATTGTCGTATTAGTCCGACAACAGGGGGATTGTTGAGGAAGGGTTGAGACGTATGCATATATATCCATGCATGCCTGCAAACACGTGCGGGCATGTATGGCATATATATGCATACATTAACCACCGCATCATGGGGTGATGTGCGCAGATGTGCCCAGCATCTGCGCACATCTGCCCATGGTGATCCCCAGGGGCTCATGGTGGTCCCTGTGGGAAATATGTGGTCCCTGGAAGCTGTGCCCCCTTATAATCCCCCTTATATTAGTATATATGTGCCCCCTTATATGTGTCCCCTTATAGTTAGTATATATTTCCTGTATGACCATGTATATATTGGCCCTGTATGGCAAGTGGGGACATATGCATGTCCCCTGTATGTGATGCCCCAGATATATGCGAGGGTGTGTGTATATATAGATATGTGTGTATGTATTTTCACACGTGTCTATGTATATACACTTATGTCAGCATGACAGTATGTATGTGGGCTTATTGCTGCCCATTCATACCCCCGGTTCAATTCCAACTGTTATCAACAGAGTTGTTTAGAGAAAAACTTGTGCTGATAGCCTGTAGGATAACAGCTGATTAGCATCTAGTCCCCTTTTGTTCAGGCCCAAAGCAATCAGACTCTTTGGCACCATTTGTGAGGGGACCTTCTAACCAGAGACATCAAAAACCACACTATGATGTCACATGCCTGAGGAAGGAGGAGGGGGCTGTTTTGGGGCTATAATAACCCAAACCGAACAGAGGTGGGCCTCTTGCAACCAGACTAGATTCAGAGACACATGGGAGAGAGCGGCTCCATGATGACCGCCTGGAAGAGGCCTACTAACGCTGGAAGGATTAAGTATATCCCCTGACCCCCGACCGCTATATCTCTCCCCTGGTTAACCCACACCCCTGGTCCTGTAACCCCTATATTTGTGTCCCTGATGTGCACCTTGGGCCCTGCCTTATAACTCTTGCCCCTGATGTGCACCTTGGGCCCTGCCTTATTACCCTTGCCCCTGATGTGTACCCTGGGCCCTGATTACTGGACACCCTGACCCCCCAAACCCTTGCCTTATTGTATCCTTGTTTGTACCCCTGATCCCACTGGTTCCCCTAATTGTATTAGTTTGTGGGTGGAATTTGGGAACGTGTAGTGTAGTGGAGTACTGTATATGTGTAGTGCTGTGTATAATTACTGTATTGCGTGCTTGGTGTATTAAATACCATCATATTTGTACCCTTTGTGTAGTGTGTACTTGTTAGCGGTAGTGAGTAAGGCGCATGCAGTTAGTGTAGCGATCAGTGAAAGCATAGCGAAAGTATTGTGTGTATTTATTATATAAAGGCATAAATAGGCGGAGTCATCAATAGACGGCATATCCTATTTAGGAATATTAATTATCGATATTCGCATAATATTGGTGATTAATATTCCCCCCTTTACACGCTCCAACCAGCAAACACATAAAAAATACAGGCTACTCTCCTCTGATATTTTCCTGTCTTACTCCAGCTAACCAGGGCATGTTTCTACAACGCTCTGACTAAAGAATCCTGCTCTATGCCAAATCGCAGATTAGCACCGGTGCACACTCACCGTTCTGTAGGTAGCTGGGCAGAGATCAGTCATGTCACATTCTCCCACGAGGTAGCTGCTTGTCTTGGTCTGGTACGTGGGGGCAGGTGTCGTGTGGCTCCTGATACAGTTGCTTGCGTGTCCCAGCACGTTTTCTTTTCCTCTCTCTCTCTAGATTGCAGGTACAGGTACAGACATCAGTTCAGCTCTGCCAGGAGTCCCCGTCCTCTGCAACAGTCCTACTAACCTGTAGCTCGTTAGGCAGGTCCCGTGTCCTGTCACAAGTCTCTCAATTGGATGACATCACTCTTCTCAGAATCAATTTTAGTCTCTGTGGCTCTGTCCAACAGCAGCCAGTCTCTCAGCTACCCACCAGCCAGGAAACACACACCACCAGCCCGGGAACTTCAAACTCCTCCTACATCCTCTGGGACCACAACTTAATTTGTTTCTTACTCAAAGACACAGTGGCCTCTTGTGGCTGGAAGAAGGCATAACAGTCTGTGTGAAATATTATCACTAGAAATGCAACTTGATAATTCTAGGGTCTGACCCTTACAGGGGGTCAAACAGACCTGGCTTTGTTGTCTGGGTTCTGCCTATCCACTGCCGCAAAAAAACATTGACCCAGTGGTCCGTGAAAGACATGTACTGTCCTTGCCCATAAGAGCTGCTCCAGGTGACCACCATGGCATGAACCTGCCCGCACAATGAGAATTGCAGGGAGCGGTCTACATTGTTTGCCACGTGAGAGTACAAGGCTTGAATTGATTTTTGGGAGAATAATGGGGGCTATGTATCTTCCAGTGAAACACATGCCATCAGCTCCGTAAAGGCAGCAGACTTGACTAAGTGGTATGGCAGTGACTGCACTGCCAGCAACTTGGCCAGGTGGGAATGAAGCTTGTGCACCAGCAAGTAGTTGGGTGTGGACAGTTGTTTACTGGTCATGCATTCTATTATCGATAGCTGATGATGAAGTAGAGGAGGAAGAGGAGGAGTCTGAGTGGGAGAGGTGGAAAGGGATGATGATGACGTGAAAGACACCGTACTGCCTGTGGTTGCGGCCTGGCTGGCACAAGGGGGACCAGGAGAAGGAGGCAACTCCTGTTTGCCTGACCACTTCTAATTTTGTTCTTGCACAGCTTGCACAGGGCAACATCTTCCGGCACCGTGGAGAAAAACTGCCAAATGAGACATACTCACTCAGAGCTAGGGGCAGCCGAGTGGCTTTGCTCTGGCATGCTTTGGACCTAACCTACCCACATTGTCAGCAGCATCATCAGATCCTGAAGCAGACGTGGCCCTTGCTGTTTTTTGGGAGGTATATCGCCTCTGCTCTATATTGTTGCTCCCACAACCCTCCTCCTCTGATGTTGCCTCCTCTTCAGCACCCTGATCCAGCAACTAGGTCTTGTCTAACATGTAATCAATTTGGGAGTCCTCACCACTGTGAGATATGATGGTGGTCTCCTTTGACCCCCGCCCCTGCATTTGACCCGACTGCCACTGTCGCTGCCTGCACCGCCAACACCGTGGCTACAGGTGCAACTACCACCACCACCAACACAGCTATGGATGTGGTCTGTAGCATCCTCCTGAACTTCCTCCTCAGGGCAAGTACAAATGCTGACTTTTATCCCACAAGTCATCAACAGAGAGACATTCTTGACTATCTGCCATGGGGAATGGTGGGGTTTTCTTGACACTTCTTAGGAAAAAGGAAGTCACCCCACTAGCAAAGGTCAGTGAAGACTGAGAAGACTCCACTGACAACCTTCTTTGGGGCTGCAACGAGGAGGATCAGGAGGAACACTGTGACTCCTGGCTCCATGGTGTCAGACTCTGAAGTCACCTCCATGTCATCCTGCTGTGATTGATAGGAGGACTAAACCATCCAATCCACAATCTCATCCTCTTTCTGAAGCCAGGGAAAACTGCAGCATACTACTACAACTACTACTACTACTACTACTACTTCTGGACAGATAGCTTGTGCTGCTACTATCCACATTTTGGCACTGGGTCTTTCATTTCAAACCTTTCCATATTCCTGAGATATTTGGGCCTAAATGTACACAGCAGTGCAAAGTATTGAACGGTTTGCAAATCTAGCTTCTAGAACTTAAAGCGGTTGTCTCACCTTGTCCATTGCTATACAGTACAGACCAAAAGTTTGGACACACCTTATCATTCAAAGAGTTTTCTTTATTTTCATAACTATGAAAATTGCAGATTTATACTGAAGGCATCATTTATTTTTCAACAGGACAATGACTCCAAACACACCTCCAGGCTGTGTAAGGGCTATTTGACCATGAAGTAGAGAGATGAGGTGCTGCGCCAGATGACCTGGCCTTCACAGTCACCGGACCTGAACCCAATCGAGATGGTTTGGGGTGAGCTGGACCGCAGAGTGTAAGCAAAAGGGCCAACAAGTGCTAAGCATCTCTGGGAACACCTTCAAGGCTGTTGGAAGACCATTTCAGGTGACTACCTCTTGAAGCTCATCAAGAGAATGCCAAGAGTGTGCAAAGCAGTAATCAAAGCAAAAGGTGGCTACTTTGAAGAACCTAGAATATGACATATTTTCAGTTGTTTCACCCTTTTTTTATGTATGTAATTCCACATGTGTTAATTCATAGTTTTGATGCCTTCAGTGTGAATCTACAATTTTCATAGTCATGAAAATAAAGAAAACTCTTTGAATGAAAAGGTGTGTCCAAACTTTTGGTCTGTACTGTATATGTTGAAGCTAACACTGTAATGAACAACTTACCAATGTAGTTCTGTTTTCCATATTGTCTCTTCTCCATGCTGTGTGTCATTTCCTATTCCTTTATAGACTACTCGTTGTCAGGGGTTACTGAATTGCAGTGGTAGCTGCGTCTGCTCACTACACACAAAGCAGGACCTTTGGTGGCCAGGATCAGGGAGCAGACCTAGCAGCGCATGTGCAGTAGATCCCCTCCCGGCCACCTAGTAGATGCTGTGTTGAACAGCTCCTGGAAATGACAGAAGCCTCAGAGCTGTTCAACACAGAAAAAGGCAGGTCAAAGCATGCAGGGGGAACATGTCCAGAATTAAAAGCTGTTATCTAGTGATATATGACAGCCTGGGTTAGTCGTAGCGGTCATCTGCTTATAGATAGCCGTTCAGGGATGTCGGTCTTGCTTTTTTATTTTATTTTTTGCAATAGGAGTGCTGTGCTCTATGCTGTGCAGCTGTGTTCCATCACACTGTTATCTATATATGAAAATATGTATAAAGATAACACTGTGGAGTTTGGAGAGAACACACTCCTGAAATTGAGCAGCCTCAGAAGCGTGCACTGCAGAGGCAAGGGGCGAGATTACACTATCCCAGCGCCACTTGCCTCTGCCATCAAGCAAGACAAGAGTAAACGCCCCCTGCAACTTTGATTAGTGGGCATTGAGAACAGCATGAGAGAGCAGAAACAAGCAGGTGAGACAACCCCTTTAAAGACAGAGAGGCGCAATACGATGTCCTTATCTTTTAAAAAACACAATGTTTGCCTAGTATGTCATGTCATCACCCAGAGATGTTACCCTTTCCTACCCTGCATATTATAAGACATCCTAAAGTTAAACAAAAAAAAAATTAAACTATGTGGAGATGCCCTGACGTGGAGTTTGGACTAGTATTTAAGGTGTTTTCACTGAGATTTCAAATGCTACATCGATCTTCTAGATAGTAAAACATGTGTTGTACAGATTTGAGCTTATTCCACCACACCACCCCCAAAAAATGTATTTCTGTTAAAATTGAAAATATATATATATTCTTGCGAGTAGCTGCTTTTGAGGTTTTGCAGCAGTCACTGCTGTGTTATAAGGCAGTAATTGCAGCTAGAACATCCTGCCAGGCCCATCCAGCCTCAGCTCCTCACTTCTTGTTCCCTGGCTGACAGCTTTCCCTTCCTTTCCCTATTCTACACAATTATTCTTCTTTCTAATTCTAGCCGTTCTCTTCAATGTCCCTGGAAGTAGAAAATAAGCTTGATTGTGACTGTACATTGTCCCAAAGATTGTTTTTCTGTCAGACACTATATAGACCCATCCACCCTCATTCACAACCCAACACAGAATGACATTCTGCTTGTTCTACAAGGGCAGATCCCTACGTTCTGCAGCACTGATTGGCTCATCCAGGCTGTCTGTCGGCCTGTGAGCCCCCCCCCCCACACTTCCTCTCATGGTCATGTGAGCATTCTTCTTCTTCCTAACTAGTGTTTTTTTCCCCACCACCCACAGGCACAGCATCAAATCCACAGCAGCAACCCCGTAGTACTGCATCATGTGAACAGACGTATAGAACTCACCTATCCATGTGGTCTCAGAACTTGAGACTGAGACCAAGTAGCCTTCAACCTATATGCAGTTTCCTGCTTATTAAAAACACCTCATCTGAATGGGAGGGGTGCTGATACCATAAAAGTATTTACCTATAAGTGTAGAATAGCATTCAACTGTGATCATTTACAGAAATCATTTTTAAATCCTTGTATTTCCAACTAAACTGGCTGTGAAAGTTACAATCTCTATTTTCATTACAGTTCTAACGTGAGTAGGCTCTTCTGACATCATAACTTTTTTCTCCAAGCTGCCTATTTAATTTGCATTATGCTTTTCTTAACAATCCATGTGAAAGAGGAAAACTCATGAGTTGCCCTATTAGTTTTAAGTGGGTAAAGCTGTAAATAATGATAATGACAGATTACTAGTTAATACATACAGATGTGCACAGATAAGGGGACCCAGGTGTGAGAATTAATTATTTTCCTCCATTCCCACAGCTCACAAAAGGGAGAAATTATTGCTTGAAAATGTGACTGCAATTCTTTTCTAAGCCATATAAATAGTAATATTTAAGCACTATTGTTTGTTTAGTATTGTATTATGCATATTCATGTTATTTTATAACAGATTGCCTTATGTGGGATTGTGCTAGATTACCTTTAGATATTCTCTCCTGAGGGTTCCCAGGTGGCTGTGATTTATTTATTTTTCAACTAAGCAATTGATGGGGTCTACCATAAAATTATCTTCACAATTAAAGGCACAAACTACTGTGTAAATGTGAACGAGTAACCTGATAAAAGCAATGAAAATTTCCATGACTTATTTCTATACTATATATTGTTGACTTGTTAATGACCTGACACCATAATGACTACTGATTGCATTGTTATTTGTATATATATATATATATATATATATTGTCGACAAAAGAAGTGGGGCTTAGCAGGAGGGGTTTGTGGCTAAGTATTGCCCACTAGATTTATCATAACTTTCGCCAGAAAGTGGGGTAAGTTATAGCCGAAGTCTATACCAGCCTGTAGATGCTATAGACTGCAGTATTCTGAGCACGGCAGAGATGTGCCTAATTTATTAAGAAGCATCTTAGGCGCATTTCACGCTAATGCAGGGAGATCAAGACTGGTGTATGGGTACACCAGTTTTGATAAATGTCCCTCAATGTTTAATCTTTTAAACAGGCATTGAGACATGACTTGGATAATAATTAAAGCCTGTTTAAAAGGTTGAATGTTGATAACTACTTCACATCTGGTGGCTTGCCAATAGTTAGTTTGCATACCCTCCTCCCAGAATTCCAGAGGAGCACAGTCTGGCCTAAAATGCTGATTAAGCACTCTCCATAAGGAGATATAGTATCCCCCGAATCCCAACATAGCTTTTTGAAATAATACTTACAATAAGAATACCGTATATACTCGAGTATAAGATGAGTTTTTTGGCACATATTTTTGTGCTCAAAAAGCCCCCTCATCTTATAATCGAGTCTAGGTCTGTATTATGGCAACTTACATTGCCATAATACAGACCATGACATGTTGGGGGCCGGAGAAGCTGTTAGTTACCTTTGCAGCTTCTCCGGTCAGCTCCCAGCACGTCTGCGCGGCACCTCTGTTAAGCTCCCAGTGTAAATCTCGTGAGAGACGCGGTCCGCGAGATTTACACTGGGAGCAGACCGCGAGATTTACACCGCCAGTAAGTACCGGCCCCTGCACAGCCTCCCCTCCCCCTGGACAGCCCCCCTCCCCCTGGACATCCCCCCCTCCCCCTGGACAGCCCCCCCTCCCTGGCCAAGTATGAAGTAGGGAGGGGGGAACAAAAAATAAAAATAAACAACCTGATAAATATAAAAAAAAATTAAAATAAATAAATAAATGCCCAGTTGATGGGAGTCTCTCCCACTCATCCTCTGAAGCCTCTGTGGGTGGTCCCTAGTCTTATACTCGAGTCAATAATTTTTGCCATTTTTGGGGGGTAAAATTAGGGGCCTCGGCTTATATTCGGGTCGGCTTATACTCGAGTATATAAGGTAATACTTACTTTTGATAAACTATTTCAAGTAAGAGGTCTTTTAATTTATTACTTTTATTGTTTTAATTTATTTATATTTTTATACGATGGCAGAACATGTTCTATTTACTAGATAGATAGATAGTATGGATATGTGTGTGTGAACAGGGCCAGTAGTGACGGACTTTACTTGGCTCAGCAGTTTTAAAAGTCCACCAATTTATTACGCTTCCAGGAGACTCACTTGGGTGGGTGAAGGCACAGCAGCAAAAATAAACACAATTCACAAAAAAAACTTGCCCATCTGGGCATTTACTAAACAGTATATCTACTTCAGCTACATACAAGTCACAAGGAGATCAGGCTTTCAGAGGAGACAGGTTTATCATTTTCAAGGCTATGATCCAGACTGACAGTTTGAAGCCTCTACCAGTGGCGTACATAGAGAAGTAAGGGCCCCATAGCAAGGATCAAACCAGGCCTCCCACACAGGACAGAAGGGTTTCTGCCTAAACCCCTTTCAAGGACCCTTGGGCCATTTTTCCACTGCCTTGTTTGCTAAAAGTTGCTTCTTTAGAGGGTAGAGTCCTGACCAAGTTTTCACCCACAGTTGAAGAGGAGAAGATCCCAAATAACACTGGGCCCCCTCTTGCTCTGGGCCCCATAGCAGTCGCATGGTCTGCCACTATGGTAGTTACTCCCCTGGCCTCTACTTATTCCCCAGTAAGGATTCCAGTGACTCTTTGAAGGCCCCATTATAAAGATATCTATTCTTGATGGCAAAACAGACAAGACTAGGATATGTTCTATTTATTTGCCTTAAATAGGTCAGAAAAGTTTGGTGACAGGTCCACTTTCAAACATGAATCTACTTTATTGCCTCTATTTTCATATCTTCCCAAAAAAAACTAGCCCACAACAAAGTCTGAACAAGACAACTCCAGCAAACTACCCTTTGCTGAAACAAATACTGCTTTCTGCTTCTTTTTATCTCAACCCACTGAGGACTCTGGGTGAAATATATATACACCCCATCCAGCACTTTTCCACACACATTGTTACAACACAATAACTGTCATATATAGGTAAATCTAATATGTATACAGGGGTATCGCTAGGCATGTAGTAGATCCGGGGCCTGGGTCCCGAATTTAAAGCAAACTGTATTGCTCCGAACCTGTAGCAGGCACTTCATGGCTTCACTGCTCTGCAGCAGTGTGGGGCTGCTGGGAGCTCCAAATGAGCAACCGGATGTACATTAAACCTGTAGCCAGTGGCTCCCTTGTGTGCTGGACTGAAATGTAGTGAAGCCAATAGCCCTGTGCTGGTTGCTCAGTATAAGAGCATGAAGCAGGCCCTCAGGTCCTTAGTCAAACCAAGCAGCTGAGAATTCCATATCAGACAGGATAAGCAGATTCAAGAGCTGCTGCTGCTGCTGCTCAGCGCTCACCAGTGCTGGAGTGTGAAAGGCCTTGTGTAAGTGGCCTCTACCAACCCAGCAACAGCCAATGCCAGTTCATGGAGCAGAGTGAAGTACTGGCAGTAAAGAGAAGTCACCCATGTATGTTTATGGGACCTGTGCTACACAGTATATACTCAAGCAGATATGTATATACTATGAGAGGGGAGCTGTTTATATAAATGTCATGGGTAGTATGGGGAAGGAAAGACAACCAAAGGGAACAACAACAAAACAACTACAGACTAGGCCACAAGCCTAGGGAATAAAGAGGTCACCTCCTAGCAAACCCCTGACTCTCTCCCTAAGCTGATTACCACATGTGCAAGTCTCAGAGGTAGAAATACACATGCACAGGAACCTAAGACTGCTGACACACTGCACAAAACCCTCAGCTTAGGGAACAAGGAAAGAGGCAACCTGGACCTTCCAACCTGAAGGAGCCAGTGTATCCCTGAGGCTTAGACACGACAGACACAACAAGAAAGGGAAAGGACTTAGCTTGAGAAGCAACTGGAACAGGAGAATCAACACACAAGCAGAGCACTCCTCAGAAGAACTATTAGCCGCAGGGAAACCAGTGAAAGGCACAACATGTAAAGGGGCCATCTGACTGATAATGAGTAGGGATGAGCGAACCCGAACTGTATAGTAGTATTACGCTTGTTGATTGGCTGCTTTGCAGCCTTTCAAAAAGCGCCAAGAAAGCGCCGAACACCGAACCCGAACCCGGACTTTTACGAAAATGTTCGGGTTCGGGTCCATGTCATGAACACCCCAAAATTCGGTACGAACCCGAACATTTTAGTAAAAGTCTGGGTTCGGGTTCGGTGTTCGGCGCTTTCTTGGCGCTTTTTGAAAGGCTGCAAAGCAGCCAATCAACAAGCGTAATACTACCTGCCCCAAGAGGCCATCACAGTCATGCCTACTATTGGCATGGCTGTGATTGGCCAGTGCAGCATGTGACCCAGCCTCTATTTAAGCTGGAGTCACGTAGTGACGCACATCACTCTGCTCTGATCAGTGTAGGGATAGGATGCAGCTGCTGCTGTTAGGGTGAGATTAGGCAGGGATTTACTCTTCCGAAACACTTAATGAAGTGATCGATCTACAGCTGTGAATCATTCAACCTCTGCTATTTAAATGCTCACTGTTTTTAGGCAGCCCAGAGCGTTTTTCTGTCACTTTTTTCTGGTGTGATCGGCGGCCATTTTGTGTCTTGTGGTGCACCAGCACAAGCTGCCACCAAGTACATTTAACCAATAGTGTTTTTTTTTTGTTGCTATATCCTATATCAGGGGCTTGGCTGTGCTTACTATTTTATTGAGGGGTGAAATACAATTGCCAAAATAGCAGTACCCTAAATCTGGTGTTTCAGCTGTGGCTAGCCAATTGTAATACTGTCTGCTGTCTGGAAAAGGATATATTTTTTTCTGGGTTGAAATACAATTCCCAACTTAGCAATTCCCTAAATCAGTGGTTTCTGCTGTCCCAGGCCAAGTTTAAATCTATCCATAAAAGGGTATATTACATTGAAGGTGCTGATAGGGTCATCCTCAATAACTTCACACGCTACCGTGCATTTCCAAGTCTAATTCTGTCCGTAAACGTATGCCTGTCATCCAGGGCCTAAATACTAGGCCTACAATTTATATTCAGCTAAATCTGTGGTTACTGATGTGCCTGTATTAGTGTAATACGGTACCTAAACAGATAGCCAGATAGTGTTAGGTGCCTGTAAAAAAAAGGCCTGAATTTGAATTCAATACATTAAGCCAAATAATATTTTTCTTATTGTTGTGAACGGTAACAATGAGGAAAACATCTAGTAAGGGACGCGGACGTGGACATGGTCGTGGTGGTGTTAGTGGACCCTCTGGTTCTGGGAGAGGACATGTCCGTTCTTCCACAGCCACACATCCTAGTGTACCAACTACCTCAGGTCCCAGTAGACGCCAGAATTTACAGCGATATTTGGTGGGGCCCAATGCCGTTCTAAGGATGGTAAGGCCTGAGCAGGTACAGGCATTAGTCAATTGGGTGGCCGACAGTGGATCCAGCACATTCACATTATCTCCCACCCAGTCTTCAGCAGAAAGCTCACGGATGGCGCCTGAAAACCAAGCCCATCAGTCTGTCACATCACCCCCATGCATATCAGGGAAACTGTCTGAGCCTCAAGTTATGCAGCAGTCTCTTATGCTGTTTGAAGACTCTGCTGGCAGGGTTTCCCAAGGGCATCCACCTAGCCCTTCCCCAGCGGTGGAAAACATAGAATGCACTGATGCACAACCACTTATGTTTTGTGATGATGAGGACATGGGAATACCACCTCAGCACGTCTCTGATGATGAAACACAGGTGCCAACTGCTGCGTCTTTCTGCAGTGAGCAGACTTAACAGGACGTCAGGGAGGAAGACTGGGTGGAAGACGATACAGGGGACAATGAGGTCCTAGACCCCACATGGAATGAAGGTCGTGACACTGACTTTCAGATTTCGGAGGAATAGGCAGTGGTGAGACCGAGCCAACAGCGTAGCAAAAGAGGGAGCAGTGGGCAAAAGCAGAACACCCGCCGCCAAGAGACTCCGCCTGCTACTGACCGCCGCCATCTGGGACCGAGCACCCCAAAGGCAGCTTCAAGGAGTTCCCTGGCGTGGCAGTTCTTCAAACAATGTGCTGATGACAAGAACCGAGTGATTTGCACGCTGTGCCATCAGAGCCTGAAGCGAGGCATTAACGTTCTGAACCTTAGCACAACCTGCATGACCAGGCACCTGCATGCAAAGCATGAACTGCAGTGGAGTAAACACCTTAAAAACAAGGAACTCACTCAGACTCCCCCTGCTACCTCTTCTGCTGCTGCCGCCTCTGCCTCTTCCTCCGCCTCTGGAGGAACGTTGGCACCTGCCGCCCAGCAAACAGAGTATGTACCACCAACACCACCACCTCTGTCACCAAGCATCTCAACCTTGTCACACGGCAGCGTTCAGCTCTCCATCTCACAAACATTTGAGAGAAAGCGTAAATTCCCACCTAGCCACCCTCGATCCCTGGCCCTGAATGCCAGCATTTCTAAACTACTGGTCTATGAAATGCTGTCATTTAGGCTGGTGGACACATACAGCTTCAAACAGCTCATGTCGCTTTTTTGTCCCACAGTATGTTGTTCCCAGCCGCCACTACTTCTCCAAGAGAGCCGTGCCTTCCCTGCACAACCAAGTATCCGATAAAATCAAGTGTGCACTGCGCAACGCCATCTGTGGCAAGGTCCACCTAACCACAGATACGTGGACCAGTAAGCACGGCCAGGGACGCTATATCTCCCTAACTGCACACTGGGTAAATGTAGTGGCGGCTGGGCCCCAGGCGGAGAGCTGTTTGGCGCACATCCTTCCGCCGCCAAAGATCGCAGGGCAACATTCTTTGCCTCCTGTAGCCTCCTCCTCCTACTCGGCTTCCTCCTCCTCTTCTTCCACCTGCTCATCCAGTCAGCCACACACCTTCACCACCAACTTCAGCACAGCCCGGGGTAAACGTCAGCAGGCCATTCTGAAACTCATATGTTTGGGGGACAGGTCCCACACCGCACAGGAGTTGTGGCGGGGTATAGAACAACAGACCGACGAGTGGTTGCTGCCGGTGAGCCTCAAGCCCGGCCTGGTAGTGTGCGATAATGGGCGAAATCTTGTTGGAGCTCTGGGACTAGCCGGTTTGACGCACATCCCTTGCCTGGCGCATGTGCTGAATTTGGTGGTGCAGAAGTTCATTCACAACTACCCCGACATGTCAGAGCTGCTGCATAAAGTGTGGGCCGTCTGTGCGCGCTTCCGGCGTTCACATCCTGCCGCTGCTCACCTGTCTGCGATACAGCGTAACTGCGGCCTTCCCACTCACCACCTCATATGCGACGTGCCCACCAGGTGGAACTCCACCTTGCACATGCTGGACAGACTGTGCGAGCAGCAGCAGGCCATAGTGGAGTTTCAGCTGCAGCACGCACGGGTCAGTCGCACTACGGAACAGCACCACTTCACCACCAATGACTGGGCCTTCATGCGAGACCTGTGTGCCCTGTTGCGCTGTTTCGAGTACTCCACCAACATGGCCAGTGGCGATGATGCCTTTATCAGCGTTACAATACCACTTCTATGTCTCCTTGAGAAAACACTTAGGGCGATGATGGAAGAGGAAGTGGCCCAGGAGTAAGAGGAGGAGGAAGAGGGGTCATTTTTAGCACTTTCAGGCCAGTCTCTTAGAAGTGACTCAGAGGGAGGTTTTTTGCAACAGCAGAGGCCAGGTACAAATGTGGCCAGCAGAGTTGCCCACATTTTAACGTGTGCGGACTACTGCTGGATCCCCGGTACAAAGACAATGTGCCCACCTTACTTCCTGCACTGGAGCGTGATAGGAAGATGCGCGAGTACAAGCGCACGATGGTAGATGCGCTACTGAGAGCATTCCCAAATGTCACAGGGGAACAAGTGGAAGCCCAAGGCGAAGGTAGAGGAGGAGCAAGAGGTCGCCAAGGCAGCTGTGTCACGGCCAGCTCCTCTGAGAGCAGGGTTAGCATGGCAGAGATGTGGAAAAGTTTTGTCACCACGCCACAGCTAACTTCACCACCACCTGATACGGAACGTGTTAGCAGGAGGCAACATTTCACTAACATGGCGGAACAGTACGTGTGCACACCCCTCCACGTACTGACTGATGGTTCGGCCCCATTCAACTTCTGGGTCTCCAAATTGTCCACGTGGCCAGAGCCAGCCTTTTATGCCTTGGAGGTGCTGGCCTGCCCGGCGGCCAGCATTTTGTCTGAACGTGTATTCAGCACGGCAGGGGGACAAATTACAGACAATGTGGAAAAGCTGACATTCATAAAAATGAACCAAGCATGGATCCCACAGGACCTGTCCATCCCTTGTGCAGATTAGACATTTATAACTACCTCTCCTTAACCATATATTTTTTGAACTCCAGGGCACTTCCTCATTCAATCCTTTTTTTATTTTCATTTTACCATTATATTGCGGGGCCTGAATCTCTGCTATGGGACCTCTCTCCTCTGTCTGGGTGCCGGGCCCTAAAAATATCTGACAGTGGCCTGTTCCAGTGTTGGGTGACATGAAGCCTGATTCTCTGCTATGACATGAAGCCTGATTCTCTGCTATGGGACCTCTCTCCTCTGTCTGGGTGCCGGGGCCTATAAATATCTGATAATGGCCTGTTCCAGTGTTGGGTGACATGAAGCCTGATTCTCTGCTATGACATGAAGCCTGATTCTCTGCTATGGGACCACTCTCCTCTGTCTGGGTGCCGGGGCCTAAATATCTGACAATGGCCTGTTACAGTGGTGGGTGGCGTGAAGCCTGATTCTCTGCTATGACATGAAGCCTAATTCTCTGCTATGACATGAAGCCTGATTCTCTGCTATGACATGAAGCCTGAATCTCTGCTATGGGACCTCTCTCCTCTGTCTAATAATGAGCAACACCTGCGAATGGGTGGAAACCTGTGAACAACAATGAAAACAATAGAGATCTGTCAGATCGACTCCTGAGTCTTCTGTTTATCTGAACTTCTAAGATCTCTCTCAGAGCCAACGGTGACAATAATGTAAGTAAAGGAGCTGCGTATATACTGAGTAAAGGAGCTGTGTATATACTGTGAGTGGGGAGCTGTGTATACAGTGTAAGTAAAGGCACTGTGTATATACTATATACTATGAGTGGGGAGCTGTGTATATACTGTGAGAGAGATGCTGTGTATATATTGTAAGCAAATAAGCTGTATATATACTGAGTGTGAGGAGCTGTGTATATACTGTGATTGTGGAAATATGTACAGTATATATATATATATATATATATATATCCGTATATATATATATATATATATATATATAGATATGGGCCCACTACTACTTCCATTCTCCGCTCCGGAGGCTCGCTGCAAGAGCATTGTGTGAGAAAGTCTGGGTGGCCTATAGGCTTATGAGACAAAGGAGTGCACTGCATGTTGCCAAGTAAGCTCACTCAGCTATTTTCAGAGGTCCCAGAGAAGTGAAAGGAGAGTGCACCACCATGCATGGCCACCCCAATACAATTACTTAACCCATCGTCACTTTAAATATGGTGCCTGCTCACGTATTTCAAACAGCAGAGGCTCAGGGCTAATGACTGGCTCCGATACCTGTCATTGAGGTTCTGATACCTGTCACTGGAATATTCCAGTACAAGTCTTGAAGTGGCAGTACTGCATTGGAATGAACTAAATGGTGTGCTCTGTGAATGATAAATATCAATCACACAATACAATGGCAATCTAATGATTGCTCTTTATAGTCAAGTAGGGTGACTTACATTTTTTTTACATTTTTAAAAATATAAAAAATATATAAATGTTCAAACCTCCCCCCCCTATTCCCTAAATATAAATGAATTAGCAATTTAAAAAAAACATCATAGGCATGACCGCTCCCGAAAATACCCATACTATTAAAATATAACAATATTTATCCCATACAGTGAATGGCGTAACAGAAAAAAAAAAGTAAAATGGCCAATGTGCAATTTTTTGTCTTCAGTTCCCCCAAAAATGTAATAAAAAGTGATCAAGGTCACAAGCACTCCAAAATGTTATCATTGAAAAGTATAGGACACCCACATAAAAACACCTCCATAGATATAAATGTACAATAGTTATAGGAGTAAAAATAATACAATTATTAAATACAAATAAAATACAATAACAAGTTTTTAGTTTTTTTTTAAGTTAATTTTTTTTGTATTAAAATTATACAAGTGTGGTATTGTGGACTGGCACTCTCTATGTGTGGATACAGATAAAAAAAAATATATATACAATGTAAAGTGATCACACTCGTTTAATATCCTAAATAATAAACTAAAAACTCAATATAAAATCACAGTAAAATCACATATAAAAAAATATGTATATAACATATTATAACACTTGGTAGTAATATATGAGGGTCTGAGGTTTGGATCAGGCAATCAAAACGCAAAAACAATCCAAGTTCCTTTTGCAACAGGTAAAAAACTCCTGCCCCACAGATACAAATAATAGATGAATTCCCACATACAAATTTAAAAAATAAATCAAAAAAATTTCCCATAAATGAAATAGACCCGGAAATGTCTGGATTTCAGAACTGTGTTGAAACAGATTTAAGGAATCTTAAAGAAAAACTAATATATAAAAATAATTTACGAGAACTACAAGACAAAGAGAAATCACTATACGGCCCGCAGACAAGGGGGGCGCTATAGTGATTATGAACACTAAAGACTACAACAATGAATGCTGGAGACATTTATCCGATGCCAGTACATGCAAAATACTTAAGGGGGATCTAACTGAAGCCTTCAAAGAAAAATAGATGAAATTCAGTAATAGAGGGCTACATTCTGGAATCCTATCGAAAATGGAATTTAACTTTATCGTGGGAACGCCAGGCAGACTTCCGGTCCTTTATTGCCTACTAAAGGTACATAAGGATCTGATCAGTCCGCCTGGCCGTCCCATAATTTCTGGCATCGGATCTCTAATAGCAAATTTGTCAAAATACATTGATTCATGGCTACAACCGTTAGGAAAACAGAGTCATATATAAAAGACACTACAGAAGTTATAGAAATTCTAGAAAATTTGACGGTAGAAGATGATTGGATCCTGCCAACTCTAGATATACAGTCATTGTATACAGTGATCAATCATGATCAAGGTCTCAATGCTCTGAAAACCCAATTAGAAAAAGAGAATTTAAAAAAAGAACAATTAGAATCCATAACAGAAGGTGTAAGGCATATATTCGAACATAATGTCTTCTTTTTTGAGAAGAACTACTACTTCCAGATCACGGGGACCGCCATGGGCACCAGGTTTGCCCCCAGTTATGCAAATTTATTCCTGGCACATTGGGAAAATGTATTCATTGATCCCAAAAGGGGGGGAAGCCTGGTGCTCTGGCGGAGATATATTGATGATGTTATCCTGATCTGGAGGGGAACTGCAACTGCCCTACAGTCATTTATCTCTGAATTAAACAACAATATACACTCACCTAAAGAAATATTAGGAACACCTGTTCCATTTCTCATTAATGCGATTATCTAGTCAACCAATCACATGGCAGTTGCTTCAATGCATGTAGGGTTGTGGTCCTGGTCAAGACAATCTCCTGAACTCCAAACTGAATGTCAGAATGGGAAAGAAATGTGATTTAAGCAATTTTGAGCGTGGCATGGTTGTTGATGCCAGACGGGCCGGTCTGAGTATTTCACAATCTGCTCAGTTACTGGGATTATCTCGCACAACCATTTCTAGGGTTTACAAAGAATGGTGTGAAAAGGGAAAAACATCCATGCGGCAGTCCTGTGGGCGAAAATGCCTTGTTGATGCTAGAGGTCAGAGGAGAATGGGCCCGACTGATTCAAGCTGATAGAAGAGCAACGTTGACTGAAATAACCACTCGTTACAACCGAGGTATGCAGCGAAGCACTTGTAAAGCCACAACACGCACAACCTTGAGGCGGATGGGCTACAACAGCAGAGACCCCACCGGGTACCACTCATCTCCACTACAAATAGGAAAAAGAGGCCATATTTTGCATGAGCTCACCAAAATTGGACTGTTGAAGACTGGAAAAATGTTGCCTGGTCTGATGAGTCTCGATTTCTGTTGAGACATTCAAATGGTAGAGTCCAAATTTGGCGTAACCGGAATGAGAACATGTATCCATCATGCCTTGTTACCACTGTGCAGGCTGGTGGTGGTGGTGTAATGGTGTGGGGGATGTTTTCTGGGCACACTTTAGACCCCTTAGTGCCAATTGGCCATCGTTTAAATGCCATGGGCTACCTGAGCATTGTTTCTGACCATGTCCATCCCTTCATGACCACCATGTACCCATCCTCTGATGGCTACTTCCAGCAGGATAATGCACCATGTCACAAAGCTCGAATCATTTCAAATTGGTTTCTTGAACATGACAATGAGTTCACTGTACTAAAATGGCCCCCACAGTCACCAGATCTCAACCCAATAGAGCATCTTTGGGATGTGGTGGAACGGGAGCTTCGTGCCCTGAATGTGCATCCCTCAAATCTCCATTAACTGCAAGATGCTATCCTATAATTATGGGCCAACATTTCTAAAGAATGCTATCAGCACCTTGTTGAATCAATGCCACGTAGAATTAAGGCAGTTCTGAAGGCAAAAGGGGGTCCAACACTGTATTAGTATGGTGTTCCTAATAATTCTTTAGGTGAGTGTATATAACCTAAGTTTCACAGCCAGTATAAACAAAACAGAAACAGAATTTCTAGACTTGAATATTACTAAAAAGGGAAATAGCTATATATGTTGAACATTTCAAAAAACAACAGCGAAGAACAGATACATACTATACTCAAGTTGCCATTTGCCACATTGGCTGATGAATATACCCTTCGGGCAATTCCGTTGTATAAAGAGAAACTGTACTGAAGATTCACAATATCTAGAGGAAGCCCAATTATTAAAAAGTAGGTTCATGGAGAAAGAATACCCCACACATGTGTTAGAAAAAGCACTTTCTAAGGTAAATGAGATGCCTAGAGAATCTTTTTTTGCAAAAATTCAGAAAAACAATGCAAAAGGGGATGGCACAGACTTTAGGATCATATAACCTTTTTCCACACAATATAAGCAAATTGAACAAATCATTAGCAAATATTGGAATCTGTTAACACAGGACAAGACAATTGGTCCACTTTTACCCACTAAACCTCAAATCACCTACACAAGAGCACAAAACCTAGGATTAAAAATTGCACCTTCCATTAAACACAAACCCAAAAATTATTTTCTCACAAAAAATTGGATGAGCTTAAAGGGGTTTTACAGATGTGGAAAGTGCCAGGGCAGTAAATTAACGAAATTCCCAAAAAAGATCAGAGAAATTACTTCATCTCAAAACACTTTCTCCATGACTATAAAAAATCTATCTGATCCAATGCCCCTGCGGCAAGCAGTACATTGGCAGAACAAAACAATCCCTTAAAATCTGAATAAGTGAACACTTGCAAAATATTAAAAACGGATATATGAAACATGCATTGTCAAGGCATTATAAAGAATTCCATGACAAAGATCCGAAAGGTATGTTTTGGCGTTACAAAAAATTAACCAACATTGGCGTGGGGGCAAACACATAGAAAAAATGTCCAGAGCCGAATCAAGACTCATTTTTTATTTCGGCAGCCTCATTCCAATGGGCCTAAACGCCGAACTAGAAACTTTTGGTTTCCTATAGATCTGGGCTGCATGTCTGCCATCCAACGGAGAGTCTCATGTCTGGCTGTTCATCAGCACTGAGACTCCCCCTTGATGTCAGACATGCACCCCTTTATTCATCATGCACTGAATCCTATTCTAAACAAGAAGAAAATTTTTCAACAGACATTTTTATAGCCATTTCCTGACTATAAATAGTCAGCCCAAAATGGACTCCCACTGGACTTAAGAAAGAGGCCTCTACATGGATGATCATTAAAATCAGCAAGAAAAATGTTTTCTAATAACTTTCGAATAACTGGAGCGCTCCAAACACTATATCAACTTCTGTATCCAATCTTCGGCACAAGCTCCCGCGATACTTCCGCTGTGAATTACAAGCTGGAATCCCGTTACAGATCACATGACATGCCGGCGTCCGTTTGAATGAGCTGGGGATAGCAAACACAGCAGTGACTGCATTATTGGGTACGTAAAGCCGTAACCTTGGATACAACACACCGTTACCTACTCAGGAGAAGGTAAGACCCGTGCATTGTTTTATATAGTGCATATGAGCACTTTATCTACTACCACTTACAGCAACTGAGTCCGGACATTTAGCAGTAAACGAAACACAGGACTACTTACCCCCATTGAAGTTTGTTTGTTGGTAATAGGTCAGCTATAGGGATGAGCGAACTCGAACTGTATAGTTCGGGTTCGTACCGAATTTTGGGGTGTCCGTGACACGGACCCGAACCCGGACATTTTCGTAAAAGTCCGGGTTCGGGTTCGGTGTTCGTCGCTTTCTTCGCGCTTTTGTGACGCTTTCTTGGCGCTTTTTGAAAGGCTGCAAAGCAGCCAATCAACAAGCGTCATACTACTTGCCCCAAGAGGCCATCACAGCCATGCCTACTATTGGCATGGCTGTGATTGGCCAGAGCACCATGTGACCCAGCCTCTATTTAAGCTGGAGTCACATAGCGCCGCCCATCACTCTGCTCTGATTAGCGTAGGGAGAGGTTGCGGCTGCGACAGTAGGGCGAGATTAGGCAGATTAACTCCTCCAAAGGACTTGATTAACTGATCGATCTGCAGCTGTGGATCATTGAGCTGCTGATCCTCAATTGCTCACTGTTTTTAGGCTGCCCAGACCGTTTGTCAGTCACATTTTTCTGGGGTGATCGGCGGCCATTTTGTGTCTTGTGGTGCGCCAGCACAAGCTGCGACCAAGTGCATTTAACCCTCAATGGTGTGGTTGTTTTTTGGCTAAAGCCTACATCAGGGTGAAGCTGTCACACCAAGTGCATTTAACCAGCAATAGTCTGTTCATTTTTTGGCCATATACAAAATCAGGGGCAAGCTGCGCCTGTCACCAAGTGCATTTAACCCTCAATGGTGTGGTTGTTTTTTGGCTAAAGCCTACATCAGGGTGAAGCTGTCACACCAAGTGCATTTAACCAGCAATAGTCTGTTCATTTTTTGGCCATATACAAAATCAGGGGCAAGCTGCGCCTGTCACCAAGTGCATTTAACCCTCAATGGTGTGGTTGTTTTTTGGCTAAAGCCTACATCAGGGTGAAGCTGTCACACCAAGTGCATTTAACCAGCAATAGTCTGTTTATTTTTTGGCCATATCCCAGTCTAATTCTGTCACTAAATCCATACCGGTCACCCAGCGCCTAAATACTAGGCCTCAAATTTATATCCCGCTAAATCTGTCCTTAGTGCTGTAGCTGGGCGAGTTATTTAGTGTCCGTTCAAGCACATTTCTTGTTCTGGGTTGAAATACAATTCCCAATTTAGCAATTTCATAATTTAGTGGTTTCTGCTATATCAGAGCTATTTGAAATCTATCCCTAAAAGGGTATATAATATTCAAGGTGCACATTGGGTCATTCAGAATAACTTCACACACACCCGCTACTGTGTATTTCCAAGTCTAATTCTGGCACTAAACCCATACCTGTCACCCAGCGCCTAAATACTAGGCCTCAAATTTATATCCAGCTAAATCTGTCCCTAGTGCTGTAGCTGGGCGAGTTATTTAGTGTCCGTTCAAGCACATTTCTTGTTCTGGGTTGAAATACAATTCCCAATTTAGCAATTTCATAATTTAGTGGTTTCTGCTATATCAGAGCTATTTGAAATCTATCCCTAAAAGGGTATATAATATTCAAGGTGCACATTGGGTCATTCAGAATAACTTCACACACACCCGCTACTGTGTATTTCCAAGTCTAATTCTGGCACTAAACCCATACCTGTCACCCAGCGCCTAAATACTAGGCCTCAAATTTATATCCCGCTAAATCTGTCCTTAGTGCTGTAGCTGGGCGAGTTATTTAGTGTCCGTTCAAGCACATTTCTTGTTCTGGGTTGAAATACAATTCCCAATTTAGCAATTTCATAATTTAGTGGTTTCTGCTATATCAGAGCTATTTGAAATCTATCCCTAAAAGGGTATATAATATTCAAGGTGCACATTGGGTCATTCAGAATAACTTCACACACACCCGCTACTGTGTATTTCCAAGTCTAATTCTGGCACTAAACCCATACCTGTCACCCAGCGCCTAAATACTAGGCCTCAAATTTATATCCCGCTAAATCTGTCCTTAGTGCTGTAGCTGGGCGAGTTATTTAGTGTCCGTTCAAGCACATTTCTTGTTCTGGGTTGAAATACAATTCCCAATTTAGCAATTTCATAATTTAGTGGTTTCTGCTATATCAGAGCTATTTGAAATCTATCCCTAAAAGGGTATATAATATTCAAGGTGCACATTGGGTCATTCAGAATAACTTCACACACACCCGCTACTGTGTATTTCCAAGTCTAATTCTGGCACTAAACCCATACCTGTCACCCAGCGCCTAAATACTAGGCCTCAAATTTATATCCCGCTAAATCTGTCCTTAGTGCTGTAGCTGGGCGAGTTATTTAGTGTCCGTTCAAGCACATTTCTTGTTCTGGGTTGAAATACAATTCCCAATTTAGCAATTTCATAATTTAGTGGTTTCTGCTATATCAGAGCTATTTGAAATCTATCCCTAAAAGGGTATATAATATTCAAGGTGCACATTGGGTCATTCAGAATAACTTCACACACACCCGCTACTGTGTATTTCCAAGTCTAATTCTGGCACTAAACCCATACCTGTCACCCAGCGCCTAAATACTAGGCCTCAAATTTATATCCCGCTAAATCTGTCCCTAGTGCTGTAGCTGGGCGAGTTATTTAGTGTCCGTTCAAGCACATTTCTTGTTCTGGGTTGAAATACAATTCCCAATTTAGCAATTTCATAATTTAGTGGTTTCTGCTATATCAGAGCTATTTGAAATCTATCCCTAAAAGGGTATATAATATTCAAGGTGCACATTGGGTCATTCAGAATAACTTCACACACACCCGCTACTGTGTATTTCCAAGTCTAATTCTGTCACTAAACCCATACCTGTCACCCAGCGCCTAAATACTAGGCCTCAAATTTATATCCCGCTAAATCTGTCCCTAGTGCTGTAGCTGGGCGAGTTATTTAGTGTCCGTTCAAGCACATTTCTTGTTCTGGGTTGAAATACAATTCCCAATTTAGCAATTTCATAATTTAGTGGTTTCTGCTATATCAGAGCTATTTGAAATCTATCCCTAAAAGGGTATATAATATTCAAGGTGCACATTGGGTCATTCAGAATAACTTCACACACACCCGCTACTGTGTATTTCCAAGTCTAATTCTGGCACTAAACCCATACCTGTCACCCAGCGCCTAAATACTAGGCCTCAAATTTATATCCCGCTAAATCTGTCCCTAGTGCTGTAGCTGGGCGAGTTATTTAGTGTCCGTTCAAGCACATTTCTTGTTCTGGGTTGAAATACAATTCCCAATTTAGCAATTTCATAATTTAGTGGTTTCTGCTATATCAGAGCTATTTGAAATCTATCCCTAAAAGGGTATATAATATTCAAGGTGCACATTGGGTCATTCAGAATAACTTCACACACACCCGCTACTGTGTATTTCCAAGTCTAATTCTGGCACTAAACCCATACCTGTCACCCAGCGCCTAAATACTAGGCCTCAAATTTATATCCCGCTAAATCTGTCCTTAGTGCTGTAGCTGGGCGAGTTATTTAGTGTCCGTTCAAGCACATTTCTTGTTCTGGGTTGAAATACAATTCCCAATTTAGCAATTTCATAATTTAGTGGTTTCTGCTATATCAGAGCTATTTGAAATCTATCCCTAAAAGGGTATATAATATTCAAGGTGCACATTGGGTCATTCAGAATAACTTCACACACACCCGCTACTGTGTATTTCCAAGTCTAATTCTGGCACTAAACCCATACCTGTCACCCAGCGCCTAAATACTAGGCCTCAAATTTATATCCCGCTAAATCTGTCCTTAGTGCTGTAGCTGGGCGAGTTATTTAGTGTCCGTTCAAGCACATTTCTTGTTCTGGGTTGAAATACAATTCCCAATTTAGCAATTTCATAATTTAGTGGTTTCTGCTATATCAGAGCTATTTGAAATCTATCCCTAAAAGGGTATATAATATTCAAGGTGCACATTGGGTCATTCAGAATAACTTCACACACACCCGCTACTGTGTATTTCCAAGTCTAATTCTGGCACTAAACCCATACCTGTCACCCAGCGCCTAAATACTAGGCCTCAAATTTATATCCCGCTAAATCTGTCCCTAGTGCTGTAGCTGGGCGAGTTATTTAGTGTCCGTTCAAGCACATTTCTTGTTCTGGGTTGAAATACAATTCCCAATTTAGCAATTTCATAATTTAGTGGTTTCTGCTATATCAGAGCTATTTGAAATCTATCCCTAAAAGGGTATATAATATTCAAGGTGCACATTGGGTCATTCAGAATAACTTCACACACACCCGCTACTGTGTATTTCCAAGTCTAATTCTGGCACTAAACCCATACCTGTCACCCAGCGCCTAAATACTAGGCCTCAAATTTATATCCCGCTAAATCTGTCCCTAGTGCTGTAGCTGGGCGAGTTATTTAGTGTCCGTTCAAGCACATTTCTTGTTCTGGGTTGAAATACAATTCCCAATTTAGCAATTTCATAATTTAGTGGTTTCTGCTATATCAGAGCTATTTGAAATCTATCCCTAAAAGGGTATATAATATTCAAGGTGCACATTGGGTCATTCAGAATAACTTCACACACACCCGCTACTGTGTATTTCCAAGTCTAATTCTGGCACTAAACCCATACCTGTCACCCAGCGCCTAAATACTAGGCCTCAAATTTATATCCCGCTAAATCTGTCCCTAGTGCTGTAGCTGGGCGAGTTATTTAGTGTCCGTTCAAGCACATTTCTTGTTCTGGGTTGAAATACAATTCCCAATTTAGCAATTTCATAATTTAGTGGTTTCTGCTATATCAGAGCTATTTGAAATCTATCCCTAAAAGGGTATATAATATTCAAGGTGCACATAGGGTCATTCAGAATAACTTCACACACCCGCTACTGTGCATTTCCAAATCTAATTCTGTCACTAAACCCATACCTGTCACCCAGCGCCTAAATACTAGGCCTCAAATTTATATCCCGCTAAATCTCTCGTTACCGCTGTCCTGTTGTGGCTGGGAAAGTTATTTAGTGTCCGTCAAAGCACATTTTTTGTTCTGGGTTGAAATACAATTCCCAATTTAGCAATTTCATAATTTAGTCGTTTCTGCTATATCAGAGCTATTTGAAATCTATCCCTAAAAGGGTAGATCATATTGAAGGTGCACATAGGGTCATTCAGAATAACTTCACACACACGCTTCTGTGCATTTCCAAGTCTAATTCTGTCACTAAATCCATACTGGTCACCCAGCGCCCAAATACTAGGCCTCAAATTTATATCCCGCTGAATTTGAATACAATACATTGGGCCAAATAATATATTTGTTGTTGTGGTGAACCATAACAATGAGAAAAACATCTAGTAAGGGACGCGGACGTGGACATGGTCGTGGTGGTGTTAGTGGACCCTCTGGTGCTGGGAGAGGACGTGGCCGTTCTGCCACATCCACACGTCCTAGTGTACCAACTACCTCAGGTCCCAGTAGCCGCCAGAATTTACAGCGATATATGGTGGGGCCCAATGCCGTTCTAAGGATGGTAAGGCCTGAGCAGGTACAGGCATTAGTCAATTGGGTGGCCGACAGTGGATCCAGCACGTTCACATTATCTCCCACCCAGTCTTCTGCAGAAAGCGCACAGATGGCGCCTGAAAACCAACCCCATCAGTCTGTCACATCACCCCCATGCATACCAGGGAAACTGTCTCAGCCTCAAGTTATGCAGCAGTCTCTTATGCTGTTTGAAGACTCCGCTGGCAGGGTTTCCCAAGGGCATCCACCTAGCCCTTCCCCAGCGGTGAAAGACATAGAATGCACTGACGCACAACCACTTATGTTTCCTGATGATGAGGACATGGGAATACCACCTCAGCATGTCTCTGATGATGACGAAACACAGGTGCCAACTGCTGCGTCTTTCTGCAGTGTGCAGACTGAACAGGAGGTCAGGGATCAAGACTGGGTGGAAGACGATGCAGGGGACGATGAGGTCCTAGACCCCACATGGAATGAAGGTCGTGCCACTGACTTTCACAGTTCGGAGGAAGAGGCAGTGGTGAGACCGAGCCAACAGCGTAGCAAAAGAGGGAGCAGTGGGCAAAAGCAGAACACCCGCCGCCAAGAGACTCCGCCTGCTACTGACCGCCGCCATCTGGGACCGAGCACCCCAAAGGCAGCTTCAAGGAGTTCCCTGGCATGGCACTTCTTCAAACAATGTGCTGACGACAAGACCCGAGTGGTTTGCACGCTGTGCCATCAGAGCCTGAAGCGAGGCATTAACGTTCTGAACCTGAGCACAACCTGCATGACCAGGCACCTGCATGCAAAGCATGAACTGCAGTGGAGTAAACACCTTAAAACCAAGGAAGTCACTCAGGCTCCCCCTGCTACCTCTTCTGCTGCTGCCGCCTCGGCCTATTCTGCTGCTGCCGCCTCGGCCTCTTCCTCCGCCTCTGGAGGAACGTTGGCACCTGCCGCCCAGCAAACAGGGGATGTACCACCAACACCACCACCACCACCTCCGTCACCAAGCGTCTCAACCATGTCACACGCCAGCGTTCAGCTCTCCATCTCACAAACATTTGATAGAAAGCGTAAATTCCCACCTAGCCACCCTCGATCCCTGGCCCTGAATGCCAGCATTTCTAAACTACTGGCCTATGAAATGCTGTCATTTAGGCTGGTGGACACAGACAGCTTCAAACAGCTCATGTCGCTTGCTGTCCCACAGTATGTTGTTCCCAGCCGGCACTACTTCTCCAAGAGAGCCGTGCCTTCCCTGCACAACCAAGTATCCGATAAAATCAAGTGTGCACTGCGCAACGCCATCTGTGGCAAGGTCCACCTAACCACAGATACGTGGACCAGTAAGCACGGCCAGGGACGCTATATCTCCCTAACTGCACACTGGGTAAATGTAGTGGCAGCTGGGCCCCAGGCGGAGAGCTGTTTGGCGCACGTCCTTCCGCCGCCAAGGATCGCAGGGCAACATTCTTTGCCTCCTGTTGCCACCTCCTCCTTCTCGGCTTCCTCCTCCTCTTCTTCCACCTGCTCATCCAGTCAGCCACACACCTTCACCACCAACTTCAGCACAGCCCGGGGTAAACGTCAGCAGGCCATTCTGAAACTCATATGTTTGGGGGACAGGCCCCACACCGCACAGGAGTTGTGGCGGGGTATAGAACAACAGACCGACGAGTGGTTGCTGCCGGTGAGCCTCAAGCCCGGCCTGGTGGTGTGTGATAATGGGCGAAATCTCGTTGCAGCTCTGGGACTAGCCAATTTGACGCACATCCCTTGCTTGGCGCATGTGCTGAATTTGGTGGTGCAGAAGTTCATTCACAACTACCCCGACATGTCAGAGCTGCTGCATAAAGTGCGGGCCGTCTGTTCGCGCTTCCGGCGTTCACATCCTGCTGCTGCTCGCCTGTCTGCGCTACAGCGTAACTTCGGCCTTCCCGCTCACCGCCTCATATGCGACGTGCCCACCAGGTGGAACTCCACCTTGCACATGCTGGACAGACTGTGCGAGCAGCAGCAGGCCATAGTGGAGTTTCAGCTGCAGCACGCACGGGTCAGTCGCACTACAGAACAGCACCACTTCACCACCAATGACTGGGCCTCCATGCGAGACCTGTGTGCCCTGTTGCGCTGTTTCGAGTACTCCACCAACATGGCCAGTGGCGATGACACCGTTATCAGCGTTACAATACCACTTCTATGTCTCCTTGAGAAAACACTTAGGGCGATGATGGAAGAGGAGGTGGCCCAGGAGGAGGAGGAGGAGGAGGAAGAGGGGTCATTTTTAGCACTTTCAGGCCAGTCTCTTCGAAGTGACTCAGAGGGAGGTTTTTGGCAACAGCAGAGGCCAGGTACAAATGTGGCCAGCCAGGGCCCACTACTGGAGGACGAGGAGGACGAGGATGAGGAGGAGGTGGAGGAGGATGAGGATGAAGCATGGTCACAGCGGGGTGGCACCCAACGCAGCTCGGGTCCATCACTGGTGCGTGGCTGGGGGGAAAGGCAGGACGATGACGATACGCCTCCCACAGAGGACAGCTTGTCCTTACCCCTGGGCAGCCTGGCACACATGAGCGACTACATGCTGCAGTGCCTGCGCAACGACAGCAGAGTTGCCCACATTTTAACCTGTGCGGACTACTGGGTTGCCACCCTGCTGGATCCACGCTACAAAGACAATGTGCCCACCTTACTTCCTGCACTGGAGCGTGATAGGAAGATGCGCGAGTACAAGCGCACGTTGGTAGACGCGCTACTGAGAGCATTCCCAAATGTCACAGGGGAACAAGTGGAAGCCCAAGGCCAAGGCAGAGGAGGAGCAAGAGGTCGCCAAGGCAGCTGTGTCACGGCCAGCTCCTCTGAGGGCAGGGTTAGCATGGCAGAGATGTGGAAAACTTTTGTCAACACGCCACAGCTAACTGCACCACCACCTGATACGCAACGTGTTAGCAGGAGGCAACATTTCACTAACATGGTGGAACAGTACGTGTGCACACCCCTCCACGTACTGACTGATGGTTCGGCCCCATTCAACTTCTGGGTCTCTAAATTGTCCACGTGGCCAGAGCTAGCCTTTTATGCCTTGGAGGTGCTGGCCTGCCCGGCAGCCAGCGTTTTGTCTGAACGTGTATTCAGCACGGCAGGGGGCGTCATTACAGACAAACGCAGCCGCCTGTCTACAGCCAATGTGGACAAGCTGACGTTCATAAAAATGAACCAGGCATGGATCCCACAGGACCTGTCCGTCCCTTGTCCAGATTAGACATTAACTACCTCCCCATAACCATATATTATTGGACTCCAGGGCACTTCCTCATTCAA
The DNA here is from genome assembly GCF_014858855.1 of Bufo gargarizans. Classification (NCBI taxonomy): domain Eukaryota; kingdom Metazoa; phylum Chordata; class Amphibia; order Anura; family Bufonidae; genus Bufo; species Bufo gargarizans. The sequence continues at coordinate 264,604,674 of NC_058084.1, forward strand.
TCCTATTTTTATTTTCATTTTACCATTATATTGCGAGGCTACCCAAAGTTGAATGAACCTAAATATATGCCAATGGACTGTTGCAGTGGTGGGTGACGTGAAGCCTCATTCTCTGCTATGACATGCAGACTAATTCTCTGCTGACATGAAGACAGATTCTCTGTTACGGGACCTCTCTCCTCTGCCTGTGTGTGTGCTGGGCCTAAATATATGCCAATGGACTGTTGCAGTGGTGGCTGACGTGAAGCCTCATTCTCTGCTATGACATGCAGACTAATTCTCTGCTGACATGAAGCCAGATTGTCTGTTACGGGACCTCTCTCCTCTGCCTGTGTGTGTGCTGGGCCTAAATATATGCCAATGGACTGTTGCAGTGGTGGCTGACGTGAAGCCTCATTCTCTGCTATGACATGCAGACTAATTCTCTGCTGACATGAAGACAGATTCTCTGTTACGGGACCTCTCTCCTCTGCCTGTGTGTGTGCTGGGCCTAAATATATGCCAATGGACTGTTGCAGTGGTGGCTGACGTGAAGCCTCATTCTCTGCTATGACATGCAGACTAATTCTCTGCTGACATGAAGCCAGATTGTCTGTTACGGGACCTCTCTCCTCTGCCTGTGTGTGTGCTGGGCCTAAATATATGCCAATGGACTGTTGCAGTGGTGGCTGACGTGAAGCCTCATTCTCTGCTATGACATGCAGACTAATTCTCTGCTGACATGAAGACAGATTCTCTGTTACGGGACCTCCCTCCTCTGCCTGGGTGCTGGGCCTAAATATATGCCAATGGACTGTTGCACTGGTGGCTGACGTGAAGCCTCATTCTCTGCTATGACATGCAGACTAATTCTCTGCTGACATGAAGACAGATTCTCTGTTACGGGACCTCTCTCCTCTGCCTGTGTGTGTGCTGGGCCTAAATATATGCCAATGGACTGTTGCAGTGGTGGCTGACGTGAAGCCTCATTCTCTGCTATGACATGCAGACTAATTCTCTGCTGACATGAAGCCAGATTGTCTGTTACGGGACCTCTCTCCTCTGCCTGTGTGTGTGCTGGGCCTAAATATATGCCAATGGACTGTTGCAGTGGTGGCTGACGTGAAGCCTCATTCTCTGCTATGACATGCAGACTAATTCTCTGCTGACATGAAGACAGATTCTCTGTTACGGGACCTCCCTCCTCTGCCTGGGTGCTGGGCCTAAATATATGCCAATGGACTGTTGCAGTGGTGGCTGACGTGAAGCCTCATTCTCTGCTATGACATGCAGACTAATTCTCTGCTGACATGAAGACAGATTCTCTGTTACGGGACCTCCCTCCTCTGCCTGGGTGCTGGGCCTAAATATATGCCAATGGACTGTTGCAGTGGTGGGTGACGTGAAGCCTCATTCTCTGCTATGACATGCAGACTTATTCTCTGCTGACATGAAGCCAGATTGTCTGTTACGGGACCTCCCTCCTCTGCCTGGGTGCTGGGCCTAAATATATGCCAATGGACTGTTGCAGTGGTGGCTGACGTGAAGCCTCATTCTCTGCTATGACATGCAGACTGATTCTCTGCTGACATGAAGCCAGATTGTCTGTTACGGGACCTCTCTCCTCTGCCTGTGTGCTAGGCCTAAATATATGCCAATGGACTGTTGCAGTGGTGGCTGACGTGAAGCCTCATTCTCTGCTATGACATGCAGACTGATTCTCTGCTGACATGAAGCCAGATCGTCTGTTACCGGACCTCTCTGCTCTGCCTGTGTGCTAGGCCTAAATATATGCCAATGGACTGTTGCAGTGGTGGGTGACGTGAAGCCTCATTCTCTGCTATGACATGCAGACTGATTCTCTGCTGTCATGAAGCCAGATTGTCTGTTACGGGACCTCTCTGCTCTGCCTGTGTGCTAGGCCTAAATATATGCCAATGGACTGTTGCAGTGGTGGGTGACGTGAAGCCTCATTCTCTGCTATGACATGCAGACTGATTCTCTGCTGACATGAAGCCAGATTGTCTGTTACGGGACCTCTCTCCTCTGCCTGTGTGCTAGGCCTAAATATATGCCAATGGACTGTTGCAGTGGTGGCTGACGTGAAGCCTCATTCTCTGCTATGACATGCAGACTAATTCTCTGCTGACATGAAGCCAGATTGTCTGTTACGGGACCTCTCTCCTCTGCCTGGGTGCTGGGCCTAAATTTATGACAATGGACTGTTGCAGTGGTGGCTGACGTGAAGCCTGATTCTCTGCTATGACATGCAGACTGATTCTCTGCTGACATGAAGCCAGATCCTCTGTTACGGGACCTCTCTCCTCTGCCTGTGTGTGTGCTGGGCCTAAATATATGCCAATGGACTGTTGCAGTGGTGGCTGACGTGAAGCCTCATTCTCTGCTATGACATGCAGACTGATTCTCTGCTGACATGAAGCCAGATTCTCTGTTACGGGACCTCTCTCCTCTGCCTGTGTGTGTGCTGGGCCTAAATATATGCCAATGGACTGTTGCAGTGGTGGCTGACGTGAAGCCTCATTCTCTGCTATGACATGCAGACTAATTCTCTGCTGACATGAAGACAGATTCTCTGTTACGGGACCTCCCTCCTCTGCCTGGGTGCTGGGCCTAAATATATGCCAATGGACTGTTGCAGTGGTGGCTGACGTGAAGCCTCATTCTCTGCTATGACATGCAGACTAATTCTCTGCTGACATGAAGACAGATTCTCTGTTACGGGACCTCTCTCCTCTGCCTGGGTGCCGGGGCCTAAATATCTGAGAATGGACTGTTCCAGTGGTGGGTTACGGGAAGCCAGATTCTCTGCTATGGAACCTCTCTCCAATTGATTTTGGTTAATTTTTATTTATTTAATTTTTATTTTAATTCATTTCCCTATCCACATTTGTTTGCAGGGGATTTACCTACATGTTGCTGCCTTTTGCAGCCCTCTAGCTCTTTCCTGGGCTGTTTTACAGCCTTTTTAGTGCCGAAAAGTTCGGGTCCCCATTGACTTCAATGGGGTTCGGGTTCGGGACGAAGTTCGGATCGGGTTCGGATCCCGAACCCGAACATTTCCGGGATGTTCGGCCGAACTTCTCGAACCCGAACATCCAGGTGTTCGCTCAACTCTAGTCAGCTACTAACACATGACCAAATACCATTTATCTATTCAAACCAAGCGCACTTTATCTTGATTAGAGGAGCAATACACGTGCTATATTCCACCGCTCAAGAAAGTTTTTTATCTGTTGCACAAGGAACTCGAATTGTTTGTGCGTTTTGATTACCTGATCCAAACCTCAGACTCTCATATATTACTACCAAGCTTTATAATATGTTATATACATATTTTATTTATATGTGATTTTACTGTGATTTTATATTGAGTTTTTAGTTTATTATTTAGGATATTAAACGAGTTTGATCACTTTACATTGTATATATTTTTTTTTGATCTGTATCCAAACATACAGAGTGCCAGTCCATATCATCTTCTTTATTTCCAATATCTTTCTCTGTACGGGTGATACAGCTTTTTGGACTAGAGCACCTGGTCCCTGCCACATAGGAGTGAGCTATTCCCATTACCCTTTTTCACAAGTGTGGTATTATACTGACCTAGAGAATGTTAATTTTACCACACAGGGAAAGCTGCAAAAACAAAACCAATAAAACTGTGTCGCAATTGCATTTTTCTCCAGCTCCACTTCATTTGGAATATTTTTCCAGCTCCCCACTACATCATATGTAATATTGAATGGTGCCACTAGAAAGTAGAACTTGTCCCTCAAAAAACAATCCCTCATACTGCTATGTGAATGAGCACTATTACCTTCTTAAACAGCTGATTAGTGGGGGTTATCAGATAACAAATCTCATAAATGCAAAATGGAGCTGAAATGTAAAAATGTTATTTATTTTTTTGCAGATATTCAATTTTAATCCTTTTTTTTTCACCACAGCAAGTGATGAAGTTTAACTAATACTTCAAACGTAATACCTAGATTCGGAAGTTTTTAGAAATATCCTATATTTGGTCTTGCTACTAAAATACTGACCTCAGAATCGAAAGAACAACTTTTTGGGAAGTTTGTGAGACACCATTTCCTGTTTCAGAGGTCTTGAAGTGCTAAAACATAGGAAACACAGCAAAAGGCCCCATTTCAGAAAGTATGGAACGCATGAAAATAAAAAAAATTACATGTTAACAATAATATGTCGTTTTACCTCAAAATGTTTCATTTTTACAAGTTAACAGGAGATAAACCCTGATAAAATTTGTTATGCTATTTCTTCTACATTGCAATACCCCATTTGTGGTCGGAATCTTGTGTCGGGGCACAAAGCAGGGCTCAGAAGGGAAGCAGCGCCATTTGGCTTTTAAAATGCAGATTTTACAAGAATGGGTTTGGGTGCCATGTCAAACTTGCAACACCCTTGAGGTATCAGTACTATGGAAAGCCCAAGAAATAACTCAATTTTTGCAAATAAATCACAAGGAATTCAGCTAGGGTTGTGGTGATGATTCTTGACCTCATAGGAGTTTCACAAAATTTATTAACATTGGACTCTGAAAATGAACTTTTTTTCCCCTGTAGTACATTGCTTTAGCAATATATACAGTACAGACCAAAAGTTTGGAAACACCTTCTCATTCAAAGAGTTTTCTTTATTTTCATGACTATGAAAATTGTAGATTCACACTGAAGGCATCAAAACTATGAATTAACACATGTGGAATTATATACATAACAAAAAAGTGTGAAACAACTGAAAATATGTCATATTCTAGGTTCTTCAAAGTAGCCACCTTTTGCTTTGATTACTGCTTTGCACACTCTTGGCATTCTCTTGATGAGCTTCAAGAGGTAGTCACCTGAAATGTTCCTCCAACAGTCCTGAATGAGTTCCCAGAGATACTTAGCACTTGTTGGCCCTTTTGCCTTCACTCAGCGGTCCAGCTCACCCCACACCATCTCGATTGGGTTCAGGTCGGTGACTGTGAAGGCCATGTCATCTGGCGCAGCACCCCATCACTCTCCTTCATGGTCAAATAGCCCTTACACAGCCTGAAGGTGTGTTTGGGGTCATTGTCCTTGTTGAATAATAAATGATGGTCCAACTAAATGCAAACCGATGGAATAGCATGCCGCTGTAAGATGCTGTGGTAGCCATGCTGAATAAATCCTCAACAGTGTCACCAGCAAAGCACCCCCACACCATCACACCTCCTCCTTCATGCTTCACTGTGGGAACCAGGCATGTAGAGTCCATCCGTCCACCTTTTCTGCGTCGCACAAAGACATGGTGGTTGGAACCAAAGATCTCAAATTTGGACTCATCAGACCAAAGCACAGATTTCCACTGGTCTAATGTCCATTCCTTGTGTTCTTTAGCCCAAACAAGTCTCATCTGCTTGTTGCCTGTCCTTAGCAGTGGTTTCCTAGCAGATATTCTACAATAAAAGGCCTGATTCACACAGTCTCCTCTTAACAGTTGTTCTAGAGATGTGTCTGCTGCTAGAACTCTGTGTGGCATTGACCTGGTCTCTAATCTGAGCTGCTGTTAACCTGCGATTTCTGAGGCTGATGAACTTATCCTCCGCAGCAGAGGTGACTCTTGGTCTTCCTTTCCTGGGGCGGTCTGCATGTGAGCCAGTTTCTTTGTAGCGCTTGATGGTTTTTGTGACTGCACTTGGGGACACTTTCAAAGTTTTCCCAATTTTTTGGACTGACTGACCTTAATTTCTTAAAGTAATGATGGCCACTCGTTTTTCTTTACTTAGCTGCTTTTTTCTTGCCATAATACAAATTCTAACAGTCTATTCAGTAGGACTATCAGCTGTGTATCCACCTGACTTCTCCACAATGCAACTGATGGTCCCAACCCCATTTATAAGGCAAGAAATCCCACTTATTAAACCTGACAGAGCACACCTGTGAAGTGAAAACCATTTCAGGTGACTACCTCTTGAAGCTCATCAAGAGAATGCCAAGAGTGTGCAAAGCAGTAATCAAAGCAAAAGGTGGCTACTTTGAAGAACCTAGAATATGACATATTTTCAGTTGTTTCCCACTTTTTTGTTATGTATATAATTCCACATGTTTTAATTCATAGTTTTGATGCCTTCAGTGTGAATCTACAATTTTCAGAGTCATGGAAATAAAGAAAACTCTTTGAATGAGAAGGTGCATCCAAACTTTTGGTCTGTACTGTGTATATTTGAAAGCTAAGGGGAAGAGGTGACTCAACTAGTGTTGCAATATGAGAGGTGCTCTATGTCTAGTCTGACTCACCCAGTCAGAGGGAATAAAATGAAAATGAATGTATAGTATTAAATATGGGGAAACAGCAAGAATTTATTAAGGCTAAAAGAAACAAAAAAATGGTTTCTTTTAACCATATGAGTATCAATAAAAAGGTACTTGAATAGCAATAAAAAAAATAGCAGAAACTAGAAAAATGTTTAGTAGTTGAAAATAAGTTGCTCAATACTGTTGGTCTTGATTAATATCAGATGGATGTGTTGGTATGCACATCAAATGACCCTGTGTAGAGGGTGGCAGCACTGTAGCAAGGTGGCACTGGGCTGTCTTGAATTTAGGCACTAGACTACCATGTATGGAGCAATTTCGTGTGAACAGATTCACTATGAATAGAGTAAATTCAGTGTGATTCTGATGGGTAATATTAGGCTTACATCAGGCAAACACCAGGCAAGGTAGGCTGGAAGGACTTCGAAACACGTTTTTTCATAGGCTGAAGCACTTGTAATCAAAATTGTGTACTGCATGCCGAGTGTACCTACCGGGACTTGCTTTCGGCAAACACAGGACATCGCAGTTAAACAGCCAGAAGTGGCTGATTAACGAATCCCCATACCCTGTGACATTACAAGCATTTGCGTGTTGTACCTTCCAGCCTACCTTGCCTGGTGTTTGCCTGATGTAAGCCTAATTTTACCCATCAGAATCACACTGAATTTACTCTATTCATAGTGAATCTGTTCACATGAAATCACTGCATACCTCGTAGTCTAGTGCCTAATTCAAGACAGCACAGTGCCACCTTCCTACAGCGCTGCCACCCTCTACACAGGGTTATTTGATGTGCATAACAACACATCCATCTGATATTACTCAAGAGCCACAGTATTTGGCAACTTATTTTTAACTACTAAACATTTGTCTAGTTTCTGCTAGTTTTTTATTGCTATTCAAGTACCTTTTTATTGTTACACATATGGTTAAAACCATTTTTTTGTTTCTTTTAGTTTTAATACATTCCTGCCATTTCCCTATATCTTAATGCCGGTCTATACTTTCATTTTCATATATATTTTTTTATTTTGTTTTTGCCATTTATTTATACCTACTCGTAGCATCAAGTGATTATTAACGGTGGTGGTATCTATGCCTATGTAAGGGCCACTATAGGGTATCTAGGAGGTTCCTGATATGGGATCGCCCCTATCGGGCTGCCATTCCATTTTGTAGGCAGGGAACATTACAAAAGGGACATTGTAGGGAACGGCTTTCTTTCCCTTCATAGGTCCAAGTGCCGTCTGCCGCTACTTACTCTTATCGGCACTTTAGATTTGTAGACTTTATTTTTAAAAAACTCCAATAAAGGCTAAGTCTGTGATAATAGTGCTTTTGTACACCACTCTTTTCCTGATTGAGCCCCTGGCGGGAGACTGGTCAGAACTGTGACTCTGCTAAATGATGTAAAGAACAGCTCAAGCAAGATGGTCGCCCCCATAATCATGTTCAGGAAATAGATAAAAATCTGTATTCAGAAAATAAAAACAGAATAGAAAAAAATTATATTTGTTGCTATCTAGCTTTGACTGGCAGATAACATTTTTGGTGACACATTTAAAAGTAAACACAAAGTAAATTTAAGTAAAAAAAGGAAAGGTATTTAATGTGGGACAGCTTACTGACTGCAACTCTAGCAATGTGGTGTATTGGACATGTGGCAAAAAATATGTGGGGAGAAATGGCAGAAAATGTAAAGTATGAATAAGAGAGCATGTGAGAAATATAAAAAGGGTCTAAAAAACACACTGTGGGGTCATTTATCAAATTGGTGTAAAGTAGAACTGGCTTAGTTGCCAATAGCAACAATTCATATCCCACCTTTCATTTTTGACAGCTCCTTTGGAAAATGAAAGGTGGAATCTGAATTGTTGCTATGGGCAACTAAGCCAGTTCTACTTTACACCAGTTTTATAAATGACCTCATGTGTGTCTTCACATTTTTTAGAAAAGCATAATAAAACGAAAGAGTTTAAAAGTTATGGGTATATATCAGCAAAAATCAAAATGGAGAGGAGGTGATAACATGAGTTCATCATAGCAGAAGGAAACCAAATGTTCCCTAATGGATTGAATACAGAGCTAGACATTAACTTCTTAATTTAAATATAGCAGGGGAAGGGTGCTGATATAAAGAGGGAGAGGGGAATGATGAGTAAGGGCTCGCTCACACGAGCGTGACATGTTTTGTGGTCCGCAAATTGCGGATCCGCAAAACATGGATGCCGCCTGTGTGCCTTCCGCAATTTGCGGAATAGACAGCCCATTGTAGAAATGCCTATTCTTGTCCGCAAAATCTAAAATTTTTGCAGGGCCACCGAACGGAGCAACAGATGCGGACGGCACATGGAGTGCTGTCCGCATCTTTTGCGGCCCCATTAAAGTCAATGGGTCCGCATCCAAGCCACAAAAAATGCGGCTCGAATGTAGAACCAAACCACGGCCGTGTGACTGAGCCCTTGCGCTGAAGCCCTTGAAGAAGCTGTGAGGAGAAATTAGTCCGGCTTTGTTGTTTTATTAAATGTTTTTAAACAAATGTTTATATTGTGAATATAATTAATAAAAGGAAGCATGGCAGTGCCACTTGGATTTTGTTTACCAGTTACCAACCTAGGACTATCCAAGAGAACCTGAGGAGACTCACAGGTGTGAGTCTGAAGTTAGAGTGCAGGAGAGTCGTGAAGCACTGTGATAGTGTAACAGCTATTCTCCGGAGAAGTGAAATTAACCAATGTGGATTGGAGTCCAGAATTGGATACAGCCATCGCCGTGTGAAGGTGGATTAGGTTCACCTGTTCAAACAGTGAGATCGCAGGTAGGAAGAGTGTGGTGAGATAAGAAAAAAAATCATAAAGTGACAAAAGGGTTTGAATACCATAATCACTTTTTATTTGGTAATTTTATATGATGGAATGTGAATTTTATTTAGTACTTTAAAACTTTATTTTTCTATTTGTTTTTGTATCTTTAACCCCTTCCCAACATTCGCTGTATATATACAGCAGATGTCGAGTCTTTAAAGATGGTGTCCAGAGCAGCACACACACCCAGGCAAATCTCTGTGATTGGCAGTAAAGCCGATTATGGACATTTGACCCTTCAGATGACATGGTTAAATGGGACCACAGCATCGGAAAAAAAAACTGGAAGCGTTCACTTCCCAGGCAGAAATTCCTCTATTTGGCCTGAGATCGGCAAAAGCTTTCCATTGTAATAATAAGCCAGTGCCTGAACTAGGCTTATTACTGATATGCTATAATTCAGACCTGCAAGTGGCAGCACTGAATTGTAATATACAGATCTTTGTATATTGTAATGGATAAAATTTCATTACTTTATACAAATTACTATGTTGGGGTCCACTTTGAAATTTTTATATTTTTTTTAAATATAAAAAATAAAAATTCTAATCTAAATAAAATAATAAAAATAAACAGACAGTGCCATGTCCGGAATGCCCATACTATAAAAAATTTTATTTTATTTTTTCCATACAAAGAATAGTGTAAAGGAAAGTGAATTGCCGATTTGTTATTTTGTCACACACATGCCTAATTAATAAAATGTTGTATCAATAAAAACTACTGATTAGCCAGCAAAATATGTGCCCTCAGTCAGCTCTGTAGACATAACTATAAAAAAATGGAAATAAAAAGAAAAAATATATTTTTTATATACAAATGTATATGTAATCATACTGACCCAGAAAATGAAGGGAACTGGTTAGTTTTACAAAATGCCATAAAAATACAACCCACAAAGCTGTGGCAGAATTGTATTTTTTTTCCAATTCCACTAAATTTGGATCTTTTTTTTCAGCTTACCACTACACAAAAATAAAGTCTACAAATCTAAAGTGCCAATAAGAGTAAGCAGCTGCAGATGGCACTTTGCAGTATTAAATGGTCCTATTAGAAGTCCCTCAAAAACAAGCCCCCATACAGCACAATACCACTTTGCTTTTTATTTAAAAAACTTAAAAAATTGTATAAATACTTTTCCTTAAATGTTTTCTTACTTTGCATTAGGCTTGTCACGATACCAAAATTTTGATTCGATTTCGAAACCATTAAAAAGTATTGTAATACTCAATACCATTTGATACCACTAGTGTTGATTGAGCACCATAGTGCTTGGGGGCTCAGGCTGAACAAATTGGGATGCTCGGGTGCTTGTATAATGGAAGTCAATGGGAGAATCCGAGCATTAAACCAACCCTGCTCTGAAGAGCGGAGAGTGCCTGGTTCATAGGAAAAGGTTATAAATTGATGAAAACACCACCAAAATGGTTCGGGAACAGCATGGGGAGGATGTCTGGATGCATCTTGGATTCCCATGTCGCTGCTGGGAACTATGTTTTCCGAGTAGTATGTCACTTTTACAGACTGACAATAATACGCACAAAACCAAAGCTAAAATTGATTTTAGAGGAAAAATTGTTAGCAAACATTCTTTCCTGTATATTTACTTGTATATAAAGTGCAAGTGCTGCTAAAAATTACACAGAAGAGGCACTCCGATACAACCTGCATATAACATGAAGGAGGGCCTCATTTACATTGTGGTACAATTGTTCAGGTAGTGGGACTCCTATACTCATGAAGCCTATGCACTGAGTGAAAGGGCTGCCAAAAATTACAAGAAACCGGTACTACAATACACTCTTTGTTACACATAAAGAAGGGCATCATGCACAGCCTTAAAAAAATTATGATTAATGGCCTGCTGGTGACCTTCAAAAACATTTGGAGCAAGGGCCTTCTGATCTGACCATCTAAAACATTAGGGGTGAGGTCCTGCTGCCGCTTTGGTGACTCTAGATAACCTGGGCCCGTTCACACGTCTCCGTGACGGCGACGATCCATTCGGATGTCTGCCCTATCAACTTTCGATGTTACTTTCAGCACCAACCACGGTGACCACGGGTAATGGGGAATCAGGGTTTGGTTCCGGGGAGGGAGCTTGAGAAACAACTATGGTTACCACTTCCAAGCAAGGCAGCATGCGCGCAAATTACCTATTAGGTATAATTAGGTGAGGGCCTGCAGGTGAGCTGACCCTATAAAACATTATATGCGAGGGCCTGCAGGTGAGCTGACCCTGTAAAAGATGTAGGTGCAGCCCTGCAGGTGAGCTGATCCTGTAAAAGATTGTAGGTGAGGGCCTGCTGGTGAGCTGACCCACAAAAAATTATATGTGAGGGCCTGCTTCTGAGCTGACCCTCTATAACATTATGGTTGAGGGCCTGCTGCTGAGCTGACCATTAAAAAAATTATGGGAGAGTGCATGCTACATAGCTGACCATTGAAACAAATTACAGTGTTCAAGCAGGTTGGGTCACCTTAATACTTCAGCTAGGAATTATGGAATAGGACTCAGGTTCCATTTAGTTGGTTTTCGGAACTGGGGCCATGATTAAGAGGGACAGCCGCGGGCATCCGTATTGCGCCGCTAGAGGTGAAATTCTTGGACCAGCGCAAGACGAATCAAAGCAAAAGCATTTGCCAACAATGTTTTCATTAATCAAAAACGAAAGTCGGAGGTTCGAAGACGATCAGATACCGTTGTAGTTCCGACCATAAATGATAATGACCGGCGATCCGGCTGAGTTTTTCCCATGAGCTAACGAGTAGCTTCCAGGAAACCAAAGTCTTTGGGTTCTGGGGGGAGTATGGTTGCAAAGCTGAAACTTAAAGGAATTGACGGAAGGGCAACACCAGGAGTGAAGGCTGCGGCCTAATTTGACTCAACACGGGAAACCTCACCCGGCCCGGACATGGAAAGGATTGACAGATTGATAACTCTTTCTCGATTCTGTGGGTGGTGGTGCATGGACGTTCTTAGTTGGTGGAGCGATTTGTCTGGTTAATTACGAACAAGACTCCTCTGCGATAACTAGTTACGCGACCTCCGGCAGTGAGGATTGTATTGACCAGACTCTTGGATAGTGAGACTGGACTTGTAGGTGAGGGCCTGCTGGTTAGCGGATCCTCTAATAAATTATATGTGAGGTCCTGCAAATGAGCTGACTCTGTAAAACATTATATGCAAGGGCCTGCTGGTGAGCTGACCATGTAAAAGATTTTAGATGCGGGCCTGTTGGTGAGCTGACCCTGTAAAACATTATATGCTAGGGTCTGCTGGTGAGCTGACCATGTAAAAGATTGTAGGTGCGGCCCTGCTGGTGAGCTGACCCTGTAAAACATTGTATGCGAGGGCCTGCTGGTGAGCTGACCCTGTAAAACATTATTTGCGAGGGCCTGTAGGTGAGCTGACCCTGTAAAAGATTGTAGGTGAGGGCTTGCTGGTGAGCTGATCCTGTAAAAGATTTTAGGTGCAGGCCTGCTGCTGAGCTGACCCTGTAAAACATTATATGCAAGGGCCTGCTGGTGAGCTGACCGTATAAAAGATTTTAGGTGCAGGCCTGCTAGTGAGCTGACCCTATAAAACATTATATGCCAGGGTCTGCTGGTGAGCTGACTCTGTAAAATATTGTAGGTGAGGGACTGCTGGTGAGCTGACCCTGTAAAACATTATATGCGAGGGCCTGCAGCTGAGCTGACCCTGTAAAAAATTATATGTGAGGGCCTGCAGGTGAGCTGACCCTGTAAAACATTATATGCGAGGGCATTATATGCGACGAATAAGCATGTTGATATGATGGAAGAGGAGCAGGAGGATGAGAAAAGGAAGATTCAACCATATCCCCTTCTTTGTGGTGGAATGGGTGCATGGGAATACAGTGTATTCAGTACACTATAAACAACACATTTAAAGTGCCTTTATGTTCACCAGCTTTCCTCTGGTGGAGTCAAGAAGTCATGGTCAATCCAGGCCTTGTTCATTTTTATAAGAGTCAACCTGCATTTATAGTTGGCAAGTGGATATGCCTATCAGCTATAATGCCACCAGCAGCACTAAATACCCGCTCAGAGAAAACACTGGCGACAGGGCAGGCCAGCACCTCCAAGGTGTAGAGCGCCAGTTCATGCCACGTGTCCAGCTTGGACACCTAGTAGTTGTAAGGCATTGAGGGTGCTGACACGGTCTGCTATGTACTCCTTTACCATCTTCCAAAACGTTTCCCTTCTTGTGACACTAGGCCACTGATTAGGATGAGGCTGCTGGCAGGGTGTCATCAAACTGTCCCAGGCTTTTGAGAGTGTTGCCCTGCCTCTGCTGGAACTGCTGTGTGTTCCCCTTGTCTCCCCTCCTCGGTTAGCCAAGGAACTACAGACTTTGCCACCAACTTTGTCAGATGGAAATTTATGGAGTAATTTTTCAACAAGGATCTTCTGGTATGCTCTTCCTCTCCACCAGAGGAATGAGAGATAAGAAGTTCTCTTTGTAGCAGGGGTCGAGAAGGGTGAACAACCAGTAATCCGTGTTGTCTTAGGCAGCCTAACATGAAGTCAGCCACATGTGCCAGAGTATACGTATATGAGTATACTCTTGTCCATGTGTCTGTGGTTAAGTGGACCTTCCCAGTAAATGCATGGGTCAGGGCATATGTGATGTTACGGGACACATGTTGGTGTAAGGTGGGCATGGCACATCTTGAAAAATAGTGGTGGCCGGGGACTGCATAACACGGGACGGCGACTGACATTAGGCTGCGGAAGGCCTCAGTGTTCACAAGCCTAAATGGCAACATTTCCAGGGCCAGTCATTTGGAAAGCAGTGCATTTAGTGCTATGGCTTGTGGGTTGGTGGCTGGGTATTTGCGCATGCGTTCAATTGCCTGGGATAAGGACATTTGTATGCTGCGCTGGGACACAAAAGTGAATGTGGTCGCTGATGGTGCGTTCAAAGGTCCAGGTGCAGGGCAGGAGGCATCCGGGCCTGCGCGTTCGACAGGGGATTGTCCAGTACGTAACACAGGGGAATTGGAGGCAGTGTTGTGACATGCACACACAGATTGTGGACCCAGGCATTTGGCCCATCTATTACGGTGCTTGGTTGCCATGTGGCAGATCATGCTGGTGGTGGTGAAGTTGCTATTGTTTACGCCCCGACTCCATTTTGTATGGCACAGGTTGCAACTTAGTTTTTAGTCGTCCGCACTTTACTCCCAAAATTGCCAGACTGCGGAACACCTACTCCTTGGCAAGGGAGATTTCCGCAAGGGTGTGCTCTGGGGAACAGTTCCGGGTCTGTTTGATGTGGCCCGCCTTCTCCCTTTTGCCACTCCACTGCCTCTTCCAGCTTGTTGCGGTGCAGCAGATCTCTCTCCCTCTGTACTGCTGTCCTTGCTCGACTTTCCACCTTCCCAGGTTGGGTCAGTGACTTCATCGTCCACCACCTCCTCTTCCACTTCCTCACTCTGCTCATCCTCCTGACTTGTTGACCTAACCACTACCTCAGTGATTGACAACTGTGTCTCATCCTCTTCATCAACCTCTTGAGACAGTAATTGCTGTTGAGTTATTGGCAACTGTGTCTCATCATCAGCAACCTCATTAAACAGTAACTGCCGTTCCCCTCGTCATCTTCTTGTGATTGTGGATGCTCCAGAGTTTGGGAATCAGTGCACAAGATCTGTCCCTCTTCAAGCGTCCTAGACGAGAGGGTCAAATCAAAGAATGGCGCTGAAAAGAGCTCTTCGGAATATCTGAGTGTGCGATCACTTTTTTGTCCAGACTCTCCATGGTGGGAGGAAGGAGGATCAGTGTAAGGATTGGGTTGAGCAGACTCTTGGCTACTGAGACTGGACTTGGTGGAAGACAGGGTGCTTAAGCAACTGGAAGCATTTTCTGCTGCAATCCAACCGACCACCTGGTTGCACTGGTCTGACTTCAAGAGTGTTGTCCTGCGCCGCACTGCAAACTGGGATATGAATCTAGGTATTGTGGATGATTGTTTTTCTTGTGCTCTGGCAGCAGGCACAGTTTCACTGCACCCAGGGCAACGGCCTGGCATGCACCATCAGCAACACGACCACTGCCCCGTCCCTTACTGCTCGCCTTCTTCATATTAAATGTTATATATGATTGAAAGTCTGTCACGTGTACAGTAGCATAGGTTTTGGAAGTGTATGCTCAAACAAATTAAAAAAGGTATTTTGGATGTGGAAACATCACACAGGAGATATCCCGCAGATAATGTCAATACTGTCACCAGGAGCTAATGAAAAATTACAGGGAATGTCACAGGTGTTTGGGATGAGGAAACGTTATACAGGAGAGGTACCAATAGTAATGTCACTGTCCACAGCGTCTATGCAAAAAAGTACACTGTATGTTACAGATACATTTTTGAAGCGCACACATTACACTGCAGATGTGGTCCTGGTAATGTCACTGTCAGAAGCGGACACAGTCTATTGACAAAGTACACTGTATGTCACAGATACATATTTGAAGCGCACACATTACACTGCAGATGTGGCACTGGTTATGTCACTGTCAGAAGCTGACACCATCTATTGACAAAGTACACTGGATGTTAGATATGTTTGGGATGTGCACACTTTACACTGGAGATGTGGTGCAGCTAATGTCACTGTCCACAGTGGACCCTGTCTACGGAAAAAGTACACTGGATGTCACTGATATTTTAGGGATGCGCACACTTTACACAGGAGATGTGGTGCACATAATTTAACTGTCCACAGCGGACACCGTCTACTGAAAAAGTACACTGGATGTAACTGATATTTTTGGGATGCGCACACTTTACACAGGAGATGTGGCGCAGATAATTTAACGGTCTGCAGCTGACACTTTCTACGGAAAAAGTAAAACAGTGCGCATCCAAAACATATTAGTGACATCCAGTGTCACTGATATGTTTTGGATGCGCACACTTTCAACAGGAGATGTGGTGTGGATAATTTAACTGTCCGCAGTGGACACTGTTACGGAAAAAGTACACTGGATGTCACTGATGTTTTTGGGATGCGCACACTTTACACAGGAGATGTGGCGCGGATAATTTTACTGTCCGCTACGGCCTATTAGACACTATTTAGCGCAGGATGCACTAAAAATATTTATTGCTGCTGTCACACTCCCTACACTTAATTAGATAATTTTGTACTCCGCACACCTTCGATCCAGTGTGGGTGCCTGTGAGAGTGGTTTAGACAATATAAGTTAAATCCACGGCACTCCAAAAGTTTTTTTGCAAAATAAAGTTTCACATTTTAATTTTCAGTATACAGAATATCGTTCATGTACATCCAGTGCAATTCATAGTGCAATTCATTTATAAATAGTAAGTATGTGCCATATCAGAAAATTCCCGGACGTTTCGGTCTGTACGACCTTCTTCAGCGGGCTCTGTAGGCAGGGTCAGGAGGCTGGCGCCTCCTGTCTGTTCCTTCCTATGCACAGCTCTCCCTAACACTGAGCGATTTAGCGCAGGTTGTGCTACAAACATATTTTGCTGCTGTCACACACCATAGTCCACACAAGGACTTTTGGGTCCCTGAAAAGTTTTTCAAATAAAAATCTTCCAATAACCCTCCCTACACTGTCTGTCCCTTCCTATGTTAAGCTCCCCCTGACTAAGACTGAGCGAAACACAAGTCATCGGGTGCTTTATAGTACAGTAGCCAACATGGCTCCAACATTACAGTGTGTGCCAGTGCCTCCCTGAATGTTGCCGTATCGCCATGTGCCGAGCATCGAGATGCTCGAGCCAAACTGGTGTTCGGCAGAGTATGCTCGATCAACACTAGATACCACTCGAAAAAAATAAAACACCAAAAAAGCAGCGTACATTCCGCATTTTATGGAACATCTGGTTCATAATAGAACAGTCCTATCCTTTTTTTTTGTGGGGACAAGGTGACAAAAAAATGGCGAAATCCACTTTTTTTATTTATTTCTGTTGTGGCGTTCACCGCATAGGAGGTATTTTTTTATATTTTAATATTTTGGACTTTTTGGATGTAGCGATAAATAATACTTTTATTTATTTGTTTATATATTTTACATGTAAAATTGGGAAAGGGAATGATTTAACCACTTCACATCCTCCCATAGGATATAAACATCCTATGGGTGGATGTTTATTTCTGAATGGACGTTCTAGAACATCTATTCAGAGATAGCAGCTGCACGCTAATCTTGCAGCTGCTGAGCGGGGTTGCCCGCTGTCAGTGACAGCAGGGCAACCCATAAGAGAAGGCAGGGACAGTTCCCAGGTGTTCCTGCCTTCTAGATCGCTATGTGACCGCCGGGGTCGGGAGAATGCAGGAGCTGTCGGGTCTTCCATAGACCTCGATCAGCCCTGCACTGAGGCTGCACAGTGTTGTATTCTGCTGTACAGCCTCTCTGGTGGTTGTCCTGTAACTGGGCTGTCAGTCCCAGTTACAGGAGAAAGCTATAGAGAAAAAAAAAAAGTGAAGCTAAATGACCCCCATAGGTCTTGTATGACCTTATGGGGCATGCAAAGTGTAAAATAAAAAAAAAATAAAAAAGTTTCACATGTAATTAATAATAAATTGTTAAAAATAGAAAAAAAAAATAGACAAATTTGGTATTGCCATATCCGTAACGACCGGCTCTATCACATGATTCACCCTGCCTAATAAACACCATAAAAAGATATAAATAAAAACTATCAAAAAAGCTATTTTTGTCACCTTATATCACAAAAAGTACAACTCCAAGTGATCAAAAAGCGTATGTCCCACAAAATAGTACCAATAAAACCGTCACCCTATCCCGTAAAACATAAGCCCCTAAAGAAAATCATGGAGACATTAAAACATATATTTTTTTGTTTATAAAATGCTATTATTGTGTTAAAGTGAAATAAAAAAGGTATACATATTAGGTATCGCTGTGTCCGTAACAACGAGCTCTATAAAAATATGACATGACCTAACTCCTCAGGTGAACACCGTAAAAAAATATAAATAAAAACAGTGCCAAAAATAGCAATTTTTTCCACCTTACATCACAAAAATTGCAACACCAAGCGATCAAAAAGGTGTATTACACCCAAAATAGTACCAATCAAACTGTCACCACATCCTGCAAAAAATTAGACCCTACTTAAGACAATCGGTCAAAAAATTTAAAAAACTATGACTCTCAGACAATGGAGAAACTAAAATATAATTTTTTTTTTGCTTCAAAACTGCTATTATTATGTTAAAGGGAAAAAAAAAAGTAGGCATATTAGGTATCACCGCATCCATAACAACCAGCTCTATAAAAATATCACATGACCTAACCCCTCAGGTGAACACCATAAAAAATAAAATAAAAACAGTACCAAAAAATCCAAAAATGCTTTAATATGTGAAAGTGAAACAAACAAAGAAACAAGACATATTTAATATCATTGCGTCCATAACAACCTGCTCTATAAAAATAGCACATGATCTACCCTGTCAGATGAATGTTGCCTCACAAAAAACATAATATAGAGCAATATAATGTACCCCAAAATAGTACCAATAAAACTGGCATCTTATCCCCTAGTTTCCAAAATGGGGTCACTTTTTGGGAGTTTCTACTGTAATGGTGCATCAGGAGGGCTTCAAATGGGACATGGCATCTAAAAACCAGTCCAGCAAAATCTGCCTTCCAAAAACCATATGGCGCTCCTTTTCTTCTGCGCCCTGTCGTGTGCCCTTACATTAGTTTACGACCACAGGTTTCTGTAAACCTCATAATCAGGATAATAAATATTGAGTTTTGTTTGTCTGTTACCCCTTGATGTGTTAAAGAAAAAAATGGATTAAAATGGAAAATCTGCCAAAAAAGTTAAATTTAGAAGTGTCATCTCCATTTTCCTTTAATTCTTGTGAAACGCCTAAAGGGTTAACAAAGTTAGTAAAATCAGTTTTTAGTAACTTGAGGGGTGTAGTTTCTACAATGGGGTCATTTATGGGGGGTTTCCACTGGGATGACTAACATTTAATACAAATACAGACGGCGGGTGCCAGCGGCAGAATCACATAGCCAGCACCCGACTACTATGTACGCCTCACAAAGTGACTTCAGACCTGAACTTGTCCTTTAAAAGTGGGTTCTGGAAATTTACTTAAATATTTTAAGAATTGCTTTTAAAATTCTAAGCCTTTACCACCCTAAAATAATAAGATGACATTTACAAAGTGATGCCAACATAAAGTAGACATATGGGCAATGTTAAGTAATAAATGTTAAGTTGTTAAGTTGTTACCACGTAAACTTACACATGTCAGATTTGCAAAATAAGGCTCTGTCAGGAAGTGGATAAATAGCCCAAATGTGAAGTGGTTAAACTTAATATTTTGGTGTTTGTCTTTTTTTTTTTTTTTACTTTTTATTTAATAACTATTAGTCCCCTTAGGGGCTAGAACCTGGACTATTTTAATCCCTTGTCCTATTCACCCTAATAGAGCTCTATTAGGGTGCATAGGACTTTACACTCTCCCTGCTGCCCTGTACATAGTGCACACGGCAGCAGGGAGTTTACCATGGCAGCCAGGGATTCAGTAGTTTCCTGGCTGCCATAGTAACCAATCGGAACCGCAGGATTACACTGCTGGGGCTCCAATAAGAAGCTGCCACTGTACCACCAATGATGAGGAGAAGAGAGGGGACCTTGTGGCCACTGCCACCAATAACTTTAATACTGGGTGGTTATGGGGGCACACTGCACCAGCAATATTTTCAATACTGGGGGAAGGGCACACTGCGCAACTAATGGAGATGACTAATGTATAATACAAATACAGGCGGCAAGTGCCAGCGGCAGAATCACATAGCCGGCACCCAACCTCTATGACAGGGAGCTGCGATCAGCGGCAGTTAACCCCTCAGGTGCAGCGTCTCTCTCCTTATTGGCAGCAGCTACGGCACAGTGAGAAGGGAAGGAGAGATTCCTTCTCCCCAGTGCTGCTGAAGAGAACATGGAGTGTGCCATGTTCTCTGATACTAGGCTGTGGACTCATTTCAATGGGTCCGCCTAAAAAAAAAGGAAGTTACTCCGTGTGCATTCCATTTCCGTATGTCCATTCCGCAAAATATAGAACATGTCCTATTATTGTCCGCATTATGGACAAGGATAGTATTTTTTGGGGATACTTTTTTTGAAAATCGCAAAATACATATGGTCGTGTGCATGAGCCCTTAGGCTCGGCCAAACTAGGAATGAATAAAAAGAAAAGGTGAGGTAGGAGTATTTATATTACATAAAACAAACTGAACATGTCACACATAGCTTTTTGTGGCAGTTTATTATGCAGTTTTTTGGGCTAAAGCCAGAAGTAAACTAGAAGAGAATAAAAAATGTAAAGGAAGGCCTAAGGCCTGTTTCACACGTGCGTAACTGATTGGCTCCGGATGCGTTCAGTGAAACTCGCACCATTTTGCAAGCAAGTTCAGTCAGTTTTCTCTGCGATTGTGTTCAGTTGTTAATTTTTTTTTACACGTGGGTGCAATGCGTTTGATGCGTTTTTCACGAGCGTGATAAAAAACTGAATGTTTACAAACAACATCTCTTAGCAACCATTGCATTCGCACTTGCTTTTTACTGAAACCCCTTTCACTTCTATGGGGCCAGGGCTGAGTGAAAAACAAAACAAAAAAAAACAACAACATTGAAATGAATTGGTCAGGATTCAGTGCGGGTGCTATGCGTTCACGTCACGCATCGCACCCGCGCGGAAAACTCGCTTGTGTGAAAGATGCCTTATACTTCCTGCTAGATACACTTTTGGCTTTGGATAAAAAAACAACTACACAAAAACCCATGTGTGATACCACCCTTAGAGACTTCTTTTAAAATAATTACATTATATATACTGAATATACTGAATAAAATATAGTTTGCTGACATAACATTCCTTTCAGTCTCATACTGTGTATAGATTACAGCTCAGTGAGGAATAAAAGGTTTGTAAGGCTTCATGAATCTGCAACTTTCGCCTGTTCAATGATTGCCTTGCCATTAGAGTTGAGCGAACACCTGGATGTTCGGGTTCGAGAAGTTCGGCCGAACATCCCGGAAATGTTCGGGTTCGGGATCCGAACCCGATCCGAACTTCGTCCCGAACCCGAACCCCATTGAAGTCAATGGGGACCCGAACTTTTCGGCACTAAAAAGGCTGTAAAACAGCCCAGGAAAGAGCTAGAGGGCTGCAAAAGGCAGCAACATGTAGGTAAATCCCCTGCAAACAAATGTGGATAGGGAAATGAATTAAAATAAAAATTAAATAAATAAAAATTAACCAAAATCAATTGGAGAGAGGTTCCATAGCAGAGAATCTGGCTTCCCGTCACCCACCACTGGAACAGTCCATTCTCAGATATTTAGGCCCCGGCACCCAGGCAGAGGAGAGAGGTCCCGTAACAGAGAATCTGTCTTCATGTCAGCAGAGAATTAGTCTGCATGTCATAGCAGAGAATGAGGCTTCACGTCAGCCACCACTGCAACAGTCCATTGGCATATATTTAGGCCCAGCACCCAGGCAGAGGAGGGAGGTCCCGTAACAGAGAATCTGTCTTCATGTCAGCAGAGAATTAGTCTGCATGTCATAGCAGAGAATGAGGCTTCACGTCAGCCACCACTGCAACAGTCCATTGGCATATATTTAGGCCCAGCACACACACAGGCAGAGGAGAGAGGTCCCGTAACAGAGAATCTGGCTTCATGTCAGCAGAGAATCAGTCTGCATGTCATAGCAGAGAATGAGGCTTCACGTCAGCCACCACTGCAACAGTCCATTGGCATATATTTAGGCCCAGCACCCAGGCAGAGGAGGGAGGTGCCGTAACAGAGAATCTGTCTTCATGTCAGCAGAGAATTAGTCTGCATGTCATAGCAGAGAATGAGGCTTCACGTCAGCCACCACTGCAACAGTCCATTGGCATATATTTAGGCCCAGCACACACACAGGCAGAGGAGAGAGGTCCCGTAACAGAGAATCTGGCTTCATGTCAGCAGAGAATCAGTCTGCATGTCATAGCAGAGAATGAGGCTTCACGTCAGCCACCACTGCAACAGTCCATTGGCATATATTTAGGCCCAGCACACACACAGGCAGAGGAGAGAGGTCCCGTAACAGAGAATCTGGCTTCATGTCAGCAGAGAATCAGTCTGCATGTCATAGCAGAGAATGAGGCTTCACGTCAGCCACCACTGCAACAGTCCATTGGCATATATTTAGGCCCAGCACCCAGGCAGAGGAGGGAGGTCCCGTAACAGAGAATCTGTCTTCATGTCAGCAGAGAATTAGTCTGCATGTCATAGCAGAGAATGAGGCTTCACGTCAGCCACCACTGCAACAGTCCATTGGCATATATTTAGGCCCAGCACCCAGGCAGAGGAGGGAGGTCCCGTAACAGAGAATCTGTCTTCATGTCAGCAGAGAATTAGTCTGCATGTCATAGCAGAGAATGAGGCTTCACGTCAGCCACCACTGGAACAGTCCATTCTCAGATATTTAGGCCCCGGCACCCAGGCAGAGGAGAGAGGTCCCGTAACAGAGAATCTGTCTTCATGTCAGCAGAGAATTAGTCTGCATGTCATAGCAGAGAATGAGGCTTCACGTCAGCCACCACTGCAACAGTCCATTGGCATATATTTAGGCCCAGCACCCAGGCAGAGGAGAGAGGTCCCGTAACAGACAATCTGGCTTCATGTCAGCAGAGAATCAGTCTTCATATCATAGCAGAGAATCAGGCTTCACGTCACCCACCACTGTAAGAGTCAATTTTCATAAATTTAGGCCCAGAACCCAGGCAGAGGAGAAAGGTCCCGTAACAGACAATCTGGCTTCATGTCAGCAGAGAATCAGTCTTCATATCATAGCAGAGAATCAGGCTTCACGTCACCCACCACTGTAAGAGTCAATTTTCATAAATTTAGGCCCAGAACCCAGGCAGAGGAGAAAGGTCCCGTAACAGACAATCTGGCTTCATGTCAGCAGAGAATCAGTCTTCATATCATAGCAGAGAATCAGGCTTCACGTCACCCACCACTGTAAGAGTCAATTTTCATAAATTTAGGCCCAGAACCCAGGCAGAGGAGAAAGGTCCCGTAACAGACAATCTGGCTTCATGTCAGCAGAGAATCAGTCTTCATATCATAGCAGAGAATCAGGCTTCACGTCACCCACCACTGTAAGAGTCAATTTTCATAAATTTAGGCCCAGAACCCAGGCAGAGGAGAAAGGTCCCGTAACAGACAATCTGGCTTCATGTCAGCAGAGAATCAGTCTTCATATCATAGCAGAGAATCAGGCTTCACGTCAGCCACCACTGCAACAGTCCATTGTCATAAATTTAGGCCCAGCACCCAGGCAGAGGAGAGAGGTCCCGTAACAGACAATCTGGCTTCATGTCAGCAGAGAATTAGTCTGCATGTCATAGCAGAGAATCAGGCTTCATGTCAGCCACCACTGCAACAGTCCATTGGCATATATTTAGGCCTAGCACACAGGCAGAGGAGAGGTTCATTCAACTTTGGGTAGCATCGCAATATAATGGTAAAATGAAAATAAAAATAGGATTGAATGAGGAAGTGCCCTGGAGTCCAATAATATATGGTTATGGGGAGGTAGTTAATGTCTAATCTGGACAAGGGACGGACAGGTCCTGTGGGATCCATGCCTGGTTCATTTTTATGAACGTCAGCTTGTCCACATTGGCTGTAGACAGGCGGCTGCGTTTGTCTGTAATGACGCCCCCTGCCGTGCTGAATACACGTTCAGACAAAACGCTGGCTGCCGGGCAGGCCAGCACCTCCAAGGCATAAAAGGCTAGCTCTGGCCACGTGGACAATTTAGAGACCCAGAAGTTGAATGGGGCCGAACCATCAGTCAGTACGTGGAGGGGTGTGCACACGTACTGTTCCACCATGTTAGTAAAATGTTGCCTCCTGCTAACACGTTGCGTATCAGGTGGTGGTGCAGTTAGCTGTGGCGTGTTGACAAAAGTTTTCCACATCTCTGCCATGCTAACCCTGCCCTCAGAGGAGCTGGCCGTGACACAGCTGCCTTGGCGACCTCTTGCTCCTCCTCTGCCTTGGCCTTGGGCTTCCACTTGTTCCCCTGTGACATTTGGGAATGCTCTCAGTAGCGCGTCTACCAACGTGCGCTTGTACTCGCGCATCTTCCTATCACGCTCCAGTGCAGGAAGTAAGGTGGGCACATTGTCTTTGTAGCGTGGATCCAGCAGGGTGGCAACCCAGTAGTCCGCACAGGTTAAAATGTGGGCAACTCTGCTGTCGTTGCGCAGGCACTGCAGCATGTAGTCGCTCATGTGTGCCAGGCTGCCCAGGGGTAAGGACAAGCTGTCCTCTGTGGGAGGCGTATCGTCATCGTCCTGCCTTTCCCCCCAGCCACGCACCAGTGATGGACCCGAGCTGCGTTGGGTGCCACCCCGCTGTGACCATGCTTCATCCTCATCCTCCTCCACCTCCTCCTCATCCTCGTCCTCCTCGTCCTCCAGTAGTGGGCCCTGGCTGGCCACATTTGTACCTGGCCTCTGCTGTTGCAAAAAACCTCCCTCTGAGTCACTTCGAAGAGACTGGCCTGAAAGTGCTAAAAATGACCCCTCTTCCTCATCCTCCTCCTCCTCCTCCTGGGCCACCTCCTGTTCCATCATCGCCCTAAGTGTTTTCTCAAGGAGACATAGAAGTGGTATTGTAACGCTGATAACGGTGTCATCGCCACTGGCCATGTTGGTGGAGTACTCGAAACAGCGCAACAGGGCACACAGGTCTCGCATGGAGGCCCAGTCATTGGTGGTGAAGTGGTGCTGTTCTGTAGTGCGACTGACCCGTGCGTGCTGCAGCTGAAACTCCACTATGGCCTGCTGCTGCTCGCACAGTCTGTCCAGCATGTGCAAGGTGGAGTTCCACCTGGTGGGCACGTCGCATATGAGGCGGTGAGCGGGAAGGCCGAAGTTACGCTGTAGCGCAGACAGGCGAGCAGCAGCAGGATGTGAACGCCGGAAGCGCGAACAGACGGCCCGCACTTTATGCAGCAGCTCTGACATGTCGGGGTAGTTGTGAATGAACTTCTGCACCACCAAATTCAGCACATGCGCCAAGCAAGGGATGTGCGTCAAATTGGCTAGTCCCAGAGCTGCAACGAGATTTCGCCCATTATCACACACCACCAGGCCGGGCTTGAGGCTCACCGGCAGCAACCACTCGTCGGTCTGTTGTTCTATACCCCGCCACAACTCCTGTGCGGTGTGGGGCCTGTCCCCCAAACATATGAGTTTCAGAATGGCCTGCTGACGTTTACCCCGGGCTGTGCTGAAGTTGGTGGTGAAGGTGTGTGGCTGACTGGATGAGCAGGTGGAAGAAGAGGAGGAGGAAGCCGAGAAGGAGGAGGTGGCAACAGGAGGCAAAGAATGTTGCCCTGCGATCCTTGGCGGCGGAAGGACGTGCGCCAAACAGCTCTCCGCCTGGGGCCCAGCTGCCACTACATTTACCCAGTGTGCAGTTAGGGAGATATAGCGTCCCTGGCCGTGCTTACTGGTCCACGTATCTGTGGTTAGGTGGACCTTGCTACAGATGGCGTTGCGCAGTGCACACTTGATTTTATCGGATACTTGGTTGTGCAGGGAAGGCACGGCTCTCTTGGAGAAGTAGTGCCGGCTGGGAACAACATACTGTGGGACAGCAAGCGACATGAGCTGTTTGAAGCTGTCTGTGTCCACCAGCCTAAATGACAGCATTTCATAGGCCAGTAGTTTAGAAATGCTGGCATTCAGGGCCAGGGATCGAGGGTGGCTAGGTGGGAATTTACGCTTTCTATCAAATGTTTGTGAGATGGAGAGCTGAACGCTGGCGTGTGACATGGTTGAGACGCTTGGTGACGGAGGTGGTGGTGGTGGTGTTGGTGGTACATCCCCTGTTTGCTGGGCGGCAGGTGCCAACGTTCCTCCAGAGGCGGAGGAAGAGGCCGAGGCGGCAGCAGCAGAATAGGCCGAGGCGGCAGCAGCAGAAGAGGTAGCAGGGGGAGCCTGAGTGACTTCCTTGGTTTTAAGGTGTTTACTCCACTGCAGTTCATGCTTTGCATGCAGGTGCCTGGTCATGCAGGTTGTGCTCAGGTTCAGAACGTTAATGCCTCGCTTCAGGCTCTGATGGCACAGCGTGCAAACCACTCGGGTCTTGTCGTCAGCACATTGTTTGAAGAAGTGCCATGCCAGGGAACTCCTTGAAGCTGCCTTTGGGGTGCTCGGTCCCAGATGGCGGCGGTCAGTAGCAGGCGGAGTCTCTTGGCGGCGGGTGTTCTGCTTTTGCCCACTGCTCCCTCTTTTGCTACGCTGTTGGCTCGGTCTCACCACTGCCTCTTCCTCCGAACTGTGAAAGTCAGTGGCACGACCTTCATTCCATGTGGGGTCTAGGACCTCATCGTCCCCTGCATCGTCTTCCACCCAGTCTTGATCCCTGACCTCCTGTTCAGTCTGCACACTGCAGAAAGACGCAGCAGTTGGCACCTGTGTTTCGTCATCATCAGAGACATGCTGAGGTGGTATTCCCATGTCCTCATCATCAGGAAACATAAGTGGTTGTGCGTCAGTGCATTCTATGTCTTTCACCGCTGGGGAAGGGCTAGGTGGATGCCCTTGGGAAACCCTGCCAGCGGAGTCTTCAAACAGCATAAGAGACTGCTGCATAACTTGAGGCTGAGACAGTTTCCCTGGTATGCATGGGGGTGATGTGACAGACTGATGGGGTTGGTTTTCAGGCGCCATCTGTGCGCTTTCTGCAGAAGACTGGGTGGGAGATAATGTGAACGTGCTGGATCCACTGTCGGCCACCCAATTGACTAATGCCTGTACCTGCTCAGGCCTTACCATCCTTAGAACGGCATTGGGCCCCACCATATATCGCTGTAAATTCTGGCGGCTACTGGGACCTGAAGTAGTTGGTACACTAGGACGTGTGGATGTGGCAGAACGGCCACGTCCTCTCCCAGCACCAGAGGGTCCACTAACACCACCACGACCATGTCCACGTCCGCGTCCCTTACTAGATGTTTTTCTCATTGTTATGGTTCACCACAACAACAAATATATTATTTGGCCCAATGTATTGTATTCAAATTCAGCGGGATATAAATTTGAGGCCTAGTATTTAGGCGCTGGGTGACCGGTATGGATTTAGTGACAGAATTAGACTTGGAAATGCACAGAAGCGTGTGTGTGTGAAGTTATTCTGAATGACCCAATGTGCACCTTGAATATTATATACCCTTTTAGGGATAGATTTCAAATAGCTCTGATATAGCAGAAACCACTAAATTATGAAATTGCTAAATTGGGAATTGTACTTCAACCCAGAACAAAAAATGTGCTTTGACGGACACTAAATATCTTGCCCAGCAACAACAGTACAACGGTGGGTAACGAGAGATTTAGAGGGAATTAAATTTGAGGCCTAGTATTTAGGCGCTGGGTCACCGGTATGGATTTAGTGACAGAATTAGACTTGGAAATACACAGTAGCGGGTGTGTGTGAAGTTATTCTGAATGACCCTATGTGCACCTTCAATATTATATACCCTTTTAGGGATAGATTTCAAATAGCTCTGATATAGCAGAAACCACTAAATTATGAAATTGCTAAATTGGGAATTGTACTTCAACCCAGAACAAAAAATGTGCTTTGACGGACACTAAATATCTTGCCCAGCAACAACAGTACAGCGGTGGGTAACGAGAGATTTAGAGGGAATTAAATTTGAGGCCTAGTATTTAGGCGCTGGGTCACCGGTATGGATTTAGTGACAGAATTAGACTTGGAAATGCACAGAAGCGTGTGTGTGAAGTTATTCTGAATGACCCAATGTGCACCTTCAATATTATATACCCTTTTTGGGATAGATTTCAAATAGCTCTGATATAGCAGGAACCACTAAATTATGAAATTGCTAAATTGGGAATTGTACTTCAACCCAGAACAAAAAATGTGCTTTGACGGACACTAAATATCTTGCCCAGCAACAACAGTACACCGGTGGGTAACGAGAGATTTAGAGGGAATTAAATTTGAGGCCTAGTATTTAGGCGCTGGGTCACCGGTATGGATTTAGTGACAGAATTAGACTTGGAAATACACAGTAGCGGGTGTGTGTGAAGTTATTCTGAATGACCCTATGTGCACCTTCAATATTATATACCCTTTTTGGGATAGATTTCAAATAGCTCTGATATAGCAGGAACCACTAAATTATGAAATTGCTAAATTGGGAATTGTACTTCAACCCAGAACAAAAAATGTGCTTTGACGGGCACTAAATAACTTTCCCAGCTACAACAGGACAACGGTAACGAGAGATTTAGAGGGATTTAAATTTGAGGCCTAGTATTTAGGCGCTGGGTGACAGGTATGGGTTTAGTGACAGAATTAGACTTGGAAATACACAGTAGCGGGTGTGTGTGAAGTTATTCTGAATGACCCTATGTGCACCTTCAATATTATATAC
The DNA here is from genome assembly GCF_014858855.1 of Bufo gargarizans. NCBI lineage: Eukaryota > Metazoa > Chordata > Amphibia > Anura > Bufonidae > Bufo > Bufo gargarizans. Next base: position 264,633,372 of record NC_058084.1, read on the forward strand.
CCTTTTTGGGATAGATTTCAAATAGCTCTGATATAGCAGAAACCACTAAATTATGAAATTGCTAAATTGGGAATTGTACTTCAACCCAGAACAAAAAATGTGCTTTGACGGACACTAAATATCTTGCCCAGCAACAACAGTACACCGGTGGGTAACGAGAGATTTAGAGGGAATTAAATTTGAGGCCTAGTATTTAGGCGCTGGGTCACCGGTATGGATTTAGTGACAGAATTAGACTTGGAAATACACAGTAGCGGGTGTGTGTGAAGTTATTCTGAATGACCCTATGTGCACCTTCAATATTATATACCCTTTTTGGGATAGATTTCAAATAGCTCTGATATAGCAGGAACCACTAAATTATGAAATTGCTAAATTGGGAATTGTACTTCAACCCAGAACAAAAAATGTGCTTTGACGGGCACTAAATAACTTTCCCAGCTACAACAGGACAACGGTAACGAGAGATTTAGAGGGATTTAAATTTGAGGCCTAGTATTTAGGCGCTGGGTGACAGGTATGGGTTTAGTGACAGAATTAGACTTGGAAATACACAGTAGCGGGTGTGTGTGAAGTTATTCTGAATGACCCTATGTGCACCTTCAATATTATATACCCTTTTTGGGATAGATTTCAAATAGCTCTGATATAGCAGAAACCACTAAATTATGAAATTGCTAAATTGGGAATTGTACTTCAACCCAGAACAAAAAATGTGCTTTGACGGACACTAAATATCTTGCCCAGCAACAACAGTACACCGGTGGGTAACGAGAGATTTAGAGGGAATTAAATTTGAGGCCTAGTATTTAGGCGCTGGGTCACCGGTATGGATTTAGTGACAGAATTAGACTTGGAAATACACAGTAGCGGGTGTGTGTGAAGTTATTCTGAATGACCCTATGTGCACCTTCAATATTATATACCCTTTTTGGGATAGATTTCAAATAGCTCTGATATAGCAGGAACCACTAAATTATGAAATTGCTAAATTGGGAATTGTACTTCAACCCAGAACAAAAAATGTGCTTTGACGGGCACTAAATAACTTTCCCAGCTACAACAGGACAACGGTAACGAGAGATTTAGAGGGATTTAAATTTGAGGCCTAGTATTTAGGCGCTGGGTGACAGGTATGGGTTTAGTGACAGAATTAGACTTGGAAATACACAGTAGCGGGTGTGTGTGAAGTTATTCTGAATGACCCTATGTGCACCTTCAATATTATATACCCTTTTTGGGATAGATTTCAAATAGCTCTGATATAGCAGAAACCACTAAATTATGAAATTGCTAAATTGGGAATTGTACTTCAACCCAGAACAAAAAATGTGCTTTGACGGACACTAAATATCTTGCCCAGCAACAACAGTACAGCGGTGGGTAACGAGAGATTTAGAGGGAATTAAATTTGAGGCCTAGTATTTAGGCGCTGGGTCACCGGTATGGATTTAGTGACAGAATTAGACTTGGAAATACACAGTAGCGGGTGTGTGTGAAGTTATTCTGAATGACCCTATGTGCACCTTCAATATTATATACCCTTTTTGGGATAGATTTCAAATAGCTCTGATATAGCAGGAACCACTAAATTATGAAATTGCTAAATTGGGAATTGTACTTCAACCCAGAACAAAAAATGTGCTTTGACGGGCACTAAATAACTTTCCCAGCTACAACAGGACAACGGTAACGAGAGATTTAGAGGGATTTAAATTTGAGGCCTAGTATTTAGGCGCTGGGTGACAGGTATGGGTTTAGTGACAGAATTAGACTTGGAAATACACAGTAGCGGGTGTGTGTGAAGTTATTCTGAATGACCCTATGTGCACCTTCAATATTATATACCCTTTTTGGGATAGATTTCAAATAGCTCTGATATAGCAGAAACCACTAAATTATGAAATTGCTAAATTGGGAATTGTACTTCAACCCAGAACAAAAAATGTGCTTTGACGGACACTAAATATCTTGCCCAGCAACAACAGTACAGCGGTGGGTAACGAGAGATTTAGAGGGAATTAAATTTGAGGCCTAGTATTTAGGCGCTGGGTCACCGGTATGGATTTAGTGACAGAATTAGACTTGGAAATACACAGTAGCGGGTGTGTGTGAAGTTACTCTGAATGACCCTATGTGCACCTTCAATATTATATACCCTTTTTGGGATAGATTTCAAAGAGCTCTGATATAGCAGGAACCACTAAATTATGAAATTGCTAAATTGGGAATTGTATTTCAACCCAGAACAAGAAATGTGCTTGAACGGACACTAAATAACTCGCCCAGCTACAGCACTAGGGACAGATTTAGCTGGATATAAATTTGAGGCCTAGTATTTAGGCGCTGGGTGACCGGTATGGATTTAGTGACAGAATTAGACTGGGATATGGCCAAAAAATAACAGACTATTGCTGGTTAAATGCACTTGGTGTGACAGCTTCACCCTGATGTAGGCTTTAGCCAAAAAACAACCACACCATTGAGGGTTAAATGCACTTGGTGACAGGCGCAGCTTGCCCCTGATTTTGTATATGGCCAAAAAATGAACAGACTATTGCTGGTTAAATGCACTTGGTGTGACAGCTTCACCCTGATGTAGGCTTTAGCCAAAAAACAACCACACCATTGAGGGTTAAATGCACTTGGTGACAGGCGCAGCTTGCCCCTGATTTTGTATATGGCCAAAAAATGAACAGACTATTGCTGGTTAAATGCACTTGGTGTGACAGCTTCACCCTGATGTAGGCTTTAGCCAAAAAACAACCACACCATTGAGGGTTAAATGCACTTGGTGACAGGCGCAGCTTGCCCCTGATTTTGTATATGGCCAAAAAATGAACAGACTATTGCTGGTTAAATGCACTTGGTGTCACAGCTTCACCCTGATGTAGGCTTTAGCCAAAAAACAACCACACCATTGAGGGTTAAATGCACTTGGTCGCAGCTTGTGCTGGCGCACCACAAGACACAAAATGGCCGCCGATCACCCCAGAAAAATGAGACTGACAAACGGTCTGTGCAGCCTAAAAACAGTGAGCAATTGAGGATCAGCAGCTCAATGATCCACAGCTGCAGATCGATCAGTTAATCAAGTCCTTTGGAGGAGTTAATCTGCCTAATCTCGCCCTACTGTCGCAGCCGCAACCTCTCCCTACGCTAATCAGAGCAGAGTGACGGGCGGCGCTATGTGACTCCAGCTTAAATAGAGGCTGGGTCACATGGTGCTCTGGCCAATCACAGCCATGCCAATAGTAGGCATGGCTGTGATGGCCTCTTGGGGCAAGTAGTATGACGCTTGTTGATTGGCTGCTTTGCAGCCTTTCAAAAAGCGCCAAGAAAGCGTCACAAAAGCGCGAAGAAAGCGACGAACACCGAACCCGAACCCGGACTTTTACGAAAATGTCCGGGTTCGGGTCCGTGTCACGGACACCCCAAAATTCGGTACGAACCCGAACTATACAGTTCGAGTTCGCTCATCCCTACTTGCCATCTATCAACATCTGATGGTCCATAAAGACTGAATGTACTTTCAGGAGAATGCACATAATTCTGAGAAGATATGAAACAAGGCAACCACTGTGCTGCTTTCATAATTAGAAATATTGTAATGTCTCTAACTGCAGCCTAAGGAGAAGCTATTGTCTGATTTCACAAAACTAATAATATTCCGACTGTAAGTTCCGTCACTTTCATTAGTCTTTATGGAGAAACAGAAACAACTGAAATGTATTTTTTGTAAGGACAATGGGGCAGATATACAAGCGCCATCTAAATGTAGGTAAGTGAAAAAAATACAGCGGCTCACCCCCTCTCTGTATGGATAAGGTGCTCACCCTCAGGTCCCACCCTCAGGACCAGTGAAAGCAAAAGAAATGCAAACAAATATGAGGGGGCACACTCAAAAGGGAAACACGCACGGTGTACATAATATCAATGTACTTTAATATACTAAAATTCTAAGAACATACCCCTAAAAATTCATTGGTAAAACCATACATATACCACATGCATATAGATTATGATTGGCGTGGGGACCCTACTCGTGCAGGAACTGTGTGCCAAATACTGAATACACCCGCTGGATATAGCGACTATACAAGAGTGCACCATTCACTGTAGCATACACGATCTGCGTGACGGCAAAGTGGTAACGTGGCCAGTCCCTGAAAATGCTAATGGGGCATATAACAGCGTACCAACACTGTCTCGATCAGATGAAGCAAATGATGACGTATAAATTCTGTAGCAGTGTCAATGACACTCTAGCCAGAACCGGACAAAACAGTGGTTATGTAATAGCACAGTCCAATGTCCGGCACATTTGTTGTTCAGCGTCCGCAATAGTTAACTTGAATTACTCACAATAAGTAACAATGCTCAGGTGTATGCTACAGTGACTGGTGCACGCTTGTATAGTCGCTATATCCAGCTGGTGTATTCAGTATTTGTTACACAGTTCCTGCACGAGTGGGGTCCCCACGCCAATCATAATCTATATGCATGTGGTATATGTATAGTTTTACCAATGAATTTTTAGGGGTATGTTCTTAGAATTTTAGTATATTAAAGTACATTGATATTATATACACCGTGGGTGTTTCCCTTTTGAGTGTGCCCCCTCATATTTGTTTACATTTCTTTTGCCATCTAAATGTAGACAACGTAAGGCAGTCTAAAGATACACAATTACCAGTGCACAATTCGCAAAAGTCTTCAATTGTAAGCCAGAAGACAATTTATATCACTTAGGCCTTTTGCACACGAACGTCGTGTGGCTGTGGCCGTATTGCGGCCCGCATACAGAGGGTCCGCAATGCAGGGGCACGGGCCCGTGAGCACTCCGCATAACAGATGCAGACTTATTCACTTGAATGGGTCCGCAATCACAGAGATGCGGAATGCAAGCACAGATCGGAACCCCATGGAAGCACTGGTGTTTCTGTCCGTGCCTCTGCACCGCAAAAAAATAGAACTTGTTCTATTTTTTTGCAGTACAGATGGACCAATTCAAGTTGAATGGGTCTCGATCCATCCCAGCTGCCGCACGGACAATGCCCGTGCATTGGGTACCGCAAATTGCAGTCCCCAATGCACGAAACGGATGCACAACATTCGTTTGCAGGAGGCCTTAAAGGTAATGTGTCATCAGAAAATGACCTGCTGTTTAACCCCTTCCCAACATATGACGTAATAGTACGTCATGGTGGCAAGTCACTGCAGGGGCCCGACAGTCTCTGATAGACGGACGCCTGCTGTATCCGCTGGCATTGCTGTAAAAGCCAATGCCGGCGGATTAACCCTTTCTATGTTGAGGTCAGCGCTGACCGCAGCATAGAAGGTGCATGCAGTGGGTGAGGGAGCCCATCGGGTTAGGGTGCTGCTGTGGTGGGGACCCAATGGATGACAAGGCAGCCCGATGACATGCACAGGCTGCCCAATGCCTTGCACGACATTGGGACCTGCCTTCTACGGGGGCCGATGAAATCCAGCCCCAGACTGGGTCTCCTAGGCAACCTGTTAGTGTATGACTCGGTGTAATACAGTACCAGGCAATGCATTACAATACAGATGTATTGTAATGCATTGCAGAGGGGTTCAGACCCTCAAAGGTTGAAGTCCCAGAGTGGGACAGAAATAAAGTTTTAAAAAAGCATAAAAAAGTGCTTGTAATAAAAATAATAAAGTTTCAAGTAAAAAAAACACCCTTTTGCCCCGAATTTATAATAAAAAATTGTAAAACAAAGGAAAAAAACACACATATTAGGTATCACCGCATCCGTAATAAAATAACCGGCTCTATAAATATATCACATTATATACCCTGTCCGATAAACACCATAAAAAAAATTAATATAAACTGTGTAAAAAAAAAAACATTTTTGTAACCTTACATCACAAAAAGTGCAACATCAACATAAAGCAACATCAAAAAGGTGTATGTCCCATAAAATGGTACCAATTAAACTGTCACCTCATCTTGCAAAAAATGAGCCCCTACATAAGAAAATAGCTGAAAAAATAAAAAAAAACTATAGCTCTCAGAACATGGAGACAATAAACATCATTTTTTTTGTTTCAAACATGCTATTATTGTGTTAAAAGTGAAATAAATAAAAAAAAATACATATAGGTATCGCTGCATCCATAACCAGCTTTATAAAAATATCACATTACCTAACCACTCCGCTGAACACTGTAGAAAAAAATAAAATAAAAACAGTGACAAAAAAGCAATTTTTTTGTCACCTTACATCACAAAAATTGGAACACCAATCGATCAAAAAGGTGTATGCCACCCAAAATAGTACCAATCAAACCGTCACCTCATCCTGCAAAAAATTAGAACCTACCTAAGACAATCGGACAAAAAATAAAATATGACCAGGGGCGGATTAAGTGCATGATACCCAACTTGGGCCCCTCCCTCCATTTTAGTTTAGTTTTTTTTTTTTGTATGAAGAGGCTGCGATGCTTCGTGAGTGCCACAGTCTCTATCTAGGTCATATGACATCTTCAGACTAAAAAAAAAAACTAATTACCCCAAATTGGGTCCTAAACTGAAAAATTTGGTTGTCAAATTTAAAATTCATATAATTATAATAAAAAAGACATGAAGGAGAATACAGCACCACATACCTCTTACATCCAGTGACATCTCCTGTTACGTAGACCTTCTCTTTCCTCTTTTCCTCCATTTGACCCAGAATGCCATGGCAAATTCTTTTAGCCGCATCTCGTCTCTACAGAGTTTGTAACATAGAGACGTTAGATTTCAAAAATTTTCCATCAACCTCCTATTCTGGTGTCCCCATAGTGTCATCCTGCTGCCACTCCCAATACTGTGCCTGTTGTGCTCCCCAATGTCCCAGGTACTATACTTCTGAAAAAATAGTGACCCTAATAGACATAAATAGGGTTATTTATCAAACTGGTGTAAAGTAGAACTGGATTTCCAAAAGACCTGTCAAAAATGAATGATGGAACCTGATTGGCTGCTATGGGCAACTAAGCCAGTTCTAGTTTACACTAGTTTGATCAATTACCCCAAATGTCCTTATACTGTCCACAGCAGTAGAGTTGAGCGGACACCTGGATGTTCGGGTTCGACGGGTTCGGCCGAACTTCACAAAAAAATTTGAGTTCGGGACCCGAACTTGACCCCGAACCCGAACCCCAATGAAGTCAATGGGGACCCGAGCTTTTGAGCACTAAAATGGCTGTAATAATGTCATGGAAAGGGCTAGAGGGCTGCAAATGGCATCAAAATGTGGTTAAGAGCATGGCAAGTGATCTGCAAACAAATGTGGATAGGGAAATGACTTTAAATAACATAAAATATGTAAAAATAAGAAATAATATTCTTGATCTAGGAGGAAGAGGTCCTTATGGAGTAGGAGGTTGAGGTGGCGGTGTATGTGGCGGTGTAGGTGGAAGCGGCGGTGGAGGAGGAGTTAGCCTACACTAATTTTAGGTTTTAAATTTATTATTTTTCCCCAAAACATTGGGAAATATAACCTGTGATAACCCCCTACAGTCGTGCTAAACACACGTTCAGACAATACATTGGCTGCAAGGCAGGCCAGCACCTCCAAGGGGTAAAGGGCAAGTTCAAGGCTTGTGCCCGATTTGGAGACCCAGAAGTTGCCGGGGGCTGACCCCTGTCAGTCAGTTCATGTAGGCGTGTGCATACTTACTGCCCCACCATGTCACACATCCCCGTGATGCTCACGATCCAATTTTATATTTGCTCTATCAACTTTCGATGTTATTTTATGCGCCTACCATGGTGATCATGGGTGGTGGGGAATCAGGGTTCCAGGCCGGAGAGGGAGCGTGAGAAAGAGAGGCAACATCCAAGGGAGGATTATTTTTTCAAATTTCAAATTATAGAGCGGAAATATGGGACAAAGTATTAAAGCGTAAAAGTGGGACAACTTTTTAAAGTTTAAGCATTGAATGAAAGGATATGGCGTGCATAAATTCTATTCACTGTCAACAATGCAGAGCAGGGGGTTCTATCTGGCAAAAAAATTTAAATGTCACCTGACAATGTAATTGACAATTTGGATATCTTCTCTATCAACTTTTGATTTCTTTTCTGAGCCTACCATGTCGATCACGGTTATCGGCGAATCAGGGTTCCACGCCAGAGAGGGAGCGTGAGAAAAAGAGACCAAATTTAAGGGTGATAAATGTATAACATTTTTTGGGGATCGAGCGGAAATATGGGAAAAGTTATTGAGGTGTAAATGTGGGACAAATTACAGAAGTGCAAATGTGGGCCAAAAGAGTCAAGCAGAAATGTGGGACACATTATTGAAGGGCAAATGTGGGCCAAAAGAGTAAAGCGGAAATATGGGACACATTATCGAAGCACAAATCTGGGCCAAAACAGTAAAGCAGAAATGTGGGACACATTATTGAAGCGCAAATGTGGGCCAAAAGAGTAAAGCGGAAATGTGGGACACATTATCGAAGCGCAAATGTAGGCCAAAAGAGTAAAGCGGAAATGTGGGACAGATTATTGAAGCGCAAATGTGGGCCAAAAGAGTAAAGCGGAAATGTGGAACACATTATTGAAGCGCAAATTTGGGCCAAAAGAGTAAAGCGGAAATGTGGGACACATTATTGAAGAGCAAATGTGGTACAACTTGTTAAAGTTTAAGCATTGAATGAAAGGAGGTGGTGCGCATCAATTAAAGAAGAATTTCTGACGTCTAAAATTGTAAAATGTCAACCCAAGAATGTAACATAAAAATTGCAGAAATTTATTAACCTGTCTACTTGGTAGAGCAGGGGTCTATGACAGAAAAAAATTGTTTATTGTCACCCGAAAAGAAAAATTATTGAAATGTATTAAGCTGTCAACTAGGTAGAGGAGGGGTATATTACACCCAACAATTGGTGAATTTCACCAGTAAATGTAACTGACAATTATTATTTTTTTTACCTATCTACTAGGTATAGCAGTGGTACATCACACCCAAAAATTGTTGAATTTTAACCGAAAATGTAACTGACAATTTTTTATTAATATTTTTACTGGTCTAATAGGTATAGCAGCGGTACCTCACACCCAAAAATTTGTGAATTTCACCATAAAATGTAACTGACAATTTATTTTTATTTTTTTACCGGTCTAATAGGTAAAGCAGTGGTACATCACACCCAAAAATAACGTGTGCACGCATACTGCTCCACCATGTTGGTGACATGCTGCCTCCTGCTAAGACGTTACATATCAGCTGGTGGTGCGGGTTGTTGTGGCGTGCTTTCCACATTTTGACCATGCTAACCTTGCCTTCTGAAGTGCTGGTGTAACATCCCAGAGTATGTCACTAAAACTCTGTCACCCTGCTACATGATGTTAAAGTGTAAATGTGTTATCATCTGGTGTAACTTTCCATTATCTGAATTTCCTATGACTGTTTTATGTAAATTGCTGTAATTCTTTATATACACCAGTAGGTGGCGGCAATGTATAGGCAGTCTATAGAACAGTTTAGTATATCTAGGCCGGAATAGTCCATTCCAGTCTAGGCTCCCCTCTATGAGCAGAAGTGGGACGTTCCCATGTCTTGTATCATGAGGTGGAGTAGGAAGTCTAGTGAGTGTACCAGCCACTCCTGTTGGGGTAGGTTGTGTTGATAGGAGCTCCCAGAATCAGGGATCCCAACCCTGGATCCAACCTCGGCTGAGGTTCAAGATTCATCTTCCCAGCCTGAGTCATCTACCTCAGCTGGACGACCAGAGAAGCAGCATCCACAGAACCATAGATCTCCAGGAAGACACCACCATACCCTGCGAGCAGTCCTGTGAGTACAGATCCCAAGACCAGGAGAAGATAAGTACCTCCTCATCCAGTCACACCCAAACTAAGCAGACTACAGACAGAGCAGAAGACAGATACCTGCCAGATCTACTAGGTGTATGTACCAGAAGCAGAATAGATATAAATTCCTGCCACATATTGCCAAAACCTGCTGGGACCCAAGACTATTGCTGTAACTTGTATGGATTCAAAGCTGCCATTAAGTAAAGACAAGTTGGACTTTATTTTCAGACTGGATCTCAATTATTTCATCAGAACGCCTATTAACCACACTCATTTGTTGCATGTGAGTCCAGCCGTACCAAGGTAGGAGACACCGTTGACATTACATAAAGACATTATCCCCCTCTGGCATTCCTCACCTGGTATATGAGCTTTAACATTTTAAAGGGCCCTGCTACAGTACCTGTGCAAGCTGCAACTGGCGTCACGAACCTATACACATATAAACTGACCCACTGCGTAGCAACCCCACTGACCCAGTGTCCTGCTCATTGCGTCAAGTGGCGTCACGAACAGGATCGGATTGTATTGTGTGTCGATCCCTAATAACAGAACCGCATCTAATTGTGTGCAAAAACTGACATAAAATCAAATGTTTCACAGTATAACAGTAAGGGCTGAAGATTGTGCAAAGATCGCTAAAAACAGTGACTTTCTTACTTGTATTGTTGTGCCAAGAAAGCGCTAAACGTGCGCTACAGCATTCAATGAGTTAATTTGAAATTGTGGATATTCGCCATATACGTTTTAAAATGGCGCTTTATCTCCATGCCAAGGAACAAAGGAACGCCCTCTCAAGAGCGAGAAAATGAAGAATACGCCCCCCAGAAGCGGGAAAATCTAGTAACACTCCTTACAGAAAGGCGCAAAGATGTCATATACGCCCGTTCAGGAGCGGGAAAAATGGAGACCGCCCTCCATGAACTGGCCCGAGGTGATGGAGACTCCACCCTCTGCGCCCCTCCCTTAGTTCTGGCAATCAGTGTGTTCCGGAGAACAGCAAACATGGCCTACCTGCGTCCCAGGTGGAACGAAATGTCCATCGGCGGAGAGCCTGTCTACCCAGAACAGCCACTAGAGATCCAGGTCTCCCAGCTATTACAGAGACGCGGTCCATCGATCTTTGGTACCAGACCGGAAGCAGTGGATCCCTCCGTGCTCAAAGACCCAGCATCACCAACCCTGGCCAGCATCCCAGAGGAGTCGGAGAAAGCCGCTGCTGAGGCCCCGATCCCTGATGTGAGGAGCCAAGAGTTATTCAAGTTCCCGGAGGCCGTGGATCCCTCCGCTTCCTCAAGTACCCCGGCAGAAGGTGACGCAGCCATAAAGATGGAAGTTGACATCGAGCCATCCACCACAGAGGACGTCGCTACTGTCACCAGCATCCAGTCTGCGGCGAAGACAAAGAGCTGCTGGATCGTAACCAGGGGACACCGGAATCGGCCGTCCGCGACACCAGGTAGGAGCAACCTAGCTTCCTGAGGCCCAGGTCCGGTCTGAGTCCGCCCCTGCACCGCGTCCAGAGACCCCGATACCTGCCGTCAGGCCCAGGCCTGCATTGCATCTTGCGAGACCCGCCAACGTCACTGGACCTAAACCTGCACCGCTGTCTGTGCATCCTGGTGCAGCGGAGGCGGCTAGAGATTCCACTCCGCCACCCAGCTATGAGAAGCTCCGCAGCCTGAAACCAGATGTCCCGCATGAGATCACTGCTTTAGCCCAGACCGCATGGGAGTACAAGTTGGCGGTCGAGGAATGGGTGAAGCAGGTGATTAATGATCCCCAACCAGGAGACCCCAAGTTGGCCAGAAGGACCGGAACCGTTCTATGGTTCTCGGTGAAACGAGGTGTGGGATTCCTCCAGGACAATTATTGCGGGACTGAAGTATTTGTGGGCCGCCGGTCCGTGAAACGCCACTATCTGCCCCAAGAAAGGCATAATCTATATGTGGGGATCAGGTGGAGTATACCCCCATGAGGTCCATGCAGGGACTCTTTGCTGCTGGAGTCACCCTATTGCAGAAGCCACTCTCTCCTGCCGTCACCCCAGAGACCTGGCAGGAGGATCCAGGCTCTGTGGGCAGGACCCGTTGTCTACAGGAAACCCCGGATGGCTGCCTACTCTTCAGAGAAAAGGTTCAACCAGCCCCTGCACACCGTTGATACCAGATTTGTCACCGCCACCAACACTGAAGGTAGGGCAAATAAATAACAGTGTCTTGACATTCAACCCCAAGGTGCAGCCATGTTTCATGCCTCCCTATGTGCTACCTTGAAAGCAACCACAACAGCCCCAGGGCGCTGTTCCAGCCTACCTGCACCGGCTGTGGATTCCGGTTTGCAGCGTGTCACTGCAGCTTTGTCCAGGCTTTCCTCACAGTCTATCCCTACTGTCACCGGTAGAGGGCGGTGGCGCACCACTACTAATGCTACCCTGTGCTACCACCAGAGGCAGGAGTTACCGCTCATGAGGTTCAGCAGCTCCAGTAGCGACGAGGAGCTGGACACCTACTTGTAAGGTGTCCCCACTACAAAAAGAATGATCCAGTGACATTGTTTTGGGAGCCACTCCATGAACTGATCTCCTGACGGATGAGGACTAGTGTTGAGCGCGAATATTCGAATATCAATTTTTTTTCGTGAATATCGGCACTTTGCTAATTCGCGAATATTTCGAATATAGTGATATAAATTCGATATTTCTAATTTTTTTTTATTTATTTTTTTATTGTTATATTTTTTTCTTTCCCACTTCCCTAAAGTTGTTCTTACCTGTCCTTTGGATTCCTGGCTTCCTGGCTGCTCCAGTCAGTGCCCGTTGCCGCTTCTGCCGACTTCCATGCTCATGGAGCGTCCCCATCACCATGGGAACATCTCCATATACTAGAATGTACTGTCGGATTTGAGAATTACGTTGAAATCGCAATTCGATTTTTTTCAAGTTATAATAATCGAATTTCGATTTTAACTTAGCACTGCTATATGCCATATTAGGCTAACTAATATGGCATATAGCAGTGCTAAGTTAAAATCGAAATTCGATTATTATAACTTGAAAAAATCGAATTGCGATTTCAACGTAATTCTCAAATCCGACAGTACATTCTAGTATATGGAGATGTTCCCATGGTGATGGGGACGCTCCATAAGCATGGAATATGGCTTCAATGGCTTGGTAGAATTAGCGAATTGACGAATATATTCGTTATAGTCCACAAAACGAATATAACGAATGTATTCGTCATATTCCACAAAACGAATGTATTCGTCATATTCCACAAAACGAAGATAACAAAGTATTCTGCATCTTCATTTTAGCTACCTATTCATCAATTTCGCTAATTCTAGCAATGATATAGGAAAGTTGACTATAGAGACAGCTAAGTATAATTCGCTATGCGATTATATGACTGCTTTTTTTTATAAATAGTATAATTATAATAATTATCAGGTATTATAATTATTCTATTTATTTTTAAAAAAAGCAGTAATATAATCGCATAGCGAATTAAACTTAGCTGTCTCTATAGTCAACTTTCCTATATCATTGCTAGAATTAGCGAAATTGATGAATAGGTAGCTAAAATGAAGATGCAGAATACTTCGTTATCTTCGTTTTGTGGAATATGACGAATACATTCGTTATATTCGTTTTGTGGAATATGACGAATACATTCGTTATATTCGTTTTGTGGAATATAACAAATATATTCGTCAATTCGCTAATTCTACCAAGCCATTGAAGCCATATTCCATGCTTATGGAGCGTCCCCATCACCATGGGAACGACTCCATATACTAGAATGTACTGTCGGATTTGAGAATTACGTTGAAATCGCAATTCGATTTTTTCAAGTTATAATAATCGAATTTCGATTTTAACTTAGCACTGTTATATGCCATATTAGTTAGCCTAATATGGCATATAGCAGTGCTAAGTTAAAATCGAAATTCGATTATTATAACTTGAAAAAATCGAATTGCGATTTCAATAGGAGAGTAGCCTTTAAGTTAAAATCGAAATTCGATTATTTAAATCGCATATTAATCGCGATAACAAGAATAATGACGAATATTCGATTTCGACAAATATAAAACGAATATTCTATCGAATATTCGCGAATTTCGTCGAAATCGAATATGGCACCTGCCGCTCATCACTAATGAGGACCTGTTTGGCAGTTTTAGTGTGTTTTAACCGTTTTGTTCCAGGTTGCCAGTGTTTGTCCTCATCCAGATGGTCATGTCAGTATGGACTCCCCCCCATCAGCACTTTAACCCATTCATCTCCAAGTTAACTGTTGTATCCCCTTTCTCAGGTTACTTGATAGCCTTTGCTGCTATTATTATATAACTTTTAACCCTTTGGATTACAATTTACTCCTTTGCCCTTTGGATTGCAAGGAACTTTTATTAGATTCCAGAGGACTCTACAACTTAAAGTACTTTCAGGAAAAAGGACTCAAGTTATTGTTGAGCCTCTCCTGACATTGACATTTGCACTAATAAAGTTGCACTATTTTATAACATGTTTTATTGCAGCATAAAAGCTTGCACTTTATTCTCATGCACTATTGTAACCAGTTTACAAGTTTGTAACGTTTAAGATAACATGCCCATTGTGTGTATTATCCTTTCAGGTGCCGCAATGTGAATTTATGCACTGTTTGCCATGATTGCACTTACCATTGCACTTAACAAAAATGGTAGCAACTTACTTAAAGTATGCCTCTTTTGCAGCTCTTGTTCTCTCCCCCCTTATATGGACTGTCATCATAGGGACATTGAATATTAATGGTCTACACCCTGTGATATATACCCATAGGTACCCAGGGTAGGACCAAGTGGTAATTCCAGGCAGATCCAGTTATACAGGTACCCCTGCTGCTTCGGGAATCGTTAGAAGCCCTAGGCTGCTCCTTCCCGCTTGTTTTATGTTCAGGATTGTTCCCATCCGGAGGTGTCTCATTTCCAGGAGTGCACGGGAATAAAGACCCTCCTCCTGTGACTAGCCAGAAGACATGGAGACGATACATACCTCCCCTTCTGTGCCTTTTGCCTAAGGTACAGGCCCTCAAACCTTAGAGCCACTACTTAGCTTCCTCATAGACATCATAGTGATCGTGCTACAAGCCAAGGCTATGGTGCAGGGAAGGGAGTACAGGATAAAGCCACCCTACTATTTGCGGGCTTTGCATTACACAATGGTGGGATTACGGAGTAAAGACACCCCCATGCTTTCTTTGGTCAGTCAGTGATGCATGCTTTGTGCAGTATTAGGTTACCTGGTTATACCAAGATAAGGAAACTTTGTGTTGGACACCTTATTCTAGCGGGCAGGAACCTCGAGGAAACTGTTATATGTCTTGTCTTTGTTTGTCACTATATGTAATTCATGCAGCACATTGTATTATATTGGGTACCCAGAGCTTATTCCTCACCCGCCTATATTGCGCCGAGGGTATGTAACATCCCAGAGTATGTCACTAAAACTCTGTCACCCTGCTACATGATGTTAAAGTGTAAATGTGTTATCATCTGGTGTAACTTTCCATTATCTGAATTTCCTTTGACTGTTTTATGCAAAATGCTGTAATTCTTTACGTACACCAGTAGGTGGCGGCAATGTATAGGCAGTCTATAGAACAGTTTAGTATATCTAGGCCGGAATAGTCCATTCCAGTCTAGGCTCCCCTCTATGAGCAGAAGTGGGACGTTCCCATGTCCTGTATCATGAGGAGGAGTAGGAAGTCTAGTGAGTGTACCAGCCACTCCTGTTGGGGTAGGTTGTGTTGATAGGAGCTCCCAGAATCAGGGATCCCAACCCTGGATCCAACCTCGGCTGAGGTTCAAGATCCATCTTCCCAGTCTGAGTCATCTACCTCAGCTGGACGACCAGAGAAGCAGCATCCACAGAACCATAGATCTCCAGGAAGACACCACCATACCCTGCGAGCAGTCCTGTGAGTACAGATCCCAAGACCAGGAGAAGATAAGTACCTCCTCAGCTAGTCAGGCCCAAACTAAGCAGACTACAGACAGAGCAGAAGACAGATACCTGCCAGATCTACTAGGCATATGTACCAGAAGCAGAATAGATATAAATTCCTGCCACATGTTGCCAAAACCTGCTGGGACCCAAGACTATTGCTGTAACTTGTATGGATTCAAAGCTGCCATTAAGTAAAGACAAGTTGGACTTTATTATCAGACTGGATCTCAATTATTTCATCAGAACTCCTATTAACCACACTAAATTTGTTGCATGTGAGCCAGGATACAGGAGTCCAGCCGTACCAAGGTAGGAGACACCGTTGACACTACATAAAGACATTATCCCCCTCTGGCATTCCTCACCTGGTATGAGTTTTAACATCTTAAAGGGCCCTGCTACAGTACCTGCGCAAGCTGCAACTGGCGTCATGAACTTATACACATATAAACTGACCCACTGCATAGCAACCCCACTGACCCAGTGTCCTGCTCATTGCACTGGCGGCACCTGATTGGCGACCTCTTCCTCTTCCTTTCGCCTTGTTCTTCCACGGTGTCACCAGCAGTGCGTCTACCAGCGCGCACTTGTACTCGTGCATATTACGATTGCTGGAATTAAGGACGGTACATTGTCCTTGTAACGGGGATCCAGCAGCGTGGCCACCCAGTATTCAGCACAAGTTAGAATGTGGGCAACTCGGCGGTCATTGCAGAGACACTGCAACATGTAATCGCTCATGTGTGCCAGGCTGCCCAGAGGCAATGAAAAGCTGTCCTCTGTGTTTGAGGTATATCGTCTGTTCCTCTGTATTCCCCCAGCCACGTACCAGTGATGGCCATGAGCTGGTCTGGGTGCCACCCTTCTGTGAATATGGTTCATCCTTCTCCATCTCCTCCTCCTAATCCTCCACCTCGTCATCCTCCAGAACTGTGCCCTGCATGGACAATTGTTTACCTGCTGTTTGTGGGTGCAGGAACCCACCCTCGGAGCCACTTGTGAATGACTGGCTGGAAACCCTACGAAATGATCCATCTTCCTCCTCCTCCTCCTGTGCCACATCCACTTCCATCATCGCCAGCAGTGATTTTTCAAGAAGGCATAGAAGGCATAGAAGATCCACTATCGCCTACTGCTGCTCGCACAGTCTGGCCAGCATGTGTAAGGTGGAGTTCCACCTCGTGGGCACGTCGCATATGAGGCAGTGAGCGGGAAGGCCGAAGTTACACTGCAGCACTGACAGGAGAGCAGCAGCAGGGTGAGAATGACGAAAGCGCGCACAGATGGCCCGCACTTTATGCAGCAGCTCTGACATATCGGGGTAATTTTTTAGGAATCTCTGCGCCACTAAATTCAGCACATGTGCCAGGCAAGGGATGTGCGTCAAACCGGCTAGTCCCAAAGCTGCTATGAGATTTCGCCCATTATCGCACCCCACCAGGCCGGGCTTGAGGCTGACTGGCACAAACCACTCATCTGTCTGTTGTTCAAGGCCCGTACACAGCTCCTGCGCGGTGTGGGGTTTGTCCCCCAAACAGATAAGTTTTAAAACTGCCTGATGTCGTTTATCCCTGGCTGTGCTGAAGTTGGTGGTGAAGATGTTACGCTGACCGGATGAGGAGCTGGTAGAGGATGAGGAAGCAGAGTAGGAGGAGGAAGCAACAGGAGGCAAACTGAAGCGCCCTGCAATCCTTGCTGGTGGAAGGACATCCGCCAAACTGCTATCTGCCTCATGCCCACTCGCCACTGCATTTACCCAGTGTGCTGTTAAGGAGATATAACATCCCTGACCATGCTTACTGGTCCACGTATCCATAGTGAGGTGCACTTTGCCACAGATAGCGTTGCACAGTGCACACCTGATTTTGTCCCCTACTTGGTTGTGCAGGGAAGGGATGGCTCGCCTGTAAAAGTAGTGGCTGCTAGGCACGACGTACTGTGGGACAGCCACCGCCATAAGGCCTTTAAAACTATCCATCTCCACCAGACGGAATGAAAGAATTTTAAAGGCCAGTCATTTAGAAATGCTGGCATTCAGGGCTAGGAATCGCGGGTGGGTAGGGGGGTACTTCCTCTTCCTCTACAGTGTTTGGGAGATGGAGAGCTGAACGCTTCCATGGGACATTGTGGAGATGCTTGATGACCCAGGTAGTGGTGTTACTGGAAGATTCTCTGTTTGCGGGGTGGTAAATGAAGAGGCAGAGACTGCAGCAGAAGAATAAGCAGGAGGAGCCAGAGATCTTTCTTGGTTTTTGAGGTGTCTACTCCACTGCAGCTCGTGTTTAGCACTTAAATACCTGGTCATGCAGGTTGTGCTCAGGTTTAGAACGTTTATGCCTCACTTCAGACTCTGATTGCACAGCGTGCAAACCACTTGTGTCTTGTCATCAGCACATTGTCTAAAGAACTGCCACGCCAGGGAACTTCTTGGAGCTGGCTTTGGTGTGCTCGGTTCCTTGGTGCGGTGGGCAGTAGCAGGCGTACTGTCTAGAGGACGGCCGCTTCGCTTTTGCACCGTGCTCCCTCTTTTGCTGTGCTCGTGGCTCTGTGCGACAACTGTCTATTCCTCCAAACTAGACAGGTCACTCGCATGACCTTGATTCCATGTGGGGTCAGGGACCTCATCGTCCTCCACCCAGTCTTCACCCCTTGCCCTCCTTATCGCTCTGCACACTTTTGAAAGCCACAGCAGTTGGCACCTGTGTTTTGTCATCATCCGAGACGTTCTGAGATGGTCCTCCCCTGTACTCATCTTGAAAGATAAGTGGTTGGGAATCGGTGGACTCAATCTCTTCCACTTCTGGGGCAGGAATAAGTGGATGGCCCTGGGAACCCTGCTAACAGAGTCACCAAATAGCAGAAGAGACTGCTGCATGACTTGGGGCTCAGACTGCTTGTTTGATTTGCAAGGGGGTGAGGTGAAAAACTGATGGACATTGGCTGCAGGTGCCAACTCTGATCTTTCAGCAAGAGACTGGGTAGGAGACAATGTGAAGGAACTGGAGACACTGTCAGCAACCCAATCTACTATCGCCTGTACTTGTTCAGGCCTCATAATTCGTAGAGCCGCGTTAGGCCTGACCAAATACCGCTGCATGTTTTGTCACCTACTCACACCTGCAGAAGGGTTTTCACTTGTGCGTGTAGCTGGCACAGATCAACCACGTCCTCTCCCTGCAACAGGAGCTCACCAGCAGCACCACGACCTGGGCCATTATTTAGGATCTTGCCCTAAATGGGTGTTTAATTAGTAGAATAGAACAACAGTATGTACAGGGTGTATCTCACACGCCCTAAACCAGACTAGGCCTCAATTAAATTTGTTTGCCCAAAATGGCTGTATTTCAAATAACTGAATAAAACCCAAAAATAAAAAGGGTGTATCTCACACGCCCTGACCAACACTAGGCCGCAATTAAAGATTTATGTCCAAAATGGCTGTATTTCAAATGCCTGAATAGAACCCCTGTATTTAAAGGGTGTACCTCACACGCCCCGACCCACACTGGGCCGCAATTAAAGATTTGTGCACAAAAAGGCTGTATTTCAAATAACTGAATATAACCCAAATATATAAAGGGTGTATATCACAATGACATCTGCAGCAAATACTGCCAAACACGGGTGTTTGTTTAATAACTGAATATGACAGTGATATATAACCATGGAATTTCAAACGTCTTGATGCTGCAAGGGCTGAACAATTTTGTATTTTGCCCTAAAAAGGGTGCTTTATTAATAGCAGAATATAAACCCTGTATATACAGGATGTATCTCACATTCCCTGATCCACACTAGGCCACAATTAAAGATTTGTGCACAAAATGGCTGTATTTTAAATACCTGAAAAGAACCCCTGTATTTAAAGGGTGTATCTCACACGCCCTGACCCACACTGGGCCGCAATTAAAGATTTGTGCACAAAATGGCTGTATTTCGAATAACTGAATATAACCCAAATATCTAAAGGGTGTATCTCACAATTACATCTGCAGCAAAGGCTGACAAATAATTTTTGCACAAATGGGTGTTTGTTTAATAACTGAATATGACAGCAGTATATAACCCTAGAATTTCAAACGTCTTGATGCTGCAGGGGCTCAAGAATTGTGTATTTTGACCAAAAAAGGGTGTTTTAATAATAGAAGAATATAACCCCTGTATATACAGGGTGTGTCTCACATGCCCTGACCCACACTAGGCCGCAATTAAAGATTTGTGCCCCAAATGGCTGTATTTCAAATGCCGGAATAGAACCCCTGCATTTTAAAGGTTTATCTCACACGCCCTGACCCACACTAGGCCGCAATTAAAGATTTGTGCACAAAATGGCTGTATTTCCAATAACTGGATATAACCCAAATATATAAAGTGTGTATCTCATGACATCTGCAGCAAAGGCTGCCAAATATTATTATTTTTTGCAGTTGATACTGCAAGGGCGCAACAATTGTGTTTTATTAATAGAAGAATATAACCCCTGTATATAGAGGGTGTATCTCACATGCCCTGACCCACACTAGGCCGCAATTGAAGATTTGTTCCAAAAATGGGCACTTGATTAATAACTGAATATGACAGCAGTATATAACCCTGGAATTTCACACATGCTGATGGTGCAAGGCCAGAAAATTTTTGTATTTTGCCCAAAAAAGGGTGTTTTATTAATATAACAATATAACCCCAGTATATAAAGGGTGTATCTCACACACCCTGACCCAAAAATGGGTATTTGATTAATAACCAAATATGACAGCAGTTTATAACCTTGGAATTTCAAATGTCTTGATGCTGCAAGGCCAGAAAAAAATGTGTATTTTGGCAAAAAAGTGTTTTTTTTTTAAACCCGAGAAAATTATGGCTGTATTTATAGCTTAAATTGCAAACTGACTAATCCTGCAAATGCACCAGATGTTGTATATTGCCAAAAAAGGGTGATTTTTTTTACAACCAGATTATTAGTGCTGTTTTTCAAGCTTGGATTTCAATATCACACAAGCTCAGATGCAGTGCTGGTGCACTGAGCTTGCATAAAATGGCCGCCGCCACCCACCTAAACTGATTTATAAAAGTTCGGTCACTGGGGGCAGGGCAGGATAAAAAAAATTGTGCCCTGTACCCACACAACAAAATGTATGTAGATTGCTGAGTTAGATTCACGTTTTGAACAGAGTCAGTCCTATTCTCTCCCTGAAATCACCAGCCGCATCCTGTTCCTACACTAGTAACAGCAGAGTGACGTGCAGCACTACGTGACTCCAGCTTATATAGAGGCTGAGTCACATGCTACACTGGCCAATCACAGCCATGCCATTAGTAGGCATGGCTGTGATGGCTTCTAAGGGCACACAGTTAACCGCTTGTTGATTGGCTGCTCTGCAGCCTTTCAAAAAGACCCAAGAAAGCGCCGAACAACAAACCCGAACACAAACTTTTACTGAAATGTTCAGGTTCGGGGTCCAAAAATCCTAAAGTTCGGTACGAACCCAAACTTTACAGTTCAGGTTCGCTCAACACTACACAGCAGCTATAATGTCTTCTAGAGTGCCCCCAGTAATAATAAAAACCCTATATTGTGCTCCAGGCAATAATCCTTGTATAGTGTCCCCAAAAATAATAGAATTGCCCCTTCCGTGCTGCCCCCATATAGTAATTTCCCCACTCTTCCCCCACATAGTAATGACCCGATAGTAATTTGCCTCCACACAGTAATTTCCCCCAAACTGCCCCATATAGTAATTTCCCCCATACTGCCCCCACACAGTAATTTCCCCCACACTGCCCCATATAGTAATTTGCCCACACATAGTAATTTCCCCCACACTGCCCCAACACAGTAGTTTCCCCCACACAGAAATTTCCCTCAAATAGTAATTTCCCCACACCGCCCCCACATAGTAATTTCCCACACACTGCCCCCAAACAGTAGTTTGCCCCACATAGTAATTTTTCCCCACACTGCCCCCACACAGTAATTTAACCCACACTGAAGTTTCCCCCACACTGCCCCCACATAGTAATTTGCCCTCACACTGCCTCATATAGTAATTTGCCCCCACATAGTAATTTCCCCCACACTGCCACAACACAGTAGTTTCCTCCACACTGCCCCACATATTAATTTTCCCACACATAGTAGTTCCTCCCATAATAATGTGGTCCCACACAGACCCCACATAGTAATCCTTCCATAATAATTTTCCTCCACATAATAATTTGCCCCATACAGAAGCCCCAATATAATAATTTTGACCCAATGTACTCTATGTCTCTTAATATGTAGGCACATGAAATTAAAAAATGAAAATAAATTAAAAGCTAAATACTCACCTATGTCCAAGGCCAGGCGCTTGCTTGCAGAGGAAGGCGGGATGAGGCAGGCGGGCACACGTCACAGTGTGTTGTCCTGGCACAGGCGCGCGATGACGTCATCATGCCCTCCTGCACCGTTATTTCACTACCGCATAGGCCTCAGGCCTACTAGGCCTAAAGCCTATGGCGGTGATCGGTGGTTGGCGGTGGGGCAGGCAACTGCTGCCGCTTTGTTGACACTAGATAACTTCTGCCTGATCGCATGTCCCTGTGACCTCTTCGATCCAGTTAGATATCTTCCCATTCAACTTTCGATGTTCTTTTATGCGCCTAAAATGGTGATCACAGGTAACGGGGAATCAGGGTTCCATGCCGGAGAGGGAGCCTGATAAACGGCTACTACTTCAAAGCAAAGCAGCATGAGTTGTGGGCTTGCATGTGAGCTGACCCTGTAAAATATTTAAGTTGCGGGCCTGCATGTGAGCTGACCCAGTAAAAGATTTGAGTTGCGGGCCTGCAGGTGAGCTGAACCAGTAAAAGACTTTAGGTGCAGGCCTGCTGGTGAGCTGAGGTGGAACCGACAAACCCAACTTGAATTTGATGGCTGCATTAATCTGCAGGTGACGATGATACAGCTCCGCAGATTATTTCCATCTGCATCTTTCTAAGCAATCTGTGGCCTTAGTCTTTTATCCAGACTCAGTCATTGTGCCACTATGTGGCCTCCTCATGCTGCCATCTTCACACCATGTAACCTTGCCACTCATATTTATCACCATGCTGCTGATGATGATGCTGCTTAAAAGGCCCTAAACTGATCACCAGGCCCACAATTTAATTAAGGTTTTGTAATCGATAAACCCAACTTGCTTTTGTGAGTTGCATCAGTGGCGTAGCTAGAATTGACTGGGCCCCACAGCAAATTTTTGAATGGGGATCCATCCCACAGTAATTTTTTAGCGACCCCTTCCTTTCATGCCACCTTCATCCCTGTGGCTAGTAAAGATCGCTCTCTCAGACCAGGGCCGGCAGTTGTATACACTGTCTATACTGTCACTGTATCTAATTTCATTGTGTAATACTGTTGAGGGGGCCCTGACCAAATCCTTTAGTCCTCCTCCTCCTGGATGGGCCAGTTCTGGGTCAGGGCCCCAAAGCTGCACCTTCCCCTGCTTCCCCTATAGCTACGGCCCTGGTCAGCATTAATCTGCAGGTGACCGTGATACAGCTCCACAGATTGTTTCCATCTGCATCTTTCTAAATAATATGTGGCCTCAGTCTTTTATCCATACTCTGTCATTGTGCCACTATGTGTCCTCCTCATGCTGCCATCTCTACACCGTGTCACCTTGCAACTCATTTTTATCACCATGCTGCAGCTGATGCAGCTTAAAAGGGCTTAAAGTGATCACCAGGCCCACAATCTAATTAAGGTTTTACGCACAAAACCAAAGTAAAAAATAGATTTTTCCTGTATATTTACTTGTACGTATATAAAGCACAAGTCCTGAAAAATGTACAATAAAGAAGCATTCCAATACAAATTTGGGCCTGCAGGTGAACTGACCCTGTAAAAGATTTGGATTGTGGGCCTGAAGGTGAGCTGACCAAGTAAAAGATTTTAGGTGCGGGCCTGCTGGTGAGATGACCCAGTAAAACATTATATTCAAGGGCCTGCTGCTAAGCTGATCCTCTAAAAAATTAGGGGCGAGGGCCTGCTGCTGAGCTGACCATCTAAAACATTAGGGGCGAGGGCCTGCTGCTGAACTGACCCTCTAAAACATTAGGGGCAAGGGCCTGCTGCTCAACTGACCCTTTTAAAACATTAGGTGTGGGGGCCTGCTGCTGAGCTGACCCTATAAAAAAATTAGAGTGAAGGGAATATAGACAATCTTGATGTGGAGGACTGCTGTAGCGTTGACAGACCGGTTGAAGCTGTGGACGACTTGCGGAAATGGGCACACATGCGGCGCACCATCAATAGTAGCTCTGGCAAATCGGGGTAGGTTTTGATAAACGCTGAACCACTAAGTTTAAGACTTGGGCTAGGCATGGGATGTGTGTCCGGTTGCCGATCTCCAAAGCCGCCACCAAGTTAGGCCATTGTCAGACACAACTATGCCATAGCTCTGTGGTGGTGTGCAGTTTGTCCCCTAAACAGATAAAATTCAGCACAGCCTTTTGACCTTTGCCCAAAGCAGTGCTATACTGCTTCCAGCTAGTGACTGATGGCTGACTGCTGCTGGAGGTGGAAGTGGAGGAGTAGGCGGCGGAGGAGAAGTGGGGGTTGGAGCCATTAATATAGCTGCTGGCGGAGACCCTGATGGATGAATTTGCAAATTTTTCAAATAAAACTACATTAATATATAAATTTTTCTCTAAATTTATTGTTCTACATGTCTTTGATAAAAAAAAATGCAATAAATGTATATCTATTGGTTTGCGCAAAAGTTATAGCGTTTACAAACTATAGTACAAAAAATTTGAATTTCCGCATTTTGAAGCAGCTCTGACTTTCTGAGCACCTGTCATGTTTCCTGAGGTTCTACAATGCCCAGACAGTAGAATTACCCCACAAATGACCCAATTTTGGAAAGTTGCCAGCACCTCAGGGACTCTAGGGGCTCTACGGGCCTGTCTGTGCGGTGGCTGCGACGGGGGAACTAATGCACATGCCACTGTACCAGCTTCAACTGCCCTTCTGGTGCTCACCACTTCACCATGTTGTACGGCAGTGCTGGTACTAGGTCCAGGATGGGCTGCGCTGCTGGTGTATGCCTCTCCACGTAATCCGACAGCGCCAGCCCCACTCTGCTGCCCTTGAAGCGGATCCTGCACAACCTGTGGTCTAGTAACACGGGGCCGGGTACACCTGGTGGTATCAGGAACCTCAACCTCCTCGTTCGAACTTTGGGTCAGACTGCCACTGCTTTCTACAGGTTTGTATTCTGACCCGCTGGATTCGTCAGATGAGGGTTCCCATTCCTTATCCGACTGGGTCAGAAGCCTGTAGGCCTCTTCAGAAGAATACCCCTTACTTGCCATTTGGTCAACTAAATTTAGGGGGTATTCCCTGAGACTACCCAAGAAAGAAAGAAAGCCTGTCTTACAAATGGGAGGCTAGCGAAATACTGGAAGCCGCTGCGATTGATAAAAAATATCAAAACTGATTTTTTTTTATCGCCGCAGCGCTTGTAAAGTGATTGTGCAGTGATAAAAAAATTATAATTTTTTGTCACTGCGGTGGGGCAGGCATGGGTGAACGCACGTGTGGGCGACCGATCAGGCCTGATCGGGCAAACAGTGCGTTTTGGGTGGAGGGCGAACTAAGGTGACACTAAGACTATTATAGATCTGACTGTGATCAGTTCTGATCACTTACAGATACTATAAAAGTACCAATGCTGATTAGTGAAACACTAATCAGCAAATCAGTGACTGCGATGCGGTGTGGCTGGGCGCTAACTGACACTAACTACCTAACAAAGGGGCCTAAACTATCCTGAAACCTAACAGTCAATACTAGTCAATCACTAATGATTGACAGGGGTGATCAAGGGGTGATCAATGGGTTAATTGGGGTGATGGGGGTGATCTGGGGGCTAAGTGTAGTGTTTGGTGTGTTCTCACTGTGATGTGTGCTCCTCTTCTGGGACCAATAGACGAAAAGGACCAGCAGAGGAGCACACAAGCCATTTAACACCTTATATTTATAAATATAAAGTGTTATATGGCTTCTCATTCAATTTTTTAAAAGTCACTAACCTGCCAGCACTGATCATTGGCTGGCAGGCTGGTGACGAAATACTCCTTTAACGATTCCAGGCCCGCACTGCGCATGTGCGGGCCGGCTCTGCCCGAGATCTCGCATCTCATGAGAGGACACATTGGCACGTCCAGGAGGAATAACAGGGCCGCCGCGGCAGTCCTGTAGTGGTTAAAAAGTGAGTTTTGGAAATTTTCTTAAAAATTTTAAGAATTGCTTCTAAAATTCTATGCCTTCTACCATCCTAAAAAAATAAAATGACATTTACAAAATGATGCCAACATATAGTAGACATATGGGGAATGTTAAATAATACATATTTTATAAGATATCACTTTCTGTTTTAAAAGCAGAGAAATAGAAATATTAAAAATTGCTAATTTTTCTACATTTTGGTATATTTGGGATTATTTTATAAATAAAGGTGAAATATATTGACTCAAATTTATGACTATCATGAAGTACAATGTGTCATGAAAAAACAAAGAATGGCGTGGATAAATAAAAGTGTTCCAAAGTTATTACCACATAAAGTGACACATGTCAGATTTGCAAAAAATGGCCTGGGCAGAAGGGGTTAAATCAATTTTTTATGTTTAACATATTTTGAAATCATTTTTGATGATGTTTTTTATTTTCCATGTCACTTTTTATATTTAAACTAAAACCAAAAGTCCTTAAGTTTTCACACTGACTCATATGTCTAATAATTTGTGCCACTTCTTGGTTTTTACAGATCACTTTACTGCAGTTAACTCGTTCTAATACTACTTGTAATGATATCATCTCTGTGTATAGATAACACAGGATCCACCATTCACATTGGGTCATTGTCAAAGCTTATGTATTCCTTCCATATACAATGAGCTCTGCACAGGGCACATAACATGCCTAGAAAACTCTCCCATAGAAGTCAATGAGGTCCCCTCCTGTCCATTGTGTCTATGGCCGATGGGGCTGCCATAAAGCAATTTTCTTAATGATTTGTAAATGCTGTTAGAAACAGATCAGGGAAGATGGCAGCCCCATAATAATGATCAGGAAATAAAATAAAAAATCTACAATCAGAAAATAAAAACAGATTAGAAAAACATATATGTACAACTATTTGATTTTAGCTGGCAGATAACATTTTTGGTGACACATTTCCTTTAAGCTACCTAGGCTCTAGCATTACCTCAGTCTGATTACTTTCTGAACAATGTAAGGTACTATGGTGCACAAAAAATAAAGGCACTTCTCCTATTACCCTCAATAGACTGAAGAAACTGTTCCACCACAGCTATTAAAAATTTTGTTTCGATGACATGTTGACCCAGCACCATTTCTCTACTGAAAAATTGCCAACTTTTTTATATTGCATTCTTACTGAGTGACTTTATTCACCAAACTCTGTTGTACGCTGCCACAACAAATCACTTCCCCTCAACCAGTGACTAGCATTTCAAGTGTGTAGAGCGGCATCAGGAAATCGAGACAAGCAAGGGACAGGAGAAACATCACAATGACAGTGGATCTGTTATGCGAGTTTGCTTTAATAATTCTTTTCTACACCGTTTTGAGATTTTATACATAAAATGTATAAAACAGACTGCCCTTTTATTTACTTTTACAAAGCTTTTTTTCCCCCTTTAAGCTATAACATGGTGTACAGTATGTTAAGCGTTTTCTGAATGTTATAAATGCAAGCCATCACAAGTCACTGTCTAAATCAATTAGAGAACATTTAAGTTCAGATCAAATGAACTTTAAAGGGTTAAATGAGCACATTGACATAATGCTAGATTATGAGCAAGTAGATTTAGTATAAATGCAATAATGTACTTAAATGGTTCCAGGCCTATAAGCTAAAGTAGAACAATGCAGAACAGGGGCTGACTGGCAACTTTTGGCCCAGGGGGCAAGTAACACCCAGAGGCCCACTGACCCCCCCCCCCCTTGCCACTTTCGTCAGCCATGTAAATTACAACACAGGAAAACTAAATAAACTAGGGATGCTCCGATATATCAGCCGCCGAAACATATCAGCCGAAAATGGCATTTTTGGTATAATGCCGAAAGTGTCATTTTATGGCTGATACAGTGTTGCATCCGTGTATTCTCTCCTCCCCCCTGGGCGCTGCTCTGTGTCCGAGCAGGGGGGGGGGGAGACTGTGTCAGCCGTCCGAGCGCTACGGGAGGAGAGCGCAGTGAGTGGCCGACGTCTCCTCTCCACAATGCTCAGCCTCCTGTCTCAGATTGGCAGAGTGGTGTGTGGGCAGAGACAGCTTGCAGTGCTGTCCCAGGAGATTGAGCTCTCCTCTCCGCACCGCCTGCTCAGCCTCCTGTGACATTGTGTCAGGAAGCAGAGTGAGGCACAAACACGCAGTGATCAGCGATCACTGAGTGTTTGTAAATAATTGAGAACCTAACATGTTTACTGTGTTCCCAATTATGAATAAAAAGAAAGTGATATACAGGTGTGTTCATTCATAGTTGTAATTATAGTAAACACACTCTGTCCTCATGTTCTGAATGAACAGAAACTCTCAATATAGAGGGTTCCTGTTCATTTGTAACAGGGGATACAGAAATAGAGATTGAGGACTTTGTGTCCTCAATTGCTTTTTCTATTTTAAAAGGGAAATATCAGGCGTCTGTTTAGACCCCTAATATTTCCCCGAAGCCCCTAAAAGTAAAGTAAAAAAATCTAATTATTTAATAAAAAATGAATGAAATTAAAAGTTTATGATGAAAAATGTAAATTTAAAAAAATGTTCTATTTCGGCTTGACTATTTTTGTTTCGTTTTGAAATTTGCTTTTTGGTGCACTTCTAAACAAGTCACACTGTAAGACTTTAAAATAAATAGAGAACTTTAATCCGATATACAGAAGCAAAACATAAATTAAAAGGACATGCATTTCTTGAATATTTTTTTTCAAATAGTTAAGTGCATATTACAACTGCTTAGTGCAGAACATATTATGATGTATTGCATACACCATACTAACATTTGGAGAGGTATGTTTTTCTCAAAAATTTCAAACCGTTAGCAAAGACCTCATCAAAGGAGAGGTCTTCCGAATTTTTTCAAGAACATCTGGAAATTGAACAAGTTCCAAAAGATCTCTTTCAACTGACATTATCATAAGTGCATCAAGAAGTTCTTGCCCCATGGTGGCTCTTAGGCGAGTCTTTATAAAGTTTTAACTTACTAAATGCTCTTTCACATGCCACTTGAGTATATGATAGTGTTAGCAGGTATTCATAAACTACAGAGAGATTTTCATAAGCAGTTGAAAAAAGATTGTATTTTACAAGAAATCGGTGACAGCAAAGAAAACATTTGTTACAGGACTTGCATTTTGTTTCTTGTTCCATGGTATCAACTTTACAGGAGCCCCAGTCCTCATCATCAGCATCAGTATTAACAGGATTATTATCCAGATAATCATCATCATCATCATCTTCTTGCTGACAGCTAATAGGAACTATGTTTACCTTCCCGCTCTCATGTTCTCTAAGATGTGGGAACAAGTTGGCAAAACTCTGTAGCTCAGTTTTCAGACCCGATTCATCCACGTTTGCCAATTGAGAAATTCTTTGTAGTGCTCCTGCCTCTAACACATTTGGATCTTTTCTGATTTTGTCAAAGAAACGAGGATCCAAGTATTGGGAGTCCTGAACTAATTGTTTGTTTTCAGAAAATCGCTCATCCAGGCTTCCAATATTCTGATCCAGAATTGGTCTAAAAACTTCAACTCGAAAACGTTGGGTTTCACTAATAGGACGTTCATCAATTGAGGATTCGCCAGGCATACGCTTTTTTCGCCCAATTCTTCTCTCTTGTAGCTCTGACTCAACTTCCAGGGAATCAAGGCCCTCTCTTTCTATGATTAGGTCATTTATTTTTTTTGCAAACTGCTTTGCTTTCTCTTTTATATAAGAAAACTCAATTTTTTTTAGTTGGTCAACTGTACTTTCCACCATTCTCCATGCAACCATATAGTCAAGACCACTTGTTTGAAGATATCTTGAAACAGGGCCAATAACATCAAAAATAGCCAAAAATAGATGTGCAGTTAAAATGGTCTTAAACAAACATAGGTTTTCTGACAGAGAAGAAGCCTCTGAAGTAGTCTTTGAATCAGACTGTTTGAACTGTGAAATCAACAATAACACTTCTAAAGTGTCCAAAAATAGTGAGTGTTTTTCTCCAAATAGCCAGTGGAGGGCTTTATCTTTGGCCCACCATCTTGTCTCCCCAATTTTTTGCAACCTGAGAAGTTTCTCATGCCCACATCTCTTATCAAGCTGATCCCTCCAGACATTCATTCTCTTGTGAGAGTCCCCAATAAATGTTGCTAGGCGATGTAGAAGACCAAAAAAAGTTTTTGCCTCTAAAACATCACAGCAGTCAGATATGCACAGGTTTAAAATGTGACTATAGCACCAAATGTAGACAGCATTAGGCACTTCCTTTGCAATCTGAGCACGCAACACCACATAAGCACTTTTCATGTTTGCTGCTCCATCAAAAGACTCTCCTGCTATTTTTTTGTAATCCAGTCCAAGAATTTTAAAACTTGACATTAAAAGTTCATTGAGTCCTCTTCCAGATGTATCTTTTACCGGTAAAACAGAGATGAGACGTTCCTTAACAGATTCCTCTTTTACATATCTAACAAACACAGTAGCTTGGTCAACTACTCCAACATCTTGTGTAGAATCTACTTGGATGCTAAATCTCTTTTCACCAATTTGAGACACTATTGATGACTTCATGGTCTGAACGATTGCCATAATAACTTTTTTTACTGTGTTATATGACAAAAATGTCACAAGTGATCCACGGCCAGCTGTCTGTTTTCCCAGGAGTCTTCTCTGTTTTTTACTCTTTTCACTTTCAGAAATGCATTTCCGAATGTGATTTTTAAGCGGAACGTCATAATTCGAGAGAAATAAAACCATTTCTAGAAAGTTTCCATGGTTAATTTCAGCATTATTCAAATTATATAATGATTCATTAGTTCCATGGGCACGAAAAGGTAATCCTTGTTTTGCTAGCAGTTTAACAATATCAAAGATTCGTTTCATTACTTCTATGTTTTGAAGTATCTCCTTCTTTCTTTTTGAAGCATGTGCCTGGTTTATCAATGTATCAATGCCTTTGCTCTTTGTTAAAGTAAAATAGGTGTTCACAGCTTCACGGTGAGTTTTTGATATCTCATGTTTGTTAGTAACCTGATAACAATGCCTAAAATTTGTACACCCACTAGTGAACGATGAAGTGGAATTTGAAAATGCTATGCAGATACTGCAAAAAAAAGCTTCAAGCTTTCTATTGTTTACTCTGCAAGTGAGCCATGAACGCCTAATAAGATCTCCATTTGGATTTCTACGGAAATAAAAATTGATTTCTTTAAAGGGAAGGCCTTCACAATCGGTAGTGCTTGGTTGCACTGGATGCATTTGCACAAATGTAATTTTTTCTGCCATGGAACATGTAGAAGGAAGACTAAAGAGAGTTTTGGTGGTGTCAAACTGAACATCAGAAGATGCAGACTCTTCTTCTGTTCTACCGCTTTCTAAATCATGAAAGCTTGTAGCTTCAGAGCAAGGAATGGGTGATTGTTCTATAATAGTCATTTCAGAACTGCTTTCAAAGTCCAACTCCTTCTCTATTAAGCTACTTGGACTTTGTGTTCTCAACTCCTCTTCAACTAGCACATCTTGCCTCACTGGAAGCCTATCTTGGTCTGTGCAAACCTCTGTTGGTCTTTCTTTGGGTACTGTTGCACCATGACCCTACAAAAAGTCATATAAAAATTATGAACATTATGAGCAGTGCAGAAGGCTGCCTACCCCTGCTTTACAACTTCTAAACTTTCAACTCACCACTGCAAATGATAATTTCATTTGCTTAGGATCCTTTCCTGCTATGTCAAGCTCTTTAGCCCTTTTCTCGCGTATTTTTTGAGCTCCACTTTTTTCCTTGCTTTTTGATGGTATGCTCTCCATATTTATCAATAAGGAATGAACTAAACTGTTTGCTGGACATCAAACAAATAAAAGGGAGTAACAATTAGGACAGGAATAAGGGCTTTATAGTACATATCCAAAATACAAATTAAAGCTTCATATATGCCAATCATCTAAGGTGACCCGAAGGTGAGGGCATGCCATGCCAGTGTGCTCCCACAGGTGTAAGGGCACCACCGCACAAGCATTACTTACTGGAGCGTTGGGCATCCAGAGCAGGCCTTTGCAATGGAACCCTAAAGCTCAACACACACTTTACAATCTGATTGTACAATTTCCTTTAGATCTACTAACAACAAAGTTTGCAAACTAATGTGGCATACAATGTGCGATGTCACTAAAAAACATAGGGGGTTCACTAAGGAGCCAAAGGATTAAGCTGAACATTCGGCTGTTCACTTTCTGCTGTTTGGCCCCTGAGAGAATAGCCCGTACAAAAGTGAATAAACTGACGAATGTTTGCCTCAGCAGACCCAGATGTTGGATCGGCTGAGCTAACCAGAATACTCCCTTTGGTTCAGCCAAAAGTCCTGAGGCTGTTCAGCTTAACTAAAGGGGAAGTGAAGGGAGACAAAGCTATAAAATTAGCCGTACAGGTCTGAAGTGAATAGTCGAAGAAGCTTCAGCTCCCTTCATTTCGGGACAGGTATTTATTTTGCAGCTTATTAAATAACACCCTCAGTGATAAAGGAGTATGATGTAAGTCATGTGGGGATAAAACAAAAAATTAACTCCTTAGGGTGCAAAACAAATCTATACCTCAGTTGCAGATAATCACCATATAGGGTTAATTTGTATAGTAATCTACTTTATTTGATTTTGTTTTTCTACATTTTAAAAATACCTCTCTGTCAGTGTTGACCGGAAGAAGGGGTAATGGTAGGGGTGGGCGATATAGACGATACATCGTCAGTAAATACATCACCAATTAATAAAGTTACTGATTAGTTTATAAATGTATAAACGTCGGGGGAAGGGGGGGGGAATCTGTGGATGGCACCGTTTGGGGGGGGGGGGATCTGTGGATGGCACCGTTTAGGGGAGGGGAATCTGTGGATGGCACTGTTTAGGGGAGGGGACTCAGCTCCCTGCTGTTGCGTACACAAAGCACAGGGCAGCAGGGAGAGTGTAAAGTCATATTCACCCTAATAGAGCTCTATTGGGGTGAATATGACAAGGGTTCTAGCCCTTAAGGAGGCTAATAGTTATTAAATAAAAAGTAAAAAAAAAAAAAAAAAAAAAAAAAAGTTTAAACACGCCCCCCAAATATAGAAAACAATATATCGCGATATATATCGCACATGCTTAAAATTAAATCGCAATATAGATTTTAGGCCAAATCGCCCACCCCTAGGTAATGGCATGTCAGAGTTTTAACTAGAGGTGCACCGAAATAAAAATTTCAAAACCGAACAGAGGTGTGACGTAGAGATCAGTAAGAAAGTCCAAAGGTCATACAAAAAGAACATGGAGTTACTGTTACTCCTTTTCTTTCTTCATTCAGGTGTTGTTCCCTCTTGTCTTTCTCTCCTGATAGTTGTGGCCTGGGGGTCAGATGAATGCTTCAGCAGCCTCTAGCCGCCGAGATAAATGCTCCTGCAGCTTCCTGTGGTGTCACTGTCTCCTCCCTTCAGGTCCCCGGATCACTTCAGAGCCTGCCAATGGTAGGTGGGCAGTCTCCCTCCCAGCCAATAGTAGCAGAAGTGGGCGGAGGGAGCTGCCGTGGCCGCAAAGGAGCCCGATCAGAGACACGCGCATTTGGGAAGGCAGCATGTTCTCGCCAGCCGCTGAAGTAGCAGAGCGGCCGAGAGGAGCTGGGTGACACTAGTGTTTGCACCGACGGGGGCCATTTATAGAGGCAACAGTAGGGTGAGCACATTTCCTAACTGCCATTCAGGGACACTTATTTTCACAAGTGCACGGTCACGCTACTTGGCCGCGCCGCAAGGCAGGGGAGGAGCCACACACAGGACAGTACTATGCGATGCCGATCTGATTCGGAGATCGCATGGTATAAAGATCGCATAGTATAAAGAAGTGACTATCACCAGGGCCGGTTCTAGGTTAACTGGGGCCCTGGGGTAAAAAACAATAAGGGGGCCCGCACATGACACTTGACTTTTGCAGAAGAAACGGTATATTGTGTTGCACGGTATATGCATGAAAACTTACAATTACTTGGTTCGACCCTTGGGGATCTTGGACACCTCGACACTTTGGCCGCGGCTCGGCGGAGCTGATGTGTTTTATCCTAATGAGAAAAATTTCATAATGAGGATTTGGAGAAGAGGCAGAGGGATAGCAGAGCAGGGAGAGGCCGGTGCTGCTACTAGGTGGGTCATACCATGGGGGAGTACCAGGAGTACAGATATTCTAAATTCCCTACTGGGGTTATCCCTACAACAAATGGTTGAGGAGCCAACCCGGAGGGAGGCCATTTTGGATTTGATATTCACAAATGGGGATTCGGTATATGATGTCATTGTAGGCGAAACCTTGGGATCTAGTGATCACCAGTCAGTGTGGTTTAATATAAGAACTGTGAAAGAGTCCCACCACACAAAAACAAAAGTTTTAGATTTTAGAAAAACAGACTTTTCAAAAATGAAATTAGTCATAAATGAGTCCTTATCAGACTGGAACGGATTCCATGGAGTCCAGGAGAAATGGGACTACTTAAAAGGTGCATTATTGAAGGCAACAGAAAATTGCATTAGACTTGTCAGTAAAAGCAAAAAAAGGAAGAGACCACTGTGGTACTCAGCAGAAGTGGCCCAAATCATTAAAAATAAAAAGCTAGCATTTTGTAATTATAAAAAAACCCAGAGCAATGAAGATAAGGAAATCTACAAGATTAGGCAGAAAGAGGCCAAGCAAGTTATAAGAACTTCTAAAGCTCAGGCAGAAGAAAAACTAGCTCAGTCTATGAAAAAAGGGGATAAGACATTCTTCAGATATATAAATGAAAAAAGGAAATTAAAACAAGGAATAACTAAATTAAAAATAAAGGACGGAAGGTATGTAGAAGAGAATAAAGGGCTAGCCGACTGCCTTAATGAATACTTCTGTTCAGTTTTTACAAAAGAAAAAGAAGGAGAAGGACCTCCACTAGAAAGGATGACTATTCAATCGTTTGATGCATGTGTCTTTACAGAGGAAGATGTTCTAAGTTTGCTGTCTAAAGTGAAGACAAATAAGTCACAGGGGCCTGATGAGATACACCCAAAATTATTAAAAGAGCTTAGTGGTGAGCTGGCAAAACCGTTAACAGATTTATTTAACCAATCATTAGTAACAGGAGTCGTCCCGGAAAATTGGAAATTGGCAAATGTCGTGCCCATTCACAAGAAAGGTAGTAAGGAGGAATCGAGCAACTATAGACCAGTGAGTCTGACATCAATAGTAGGCAAATTAATGGAAACCCTATTAAAGGATAGGATTGTGGAACATCTAAAATCCCATGGATTGCAAGATGAAAAACAGCATGGGTTTACTTCAGGGAGATCATGTCAAACAAATCTTATAGATTTTTTTGACTGGGTGACTAAAATAATAGACGGTGGAGGTGCAGTAGACATCGCATATCTAGATTTTAGTAAGGCTTTTGACACTGTCCCACATAGAAGACTTATCAATAAACTGCAGTCATTGAGCATGGACTCCCATATTGTTGAGTGGATTAGGCAGTGGCTGAGTGACAGACAACAGAGGGTTGTAGTCAATGGAGAACATTCAAAACAAGGTCATGTTACCAGTGGGATTCCACAGGGATCTGTACTGGGACCAATTTTGTTTAATATCTTCATAAGTGATATTGCAAAAGGCCTCGATGGTAAGGTTTGTCTTTTTGCTGATGACACAAAGATATGTAACAGGGTTGATGTTCCTGGAGGGAAACGCCAAATGGAAAAGGATTTAGGAAAACTAGAAGAATGGTCAGAACTCTGGCAACTGAAATTTAATGTGGATAAGTGCAAGATAATGCACCTGGGGCGTAAAAACCCAAGGGCAGAATATAGAATATTTGACACAGTCCTGACCTCAGTATCTGAGGAAAGGGATTTAGGAGTAATTATTTCAGAAGACTTAAAGGTGGGAAGACAATGTAATAAAGCAGCACGAAATGCCAGCAGAATGCTTGGATGTATAGGGAGAGGTATAAGCAGTAGAAAGAGTGAAGTGCTTATGCCGCTGTACAGAACACTGGTAAGACCTCACTTGGAGTATTGTGCGCAGTACTGGAGGCCATATCTCCAGAAGGATATAGATACTCTAGAGAGAGTTCAGAGAAGAGCTACTAAACTGGTCCATGGATTGCAGGATAAAACTTACCAGGAAAGATTAAAGGACCTTAATATGTATAGCTTGGAAGAAAGAAGAGACCGAGGGGATATGATAAAAACTTTTAAATACATAAAGGGAATCAACTCGGTAAAGGAGGAGAGCATATTTAAAAGAAGAAAAACTACCACAAGAGGACACAGTTTTAAATTAGAGGGGCAAAGGTTTAAAAGTAATATAAGGAAGTATTACTTTACTGAGAGAGTAGTGGATGCATGGAATAGCCTTCCTGCAGAAGTGGTAGCGGCAAATACAGTGAAGGAGTTTAAGCATGCATGGGATAGGCATAAGGCTATCCTTCATATAAGATAGGGCCAGGGACTATTCATAGGATTCAGATATATTGGGCAGACTAGATGGGCCAAATGGTTCTTATCTGCCGACACATTCTATGTTTCTATGTTTCTATGTAATAAAGCCCACCATAATGCCCCCTCCCCAGTAGTAATAATTCTCCTTATAATAGACAGTGCAAAAAATACCCCCTTGTAATGTCCCCAGTTGAGCCAATGTCCCCATAGTGCCCCCTATAATGTGCCAGTAGCCATAGGCCCCCCTATATTGTGCCAGTAGCCATAGGCCCCCCCTATAATGTGCCAGTAGCCATAGGCCCCCCTATATTGTGCCAGTAGCCCATAGGCCCCACTATATTGTGCCAGTAGCCCATAGGCCCCCTATAATCTGCCAGTAGCCCATAGGCCCCCTATAATCTGCCAGTAGCCATAGGCCCCCCTATAATCTGCCAGTAGCCATAGACCCCCCTATAATCTGCCAGTAGCCATAGGCCCCCCTATAATCTGCCAGTAGCCATAGGCCTCCCATAATGTGCCAGTAGCCATAGGCCTCCCATAATGTGCCAGTAGCCATAGCCCCCCATATAATGTGCAAGTAGCCATAGCCCCCCCTATAATGTGCCAGTAGCCATTAGCCCCCCTATAATCTGCCAGTAGCCATAGGCCCCCCATAATGTGCCAGTAGCCACATAGGGCCCCCCTATAATGTGCCAGTAGCCTCATAGGGCCCCCCTATAATGTGCCAGTAGCCACATAGGGCCCCCCTATAATGTGCCTGTAGCCATATGCCCCCCCATAATGTGCCAGTAGCCATAGGTCCCCTATAATCTGCCAGTAGCCATAGCCCCCCTATAATCTGCCAGTAGCCATAGCCCCCCTATAATCTGCCAGTAGCCATAGCCCCCCCTATAATCTGCCAGTAGCCATAGCCCCCCCTATAATCTGCCAGTAGCCATAGCCCCCCTATAATCTGCCAGTAGCCATAGCCCCCCCTATAATCTGCCAGTAGCCATAGCCCCCCCTATAATCTGCCAGTAGCCATAGCCCCCCCTGTAATCTGCCAGTAGCCATAGGTCCCCCATAATGTGCCAGTAGCCATAGGTCCCCTATAATCTGCCAGTAGCCATAGCCCCCCTATAATCTGCCAGTAGCCATAGCCCCCCTATAATCTGCCAGTAGCCATAGCCCCCCCTATAATCTGCCAGTAGCCATAGCCCCCCTATAATCTGCCAGTAGCCATAGCCCCCCCTATAATCTGCCAGTAGCCATAGCCCCCCCTATAATCTGCCAGTAGCCATAGCCCCCCCTATAATCTGCCAGTAGCCATAGCCCCCCCTGTAATCTGCCAGTAGCCATAGGTCCCCCATAATGTGCCAGTAGCCATAGGTCCCCTATAATCTGCCAGTAGCCATAGCCCCCCTATAATCTGCCAGTAGCCATAGCCCCCCCTATAATCTGCCAGTAGCCATAGCCCCCCCTATAATCTGCCAGTAGCCATAGCCCCCCCCCTATAATCTGCCAGTAGCCATAGCCCCCCCTATAATCTGCCAGTAGCCATAGCCCCCCCTATAATCTGCCAGTAGCCATAGCCCCCCCTGTAATCTGCCAGTAGCCATAGGTCCCCCATAATGTGCCAGTAGCCATAGGTCCCCCATAATGTGCCAGTAGCCATAGGTCCCCCATAATGTGCCAGTAGCCATAGGCCCCCCTATAATCTGCCAGTAGCCATAGGCCCCCCACTAATGTGCCAGTAGCCAGATAGGGCCCCCCCACTAATGTGCCAGGAGTAGCCAAATAGGGGCCCCTCTATAATGTGCCAGGAGTAGCCAGATTGTGCCCCCCTGCCCCCCACCCCCCTCATAAAGTGCCAGCCCAGTAGCCAGATTAGGGGGGGGCCCCCTATAATGTGCCAGGAGTAGCCACTAGCCAGATTGTGCCCCCCTGCCCCCCACCCCCCTCATAAAGTGCCAGCCCAGTAGTAGCCAGATTAGGGGGGGCCCCCCTATAATGTGCCAGGAGTAGCCACCACTAGCCAGATTGTGCCCACGTGCCCCCCACCCCCCTCATAAAGTGCCAGCCCAGTAGTAGCCAGATTAGGGGGGGCCCCCTATAATGTGCCAGGAGTAGCCACCACTAGCCAGATTGTGCCCCCGTGCCCCCCTGCCCCCCACCCCCCTCATAAAGTGCCAGCCCAGTAGTAGCCAGATTAGGGGGGGCCCCCTATAATGTGCCAGGAGTAGCCACCACTAGCCAGATTGTGCCCCCGTGCCCCCCTGCCCCCCACCCCCCTCATAAAGTGCCAGCCCAGTAGTAGCCAGATTAGGGGGGGCACCCTATAATGTGCCAGGAGTAGCCACCACTAGCCAGATTGTGCCCCCCTGCCCCCCACCCCCCTCATAAAGTGCCAGCCCAGTATTAGCCAGATTAGGGGGGCCCCCTATAATGTGCCAGGAGTAGCCACTAGCCAAATTGTGCCCCCCTGCCCCCCCTCATAAAGTGCCAGCCCAGTAGTAGCCAGATTAGGGGGGGCCCCCCTATAATGTGCCAGGAGTAGCCACCACTAGCCAGATTGTGCCCCCTGCCCCCCACCCCCCTCATAAAGTGCCAGCCCAGTAGTAGCCAGATTGGGGGGGCCCCCCTATAATGTGCCAGGAGTAGCCACCACTAGCCAGATTGTGCCCCCATGCCCCCCCCCCCCCTCATAAAGTGCCAGCCCAGTAGTAGCCAGATTAGGGGGGGCCCCCCTATAATGTGCCAGGAGTAGCCACCACTAGCCAGATTGTGCCCCCTGCCCCCCACCCCCCTCATAAAGTGCCAGCCCAGTAGTTGCCAGATAGGGACAGAAATAAAGAAAAAAAAAAAAAATGTCAGTCAGACATACTTACCTCCCTGCTTCTCTGGACTACTCCGGTCCCGCCTCCAGCCAGCACACACTGCAATCACTTTACGGCAGCGGCTCAGTTAGGCCGCAGGACCGGCGCAGGAGGCGCGATGACGTCATCGCGCCGATGACGTCATCGCGCCGATGACGTCATCGCGCCGCCTGCGCCGGTCCGGCGGCCTGTCTGATAGGCTGCCGGCAACACGCCTCCACTGCTCCCCTGCTCCCCGTCTCCCTGGCATAAAGCGGCTGTTTATTCCGGCCCGGCCGGCCGGGAGAGCAAGCCAGGGAGGCCCGGGGGGCAATTGCCCCCCTGCCCCCCGGCCCAGTCCGCCCCTGATGCACAATTACTGATAAATATCAATAAGCATAAAGCCTGTATTATCTACATTTGATATATACATGTATATCAATCACTGTATGTCAGTGACTTCACATTTCTATTACATATGTTGTTGTGTTGTAAACTTGTAATGATTTCATCATAGAAGAAAACTGCAAATGCAAAGCGGCTCATTAACAAGACCACCTGCTAGTCATCAATATGCTACCTCATGATAACAGTCGGCAATATGTTGGAGAATAAATTTGAAATGGTTCAAAAACCAGTCTTGCAAGGCATTTAAAATGCTTTTCCAATACGTTTAATGTATTTTACTATGTGTTTTAAAATAGGGTCATTATTCAGTGAAACACAAAATGCTAAACAGAGACTAGTGAACAACCCAATTAATCAGCAATGTAATCAAATTGATTTAGTTACAGTGCTATGGATTGAACTGAGAGAAAACATAAATAACGACAAAAACATAAACTGTGCAGACAGTAAAGTTAATCTTTTTAGTCTACCTGCATATATTATAAAAATGTTATATTTTTTGTATTTTGTTATGTCTGCCATTCTCACATTTTCTTACTTAAAGAAACACTCCCATGTTTTTTTCAGACTTGCATTTCTATTAGATATTAAACCTCCTTTACTAATAGTTATATTTTTAGATGCTTAGTTTGTACGAAAATTCACACCTTCATTTTCAGTTACTGCATCATGTGACTCAGATAGAACTTAGCACTCTGTCCTCTTACTTACATGTTCCCCAGGAAGCCAGCTACTCCCCTTCCTGTGCAGATGGAAACTACAAGCAGAGTCTAAAGAAAGACTGTCATCTGCTGTATCTCTATCTTTTAACAGTACTTCATTCCTTCCTCTTCAGCCCCCACCTCTTAATGAATAGAATGCTTAGAATCACTAAGCTTATAAGGACCTTTTGACATCATGTGGTCATCTGACCAGATCTAGTCATATAGGTTACACTTAGCAGAAAAATGAAATAATGCATAGATCTTTGATAGCTATTCTATAAGCCCCTTTATATTAGGAAATCATGCATAATAATTTAATCGAATAACTGTTTTGATGTTTGGAAGTCTGAAAACAGGGGTGACATGACCGAGTGACATCATAAGGTCATGTCTGGAAGATGAGAATACAGACTGCCAGGAGGAGGATCAGTGGGTGGAAATAACATTATGGAGGAAACACTTATCTTTATTTACACTTCTCCCCTTAGGACAGAAGTATTCTGGGACTTGTAGGCAAGACTACAGCAACATGGGAAGGAATTTTGACACAGCAGCAGCTATTTTGAATGAATATAATTGAGAGAAAAGACAGACAAAAATGGCGGACCAGGATACAAAAAAAAACTGAAAGGAGATTTGTAGTAGGGATGAAGCAACAGTAAAAACTGTTTTGATATACTGTAGTGATATACTGTATTTTTCACCCAATAAGACGCACCAGCCCATAAGACACACCTAGGTTTTAGAGGAGGAGAATGAGAGAAAAAATAATTTCCATTACACCTCAGGTTAGACCAGCAGTCAGACCCCCAATGT
The DNA here is from genome assembly GCF_014858855.1 of Bufo gargarizans. NCBI lineage: Eukaryota > Metazoa > Chordata > Amphibia > Anura > Bufonidae > Bufo > Bufo gargarizans. The sequence continues at coordinate 264,674,717 of NC_058084.1, forward strand.
TAATCAGACCTCAGCTGACAGCTCCAATCAGACCTCCAGTGTTAATAAGACCCTCAATCAGACCTCATATCGGCCCCCCAATGCCAAATATGAGCCCCCAATGCTATATGTCAGCCCCTCAATGCCATATATAAGTCCCTCAATGCCATATATCAGCCCCCAATGCCATATATTAGCCACCCAGCCTCATGTCAGCCCCCAGCCTCATATATCAGCCCCCAGCCTCATATATCGTGCCCATAACAACCTGCTCTATAAAAATATCACCTTATATGCCCCTCAGGTGAATGCTGTAAAAATAAAAATGTTAAATGATGCCAAAACAGCCATATTTTTCCCTGGCCTCACAAAAAGTTTAATACCAAGCAATCAAAAAGTCTTATCTACCCCAAAATGGTACCAATCAAACCTTCACCTCATCCCACAAAAAAGAGCAATCACTTAAAAAATAAAAACCAATGGCACGCGCAAGCCTATCCATCAAAATTTGCCCTGCAAAAGCCATATGGCGCTTCTTCCCTTCTGAGTCCTGCCATGTACCCCACAGTAGTTCACCACCACATATGGAGTGTTTCTGTGTTCAGGAGAAAATGGGTAACAAATTATGGGATGATTTTTCTCCCGTTTCCCCTTGTGAAGATGAAAAAATGGGGCTAAAGCAACAGTTTATTGGAAGAAACAAATCTTTTTATTTTCACAGCCAAGTATTTCCAACTTCCGTAAAATGCTTAAGGTGTCAAAGTGGTCAGTACCCTCTTTAATATATTCTTTTAGGGTGTAGTTTCCAAATTGGGGTCACTTTTTGTGGGATTCCACTGTAGGTGTACGTCTGGTTCTCTTCAAATACACAATGGTGCCTAAAAACCATTTTTAGCAAAATCTGCCTCCAAAATCCATATGTTGCTCCTTTCCTTCTATTCACTGTCACATGCCCATAGAGCATTTTACCGCCACATATGGGTTATTTCTGAGAAACTGCAAAATCAGAGTAATGTATATTGAGGTTTCTTTTGCTGTTAACCCTTGCTGTATTGCAAGAAAAAATTGATTAACATTAAAAAAACTACCCAAAAAGTTAAATTTTGAAATTCACCTCCATTTTCCTTAAATTTTTATGGAACACCTCAAGGGTTAACAAAGTTTATAACATCAGTTTAAGTAATCAGTTAATAATTTGAAGGGTGTAGTTTCTAAAATATGGTCATTTATGGGTGGTTTCCATTACGTAAGCCCCTTAAAATCACTTTATAACTGAATTGGTGCTTAAAAAAATGGTTTAGGAAATGTTATTGAACGTTCTAAACTTACGTCCTAAAAAAATAAAATGACATTTACAAAATTATGCCAACATACGGAGACATATGGGGAATGTTGATTGATAACCATTTTACGAGGTATTACTATCTGTCTTAGGCCTCATGCACACAACCATATGTATTTTGTGGTCCGCAAAAAATTCGGATGACGTCCATGTCCATGTGTATTTTGCGTGACGGAACAGCTGGCCCCTAATAGAACAGTACTATCTTTGTCCGCGTTCTATTTTTTTGTGGAACGGAAATAAGGATATACGGAAACGGAATGCACACGGAGTACCTCCCGTTTTTCTTGCAGACCCATTGAAATTAATGGTTCCGCATACGATCCGCAAAAAAAAAAACGCAACATGAGCCCTTAAAGGTAAAGAATTTCAAATTTTGAAAATTGAGAATTTTTCCAAATTTTTGGTACATTTTGGATTATTTTATAAATAAAGGTAAAATATATCGACTCAAATTTACCACTGTCATGAAGCACATGTGTCACGAGAAAACATCTCAGAATGGCTTGGATAAGTAAAAGCATTCCAAAGTTATTACCACATAAAGGTGAAAAGTGGTCTAGTAGTGAAGGGGTTAAACATGCTAATCAACAACAATGCAAGTTAACATTTCTTATCATTTCTATGCATGACTTAAGAGGCCGCACCATGGTTAGTACTGTTGCCTTGGAGCACAGTAGTCCAGGCTTCTGATCCAACCAAGGGCAATATTTGCGTGAAGCTGTATGTTCTCCCGATTTTTGCAGAAATCATTTTACTGTTAAGGGGATTCTCTGGGATGTTAATATTGATGCCTATCATGGAACACATGGCCTAGGCGCAGCTCAGTCCCATTCAAGTGAATAGAGGTGAGCTGCAATACCAAACACAGCCATTATACAATGGGTGGTGCTGTGTTTGGTTAGCTATGAGGAGGACGTGGCACTCAAACAGCTCATCTGCAGGATGTCGGACCCCCTCTGATCTGATATTGGATATGTATATAAAAAAAAAGAAGAAAAGAAGGATGTGGTTACCAAACACTACCAAAGTACACAAAGATGTACAACAGGTGGAAAGGAACCAGAGGCGCCAAAGAAAATGGACTAAATTAAAGAGATGGTAGATAATGAATGATACTATTAAAGAAGGCAGCCTAAGATAGTGTTAGCAATGCTACACTTAATGAACAAATGGAGAAATGGATCAAGGATGGGCCATATGTGCCCGAAACGTCCACCAAGGGAGTCTCAAGACGGCCTTACCCCCACCACAAAAGAGAAAATAATAAACAAAATTCGGCGCCATTCTCAGTGATCAATGTTATTAATGATGTTATAGGCCCATATGTGAGCTCCCGGGTAAATAATAAATCTCACGTGCATATATTGGTAATATATTGGCGTACTAAAAACACAATACATTAACAATATTTAAGAAGGTGTCAAAGCACGCATACCCAGAATCCGTGTTACTTTATAATATAAACTCGTTTTGTAATAGATCAATTAAAAATCACGATTGAAATTATTGAAATTTAAATTAAAAAAATCAAGATTAGTAAAATCCTGATGCACTCACTTCACAGGGGGTATGCCACCAGGATAAAGCTCAAGGCACTTTAAAATAGGAGCATACGTTATTTTAAATTAGAAATCATCCTATTATTAAGATCTATCACCATAGGTAATGATTTTACTGACTACTGGCCATCAGAAGGGTTATTTTATTTATCAAGATACATTGGCCAATAGAGTTCTGGATATTATATGCGTTCCACAGTGGAACGCATCACTTCCGGCTTGCTCCCGAAACCGGAAGTAGATGGTTTTAGGCGGGAATTTTGCATTATATATGTTGTATTGTTGTCAATGTGTTATATATTCTGCTCCTGATGAAGGGGACTGTTACTTCTCCCCGAAACGTGTTGAGCCAATTTATTGAAATAAAAAAAGATTGACGAAGTACCGCTGTCCCACGTGCCGTATATTTCTAACTTGGTACAACTGGAGCTCTGATGTCAGATTTTCTACATACTACAGGCGATCTTGGTTGGGGGGTTTCTGCTCCAGGTGTCTTGAGATTTATCCTGGTGGCATACCCCCTGTGAAGTGAGTGCATCAGGGTTTTACTAATCTTGATTTTTTTTATTTAAATTTCAATAATTTCAATCGTGATTTTTTATTGATCTATTACCAAATGAGTTTATATTATAAAGTAACACGGATTCTGGGTATGCGTGCTTTGACACCTTCTTAAATATTGTTAATGTATTGTGTTTTTAGTACGCCAATATATTACCAATATATGCACGTGAGATTTATTATTTACCTGGTGTGAGGAATATGGATTAATATTTACTGTCAGCCATGTCAAAAAACACAATACATGAACAATATTTAAGAAGGTGTCAAAGCACGCATACCCAGAATCTGTGTTACTTTATAATATAAACTCATTTGGTAATAGATCAATTAAAAATCACGATTGAAATTATTGAAATGTAAATTAAAAAAATCAAGATTAGTAAAATCCTGATGCACTCACTTCAAAGGGGGTATGCCACCAGGATAAAGCTCAAGGCACTTTAAAATAGGAGCATACGTTATTTTAAATTAGAAATCATCCTATTATTAAGATCTATCACCATAGGTAATGATTTTACTGACTACTGGCCATCAGAAGGGTTATTTTATTTATCTAGATACATTGGCCAATAGAGTTCTGGATATTATATGCGTTCCACAGTGGAAAGCATCACTTCCGGCTTGCTCCCGAAACCGGAATTTTACTAATCTTGATTTTTTAAATTTAAATTTCAATAATTTCAATCGTGATTTTTAATTGATCTATTACCAAATGAGTTTATATTATAAAGTAACACGGATTCTGGGTATGCGTGCTTTGACATCTTCTTAAATATTGTTAATGTATTCTGTTTTTAGTACGCCAATATATTACCAATATATGCACGTGAGATTTATTATTTACCTGGTGTGAGGAATATGGATTAATATTTACTGTCAGCCATGTCCTCACACCCCCATCTGCTGACAGATAGCGGAGGTAGGGAACTCAACAGGAGGGCCCTGCTTCAAAGCCCCAGCCCTGATTGTCCTCTGATGAACCTCTTGGCATGTCCAGGGTTCATGCAAAATTAGGTTCCCCCCCCCAGCCATCTGAGTGTCAGTTGGCAAGGAGCAAAGCCCCCAGGGGGTCCAGGCTTCAAGGAGTAGGTCACACCTCAGTGCACCAGTTTGGAGCCAACTGAATCCTGCAGGAAAACCCTCAGTATGGGGTATCCGCCCTTGCCCAGGATCAATGAGACCTCCCAGACATGTTGGCACCTACCTTTCATAAGGAATTATGAATTGCCTGGCCATCGCAGGAGCAAACCGGATACATACTTATGTCCCTGTGGCCACAAGGTAAGTTCCCATGGTCTTTGTTTACTGGGACGAGGTCAGGGTAGGGAGATATCCATATCTCCCCATAGAAACCACATAACGGTACCAGGTTTGGGCTCTACTTGTAGCCGGAACCCAGGCAGGTTCATTGGTCCCAGAACCATCTCCCTGTGACCCTCTGGTCTGGAGCTATGAACCCTAAAGGGTTTTGTGGGTCATTTGCTGCCTGCCCAGAAGAGGGGGAGTGGACACCTCGCTGAGGCCGGGAGGGGAGGAGCTGGCTACAGATTAAAAGTCTGGTGTCAGCAAGTAGGCAGGTCTTTCTCTGAAGAGGGGTCACATCCTACAAATGTGTTTATAGGGACCAGGGAAATAGCTGAGCTCACAGCCCTTCATGTGGACTCCAGCAAAGAACATCTCAAAGGAACTTTCATCATACTCAGTAACTGACTTTTACACTGTTTAACCCTGTTATAACCATATAACCTGTATCTGTAACCTCAGACCACTGTATATATTGTCTGTGTATATTGTGTTAAATCTAGTGTGCCCATACGGCGATTAAATCTATAATTTTATCTTGTGCCATCTTGTATCTCGATCACGAATCCCCACGTCCGTGTTTTGGCCTAGTTATAAGCTACCGCGGGTTGGTTTCCTACCCTATATAATCCCGTTAGCGGACCGGGCTTATATCAAACGAGAACTAGTGGCAGTTACCCGGGCCGAGGGCGTGCTGTTTTCACTGCGGCAGTGAAAAGGCTCTCTCAGCTTGTTGCCTCTCTGTGCCCGCGTGGACAGGAGGGGTGTGTGTAAACTATACCAGCCTGACCTTACGTGCTCCTCTGAAGGGCGTAACTTTGCGTTTTTGGTGGCCCTGTGACCATATCAGGTCTCATGAACTCAACATAGTTAACGTCAAGCGGGCACGAGGTGTGGTATCCATCACACCCGGAGCTCACATATGGGCCTATAACATCATTAATAACGTTGATTACTGAGAGTGGCCGAATTTTGTTTATTGTTTTCTCTTTTGTGGCGGGGGTAAGGCCCCCTTGAGACTCCCTTGGTGGACTTTCGGGCACATACGGCGCATCCTTGATCCATTTCTCCATTTGATCTGATATTGATGATAGACCATCAATATTAAAATTCCAGAGTACTCCTTTAAAGGTTACACAGAAATCTCTTCCATTTTGTGTCAATGTTTGTATTATTTATTTATAAAAGTCAACAGACAATTAATCTTAAAGGTTATAACTAGAGTTTAGCGAACTCGTACCGAACTTTAGGGTTTTCGGCACCCGGACCCAAACCTGAAAATTTACGTAAAAGTTTGGGTTCGGTGTTCGGCGATTTTTATTGCGCTTTTTGAAAGGATGCAAAGCAGTCAATCAACAAACGTCATACTACTTGCCCCAAAAGGCCATCACAGCCATGCCTACTATTGTCATGTAGCGCCGCCTGTTACTCTGCTCGGATTAGTGTAGGGAGAGGCTGCAGCTGCTGTGAGGGAGAGATCAGGGAGAAATCTTATGAAGAACTGGTTTATGTACTGGTCTATCTACAGAAAAAGTGTTTTGTGGGTGCAGTGCACAATTTTTTTTAAGCCTGCTAAAAACAAACTTTTTTTTCTTCAGTTAGTCAATATCAATACATGATCGGCAGCCATTTTATGCAAAGATAGTGCACCAGCATAGGCTATCTGCAAGTCCAGAAATACAGCTTTGGCATACTGGGGTGAAAAAACCCTCTAATATACTGCAAATCTGGGATTAGACAAGCATAAGTGACTGTCACATTTAGGACAGAAATACAGCTTTTTGGTTAGGGTGAAAAAACCCTCTAATATACTGCACATCTGGTATTACACGTGCATAAGTGACTGTCACATTTAGAACAGAAATACATCTTTTTGGTTAGGGTGAAAAAAACCTCTAATATAACTGCACATCTGGGATTACACGTGCATAAGTGACTGTCACATTTAGGCCATAAATATGGCTTTCGCATACTGGGGTAAAAAAAAGCCTCTCATATACTGCACATCTGGGATTACACGTGCATAAGTCACTGTCACATTTAGGACAGAAATACAGCTTTTTGGTTAGGGTGAAAAAAACCTCTAATATACTGCACATCTGGTATTAGACAAGTATAAGTGACTGTCACATTTAGGCCAGAAATATGGCTTTTTGGTTACTTGGGTGAAAAAACCCTCTAATATACTGCACATCTGGGATTACACATGCATAAGTGACTGTCACATTTAGGACAGAAATACAGCGTTTTGGTTAGGGTGAAAAAAGCCTCTAATATAGTGCACATCTGGTATTAGACAAGCATAAGTGACTGTTACATTTAGGCCAGAAATTCAGCTTTTTGGTTACTGGGGTGAAAAAAAGCCTCTGATACACTGCACGTCTAGGATTAGACTTGCATAAGTGACTGTCACATTTAGGCCATAAATGCGACTTTATGATTTCTGGGGTGAAAAAAGCCTCTAATATATTGCACATCTGGGAATACATGTGTAGTGTCCCACTAGGTAAATGTGGGCACTACACAAGGGTAAATATGGCCACATTATTCTCCACCTCCTGTAGAACATGGTCATTGTATTTTATACAGTATTTTGTATTGCATTATAGTGTGTATTTTTCTGTTATCTCCTGTAGGAGGCCTGTTGGGGGTAGTTCCTCCTCCTAGACAGTAGTTCCTCCTCCTAGACATATAGTTAGGCCCAGACAGGAAAGGGTCTGTGCAGTATAGTCCAGGAGGCTAGTTAGTGCAGTCTAGCCTGCCTGAGTTTCCTGAGTAAAAGAAGCTCAGAAGTTGCATCCAGGGGAAGAGTTTGCCTCCTGAAGTTCCCTTAAAAGTACAGTGCAGAGCCAAGTTTGTTGCAGCCAAACAGAGAGCTGAAGGGCAGAAGTATATTCTACAGCAAGGAGACATATACCAGAGGATGGTTTCCCTACCCAAGGATAAAGCCAGCAATAGGGCATACGGGCCTTGGAGAAAGCCAGACAGGAACTAAGGAAAATACAGCCTGATCTGTAAGTGTTATTCCCTCTGAGTATCTTGCAAGGACTTTGCCTGTCGTGTATGTAAAGCCTGCCTGTTACAACCTTTTACATATGGAACTAACTAAAGACTGTAAATAGTTGCACTGTTCAGTAAAAGGATGTTCTGGTTCACTGCAACTTGTGTTCCTCAATTATTACTACAATAAATCATAATCATAATAATCTGCACATCTGGGATTACACATGCATAAGTGACTGTCACATTTAGGCCATAAATACGACTTTGGCATACTGGGGTAAAAACCACTCTAATTTACTGCACATCTGGGATTACACCTGATTAAGTGACTGTCACATTTAGGCCATAAATACGGCTTTGGCATACTGAGGTAAAAAACCCTCTAATATACTGCATATCTGGGATTACACGTGCATAAGTGACTGTCACATTTAGAACAGACATACAGCTTTTTGGTTAGGGTGAAAAAACCCTCTAATATACTGCACATCATGGATTAGACAAGCAGAAGTGACTGTCACATTTAGGCAAGAAATACGGCTTTTTGTTTACTGGGGTGAAAAACCCCTCTAATATACTGCACATCTGGGATTAGACAAGCATAAGTGACTGTCACATTTAGGCCAGAAATACAGCTTTGACAGACTGGGGTAAAAAATCCTCTCATATACTGCATATCTGGGATTACACATGCATAAGTGACTGTCACATTTAGGACAGAAATACAACTTTTTGGTTAGGGTGAAAAACCACTCTAATATACTGCACATCTGGTATTAGACATGCATAAGTGACTATCACATTTAGGCCATAAATACGGCTTTTTGGTTACTGCGGTGAAAAAAGTCTCTGATATACTGCACATCTGGGATAAGACGTGCATAAGTGAGTGTCACATTTAGGCCACAAATACCGCAGTCATATAGAGTTAAAAAAAATAATAGAATGCAATACCCTAAATCAGGGTTTATATTTGTCGTTAATTATTTTTAACATACTTAAACACTTTTTACTTTTCTTTATGAACGCTAACTATGAGGAAAACATCTAATAAGAGACGCGGTCATGGTCGTGGTGTTGGTGTTGGTGGAGCCACTGGTGCAGGGAGAGGATGTGGCCATTCTGCCACAGCTACACGTCCTACTGAAACTCAGGTCCCAGTAGCCGCCAGAATCTACAGCAATATTTGGTCGGGCCTAATGCCGTTCAAAGGGTGGTAAGGCCTGAGCAAGTACAGGCGCTAGTCAATTGGGTGGCCAACAGTGGATCTAGCACGTTCACATTATCTCCCACCCAGTCTTCTGCAGAAAGCGCACTGGTGGCGGCTGAAACCCATGCCCATCAGTCTTTCACATCACCCGCGTGCATATCGGGGAACCTGTCTGAGCTTCAAATCATGCAGCAGTCTCTTATGTTGTTTGAAGACTCTGCTGGCAGGGTTTCCCAAGGGCATCCACCTAGCCCTTCCCCAGGGTTGGAAGACATAGAATGCACTGACGCACAACCACTTATGTTTCCTGATGAGGACATGGGAATACCCGCTCAGCACGTCTTTGATGATGACGAAACACAGGTGCCAACTGCTGTGTCTTTCTGCAGTGTGCAGACCGAAAAGGAGGTCAGGGAGGAGGACTGGGTGAAGGACGATGAGGTCCTAGACCCCACATGGTATAAAGGTCGTGCCTTTAGAGGAAGAGGCAGTGGTGAGACCGAGCCAACAGCGCAGCAAAAGCGGGAGCAGAGTGCAAAAGCAGAGCAGCTGTCGCCAAAACAGTTCACCTGCTACTGGCCACTGTCACCAGGGACCGAGCACACCAAAGGCAGCTTCAAGGAGTTCCCTGCCATGGCACTTCTTCACACAATGTGCTGACGACAAGACCCGAGTGGTTTGCACGCTGTGCCATCAGAGTCTGAAGCGAGGCATTAACGTTCTGAACCTTAGCACAACCTGCATGACCAGGCATCTACATGCGAGACACCGGCTGCAGTGGAGTAAGCACTTTCAAAACCAAGAAAGGGCTCAGGCCCCTCCTGCTCCCTCTTCTGCTGCTGCCTCAGCCTCTTCCTCCGCCTCTGGAGGAACGTTGGCACCTGCCGCCCAGCAAACAGAGGATGTGCCACCAACAACACCACCTCCGTCGCCAAGCATCTCCATGATGTCACACGGAAGCGTTCAGTTCTCCATCTCACAAACCTTTGAGAGAAAGCGTAAATTCCCACCTAGCCACCCTCGATCCCTGGCCCTCAATGCCAGCATTTCTAAACTGCTGGCCTTTGAAATGCTGTCATTCAGGCTGGTGGAGACAGACAGCTTCAAACAGCTCATGTTGCTTGCTGTCCCACAGTACGCCATTCCCAGCCGCCACTACTTCTCCAGGAGAGCCGTGCCCTCCCTGCACAACCAAGTATCAGATAAAATCAAGTGTGCGCTGCACAATGCCATTTGTGGCAAGGTCCATCTAACCACAGATGCGTGGACCAGTAAGCACGGCCAGGGACAGTATATCTCCTTAGCTGCACACTGAGTAAATGTAGTGGCAGCTGGGCCCCAGGCGGAGAGCTGTTTGGTGCACGGTCTTCTGCCGCCAAGGATCGCAGGGCATCATTCTTTGCCTCCTGTTGCCTCCTCTTCCTACTCGGCTTCCTCCTCCTCTTCTACCACCTCCTCATCTGGTCAGCGACAGACCTTCACCACCAACTTCAGCACAGCCAGGGGTAAATGTCAGCAGATCATTCTGAAACTGATGTGTTTGGGGGACAGGCCCCACACCACGCAGGAGTTGTAGCGGGGTATAGAACAACAGACCGACAAGTGGTTGCTGCCAGTAAGCCTCAAGCCCGGCCTGGTGGTGTGCGATAATGGCCGAAATCTCGTTGCAGCTCTGGGACTAGCCGGTTTGACGCACATCCCTTGCCTGGCGAATGTGCTGAATTTGGTGGTGCGGAAATTTATTCACAACTACCCCAACATGTCTGAGCTGCTGCATAAAGTGCGGGCCGTCTGTGTGCGCTTCCGGCGTTCTCATCCTTCCACCGCTCGGCTGTCTGCTCTGCAGCGTAACTTCGGCCTTCTCACTCATCGCCTTACAGTCATGTGAAAAAATTAGGACACCCTTTGAAAGCATGTGGTTTTTTGTAACATTTTTAATAAAAGGTTATTTCATCTCCGTTTCAACAATACAGAGAGATTAAAGTAATCCAACTAAACAAAGAAAACTGAAGAAAAGTCTTTTCAAGATCTTCTGTAAATGTCATTCTACAAAAATGCCTATTCTAACTGAGGAAAAAGATAGGACACCCTTGCCCCTAATAGCGAGTGTTACCTCCTTTGGCTGAAATAACTGCAGTGAGACGGTTCTTGTAGCCATCTACCAGTCTTCGACATCGGTCTGAGGAAATTTTACCCCACTCCTCAATGCAGAACTTTTTCAGCTGTGAGATGTTTGAGGGGTTTCTTGCACGTACAGCCCTTTTCAAGTCACCCCACAGCATCTCAATGGGATTCAAATCTGGACTTTGACTTGGCCATTCCAGGACTCTCCATTTCTTCTTTTTCAGCCAATCTTTGGTTGATTTACTAGTATGTTTTGGGTCATTGTCATGTTGCATGGTCCAGTTCCGCTTCAGCTTTAATTTTCTAACTGATGGTCTCACATGTTCTTCAAGCACCTTCTGATACACAGTAGAATTCATCGTGGATTCTATGATGGTGAGCTGACCAGGTCCTGCTGCAGCAAAGCAGCCCCAAACCATGACACTTCCACCTCCATGCTTCACAGTTGGTATGAGGTTCTTTTCTTGGAATGCTGTGTTTGGTTTACGCCAAACATGTCCTCTGCTGTTGTGTCCAAATAATTCAATTTTGGACTCATCTGTCCAAAGAACATTATTCCAGAAGTCCTGGTCTTTGTCAACTTTATCTCTGGCAAATGTCAGTCTGGCCTCGATGTTTCTCTTGGAAAGCAAAGGTTTCCTCCTTGCACACCTCCCATGCAAGTTAAACTTGTACAGTCTCTTTCTGATTGTAGAGGCATGTACTTCTACATCAACAGTAGCCAGAGCCTGCTGTAGTTCTCGAGATGACACTTTAGGGTTTTTGGAGACCTCTTTTAGCATCTTGCGGTCTGCTCTTGGGGTGAACTTGCTGGGGCGACCAGTCCTGGGCATGTTGGCAGTTGTTTTGAAAGCCCTCCACTTGTAGACTATCTTCCGGACAGTGGAATGGCTGATTTCAAAATCTTTTGAGATCTTTTTAAATCCCTTCCCAGACTCATAGGCTGCTACAATCTTTTTTCTGAAGTCCTCTGACAGCTCTTTTGCTCTCACCATGGTGCTCACTCTCACTTCAACAGTCAGGAGCACACCAAACTAAATGTCTGAGGTTTAAATAGGGCAAGCCTCATTCAACATGCAGAGTAACGATCTACTAATTATGTGCACCTGGTGTGATATACCTGTGTGAGATCTGAGCCAATTTAAGAGGGAATACATGTGAGGGTGTCCTATCTTTTTCCTCAGTTAGAATAGGCATTTTTGTAGAATGACATTTACAGAAGATCTTGAAAATACTTTTCTTCAGTTTTCTTTGTTTAGTTGGATTACTTTAATCTCTCTGTATTGTTGAAACGGAGATGAAATAACCTTTTATTAAAAATGTTACAAAAAACCACATGCTTTCAAAGGGTGTCCTAATTTTTTCACATGACTGTATATGCGACGTGCCCACCAGGTGGAACTCCACCTTGTACATGCTGGAGAGACTGTGCGAGCAGCAGCAGGCCATAGTGGAGTTTCAGCTGCAGCACGCATGGGTGAGTCGCACTGCGGAACAGCACCACTTCACCACCAATGATTGGGCCTCCATGGGAGACCTGTGAGCCCCGTTGCGCTGTTTCGAGTACTCCGCCAACATGACCAGTGGTGATGACGCCGTAATCAGCGTTACAATACCACTTCTATATCTCCTTGAGAAAACACTTAGGGTAATGATGGAAGAGGATGTGGCCCAGGACGAGAGGAGGAAGAGGGGTCATCTCTAACACTTTCAGGCCAGTCTTTTAGAAGTGGCTCAGAAAGAGGATTTTTGCAACAGCAGAGGCCAGGTACAAATTTGGCCAGCCAGGGCCCACTACTGGAGGACGAGGAGGAGGAGGATGAGAAGGAGGATGGGGATGAAGCATGTTCACAGTGGGGTGGTAATCAAGCAGCTCAGGCCCATCACTGGTGCTTGGCTGGGGGCGATACGGAGGACGCAGACGATGAACCCCCTTTTGCCATGAATGAACCCCTGCTGTGCCTGGGTGACTGGGGCCTAAATCTCTCAAAATCCTCTGTTCTATTGCTGGGTGACATGAACCCCTTTTTGCCGTGAATGACCCCCTGCTCTGCATTGCTGACAGGGGCCTAAATCTCTCAAAATCATCTGTTCTATTGCTGGGTGACATGAACCCCCTTTTGCCATGAATGAACCCCTGCTCTGCATTGCTGACAGGGGCCTAAATCTCAAAATCCTCTGTTCTATTGCCGGGTGACATGATCCCCCTTCTGCCGTGAATGAATCCCTGCTGTGCCTGGGTGACAGGGGCCTAAATCTCTCAAAATCCTCTGTTCTATTGCTGGTTGACATGAACACCCTTTTGCCGTGAATGAACCCCTTGCCAGGATCAAGTTTGGGTCAAGTTTGGGTCCCGAACCCAAACTATTTTTTCAAGTTCGGCCGAACCTGAACATCCAGGTGTCCGCTCAACTCTAGTTATAACTAGAAATGAACGAATTTCATATTTTGAAATTCGTTCACGCTTCATTTGGTGGTAAAAGCAGAATTGCGTTATGGATTTCGTTACCACAGACTATAACGCAGTTCTATGACGGAATGCCTTTACAGGCAATCCGTTATTCATTCCGTAATAATAGAAGTCTATGGGCTGCAAAACGGATCCATCCTGTTTCCGTTATGCAAGGGAGTCCTCTCCTGCATAACGGAAACGAGAAGGATCTGTTATGCAGGCTATAGACTTCTATTATTACGGAATGAATAACAGAATGCCTTTAAAGGCATTCCATTATGCATTCCATCATAGAATTGCGCTATGGTCCGTGGTAACGGAATCTATAACGCAGTTCTGTTTTTACCACCAAACGAAGTATGAACGAATTTCATAACAAGAAATTCGCTCATCTCTAGTTATACCCTCAGGGCTAGTATACTGAATATGAAAAATACATCAAATTGTCTGATATTTCAAATACCCCCACAAAAACAAGCAAATGTTTGCATCTGACATACAGTGGTTATAACGATGACAAATAAGTGTTCCAAGTAGTACTCTAGAAGTCTCTAGATGAGATAATAACCATGTGTAAAAGACAAACACCCTAGGGGGTCCTTTTCAAAAGATGACACATTTTTCTTTATAAAGTTGTTTGTTAACTGCAGGTGCAAAATAGAAGGGGAAGCAAAACAGCGCGTGACTCTGCAGTACATTAACAAGATGTTAAAAGATTTCAAGTACCAAGTAAAGTTTGAGCTACAAAATAAAAGTGGCAAAATAAAATCAAAATGAATGTGAAATTGAAATAGGGTGGCCAACAGTTTGTTTGTTTTTTAGTCAAAATGCAATTTTGTTTAAAGGGAACCTGTCATCAACTTTATGCTTATCTCAATGAGGGCAGGGTAAAGTAGTGACAGATGCTCTAATTTCAGCAGTGTGTCACTCATGAGCTAAAAGTAAGTGGTTGCTGAGAACCAGCTTCATAATCATTGCAGCACAGGCCTTGAAAAGTGTCAAATCTACTTGAGAAGAGTCCTGGGTATTCATAATCTCCTGCTCTCCTGCCCACCTGCTGATGATGGAAGTTTTCTCCTAGAGAGAAAGGGAGAAAACTAGGCACTGTCAATCATCAGCAGATGGGCAGGGAGAGCAAGAATTCAACCATGACTCTTCTCAGGTGGCTGTGACTCTTTTCCAGGCCCAGTCTGCCACGATTGCGATGTTGGTTTTTGGCAACCACTTACTTTTACGTTTTAAATGACAGACCGCTGAAATAAACTCACCTGTGTCTACTTTATGCTCCTGTTAGTATGGGCAGCGTAAAGTTGATAACAGTAAACAGTATAAAATAAAGGAAAGGCCCATTAATGAAGTATATAGTCCTAACGATAAGGTTTTTTTTACAGTAACTCTTAATAGATATTCAAGTGGATCCTATTTACTTTTGAATAGGGAAAACACATTTACCATCTATAATGCTGAAGCCCTTGAAAAGTAGCATTAAAGTAGCACTCCCACAAATGTTTAATTCTCTAACACGTTAGAAAGGTATATGACTAGAGATGAGCACATTTTTCAAAAATTCAATTCACCAGTTTGTCGAATTTTTCGAGAAAAAAAACAGGAATGGATCTAAAACAGAGATAACACGTGAATGGAATATTTGCATGGCTTCTGTGCTTCGTACCCACTCCTGCTTTTGGCTACCAAATCATAAACCAATTCTGATGGGACCATACAGGCCTTACAGCTGCTACACAGACAGTCTCCAATATGCATCTCATTTTTCCTTCCTTCTGACAGATCAGAAGAAAGGTTAAATAAATGATTATGTCAGCCAGGCCAAAAGCCAAAATAGTGGCCCAGTCATGAAGTGTGGAGGGTGGGAACAGCATTAGAAGTCCACAGAGTGGACCTATGACATATTGATGAGATGGAAGCAGCATGAGGAGACCACAGAGTGGCCCAATGACAGAGTGTGGAGGTGGCGGCAGCATCAGGAGGAGGCCTAAGAGTGGCAAGGTGAAATAGTGTGGATATGGCAGCAGCAGGAGAATACTGCAGAGTGGCAAGGTGACATAGTGTGGAGATGGCAGCAGCATCAGGAGACCACAGAGTGGCAAGGTGGCATAGTGTGGAGATGGCAGCAGCATCAGGAGACCACAGAGTGGCAAGGTGGCATTGTGTGGAGGTGGCAGCAGCATCAGGACACTACAGAGTGGCAAGGTGACATGGTGTGGAGATGGCAGCAATAGCAGGAGGATACCACAGAGTGGCAAGGAGATATAGTGTGGCGATGGCAGCAGCAACATCAGGATACCACAAAGTGGCAAGGTGACAAAGTATGGAGATTGCAGTAGCATTATCAGCATCATCATATCATAGAATGGCAAGGTGACATAGCGTGGAGATGGCAGTAACAGCAGCAGCATCAGGATACCACAGAGTGGCAAGGTGACAAAGTGTGGCAATGGCAGCAGCAGCAGCATAGTGAGGAGATTAGTGTTGAGTGCGAATATTCGAAAAGCGATTTTTTTTTTATAGTCAATATCGTCACTTTGAGAATTCAAATATTTAGAATATAGTGCTTTATATTTGTAATGCTTGTGGGCCAATGAGAAGGCTTTGCCACAGCTTAGCAACCAATAGAAAAGTTGCCTGCCTCTTACTATGCAAGTTGAATGTATTGCGAAAATATATGCGCACCATTAATTGCCGAAAATTCGCAAGCGCAAATATATTGGAGCACTCTATCTGCATATAAAGCTATTCTGCGTTACCTCAGCTACACAGAGTGGCAAACGCCATTGGAACAAATAATTTCTACTAGTGTGATATACCAGTCACCCCCCCAAAAAAATAAATTTGATTGAAGCAGGGGTGTTATTTATGCTAAAATCTTTTGCAGTCATTTCTTGTGAAAGAGCATAGGGCGGTATTTCAGTAATACACTAAACATTTAAATGCACGGCACGGTTGCAGTCATTTCTGGTGAAAGAGTATAGGGGCTTATTTCATTTAAAAAATAAAAATACATACGCACTGCTGGTGAAAGCGTATAGTGGCCTATTTCAGTCCAACAAGAAAATTAAATTTTCAGTTCACTTCTGCAGTTATTTCTGTTGAAAGCATATAGTGGCCTATTTCAAGAAAATACATTTTCAGTTCACTTCTGCAGTTATTTCTGTTGAAAGCATATAGTGGCCTATTTCAAGAAAATACATTTTCAGTTCACTTCTGCAGTTATTTCTGTTGAAAGCGTATAGTGACCTATTTGAGTTCAACAAGAAATATATGCTCTCAGGTCACTTCTGCAGTTATTTCTGGTGAAAGTGTATATGGCCATATTTCAGTATTACAGGAAAAATATATTCTAAGTTCACTGTTGCAGTTATATCTGGTAAAGCCTTTACTGGCGTATTGTAGTATAAAAATAAATATACATTCGCCATTCGCTGGTGCACTTAAATGTAGAAAAACCTATATTGATGTATATTAGTAGAAAAAGAAATATATATTCGTCATTCGCTGCTGCACTTATATCTTGAAAAACATTTAGTGGCATATTTCTGTACAAAAATCAAGATATATTCAGCGCTCAGTGCTGCAGTTATTTGTGGGAAAGTCCTTTTTGCGGTATGGAAAATTACATTGTGTTAAAATTTTGTACTTAAATTTCACACACTGCGCACTTACGTTATGATGTCCATAAGAGTGGCACACCAATACAGGTGAATACACTATGCACTAACTCTGCAAAATTAATTTTCACAAATAATTCACACCAGCCCGCATCTAGCTACGGTATTTGCTTACTGGACACTACAGGGACTTTTCTGCAGCACAGAAACCGCACAAGGTCCGTGTCTTGCTCTTTCAGCGTGGACCTACTTCCTCCACTACATCCCGTTCACTTCAGAAAAAATCTTGTATTCTGCGTTAAGCACTGCATTGATATGCGCTAAAATCTGTTTTGAAATATTTTGGTGGAAAAAAAATTGTATTTGGCATTAAGCGCTGCACTGATATGTGCTAAAATCTCTTTTGAAATATTTGGGTGGAAGAAAAACTTGTAATCAGCTTTGCACTTATATGCAGTAAAATCTTTAGCAAATTATTTTGGTGGAAATAAAAATTCCCACCTCCTCCATTAACTTCCTCATCTCTTCATTAACATCAGACACACTAATTTTTCCTGCCCCCCCCCCCCCCCAGCTATGTATCTAAGTGGATAAAGGTAAATGATACTGCCTGCCTGTTAAAGGGAACTCCAGCATTTGATATGACATTTAGCAACAGTTTAAAGTGCCCACATATAGCACATAGTGGGACACTGCATTAAGATGAATCAGACGTGGATCAGCCAGTATTTCAACACACAAATGCCTGATGTATCAGACTAGATTATCCATGGTGCCACAGCAACATTTTGACAAAAGAGACCGTTTTCTTCTGGCTACCTGCCTCAGCTACTATTCTGATGCTGTTACCCGCCTGATGTCAAACATCTGATGCCAAGTGCTCCTTCCTTCACTCACCATCTTCAGCGAGTACTAGTATTTCCACCCACCTCCACACTGTCACCTTGCCACTCTGTGGCCTACTAATGCTGCTATGTCCACACTATGTCACCTTGACACTCTGTGGCCTCCTGGTGCTGCCATGTCTACACTATGTCCCCATGCCACTCTGTTGTATCATGCTGTTGCTGATGCTGCTATGTCCACACTATGTCACAGTGCCACTCTATTTTATCATGCTGCTACCATCTCCACACTATGTAACCTAGCCACTCGCTGGCCTCCACATACTGCTGCCAACTACATACTCTATGATTGTGCCACTCGGTGGCCTCCTCATACTGCTGCCACCTTCACACTGTCATTGTGCCCCTCTGTGGCCTTCTGATGCTGCCACCACCTCCACACTTTGTCATTGGGCCACTGTGTAGTCTCCTCATGCTGCTTCCACCTCACCTACTCTGTCATAGGGACACTCTGTGGACTTCACATGCTGTTCACACCCTCCCCACTTCATGACTGGGCTACTATTTTGGCTTTCAGCCTGGCTGACATCATCATTTATTTGACCTTTATTCTGATCTGTCAGAAGGAAGGAAAAATTAGACACACAGCAGATCCTGTCTTTGTAGCAGCTGTATATTAAGGCCTGTATATTACCATCAGAATTGGCTTATGATTTGGTAGACAAAGGCAGGAGTAGGTACAAAACACAGAAGACATGCAAATATTCCATTCACGTGTCATCTCTGTTTTAGATCCACTCCTGTTTTTATTGGCATTAGCAATACTGAGCAAATGCTGACCGAGTGAAGGCATATGCTCCAAAAACAGGATCCGTTTTTTGTGGGTTATTGTTCTGACAGATCAAAGGAAGGGCAAATTAATCAGTGACGTCAACACAAACTTACTGCTGGCATCCTTTCCACTCTGTCAGGGGTGCTCTACTTGTATAAGTGTGTAACAGAACAGGTTCTGTAGACATCTATGTGGAATTAGCTGGCGATGGTGTGAAAGGAGCGCACTTTTTCTTGACACTAACATCGACCTATAAGGCAGAGTTCATACTTGAGTTATTAGGCTAGGTTTGGCAAATTTAAGTATACTTTCTTATCATTTTAATCAAGTTTTGGTTTAATAAAATTGTTAAAATATTTTAAAAAAAAGTAATAATAATAATGTAATGTTGCGTAAGACAGGAGAGAATCGGCCAGTCTTCTGTTTATATAATGACATGGTGTTGCGATGGCGTAAGCATTCCAAAAATAAAATTACTCTCCACCTTGAGCCGAATCCTGTCAAGATTGATGCAAGTTTGTATTGGCTGCTCATCCAGCAAGGTATTTCTGGGGGAACCTGCCTGGCATGCTTAGGCCTCTACTAGCGACAGACAATGAGAAGAAGACAAAGCTTCAAGATTGCTTGGATCCTGTGGTGCACGGAGATGGAGGTGGTCTTCGGATTCCCACACAGACATCTCAGAAATGAACCTCTCCTTCCAAAAGCAGCTCCTGGGAAGATCATGGAGTGTCCTGATCATCCGTCATCTATTTGCCCCACTTTATTTTGGAAATGCATAGAACCCGTGTGGGACCCCCACGCTGCAGATTGATCATGGAGACACCAAATTTTATAATATATATGTAATTAATTTCATAATAAAATGTTTAATAAATTTTATAATAACATAAAAAAAATCTTAGGAGAGAATCGGCCAGTCTTCAGTTTATTCAACAACGTGGAGGGTGTTGCGATGGAGAAAGCATTTGAAAAAAACAATTTGTCTACACCTGGAACCAAATCCTGTCAAAATTGATTCAAGTGCGGTATTGGTTGCTCATCCAGCAAGATACATTTGGGGGAACCTGCTTGCCATGCTTAGGCCTATATTAGCGACAGACAATGAGAAGAAGACAAAGATTGTTCTTTTTTGTACATTGAATGAATAATATTTGGGGCCTCTACTCCACTGGCCTGCAGTAAAATTGATATCTAATGACCGTCTAATATACCTCCAGCCACATAATTACTTTATGTTTTCTGTCCGGTGAATGCCTAATGGTTGGGGCCTGTACTCCCATTGCCTAAGATAAAAAACTTCTAGGCTCCAGCATGGCACATTTTTGAGAGTTTCAGTTTAAGACGCATAAAAATGGCCCCTGATTAAAATATACTAAATGCTTCTGCCACAAACAAGTGCACCAGTGAAGTGTGTATATGTTTTTCTTTCTCTACAATTTCAACACACATAGCTGCAGAAGTGAACTGAGAATATATTTTTCTTTTTGTACTGAAATAGGCCAGTAAACGCTTTTAGCAGAAATAAATGCACCAGTGAAGTGTGTATATTTTTTTCTTTCTATACTGAAATAGGCCACTAAACGCTTTTGCCACAAATAAGTGCACCATTGAAGTGTGTATATGTTTTTCTTTCTGTACAATATCAACATATATAACTGCATTAGTGAAGTGAGTATATTTTTTTCAGTCTGTACTGAAATAGGCCAATAAATGCTTTTAGCAGAAATAAATGCACCAGTGAAGTGCGTATGTTTTTTCCCTTTTTCTACTGAAATTGGACACTGAACCCTTTCACCACATATAACTGCAGAAGTGAAATGCGTATATATATTTTTCTTTTTCCACAGATACAAGCCACTAAAGGTTTTTCAACATAGCACTTGCACCCCTAGAATAAGAACAAATTACTGGAATGCTAGAGCTGTATAATGGCTATTTGGATCCCCAAATAATGTTTCCCTGCACTTGTAAATCGCTTTTTTTTCTCACAATGAGGTTTTTCTAGCACTGTCCGAAGTGACTTCAGATGTCTCTCCCTGCACTAAGATGCTGTGAGATGATTTCTCCCTAACCTTTCCCTGTACTTATAAATAGTTTTTTTCAGTTTTTTTTTCACAATGATGTTTTTCCTATTGCTGTCCCTAGCGCCTTCTCACATCTGTCCCTGCAGTCAGAACACTGGAAAATGTCTGACTGTAGGATGGCCGCCGTATTTATAGGGCTGTGACATCACAGGGCTGGCTGGCTGCTGATTGGCTGCATGCATGGCATTATGGGTCAGCCCACTTTCCCAGAGTTCCTTGCCCCATGTCCTCACACGTGTAGCCACCATTTTAGGAAAAATTGTGATTCGTTACCACGAAGTGCGAGGAAATTTGCATTTGTTGCGAATCAAATTTTTCCACAAAATTCGGATCGAATTCCACTTCGTCTGACTCAATTCGCTCATCTCTATATATGACGTAAACTGTAGTGAAGTCAATCTTATTACCAGGGACTCTATTTTTGAGTTATCCCCTCTCTTCTGTGTGGGTAGGACATCAGTTTCTCTATGTATTCCAATAGGAGTCTCCAACTATTATGACAAAACCAAGTACATCTGCAGAATAAAGAACAAAAAAAAAAGATAATGGGGGAGGGGGGGTTGCAAATCAAAATGTGTCAAAAAGCTGGTATACATTCTTTGTGCCACATTTATTAAATGTTAGAGATGAGCAAATTTCCCAAAATTCCTTTCAGGTCCAATTCGGTAGAATCAACAAAATTGTAAGTGCTTCTATTGCCCTGAAAAGTTTTTTATGACACTCTGACATCTCTTAGGACTGTATCCAATCCCTTTCAAGCTCTTTAATGCCAAGACAGCATATGTAATCACAAAGTGACAGCAACCTATATGGCTATGGGTAAAGGTATTCTAGCTGGGGGTAGCAAACAGCCTGTTTAAAAACACACTGCACTATAATATTTCTTTTAAATAAAAACAATAAAAGAATAATCCCT
The DNA here is from genome assembly GCF_014858855.1 of Bufo gargarizans. Lineage (NCBI taxonomy): Eukaryota > Metazoa > Chordata > Amphibia > Anura > Bufonidae > Bufo > Bufo gargarizans. Next base: position 264,696,561 of record NC_058084.1, read on the forward strand.
TTTGGTGTATGATGCCTTCCTCTCTGTCTTCTGAACTAAAATAGCAGCCACCACTTTTTTGCCTGATAAAAGTGTTGCTAACATTACTACGGAGCACTCACTAGCACACAGACTAGGACCTTAAGTGAGTTAAAGCAAGACAATTACTTTATTTATAATTAATGATAATAAAATTATGGTTGACAATAAGAGTTATCATTATTATAAAACTACAGTTATCTTGACTATCATGAGTAAGTAAGAGTAAAGCATCAATACAAGACCAGATATTGTAGCATCATCCTTTACCCACAGATTGGGGGAGTCCAACAATCAGCACGGGGAAGAATCTGGGAACAGCGCAAGGCACGTCTGCCACGTCTTCAACGAATCCCAAATTCCCTGTGGAAGCCCCCCTAATTTTATAAGCAAATATGATTTCATAAACTCGTGATTGGGCATGTAAGTGCGTGATCATATTTGCTTGATCATGCGCAGAGAGAAAAGTCTTATTATGAAAAAAGTGTTATTATGAGAAAAGTCTTATGAGAAAAATCTTATTATGAACACTTCATGTGTTCATGCACAATAACTTGTTTTCTAGATTTGTGACAATGCCTGAGAATCTTCTTTGTTTTCCTGAACTCCAGTACCCTCAGTACTTTTACACTTATATACACGGCTATACTAACAAAGGTTCCATGATTCTTATACATTTGTATCACAAACGGCCCTTGATTGAAACTCAATTAGTATATAAAAACCATGGCCATTTTTTTCCTTTGACAACATGTTTTATAAGCCATATTTATGTTCCAAATGGACAAGATCACAGTAACTATCATGATCACCAAAAGAGGTTGTACCAAAAATGTCAAGACTTCGGTAGTAGATGGGGAATATGGAAGAAGGTCTCAGATTCAAGTAGGATCCATATTAAAATCGCTTCTTTATTTGGACATCATACAGACATGACAGACTGCCACACGGTACAACAGATTAGCGTTGACGCGTTTCGGGTACTGGGACCCTTAGTCGTAACATTGTTGCACAGTGAGATACCCCAATATAAAGGAAAAAGATAACCATTCCCCCCTACAATCCATGGGAGGCGGCATTGATCCCATTGGTCGTCTCACTGTGCATCACACCCTAGTTGCCACCCATTCATTACCAAGTTAATGCATTACAGACTGTGCTGGGACTTAACAAAGGTTAACCCTTAAGGACTCTGGTCCAAATTCTGTGAACATTCACTAAAAAAGGGGAAACAGGTGAAAGTCCAAAGAAAACGCACAGTGTGAACACACCGACTCGTGTAACATATAAAAACATATATTGTACAAAACCAAAACAGCCTTCACCTTTGTAACAGTATTTTTTAACAGTATTTTTTCTGCTTAGGACATTGGTACCACGCTTAGTGATCTAGTTGTGCAGGAGAAAACCAATAATAATAATGGCACCAAAAACTGGGGACCAAATGGACAGACAAAAGGAAAGGAATGGGGGGGGAAGGGGAGACAGTGAGAAAGAATAGACACACAGGGATGATACACATGAATGCACATATTTATATGTAAATGAACATATTTGTTATTGGAACATTTAAATTATATAAGCAACCCTAATGCACTTAATATTTTGAATGTAGCCAGACATGACTTAGGGAGGAAAGACCTTTTTTCAGACCCTTCACACCACCCACCATCCCCATTAACACACGTAGACCGTAATTGTTGGTGTAAAGGCCATAGCAGCCGTTTATTAAACAGCCAAAATATTCCACCATCATTTTTAAATTATACATTAATAAACATCAACCAATACACACAAACATGTAAATACACTGTAATAATAACATTCACTTATTGGAAGGATCCTAGAAGGCAACCCTAGCAAGCTGCGATCTTCACTCCACACATCTCCATCCTTACCCTCGGCCGCACTCGCCGACCCAAGGGCACCAAATCCTCCAGAACCAAATATATTCCTCCACCCCTGCAGGCCTTCCAGCCCAACAGGAGCCCCCAGCTTTCAGCTTACCGAACCACATAGATGCACGTTCCAACGTGTCATGCACCTACTAAACATAGTATTGCCTTCCAGGACCCCCCTGTTAACCAGCCCCTCTGCTATGACATAAGAAACAAACATACAAATAAAGGGCGGGAGGGTGGGCAACTTCTCCTGAACTATGATGGCCTCTGGTGCCGCCCCCTTCACCCCCCTGCATATAAATGGCCCGCGAAAATGCAGCACCGCCCCCCCTGTACGTCCCCAGCATCACTCCACCCACCCACTAGAATTAACCCCATCCTGGTCTTCAGCTTCCCCCCTCAGTCAGTTTTCACTGCGCTACGTCTGCGCCCCGCTCCATTGTCCCTATGACTTAGGGAGGAAAGACCTTTTTTCAGACCCTTCACACCACCCACCATCCCCATTAACACACGTAGACCGTAATTGTTGGTGTAAAGGCCATAGCAGCCGTTTATTAAACAGCCAAAATATTCTACCATCATTTTTAAATTATACATTAATAAACATCAACCAATACACACAAACATGTAAATACACTGTAATAATAACATTCACTTATTGGAAGGATCCTAGAAGGCAACCCTAGCAAGCTGCGATCTTCACTCCACACATCTCCATCCTTACCCTCGGCCGCACTCGCCGACCCAAGGGCACCAAATCCTCCAGAACCAAATATATTCCTCCACCCCTGCAGGCCTTCCAGCCCAACAGGAGCCCCCAGCTTTCAGCTTACCGAACCACATAGATGCACGTTCCAACGTGTCATGCACCTACTAAACATAGTATTGCCTTCCAGGACCCCCCTGTTAACCAGCCACAGACGCACATTGGGGACACCTTACCTATGGGCATCCCGCCACACCCGGAATGCTGTCTCCAAACCATCCTGCAGCCCCAGAGCCCACAAATCAATGCCAATCTCATTCAAATGCACCCCGTCCGACCGAAGGAACTGAGGCGACGCCACCTCCAACTCCCTATGTCGGACCACAAAACCACCTTGCCTGCGCACAAAACGCCCCACCTCCTTATTCAACTTCGCCCTAGCCTTGTTGATCCGATCCACCGACCTCGCAAAACGCCACGAACTCCTAGCTACCACCTCCGACCACACTACCAACAAATCCGGGAACTCCGCCACCAGACGCAACAAATCCAGTTTGATGTCCCTGATCACATCCCTCGAGCGACGAACGCCCAAGTCGTTCCCGCCCACGTGCAAAACCACAATATCCGGGCACCTATCCAATGAGACAAAAGCATGAAACTCAGGCAACACGCGGCCCCATAACATACCCCGGACCCCAATCCACCGGACCTGCAACTCATCCGGCTGGAACCCCAACTGCCGACCACTTCTCCTCACATCCGCTCTCAACACTCCCCAGTACACATAAGAATGGCCAAAAATCCACGCCAAACAAGCACGCGAACCTGCAAAACATGAAGGAAACGATTACCCCACATGAAGAAAACAAACATAACCACCCCCAGCTCACTCCCCCCACCAACCTTACAACAAATGAGGCCGAATATATGACCGAAAACACGCAGACTCCCACCGGCCAATCCGCATAATCGCATCCTCACCCAAACCCCATCTAGCAGCCTCCGTCGCCGCACCAATGCGAAAAGAATGAGACGCAAACTCATCTCGCCACCAAACCCGCCGCCGTCAAACATTTACGAAAAACCGCCACAAACTGATAACGGGACAAGGCCGAGCCATCCTGATGCACCAGCAATCCCGTCCCTCCAAGCGGTCGACGGGCCACATACTCTTCCACACAGCGAACCGGGCACACCACTGATCCAGACAAAGGTCGCAACCAAATACACACCCCCTTGCCCACCTGATCCGTCTTGGACCTGCGTAACACACACCGCAAACCCTCCGCACCAAAGCTCACATCCTCCCGTAATAAACCACCTCCACGCACCCGACTGACCGCCACCAGCTCAGAAACCCGGAACGCCCCAAAGAAAGCCAAGGAAAAAGCTGCACGAAATAAACACACCTCATACCCCGACTCGCACACACACCCCACCTTATCCCATAACAACTGCAGAACCTGAAAAGACACCGGACGCCGGGAATCCTTCCTCACCACACTGCGACGATACCCTTTTAAGGCTTGCCTCACCAAAAAACTCTGAGACACATCCGCCAACCCCCGCATTCGTAACCAAAAAGCCACCGCCGCAACCCTCTTAGTAGCAACAGAAAAAGACAAACCATCGCTAAACGACTGACCTACGAAATACACCAGCAAAGAATGGAAATCTCCAACCCCCTCACAACCCCCCACCTGCTCAATCAAACGCTCCCAGTGCGACCACACAGCAGAATAAGCCAACCACGTACCGCTACTCACGGACCGCCGAACCAGATCTACCGAGACCCCAAGGCCACGCTCCAGAGCCACTGAGGACACAGCAGACCCGACACCTCTGCTCCCGGCACCAAACTGCGAAAACGATCCCACTGGAAACGAGAAAGAGCATCAGCAATAGAATTATCAACCCCAGGTACATGAACCGCCACAAAACATGCATTTAACTTTAAACCGTTCAAAACCAAGTGACGAAGCAACCGCACCACCGGGGGCGAATTCGCTGACTGACTATTCACCGCCTGCACCACCCCCAAATTGTCACAACAAAACCGCACCCTCTTATTTCGCAACAAATCCCCCCACAACTCAGTCGCCAAAACAATAGGGAACAACTCCAATAAGGCCAAATTCCCCAACAAACCAGCCACCCTCCATTCCACCGGCCACGCACCCGCGCTCCATTGACCCTGACAAAAAGCCCCGTAACCACAGGACCCCGACGCATCTGTAAACAACTCCAAATCCACATTACAAACGAGCGCCTCCATCCATACCGACCGACCGTTATAGTCCCTCAAAAAACGCTCCCACACTTCCAGATCCGCACGCACCTCCGCAGACAACCGTACAAAATGAAACGGGGCCTTCACACCCGCTGTGGCCATAGCCAAACGTCTACAGAAAACCCTACCCATAGGCAAAATCCTACAGGCAAAATTTAACTTCCCCAAAACAGACTGCACCCGTCTAAGCTGCACCTTCTTCGCCATCCGCAACCAACCCACCTCACAACGCAAATCCTCCACCTTATCCAAAGGCAACCGACACTCCATGGCTACGCTATCGATCTCAATCCCTAAAAACCGCATTGTCGTAGCCGGGCCCTCAGTCTTCTCCCGTGCCAACGGCACCCCAAAACTAGCGGACACTCGCTCCATGGTGTGCAACAACACAGAACACACCCTGGACCCAGCCGGCCCCAAAAACAAAAAATCATCTAGGTAATGCAAAACGGAACTCCAACCCGCCTCCTGCCGCACAACCCATTCCAAAAAGGAACTAAACGCCTCAAACAGTGAACACGAGATAGCACATCCCATAGGCAAACAACAATCCACAAAAAACTGCCCCTCCCACTTAAAACCCAACAAACGAAAACTATCCGGATGAATCGGCAACAAGCGAAAAGCAGCCTCAATATCCGTCTTAGCTAACAACGCACCCCGCCCAAAAAGACGGACCCACTTCACCGCCTCATCAAAGGACGTGTACGAAACCGAGCACAACTCATCCTCAATGCCGTCGTTGACCGAACACCCCGCCGGGTATGACAAATTATGAATTAACCGAAATTTGTTAGGCTCCTTCTTCGGGACCAACCCCAAAGGAGAAACCCGCAAATCCGGCAACGGACACTCGCCAAATGGGCCTACCACCCTCCCCGCTGCCACCTCCTTCGCAATCTTTTCCGAAACCACCTCCGGCCGCATCAACGCTGACGACAAATTACGCCCGGCTACACCCGCCCCAACCGCCGAACACGGAATCCTAAAACCGTCCCTAAACCCAGCCAGCAATAAAGCCGCCGCCTCCCTATTTGGATATCTCTCTAGAAACGGCTCCATCACGTCCACCCTCACCGGGGTCACCCCTCTTCTGCGCAACCTCAAAACCCCTTCCCCGTCCCCGCTTGAAACACCGCGTAAAGCTATGGGCCCCCCCGCAGCCCGAGCACTCATGCTTGAAGCGACAATCGGACAGGTATTTACAGTGACCCTCGTTGAACTGCCAACAACAACCCTTTCGGACCCCCCCAGCTGACTCTGACGCCGAGGGACCCCCGGCCGCCCCACGAAAGGGCTGACTCACACCCTTTGGGGCCGTCATCAAACGCATCCACAGACCTATATCCTTGTGATCCCAACGAATACTAGGCCTGACCGCCTTCCTCTGGCGAAACTGCTCATCATACCTGAGCCACGCCACCCCACCGTACGTCCGGTACGCCTCCCCAATGGCATCCATGTAGCAAAACAGAGCCGAACAGTGTTCCGGCGCCTTTTCGCCCACCACACTGGCTAGAATAGCAAACGCCTGCAGCCAATTCTGGAAAGTACGCGGGATCAACCTGTACCTCCGCTTCTCCTCCTCCTCCTTCTTACTCTCGTCCGGTTTCACCCTGTCCAATTGAAACTTATCCAACGGAAGCAGCGAGAAAATCTCCACATACTCATCCCTCCAAATTTTCTCCCTGACCTCCACCTTCAAATGGGCCCCCAACGGCCCTTCAAAGCACACATAGACTTCACCCTTGGCCGCGTCCGCTAACCTGACCTCATCTCCAGCACCCTGACCCCCACTACCTCCAGCGACTGCAACCGCCGCCGCACCCCCCCCCGACTGCAGAAGGGCCCCCCACAGCAGCCGCACAACACCGCTCCGCGCCCCCAACCGCAGGCGCAGCAGCCCAAACTGCGGCCGGAGACGACTCCGCCCCGGACTTCCATTGCGATAACAGAGTCCACATACCCGCCAATAAATCTCGCGCTAAACTGTCACCCCCCGCCTGACCCCCCCCCACCCCCCAGCTGGGCCCGGACCCGACATCGTCTCACCTGGCCGTCCCTGGGACGTTCCCCCAGCAGCCGCCGACCGCACCGTTGCACCTCTCTGCGAAGACTCCATCGCCGACCCGGACGCAGCAGGACATGCGCCGACAGCATCGTCCCTCCGGTCCCCGACCTCCCAAGCCTCCTGGCTGAGTTCACCGTCCTCCAGCGCTTGACCTTCGACGAAACCCCCACCAACATCCCATTGGCGAGGTTGCACTGTAGCATCATCCCTGTCGACAGACCCACCTCCTGGCGGCCGTGAACCATAGGCATCATCCGCTGCAGTCCCACCAAAAACCAGCTCCACAGAAGTCCCTCCATGAGCCGCATCAGACCTGTGCACAGTCCTGCAGTCCCCCAGCTGCACTGAGGGCGGAGCCAAGCCAGTTCCCCCAGCCAGCGCACTCCGCTGAACCTCTCTGCCCGGCACCTCAAAGGCACCAGCAGGTGGCGACATCCCAGCTCCATCACGCAGCTGCGCACCCGACCCCCGCCGCCGGCCAGCAGACCGGGACCGCAGGGCCGCCCTCCTACTCCCAGCCAAGTCTCCCGCCGCCGCACCAACGCCCGCAGACCGAGCCGCCTCCAACTCAGGACTCTGCGCTGCCTCCGCACACCTCCTGCGCTCAGCCGCCGCCGCCCGATCCTCACCCAGGGTAAGTGAGACCGCACTGCAGCTGCCACCGACACCGCCAGCCACTCGAGACCCAAGGCCCTGTCCGCCCGCCCGCGCCTCACCCCGCTCCACTGCATCGCGCCGCGCACTCCTAGCCGGCCGCGCCGCCTCCCTACCTCGTCCCCTCTGCACCTCCGACGCATCTGCGCAACGCCGCGCCGAACTCCGACCGCTGCGCCGGCACACCGGACCATCAGCCGCACCACCCGGGGCGAAGGCAGGGGTAACCGTGGGGCTCCCAAGCCGGCGCCTCGACCGGGGGGTCACCTCCGGACTCAAGCGCTCCGGCGGGACAGATCTCCTCGCCCTCACTCTGCCAGCCACCGCCACCGGAGGGACAACCGGGGCCCCCACCGCCGCTTGCAGACTACTCACAAGCCAATCCGAGCCATGCTGCTCCGCCGCTGCCCGTACCGCCGCCAACAAATCCTCAAGCGCCGACATGCCTCAACACTACGCCTACAGCTACCAACAACCGCAACTGCTCCCAACTTCCCAACTTCTCCTGAACTATGATGGCCTCTGGTGCCGCCCCCTTCACCCCCCTGCATATAAATGGCCCGCGAAAATGCAGCACCGCCCCCCCTGTACGTCCCCAGCATCACTCCACCCACCCACTAGAATTAACCCCATCCTGGTCTTCAGCTTCCCCCCTCAGTCAGTTTTCACTGCGCTACGTCTGCGCCCCGCTCCGTTGTCCCTATTTTATACAAATACATGATCGTCAAGTAAGGGGCTTTAAAGCCTTCGCGATAGAGAGGGTATTTGTCCCTAAGAGAGGTGGTGACCACCGCAAGAAACTCCTCCTACGGGAGGCGTTTTGGATCTTCAGGCTGAACACCAGAGTTCCACATGGCCTTAACCTGAAAAAGGAACTGATGTACATATATCAATAACAAATATGTTCATTTACATATAAATATGTGCATTCATGTGTATCATCCCTGTGTGTCTATTCTTTCTCACTGTCTCCCCTCCCCCCCCCCCCCCCATTCCTTTCCTTTTGTCTGTCCATTTGGTCCCCAGTTTTTGGTGCCATTATTATTATTGGTTTTCTCCTGCACAACTAGATTACTAAGCGTGGTACCAATGTCCTAAGCAGAAAAAATACTGTTAAAAAATACTGTTACAAAGGTGAAGGCTGTTTTGGTTTTGTACAATATATGTTTTTATATGTTACACGAGTCGGTGTGTTCACACTGTGCGTTTTCTTTGGACTTTCACCTGTTTCCCCTTTTTTAGTGAATGTTCACAGAATTTGGACCAGCGTCCTTAAGGGTTAACCTTTGTTAAGTCCCAGCACAGTCTGTAATGCATTAACTTGGTAATGAATGGGTGGCAACTAGGGTGTGATGCACAGTGAGACGACCAATGGGATCAATGCCGCCTCCCATGGATTGTAGGGGGGAATGGTTATCTTTTTCCTTTATATTGGGGTATCTCACTGTGCAACAATGTTACGACTAAGGGTCCCAGTACCCGAAACGCGTCAACGCTAATCTGTTGTACCGTGTGGCAGTCTGTCATGTCTGTATGATGTCCAAATAAAGAAGCGATTTTAATATGGATCCTACTTGAATCTGAGACCTTCTTCCAAATTACCTGCAGCCTGTGACGGGGTCACTCCCCTAGGGTTTCGGAATCGGGATTATACTAACTGGGAGGTGAGCTGGATTAAAAAGTTTTCTCTCTGTTTCCTAAGTGGTGTTTCCGTGCAACGCCCCCAGTTCCCGAGAATTATCATCATCAACAATACTTATACTGCTTCATTGGACGAGTTATTTTGCGGACTGCCACAGAAAGTTACACAGACGCACCTGCCCATCATGGCCTTTCACAGCTTACAAGACCGACAGTTAAAAGCGGACTCAGTCTTCTCAGCGGAGGATATGATTGGCACCAGGGACCTGGATTTAAAAGGTCTAATGAACAACCTGGAACGTTTGCTAAATCAGGAGACTCGGGTCTGGTGGGACTGTACCACGCTCACCAAATACATGGAAAAGAACATGATCCCGCGTGGGTTAAGAATTAAAAAAATACCCACCACAGTCTTTTCAGAGGACTTTGTCTGCAAATGGAACGATATTTTGTCAGAGTGCTCTCTGAAGCTAATGAAGCTCATTGTGGATTCAGAAAATGAGAAACTGACCGGCCTACAACAGGACATTCAATTATGCAAAGATAAGCTCACAAAGTTCAACAGCAACACGGAGTTCTTATCCATGGAGGAGGATACCAAGGCTTCAATTAATAAACTGGAGGACACTATAATGGAATACAAACATTCTAAATACCAGCGAGACCTTCATGATTATACGACCAACCAAGTTTATGAATGGGGAAGACGGGAGAACCTTTACTCCACGCCGAAATCTATTTAAAAAAACCGCAAGAAGTCCAAACCACACAAAAGAGTATCAAGAGTTAGTTTCTCTTCAGACACGGAGGTGTCAGATTATTCCAATGTAGCCGGGACCTTTGATCCGGAGTCTGGTGCTTCCGTTCCGCTGGCCTCACCAGAGAGGGTTAATACAGCGTCATACTATAAAAAATCCAAAAATGAAAGAGATAAGAGAGAAATGGTGAATACACCAAAAAACGCAGAGGGAGAGCCGGACGGAGACACCAGACTACCGCATCCAAGATCCACCCGGCTCCAGACCAGACAAAAGTAAGCTCTGACCATTTAAATGTCGTGAACCTGTCTAGTATAAAACTAAGCAAAGATCAGGAATATGTGTTGTCTCTTGGTCTCAATTTTGCGCCATCTGCGCATTTTGATATGTTCTCCACAATGTTGGATATTAATAAATTTGTGCGCAACATTACAGTATCCCGGCACTTCCATGATATCCCTGCCCCTCCTGAACACCCGCCAGTACAGATAGAGACTTATGAGGAAAATTCCTATAAGGATCTAATGTTCAAAGAACAGTTGTCGCTATGCTGTCTTGCGGGTCTTCAGGAGGAACAGGGAATCGTGGAGGCAGCCAGACCTGTCATGAGATTACAGACTCGCAATACTAAATTTTATCCGGTAATGTCGCGCACAAGCAGCATGGACATTTTTCAGGGCACATTGGAAAAAGAGTTGGAAAGGATCCAAAAGGAAACTAAGGTTACCAAATGTCCAGATAATTTAGGCCATTCCCATTTTCAGGCCCTCATGGAACTACAGCAATGTAGTGAAATAGTTATCAAGATGGCGGATAAGGGGGGGGCGGTGGTCATCATGGACAAGGATTTATATGGCGGCCAGATGCGGGACATGTTAACGGACGCATCCACATACAGAATATTAACCAGTAACCCACTCAATGAATATATGATTGAGTATATGTCTCTAATACAAAAAGGAAGAGACATGGGTATTTTTACAGAAACAGAATATAGGTATCTGTGTGTGGATGCGCCCGTGACTCCAATTATGCATGCTCTGCCGAAGATCCACAAGGGTGTCCACCCCCCCCCCCCCTTCGCCCCATAGTGTCTGGCCTGGGATCCCTGACGGAGCGCCTGGGCAGTTGGCTGGACAACATCCTCCAGCCACTTGTCAGGAGCACGCCGGGTTTCCTTAAGGATACATCAGACGTATTGAGAGCCATGTACAACCTAAAATGGGAAGCCAACTATATATGGATCACGGCGGATGTTATAGCTCTGTATCCCTCCATCCCCCACGGGGTCGCCCTGATGGCCATGGAATACCATCTCCATAGGTACACGGGATGTGGCCCCAACTGCATTGATTATGTGTGTGAGGTCACAGCCTTTTTGCTTATTCACAATTACTTTATGTTCGACGGTGTACACTACTTACAGACACGCGGAGTGTCAATGGGGGCAAAATTTTCGCCCTCGCTGGCGAATTTAACCATGGCATATTGGGAAGAAAAATTCATATATAATGTGGACAACCCTTTTGGGGGTGGACTGGTCTGGTACGGCAGATACATCGATGACCTGCTCATGATTTGGGCGGGCGGTGTATCTGCCGTCCCGGACCTCCAGATGTACCTTAATGCAAATAATTACAACCTACATTTCACATGTGCCTCTGGTGAAACCACTATCAATTTCCTAGACCTGACACTCCGAGGCTGCCCAGGTGAAGTGGTGCACACCCGAACATATAGAAAAGAGGTGGCCGGAAATTCCATCCTGAATGCCAGGAGCCATCATCCCCTACATACCATCAGGGCGATCCCCGTTGGGGAGTACATACGAGCAGCCAGGAACTGCAGTCTTCCTGCACTTCTGGATGAGGAATTTAATAAGGTAGATGTCAGATTAAAAGCCAGAAACTACCCCACCTGGATGCTAGAGAGGGGCAGAGCTATTGCACAGAGAAAAAATAGAGGAGAAATGCTTTTTGGCAAAATAGCAGCAGGAGGAAAACGGGATACCTCATCCAGGAGGATGGAGAGGTATGGGAACAGTGACCAGGACAATGTACCAACGTTATCGCTGGCATATAGCAAGGAGTTTAACAAAATCAGCTCCATTATCAAGGGCTGTCTACCTATTCTGTATGATGACGAAATACTATATAATGCCCTGAAATCAGGTCTCAAAATTGTGTCCAGGAAAGCCACTACATTGTCCTGCTCGCTGTCCCCATCCCTCTTCACGGCCAATAGGATGGGAGCCAGCATGAAGTCTAGTTGGCTCAGATACAAGGGCTTTTCCAAATGCGGGGGCAATCCCTGCAAGACTTGCATCTATGTCACCCCCTCCAAGTCCTTTGACAGATCTGACCACTCCTGTAGCTTTCCAATACAAAGCTATATTAATTGCAACACTGCAGGAGTGGTATACATTATACAGTGCAAGGATTGCGACTTAATGTATGTCGGAAGTACGATCCGAAGATTTAGGAATCGCCTTCTGGAACATTTAAATTATATAAGCAACCCTAATGCACTTAATATTTCGAATGTAGCCAGACATTTTATACAAATACATGATCGTCAAGTAAGGGGCTTTAAAGCCTTCGCGATAGAGAGGGTATTTGTCCCTAAGAGAGGTGGTGACCACCGCAAGAAACTGCTCCTACGGGAGGCGTTTTGGATCTTCAGGCTGAACACCAGAGTTCCACATGGCCTTAACCTGAAAAAGGAACTGATGTACATATATCAATAACAAATATGTTCATTTACATATAAATATGTGCATTCATGTGTATCATCCCTGTGTGTCTATTCTTTCTCACTGTCTCCCCTTCCCCCCCCCCATTCCTTTCCTTTTGTCTGTCCATTTGGTCCCCAGTTTTTGGTGCCATTATTATTATTGGTTTTCTCCTGCACAACTAGATTACTAAGCGTGGTACCAATGTCCTAAGCAGTGGGCAGACCGACAAGGAGGGCAGGGGTGAAGACTGGGTGGAAGATGATGTGGAGGACGATGAGGTCCTCGACCCCACATGGAATCAAGGTCATGCGAGTGACCTGTCTAGTTTGGAGGAATAAGTGGTGGTCGCACAGAGCCACCAGCACAGAAAAAGAAGGAGCAGGGTGCAAAAGAGGAGCGGCCTTCCCCTAGACAGTACGCCTGCTACTGCCCACTGCACCAAGGAACCAAGCACACCAAAGCCAGCTCCAATGAGTTCCTTGGTGTGGTAGTCCTTCAGACAATGTGTTGACGACAAGACAAGAGTGGTTTGCACACTGTGCAATCAGAGCCTGAAGCGAGGCATAAACAGTCTAAACCTGAGCACAACCTACATGACCAGGCATCTAAGTGCAAAGCACGAGCTGCAGTGGAGTAGACACATCAAAAACCAAGAAAGGTCTCTGGCTCCTCCGACTTCCTCTTCTGCTGCAGTCTTGGCCTCTTCATCCCCCTCTGTAGTGACAGTGGCACCTGCCACCCCGCAAACAGAGGATGTGCCAGCAATGCCACCACCTGGGTCACCAAGCATCTCTACAATGTCGCATGGAAGCGTTCAGTTGTCTATCTCCCAAACACTGGAGCGAAAGAGGAAGTACCTCCCTACCCACCTGCTATCCCTGGACCTGAATGCCAGCATTTCAAAATTCCTGGCCTATAAAAAAATGCTGTCACTCCGTCTGATGGAGACAGAGTTTTAACAGCCTTATGGCAGTGGCTGTCGCACAGTGCGTCATACCCAGCCGCTACTACTTTTCCAGGTGAGCCATCCCTTCCCTGCACAACCAAGTGAGGGACAAAATCAGGTGTGCACTGCGCAACGCCATCTGTGGCAAGGTGCACCTCACTATGTGGACCAGTAAGCACGGTCATGGATGTTATATCTCCCTAACAGCACACTGGGTAAATGCAGTGGCTTCTGGGCCTGAGGCGGATAGCAGTTTTGTGCATGTCCTTTCACCACAGAGGATTGCAGGGCGCTTCTCTTTGCCTCCTGTTGCTTCCTCCTCCTACTCCGCTTCCTCATCCTCTACTGCCTCCTCATCCGGTCAGCGTAACACTTTCACCACCAACTTCAGCACAGTCAGGGGTAATTGACAGCAGGCAGTTTTAAAACTTATCTGTTTGGGGGACAAACCCCACACCGTGCAGGAGCTGTGGACGGGCATGGAACAACAGACCGATGATTGGTTGGTGCCAGTGAGCCTCAATCCCGGCCTGGTGGTGTGCGATAATGGGCAAAATTTCGTAGCCGCTCTGGGCCTAGTCGGTTTGACGCACATCCTTTGCCTGGCGCATGTGCTGAATTTTATGGTGCAGAAATTCCTGAAAAATTACCCAAATATATCAGAGCTGCTGCAGAAAGTGTGGTCCGTCTGTTCGCGCTTTCGGAGTTCTCACCTTGCTGCTGCTTGCCTGTCAGCGCTGCAGTGTAACTTCGGCCTTCCCGCTCACCGACTCATATGCGACGTGCTCACAAGGTGGAACTCCACCTTGCACATGCTGGCCAGACTGTACGAGCAGAAGCAGGCGATAGTGGAGTTTCAGCTGCAGCACGCACGGGTGAGTCGCTCTGCGGAAAAGCACCACTTCGCCACCAATGACTGGGCCTCCATGCGAGACCTGTGTGCCTTGTTGCGCTGTTTCATGTACTCCACCAACATGGTCAGTGCCGATGATGCAGTTCTCAGTGTTACTATCCCACTTCTATGCCTCCTTAAAGAAACGCATCCGGCGATGATGGAAGAGGATGTGGCACAGGAAGAGGAGGAAGAGGGATAATTTACAAGGATTTAAGGCCAGTCATTCACAAGTGGCTCCGAGGGTGGGTTCCTGCACCAACATACGCCCGGTACACAATTGTCCAGCCAAGGCACAGTTCTGGTGGATGATGAGGTGGAGGATGAGGAGTTGGAGGAGGAGGAACCGTTTTCACAGCAGGGTGGAACTCAAACCAGCTCATGGCCATCATTTGTGCGTGGCTGGGGGGATACAGAGGACACAGACGATACACCTCCCACAGAGGACAGCTTGTCGCTGCCTCTGGGCAGCCTGGCACACATGAGCGATTACATGCTGCAGTGTCTGCGCAACGACCGCCGAGGTGGCCATATTTTAACTTGTGATGATTACTGGATGGCCACGCTGCTGGATCCCCGTTACAAGGACCGTCCTTAATTCTGTCACTGGAGCGTGATCGTAAGATGCGTGAGTACAAGCGCATGCTTGTAGATGCGCTGCTGATGGCATTCCCACCTGACAGCGGGGCAGAGTGGAAGCACAAGGCGAAGGCAGAGGAGGAGGAAGAGGCCGCCAACACAGCTGGGGCACTGCCAGCACCTCAGAAGGCAGGGTTAGCATGGCCGAAATGTGGAAAAGCTTTGTCAGCACGCCACAACAACCAGCACTACCAACTAATATGAAGCGTCTTAGCAGGAGACAGCATTTCAGCAACATAGTGGAGCAGTATGGGTGTACGCGCCTACATGTACTGACTGATGGGTCTACTTCCTTCAACTTCTGGATTTCCGAATTAGGCACGTGGCCTGAGCTTGCCATTTACGCCTTGGAGGTGCTGGCCTTCCCTGCAGCCAGTGTATTGTCTGAATGTGTGTTTAGCACGGCAGGGGGCGTTATCACAGACAAGCACAGCCGCCTTTCCACAGCCAATGTGGACAAGCTCACGTTCATTAAAATGAACCAGGCATGGATCCCACAGGACTTGTCCGTACCTTGTGCATAATAGACATGTTTACTGGCCTCATCCAGCCATTGTTATACTCCAGCGCACTTTCTCATAGTTTTATTTTTTTATATTTCACAATGTTTTGGGGTGTATTCTAATTTAAACAATAAAAATAAAAAAGACCAGTGTTGGCTACCTCCTTCTCCTTTACCGCCTACACCGCCACGTCCACTGCCTCCTCAACCTCCTGTTTCATATGGACCTCCACTTCCTAGATCAAGATTATATTTTTTTATTTTTGCGTATTTTATGTTATTTTAAGTCATTTCACTAATTCGTCTAATACACTGTTGGGTGACATATCCCAACATTTTGGCTGTGATATACTCCTGCTCTACATAACGGACAGGGAAATACATTTCACTAATTTGTCTGTTACATTGTCGGGTGAAAATCACCAATTTTTGGCTGTGATATACCCCTGCTCTACATTGTGGACAGGGAAATACATTTCACTAATTTGTCTTTTACGTTGTCAGGTGAAATTCTCAAATTTTTGTCTGTGATATACCCCTGCTCTACATAGTGGACAGGGAAATACATTTCACTAATTAATTTGTCACCTTGTTGGGTGACAAATTCTCATCTTTTGCGCTAGAAAGTACATTTGCGGCCTACACTGCATTTAGGACAGTACGAATGGTGAGGCCAGAACAAGTACAGGCGATAGTCGATTGGGTGGCTGACAGTGCCTCCAGTTCTTTCACATTGTCTTCCACCCAGTCCCCTGCTGAAAGATCAGAATTGGCACGTACAGCCCATGGCTATCTGTCTTTCAACTCACCCCCTTGCAAATCCAGCAAGCATTCTGAGCCACAAGTCATGCAGCAGTCTCTTATGCTTATTTGATGACTCTGCTGGCATGGTTTCCGTAGGCCATCCACATAGCCCTGCCCCAGAAGTGGAAGAGATTGAGTCCACTGATGCCCAACCACTTATGTTTCAGGATGAGGACACGGGAAGACCACCGCAGCAGTCTGATGACGAAACATAGGTGCCAACCGCTGCGGATTTCTGCAGACCGATAAGAAGGGCAAGGGTAAAGATTGGGTGGAAGATGAAGTGGAGGATGATGAGGTACTAGAACCCACATGGAATTAAGGTCATGTGAGTGACGTGTGCAGTTTGGAGGAAGAGGCGGTGGTCGCACAGAGGCACCAGCACAGCAAAAGTGGGAGCAGGGTGCAAAAGCGTCTGTTACATTCTTGGGTGACACTTTACCAGTTTTGACGTGAATCAACCCCTGCTCTGCATAGGTGACAGGGACCTAAATTTCCAAAAATCGTCTGTTACATTCTCAGGTGACATTTTACCATTTTTGTCGTATACAAAACCCTGCTCTGCATAGGTGACAGGGACCTTATTTTTGTAAAATCGTCTGTTCAATTGGTGGGTGATATGAATCCAGTTTTGCCGTGAATAAACCCCTGCTCTGCATAGTTGACAGGGACAGAAATTTAAAAAAATCGTCTGTTCTATTGGTGGGTGACATTAACCCATTTTTGGCATTGAAAAGCCCCTGCTCTGCATAGGTGATAGTGACTTAAATTTCTAAAATACAACCTCTCTCCTAAACATCCAACTGGCAGGGAAAAAGGTGTCACAGCCCCAGGTATACATCAGCATAAAAATTGTGAGAACTGTAGGTTCACTCAAAGTAACATGTACTGGTATGTATGTTGCATGCACAGAAAGATAAATAAAAAAATGTACAAATAGCACAAGACAAACTAGCCCACCCAAAAACCTGGGATGGCCACATGAGGTATGCACATAGCCATTGAACTGTACAATACAGACAGAGGCAAGTGTGCCAAGTGCAGGTGGTAATAGAGATATAAAAAGAAATGTAACAACTAACTGAGCAAAACAACAAAACATGTATTACCCATGATATGCTGGACCCAGAGCGTGTGACCAAAAGCTGCACCTTGACGTACATTTCACCTAGAGAGGCTTCCTGATGAAGCTCGCAGTCGGTCTCTTACAGCAGGCTGGCCCTAGATTGTGTGAGGCGAGCCTGGCGAGCTGAGCCGCTGCAGCTGGCAGGTCAAGTGCTGCGCCTTCACAGAGAGCCACGGAAGGATCCGCTCAATGTGTGAGGGTGGCTGCCGGTGCTCTGCAGACAGGGAGCAGAAGACTTCAAATAGTGAATACCTGTTCTTATTGTTTTTTTTTGTTTTTTTTTTACCAAATATCTTTATTTAATGGGGGCAGGGTCTAATTGAGGGGGGCAGGGGACTGCATAAGGGTGACACTGGGTATGAATAAGGGGGCAGGTGACTGGATAAGGGTGACAGACACTGGGTATGATTAAGGGGGCAGGGGATTGGATAAGGGTGACACTGGGTATGATTAAGGGGCAGGGGACTGGCTTTGGTTGACACTGGGTATGATTAAGGTTGACAGGGGACTGGGTAAAGGTGACAGGGTATGATTAAGGGGGGCAGGAGACTAGCTATGAGTGACACTGGGTATGATTGTACTTGTTTGCACTTGCACTTAAATTATTTGTAATAAAAAAAAAATGTTTGTTATAAAGATTGTTTTCCTCGTTGTGTATGTTTAGGTGAAAGGTGCCTCTATAGTGGTATCACCAATGCACTGTGAGATAGGATAAAGCTGTGAGCCACACCCACAACAGACCATGTGACACAGAAGCTACCAGGTGAAAAAGAATGTCACCAACAAATTTAAGTGGCACATTCCATACACATAAAGACAAAAACTCACTGAAAAAAGGCCGAAATGGGTGAAAATGCTTCAAACTCAGACACTGTAGCATGTCTGTAGGAATATCTGGCAAGTACTGTCTGTGTGGTACATGTAAATTTGTATTGTGTGAAGCTGCACCAATGTGTCAGAAAACCAAAATGTGGTGCTCACAGTTAAATAGAATCACCCATTCTGCATAAAAACAAAGATAAAATATAAAATAATAACTGGTCACTCACTGACAATGGGGTAAAATTAAAGGCAATTTATTGTAATAAAACAGTGATTGTAATATACAGTTAAGAATATTAGCAGCAGTCCTATGTAGTAACTTCCAAATGGTCAGAAAAAGGGATCTCTGAAGACCATGCAGTATGTAACTATTACCAGCATTCAAAAAATAAAAAAAATTGGATTCCTAAATAAAATACATAAAATCGATTGTCCCATAAAAACAATTCAAAAATCTGTACAATACAAAGAAAAGTAACAGTCCAAATTATAATCAAGAGTTTTGGTTCCTCCAAACCATATGGTATGTGGCTAAGTACATAAGAGTTATATAGGAGTTATATTCGGATCCTTCCAAAAGTACACAAAGCTGTCTTTAATATTCGAGAGTGAACTAATGTTTATATATGACCAAAATTTTGTATAGTTAGCGGTTATCTGTATGAGTTAGCGGCGTCTCGCTACTCTAAACACACACGTGGTGTCCTGCTTTCCAGGAACTCGATAAAATAGACTCTAATTGCTGGTCTTATTCTTGTATAATTTCGAATACAGTCTTAACTAGAATATCATGCAATATCTATTACTTCGTGAGAAATATTACACTTTAATACGATTGTTGAACTCACGATTAGGCGTCCTCACCACTTCTCTCTCCCATGCTAGCTAGCACCGCACTCTGACCTCTGTCTTGTGTTTCGGTGCTGATTCACATATAACCGATGCTTTCTTACACGCAGGTAAATCTGTGTTGAGAGGTAAGGATGGTTTTCGATATTTTTCGATTGCAGAAAGTTTTCATTAAATTAAGTTGATAGACCAGCAATATTTAGCAGTAAAAGTCTTCTTAGTCTTTCATGGGGGATTGCATGTTTTTTGGGACAATTTTATGTATTTTATTTAGGTATTCGATTTTGTGGATTTTTTTAATGCTACTAATAGTAACATACTGCATGGTCTTCAGAGATCCCTTTTTCTGACCATTTGGAAGTTACTACATAGGACTGCTGCTAATATTTTAACTGTATATTACAATCACTGTTTTATTACAATAAATTGCCTTTAATTTGACCCCATTGTTAGTGAGTGCCCAGTTATTATTTTATATTTTATCTTTGTTTTTGTGTGGTACATGTGACAACAATCTCCCGTATTCTTCATATGTCTGGTCTATGGGGTAGAGTGGCAAGATGAAAGCCTTTTCTTATGAAGAAAAACACATCTGAAGTCTCCCAAAAGCATGTGGGAAAAGGTGTTATGGTCTGATGAAACCAAGGTTGAACTTTTTGGCCATAATTTCAAAAGATATGTTTGGCGCAAAAACAACACTGCACATCACCAAAAGAACACCATACCCACAGTGAAGCATGGTGGTGGCAGCATCATGCTTTGGGGCTGTTTTTCTTCAGCTGGAACTGGGGCCTTAGTTAAGCTAGAGGGAATTATGAACAGTTCCAAATACCAGTCAATATTGGCACAAAACCTTCAGGCTTCTGCTAGAAAGCTGAACATGAAGAGGAACTTCATCTTTCAGCATGAAAACAACCCAAAGCATACATCCAAATCAACAAAGAAATGGCTTCACCAGAAGAAGATTAAAGTCCAGGCTTGAATCCGATTGGAAATCTGTTGGGTGATCTGAAGAGGGCTGTGCATAGGAGATACCCTTGCAATCTGACAGATTTGGAGTGTTATTGCAAAGAAGAGTGGACAAATCTTGCGAAGTCAAAATGTGCCATGCTGATAGACTCACACCCAAAAAGACTGAGTGCTGTAATAAAATCAAAAGTTGTTTCAACAAAGTATTAGTTTAAGGGTGTGCACACTTATGCAACCATATTATTTTATTTTTATATTTTTTCTTCCCTCTACCTAGAAGATTCCAGTTTGTTTTTTAATTGAGTGGTACAGCTTATAGGTCACATTAAAGGTGGAAACAGTTCTGAAATGATTTATGTCTCATTTTTTTACAGCACAGAAACCTGACATTTTAAACAGGGGTGTGTAGACTTTTTATATCCACTGTACATTTGCCCTCTCAAGATAAGACTCATTAAGGCGAGGAAAGAGAAATTTGAAATTGACTTTAGATTACTGGTCACTAGTGTCTGTATTATTTATTCATTATCTTACTTATATAGCACTGACATGTTCTGCTATTCATTACTGCTGTCCCACAGTGGAGCTCACAATCAAAATTCCTTGTCAGTATGTCTGTCGACTGTAGGGAGAAACTGGAGTACCTGAAAGAAACATATGCAAACATGGGGAAAAAATACTAATTCCATGTAGATGTTGTCCTTGGTCGGATTTAAACCTAGAATATCAGCACTGTAAGGTACCAGTACTAACCACTGAGCCACCAAGCTACCGATGGAATGATTGACAAATGAACTATTATATCTTATTTATGATAAGTTCTCCATCTGCAATAACAAAGTTTACCATGCAATAAAATATGATGTGCACATGAGTTTTGTTTGAGGATGGGCAGTCAGAAGAATTTTCTTTTCCAAGGGGTTGTCCCACGAAAAATATTGTACAGTTTTCAAACCAGCACCCGGATCTGAATACTTTTGTAATTACATGTAATTAAAAAATTTGTATATCTACTGAGTTATTCAATAAAATGTATCTGTATAGTGCCACTTAATCTCTCTTGAGACCTTTCTTTGACCTACTGACTGAGATAGCCGCACATGCTCAGTTCCATCCTTCAACTGCCTCCTGAGCTGTGATAGGAAGAGCTGAGACACGCCTCCTTAGCTGCAGCAGAAAAGACACTCCCCTTGAGCTGTCAGCTTGATATAAATCTAGCAGAGCAATGAATGGGGAGATCTCTGGATCCATGTGAGGTACAGGGCTGGTTCTAGCTTTGTTAGAAAGAGACTGTCAGATACTATATGATATTATTTTTTTACATTATTCACATGATAACTACTTTAAGCAAATGGCATTTATCATGTAGAGAAAGTTTATACAATCCTCTGCTTTATTCATTTTTCAATCCCATTACACTACACACTGCTTGTATCCAAGGGTTATGACCACCCTGCAATCCAGCAGTAGTGGCCATGCTTGCACGCTCTATGAAAAAGCACTGGCTTCTCTAGTGGCTGGGACTGTAGGAGCACCTATAGGCATGCATGCGCAGCAGCTCCCATCTACTGTACCTCATATCAGAGCTTCAATGGTAATCGCAAGCCCTGGAAACGAGGAGTGTAGAATGTGATGGAAAAAAGAACCCAGCAAAGGAGGAAAAATGGACCATCACAATACATTAGTAAGTGCCTTGTATTAACTTTCTCTACATGATAAATGGCATTTGCTGAAGGGAGAAAACTCTATTAAAAGGGTTAAGTCTGTCAGGACAGGAGCAGCTCTTGATAAACATGACTGGAACATACAAAACTGAAGGTGAACCTGAACTTATGTGATAGAGAATTGCATATAATACACGGCTACTATTACCACATATGCATGGGAGTAATGACAATAAAGTCTAATGGAAAATTGTTATACACACAGTTTGATTTATAATTGCTGCAATCACAATGATTTTATTCTTCATCAATGCCTCAGATATGACTATTGTACTATTACATTTGTATCCTCTAGATTATTATTGAAATTACAGTATTTCCGAGAATCTGTCAATTCTAAATGCCGCTGAATAATGCTTCTACTGAAAAATACCTATAATATAGTGGAGTCCATTCTTTTTACAACAAACACTTGTGGCAATGAAGAAGTGAATCAGATAATCAGAAACAAAGTGTACTATTTTGCAGATTTATATCACCAGTGTAATGCTATATATTTTAGATTTCTTGAAATTTGTGAATAAAGCACTCGGCAAAGACAAATATAGTACTCCTACTGAAACTGGAAGTACATTAATATTTCCTATAACCATGGTACTAAAATCTTTCCTTGGAGACAACCAACTATTCTACAGCTAAAATATAACCAAAGCATTGTTACACAAGTTAAAAAAAAAATTTGCATATAAATAGAATGTTGTCTCCAAATCTTAGACCGGCTCAAAAGCCCATAGGAGCAACCTACAGTCTGCATTCAATTGAATTCCTTATTAGCAAAGCTTCCAACATATAAAATAGGTTCCCTCAGCAAGGAAACAGCAATACATTAGACTGAGCAAATGAAAAATCATGCAAGCTCAAAGGTAGTATAATAATTATTAACACTGAAAAACATATTCTGTAATGTTAAAATATGTAACTGAGCAACCAGCAAACGAGATGTGAAGTTTATTTTAACTGCTGAACTGCAGCTTATACAAAGTGGCATTTCTTTCAGTCTTTCTTAAGGTAGAATTCTTCAGAAGAATATAGTTTATAGAAAAATTCTCCCTATGCAGGAAATGAAATTAACTGATTAGAGTAATATAACACCCAGAGTATGACTGTCATGGTCTTCGTCACTTCGTCAAGGGAGGGTGCCTGGTCCATTGGAAAAAATCAGAAAGTGACAGAAACACCACCAAAATGGATTGGGAACAGCATGAGGATGATGTCTGGATGCATCTTGGACTCCCAGGTCACTTCTGGGAACCATGTTGTCCGAGTTGCAGGCCACTTTAACAGACTGACAAAAATACGCACAAACCCCCCCCCCCCCCCCCCCCCAAAAAAAAAAAAATCTATTTTACAGGAAAAGTTTTTAGGAAACATTCTTTCCAGTATATTCAATTGTATATAAAGTGCAAGTGCTGCAAAAAATTACAAGCAAGAGGCACTCCGAAACAGCTTGTATATCACATAAAGGAGGGTCTCATTCACATTGTGGTACAATTGTTCAGGTAGTGGGACTCCTACACTCATAAAGCTTATGCACTAAGTGAAAGGGCTGCTAAAAAATTACAAGGAACAGGCACTTAAAAACACCAGTTGTTACACATAAAGGAGGGCATCATACACACCCTTGAAAAATTATGATTGATGGCCTGATTGTGACCCTCAAAAACATTTGGAGCTAGGGCGTGCTGATCTGACCTTTTAAAACCTTAGGAACAATGGCCTGCTGCCGCATTGGTGACTCTAGATAACCTCTGGGCGATTGCATGTCCCCCGTGATAACGATGTCTGCCCTATCAACTTTTGATGTTCTTTTATGCGCCTACCATGGTGATCACGGGTAACGGTGAATCAGGGGTCGATGCCGGAGAGGGAGCTTGAGAAGGCGATACCACACCCAAAAGAGGTCAACGGCTGAAATCTGATTGGCTGTTGTTGCCTTGCCCCTTTTTTTTACCTAATTGTGAACCACCCAGAGAGGGTGGATCAAGTTATTAAAGCACAAGAATCCAAGGAAGGCAGCAGGCAGGCGGCAATTACCCACTCGCAACTCGGGGAGGTAGTGACGATAAATAACAATACAGCACTCCTAAAAGGCCCTGTTATTTGAATGAGTACACTTTCTGTTAACGAGAATCTATTAAAGGGAAAGTCTGGTGCCAGCAGCCAACTTACTCCCAGCCTCCACAACGTTCACCCAGTGTGCCATCATGGTGAGGATTGTGTTGACCAGACTTTTGGCTACTGAGACTGGACTTGTAGGTGAGGGCCTGCCTAACTTTTAGGCGATCGCACTTCCCCGTGACGGCGACGATCTATTTGGATGTCTGCCCTATCAACTTTGGAGCAACTTTTCAACAAGGACCTTCTTGTATAGCACCATTTTGCTTGTCCTCTCCATCAGAGGAATGAGAGATGAAAAGTTCTCTTTATAGCGGGGGTCAAGAAGAGTGAATAACCAGTAATCCGTGTTGTCTAAAATGCGTATAACGCGCAGGTCGTGGGAAAGGCAGCCTAACATGAAGTCAGCCATGTGTTCCAGAGTACCAACAGGCAAGACTTCGCTGAAGTCATCAGAAGGTGACCTGACCCGGTAAAGATGTAGATGAGGGCCTGCAGGTGAGCTGACCCTATAAAACATTATATGTGAGGGCCTGCAGTTGAGCTGACCCTCTAAAAGATTTTAGGTGAGGGCCTGCTGGTGAGCTTACGCTCTAAAACATTATATGCGAGGGCCTGCAGTTGAGCTGACCCTGTAAAACATTATATGCAAGGGCCTGCGTTGAGCTGACCCTTTAAAACATTATATATGAGGTCCTGCTGCTGAGATGACCCTCTAAAACATTATATGTGAGTGCCTGCAGGTGAGCAGACGCTCTAAAACATTATTTTCAAGTGCATGTTGCTCAACTGATGCTCCAAAACATTATATGCTAGTGCATGCAGCTGATGCTCTAAAACATTATTTTCAAGTGCATGTTTAGCTGACGCTC
This sequence comes from Bufo gargarizans, assembly GCF_014858855.1. Lineage (NCBI taxonomy): Eukaryota > Metazoa > Chordata > Amphibia > Anura > Bufonidae > Bufo > Bufo gargarizans. Next base: position 264,721,597 of record NC_058084.1, read on the forward strand.
TAAAACATTATTCGCGAGTGCCTTTAGGTGAGCGGATGCTCTAAAACATTATTTTCAAGCGCATGTTGTTCAACTGACGCTACAAAATATTATGTTGAGGGCCTGCAGTTGAGCTGACCCTATTTAAAAAAATTTGAGTGGAGGGAATATATACAATCTGGATGAGGAGGAGGAGGAGGAGAAAAAAACAAGATTCAACCATATACTCGTTTTTTTGTGGTGGAAAGGGTGCTTGTGAATACACTACAGTAGATTGAGTACATTATAAATCAGGCATCCTCAAACTTCGGCCCTCCAGCTGTTTTAAAACTGCAACTCCCACAATGCCCTGCTGAGGACTGATACCTGTGGGCTGTTAAGGCATGCTGGGAGTTGTAGTTTTGCAACAGCTGTAGGGTCGTAGTTTGAGGATGCCTGTTATAAATGATAGATTAATATTGCCTTTATTTTCATCATCAGCTCAGCTCTCCTCTGGTGGAGTTGGGAAATCAGGGGCAATCCTGGCCTTGTTCATTTTTATCTGAGTCAACCTGTCAGCATTGCCACTGGACAAGTGGATACGCTTATCTGTTATAATGCCACGAGCAGCACTAAATACATGCGACGACAAAACGCTGGCGGCAGGGCAGGCCAGCACCTCCAAGGTGTAGAGCGCAAGTTTGTGCCATGTGTCCAGCTTGGACACCCACTAGTTGTAAGGCACTGAGGGATCATTTAGAATGCTGACACGGTCTGCTATGCATTCCTTCACCATCTTCAAAGCTTTTCCCTCCTTGTACCACTAGGCTGCGCTTCAGGGTGAGGTTGCTGGCAGGGTGTCATGAAAGTGTCCCATGCCTTGGAGAGTGTGGCCCTGCCTTTGTTGGAACTGCTGTGTTTTCCCCTTGTCTCCCTTCCTCGGTTGCCTAAGGAAGTACGGACTATGCCGGCCTCATTGTCAGATGTCAAATTTTGGAGCACTCTCTCAACAAGTACCTTCTGGTATTGCACCATTTTACTCCTCCTCTGCACCACAGGAATTGGAGATGAGAAATTCGCTTTGTAGCGGGGGTCGAGAAGGGTGAACACACAGTAATCCGTGTTATCTAAAATGCATATAGCGCAAGGTTCGTGGGAAAGGCAGCTTAACATGAAGTCAGCCATGTGTGCCAGAGTACCAACAGGCAAGATGTCAATGCCGACATCAGGATGACTCTCCATCTCCTCATTCTCCTACTCCTCTTCTGCCCATCCATGCTGAACAGATGGAATTAAAGTTCCATGAATACTACCCTCTGTAGCAGAGGCAACTGTATCCAGCTCCTCCTCCTCTTCCTGGTCTAATTTGCACTGAGAGGATGAACTGTGGGTGGTCTGGCTATCACTCTGTGTAATGTCCTCCCCATTTCCTCATCTGCCAAATTCAGAGCGTCATCCTTAATTGTGAGCAGTGATCATTTGAGTAGACACAGCAGTGGGATGGTTACGCTGATAATAGCGTTATCACCACTAACCATCTGTGTGGATTCATCAGAAGTTTTTTAACCCCTTAAGGACCAGGCTCATTTTCACCTTAAGGACCAGGCCATTTTTTGCAAATCTGACCAGTGTCACTTTAAGTGCTGATAACTTTAAAACGCTTTTACTTATACAGGCCATTCTGAAATTGTTTTTTCGTCACATATTGTACTTCATGACACTGGTAAAATAAAGTCAAAAAAATTATTTTTTTTGCATAATAAAATACCTAATTTACCAAAAATTTGGAAAAATTTGCAATTTCAAGTTTCAGTTTCTCTACTTCTGTAATACATAGTAATACCCCCAAAAATTGTGATGACTTAACATTCCCCATATGTCTACTTCATGTTTGAATTATTTTGGGAATGATATTTTATTTTTTGGGGATGTTACAAGGCTTAAAAGTTTAGAAGCAAATCTTGAAATTTTTCAGAAATTTACAAAAACCCAATTTTTAGGGACCACTACAGCTCTGAAGTCACTTTGCGAGGCTTACATAATAGAAACCGCCCAAAAATGACCCCATTCTATAAACTACACCCCTCAAGGTATTCAAAACTGATTTTAGAAACTCCGTTAACCCTTTAGGTGTTGCACAAGAGTTATTGGCAAATGGGGATGAAATTTGAGAATTTCATTTTTTTGCCTAATTTTCCATTTTAACCCATTTTTTCCACTAGCAAAGCAAGGGTTAACAGCCAAACAAGACTGTATATTTATTGCCCTGACTCTGCCGTTTACAGAAACACCCCATATGTGGCCGTAAACTACTGTACGGCCACACAGCGGGGCGTAGAGTGAAAGGTGCGCCGTATGGTTTTTGGAAGCCAGATTTTGCTGGACAGTTTTTTTGACACCATGTCCCATTTGAAGCCCCCTGATGCACCCCTAGAGTAGAAACTCCATAAAAGTGACCCCATCTAAGAAACTACACCCCTCAAGGTATTCAAAACTGATTTTACAAACTTCGTTAACCCTTTAGGTGTTGCACAAGAGTTATTGGCAAATGGGGATGAAATTTGAGAATTTCATTTTTTTGCCTAATTTTCCATTTTAACCCATTTTTTCCACTAACAAAGCAAGGGTTAACAGCCAAACAAGACTGTATCTTTATTGCCCTGACTCTGCCATTTACAGAAACACCCAATATGTGGCTGTAAACTACTGTACGGCCACACAGAGGGGTGTAGAGTGAAAGGTACGCCGTATGGTTTTTGGAAGCCAGATTTTGCTGGACAGTTTTTTTGACACCATGTCCCATTTGAAGCCCCCTGATGCACCCCTAGAGTAGAAACTCCATAAAAGTGACCCCATCTAAGAAACTACACCCCTCAAGGTATTCAAAACTGATTTTAAAAACTTCGTTAACCCTTTAGGTGTTGCACAAGAGTTATTGGCAAATGGGGATGAAATTTGAGAATTTCATTTTTTTGCCTAATTTTCCATTTTAACCCATTTTTTCCACGAACAAAGCAAGGGTTAACAGCCAAACAAGACTGTATCTTTATTGCCCTGACTCTGCCGTTTACAGAAACACCCCATATGTGGCTGTAAACTACTGTACGGCCACACAGCGGGGCGTAGAGTGAAAGGTGCGCCGTATGGTTTTTGGAAGCCAGATTTTGCTGGACAGTTTTTTTGACACCATGTCAATGCACCCCTAGAGTAGAAACTCCATAAAAGTGACCCCATCTAAGAAACTACACCCCTCAAGGTATTCAAAACTGATTTTACAAACTTTGTTAACCCTTTAGGTGTTGCACAAGATTTAATGGAAAATAGAGATACAATTTCAAAATTTCACTTTTTTGGCAGATTTTCCATTTTAATATTTTTTTTCCAGTTACAAAGCAACAGCCAAACAAAACTCATTATTTATGGCCCTGATTCTGTAGTTTACAAAAACGCCCCATATGTGGTCGTAAACCACTGTACGGGCACACGGCAGGGCGCAGAAGGAAAGGAATGCCATACGGTTTTTGGAAGGCAGATTTTGCTGGACTGGTTTTTTGACATCATGTCCCATTTGAAGCCCCCCTGATGCACCCCTAGAGTAGAAACTCCAAAAAAGTGACCCCATTTTAGAAAGTACGGAATAGGGTGGCAGTATTGTTGGTACTAGTTCAGGGTAGATATGATTTTTGGTTGCTCTATATTACACTTTTTGTGCGGCAAGGTAACAAGAAATAGCTTTTTTGGCATGTTTTTTTTTTGTTATTTACAACATTCATCTGACAGGTTAGATCATGTGGTAATTTTATAGAGCAGGTTGTCACGGACGCAGCGATACCTAATATGTATACATTTTTATTTTATTTATGTAAGTTTTATACAATAACTTCATTTTTAAAACCAAAAAATTGTTTAGTGTCTCCATAGTCTGAGAGCCATAGTTTTTTCAGTTTTTGGGCGATTATCTTGAGTAGGGTCTAATTTTTTGCGGGATGAGATGACAGTTTGATTGGCACTATTTTGGGGTGCATATGACTTTTTGATCGCTTGCTATTACACTTTTTGTGACGTAAGATGGCAAAAAATAGCTTTTTTGACACCGTTTTTTTTTTTTTTTTTACGGTGGTCACTTAAAGGGGTTAGGTCATGTGATATTTATATAGAGCCGGTCGATACGGACGCAGGCAATACCTAATATGTATACTTTATTTTTATTTATATAGGTTTTACACAATGATTTTATTTTTGAAACAAAAAAAATGATGTTTTAGTGTTTCCATAGTCTAAGAGCCATAGTTTTTTCAGTTTTTGGGCGATTATCTTGAGTAGGGTCTCATTTTTTGCGGGATGAGATGACGGTTTGATTGGTACTATTTTGACGTACATGCGACTTTTTTGATCACTTTTATTACCTTTTTTGGGAAGTAAGGTGGGCAAAATTTAAATTTTCTCATAGTTTTTATTTTTTTCTTTTTATGGCGTTCACTGTGCGGGGAAAGTAACATGGCCGTTTTATAGATCAGGTCGTTACGGACGCGGCGATACCTAATATGTGTAGTTTATTTTATTTTTTATTCAGTGATAAATGTTTTTTTTTTTTTATCTTAACTTTTTTCACTTATTCTTTTTATTTTTTGACCCAGACCCACTTGGTTCTTGAAGATCCAGTGGGTCTGATGTCTGTAAAATACAGTACAGAACCTATATAGGTTTCTGTACTGTATTTTACTTACACTGAACAGATCTATGCTTTCAGCACAGATCTGTTCAGCACCATGGACAGCAGGACGCCTGAGCAGGCGTCCTGTTGCCATGGGAACCTTCCCCGTCTGCTCAGTTATGGTCAGAACTTCGCAGACGGGGAAGGGTGAGGACGGGGCTTCGGGGGGCTCTCTGGGGGCTCTCTCCCTCTCTATTTAAAGCCATGACGTACCGGTACGTCATGTGTCCTTAAGGACTCAGGAAACATGCCGTACCGGTACGTCATGTGTCCTTAAGGGGTCAAAACCTTACAGAGGTCTGACATCAATGCCCACTCCTCGCTTGTGAATAGTGGCAGTTGACTCGAAAAGCGACGACCATGTTGCAGCTGGCATTCTACACATTCCCTCTGCTGCTCACAAAGCCTGGCCAACATGTGGAACGTAGAGTTCCAGTGTGTGTTCACGTCGCACAACAGTCGGTCCCTAATACCCTGCCATAGCTCTGTGGCGGTGTGCTGTTTGTCCCCTAAGCAGATCAACTTCACATGGCGTGTTGACACTTACCCACAGCAGTGCTACACTGTGTCATGACCTACCCTGTGGGTGTTCTGGGAAGATCTGTCAGAGTTGCTGCACGTGACTCGATCTTACAGTTTGTTTTGTTGTGGGTTTGAACTGAATCCCACCTCCTCCCAGGTGTTGTTCTTTAGGTAATTGATGAGGCTATTTATTTCTCCCTATAGCCTTTGTGGGTTATAGTTCTGCCTTGTGTGAGCTCTGGAAGTTTGGTGGATCGTCTTCTCCAACATATCTCTAGATAAGTTCTTTTCCCTTTTTACTTCTGTGTGTGTTTTTACTAGGCCTCTAGGTTAACGCTAGCTCCTTCGGTTGTTGAAAGAGCTGGGTGTCTCTTTCCCTCTTCCCTGAGGGTTTGGTTCAGTGTGTTATAGCCTTAGGTACGTGGGCATGTGCATATCTACCATCGAGATATGCACATGGGCATAGCAGCTTAGGGAAAGTGTTCTAGAGATTGCTAGGTGGTGACCCCTTTGTTCCCTATCATTTAGGGCCTAGTCAGTTGTTTTGTTTGCCTTGTCGTTTTCTGTTACTTTCCGTTATCTTACCTACCGTGACATTCTAACCCACCGTACTGTCATTTTTCCCCTTGCTGTTTGCAAAATGGAAACTATTGATGCCTTGGTTAATCGCATGCAGGGATTGTCTTTGGAGGTAGCTGACCTCCGCAATTCGGTTGCACAGTGTCAGAGTACTTTGGCGTCTGGCGCCGCCGGGGGAAACCAGGTCTGCCTGGAACCTAAGGTCGCTCTCCTTGATAGGTTTTTAGGGGGAAGTGATAACTTTGTTCGGTTCAGGGAGTCCTGTAAATTGTATTTTCGTTTGTGTCCGATTTCATCTTGAGACAAAAACCAAAGAGTAGGGATTATTATTTCTCTGCTAAAAGGTGACGCTCAGTCTTGGGCTTTTTCTCTGCTGAGCAGTTCAGTCCCTCTGGTCGGTGGATGAATTTGTCAGAGCCCTGGGCCTGATTTATAATGACCCAGACTGGGTCTCTATGGCTGAATCTAACTTGTGCAGCTTGTGCCAGGGAGAACGTAATGCTGAGTCATATTGTGCTGAATTTAGAAGATTGGCGACTGACTCGGAGTGGAATGATCCTGCACTCCATAGTCAGTTCTGTCAGAGGCTATCTGAGAGATTAAAAGATGCCCTTGCATTTCATGAAAAAACTGATTCTTTGGAGGCGGCCATGTCTTTGGCCGTACGGATTGATAGACATCTTAGGGAGAGGTGCAAGGTTCCCCTCGGGCTGAGGTTGCTGTCTGGTGCAGAATCGGTCTCTTCTGTCCCTCGGGGTACTATAAAACTTGAATTAGGGGCTGAAGAGAAGCCTATGCAATTGGGTCAGGTTACTTCTTGCTCTGGTAATAGGAATTTTAGGAAGCTGAATAGACTGTGTTACTTCTGTGGTAAAGAAGGTAATTTTGTTAATGTGTTCCCTTTTATTCCGGATCTATTTGATCAGATTGTTGGTGCCAAGGTGTTTTCTAAGTTGGATCTAAGAGGAGCTTATAATCTGATCAGAATAAGGGAAGGAGATGAATGGAAAAAGCCCTTCAATACCCCCGAGGGTCACTTAGAGAATCTAGTCATGCCCTTTGGTTTAACTAATGCTCCAGCAGGCTTTCAGCGCTTTATTTATGACATTTTTCATCATTTGGTTGGGAGGTTTGTTGTTATTAATTTACTCACCCGATATGAAGACTTATCAGGGTCATTTGAGACAAGTGTTACTTAATAAAGTGTATGCTAAGTTGGAAAAATGTGTGTTTGCGGTTCAGGAGCTGCCGTTTTTGGGGGACTTACTTTCTGCTTCCGGTTTTCGTATGGATCCCGAAAAGGTCCGTGTGGTGCTGGAATGGGACCGGCCGGAGAATCAGAAAGCCCTGATGCAGTTTTTAGGATTTACTAATTACTACAGAAAATTCATCCTGAATTATTCCACCATTGTCAAACCTTTTGAGCCTACAAAAAACCTCTCTGTCTATGATTGACAGCACAACATTCCACCTGGGATAACATACAATGTCATAACAAAAAAGCCAGTGGAGATAATATATCCAAAATCATATAAACTTTATAATATATTAAAATGTGCCGCTGAGGTGAAACGAGCGTCAAGGTCTTGGGCTATCACATCTCTTCTGGGTTTGATCATGTCTTCAGGTACGTCCTGGATCAGGTGTGTCTATTAAGACACTGTCACATACAATATCCATATTAGGACTATGTTATTGACTAGGCTGTGTATATACCATCATTGTGTTGTGCTCATAGACTAGGCTGTGAATATATTTTTATCACGCTTGTTATATACAATCTGTCTATGGTTACCAAGGACTTAAGCAGGATGTAAGCTGTGGATCTCACAAATATCCAGGGAATACTTTCTGATATTACTGTATCACGCTGTATTATCCCCTATTGGGGTGCTGTATGCTCTGTATCATCTTCTGTGGTACATAATTTGGGCTGTTGTGAGACACAGCATATGACCTGGTACCCGGAAAGTGCTTACTAGTCTTGTGGGGATACATGGCAGTCCAGTAGAGTGAATGTCCTTCGCTTCTCTGTATACTTTTTTTCCATCTTGCCCTTTTTCCTACACATTTTAATATATAATAAAGTTGATATGATTTTGGATATATTATCTCCACTGGCTTTTTTGACATTGTCAAACCTTTGACAGATATGACTAGGAAGGGCGCTGACTTCTCTGTCTGGTTGGATGAGACATTACAGGTTTTTTCTGCTATGAAGAAATGTTTTGCTTCTGCTCCCATTCTGATGCAACCTGATGTGTCTCAACCCTTCATTGTGGAGGTTGACGCATCAGAAGTGGGAGTCAGAGCAGTCTTGTCACAGGGTCCCTCTCCTAGTAAATGGCTAGTGTGCTTTTTTTCTCCAAGAAACTCTCGGCTGCCAAAAGAAATTATGATGTTGGGAATAGAGAGTTGTTGGCCATTAAATTGGCCTTTGAAGAGTGGTGTCATTGACTAGAAGGGGCTACCCATCCGATTACTGTATTTACTGACTATAAAAATCTGACTTACCTGCAATATGCAAAGCGTTTAAATCCTAAGTAGGCTAGGTGGTCATTGTTTTTTACCAGGTTCAATTTTGTGGTCACCTATCGCCCTGGGATTAAAAAGGTCAAAGCGGATGCGTTGTCACGTAGCTTTCCGGGGGGGGGGGGGGATTCCGAGGATACCGCTCTGATTTTGGCTGATGGGGTGGTGGTTTCTGCTCTTTACCCCGAGCTGGAGACGGAAGTGTTGGGGGCTTAAGAGGAGGCACCTTATTCTTGTCCTCCAGGCAAGTTTGTTCCTTCTAAACTGCAATACATGGTGTTCAAGGAACATCATGATACTGTCCTTGCGATACATCCTGGAAGTAGATCTACTGTAGCTCTAATTTCGCAGAGATTCTGGTGGCCAGGTTTGCGTAAAAGTGTTGAGGGTTTTGTAGCAGCTTGTGAGACCTGTGCACGCGCGAAAGTGGCTCACACTCAGCCATCAGGATCTCTTCTTCCTTTGTCCATCCCATCTCGTCCTTGGACACATTTGTCCATGGACTTCATTACTGATTTGCCGAGTTCCTCTGGAAAACTGTGATTTTAATGGTAGTGGACCGCTTCAGCAAGATAGCTCACTTTGTACCATTATCAGGTTTTCCCAATGCGAAAACTCTATCTCAGGTTTTTATCGATAACATTGTGAAATTACATGGCATTCCCTCTGATGTGGTTTCTGATAAGGGGACGCAATTTGTTTCCAGGTTTTGGAGGCATTTTGTTCTCGTCTGGATATTCAGTTGTCTTTCTCTTCGGCTTTTCATCCTCAGTCGACTGGTCAAACTGAGCGCACTAACCAAAACCTGGAGACCTATTTGAGGTGTTTTGTCTCTGAGAATCAAGATGAGTGGTCCTCGTTCTTGTCTTTAGCTGAGTTTGCCTTAAATAGCCGTAGGCAGGAATCAACTGATAAGTCACCATTTTTTGGCACATATGGTTTTCACCCTCAGTATGGTACTTTTTCTGGGACCAAATCTTCTGGGATGCCGGAGGAGGAGAGATTTTCTTCCTCTTTGTCATCTATCTGGCGGAAGATTCAAGTTAATTTGAAAAGAATGGGTGAAAGATATATAAACGGATGGCTCACAAGATACGTATGACTGGTCCGGACCTGTGTGTGGGTGATTTGGTGTGTGTCATGCCCTTCTCAGGTTATGTGCAGAGGTCTGCCAGGTTAGCAGCATGTGTGTAGCCTTTTGTTTTTGTTTTGGAGTTGAGCTGTATCCGCCTCCCTTCAGGTGCACTGGGTGGGGTCGTTGGTATGAGTTGAAATTACGCCCACTCCCAGTGTCCTGTGCAGGTTATAGCTTCTGTCTTGCTGAGAGGAAGGAAGGATTTGCTGTTCCTGCTCACTAATAAGACAAGTTGGTTTTGTTTTTCTTGTGATTGTCTGTCTAGGCTGTTAGAGAGACGCCTGCCCCCTCCAGGTCCCGAGGAAGCAGGCTGCCTCTTTCCCCCTTTCACCATCTTAGGGATTTTAGGGTAGTTTCAGCCTAGGCACGGGGACACGTTCATTCCCACCTTCAGGGTCTGAACGTGGGCATAGAAATCTAGGGAGAGCTGGTAGGGATTTGTCAGGAGGTGACCTTTATCCCCAGCTTCTTGCCTAGACACTTGTTTGGTTGTATTCTGTGTATCTTGTATCCTGTCCAGCGTGACAGTGTGGTTGTCCACTAAAAACATTAAGCTGAAGGTACCCTCTTGGAAATTGGGTCCAAGATTTATTGGCCCTTACAAAATCTTGGCCATTGTCAATCCGGTGGCGTTTCGTCTGGAACTTCCTCAGGCCTGGAAGATCCATAATGTGTTTCACAGGTCTTTGTTGAAGAGATATGTGGAACCTGCGGAACCATCTCCTTTGCCTCCTCCTCCTGTTTTGGTTGATGCTAATCTGGAATTTCAATTCTCTAGAATTCTCAACTCACATGTTCTTCGGGGTTCCCTTCAGTACCTGGTGCATTGGATATAGGGGATACAGTCCTGAGGAAAGAATGTGGGTTCCAGATACCGATGTTAATGCTAGTTGCCTTGTCAATGCCTTTCACAGGGCACACCCGGATAAAGTTGGACCTGTGTGTCCGGAGGTCACCCGTAGAGGAAGGAGGTACTGTCATGCCCTGCCCTGTGGGAGTTCTGAGGAGATCTGTCTGAGTTGCTGCACGTGACTCGATCTTACTTTTTTTTTTGTGGGTTTGAACTGAATCCCACCTCCTCCCAGGTGTTGTTCTTTAGGTAATTGGTGAGACTATTTATTTCTCCCTCTCCCTATAGCCTTTGCGGGCTATAGTTCTGCCTTGTGTGAGCTCTTGAATTTTGGTGGATCGTCTTCTCCAACACATTTCTAGATAAGTCCTTTTCCCCTTTTCCTTCTGTGTATGTTTTTACTAGGCCTCTAGGGTGACCCTAGCTCCTTCTGTTGTTGAAGGAGCTGGGTGTCTCTTTACCTCTTCCCTACAGCTGAGGGTTTGGTTCAGTGTTTTACAGTCTTAGGTACGTGGGTATGTGCAAAAAAAACAGTTTTCGGATGCAGGACAGTATATGTCACAGAAACCCACAGAATATGGACACTAGATTAGGCCCAGATTAGTTAAATTTGTCCTAAAGAAACAGTTTTAGGTTGGAGTACTGTATATGTCACAGATGTGTATTACACACACAGACTACAGAGACAGTAGATGAGGGCTGGTCCCAGATTATTTAAATTAATGCTAAAGAAACAGTTTTCGGATGGCGTACTGTATATGTCACAGAAAACAACACACTATGGACACTAGATTAGGCCGAGATTATTTATAATTATGCTAAAGAAACAGTTTTCGGATGGAGTACTGTATATGTCACGGATGTGTATTACACGCACACACTACAGAGTCCGTGAACTATACAGTACAGAGACAGTAGATGAGGATTGTCCCCGATTATTAAAATTTACGCTAAAGAAACAGTTTTCGGATGCAGGACAGTATATGTCACAGAAACCCACAGAATATGGACACTAGATTAGGCCCAGATTAGTTAAATTTGCCCTAAAGAAACAGTTTTCAGATGAAGTACTGTATAGTTCACGGATGTGTATTACACGCACACACTACAGAGACAGTAGATGAGGGCTGGCCCCTGATTATTTAAATTTACTCTAAAGAAACAGTTTTCGGATGGTGTACTGTATATGTCACGGATGTGTATTACACGCACACACGACAGAGTCCGTGAACTATACAGTACAGAGACAGTAGATGAGGACTGTCCCCGATTATTAAAATTTATGCTAAAGAAACAGTTTTCGGATGCAGGACAGTATATGTCACAGAAACCCACAGAATATGGACACTAGATTAGGCCCAGATTAGTTAAATTTGCCCTAAAGAAACAGTTTTCAGATGAAGTACTGTATAGTTCACAGATGTGTATTACACGCACGCACTACAGAGACAGTAGATGAGGGCTGGCCCCTGATTATTTAAATTTACACTAAAGAAACTGTTTTCGGATGGCGTACTGTATATGTCACAGAAAACACACTATGGACACTAGATTAGGCCTAGTTTATTTAATTTTACGCTAAAGAAACTGTTTTCGGATGGAGTACTGTATATGTTACAGAAAACACACTATAGACACTAGATTAGGCCCAGATTATTGGAATTTGCAACAAAAACTCAGTTTTCGGATGGCGTACTGTATATGTCACGGATGTGTATTACACGCACACACTACAGAGACAGTAGATGACAACTGGTCTCTGATTATTTAAATTTACGCTAAAGAAACTGTTTTCGGATGGTGTACTGTATATGTTACAGAAAACACACTATGGACACTAGATTAGGCCCAGATTATTGGAATTTGCAACAAAAACTCAGTTTTCGGATGCAGGAGCGTATATGTCACAGAAACCCACAGAATATGGACACTAGATTGAGCCCAGATTGGATACATTTGCCCTAAAGAAACAGTTTTCGGATGGCGTACTGTATATGTCACGGATGTGTATTACACGCACACACTACAGAGACAGTAGATGAGGACTGGCCCCATATTATTTAAATTTACGCTAAAGAAACTGTTTTCGGATGCAGGACAGTATATGTCACAGAAACCCACAGAATATGGACACTAGATTAGGCCCAGATTAGTTAAATTTGCCCTAAAGAAACAGTTTTCAGATGGAGTACTGTATATGTCACGGATGTGTATTACACGCACACACTACAGAGACAGTAGATAAGGCCTGGCCCCTGATTATTTAAATTTACACTAAAGAAGCAGTTTTCGGATGGCATACTGTATATGTCACAGAAAACACACTATGGACACTAGATTAGGCCCAGTTTATTTAAATTTACGTTAAAGAAACTGTTTTCGGATGGCGTACTGTATATGTCACAGAAAACACACTATGGACACTAGATTGGGCCCAGATTGTTGGAATTTGCAATAAAAACTCAGTTTTCAGATGCAGGAGCGTATATGTCACAGAAACCCACAGAATATGGACACTAGATTAGGCCCAGATTGGCTAAATTTGCCCTAAAGAAACAGTTTTCGGATGGCGTACTGTATTTGTCACGGATGTGTATTACGCACTACATGCACGCACTACAGAGACAGTAGATGAGGACTGTCCCCGTTTATTAAAATTTACGCTAAAGAAACAGTTTTCGGATGCAGGACAGTATATGTCACAGAAACCCACAGAATATGGACACTAGATTAGGCCCAGATTAGTAAAATTTGCCCTAAAGAAACAGTTTTCAGATGGAGTACTGTATATGTCATCTACTATCATATACTATCTGTACACACTACATCTATGATACCTCACATATCAGTACACTGCTGTATATACTATATATCTGTACATACTACATCTATTATACCTCATACATCAGTGCACTGCTGTATATACTATATATCTGTACACATTACATCTATTATACCTCATACCTCCCATATAAGTACACTGCTCGGTATACTACATACCTGTGTCCCTATATATAGGGGCAAACGAAGAGAAAGGAGTAGAACCTACTCTTACCACTCCATTATAGTATCAGTGGACAGCTCATCTTCCATGCAGTTGGGGGTTGAAGGACCCATGTTGTGATGATGCTCTGCTATGCAGTTCTTTTACTAGATATACAGGACCTGTGGTGGTGGTGATGATGATAATGTCATCACAGGTCCTGGTAGATGATCCTATCTAACCTGGGAACTACACCATTCTTTGTGCAGTTCCTTTACTAGATGTATAGGGATTCTATACTGGAGCTGGACACAATGAGTGTAATTAGGAGGCGGGCCCTATCCTCCAGTGTCGGCCCCTTTTCCCCATGGGCCCCATAGCATCTCCGTGGTCTGCCTCTATTGGAGGTATGCCTCTGGCCTTACTTTCTAGTTAGTTGGAAAATACATGACAAGAATAATGGGCTTCAACTATGATGCCATTGCCAGCTACATGCAATGGCTACTAGGCCTTATATAGGCTGTTGGACAATTGATAAGCTACCAGTTTCATACCACAAATGTGCCTCATTTACTAGTCTACTGCCTGCAGCTATATATTAAGACTACTAGCTAATTGTCCACTGTTAGCGGCATGCCATGTCTACTGGGCCTCATTTGCTGCAGTATTGCAGTCTGCTGCCCACTACTTATTTTATGGACTGGACTTCTCAGCATTCTCCTCCTCTGCTAGGCTTTCTTGTTGCAGTCTTAGAGATGATGTACTAAAAAGGTAAACTAAACACAGTTTGCATCGGCCATTTGCTTCCAACACATAAGTTCCTTTATTACAATTATATTTAAAGTGTTCTTAGAATCTGTGTCAATAAGGTTTATGGAGGAGTATGTATGAGTTTTCCTAAATCCATTTTTCATAAGTGGTTTTCTGCATGCGAACAAACATGGTGGATATTTATCAAAACTGGTGTAAAGGAGATCTGGCACAGTTGCCCATAGCAATTAATTCATTTCCACCTTTTATTTTCCAAAGCAGCTCTGAAAAATGAAAAGTGGAATTTGATTGGTTGCTATGGGCAACTAAGCCAATCTTCCTTTAAACCAGTTTTGTTAAATTTCTCCGAATTGTCTAGATACACGTCCTGAGATGGCCAAGAGTCAAGTAGGAATAATATTTTAATGCACTTTAAGATCATGGCAAATGGCAAAGAATGAAACAATCCTAAAAAGTGAAATAAGAAAAGAGGGTGGGAACTATTCACTTCTCACACCCCCTCTCTATATAGAAATATAAAATATTTCCTGCCACTAGTTCCTACTTAACTGTCCCCGTCAGTAACCCCTTTATTTATCACTACCCCTTTATCCACACCTATTGCACTCCCTTTTTCTTCCATGGTGAAGATGTGCTTTAGTTCGGAGGCATCCAACTCTGCTGCTCTTATTAATATGGGTAATGCAACTGCTATTAAAACCACAAATTTACAAACTTTGCATTGTTCAGTGTAGTTTTCTAATGAAAAATGCAGCAATACATTCAGCACAACTGCAACAAAAACCATACATGCTTATATTAAAGGGGATGTTTCACTTCAGTAAATGGCATTTACTGTATCATGTAGAGAAAGTTAATACAAGCCACTAACTAATGTAATGTGATTGTCAATATTGTCTTCTTTGCTGGCTGGATTCATTTTTCCATCACATTATACACTGCTCGTTTCCATGGTTTTAACCACCCTGCAATCCATCAGTGGTGGTCATGTTTGCACACTATAGGAAAAGCACAAGCCTATGTGCGCTCCCATGGTCCAAGCCACCAGAATGGCCGAGACTTTTTCCTATAGTGTGCAAGCACGGCCACCACTGATGGATTGCGTGGTGTTTGTAACCGTGGAAACGAGCAGTGTATAATGTTATGGAAAAAGGAAGCAATATGGATAATAACAATACATTAGTAAGTACCTTGTATTAACTTTCTCTACATGATAAATGCCATTTGCTGAAGTGACACAACTTTAAGTCTTTGCCATGGTTTTCTTCATGTGATTATTGTGCAGAATTCTGCCATGCAGTCACTGCCCTATACTGTGGACTTCAATTTCGAGCAAACTCCTTCATTTCTTCCATTATCTAGAAATGTTCCAATCCTCATTCATCTGAGAAGGGAAATAGAAAAATGTGTTCATTTTGCAATGCACATTGTTTTACATTTGAATATATTAAATTCCCTTCTCCAGAAAATGACAAAATACTTTTTTGCTCACAGATTAAAATAAATACATGTGATTTTGACATAGCAAAGTGTCATCTGTCTTCAAAAACGTATTTAATGGTAGATTATTTATAGTATGCAATTATATTACACCTACATCTGTCACTCAACATTAACCAAACTGCACTACGATGAGCGTTGTTACTGCTGCATTAAATCAAAGATCCATCAAGCTATTTAACCAGAACCAAAATCTGAGAGCTGTTTATTCTCTATGATGCAGTTATCACTTTATTTGTTTTATATCTAAAGCAGAATCTCTGGAGAGAATTTTTTAATGATCTACCACACAAGTTAATTTTAAAGGGATATTCGAGATAATCCACAGGTTAGGGGATAACTATTAGATTGATGCGGGTCGAACCTATAGGACCCCCGCCGATGATGGAAACAGGGGCCTTGTATCCCACAAGGCCTGCCAAAATGAATGAAGTGGCAGGTCAAGCATGAACACTGCCACTCCATTCACCTCTATGAGAATGGCAGAAATAGGCAAGCAGCTCCCTCTGGCAGTCCCAGAAAGATAAAGCAGCAGAGTTCATGTTCGACCTGCCACTCTATTCATTTCAGGGGGATCCAAGGAGTACCTGTATACCCCTTTAGGTATAGATTAGGTTAGAGCTTCATAAGATTTCAGTTCCCTTGAAAACAGAAAGTAATATAGAAAGACAGACATGCAGAATGTGCATTAGGAGTCATCAAAGAGTGTCATCACCATATAAAAGTTGCAAGGTGATTTAAATACTTTCAGGGCAGAATACAGGTGCATTTACACAACCGTATAAATGGGTCCGCATCCATTCCGCAATTTTGCGGAATGGGTGCAGACTAGTGTTGGTCGAGCACCAAAGTGCTTGGGTGCTCTAGTAGAACACCTCGGGATGCTCGGGTGCTCTACAAAGCACCCGAGCACAATGGAAGTCAATGGGAGAACCAGAGCATTAAACCAGGCACCCCCTGCTCTGAAGAGGGGAGGGTGCCTGGTTAATAGTAAAAGGTCAGAAATTGATGGAAACACCACCGAAATGGTTCGGGAACAGCATGGGGAGGATGTCTGGATGCATTTGGACTCCCAGGTCGCTGCTGGGAACGATGTTGTCCGAGTAGTAAGCCACTTTTACAGACTGACAATAATACGCACAAAACCAAAGATAAAATCGATTTTAGAGGAAAAAATGTTAGGAAACATTCTCTCCTGTATATTTACTTGTATATAAAGTGCAAGTGCTGCCAAAAATTACAAGGAAGATGCACTCCGATACAACCTGTATATCACATAAAGGAGGGCCTCATTCGCATTGTGGCACAATTGTTCAGGTAGTGGGACTCCTACACTCATAAAGGAACCAGAACGACAATACACCCTTTATTACACATAAAGGAGGGCATCCTACACACCAACTCAAGCAACTTAAGCAGGGAGGAATCATGTCTTCAGATGGAAAAAAATGATGACTATTCTAAATTCTATATATTCCTTTTTCACCAACGCCTGTATTGATTGCGTAATATTTGCATATTACACGATCATTACATTGCTGATTTTTTGAGAAAAAAGACGTATATTCCAAAAACTAATATATAGCACTATATTAGAAATATTTTGCGAATTCTCGAAGTTGGAATATTCGCGATAAATATTTGTAATTCGAATATTCGCGTTCAACACTACTGCTGATGTGAAACATCTAAAACATTAGGCGCGAGTGCCTGCTGCTGAGCTGACCTTCTAAAACATTAGGGGCGAGGGCCTTCTGCTGAGCTGACTCTCTAAAACATTAGGGGTGAGTGCCTGCTGCTGATCTAACCATCTAAAACATTAAGGGCAACTGGCCTGCTGTTGATTTGACCATCTAAAACATTAGGGGTAAGGGTCTGTTGCTGAGCTGACCCTCTAAAACATTAGGGGCGAGTGCCTGCTGCTGATCTGACCATCTAAAACATTAAGGGCAAGGGCCTGCTGTTGATTTGACCATCTAAAACATTAGGGGTAAGGGTCTGTTGCTGAGCTGACCCTCTAAAACATTAGGGGTGAGTGCACTTTGCTGATTTGACCATCTAAAACATTAGGAGCGAGGGCCGGCTGCTGATCTGACCATCTAAAACATTAGGGGCGAGGGTCTGCTGGTGACCCTCAAATACATTATGAACAAGGGCCTGCTGGTGACCCTCTAAAACATTATGGGCTAGGGTCTGCTGGTGACCCTCTAAAACGTTATGGGCAAGGGCCTGCTGATGACCCTCTAAAACATTATGGGCGAGGGCCTGCTGGTGACCCTCTAAAACAGTCCCAGGCCTTGGAGAGTGTTGCTCTGCCTCTGTTGGAACTGCTGTCTGTTCCCCTCGTATCCCCTTCTCGGTTGGCCAAGGAACAGTACTCTGCAGCCAGCGTTGCCAGCTGGAAATTTTTGGAGAATTTTTTCCACAAGGACCTTCAGGTATTGCACCATTTTGCTCGTCCTCGCCACCACATGATTGAGAGATGAGAAGTTTTCTTTGTAGCGGGGGTCGAGAAGGGTGAACAACCAGTAATTGGTGTTGGCCAAAATGCATACAACGCGAGGGTCACGGGAAAGGCAGCCTCACATAAAGTCAGCCATGTGTGCCAGAGTCCCAACAGACAAGACTTCGCTGTCTTCATCAGAAGGATTACTCTCAATTTCCTCATCCTCTTTCTCATCTTCTACCCATCCACGCTGAACAGATGGAATAAAACTTTAAAACTTCCATGGGTACTACCCTATGTAGCGGAGGCAACCGTCTCCTGCTCTTCCTCCTTATCATCCAATTCGCGCTGAGAAGACAAACTGAGGGTGGTCTGGCTATCACCCTGTGTACTGTCTTCCCCCATTTCCACCTCTTCCAAATGCAAAGCGTCCGCCTTAACTGTGAGCAGCAAGCGTTTGAATAGACACAGAAGTGGGATGTTTACGCTGATAATAGCGTTATCGCCGACACCATTTGTGTTGATTAAAACCTCACAGAGGTCAGACATCAATGCCTACTAGTCGCTTAGTGAAGAGCGAAGGCTGACTAGAAAGACGCAGACCATGTTGCCGTTGGTATTACTCTACTGCTCTCTGCTACTCACAAAGCCTGGCCTACACGTGGAACGTGGAGTTCCAGCACTAGCTCATGTCGCACAACAGTCGGTGAGCTGGCAATTGCTAGCGCTGCTGCTGCTGCGTTGCCAGATCGGTGGAAGCTGTTGATGACTGCACGCAGCACACCTTCACCAGTAGCTCAGGCAAATTGGGGTAGGTTTTGAGAAACTGCTGAACGACATGTTGAACACATGGGCTAGGCATGGTATCTGTGTGAGCTTGCCGAGCTCCAAAGCCGCCACCAAGTTACGCCCATTATCAGACACAACCATGCCTGGTTGTAGGTTGAGTGGCAAGAGCCACAGCTCAGTCTGGTCCCTTGTCCCCTGCCACAGCTCTGCGGCGGTGTTCTGTTTGTCATCTAAGCAGATCAGTTTAAGCACGGCCTGTTGCCGCTTCCCCACTGCAGTGCTACACTGCTTCCAGCTAATGACTGATGTCTGACTGGTGCTTCAAGATGATAATTTAGAGGTGGAAGTGGAGTTGGAGGTGGAGGAGGAGAAGGGGGGGTTGCAGCCACTAACCTAGGTGGTGGCAGAAACCCTGATGGAAGTAGGGTCCGCAAACTTTGGAGTCAGTAGCACCTGTGCCATCCCAGAGTACGACTTACTCCCGGCCTCCACAACATTCACCCAGTGTGCCGTCAGGGAAATGTAGCATCCCTGGCCAAAAGCACTTGTCCATGTGTCAGTCGCTAAGAGGACCTTCCCAATAACTGCATTGGTCAGGGCACGGGTGATGTTATGGGACACATGCTGGTGTATGGCTGGGACTGCACACCGTGAAAAATATTGGCGGCTTGGGACAGAGTAACGCGGGACGGCCACTGACATCGGGCTGCAGAAAGCCTCAATGTCCACAAGCCTAAATGGCAACATTTCCAGGGCCAGCAATTTGGAAAGGTGAGCATTTAGTGCTATGGCCTGTGGGTGTATGGCTGGGTATTTGCGCTTTCGTTCAAAGGCCTGGGGTATAGACATCTGCACGCTGCGCTAGGACATAGAAGTGGATGTGCTAGCTGATGGTGCTTGCGAAGGTCCAGGTGCATGGCTGGAGGCATCCGGGCACATAACACAGAGGAAGAAGAGGTAGTGGTGTGACCCGCAGACACTGATTGTGGACCCAGGTGTTTGGCCCACCTATTAGGGTGCTTTGATGCCATGTGGTGGATCATGCTGGTGGTGGTGAGGTTGCTAATGTTCACGCCCCTGCTTATTTTGGTACAGCACAGGTTGCAAATGACAATTCTATTATCGTCCGCACTTTCCTCAAAAAGGCGCCAGACTGCGGAACACCTACCCCTTGGCAAGGGAGAGCTCCAGGGAACAGTTGCAGACCTGTTTGGTGTGGCCCACTTTCTCCCTTTTGCCACCACACTGTCTGTTGCGGTGCTGCGGAACCCTCCCCCTCTGTTGTGCTGTCCTCCCTCAGCTTGCCACCGTCCTAGCTTGGGTCAGTGACTTCATCATCCACCACCTCCTGTTCCACTTCCTCACTATGGTTATCCTCCTGAATTGTTGACCTAACAACAACCTCAGTTATTGACAACTGTGTCTCATCCTCATCATGAACCTCTTGAGACAGTAATTGCGGTTGACTTATTAGCAACTGTGTCTCATCATCATCATCTTCCACCTCGTGAAATACTAATTGCCTTTCCTCACCGTCATCTTCTTATGATTGTGAATGCTCAAGACTTTGAGAATCAGGGCACAATATCTTATCATGTCCCTATTCAAGCGGGCTTGTCGAGAGGTCCAAATCAAGGAATGGCGATGAAAAGATCTCCTCGGAATATTCAATTGTGGGATGACCTGTTTGCCAAGACTCTACATTGTGGCAGGAAGGAGTATCAGGGTGAGGATTCTGTTGACCAGACTCTTGGCTACTGAGACTGGACTTTGTGGAAGACAGGGTGGTGCTTAACTTATCTTTTGCAATTCAACCGACCACCAGGTCACACTGGTCTGACTTCGAGAGTATTGTCCTGCAACGCCCTGCAAACTGGGACATGAAGCTAGGTATCATAAATGAGTGTGTTTCTTGTGTTCTGGCAGCAGGCACAGTTTCACTGCGCCCAGGGCCACGGCCTCTGCATGCACCATCAGCAGCACAGCCACTTCCCCATCCATTACTGCTCGCCTTCTGTATATTAAATGGTAATATTCTTTCAAGTATGTCACACGCACAGTAGCGCAGGTTTTGTAAGTGTATGCGCAAATAAAGTACACTGTATGTCACAGATAATTTTAGGCTGCGCAAACGTTATACAGGAGGTATAGCGCAAGTAATGTTGCTGTCAACAGCGGCTAATAAAAAATTACACTGAATGAATGTCACTGATATTTAGGATGCGCAAACGTTATACAGGAGGTATAGCGCAAGTAATGTCGCTGTCACCAGCGGCTAATAGAAAATTACATTGAATTAATGTTACTGATATTTAGGATGTGCAAACGTTATACAGGAGATGTAGCGTTGGTAATGTCGCTGTCACCAGTGGCCAAACAATTGCGCTGAATGTCACAAATATTTAGGCTGTGCAAATGTAATATAAAGGATGTAGCAGGGGTTGTGTCACTATCAGAAGCGGTACTAACAATTGCATGCAATTTAGCACAGATTGCGCTTATTATATTGCTGCCAGATACAACAATAGTTCTCAAAAGGACGGGACGATTCGCAAACGCATGTTCGCGATCAAATGTTTGCGGGCCTCACGTTCGTGGTGGACCCCATTCACTTTAATGGGCATGTTCACAGCAAGCCCCATTGACTTTAATTGCAGGTGAACCTGAAAAACTTTCAGGTCATATTTGCAGCCAGCAAACACTTACTAGAAGTACACAAATAGTCCCACAACATAAACAGTGATATACCAGAGGGGGATCATTGGCAAAAATTCCCACAAAAAATATGTATTTTAATCAGGGGCCATTTTTATGCGTCCTAAACTCTCAAAAATGTGACCTGCCGGAGCCTAGAGATTTTATTTCCTACCGGTTTGATGTACAGTCGTGGCCAAAAGTTTTGAGAATTACATAAATATACAAAATTGGAAAAGTTGCTGCTTAAGTTTTTATAATAGCAATTTGCATATGCTCCAGAATGTTATGAAGAGTGATCAGATGAATTGCATAGTCCTTCTTTGCCATGAAAATTAACTTAATCTCAAAAAAAACTTTCAACTGCATTTCATTGCTGTCATTAAAGGACCTGCTGAGATCATTTCAGTAATCGTCTTGTTAACTCAGGCTGGAGAGCATTATGTCAGGCTGATTGGGTTAAAATGGCAGGCTTGACCTGTTAAAAGGAGGGTGATGCTTGAAATCATTGTTCTTCCATTGTTAACCATGGTGACCTGCAAAGAAACGCGTGCAGCCATCATTGCATTGCATAAAAATTGCTTCACAGGCAAGGATATTGTAGCTACTAAGATTGCACCTCAATTAACAATTTATAGGATCATCCAGAACTTCAAGGAAAGAGGTTCAATTCTTGTTAAGAAGGACTGCTGAGGACTGGGGCAAAGTCATATTCTCTGATGAAGCCTCTTTCCGATTGTTTGGGGCATCAGGAAAAAGGCTTGTCCGGAGAAGAAAAGGTGAGCGCTACCATCAGTCCTGTGTCATGCCAACAGTAAAGCATCCTGAGACCATTCATGTGTGGAGTTGCTTCTCATCCAAGGGAGTGGGCTTACTCACAATTGTGCCCCAAAACACAGCCATGAATAAAGAATGGTACCAAAACACCCTCCAACAGCAACTTCTTCCAACAATCCAACAACAGTTTGGTGACGAACAATGCATTTTCCAGCACGATGGAGCACCATGCCATAAGGCAAAAGTGATAACTAAGTGGCTCGGGGACCAAAACATTGACATTTGGGGTCCATGGCCTGGAAACTCCCCAGATCTTAATCCCATTGAGAACTTGTGGTCAATCCTAAAGAGGCGGGTGGACAAACAAAAACCCACTAATTCTGACAAACTCCAAGAAGTGATTATGAAAGAATGGGTTGCTATCAGTCAGGAATTGGCCCAGAAGTTGATTGAGAGCATGCCCAGTCGAATTGCAGAGGGCCAACACTGCAAACACTGATTCTTTGCATAAAAGTCATGTAATTGTCGATAAAAGCCTTTGAAACGTATGAAGTGCGTGTAATTATATTTCACTACATCACAGAAACAACTGAAACAAAGATCTAAAGGCAGTTTAGCAGCAAACTTTTGTGTCATTCTCAAAACTTTTGGCCACGACTGTAAACAAATGTGCAGCACTCCACGAGTCCACATAAAAAAAAATGCATATGTTAACGCAATTTTTCTTTCTACCATGGAACTTTATGTTGAACGGACGCCACTGTACGGCATCAGTCTGAGGCATCTGTTAAGGCATACATTTTTTATATGCATTAAATGGATGGCAAAAATAGGATGTGAACCCAGCCCTAGTGTCAGAATAAGCACCAGTACACAGCAGAGCAGCGTGGCGGAGAGGGGAGGCCGCCATGTACTGACAGAGCATTACCTGGTCCTGGTGGTCAGGGATGAAGACTGTATTTCCTAAGGATAATTTTCTACTCGGAAATACAGGGCACAGTATAATACATTCGAATCTATATATTAGAAAGATATTAGCCCTACCCCCAAATATTAATACAATTAGGTGCTCATTTATTATATAAATAAGTCTATATTAGGAGTATTTCTGACACAGATTGTGACACAAAGGTCCTTAGCACCACAATCTGCATATTTTTCCCACTCATGCCAGGTCTAAAAAAGGATGGAGTGGGCAGGGAAAGGGATACAGTTATGGCCATCCAGTTATTGGATACCACCGCCATACATTGACCGGATAACACCTCTGTACAGTGACCGGATAACACCGCCGTACCATGACCGGATAAAAGGGTATAAGAGGGCACAATACAGGGAATGACTAGGGGCACTGCACAGGGTGTGGTAAGAAGGCACAATGCAGGGTATAAGGAGGCACAGTCACATGACCCTGTGACATTAGAAGGTCCTTATGGTGAATGCAGTTCATATGCCAGCATAATGAGAGGCAGAGGAGTGACACAGGGGTGTGATTAAGTGGCTAGAGATAAAAAATATTAACTGTCGTCCAGTACAGAAAAATGAACAGAACTGGTGGGTAACCTCAAATAAGACTTAACATCATTAAAAATACCTAAAAGGAGGCGAAAAGGTCGCTCGCCACAGTACAAGACACTTATTACAAATCACTCAATGGTGAAAAAGTACAAAATTGCTATATGTAGTGCCAACAAACCTGAACGAGCAAAGGAGCAAAGAAGTGGGAGGGAAAAGAGAGACTGGGTCTCTTTCTCCTATTAATTCCTCCCTATATGTTATGTCTACACCTCCTAAGTTTTTTGGTTATCATTAGTGACCATTATACTCCCATGGTTTAATATTTTGGCCAGTACAGGCCCCAAAAATTAGGCAATAGGCATTCACCTGACAGCAAAGAACTTTGGATTCTGTGGCTGGAGGTACATTAGGCGGCCACAGGATAAATATGTAACTGTCGGCCAGTACAGGCCCCAAAAATTTACCAATAGGCATTCACCTGACAGCAAAGAACTTTGGATTCTGTGGCTGGAGGTACATTAGGCGGTCAAAGGATAAATATGTAAATGTCGGCCAGTACAGGCCCCAAAAATTAGGCAATAGGAATTCACCTGACAGGAAAGAACTTTGGATTCTGTGGCTGGAGGTGCATTAGGCAGTCACTGGATAAATATGTAACTGTCGGCCAGTACAGGCTCCAAAAATTAGGCATTCCCCTGACATAAAAGGCCTTTTATGCTGCTGTATATACATAAGGCAAGGACCATTCTTTGTTCTGGGTGGTGGCGGATATATGTGGGCTAGCATGAGGAAATTCAATTACACATGGTCGTCACAGGTGTTGAATTCCTCTGAGATTCATGCCTCATTAATTTTAAAAAAACTGATGTAGTCCACACTGTCGTGAGCTAGGTGAGTGTGCTTATCGATCACGATCCCCCCTGCTGCGCTGAACGTCATTTTGGACAGAACACTCAACAAGGGGCAAGCTAAGAGTTCCATGGCAAATTGTGCCAGTTCTGGCCACAGGTCAAGCCTGCACATCCAGTAGTCCAGGGGTTCCTCGCTTCTCAGAGCATCTACATCGGCCGTTAACCCGATGTAGTTGGACACCTGTTGGTCTGGGCGTTCCCTGAGGCTGGATCTTGAGGGCTGCTGTCGATGGGTTGGCTGCAAGAATGATCTCATATCCAACACATCTTCAAACCGCCCTCTTTTTGCAGGCGCGGTAGGATTGGTACCCACACCTGCTTCACTGTGGGTGGAAATTCCTCTGCCAGTTCCCGCAACAGCAGAATGCCGAATCTCTCACAGCAAGGCCTGGAAATTCTGCATTCTGACAGCTCTCTGTGATGCTGGTAACATTTCCATCATTTTGTGTTTGTACCAGGGGTCTAAGTACATTGCCACCCAGTACAGGTCCTTGACCTTTATGCTTCTTATACGCGGTCAGTCTTCAAACAGCATGAAGGCCCCCATTTGCACTAAATTGGAACTGGTGGAGCGCTTTGGCTCCTGCTCATCGCCCAGGAGAATCGTCCTCAGTGTCCTCCCCCCAGCCACAGACAACACCAGGGATCCCCGAAATGTTTAAAGCCTGCTCTTCTTGCTCCTCCTCCTCCTCCCCCCAGGCACCATCCTCCTCTAAATCCTCTTCAGACTTCTGCTGACTTGTCTCAGATGGAGTAGCCCCCCCTGGAAAATCATTCAGCATTGTGACTTCCCCATCTTCCAGCTCCTTCTCCTCGATGGCTTGATCAATGACACAACGCAATGCACGCTCCAGAAAGAAGGCGTAAGGTACGATGTCACTGATGGTGCCCTGGCTGCAACTGACCAGTTTGGTGATCTCATCAAATGGCCGCAGAAGTCTACATGCGTCGCGCATGAGCAGCCACTAGCGCGGTGAAAAGAAACCAAGCACCCCAGAACCTGTCCTGCTGCAGAGTTCGTACAGGTAGTCGTTAACGGCACATTGCTGCTGGAGCATTCCAGAGAATCAGACTGTCACAAATCAGACGTCTGACGGGCAGGTGGTGTCGTGCTGAACATCAGCAAGTCGAGGCATGGCCGTGTAAGATCTGCTAAAATGGCCAGAGATTTTCCTGGCCTGCCACAATACATCCTGGACCCCAGGGTATTTGGCAACGAATCACTGCACGACTAAGTTCAGGACTCGTGCAATGCACAACATAGGTGTCATGTTGCCCTGTTTCATAGCACTCAGCAGATTGGCACCGCTTTCGCACACCACTTTACCAACTGTCAAATTGAGCGGGTTTAGGCACTGATCGGCCTTAGACCGCAGAGCTGAAAGCAGTGACGGATCTATGTGGCTCTTCCAGGCACAATCGCCGCAGCACAGCATGGCAACGTCTCACCTGGCATGTCGAATAGGTTCTGGGGAGCTTGGGGGGTGCAGCGGAAGAGGCGGTAGCAGTGGAAAAGGAGGAGTCAGCATAGGAGGAAACGGAGGATGGAGTAGGAGGAGGAGAAGAAGAGGCAGGCCTGCATGCAATCCGTGGCGGTAACACCAAATCCACAAGAGTGCCACAGGTTACATACTTGATGGCCGTCAGAAGGTTCACCCAGTGGGTAGTAAAAGTTATGTACCTTCCCTGCCCGTGTTTGCTAGACCATGTGTCTGTGGTCAGATGTATCTTGGCACCGACACTGTGTGCCAGAGATACATTAACTTGCCGATGAACATGGCCATATAGTTCAGGGATGCCCATCTGGGAGAAATATTTCCTTCCGGGGACCTTCCATTGCGGTGTTCCAATTTATATGGCAGTAGTTGGCGGACTAGCAGTTCCGACAAGCTAGCGGTCAGCCGTTGGGCAACTGGATTATACAGCGTCATCGTTTTTTTAAGCTTGAACATTTGGGCCACGGAAGCCTGCCTTTTTTGCGAGTGAACGCGACGACGACATGGTGGAAGGTGGAGTTGAGGACAAATAGGAGGAGAGAGGAGAAGGAGAAGAGTCAGGATGTGGAGTGCTGGGAGTGTGGCTTTGTGCGTTCTGACTGCGTTGCTCCCACTGGGCTCGGTGATGGGGGGCCAGGTGCCTTCCTAAAGCGGTCATCCCTAGGTGAGTGTTGGGCATACCACAACTTATGCGTTGACAGCACAGGCTGCAGATGGCAACACTATTATCAGCAGCTAACAGGTTAAAAAAGCCCACACTTCGGAGCCATGTGCCGGCATCCTGGGAGCGCAAGATGTGACCGTGCATGGTGGATGGTTCGCTCCAGATACATTTGCAGTCTGCATTTTGCATCCTGTGCACTGTGAGTTCTGCCTTCTTCTCCTCTTTCTCTTCCCTATCTGCTGCTCCTTCTCTCCCTATAAACTTCCCTCCTCTTCCTCTCTTGTGGGCACTCATGTGACATCCATCGACACATCATTATCGTCACCTTCACCACCGTTGACATTAGAGATCTCGGAGTAGGCAGCAAGAGCGGGGACCACCCTCCTTGGGCTGATCTGGGTACTGTCTTCAGACCACTGGGTGGAGGCAGTTGCTACCTCCTCTTCCGATGTCAAGAATGGCTGTGCATCTGTAAGGTCTAGGAATGGATGGGAAAATAATTCCTCTGACTCTAGTGGACGGGTTTTGGTGGTGGTGATGTCTTTGGGGGTGCACACAGCAGAGGATGAGGAGGGTGCAGAAGCGAAAGGCTGAGTGAGCCAATCAACCAACTCTGGTGCGCCCTTTGAAGTTATTGCACGCGCCTTCTCCAACTTCTGACTTAGGCTCTGGCCTGGTGCACCTGCCCAACTTCCTACCATCCCTGCGGAACTGCCTCTTCCTATGTCTGTCATTTTCTAATTGACCCTCTGCCTAAGTCTGTAGAGAAGAGCCGAATTTGTGGAAGCAAGTGTATCGCAGCCCTCAATTAGTATTTAGTGTAAGAAGGTATATAGCAAATGCACTCCTCAATCAATATTTAGTGGAAGAAGGTATATGGCACCCCTCTATCAGTATTTGGCAGAAACAGGTATATAGCACCCCTCAATCACTATTTGGCATAAAATGGTATATAGCACCCCTCAATCAGTATTTGGCATAAACTGGTATGTAGCACTCCTCAATCAGTATTTAGCAAAAGCAGGTGTATAGCACCCCTCAATCAGTATTTGGCGGAAACAGGTATATGGCACCCCTCAATCAGTATTTTGTGGAAGCAGATGTATCGCAGCTCTCAATCAGTATTTGGTGGAAGAAGGTATATAGCAATAGGACCCCTCAATCAGTATTTTGTGGAAGAAGGTATACAGCACCCCTCAATCAGTATTTGTCGGAAACAGGTATATAGCACCCCTCAATCAGTATTTGGCGTAAACAGGTATATGGCACCCCTCAATCAGTATTTAGTGGAAACAGGTGTACCGCAGCGCTCAATCAGTATTTGGTGGAAGAAGGTATATAGCAATAGCACCCCTCAATCAGTATTTTGGCGAAGAAGGTAGATGGCACCCCTCAATCAGTTTTTGGTGGAAACAGGTATATTGCACCCCTCAATCAGTATTTGGTGGAAACAGGTATATGGCACCCCTCAATCAGTATTTTGTTGAAGCAGGTGTATCGCAGCCCTGAATCCGTTTTTGGTGGAAGAAGGTATACGACACCCCTCAATCAGTATTTGGCGGAAACATGAATATATCAGGATTTTGTGGAAGAAGGTATATTGCAGCCCTCAACCAGTTTTTTTGGGGGGGCAACAGGTATATAACACCCATTACATTTAGTTACTCCAATAGCGTTTGTCCCTCTATCTAGCTGCGGTATCGGAGCAGAACCGCACAAAACTGCTGCACAATACAAATACACTATAATATAATATCTATGTTAGAAAGTATATTATAAGTATATCACACCCCTCTATATGACACCTATCGATAGCACACCTATACCTGTCCTTAAAAGGACTTTTGTGGCAATATTAGCTAGCGTTTGGTGTCCCTAACTGTCCATGCTCCAAAATGCAACCTCTCTCAACACTGGCAAAACACATAATGTAAAATGGCTGCCAGATCGTGTTCTGTTATAGGGTTGGAGGTGTGTCTTTTGATGTTTGAAAATCTAAATACCGGATCCGTTATTCCATCTGAAACCGGATGATAACCGCATGCAAACGGATATGTTTCCCCCCCCTGGGATTTGTTAGTCCATTGCCAGAAATACCTGCCCATCGGTGAAATAACAGATCTGTCTCATCTGTTATCATCCGGTTTCAGACGGAATAACGGATCCAGTATTTAGATTTTAAAACATCAAAAGAACTAATTTCCCATGAAAATTGTACAGTGGCTATAAAAGACAAACGAAGGTCACATACCCCTCAGATGCTGCCTCAGAAGATAGCAAAGATGATGCCAGACCACATTCGCTTTGGATTTCAGGCTCTAATCTTTGTTTCCCGCTGGAGAAGACATCTTCGAGCCAGACTGCGCCACCGCTAATGGATGCATCCGATTACTTCTGCCAGAATGAGAAGTGGAGCATTTGAAGTTCTGCCTTCCGAACTGCGGAATTATCCGGACAAGTTTCATACTTACGGATGAGCGTTGACAGTTTTGACAATCTGCTACAAAGAGTTTCTCATCGCATCAAAAAACAATACACCACTTTACCTCGAAGTGTTTCACCTGCAGAATGCTTAATGCTTACCATAAGGCCATAAGGTAATATATATATATTTTTTATATATTTTGATTTTAACAGTTATTTTTGCATAATTTTTTTAAAGTAGCTTTTCCCTTCCCCCATGACAGCACCACAGAGAGAGGATCCACCCCCAGGGACAGGAAACCTGCAGAATAAAAAGGTGGAGCGTCTCTTCAACCTCAGTGGTTTCCTGTCCCTGGAGTGGGAGACCTGCAGTTTTCCTTTCAGGTATCGCTAGCCTAGGAGATCCCAGAAATGTTCTGGAGCTGGAAGGCTATGTCTATCACGCCAGAGTTTTGGGCTGACAGGACCCTAGGAACCCGGTTCTTGCGGCAGGTGCGTGGGCCCCTCAGTGGAGTAAGGCCACGCAACGTTTGAAGCCCAGATCCATGGGTAATAGGAAGTAGCTCAGAGGGGTATTGCATTCCACCGCATGCAGCATGGATCCATGGAGGGAACATGTATTCCAGTGCATTCTCCGGCATGTGGCTCAGACGAGGAAGAAGGAGCCTAGATCATGCTGCTCCAATGGCTGTGAAAGAAGGTACTCCTTATAATGACTCTATTTTAGTTACACAGCAAATACACTCACCTAAAGAATTATTAGGAACACCATACTAATACGGTGTCGGACCCCCTTTTGCCTTCAGAACTGCCTTAATTCTACGTGGCATTGATTCAACAAGGTGCTGATAGCATTCTTTAGAAATGTTGGCCCATATTGATAGGATAGCATCTTGCAGTTGATGGAGATTTGAGGGATGCACATCCAGGGCACGAAGCTCCCGTTCCATCACATCCCAAAGATGCTCTATTGGTTTGAGATCTGGTGACTGTGGGTGTCATTTTAGTACAGTGAACTCATTGTCATGTTCAAGAAACCAATTTGAAATTATTCGAGCTTTGTGACATGGTGCATTATCCTGCTGGAAGTACCCATCAGAGGATCGGTACATTCTGGTCATGAAGAGATGGACATGGTCAGAAACAATGCTCAGGTAGCCCGTAGCATTTAAACGATGGCCAATTGGCACTAAGGGGCCTAAAGTGTGCCCAGAAAACATCCCCCACACCATTACACCACCACCAGCCTGCACAGTGGTAACAAGGCATGATGGATACATGTTCTCATTCTGTTTACGCCAAATTTGGACTCTACAGTTAAATGTCTCGACAGAAATCGAGACTCATCAGACCAGGCAACATTTTTCCAGTCTTCAACAGTCCAATTTTGGTGAGCTTGTGCAAATTGTAGTCTCTTTTTCCTATTTGTAGTGGAGATGAGTGGTATCCGGTGGGGTCTTCTGCTGTTGTAGCCCACCTTTCTTTCCCATTCTTACATTCAGTTTGGAGTTCAGGAGATTGTCTTGACCATGACCACAAGCCTACATGCATTGAAGCAACTGCCATGTGATTGGTTGACTAGATAATCGCATTAATGAGAAATAGAACAGGTGTTCCTAATAATTCTTTAGGTGAGTGTATTTGGGTTGTCTGCCTTGTGGCTTTAGGGCCTGGTTTTCTGCCTCATGGCTTTAGGGCCTGGTTTTCTGCCTCATGGCTTTAGGGCCTGGTTTTCTGCCTCATGGTTTTAAGGCCTGGTTTCCTGCCTCATGGTTTTAGGTCCTGGTTATCTGCCTCATGGTTTTAGGGCCGGTTTGTCTGCCTCATGGCTTTGGGTCCTGTTTGTCTGCCTCGTGGCTTTGGGGCCTGGTTGTCTGCCTCATGGCTTTGGGGCCTGGTTGTGGCTTTAGAGTCTGTTTGTTTGCCTCTTGGCTTTAGGGCCTGTTTGTTTGCCTCTTGGCTTTAAGGCCTGTTTGTCTGCCTCTTGGCTTCGGGACAACTGTACAACGGTTTTTCTGATTACTGATGCCTGTATAGCTAAAGGTCTTTCCATATATGCCTGCTTGGTGGAATGTCTTGCATTAGGTCAGCTGTACACCTGTAGCATATTTTTGTCGGGTCGGCTGAGTGGGGTGAACGCATGTGGAGTCTATACTTGTTTGACTTGCACCTACAGCATCTGACTGGTTGGCTGAATACCAGTAGCTTTTATGCCTGGTCACCTAAATGCCTGTAGAGTCTATGCCTGGTCAACTGAATGCTGTGAGACTGTGCCTGTCTAGCTGACTGTCTTTGAGCCGGTGCTTGTATGGCTGGCTGTCTTTGGGCCTATGCCTGTATGGCTGGCTGCCTTTGGCCTATGCCTGTATGGCTGGCTGCCTTTGAGCCTGTGCCTGTCAAGCTGGCTGCCTTTGAGCCTGTCCCTGTCTAGCTGGATGACTTTGAGCCTGTCTGCAGGGCCGCCTTTGGGTTTATGCCTCTATGGCTAGATGCCTTTGAGCCTGTGCCTGTCTGGTTGGCTGCCTTTGAACATGTACCGGTCTGGAGGGCTGCCTTTGGGCCTATACCTGTATGGCTGGCTGCCTTTGGCCTATGCCTGTATAGCTGGCTGCCTTTGAGCCTGTGCCTGTCTAGCTGGCTGCCATTGAGTTTGTGCCTATCTAGCTGGCTACCTTTGGGACTGTGCTTGTGTGAGTGGCTGCCTTTGAGCCTGTGCCTGTCCGGCGGGCTCCCTTTGAGCCTATACCTGTTTGGATGGTTGACTGCCTTTTTTTGAGTCTTTGACTGTCTGGCTGATTACCTTGCAATCTGTGATTGTCTGGCTGACTGCTTTGGAATCCATGCCTGGCAGGCTGGCTACATTTTGGTATTTGCCTGGTTGGCCTTATGTACCTAGGGAGCTGTTTGCTTCTGTGCTTATGCTTGCTGAGATGACTGCTCTTGCTGTTGAGTTTATCTAGTGTATTGATCAGCGGATAGATCCACATGGCCAACGGCTTCTACGGTTGTATCGGCATGAGGGACGGCTATTGGCGTCTGTGTCTGCATGGCTGGTGTCTTCTGTTGTCATGTCTAAATAGTGGACCACTCATGCGGCAGTGTCTGGATGAATGAACTTGGTTCTGAGTGAGTATCTGCATCCAGCGGTGCCTGGAGTGCCGCCAAGTCTTTGTAACAGTCTATCTTGGTGGCTATGCATGCAGGGTGAACTAGTTCTGTGCCTATGTTTGGTTGTCAATGTTTAGTTTAATAGTCTACAATAGGCATAGCACTCTTACAAAGCCCTATAATACTCCTGATGAGGAGTGAGAAAATGGGCTGGACCATATTGCTTGAATGGCCTACAGTATGTATGGCGTATCAACAGAGCCCTATGTGGCTCCTGGTGGGGAGTAATAAGATGGACTGGAACATTTAGTCTGGATGGCCTACAGGAGGTATGACCAGTGGCATGCCTGGGGGGGGGGGAAGGGGCAGTCCGCCCCAGGTGTCAAGGCTATCAGCTAGTGAGGGGTGTGCTGTGCGGCTGCTGCACTGCAGGAAGCCAAGTAGTTAACTGAGTCTGTGTGGAGTGCGGACTCTAACCTCTATCGGGCTGCGGCGCTAATAGAGCATGTGCATCCTGATTCCTGCCACAGCCATTGCCATATGAATGGCGATTTGGAGAGTACGGGTGACGGGTCCAGGGGCAGAAGACGAGCACGAGAAGCAGCGCAGGCGCAGCGCAGCCGGGACTTGAGTGACAGAGAGACAGAGGGCGGGGTGGGGAGATCACATGGGCGCCGCTGCTTTAGCCTATGAAGTTGCATGCCGTGAGCACTTTGATAAGCCAGGGAGCATGCACGCCTATCTCACGCAGTCACTCACTGTATTATTGTCGCCACCGCCACTTACCAGGCGGGAAAAGCAGTCCTTTTTGCTCCTTCCTTGCAGTAGGCTTGGCTTGCTCCTCCACCCCCAGTGCTGTGTGCGGCCTGCCTGGCTGTGTGCCTTCTAGTGAAGTGTCACAGACAGGGCTACTCTGCAGATACTGCAGCCACAGCCTACAGCCACTGAGCCTTGCCCTTCACTTAAAAAAAAAGCACTGGTGTGTGTACCGTGTGGCAGTTAGGAGTGTGCAGAAGAACAGACAGACAGTCACAGGCAGAACAGTGTGCAGGAGGCACTGAGGCAGCAGACTAGTAGAGAGGTATTTTTTCAGTTAACCTAAGGGCCTTGCTGCTGCTGCTGCCTTGAATTTTTAAGGGGGGGGGGGGGTGTTGAGGAGTCACAAGGTTGCTGCGGCCAGTCAGGCCAGAAATTTACAAGGGGCCCAAATATGGATGGGAAAAAGGACCAGGCTTATTAACCTGTCCGGCATCAGTGAAAACTCTAGCCCACCACTCTATAAAAATATAACATGATCCACCCGGTGAATCTATAAAAAAAAACTAAATAAAAGCTGTGCAAAAACAGTCATTTTTTCTTTCCCTTGCCTCACAAAAAGTGTAATACCAAGCGTCCAAAAAGTCATTATGTACCGCAAAACTGTACCAAACCATCACCGCAAAAAAAGAGACATATTGGGTATCGCTGTGTCTGTAATGATCTGCTGTATGAAAATATCACAAGATCTACCCCCAGATGAATTCAGTAAAAAAAAATAATAATAAAAGCTGTGCTAAAACTGGCATTTTTAGTTCACCTTGCCTCACAAAAAGTGTAATACCAAGCATCCAAAAAGTTATATGTACCGCAAAATGGTATCAAACCATCACTGCAAAAAAGAGACATATTGGGTATTGCTGTGTCTGTAATAACCTGCTGTAAGAAAATATCACATGATCTACCCGCAGATGAATTCAGTAAAAAAAATTATAATAAAAGCTGTGCTAAAACTGGCATTTTGTGGTTCCCTTGCCTCACAAAAAGTGTTATACCAAGCGTCCAAAAAGTCATATGTACCGCAAAATGACACCAAACCATCACCGCAAAAAAAAGGAGACATGTTGGGTATCGCTATGTCTGCAATGACCTGCTGTATGAAAATATCACAATATCTACCCCCAGATGAATTCAGTAAAAAATAAAATAATAAAAGCTGTGCTAAAACTGGCATTTTTAGTTCACCTTGCCTCACAAAAAGTGTAATACCAAGCGTCCAAAAAGTAATTATGTACCGCAAAATGGTACCAAACCATCACCGCAAAAAAAGAGACATATTGGGTATCGCTGTGTCTGTAATGATCTGCTGTATGAAAATATCACAAGATCTACCCGCAGATTAATTCAGTAAAAAAATATAATAATAAAAGCTGTGCTAAAACTGGCATTTTGTGGTCCCCTTGCCTCACAAAAAGTGTAATACCAAGCGTCCAAAAAGTCATATGTACCGCAAAATGGCATCAAACCATCACCGCAAAAAAAGGAGACATGTTGGGTATCGCTGTGTCTGCAATGACCTGCTGTATGAAAATATCACAAGATCTACCCGCAGATGAATTCAGTAAAAAAATAAAAAATAAAAATAAAAAAAAAGCTGTGCTAAAACTGGCATTTTTAGTTCACCTTGCCTCACAAAATGTGTAATACCAAGCGTCCAGAAAGTCATTATGTACCGCAAAATGGTACCAAACCATCACCACAAAAAAAGAGACATGTTGGGTATTACTGTGTCTGTATTGACCTGCTGTATGAAACTATCACAAGATCTACCCCCAGATGAATTCAGTAAAAAAAAATAATAATAAAAGCTGTGCTAAAACTGGCATTTTTAGTTCACCTTGTACCAAACCATCACTGCAAAAAAGAGACATATTGGGTATAGAGATGTCCCGAACTATTCGCCGGCGAACAGATGCATATGATGTAAAGATGCATATGGGATGCATATGCTGTGAAGATACGAGATGTGCAGCACCTGAAACTACGGATACTAGAAGCCTGTGCTAGCATTTCTCCTGCGGTGTTGCTATCAGTGTGTGAAGAGTGTGAGAAGAGCGTTGCATTGACAATCCAACACAATGGGCAGCACATTGAACACATTATAACTTGTAAATAACTCATGAAAAAATAAAGCTACGTTAAAACCAAGCACACCATTGTTTTTCTTGTGAAATTCCCAATAAGTTTGATGTGTCACATGACCCTCTTCCTATTGAAAAAACAAAAGTTGGATTCAAAATGGCCGACTTCAAAATGGCCACCATGGTCACCACCCGTCTTGAAAAGTTTCCCCCCTCACATATACTAATGTGCCACAAACAGGAAGTTAATATCCCCAACCATTCCCATTTTATTAAGGTGTATCCATATAAATGGCCCACCCTGTACATTTTTGTTGATTGTTATGTAGGGAATTGTGGATTAAAATCCTGCTGCCACCTGACCTCTGGCCTTGAATTCATCAGGGACCCCTCTTGGGACCCTGATTGCATCAAAATACACGTGTGGGTCGAAGCTACCTTTTGGGAGGGCACAACGGTTGCGTATATGTGTGTTGGTGTCTTTTTAATTTTCAGTGAAGATGTGTATGTTCATGATGGCTTTAGCAAAGGCACATTCACCTTTCCAGGAACCCTCTAGTCTAGATCTTATCTTTCCATCCCCACAGATCCAATATACATCTCCAATCGAGTATACTTGATTCTGTGTGAGGGAGGTATCTGTTTCACTGTAAGTTGCACAGTACCCTTCAGTAAAATTACCAAGAGATCTTCCTTGATCTCCCCCTCTGTGGCAGATATAGTTACCAGGATAGATATGTATACCTGCACCAGAGCGGGGAGTTTTTATGAGGAGTGGGTATTTTTGCTTCCATTCTTCACATGCAGACTGGTTACTAGATGAATTTGAGAATAATTGCAAAAAACATTCCTCAACACTAGAGGGCAATATTAAGGGCACAGTACCTAGGTGAGGCTTAGCGGTCCCACATATATAACAATTACTTTTATTTACTGAAGCAGCGCTGTACTTCATCCATTCTAACCATAGGTTGGCATCAGAGAACCCAGTTTCTGCTGCAAGAGCATCCTCATATGTTGGGTCAGATATTGCTCTGATATTGTTAAAAGTTAAGATACGGGGTTTGATGGGGTTTATTTGTTTCTGAGGGTATGTCCATTCTTATAGTGGTTGCTGCATCTCGTGGAAGGACTGCACTTCATTATGCTGCATAAACAGAAGGAGTAAGTGGCAACATGAGTACTGGAGGAATTGTACCAGAAGGTAGTGATTCCACCTTTCTGAGTTATAGCAACTTCAGCTTTGTTATCCTCCGGCAAAGTCATTAGGATCGTCAGCAATCCCACAGTCCAAGTGGACCATCTGTGCCATCTTCCAGAATTGCATCCTGGTGGAGGTCAGAGCTGTCTGCTCCCGTTAGTACCTCACTTTGTCCTTTTTCGAGGTCAGAGCTGTCTGCTCCTGTTAGTACCTTACTTTGTCCTTTTTCGAGGTCAGGACTGTCTGTCCCCGTTATTACCTCCTTTTGGGGTGCCTCCTTTACCAGTTTCACTCTGGTGGCGTGGATCCAAGTAGGTGCTTCCTCTGTAAGTACTGCTGTGCAGGTTGCGGCTACCACTGTAGTCGGTGGTCCGTAGGTGAAGTCTCCTGCAAATTTTTCTTTCTTTAATTTCTTTATCAGCACAATATCTCCCACTTGGAATAGGTGAGTTGGTTCCTGTGGAAGACAAGGAGACTTACAAGCAACGTTTTCCTCAATTTCACTTAGAGTTTTAATCAATCTGGTTACATTGGTGTTTGGGTTGTTCCTCAAACATGTGATACACCTTCCCACATAATCTGACACTAACTGTTTAATGCCTGTAATATAGAAATTCTGTGCTAGCAGCATGTGTATTGATTGAATGCTGTTGTGTCCTACTCCATGAAAATGTGCAATGAACAGAGGGGAGCTGTGCTGTGGTATGCATGTTTCCCCCTCTTTGCAGATGAATCCTGTCCTAGGATTCTTCTGCAAGATTGGATAACACCAATTGGCCATTTCATCGTCAGTAGCTGAGGACTGGAGATCCACAAGCATCTGAGTTAACTCAAGTGAAGGAGGTACTAATTTCACCATTTGCAATGTGGCCGGGGCCATCAGTGCAGCCTTCTTGGCCTCCGCGTCTGCCAGGGTATTGCCTTGGGACACATGATCTTTACCACCAGTATGCACCCTGCAGTGGACAATTGCAATCTGTCAAGGAAATATTATGGCTTCTAAAAGTTGTATGACAAGTTGTGAATGTGAGATGTGTTTGCCATCATCTGCAATGAATCGTCTCCTTTGCCAAATGACCCTGTGGTCCCAGACCACTTCATGTGCATACCTGCTGTCAGTGTAAATGGTGAATGGCTTGCCTTCATGTAGTATGCATGCTCTCGTGAGTGCAATTCTGCTGCTTGTGCAGATTGGTATATGATGGGTCTGGCTTTCAGGACAACATGTGTGTCATGTTGTATGGCGTGTATACAATCATGTGCCTCTGTCAAGTGATCCTCAGGTCCTTTAAGTCCTAATAGGGCATTCAAGATAGGTGCTGGACCTGAGGTGTGTGTTGTGTATTTGATTTGGCGAGAGGGATTGCTGAGGAGTAGAATCTCACATCTAGATAGTCTTTGTGCGGACATGTGCTGTGTGTGTATGCCTTTGAGAAGGCCTACTACATCATGTGTGGTATACAGGATAGTCTCATGTCCCATTGTGAGTGGTGTTGCAAGCTCAACCATCATAGAAAGGGCTGCAAGAGATCTCAGACAGGCCGGCATTCCTTGGACGGATGCCAGAACCACCTTTGAGAAAAAGGCACAGGGACGTAACTTGCCTCCATGATACTGTGTCAGCACACACAAAGCCCAAGCATTCAACTCACTTTTTACAACATTGCATTTTCTTGCGTGACACCTTGTGTCCACATTCAGACAACCATTTCAACAAAGATAAACCATCTGTTACATTGGCCTCCTCTGACATACTACACAATAACAAACAATCCATGTATTGCAAGAGCACAGAACCCTGAGGGGGGGGGGGGGTGCCAGTGTTTTAAACTGGCTTGGAGGACAATGCTGTACACTACAGGTGAATCAGCATACCCCTGGGGCATCCTGCACCAGGTGAGTTGACGACCCTCAAAGGAAAAAGCAAAAATAGTCTGGTCTACTTATCAACCGGGATAGAGAAGAAAGTATTTTTTAAGTTTATCACGCTGAAACAGACAGTTTCTGCAGTACATGGCTGACAGCAACTGAGAAATGTCTCGGCTGTCTCTGTTTACTCACGTGTTGGTTCGAGAAATTTTGTAACTATGTGTGGGGGTCTGTATCTTCCTGATCTCAAAGCATCCCGCTGCCTCCTTCTCATATAAATGTTTCTCAAAGTCTTGTATTTTGTCTGAGGTCCATGAGAAAATGTGCTGCTTTACAATCAACATGAGATTGGAAGGAGACTATCACAATTTGCAGCCTTCAGTCCCTGGTTGGGAGGGGGAAACTCACACTTAGATTTTGCTCCACCCACAGTAAGAAAATTCATCAAATGACAGAGTAATAATATTACAGTGAGATATGTTCTTACACTTACCACCAGAACAATAGCTCTCACACAAACAGATGAATCTTAACACTCTATGTATCTTATACGCTAAATATAGATATGTGTCAAACCAAGGTAGGTCAGTCTCCTTGAGACTGTTCTCTTACATGTACCCCATGTACAAGAAAATATCTCTCTGTCGACAGTTAGATAAAGTAAATAGATCTCCCGGAGATCCCATTGTGTGTCCCTGACACAAACCAACTTACGGAATGGATCCTGAGATCATATGGTGTGTCCCTGACAGAAAACAAATCTCCCTGAGATTTCTTTCCGTGCGTGGCACTCCAAGTGCCGGCCTTATTCATGAAAGTACTCCAAGTACTTATTATAAACTCCCAGAGTCTATTTTTAAGGCTTAACAATGTATCCCGGATACATAATAAAAACTCATGGGTAGAGATGTGGCCAGTGCCCTCGGACCGGGCAGTGGACAAAAGGGATGTCTCTCTTATCGGAAACGAGGATGGCCTTCTCTATCCTGGACGGAGCCCCCAAACTGAAAGGATTTGGACCTTTCTGGACCTCTACGACAACCTTGGTTTGAGACACTGACGTCAGGAGAGATGTTTCTCAGTTGGCAATGATAGACACACACATCACTGAGAAACACTCTAATTTTATTATGCTATAGCTTGGCCTTATATAGGCAGTAGAAAAGTTTGCATAACAACAGCGTTAAATCAATCATAAAAGATAAACATTGGTGTTCACACAGATACTACCGGAACATCCTTTTATGGGTATGTAATACGTCACATATAAGAATGTACGCAGTTGTGCCGAATGACCCTGAATGAAACAGAACATTTGTTCTAGTTCTGGGAGATTCCCAGAATCTGTCCTGAGACAGATAAGTGAACCTAACTCACAGCGGGGGGGGGGGGGGGGGGAGGGGGGGGGACCGGGAGTGAAACAGTACATGGGTGAGATATTATAAGAATTCTGTACATGTAAGAGAAGACAAGATGGAGTCCCATTTCCCTTATATATATATATATATATATATATATATATACATATATATATATATATATATATATATATATATATACATAATTAGGTGAACTAACCTGGGTCTTTATCGCTCTCATGCTCTGTAAACCACTGAGGTTGGAGAGGGGCTCCACTTTTTTATTCTGCAGGTTTCCTGTCCCTGGGGGAGGATGCTCTCTGTGGTGCTGTCATGGGGTCTGGAAAATCCAATTACCAGTAAGTGTAATCATCATTTTTCAGGTTTAAAAGCTGAAACCTGACATATTTTCATACCCCATGGTGCGAAAATTTTCTTTATTTGATACGGTACTCTACCTAGCACAGCTCTTGATTGTGCAGGCCAAGGGCTTTGGAGCCTCTGCATTAGTATTGTTCACTGTGACTTCACCAGCTCCTATGGTGAAGATTTACCTCTATCTCGACCATTAGAGACGTTGACAGCACTGCGAGCAATGCTAGCCAGAAGCATACGCCTTTCGTTCTCCATTCCATCACTGGATTTCCCAAAAAATGGCATTTGCCCTGTGAAAATGACCACAGAAAAAAGGAAAGCATATGAGCATTTAATGGTGGTATGTCCAATTTAAGGTCCCAAACAAGGCCATCTAAATAATATAGCTTGTATTGCTTTTTGGGGATTTTTTTTAAACATTTTTTATTACATATTTGCTCTTCTTTACTTACACTCAGTTTTTTTAATTATTATTATCTTCTGATAGATTTCTGGCAACAGGAGAAAGTTTGACCCTTCATTATCAGTTTTGTCTCGGAATATCCACAGTTTCCTTGATTGTTAAGGATACGTGCCGTGTTTTGTGGGAGCAGTTGCATGCAAAATTTATCCCACATCTAAATAGGCAACAGTGGATCGAAATTTCTGACAAATTTTGAGAGGTGTGCCAGTTTCCAAACTCTCTTGGGGCAGTATGCAGGAAACACATACGTATTATCAATCCCCAAGGCACTGGTTCTGAGTACATTAACTACAAAACATATTTTTCAATTATATTAATGGCCATAGCTGATACCCAGTACCGTTTTTTGGCAATCAATGTTGGGGCTTATGGCTGAACCAATGATTCCATGGTCTTTAAAAATTCTGACATGGGGCGAAGGGTATACAATAGACAATTTGTTTTTCCACCACTTCAATCGCTACCAGGTACTGATGCTCCCCCCATGCCCTTTGTGTTGGTTTGTGATGAGGCATTTCAGATGTGTGGCAATCTAATTTTACCTAATTCCAGCTGCGGATTAAATCGGAACAAACAAGTATTTAACTACCGCCTGACTAGGGCTCGCAGAATGGTGGAATGCACATTTGGTATTCTGGTTGCTAAATGCCAGATTTTCACCAAACCAATTCCACTGAAAATAGAAACTGTTGATGAGGTAGTAAAGGAATGTGTTGTGTTACACAACTACCTCCTCATAAAAGAACCTCTAAATGTCCAGGAGATTCCTAAAGATAGTGAGTTCGCCAGTATTGAAAGTTTTGGACCCCGGAACCACTGTAGCAGTTTCCAGGATGAGAGACTCCTTTGCTGAACATTTCTGCTCCAATGCAGGAAGAGTGGACTGGCAGGACCAAATGATTAAAATTATTGTTATTTTATATTTTATTTTTTTCATGAAAATTAAGTCAATTTGAATATATTCTTGATGCAGTTTGGTTGCGTGGTTATGTTGTTGGGTGGATACAGTAGTGTGCATTGTTTTTCAAAACCTGTTTTGTAAAATTAGTTTGTTTCATAAACTTTTTTTAAAACAATACTTTGAGTCTTGTTGCACATATTGATCTCCCCACACTGGAGGAGCAACAAATACTTGTGTCACTCTGCCAGCGCAGAGTGACACAAGTATACATTTATTGTTAAACTATCGGTGGCAGTGACCCACATTAACTAGATGGTAAACCACTTCTGAGCAATAAAATATACGTGTATACTGTATACTTACTGCACTGATCCCATTGCCTGTCTCCGAAGTCCTCCCAATTTGGCACAATGTCCTCACATATCTTGTGCTAGAGGAGCCGGGTTGCTTGGTGGTCTCCGTGGCGGTGGTCAGTGTGGTCCCACAACGTTTGGCACTACTCCACTTCACCCCCGACTTCCTCCTCTGTAGACCTTTCTTGGCCGGGATGCATGATCCAGAGACGATGACTGAGAAAAAAAATATATAATTAGAATAATGGTACATTATTACAGTTGGGAATGCTACCCAACTTGACATACCGTATCATGTCGGTGAGGAGCTGGATGTTACTGATGACATATTCTTATCGATATTAAAGGATGTGGAGAAGAAAAAGCAGATGGCAGAAGAAGGGCTTCTACCTGTAGGGCAGGAGAGAGCTGGGGTTGGAGAAGTGGGTATGCCACCATATAGCAGTGGCCGGACTGAGGGGGGGCGGAGCCCCCTTTAGGGGAGGCCCCCATGACGGGGGGTTTGGTTTAGTGAGCTGGGGGGGAAGTGGTCGGGCTAGAGGAGAGGGAGGGGGCTTTGGCAGGGAGAATAGGCTAGGATAGGTTGGGGGGAGGAGGGGGTGGAGTTAAGGGGTTAAATAGGCAGGGAAGAGGAAGGCCGGGGGCCATTTTAGGTAGAGAGAGAAGCTGGTCACCTGAGAGATGAAGCGTCTGGAGGCCATGATCGGCGAGTTGCGGGCAGCGGCGGAGGTGAGAGGCCCAGCGTGGGTGCAGGAGCAGATCCAGCTGCTGCTGGGGGGGCCGAGTGAGGTGCCTGTCTTGCCTCACTCGCCGGTATCACGGGCGCGGCGGGCCAGGCCGCCGGCGCGCTTTTCGCCTTCCACTTCCCCCCCTAGGGCTCAGCGCCGTATCAGGAGCCCCTCCCGGGACCCTCCACGCCGGGTGCCGCCGACGCCAGATTCTACTAGGCCCCGGCGTGGGAGGAATCCTCATTGTAGGCGGAGCCTTGTGGGCGGCCGGGCCCGGCCGTCCTCTCCTGCAAGCGGCGACGGCGTGGGATCGGGACCAGGCACTGCGGGCGCCCCTGTAACCCTTGGCACGGGGGCGGCCCCTCGGCGTGGGAGAGCAGGCAATCAGCGCGGGGCGGCTGCGTGTGGATCCGGTGGCGGCAGCAGGCCTCAGGCGGCAGACAGGGCGGGAGGCTCCGCCCCCAGGAGTAGCTCTGGTGCCATCGTTAACCCCGGCGTCCCTGGTGTGCTTGGAGCCAGGGGACAGGAGCCGACAGAGCCCAGGAGAAGTGCAGAGGTCCGGACCGTGGAGGGACCCTGTTGCAGCGCGCGTTCCTGCCCTGCCAGGAGGCAGGGTGAGGATGAAGATGCCAGCGGCGTGGATTATCCGGGTGAGGACGTCCCTGGTCCCGGCGGGTCCAGGGGACAGAGTGACGGCGACGGCGTGACGCAGAGGAGGAATCTTCAGAAATCAGGACCGGCGGCTGATGGGGACACAGCGCCCAGGCAGCCAGGTGAGATTGCATGGGGTCCACTTGCGCAGGTTGTGCAGGGTGTGGGGGCTGGGGTGGCGGGTGTTTCTCAGTTGGAATTGAGTAAGGGCTTGGGGCAATTGTTGGGGGGTCTGGCGGGGTTGGTGGCTAGTTGGGGGTTGAGTGGGGGGACACCGTTGCAGGCCTGGGGCGTGCAAGGGGGGGCGGCGGGGGCGGGCTCGTCGGGGGAGCCGCAGCGAGGGTTGCCGGCTGCGGGGGTGTCGGTGCAGACGCAGGCGGGAACGGATGGGGAAGAGGATGCCGTGCGGGTGGATGATAAAGCAAAGGGGGAGGTTTACGTTTGCTTTGAGGGGCCGTTGGGGGCGCATTTGAAGTCGGAGGTGAGGGAGAGGATTTGGAAGGGGGAATATGTTGAAATATTTTCCTTGCTTCCTTTGGAGCGCTTCAATCTGGATAGGGTGCGGTGGGAGG
Organism: Bufo gargarizans; assembly: GCF_014858855.1. Lineage (NCBI taxonomy): Eukaryota > Metazoa > Chordata > Amphibia > Anura > Bufonidae > Bufo > Bufo gargarizans. Next base: position 264,765,336 of record NC_058084.1, read on the forward strand.
ATGGTAAGCGGGAGGAGGAGGAGAAGCGGCGGTATCGGTTAATACCGAGGACGTTTGCTAATTGGTTGCAGGCGTTCGCGAAATTGGCGAGTGTGATTGGGGAGAGGACTCCGGAGGCTTGTTCGGGGCTGTTTTGTTATTTGGACGCAATCGGGGAGGCGTATAGGGTGTATGGGGGAGTGGCGTGGTTGCGGTATGACGAACAGTTCCGGCAGAGGAAGGCGGTTCGCCCTGAGATGCGGTGGGACCATAAGGACATTGCGTTGTGGCTGAAGGTTACGGCCCCGGTGCGGACGGGGCAGCCCTTTCGGGGGGACAGTAGTAGCGGGGGGTCAAGCAAAACAACGGTTGCCTCCGCGAGGGGACTGTGTTTTGCCTTCAATGACGGCACCTGTAGGTTCGGGTCTAAATGTAAATTTAAGCACGAATGCTCGGGCTGTGGAGGGAGTCACGGGGCAGCGCGGTATTTTAAGGGGGGCAAGCAGAGAGGGGGGGATGGTTTTGGAAAAGGGGGTGACGCCGGTGCGGCTGGAAAGGATGCAGCCGTACTTAGATAGGTATCCCAATAGGGAGGCGGCGGGTTTGTTGGTTTTGGGTTTTGCGGAAGGTTTTTGGATTCCGTTTGTTCCGGGTGAGGCGGTGTTGCTCAAGAAGAATTTGCGTCTGCTAGGGAGCATCCAGAGGTGGTGGGGGAGAAGTTGGGGAAGGAGGTGATGCTGGGGCGGATGGCGGGTCCGTTTTCAGAGCCATCGGTTTACAATTTGCGGGTGTCACGGCTGGGGGTTGTACCTAAGAAGGAGGTGAATAAGTTTCGCTTGATTCATCACCTGTCGTTCCCGAGGGGCTCCTCGGTCAATGATGGTATTGACCCGGCGGTTTGTTCTGTAGTTTATACGTCGTTTGACGCGGCGGTCGGTTGGGTGAGGCGTTTTGGGGCGGGATCGTTGATGGCTAAGACGGACATTGAGGCGGCGTTTCGGTTGTTGCCGGTTCATCCGGATTGTCAGCATTTGTTGGGTTGTTTTGGGATGGGGGGTTCTTTGTGGATCGGTGTTTGCCCATGGGGTGTTCATTGTCGTGCGCGTACTTTGAGACTTTCAGCTCGTTTTTGGAGTGGGCGGTGGTGGACTCGTCGGGTTGTGAATCGCTGATTCATTACCTGGATGATTTTTTGTGTATTGGCCCCCCGGGGTCGCCGGTTTGCGCGTTATTGTTGCCGACGTTGACTTCGGTTTTTGAGAAGTTTGGGGTCCCGCTGGCGGAGGGTAAGACGGTGGGACCGGTGTCGGAATTGAGTTTCCTTGGCATAGTGATTGACTCGGTGAGGATGGAATGTCGGTTGCCGGGCGATAAGCTGGAGGATCTGAAGGGTTTGGTGGCTAGGGCACTGCGGGTTAAGAAGTTGCAGTTGAGGGAGCTTCAGTCGCTATTGGGGAAACTTAATTTCGCTTGCCGAATTATGCCCATGGGGCGAGTGTTTTGTAGGCGCCTGGCACAGGCAACTGGGGGAATTGTGGCCCCGCATCATTACGTTCGGTTGGGTAGGGAGCTGCGGGCGGACTTACGGGTTTGGAGTTCTTTTCTGGACCAGTACAACGGTCGCTCGCTGTTCATGGGGGACATGGTTGAGGCGTTTGATTTTGAGTTATTCACGAATGCGGCGGGGGGTGCAGGTTTTGGGGCTTTTTGTGGGGGCCAATGGTGTGCTGGAGTGTGGCCGGCTGTTTGGGTGGAACGAGGTTGGGTGAGGAATCTGGCTTTGTTGGAGTTGTTTCCTATTGTGCTGGCGGTGGTGTTGTGGGGAGCGCGGTTCCGGGATAAGAAGGTTCGTTTTCACTGCGACAATTTGGGGGTGGTTCAAGCGATAAATGGATTGTCGGCATCGTCGCCGCTGGTGGTGCGGCTGCTGCAGCGCTTGGTGTTAGAGTGCTTGTCGCTGAATGCTTGGGTTGTGGCGGTGCATGTGCCGGGGGTTGACAATTGTATTGCTGACGCCCTTTCTCGTTCGCAGTGGACTCGTTTTCGGCAGCTGGCCCCGGAGGCGAAGGCGATTGGATTGGAGTGTCCGGGTTGCCTGTGGGAGCTGCTGGAGGAGCGTTGAGGGGGCTTATTCGGGCGTCATTGGCTCCGGGTACGTGGGATGCGTATGTGCGTGCTTGGAGGGTGTGGGAGGACTGGTGTGCCGCGTTGGGGGGAGGGATGGAGGAGCCGGAGTTGGTTTTGTTAATGTTTTTGGGTCATGGTAGGGAGCAGGGTTGGTCGGTTAGCAAGATAAACAGTTACATGGCCGGGTTGGCTTTTGGTTTTAAGGCCCGGCGGATGGTGGATGTGACGAAGTCTTTTTTGGTGGTGCAGGCGTTAAAGGGTTGGAGGATAGGGATGAGCGAACTCGAACTGTATAGTTCGGGTTCGTACCGAATTTTGGGGTGTCCGTGACACGGACCCGAACCCGGACATTTTCGTAAAAGTCCGGGTTCGGGTTCGGTGTTCGTCGCTTTCTTCGCGCTTTTGTGACGCTTTCTTGGCGCTTTTTGAAAGGCTGCAAAGCAGCCAATCAACAAGCGTCATACTACTTGCCCCAAGAGGCCATCACAGCCATGCCTACTATTGGCATGGCTGTGATTGGCCAGAGCACCATGTGACCCAGCCTCAATTTAAGCTGGAGTCACATAGCGCCGCCCGTCACTCTGCTCTGATTAGCGTAGGGAGAGGTTGCGGCTGCGACAGTAGGGCGAGATTAGGCAGATTAACTCCTCCAAAGGACTTGATTAACTGATCGATCTGCAGCTGTGGATCATTGAGCTGCTGATCCTCAATTGCTCACTGTTTTTAGGCTGCCCAGACCGTTTGTCAGTCACATTTTTCTGGGGTGATCGGCGGCCATTTTGTGTCTTGTGGTGCGCCAGCACAAGCTGCGACCAAGTGCATTTAACCCTCAATGGTGTGGTTGTTTTTTGGCTAAAGCCTACATCAGGGTGAAGCTGTCACACCAAGTGCATTTAACCAGCAATAGTCTGTTCATTTTTTGGCCATATACAAAATCAGGGGCAAGCTGCGCCTGTCACCAAGTGCATTTAACCCTCAATGGTGTGGTTGTTTTTTGGCTAAAGCCTACATCAGGGTGAAGCTGTCACACCAAGTGCATTTAACCAGCAATAGTCTGTTCATTTTTTGGCCATATACAAAATCAGGGGCAAGCTGCGCCTGTCACCAAGTGCATTTAACCCTCAATGGTGTGGTTGTTTTTTGGCTAAAGCCTACATCAGGGTGAAGCTGTCACACCAAGTGCATTTAACCAGCAATAGTCTGTTCATTTTTTGGCCATATACAAAATCAGGGGCAAGCTGCGCCTGTCACCAAGTGCATTTAACCCTCAATGGTGTGGTTGTTTTTTGGCTAAAGCCTACATCAGGGTGAAGCTGTCACACCAAGTGCATTTAACCAGCAATAGTCTGTTCATTTTTTGGCCATATACAAAATCAGGGGCAAGCTGCGCCTGTCACCAAGTGCATTTAACCCTCAATGGTGTGGTTGTTTTCTGGCTAAAGCCTACATCAGGGTGAAGCTGTCACACCAAGTGCATTTAACCAGCAATAGTCTGTTTATTTTTTGGCCATATACTACATCAGGGGCAAGCTGCGCCCGTCACCAAGTGCATTTAACCCTCAGTAGTGTGGTTGGTCAAGCTGTGACACCAAGTGCATTTAACCAGCAATAGTCTGTTCATTTTTTGGCCATATACTACATCAGGGGCAAGCTGCGCCCGTCACCAAGTGCATTTAACCAGCAATAGTGTGGTTATTTTTTGGCCATATCCCAGTCTAATTCTGTCACTAAATCCATACCGGTCACCCAGCGCCTAAATACTAGGCCTCAAATTTATATCCCGCTAAATCTCTCGTTACCGCTGTCCTGTTGTAGCTGGGAAAGTTATTTAGTGTCCGTCAAAGCACATTTTTTGTTCTGGGTTGAAGTACAATTCCCAATTTAGCAATTTCATAATTTAGTGGTTTCTGCTATATCAGAGCTATTTGAAATCTATCCCTAAAAGGGTATATAATATTCAAGGTGCACATTGGGTCATTCAGAATAACTTCACACACACCCGCTACTGTGTATTTTCAAGTCTAATTCTGTCACTAAACCCATACCTGTCACCCAGCGCCTAAATACTAGGCCTCAAATTTATATCCTGCTAAATCTCTCGTTACCGCTGTCCTGTTGTAGCTGGGAAAGTTATTTAGTGTCCGTCAAAGCACATTTTTTGTTCTGGGTTGAAGTACAATTCCCAATTTAGCAATTTCATAATTTAGTGATTTCTGCTATATCAGAGCTATTTGAAATCTATCCCTAAAAGGGTATATAATATTCAAGGTGCACATTGGGTCATTCAGAATAACTTCACACACACCCGCTACTGTGTATTTCCAAGTCTAATTCTGTCACTAAACCCATACCTGTCACCCAGCGCCTAAATACTAGGCCTCAAATTTATATCCTGCTAAATCTCTCGTTACCGCTGTCCTGTTGTAGCTGGGAAAGTTATTTAGTGTCCGTCAAAGCACATTTTTTGATCTGGGTTGAAGTACAATTCCCAATTTAGCAATTTCATAATTTAGTGGTTTCTGCTATATCAGAGCTATTTGAAATCTATCCCTAAAAGGGTATATAATATTCAAGGTGCACATTGGGTCATTCAGAATAACTTCACACACACCCGCTACTGTGTATTTCCAAGTCTAATTCTGTCACTAAACCCATACCTGTCACCCAGCGCCTAAATACTAGGCCTCAAATTTATATCCTGCTAAATCTCTCGTTACCGCTGTCCTGTTGTAGCTGGGAAAGTTATTTAGTGTCCGTCAAAGCACATTTTTTGTTCTGGGTTGAAATACAATTCCCAATTTAGCAATTTCATAATTTAGTGGTTTCTGCTATATCAGAGCTATTTGAAATCTATCCCTAAAAGGGTATATAATATTCAAGGTGCACATTGGGTCATTCAGAATAACTTCACACACACCCGCTACTGTGTATTTCCAAGTCTAATTCTGTCACTAAACCCATACCTGTCACCCAGCGCCTAAATACTAGGCCTCAAATTTATATCCTGCTAAATCTCTCGTTACCGCTGTCCTGTTGTAGCTGGGAAAGTTATTTAGTGTCCGTCAAAGCACATTTTTTGTTCTGGGTTGAAATACAATTCCCAATTTAGCAATTTCATAATTTAGTGGTTTCTGCTATATCAGAGCTATTTGAAATCTATCCCTAAAAGGGTATATAATATTCAAGGTGCACATTGGGTCATTCAGAATAACTTCACACACACCCGCTACTGTGTATTTCCAAGTCTAATTCTGTCACTAAACCCATACCTGTCACCCAGCGCCTAAATACTAGGCCTCAAATTTATATCCTGCTAAATCTCTCGTTACCGCTGTCCTGTTGTAGCTGGGAAAGTTATTTAGTGTCCGTCAAAGCACATTTTTTGTTCTGGGTTGAAATACAATTCCCAATTTAGCAATTTCATAATTTAGTGGTTTCTGCTATATCAGAGCTATTTGAAATCTATCCCTAAAAGGGTATATAATATTCAAGGTGCACATTGGGTCATTCAGAATAACTTCACACACACCCGCTACTGTGTATTTCCAAGTCTAATTCTGTCACTAAACCCATACCTGTCACCCAGCGCCTAAATACTAGGCCTCAAATTTATATCCTGCTAAATCTCTCGTTACCGCTGTCCTGTTGTAGCTGGGAAAGTTATTTAGTGTCCGTCAAAGCACATTTTTTGTTCTGGGTTGAAATACAATTCCCAATTTAGCAATTTCATAATTTAGTGGTTTCTGCTATATCAGAGCTATTTGAAATCTATCCCTAAAAGGGTAGATCATATTGAAGGTGCACATAGGGTCATTCAGAATAACTTCACACACACCCGCTACTGTGTATTTCCAAGTCTAATTCTGTCACTAAACCCATACCTGTCACCCAGCGCCTAAATACTAGGCCTTAAATTTATATCCCGCTAAATCTCTCGTTACCGCTGTCCTGTTGTAGCTGGGAAAGTTATTTAGTGTCCGTCAAAGCACATTTTTTGTTCTGGGTTGAAGTACAATTCCCAATTTAGCAATTTCATAATTTAGTGGTTTCTGCTATATCAGAGCTATTTGAAATCTATCCCTAAAAGGGTATATAATATTCAAGGTGCACATTGGGTCATTCAGAATAACTTCACACACACCCGCTACTGTGTATTTCCAAGTCTAATTCTGTCACTAAACCCATACCTGTCACCCAGCGCCTAAATACTAGGCCTCAAATTTATATCCTGCTAAATCTCTCGTTACCGCTGTCCTGTTGTAGCTGGGAAAGTTATTTAGTGTCCGTCAAAGCACATTTTTTGTTCTGGGTTGAAGTACAATTCCCAATTTAGCAATTTCATAATTTAGTGGTTTCTGCTATATCAGAGCTATTTGAAATCTATCCCTAAAAGGGTATATAATATTCAAGGTGCACATTGGGTCATTCAGAATAACTTCACACACACCCGCTACTGTGTATTTCCAAGTCTAATTCTGTCACTAAACCCATACCTGTCACCCAGCGCCTAAATACTAGGCCTCAAATTTATATCCTGCTAAATCTCTCGTTACCGCTGTCCTGTTGTAGCTGGGAAAGTTATTTAGTGTCCGTCAAAGCACATTTTTTGTTCTGGGTTGAAATACAATTCCCAATTTAGCAATTTCATAATTTAGTGGTTTCTGCTATATCAGAGCTATTTGAAATCTATCCCTAAAAGGGTATATAATATTCAAGGTGCACATTGGGTCATTCAGAATAACTTCACACACACCCGCTACTGTGTATTTCCAAGTCTAATTCTGTCACTAAACCCATACCTGTCACCCAGCGCCTAAATACTAGGCCTCAAATTTATATCCTGCTAAATCTCTCGTTACCGCTGTCCTGTTGTAGCTGGGAAAGTTATTTAGTGTCCGTCAAAGCACATTTTTTGTTCTGGGTTGAAATACAATTCCCAATTTAGCAATTTAAAAATTTAGTGGTTTCTGCTGTATCAGAGCTATTTGAAATCTATCCCTAAAAGGGTATATAATATTCAAGGTGCACATAGGGTCATTCAGAATAACTTCACACACACTTTCTACTGTGTATTTCCAAGTCTAATTCTGTCACTAAACCCATACCTGTCACCCAGCGCCTAAATACTAGGCCTCAAATTTATATCCTGCTAAATCTCTCGTTACCGCTGTACTGTTGTTGCTGGGCAAGATATTTAGTGTCCGTCAAAGCACATTTTTTGTTCTGGGTTGAAATACAATTCCCAATTTAGCAATTTCATAATTTAGTGGTTCCTGCTATATCAGAGCTATTTGAAATCTATCCCAAAAAGGGTATATAATATTCAAGGTGCACATAGGGTCATTCAGAATAACTTCACACACACGCTTCTGTGCATTTCCAAGTCTAATTCTGTCACTAAATCCATACCGGTCACCCAGCGCCTAAATACTAGGCCTCAAATTTATATCCCGCTGAATTTGAATACAATACATTGGGCCAAATAATATATTTGTTGTTGTGGTGAACCATAACAATGAGAAAAACATCTAGTAAGGGACGCGGACGTGGACATGGTCGTGGTGGTGTTAGTGGACCCTCTGGTGCTGGGAGAGGACGTGGCCGTTCTGCCACATCCACACGTCCTAGTGTACCAACTACCTCAGGTCCCAGTAGCCGCCAGAATTTACAGCGATATATGGTGGGGCCCAATGCCGTTCTAAGGATGGTAAGGCCTGAGCAGGTACAGGCATTAGTCAATTGGGTGGCCGACAGTGGATCCAGCACGTTCACATTATCTCCCACCCAGTCTTCTGCAGAAAGCGCACAGATGGCGCCTGAAAACCAACCCCATCAGTCTGTCACATCACCCCCATGCATACCAGGGAAACTGTCTCAGCCTCAAGTTATGCAGCAGTCTCTTATGCTGTTTGAAGACTCCGCTGGCAGGGTTTCCCAAGGGCATCCACCTAGCCCTTCCCCAGCGGTGAAAGACATAGAATGCACTGACGCACAACCACTTATGTTTCCTGATGATGAGGACATGGGAATACCACCTCAGCATGTCTCTGATGATGACGAAACACAGGTGCCAACTGCTGCGTCTTTCTGCAGTGTGCAGACTGAACAGGAGGTCAGGGATCAAGACTGGGTGGAAGACGATGCAGGGGACGATGAGGTCCTAGACCCCACATGGAATGAAGGTCGTGCCACTGACTTTCACAGTTCGGAGGAAGAGGCAGTGGTGAGACCGAGCCAACAGCGTAGCAAAAGAGGGAGCAGTGGGCAAAAGCAGAACACCCGCCGCCAAGAGACTCCGCCTGCTACTGACCGCCGCCATCTGGGACCGAGCACCCCAAAGGCAGCTTCAAGGAGTTCCCTGGCATGGCACTTCTTCAAACAATGTGCTGACGACAAGACCCGAGTGGTTTGCACGCTGTGCCATCAGAGCCTGAAGCGAGGCATTAACGTTCTGAACCTGAGCACAACCTGCATGACCAGGCACCTGCATGCAAAGCATGAACTGCAGTGGAGTAAACACCTTAAAACCAAGGAAGTCACTCAGGCTCCCCCTGCTACCTCTTCTGCTGCTGCCGCCTCGGCCTATTCTGCTGCTGCCGCCTCGGCCTCTTCCTCCGCCTCTGGAGGAACGTTGGCACCTGCCGCCCAGCAAACAGGGGATGTACCACCAACACCACCACCACCACCTCCGTCACCAAGCGTCTCAACCATGTCACACGCCAGCGTTCAGCTCTCCATCTCACAAACATTTGATAGAAAGCGTAAATTCCCACCTAGCCACCCTCGATCCCTGGCCCTGAATGCCAGCATTTCTAAACTACTGGCCTATGAAATGCTGTCATTTAGGCTGGTGGACACAGACAGCTTCAAACAGCTCATGTCGCTTGCTGTCCCACAGTATGTTGTTCCCAGCCGGCACTACTTCTCCAAGAGAGCCGTGCCTTCCCTGCACAACCAAGTATCCGATAAAATCAAGTGTGCACTGCGCAACGCCATCTGTAGCAAGGTCCACCTAACCACAGATACGTGGACCAGTAAGCACGGCCAGGGACGCTATATCTCCCTAACTGCACACTGGGTAAATGTAGTGGCAGCTGGGCCCCAGGCGGAGAGCTGTTTGGCGCACGTCCTTCCGCCGCCAAGGATCGCAGGGCAACATTCTTTGCCTCCTGTTGCCACCTCCTCCTTCTCGGCTTCCTCCTCCTCTTCTTCCACCTGCTCATCCAGTCAGCCACACACCTTCACCACCAACTTCAGCACAGCCCGGGGTAAACGTCAGCAGGCCATTCTGAAACTCATATGTTTGGGGGACAGGCCCCACACCGCACAGGAGTTGTGGCGGGGTATTAGAACAACAGACCGACGAGTGGTTGCTGCCGGTGAGCCTCAAGCCCGGCCTGGTGGTGTGTGATAATGGGCGAAATCTCGTTGCAGCTCTGGGACTAGCCAATTTGACGCACATCCCTTGCTTGGCGCATGTGCTGAATTTGGTGGTGCAGAAGTTCATTCACAACTACCCCGACATGTCAGAGCTGCTGCATAAAGTGCGGGCCGTCTGTTCGCGCTTCCGGCGTTCACATCCTGCCGCTGCTCGCCTGTCTGCGCTACAGCGTAACTTCGGCCTTCCCGCTCACCGCCTCATATGCGACGTGCCCACCAGGTGGAACTCCACCTTGCACATGCTGGACAGACTGTGCGAGCAGCAGCAGGCCATAGTGGAGTTTCAGCTGCAGCACGCACGGGTCAGTCGCACTACAGAACAGCACCACTTCACCACCAATGACTGGGCCTCCATGCGAGACCTGTGTGCCCTGTTGCGCTGTTTCGAGTACTCCACCAACATGGCCAGTGGCGATGACACCGTTATCAGCGTTACAATACCACTTCTATGTCTCCTTGAGAAAACACTTAGGGCGATGATGGAAGAGGAGGTGGCCCAGGAGGAGGAGGAGGAGGAGGAGGAAGAGGGGTCATTTTTAGCACTTTCAGGCCAGTCTCTTCGAAGTGACTCAGAGGGAGGTTTTTGGCAACAGCAGAGGCCAGGTACAAATGTGGCCAGCCAGGGCCCACTACTGGAGGACGAGGAGGACGAGGATGAGGAGGAGGTGGAGGAGGATGAGGATGAAGCATGGTCACAGCGGGGTGGCACCCAACGCAGCTCGGGTCCATCACTGGTGCGTGGCTGGGGGGAAAGGCAGGACGATGACGATACGCCTCCCACAGAGGACAGCTTGTCCTTACCCCTGGGCAGCCTGGCACACATGAGCGACTACATGCTGCAGTGCCTGCGCAACGACAGCAGAGTTGCCCACATTTTAACCTGTGCGGACTACTGGGTTGCCACCCTGCTGGATCCACGCTACAAAGACAATGTGCCCACCTTACTTCCTGCACTGGAGCGTGATAGGAAGATGCGCGAGTACAAGCGCACGTTGGTAGACGCGCTACTGAGAGCATTCCCAAATGTCACAGGGGAACAAGTGGAAGCCCAAGGCCAAGGCAGAGGAGGAGCAAGAGGTCGCCAAGGCAGCTGTGTCACGGCCAGCTCCTCTGAGGGCAGGGTTAGCATGGCAGAGATGTGGAAAACTTTTGTCAACACGCCACAGCTAACTGCACCACCACCTGATACGCAACGTGTTAGCAGGAGGCAACATTTCACTAACATGGTGGAACAGTACGTGTGCACACCCCTCCACGTACTGACTGATGGTTCGGCCCCATTCAACTTCTGGGTCTCTAAATTGTCCACGTGGCCAGAGCTAGCCTTTTATGCCTTGGAGGTGCTGGCCTGCCCGGCAGCCAGCGTTTTGTCTGAACGTGTATTCAGCACGGCAGGGGGCGTCATTACAGACAAACGCAGCCGCCTGTCTACAGCCAATGTGGACAAGCTGACGTTCATAAAAATGAACCAGGCATGGATCCCACAGGACCTGTCCGTCCCTTGTCCAGATTAGACATTAACTACCTCCCCATAACCATATATTATTGGACTCCAGGGCACTTCCTCATTCAATCCTATTTTTATTTTCATTTTACCATTATATTGCAAGGCTACCCAAAGTTGAATGAACCTCTCCTCTGCCTGTGTGCTAGGCCTAAATATATGCCAATGGATTGTTGCAGTGGTGGCTGACGTGAAGCCTCATTCTCTGCTATGACATGCAGACTGATTCTCTGGTGACATGAAGCCAGATTGTCTGTTACGGGACCTCTCTCCTCTGCCTGGGTGCTGGGCCTGAATTTATGACAATGGACTGTTGCAGTGGTGGCTGACGTGAAGCCTGATTCTCTGCTATGACATGCAGACTGATTCTCTGCTGACATGAAGCCAGATCCTCTGTTACGGGACCTCTCTCCTCTGCCTGGGTGCTGGGCCTAAATTTATGAAAATGGACTGTTGCAGTGGTGGGTGACGTGAAGCCTCATTCTCTGCTATGACATGCAGACTGATTCTCTGCTGACATGAAGCCAGATTGTCTGTTACGGGACCTCTCTCCTCTGCCTGGGTGCTGGGCCTAAATATCTGACAATGGACTGTTGCATTGGTGGCTGACGTGAAGCCTGATTCTCTGCTATGATATGAAGACTGATTCTCTGCTGACATGAAGCCAGATTGTCTGTTACGGGACCTCTCTCCTCTGCCTGTGTGCTAGGCCTAAATATATGCCAATGGATTGTTGCAGTGGTGGCTGACGTGAAGCCTGATTCTCTGCTATGACATGCAGACTGATTCTCTGGTGACATGAAGCCAGATCCTCTGTTACGGGACCTCTCTCCTCTGCCTGGGTGCTGGGCCTAAATTTATGAAAATGGACTGTTGCAGTGGTGGGTGACGTGAAGCCTGATTCTCTGCTATGACATGCAGACTGATTCTCTGGTGACATGAAGCCAGATCCTCTGTTACGGGACCTCTCTCCTCTGCCTGGGTGCTGGGCCTAAATTTATGAAAATGGACTGTTGCAGTGGTGGGTGACGTGAAGCCTCATTCTCTGCTATGACATGCAGACTGATTCTCTGCTGACATGAAGCCAGATCGTCTGTTACGGGACCTCTCTCCTCTGCCTGGGTGCTGGGCCTAAATTTATGAAAATGGACTCTTACAGTGGTGGGTGACGTGAAGCCTGATTCTCTGCTATGACATGAAGACTGATTCTCTGCTGACATGAAGCCAGATCCTCTGTTACGGGACCTCTCTCCTCTGCCTGGGTGCTGGGCCTAAATATCTGACAATGGACTGTTGCATTGGTGGCTGACGTGAAGCCTGATTCTCTGCTATGATATGAAGACTGATTCTCTGCTGACATGAAGCCAGATTGTCTGTTACGGGACCTCTCTCCTCTGCCTGTGTGCTAGGCCTAAATATATGCCAATGGATTGTTGCAGTGGTGGCTGACGTGAAGCCTGATTCTCTGCTATGACATGCAGACTGATTCTCTGGTGACATGAAGCCAGATCCTCTGTTACGGGACCTCTCTCCTCTGCCTGGGTGCTGGGCCTAAATTTATGAAAATGGACTGTTGCAGTGGTGGGTGACGTGAAGCCTGATTCTCTGCTATGACATGCAGACTGATTCTCTGGTGACATGAAGCCAGATCCTCTGTTACGGGACCTCTCTCCTCTGCCTGGGTGCTGGGCCTAAATTTATGAAAATGGACTGTTGCAGTGGTGGGTGACGTGAAGCCTCATTCTCTGCTATGACATGCAGACTGATTCTCTGCTGACATGAAGCCAGATTGTCTGTTACGGGACCTCTCTCCTCTGCCTGGGTGCTGGGCCTGAATTTATGACAATGGACTGTTGCAGTGGTGGCTGACGTGAAGCCTGATTCTCTGCTATGATATGAAGACTGATTCTCTGCTGACATGAAGCCAGATTGTCTGTTACGGGACCTCTCTCCTCTGCCTGGGTGCCGGGGCCTAAATATCTGAGAATGGACTGTTCCAGTGGTGGGTAACGGGAAGCCAGATTCTCTGCTATGATATGAAGACTGATTCTCTGCTGACATGAAGCCAGATTGTCTGTTACGGGACCTCTCTCCTCTGCCTGGGTGCTGGGCCTAAATTTATGAAAATGGACTCTTACAGTGGTGGGTGACGTGAAGCCTGATTCTCTGCTATGACATGAAGACTGATTCTCTGCTGACATGAAGCCAGATTGTCTGTTACGGGACCTCTCTCCTCTGCCTGGGTGCCGGGGCCTAAATATCTGAGAATGGACTGTTCCAGTGGTGGGTGACGGGAAGCCAGATTCTCTGCTATGGAACCTCTCTCCAATTGATTTTGGTTAATTTTTATTTATTTAATTTTTATTTTAATTAATTTCCCTATCCACATTTGTTTGCAGGGGATTTACCTACATGTTGCTGCCTTTTGCAGCCCTCTAGCCCTTTCCTGGGCTGTTTTACAGCCGTTTTAGTGCCGAAAAGTTCGGGTCCCCATTGACTTCAATGGGGTTCGGGTTCGGGACGAAGTTCGGATCGGGTTCGGATCCCGAACCCGAACATTTCCGGGATGTTCGGCCGAACTTCTCGAACCCGAACATCCAGGTGTTCGCTCAACTCTATTGGAGGAGGATGGGTGCTGGGGTGGACGGGAGGAGGCCAGTTTCGTTTGGGTTGTTGCTTAAGTTGGGGGGACAGTTGCGGACGGTTTGTCGGTCTGAGGGGGAAGCGAGGTTGTTCCGATTGGCTTTCTCGCTGGCCTTTTTTGGGGCTATGCGGGTGGGGGAGTTGGTTTGCCCGTCGGTGAGTCGGGTTGGTGGACTATTGAGGAGGGATGTTGAACTGTTTGACGATAGGGTGGAGTTTATTATTCGGCGGTCAAAGACGGATACGTTGGGAAAAGGGAAGAAGGTGGTGCTTTTCCGGGTGGAGGATTGCGACATGTGCCCGGTTCAGTGTTTGCAGGATTATGGGTTGAAGAGGGGAGATGGGTCCCCGTTGTTGGTTCATAGGGATGATACCTTTTTGTCTCGCTTTCAGTTTTCTGCTATTTTTTCGAGGTGTTTGAGCCGGGTGGGGGTGGATACGGCGGGGTATTCTAGCCATTCCTTTCGAATCGGGGCGGCGACGGAAGCGGCTAGATGGGGGGTGGGTGATGATGTGATTAAAAGAATTGGCCGTTGGGAGTCGGCAAGGTTTAAATCTTATGTGCGTTTGGATCGGTTGTAATGTGGGGGGGTTGGTTGTTGTTGGGTTTATGGTGTTCGTGCAATGCGGCGGTATTGTTCTTTTTGTTCTCTCGTTTCAGGTGCGACGCCCGCTCTGGTGTGGATTGTGGGGCATTCCTATGTCTTCTGAGGGGCCGTCCGGGCAGCGGTTCGGCCGGACGGTCAGCAGCTGGGATTTGACAGGGAGTCTGCGGTGGTAAGGTGGATTGGGAGGCGGGGTATGGTGTGGAAAGGGGTGCTTCCAGAGATTCATAGGTTTGTGAGGATGGATAGGGCGCCGGAGGTATTGGTGGTACACGCAGGGGGCAATGATTTGGCGGCGAAGCCTATCCGGGAGTTGATTAAGGAGATCAAGTGGGATTTCTTGAGGTTGTGGTCGTTATTTCCGGATATGGTGACTGTATGGTCGGATATTGTCCCGCGGCAGGTGTGGAGGGAGGCTAGGTCTCTGGATGCAGTAAATAGGGCGAGGATAAAGGTGAACAGGGCGGTGGGGCGTTTTATGGCTAGGAACGGGGCGGTGGTGGTCCGACATAGGGATTTGGAGGCGGGAACGGGGGCTTTTTGGAGATCGGACGGAGTGCATTTGAATGCAGTGGGATTGGATATGTGGAGTTTGGCGTTGCAGGAGGGCATTGAGGTGGCCCTGAGGTTGTGGCGGAACGCCCGGAGTTGAGGTGGTCAAGTCCGGTCGTTGGTGGCGGTGGGGGGGGGGTCCTTGGAGTTGGGCACGGTGGAATCTGAGGACAATTGGGGGGGCCCCACGGTGGGGGCTGGACTCCCAGGTGGACCGAGCGGTTGTGGTGAATCGAGGGGGGGTCATTCGATGGTGCCTTTGAGCTGGGCGGTACGGCTGGAGGCAAGAATGGCTCACCCTGATTTGACAGCTCGATGTTTTGGGGCTTCAAGGACCTCCTCCCATTTCGGTTATACTGTATTATGTTATGTTATGGTTGTAAATGTTATTTAATAAAAGGCTGCTGTGGCCATTACATTTCCAATTGGTGGTCCGAGTTTTATTGGAAAAGGGGGGCTCTGGGGGGGAAATGTGTAATGGTGGTTAGAGGTGAGTAAGGGGGTATGAAAGTAAGAGTTGAGGCGAACGTGGATAACCAATACCCTCGTCAAGCAGTGGCCGGACTTAGGGGGGGCGGAGCCCCCTTTAGGGGAGGCCCCCATGATGGGGGGTTTGGTTTAGTGAGCTGGGGGGGGGGAGTGGTCGGGCTAGAGGAGAGGGAGGGGGCTTTGGCAGGGAGAATAGGCTAGGATAGGTTGGGGGGAGGAGGGGGTGGAGTTAAGGGGTTAAATAGGCAGGGAAGAGGAAGGCCGGGGGCCATTTTAGGTAGAGAGAGAAGCTCCCACCCACCCTCCCCTTTTTTGTTCTGTTGGGCGTGGTTTTGGGACTCAGGGGGATTGGGGTAGGGGTGCTGGAGTTTATGGAGGGGAGTAGGTTTTGTCACGGTGGCTTGTGGCGGTGGGGGGGGGGGGTCCTTGGAGTTGGGCACGGTGGAATCTGAGGACAATTGGGGGGGCCCCACGGTGGGGGCTGGACTCCCAGGTGGACCGAGCGGTTGTGGTGAATCGAGGGGGGGTCATTCGATGGTGCCTTTGAGCTGGGCGGTACGGCTGGAGGCAAGAATGGCTCACCCTGATTTGACAGCTCGATGTTTTGGGGCTTCAAGGACCTCCTCCCATTTCGGTTATACTGTATTATGTTATGTTATGGTTGTAAATGTTATTTAATAAAAGGCTGCTGTGGCCATTACATTTCCAATTGGTGGTCCGAGTTTTATTGGAAAAGGGGGGCTCTGGGGGGGGGGGGAATGTGTAATGGTGGTTAGAGGTGAGTAAGGGGGTATGAAAGTAAGAGTTGAGGCGAACGTGGATAACCAATACCCTCGTCATGTGCCCCCACCTATCCAGCCAAACCCCATACCAGCAACAGTCCCTGTTCAAAGGTCATTAACAATGAAGACTAACTATAAAGTGCGGTCTTCTTTTTAGCTGTGAGATAATTGGCCTCGCAGGTCTTCACTGCAGCATGGCTGCATGCCAGCAGCACAGCCACTCCGTGTGACCGCACAGTGGCCTGGGTACACCTGATTTATAGCAATTCATGATAAATACATTTGTAATGATTCAAACTTCTTGGCAAACTTTGGCAAAGCTGCCGAATCCAATTTTTTAAAACTTCACTCATCTCTACCTTTAAGCCCTACTCTGCATCAGGTTCTAACATCAGCATTAGGCCTCCTGCACATGACAGTATTTTTTAACGTCCCGCAAAACATGGTTCCGTTGTTCCGTGATCCGTGCCCGTTTTTTCTTCCGTTGTGCTTCCGTGTGTCGGTGTTCCCGTTTTTTTTGCGGTCCGTCAGAAAATATTGCCTGGTGAAAAAAATGTAATTTTACTAACTCCACCCTGGATTCTGGTATAAATGAAGAGCACCTGAGTATGCATTTGTGGCCATTTTCTGTAGTCTTTCCAGAGTACAGAGGTTATTTTGGCTGCTTCTCTTTGCTGTATCACCATGTCGGATTCAGAGGAAGAGGTATTACTGCATTGGCTCGTTTCTCGGCAATGGGGACCGCGCACTCCTTTGTTGAATGAGGAACCGAGTAGAAGGCGATGATTTTGGGTCCATCCGATTGTTTCTCAACGTTTCCGGAAAGGACACTTCATACCCTCTATGAAGATCTGCGCCTGCATCCTGCAAAGTTCTATTCCTTCTGTCGGATGTCAGTGGGTACATTTGATCGCTTGCTGTCGTCTCTACGTACTGTCCTTACCTTTATGGACACCAATATGAGGCGCAGCATTACTCCTGAGGAAAGGCTCATCGTCACGTTGAGGTAAGCAGTATAGTACTTTTATAGTTTAAACAGTAATGTGCAGTGCTTGTGTCAGGACTAACATGTGCTAGAAAATGGCTGCTGTGAGACATGTGCTACTGTTTGCTGAAGTAACCTTTCTTTCCCTTTTTTTTTCTTTTGTTTGTGGATGTTTTTTTTTATCTTGTTAATCCCTGCACATAACATCCCAATAATTTTTTTGTATTTTCTTTTGTGCAAGTTTAAAACTTGTGTTCAGCTAACGGCCTCCAGGCACTCCATGAATCCTCTGCACTCGCCAGTAGTTTGTTTAAAAAGTTGTTTTAGTCAGTCAGTCAGCCATGTTACAGCAGGCTGTATCCTGCCTGTTTGAGTGGATAATTTAATATTTTTTGTGAATTACTGCCGAGTGCAGGGTATTTTTGGAGCGTCTGAATGAATTTGGTCCCTCTGTCAGGATCTCTAACTGCGTGCACCAGCCTGTTAGAAGTCTATATACCGGTCTGTACCCTATTTCGTAGGATTGTGCTGCTGCCAACCCCTGAGATTTCCAGCTAACGTCCTCATCATGCCTAATGTTCACATAATTTTGAACTTGCACAACACTCTCAGCATTTAAAAGTGGCAAAACACAGTTTATGTAACTTAGCTGTGGTAGTGCTGCCCACACCCCAATAGCTGTTAGTGTTTAGCTCATATACACATTTTTTTATGTTTCCGGTTTAATCAACCAAGGACATAGGGCAGTGAGTTGCGAATGCTCTATCCAGATCCGTAGAATTTTTGGCCAAATTTCAACACAACAATTTCGCATGAATACTGTACTCCTATGTAGTGTAACGTCATTGCATTTTCGCATTTTGCTGGATTTTCTTGCTTAAATTCTGTGCTGCCTGTCGTTTTCAGAGTGTGCCCTGTGCTGATGATTGCTTTGAAAAGTCAAGGGTGTATATTTTTAAACCTTAGACTTTTCAATGGATGTAGGTGCCGACAGAGAGGGCCTTGAGTGCCGCCTCTGGCACCCGTCCCATATGTTGCCCACCACTAGACACAGGGTGTTTACAATAATGTTGTGTATACAACTTCAATCTTGAATCTCTTGTTCCCATTGATGTCTTGTTAATTTTTTAATTTTTTTATCAACAGATTCCTTGCGACTGGGAACTCTTTTGCATCACTGCATTTTGAGTTTCTTTTAGGAACCTCGACAATCTCGAGTATTGTACAACACACTTGCCATGTCATGTGGCAGCAACTCTGAGAGACGGTGATGCCGCAGCCCAAGGTGGACGATTGGGTTCGGATCGCTGAGGGCTTTCAAAATTCTGCGCAGTTTCCAAACTGCATCGGGGCAATGGATGGCAAGCACATCCGTGTGAAGAAGCCGCCACACTCAGGGAGCCGTTTCTTCAATTATAAACAATATTTTTCGGTAGTGCTGATGGCTGTTGCTGACAGTAACTACCGGTTTATAATGGTTGATATCGGGGCCTATGGAAGCACTGCGGATGCTCGCATCTTTAGTGCTTCTAGAATGGGTGAGCGGCTTCGTGCCCACCAGCTTGCCCTGCCCGAGTCCAGAAGACTGCCCAGATATGCAGGTCCGCCGGCTCCATTTGTCATCGTGGCGGATGAAGGGTTTGCATTGACGCCATATGTTATGCGGCCCTTTCCAAAGCGTGGTTTGGATGTCAGGAGGTGTATATTCAACTACCGGTTGACTCGTGCCCGTCGGTATGTTGAGTGCGCTTTCGGAATACTCTCTAGCAAGTGGAGGGTGTTTTTTTCATCCATACAGATGGCTCCGGAGAATGCTACCCTGGTGATTAAAGCATGTGTTGTTCTACACAACTTCACCAGGATTCACGAGGCTTCCTCTTCTGTTGACATGGAAGATCTTCCTACATCTTCAGATTTGGGTTTGGAAAGGACCCTGCATAGACAACCTGGGACTGCAGGCATTGCAGTTCGGGAACTCTATGCAGACTATTTTTCCAGCCCAGAGGGGTCCGTGCCGTGGCAGAGGGACGGTATTCGTGGCAGTTTTTGAAATCTTCTGGGATCTTTAGTTTTTTTTTTTTCTAGCTAGATTACAAAAAAATATTGTTGTAGTAGAGTGTAGGGACTCGCAAGATAATGAGGACCCTTGACGTGGGCTTGCTGGCTGAGATTTTTTGGACATGACATATTTTAATCTGCATATAACTAAATATAAATGATGATTTGGTCAAAATTTTTATTGACTTTGACATCTTTATATTTGTATTTTCTGGTCCAATTTTTTTTCTAATACCTCTTTATGACAGTATCCCAAAATAAAGATGTTGTTTATCAAAATAAAGTGTTGCTTTGTGAGTTAAAGTGAGTTTAAGTGGTTTCTTATATATATAGAAATTTAAACTGAAAATGTTTTGTGGAGTGTGCTTTAAAAACAACAGATGACTAGTTTTCTCCCAAATCACATTTATGTAAAAAAAATGATGGGAGCAACATTCTAATATGGAAGCCAAAACGTACAACATTTAGGTACAAACATAAAGTGCACCATAATTTTTTTTTAATCAAAATTATAAATTAAGAAGGTCCTGTGTGAAAGAACCCGGTCCAAACGAGGACCATGGCTTTACATAGGCCTGTTGTTGGGGCACAGTTGACAAACTGCCCGGATAAAGGGGCTGACCCGTCTGCTGCATTGGGCCTAGGGTAGGGCGTACTGAGGTTGTGGTGAGAAAGAAGGCCCTTGGGTAGTTTGGGGGGCAAACTGAAAGGATCCAGGCCTTTGCTGCTGTGCGGCATTCTCCATTTCAACTTTCATCGTATTTAAACGCCCCAGAATGTCGCCATGGTTGGGGATGGCAAACATTTTAATCACGACCGCTAATGAAGCAATGCACTCGTGATTCTCCAAAGGAGTGACGTGCTTCATTAGCGGTCCTAATCCCCTTAGCATCTTCTCCTCCACGCCATCACGCCTCCTCTGGGCAAGAAAATCTATGACGCGGGCGTCAATAACTTCCCGACTCTCTTGCCCAGAGGTAGAGGGAGGGACTTGGCGGCGACATCTGGGCTGGGGCGGGACAATCCGCGGTGGACTGGCTAGTGGTAGGGGGGCCTGGCTCAGTGTGGAGTCCTCTGGGTCCTCAGCCAGCGTTGGAGCAGGACTTGTTGCGGGTGAAAAAACCGCAGGGGTTTCACTCCCAGACGTGTCCGAATCTTGCGAGGGATCCAGACTGTCCACAGTACTGTAATGGAAATAAACAAAAATAAACATTAGATCATTTGATTTCAATAATACAAAAGTACATAGAATATATTTTAAAACTGCCGTGTATATAATTTATATACAGAGTGGCAGCATACATCAGACATTTGTTTTTAATTAATGAATAATAGCTTCGATGTGAATAGTGCAAATTCAAATTTAATAGCATTTAACATCTAACGGTAGGACAAGTCTTGTAAAGGCCTAATGTTACTGAAATGGGAAAACATTGTTTGCCGTTTGGAGCTGTCCAGCCACAGAAGAGGATTCCTCATTCAAGGGCCAAAACCAGTGCTGAAATTCAGGCCATCTCGTCTGTATGTGCCCCGCTACCACCATCCAAAGTTACAAGATGAAATTTGAACATAGTAGAACATCATTTACTGAGAAAGAACATGTACCAGGCCACACTTGACCATGGTGAGAGTAGTACTTTTAATCCTGCTGGTCAAGCGTAGTTGGAACATCATTATAATCCATTTTCTTTGGTTCTGGTTTTTGTCATTTTCTATGAGCAATGTAAGGAATCAATGTTGTGTTTGGTTCAATACCATTTAAGCAATATAAATGCCAATGCCAATACCGAATGGGTTGCAATTTCAAATACACACCAAAGTAAGCTAATAGGTCTCTATGGTAAAAAAGTCACATTGTCCAAAATCAAAAATATGAAATAAATATTCAGGCTTCCTATTAAAACAGGAGGCTTTATGGAAGCTATGGAAAATAGTAAACCTATCCTTTGGATAGGTTCAAACAAATATATTGGTGTGTGACTTAGAGCCGGCAAACACAATGATCTACTGTATGAGAAGATAATGCGTGCAGTGTGCACGTGTCATCTCCCTTATCCTATCTTGTTCAGATTGCAAACATCTATGTTCCATGACGGACAATAAATTGATTCTACACAAACAAAACAGAGAGGGGAGGCGCAATCTGCACACTACACGTGTCGTCTCATCATACAGCTCATAAGTGGTGGGCCCTGGCTTGACTACACCACAAAACTGATGTAGACAACCAACACCAGGCATGTACAAACTGTTGCCCACCAGCTGATGCACAACTACAACTCCAAGCAGGACTGGTTAGCTTACAGCTATTCTGGATGTAGACAGTTATGACATGGCTGCCCTACAGAAAGTATAGGTCTTCAATACAAGAACACAACTGTATCATTTAGTTTCTTGTTCAGTTTTACTCGTCTAGATACAAACGAAAGTGTGCCTAAAATTTACTTTTCCAAAAAAACATGAAAAATACTTACGGCCTCAATTCCATTACTGACCTTAAAAACTGCAACTGGGCAGTATAAATGTAGGCCCGTTTCTTGGAGGTTCCCTCCCCACTCCGGCCTTTGCTGTTAACCTCCCGCCGAAATTGGTCCCGGCAACTAGCCCAGCGGGTTTTGGTTTGTTTTACTGTTTAGAAATGAAATAAAAGACAATTGTGAGCCTCTAAATTTTTATCGGTTTAAAAAAACTGGTAAAAAATAAATGAACCCCCAAAAAAAGGCAAAAGGTGAAAGCGCTAAATATGCTAAAATGGACATATTAAACAGCACATGGTACAGTCCAGCAGGTGTGTGGATACTAATGAAGAAGTACAAGATGGAGGAGACTAGTCGTGCAAGCCATTACGGCTAAAATACTTTACAATATGTGAAGGGGACAACTGTAAGATGCGCAATTACAAGGACACATGTGTCACCCATAAAAAAAGTACCCAGGCATGTGATTATACATGAGTACTGTATGCTGTAGCAAAGGGAGGGACAGCCATTTAAAGTTATAAATGGTGGAATATGGAATTTAATAGACGTCTCTTTAATAAACCAGGTACACGCCTTTATGCAAAATGAGGTAGGACCACAAAGACAACACTATTGTGACCTCTGGGAATTAAAAACTACATCTTTTAGCCACACAGAGGGCAAGGACAGCACAACTACATTGCTATCACTTACCTAATTCAGCCCGGCCTCGGCTATCTGCTTTGGTCCATTCATGTTTTCGCAGGCTCCGGGCCACTTGCTCCCATGAAGCATCCTTTTTGACCCTGTCACAGTAGGAATTGGCTCGGATGTCCCAAAGCTCAGGCCTCTCCTGGACCAGGGTAATTAACTTTTCCACATTCCAACGTGGCATGTTTGTTGGAAAAAATTGGCTGAAATGGCTGCCTCACCACACACCAGCTTTTCGGCACAGGTGGCTAGAAATTAGCATATCCTGTGACCTTAAACTTCCTGTATATATATTTTTTTATTTTATTGCCACAAGTTTTGCCAGACAATTTGGCCATGTCAAAAGTATGAAATAAAACGGCCGTGGACACGGGCGCAGTCACGGATGTCAATCGGGTGTGCAACCGCGTTTTTCAAGGCCCCATTGACTTGAATGGGGCCGTGAACCGTTAGCCGTGAAAAAAATAGGACAGGTTATATTTTTTCACGGGCAGGAAACACGGGTCACGGGCGCGGGTGAAAAAACGGTGCAGTAGCCGAGTTTTCAACAGACCCATTAAAAGTCAATGGGACCGCAGAAAAGCACGTTAAATGGGACAACAGCCACGGGTGCACACAACGGTCGTGTGCAGGAGGCCTTAGAGATGAGCGAATCGAAACTGACAAAGTGGATTTCGATCCCAATTTCAGAAAAATTTTGATTCGCACCGAAGCCAAATTTCCTCACTCTTCGTGATAACACATAGCATTTTTTCCTTAAATGGCTGCTACATGTGTGAGGACATGGAGCAAGGATCTCTGGGAAGGCGGGATCACCCATAATGCCATGCATGCAGCCAATCAGCAGCCAGGCCTGTGATGTCACAGCCCTATAAATAGCCTCAGCCATCTTGGATTCTGCCATTTACCAGCATACTTAGTGCAGGGATATACATCAGCAGGCGCTATGGACAGTGATAGGAAAGAATTGATTGTGGTGAAAAAACGATTTATAAGTGCAGGGAAAGGATAGGGAGGAATCATTCCACAGCATTTACGTAGAACAGGGTTCAGTAATGGAGTTTACAGACTGGCTAATAGGAACAATCCTATTACACCTTGCTGCACTGACTGGGGATCCAAATTGCCATTATACAGCTCTGTCATTCCAGCAAAACGTTCTTGTTTTGGGGTGCAAGTGCTGTTTGATACAGCCATTAACAGGGTTTATTGCAATGGAAATATTTCTACAGTACATCTAATTTGCCCTTGTGCGGTGCAGTTATATGTCGTAAAGCCCTTTTTGCCATGTATCAGTGGAAAAAGAAAAATATATTTGCCCTTGTGAGGTGCAGTTATATATTCTAAAGCCCTGTTTGCCGCGTATTAGTGGCAAAATAAAAATATATTCCCTGTTCAACGTTGCACTTATATGTTGAAAAGCCATTTGTGTAGTGTACAAAAATTAGGGTCCAATTGCTTTTCAGTGGTGCAGTTATATATTCTAAAGCCCTTTTTGCCCTGTATTAGTGGCAAAATAAAAATATATTCGCCGTTCAGCATTGCACTTATATGTTGAAAAGCCTTTTGTGTAGTGGAAAAGTGGAAATAAATTAGGGCCTACCGTATTTTTCGCCCTCTAAGACGCACCTAGGTTTTAGAGGAGGACAATAAGAAAAAATATTTTTCATTAGACCTCAGCTAACAGCCCCAATCAGACTCTAAATGTTAATAAGACCCCAACAAGACCTCAGATCAGAACCACAATCAGACCTCAGCTCAGACCCCAATGTGAATGACCCCCAATCAGACCTCAGATCAGCCCCCAGCAACCCACACTGCCTCTCATATTAGCCCCCATTGCCTCATATGAGCCCTCACTAACCCCTATTGCCTCTCAGATTGGCCCCCAGCAGCCCCCATTGCCCTTATATGAGCTGTCTGTAGCCCCCCATTGCCTCTCATATTGCCCCCCTTGCCTCATATGAGTCCTCTGTAGCCCCCCCATTGCCTCTCATATTGCCCTCATGGCCTCATATGAGCCCTCTGTAGGCCTCTATTGCCTTTCATTTTGGCCCCCAGCACCTCATGTCTAATAAAATAAAATAAAACACTTACGTCTCCTGCTCCTGGGTGCCGCAGCTCCTTACCACCCGCTATCTTCTTTCTCCTGCTGTTGGCTGTGCTGTGAACCGGCATGCACAGCGCGAGGTCACAAAGCGCCCTCACGCTGTGCGCAGCCACTGCACAGCAGACAGCCGAGGACGAAGAAGCAGTGAGTACAGAGCTTTCACCGCTTCCTGGTCCTCCAGTACTAATGAGCGCTTGCATAATGGAAGGAAAAAATGCGTCTTATGGGGTGAAAAATACGGTAATTGCCGTGCAGTTATATGTGGTAAAGCCCTTTTCGTGGTATGGACCGAATTACGCAGTGTTGACATTTTTTTATGTGAAACAGGCTTTTTTGGGGAAAATTGATGGGTGATTGTAGACTTTGTTCTGTATGAACCAAAATTAATTATCCTTTCATTGGTGACATTTTTTATTTCAAACATGTTTTTTGGGGGAAAATTGACGGGTGATTGTATACCTCCTTTTGCTGTATGAACCGAATTACGTACTGGTGAAATGTTTTATTTGAAAATATAAGTGGAGAGCTCACCAGAATAGAGCCCGACCATCCAATAGCTATCAAAATTAATAAAATATGTGTTAATGGTCGGCTCACAAGTAATCAATTAAATGCATTAATAATGCTAATCAAATATAAAATACACTCATAAAAACATAACCATAAAATAAATTCACAGTCCCTCATATATTATTGGTTGCGGAGCTCACGCAACCTCCTAAAGTAAATAACACAGTTCATATATGGCGATATTCTCTGTAACGGGGGGAATTTTCAGTGTGCTAGTGAAGGTTTCACACTGTTTAGCGTATCAATATTAAATGTGCTTGGCATAGAATATAAGTTACTTGCAGCTATAGAATCACACTTCAACTGCAATGTTGTTCTTATAACAAAGTTCGAATGATTGTTTTATATTTAAAATGGATGTTCTGTGCTCTATAGACTCTTTACCAAATGTCCAACGATGCTAGACAGTACACTCGATTCTTTAGTTTTCAGTTCAGTGTATTTTAAATGGAATAAATGTTAGTAGCACTCACACTTATGTGCTCTCACACAGCTTCCATGCCATTTTGTGTATGTTGGCACACGTGTGAGCCCTAAGTATACGCTGTTTACTTTTTTTCTTGTACTTTTTTATAAATGCTGTAATGCTTTATGCGTCTTTGTCACTGGAAGAGGTTAACCTACTTAAAATGTTACTTTTATATTTGCTTTTTAAAATGAGTCTCACAACAAAAAATTATTCATAAAATTGACTGCATAGGTAGTCTGGAAACTAATATAGAGAGAAAGAACTGCATTAAATGAATAGCAGATGCAATTCTTTATACTACATTCGTAGCCACTCATGGTTTTGATGCTGGTTGTATCCAGGATAATGTGGTGGCTCTGAGCTTTGGAGTTGGAGGGAAAGGCGTCTTTGGTGATGAAGCTGATTCTGTTTTTTTCACACCTTGTCTCTGCCGCTTGATTGCTCGATCAGACACTGTAGGGAAGGTCCAGAGGTTTTAGATGCAACAATATTTTACCCCCTGGATCTCCAAGTCCACGTGCCCCTTCTTAGACAGGGGCTTAGGCTGGGCAATGGGAGATAAATCCCTACTTGGACTATCAAGCCCTGCCTGAAGGCGGAGGAGTCTCCCGTCTAAATGCGGAAGAATCGCCCCAAAAGGAGCGACCAACTTATCAGTGGTTGACCCTAGCAATAGCTTTCCCTCCCTAAATGTAGTGCTCCCAAGCGGTAACCATACTACTTTCCAGATATACCATCCCAACGAGTTTCCTCTGTCAAAGTAGAAGACAGATTCATCAGGGGATGAAGACGATACAATAAAGCTTCATAGCTATAGAGCTTAATAGCTACAATGATGTGCCGGCTGGATGTAAGCAGTCCAACTGGGTGTCTCTAGACTGCTCCCTAATATACCCAATCTAATCAGTACAAGTTACTGCACCTGTTCCTTGCGTGCTTCCATGGCGTGCGTTCCAGCTCGGTGCGCCTGCGCCACCTGTCTTGTCAAAGCGCGGGCGCCGATATCCACTGTGTAACGCAAACGTCATCGGTGTACATGCGGGGACGCATCCGTGAAGTGTATGAGCTGCCGTGCAACCGCGCAGGCACAAAGAGGATATCAGGTGCCTGCGCAGTGGGGATAAGAGGTACGTATACTCGGGGATACACAGCGTCTGCACAACCAAGACATACCCAATGCACTCCCCACCTGTCAAATTCGTAAAATGCCCTTGAAAAATATTGACAGGAAAGGAGTAATGTTGTGAGAACGATGGGTCGCTAAGTCAACAGGAGCAAACTACACAAATCTGGTTTAAGACTATCAGCTATATATGGAAAGTTACTTTTGTTTATATAAAGTGATAGAATGTTTACGTCTCTTTAAAGAAAGTAGGGCTGATATTAAATAGTAAAAGGATCTTGGTAGATGTATATCCATTTGTAGCACTTTCTTCTGGGTATTTTACATTAGGGTCAAGGGGCAAAAGCAAAAGGGGACAAAATGAGAGAATAAAGGATTTGGGTAATATGTTCATTCAAAAGAATAGAGCTATGCCCTGAATAAACTTCCTCACCTAATCTTGATGTACAGTATAGTGGCGTTCAACCTTTCTTGATCTAATACACTTCTTCCTGGCAGGTCTAATATGAAAATATCATTATTCCTATATGTTTGTCTGAGGCATGTAGTTAGGTGTTATATATAATGGATCAAATAAAACAAGCGAAGGACAGCGTCTCATTAAGGCCGAATGGATTCACCGTTTGAAGTCTGTGAGTCCATTTGCCTCTTTTTGTAAAATCTTTCTGTCAAGATAACCCCCCCCCACCCCACCCCGCTGTGAGGGGTGAACAACCTCTATCACACAGAATTTTAGCGATTTGCCATCTCCTTCATGAAAATCCTGTATGTGCTTGGAGATAGTTGTGTCCCTTCTATGTCTGATGTCTCCTAGGTGGTCACCCTATTCTTCTTCTAAGCTCTCTTTTCATTTTGCTCACATATTGCAGCAGACAAATGCATGCACATAAATACACGACTCCAGTTGTTTTGCAGTTTGCAAAGTCTCTGATAGTATATGTTTTTGGGGTCGTGTGGCTGGTGAAGATCTTTGTTTGGCAAATATATTGGCAAGCTATACAGGAGCCACATCTAAAAGGTACCAACAGGTTTTCTATGTACCTGGTTTCTTTGGTGATGTATAATGGCTACCTATCCACCAGGGATCTGCCTCTTCTGTATTTAATTGCAGGGTATGATGGAAGAATATCCTTGACATCTGGATCCAATAGTAGCATTTCCCAGTATTTCTGCAGGATATTTCTCACCTCCCTGCTACAGTTGTTAAATGTTCCCACTGTTCGAACTATGGACCTGTCCACAGTATGGTCTTGTCTAGTTCCTTTACTGGACAATAGGTCAGCCCTATCAATACTTAGGGCAGACCTTCTTACCAGTCTCTGGTCGATGCAGTAGTTATACTGTTCGTGCTTCTTACCGGTCTGCGGTTAGTGAGGTAGTATAACTAGTACAAAACCTGAATTGGACTGTGACTTTACCTATATAACCAGGATCATTAGATGCTTATTCACTTTGTGCTTTTTTAGCACTTGTTTTTTTTTTTTTTGGGTTGCATCTACTATAGCCTATGATGTATAAAATAGTGTATTAGTGACCTTCTGTGATTAATAATATGTTTTGTTGAATCGTATTTTTATTTTTATTATTATTGCTTATTTCTTTATTTCTATTGTGTAATATCATATTATTAATCACAGAAGGTCACTAATAGTGATGATCGTGCACCAAAGTATTCAGGTGTTCGGGCTGAACACATGGTCGAGCACCCGAGTATAATGGAGGTCAAGGGGAGACAACCAGGCACCCCCTGCCCAACCAGGCACCCCCTGCCCAACCAGGCAGGGGAGGGTGCCTGGTCTACTGAAAAGGGTCAGAAAGTGACAGAAACACCACCAAAATGGATTGGGAACACCATGGGGACGATGTCTGGATGCATCTTGGACTCCCAGGTCGCTGCGGTTAACCATGTTGTCCAAATTGTATGCCACTTTTACAGGCTGACAAAAACACGCACAAAACCCACCCAAAAAATAAATTTTGCAGGATAAATTGTTAGGAAACATTCTTTCTTATATATTCAATTGTATATAAAGTGCAAGTGCTGCAAAAAATTACCCTCAAGAGGCACTCCAAAACAGCCTGTATATCACATAAAGGAGGGCCTCATTCACACTGTGGTACAATTGTTCAGGTAGAGGGATTCCTACACTCATAAAGCCTATGCATTAAGTGAAAGGGCTGCCAAAAATTACAAAGAACCGGCACTCCAAAACACCCTTTGTTACACATAAAGCAGGGCATCATACACAGTCTTGAAAAATTATGATTGATGGCCTGCTGGTGACCATCAAAAATATTTGGAGCAAGGGCCTGCTGATCTGACCATCTAAAACCTTAGCGGCGAGAGCTTGCTGCCGCATTGGTGACTCTAGATAACCTCTGGGCGAATGCACGTCCCCGTGACGGCGACGGTCCATTTTCATGTCTGCCATATCAGCATTCGATGTTCTTTTATGCGCCTACCATGGTGATCAGAGGTAACGGGGAATCAGGGTTCGAATCTGGAGAGGGAGCTTGAGAAAGGGATACCACATCCAAAGGAGGTCAGTGGCTAAAATCTGATTGGATGGAGTGGGTGGGTCAAGTTATTAAAGCAGAAACATCCAAGGAAGGCTGCAGGTGTGCGGCAATTACCAACTCCCGACTCGTGAAGGTAGCGACGATAAATAACAATACAGGACTCTTAAGATACCCTGTTATTGGAATGAGTAATAAAAAATTACAGGAAATGTCACTGCGGTATTTTGGATGAGGAAATGTTATACAGGAGAGGCCCTGCTGCCGCTTTGTTGACTCTAGATAATTTGTCCTGATCGCACGTCCTTGTGACGTCCACAATCAATTTGGATATCTTCCCTATCAACTTTCGATGTTCTTTTATGCGCCTACCATGGTGATCACAGATAATGGGGAATCATAGTTCGATTTCGGAGAGGGAGCCTGATAAACGGCTATGGCTACTACTTCAAAGCAAGGCAGCATGAATTGCAGGCCTGCATGTGAGCTGACCCTGTTAAAGATTTAAGTCGCGGGCCTACATGTGAGCTTAACCAGTAAAAGATTTTAAGTGCAAGCCTGCTGGTGAGCTTAGGTGGAACCGACAAACCCAACTTGAATTTAATGGCTGCATTAATCTGCAGGTGACGGTGATATAGCTCCACATATTGTTTCCATCTGCATCTTTCTAAGCAATCTGTCGCCTTAGTCTTTTATCCAGCCTCATTCATTGTGCCATTAAGTGGCCTTCTCATGCAGCCATCTCCACACCATGTCACCTTACCACTCAATTTTCTCACCATGCTGCTGCTGATGCAGCTTAAAAGGGCTTAAAGTGATCACCTGGCCCACAATCTAATTAAGGTTTTACGAACAAAACAAAAGTAATAAATCAATTTTATAGGGAAAATTGATTGAAAACATTCTTTCCTATAAATTTCCTTGTATATAAAGTGCAAGTCCTGGAAAAAATTACAATGAAGAGGCATTCCAATACAACCTGTATATCACATAAACGAGGGCCTCATTCACATTGAGTTGCGGGCCTGCAGGTGAGCTGACCAATTAAAAGATTTTAGGTGCGGGCCTGCTAGTGAGCTAACCCTGTAAAACATTATATTCGAGGGCCTGCTGCTGAACTGACCCTGTAAAACATTAGAGGCGAGGGCCTGCTGCTGAGCTGACCCTCTAAAACATTATATGCGAGGGCCTGCTGCTAAGCTGATGCTCTAAAACATTATATGCGATGGCCTGCTGCTGAACTGACCCTCTAAAACATTATGGGCGAGGGCCTGCTGCTGAGCTGACCCTCTAAAACATTAGGGGTGAGGGCTTGCTGCTGAGCTGACCCTCTAAAACATTAGGGGCGAGGGCCTGCTGGTGAGCCTACCCCTATAACACACTAGGGGCAAGGGCCTGCTGGTAAGCTGACCCTATAAAAAAATGTGAGTTGAGGGCCTGCAGTTGAGCTGATCCTATTAAAAAAACTAGAGTTGAGGGAATATAGACAATCTGCATGAGGAGGAG
This sequence comes from Bufo gargarizans, assembly GCF_014858855.1. Classification (NCBI taxonomy): domain Eukaryota; kingdom Metazoa; phylum Chordata; class Amphibia; order Anura; family Bufonidae; genus Bufo; species Bufo gargarizans. The sequence goes on from NC_058084.1 coordinate 264,795,965, forward strand.
GAGGACGAGAAAACAAGATTCAATCATATACTCTTTTTTTGTGGTGGAAAAGGTGCATTGGAATATACTACAGTAGATTGAGTACATTATAAATGATAGATGTAAATTGCCTTTATGTTCATCATCAGATCAGCTCTCCTCTGGTGGAGTTGAGAAGTCAGGGGCAATCCAGGCTTGTTCATTTTTATCTGAGTCAACCTGTCAGCATTGCCAGTGGACAAGCAGATACGCTTATCAGCCACCAGCAGCATTAAATACACGCTCAGACAAAACGCTGGTGGCAGGGCAGGCCAGCACCTCCAAGGCATAGAGCGCAAGTTCATGCAACGTGTCCAGCTTGGACAGCCAGTAGTTATAAGGCACTGAGGGATAATTTAGAACGCTGACATTGTGTGCTATGAGTAGTGTCCCACTAGGTAAAGGTGGGCACTACACAAGGGTTAATATGTCTATTGCATTAATGTGATGTTCAATGTTCGTTTCCCTGTGTTATCTGGGTATCAGGCCTGTTACGGTGTAGTTCAGCCTCCTAGACGTTAGAGGGAGCTAGAGAGCCCTGAGTATATATAGGTAGGCCCAGACAGGGAAGGGGGAGTGCAGTCCAGGTGGCTAGAAGTGAAGCCTAGTCAGCCTGAAGTTCCTGAGTCTATGTTTAGCTCAGAAGAGTCACCCCAGTAATAGAGTTTGCCTCTTGGGAGAAACCTGCAGTACCCACAAGCCAAGCAGAGCCAGTGTATCCAGCTAAACTCAAGTAAGCTGAAGGGCAGAAGAATTATAAATATAGAGCAAATATAAATATGGTAGGAAGATTATTTGCCAAGGATAAGAGCCAGCATTTAGGGATACAGGCCTTGGAATACAGCCAGCCAATATAACTGTGAAATAGTGCAGCCTGGGCTGGGAAGCGTTGATCTATAACCCTCTGAGTATCTTGCCAAGATTATACCTGCCAGTATTGAAATAAGCCTGCTTGTGAAGCACTTGATGCAAGGGACTGTGTTGCCATCTTACTGTACAAAGTTGACTGTTTTCCAGTAAAGCGAAGTCTGGTTCATCATACCATCTGTGTACCTCACTTATTGCAACTAGAAATCGGTGTGCCCCCGTTACAGGCACTGGCGTCATGATCCTTAAAGGGACCTTGCCCCAGGCACTCAAAACACCTGCAACATCCAGGGCACCTCGTCCACCATCAGGCCTGGTCCCTTTATACAGAGAGTGCCTCAGAGGGACTTTGTGTCAGCCTCTCCTTCACTGACGCATGCCTGCCCAGGGTTCTCCTACAAACAGTGAGTAACCCTCATTTTCCTATAACTGTGACCTCACTTTGCAATACCCTGTAGGTCTGGCGTGCTGCATATGTATTCCTCCACCATCTTCCAAAACTTTTCCCTCCTTGTACCACTAGGCCACGCTTCAGGGTAAGATTGATGGCGGGGTGCCATGAAAGTGTCCCATGTCTTGGAGAATGTTGCCCTGCCTTTGTTGGAACTGCTGTGTGTTCCCCTTGTCTCCCTTCCTCGGTTGCCTAAGGAAGTACGGACTCTGCCGCCAGCGTTGTCAGATGGAAAATTTTGGACCATGTTTCAGCTGGTATTTCACAACTGCCCACTGCTGCTCACAAAGCCTGGCCAACATGTGGAACGTAGAGTTCCAGCGCGTGCTCATGTCACATAACAGTCAGTGAACTGGAAGCCGCAAGCGCTGATGCAGCGTTTACAGACCGGCTGAAGCTGTGGATGACTTGAAGAAATGGCACACACACACACAGTGAACTAGTAGCTAGTAGCTAGTTCACTAGTAGCTCTGGCAAATTGGGGTAGGTTTTGATAAACCGCTGAATCACTAAGTTTAAGACGTGGGCTAGGCATCGGATGTGTGTCAGGTTGCCAAGCTCCAAAGCCGCCACCAAGTTACGGCCATTGTCAGACACAACCATGCCTGGTTGTAGGTTGAGTGGCGAGAGCCATAGCTCGGTCTGGTCCCTTATACCCTGCCACAGCTCTGCGGGAGTGTGCTGTTTGTCCCCTAAACAGATCAACTTCAGCACGGCCTGTTGATTCTAACTGCTTCCAGCTAGCGACTGATGGCTGACTGCTGCTGGAGGTGGAAGTGGAGGAGGAGGTGGCGGAGGAGGAGAAGTGGGGGTTGGAGCCAGTCATATAGCTGCTGGCGGAAACACAGATGGACGTCCGCAATCCTGGGCGTGGGTAGCACCTGTGCCATCCCAGGGTACGACTCACTCCCGGTCTCTTCACCCAGTGTGCGGTCAGGGAAATGTAGCTTCCCTGGCCACCAGCAATTGGCCACGTGTCCTTGGTAAAGTGGACTTTCCCAGTAACTGCGTTGGTCAGGGCACGGGTGATGTTCTGGGACACATGCTGGTGTAAGGCAGGCATGGCACACCGTGAAAAATAGTGGCAGCTGGGGACTGCGTACTGAGGGACGGCCGCCGACATCAGGCTGAGGAAGGCCTCAGTGTCCACAAGCCTAAATGGCAACATTTCAAGGGCCAGTAATTTTGAAAGGAGGATCAAAGATAGGATTCGGTTGACCAGACTCTTGGCTACAGAAAGTAGATTTGGTGGAAGAGAGGGTGGTGCTTAACCGACTGGAAACATTATCTTCATAATCCAACCGACCAACTGTTCGCACTGGTCCGACTTGGACAGTATTGTCCTGCGCCGCCCAGCAAATTTGGACATGAAGCTGGGTACAGTAAATTATTTTTATTTTTTTCTGGTGCACTGGTAGCAGGCACAGTTTCATTGCGCCCAGGGCCACGGCCTCTGCGTGCAGCATCAGCTTCACGCCCACTTCCCCGTCCCTCAGTGCTCGCCTTCTTCATTTTAATGGTTTTGTCACTAGATGTGGTGCAGATTGTTTTACAGTCCACTAAAGACACAGTTTTCTGATGCAGGACAGTATATGTCACAGAAACACACAGAATGTGGAGACTAGATTAGGCCCAGATTTTTGGAATTTGCCCTAAAGAAACAGTTTTCTGATGCAGGACAGTATATGTTACAGAAACACACAGAATATGGACACTAAATTAGGCCCATATTTTTGGAATTTGCCTTAAAGAATCCGTTTTCTGATGCAGGACAGTATATATCACAGAAACCCACAGAATATGGACACTATTTTAGGCCCAGATTATTTAAATCTGCAGTACAGATTTTTCTGATGTAGTTTATATTTATATTTTTCAATATATCTGGCACTGACAACCACACAATGTATTGAAGCGCAGATCACACAATTCACGGATTTCACCATTGACAGCAAAAATCTTTATAGATTATGGGAAAAAAAATTGTGTTTTCTGTATTCAAATTTTTTCCCTATCTCTGGCCCTGCCAACCGCACAAGGTATTGCAGCGCAGATCTGACAACTCACAGATGACACCGTTTACAGAAACAATGTGGATAGATTATGGTGGAAAAATTATTGTTTTCACTAATATACTTCCAATCTCCTCCCCTGACACACAGAAGGTATTGCACAGATGTCACAAGTCACTGCAGACACCCTCTATATAGAAAAAGAATTGCTATTTTGCTAAGTATTTTAAAAAAAAATTGAGTTCTACTTTGTTAAAATAAATTGCTGCCAACCACACACAATAGTCCTTAAAAGGACTTTTGGGTCTTTGAAACGTTATTCACTTGAATAAAATACAATCACAATCTCACTACACTATCTGTCCAATCCTAAGCGCAGCTCTCCCTGACTCTGAATGAGCCGAACCCACGTCATCGGGTGCTATAAAGCATCCGATGAAGCGTTAAAGGGATTCTGTCACCTCCCCTAACCATTCTTAGAGAGCCCAGTACCGCCCCTCTTTCAGTGCCCAGCCCGCCTTCCTTGTACTGTCTAACCGCCCCCAGCCTGCCACAGCCTCTCCTCCCTCTCCTCCCCCTCCCTCACGCCGAACAAACTCTCGCACAGGCGCAGTACCCACTGAGGGCTGCGCCTGTGCGATCAGCAGGAGACTGAGGGCAGCAGCTTCATCTTCGTCACTGGGCATGCGCCGAGCCCAGTGACGTCCGATGCTCGCTCTTCCCTCAGTCAGCAGGGAAGAGCGAGCATCGGACGTCACTGGGCTCGGCGCATGCCCAGTGACGAGGATGAAGCTCCTGCCCTCAGTCTCCTGCTGATCGCACAGGCGCAGCCCTCAGTGGGTACTGCGCCTGTGCGAAAGTTCGTTCGGCGTGAGGGAGGGGGAGGAGAGGGAGGAGAGGCTGTGGCAGGCTGGGGGCGGTTAGACAGTACAAGGAAGGCGGGCTGGGCACTGAAAGAGGGGCGGTACTGGGCTCTCTAAGAAGAAAAAAACGCCCCTCTGGGCACCTTCAGGACACATTTACATATCAATCAAAGTCGTTTTTTGCAGTAACTGCTGGACGGATTTCAAGATAAAAGAGCACAGCCTAATCCAGGTAAGCTGTGCTTCATGGCTGCTTTAAAATCGTTTTTTGGCTTAGGGGAGGTGACAGAATCCCTTTAAGGGCAGCCAATCACTGTAATGCCAGTAACCAACATGGTTTCTGGCATTACAGTGATGGCAGTACTTACCTGCATGTTTATTGGAAGCTTAACAGCCGTAAAACATGTGGGAAGGAGACTCGAGCATGGAGCTCGAGCACTTGTGGTACTCGGCACAGTACCACCATATGCCGAGCTAAGCATGCTTGCTCATCACTAGTCACTAATACACTATTTTACACATTATAGGCTACAGTAGATGCAACCATAAAAACACCAAGTGCTAAAAAGCATAAAATGAATAAGCATCTAATGACCCTGGTTATATAGTTAAAGTCACGATCCACTTCAGGTTTAGTGAAATCTATTCGCTCTATATAAGGAGCGATAGGTCCCTCATTTTTAAATATATTTTGCCACTGAGGAAGACACCACTTCTGGGTTTGAAACGCTTCTGGTTTGGAACATTGTATTGGACACAGAAGTCGTATTCTCTATCCAAGAATAAAGCTAAATGGGGGGCGGAGCTAGCCGCGTCAGGAAATGGCTGCTTGACCCGAGAGCTCCTCACAACAGCACTCTCATCTAGCTATATTACGGGTTCCCACCTCGATTCGTTATGGGGAAACCTACTAAAGACAAGGCTAAGGAGACACAGATGACTCCTAAACAAGCAAAAGGTCAATCGGACCTAGACAAATACCTAAAGAAGAAGTTATCCTCGCCGGCTGCTAGATCCAAGATGGCGCAGGCAACTGCCTCTGCAATGACTAACACAGATGACTCAGATGATGAAGGATCCATCGCTATGTCTGAGACACGGAGCGAAATAGGCTCGATACCCATCACTAGAGCCTTCCTGAAAGAATCTCTAGCTCTGGCATTCGAACCCGTTCTTAAAGAACTCTCGGCCATCAAATCGGAGTTCAAACAAACGGGCTTCAGAGTGGCGGCCTTAGAGGACTCTCAAGTCGCTATTACTAAACACAGCCGGGCACTGCAAGCTAAAGTTGTGGAAGTACGAGACCAAATGAACTCAGCTTTCCTGCACCTGGAAGACCAGGAGAACAGGAGTCGGCGAAAGAACGTCCGCATTAGAGGCGTACCCGAGAGTGTCCAAAGAGACGACATAATGGAAACGGTCAGTCAAATTTTTACCACCATTCTTGGCCAAGAAAGGGCAGAGAAGATAGTCGTTGAAAGAGCCCATAGGGCTCTCAGGCCCAAACCGCCGCCAGACGCCCCGCCACGCGATATAATATGCGGCTTACTTAACTTCATTGACACCGCCGCCATCTTGACCGCCGCCAGACATAAGGGGGACATTTTGTTTGAAAATAGTAAAGTTCAGCTTTTTCAAGATCTGGCCGCCAGCACCCTTGCTAAGAGAAGACAAATGAAGCCGTTAACAGATCTACTCAGGGAAAGAAGACACCCTATACGATGGCTCTTTCCGTTTGGCCTGTGTGCCACTATAAACGGGAAACAAGTTGTGATCCGACACCCTGACGATCTCTCCAAAATGTGGGACGCTCTGCAGATTGATCCCCTGGACATTCCCTCGTGGCTACCCATGGGGGGTGAGCTGAAGATGCCACCGTTACCCGAATTTGAAGATTGGCGTGTAGCCAAAAAGTTCAAGTCGCCTCAAGCCAAGAAACGGCATGCTGATCTCACTGACACTTGAAGATAGTTTATTGTCTTACTGCTGTCCTTTTCCTATCATCCTCTCTAGAGGTATAAGACCAGTAACGTGGTCTAGGTTCGTGCCTTTGTTATGTTTTATTTAAGTTTATTATATATGTTTTATATGTTCTGATGCGCTCCGAGATGGCGCAAGCACTGTTTGCCGCCGCTGCCTTCTTAACCCTTTCACATCCACGTACATCCTCTGATGTTATAGCCGTGATGGGTTGAGAATTTGCTTTTTTCTCTGAATCCCCCTTTTTACATGTACCCGACCCGAGCCAGCCAGAGCTCGACTCTTTATATACTAAGCACACATCTCCTCGCGAGGTCTGCTTGGTTCTGGTTGGGAAGGCAGGGGTTAAATTTTGGTAGATTGCGGAGCCCTATCACTCCCTTCCTTGATTAGGAGACTTTGACTTGAATTAGACTTATATTGCCTGATAGACATATACCGGGATTGATTTCCCCACTGCATTTCTATAGTATAATCCCCAAAAATAAAAAACGTATCATCTTATAAGCTTTTAGCTGTGTGGGAACCCACAGCCTTGATGCCGGAGGCAGTGGGGGAGGCGTTTGTTAGGTGATAAGTATGCTGTGGATGCTTCCTCCCCCTCTGCTCCCGGACTGTCTCCAAAAGACTTGTGCTGTGGAACTCACGTAGGCTTGGTGTTCTTCACAGTCCTCCTCCCTCTCTTTACCCCTTACCCCCTTATCTGCTCTCTTCTGGTATACTTCTGTATTCACCCTTTCCTCTCCCCAGAGAGTCCCTCCACTCTCTCCTCTCTGTACTCTCCCTATAAGAGTTACCAACTCTGTATGATTACGACAGAGTGTTCAACATGCTCAATTTTGTGGTTATTTTCTATGTACATAGTTCTTCGAGACGGATTTGGTGTCTGAGAACACCTTCCTCAGCAGGATGTATGCTCCCCCGATGCTACGCTTTCACTCATACCTAATGGATTCAGTAAAGGTAATATCTTTTAACGTGAATGGGCTCAATATCCCCCAAAAGAGAAGCCAGGTTTTCCAAATGCTTAGGAGAGAGAGGGCAGACCTGTTGTTCCTGCAAGAGACGCACTTTAGAAATAATCACACCCCAACCCTCTCTTCCAGACAATTTACTAAATGGTTTCATAGCACCCACTCCTCGGCCTCCAGAGGGGTTTCTATTGGAATAGGTGCTAACTTTCCTTTTCAGCTTCAAGCACAGTACATAGATCCCGAGAGTAGATTTATATTCCTCAAAGGTACGCTTTTTGGTAGCAAACTGACGTTAGTTAACGTGTATGCCCCTAACTCCAAGCAAATACCTTGGCTGATTAGGATGTTGAACTCCCTACAGGTGTTCAGGGAAGGAACATTAATTCTAGGGGGGGACTTCAACCTGGTGTTAGATCACCCTATAGATTCCACGTCTATATCCACCAAATATTCCACTTCACAACTTCGCAAACTTCGAAGGGCACTGTCGGCCCATCAGATAACGGATGTCTGGAGGCTGGCTCACCCTGGGGACAGGGACTATACGTTTTTCTCAGCGGTCCATAGAACATACCAGCGTTTGGACTACTTGTTTGTATCAAACCATGCACTTGTGAGGATTAAATCCTCTACTATTGGACAGATCACAATATCTGATCACGCCCCTGTCTCTTTGGTGATCCAGCTAAAAGGCCTCCCCCCTAAGGAATGGTCGTGGAGACTTAATGAAACCCTTTTATAAAATGAAAGAGACAGAGACAAAATAGAGAGAAAACTCAAAACCTTCTTTGAGCTAAATAATACCCCCTCGTTAGATAAGGCCATAATATGGGAAGCCCATAAGGCATTTATTAGAGGGGAACTTATTTCCCTAGGGTCCTGGGTGCGCAAGCAAAGATCAGCGCAAATAGATTCAATTCTAGCCCAAATCTCCGCCCTTGAGAATGTTAATAAATGTGACCCCACGGAAGCACAATATAAAGACATACTTAAGCTAAGAAGCCAACTGAAGGACATATTAAACATCAAATCGGCCAAATCTCTTAGGATAGCCAAATATAAGTTCTTTATACACGGTGATAGAGGTTCTAAACTTTTGTCACAGATGATCAAAGGGCAAAGAGAAAAGGCTTTTATCTCTAGCATCAAAACAGACACAGGACACCAATTGAGTAACACCCCAGCAATTGCAAATGAATTTGCTAAGTTCTACTCCTCCCTTTACAACTTAAAATCTGAGGACCCAAGTCATATAACTGCCAAGATAAACACCTTTCTGAAGGATATAAGAGTTCCGACCCTAAATGAAGATGAAAAAAGCACGTTACTCTCCCCAATCACAGAAGAGGAGGTGAAGGAGGTATTGGCGAGTATCCCTTCAGGAAAGTGCCCAGGGCCTGACGGGCTTCCCATAGTATATTATAAAAAATTTAAAAACATCCTATTACCACAATTAGTAGACTTATGTAATTCCCTTTTAAAAGGCCAACCCCTCCCACCTCAATCATTAATAGCCCATATTACTGTCATCCCTAAAGATGGGAAAGATCCCACTAAATGCAGTAGTTATAGACCAATCTCTCTGCTCAATGTCGACGTTAAATTATGGGCCAAACTCCTTAGTCGAAGAATAGCTAAGCTTCTCCCTAAGCTTATCGGGGAAGAACAAGTGGGCTTTGTAAAGGGCCGAGAAGGTAGACATAATGTGAGTAGGGTCCTGCATGCTATTTATTATGCGAAAAAACGTAAGACCCCCCTAACACTTTTAGGAACAGATGCTGAAAAAGCATTTGATAGGGTCAACTGGGCTTTTATAGACAGGGCTCTTTGCCACTTCGATTTCCCCCCCTCTTTCATCTCAGCCATATTCTCACTCTACTCTCGGCCTTCTGCTAAAGTACTTGTTAACGGCACCTTCTCCCCTCCCTTCAACATCACTAACGGGACGCGGCAGGGATGCCCTCTCTCTCCAGCATTATTCATCTTATCCCTAGAGATGCTGCTTTGCAAATTGAGAACCTCTGAAGCTATTAAAGGCCTCAAAGTGAACGGGAGAACCCATTCCTTAGCAGCCTTTGCAGATGACCTGCTCCTATTCATAACAAATCCCAAGGTTGCTATCCCAGAAGTAATTAAAATATTCTCTGACTTTGGAATAGTCTCTAATTTCAAAGTCAATTACGACAAATCCGAAATATTGAATGTAACAGCCCCAGATAGGCTTATGATGGAGATCAAGTCATACACTTCCTTTCAATGGCCAAAGGAGGCAATTAAACACTTGGGAATTATGGTCCCTGCTAATCCCTTACATCTTTTCAGGCTTAACTACGTCCCCTTATTCAACAAAATTAAAACCTTCCTAGCCTCGATCAAACTCCCTTTTCTTTCATGGTTGGGAAAGAAAAACCTTATTGCAACCTATGTCCTACCACAGATTTTATATACTTTAAGGTGTGTACCTATACCTTTATCTAATAGATTTTTCTCGGATTTCCGCACTTTATTCAGCAACTTTCTCTGGTCCAACCGCAAACCACGATTAGCATACTCTCTACTAGTTAGGAAAACTAATACCGGAGGTTTAGCCCTACCTGACCTACAATCCTATCTTCATGCTATCCAGTGGGAACGGTGGATTGAGTTAGCCAGACCCCATAATAAGGCCCTACATATCGAGTTGGAGAAAGCTCTGCTGGGTGAGGACGCTTGTCACCGTCTCTGGGTTAACACACATATTAAAAAAGGTAAACCCCCCATTAGCGCCCTAACACGCTGCCTCTTCCAATATTGTGGAAAATACGAGGCCCTTTCAATGTCTACCTCTAAATTGTCACCTATAGCCCCTCTATCGGTTCTCCCCTACTACCTTAACACAGGCAAGAAAGACTCTCATAGAGCATGGTATTATCTAACTGACCTTAGGATATCCGACCTAACTAAAGCCTCAGATCTCTCAGATTTCCTTAAAAGAGTCCATAGCCTCATACCTGGACATCTGAGATCAGTACTAGTAGATCTAGATGTTGAAATCTGTTGTAAAAAATATAAGAACTCGCACACTGATGCTCCAGTCGATCCTACTTGGCTCGAGAACTACACCTTACTGCCGAACCCCCCCCCAAGGATCCTCTCGAAATTATATTCCCAGCTAATTATACACTCTGCACCTGAAAAGCCGACCTATTTAAGGGCATGGGAGGGAGAGCTACAGACTTCTTTCTCAAAGGAAGAAGTCAGAGTAATCCTAAAGCACTCTCATGGTTTCTCGCAATGTATTCGTATTAAGGAAAACTCTTTTAAAATTCTATCCAGATGGTACAAGACTCCAGACTTCTTATTCAGAGCACACCTCTCTCCTACAGATAAGTGCTGGAGATGCCTGGAGGAGCGTGGTTCCATCTCCCACATATGGTGGTCTTGTAAAATGATTTCGAAATTCTGGTCAGAAGTGGAACACATCATTAATGAGGTCTGTGGCTCTCACATCTCATTATCCCCAACTCTAGTTCTGCTATGGCTTCCGCAGAAGGATCTCAGACCCTCATTTAAAGACTTGGCCACACAAATGATATCAGCTGCCAAATACATTATCCCTGTTAAGTGGAGAAACCCTGAACCCCCCACCATTAAGGAGTGGTTGGATAAAATCCACCAAATCTGTCTTATGGAGGAGATGTTGGGCTGGGAAAGAGCCAATAGGAAATCTTTTTTAAAAACCTGGCAGACGTGGTTGGACTTCTATAAGGATCAGGGATAGTCTTAACCTCTACCCTTGGGTTTTTGTGTCTTGTCTACCCAACTCTTCCTATTTGGAGAACGAATTAGTTTCCCTTTCTCTCTTAAAAGGGGGTAATAATAATAATAAAAGTAATATTGATACATTCTCTTCCTCTTTTTTCGCTTTGATAGAGCCCACACATGGTACAAGTATATCCGATCATTACTCATCCTCAATTTCCAGTAGCTAAGCGCTTGTGAGCACTATTATAATATTTGAATAGGAATATACATCCAGGTCATAAAGAACTGTCTCAGACCTTTCCGTCTGTTTGTGTTTACTGTTATTTCTTATTAGTTCTACCTTTTCTTTCCTTTATTCATGGAAGGCACATCTATTATTTAAGAGCTAAGGCTTAGGATATAACTACCTCACACTATGTACAAGGCCTACCAGCATAGGCTCTTTATTTCTCCCTAAATACTCGGTGAGTTGTCTGGCCTCAAGGCAACCGCCGACCAATTACCTTCTCAACAATTCCACCATTTCTGGAAACGTTTTATTTGCAGACCTAAGCGGGGATTGTCCGCTGGTACGCCCATATATGTACTGTATGCCTTATTTGTACTTGAAAATTGTACTAAAGTGTTATCCTCTTTTTTCTTTATTGAAAATTATAAATAAAGAATTTACAAAAAAAAGAATAAAGCTAAATAAAAGAAATCCAAAACCTTTATTATGCCAAAACCTTATGCAGGATGTTGGACTGCGCAAGCGCCAAGTGCCGGCACGAAGACAGAGTCTTTTTGGGAGACAGAAAATGAACCCAGGATTTGCGCTCATACTTCCGCACTAACAGGAGACAGGAAGAAGCACGAACAGCGAACCACAGTATATACTACTGCATCGACCGGACACCGGTAAGAAGCGCAATGGCGCATTTCAGCATTTATAAAAAGTGCAACAAAAGAAGTAAACAGCGTGTACTTAAGGCTCATTCGTGTGCCAACATTGACAAAATGGTATGGAAGCTGTGTGAGAGCACATAAGTGTGAGTGCTACTAACAATTATTCCATTTAAAGTACACTGAAGACAAAACTAAAGAATCGAGTGTACTGTCTAGCATCGTTGGAGGTTTGGTAAAGAGTCTATAGAGCACAGAACATCCATTTTAAATATAAAACAATCATTCGAACTTTGTTATAAGTACAACATCGCAGTCGAAAGTGTAATTCTATAGCTGCAAGTAACTTATATTCTATGCCAAGCACATTTAATATTGATACGTTAAACAGTGTGAAACCTTCACTAGCACACTAAAAATTCGCTACGCTACAGAGAATATTGCAATATATGAACTGTGTCATTAACTTTAGGAGGTTGCATGAGCTCCGTAACTCATAATATATGAGGGACCGTGACTGAATGTATTTTATGGTTATGTTTTTATGAGTGTATTTTATATTTGATTAGCATTATTAATACATTTAATTGATTACTTGTGAACGTAGCATTAACACTTATTTTATTAATTTTGACATTTTTTATTTGCAACAAGCTATTTTTGGGGAAAATTGATGGGTGATTGTAGACTTTGAACTGTATGAATTATATTCCATTATCCTTTAATTGGTAAAAAAATATATTTTGGGAAAATTGATGGGTGATTTTAGACCTCCTATTGCTGTATGGACCGAATTACGTCATCGTGGGTCCTGCAGTAAACATAATGAAGATGCTGATGACAACACACCTTTACCATCTATTCACAATTAAAAATCAAGCAGCTTCAGTAAGTTGAAAATATGAATGTGTTTTTATCTGCTCCATCTGCATTCTATCTCCACAGCACACAAGACATGACAGGAGAGCCTCTGCTTTGGAGTCCAAGTCCAGTTTCTTAAAATCAGGAGTTCCATCAGAATAGTGCTTAACATTCTTGATCACTGTGCAAAGCCATAACAAAAGGACTCCGTGGGCATATACATCAGAGGAAGCTAAAGCTGGCTAACCCAATTTTAAATCAGGAGTAGAGATGGCCTTGCGGTTCGCCCGGCGGTCGTCTCGCGGTGAACTTTGCCAGTTTGTGATTCGCCGAACATGCAAACATATGGCGATATTCGCATGTGTCATATTCTTTTGCACTGTGCAGATCTTTGACACATCCATCAGGTGGGACAGGACAGCCAATTGAGATATTTCAGCCAATGGACACACACCCTACTCTATAAATAAACCTGATCTGGACGCCATTTTACATTGAGTCTTTTGCCAGTGTAGGGAGAGGTTGCTGTGTGGGGCAGGGACATACTGTTAGGGACACCAAATGCTAGCTAATAGGGCCACAAGAGTAATTTTAAGGACTGGCATAGGTGTGTTATTAATAGGTGTGACATACAGAGCGGTGTGATATATGTTGCCCCCCAAAAAACTGATTGAGGCAGGGGTGTGATATACCTATAATATACTTTCTATATAGTATATTTGTATTGTGCAGCAGTTGTCTGCAGTTCTGCTGAGATACCGCAGCTATACAGAGGGACAAACGCTATTGGAACAACCAATTGCAACTGGTGTGATATATCAGTTTCCCCCCCCCCAAAAAAAAGATTGAGGAAGGGAGGTGATATACCTAAAATATACTTTCTATATAGTGCATTTGTATTGTGCAGTAGTTGTGTGTGGTTTTGCTGCGATACTGCAGCTATACAGATGGACAAACGCTATTGGAACAACTAATTGAGACTGGTGTGATATACCAGTTGCCCCCCAAAAAATCTGATTAAGGCAGGGGTGTGATATATCTATAATATACTTTCTATATAGTGCATTTGTATGGTGCAGCAGTTGTGTGCGGTTCTGCTGCGATACCGCAGCTATACAGAGGGACAAACGCTATTGAAACAACTAATTGCAACTGTTGTGATATACTTGTTGCCAAAAAAATAATAGTCTACTGCTATAGGGTGTGCTAGGGATTCCGCCCGTTTTAGGGAAAGGTATCCAGACGAGGACGCTCCTTGCAAGTACCTCGTATAGGTAGGTAGGGTGAATTAGCCCCCACCCCATCACCAGGGTTGACTAGGGACTTCTTGCTCCCGTTTCCTGCCTTGCTGAGGTCTCTATGATTGGAATCATCTCCGTTGGTAACACATCTATGCAAATCCATCGTATGGTAGGCCGTACGCATTCAAGTGACTACACCATCCATGTCTACAGCACCTGATGGGTGAGAATGTTCCTTTTTTGCCTGCTTTCCATCAGTGTTAACTATTAGTTTTTGTATGTCCTGGCCCCATTGGGCTGTCTTCATGTTAGTCTGTTTAGAGGCCCTCCAGGCCGATGCTTTATGTTAGTTCTCCACTTTTTTAGACATAGTAATAAATGCTAAGTTTTACCCCTTTGTCCCCTAGGGGATCAGTAAATTTTTTCACTTATTATTGGGAGTAACCTGTCAAGTGTACACTTGACGTTATAGATTTGTTATATACTTGTTGCCCCCAAAAAAACTGATTAAGGGGTTCTATATACCTGCTTCCACAAATACTGCTCTTCTATAGGGACTTTGTCACAGGGTCATTTTGAAAATGACAGGCAGAGGAAGAGGCAGGCCATTCCACAGGGGTGATAGGGGTCAGGCAGGTGCACCAGGCTAGAACCTAAGTGGGAAGTTGGAGAAGGTGAGTGCGATTACATTAAAGGATGCACCAGAGGTGGTTAAGTGTCTTACTCAGCCTTCCACTTCTGCACCCTCCTCATCCTCTGTATCTGCACCCTCCTCACTCTCTGCTGTGTTCACCCCCAAAGACACCACCACCACCACCATAGCCCCTCCACTCGAGTCAGAGGAATTATTTTCCCATTTTATCGATGCGCAGCCATTCTTGGCATCGCATAAGGAAGAGAAGGTAGCAGAGGAGGTGGTCTGACAACAATACCCAGATCAGCCCAAGGAGGGTGGCCCCCGCTGTTGCTACCTACTCCGAGATCTCTAACGTCAGTGGTGGTGAAGGTGACAATGATGAGGTGTTGATAGATATCACGTGGGTGCCCACAAGAGAGGAAGAGGAGGGGAGTTCAGAGGGAGAGACAGAGCAGCAGATAGGGAGGAGAAGGAGGAGAAGCAGCCAGAACTCGCAATGCACATGAGGCAAAAAGCAGACTGCAAATGTATCTGGAGCGAGCTATCCATCATGCACAATCACATCTTGCGCTCCCAGGACGCTGGCACTTGGCTCCGCAGTGTGGGCTTTTTTAACGTTTCAGCTGCTGATAATAGTGTTGCTTTTTTTAACGCATCAGTTGCAGTAAGCCCAACAATCACCTAGGGACTTAAGAAGGCACCTGGCCTCCCATCACCGATCCCAATGGGAGCAACACTGTCAGAACCCACAAAGCCACACTCCCGGTGCGCCACGTCCTGCCTCTTCTCCTCTCTCCTCCCATTTGTCCTCCACCTTCCACTGTGCCGTCGCCGCGTTCATCTGGCAAAAGGCAAGCTTCCGTGGCCCAAATATTCAAACGTAAAAAGTTGATGACGCTGGATAACCCTCTTGCCCAACGGCTGACCGCCGGCTTGTCGGAACTGCTAGCCTGCCAACTACTGCCATGTAAACTGTCGGACTCGGAGGAAATATTTCTCCCTGAAGGGCATCCCTGAGTTATATGGCCATGTTCAGCGGCAAGTGAATGTATCTCTGGCTCAAACTGTCGGTGCCAAGATACATCCGACAACAGACATGTGGTCTAGCAAACACGGGCTGGAAAGGTACATAACTTTTACTGCCCACTGGGTGAACCTTCTGATGGCTGTCAAGCATGCAAGCAGTGGCACTCGTTTGGATTTGGTGTTACCACCACGGATTGCATGCAGGACTGCCTCTTCTTCTCCTCCTCCTACTCCATCCTCCGTCTCCTCCTCGGCTGACTCCTCCTTTTCAACTGCTACTGCCTCTTCTTCCGCTGCACCCCCCCCCCCAGCTCCCCAGTACCTATTCGATGTGCCAGGTGAGACGTTGCCAGGCTATGCTACGGCTGTTGTGCCTGGAAGCGAAGAGCCACACCGGTCCTGCACTCCTTTCAGCTCTGCTGTCACAGTCCAATCAGTGACTGACCGCCCTCAATTTGACAGTTGGTAATGTGGTGTGCGACAATAGTGCCAATCTGCTAAGTGCGCTGAAACAGGGCAAAATGACACATGTCCTGAACTTAGTCGTGCAGCGATTTTTTGCTAAATTCCCTGAGGTCCAGGACGTTTAGCAACAGGCCAGGAAAATCTCTTGGTATTTTAGAAGATCTTACACGGCAATAGCTTGTCTTGCTGACTTTCAGCGGCGACACCACTTGCCCGTCAGACTTGATTTGTGACTGCCCGATGCACTGGAACTCCACCTTGTATATTCTTGATAGGCTGCTCCAGCAGAAACGTGCCGTTAATGACTACCTGTATGAACTCTGTGGCAGGACAGGTTCTGAGGAGCTTGTTTTTTTTTTTCAGCGCACCAGTGGCTGCTTATGCGCAACGCATGCAGACTTCTGGGGCCATTTGATGAGATCACTGAACTGGTCTGTCGCAGCCAGGGCACCATCAGTAACTTTGTACCTTACGCCTTTTTTATGGAGCGTGCATTGCGTCATGTCATTGATCAAGCCGTCGAGGAGCAGGAGCAGGAAGATGAGGAAGTTGCAATGCTGAATGAATTCCCAGGGGGGCTACTCCATCTGAGACAAGTCAGCAGGAGTCTGAAGAGGAGTCAGTGGAGGATGGTGCCTGGGGCGAGGAGGAGAAGGAGGCGCAAGAAGATCCGGCTTTAAACTTTTCAGGGATCTCTGGTGTTGTCCGTGGGCCTGGGGGGAGGAGACCAGAGGACGACATTCTCCAGGCCAATGAGCAGGAGCCAGGCCGCTCCACCGCTTCCAATTTAGTGCAAATGGGGGGCCTTCATGCTCTAGTGTTTGAAGAGGGATCCCCGTATAAATAGCATAAAGGGCAAGGACTGGTACTGGGTGTCAACGTATGTAGAACCCCGGTACAAACACAAAATGGCAGACATGTTACCAGCATCATAGAGGGCTGTCAGAATGCAGCATTTTCAGGCCTTGCTTCGAGATGCTGCATTCTGCTGTTGTGGGTACTGGCAGAGGAATTTCCAAGATGTGTTGGTCACTTCGCATATGAGATCATTCTTTCAGCCAACCCATCGACAGCCGTCCACCGGATCCAGCCTCAGGAAAAGCCTAGACTGACAGGTGTCCGACTACATCGGGTTAACGGCCGATGTGGACGCTCTGAGAAGCGAGGAACCCCTTGATTACTGGTTGTGCAGGCTTGACCTGTGGCCAGAGTTTGCACAATTTGCATGGAACTCTTGGCTTGCCCCTCATTGAGTGTCCTGTCCGAAAGGACGTTCAGCGCAGCAGGGAGGATCGTGACCGATAAGCGCTCTTACCTAGCTCATGACAGTGTGCACTACCTGACATTTCTAAAAATGAATGAGGCATGGATCTCGGAGGAATTCAACCACGTTTAATTGAATTTCCTCATGCCAACTCACACATACCGGCCACCACCTAGAACAAAGAATGGTCCCTGTCTTATGTAAATACAGCAACGTAAAAAGGCATTTTCTGTCTGGTGAATGCCTAATATTTGGGGCCACAGAAGAATTTAACACCTGTGACGACCACGTGTTATTGAATTTCAACTATTATCATTTGTTTGTTTTTTCAAGAGGGGGGATTTTGTTACCCATGTTTTTAGTTCAATTTTATATTTTTAGTTATTTTAAACATATGTATTTGACATGTCTTTGTACTGGCCTGCAGTAAAATGTATATCCGAAGACCGTCTAATATTCCAATATACCTCCAGCCACATAATCACTTGATCTTTTATGTACATTGAATGCATAATTTTTGGGGACTGTAATCTAACTGGCCAACGGTAAAATTGTTATACGGTGTACATAGAAATCATTGGGCCCCATAGCAAGAGTCTGAATTGGGCCCCCAGCCCCGCCCGCTACCACATTTTACCCATCCCACTAACTGTCCTGGCTCCTCCCCTGCCATGCCCTTTTTCCCCCAATGGATAGAGGATAACTTCAAACAACCAGAATACCCCCTTAAAGAAGGGTATATGCGGTGCAGAGTCCATGTATAAAGGTATATGGGGTACAGCAGTGTATACAGGGTGCAAGGTGGATGTATACTGGTATATGGGGTACAGCAGTGTATACGGGGTGCAGGGTCCATGTATACAGGCATATGGGGTACAGCTGTGTATATGGGGTGCAGGGTCTATGTATACAGGTAAATGGGGTACAGCAGTTTATACAGGGTGCAGGGTCCATTTATACAGGTATTTGGGATATTGCAGTGTATACAGGGTGCAGGATCCATGTATACAGGTATATGGGGTACAGCAGTGTATACAGGATGCAGGGTCCATGTATACAGGTATATGGGGTACAACTTATGCTACCATAAAACTGTATACAGTGAAACTGCACCCTGTTTATACTGAATACACTGACTCTGCACTCCGTATACACAGTGATGTACCCCATATAACTGCATACACTGACACTGCACCCCATTTAACTAAAAACTGACACTGCATCCTGTATATACTGTGTATACTGGGTGCAGGGCCATTGTATACAGATGTTGTACAGAACAGCCTACATGGCCGGAATACTGTCCGCTCCTAGGCTCCATCTCCCTCCTGTCCCACATTTCACTCCCAGCACCCCCTGCCTCAGCATTTTCCTGCTCTTCTGTGCAGTTCCCATCGCTCCTCCCAACCTCTCTCCGATTGCCGCCACTCTGGCCCACTGTCATGCCCTGCTCAGTTTATGTGCGGAGGTCTGCCAGGTTAGCAGCACGTGTGTAGCCTTTTGTTTTTGTTTTGGAGTTAAGCTATATTCACTTCCCTTCAGGTGCACTGGGTAGGGTCGTTGGTATGAGTTAAATTACGCCTACTCCCACACCTCCTTGAGCAAATATTCATGTGTCATCTCTGTTTTGGATCCACTCCTGGGTTTTTTGGGCATTAGGAAGGGCAAAATAATCAGTGACGTCAACACAAACTTACTGCTGACACCCTCTCCACTCTGTCGGGGGGGCTCTACTTGTATAAGCATTTAATAGAACAGGTTCTGTAGACATCTATATGGAATCAGCTGACGACGGTGTAAAAGGAGTGCGCTTCTTCTAGGCGCCAACATCAACCTGTAAGTCTGAGTTCATACTTGAGTTATTTGGTCAGTTTTGGCCCCGTGACTGTCCAAATTAGTGAAGTGTGCAGTGATTCTAAGAGCGACGCCATCTTCGTGTCTTACAGACTCCCAGTATTATTTCACTACCAAACCAGACTCTCTGCAAGGCCACCACTATAAAGGCTCTCTGCAGCCAGGAAATAGCAGTTTTTTAACAAAATTCACTGCAAATATATTCGGATCAAACCGATTTTTTTCAAAAAAATTAGGCGAACCGGCAAATCTAATTTTTTAAAAATTAGCTCATCTCTAATCAGCATGTTGTATCTATGCCATATTATTCACAGACATTTCAATGCAAAAATCCAATTGATGTGTATTATACAGTATAAGGATATATACATATCTCATATTTGTATGAACAACTAAAGTAATGCTATATGCTGCTGAGATAGAATGGCACAGTTATATTTGTCAGCATTTGCATTCTATTCTTCTGGATACTTTTCTGCTGGGCAGGTAAATTTAAATGTAACATGGTTCTTTCTGTTTTCTTATATAATCCATTTATGAAAGCAAGAGGTATATTTATCACAGGAAGGCTCTAATGTATGGCTACTTTAAACAAAGTAAGGCTTTTCTAAAGCTGCACATCCTTTTAAATGCAATAAAATTGCACACTTTTCCCTGCCTTTGCTAATGTGCCTTGGAATCCTTCAAAAGCCTCAGGATTAGCATATTATTTAAAATGTGAACCAACCTATTTTAAACTTTCTTCTTACAACTTACATTTCTCAATAAGGTCATACGTATAGCATTTCCTTGGGTCTTTGTATAGTTGCTGACATAAAAAGTGGTAGCTGAAATTTCCATTAACTGCTACAGAAGAACTATAAAGACTGCCTAGTAAGAAAAATGACATTTCAACTATACGACAATATGATATGAAAATGTTTCCAGTGTGATTTGGGGATATTTACCCTGATCATAAATTGAGCCTTTTTTGAGCAACTGTTCTTTAAACGGTGTGGAATATGAATATGCTATCAGACTGCTAATAAGTCAAATAATTCTTAGGCCTCTTGCACACTAGCGTCACGGATTAGGTCCGGATGCGTTCAAGGTGCATTCAGTGATAATCACGTGATTTTGCTTGCTTCTGGAGTCCGTTTTGTATGCGATTGTGTTATTGGGGATTGCATGCATTTTCAACGCGCGTGAAAAAAAAGGATCCATTCTCTAGATTCACCTGTTACTGCAAACACATATAAATACCCCCAGCATGTGTTTTTTTTTTTTTTTTGACAGCTCCATTTGTTTGGGGAGTTTTGGTCGTTTGGTTGGTGTGTGTGTTTGGTTATTGGATTTCCCTTTGCAGGATTTCCACTTTCACTGTGTCATCCACTAACCATGTGTTTTTGCACTGGCTGGTCTTCCGCTGTTTTGGAGAGCAGCCAGAAATGATAGAGGAGGAACCGCGGAGAAAGCAGATGCCGGTGCATCCTATCATTTCGCAGAGGGCCAGCAAAGCGCAATTTGTTGGTTTGTACTCTGAGCTCCGTGCGCACCCTGTGAAGTTCTTTAATTATTGCGGCATGTTGGTGGCTACATTTGATCGGCATTTGGGGGAGTTGAGGCCTGCCTTGACTTTCCAGGACACCAACATTTGGCGGAGTGTGTCACCTGAAGAACGTCTTATTATTACTTTGAGGTAAGACCATATATTGTCACACTAATACATGAATTACCCACTGTTTGCCAGTACTTAGCAGTTTTGTCTATGGTCTGTGTATTGTGGACTTTACCTGTTCTATGTATAAGTACTTAATAGTAGTACACATGTATTGTATATTGTGCATTTTTATTAGGAAACTGTGTTTTGTTTGGCCCACCCACTTTGTATAAAGTCACTTGGTGTACTACTAACTCATTGATTAGTCACACCAGATTCAAGTTCTGTGGGGGTTAATTATTCTAATCCTGGCTGTAAAGATGAGGATACGTCACCTTTGTGTATATGGTAATGGTCTTGAAGCTAATTTATCTTGACGGTTTTCCTTACTTTATAAAGTATATATCAATATAAAGTATTGAGTCCCAATCTAGGAGTATGGCCTATTTTTATTTCAACTTGCCAGACATATTGCCATTAAATAAAGTAAAGTTAAGTAGTACATTTTAAAACATGTGATATTTTGTGTATTAATGTAATTTTATTTTATTTATTTTTTTCATTTCAGATATTTGGTGACTGGCAATTCTTTTTCTTCGTTACATTTTGAGTTTAGAATGAGGACCTCCACAATTGCTGGCGTTGTACGGGCTACATGTGCCACCATTTGGTTGAGACTCAAAGCTTCAGTGCTGTCACATCCAACCAGGCAGCAGTGGCTTGATATAGCCCAGGGCTTCCTGGAGAGGGCACAATTCCCAAATTGTATTGGTGCCCTTGACGGGAAGCACATACGGGTTAAGAAGTCACCGAACTCAGGGTCCTGATTCTATAATTATAAACAGTTTTTATCTGTAATTTTGTTGGCCTTGGCTGACACAAACTACAGGTTCTTCACCTCATCGACTTGTAATAAAAAGACAATAAATGAAAATGTAGCTAAATATACCATCCAACAGATGATAACGTATCACATGTTCTATGCTATGGAGGATAACGTATCACATGTGCTTTGCAATGGAGGATAACGTATCACATGTGCTTTGCAATGGAGGATAACGTATCACATGTGCTTTGCAATGGAGGATAACGTATCACATGTGCTTTGCAATGGAGGATAACGTATCACATGTGCTTTGCTATTGAGGATAATCTATGACATGTGCTATGCTAGGGAGGATAGCATATCACATGTGCTATGCTATGGAGGATAATGTATCACATGTGCTTTGCAATGGAGGATAACGTATCACATGTGCTTTGCTATTGATGATAATCTATGACATGTGCTATGCTAGGGAGGATAGCATATCACATGTGCTAGCTATGCTATGGAGGATAACGTATCACATGTGCTATGCTATGGAGGATAATCTATGACATGTGCTATGCTATGGAGGATAACGTATCACATGTGCTATGCTATGGAGGATAACATATCACATGTGCTATGCTATGGAGGATAATATATGACATGTGCTATGCTAGGAAGGATAACGTATCATATGTGCTGTGCTATGGAGGATAACGTATCACATGTGCTTTGCTATTGAGGATAATCTATGACATGTGCTATGCTAGGGAGGATGGCATATCACATGTGCTAGCTATGCTATGGAGGATAATGTATCACATGTGCTATGCTATGGGGGATAATCTATGACATGTGCTATGCTATGGAGGATAACGTATCACATGTGCTATGCTATGGAGGATAACGTATCACATGTGCTATGCTATGGAGCATAATCTATGACGTACTATGCTAAGTAGGATAACATATCAGATGTGCTATGCTATGGAGGATAACATATCACATGTGCTGTGCTATGGAGGATAATCTATGACATGTGCTATGCTAGGGTGGACAGCAAGGATCACACATGTATACATTGGCTATTTACCCAAATTCTGGACACTTCGCTCTTTGGTTTTCTCCAAGATGGTGGAAAAAAGCTCCTGGGTTATCTCCACCCAGGCCGCATCTTTTTTATACCAGTCGTGGTAGTCCCCACACAGTGTATCCCAAATGCAGGGCCTCTCCACAATGAGCCTCTCCACATCCATAGCCCGTGGTGTCTTCGGCATGGCAAATTACAAATGGTCCGCAAGGGCTGGAAAATTCAGCAGCAAACTCCTGCCTCATGTGCTTCCTGGAGCCAGATGCTGAGCAACTCAACTTCCTGTCTAAAATACCTTCTGTGTTGTTAAGTTACTTGCATTAAAAACGCAACGCAGCACATTGCATCCGGATGTGATGCGATTTTCACGCAGCCCCATTCACTTCTATGGGGCCAGTGTTGCGTGAAAAACGCAGAATATAGAACATGCTGCGATTTTCATGCAATGCACAAGTGATGTGTGATAAACAATGCTCATGTACACAGCCCTATTGAAATGAATGGGTCCGGATTCCGTGCGAGTGCTTTGCATTCACATCATGCATTGCACCTGCGTGGAGAACTTGCTTGTGTGAAAGGGGCCTAATGATAGTCTTGTAACCATCACGGCCATATTAAAGACTTTATCCACTGCATCAAATGCAGACTTTGCAACGCAGTCCATCTGTGTCCACCACAGTCCATACAATTGCCTTAGTCTGCTTGTCTCTGCTGCCCACTCTGCCCTGACCACCTACTGCCTCCAGTCTCAAGTCCAGTTCCAGCCTGCTCTTCAGCCTGCCTTGGTAGGTATATTCTGCCTGTTAGTCACTATCTATAGTTTAGCTGTGTTTTCACCCAGCTTTTTAGCCCTCCACAGAGCTTTCCATTAGGGAAAAATCGAGGAAGTCCTTTGGTTTGTATGGCAGCCTTGGACCTTCTGAAGGATCCAAGGCCTTCCACAGCAGAGTTCCTATGGAGCCCTGCATGTGAAACTTCCATAGACTACAATGTTAAATGATTGCAGTCTATGGGAGAAGCAATCAGACAGTCACATGTTAATGTTTTGTATATTTTGGGTATCCATTGACCCACTACCTATGGTCTTGGAGGGACTGCACCCATTTTATCATTGCTTTGAGCAGCTGCTGTTTTTTCTATTCTAGTATCTATCTATCTAATCTTCTATATCAAGTCTATATCCACTTGTACATCTTAGATATATATGTTGTTTTCCATATAAATCCTGCCACTTTTTTGCTGCTATTGATTTTTGCTCCACCTAAGGGGCAACTCACACAGCATTTTTTTCAGTAAAATTGTGGCTCTAACGGTGCCAACATTAAACCAAAATCCCAGCTGCAGCAGTGTAGTTACTGAGGATAACAAAGTGGGCTCTTGTATCTGCGGCCACGCTGAGAAGGTGCATGTAACCATGCGGCTGCAGGCAGGATTTCAGTAGAATTTCTGCTTGGTCAGTGCCAAAATTGCTCTGAAAAAAATTGCACCATGCTTCATTCACACTGCCTATCCGTATTTCAGTCTACAAACAACGGATCTTTGAACATGTGGATACCTTCCATATTTTTCTCATCCCCATCAAGATAAATGGCTATTCTCATCTGCAATGTGGACAAGAATAGGACTTGTTCTAGGATTTGTGAAAATGGACACACAGATGCACCAAAAATATGGATAAGTGCATGGCCCCATAGAAAAGAATGGGTCAGTGTGCTAACTGCAAAAAAAATGCATATAGCACATGGATAAAAAATACAGTCTTATGCATGAGGCCTAATAATGACTTTGTTTAAAGAGGACCTTTCACCGGTCCTGACATTACCATATAAATAGCTGGCAGGGTAGGGCATACTGATGGCATGTGATATTGCATATTATTTTTTCTATGCGCTGCTCCATTTCCCCACTGTGCCCCAGTTCTAGTTTCCCACCTGATATGTAAATCCATACCATCGATACAGGGAGGAGGAGACGGCCTTGTTTCTCAAGTGGCGTCTCCTTCTCCCTGGCTGTGAGCTGGCCAACTGCAGCGGAGAGCGTCACAGCTAGGGACAAGGTGATCTTTTTTTCTTACTGGCTGCGACGTACAGTCTTGGGTAGCAGGGGTTCTTGATCTGTTCTGCATGCATAAGAATGGCCGGTGGCAGAAAAGAACAGCTCTTGGTACCGGGCAGCTCTACTACTAGAGATTTACATGTGACAGGAGACAGGCTAGTGTTTCCTGTCACTCTGCATAGAGCTCTACAAGGGCAAGGGACCTCCATCTGTTTCCTGATAGAAGTGTAAGAGATGCCAATGCAGTACCCTAGACCTGGGGGTATCTGCAAATGTTTATTATGTATCGTTATGTATTTTCATGGTTATGTCTTTATTCCAGCAAGAGAATAAATGATTAAAAATTTTTGGTAACAGCAATGGAACTTACCATTCCATTCCAACACTTTTGGAAGGAGTGGGCTAGTCCTGCTTCTTGCCAGGAGGGGGAGTTCCTGTTTAGACAGCAAGGAGTCAGGTATGTCGGGGATATAAAGCAAATGTATTATATAAAACAAAGGATCAAATAAAAAATTTCAAAGAAATTGATCCTAGAGGTGGACATATAAAACACCTCAAGAATAATTTGTTATTAATTTAATTATATTGTGCAATTAGTAAAACATGGTACAAGTGTCTATGTAAAAATATAAATAATTTATTTTACAATAACCTAAAAATACAATCAAAGCTTAATCAATAGAAAAAATAATATGCAATAATACACAGTAATAAGCAGTGCCCTAAATTTGCCTCTAGAGGGCTCTAACACAAATACCAGCGTTCCTTATTACTTCTCAAACATAAGAATGTAATACAACGTCCCGACCACAATTATGAGATATAAAACTCAATAGTGATAAGGACAGATACGAACCCTTGCTCTGCTCAAACTATGACCAATCTCGGATATTGGGTAGTATTGCTACACAACTTATAAATTATCAGGCCAGATATTGACTATGGAATTTGAATATTTCAATCAGAGAGTTTCTCTGATATCAATAGTAGATCTTTTATTTAGTAATATACATCTTTACTGAATAGTGATAATATTGATGTAGCACTTTTAACATTATATATCCGCACTAAAGCAGGGAGTTACTAAATATCAGGCCAAGTAATTCAATCAATACTACACATAATAAAGTTAAACGTTACCCGATGGTGCAAATGATATGCAGAGTCTATGCGATGTCAGCTTTCAAGTCTGTTCTGATCATTAGGCTTTTCCTCCTGGGGTGTCTCTCCTCTCTCTTTCTTTGTTCCTCCTTTTTCTCTCTTTTCTTTTTTCTTTTCTGTGTTTTCTTCCCTTTATGGTGTGTGGTTTATGATCACAAACTTATCAGTTAGACACAGCTTTCTAACTTGGAGTTTTCCAATCATTGTTGGTTAGGCGTGTACATATGATAACGACTGTTATGTCACTGTATTACCCAGAATGCATTTCAACTGTTGGTGCAATGTTACCTATTCATACCTAGGTGGAACTATTACATAAGCTACTAACATCATCACTAGTAAGGGTTAAATGTCCAGGTCTGACTTGTCTTTCATTCCATACCCATAACATCTGGAATCCTAAATCAGAGCTAAGGGATTATCTTTGACACATATACAAATTAAAGCATAGACAATCAGGTACCAGTTAGACATTTCCTAAACTAATCAAATGTATGGTACCAATAAAATATAATAGACCTTGTACTCTCACAGACATGTGTGTCTCCTCTGCTACTCAAACGGTTGATTGATTGTTAGTTAAAATAACACTATCTTACTAACAAAGTTTACACTTAAAATTCTTCTCATCATGCTTTAGGAGTGTATACTTTCCTAGTGAGAAATATATAAGATAATAGCTGCATTGACGTCCTTCATAATATTCAACAACATTCATACATATGTCCTATTGATTATCTTATACTAAAACTTAATGTTCATTATACATATACAGTACAGACCAAAAGTTTGGACACACCTTCTCATTCAAAGAGTTTTCTTTATTTTCATGACTATGAAAATTGTAGATTCACACTGAAGGCCTTAAAACTATGATTTAACACATGTGGAATTATATACATAACAAAAAAGTGTGAAACAACTAAAAATATGTCATATTCTAGGTTCTTCAAAGTAGCCACCTTTTGCTTCGATTACTGCTTTGCACACTGTAGCGGAGAGCTGATATTCCACAGCTAATCTCCACTTAAGATCCCAGTGAGGCTCAGGAACTGGTCTCCCTGTGTCCCTGAGACAACACCTTGCTGGGAAAACAATGGGACAGGAAAAAAGGGGGAGGGGAGGAGGCACAGAAAAGCAATGCATTTAACATAGTAAACATTACAGTGTACAATACATAGCCATACAATTAACCGAATGTCGTTTTACATGATTTAAACAGGCCAGGCTAAATACAATCTGCTACACTGCTCCCCCTTGCCCACAAGCCGGCATACACAGTCTTGAAGGATCATTCCTCCAAATCAGTTTGTCTCGACAACGCGTCAGCATTTCCATTTTGTTTGCCCGGGTGGTACTGAATATTAAAGTCAAAAGGCTGCAGCGCCAAACTCCAGCGCAGCAGCCTGGCATTGTCCCCAGCCACCCGGTTCAGCCATACTAACGGGTTGTGATCCGTGAGCAGGGAAAAAGCCTGTCCATATAAATACGGCTGTAACTTCTTTAGGGCCCACACCACAGCCAGGCATTCTTTCTCGATGGCGGCGTAGCTTACTTCTCTGGGTAACAGTTTGCGACTGATGTAAGCCACGGGGTGTTCTCCGCCATCGGCCCCAACTTGGCTCAGCACTGCCCCCAATCCAAACATAGAAGCGTCTGTGTGAACAAGAAAACGTTTAGTTGGATTGGGAGCTGCCAAGACAGGGGCATTAATAAGTGCATTTTTCAGATGTTGGAAGGTCTGCTCACACTCCGGGGTGTTCTTACAGGTCAGGTCAGTAAGGGGTTTGGCCAGGGCGCTATAATTGGGGACAAACTTTCTGTAATATCCTGCTGTCCCTAGAAATGCCAACACCTGAGTCTTAGTCCTAGGGGTAGGCCATTGGGCTACAGCCTCTACTTTGGCTGGTTCTGGCTTCTGTTTCCCACAACCCACTCGATGGCCCAGGTACTGTACCTCGGCCATTCCTATACTGCATTTGGCCGGTTTCAACGTCAAACCAGCCTCCCTAATCCTGTCTAGAACCGCTCCTATATGGGTTAAGTGCTCCTGCCAGGATATTGCTAAAAATTGCAATATCGTTGAGGTAGGTACAGGTGTAGTCCTGGAACCCATCTAGAAGTCGGTCCACCATCCGCCGGAGCATTTTTCATCCCAAATGGCATAACCTTAAAGTGGTATAGGCCGAATGGGGTGACAAAGGCTGACTTAGGGATGGTGTCCGGAGCCAGGGGTATCTGCCAGTCCCCTTACACAGATCAATAGTAGTGAAGTATTGGCCTCTGGACATCCGGTCTAGCAGTTCATCTATCCTGGGCATCGGATAAGCGTCTGATACAGTCTTTTCATTCACCCTCCGGTAGTCTACGCAGAAGCGGGTCGTACCGTCCCGCTTTGGTACGAGGACTACCGGAGATGCCCAGGTGCTGTCTGAGGGATGGAACATCTCGTCGATCTCCTTACGCATATTCTCTCACACTGCTTCAGGGATGCGGTACAGGGTCTGGCGCATGGGTAGTTGCCCTCGGGTTTCTACTCTGTGAGTGGCCAGAGGAGTGTACCCAGGCACATTGGAAAAGGTCTCCTGTTACTCTATTAGCAGCTGTTGTACCTCGGTACGTTCCTGTGGGCTCAGCCGGTCCCCCAGTACAACTTCTCCTAAAACTGTCAAACTCTTCAGAGCTGGGTGCACAAATAGCGGTCACCTCTTCTGAGCGTTCCTGGTAGGGCTTCATCATGTTCACATGGAGCATGCGTCGCCCTCCGGTCCCTGCGCAGGGGCCAATTATATAAGTGGTGTCACATCTCTGTTCCACTACTTTATAAGGGCCTTAATAGGCGGCCTGTAACTTATCATGTCGGACAGGTTTCAAAATTAAAACTTTCTGCCCAACCTGGAAGCTACGATCCCTGGCGCCCCGATCGTACCATGTGCGCTGGCGCGTCTGAGCCGCCCGGAGGTTTTCCTTTACCGTCTTGGTTAGAGCTTCCAAGCGATCTCGGAGCGCCAACACATATGGCACAATGGGGGTGCCATCTGCTCTCCTGTCTCCCTCCCAATGCTCCCTAATTAAGTCCAGCAGTCCCCTTACTCTCCTCCTGAACAACAATTCGAATGGGGAGAATCCTGTGGATTCCTGCGGCACCTCCCGGTAATCAAAGAGGAGGTGAGGCAGGAATCGTTCCCAGTCTCGGTGGGTCTCAGCAAAGGTTCGGAGCATTTGTTTTAAGGTGCCATTGAATCGCTCGCAGAGCCCGTTGGTCTGAGGGTGGTAGGGGGCACTGAATATAGGTCTGATTTTGCAAAATTTCCAGAGGTGCTGGGTGACCTCTGCAATGAATTGAGAAAATCTGCATCAGGGCCTCTGCCACAGTTTCTGCGTGGATGTTTGTCAAGGCTACGGCCTCTGGGTAGCGGGTGGCGTAATCCACCACCGTCAAAATATACCTCTTGCCAGAGGGGGTAGGTTTCCGGAGGGGACCTACTATATCTACGGCTATTCTATGGAACGGTTCCTCGATTATAGGTAGCGGGTGTAACTTTGCTTTCCGCGGGTCCACCCTCTTCCCTACCCTCTGGCACGTATCACAGGTGCTGCAATATTTGCGTACTCCCTGGCTAATTCCTGGCCAAAAGAAACTTTGGGTCAGCCGATATCTAGTACGACTGACCCCCAAATGTCCGGATAACGGAATATCGTGCGCTATCCGGAGCAGTTCGGCTCGGTACCTCTGTGGTACAACTAGCTCATAACGATCGGGTCTGACCCAGCTACCTGCTTGTCTGACTCCCCGTATAATAGCTGCCTATCCCATACAAATCTTTCCCCCTCCGCCCCCAGTTGGTCAGAGGTGACTTTGTCTCTATATACCTGTAGAGTAGGGTCAGTGATCACCTCTGCCGCAAATTCGTCAGGAGGGGCCCAAGAGACACAATCTAGGGAAGGGGAAGGTTGTCTTACCTGGACCTCTGGCAGTGTGTTGTAGTCCTGGGTGTGGGCCTGTTGCCTGGTGACCACTGGATGTGCTTCCTCAGTGGTTGTGGTTTGTGGCTCAAATGCAGATGTGAGCTTTCCCAGGTCATTTCCCAGTATCACCTCTGCTGGTAATTGGGGCATCAACCCTACCTCCACAGTCCCTGACCCCGCACCCCAATGCAAATAAACCCTTGCTGTATTCAGCCGATATACGGCTCCCCCAGCAACCCTGACAGCCACAGTCTTATTGGTTTTAGCTTTGTCCGTGACCAAGTGGCTTTGGACCAAGGTTATGGTTGCTCCCGAATCTCGGAGTCCCTGCAAAGGTTTCCCGTCGAGGTATACTGTTTGCCTGTGGTGCTGCCGATTATCCGCCTGTGCTTGTAGTGGGTTGGCTTCGTGGAGTACTTCCCACTGTTCTATAGTGGTTACTGGAACTGCAGAGCCATAAGCGGTGGGGTTAGGACCATCAGTTGCGTTGTGGAGAAGTCAGGTGGATACACAGCTGATAGTCCTACTGAATAGACTGTTAGAATTTGTATTATGGCAAGAAAGAAGCAGCTAAGTAAAGAAAAACTAGTGCCCATCATTACTTTAAGAAATGAAGGTCAGTCAGTCCGAAAAATTGGGAAAACTTTGAAAGTGTCCCCAAGTGCAGTCACAAAAACCATCAAGCGCTACAAAGAAACTGGCTCACATGCGGACCGCCCCAGGAAAGGAAGACCAAGAGTCACCTCTGCTGCGGAGGATAAGTTCATCCGAGTCACCAGCCTCAGAAATTGCAGGTTAACAGCAGCTCAGATTAGAGACCAGGTCAATGCCACACAGAGTTCTAGCAGCAGACACATCTCTAGAACAACTGTTAAGAAGAGACTGTGTGAATCAGGTCTTCATGGTAGAATATCTGCTAGGAAACCACTGCTAAGGACAGGCAACAAGCAGAAGAGACTTGTTTGGGCTAAAGAACACAAGGAATGGACATTAGACCAGTGGAAATCTGTGCTTTGGTCTGATGAGTCCAAATTTGAGATCTTTGGTTCCAACCACCATGTCTTTGTGCGACGCAGAAAAGGTGAACGGATGGACTTTACATGCCTGGTTCCCACCGTGAAGCATGGAGGAGGAGGTGTGATGGTGTGGGGGTGCTTTGCTGGTGACACTGTTGGGGATTTATTCAAAATTGAAGGAATACTGAACCAGCATGGCTACCACAGCATCTTGCAGCGGCATGCTATTCCATCCGGTTTGCGTTTAGTTGGACCATAATTTATTTTTCAACAGGACAATGACCCCAAACACACCTCCAGGCTGTGTAAGGGCTATTTGACCATGAAGGAGAGTGATGGGGTGCTACGCCAGATGACCTGGCCTCGACAGTCACCGGACCTGAACCCAATCGAGATGGTTTGGGGTGAGCTGGACCGCAGAGTGAAGGCAAAAGGGCCAACAAGTGCTAAGCATCTCTGGGAACTCCTTCAAGACTGTTGAAAGACCATTTCAGGTGACTACCTCTTGAAGCTCATCAAGAGAATGCCAAGAGTGTGCAAAGCAGTAATCAAAGCAAAAGGTGGCTACTTTGAAGAACCTAGAATATGACATATTTTCAGTTGTTTCACACTTTTTTGTTATGTATATAATTCCACATGTGTTAATTCATAGTTTTGATGCCTTCAGTGTGAATCTACAATTTTCATAGTCCTGCAAATAAAGAAAACTCTTTGAATGAGAAGGTGTGTCCAAACTTTTGGTCTGTACTGTACGATACAGATTTTCTGCTTCAGCAATAGACATTAAACCATAGGGATATTTAGTACCAGATGCATCTAGAGAATATCCTTACCTCAGTCATAAATCTATAAGTAGACAAGAATGACTCTTCTCAGACTGGTACATCTATAGAGTAGAAATTATATGAACTGTGTTCTCTCCATAAACCTATTTCGGCCAACTTTAAAATACATACACAATGGTGAATATAACACAATATGACCTATTATATATAATCAAATCTACAATAATTAGGATATTTAGATATAAATGTTATATACCTATGAACAAAGCAAAACAGGTAGCACATGGCAGGGCTCCTACTCCTAGGAACTGTATACCAGTTGCAGGAGACAGCAGAGAGATCAGTGAAATTACATTGTTATAGACACTGCTGCGAGGTGAGGGAAAACGGGCCAAAGACACCCTCATCGCTAAACAAACACTAGACCAGACAAACATCAAGCCAGTATTACAGTGGAAACTTATATCCACAAGTGCTAATCAATTGCCACACAATCAGCCACCATACCTCCTCAGTTGGTGCCAGAGAAGAATTGCACTAAAGCCTTCTGCTACTTTATATATTTCTTACTATGTTGCACATAGTAAAAAAAATGTTACAGCTCCTTTACAAGATGAAAGGTGGAAACGGATTGGTTGCTATGGGCAACTAAGCCAGTTCTACTTTACCACCAGTTTAATAAATGACCCCATTTATGCTTAACTCTGGCCTTATTCTTCAGTACTATAACTTTCACTGCAACGAACCCCAGGGGCTAAAGCCTGAGGTAGGACACGTTGACACAACTACACTGCAGCAGGGCCACTACCACTTCCATCCTCTACACCTGCTTCCACAGGGATTCGCTACAATAAATTTGGTGTCCCAAACAGGATTAGGCCTCCGTGTTTTATTACAGCTGGCCTGAAAAGCCCCTAAAAGTGACTTTATTGCAGTGTCTAAGGTTTATTTTGTGCTGAAAAGTATGAATTTGTACCAGTTGCAGCACTTTGGCAAAATAGGGGTTAATCAACTATCTTGAATTTGTGCCTTATGTACTAAAGACCTGACCCAGAGAGGGAAAATACTATTCCACCCACCAAACAGCCCGCCTCCACAGATGAACCAGCCTTTTAGCAGAACCAACAGCTTCGTCCAAGTTCCTGGGGGGACAAAAAAATTAACTGTACTCCACCAGGAGTAAAGGCAGCAGTCATGTTGGAAAAGGCAGTGCAGAGCCACAGTTACAGTTTCATAGGACCCTGAGATTTAGCGGCCAAAAGGTCCACTGGGGAAATTAGCCTTGCTAGAGACAGTCTGGGGCCATAATCAGCATTACGGAGCACAATACTTCCCTATATTAGGCTGTCACTGTAACTTTTAAAGAGTTTTATTATTAATCAGAATATGCTTTCTACTTTAACATCTGGCTCTACGAAAGGCTTTTTTTAAATACTTTTTTGGATATCCTCTGTCATATAATCTACTGTATAAATTAGTGCAATCTTTTAAGAAATCATTCTCCTCAGAGCAGTTCCTTTTGTAATATCTATTATACTAATGTCTTCATGTTTTCAGTGCCAGCCTTTTTTGGTCTTGGATTCTCTCGCAATCTCTATAGAGTAGAGACTGTAGACAAGTGTAGAATTTTTTTCCCAAATGCAATTTAATTGCTTTGTAAATACTATAATTCACACTAATGATTTCTAAGGGATTTACACTTTTGTGTACTTATTCTTCATTTTGACAGTAAAAAGTAAAACCCCATTTATATCTTCACTATTTCGTACTAATTACGTATATGTATGTAAGTTGCCTTTTTCTCTTTCTCTCACAGTACCTTTGTTAATGAGGTTTTCTGGGATTATCATATTGATGACCTATACTCAGGATAGAAACAAATGTGCAGGAACAGCACACAACAGTCCGTACTTCTTACAGGGAGATGCAACAGCCCCGCACCAGCCGTGGATCCAGTTAGCCCGAAAATATGTAGAAATCAAACAGTGGTGGCAGCATCTCCCATCACTTCATCTTTAATGAGGACTTCACATCATACAAAAACTGAGCAACGTTTCGGCTGTACAACAGCCTTTGTCAAGCATAAGAACAGTATGACACATATGCATATAAATACTAAAATCACGGTCCACCCACTATTGTCAATGCCAATCAAGGCTCACCATAAGCACACCCACATATCTCACCACCTATCCTTGCACAGATCTCAACATTCCTCTCATTACCATACTTCAATTAGTCATCACCTGTGCTTATCCTTCACCTTGTCAGTAACATGTTTCTTATTGTGGTCCGCGTCCTCCATTCCGTACAGCGCATGTCTCTGCATTGGCGGCTCTTCTCTAAGTCACGCACACTCGTCAGGAGTGAGATCCCGCGATAGCTGACGTCAGCAACCAGCTGAGCGCAGCTTCACAGAGACCCCGCCCACTCGTTCGCGCAGTCCCAGAGTTAAGCATCGCGTTGCCTAGGAGATCCCACAGCGCCAGTGTACCAGAACTGCGTACGGATCAAAGCATAATTCCAGGCCACAACAGAAATACTGTACATTGTTATCACATGTACGATCTATATCCATATCACAACATAGCGAATATAGACCAGATCAAATATAAGTGTTAAACTGGCATTAGTTCTATCTTTAAAAATCCAAAATACCATGCAGGGTACAAAGTATTGTGCCATGCAGCCATGTGTGCAAATATAGCATATAAGTGCATAGAGACCTTAAATGGTGACCTAGGATGAATACAATTCTGACAATTTAGGACCTGAATTATCATAAAAACATAAACTATGCAAAACACCGATGTGGAACATACATCCACCCTAATCTATACTGGCTACATTAAATTCTATATTCAGCCCATAAGGCTGCAGTGATCTCAAGGTGTGGATCCATTTTTATTCCTTCCTTCTAAGTCATTTATTTTTGTCACCACCTCTGTACAGCCGAAACGTTGGTCAGTTTTTGTATGCGGTGAAGTCCTCAATAAAGATGAAGTGATGGGAGATGCTGCCACCGCTATACTCAGGATAGGTCATCAGTATGAAATTGGCAGGAAACCCCCCTATCCAGCTGTTTGAGGAGATTGTAGCGTCCTCTCTGCTTACCAAACACAGTGCAGTTCATTTGATAGCAGCTATGCCCGGTATTAGAGCTCAGTCCATTCACTTGGACAGGACTGAGGATAGGTCATCAGTATCATAATTCAGCCGTATACCTCACATGGATCTAGAGCTATCCATTCATTGCTCAAGGGGAGTGTCCTGGCAGCTCGAGTGGTGTGTCCTTTCTTCTGCCGCTCAGTCAGTGTGTCCTTTCTGCTGCAGCTTCCTCCCTATCACAACTCAGAAGGCAGTTGAAGGATGAAAATTAGCATGTGCGACCATCTCAATCTGACAAAGAAATAAGAAAAAAAATAAATGCAGGCGATGCTATACAGGCAGGGGTCGAGTGGAGGGGGAACGCGTGGGAACGGCGTTCCTGCACTTTTTTCATGGCAGGAACGCCGTTCCCTTTCAAGCCTCAAGCCAGGAGAACGCAGCTGAAATCAGGGGGTGAAGCGCACTGTGCAGGGCAGGCTAAGCGGCTTCACAGCTGTCTGTGCGGTGCAGCTGCTGTCTGTGACTCCTCTCATGGCGCCCCGCCCCCTACTGACATCATCTCCTTCACTTCTTCTGTCGGCCTAATACGCTGCGAGTATGTTCAGTCACTTTGCAGCTGACACATAGGAGATCATTTAGAATGTCTTTAAGAAAAGTTTGTCCCTGGGATTCGAACTCACAACCTCTACACATCAGAGGCAACGCATTTACCCTCACAGCCATGAATGCTGTCTAGGTAGTTGCTTAAAAAAAAAAAAATATAAGACTTCTACTTATACCTAGTGTACTGATACCTAGTGTACAACCATACACATGACAGCTCCCCACTGTGTATGGATGTAGCAGAGCTGGGTGTGTTGGGGCAGCTGTCATGTGTATGGTTGTACACTAGGTATCAGTACACTAGGTATAAGTAGAAGTCTTATTTTTATTTTTTTTAAGCAACTACCTAGACAGCTTTTATGGCTGTGGGGGTAAATGCCTTGCCTCTGATGTGTAGAGGTCATGAGTTCGAATCCCAGGACAAACTTTTCTAAAAGTGTTTTTTTTTTTTAAGACTCCTACTGATACCTAGTGTACTGATACCTAGTGTACAACCATACACATGACAGCTGCCCCAACACACCCAGCTCTGCTACATCCATACACAGTG
Source organism: Bufo gargarizans (assembly GCF_014858855.1). Lineage (NCBI taxonomy): Eukaryota > Metazoa > Chordata > Amphibia > Anura > Bufonidae > Bufo > Bufo gargarizans. Next base: position 264,831,891 of record NC_058084.1, read on the forward strand.
GGCAAAGTTACCTACAGTAGAAGTCTTATATATATTTTTTTTAAGTTATTAGCTAGACAGCTTTCATAGCTGTGAGGGCATATGCCTTGCCTCTGATGTGTAGGGGTCATGAGTTCGAATCCCATGACAAACTTTTCTAAAAGTGTTTTTTTTTTTTTTTTAAATACCGGACTGTTACTTTACTGCCACGGGGGAGGCGGGCTATTGGCGCCATGATACTGGCACATGAAGGGGGTAGGAGAGAGGAACTTGATACTGGCACATTAGGGGACAGGGGGAGAGGATGGCACTATGATATTGTGTTTTGATCACAATGTGTACATTTGGCTCAGTCCGCAGCTACACAAATTACAGCGTGCTAGATTTTCTGTGCTTTTTTTTTTTTTTTGGAGGGGAGGGGGGGGGGGGTTGCAGTGGATCTTGGGTGAGTTCCCACACTTTTTTTCCCAGGACTTGACCCCTGTATACAGGTACATTTTAATGAATAACTCAGTAGCTATACAACATTTTAATTACATGCAATTTCAAATGTAGTCCTGGTGCTGGTTTGAAAACTGTAGAATATTTTTTGTGGAATAACCACTTTAACACCTTCCCAAAATCCGCCGTACATGTATGGTGGATGTTGTGTCTTTAAAGATGGCACGGCTTTGGAGTGGAGCGAGAGCCACATCCGCCAGATGCCTGATAATGTCCATTATTGGCAGTGATGACATTTAACCCCATTATTTGTATATCACAAATCATCCCCTTTCCCCAAAACAAAAATAAAAATAAATGAACAATTCAAAAAATAACATCATGTGGCACCATATACTCATGTTCTGATCATTTTGAAAGGGAATGTGTCACCTATAATTTTTTCTGCCAGCTATAACAAGATGTCAGATATCCTTTTATCTAATATGTTTTCATTTTCTGATTATAGATATGTTTTATTTTGTTTTCTATTCATGATTTGGGGGCAGATATCTTTCCAGAACTGTTGTTAGCAGCATTTAGACATTTGCTTTACTGCAGCAACCATAGGCCGTAGACACAATAGACTGGAGGGGAGGCATTGACTAACGGAGAGTTTTGTAGGCATGCTTTCTGACATGTGTAGAAGTAATTATACAAGCAAAGAGTAGATAAGCTTAGACAACCAAATATTGTGAATGATGGGCCCTGTGTTATCTATACATCCTGGTGCTTTCTGCAATTGTGACCCTGCCTGTGATGATAATGAGATGACTGCTGAAAGTGATCTGTACAGACCAAGATGTGGTCACTACTACTTCCACTAACAACAGCAGAGCTATGCATGGGGTCCCCCCCTCCCACTTCTCCTCATGGAGTCCAAATGCTGACTACTCTAACAAAAGTCATCATCAAGACTCACTTGACCATCTGCAGTACAGTGTGGTGGGGTTTTAGGAAAAAACAAGAGACCTCACTAGGAGGGGGCAGTAAAGACAGAGAGGATGCAACTGAAAGGCTTCTCTGAAGCCACAAGGAGCAGCAAGAGAAATGCTGGCTCGATGGCAAAGTGTCAGGATCAGACAGTGATTTTGACATCATCCTGCTGTGAATGAGTGGACGAGTAAGCCATCCAGTCCACAATCCCATCCTCAATAATAATGAGGCGCCTATCAGAAGCCAGGGAGAACTGTAGCCTGCTGCTAATAATACTGCTGCTACTGGCTGGACAACTGCTGTTGATGTTTGCTCTACTACAGCCACCTACATTCTGACTCTTGGATGATGAGGTGTTGTGCTTTCATTTTCCACTCTTCAGTTTACCAGACATTTTATTATAAGTCCTATATATGAAAAGTCACAGGTTTGGTACACAGATTACTAAATGGTACTTGTGGTAGGGGCTGAGGTGTACATTGGCGTGGAGTCGGGAGGGATGCCTATCACCCTCCAAGAACTGTCTGGCTGAACTGTGCCTGGAGCCAGTGCGGGGTAGGCCTGGATAAGTGGGCCACCCAAGAGAGTGGAATGAAAGAAAGAAGGGTCGGGAGGGTGGGGCATGAAGCAGCCGTCCTCCAGGTGAGGACGCGTGGGGAACATATAGTCAGCAGCCCCTCCCACAAATGCAGGCTGTAACCAGCCTTAATACTTGTGGTAGGGGCTGAGGTGTACATTGGCGTGGAGTCGGGAGGGATGCCTATCACCCTCCAAGAACTGTCTGGCTGAACTGTGCCTGGAGCCAGTGCGGGGTAGGCCTGGATAAGTGGGCAAGAAGACTACCCACGCTGTAGGAGGGAAATAGATACTTGAACCGACCGCCACGGGAGGTAACAAGGGCACGAGTGATTCAGGCCGGAGCTGGGCTGTTAACTGACCTGAGCGAACCGGGAAGGCAGTGGGTAGTTAGTGACGTGACGGTCCAGGTGACGGCGGAAGAGCAAGCTGGGCGATCCAGGATGTGAGAGGCAACATGGGCCTGGGCGACCCAGGATGAGAGAGGCAACGTGGGCCTGGGCGACCCAGGAAGACTGAGGTAGAGCGGGCCTGGGTGATCCAGAATGACAGAGACAGAGCGAGCCTGGGCGATCCAGCATGACCGAGGTAGGGCGAGCCTGGGGGAGCAGAGCGAGCCTGGGCGATCCAGGGAGACTGGAGCCGAGCGAGCCTGGGCGATCCAGGGAGACTGGAGCCGAGCGAGCCTGGGCGATCCAGGGAGACTGGAGCAGAGCGAGCCTGGGCGACCCAGGGAGACTGGAGCAGAGCGAGCCTGGGCGACCCAGGGAGACTGGAGCAGAGCGAGCCTGGGCGACCCAGGGAGACTGGAGCAGAGCGAGCCTGGGCGACCCAGGGAGACCGGAGCAGAGCGAGCCTGGGTGACCCAGGTAGACAGGAGCAGAGCGAGCCTGGGAGATCCAGCATGACAGAAGCAGAGCGAGCCTAGGCGATCCAGGATGACGGGAGCAGAGCGAGCCTGGGCGATCCAGGGAGACGGGAGCAGAGCGAGCCTGGGCGATCCAGGATGACAGGAGCAGAGCGAGCCTGGGAGATCCAGGATGACAGAAGCAGAGCGAGCCTGGGCGATCCAGGATGACAGGAGCAGAGCGAGCCTGGGCGATCCAGGGAGACGGGAGCAGAGCGAGCCTGGGCGATCCAGGATGACAGAAGCAGAGCGAGCCTGGGCGATCCAGGATGACAGGAGCAGAGCGAGCCTGGGCGATCCAGGATGACAGGAGCAGAGCGAGCCTGGGCGATCCAGGACGACAGGAGCAGAGCGAGCCTGGGCGATCCAGGACGACAGGAGCAGAGCGAGCCTGGGCGATCCAGGACGACCGGAGCAGAGCGAGCCTGGGCGATCCAGGACGACCGGAGCAGAGAGAGCCTGGGCGATCCAGGACGACAGGAGCAGAGAGAGCCTGGGCAACCCAGGACGACAGGAGCAGAGCGAGCCTGGGCGACCCAGGACGACAGGAGCAGAGCGAGCCTGGGCGATCCAGGACGACAGGAGCAGAGCGAGCCTGGGCGATCCAGGACGACAGGAGCAGAGCGAGCCTGGGCGATCCAGGATGACGGGAGCAGGGCGAGCCTGGGCGATCCAGGGAGACGGGAGCAGAGCGAGCCTGGGCGATCCAGGATGACAGAAGCAGAGCGAGCCTGGGCGATCCAGGATGACAGGAGCAGAGCGAGCCTGGGCGATCCAGGATGACAGGAGCAGAGCGAGCCTGGGCAGTCCAGGATGACAGGAGCAGAGAGAGCCTGGGTGATCCAGGACGATAGGGAAGACAGACAAAAGGCGTATACCTGATACCTGAAGAATTCGGGAAGCTGATGAGCCGCTACTTCTGATCGGGAGGGCTGAATAAACGACAGCACCGCAGCCCTGTTTGTTATAGAAAAGATTGCCCAAAATGGTACATTAGGAAACCGGAAAAATGGCACAGTAACGGTAACCCCACAACTAAAACGACATCCATGGAGTTAGCTACCCCGGAGGGGATAACCTGTGTTACATCTGGTAGCAGCAGTGGAAGGTGCAGTTTCTGGTTCCAGTCGAGGAGGCAGAGAGCGATTGTGCAGCGATTAAAGGGCAGTTGTGGGAATAGGGGTACACTGGAGGTTCGAACTTACTTAACCTGGGCCAGCGGTAGCCTAGACGATGGGAACCAGAATCGCAGTTCCAGAGCCCTGCAGCAGCGTCCGCAAGGCAGCACCTTAATGATCACACCGGCGTCTGGTCTCTCCGCTGCGTTCCTGAAGCTTCTTTTCTCTTTTTTTTTTTTTTTTTTTTATCGAAATGGAGAAACAGGCCGGCCAGCCCCGGGCCTGCTAACCACGGCTTCCCGGCTGGAATGTACTGCAAAATAAATGAAAAAATAGAAACAATACATGCAATTATACCTGATAACAGTTGTAGATACCCCCAGGTCCGGTGTACTAAAGAAGAACTTGTACCAGTTGGCTTTGATATTATCATTATTCTTAAACATCGCTTTTAGGAGAGCAGGGAAGAGAAAGAGGATGCGGGACCGGAGGATCGGGCGGGGAGCAAGGAAGGATGGCAGAGGCAGTGTGGGCCTGGGTGATCCAGGATGACAGAGACAGGAACGAGCCTGGGCGATCCAGGATGACAGAGGCAGGAACAAGCCTGGGCGATCCAGGATGACAGAGGCAGGAACGAGCCTGGGCGATCCAGGATGACAGAGGCAGAACGAGCCTGGGCGATCCAGGATGACCGAGGCGAAACGAGCCTGGGCGATCCAGGAAGACTACGGATGATGTGTGCGAGCGAGATAAGAAGCAAGGAAAACAGACCCAAGTATAGACAACAAGCAATAATCAGCGCCTAGGTGTAACACGGCGGTGCCACACGCATGTGCCCAGGAGGGCCGCACGGGACAGCCGTGCCAAACCTGAGCATGTATGTGAAGAAGCTAGAAGGGTTGTATACATCTGAATTTCAAATAACAGAGCTGTAGAAAGTAAGGTGGTGCATATAACAGACCCAAATTTTGTATTAATATTAATATTAATAAGACAAAACTAATAGTGAGCTAAAATCTTCCCAAGGTGCTGAATCTTTGTTTATGTACGACTTCTGGTGCACGCTCTAATGACATACAAGCTGTCAGATTCGGGGTGCATTGATATTCTATAATCTGCCATTAACAGGACCTGATAAAGTCCAGATTACAGTGTAGCCTGGATTATCAGACGGCTGCTTCTGGATTTATGATACTGCAGTTCTCTGCCGGACTGTCTGCACTGACAGTAAGAGTCCTCATTATCCGTAATCCTTACACAATGCAGCGCGAACTACCACTCCGATCACAGTAAGTGGACGACCGGCGCCCGCTGCTACCGGTCAGGACTGTGCCTGTCGGCGGAGGAGCCGTATTTACTGCTCGCCGGCTTTGTTTTTCCAACTGCTCTCATCGGTGTTTAACCTTTGAATTAAGTTTCTGTGCTGTTGCCTGGCAACCGAGAGACGGATGCTGCACGGGAAGCGTTGCTTTCACCACGGATTATGGCGGACCCGGCCGATCCTGCTGAATATGTATACGTGAGAGATCGTTCCCTCTGCACATTGATAGAAAGGAACATGGAAAATAACAGATCAGAGCTCACACCCCTGACGGCAGGCCGCCCCCCAGAGTTCACACTGCACGGTATAGACGGTTTATTACAGCGCGTCACACTAAACAGATCCGACCTCAGATATCCAGTACCGGCACTGAAAGGGTTCCTGTGCGCTATCCACCGTGCAGGACATCCTATAACTCCCAGTTCACACCGAGGGCCCGGGCCCGGCCGGATTCCGGCGTGCGCTCCAAGCTGGAACGCACGCCGATCACGTGACCGGAAGCCCAGGCCCGGCCGAGAATCTCCGGCGCGCGCCCCCCGCCGGAACGCACGCCGGCCTGGGACAGCGCCCAAGCCGGAGGATGGGAGAGACCCAGAGGAGGGGGTAGCCCGCAGGCCGGACCCTACCCGTCCCGCCGACGCGTGGGGGAGACGAAGCGCTCGGGTCCAGAGTGCAAGGAGCACGTGACCGCCGCTCGGAGGAGCCCCGGAAGTGACGCGCTGCGACCGGAAGTGACGGGACGGATCGAGGAAGCTGCATGAAGCAGCCGTCCTCCAGGTGAGGACGCGTGGGGAACATATAGTCAGCAGCCCCTCCCACAAATGCAGGCTGTAACCAGCCTTAATACTAGTAAAATTGCAAACATTGTTTTTGGTAATTTAAATACAAAAAAAGGCAAAATTAAAGGGGTTCTCACCAGCAAATGGCATTTATTATGTAGACAAACTTAAGGCACTTACTAATGTATTGTAATTGTCCATATTGCATCCTTTGCTGGCTTGATGCATTATGAACAATTACAATACATTAGTAAGTACCTTAAGTTTGTCTACATAATAAATCATTCCCATGGTTTAAAACCACCACTGCACCGCAGGTATGAAGTGGATGGTCCAGGTCAACAGAAAGGACCGTCTCTTTTTCCTATTTTGTTTAAGAACGGCCACCACTGCTGGATTTCCCGGTTGTCGTAACCCCTGCAAATGAGCAGTGTATAATGTGATGGAAAAATTAATCCAGCCAGCAAACAAGGCAATATGGACAATCACAATACATTAGTAAGTGCCTTGTATTACCTTTGTCCCTCCCCTTCTACAAACACACTGCACTCCGTCCGGGCAGGCTTATCACATTTGGTAAACTGACTCTTCATCGTTTACCTCCCCCCTCCCTTATTTTGAACTGAACATCTTCTGACAATATTCCCCACATCCATTGCACTAGATCATGCAGCTTGGTCTGCACAACTCTATTTATTGCATCTGTGGCTGGACCCCTTTTAAAAACAACTTTACCTTTTGTGCCACCCCCATTTCCAATTGTAAACTCTTGTGAGCAGGGATCTCACTCCTAGTGTTTTAGTTGTTTATTACCCTGTAATTTTGTGATGTCTTTTGATTTTTCATGAATTGTAAAGTGCTGCTGAATATTGTGGTGCTATATAAATAATTATTATCATAGTAAAGGGACTGAATACTTATGTCCATGCAAAATATTAGTTTTTCCTTTGCAATCATTTCTAAAATTCTGTTTTCACTTTCTCATTAAGGCAAAATGAGTGAATAATGATGGGGGAAAACATTTTTATTTTTTATTTTAGCACAAGGCCGCTATATATATAGATATATATATAGAGTTGAGCGAACACCTAGATGTTCGGGTTCGAGAAGTTCGGCCGAACTTCCCGAAAATGTTCGGGTTCGGGATCCGAACCCGATCCGAACTTCGTCCCGAACCCGAACCCCATTGAAGTCAATGGGGACGCGAACTTTTCGGGACTAAAAAGGCTGTAAAACAGCCCAGGAAAGGGCTAGAGGGCTGCAAAAGGCAGCAACATGTAGGTAAATCCCCTGCAAACAAATGTGGATAGGGAAATGAATTAAAATAAAAATTAAATAAATACAAATTAACCAAAATCAATTGGAGAGAGGTCCCATAGCAGAGAATCTGGCTTCCCGTCACCCACCACTGGAACAGTCCATTCTCAGATATTTAGGCCCCGCAACCCAGGCAGAGGAGAGAGGTCCCGTAACAGAGAATCTGGCTTCATGTCAGCAGAGAATTAGTCTGCATGTCATAGCAGAGAATGAGGCTTCACGTCAGCCACCACTGCAACAGTCCATTGGCATATATTTAGGCCCAGCACCCAGGCAGAGGAGAGAGGTCCCGTAACAGACAATCTGGCTTCATGTCAGCAAAGAATCAGTCTGCATGTCATAGCAGAGAATCAGGCTTCACGTCACCCACCACTGCAACAGTCCATTGTCATAAATTTAGGCCCAGCACCCAGGCAGAGGAGAGAGGTCCCGTAACAGACAATCTGGCTTCATGTCAGCAGAGAATTAGTCTGCATGTCATAGCAGAGAATGAGGCTTCACGTCACCCACCACTGTAAGAGTCCATTTTCATAAGTTTAGGCCCAGCACCCAGGCAGAGGAGAGAGGTCCCGTAACAGAGGATCTGGCTTCATGTCAGCAGAGAATCAGTCTGCATGTCATAGCAGAGAATGAGGCTTCACGTCAGCCACCACTGTAAGAGTCCATTTTCATAAGTTTAGGCCCAGCACCCAGGCAGAGGAGAGAGGTCCCGTAACAGACAATCTGGCTTCATGTCAGCAGAGAATTAGTCTGCATGTCATAGCAGAGAATGAGGCTTCACGTCAGCCACCACTGCAACAGTCCATTGGCATATATTTAGGCCCAGCACCCAGGCAGAGGAGAGAGGTCCCGTAACAGACAATCTGGCTTCATGTCAGCAGAGAATCAGTCTTCATATCATAGCAGAGAATCAGGCTTCACGTCACCTACCACTGTAAGAGTCCATTTTCATAAATTTAGGCCCAGCACCCAGGCAGAGGAGAGAGGTCCCGTAACAGAGGATCTGGCTTCATGTCAGCAGAGAATCAGTCTGCATGTCATAGCAGAGAATCATGCTTCACGTCACCCAACATTGGAACAGTCCATTGGCATATATTTAGGCCCCGGCACCCAGACAGAGGAGAGGTTCATTCAACTTTGGGTAGCCTCGCAATATAATGGTAAAATGAAAATAAAAATAGGATTGAATGAGGAAGTGCCCTGGAGTCCAATAATATATGGTTAAGGGGAGGTAGTTAATGTCTAATCTGGACAAGGGACGGACAGTTCCTGTGGGATCCATGCCTGGTTCATTTTTATGAACGTCAGCTTGTCCACATTGGCTGTAGACAGGCGGCTGCGTTTGTCTGTAATGACGCCCCCTGCCGTGCTGAATACACGTTCAGACAAAACGCTGGCCGCCGGGCAGGCCAGCACCTCCAAGGCATAAAAGGCTAGCTCTGGCCACGTGGACAATTTAGAGACCCAGAAGTTGAATGGGGCCGAACCATCAGTCAGTACGTGGAGGGGTGTGCACATGTACTGTTCCACCATGTTAGTGAAATGTTGCCTCCTGCTAACATGTTGCGTATCAGGTGGTGGTGCAGTTAGCTGTGGCGTGTTGACAAAAGTTTTCCACATCTCTGCCATGCTAACCCTGCCCTCAGAGGAGCTGGCATTGACACAGCTGCCTTGGCGACCTCTTGCTCCTCCTCTGCCTTGGCCTAGGGCTTCCACTTGTTCCCCTGTGACATTTGGGAATGCTCTCAGTAGCGCGTCTACCAACGTGCGCTTGTACTCGCGCATCTTCCTATCACGCTCCAGTGCAGGAAGTAAGGTGGGCACATTGTCTTTGTAGCGTGGATCCAGCAGGGTGGCAACCCAGTAGTCCGCACAGGTTAAAATGTGGGCAACTCTGCTGTCGTTGCGCAGGCACTGCAGCATGTAGTCGCTCATGTGTGCCAGGCTGCCCAGGGGTAAGGACAAGCTGTCCTCTGTGGGAGGCGTATCGTCATCATCCTGCCTTTCCCCCCAGCCACGCACCAGTGATGGACCCGAGCTGCGTTGGGTGCCACCCCGCTGTGACCATGCTTCATCCTCATCCTCCTCCACCTCCTCCTCATCCTCGTCCTCCTCGTCCTCCAGTAGTGGGCCCTGGCTGGCCACATTTGTACCTGGCCTCTGCTGTTGCCAAAAACCTCCCTCTGAGTCACTTCGAAGAGACTGGCCTGAAAGTGCTAAAAATGACCCCTCTTCCTCCTCCTCCTCCTCCTCCTCCTGGGCCACCTCCTCTTCCATCATCGCCCTAAGTGTTTTCTCAAGGAGACATAGAAGTGGTATTGTAACGCTGATAACGGCGTCATCGCCACTGGCCATGTTGGTGGAGTACTCAAAACAGCGCAACAGGGCACACAGGTCTCGCATGGAGGCCCAGTCATTGGTGGTGAAGTGGTGCTGTTCTGTAGTGCGACTGACCCGTGCGTGCTGCAGCTGAAACTCCACTATGGCCTGCTGCTGCTCGCACAGTCTGTCCAGCATGTGCAAGGTGGAGTTCCACCTGGTGGGCACGTCGCATATGAGGCGGTGAGCGGGAAGGCCGAAGTTACGCTGTAGCGCAGACAGGCGAGCAGCAGCAGGATGTGAACGCCGGAAGCGCGAACAGACGGCCCGCACTTTATGCAGCAGCTCTGACATGTCGGGGTAGTTGTGTATGAACTTCTGCACCACCAAATTCAGCACATGCGCCAAGCAAGGGATGTGCGTCAAATTGGCTAGTCCCAGAGCTGCAACGAGATTTCGCCCATTATCACACACCACCAGGCCGGGCTTGAGGCTCACCGGCAGCAACCACTCGTCGGTCTGTTGTTCTATACCCCGCCACAACTCCTGTGCGGTGTGGGGCCTGTCCCCCAAACATATGAGTTTCAGAATGGCCTGCTGACGTTTACCCAGGGCTGTGCTGAAGTTGGTGGTGAAGGTGTGTGGCTGACTGGATGAGCAGGTGGAAGAAGAGGAGGAGGAAGCCGAGAAGGAGGAGGTGGCAACAGGAGGCAAAGAATGTTGCCCTGCGATCCTTGGCGGCGGAAGGACGTGCGCCAAACAGCTCTCCGCCTGGGGCCCAGCTGCCACTACATCTACCCAGTGTGCAGTTAGGGAGATATAGCGTCCCTGGCCGTGCTTACTGGTCCACGTATCTGTGGTTAGGTGGACCTTGCTACAGATGGCGTTGCGCAGTGCACACTTGATTTTATCGGATACTTGGTTGTGCAGGGAAGGCACGGCTCTCTTGGAGAAGTAGTGGCGGCTGGGAACAACATACTGTGGGACAGCAAGCGACATGAGCTGTTTGAAGCTGTCTGTGTCCACCAGCCTAAATGACAGCATTTCATAGGCCAGTAGTTTAGAAATGCTGGCATTCAGGGCCAGGGATCGAGGGTGGCTAGGTGGGAATTTACGCTTTCTATCAAATGTTTGTGAGATGGAGAGCTGAACGCTGGCGTGTGACATGGTTGAGACGCTTGGTGACGGAGGTGGTGGTGGTGGTGTTGGTGGTACATCCCCTGTTTGCTGGGCGGCAGGTGCCAACGTTCCTCCAGAGGCGGAGGAAGAGGCCGAGGCGGCAGCAGCAGAATAGGCCGAGGCGGCAGCAGCAGAAGAGGTAGCAGGGGGAGCCTGAGTGACTTCCTTGGTTTTAAGGTGTTTACTCCACTGCAGTTCATGCTTTGCATGCAGGTGCCTGGTCATGCAGGTTGTGCTCAGGTTCAGAACGTTACTGCCTCGCTTCAGGCTCTGATGGCACAGCGTGCAAACCACTCGGGTCTTGTCGTCAGCACATTGTTTGAAGAAGTGCCATGCCAGGGAACTCCTTGAAGCTGCCTTTGGGGTGCTCGGTCCCAGATGGCGGCGGTCAGTAGCAGGCGGAGTCTCTTGGCGGCGGGTGTTCTGCTTTTGCCCACTGCTCCCTCTTTTGCTACGCTGTTGGCTCGGTCTCACCACTGCCTCTTCCTCCGAACTGTGAAAGTCAGTGGCACGACCTTCATTCCATGTGGGGTCTAGGACCTCATCGTCCCCTGCATCGTCTTCCACCCAGTCTTGATCCCTGACCTCCTGTTCAGTCTGCACACTGCAGAAAGACGCAGCAGTTGGCACCTGTGTTTCGTCATCATCAGAGACATGCTGAGGTGGTATTCCCATGTCCTCATCATCAGGAAACATAAGTGGTTGTGCGTCAGTGCATTCTATGTCTTTCACCGCTGGGGAAGGGCTAGGTGGATGCCCTTGGGAAACCCTGCCAGCGGAGTCTTCAAACAGCATAAGAGACTGCTGCATAACTTGAGGCTGAGACAGTTTCCCTGGTATGCATGGGGGTGATGTGACAGACTGATGGGGTTGGTTTTCAGGCGCCATCTGTGCGCTTTCTGCAGAAGACTGGGTGGGAGATAATGTGAACGTGCTGGATCCACTGTCGGCCACCCAATTGACTAATGCCTGTACCTGCTCAGGCCTTACCATCCTTAGAACGGCATTGGGCCCCACCATATATCGCTGTAAATTCTGGCGGCTACTGGGACCTGAGGTAGTTGGTACACTAGGACGTGTGGATGTGGCAGAACGGCCACGTCCTCTCCCAGCACCAGAGGGTCCACTAACACCACCACGACCATGTCCACGTCCGCGTCCCTTACTAGATGTTTTCCTCATTGTTATGGTTCACCACAACAACAAAAATATTATTTGGCCCAATGTATTGTATTCAAATTCAGCGGGATATAAATTTGAGGCCTAGTATTTAGGCGCTGGGTGACCGGTATGGATTTACTAACAGAATTGGACTTGGAAATGCACAGTAGCGTGTGTGTGAAGTTATTCTGAATGACCCTATGTGCACCTTGAATATTATATACCCTTTTAGGGATAGATTTCAAATAGCTCTGATATAGCAGGAACCACTAAATTATGAAATTGCTAAATTGGGAATTGTATTTCAACCCAGAACAAAAAATGTGCTTTGACGGACACTAAATAACTTTCCCAGCCACAACAGGACAGCGGTAACGAGAGATTCAGCGGGATATAAATTTGAGGCCTAGTATTTAGGCGCTGGGTGACCGGTATGGATTTACTAACAGAATTGGACTTGGAAATGCACAGTAGCGTGTGTGTGAAGTTATTCTGAATGACCCTATGTGCACCTTGAATATTATATACCCTTTTAGGGATAGATTTCAAATAGCTCTGATATAGCAGAAACCACTAAATTATGAAATTGCTAAATTGGGAATTGTATTTCAACCCTGAACAAAAAATGTGCTTTGACGGACACTAAATAACTTGCCCAGCCACAACAGTACAGCGGTAACGACAGATTTAGCGGGATATAAATTTGAGGCCTAGTATTTAGGCGCTGGGTGACCGGTATGGATTTAGTGACAGAATTAGACTGGGATACGGCCAAAAAATAACCACACTATTGCTGGTTAAATGCACTTGGTGACGGGCGCAGCTTGCCCCTGATGTAGTATATGGCCAAAAAATGAACAGACTATTGCTGGTTAAATGCACTTGGTGTGATAGCTTGACCAACCACACTACTGAGGGTTAAATGCACTTGGTGACGGGCGCAGCTTGCCCCTGATTTAGTATATGGCCAAAAAATAAACAGACTATTGCTGGTTAAATGCACTTGGTGTGATAGCTTGACCAACCACACTACTAAGGGTTAAATGCACTTGGTGACGGGCGCAGCTTGCCCCTGATGTAGTATATGGCCAAAAAATAAACAGACTATTGCTGGTTAAATGCACTTGGTGTGACAGCTTCACCCTGATGTAGGCTTTAGCCAAAAAACAACCACACCATTGAGGGTTAAATGCACTTGGTGACAGGCGCAGCTTGCCCCTGATTTTGTATATGGCCAAAAAATGAACAGACTATTGCTGGTTAAGTGCACTTGGTGTGATAGCTTGACCAACCACACTACTGAGGGTTAAATGCACTTGGTGACGGGCGCAGCTTGCCCCTGATCTAGTATATGGCCAAAAAATAAACAGACTATTGCTGGTTAAATGCACTTGGTGTGACAGCTTCACCCTGATGTAGGCTTTAGCCAAAAAACAACCACACCATTGAGGGTTAAATGCACTTGGTGACAGGCGCAGCTTGCCCCTGATGTAGTATATGGCCAAAAAATAAACAGACTATTGCTGGTTAAATGCACTTGGTGTGACAGCTTCACCCTGATGTAGGCTTTAGCCAAAAAACAACCACACCATTGAGGGTTAAATGCACTTGGTCGCAGCTTGTGCTGGCGCACCACAAGACACAAAATGGCCGCCGATCACCCCAGAAAAATGTGACTGACAAACGGTCTGGGCAGCCTAAAAACAGTGAGCAATTGAGTATCAGCAGCTCAATGACCCACAGCTGCAGATCGATCAATAATCAAGTCCTTTGGAGGAGTTAATCTGCCTAATCTCGCCCTACTGTCGCAGCCGCAACCTCTCCCTACGCTAATCAGAGCAGAGTGACGGGCGGCGCTATGTGACTCCAGCTTAAATAGAGGCTGGGTCACATGGTGCTCTGGCCAATCACAGCCATGCCAATAGTAGGCATGGCTGTGATGGCCTCTTGGGGCAAGTAGTATGACGCTTGTTGATTGGCTGCTTTGCAGCCTTTCAAAAAGCGCCAAGAAAGCGTCACAAAAGTGCCAAGAAAGCGACGAACACCGAACCCGAACCCGGACTTTTACGAAAATGTCCGGGTTCGGGTCCGTGTCACGGACACCCCAAAATTCGGTACGAACCCGAACTATACAGTTCGAGTTCGCTTATCCCTATATATATAGTATCCATAGATATATATATATATCCATAACAAAATAAATACTTTCCTGTCTAGGCTCTACCTAATACATAGGTCTCCCTAAATCACCTCTAAGATGCAGTTCACACAAGGGGTGAGATCTGGCTTAACTCAGCCATACGGTTCAGTAGCCTCCTGGCTGTGACCACAACAATACCTTGGTGGGATATAGTCCAAGAGTCCTCCCAACTCTGACCGTGCGACACCTCTTTCCTCAGGTGTTGCTGGGCCCTCCAAAACTCAGGCTTTCACACAGCCTCGTGGCCCCCTAGCCCTCCTGCCTAGGCCCACATAGAGCCTCTGCAGGCTTCCTTTTCCAAATCCTTTCTTCCTCTCACAGTCACACACAGAGAGTTGTTTTATCCCTTCATGATTATCTTAGCAGGCCTCACATGTGATCTCCTCAGCTAAAGGAAATACGTGTACTGGAAGGGTGTGGACTGGCAGGTTCCTCTTTCAAACCTACCCACCAGTCCAAATAAAATCCAGCCCAGAACAGATTCTAGACAAACCTGTAATGGTATAGCCTTCTTTTTTCAGTTCTACACACCACCTTAAATCATTTGCATTTTATTAAAATATAGCTATCAATAAAACATTATTATGAATGTCAAATTATCAATGTCATTTTTCACACTAGAGATGTATGCAATCTAATGTGGAGCATACCATATCATGCTAAATGAAAGTGAAAATATCTCAAATTTAACATTTCTCAAATAATATATAAATGTGATCATGAGGCAATTCTTTCACAGTGCATTTTGAAAGACTCCACGTTACGTAAACGCTTTCTATAGAAACTCTCATATCTCAAAGTATCTCATTTAGCTACAAAATACAGATGTATTTAAGTCAGACAAAAGAGATCCAACAATGGGAGAGATCTCTGACTTGTTCTTTAAGATAGCTTCTTTTAAGCTGATGCCGGTCACATCATTTCTGTATTTGTTAAACACTTTCAGAGTGCAAATAGCATAAATAACAGAATATTGCTGAACAAAGAGTCTGCATATCCAGTGCCTAATCATAACTCAATTGTAAGTTACAAAGAATCAAATACAAATATGATATGCAAAGTTCTTCAAATCTAAACTTGTTTAATAATTCAAAAGCCTGCACGTAAATTCAAATCGTAATTGCCATACCAGATTCATTGTGTTCAGAAGAGAATAAATGTCCCAAGTTAAATCTGAGAATAATAAAACCTGATAAGTGAATATAATGGCAAAAAAGTGAAAAATAAGAGAAGTAGAACATCTCCAGATTGGTTTGTCACTCAGGTTAAGGGCAACATATAATAGTAGTGTTGAATATAAACAAATGCAAATCCAGTTCATGCAGTAAGTCACAGAACATAACTGAAAAACAAAAATAAGCAGAGTTTCTCAGACAATGCAAGATAACATAACACAGGAGAAACTTTTTGTTTATGAGGAATATTTCCTGCAGCTTAAATGTCAGTCATGTCTCAGAATTTATTGGCTATAATAAGCAGGGCTTACAGTGTATTCAATTGATTAGAAATGAATAACATTTTTTTAGATAATTTATTGTTCTGTCTCTTACCAGTTTCCCCTTTCTGTAGAAATAATCAAGTTTAATTAAGTCAAAATCTATTGTGGTTCATACATACAGTATTATTAACATGAAAATACCTTTGTAGGATTTGTTTTTTAGGTGCTTGGCATACATATCCTACACTTTACCAATAGTGATGGACGAACATCAAATGTTTGGAAACCGAGTGTTCGCGGCGGGCCCCATTGACTTTAATGGCAGGCAAACCTGAAAAACCTTCAGGTCATAATTGCAGCCACCAAATACTTACTAGAAGTGCACAAATAGTCCCACAACATGGACAGTGACATACCAGAGGGGGGATCATTGGCAAAAATTCCCACAAAAAATATGTATTTTAATCAGGGGCCATTTTTATGCATCTTAAAGGGAAACTCTAAATAATGTGCCCTGCTGGAGCCTAGAAAAAAGTTATTTTAGGCCAAGGGAGTACAGGCTTAAAAAATTAGGCATTCACCTGACAGAAAAGAACTTGTGATTATGTGGCTGAAGGTACATTAGGCACTAACTAGCTAAAATTGTTACTGTAGGCCAGTACAGGCCCCAAAAATTAGGCATTCACCTGACAGAAAAGAACTTGTGATGATGTGGCTGGAGGTACATTAGGCGTTCACTGGATAAAATTTTTACTGTAGGTCAGTACAGGCTCCAAAAATGAAGCATTCACCTGACAGTAAAGAACTTGTGATGATGTGGCTGGAGGTACATTAGGTGTTCACTGGATAAAATTTTTACTGTAGGTCAGTACAAGTCCCAAAAAATAAGCATTCAAATGACAGAAAATAACTTGTGATTATGTTGCTGGAGGTACATTAGGCAGTCACTGGAAAAAAAATTTAACTGTAGGCCAGTGGTGGTGGATGAAAATCGGCCAGGACAGTTCGCGAACACGCGTTCGCGATCAAATGTTTGCGAACCGCATATTCTCAGCAAGCTCCATTGACTTTAATTGCAGGGGAACCTGAAAAACTTTCTGGTCATATTTGCAGCTACCAAATACTTACTAGAAGAGCACAAATAGTCCCACAACATGGACAGTGACATACCAGAGGGGGATCATTGGCAAAAATTCACACAAAAAATATGTATTTTAATCAGGGGCCATTTTGCGTCTTAAAGGGAAACTATCAAAAATATGACCTGCCGGAGCCTAGAGGGTTATTATTTTGGGCCAGAGGAGTACAGGCTCCAAAAATTAGGCATTTACCTGACAGAGAAAAACTTGTGATGATGTGGCTGGAGGTACATTAGTTGGTCACCCAATTTTTTTTTACTGTAGTCCACTGGAGTACAGGCCCCAAAAATTAGGCATTCACCTGACAAAAAAGAACTAGTGATGATGTGGCTGGAGGTACATTAGGCGGTCACTGGCTAAAAATTTTACTGTAGGCCAGTAAAGGCCCCAAAAATTACGCATTCACCAGACAGAAAAGAACTTGTGATTATGTGGCTGGAAGTACATTAGGCAGTCACTGGATAAAAAATTTACTGTAGGCCACTAGAGTAGAGGCCACAAAAATTAGGCATTCACCTGGCCTTTTATGCCACTGTATATACATAAGACAAGGAGCATTCTTTGTTCTGTGTGGTGGCAGATATGTGTGGGCTGGCATGAGGAAATTCAATTACACGTGGTCGTCACAGGTGTTGAATTCCTCAGAGATCCATGCCTCATTCATTTTTAGAAATGTGAGGTAGTCCACACTGTCGTGAGCTAGGCGGGTGTACTTATCGGTCACGATCCCCCCTACTGCGCTGAACGATCTTTCAGACAGGACACTCGATGAGAAGTAAGCCAAGAGTTCCATGGCAAATTGTGCCAGCTCTGGCCACAGGTCAAGCCTGCACACCCAGAAGTCCAGGGGTTCCTCGCTTCTCAGAGCGTCCAATTCGTCCGTTAACCCGATGTAGTCAGTCTTCTGACTGAGAGCCAGTAAGCCTTAAAGTTGCTTCACATATTTTTGTGGAAGCAGGAATATCACAGACCTCAATCAATATTTTGTGGAAGCAGGTATATCAAACTCCTTGATCAGTATTTTGTGGAAGCAGGTATCTCACAAGCATCAATCAATATTTTGTGGAAGCAGGTATATCAAACCCTTAATCAGTATTTTGTGAAAGTAGGTATTTCGCAGGCCCTTAATCAATATTTTGTGGAAGCAGGTATTTCAATCCCCTTAATCAATATTTTGTGGAAGCAGGTATATCGCAGGCCTCAATCAATATTTTGTGGAAACAGGTATATCAAACCCCTTAATCTTTATTTTGTGGAAGCAGGCATATCAATCCCTGTAATCAGTATTTTGTGGAAGCAGATATATCGCAGGCCTCAATCAGTATTTTGTGGAAGCAGGTATATCAAACCTCTTAATTAGTGATGGACGAACATCTGCCAGGGCGGTTCGCGAACGCGATCGTGATCAAATTTTCGCGAACCGCGAGTTCGCAGGCGGGTCCCATTCATTTTAATGGCAGGCGAACCTGAAAAACCTTCAGCTCATATTTGCAGCCAAGAAATAATTACTAGAAGTGCACAATTAGTCCCACAACATGGACAGTGACATACCAGATGTATTATTCGAATCTCCAATCATTTTTGTTTTCAATGCGAAATATCGGCAATATAATTTTTGCATTCACAAATGCACTATACAGTACCCAAATGCACTATAAAAAAAGTATTTTGGTATATAACACTCCGCTTCAATCTGTTTTTTAGGGGGATGACTGGTATATCACACCAGTAGAAACTATTTGTTCCAATAACACTTATCCCTCTATATACCTGCAGTATTGCAGCAGAATCGCACACAACTGCCGCACAATTCAAATGCACTATAATATACTTTCTAACATAGAAAGTATATTATAACATTGTGCAAGGAAGGTAATCCATTAGAATAGACATAAAGATAAAACGTAACCTTTAACAATGTTACTATGAGTGTCCATTCACACGTCCGTAAGTGTTTTGCGGATCCGCAAGACACGGACACCGGCAATGTGCATTCCGCAATTTGTGGACCGCACATCGCCGGCACTATAATAGAAAATGCCTAATCTTGTCTGCAATTGCAAACAAGAATAGGATATGTTCTGTTTTTTTGTGGAAACGGAAGCACAGATGCGGAAGTGCGGATCCGCGGATGCGGACAGCACATTCTGGCCCCATTGAAAATGAATGGGTCTGCACCCATTCCGCAAAATTGCGGAACGGATGCAGACCCATTTTGCGGACGTGTGAATGGAAAGGATATGAATGAAAATAAATGAAATTATTAAGGTTAACCAAAAAGCATAGATGTGGTAGGCAACTAACAAGTGCTCGGCGGCACTTAATCAGGTGCTCGGCGGCACCAAATCAGAAACCATATGTCCTACCACAATCGGGGGGTTTCCAGTGCACATCGATGAATCTAGGAAGGAAAGCAAAAAAACATCCATCCCTGGGCTAGATGATGATGTGGTATTGAAGGACAGGGTGGGCAAAGAACTGTCCCTGATATTGCCCTACAGGGGGGTGCTATTCTGGCCCTGATAGCCTAACCACAGACCACCCGCCCTGATAAGAGCGACCCCGTCTGGAACCTTACCCTATGTAAAAATGGCCCTAGTAAGCCCTTAGCCCCTAGGCCCCTGACTTCCAGGTGATCACTATATAGATCTATGTGTTTTTGACTCATTATAAAAGTATATTATAAGTATATCACACCCCTCTGTGTATCACACATATCGATAGCACACCTATACTAGTGCTTAAAATGACTTTTGTGGCCCTATTAGCTAGCGTTTGGTGTCCCTAACAGACTGTCCCTGCTCCACACAGCAACCTCTCCCTACACTGGCAAAACACTGAATGTAAAATGTCGGCCAAATCATGTTTATTTATAAGGTAGTGGGTATGTCCATGTGCTGAAATGTCTCAATTGGCTGTTCTGTACCACCTGATGGATGTGTCATGGGTCAAAGTTCTTCACAATGTAAAAGAATATGGCGGGCGCAAATTTCTCCATATGTTTGCATGTTCGGCGAATCGCGAACACACAAAGTTTGCCGCGAAACGACCACCGGGCGAACCGCAAGGCCATCTCTACTCTTAATCAGTATTTTGCGGAAGCAAGTATATTAAATCACTTAATCAGTATTTTGCGAAAGCAGGTATCTCGCAGGCCCTTAATCAATATTTTGTGGTAGCAGGTATATCGCAGGCCTCAATCAATATTTTGTGGAAACAGGTATATCAAACCCCTTAATCATTATTTTGTGGAAGCAGGTATGTCGCAAGTCTCAAACAGCATTTTGTGAAAGCAGGTATATCAAACCCCTTAATCAGAATTTTGTGGAAGCAGGTATCTCGCAGGCCTCAATCAATATTTTGTGGAAGTAGGTATATCAATTCCCTTAATCAATATGATGCACCCCTAGAGTAGAAACTCCATAAAAGTGACCCCATTTTGGAAACTATGGGATAAAGTGGCAGTTTTGTTGGGACTATTTTTAGGGTACATATGATTTATGATTGCTCTATATTACATTTTTGTGAGGCAAGGTTACCAGAAATAGAAATTTCATCTCCATTTGCCATGAAGTGTTGAGGAACACCTAAAGTGCTAATAAAGTTTGCAAAATTTTGAATACCTTGAGGGGTGTAGTTTCTTAGATGTGGTCACTTTCATGGAGTTTCTACTCTAGGGGTGCATCAGGGGTTCTTCAAATGGGACATGGTGACAAAAAAAAGGCCATCAAAATGCCTTCCAGAAACCATATAGCGTTCCTTTCCTTCTGCACCCTGCCGTTTGGTCATACAGGAGTTTACGACCACATATGGGGTGTTTCTGTAAACTGTAGAATCAGGGTAATAAATATTAAGTTTTGTTTGGCTGTTAACCCTTGCGTTGTTACTGGAAATTTTTTTATTAAAATGGAAAATTTGCCAAAAAAAAGCTGTTTTGGCACCGTTTTTATTTAATTTTGACAGTGTTCATTTGAGAGGTTAATTTTATAGAGCAGATTCTTATGGACAGTGCGATACCTAATATGTCTGCTTTTTATTTATTTATTTTAGTTTTCCAAAATAATATTTTTGAAAAAATATATATTTTGTTTTAGTGTCTCAAGTCTTTTTTTTTTCTGGGCGATTGACAGTAGCTAAATAGAATTAAAATTGGGGAAGGGGATTATAAATTTTGTACTGCATGTGTAATGGACCGTTTCAGCAGACAAGGGGTTAAAATCCGTTTAGGCGATATACCCCTTTCCGAGAGACAGGCACAGCTACTGCAGAACACCAACCTCCCGAACTGGATACAAAATAGCACTCCAAACTGGAACCTCGCAAATAGCTGTCAGCAGACGAACAGGAAAAGAGTCCAATCGGCTTACACTCCTGGCAATCAGTCTCCAACAGCATACAGGGAATCCCCCCAATAACGAGACAAGGCTCCGTCTTGAGGGTCAAGCAGTGCTCTGATGTGCTGGCACACCCAGCCTGGTTTTTATTACAGTTTTGCAAATACAGAACAGATACAACACATCCCCACAATGCATCATGGTTTCCTCCTCTCTGCCTGGGAGACAACCGAGGGCAATCCAATTATCTCTCAGGACAAAGGGGAGATCGCCAATACACATGTGGAGACAACAGGACAGACATCACCATTTAAACACACAATGGGACAATAGAAACACACCCACACAAAATCCTCCCCTCTGCCGATGATGATTATTTGAACACAAGGGCGAATATAATTATCAAAGGCAGAGAAATACAGTTTTATAAAACATATCACAGGAACCCCAAAACATGCAATAACCCCATAACCAGGGGGATCTGGGTGAACCACATGTCCAAAATTCACCCACATCCGTTCAGTAGTTTGGAAGATACAGTTACACTGAAAATATACAAGTTATACCGAAAATAGTCACTAATAAATGTGTCCCCTGTTTGGTAGTTTCAAACTACTGAATGATGTCTCTGTGCACCAAATACAGGCAAGATAGCACCGTGTTGAAAAGTCAGAACAGTGTCTGTGAGCTAAAATGGCCGCTATCTATTGTTCTCACCATGTGCTTCATCCAAGCAAGTAAGGCAGAGGATGCAATCCAGGGACAGAGGGCTCCGTCCCAAGTGCCTTAAGACCCAATAACTTAAGGGACCATAATCCCAGGGTAGGAGGCTGATAAACAGCCCCCTCCAAAACACCGTGGCGAGGTTAGTTTCGCCACACATCTCCCCCCCCCCAGGGAAGACTAACCAAATACCTGTCTGGCAGCCCACCCACAACCCAATACTGGACCTGCTGAATTTCGTAGCCTGTCTCTGTCCAGTGAATCCACCAAGATTATATTTGTAGCTGGTACTCCCGGTCTCTGAGTTGCTCCCTGGCTTGGAGTGGAGGTTGCTTTGTGGGCAGGGATCAGCGGTACTCTGCCCTGGTGCCAGCGTTACCACGGAAGAAGCCTGGTTGGAGTCTGGTTGTTGGAGGGGGAAACCGACTGTCTCCCCTTTGGCTAAACAGCCCTGTTGCTGGGGGACAGGACCGATTGTCCCTACCCCCTGTGCTGTAAGTGCAGAGACCACGGTCCCATCTGCACTGTTGTGGGGCTTACTGTCTCCCCCTGGTGCGTTAAGCTGTCGCTGGGAAGAGGGGGTAACGTGCTCCTCTCCCATACATACTTCCAGCCGCTGGGGAGGGCGACCGACCGCCTCCGCTCCCAATACAGTGTCCTGCTGCTGGGGAAAGGAGACTGGGCTCTCTATTCCCTGTAGGACACTCTGCCGCTGGGGGACAGGACCGACTGTCTCTGCCCCCTGTAACTCCGCCTGCCGCTGGGGAATGGAGACTGGGCTCCCAATTCCCAAAAAATCATGCTGCTGCTGGGGGGCAGGAACAACTACCTCTGCCCCCTGTAACTCAGCCTGCCGCTGGGGAGGGAGGCCGCTGCTCTCCCCTCCCTGCACTTCACACTGCCACTGGGGAATGGAGACTAGGCTCCCAATTCCCAAAAAATCATGCTGCTGCTGGGGGGCAGGAACAACTACCTCTGCCCCCTGTAACTCAGCCTGCCGCTGGGGAGGGAGGCCGCTGCTCTCCCCTCCCTGCACTTCACACTGCCGCTGGGGAATGGAGACTGGGCTCCCACTGTCCCGCAACCGTAACTTCCGATGGAGGTCCACCCAACGTGGCAGCTGACCGTCACCTTCTGCCCGGTATAGTAGGGTCTTAGACACTAGACTCCTCACGAACTTCACGTATTTCTCAGCTGGATTGGGTCCGAAGAAGTTCAGCCGCAACCACATCATACGGTCAAATTCCCCCACAGAGTATCTGTACTCTACTGCTGGTTCCATCCTTGTGCTTTTAGGGTCACTGTACTGAGACATGCGTTGCCCTTAAATTGTAGAATCCACAGAAATGGTGTCTCCTGTAGCTGTCCTTCTGGCTGTAGGAACGATCCCGCTGCTTGCCACCAATGTAACGGACCGTTTCAGCAGACAAGGGGTTAAAATCCGTTTAGGCGATATGCCCCTTTCCGAGAGACAGGCACAGCTACTGCAGAACACCAACCTCCCGAACTGGATACAAAATAGCACTCCAAACTGGAACCTCGCAAATAGCTGTCAGCAGACGAACAGGAAAAGAGTCCAATCGGCTTACACTCCTGGCAATCAGTCTCCAACAGCATACAGGGAATCCCCCCAATAACGAGACAAGGCTCCGTCTTGAGGTTCAAGCAGTGCTCTGATGTGCTGGCAGACCCAGCCTGGTTTTTATTACAGTTTTGCAAATACAGAACAGATACAACACATCCCCACAATGCATCATGGTTTCCTCCTCTCTGCCTGGGAGACAACCGAGGGCAATCCAATTATCTCTCAGGACAAAGGGGAGATCGCCAATACACATGTGGAGACAACAGGACAGACATCACCATTTAAACACACAATGGGACAATGGGACAATAGAAACACACCCACACAAAATCCTCCCCTCTGCCGATGATGATTATTTGAACACAAGGGTGAATATAATTATCAAAGGCAGAGAAATACAGTTTTATAAAACATATCACAGGAACCCCAAAACATGCAATAACCCCATAACCAGGGGGATCTGGGTGAACCACATGTCCAAAATTCACCTACATCCGTTCAGTAGTTTGGAAGATACAGTTACACTGAAAATATACAAGTTATACCGAAAATAGTCACTATTAAATGTGTCCCCTGTTTGGTAGTTTCAAACTACTGAATGATGTCTCTGTGCACCAAATACAGGCAAGATAGCACCGTGTTGAAAAGTCAGAACAGTGTCTGTGAGCTAAAATGGCCGCTATCTATTGTTCTCACCATGTGCTTCATCCAAGCAAGTAAGGCAGAGGATGCAATCCAGGGACAGAGGGCTCCGTCCCAAGTGCCTTAAGACCCAATAACTTAAGGGACCATAATCCCAGGGCAGGAGGCTGGTAAACAGCCCCCTCCAAAACACCGTGGCGAGGTTAGTTTCGCCACAGCATGGAAGTGTGGTACTCCCTGAAGCAACCATCACTGCAGAGGCCAGGATGACCGGGGCACGTGTCACACTGAGTGGTGGTGTCCTTCCGTATCCCCCTCTGTTATACACTCTGCACTTTTTTGGGACCATCCCTTATTTCCAGTATGGGGGACCACACCTAGAAAGTGTTGTGGTACCTCGCACAGGGACAGGGGTGATGCCGTTATCATGAATTGTGGACAGTACAAGGACATCCCTCTTGTCCTTATATCTGACCAGCATCAGGTTTCCACTGGAAAGTGCACATGTCTCACCCATGGGGATAGGTACCTGGAGGGGGTAGGTAGCGAGGCCGGGTTGATTTTTCCGCACGGTCCCACAAGCGGACGTGTATCTGGCGGTGAGGGACTGGAACAAGGGGATACTAGTATAAAAGTTATCCACAAACAGGTGGTAACTAGAGTTGAGCGAACACCTGGATGTTCGGGTTCGAGAAGTTCGGCCGAACTTCCCGGAAATGTTCGGGTTCGGGATCTGAACCTGATCCGAACTTCGTCCCGAACCCGAACCCCATTGAAGTCAATGGGGACCCGAACTTTTCGGTACTAAAAAGGCTGTAAAACAGCCCAGGAAAGGGCTAGAGGGCTGCAAAAGGCAGCAACATGTAGGTAAATCCCCTGCAAACAAATGTGGATAGGGAAATGAATAAAAATAAAAATTAAATAAATAAAAATTAAACAAAATCAATTGGAGAGAGGTCCCATAGCAGAGAATCTGGCTTCACGTCACCCACCACTAGAACAGTCCATTCTCAGATATTTAGGCCCCGGCACCCAGGCAGAGGAGAGAGGTCCCGTAACAGAGAATCAGTCTGCATGTCATAGCAGAGAATCAGGCTTCACGTCAGCCACCACTGCAACAGTCCATTGTCATAAATTTAGGCCCAGCACCCAGGCAGAGGAGAGAGGTCCCGTAACAGACAATCTGGCTTCATGTCAGCAGAGAATCAGTCTTCATGTCATAGCAGAGAATCAGGCTTCACGTCACCCACCACTGTAACAGTCCATTTTCATAAATTTAGGCCAAGCACCCAGGCAGAGGAGAGAGGTCCCGTAACAGACAATCTGGCTTCATGTCAGCAGAGAATCAGTCTTCATATCATAGCAGAGAATCAGGCTTCACGTCACCCACCACTGTAAGAGTCCATTTTCATAAATTTAGGCCCAGCACCCAGGCAGAGGAGAGAGGTCCCGTAACAGAGAATCTGGCTTCATGTCAGCAGAGAATCAGTCTTCATGTCATAGCAGAGAATCAGGCTTCACGTCAGCCACCACTGCAACAGTCCATTGTCATAAATTTAGGCCCAGCACCCAGGCAGAGGAGAGAGGTCCTGTAACAGACAATCTGGCTTCATGTCAGCAGAGAATCAGTCTTTATATCATAGCAGAGAATCAGGCTTCACGTCAGCCACCACTGCAACAGTCCATTGTCAGATATTTAGGCCCAGCACCCAGGCAGAGGAGAGAGGTCCCGTAACAGACAATCTGGCTTCATGTCAGCAGAGAATCAGTCTGCATGTCATAGCAGAGAATCAGGCTTCACGTCAGCCACCAATGCAACAGTCCATTGTCATAAATTTAGGCCAAGCACCCAGGCAGAGGAGAGAGGTCCCGTAACAGACAATCTGGCTTCATGTCAGCAGAGAATCAGTCTTCATATCATAGCAGAGAATCAGGCTTCACGTCAGCCACCAATGCAACAGTCCATTGTCAGATATTTAGGCCCAGCACCCAGGCAGAGGAGAGAGGTCCCGTAACAGACAATCTGGCTTCATGTCAGCAGAGAATCAGTCTTCATTAAATAGCAGACAATCAGGCTTCACGTCAGCCACCACTGCAACAGTCCATTGTCATAAATTTAGGCCCAGCACCCAGGCAGAGGAGAGAGGTCCCGTAACAGACAATCAGGCTTCACGTCAGCCACCAGTGCAACAGTCCATTGGCATATATTTAGGCCCAGGCAGAGGAGAGAGGTCCCTTAACAGAGAATCTGGCTTCATGTCAGCAGAGAATCAGTCTGCATGTCATTAACAGAGAATCAGGCTTCACGTCACCCACCACTGTAAGAGTTCATTTTCATAAATTTAGGCCCAGCACCCAGGCAGAGGAGAGAGGTCCCGTAACAGACAATCTGTCTTCATGTCAGCAGAGAATCAGTCTTCATGTCATAGCAGAGAATCAGGCTTCACGTCAGCCACCACTGCAACAGTCCATTGTCATAAATTTAGGCCCAGCACCCAGGCAGAGGAGAAAGGTCCAGCAACAGACAATCTGGCTTCATGTCAGCAGAGAATCAGTCTGCATGTCATAGCAGAGAATCAGGCTTCACGTCAGCCACCACTGCAACAGTCCATTTTCATAAATTTAGGCCCAGCACCCAGGCAGAGAAGAGAGGTCCCGTAACAGACAATCTGGCTTCATGTCAGCAGAGAATCAGTCTTCATATCATAGCAGAGAATCAGGCTTCACGTCACCCACCACTGTGAGAGTCCATTTTCATAAATTTAGGGCCAGCACCCAGGCAGAGGAGAGAGGTCCCGTAACAGACAATCTGGCACCCAGACAGAGGAGAGGTTCATTCAAATTTGGGTAGCCTCGCAATATAATGGTAAAATGAAAATAAAAATAGGATTGAATGAGGAAGTGCCCTGGAGTACAATAATATATGGTTAAGGGGAGGTAGTTAATGTCTAATCTGGACAAGGGACGGACAGGTCCTGTGGGATCCATGCCTGGTTCATTTTTATGAACGTCAGCTTGTCCACATTGGCTGTAGACAGGCGGCTGCGTTTGTCTGTAATGACACCCCCTGCCGTGCTGAATATACGTTCAGACAAAATGCTGGCCGCCGGGCAGGCCAGCACCTCCAAGGCATAAAAGGCTAGCTCTGGCCACGTGGACAATTTAGAGACCCAGTAGTTGAATGGGGCCGAACCATCAGTCAGTACGTGGAGGGGTGTGCACACGTACTGTTCCACCATGTTAGTGAAATGTTGCCTCCTGCTAACACTTTGCGTATCAGGTGGTGGTGCAGTTAGCTGTGGCGTGTTGACAAAACTTTTCCACATCTCTGCCATGCTAACCCTGCCCTCAGAGGAGCTGGCAGTGACACAGCTGCCTTGGCGACCTCTTGCTCCTCCTCTGCCTTGGCCTTGGGCTTCCACTTGTTCCCCTGTGACATTTGGGAATTCTCTCAGTAGCGCATCTACCAACGTGCGCTTGTACTCGCGCATCTTCCTATCACGCTCCAGTGCAGGAAGTAAGGTGGGCACATTGTCTTTGTAGCGTGGCATCCAGCAGGGTGGCAACCCAGTAGTCCGCACACGTTAAAATGTGGGCAACTCTGCTGTCATTGCGCAGGCACTGCAGCATGTGTGCCAGGCTGCCCAGGGGTAAGGACAAGCTGTCCTCTGTGGGAGGCGTATCGTCATCGTCCTGCCTTTCCCCCCAGCCACGCACCAGTGATGGACCCGAGCTGCGTTGGGTGCCACCCCGCTGTGACCATGCTTCATCCTCATCCTCCTCCACCTCCTCCTCGTCCTCCTCGTCCTCCAGTAGTGGGCCCTGGCTGGCCACATTTGTACCTGGCCTCTGCTGTTGCCAAAAACCTCCCTCTGAGTCACTTCGAAGAGACTGGCCTGAAAGTGCTAAAAATGACCCCTCTTCCTCCTCCTCCTCCTGGGCCACCTCCTCTTCCATCATCGCCCTAAGTGTTTTCTCAAGGAGACATAGAAGTGGTATTGTAACGCTGATAACGGCGTCATCGCCACTGGCCATGTTGGTGGAGTACTCGAAACAGCGCAACAGGGCACACAGGTCTCGCATGGAGGCCCAGTCATTGGTGGTGAAGTGGTGCTGTTCCGCAGTGCGACTGACCCGTGCGTGCTGCAGCTGAAACTCCACTATGGCCTGCTGCTGCTCGCACAGTCTGTCCAGCATGTGCAAGGTGGAGTTCCACCTGGTGGGCACGTCGCATATGAGGCGGTGAGCGGGAAGGCCGAAGTTACGCTGTAGCGCAGACAGGCGAGCAGCAGCAGGATGTGAACGCCGGAAGCGCGAACAGACGGCCCGCACTTTATGCAGCAGCTCTGACATGTCGGGGTAGTTGTGAATGAACTTCTGCACCACCAAATTCAGCACATGCGCCAAGCAAGGGATGTGCGTCAAACTGGCTAGTCCCAGAGCTGCAACGAGATTTCGCCCATTATCACACACCACCAGGCCGGGCTTGAGGCTCACCGGCAGCAACCACTCGTCGGTCTGTTGTTCTATACCCTGCCACAACTCCTGTGCGGTGTGGGGCCTGTCCCCCAAACATATGAGTTTCAGAATGGCCTGCTGACGTTTACCCCGGGCTGTGCTGAAGTTGGTAGTGAAGGTGTGTGGCTGACTAGATGAGCAGGTGGAAGAAGAGGAGGAGGAAGTCGAGTAGGAGGAGGTGGCAACAGGAGGCAAAGAATGTTGCCCTGCGATCCTTGGCGGCGGAAGGACGTGCGCCAAACAGCTCTCCGCCTGGGGCCCAGCTGCCACTACATTTACCCAGTGTGCAGTTAGGGAGATATAGCATCCCTGGCCGTGCTTACTGGTCCACGTATCTGTGGTTAGGTGGACCTTGCCACAGATGGCATTGCGCAGTGCACACTTGATTTTATTGGATACTTGGTTGTGCAGGGAAGGCACGGCTCTCTTGGAGAAGTAGTGCCGGCTGGGAACAACATACTGTGGGACAGCAAGCGACATGAGCTGTTTGAAGCTGTCTGTGTCCACCAGCCTAAATGACAGCATTTCATAGGCCAGCAGTTTAGAAATGCTGGCATTCAGGGCCAGGGATCGAGGGTGGCTAGGTGGGAATTTACGCTTTCTCTCAAATGTTTGTGAGATGGAGAGCTGAACGCTGCCGTGTGACATGGTTGAGACGCTTGGTGACGGAGGTGGTGGTGCTGTTGGTGGTACATCCCCTGTTTGCTGGGCGGCAGGTGCCAACGTTCCTCAAGAGGCGGAGGAAGAGGCCGAGGCGGCAGCAGCAGAAGAGGCCGAGGCGGCAGCAGCTGAAGAGGCCGAGGCGGCAGCAGCAGAAGAGGTAGCAGGGGGAGCCTGAGCGACTTCCTTGTATTTAAGGTGTTTACTCCACTGCAGTTCATGCTTTGCATGCAGGTGCCTGGTCATGCAGGTTGTGCTAAGGTTCAGAACGTTAATGCCTCGCTTCAGGCTCTGATGGCACAGCGTGCAAACCACTCAGGTCTTGTCGTCAGCACATTGTTTGAAGAAGTGCCATGCCAGGGAACTCCTTGAAGCTGCCTTTGGGGTGCTCGGTCCCAGATGGCGGCGGTCAGTAGCAGGCGGAGTCTCTTGGCGGCGGGTGTTCTGCTTTTGCCCACTGCTCCCTCTTTTGCTACGCTGTTGGCTCGGTCTCACCACTGCCTCTTCCTCCGAACTGTCAAAGTCAGTGGCACGACCTTCATTCCATGTGGGGTCTAGGACCTCATCGTCCCCTGCATCGTCTTCCACCCAGTCTTGATCCCTGACCTCCTGTTCAGTCTGCACACTGCAGAAAGACGCAGCAGTTGGCACCTGTGTTTCGTCATCATCAGAGACATGCTGAGGTGGTATTCCCATGTCCTCATCATCAGGAAACATAAGTGGTTTTGCGTCAGTGTATTCTATGTCTTTCACCGCTGGGGAAGGGCTAGGTGGATGCCCTTGGGAAACCCTGCCAGCGGAGTCTTCAAACAGCATAAGAGACTGCTGCATAACTTGAGGCTCAGACAGTTTCCCTGGTATGCATGGGGGTGATGTGACAGACTGATGGGCTTGGTTTTCAGGCGCCATCTGTGCGCTTTCTGCAGAAGACTGGGTGGGAGATAATGTGAACGTGCTGGATCCACTGTCGGCCACCCAATTGACTAATGCCTGTACCTGCTCAGGCCTTACCATCCTTAGAACGGCATTGGGCCCCACCATATATCGCTTTAAATTCTGGCGGCTACTGGGACCTGAGGTAGTTGGTACACTAGGACGTGTGGATGTGGCAGAACGGCCACGTCCTCTCCCAGCACCAGAGGGTCCACTAACACCACCACGACCATGTCCACGTCCGCGTCCCTTACTAGATGTTTTCCTCATTGTTATCGTTCACCACAACAACAAAAATATTATTTGGCCCAATGTATTGTATTCAATTTCAGCTGAATATAAATTTGAGGCCTAGTATTTAGGCGCTGGGTGACCGGTATGGATTTACTGACAGAATTAGACTTGGAAATGCACAGTAGCGTGTGTGTGAAGTTATTCTGAATGACCCTATGTGCACCTTGAATATTATATACCCTTTTAGGGATAGATTTCAAATAGCTCTGATACAGCAGAAACCCTTGCCATGCTGAGAACCGTGACGTGGTGCTTGGGGCTCCGATATCTTCCTGACAGGAATATATTGGCAAAAGTCTCAGCTTTTAATATCTGCATTTATGACTAGCCAGTATAGTCAGTGGCATATCCGTGTGGTGCATTTTTTCTGTGATTTATGATTATATTTTCATCCGCACAATGCTCCGTTTTGTGTAGGATGCCTTTGTGGTGCATGTGGACCGCGCCGACATCCTCCACCGTATGCAAAATATTTTTTGCTGGGGATAGTCGTTTGCTGCGGTCCACATGCGGTGGGGCTGCTCCCCCAATGAAAAACACGCTACAGTGTTAGGGGTTGAGCAGCTCCCCCAGATTTGCCACTATATTTCTGTGTTTTTGTCTTGTTTTATATGTAGTGTATGTGCCTTCACCTGGCATTCAAACACTCTTTGCACCTGGTAGCCTCCATTACATGGTCTGATATGGGTGTGGCTTACAGTCTGGCTTTGTTCACATTGCACTAGTTGTCCTGCTAGGCGGTTGTGTGGAAGCCTGGCTGTGAGCTGGATTACATCACCCTCAGACCTTGTTCACACCATAGGTAGCGTAGTGGTAGGACCCTTTGCCATGCTGAGAACCGTGACGTGGTGCTTGGGGCTCCGATATCTTCCTGACAGGAATATATTGGCAAAAGTCTCAGCTTTTAATATCTGCATTTATGACTAGCCAGTATAGTCAGTGGCATATCCGTGTGGTGCATTTTTTCTGTGATTTATGATACAGCAGAAACCACTAAATTAGGAAATTGCTAAATTGGGAATTGTATTTCAACCCAGAACAAAAAATGTGCTTTGACAGACACTAAATAACTTGCCCAGCCAGAACAGTACAGCGGTAACGACAGATTTAGCGGGATATAAATTTGAGGCCTAGTATTTAGGCGCTGGGTGACCGGTATGGATTTACTGACAGAATTAGACTGGGATATGGCCAAAAAATAACCACACTATTGCTGGTTAAATGCACTTGGTGTGACAGCTTGACCAACCACACTACTGAGGGTTAAATGCACTTGGTGACAGGCGCAGCTTGCCCCTAATGTAGTATATGGCCAAAAAATGAACAGACTATTGCTCGTTAAATGCACTTGGTGTGACAGCTTGACCAACCACACTACTGAGGGTTAAATGCACTTGGTGACGGGCGCAGCTTGCCCCTGATGTAGTATATGGCCAAAAAATGAACAGACTATTGCTGGTTAAATGCACTTGGTGTGACAGCTTGACCAACCACACTACTGAGGGTTAAATGCACTTGGTGACGGGCGCAGCTTGCCCCTGATGTAGTATATGGCCAAAAAATGAACAGACTATTGCTGGTTAAATGCACTTGGTGTGACAGCTTCACCCTGATGTAGGCTTTAGCCAAAAAACAACCACACCATTGAGGGTTAAATGCACTTGGTGACAGGCGCAGCTTGCCCCTGATGTAGTATATGGCCAAAAAATAAACAGACTATTGCTGGTTAAATGCACTTGGTGTGACAGCTTCACCCTGATATAGGCTTTAGCCAAAAAACAACCACACCAGTGAGGGTTAAATGCACTTGGTGACAGGCGCAGCTTGCCCCTGATGTAGTATATGGCCAAAAAATAAACAGACTATTGCTGGTTAAATGCACTTGGTGTGACAGCTTCACCCTGATGTAGGCTTTAGCCAAAAAACAACCACACCATTGAAGGTTAAATGCACTTGGTGACAGGCGCAGCTTGCCCCTGATGTAGTATATGGCCAAAAAATAAACAGACTATTGCTGGTTAAATGCACTTGGTGTGACAGCTTCACCCTGATGTAGGCTTTAGCCAAAAAACAACCACACCATTGAGGGTTAAATGCACTTGGTGACAGGCGCAGCTTGCCCCTGATGTAGTATATGGCCAAAAAATAAACAGACTATTGCTGGTTAAATGCACTTGGTGTGACAGCTTCACACTGATGTAGGCTTTAGCCAAAAAACAACCACACCATTGAGGGTTAAATGCACTTGGTCGCAGCTTGTGCTGGCGCACCACAAGACACAAAATGGCCGCCGATCACCCCAGAAAAAAGTGACTGACAAACGGTCTGGGCAGCCTAAAAACAGTGAGCAATTGAGTATCAGCAGCTCAATGATCCACAGCTGCAGATCGATCAATTAATCAAGTCCTTTGGAGGAGTTAATCTGCCTAATCTCGCCCTACTGTCGCAGCCGCAACCTCTCCCTATGCTGATCAGAGCAGAGTGACGGGCGGCGCTATGTGACTCCAGCTTAAATAGAGGCTGGGTCACATGGTGCTCTGGCCAATCACAGCCATGCCAATAGTAGGCATGGCTGTGACGGCCTCTTGGGGCAAGTAGTATGACGCTTGTTGATTGGCTGCTTTGCAGCCTTTCAAAAAGCGCCAAGAAAGCGTCACAAAAGCGCCAAGAAATCTACGAACACCGAACCCGAACCCGGACTTTTACGAAAATGTCCGGGTTCGGGTCCGTGTCACGGACACCCCAAAATTCGGTACGAACCCGAACTATACAGTTCGAGTTCGCTCATCCCTAGTGGTAACCCTTATCTAGCAGTGGGTGCATAAGGTCCCACACAAGTTTCCCGCTAACACCCAGAGTGGGGGGACATTCTGGGGTTTGATTACGGGAATCTCGCTCCTCGTACACACAAAACTTGTAAGTGTACCCTGAGGTACTCTCACAAAGTTTGTACAGCTTCACGCCATATCTCGCCCGCTTAGAAAGAACACATGGGCAGAAAATTAGTCTCCCCTTGAAAGTAATGAGAGACTCATTAACCGCGACCTCCCTTCCAGGTACATAGGCCTCCAAAAATTTGGGGGGGACATGCTGCATCATCTGCATAATGCAGGCATTTCCGAATGGCCACAAACCAGGTACGTGTCATGGCCATACTGTAAAGTGGGGTCTGGTAGACGACGTCCCCACTCCAGTAATGCCTGACACAATTTTTTTTTAATACGCCCATGTGCAGCACGAGGCCCCAAAACATCCTCATCTCGGCTACACTGACCGGAGTCCAGCCACCGGCCTTAACCAAAAAGGAGCCCGGGTTTTGAGCAATGAACTGTTGGGCGTACAAGTTTGTTTGCTCCATGATCAGATTCACAAAGTGGTCACTGAAAAAAAGACTAAAATAGTCATATTTAGTGAAGCCCACTGTGCGAATCTGGATTCCTGGTTGACCAACGAAATCAGGAATTACAGGCTCAAAATCCATTGGGGTACACCATGCAAGTTCACCGGCAGGGGGCTCAGGTGGACTTATCTGGTGGGCCGGAAAACTAGTACGAGCCTCAGAGCTGGGCGTATGCCTCCTCAGTCAAGAACGTCCGGCGGGCCATAAGGGAGTGTGCGTGTGTGTGTGTGCGTGCATGGAATGCTTTATTTAGTGTGCGTGTGTGTGGGGGACAGGTGTTTGCGTACTTTGCCCCACATATAACAGAAAAAAATAATAAAAAGAACAAAAAAAATTGAAAGCCCCAAAAAGTGTAAAACAATATATATATTCAAACACGCTGATCAGCGGTGGTGTGGGCGATGAGCTAACAGTGGCCGGACGCCACTGTGTGTTTGGGGGCGGGGGGCAAGCTGCAGCACCCCTGGGGGGTCTAGGGTCACAAAGCTGAGTGCTAAAACACAATTAAAAAAATCCCCTAACTCTCCCTCACTATCCCTGCCTAATCTACCGCTCCCTACCTCTCCCTCACTGTCCCTAAAATGCTGTTTTGTGCCTGATGGCACAAAAAACTTTGCAGGCTCTGCAGCCAGAAGCTCCTCTCTCTCCCCACTCAACGGACACGTATGAGCGGGGAGAGGAGCTCCGGCACTTCAAATCTGCCGCTCCGCTTGCCCACCTGCCCAGCCAGCTAATCAGAAGCGATCCTGAGAGGTGGCGTGGTATGAGAGGGCACAGTACAGGGAATGACTAGGGGCACTGCACAGAGTGTGGTAAGAGGGCACAATGCAGGGTATAAGGGGGCACAGTCACATGACGCTATGACATTAGAAGGTCCTTATGATGAATGCGGTTCATACGCCACCATAATGAGAAACAGAGGAATGAGACAGGGGTGTGATTATGTGGCTAGAGATAAAAAATGTAACTACAGGCACCAAAAATTAGGCAATAGGCATTCACCTGACACCACAGAACTTTGGATTCTGTGGCTGGAGGTACATTAGGCGGTCACAGGATAAAAATGCAACTGTCGGTCAGCACAGGCCCCAAAAATTAGCCAATAGGCATTCACCTGACAGAAAAGAACTTTGGATTCTATGGCTGGAGGTACATTAGGCCGTCACAGGATAAAAATGTATATGTCGGCCAGTACAGGTCCCAAAAATTAGCCAATAGGCATTGACCTGAGAGAAAAGAACTTTGGATTCTGTGGCTAAAGATGCATTAGGCGGTCACAGGATAAATATGTAATTGTCTGCCAGTACAGGCCCCAAAAATTAGGCATTCATCTGACATAAAAGCATTTTATGCCACTGTATATACATAAGGCAAGGACCATTCTTGGTTCTGTGTGGTGGCAGATATGTGTGGGCTGGCATGAGGAAATTCAATTACACGTGTTCATCACAAGTGTTGCATTACTTTGAGATCCCTGCCTCATTCATTTTTTTAAATGTGAGGTAGTCCACACTGTCGTGAGCTGGGCGAATGTGCTGATCAGTCACGATCCCCCTCGCTGCACTGAACGTCCTTACGGACAGGACACTCTACAAGAGGCAAGCCAAGAGTTCCATGGCAAATTGTGCCAGCTCTGGCCACAGGTCAGGCCTGCACACCCAGTAATTAAGGGGTTCCTCGCTTCTCAGACCGTCCACATCGGCCGTTACCCCGATGTAGTCAGACAGCTGTCAGTCTAGGCGTTCCCTGAGGCTGGATCTGGAGGAAGGCTGTCGATGGGTTGGCTGCAAGAATGATCTAATATCCAAAGTGACCAACAAACCGCCCTCTGTTTTGCAAGCGTGGTAGGATTGGTACCCGCACCTGTTTCACTGTGGGTGGAAATTCCTCTGCCAGTGCCCGCAACAGCAGAATGCAGAATTTCTCGCAGCAAGGCCTGGAAATGCTGCATTCTGACAGGGTGTCTAAGTACGCTGCCACCCAGTACAGGTCCTTGACCTTTACTCTTTTTATATGGGGGTCCCTCTTCAAACATTGGAGCATGAAGGCCCCCATTTGCACTAAATTGGAAGCGGTGGAGCGCCCTGGCTCCTGCTCATCACCCTGGAGAATGTCATCCTCGGTCTCCACCACCCAGTGACGGACAACACCTGGGATCCCTGAAAAATTTAAAGCCATCTCTTCTTGCTCCTCCTCCCCTCAGCCACCATCCTCCTTCTCCTCCTCTTCAGACTCCTGATGACTTGTCTCAGATGGAGTAGCCCCCCCTGGCAATTCACCCAGCATTGCGACTTCCTCATCTTCCAGCTCCTGCTCCTCGATGGCTTGATCAATGACAAGACGCAATGCACGCTCCAGAAAGAAGGCGTAATGTACAATGTCACTAATGGCGCCCTGGCTGCGACTGACCAGTTTGGTGATCTCATCAGATGGCTGCAGAAGTCTGCATGCGTCACGCATGAGCAGCCACTGGCGCAGTGAAAAGAAACCAAGCTCCCCAGAACCTGTCCAGCCGCAGAGTTCGTACAGGTAGTCGTTAATGGCACGTTGCTGCTGGAGAAGCCTATCAAGCATATACAAGGTGGAGTTCCAATGCGTCGGGCAGTCACAAATCAGACTGTCTGAGGCGAGCCATGGCCGTATAAGATCTACTAAAATGGCCAGAGATTTTCCTGGCCTGCCGCAAGACGTCCTGGACCCTGGGGTATTTAACAACGAATCGCTGCACGACTAAGTTCAGGACGTGTGCCATGCACGGCACGTGTGTCATTTTGCTCTGTTTCAGCATGCTCAACAGATTGGCGCCGTTGCCGCACACCACTTTACCAACTGTCAAATTGAGTGGGGTTAGCCACTGATCGGCTTGTGACAGCAGAGCTCAAAGCAGTGCAGGACCGATGTGGCTCTTGGCTTCCAGGGACAACAGCCGCAGCACAGCATGGCAACGTCTCACCTGGCACGTCGAATAGGTTCTGGGGAGCTTGGGGGTGCAGCGGAAGAGGGGGTAGCAGTGGAAAAGGAGGAGTCAGCGGAGGATGAGATGGAGGATGGAGTAGGAGGAGGAGAAGAAGAGGCAGGCCTGCATGCAATCCATGGCGGTAACACCAAATCCACACGGGTGCCACGGGTTACATGCTTGACGGCCGTCAGAAGATTCACCCAGTAGGCAGTAATAGTTATGTACCTTCCCTGCACGTGTTTGCTAGACAATGTGTCTGTGGTCAGATGTATCTTGGCACCAACACTGTGTGCCAGAGATATATTAACTTGCCGCTGAACGTGGCCATATAGTTCAGGGATGCCCTTCTGGGAGAAATATTTCCAGCGTCATAATTTTTTTATGCTCAAACATTTGGGCCACGGAAGCCTGCCTTGTGCCAGATGAACGCAACGATGGCATGGTGGAAGGTGGAGTGGAGGTGCGGGACATGGAGTGCCAGGAGTAATGGCTTTGTGGGTTCTGACGGCGTTGCTCCAACTGGGCTCGGTGATGGGAGGCCGGGTGCCTTCTTAAGGCGGTCGTCCCTAGGTTAGTGTTGGGCTTACCGCGACTTATGCATTGACAGCACAGTCTGCAGATGGCAATGCTATTATCAGCAGCTGACACGTAAAAAAAAAGCCCACACTGCGGAGCTATTTGCAGGCATCCTGGGAATGCAAGATGTGACCGTGCATGGTGGATGACTCGCTCCAGATACATTTGCAGTCTGCTTTTTCCCTCCTGTGTACTGCGAGTTCTGCCTGCTTCTCCTCCCTATCTGCTTCTCCGTCTCTCCCTCTGAACTCTCCTCCTCTTCCTTTTTTGTGGGCACCTACGTGACGTCCAGGGCCAGGGCCGACACAGAGGCTGGGGAGGCTCCAGCCTCAGGGCGCAGGCCAGTCTGGGCGGCAGGCAGGCCACTTTACATTACCCTACTTCGTGAGATTTCCCTACCTCCTAACTTCCGGTCGCACTGCTAATGACGTGAGGAGGCGTTCCTGAGTTTTGACCATCTGCGCATGCGCAAACAAACAGTTTATGAAAAATCTCAGCGGAGTCCAGCTTCACACCGGGACACTGCGCATGCGCCGGAGAGCCTCAGTAGGGAAATATTACGGCCCAGTGCGCAAGCTCGGCTAACTCCGGCCGGCGCATGCGCAGTGTCCCGGTGTGAAGCTGAACTCCGCTGAGATTTTCCATAAACGGTCCGTTTCCGCATGCGCAGATTGTCAAAACTCAGGAAGGCCTCCTCACGTCATTAGCAGTGAGACCGGAAGTTTGGAATTCTCACGAAGTAGGGTAATGTAACGTAAAGATAATATTCTTTTCCGTCTGATCTGAGGTCTGATGGATAACAAACATACATATCTAAAGGGGGGGTGCACTTGGGCAGCTCAGCCTCTGTCGTCACCTTTACCACCACTGAGATATCAGAGTAGGCAGCAACAGTGGGGACCACCCTCCTTGGGCAGATCTGAGAACTGTTTTCAGACCGCTGGGTGGCGGCTGTTGCTACCGCCTCTTCTTCATCCAATGCCAAGAATTGCTGTGCAACGGTAAGGTCTGGGAATGGATGGGAAAAGAATTCCTCTGACTCGAGTGGAGGGGCTATTGTGGTGGTGGTATCTTTGGGGGTGCACACAGCAGATAGTGAAGAGGGCGCAGATACAGAGGATGAGGAGGGTGAAGAAGCGGAAGACTGAGTGAGCCACTCAACCATTCAACCAACTCTGTTGCGCCCTATGAAGTTATCGCACTCACCTTCTCCAACTTCCCACTTAGGCTCCGGCCTGGAGCATCTGTCCGAGCCCAACCATCCCTATGGAATGGTCTGCCTCTTCCTCTGCATATAATTTTCTAAATAACCCTCTGTCTAAATCCGTAGAGAAAAGCAGTATTTGTGGAAAAAGGTATATTGCAGCCCTCAATCAGTATTTGGTGGACAAATGTATATAGCAATAGCACCCCTCAATCAGTATTTAGTGTAAGAAGGTATATGGCACCCTTCAATCAGTATTTGGCAGAAACAGGTATATAGCACCCCTCAATCAGTATAAAGCGGAAACAGGTATATGGCACCCCTCAATGAGTATTTTGTGGAAGCAGGTATATATAGCAATAGCACCCCTCAATCAGTATTTTGTGGAATAAGATATATGGCACCCCTCAATCAGCATTTGGCGGAAAAAGGTATTTAGCACCCCTCAAACAGTATTTATCGGAAACAGGTATATGGCACCCCTGAATAAGTATTTTGTGGAAGCAGGTGTATCACAGCCCTCAATCAATATTTGGTGGAAGAAGGTATATTGCAATAGCACCCCTGAATCAGTATTTTGGGCAAAAAGGTATATAGCACCCCTCAATCAATATTTGGCATAAACTAGTATATAGCACCCCTCAATCAGTATTTGTTAGAAATAGGTATATAGTACCCCTCAATCAGGAAATTGTGGAAGAAGGTATATAGTATCCCTTGATCAGTATTTGGCAGAAACAGGTATATGGCACCCCTCAATTTGTATTTTGTGGAAGCAGGTGTATAGCAGCCCTCAATCAGTATTTGGAGGAAGAAGGTATATGTCAAAAGCACCCCTCGATCAGAATTTAGTGGATAAAGGTATATGGCAACCCCTAAATCAATATTTGGCGGAAACTGGTATATAGCACCCCTCAATCAGTATTTGGCGGAAACAGGTATATAACACGCTTCAATCAGTATTTCGTGGAAGCACGTGTATCGCAGACCTCAATCAGTATTTGATGGAAGACGGTATATAACAATAGCACCCCTTAATTAGAATTTACTGGAAGAAGGAATATGGCAACCCCTCAATTCGTTTTTGGCAGCAACAGGCATATAGCACCCCTCAATCTCTATTAGTCGGAAACAGGTATATGGCACTCCTCAGTATTTTGTGGAAGCAGGTGTATCGCATCCCACAATCAGTATTTGGCGGAAGAAGGCATATAGCAATAGCACCCCTCAATCAGTATTTTGTGGAAGAAGGTATATACAGTAGCACCACTCAATCAGTATATGGCGGAAATAGGTATATAGTACCCCTCAATCAGTATTTTGTGGACGAAAATATATAGCACCCCTCGGTCAGTATTTGGCGTAAACAGGTATATGGCACCCCTTACTCTTTATTTTGTGGAAGAAGATGTATCGCAGCCCTCAATCAGTATTTGGTGGAAGAAGGTATATAGAGATAGCACCCCTCAATTAGAATTTAGTGGAAGAAGGTATATGGCACCCCTCAATCAGTATTTTGACAGTACCTGTCACCCAGCGCCTAAATACTAGGCCTCAAATTTATATCCAGCTAAATCTGTCGTTACTGCTGTGGCTGGTCAAGTTATTTAGTGTCCGTCAAAGCACAGTTTTTGTTCTGGGTTGAAATACAATTCCCAATTTAGCAATTCTCTAAATTAGTGGTTTCTGCTGTATCAGGCCTACTTTAAATTTATCCCTAACAGGGTATATTAGAATCAAGGTGCAGATAGGGTCATTCTCAATAACTTCACACACACGCTACTGTGCATATCCCAGTCTAATTCTGTCTGTAAACGTATAACTGTCACCCAGCGCCTAAATAATAGGCCTCAAATTTATAGTCAGCTAAATCTGTGGTTACTACTGTGCCTGTATTAGTGTAATACGGTACCTAAATAGATAGCCAGATAGTGTTAGTTGTCTTTAAAAAAAGGCCTGAATTTGAATTCAATACATTGGGTCAAATAATATTTTTGTTGTTGTGGTGAACGATAACAATGAGGAAAACATCTAGTAAAGGACGCGGACATGGTCGGGGTGGTGTTAGTGGACCCTGTGGTACTGGGAGAGGACGTGGCCGTTCTGCCACAGCCACACGTCCTAGTGTACCAACTACCTCAGGTCCCAGTAGCCGTCATAATTTACAGCGATATTTGGTGGGGCCCAATGCCGTTCTAAGGATGGTAAGGCCTGAGCAGGTACAGGCATTAGTCAATTGGGTGGCCGACAGTGGATCCAGCACGTTCACATTATCTCCCACCCAGTCTTCTGCAGAAAGCGCACAGATGGCGCCTGAAAACCAAGCCCATCAGTCTGTCACATCACCCCCATGCATACCAGGGAAACTGTCTGAGCCTCAAGTTATGCAGCAGTCTCTTATGCTGTTTGAAGACTCCGCTGGCAGGGTTTCCCAAGGGCATCCACCCAGCCCTTCCCCAGCGGTGGAAGACATAGAATGCACTGACGCACAACCACTTATGTTTCCTGATGATGAGGACATGGGAATACCACCTCAGCATGTCTCTGAAGATGACTGATGATGACGAAACACAGGTGCCAACTGCTGCGTCTTTCTGCAGTGTGCAGACTGAACAGGAGGTCAGGGATCAAGACTGGGTGGAAGACGATGCAGGGGACGATGAGGTCCTAGACCCCACATGGAATGAAGGTCGTGCCACTGACTTTCACAGTTCGGAGGAAGAGGCAGTGGTGAGACCGAGCCAACAGCGTAGCAAAAGAGGGAGCAGTGGGCAAAAGCAGAACACCCGCCGCCAAGAGACTCCGCCTGCTACTGACCGCCGCCATCTGGGACCGAGCACCCCAAAGGCAGCTTCAAGGAGTTCCCTGGCATGGCACTTCTTCAAACAATGTGCTGACGACAAGACCCGAGTGGTTTGCACGTTGTGCCATCAGAGCCTGAAGCGAGGCATTAACGTTCTGAACCTTAGCACAACCTGCATGACCAGGCACTTGCATGCAAAGCACAAACTGCAGTGGAGTAAACACCTTAAAACCAAGGAAGTCACTCAGGCTCCCCCTGCTACCTCTTCTGCTGCTGCCGCCTCGGCCTCTTCTGCTGCTGCCGCCTCGGCCTCTTCTGCTGCTGCCGCCTCGGCCTCTCCCTCCGCCTCTGGAGGAACGTTGGCACCTGCCACCCAGCAAACAGGGGATGTACCACCAACACCACCACCTCCGTCACCAAGCATCTCAACCATATCACACGGCAGCGTTCAGCTCTTGATCTCACAAACATTTGAGAGAAAGCGTAAATTCCCACCTAGCCACCCTCGATCCCTGGCCCTGAATGCCAGCATTTCTAAACTGCTGGCCTATGAAATGCTGTCATTTAGGCTGGTGGACACAGACAGCTTCAAACAGCTCATGTCGCTTGCTGTCCCACAGTATGTTGTTCCTAGCCGGGAATACTTCTCCAAGAGAGCCATGCCTTCCCTGCACAACCAAATATCCGATAAAATCAAGTGTGCACTGCGCAACGCCATCTGTGGCAAGGTCCACCTAACCACAGATACGTGGACCAGTAAGCACGGCCAGGGACGCTATATCTCCCTAACTGCACACTGGGTAAATGTAGTGGCAGCTGGGCCCCAGGCGGAGAGCTGTTTGGCGCACGTCCTTCCGCCGCCAAGGATCGCAGGGCAACATTCTTTGCCTCCTGTTGCCACCTCCTCCTACTCAGCTTCCTCCTCCTCTTCTTCCACCTGCTCATCCAGTCAGCCACACACCTTCACCACCAACTTCAGCACAGCCCGGGGTAAATGTCAGCAGGCCATTCTGAAACTCATATGTTTGGGGGACAGGCCCCACACCGCACAGGAGTTGTGGCGGGGTATAGAACAATAGACCGACGAGTGGTTGCTGCCGGTGAGCCTCAAGCCCGGCCTGGTGGTGTGCGATAATGAGCGAAATCTCGTTGCAGCTCTGGGACTAGCCGATTTGACGCACATCCCTTGCTTGGCGCATGTGCTGAATTTGGTGGTGCAGAAGTTCATTCACAACTACCCCAACATGTCAGAGCTGCTGCATAAAGTGCGGGCCGTCTGTTTGCGCTTCCTGCGTTCACATCCTGCCGCTGCTCGCCTGTCTGCGCTACAGCGTAACTTCGGCCTTCCCGCTCACCACCTCATATGCGACGTGCCCACCAGGTGGAACTCCACCTTGCACATGCTGGACAGACTGTGCGAGCAGCAGCAGGCCATAGTGGAGTTTCAGCTGCAGCACGCACGGGTCAGTCGCACTACGGAACAGCACCACTTCACCACCAATGACTGGGC
The DNA here is from genome assembly GCF_014858855.1 of Bufo gargarizans. Classification (NCBI taxonomy): domain Eukaryota; kingdom Metazoa; phylum Chordata; class Amphibia; order Anura; family Bufonidae; genus Bufo; species Bufo gargarizans. The sequence continues at coordinate 264,874,881 of NC_058084.1, forward strand.
CTCCATGCGAGACCTGTGTGCCCTGTTGCGCTGTTTCGAGTACTCCACCAACATGGCCAGTGGCGATGACGCCGTTATCAGCGTTACAATACCACTTCTATGTCTCCTTCAGAAAACACTTAGGGCGATGATGGAAGAGGAGGTGGCCCAGGAGGAGGAAGAGGGGTCATTTTTAGCACTTTCAGGCTAGTCTCTTCGAAGTGACTCAGAGGGAGGTTTTTTTCAACAGCAGAGGCCAGGTACAAATGTGGCCAGCCAGGGCCCACTACTGGAGGACGAGGAGGACGAGAATGAGGAGGAGGTGGAGGAGGATGAGGATGAAGCATGGTCACAGCGGGGTGGCACCCAACACAGCTCGGGCCCATCACTGGTGCGTGGCTGGGGGGAAACGCAGGACGATGACGATACGCCTCCCACAGAGGACAGCTTGTCCTTACCTCTGGGCAGCCTGGCACACATGAGCGACTACATGCTGCAGTGCCTGCGCAACGACAGCAGAGTTGCCCACATTTTAACGTGTGCAGACTACTGGGTTGCCACCCTGCTGGATCCACGCTACAAAGACAATGTGCCCACCTTACTTCCTGCACTGGAGCGTGATAGGAAGATGCGCGAGTACAAGCGCATGTTGGTAGACGCGCTACTGAGAGCATTCCCAAATGTCACAGGGGAACAAGTGGAAGGCCAAGGCAAGGCAGAGGAGAAGCAAGAGGTCGCCAAGGCAGCTGTGTCACGGCCAGCTCCTCTGAGGGCAGGGTTAGCATGGCAGAGATGTGGAAAAGTTTTGTCAACACGCCACAGCTAACTGCACCACCACCTGCTACGCAACGTGTTAGCAGGAGGCAACATTTCACTAACATGGTGGAACAGTACGTGTGCGCACTCCTACACGTACTGACTGATGGTTCGGCCCCATTCAACTTCTGGGTCTCTAAATTGTCCACGTGACCAGAGCTAGCCTTTTATGCCTTGGAGGTGCTGGCCTGCCCGGCGGCCAGCGTTTTGTCTGAACGTGTATTCAGCACGGCAGGAGGCGTCATTACAGACAAACGCAGCCGCCTGTCTACAGCCAATGTGGACAAGCTGACGTTCATAAAAATGAACCAGGCATGGATCCCACAGGACCTGTCCATCCCTTGTGCAGATTAGACATTAACTACCTCCCCTTAACCATATATTATTGTACTCCAGGGCACTTCCTCATTCAATCCTCTTTTTATTTTCATTTTACCATTATATTGCGGGGCAACCCAAAGTTGAATGAACATCTCCTCTGTCTGGGTGCCGGGGCCTAAATATATGACAATGGACTGTTCCAATGTTGGGTGACGTGAAGCCTGATTCTCTGCTATGACATGCAGACTGATTCTCTGCTGACATGAAGCCAGATTCTCTGTTACGGGACCTCTCTCCTCTGCCTGGGTTCCTGGGCCTAAATATCTGCCAATGGACTGTTCCAATGTTGGGTGACGTGAAGCCTGTTTCTCTGCTATGACATGCAGACTGATTCTCTGCTGACATGAAGCCAGATTCTCTGTTACGGGACCTCTCTCCTCTGCCTGGGTGCCTGGGCCTAAATATCTGACAATGGACTGTTACAGTGGTTGCTGACGTGAAGCCTGATTCTCTTCTATGACATGCAGACTGATTCTCTGCTGACATGAAGCCAGATTCTCTGTTACGGGACCTCTCTCCTCTGGCTGGGTACCTGGGCCTAAATATATGACAATGGACTGTTACAGTGGTGGCTGACGTGAACCCTGATTCTCTGCTATGACATGCAGACTGATTCTCTGCTGACATGAAGCCAGATTCTCTGTTACGGGACCTCTCTCCTCTGCCTGGGTGCCTGGGCCTAAATATATGACAATGGACTGTTCCAATGTTGGGTGACGTGAAGCCTGATTCTCTGCTATGAGATGCAGACTGATTCTCTGCTGATATGAAGCCAGATTCTCTGTTACGGGACCTCTCTCCTCTGCCTGGGTGCCTGGGCCTAAATATATGACAATGGACTGTTGCAGTGGTGGCTGGCGTGAAGCCTGATTCTCTTCTATGACATGCAGACTGATTCTCTGCTGACATGAAGCCAGATTCTCTGTTACGGGACCTCTCTCCTCTGCCTGGGTGCCTGGGCCTAAATATATGCCAATGGACTGTTGCAGTGGTGGCTGACGTGAAGCCTGATTCTCTGCTATGACATGCAGACTGATTCTCTGCTGACATGAAGCCAGATTCTCTGTTACGGGACCTCTCTCCTCTGCCTGGGTGCCTGGGCCTAAATATCTGACAATGGACTGTGTAAGCATGCAGTGGGTGACATCATGGATGGTAGGTATGTGTCACTGAGGCTGCTACGCTCAGTGATGTAAATCCCGGAGGTAAGTAGTGACCAGTGGTGGTAGATCACTGAGTTGGTGGTAGCTGGAATTTGGGTCCGGGATTTAGGAGTGACTGTAGAGCTTGGGTGGGAAGGTCACTCCCATACTCCATCTCGGGTGTTACCAACACACACACAGGTGCGATGGTGGTTTTAAAAAGGACACTCTGCCAAGAGAGCAGGGTGTGGATGGTGGTCTGAGAGGAAGACTACTGAACCAAACCTCTTGGCAGTGAGGATTTGCTGGGAGAAGACTGCCGCTGGTGAGGAGCCTGTATCACTGTGTGTTGTTATTTCATTTGGACTGTTCTGTTATTTGAAGAAAGCAAGCCTGTACTGTACTGTGTGCCGAATAAAACCCTGAAAAGAGACTGTTTGAGTGGTCCCGTCTCACATATGGTGGAGGATGCTGGCAAAGGGTTGCTAGGAGCAACGACTTGAAAACCTGTCAGTGGTGAATGTCGTGGGTTAAGGCAGCAGCAGGTTTGCAACAAGAATCTGTTGAAATGGAGGAGCTCCTCAAGCAGATGGTGCAGAGCAATCTGCAGCAGCGGCAGGCACTGGAGCAGCAACAAAGAGCCCATACAGAGGCTTTACAGGCTCAACGGCAGGCTAATGCACAGCAACACGAGACTAACCGCCTGTTGACTGAGCAAATTGCGGCCCTCAGAGACGCTGTGACAGCACCTCAACTGGTGCATATGGCTGGGCAAGCTTCAGGTGGGGTTCGGAAAACTGTGCAGTCGGCTTTACAGAGAATGACAAATGAGGACGACGTGGAGGCTTATTTAACTGTCTTTGAACGTATTGCAGACAGGGAGAAACTGCCTGTAGATCAGTGGGCTGAGGTGCTGGCTCCATATTTGACTGGGGAGCCGCAGAAAGCATACTATGACCTGACCTTGCAGGATTCGAGAGACTACCGCAAATTAAAAGCGGAAATACTGGCTCGCATGGGAGTCAGTCCTGCACTCCAGGCCCAGAGGGTACAACAGTGGATCTTTTGCCAGGACAAACCACCGAGGTCACAGATGTTTGATCTGTTCCACTTGGTACGGAAGTGGTTGCAACCAGAGTCATAGTCCCCAGAGCAGATGGTGGAAAAAGTGCTAATGGATCGTTACCTGCACTCTCTTCCCGGGCCAGTACAACTCTGGGTGGCCCAGGGAGATCCCCAGAATGCTGACCAGCTGATAAACCTGGTTGAGAGGTACACTGCAGCGGAGAACCTCCTTGCAGGAGCTGAGAAAATAAAAATAACGCCCAGCAACCCCAAGGTTTATGCGGAACCCAGTAGGAGGGGGTTTAAACCCAGGGGAGAACGGGGACAAGTGCCCATGGAAACAAAAAAGAATCACCAGAAACTGGTTCTAGACCTCCCCCCCGCCGTCTTGTCTGTTGGAGGTGTCATAACCTGGGGCACATTGCAGCTCACTGTCCCATGACAAATGAACGTATGGATTGTGACATGGCACGACGGTGCTCCCTGTTTGCCCATCCCGTCTGCAGTGCCAGTCCGTACCAGGCAACCGGGCCTCATATGGGCCAGGTGACTGTCAATGCTAGCCCTGTGACTGCACTACTAGATTCAGGAAGCCTGGTGACACTTGTTAGAGAAAATCTTGTTCCCGTATTGCCGGCACCTGGACAGGGCATGGGGGTGATGTGTGTGCATGGGGATGTTAAGAAGTATCCAGTTGCTCAGGTCACCATAGCCACTGAATATGGGACTGTATTGCATACGGTGGGCATGGTGAAGAACTTATTGCATGCCATGATCATAGGGCGGGATTTTCCGTTGTTTTGGGAACTGTGGGGCAAAATGTCACCCAAACAAGTAAAGTTTGCACCTGCTTATGATGTGTCTCATGTTGAGGAAATCACAAACCAGGCTATGCCTAGTGAACCAGCTGAGGTAGTTGAGGGATTTCCGCTATCTGTCTTGGTGGGAGACGAGAGTGAGGCCGTAGAATCAGAACAGACCATACCCGTTCTGGATATCCCACAAGGGAATTTTGGGATGGCCCAGGCGCAAGACCCCACTCTAAAAGGGGCTTTAGCAAATGTGACTGTTCTAAATGGTGTTCCCCAAGAGCCAGATGCTGACCACAGGTATCCGTATTTTGAAATGCACAATGACCTCTTGTATCGGGTTACCAAAGCTCACAATGAGGTGGTAGAACAGTTGGTGGTTCCCGGGCCCTATAGGAAAATGGTCCTAGAAATGGCTCATACTCATGTGTTAGGGGGTCATCTAGGTACAGATAAAACCCGTGAACGAATATTTCAGAGGTTCTATTGGCCGGGGTGTTATAAAGAAATAGACGAATTCTGCAAATCCTGCCCTACATGCCAATTAAAGGCCCCGTGGTCTCATTTTAAAAGTCCGTTGGTGCCACTTCCTATTATTGAGATACCATTTGAAAGGATCACCATGGACTTAGTGGGACCGTTAGACAAATCAACTAGGGGACACCAGTATATTCTAGTAGTGCTGGATTATGTTACCCGGTATCCAGAGGCCGTGCCGTTACGAAACTCCTCCGCTAAAACTATTGCTCGGGAGTTGTTTCACATATGCACGAGAGTGGGACTCCCCAAAGAAATCTTGACTGACCAAGGGACCCCTTTATGTCCAGGGTCATGCTCGAGCTGTGTAAACTATTGAAAATTAAACAGTTAAAAACTTCAGTGTACCATCCCCAAACTGATGGCCTCGTAGAAAGGTTCAATAAAACCTTGAAAGCCATGTTAAAAAAGGTCATTGAGAAAGATGGCAAGGATTGGGATTGTTTGTTGCTATATCTGTTGTTTTCAATCCGGGAAGTTCCACAGGCTTCTACAGGGTTCTCGCCTTTCGAGTTGCTTTATGGTAGACACCCTCAGGGTTTGCTTGATGTAGCTAAGGAGACATGGGAGACTGAAGTTACTCCATATAGGAGTGTCATTGGTCATGTGGTACAAATGCAAGAGAGAATTGCCAAGGTGATGCCCATAGTGAAGGAACATCTCCAGAGGGCCCAAGAAGCTCAGAGAAGTGTGTACAACCGTTCTGCCAGATTTAGAGAGTTCAAGCCAGGGGATCGGGTATTAATTCTGGTACCTACGGTTGAGAGCAAGTTATTGGCTAGATGGCAGGGACCTTTTGAGGTGATGGGAAAAGTTGGGGAAGTAAATTATAGAGTCCATCAGCCAGGGAAAAGGAAACCAGTGCAGGTCTATCATGTGAACTTAATGAAACCTTGGAGAGAACGGGAGTCCTTGTCAGCTACGCTCTTATCTCCCACTGTTTCCGGTCCTGAGTTTGGAAAGGTGACAATTGCTAGTTCCTTGTCACGTCCCCAAAGACAGGAAACTAAAGAGTTGTTGCAACGTAATACGGACATATTCTCTAGCTTACCAGGTTGCATTAATGTGGTGGAACATGATGTCATCACTGAACCCCACATAAGGGTTAAAGTAAAACCGTATCGCATCCCAGAAGCCCGTAGACAAGCAGTTTCAGAGGAGGTTCAGAGACTGTTACAACTAGGGGTAATTGAAAGGTCCAAAAGTGAATGGTCCAGCCCAATTGTGTTGGTCCCAAAACCAAATGGAAGCTGGCGCTTTTGTAATGACTTTCGGAAACTTAATGAGGTTTCCAAGATGGATGCTTACCCTATGCCTAGGGTAGATGAACTGGTTGAAAGGTTGGGTCCCGCCAGGTATATAACCACATTAGACCTCACCAAAGGGTATTGGCAAATACCATTAGCAAAAGAGGCCCGAGAGAAAACAGCCTTTTTTACGTCAGAGGGATGTTTCCACTATGTGAGGATGCCATTTGGGTTGAAAGGGGCCCCTGCTACATTTCAAAGGGCGATGGATGACATTTTGCTTCCCCACAGGGAATGTGCAGCAGCCTACTTAGATGACATTGTTATCTACAGCCTGGATTGGAAAAGCCATCTAAGTAAAGTCCAGGCCGTTCTAGACTCACTCAGAGAAGCAGGGTTTACAGCCAACCCAGAGAAGTGTGCCATAGGTATGGAGCAGGCCAAATACTTGGGTTATGTTGTAGGAAGAGGCATGATTAAACCCAAGGCCAACAAGGTAGAAGCCATACAGAGTTGGCCCCGGCCTCTTACAAAAAAACAAGTGCAGGCCTTCTTAGGGATAGTCGGGTATTACCAGCGATTTGTCCCCAACTTTGCCAGTATTGCGGCTCCTTTGTCTGACCTCACGAAAGGGAAAAAGTCAGTTATGGTTCAGTGGTCCCCGGAGGCAGAAAAGGCGTTTGTAGAACTAAAGTCCATTCTTTGTAGGCAACCAGTGCTAATAGCGCCAGATTTATCCAAGGAATTTATAGTACAGACAGATGGGTCCCTAGGTGGGACTAGGGGCTGTTATGTCCCAGGAGGTTAACAGAGAAGAGCATCCTGTCATGTATCTAAGTAGGAAACTGAACCCCTGTGAGAGTAATTACTCGATTGTGGAACGGGAATGTCTGGCAATAAAATGGGCCCTAGGGTCCCTAAGGTATTACCTGCTAGGCAGAAAGTTCAGACTTGTCTCAGACCATGCCCCACTGAAGTGGATGAGTCAAAACAAGGGAAATAATGCTAGGGTAACAAGGTGGTTCCTGGCATTACAGGATTTTGACTATGTGGTGGAACACAGGCCGGGCAAACTGCACATCAATGCAGATGCCCTGTCAAGAGTCCATTGTTTGGTCATGGAAGGTGCCAAGCCCCCCGGCTTTAGGCAGAGGGGGGGATATGTAAGCATGCAGTGGGTGACATCATGGATGGTAGGTATGTGTCACTGAGGCTGCTACGCTCAGTGATGTAAATCCCGGAGGTAAGTAGTGACCAGTGGTGGTAGATCACTGAGTTGGTGGTAGCTGGAATTTGGGTCCGGGATTTAGGAGTGACTGAAGAGCTTGGGTGGGAAGGTCACTCCCATAATCCATCTCGGGTGTTACCAACACACACACAGGTGCGATGGTGGTTTTAAACTACTGAAAACTACTGAACCAAACTTCTTGGCGGTGAGGATTTGCTGGGAGAAGACTGCCGCTGGTGAGGAGCCTGTATCACTGTGTGTTGTTATTTCATTTGGACTGTTCTGTTATTTGAAGAAAGCAAGCCTTTGCTGTACTGTGTGCCGAATAAAACCCTGAAAAGAGACTGTTTGAGTGGTCCCGTCTCACAATTGTTACAGTGGTGGCTGACGTGAAGCCTGATTCTCTTCTATGACATGCAGACTGATTCTCTGCTGACATGAAGCCAGATTCTCTGTTACGGGACCTCTCTCCTCTGCCTGGGTGCCTGGGTCTAAATATCTGACAATGGACTGTTGCAGTGGTGGCTGACGTGAAGCCTGATTCTCTTCTATGACATGCAGACTGATTCTCTGCTAACATGAAGCCAGATTCTCTGTTACGGGACCTCTCTCCTCTGGCTGGGTACCTGGGCCTAAATATATGACAATGGACTGTTACAGTGGTGGCTGACGTGAACCCTGATTCTCTGCTATGACATGCAGACTGATTCTCTGCTGACATGAAGCCAGATTCTCTGTTACGGGACCTCTCTCCTCTGCCTGGGTGCCTGGGCCTAAATATATGACAATGGACTGTTGCAGTGGTGGCTGACGTGAAGCCTGATTCTCTTCTATGGCATGCAGACTGATTCTCTGCTGACATGAAGCCAGATTCTCTGTTACGGGACCTCCCTCCTCTGGCTGGGTGCCTGGGCCTAAATATATGACAATGGACTGTTACAGTGGTGGGTGACGTTAAGCCAGATTCTCTGCTATGGGACCTCTCTCCAATTGATATTGGTTAATTTTTATTTATTTTATTTTATTTTTATTCATTTCCCTATCCACATTTGTTTGCAGGGGATTTACCTACATGTTGCTGCCTTTTGCAGCCTTCTAGCTCTTTCCTGGGCTGTTTTACAGCCTTTTAGTGCCGAAAAGTTTGGGTCCCCATTGACTTCAATGGGGTTCGGGTTCGGGACGAAGTTCGGGTCGGGTTCGGATCCCGAACCCGAACATTTCCGGGAAGTTTGGCCGAATTTCTCGAACCCGAACATCCAGGTGTCCGCTCAACTCTAAATAGCACCCCTCAATCAGTATTTTGTGGAATAAGATATATGGCACCCCTCAATCAGTATTTGGTGGAAAAAGGTATTTAGCACCCCTCAAACAGTATTTGTCGGAAACAGGTATATGGCACCCCTTAATAAGTATTTTGTGGAAGCAGGTGTATCGCAGCCCTCAATCAATATTTGGTGGAAAAAGGTTTATTGCAATAGCACCCCTGAATCAGTATTTTGGGAAAAAGGTATATAGCACCCCTCAATCAATATTTGGCATAAACTAGTATATAGCACCCCTCAATCAGTATTTGTTAGAAATAGGTATATAGTACCCCTCGTGAAGCCTGATTCTCTTCTATGACATGCAGACTGATTCTCTGCTGACATGAAGCCAGATTCTCTGTTACGGGACCTCTCTCCTCTGGCTGGGTACCTGGGCCTAAATATATGACAATGGACTGTTACAGTGGTGGCTGACGTGAACCCTGATTCTCTGCTATGACATGCAGACTGATTCTCTGCTGACATGAAGCCAGATTCTCTGTTACGGGACCTCTCTCCTCTGCCTGGGTGCCTGGGCCTAAATATATGACAATGGACTGTTGCAGTGGTGGCTGACGTGAAGCCTGATTCTCTTCTATGACATGCAGACTGATTCTCTGCTGACATGAAGCTAGATTCTCTGTTACGGGACCTCTCTCCTCTGCCTGGGTGCCTGGGCCTAAATATATGAAAATGGACTGTTCCAATGTTGGGTGACGTGAAGCCTGATTCTCTGCTATGGGACCTCTCTCCAATTGATATTGGTTAATTTTTATTTATTTTATTTTTATTTTTATTCATTTCCCTATCCACATTTGTTTGCAGGGGATTTACCTACATGTTGCTGCCTTTTGCAGCCTTCTAGCTCTTTCCTGGGCTGTTTTACAGCCTTTTTAGTGCCGAAAAGTTTGGGTCCCCATTGACTTCAATGGGGTTCGGGTTCGGGACGAAGTTCGGGTCGGGTTCGGATCCCGAACCCGAACATTTCCGGGAAGTTTGGCCGAACTTCTCGAACCCGAACATCCAGGTGTCCGCTCAACTCTAAATAGCACCCCTCAATCAGTATTTTGTGGAATAAGATATATGGCACCCCTCAATCAGTATTTGGTGGAAAAAGGTATTTAGCACCCCTCAAACAGTATTTGTCAGAAACAGGTATATGGCACCCCTTAATAAGTATTTTGTGGAAGCAGGTGTATCGCAGCCCTCAATCAATATTTGGTGGAAGAAGGTATATTGCAATAGCACCCCTGAATCAGTATTTTGGGCAAAAGGTATATAGCACCCCTCAATCAATATTTGGCATAAACTAGTATATAGCACCCCTCAATCAGTATTTGTTAGAAATAGGTATATAGTACCCCTCAATCAGGAAATTGTGGAAGAAGGTATATAGTATCCCTTGATCAGCATTTGGCAGAAACAGGTATATGGCACCCCTCAATTAGTATTTTGTGGAAGCAGGTGTATAGCAGCCCTCAATCAGTATTTGGAGGAAGAAGGTATATATCAAGAGCACCCCTCGATCAGAATTTAGTGGGTAAAGGTATATGGCAACCCCTAAATCAGAATTTGGCAGAAACTGGTATATAGCACCCCTCAATCAGTATTTGTCGGAAACAGGTATATAACACGCTTCAATCAGTATTTCGTGGAAGCACGTGTATCGCAGACCTCAATCAGTATTTGATGGAAGAAGGTATATAACAATAGCACCCCTTAATTAGAATTTAGTGGAAGAAGAAATATGGCAACCCCTCAATTCATTTTTGGCAGCAATAGGCATTTAGCACCCCTCAATCAATATTAGTCGGAAACAGGTATATGGCACTCCTCAGTATTTTGTGGAAGCAGGTGTATCGCAGCCCTCAATCAGTATTTGGCGGAAGAAGGCATATAGCAATAGCACCCCTCAATGAGTATTTTGTGGAAGAAGGTATATACAGTAGCACCACTCAATCAGTATATGGCGGAAATAGGTATATAGTACCCCTCAATCAGTATTTTGTGGACGAAAATATATAGCACTCCTCGGTCAGTATTTGGCGTAAACAGGTATATGGCACCCCTTAATCTTTATTTTGTGGAAGCAGATGTATCGCAGCCCTCAATCAGTATTTGGTGGAAGAAGGTATATAGAGATAGCACCCGTCAATTAGAATTTAGTGGAAGAAGGTATATGGCACCCCTCAATCAGTATTTGGCAGAAACTGTTGTATAGAGCACCTTAATCAGTATTTGCCGGAAACAGGTATATGGCACCCCTCAATCAGAATTTTTTGGTAGCAGGTGTATCGCAGCCCTCAATCAGTACTTGGTGGAAGAAGGGGTATAGCAAAAGCACCCCTCAATCAGTATTTGATGGAAAAAGGTATATAACAATAGCACCCCTTAATTAGAATTTAGTGGAAGAAGAAATATGGCAACCCCTCAATTCGTTTTTGGCAGCAACAGGCATATAGCACCCCTCAATCAATATTAGTCGGAAACAGGTATATGGCACTCCTCAGTATTTTGTGGAAGCAGGTGTATCGCAGCCCTCAATCAGTATTTGGCGGAAGAAGGCATATAGCAATAGCACCCCTCAATGAGTATTTTGTGGAAGAAGGTATATACAGTAGCACCACTCAATCAGTTTATGGCGGAAATAGGTATATAGTACCCCTCAAATAGTATTTTGTGGACGAAAATATATAGCACTCCTCGGTCAGTATTTGGCGTAAACAGGTATATGGCACCCCTTAATCTTTATTTTGTGGAAGCAGATGTATCGCAGCCCTCAATCAGTATTTGGTGGAAGAAGATATATAGAGATAGCACCCGTCACCTAGAATTTAGTGGAAGAAGGTATATGGCACCCCTCAATCAGTATTTGGCGGAAACTGTTGTATAGAGCACCTTAATCAGTATTTGCCGGAAACAGGTATATGGCACCCCTCAATCAGAATTTTTTGGTAGCAGGTGTATCGCAGCCCTTGATCAGTACTTGGTGGAAGAAGGGGTATAGCAAAAGCACCCCTCAATCAGTATTTGTTGGAAGAAATTATGTGGCACTCCTCAGTCAGTATTTGGTGGAAAAGGGTATAAAACAGGTATGTAGCACCCCTCAAACAGTATTTGGCAGAAACAGGTATGTGGCACCCCTCAATCAGTATTTTGTGTAAGCAGGTGTATCGCAGCCCTCAATCAGTATTTGGTGGATAAAGGTATATAGCAATAGCACCCCTCAATCAGAATTTTGTGAATGAAGGTGTATCGCAGCCCTCAATCAGTTTTTGGTGGAAGAAGGTAAAATAGCAATAGCACCCCTCAATCAGTATTTGGTGGAAACAGGTATATAGCAACTCTCAATCAGTATTTGGCAGAAACAGATATATAGCACCCCTCAATCAGTGTTTTATGGAAGCAGGTGTATCGCATCTCTCAAGCACTATTTGGTTAAAAAAGGTATATATCAATAGCACCCCTCAATCAGTATTTTGTGGAGAAAGGTATATAGCACCCCTCAATCAGTATTTTGTTGAAACTGGTATATGGCACCCCTCAATCAGTATTTGGCGAAAACAAATATATGGCACCCCTCAATCAGTATTTTGTGGAAGCAGGTGTATTGCATTCAACAATCAGTATTTGGTGGAAGAAAGTATATAGCACCACTCAATCAGTATTTGGCGGAAACTGGTATATAGTACCCCTCAATTAGTATTAGGCGGAAACAGGTATATGGCGCCCCTTAATAAGCATTTTGTGGAAGCAGGTGTATCGCAGCCCTCAATCAGTATTTGGTGGAAGAAGGTAAATAGCAATAGCACCCCTCAATCAGAATTTAGTATAAGAAGGTATATGGCCCCCCTCAATCAGTATTTGGAGGAAACTGGTATATATCACCCCTCAATTAGCATTTGGCAGAAACAGGTATAAGGCACTCCTCAATCAGTATTTGGTGGAAGAAGGTGTATAGCAATAGCAACCCTCAATCAGTATTTTGTGAAAGAAGGTATATAGCACCCCTGAAACAGTATTTGGTGGAAACAGGTGGATGGCACCCTTCAATCAGTATTTTGTGTAAGCAGGTGTATCACAGCCCTCAATCCGTATTTGATTAAAGAAGATATATAGCAATAGCACCTCTCAATCAGTTTTTTGTGGAAGATGGTGTATCGCAGACCTCAATTAGTATTTGGTGGAAAAAGGTATATAGCACCACTCAATCAGTATTTGGTGGAAACAGGTTATATAGCACCCCTCAATCACTCTTTGGTGGAAACAGGTAAATAGCAACTCTCAATCAGTATTTGGCAGAAACTGGTATATGGCACCCCTCAGTGCTTTGTGGAAGCAGGTGTATCACATCCCTCAAGCACTATTTGGTTGAAGAAAGTATGTATCAATAGCACCCCTCAATCAGTATTTGGTGAAAACAGTTATAAGGCACCCCTCAATCAGTATTTTGTGGAAGTAGGTGTATCGCATACAACAATCAGTATTCTGTGGAAGAAGGTATATAGCACCACTCAATCAGTATTTGGTGGGATCTGGCATATAGTACCACTCAATCAGGAATTTGTGGAAGAAGGTATATAGCACCCCTCGACCAGTATTAGGCAGAAACAGGTATATGGCACCCCTTAATCAGTATTTGTGGAAGCAGGTGTATCGCAGCCCTCAATCAGTATTTGGTGGAAGATGGTATATAGCAATAGCACCCCTCAACCCGTTTTTTGTGGAAGAAGGTGTATTGCAGCCCTCAATCAGTTTTTTGTGGAAGCAGGTGTATCGCAGACCTCAATCAGTATTTGGCGGAAACAGGTAAATAGCACCCCTCAATCAGTGTTTTGTTGAAACTGGTATATTGAAATACTCAATCAGTATTTGGCGAAAACAGGTATATGGCACCCCTCAATCAGTATTTTGTGGTAGCAGGTGTATAGCATCCAGCAATCAGTATTTGGTGGAAGAAGGTATATAGCAATAGCACCCCTCTATCAGGAATTTGTGGAAGAAGGTATATAGCACCCCTCGATCAGTATTAGGCATAAACAGGTATATGGCACCCCTTAATCAGTATTTTGTGGAAGCAGGTGTATCGCAGCTCTCAATCAGGATTTGGCGGAAGAAGGTATAAAGCAATAGCAACCCTCTATCAGTATTTTGTGAAAGAAGGTATGTAGCACCCCTCAAACAGTATTTGGGGGAAACTGGTATATAGCACCCCTCAATCAGTATTTTGTGTAAGCAGGTGTATCGCAGCCCTCAATTAGTATTTGGTGAAAGAAGGTATATAGCAATAGCACCCCTCAATCAGTTTTTTTGCGGAAGAAGGTGTATCACAGCCCTCAATCAATATTTGGTGGAAGAAGGTAAATAGCAATAGCACCCCTCAATCAGTATGTTGTGGAGGAAGATATATGGCACCCCTCAATCAGTATTTGGAGGAAAAAGGTATTTAGCACCCCTCAATCAGTATTTGGCAGAAACAGTCATATGGCACCCCTTAATCAGTATTTTGTGAAAGCAGGTGTATCGCTGCCCTCAATAATTATTTGGTGGAAGAAGGTATATAGCAATAGCACCCCTGAATCAGTATTTTGGGCAATAAGGTAAATAGAACCCCTCAATCAATATTTGGCATAAACTAGTATATAGCACCCCTCTATCAGTATTTGTCATAAATATGTATATAGTACCCCTCAATCAGGAAATTGTGGAAGAAGTTAAAAAGTACCCCTCAATCAGCATTTGGCGGAAATAGGTATATGGCACCCCTCAATTAGTATTTTGTGGAAGCAGGTGTATAGCAGCCCTCAGTCAGTATTTGGAGGAAGACGGTATATAGCAATAGCACCCCTCAATTATAAATTTAGTAGAAGAAGGTATATGGGACCCTCCAATCAGTATTTGGCGGAAACTGGTATATAGCACCCCTTCATCAGTATTTGGCGGAAACAGGTATATAACACCCCTCAATCATTATTTTGCGGAAGCACGTGTATCGCAGCCCTCAATCAGTATTTGGTGGAAGAAGGTATATAGCAATAGCACCCCTCAATCAGTATTTAGAGGAATAAGGTATACGGCACCCCTCAATTAGTTTTTGGCGGAAACAGGTATATAGCACCCCTCAATCAGTATTTTGTGGAAGCACATGTATCGCAGCCCTCAATTAGTATTTGGTGGAAGAAGGTATATAGCAATAGCACCCCATAATCAGTATTTAGTAGAATAAGGTATAAGGCACCCCTGAATTAGTTTTTGGTGGAAGCAGGTGTATCGCAGCCATCAATCAGTATTTGGTGGAAAAAGGTATATAGCAATAGAACCCCTCAATCAGTATGTTGTGGAAGAAGATATGTGGCACCCCTCAATCAGTATTTGGAGGAAAAAGGTATTTAGCACCCCTCAATCGGTATTTGGCGGAAACAGGTATATGGCACCCCTTAATCAGTATTTTGTAAAAGCAGTTGTATCGCAGCCCTCAATCAGTATTTAGAGGAATAAGGTATACGGCACCCTCAATTAGTTTTTGGCGGAAACAGGTATATAGCACCCCTCAATCAGTATTTTGTGGAAGCACCTGTATCGCAGCCCTCATTTAGTATTTGGTGGAAGAAGGTATATAGCAATAGCACCCCTCAATCAGTATTTAGAGGAATAAGATATACGGCACCCCTCAATTAGTTTTTTGGCGGAAACAGGTATATAGCACCCCTCAATTACTATTTGGTGGAAACAGGTATATGTCACCCCTCAATCAGTATTTTGTATAAGCAGGTGTATCACAGCCCTCAATTAGTATTTGGCGGAAGAAGGCATATAGCAATAGCACCCCTCAATCAGTATTTTGTGGAAGCAGGTATATTGCAGGCCTCAATCAATATTTTGTGGAAGCAGGTATTTCAATCCCCTTAATCAGTATTTTGTGGAAGCAGTTATATCGCAGGCCTCAATCAATATTTGGTGGAAGCAGATATATCGAACCCTTTAATCAGTAGTTTGTGGAAGCAGGTATTTCACACCCCTCAATTTTTTTTTTTTTGCCACAACAGTTATATCACACCACCCTTTTTATGTTGGGCAACAGGTATATCACAGTCCTTAATCAGTATTTTGTGGAAGAAGGTATATCACACCCCTCAATCATTTTTGGGGGGGCAACAGGTATATCACACCCATTGCAAATATTGTTCCAATAGCGCTTTTTCCTCTCTATAGCTGCGATATCGCAGCAGAACTGCACACAACTGCTGCACAATACAAATGCACTATATACGTTCTATGTTCGAAAGTATATTATAGGTATATCACACCCCTCAATCATTTTTTTTTTTGGGGGGGGGGGGGGCAACAGGTATATCACACCAGTTGCAATTAGTTGTTTCAATAGTGTTTGTCCCTCTGTATAGCTGCGGTATCGCAGCAGAACCGCACACAACTGCTGCACAATACAAATGCACTATAATATATTTTCTATGTTAGAAAGTATATTATAAGTATATTACACCCCTTAGTATGTTACACCTATCGATTGCACACCTATACCAGTCCTTAAAAGGACTTTTGTGGCCCTAATAGCTAGCTTTTGGTGTCCCTAACAGCCTGTCCCTGCTCCACAAAGCAACCTCTCCCTACACTGGCAAAACACAGAATGTAAAATGGCTGCCAGATCGGGTTCTGTGACAGGGTGGGGGTGTGTCCATGTGCTGAAACATCCCAATTGGCTGTCTTGTCCCACTTGATGGATGTGTCATGGGTCAAAGTTCGTCCCAATGCAAAAGAATCTGGTGCCGGCAGACATTGCCATATGTTCGCATGTTCGGTGAATTCGCGAACACGCAAAGTTCACCGTGAGACGACAGCCGGGTGAACCGCAAGGCCATCTCTATTTACCAAGGCTAGAAATGGAAATACATTGCATATTAAACAGTTTAATAGGATTTGAACAGTGATTTTTTAGTTTATAGCACTTTTATATCATATTTAAAAACTTTGCCATTTACAACATAACAAAATATCATATTCCCTGCACTATGATGCACTTTTTCTCCCAATAGTGGGGGAAACAATGGTATTGTGTCTTATAATGCGAATACAAATGAGGGCTTCCATTATGGAAGAGCTCATTAGTAAAGTAGGACCGGAGAGTGGTGAATATTGTGGATGCTGGCTTTAATCACCGCTCACTGGTCTTCTCTGGGCGATGCTCCTAACTGTGACCAGACTGCGTATAGCATCAGATCTTAAGCACACACTATGACCTGACACTGTGCAATGTCAGGTAAAAGTGCAGCACTTCAGGAAGAACATGCAGAATCTCCAGTGGTGGCACCATCTGGAGCAGGATAGTTAAGTTCTTTTATTTATTTTTTGTGTAATCTGAGCTCTGATAAAGATTTGGGGTCTGATCTGAGGTCTGATAAATATTGTGGCAGGGTCAGATGCCATAATAGGCCCAGGGATCAAGGAGAAAAAAAATATTTGGCTGCCTTTTGAGCCAATTCCTTGCCACTAGGTTCTGTTTCTTTGATTAAAAACCTATTCGACTTTATTGAAGATATAGAGATTGGGTCTCAATAATAATATTCTCTGGTGCAAGGTCCCCAGTGCAAAATTGATTGGCGGTTTGATTTAGGGGTCCGATCTGAGGTCTGATGAAGATGGGGGTCTGATCTGAGGTCTGATGAAGATTGGGGTCTGATAAAGATGGTCCAATGTGTCTTATGGTGCAGGTAATACAGTATATAATGTTTATATGAAAATTAATCAAATTTATAATAATGTTTACATTAAAGATGAGTGATTCATAATAAACCAGTTGTATTAAGAAGTTCACAAAAAATTTTCCACCAAACAAACCAGAAGCTTCTCAGGTTCTCTTTAGACATATCCTGTAAAACAGCGTACATCGCTATCTTACTGCTCATGTTGGTGGGCAAAACCATGAGGGAGGAAGAAGGATGCTCAATGACCCTGAAAGGAGGGGGGCTTGCCCTGATAGGCTCATACAGTGAAAAACAACATCAGCCAATCAGGGGTGGCATTAGGCAGGGAGATGCCTGTGCAGAACAAGCAGATGTCATGTGTTTAGCTGTTGATGATGATGATGAAGGTGTCTATGCAGTGTCTGACAGAAAATGATTTTACACAGTATACAGATTTATTTGAACAGAGAGGCAATTTTTTTAATGCCTCAAGTTTTGATATACAGTAGGTTTATTGCCAGCATAGCCCCCTAATAGCATTGTGCTGTTCAGAAAATTGGCCATTTTTTGGTGGTGTTTTTTAAATACGTTGCATTATAGCAAAAGCATCTTATGGCATTAATACCTTTTTTTTAACCAGTGAAATTAAACACAAATTACCCCATAGACATTATTATTACCACCTTTCCTGCAATATATATTTGTGGTGTGGAAGGGGAGGTATTTTTTTAACCTGCGTTTATAAATACAAATAACAGAGTAGGCAGAAATCTTACCGGCAACAAAACTACAGTATTCCCAAAGTAAATTGCCAATAGCAGTGTTCAGTGTGTTTGTCGAAGGAGAAGGACATTTAATTGCACCTCTGTCTTTAAATTACAGAAAACACACTTGCAATTTTGCTATAACCATTCCATGATTTGTGTGACTGTGTACCAAACCTGTGAACAGGAGAATTAAAAACGGAATACCCAGGCCTCATCCTCCCAGAGCCATAATGTAGGTAGTAGCAGCAGCCATCCAGGCAGCAGTAGTTGTGGTAAGCCACACTTCTCCCTGACTGAAAGGTGCAGCATTATTATTCAGGACAAGGTGGAGGACATTGTGGACTGGATGGCTCACTCCTTCTCTTAGTAACAGCAGGATGACATGGCGGTCATCTCTGAGTCTGAGACCGTGCTTTGGAGTCATAGGTCATAGAATTCCTTTTCTCTTTCGCCTTGCAGCCCAAGAGAAGCTATTCAGTTGCATCCTCTCTGTCATCACTGCACCTTCCTAGTGGGGTGCCTTCTTTTTTTTCCTAAGAAGACCCCACCATGCACTATGGCATATAGTCAAAAGAATCTTCTTGTTGATGACTTGTGTGAGAGCAGTCAGTGTTTGGACTACAATGAGATGGAGGTTTAGAGGGAGGTGGGGGACCCCATGCATAGCTGCGTTCATGGTAGTGGTGATGGAACTTGTAGCCATGGTGGTGGCAGTAGGTTAGCTGTAGCAATAGTTGCACTCTGAGTAAATACAGGGCAGGGAACCGGGAAAGAAGCCAAGGAGATCACAATGACATACTGTATCACAGACTGAGAAAGATAGTCGGGAGGGTGAGAACTATGATGATGATTGTGTTTTGAACAGGACCTGAGAGCCAGTGCTGAGAACAAGGAGGAGACATCAGAGAAGAAAGGTGGTGGCTGCAGTGGCAATAAAGAATGTAGGCAATGTACAGCCAAAACCATCAAGAGAACTGGTAGGACCAGATCTGCTTTTATGGTGGTCAGATTGGGAACTGGTGATGCCACTGATACTGTGGGCACAGACTCAAAACATCCCAGACCTAGTCCAAGGTCAGCTGCCTACAACTCTGTGTGAGTAAACCCTGTATAGCGATTTTTCTCCACAAGGCAAGCACACAAAACCACTGCTG
Organism: Bufo gargarizans; assembly: GCF_014858855.1. Taxonomy (NCBI): domain Eukaryota; kingdom Metazoa; phylum Chordata; class Amphibia; order Anura; family Bufonidae; genus Bufo; species Bufo gargarizans. Next base: position 264,894,009 of record NC_058084.1, read on the forward strand.
TGTGCAAAATCTGTATGATTAAATTCAGCAGTGGGTGTTCAAAAACAAACATACAGAAACAAAAACAAACAAACATACCATGTACTAGGGCTCTATTCCCGCACATGAGGTGGAATCACCAGATCCTGTGGGGAAATAGAACTGGCCAGCATCCCTAATCAGAACAAGTCTGTTCTCATTCACCTAGTCTTTTTTGTGGCAGACAGCCTGCATCCCCAAGCAGTACAGTGTCTTTGTCATCTCTGATTATTCTCCTACTCAGACTCCTCCTCCGCATTGTCCTTTAATCCATCGTGAGACATCCATAATGGATTGTGTGGCCATGAGAAAACTATTATTGACCAGCAATTATCTTGTGTGCAAGATGAGGTTTCACCTGTCCAAGTTGCTGGTGGTGCAGTTGCTGCTATACCACTTAGTTGTTTGAATTGTGTTGCACTTCTATGGTTTCGTCCAAATCACATTTTTCTGGGCTCTGACCCAAGCATTGTGGTGGGATTCTTTGCAAAAGCACCACTTCATTCAGAAAATTGTGACTCTTGTCTATCCACAAATGTGGTGCACTTTCGATCCTTTACTGAAATTAAATTTTTCTGAGCTCTGGCCCTGGCTATGTGGTGGGGATTTTGGCTAGACAAACTAGAGTACCACTGCATTCAGAAATAATGTACTCTCATCGGTCTGCAAAAGTGGTGCACATTAGTGCCTTTCCCAAAATTTTACTCACCTCTTTGCTATAACAAGTAGAAGCCAATTCGGCTTTGCTGGTTTTTACATGATGGAATGTTTTTTTCCACTACCGCACTACTTGCCAAATCTTATCTTGTCAACATGAGAAATGTGATTTTACTTCCGCTCCTTGACTAAAATTTAATTCTGCTTTATGATTTTTGTACTTCTGCCCAGTTTATTTATCAAAAAATTGTTTAAAATTGTCTCATTCTCTAAATGACTGTGGCCTTTCCCTGGAGCATAATGTGTTCCCTGACCAGATGGACATCTGTGCAGGCACATTGAAACAGTAGCCCATATTGGCCCAGTATGCCCTCTTTGTTCTCTTTCGACCAGTCTCCAGTGACATCTCAGAAAGGGTTTTTAGCACCACAGGAGGGCACCCCAACAGACCAAATTGTCCTCTGCTAATGTTCAAAACATCATTTTTTACCTGACACCCTGCTGTATCCTCCGGCATGACTGGATTCCAGTGGAATAACCCCTTATTTGCTTCGATCAATGCTGACCGCAACATATACAAGGTTCACAGAGGGAGGGACTCCCTCTGCCTCTTCATCGGCCCCCGCACTGCAGTGACAGGAAGCAGATGGCTGCTATGGCAAAGGCCTCGGGGTCTGCCAAGTACGGAAGTCTGTGAGGCTACAGTCAATGTAGTACAGTACAGCATGTATTGTACTACATTGAAAAAGGGAATAGACCCCGAAATGTTGAATTCCCTGGACTGGTACAAAAAAAAGTGTCTTCTAAAAAAAATACAAAATAAATTACAGTAAAAAAGTGTCCATGCTGAAGCGATCCAGGTCTGTCATGGCAACCGACCGAAGTCACGCAATTTTACTGCAGGGACTCCGATCGGAAGGCAGAGAGAACCGTATCTATCTGCCATCACTCACAGGTGCCATGATAAGCATTGAACGCGGCATCCAAGGGGTTAAATAATATAAATACCTGTAAGTGCTTCTGGGTGCCGACTGTATAAAATAGCTGGCACCCACCGCGTGGAGCGGACTCACTGCAGAGGCCCGATCCATATATCCACAGGCGCATAACACAGTACATGCATGGCGTTATAGGTTAAGGGGTGAAAGTCCAGTTCAGTTACGAAGTCACTTTTTGGGCTTACATAATAGAAACCACCCATAAATGATAACATTGTAGAAACTACACCCCTCAAGTTATTCAAATGTGCGTTTTCAAACTTGGTTAACCCTTTAGGTGTCCCAAAAGAATTAAAAGAAAACAAAGAATTATTATTTTTTTAAATGGAAACTTTGAAAAAAAAAATGAATTATCCTCTAATGTGATTGCTCGTTGCATTGTTTCTGGGCAGCAGATCGCTGTTTAGACAGCACGGTCTGTGCCCAGAAGCAATAATTTATATGCCTGCATGAACTACACAATCACTCGATGAACGAACGTATTGCTCCTTCATCCGGTGTATGGCGGCACATTCAGATGGGCAGATTGTTGGGAACGAGCGTTCACAGGAACGTTCATTCCCAGATAATCTGCCCGAATATAGCCTGTGTAAATCTACATTTAGGTAGCAGAATCTTTTTCAGCAGTAGATCATGCAGTAGATCATGTTGAATAAAGTGAGTAGTAGAGTTGAGCGAACACCTGGATGTTCGGGTTCGAGAAGTTCGGCCGAACATCCCGGAAATGTTCGGGTTCGGGATCCGAACCCGATCCGAACTTCGTCCCGAACCCGAACCCCATTGAAGTCAATGGGGACCCGAACTTTTCGGCACTAAAAAGGCTGTAAAACAGCCCAGGAAAGAGCTAGAGGGCTGCAAAAGGCAGCAACATGTAGGTAAATCCCCTGCAAACAAATGTGGATAGGGAAATGAATTAAAATAAAAATTAAATAAATAAAAATTAACCAAAATCAATTGGAGAGAGGTTCCATAGCAGAGAATCTGGCTTCCCGTCACCCACCACTGGAACAGTCCATTCTCAGATATTTAGGCCCCGGCACCCAGGCAGAGGAGAGAGGTCCCGTAACAGAGAATCTGTCTTCATGTCAGCAGAGAATTAGTCTGCATGTCATAGCAGAGAATGAGGCTTCACGTCAGCCACCACTGCAACAGTCCATTGGCATATATTTAGGCCCAGCACCCAGGCAGAGGAGGGAGGTCCCGTAACAGAGAATCTGTCTTCATGTCAGCAGAGAATTAGTCTGCATGTCATAGCAGAGAATGAGGCTTCACGTCAGCCACCACTGCAACAGTACATTGGCATATATTTAGGCCCAGCACACACACAGGCAGAGGAGAGAGGTCCCGTAACAGAGAATCTGGCTTCATGTCAGCAGAGAATCAGTCTGCATGTCATAGCAGAGAATGAGGCTTCACGTCAGCCACCACTGCAACAGTCCATTGGCATATATTTAGGCCCAGCACACACACAGGCAGAGGAGAGAGGTCCCGTAACAGAGAATCTGGCTTCATGTCAGCAGAGAATCAGTCTGCATGTCATAGCAGAGAATGAGGCTTCACGTCAGCCACCACTGCAACAGTCCATTGGCATATATTTAGGCCCAGCACACACACAGGCAGAGGAGAGAGGTCCCGTAACAGAGAATCTGTCTTCATGTCAGCAGAGAATTAGTCTGCATGTCATAGCAGAGAATGAGGCTTCACGTCAGCCACCACTGCAACAGTCCATTGGCATATATTTAGGCCCAGCACACACACAGGCAGAGGAGAGAGGTCCCGTAACAGAGAATCTGGCTTCATGTCAGCAGAGAATCAGTCTGCATGTCATAGCAGAGAATGAGGCTTCACGTCAGCCACCACTGCAACAGTCCATTGGCATATATTTAGGCCCAGCACACACACAGGCAGAGGAGAGAGGTCCCGTAACAGAGAATCTGGCTTCATGTCAGCAGAGAATCAGTCTGCATGTCATAGCAGAGAATGAGGCTTCACGTCAGCCACCACTGCAACAGTCCATTGGCATATATTTAGGCCCAGCACACACACAGGCAGAGGAGAGAGGTCCCGTAACAGAGAATCTGTCTTCATGTCAGCAGAGAATCAGTCTGCATGTCATAGCAGAGAAAGAGGCTTCACGTCAGCCACCACTGCAACAGTCCATTGGCATATATTTAGGCCCAGCACCCAGGCAGAGGAGGGAGGTCCCGTAACAGAGAATCTGTCTTCATGTCAGCAGAGAATTAGTCTGCATGTCATAGCAGAGAATGAGGCTTCACGTCAGCCACCACTGCAACAGTCCATTGGCATATATTTAGGCCCAGCACCCAGGCAGAGGAGGGAGGTCCCGTAACAGAGAATCTGTCTTCATGTCAGCAGAGAATTAGTCTGCATGTCATAGCAGAGAATGAGGCTTCACGTCAGCCACCACTGCAACAGTCCATTGGCATATATTTAGGCCCAGCACACACACAGGCAGAGGAGAGAGGTCCCGTAACAGAGAATCTGGCTTCATGTCAGCAGAGAATCAGTCTGCATGTCATAGCAGAGAATGAGGCTTCACGTCAGCCACCACTGCAACAGTCCATTGGCATATATTTAAGCCCAGCACACACACAGGCAGAGGAGAGAGGTCCCGTAACAGAGGATCTGGCTTCATGTCAGCAGAGAATCAGTCTGCATGTCATAGCAGAGAATCAGGCTTCACGTCAGCCACCACTGCAACAGTCCATTGTCATAAATTTAGGCCCAGCACCCAGGCAGAGGAGAGAGGTCCCGTAACAGACAATCTGGCTTCATGTCAGCAGAGAATTAGTCTGCATGTCATAGCAGAGAATGAGGCTTCACGTCAGCCACCACTGCAACAGTCCATTGGCATATATTTAGGCCTAGCACACAGGCAGAGGAGAGAGGTCCCGTAACAGACAATCTGGCTTCATGTCAGCAGAGAATCAGTCTGCATGTCATAGCAGAGAATGAGGCTTCACGTCACCCACCACTGCAACAGTCCATTGGCATATATTTAGGCCTAGCACACAGGCAGAGCAGAGAGGTCCCGTAACAGACAATCTGGCTTCATGACAGCAGAGAATCAGTCTGCATGTCATAGCAGAGAATCAGGCTTCACGTCAGCCACCACTGCAACAGTCCATTGTCATAAATTTAGGCCCAGCACCCAGGCAGAGGAGAGAGGTCCCGTAACAGACAATCTGGCTTCATGTCAGCAGAGAATCAGTCTGCATGTCATAGCAGAGAATCAGGCTTCACGTCAGCCACCACTGCAACAGTCCATTGTCATAAATTTAGGCCCAGCACCCAGGCAGAGGAGAGAGGTCCCGTAACAGACAATCTGGCTTCATGTCAGCAGAGAATTAGTCTGCATGTCATAGCAGAGAATGAGGCTTCACGTCAGCCACCACTGCAACAGTCCATTGGCATATATTTAGGCCTAGCACACAGGCAGAGGAGAGAGGTCCCGTAACAGACAATCTGGCTTCATGTCAGCAGAGAATCAGTCTGCATGTCATAGCAGAGAATGAGGCTTCACGTCACCCACCACTGCAACAGTCCATTGGCATATATTTAGGCCTAGCACACAGGCAGAGCAGAGAGGTCCCGTAACAGACAATCTGGCTTCATGACAGCAGAGAATCAGTCTGCATGTCATAGCAGAGAATGAGGCTTCACGTCACCCACCACTGCAACAGTCCATTGGCATATATTTAGGCCTAGCACACAGGCAGAGCAGAGAGGTCCCGTAACAGACGATCTGGCTTCATGTCAGCAGAGAATCAGTCTGCATGTCATAGCAGAGAATGAGGCTTTACGTCAGCCACCACTGCAACAGTCCATTGGCATATATTTAGGTCTAGCACACAGGCAGAGGAGAGAGGTCCCGTAACAGACAATCTGGCTTCATGTCAGCAGAGAATCAGTCTGCATGTCATAGCAGAGAATGAGGCTTCACGTCACCCACCACTGCAACAGTCCATTGGCATATATTTAGGCCTAGCACACAGGCAGAGCAGAGAGGTCCCGTAACAGACAATCTGGCTTCATGACAGCAGAGAATCAGTCTGCATGTCATAGCAGAGAATGAGGCTTCACGTCACCCACCACTGCAACAGTCCATTGGCATATATTTAGGCCTAGCACACAGGCAGAGCAGAGAGGTCCCGTAACAGACGATCTGGCTTCATGTCAGCAGAGAATCAGTCTGCATGTCATAGCAGAGAATGAGGCTTCACGTCAGCCACCACTGCAACAGTCCATTGGCATATATTTAGGCCTAGCACACAGGCAGAGGAGAGAGGTCCCGTAACAGACAATCTGGCTTCATGTCAGCAGAGAATCAGTCTGCATGTCATAGCAGAGAATGAGGCTTCACGTCACCCACCACTGCAACAGTCCATTGGCATATATTTAGGCCTAGCACACAGGCAGAGCAGAGAGGTCCCGTAACAGACAATCTGGCTTCATGACAGCAGAGAATCAGTCTGCATGTCATAGCAGAGAATGAGGCTTCACGTCACCCACCACTGCAACAGTCCATTGGCATATATTTAGGCCTAGCACACAGGCAGAGCAGAGAGGTCCCGTAACAGACAATCTGGCTTCATGTCAGCAGAGAATCAGTCTGCATGTCATAGCAGAGAATCAGGCTTCACGTCAGCCACCACTGCAACAGTCCATTGTCATAAATTTAGGCCCAGCACCCAGGCAGAGGAGAGAGGTCCCGTAACAGACAATCTGGCTTCATGTCAGCAGAGAATTAGTCTGCATGTCATAGCAGAGAATCAGGCTTCATGTCAGCCACCACTGCAACAGTCCATTGGCATATATTTAGGCCTAGCACACAGGCAGAGGAGAGGTTCATTCAACTTTGGGTAGCCTCGCAATATAATGGTAAAATGAAAATAAAAATAGGATTGAATGAGGAAGTGCCCTGGAGTCCAATAATATATGGTTATGGGGAGGTAGTTAATGTCTAATCTGGACAAGGGACGGACAGGTCCTGTGGGATCCATGCCTGGTTCATTTTTATGAACGTCAGCTTGTCCACATTGGCTGTAGACAGGCGGCTGCGTTTGTCTGTAATGACGCCCCCTGCCGTGCTGAATACACGTTCAGACAAAACGCTGGCTGCCGGGCAGGCCAGCACCTCCAAGGCATAAAAGGCTAGCTCTGGCCACGTGGACAATTTAGAGACCCAGAAGTTGAATGGGGCCGAACCATCAGTCAGTACGTGGAGGGGTGTGCACACGTACTGTTCCACCATGTTAGTGAAATGTTGCCTCCTGCTAACACGTTGCGTATCAGGTGGTGGTGCAGTTAGCTGTGGCGTGTTGACAAAAGTTTTCCACATCTCTGCCATGCTAACCCTGCCCTCAGAGGAGCTGGCCGTGACACAGCTGCCTTGGCGACCTCTTGCTCCTCCTCTGCCTTGGCCTTGGGCTTCCACTTGTTCCCCTGTGACATTTGGGAATGCTCTCAGTAGCGCGTCTACCAACGTGCGCTTGTACTCGCGCATCTTCCTATCACGCTCCAGTGCAGGAAGTAAGGTGGGCACATTGTCTTTGTAGCGTGGATCCAGCAGGGTGGCAACCCAGTAGTCCGCACAGGTTAAAATGTGGGCAACTCTGCTGTCGTTGCGCAGGCACTGCAGCATGTAGTCGCTCATGTGTGCCAGGCTGCCCAGGGGTAAGGACAAGCTGTCCTCTGTGGGAGGCGTATCGTCATCGTCCTGCCTTTCCCCCCAGCCACGCACCAGTGATGGACCCGAGCTGCGTTGGGTGCCACCCCGCTGTGACCATGCTTCATCCTCATCCTCCTCCACCTCCTCCTCATCCTCGTCCTCCTCGTCCTCCAGTAGTGGGCCCTGGCTGGCCACATTTGTACCTGGCCTCTGCTGTTGCCAAAAACCTCCCTCTGAGTCACTTCGAAGAGACTGGCCTGAAAGTGCTAAAAATGACCCCTCTTCCTCCTCCTCCTCCTCCTCCTCCTCCTGGGCCACCTCCTCTTCCATCATCGCCCTAAGTGTTTTCTCAAGGAGACATAGAAGTGGTATTGTAACGCTGATAACGGTGTCATCGCCACTGGCCATGTTGGTGGAGTACTCGAAACAGCGCAACAGGGCACACAGGTCTCGCATGGAGGCCCAGTCATTGGTGGTGAAGTGGTGCTGTTCTGTAGTGCGACTGACCCGTGCGTGCTGCAGCTGAAACTCCACTATGGCCTGCTGCTGCTCGCACAGTCTGTCCAGCATGTGCAAGGTGGAGTTCCACCTGGTGGGCACGTCGCATATGAGGCGGTGAGCGGGAAGGCCGAAGTTACGCTGTAGCGCAGACAGGCGAGCAGCAGCAGGATGTGAACGCCGGAAGCGCGAACAGACGGCCCGCACTTTATGCAGCAGCTCTGACATGTCGGGGTAGTTGTGAATGAACTTCTGCACCACCAAATTCAGCACATGCGCCAAGCAAGGGATGTGCGTCAAATTGGCTAGTCCCAGAGCTGCAACGAGATTTCGCCCATTATCACACACCACCAGGCCGGGCTTGAGGCTCACCGGCAGCAACCACTCGTCGGTCTGTTGTTCAATACCCCGCCACAACTCCTGTGCGGTGTGGGGCCTGTCCCCCAAACATATGAGTTTCAGAATGGCCTGCTGACGTTTACCCCGGGCTGTGCTGAAGTTGGTGGTGAAGGTGTGTGGCTGACTGGATGAGCAGGTGGAAGAAGAGGAGGAGGAAGCCGAGAAGGAGGAGGTGGCAACAGGAGGCAAAGAATGTTGCCCTGCGATCCTTGGCGGCGGAAGGACGTGCGCCAAACAGCTCTCCGCCTGGGGCCCAGCTGCCACTACATTTACCCAGTGTGCAGTTAGGGAGATATAGCGTCCCTGGCCGTGCTTACTGGTCCACGTATCTGTGGTTAGGTGGACCTTGCTACAGATGGCGTTGCGCAGTGCACACTTGATTTTATCGGATACTTGGTTGTGCAGGGAAGGCACGGCTCTCTTGGAGAAGTAGTGCCGGCTGGGAACAACATACTGTGGGACAGCAAGCGACATGAGCTGTTTGAAGCTGTCTGTGTCCACCAGCCTAAATGACAGCATTTCATAGGCCAGTAGTTTAGAAATGCTGGCATTCAGGGCCAGGGATCGAGGGTGGCTAGGTGGGAATTTACGCTTTCTATCAAATGTTTGTGAGATGGAGAGCTGAACGCTGGCGTGTGACATGGTTGAGACGCTCGGTGACGGAGGTGGTGGTGGTGGTGTTGGTGGTACATCCCCTGTTTGCTGGGCGGCAGGTGCCAACGTTCCTCCAGAGGCGGAGGAAGAGGCCGAGGCGGCAGCAGCAGAATAGGCCGAGGCGGCAGCAGCAGAAGAGGTAGCAGGGGGAGCCTGAGTGACTTCCTTGGTTTTAAGGTGTTTACTCCACTGCAGTTCATGCTTTGCATGCAGGTGCCTGGTCATGCAGGTTGTGCTCAGGTTCAGAACGTTAATGCCTCGCTTCAGGCTCTGATGGCACAGCGTGCAAACCACTCGGGTCTTGTCGTCAGCACATTGTTTGAAGAAGTGCCATGCCAGGGAACTCCTTGAAGCTGCCTTTGGGGTGCTCGGTCCCAGATGGCGGCGGTCAGTAGCAGGCGGAGTCTCTTGGCGGCGGGTGTTCTGCTTTTGCCCACTGCTCCCTCTTTTGCTACGCTGTTGGCTCGGTCTCACCACTGCCTCTTCCTCCGAACTGTGAAAGTCAGTGGCACGACCTTCATTCCATGTGGGGTCTAGGACCTCATCGTCCCCTGCATCGTCTTCCACCCAGTCTTGATCCCTGACCTCCTGTTCAGTCTGCACACTGCAGAAAGACGCAGCAGTTGGCACCTGTGTTTCGTCATCATCAGAGACATGCTGAGGTGGTATTCCCATGTCCTCATCATCAGGAAACATAAGTGGTTGTGCGTCAGTGCATTCTATGTCTTTCACCGCTGGGGAAGGGCTAGGTGGATGCCCTTGGGAAACCCTGCCAGCGGAGTCTTCAAACAGCATAAGAGACTGTTTCCCTGGTATGCATGGGGGTGATGTGACAGACTGATGGGGTTGGTTTTCAGGCGCCATCTGTGCGCTTTCTGCAGAAGACTGGGTGGGAGATAATGTGAACGTGCTGGATCCACTGTCGGCCACCCAATTGACTAATGCCTGTACCTGCTCAGGCCTTACCATCCTTAGAACGGCATTGGGCCCCACCATATATCGCTGTAAATTCTGGCGGCTACTGGGACCTGAGGTAGTTGGTACACTAGGACGTGTGGATGTGGCAGAACGGCCACGTCCTCTCCCAGCACCAGAGGGTCCACTAACACCACCACGACCATGTCCACGTCCGCGTCCCTTACTAGATGTTTTTCTCATTGTTATGGTTCACCACAACAACAAATATATTATTTGGCCCAATGTATTGTATTCAAATTCAGCGGGATATAAATTTGAGGCCTAGTATTTAGGCGCTGGGTGACCGGTATGGATTTAGTGACAGAATTAGACTTGGAAATGCACAGAAGCGTGTGTGTGTGAAGTTATTCTGAATGACCCAATGTGCACCTTGAATATTATATACCCTTTTAGGGATAGATTTCAAATAGCTCTGATATAGCAGAAACCACTAAATTATGAAATTGCTAAATTGGGAATTGTATTTCAACCCAGAACAAAAAATGTGCTTTGACGGACACTAAATAACTTTCCCAGCCACAACAGGACAGCGTTAACGAGAGATTTAGCAGGATATAAATTTGAGGCCTAGTATTTAGGCGCTGGGTGACCGGTATGGATTTAGTGACAGAATTAGACTTGGAAATGCACAGAAGCGTGTGTGTGTGAAGTTATTCTGAATGACCCAATGTGCACCTTGAATATTATATACCCTTTTAGGGATAGATTTCAAATAGCTCTGATATAGCAGAAACCACTAAATTATGAAATTGCTAAATTGGGAATTGTATTTCAACCCAGAACAAAAAATGTGCTTTGACGGACACTAAATAACTTTCCCAGCCACAACAGGACAGCGTTAACGAGAGATTTAGCAGGATATAAATTTGAGGCCTAGTATTTAGGCGCTGGGTGACAGGTATGGGTTTAGTGACAGAATTAGACTTAGAAATACACAGTAGCGGGTGTGTGTGAAGTTATTCTGAATGACCCAATGTGCACCTTGAATATTATATACCCTTTTAGGGATAGATTTCAAATAGCTCTGATATAGCAGAAACCACTAAATTATGAAATTGCTAAATTGGGAATTGTATTTCAACCCAGAACAAAAAATGTGCTTTGACGGACACTAAATAACTTTCCCAGCCACAACAGGACAGCGTTAACGAGAGATTTAGCAGGATATAAATTTGAGGCCTAGTATTTAGGCGCTGGGTGACAGGTATGGGTTTAGTGACAGAATTAGACTTAGAAATACACAGTAGCGGGTGTGTGTGAAGTTATTCTGAATGACCCAATGTGCACCTTGAATATTATATACCCTTTTAGGGATAGATTTCAAATAGCTCTGATATAGCAGAAACCACTAAATTATGAAATTGCTAAATTGGGAATTGTATTTCAACCCAGAACAAAAAAATGTGCTTTGACGGACACTAAATAACTTTCCCAGCCACAACAGGACAGCGTTAACGAGAGATTTAGCAGGATATAAATTTGAGGCCTAGTATTTAGGCGCTGGGTGACAGGTATGGGTTTAGTGACAGAATTAGACTTAGAAATACACAGTAGCGGGTGTGTGTGAAGTTATTCTGAATGACCCAATGTGCACCTTGAATATTATATACCCTTTTAGGGATAGATTTCAAATAGCTCTGATATAGCAGAAACCACTAAATTATGAAATTGCTAAATTGGGAATTGTATTTCAACCCAGAACAAAAAATGTGCTTTGACGGACACTAAATAACTTTCCCAGCCACAACAGGACAGCGTTAACGAGAGATTTAGCAGGATATAAATTTGAGGCCTAGTATTTAGGCGCTGGGTGACAGGTATGGGTTTAGTGACAGAATTAGACTTAGAAATACACAGTAGTGGGTGTGTGTGAAGTTATTCTGAATGACCCAATGTGCACCTTGAATATTATATACCCTTTTAGGGATAGATTTCAAATAGCTCTGATATAGCAGAAACCACTAAATTATGAAATTGCTAAATTGGGAATTGTATTTCAACCCAGAACAAGAAATGTGCTTGAACGGACACTAAATAACTCGCCCAGCTACAGCACTAAGGACAGATTTAGCTGGATATAAATTTGAGGCCTAGTATTTAGGCGCTGGGTGACAGGTATGGGTTTAGTGACAGAATTAGACTTGGAAATGCACAGTAGCGGGTGTGTGAAGTTATTCTGAATGTCCCTATGTGCACCTTCAATATGATCTACCCTTTTAGGGATAGATTTCAAATAGCTCTGATATAGCAGAAACCACTAAATTATGAAATTGCTAAATTGGGAATTGTATTTCAACCCAGAACAAGAAATGTGCTTGAACGGACACTAAATAACTCGCCCAGCTACAGCACTAACGACAGATTTAGCTGGATATGAATTTGAGGCCTAGTATTTAGGCGCTGGGTGACAGGTATGGGTTTAGTGACAGAATTAGACTTGGAAATACACAGTAGCGGGTGTGTGTGAAGTTATTCTGAATGACCCAATGTGCACCTTGAATATTATATACCCTTTTAGGGATAGATTTCAAATAGCTCTGATATAGCAGAAACCACTAAATTATGAAATTGCTAAATTGGGAATTGTATTTCAACCCAGAACAAGAAATGTGCTTGAACGGACACTAAATAACTCGCCCAGCTACAGCACTAAGGACAGATTTAGCTGGATATAAATTTGAGGCCTAGTATTTAGGCGCTGGGTGACAGGTATGGGTTTAGTGACAGAATTAGACTTGGAAATGCACAGTAGCGGGTGTGTGAAGTTATTCTGAATGTCCCTATGTGCACCTTCAATATGATCTACCCTTTTAGGGATAGATTTCAAATAGCTCTGCTATAGCAGAAACCACTAAATTATGAAATTGCTAAATTGGGAATTGTATTTCAACCCAGAACAAGAAATGTGCTTGAACGGACACTAAATAACTCGCCCAGCTACAGCACTAAGGACAGATTTAGCTGGATATAAATTTGAGGCCTAGTATTTAGGCGCTGGGTGACAGGTATGGGTTTAGTGACAGAATTAGACTTGGAAATGCACAGTAGCGGGTGTGTGAAGTTATTCTGAATGTCCCTATGTGCACCTTCAATATGATCTACCCTTTTAGGGATAGATTTCAAATAGCTCTGATATAGCAGAAACCACTAAATTATGAAATTGCTAAATTGGGAATTGTATTTCAACCCAGAACAAGAAATGTGCTTGAACGGACACTAAATAACTCGCCCAGCTACAGCACTAACGACAGATTTAGCTGGATATGAATTTGAGGCCTAGTATTTAGGCGCTGGGTGACAGGTATGGGTTTAGTGACAGAATTAGACTTGGAAATGCACAGTAGCGGGTGTGTGAAGTTATTCTGAATGACCCTATGTGCACCTTGAATATTATATACCCTTTTAGGGATAGATTTCAAATAGCTCTGATACAGCAGAAACCACTAAATTTTTAAATTGCTAAATTGGGAATTGTATTTCAACCCAGAACAAAAAATGTGCTTTGACGGACACTAAATAACTTTCCCAGCCACAACAGGACAGCGGTAACGAGAGATTTAGCGGGATATAAATTTGAGGCCTAGTATTTAGGCGCTGGGTGACCGGTATGGATTTAGTGACAGAATTAGACTGGGATATGGCCAAAAAATAACCACACTATTGCTGGTTAAATGCACTTGGTGATGGGCGCAGCTTGCCCCTGATGTAGTATATGGCCAAAAAATGAACAGACTATTGCTGGTTAAATGCACTTGGTGTCACAGCTTGACCAACCACACTACTGAGGGTTAAATGCACTTGGTGACGGGCGCAGCTTGCCCCTGATGTAGTATATGGCCAAAAAATGAACAGACTATTGCTGGTTAAATGCACTTGGTGACGGGCGCAGCTTGCCCCTGATTTAGTATATGGCCAAAAAATGAACAGACTATTGCTGGTTAAATGCACTTGGTGTGATAGCTTGACCAACCACACTACTGAGGGTTAAATGCACTTGGTGACGGGCGCAGCTTGCCCCTGATGTAGTATATGGCCAAAAAATAAACAGACTATTGCTGGTTAAATGCACTTGGTGTGACAGCTTCACCCTGATGTAGGCTTTAGCCAAAAAACAAACGCACCATTGAGGGTTAAATGCACTTGGTGACAGGCGCAGCTTGCCCCTGATGTAGTATATGGCCAAAAAATAAACAGACTATTGCTGGTTAAATGCACTTGGTGTGACAGCTTCACCCTGATGTAGGCTTTAGCCAAAAAACAACCACACCATTGAGGGTTAAATGCACTTGGTCGCAGCTTGTGCTGGCGCACCACAAGACACAAAATGGCCGCCGATCACCCCAGAAAAATGTGACTGACAAACGGTCTGGGCAGCCTAAAAACAGTGAGCAATTGAGGATCAGCAGCTCAATGATCCACAGCTGCAGATCGATCAGTTAATCAAGTCCTTTGGAGGAGTTAATCTGCCTAATCTCGCCCTACTGTCGCAGCCGCAACCTCTCCCTACGCTAATCAGAGCAGAGTGACGGGCGGCGCTATGTGACTCCAGCTTAAATAGAGGCTGGGTCACATGGTGCTCTGGCCAATCACAGCCATGCCAATAGTAGGCATGGCTGTGATGGCCTCTTGGGGCAAGTAGTATGACGCTTGTTGATTGGCTGCTTTGCAGCCTTTCAAAAAGCGCCAAGAAAGCGTCACAAAAGCGCGAAGAAAGCGACGAACACCGAACCCGAACCCGGACTTTTACGAAAATGTCCGGGTTCGGGTCCGTGTCACGGACACCCCAAAATTCGGTACGAACCCGAACTATACAGTTCGAGTTCGCTCATCCCTAGTGAGTAGCTGTCTTGCACTTTGTAATAGAGGAGCATGCAGGCAGCTCTAAAAAGAGACTATGGGGGACATTTATCAAGACTGGAATTCCCATACAGCAGTCTAGATCCCTTGTGCGCTAGAGTAAGATGCAACAAATTTTAAAGAGGTATGCCGAAAATTGCAGATCCCACATATTCGCATTCCACAGGTCCAACTCTATGTTAAAAAAGCTCTATCTGTTCTTTTCTCTATCATCTTTTTTATGGTACGGCAGAACAGACATACAGATGCAGACAGCACATGGTGTGATGGGCCCGCATCCAATCAGAAAGAAAAACGGATCAGATGTGGACCAAAAAATATGTTTGTGTGCATAGGACCTTAACCAGGATTCCATCCTATGTTTGAATTTGATGGACATGAGTCTTGTCAAAGTTATCAATATGTAACCTAAGTAGTCTAAAAATGACTGGTTTCTAGAGACATACTGCAGGAAAATTTCACATAATAGGCTGTTACTTGTAGGTAGTGTATCTCGACCTTCCGGTCTCAACTGACCATTCCAATCAAAGCTAAAGAGAAACTTTGCTGACAGCAGAAAATGGCAACATATTTTGGGCATGCAATAAAATATTCCATTGCAACTTGCATTATTAGGCCGAATGCACACGGCCGTTTTTCACAGCAGTGAGCGGTCCGTGGAACCACGGGCTGGATTCCTGCTGAGAGCAGGAGCGCACGGCGTCATTGGTTGCTATGACGCCGTGCGCTCCCTGCTGCCGCCACAGTACAGTAATACACTGGTATAGATCATACCAGTGTAATACTGTATTGCGGCGGCAACAGGGAGCACACAGCGTCATAGCAACCAATGACGCCGTGCGCTCCTGCTCTCAGCAGGAATCCAGCCCGTGGTTCCACGGACCGCTCACGGCTGTGAAAAACGCCCGTGTGCATTCGGCCTAAATAAGATTTTTTAACAAATAAATTTAAGTGAAGAACCTTCATGTTGAATGATCTTTAACTCAGATTTAAAGTCATATAAATGAAAAAAGTACAGCTACCAGTCAGAATGAATGATAACATAAATCATATCACAAGCCCAACTCCACAGTACTACTAAGAGGGATACTAGTTTAAGAGATTCAAGCCAAGAATTCAACATAATACGATCATTTTTGATTTACGGACAAACATAACAGCTTCTCAAAGGAAAAAGAAATTGCCAATTTTCAGCCTTATTGTATTTATGTTCAAAAACTGTAACTGCATCATGCTTCACTTTAGCATTTGTGAGACTGAAGTGAGGCCCTTGCTGGATATAATGTTTCCTTATTTATGGTCTATTCAGCAGAAATAATAGCAAACTCTTGCACAGAACTTAAGTGCATACGCATTGAAGCAAAGAACTAGATTCTAAACACTCTGCTGAAGGCATTTTGAGAGCAACTATCTGAAATATTAATAAATCTACATTTATTTTTGCTTCATGTAGTTTACACAAGAAACACATTTTATTAAAAATATCTCTTTAAACCTACATTTGCTTAGTTCCCTTTTCCCATCTGTTGGTGTAAAAAAAAAAAGAAACATGAATGAAGCATAAAGTGGCATGCCTGGTGTATTGTATTACTATTAAAATGGAATTTGTCAGCTTCAACCCCCATCCCACCCCCAAATTAGAGTAAGAGGTGTATAGTGTAAGTGATGCCGAATCCAGTTATGTAATTTGTATCTTCATTCTCACTTGCGTTCTGATGTTTTGCTCCTACAAACCAGCAATAAATTGCATTGAGAGGACTCCTGTGCTCACGCATGTAATGGAAAGAACTGAAAGAGGAGTCCTCTCAAGCATTTTACTCCTTGTTTGTAAGAGTATGAAGAGTATAGTGTAAGTAATGCCGAGTCCAGTTATGTAGAGTAAGCGGAGTATAGTGTAAGTGATGCTGAGTCCAGTTTTGCAATTTATCTTAATTCTCACTTGCGTTCTGATGTTTTGCTCCTACAAAACAGCAGTAAAATGCATTTAGAGGACTCCTGTGCTCACGCACGTAATAGAGAGGAAGCAAAGAGGAGCCTTCTCAAGCATTTTACTCCTTGTTTGTAGGAGTACAGCATCGGAATGCAAGTGAATATAAGGATAAAAATTACATTACCGGACTCTGTAACACACTATACACCACTTACACTAGTTTAGGGGCTGTTTTGGAAAAAACAGATTACTTTTAGGGGAGTATGTCACCAGGAAATTCACTACTAAACCAGGCACAATGCCTTTTAGAGCTAGCACTGCACTATGTGTGCATAGTTGCCTAACCACAATCCCTCTGTATCTGTCCCTTTCCCTTGCTTCTGCCACTCTGGCCCTCGAGATGGTACTGGGGGAAGATCAGGAGCAGTGCATGTGCCAATCGCACAGCTATTCCAATCAGAGATCTCCGTAGTTAACAGTAGACTTTTACTTAGTGATTTGTTCTGGAGAAAAAGTATTTTTAATCCATATGCAGATGAGCAGTCTAGTGCACTGAAGGTAGACTTAAGCAACTCTGTGCACCCCTGCTCTCTCTGCCAGCCCTCCCTAGGGCCTGGTTCCTGCCTAGTCATCTAGCCTGGGCCTGTCAACCAAGAATGAGAGGGAGGGGCTGGCAAAGGAAGCAGGAGGAGCAAAGGTGCAAAGTGTCTTGGACCTCCCTTTGGTGCACTTATCTGCTGATTTGGATTAAAGGACTCTTTATCCAGACTGAAGCAACATATCACTAAGTAAAAGAAGTAATTACATTCGGATGAGGTAGCCCTACACGTCTTGATTAAAAAGTAAATTTCCTGTTTAATGAATGCCTTTAAAAAAGTACTTGATATTTCTATGGCTATGCTCAGGAAAAGTTTCCAAACTATACACTATACAATGACAGAAAAAAAACACACTGGGGCAGGTTTATCATTATGGATGAGCTTGTTTTCTGCTTTGGCTTTCACCTTTTTTGGTGCAAAATCAATTTATTATTGCTTTGTTCAAAAAATAACAGATGCTTGCAATACACCTGACACTTTGGTGTGGAAAGGTAGGAAATGGGTATAATTAATCAGTGTTCAATTTTAATAAAGTTATTAAAGTTCAACGCATACTTTTAATAAAAACATATGCTATGTTTTATACTGGCAGATACTTGATTTAAATTAAGACCATAAAGTAAGACAGCATTCTGTCTCAGTTTGGCGCATTTACCAAAGTGCCACATCTAAATACTATTGGCTGCCAAATTAATAAAATTAGCAATATTAAAAGAGCTTTACACAGAATAAGGAATCGACTATACACAGATAGTAAATCTTTAAAGGGGTTGTCTCACATCAACAAATGGCATTTATCATGTAAAGAAAGTTAATACAAGGCACTTACTAATGTATTATTATTGTCCATATTGTCTCCTTTGCTGGCTTGATTCATTTTTCCATCGCATTATACACTGCTCATCTCTACTGCTGCAGCGTAGATACAAGGGGCTGGGACAGAAGCTGCGGCACACGTGTGCCTATGCTTGCTACCATGATCCTGGCTACCAGAGAGGCTAGCACTTTTTCATTTAGTGTGCAAGCACGACCACCGCTGCTTTTATTGTAGCTGTCATGAAACACACCCAGGCGTAGGAATACAATGCAAATGACATGGAACTTCAATGAGAGCCTTTTTTCAGTTGTGTCTCGAAATCTCCATTAAATGTGACCCGACCCTTAAAACAGAGCTTGTCACAAATTGAGAAAAGTTTGTCTTTTTATAGACATTAGTGGCTTATTGCTAGAAAATGCCCCTACTGTCACAGATGTGGGTCTTAATACAGTTCTCCATGTTGATCACTGGAACAAAGGGGCAGTAGTACTAGAGAACCAGAGTGAACTTTTTCTTCTGTTGGCTCACTTGTCTTGTTTGTGATTTGCCTCTGATTCCATCACTGTATTTTGGTTTTATCTTTGCAATTGATTTGAGCCATTGGTTTTGGATGTCCATCTGATTTTTACATTTCATTTTATTGTACTGTATTATTGTGCTGTATTATTGCATTAATACAAAAAACATTAAAATCAATGGATTTCAGCTCTTTATAGCTTTAAATGGAAAATCCACACACCTTAGTGTGTCTCTAATCAAAATCTTCAGATATTTATATCACCAATCCTTAAAATAAACTTGTCTTCACTATAATTAAGTATAACAGAATTATTTGCTGGTTGGTTCCACTATTTACCCAGCAGTATATCCATGTATTTTTAGATAGACCAAATATTTTAATGATAAATGCATTTTCAGTAACCTCCTACATTTTAAAATGTAAAAGAGGTTTGTCATCCGATTAGATATCCTTAATTTACAGAAATTTAAAGAGCACTAATCATGCATACTGCACGGTAAGGTTGACCCTGCTGAATAAAATGATACCTGTTTTGTGAAAATCGGCTGTGGTGTTCCCAAGAAGAAAGACTTTTAGTACCTAGACCAGGCATCCTCAAACTGCGGCCCTCAAGCTGTTGTAAAACTACAACTCCCACAATGCCCTGCTGTAGGCTGATACCTGTAGGCTGTTCGGGCATGCTGGGAGTTGTAGTTTTGCAACAGCTGGAGGGCCGCAGTTTGAGGATGCCTGACCTAGACCCTCAGTGAACCTCGCTCCATAAACTTTCCAGGGCTATCCATACCACTCTGTGCACTGAAGCCTTAATTTGCATAAATAATATGTATTTTATTTCTCAGGGCTGCTACAACCGAGGGCTGCCACAAGACAGCTATCATTTTAATGAGCAGAATCAACCCTACCATGAGGTGTACATGGTTTAATAGGATCGATCTTGCTGTCATGTGCTCTTTAATGACTTATTATAACAACACTAATCTTCACCCCCATAGAATGCTCTACCATCCACCTCTAATGAAATTCTACATCCCTTTTTTTTTTTTGGCTATCGGCCACCAGCAGACTCCAGACAAACACAACAGCAAAAGCAGAGGAGATGCTCTCGCCTGACCATACTGGTACAACAAGAAGGAGGGAAGTCAATTCATACTAGGTTAGATGTTACCTCCATCAAGAGTTTTTTTTTAATAGTGTACATTTCTTTAAAAATCTGAAGGAAAAATTGCAAGTTACCGGGGGCTTATTTTTAATAAACATATGCTAGAAACAAGATACTTCAATTAAAGCATTAAAGCATAATTATTTTAACTAAAATTGTATATAGTAACACATTTAATATACCCATCAACCATGAGGCAGTATATGCTACAGACAAGATTTTAGATGTTTATTTGCTTAAAAACAAAAGCTGCAAAAGCTGCCAAGTAGAAATATCTGTTAATTAGTAAGTTCTCAGTGTCGTTTTCAAAAATGAAGATAATTTTAATTGGAAACAGCTAAATCCAACACTTTAAAATGTTCTTATCAGATGAGCACTAACAAAACAGTGAGACCATATGATCTGGATAAGAGATTGTATCAGATACGATGGTGTTTTCAAATGAAATGTCTTAACTAAATTAATTGGAATTCTTCATAATAATAACATTAGTTTGCACATGGATACTGTACCTGTGACTCTTTATTAATTGCAATAAAGAATTATTCAATGAATATTTTATGAGTGTTTCTAATGGAAATGTAAAATTATCAATCGTCAGTGACAATAAAAGTCAGTACTAGTTGTCATTTTCTGACTCATCCTTGCTATTAACAGAGGGCCTGGGGCTAGAATGACTTATTTTCTTCAGCTTAATTCATGTTATTTAACACTTTGTTCAATTTAATTAATGTTCTTTTTAGTGGCATATGAGTCTCCGCCTGTGTGATTTTTTAACTTATTAACTGAGTAAATTTGATTTTGTGCAGCAATGTCCTTTTTAAATGATTTAATTGGCTCTGTTACTTCAACACAGGGTACTGTTGTCTGTTCAAGTATGTATAAGGGGACATTTATCAAATTTGCTACACCATGTTTTTGGTGTGGAAATATTCACACTGCTGTCACACATTTTGAGCGCTGCGCCTTCCTATCACCACTTCAGAAGTAAAAAGTATTTCAGAGGTTTATGTCACATTTATGAAGTGTGACTTTCTAAAAAGTCGCAACAAAGTCCCAACTACACGCTCGGTATCCCCCAGGCATATTTTCACTGATAATAGTGGCATCTATATTGCTATTGTGACAAATTTATTTATACCATGTGCCATATTCCTAAGTGATATCCATGGCATCTGCAATCTAAAAACTAATCTCAAATAAAGGTGAAACTCGAAAAATTTGAATATCGTGCAAAAGTAAATTTATTTTAGTAATGCAACTTAGGGTATTTTCACACTTGTGTTGTTTGATTCCGGCAGGCAGTTCCATTGCCTGAACTGCCTGCCTGATCAGGCAAACTGTATGCAAACGCATGCCATTTTTTTCTGACTGATCAGGCATTTTTCAGACTGATCAGTCTGAAAAATGCCTGATCGGTCATAAAAATGCATTGCAATACCAGATCCGTTTTTCCGGTGTCATCAGGCAAAACAGATTCAGTATTTATTTTTTTCTCATTTTTAAAGGCCTGCACATGCGCAGACCGGAAGGACGGATCCGGCATTCCAGTATTTTGAATGTCGGATCCGGCACTAATACATTCCTATGGAAAAAAATGCCGGATCCAGCATTCAGGCAAGTCTTTTTCGCCAGAGATAAAACCATAGCATGCTACGGTTTTCCCTTTTGCCTGATCAGTCAAAATTATTGAACTGAAGACATCCTGATGCATCCTGAATGGATTACTCTCCATTCAGAATGCATGGGGAGATGCCTGATCAGTTCTTTTCCGGTATAGAGCGGAACTCTATGCCAGAAAAGAAAAACGCTAATGTGAAAGTAGCCTTAAAAGGAGTTGCATTAATGCAACTTAAAATTAGAATATTGTGAAAAGGATCAATATTCTAGGCTCAAAGTGTCACACTCTAGTCAGCTAATTAATCCATACCCCCTGAGCAAAGGGGACCTGAGATTGTGACTTTGGGGTTTTCATAAGCTGGAAGCCATAATCATTCAAATTATAACAAAAAAGGCTTTAAATATCTCGCTTTGCATGTAATGAGTCTATCTCATATATTAGTTTCACCTTTTACGTTGCATTACTGAAATAAATAAACTTTTGCATGATATTCAAATTTTTGGAGATTTGCCTGTATACCTACAATGATGCATTTTCACATAATGTATTAATGCAATGGTGAATCAGTTAGTAAATAGTTATCGTGACGCCAGTGCCGGTAACGGTGGCACACCGATTTATGTTAGGAATAATTGAGGAACACAATGTTGTAGTGAACCAAAACTTCTGTTTACTGGAACAGTTAACTATATACAGTCTTTGGTCAAAGTTCCATAGGTCAGAGATAGTAACATGCAGTCTTTACATCAATTGGCAGGCACAATGTTTTTGCAAGATACGCAGAGGGTTAAACACTTCCTCAGAATCCTGTCTGTCTTTATCCCAAGGCCCGTATGCCCTATTGCTGGCTTTATCCTTGGTTAGGGAAAACTTCCTCAGGTATATGTCTCCTTGCTTTAAATAGATCCTTCTACCATTCAGCTCTCAGGTTGGCTGGAATCAATCTGGCTCTGCACTGTACTTTGTAGGAACTTAGTTTCTCTCAGGAGGCAACTCTTCCCCTGGATGCAACTTCTGAGCTACTCTTGCTCAGGGACCTCAGGCATACTAGACTGCACTGACTAGCCTCCTGGAATATACTGCACTATCCCCTTCCTGTCTGGGCCTAACTATATATACTAGGGGTTCCCTAGCTCCTTCTACTGTCTAGGAGGAGGAACTACCCCTAACAGGCCTGATACAGGAGATAATAGGGAAAACACTTACAAACATTATATATAATACAATGACCATGTTCCACAGGAGCTGGACAGTAATGTGGCCATATTGACCCTTGTGTAGTGCCCACATTTACCTAGTGGGACACTACATAGGTGCAGTGAGTCCTGGATATGTGGCTCCGTCTGGCGCAAGCAAGATTTTTTTTTTTCATGTTTAATCTGAGGTCTGATGGGGGTGGGGGTCCAATCAGATGATAGGATCTGATTGGGGTTTGATCTGAGTCTGAAAGGGCTGAGGGTCTGATGAGGCTTGGGGTTCCATCTGAGGCTCATTGGGGCTGGAGGCTCTGATCTGAGGCTGATTGGGAGTCTGATATGATTTTGATGGGTGTTGGGAGATCTGGTGGGGGTCTGATCTGAGGCTGATGGAGCCTGGGGGTCTAATGGGAAGCTGATGGAAGCAGGGGGGTCTGATCTGAGGCTAATGGAGGTTGAGGGGTCTGACTGAGGTTGATGGAGCCTGATTTTGGGGTCTGATCTCAGGTCTGATAAAGAATGGGTATCTGATTTGGGGATCTGCTCTGAGGTCTGATGTAAAATATTTATTTCTTATTTTCCTCCTCCAAATCCTATGTGTGTTTTATAGTTCGATGTGTTTTATAGTCTGAAAAATATGGTAATTTGAACTTATATTCAATGTTTAGATATTATATACTAGCAAATGACAATAACTGAATTTTAGTGATGAGCGAACATGCTCGGCCAAGTACCGGTTCGGCTCGAGCATCGCTATGCTCGGCTCGTAGCGGTACTCAGCCGAATATCACATGTGTTTGTCGCGTTGCTCGAGTCTCCGCCCCGCACGTTTGGCGCCTCCTGAAGCATCCAATCAGCGTTCAGGAAAGTAATTCCCTCCAGTGTAATGCCATAGCTATGTTAGCTATAAGCCTTTCACTGGTTGGCTGGCCGAAACACGTGGTTCTAGTTTATATAGGAGCCGACGTCTCGCGCTCGGATCATTCAGCGTCAGGGAGAGCCGACATATAGCGGTTTGCTGAAATTACAACGATTGAACTCCCAAAAAACTCTTGAAAGACAAAACAGTCCTCTTCAGGACTAAAGTGTGTGCTTGACAGCAGTGCAGCATTTTAATTTTTTTTAACAAGGGTTCAATTTTGCAGTATTAGGGACTGCCATCTCCAGGAAGGGACAGATAGTGCAGGGCTGGAAAATCGCTGTGTTCAGTACCAAAAAGCTTTCAAAAGAAATTAATATTACATATCAGTGAGATCTACAGTACACAATCAGAAAGCAGTGTGTTTAGCAGAAATGTCTAAAAAGGGGCTTATTCACTAGAGTGTGTGTGCCTGCTAGCGAGATATACACTGCTCCATCATAGAAATTTATTTTTCTGGGGAAATTAACCAAATTTGTGCCACATCTGTCTGCGCGCTCAATCCACAAACGTTCAGACAACGTATAAGAAACAGCTAACCTGGTCCTTTATACTCTGCCCCAGCTCTGCGGCGGTGTGCTTAAATTTCAGCAGGCCTGTTGCTGCTTCCCCATGAGAATTCAGAGTTTACAGTAGAGGAGGAGGTGGAGGCGGAGGAGAAGAGCGGGGGGGGGGGGGGTGGTTGCCACTAATGTAGGTGGTGACAGAAATCCTGATGGCAGTAGTGTCCTGCACTTGTGCTATCCCAGGGTCCGACTCGCTAACGGCCTACACAAGGTTCACCCAGTGTGCCGTAACGGAAATGTAGCATCCCTGGCCAAAAACACTTGTCCATGTGTCCGTCGTTAAGTGGACCTTCCCAATAACTGCGTTGGTCAGGGCATGGGTGATGTTAGGGGACACACACGCAATTGCTGGTGTAATGCGGGGACGGCACACCGTGAAAAATATCGGTGGCTGGGGACTGAGTAACGAAGGATGGCCGCCGCCCTGAGGCTGAGGAAAGCCTCAGTGTCCACAGGCCTAGATGGTAACATTTCCATGCCTACAAATTTTGAAAGGTGTGCACTTAGTGCTATAGCCTCTGGGTGGGTGGCAGGGTATTGGCGCTTACGCTTATTTGTACGCTGTGCTTGGACACAGAAAGGGGTGTGCTAACAGATGTTGCTTGCGAAGGCCCAGCTGCAGGGCAGGAGTCATTGAGGCCTGCGTCTAGGACAGAGGATTTGCCAGCATGTAAAACAGGGGAGGACGAGGAGGCAATGGTGTGACCCACAGACACTAATTGTGGACCCAGGGTTTAGGCCCACCGATTAGGATGCTGTGTTGCCATGTGGTGGATCATGCTGGTGGGGTTGAGGTTGCTACTGTTCCCACCCGTACTCATTTAGCCTCCAGTGTACAGTCTTCCCCCATTATGTTCCCGTGTTTGAGTGTTTATCGTTATGTTTTTAGTTAGTTTATTAATAGGATGTAAAATATGTTATGGTTATTGTTATTTATGAAATGTTGAGTTTTTATTTAGGTATAGCAAAGTAACAGTTAGCAAATTCCAATTCTTTTATCGTCCCCACCTTCCTCAATAAAGCCCCAGACTGCGGAACACCTACCCCTTGTCAAGGGAGATTTGCACAAGGGGGAACAGTTGCGGGCCTGATTATTGTGGCCCGCCTTCTCCCTTTTGCCACCACTTTTGCTGTGGGAATTGGTAATTCTTTCTTGGTAGCCTGTGCTGACCGCCATTCCCTGCACTAACTCTTCTATGTGACATTCTCTGAAACCCAAAGGAACATTCCGATTTAGATATTGCTCATTCTTTCTTGGTAGCCTGTGCTGACTGGGTCTATTAACTTCTTAGGTGGTCAGATCAGCAGGCCCTTGCTCCTAATGTTTTTAAGGGGCACCAGCAGGCCATCAATGATAATTTTTAAGGGTGCATTGTAGTGCCAGTTCCTTGTAATTTTTGGCAGCCCTTTCACTTAGTGCATAGGCTATATGAGTGTAGGAATCCCACTACCTGAACAATTGTAGTACCATGTGAATGAGGCCCTTCTTTATGTGATATACAGGCTGTATCTCTTCTTCCTTGAAATTTTTGGCAGCACTTACACTGTATATACAATTGAATCTACAGGAAAGAATGTTTGCTAACAACTTTTACTCTAAAAAGGATTATTTTATTCTGGGGGCGGGGTTTTGTCCGTTTTTTTCTCAGTCTGTTAAAGTGGCGTACAACTTGGACAACATGGTTCCCAGCAGCGATATTGGTGTCCAAGATGCATCCAGACATGGTGCCCCTTCTGTTCCTGATCGATTTCAGAGATGTTTCCATCACTTTTAGACCTTTTCCTATGGTCCAGGCACCCTCCCCTCATCCGAGCAGGGGGTGCCTGGTTGTCTCCCATTGACTTCCATTATACTCGGGTGCTCGGCAGAGCGGAAGAATATCACGATGTGTTTGAACTGAACACCCAAACACTTTGGTGCTCGCTCATCACTACTGAATTTCCATTTTCATTTTAGTTATTTGCTTGTTTTTAAAGGGACACTGACAGGCCCAATAACCATAATTAGCTGTACATATCCATGCACAGGTCTTCTAATGTGCATTAAAAACATATAAGTATCCCCCCTGTCCACATTATGAATACAGTAAACTCATGTTTTATAACCTGAAGTAATCGCTCTTCTTTCTGCCCAAGGCGCGGGGTTTCAGCTTCTTTTGTGCCCAGCCAGCATCAGCCCAACCGCCGTTTTTGAAGCGCCGCCCAGCTCATCAATATTCACTTAGCTGGGCGGCTTCTGCAGTCCCCAACCTTCCGAGATCTGGCGCATGCCCAATAGAAAGCTATGGGTGCCGGGTGCATGCGCAGAAGCTGAAAGCGAGTCCGATGCCTATAGCTTTCTATTGGGCATGCGCCGTATGTCGGAAGGTCGGGGACTGCAGAAGCCGCCCAGCTAAGTGAATATTGATGAGCTGGGCGGCGCTTCAAAAACGGCGGTTGGGCTGATGCTGGCTGGGCGCAAGAGAAGCTGAAACCCCTCCCCTTGGGCAGAAAGAACAGCGATTAGTTCAGGTTATAAAACGTGAGTTAACTGTATTCATAATGTGGACAGGGGGGATACTTATATGTTTTTAATGCACATTAGAAGACCTGTGCATGGATATGTACAGCTAATTATGGTTATTGGGCCTGTCAGTGTCCCTTTAAAGTATTGACTTTTTTTGGCTGTTTCTTTATGGCATGTTCACACAGCACAATTTGGTGTAACTTTTTATTGCACCAAGAGTGTGCTATAAATAAAAGGAAAAGTATACTCTACGCAATCTCAATACTCAGCATATTAAAAATGCATATAAAATTCACAAAATGGAACCACAAATTGCAGATACATAGCAATGTTTATGTCTTTAAATAATATAATGCAACCTCAAATGTGAACATAAAATGGTATCAAGCTTGTAGTCATCTCATGCATTATACATGTAACGTAATGTCAATCCAATTACTGTTTTCATTTCTCTAGTGTTAAAGAATAACTCAGGTGATCTGTACTATGCACAGCAATAATACTTTTTATACATTAAACCTACATTATAACGCAGGCAGTAATTTTTATATGATTGAATACTATTAAAGGGGTTTATGTCTAGTGGTGAGCAGCAGGGGTCATATTCAAATTCAAATATTCGTTATATTCTACACTCTTTTTTTTTTTACTTGAAAATCGGCAAGGTAATGATCGCGTTATATGCGAATATTGCGCGATCAATACAGGCATGGGTCATAAACAAATATATAGCACTATAGAATATAGTGCTATATATTCATTTTTTAGAATATTCGTAATTGTTTTCCATCTGAAGTTACGATTCCTCCCTGCTTAAGTTGCTTGTCAAGCAACTTATGTAGGAAGGAATCATGACTTCAGATGGAAAAAAATTGACAAATATTCTAAAAAACTAATATATAGCACTATATCAAATATAGTGCTATATATTTGTTTTTTTAGAATATTCGTCATTTTTTTCCACCTGAAGTCATGATTAGTGATGAGCGAGCACCAAAGTATTCGGATGTTCGGCCCAAACACATTGCTATATTTGCGTCATTTTTTTTCATCTGAAGTCATGATTAGTGATGAGCGAGCACCAAAGTATTCGGGTGTTTGGCCCAAACACATTGCTATATTCGTGTGCTCGGCCGAGCACCCGAGTATAATGGAAGTCAATGGCAGACAACCAGGCACTCCTGCTCGGAAAAGAAAAGGGTGTCTGGTTCATAAAAAAAGGTTATAAATTAATGGAAACCCTGTCAAAAGGGTTTTGAAACCAGCATTAAGAGGATAGCTGGATGTGTCTTAGACTCCTATTATGTACAACATACAATAGACAACCACACAAAGGCTATATGCCAAAAGCCTGGTATGTGCAAGCCATTAATCTATCCATGAGACAGTTTGCAGGCTTAGTCAACATACCTTACAATGCCAGCCTTGTGCACTATGAGATATTCCAAACCAGCTCTCATCTGACTGAGAACCAGTAAACCTCAAAGTAATTTTGCATCTGTTGGATGGCTTGGGTGAACCTGCACACCAAGATCAATATCATTATGGCGACAAAAGTTTTCCGATTGTCCTAACATAATTTTCAATAACCTTTCTATACAGTTTTGTCATGTAAAAACTCATTTGCACGTATTGTACTTCATAACAGTGGTAAAATCGAGTCAAAATGTATTAATTTTTTTATTTAAAAAAAAAAAAAATTAACATTTTTACAAATTTGAAAATTTCCAAATTTAAATTTCTCTACTTTTATAATAGATAGTAATACCTCCAAAAATAATTATTACTTTACATTCCCCATATGTCTACTTCATGTTTGGATCATTTTGTGAATGCCATTTTATTTTTTGGGGACGTTAGAAAGCTTAGAAGTTTAGAAGCAAATCTTGAAATTTTTGAGAAAAATTCTAAAACCCACTTTTTCAGGACCAGTTCATGTCTGAAGTCTCTTTGTGACTTCAGAAACCACCCAAAAATGACCCTATTTTACAAACTACACCCTTCAAGGTATTCAAAACTGATTTTACAAACTTTGTTAACCTTTTAGGTGTTCCACAAGAATTAATGGAAAATAGAGATGACATTTCAGAAATTCACTTTATTGGCAGATTTTTCATTTTTAATCATTTTTTTCCAGTTACAAAGCAAGGGTTAACAGCCAAACAAAACTCAATATTTATGGCCCTGATTATGTAGTTTATGGAAACACCCCATATGTGGTCATAAACTGCTGTACGGGCACACGGCATTGCACAGAAGGAAAAGAACGCCATACGGTTTTTGGAAGGCAGATTTTGCTGGACTGTTTTTTTTTACACCATGTCCCATTTGAAGCCCCCCTGATGCACCCCTAGAGTAATAACTAAAAAAAAAGTGACCCCATTTTGGAAACCACAGGATAAGGTGGCAGTTTTGTTTGTACTATTTTAGGGTCAATATGATTTTTGGTTGCTCTATATAACACTTTTTGTGAGGCAAGGTGACAAGAAATAGCTGTTTTGGCACAGTTTTTATTTTTTGTTATTTACAACATTCATCTGACAGGTTAGATCATGTGGTATTTTTATAGAGCAGGTTGTTACAGACGTGACAATACCAAATATTGGTTGTTTGTTTAAGTTTTACATAACAAAGCATTTTTTTATTTTCTCCACATTCTGAAAGCCGTAGTTTTATTTATTTTTTGGGCAACTGTCTTGTGTTGGTGCTAATTTTTTTTAGATGAGATGACGTTTTGATTGGTACCAATATAGGATGCATATGAGTTTTTGATCGCTTGCTATTACACTTTTTGTGATGTAAGGTGACAAACAATTGCTTTTTTCACACCGTTTTTTTTTTTTTTACTATATTCACCTTCGGGGTTAAGTCATGTGATATTTTTATAGAGCAGGTTATTATGTGACATGTGGTGGTCCACTCCTGCCAACTCCAGTTTGTCCCTCAGAAGTCCAGGTTGGATGGTGTTAAAAGCACTGGAAAGATCAAAAAACATAATCCTCACAGTGCTTCCAGGTCTCTCCAGATGAGTTAGAGCTCGGTGTAGGAGGTAGATGATGGCATCATCCACCCCGATGCCAGGCTGGTAGGCAAACTGCAGTGGACCCAATGACGACCTCACCAGGGGGCGAAGATGGTTGAGAACCAGCCTCTCGAGGGTCTACTAGCCTGTAGCTGCTGAGGTCTTTCAGGTGTGAGGTCTTTGACACTGGTACCACACAGGAGGTCTTCCACAGCTGTGGAACCTTCCCCAGCCTCAGGCTCATGTTGAACATGTGACCCATGATGCCACACAGTTGGTCTGAGCAGCACTTCAGAAGCCTGGAGCTGATGCCGTCTGGTCCCGAAGCTTTACGCACCTTGATTTTCTGTAGTTGCTTCCTCACCTGGAGTGTGGTGAAGGACAAGGTGGGCATTTGGGGAGGGGGGTGAACGATGGAGTCCTCTGGTGTAGAGGGGAAGAGTGGTGGTAGGTTGCTAAGAGGTAAGCAGGCAGTGATGGTAGTGGTGGGGGAAGAAGATGGAGGGGGTGTTTGTAGAAGCATGGGGGATTGAGTCAGGGGATGGGTGGGTATCTGGTCAAACCTATTGAAGAACTTTTTGAACTCATTAACCCACCCCAAGTCACCTGCAGTCAGGATTTGATCCGGTTTATGACCTGAGATGGTTTTCAGACTTTTCCAGACCCAGCGTATGTTATTCTGCTGCAGCTGGTCCTCCATCTTCTTCCTGTAGATGGTTTTCCGTCTCTTATCTTCCTTCTCAGCTCATTCTGCACAGTTTTAAGCTCCTCCTTGTTTCCAGATTTAAATGCTCCTTTCTTTTCCTTGAGGAGAGCCTTTATTTCTGGGTTAATCCAAGGCTTAATATTAGAAAAACATGGTACCTTCATGACTGGTACGATGTTCTCCACACAGAAGTTGTTTTGTTGTCGATGTCCTCCCAGTCACCATGAGAAGCTCAGAGCTCATCCCATACAGTGCAGCTGAAACAGTCCCTCAGAGCTTCTTCAGTCTCCTCAGACCATCCTCTCACTGTGGGCCTCACAGCTGGTTCTCTTTATACAAGGGGTCTGTACACAGGCTGAAGACAAACCAGATTGTGGTCTGAGCCCCTCAGGGGAGGGAGAGGTGAGGAGCTGTATGCCTGTTTAGTATTAGCATACAGTAGGTCCAGCATTCTATTGTCTCTGGTGTGGCAGATAACATACTGGGTGAAGGTGGGAAGAGAGGAAGACAGAGACACATGATTAAAGTCTCCAGAGATCAAAAAGAGAGCCTAGGGGTGTTTTTGTCTGGAGTCTGCCGGTCACAGTGTGAATAATGTCACAGGCAGCTGAAGCATTGGCAGAGGGAGGCATGTAGATTGCTAACACAATAACCTGTGCAAACTCACATGGTAGATAGCGAGGTCTTATGCTATCAGCTAGCAGCTCAATGTCTTCACAGCAAAGCGTCTCTTTGATAGTTAGATGCCCAGAGTTACACCATCTATCATTTACAAACACAGCCAGACCTCCTCCTCTCTTCTTACCGCTCTCTTTGCTTCTGTCAGCCTGGAGCAGATAAAACCCTTCAATGTATACATGCACGTCCAGCGTTAATCCTGTCTCAGTCAGAATGAGTAAACTACTTTCTCTATAGATGCGCTGATGCTTCGTTAGTGCCGCAAGTTCATTCGCTTTGTTTTGGAGTCGAGTTGAGCGAACACCTGGATGTTCGGGTTCGAGAAGTTCGGCCGAACTTCCCGGAAATGTTCCGGATCCAAACCCGACCCGAACTTCGTTCCGAACCCGAAGTCAATGGGGACCCGAACTTTTCGGCACTAAAAAGGCTGTAAAACAGCACAGGAAAGGGCTAGAGGGCTGCAAAAGGCAGCAACATGTAGGTAAATCCCCTGCAAACAAATGTGGATAGGGAAATGAATAAAAAAAATAATAATAAAATAAATAAAAATTAACCAATATCAATTGGAGAGAGGTCCCATAGCAGAGAATCAGGCTTCACGTCACCCACCACTGTAACAGTCCATTGTCATATAATTAGGCCCCAGCACCCAGGCAGAGGAGAGAGGTCCCATAACAGAGAATCTGGCTTCATGTCAGCAGAGAATCAGTCTTCTTGTCATAGCTGTCATGGAACCATGAACCAGACATACAACAAGAGATGAGTGGAAATAAGAAGGCTTTATTGAAAATAAAGCTGTAAGGCAAAAGTCCAAACGGATGGCTAAACCGAAGCAGGGTCTTGCGAAACCAGGGATCAGGAACCAGAAGGGTAGTCAGACGAAGCCAGGATCAGGAATCAGCAGGGTAGTCAGACGAAGCCAGGATCAGGAATCAGCAGGGTAGTCAGATGAAGCCAGGATCAGGAACCAGAAGCAGCAGCAGTCTTAGAAGCATGTGAGCACAGGAGGATCAAGCAAGGAACTGAAGCCACAGACCTCCTATATATATGAGCTAGGCATCCAGCTCCTCCCAGTGGGAAGGAGGAGCCGCAGGGTGGGAGGCTACAAGAAACCCAGAAACCAAGATGGCCGCCAGCACATGTCAAACGAAGGAGGACAGCAAGGAGGTAAGACCATGACAGTACCTCCCCCTCAAGGGCCCCTCCTCCGCGGAGTAAGGAACGGTTTCTGAGGGAAGCGTGCGTGGAAGGCTCGGAGCAAGGCAGGAGCATGGACATCTGCGGAGGGAACCCAGGAACGCTCCTCTGGACCATAACCACGCCAATGGACCAAAAACTGCACCCGGCCGCGGACCAGGCGTGAGTCCAGGATATTGCTCACCTCATACTCCTCACGATTGCCCACTTGGACCGGACGAGGCCGAGGAATCGAGGAAGTGAAACGATTACACACCAGTGGCTTCAACAGGGAGACATGAAACACGTTGGAGATCCGCATGCCAGGAGGAAGCGCAAGGGCATAGGCTACCGGGTTTACCCTGCGAAGCACTCGGAAGGGACCAACAAAGCGAGGCGCCAGCTTGGGAGTGGGCACTCGAAGGTTGAGGTTGCGGGTGGACAACCATACGCGGTCTCCGACCTGGTAGGAAGGAGCGGGCGCTCGTCTGCGATCAGCCTGGAGTCTCTGGTGCTGCGCAGAGACCTCAAGGGACCTCTGGATCTGTACCCAAGAAGCACGTAGGACGGAAAGGTGATCCTCCACAGCCGGAATATCCTGGGGAGAGAATACCTCCGGTAACACGGCAGGTTGGAACCCATAATTGGCCATGAAGGGAGACGTCCCAGAGGAAGAGTTCACCGCCGTGTTCCTGGCAAACTCAGCCCAAGGCAGGAGGTCAACCCAATTGTCTTGGTGATCGGAGACATAGCAACGAAGGAATTGCTCCAAGGCCTGATTGGATCGTTCTGCGGCCCAATTGGACTGAGGGTGGTAGGCCGAGGAGAAAGAGAGATGAATCCCCAACTGGGAGCAAAAGGCGCGCCAGAACCTGGACACAAACTGACTCCCCCGATCCGACACAATCTCCTTGGGCAAACCGTGCAACCGGAAGACCTCCCTGGCAAAAATCGAGGCCAACTCTTGTGCAGAGGGTAACTTCTTAAGCGGAACACAGTGGCACATTTTGGAAAACCGATCCACTATCATGAGAATGGCCTCGGGATGCAGGGAGGTCCACAATGAAATCCATCCCCAGGTGTGACCATGGACGCTCCCCGGTGGCTATGGGTTGCAAAAGGCCTAACGGAAGGTGCCGAGGGGACTTACTCTGGGCACAAACGGAGCATGCCGCTACATATGCGGCGATGTCGGAACGTAGAGAAGGCCACCAGAACAGACGTGAAACAGCCCAGGACAGCTGATTCTTTCCAGGATGCCCCGCGGCCTTGGAGTTATGGTAGGTTCGCAACAACCGAGTGCGCAACTCCTCAGGCACAAAACACCTGCCGTTGGGTCTCCCAGAGGGAGCACCAGATTGAGCCGCCAAAATCTGCTCACCCAGGGGAGAGGTCAGGCTGGTGCGAATGGCGGCCAGGATCTGATTCGGAGGTATGACCGAAGTCGGAATCGACTCCTCCCCGGACAGCTCGGAGTACTGCCGTGATAAGGCATCCGCTCTGATGTTCTTGGAACCGGGTAGGTAGGAGACCACGTAATTAAAACGTGACAAGAACAGAGCCCATCTGGCCTGACGTGGTGTCAATCTCTTGGCCTCAGAGAGGTAGGTCAGATTCTTGTGGTCCGTCAGGATGAGAACCGGAACCACCGAGCCCTCGAGCAAGTGCCTCCATTCTTTAAGGGCCTGCACGATGGCCAATAACTCCCTGTCACCAATCTGGTAGTTGCACTCCGCGGAAGACAGTTTCCGGGAGTAAAACCCACAAGGAAGCAGAGGACCCTCTGGTGTTCTACGCTGAGACAGGAGGGCGCCTACTCCCGTCTCAGACGCGTCCACCTCGAGGACAAACGGCAACCCAGGGTTGGGATGCGACAGAATCGGAGCCGACACAAAGGCGGACTTTAGAGCCTCAAAAGCTCGGATGGCCTCGAGCGGCCAGACCTGGGGATTACTGCCCTTCTTGGTCAGATCCGTGAGAGGCTTGGCTAGCCTGGAAAAGTCCCTGATGAACTTCCGATAATAATTGGCGAAGCCCAAAAAGCGCTGCAGGGCACGAAGACCACTGGGCTGGGGCCACTGTAAGACAGCCGAAACATTCTCAGGATCCATGGAGAACCCCTCAGCGGAAATGATGTAACCTAAGAAGGTTACCTGGGATCGGTGAAATTCGCATTTCTCAAGCTTACCGAACAGCTTGTTCTCTCGTAACCGTTGCAACACTCGTCTGACATCCAGAATGTGGGCCTCCATGGATTCAGAATATACCAAGATGTCATCCAAATAGACCACCACACACTGCTGCAACAGATCACGGAAAACATCGTTGATGAATTCCTGGAAGACTGCGGGCGCATTGCACAACCCAAAGGGCATAACCAAGGATTCATAATGACCGGTCCTGGTGTTAAACGCGGTCTTCCACTCATCGCCCGCCTTGATCCTTACCAGGTTATATGCCGCCCTCAGGTCGAGTTTGGTAAAGACTGTGGCCCCTTTGAGGCGATCGAACAGCTCGGAAATCAAGGGTATCGGGTAAGCGTTCTTGATCGTGATGCGATTGAGACCCCTGTAATCGATGCAAGGCCTCAACTCACCGCCCTTCTTTTTCACAAAGAAAAATCCAGCCCCTGCCGGGGACGAGGATTTGCGAATGTGTCCGCGTGAAAGCGCCTCCCTCACGTACTCCTCCATGGCCTCATTCTCCGCTACCGACAGTGGATAGACTTTGCCACGAGGCGGAACGGCACCAGATTGTAACTCTATGGCACAATCGTATGGGCGGTGCGGAGGTAGGGCAACCGCACGCACCTTATCGAATACATCCCGGTACTCCTCGTATTCAGGAGGCAACAGAGAGTCCGAGGAAGTACACAGCAACTTGACAGGCCCATGGATGCAACTAGCCCCACACTGCGGTGACCACGAGAGGATCTCGACCGATTTCCAATCGAAAGTCGGATTATGCTTCTGGAGCCAGGGGTACCCCAAGACCACCGAGTAGTGTGGAGACGAAATAACCTGGAGACAGACCGACTCTCTGTGAACGGCACCAATGGCCATCCCCACTGGAAGGGTCTCATGAGTCACGTGTGGCGGCAGAAGAGGTCTGCCGTCTATCGCCTCAAGAGCCAGTGGGGAACCTCGAGGCTGCAGAGGAATGGAATTGGCGGCAGCGAACACACTATCAATGAACAAACCACCAGCACCAGAGTCCACCAACGCCTGGGTCGTCACCGAGCCCCCGACCCAGGAGAGGACAACAGTAATCAGTGGTTTGTCAACACGGGAAACCGGGGACGAGGAGACTCCACCCAAGATCTGCCCCCGACAGGATCTCAGGTGCGAGCGTTTCCCGGACGGTTCGGGCATGCCAACCGAAAATGCCCACCGAGACCACAGTACATGCATCGGCCCTCGCGTCTCCGGAGTACCCTCTCCCCCTCGGACAGGCGAGCAAACCCCAGCTGCATGGGTTCACCCCCAGACAAGTCATCCCCAGGAGGCGTGGGAGGAGAGGGAGGCACGGGTGGGACAGCAAACGTAGGCGCCAATCTGTTAGAAGGCCTCCGCAGGCTCTCCTTAAAGGAAGGTCTCTCCCTGAGTCTGGTGTCAATCAAAATCAGGAAAGAAATAAGAGACTCGAGCTCCACTGGTAGGTCCTTAGCTGC
The DNA here is from genome assembly GCF_014858855.1 of Bufo gargarizans. Taxonomy (NCBI): domain Eukaryota; kingdom Metazoa; phylum Chordata; class Amphibia; order Anura; family Bufonidae; genus Bufo; species Bufo gargarizans. Next base: position 264,929,845 of record NC_058084.1, read on the forward strand.
AACCTCATCCTTCAAGGCATCCGAGAGACCATGAGAGAAAGCAGCGACCAGAGCCTCATTATTCCAGCCCACCTCTGCTGCCAGGGTACGAAACTCAATGGCGTATTCAGCTACGGATCGTGAACCCTGTCTGATGGACATAAGGAGCTTCGCAGCAGAGGCAGCACGAGCCGGCACATCGAATACCTTCCGAAGAGAATCAACAAAACCAGAAAACTCGGCAACCACCGGATTGTTGTTCTCCCATAAAGGGCTGGCCCAGGCCAAGGCCTTGTCCGAGAGCAGCGAGATCAAGAAGCCCACCTTTGATCTCTCAGTAGGAAAGGCATGTGGCAGCAACTCGAAGTAAATGCCCACCTGGTTAAGGAAACCTCGGCACTGAGTTGGCTCTCCCCCAAAGCGCTGTGGAGGGGGGGCAGAACCGGTCATACCCCGAAACACCGCAGGCGCAGCAACAGGTGTCGGGGTAGACTCTGGCGCAACAACCGGAGCGGCAGTAGGAGCGGCAGTAGGAGCGGCCCCAGGAGCGACAACCGACCCATCGGCAACGGAAGCTAAATGAGCCGTGCGTTCAAGCAGGGTTTGCAACGCCACAGCGAACCGACCCAACAGGTGATCCTGCTGATCAAGTCTGGCAACCAGCGTAGGTAGCGAGGATGGCCCTGTACCGTCAGAATTCATGGCTTGGTCCTAATGTCATGGAACCATGAACCAGACGTACAACAAGAGATGAGTGGAAATAAGAAGGCTTTATTGAAAATAAAGCTGTAAGGCAAAAGTCCAAACGGATGGCTAAACCGAAGCAGGGTCTTGCGAAACCAGGGATCAGGAACCAGAAGGGTAGTCAGACGAAGCCAGGATCAGGAATCAGCAGGGTAGTCAGACGAAGCCAGGATCAGGAATCAGCAGGGTAGTCAGATGAAGCCAGGATCAGGAACCAGAAGCAGCAGCAGTCTTAGAAGCATGTGAGCACAGGAGGACCAAGCAAGGAACTGAAGCCACAGACCTCCTATATATATGAGCTAGGCATCCAGCTCCTCCCAGTGGGAAGGAGGAGCCGCAGGGTGGGAGGCTACAAGAAACCCAGAAACCAAGATGGCCGCCAGCACATGTCAAACGAAGGAGGACAGCAAGGAGGTAAGACCATGACAATAGCAGAGAATCATGCTTCACGTCACCCAACACTGGAACAGTCCATTGTCAGATATTTAGGCCCAGGCACCCAGGCAGAGGAGAGAGGTCCCGTAACAGAGAATCTGGCTTCATGTCAGCAGAGAATCAGTCTTCATGTCATAGCAGAGAATCATGCTTCACGTCACCCAACACTGGAACAGTCCATTGTCAGATATTTAGGCCCAGGCACCCAGGCAGAGGAGAGAGGTCCCGTAACAGAGAATCTGGCTTCATGTCAGCAGAGAATCAGTCTTCATGTCATAGCAGAGAATCATGCTTCACGTCACCCAACACTGGAACAGTCCATTGTCAGATATTTAGGCCCAGGCACCCAGGCAGAGGAGAGAGGTCCCGTAACAGAGAATCAGTCTTCATGTCATAGCAGAGAATCATGCTCACATCACCCAACACTGGAACAGTCCATTGTCATATATTTAGGCCCCAGCACCCAGACAGAGGAGAGGTTCATTCAACTTTGGGTTGCCCCGCAATATAATGGTAAAATGAAAATAAAAATAGGATTGAATGAGGAAGTGCCCTAGAGTACAATAATATATGGTTAAGGGGAGGTAGTTAATGTATAATCTGCACAAGGGATGGACAGGTGCTGTGGAATCCATGCCTCGTTCATTTTTATGAACGTCAGCTTGTCCACATTGGCTGTAGACAGGCGGCTGCGTTTGTCTGTAATGACGCCCCCTGCCATGCTGAATACACGTTCAGACAAAACGCTGGCCGCCGGGCAGGCCAGCACCTCCAAGGCATAAAAGGCTAGCTCTGGCCATGTGGACAATTTAGAGACCCAGAAGTTGAATGGGGCCGAACCATCAGTCAGTACGTGGAGGGGTGTGCACACGTACTGTTCCACCATGTTAGTGAAATGTTGCCTCCTGCTAACACGTTGCGTATCAGGTGGTGGTGCAGTTAGCTGTGGCGTGTTGACAAAACTTTTCCACATCTCTGCCATGCTAACCCTGCCCTCAGAGGAGCTGGCCGTGACACAGCTGCCTTGGTGACCTCTTGCTCCTCCTCTGCCTTGGCCTTGGGCTTCCACTTGTTCCCCTGTGACATTTGGGAATGCTCTCAGTAGCGCGTCTACCAACGTGCGCTTGTACTCGCGCATCTTCCTATCACGCTCCAGTGCAGGAAGTAAGGTGGACAAATTGTCTTTAAACCGTGGATCCAGCAGGGTGGCAACCCAGTAGTCTGCACACGTTGAAATGTGGGTAACTCTGCTGTCGTTGCGCAGGCACTGCAGCATGTAGTCGCTCATGTGTACCAGGCTGCCCAGGGGTAAGGACAAGCTGTCCTCTGTGGGAAGCGTATCGTCCTGCGTTTCCCCCCAGCCACGCACCAGTGATGGGCCCGAGCTGCGTTGGGTGCCATCCCGCTGTGACCATGCTTCATCCTCATCCTCCTCCACCTCCTCCTCATCCTCATCCTCCTGTAGTGGGCCCTGGCTGGCCACATTTGTACCTGGCCTCTGCTGTTGTAAAAAAACTCCCTCTGAGTCACTTCAAAGAGACTGGCCTGAAAGTGCTAAAAATGACCCCTCTTCCTCCTTCTCCTGGACCACCTCCTCTTCCATCATCGCCTGTCACGGCTGAGGATGGGGGAAACCCTCAGCCGTGAGATGCCAGGTGTTGTAGTGGCTACTCGGCCATGAGAACAGGATAGGGAGCAGGTCACCTCCTACAGCGTCCCTTTCCTGACCCTAACTCCTAACTTGCATGGGCCGACCTTTAAGGTAGGAGGGCCCATGCGCAGGAACCTCGGAGCCCTATCTTACCCTCCGCAGAACCCTGCGCTAGGAGCTGGGTAAGACGACCTACTCCTCCTTGACACGAAGGAGCAGGAGTCTCAAAAGGCCAAGCTGTTGGGAAAAGGGGGACAGAAACAGCAATACGGAAATGGCAGGCGAACAACACGTTCACCAACCTGCCACAGCCTTGCTGACTGGATCCCTACACAAACAGGGATCCAGAACCGTATGCTGCACAGAAACATATAAAGGTCCCAACAGAAACAACTTGCTACAACACACACAGATGACATACAGATAGCAACAATACATTTTACCATCACATAGACCTATGACCACAGTGGTGGCTCTCACAGGCAGAATGGGAAACACAGGAGGCTGCTCCAGCTAGCAAGGCTGCAGCAACCTACTGAACCCTGCCCATGCCTCAGACTATATAGGCCAAGAAGCCACACCCACAGTCGGACACACCCAATGACATCACACACACACTGGGAAGGGAGTTAACCCTACAAACACCACAGAAGGGAAACTCACATAAAAGGGAAAGTGTCCAACAGAACACACTGTGGCTGTTGCCGCTGGCAACGACATGGGTGGCAGCCGTCCAGGGAGTCAGCCCGAGGGCCGGGACAGTGCCACCACATGTACAAAACAACCAAACGTTGCCACGGGCAACCACAGTGCGGGGAATGATGTCCGTGCGCACACAAACATAAAACACAGTGCACACCAGACATACAAACGTGCATACACACACAACTCCCCGGGAACCGCACACAAAGCTGATGTCCGCGGCAACCGCACTGAGGCCAACTACATTATGCCTCAGCTGCGGTTGACACAACAACCAAAACCGCGGGCAACTGTATGCGGCTCCCAAGGAGTCACGACCATAACCGTGGCCGTGATACTCCCACCCCTCAAAGCCCCCCCACCAAAAAAAAAAATACGTGAGGGACTCAGACAAGGGGATAGGAGAAGGGGACGTCCACTCTCAGAGCCGGTTCCACAAAAGGGGTCGCTGTCAGCTGCATCCTCTCCCGGCTCACACTAGCCAGTCCGACGAGGATTGCAGCCCGCACCAGCGACAAAGGGGAAAGAACCACTGAGAGATGGGCGAGGGGACTCTCCACTCACGTCCCCACTCCAGTCGCTGCCAGCAGACACTCCTAACCAGCATGCAGCCGGACCACTCACGGAGTGCTGCCAGCAAACGACCAGAGATGGGAACATGGTGAGGAACGAGGGATCACCAACACGGACGCGGAAGGTAAGGTGGCGGGGAATAAGCCACCAACCGCGCTGTAAATGGTGATCCGCTGGCAACGACATGGGTGGCAGCCGTCCAGGGAGTCAGCCCGAGGGCCGGGACAGTGCCACCACATGTACAAAACAACCAAACGTTACCACGGGCAACCACAGTGCGGGGAATGATGTCCGTGCGCACACAAACATAAAACACAGTGCACACCAGACATACAAACGTGCATACACACACAACTCCCCGGGAACCGCACACAAAGCTGATGTCCGCGGCAACCGCACTGAGGCCAACTACATTATGCCTCAGCTGCGGTTGACACAACAACCAAAACCGCGGGCAACTGTATGCGGCTCCCAAGGAGTCACGACCATAACCGTGGCCGTGACATCGCCCTAAGTGTTTTCTCAAGGAGACATAGAAGTGGTATTGTAACGCTGATAACGGCGTCATCGCCACTGGCCATGTTGGTGGAGTACTCGAAACAGCGCAACAGGGCACACAGTTCTCGCATGGAGGCCCTAGTCATTGGTGGTGAAGTGGTGCTGTTCCGCAGTGCGACTGACCCGTGCGTGCTGCAGCTGAAACTCCACTATGGCCTGCTGCTGCTCGCACAGTCTGTCCAGCATGTGCAAGGTGGAGTTCCACCTGGTGGGCACGTCGCATATGAGGCGGTGAGCAGGAAAGCCGAAGTTACGCTGTAGCGCAGACAGGCGAGCAGCGGCAGGATGTGAACGCCGGAAGCGTGAACAGACGGCCCGCACTTTATGCAGAAGCTCTGACATGTCGGGGTAGTTGTGAATGAACTTCTGCACCACCAAATTCAGCACATGCGCCAGGCAAGGGATGTGCGTCAAACCGGCTATTCCCAGAGCTGCAACGAGATTTCGCCCATTATCGCTCACCACCAGGCCGGGCTTGAGGCTCACCAGCAGCAACCACTCGTTGGTCTGTTGTTCTATACCCCGCCACAACTCCTGTGCGGTGTGGGGCCTGTCCCCCAAACATATGAGTTTCAGAATGGCCTGCTGACGTTTACCCCGGGCTGTGCTGAAGTTGGTGGTAAAGGTGTGTTTCTGACTGGATGAGCAGGTGGAAGAAGAGGAGGAGGAAGCTATGTAGGAGGAGGTGGAAACAGGAGGCAAAGAATGTTGCCCTGCGATCCTTGGCGGCGGAAGGACGTGCGCCAAACAGCTCCACGTCTGGGGCCCAGCCGCCACTACATTTATCCAGTGTGTAGTTAGGGAGATATAGCGTCCCTGGCCGTGCTTACTGGTCCACGTATCTGTGGTTAGGTGGACCTTGCCACAGATGGCGTTGCGCAGTGCACACTTTATTTTATCGGATACTTGGTTGTGCAGGGAAGGCACGGCTCTCTTGGAGAAGTAGTGCCGGCTGGGAACAACATACTGTGGGACAGCAAGAGACATGAGCTGTTTGAAGCTGTCTGTGTCCACCAGCCTAAATGAAAGCATTTCATAGGCCAGTAGTTTAGAAATGCTGGCATTCAGGGCCAGGGTTCGAGGGTGGCTAGGTGGGAATTTACGCTTTCTCTCAAATGTTTGTGAGATGGAGAGCTGAACGCTGTCGTGTGACATGGTTGAGATGCTTGGTGACGCAGGTGGTGGTGTTGGTGGTACATCCCATGTTTGCTGGGCGGCAGGTGCCAACATTCCTCCAGAGGCGGAAGAAGAGGCCGAGGCGGCGGCAGCAGCAGAAGAGGCCGAGGCGGCAGCAGCAGAAGAGGTAGCAGGGGGAGCCTGAGTGACTTCCTTGTTTTTAAGGTGTTTACTCCACTGCAGTTTATGCTTTGCATGCAGGTGCCTGGTCATGCAGGTTGTGCTAAGGTTCAGAACGTTAATGCCTCGCTTCAGGCTCTGATGGCACAGCGTGCAAACCACTTGGGTCTTGTCGTCAGCACATTGTTTGAATAAGTGCCATGCGAGGGAACTCCTTGAAGCTGCCTTTGGGGTGCTCGGTCCCAGATGGCAGCGGTCAGTAGCAGGCGGAGTCTCTTGGCGGCGGGTGTTCTGCTTTTGCCCACTGCTCCCTCTTTTGCTACGCTGTTGGCTCGGTCTCACCACTGCCTCTTCCTCCGAACTGTGAAAGTCAGTGGCACAACCTTCATTCCATGTGCGGTCTAGGACCTCATCGTCCCCTGCATCGTCTTCCACCCAGTCTTGATCCCTGACCTCCTGTTCAGTCTGCACACTGCAGAAAGACGTAGCAGTTGGCACCTGTGTTTTGTCATCATCAGAGGCGTGCTGAGGTGGTATTCCCATGTCCTCATCATCAGGAAACATAAGTGGTTGTGCGTCAGTGCATTCTATGTCTTCCACCGCTGGGGAAGGGCTAGGTGGATGCCCTTGGGAAACCCTGCCAGCGGAGTCTTCAAACAGCATAAGAGACTGCTGCATAACTTGAGGCTCAGACAGTTTCCCTGGTATGCATGGGGGTGATGTGACAGACTGATGGGCTTGGTTTTCAGGCGCCATCTGTGCGCTTTCTGCAGAAGACTGGGTGGGAGATAATGTGAACGTGCTGGATCCACTGTCGGCCACCCAATTGACTAATGCCTGTACCTGCTCAGGCCTTACCATCCTTAGAACGGCATTGGGCCCCACCAATTATCGCTGTAAATTATGGCGGCTACTGGGACCTGAGGTAGTTGGTACACTAGGACGTGTGGCTGTGGCAGAACGGCCACGTCCTCTCTCAGCACCAGAGGGTCCACTAACACCACCACGAGCATGTCCGCGTCCGCGTCCCTTACTAGATGTTTTCATTGTTACCGTTCACCACAATAAGAAAAATATTATTTGGCCCAATGAATTGAATTCAAATTCAGGCCTTTCTTTACAGACACCTAACACTATCTGGCTATCTATTTAGGTACCGTATTACACTAATAAAGGCACAGCAGTAACGACAGATTTAGCTGAATATAAATTTGAGGCCTAGTATTTAGGCGCTGGATGGCGTTTACGGACAGAATTAGACTTGGAAATGCACGGTAGCGTGTGAAATTTTTGTGGATGACCCTATCTTCACCTTGAATCTAATATACCCTTTTAGGGATAGATTTAAAGTAGGCCTGATACAGCAGAAACCACTAATTTAGAGAATTGCAAAATTGGGAATTGTATTTCAACCCAGAACAAAATCTGTGCTTTGACGTACACTTGACCAGCAACAGCAATAATGACAGATTTAGATGAATACAAATTTGAGGCCTATTATTTAGGCGCTGGGTGACAGGTATACGTTTACACACAGAATTAGACTTGGAATTGCACAGTAGCGTGTGTGTGAAGTTATTGAGAATGACCCTATCTGCACCTTGAATCTTATATACCCTTTTAATGAATAGATTTAAAGTAGCCCTGATACAGCAGAAACCACTAATTTAGGAAATTGCTAAGTTGGGAATTGTATTTCAACCCTGAACAAAAATATATCCTTTGCCAGACAGCAGACAGTATTACAATTGTCTGGCCACAGCTGAAACACCAGATTTAGGGTACTGCTATTTTGGCAATTGTATTTCACCCCTCAATAAAATAGCAAGCACAGCCAAGCCCCTGATGTAGGATATAACCAAAAAATAACCACACTATTGATGGTTAAATGCACTTGGTGACAGCTTGCCCCTGATGTGGGATATAGCCAAAAAATAACCACACTATTGATGGTTAAATGCACTTGGTGACAGCTTGCCCCTGATGTAGGATATAGTCAAAAAATAACCACACTATTGATGGTTAAATGCACTTGGTGACAGCTTGACCCTGATGTAGGATATAGCCAAAAAATAACCACACTATTGATGGTTAAATGCACTTGGTGACAGCTTGAACCTTATGTAGGATATAGCCAAAAAATAACCACACTATTGATAGTTAAATGCACTTGGTGACAGTTTGACCCTGATGTAGGATATAGCCAAAAATAACCACACTATTGATGGTTAAATTCACTTGGTGACAGCTTGCCCCATATGTAGGATATAGCAAAAAAATAACCACACTATTGATGGTTAAATGCACTTGGTGACAGTTTGACCCTGATGTAGGATATAGCCAAAAAATAACCACACTATTGATGGTTAAATTCACTTGGTGACAGCTTGCCCCATATGTAGGATATAGCAAAAAAATAACCACACTATTGATGGTTAAATGCACTTGGTGACAGCTTGCCCCATATGTAGGATATAGCCAATAAATAACCACACTATTGATGGTTAAATGCACTTGGTGACAGCTTGACCCTGATGTAGGATATAGCCAAAAAATAACCACACTATTGATGGTTAAATGGACTTGGTGGCAGCTTGTGCTGGCGCACCACAAGACACAAATGGCCACCGATCACCCCAGAAAAAAGTGAATGAAAAACGCTCTGGGCAGCCTAAAAACTGTGAGCAATTGAATAGCAGCAGTTCAATGATCCACAGCTGTAGATCGATCACTGAATTAAGTCTTTTGGAGGAGTTAATCACTGCCTAATCTCGCCCTAACATCGCAGCTGCAACCTCTCCCTACACTGATCAGAGCAGAGTGACGTGCAGCGCTACTTGACTCCAGCTTAAATAGAGGCTGGGTCACATGCTGCACTGGCCAATCACAGCCATGCCAATAGTAGGCATGGCTGTGACAGCCTCTTGGGGCAAGTAGTATGACGCTTGTTGATTGGCTGCTTTGCAGCCTTTCAAAAAGCACCAAGAAAGCGACGAACACCGAACCCGAACCCAGACTTTTTCTAAAATGTCCGGGTTCGGGTCCGTGTCACGGACACCCTAAAATTCGGTACGAACCCGAACTATACAGTTCGGGTTCGCTGACCCCTATTTTGGAGCAATCTCACATTTCCCATGATGATGGATGGGATGGCAGGTCTGTTTCTTTTCCTCCAGTCCCAATGTCCTCTTCCAGCCCGGGTCCCACATCTCTGTCTCCTTAACTCGCGGGGAATATTGTCTTGTTGTGTGGTAAAAGACCCAGCGGAGCTACGGAGTGCTAACAGCTGATCCCTGCTGTAAACAATAGCAGCTTGATCGCTCACTCTCTCGCCGGACACAAAAACCATTAAAAAATAAAATAAAAACTGGGTTGACCAAAATGTAGTCCACTCCATCTTGTCACTAAGGAAAAACTAAGTAACAAGTAAACAAATACACAACAGGTCTAAAAAAGAATTAAAAAGGACAAACTCAGTAATGAATGGAGAGCTGCTGAAATAGGCTGCCTGAAGTAGCGGCGCCCCTGTTCAAGACCGCGGCAGCCTCTCCACAAGCAAATGGATGAGGTGAGTATGTTTTTTTTTTCTTGATGTTGCCTGACATCAGGACTCAGCATGTAAGCACCCTGAGCTGAAGAAGAGACAGGCGGTAACAGGGTAATTATTACAGTATCTATTAGAATAAAGAGGTCATCCGATAATAAAAAATCTTGGACAAGCCCTCAAATTGTCTAAAATAAACAAGGGATGCAATATTTAAAAGGAACCTGTGACGTTGAACATGGTGTCTGAGCTAAAGGCAGCATGTTACAGAGCAGGAGAAGCTGAGCAGATTGGTATATAGCTTTACAGGAAAAGATTCAGTATAACTATGTTCTGGGCTGTGAAGTCAAGGATTCAGTCCTTTCAGTGATTGACTTCTTTCTCTTTATAGACAATCAGAGAGGGAAGGCTGATGATGTCAACATGCCTTGGCCAGCGTGATGACATGTTGATGTCACACGTCAACACGAGCAAGATTTGGTGCATTGGTGCTTTTTCTTCAATCAAGAAGACCGCAATGGCCTCTCTACATACAAATGGATGAGGTATGTTTTTTTATTTTTTACTGCCATTCCAGGAAAAATGTATTCCTTACTATGAAGCCCCAGGAAATTTTGATTTATGGCGAATCAAATTTTTCCTGAAATTTTTATCAAAGTCAACTTCAGTGTGCTCAAGACAAGCTGCCAGCATTAGACTAACCTCCTATTCATGTAGCTTTTGATAGAGGTCTGTACTGCTTAAAGGGGTTGTCTCATCTTGACGTTACTAAGGAGAGATGAAGCACAGTCCCGTCATGGACGTACCGAGACACATGGACATCCCTGTGACAGTAAGTGTCAGGAGATCTTTGAGACTGGCTGCTCTGCCCAGCAGGGTTATAAAATGATTCTATTTCATTCTGCCAGGGTCAGTGTTTAATGTGGTTATAGCACCATCTAGCAGTGTTACGTTGTATCACACTTTGTTTTTCCTGTTATAATACTACTGCATTGTGGGAGGTGCACTGCATTGTGGGAGTGCAAGGCATCCTGGGAAAGAGAAGTCTCCAGGACACATCATCAGATCTGTTCTATGCATGTCTCCTTCTCAAACTCCACCATCCTTGTAAAAGCATATCTGGTGAGAGATCTACCTTTGTTTCATGGATATTGGGTGTTGCAGAGCTGTTCAGCTAGCTGTAATTGTTACTCAGGGAGTTGTTATTACTGTTAGCTGGCCATGCAATCTTATGTACAGGCAGCCATTTTACCATGTACTTTAGTGTTAATGTAATGTTATAGTACATGCTATGCTATGCTTAATATTATACATGTTATTTGCATTCTTGTAGTTTTACCAAACAATCCTGTTTAACCAATCAATCAATCGTATATGATCAATCTATTACATATGTATGACCTGTTGACCAACAAACAAGTTAGACTACAAAGAAAAGTCATCTTATTTGGAAGCCAGAAATGGTTTATGCTGAATTTCAGACTGCACACTGTGTGAACGTGTATGAAGACAGAACACTGGCAACATGTGGTTTGGTTTTACATGTTTATCTTGTGGATCAATAAGTGTCTATCTTGTTTCTGGCCACACCTTTAACCTAAAGATGTTGCAATTGTGGACATTTAACTTTCCCTATTTATAGTTATCTCTCTCACAATACTGTGCGGTTTATAGTTTCAGTTTGACCTGTGGATAGCTGGTGTTTGGATCTCGGCTGAGTTCTTAATGCTGCCATAGACCCCCGTTCATCCTTCCTTTTGGAGGAACAGGATGTATCATTCCTGACATTAGTACAAGGGTCCTTTAGGGTTAGATAGGTGTCGTGGAGCGGTGTTGGTAGATAACTCCACACCAGCCACAAGAGGGGAGGGAAAAGATACTAGGCCTGGAAATTAAGGAAAGGGGAAAAGGTCTCCACCTAGTGAATCCATAAACCAAGCCCTGACTACTATCAGTATGAAAAGACCTTGATGGTAGGAATGTTCATACGCTGGAACCTAGGGACCTATCTGACCCTAAAGGGCCATGGAAATAGTGTCAGGACAAGAGATTATAAGTAGGGATGAGCGAACCCGAACTGTATAGTTTGGGTTCGTACCGAATTTTGGGGTGTTCGTGACACAGACCCGAACCCGAACATTTATGTAAAAGTTCGGGTTCGGTGTTCGGCACTCTCTTGGCGCTTTTTGAAAGGCTGCAAAGCAGCCAATCAACAAGCATCATACTACTTCCCCAAGAGGCAATCACAGCCATGCCTACTATTGGCATGGCTGTGATTGGCCAGTGCAGCATGTGACCCAGCCTCTATTTAAGCTTGAGTCACTCTGCTCTGATCAGTGTAGGGAGAGGACGCAGCTGCTGTTAGGGCGAGATTAGGCAGGGATTTACTCAGCAAAAACACTTGATGAAGTGATCGATCTACAGCTATGAATTATTCAACTTCTGCTAGTTAATTGCTCACTGTTTTTAGGCTGCCCAGAGCGTTTTTCTGTCACTTTTTTCCGGGGTGATCGGCGGCCATTTTGTGTCTTGTGGTGCGCCAGCACAAGCTGCCACCAAGTCCATTTAACCATCAATAGTGTGTTTTTTTTTTTTTGCTATATCCTACATCAGGGGCTTGGCTGTGCTTGCTATTTTATTGAGAAGTGAAATACAATTGCCAAAATAGCAATACCTTAAATCTGGTGTTTCAGCTGTGGCTAGCCAATTGCAATACTGTCTGCTGTCTCGCAAAGGATATATTTTTTTCTGGGGTGAAATTCAACTGCCAAAATAGCAATACCCTAAATCTGGTGTTTCAGCTGTGGCTAGCCAATTGCAATACTGTCTGCTGTCTCGCAAAGGATATATTTTTTTCTGGGGTGAAATTCAACTGCCAAAATAGCAATACCCTAAATCTGGTGTTCCAGCTGTGGCTGGACAAGTTTTTTTAGTGTCCGTCAAAGCATAGTTTTTGTTCTGGGTTGAAATTCAATTCCTAAAATAGCAATACCCTAAATCAGTGGTTTGTGCTGTTGCAGGCCAAGTTAAATCTGACCGTAAAAGGGTATATTACACTCAGCGTGCATCTCCAATTGTATTTTTGTTCCGTAAAAGGGTATATTACACAAACTGTTAAATTACAATTGCTGAAAGCATAAGCCTTTAAATTTGCACGCACTATTGTGCATCTCACATAGTGTATTTCTGTCCGTAAAAGGGTATATTACATTGAAGGTGCAAATTCAAGTGCTGATAAGGTCATCCTCAATAACTTCACACGCTACCGTGCATCTCCAAGTCTAATTCTGTCTGTAAAAGGAAACCTGTCATCCAGGGCCTAAATACTAGGCCTACAATTTATATTCAGCTAAATCTGTGGTTACTGCTGTTCCTGTATTAGTGTAATACGGTACTTAAATAGATAGCCAGATAGTGTTAGGTGCCTGTAAAAAAGGCCTGAATTTGAATTCAATATATTGGGCCAAATAATTTTGTTCTTATGGTGGTGAACGGTAACAATGAGGAAAACATCTAGTAAGGGACGCGGACATGGTGGTGTCAGCGGACCCTCTGGTGCTGGGAGAGGACTTGGCCATTCTGCCACAGCCACATGTCCTAGTGAACCAACTACCTCAGGTCCCAGTAGCCACCAGAATTTATAGCGATATTTGGTGGGGCCCAATGCCGTTCTAAGGATGGTAAGGCCTGAGCAGTTACAGGCATTAGTCAATTGGGTGGCCGACAGTGGATCCAGCATGTTCACATTATCTCCCACCCAGTCTTCTGCAGAAAGCACACAGATGGCGCCTGAAAACCAAGCCCATCAGTCTGTCACATCACCCCCATGCATATCAGGGAAAACTGTCTGAGCCTCAAGTTATGCAGCAGTCTTTTATGCTGTTTGAAGACTCTGCTGGCAGGGTTTCCCAAGGGCATCCACATAGCCCTTCCCCAGTGGTGGAAGACATAGAATGCACTGACGCACAACCACTTATGCTTCCTGATGATGAGGACATGGTAATACCACCTCAGCACGTCTCTGATGATGACGAAACACAGGTGCCAACTGCTGCGTCTTTCTGCAGTGTGCAGACTGAACAGGAGGTCAGGGAGGAAGACTGGGTGGAAGACCCCCACATGGAATGAAGGTCGTGCCACTAACTTTCAGAGTTCAGAGGAAGAGGCAGTGGTGAGACTGAGCCAACAGCGTAGCAAAAGAGGGAGCAGGAGGCATAAGCTGAACAACCGCCGCCAAAGAGTCTGCTACTGGCCACCGCCACCTGGGACCGAGCACCCCAAAGGCAGCTTCAAGGCGTTCACTGGCATGGCAGTTATTCAAACAATGTGCTGACGACAAGACCCGAGTGGTTTGCACACTGTGCCATCAGAGCCTGAAGCGAGGCATTAACGTTCTGAACCTTAGCACAACCTGCATGACCAGGCATCTGCATGCAAAGCATGAACTTCAGTGGAGTAAACACCTTAAAAACAAGGAACTCACTCAGGCTCCCCCTGCTACCCCTTCTGCTGCTGCCGCCTCTGCCTCTTCCTCCGCCTCGGGAGGAACGTTGGCACCTGCCGCACAGCAAACAGAGGATGTACCACCAACACCACCACCTCCGTCACCAAGCATCTCCACCATGTCACACGGCAGCGTTCAGATCTCCATCTCACAAACATTTGAGAGAAAGCGTAAATTCCCACCTAGCCACCCTCGATCCCTGGCCCTGAATGCCAGCATTTATAAACTACTGGCCTATGAAATGCTGTCATTCAGGCTGGTGGACACAGACAGCTTCAAACAGCTCATGTCGCTTGCTTTTCCACAGTATGTTGTTCCCAGCCACCACTACTTCTCCAAGAGAGCCGTGCCTTCCCTGCACAACCAAGTATCCGATAAAATCAAGTGTGCACTGCGCAACGCCATCTGTGGCAAGGTCCACCTAACCACAGATACGTGGACCAGTAAGCATGGCCAGGGTCGCTATATCTCCCTAACTGCACACTGGGTAAATGTAGTGGCGGCTGGGCCCCAGGTGGAGAGTTCTTTGGCGCACGTCCTTCCGCCACCAAGGATCGCAGGGCAACATTCTTTGCCTCCTGTAGCCTCCTCCTCCTACTCGGCTTGCTCCTCCTCTTCTTCCACCTGCTCATCCAGTCAGCCACACACCTTCACCACCAACTTCAGCACAGCCCGGGGTAAACGTCAGCAGGCCATTCTGAAACTCATATGTTTGGGGGACAGGCCCCACATCGCGCAGGAGTTGTGGCGGGGTATTGAACAACAGACCTCAAGCCCGGCCTGGTGGTGTGCGATAATGGGCGAAATCTCGTCGCAGCTCTGGGACTAGCTGGTTTGACGCACATCCCTTGCCTGGCACATGTGCTGAATTTGGTGGTGCAGAAGTTCATTCACAACTACCCCGACATGTCAGAGCTGCTGCATAAAGTGCGGGCCGTCTGTGCACGCTTCCGGCGTTCACATCCTACCGCTGCTCACCTGTCTGCACTACAGCGTAACTTCAGCCTTCCTGCTCACCGCCTCATATGCGACGTGCCCACCAGGTGGAACTCCACCTTGCACATGCTGGACAGACTGTGAAAGCAGCAGCAGGCCATAGTGGAGTTTCAGCTGCAGCACGCACGGGTCAGTCGCACTGTGGAACGGCACCACTTCACCACCAATGACTGGGCCTCCATGCGAGACCTGTGTGCCCTGTTGCGCTGTTTCGAATACTCCACCAACATGGCCAGTGGCGATGACGCCGTTATCAGCGTTACAATACCACTTCTATGTCTCCTTGAGAAAACACTTAGGGCAATGATGGAAGAGGAGGTGGCCCAGGAGGAGGAGGAGGAAGAGGGGTCATTTTTAGCACTTTCAGGCCAGACTCTTAGAAGTGACTCAGAGGGAAGTTTTTTGCAACAGCAGAGGCCAGGTACAAATGTGGCCAGCCAGGGCCCACTACTGGAGGACGAGGAGGACGAGGATGAGGGAGGAGGTGGAGGAGGATGAGGATGAAGCATGTTCACAGCGGGGTGGCACCCAACGCAGCTCGGGCCCATCACTGGTGCGTGGCTAGGGGGAAATGGAGGACGATGACGATACGCCTCCCACAGAGGACAGCTTGTCCTTACCTCTGGGCAGCCTGGCACACATGAGTGATGAGTGACTACATGCTGCAGTGCCTGCGCAACGACAGCAGAGTTACACACATTTTAACGCGTGCAGACTACTGGGTTGCCACCCTGCTGGATCCCCGGTACAAAGACAATGTGCCCACCTTACTTCCTGCACTGGAGTGCGATAGGAAGATGCGCGAGTACAAGCGCACGTTGGTAGACGCGCTACTGAGAGCATTCCCAAATGTCACAGGGGAACAAGTGGAAGCCCAAGGCGAAGGCAGAGGAGGAGCAAGAGGTCGCCAATGCAGCTGTGTCACGGCTAGCTCCTCTGAGGGCAGGGTTTGCATGGCAGAGATGTGGAAAAGTTTTGTCACCACGCCACAGCTAACTGCACCACCACCTGATACGGAACATCTTAGCAGGAGGCAACATTTCACTAACATGGTGGAACAGTACGTGTGCATACCCCTCCACGTACTGACTGATGGTTCGGCCCCATTCAACTTCTGGGTCTCCAAATTGTCCACATGGCCAGAGCTAGCCTTTTATGCCTTGGAGGTGCTGGCCTGCCCGGCGGCCAGCGTTTTGTCTGAACCTGTATTCAGCACGGCAGGGGGCCTCATTACAGACAAACGCAGCCGCCTGTCTACAGCTAATGTGGACAAGCTGACGTTCATAAAAATAAACCAGGCATAGATCCCACAGGACCTGTCCATCCCTTGTGCAGATTAGACATTTATAACTACCTCCCCTTAACCATATATTCTTGTACTCCAGGGCACTTCTTCATTCAATCCTTTTTTTTTTATTTTACCATTAGATTGTGGGGCAACCCAAAGTTGAATAAACCTCTCCTCTGTCTGGGTGCCAGGGCCTAAAAATATCTGACAGTGGCCTGTTCCAGTGCTGGGTGACATGAAGCCTGATTCTCTGCTATGGGACCTCTCTCCTCTGTCTGGGTGCCAGGGCCTCAAAATATCTGACAGTGGCATGTTCCAGTGGTGGGTGACATGAAGCCTGATTCTCTGCTATGACATGAAGCGTAATTCTCTGCTATGGGACCTCTCTCCTCTGGGTGCCGGGGCCCTTAGATATCTGACAGTGGCCTGTTCCAGTGCTGGGTGACATGAAGCCTGATTCTCTGCTATGGGACCTCTCTCCTCTGTCTGGGTGCCGGGGCCTAAAAATATCTGACCCTGACTCCTAGCTGTATGAGCCGACCCTGATGGTAGGAGAGCTCATACTCCGGAACCTTGAAGTCCCTGCTAGCCCTCAGGGTGGCCCTAAACTAGGAGCAGTGTAAGACGACCTGTTCCTTCTGGATACGGAGGAACAGGAGTCTCACTGGCCAAGCTGCATGGAATGGGGGAACATATACAACTTATGGCAATGGCAGGTAAATGTAACAAATACAACATCTACCTGCCAGAGACACGAAGCCTGGAACCCATGTGCAATTGCTGCTGTCCACAACAACACAAACGGACACAGCACACACCACACATCACACAGGAACCCAGGACCATAAGCTGCAAAGAATAAAGACCAAACAAACATCTTCATAACATCATGTAACATAAACCTATGACCACAAGGCTAGCCCCCACTGGCAGATGGTATATACATTGGAGGATGACTCCAGCTTACAATGGCTGAAGTACCCCTCCGAGCTCTGCTCTAAACTGAGGCTAAATAGCCCATGTAGCCACACCCACACACGGACACACCCAGTGTTCACACAAAGAAAGGAGTTAACCCTTCCTACACCTGACAAAGGGAAAACAGCAACTTAAAGTGGAATACACACACTAAACCCTGTGCACACCAGTACGGAAAGTGCACACATATAAACACACGTTGCAGGTGCAACCGCAAGCACTTGACAGCAAGCTGCCTAGCCACAGCTCAGGCTGCTATACTGCAATACATAATGTTGCCAGCGGCAACCACAGGTGAGGCAACATACCTCAGCCCTCACCTGTGATTGACAACAAGAACAAGACCGCAGGCAACTGCATGCGGTAGAAGGAGTCACGACATCAATAGTGGTGAAATTAATGGAAACCATACTTAAGGAGAGGATTGTGGAACATCTAAAAATACCATGGATTGAAAGATGAAAAACAGCATGGGTTTACTTCAGGGAGATCATGTCAAACTAATCCTATTGATTTTTTTTAATTAGGTGACTAAAATAATAGATGGCGGAGGTGCAGTAGACATCGCTTATCTGGACTTTAGTAAAGCTTTTGATACTGTCCCACATAGAAGGCTAATCAATAAATTGCAGTCTTTGTGCGTGGACTCCCATATTGTTGAATGGATTAGGCAGTGGCTGAGGGACAGACAACAGAGGGTTGTAGTCAATGTAGTATATTCAGACCATGGTCTTGTTGCCAGTGGGGTACCTCAGGGATCTGTTCTGGGACCCATATTGTTTAATATCTTTATCAGCAAAATTGCAGAAGGCCTCGATGGTAAGGTGTTAAGGTGTGTCTTTTTGCTGATGACACAAAGATTTGTTACAGGGTTGATGTTCCTGGAGGGATACACCAAATGGAAAAGTATTTAGGAAAACTAGAGGAATGGTCAAAAATCTGGCAACTAAAATTTAATGTTGATAAGTGCAAGATAATGCACCTGGGGCGTAAAAACGCAAGAGCAGAATATAAAATCAGGGATGCAGTCCTAACCTCAGTATCTGAGGAAAGGGATTTAGGGGTCATTATTTCAGAAGATTTAAAGGTAGGCAGACAATGTCATAGAGCAGCAGGAAATGCCAGCAGAATGCTTGGGTGTATTGGGAGAGGCATTACCAGTAGAAAGAGGGATGTGCTCATGCCGCTCTACAGAGCACTAGTGAGACCTCATTTGGAGTATTGTGCGCAGTACTGGAGACCATATCTCCAGAAGGATATTGATACTTTGGAGAGAGTTCAGAGAAGAGCTACTAAACTAGTACATGGATTGCAGGATAAAACTTACCAGGAAAGATTAAATGACCTTAACATGTATAGCTTGGAAGAAAGACGAGACAGAGGGGATATGATAGAAACTTTGGTGCACGAGGTACAATTTTGGGGATACCTGTTGTCATCTTCAGGTTTTCAAATGGATCCGGAGAAAGTCCGTGCCATATTGTACTTGGATCGACCCGAAAATCTGAAGACTCTTATGCGTTTTTGGGGTTCACCAATTATTACCAAAAAGGTATTCAGAACTATTCAACAGTGGTAAAACCCTTAACTGACATGACTAAGAAAGGGACGGGTGTCTCAGTGTGGTCTGATTCTGTGTTGCGAGCGCTTTCTGCAGTTAAAGGGGTTTTCTCAAGACGCAGTTTTATACTTACCTGCTTCCTGGTTTCGGCTTCATCTTCATTGATGTCTTCTCCCGGCCGGGCCGCGCGCTATACTGAACGCGCACGCCGAGTCCGCGCATGCGCCCTGGTGACTTCTTCCTGGCCAGTATAGTATACGTGCCAGGAAGAAGTCACCAGTGCGCATGCGTGGACTCGGCGTGCGCGTTCAGTACTGCGCGCGGCCAGCCGGGAGAAGAAAAGAAGTTGACTGCGCACGCGCGGCCACCGCGATTCCTGAGAAGAGCGGCGTCAGTAACCAGGGGAGACGGAAGACAACAGTCAGGTAAGTATAGGTTTATTTTTTTCTAAGGGATGGGGATTTGTTAATGAACTATTGTCACGAGGGTATCGAGAACCACGCCTGACTCCGTTATACCCGGGGTCAGGAAGTCGCAGCGGTTGGCTGCACGCTCTATTTAAGATAGGGCTGTTTTCCTTATGGTAGCTTTCTGGGTTTGCTTTGCAAACCCTTTTGGCTCACTCAGGGATCCGTAGCTCCTTCTCCTCAGCTGTTCCTTGTCCAGCACTCCCAAACCTCCTTATATTCCTCTCTCACACTTCTCTGGTTGCCAGAGATAGAGCTTCCTGCCTGGACATCTATTCTGACCCACTGGAGCTGTGTTGCTGTGTTCTCGGATGGTTGTTTCAGAACGCTACCCTCCGGATCCCTGTTGGACCTTTGTGGACTGCTGTGGTCGCCCACCTGGGTGTTTGTGTTAGTTTGTATTTGTCTGTCCTCTCCCTGGTGTTTCCCTCTTAGTGCAGTGGTGCGGACTAGCGATCCCACCGGCCCGTTCACTATCTAGGGCTCATTTCAGGGAAAGCCAGGGTTTAGGCACGTGATCGCCGCACGGGTGAGGAACCCGTCTAGGGACGTCAGGGCAGTCAGGTGCCAGCCGCAAGGTGAGTTAGGGGTCACCACCTTTCCCTCTCCCTTGGGCAGGGCTTTCCCTGTTTTCCTCCCTGTGTGTGACGCCGGTCATTACAACTATATTTAGAAAAATGATCACTGTTAAATCATTAACAGATTTAACAGTGATTATTAAGATGATAATACCCCTTTAAGGAATCCTTCTCTTCTGCCTCTATATTGGTGTAGCCGGATGTATCACAACCTCTCATTGTGGAAGTGGACGCATCCGAGGTGGGAGTAGGAGCGGTTTTATCGCATTGCCCATCACCTGGTAAATGTCATCCGCGTTCCTTTTTCTCTAAAAAACTCTCTTCCGCAGAGAGAAATTACGATATGGGTAACAGAGAGTTATGGGCTATTAAGTTGGCTTTCGAGGAATGGTGTCATTGGTTGGAAATGGCAATTCATCCGATCATGGGGTTCACAGATCACAAAAACCTGGCTTACCTGAGTCGGCTAAATGACTGAACCCGAGGCAGGCCAGATGGTCTTTGATTTTCATCAGATTAAATTTCACTGTCACTTATCGTCCTGGGGTTAAAAACTTCAAGGCAGATGGCTTGTCACATATTTTCCTGGAGGTGGTGATTTTGAAAATCCAAGTCCTATTCTATTGGAAAGGGTGGTGATATCCACCCTATACCCTGACCTAGAGGTGAAGGTGTTGGAGGCCCAGGGAGACCACCGGAATCTTGACCCTCTGGGAAATTGTTTGTGCCATCGGAATTGCATTACAAAGTGTTTGAGGAACATCACTGGATATCCTGGGAGCAGATCTACTGCCGACAAGTGTTGAGTGCGAATATTTGAACAGCGGATTTTTTTTGCGAATGTCGGCACTTCGCTAATTCGCGAATATTTTGAATTTAGCACTATAAATTTGTTATTTTCGAATATTCTTTTTAATTTTTTTATTGTTATATCTTTGTTCTTTCCCACTTCCCAAAAGTAGTTCCTACCGTTCTGAGGATTCCTGGCTTCCTGGCTGCTCCAGTCATTGCCCGTTGCTGCTTCTGCCGACTTCCGTGCTTCCCGTCACCATGGGAACGCCTCCATACTAGAATGTACTGTCGGATGTGAGAATTAAGTTGATATCGCAATGCGATTAATATAACTTGAAGTAATCGCATTGCGATTTCAACTTAGAGCTGGGTTTCTAATGGGTCAGCTTTCTAGAATTATTGAAGTTAACAAATATTGAATATAGCAGTGCTAAGTTGAAATCGCAATGCGATTACTTCAAGTTATATTAATCGCATTGCGATTTCAACTTAGCACTGCTATATTCCATATTTGTTAACTTCATTAATTCTAGCAAGCTGACCCATTACAAACACAGCCCTAAGTTGAAATAGCAATGCGATTAAAATAACTTGAAGTAATCGCATTGCGATTTCAACTTAGACCTGGTTTACTGGTTTACTATGGTTGGCTTGGTAGAATTAGCGAAGATGAGGAATATGACGAATGTATTCGTCATATTCCTCAAAACAATGATAACGAAATATTCTCCATCTTCGTTTTAGCTCCATATTCGTCAACTTCGCTAATTCTAGCAATCAAATAGGAAAGTTGACTATAGAGACAGCTGTGTTTAATTCGCTATGCGATTATATTATTTAGCTTTTTTTTTTAAATAAATGCAATAATTATAATACTTGATCATTATTATAATTATTCTATTTATAAAAAAAAGCTAAGTAATATAATCGCATAGCGAATTAAACACAGCTATCTTCGTTTTGAGGAATATGACGAATACATTTGTCATATTCCTCATCTTCACTAATTCTAGATATCAAACCAATAGGAAAGTTGCCTTAAGTTAAAATCGCAATATGCGAATATTTAAATTGCATATTAATCGCGATAACTAGAATAATGACGAATATTCGATTTAGACGAATATGAGACGAATATTCGCGAATTTCGTCGAAATCTAATATGGCACCTCCCGCTCATAAGTACTGCCAACCTTATCTCTCATAGATTCTGGTGGCTGGGGTGGCGTAAGTGTGTTGAGGACTATGTGTCGGCCTGTAGTGTCTGTGCACTCGCTAAGGTGACACATACTCAGCCTTTCGGATCCCTACTTTCGTTGCCTATCCCATCCAGACCATGGACTCATTTATCTATGGATTTTATCACTGATCTGCCTAATTTGTTAATGCTATTTTGGCGGTGGTTGATCGTTTTAGTAAAATGGTGTACTTTATAGCGTTGTCTGGCCTACCTAATGCCAAAACACTTGCTCACGTGTTTGTTGATAACATTGTGAAACTCCATAGCATTCCCTCTGACGTGGTTTCGGATCGTGGGACTCAGTTTGTGTCCAGATTCTGGAAGAAGTTCTGTAGTTAGCTGGGGGTACAACTATCTTTTTCTTTGGCTTTTCATCCTTAGTCGAACAGACAGACGGAGCGCACTAATCAGAGCCTGGAGACTTACATGAGATGTATTGCCTCTGAGAACCAGGAGGAGTGGTCTTTGTTTTTGGCAGAGTTTGCCATAAATAATCGTAGACAGGAATCCACTGGTAAGTCGCAATTTTTTGGGCTATATTGACTCTCGAGCTCTGCGTAGATCTCTTCAGTATCTTGTTCACTGGAAGTGTAATGGACCTGAGGAGAGGATGTGGGTACCGGCATCTGACGTGAATGCTAGTCGTTTGGTGCAAGCTTTTCACAGGTCTCACCCGGATATGGTCAGTCCTGGGTGACTGGTGGTCACTTGTAGAAGGGGAGATACTGTCACGGACATGAGACATATGGACGTCCCCGCGACAGTGAGTGGCAGGAGATGTTTAAGACTGGCAACACGTGGTTTGGTTTGACATCAATAGGCATCTGTGTGTTTCTGTTACTGGCCACACCATTGACCCAAAAGTGTTGCTATTGTGGTCATTTAACGTTGCCTATTTACAGTTGTCTATCCCACAATGCTGTGTGGTTTATAGCTTTAGTTGGACCTGTGCATAGGTGGTGTTTGGATCTCGGCTGAGTTCCTGATGCTGCCATAGCTTCTTGAAAGTTAAGTGTTACCTTTCCCTTTGTATTTTGGCTTTTTTGTGTGTTACATTTCATTGTTGCTTTGTGTTAGGCCTTAGGGAGACTCCCGTTCATCCTTCCTTTTGGAGGAACAGGATGTTGCATTTCTGTCATTAGTACCAGGGTCTTTTAGGGTTAGATAGGACTTTAGGTATTCCTGTGTATGAACTCACCTACATCTGGGGTCTGTTCATACTGGTAGTCACTCAGGGCTTTGATTAGGGTCTTCTCTAGTAGGTGTCCATCTTCCTTCCCTATTTTTCAGGCCTTATTTCCTATTCCCTTTCCTTCCTATGTTCGGTGTGGGGTTGCTGTGCATGAGAGCTACAGAAACAGCATAGGACAGCGAGCCATGCTGTTTCCCTAACTCAGAAACACAATAGCTTGCTGTGCTACACTGTTTCAGTAGCTCCCATGCTCCACAATCAGAGCTACTGAAACAGAAGAGCACCAGAAGTAAAATTAAGTCCTAATTTTAGCCCACACTTTCCATCCAACTAACTCAGTACACTCACCCTAAATCCTCATCTGTGTATGAGTTAAATCCCCAGCGGGGCTGTAATTGGAGCACCTGCCCTGAAAAGGGCAACCACCAATTTCATGGCAGACTACAATATGCCAAACACCACCTTTCACCACTCACACCTTGGTCTGTCTATATGCCCGCTTCCCTGTAGGTTGATATAGAAGGCTATCCCCAGAATACCCCAGGCTATACAGAACTGGCTATAGTGGATATAGTGCTGGAGATAGTGCTCTTTCCTATGGGACCCCATCCTTATCTGCTAGGTATCCTATACTATGACTATCCCACCCAATAAGCAGCAGCTGCAGCCAAGCCAATACACTGCTGTACAGAGTAGATTACAATACTACATATAGCCAGATTCCATCAACAGGACAACACAGCAGCTATTAAGCATAACAGTTTAATATGATTTAATAACAGTGCATACAAGGTACAGTTACAGACAGACAATACAATGATAGGTGGATTATATAAAAACTGACATCACTAAAGATCTGCTTTATGAATCCCTGCCAGCGGAGCTTGGCATTTTCTTATAGTTCTCTCATCCAGGGAGCTGTGTCCTGATGTTATCTCATGGCTCCACACACAGTCTCTCCACACGTAACTAGGTGTTTTTTTATTTTTTATTTGGCTAGGCATAATTGTTCCTATTAAGGACTAATGCACAAAACATGGACACCGCTGTGTGCATTCCGTATTTTGTGGAACGGAACAGCTAGCTCCTAATAGAACAGTCCTATCCTTGTCCATAATGCAGACAATAATAGGATGTCTTAGTTTTGCGTGGAAGGGACATACGGAAACAGAATGCACACGTTATTTTCAGTTATTTTTTGCAGCACCCATTTAAGTGAACGGTTCCACATATGGGCCGCAAATAAACATAAATGGACAAGGAAAAAAAATAAGTTCATGTGCATGAGAGCTAAGGATCATGAATTCTTAAATATAGATCCTATTGTGCTACTCCATTAACCCTTTCATTACATATTATAATTAACAGAGAGAATCTTATTCCTCAGAATATCTAATAATGTAACAAATTAAGTCAATACTGGGGGCTGGAATTTTTTCACAGCTAATTTCTTGAAATTCATTTTATGCCAGAAATTTTTATGAAAAGATGTTATCTCTTTTTGTAAATTTTTTACAAATTCTTGTTCTTTCTCTCCCACTCCCTAAATGCATATTTGACAATGTTAACAAACTGTGCCATCACATTTGTTAGGCTTTTTCGTATTATGTAGCTTCCAAAAATTGTTCTTGGTGGTGTTCAAACACACAGTGTTATGGGGAAAAAAAAGGCTTGTTGAAACCAAGTATCCAAAAATGATGTCTCTACAGGGTCACACACAATAATGTCAGAAAAAATAAAATATTCTCCCTTTTAATTGGGAGCAGTAGCAATACAGTGTGGATGTGCAAAGGGGAGGGTAATAATAGCATGTAGCTGCAATAATAGCATGGAACATACAAGGCAGTAGATGTGCGTGGTAGTAGTAGTGGTAGTGGCAGTAGAGGTAATGTAAGTGGCAGTAGGGGATTGGCAACAGGGAACAACAGCTGCAACAGCAGGTTGACAGCAGCAGTACAAAACATGATGGTAGGCACGCAGACAGTGGCATGATGGGGCACCATCAGCAAGGGCAGATCGATTCAATAGCCTCAGCCAGAGAAGTCTCAAAATCCTCACTGATCCTTGCCTTGATGATTTTGACATGAGGACAACTTTGTCCGTTTGAGTGTAACAATCCTCCGTGCCACACTGGAAACCCTCTCTGAGATGACACTGGAGTGTCAGAGAGAACAGAGACAGCATACTGGGCCTCTTTGAGCCACTATTCAGGCCTTCCTACCAAGAAGTCTATGGGGTCAGGGAACACAGTATGCACAGGGAACAATTTTTTTATAAAAAAAATAAAAAATGACAGCTGACCAAAAGTATGAATATCATACAGCAGAATTACATTTTGGTGAAGGCACAGAAGTGTGCCAGATTTCCCTATTGATGAGACAAGTTTTGGCAGGTGGAGTGGCAGTATTAAAAATGGTTCCATCCGGTTACAACTAGCAAACTCAACTGAGTGCTGCTACTTGTTGTGGTAGAGAGATTGCTGGAAACTGGTGTAAAAAATGTGGGTAAAAATGTGGAAGTCTGCCACA
This sequence comes from Bufo gargarizans, assembly GCF_014858855.1. Lineage (NCBI taxonomy): Eukaryota > Metazoa > Chordata > Amphibia > Anura > Bufonidae > Bufo > Bufo gargarizans. The sequence continues at coordinate 264,955,451 of NC_058084.1, forward strand.
TTTGAGGCATGACGAGACAATTATTACTTATGCCTGTCTGGCCAGAAGTCCAATGGCTTGGGCCAGAAAAATGTAATGTGAATGAAGGTGCTGAAGTGCGCCACATTTATAGAATGACAAGACAATTTTTACTTGAGCCTGCCTGGCCAAAAGTCCTGTGATAGTATGTGGGAATATATGGCCCAGAAAAATATTTTGGGGGTAAAGGTAGAGAAGTGCGCCACAATTTCCACAACTAAGTTGTACAGCAGCAATTGCACTACCAGCAACTTGGACAGGTGAGTGTTCATACTGCACATAAGCTCATTGCTGGTCAAGAATAGTTTTCTTATGGCCACACATTTCGTTTTGGATGTCTCACACTGGCGACAAGGACACTGTAATGCTTGGGAATGCAGGCTGGCTCCTCCAAAGAAGACCAGGAGAAGCAGAACAGACTTGATATGATTAGGAGGTTGCTCGCAAAGAGCTAGAGGAAGCTGAACTTGATCTATGTACAGCATGTTTTGAGCCTACACCTACAGTGTCAGTGGCATCAGCAGTTCTCAAGCTAGCCACATTAGAGGCAGATCTGCCCCTGCCAGTTTTTAGGAGGTTTTGGATATACATTGCCTCTGATCGTTAGTGCCCCCACAGCCACCCCCCTCCTCTTCTTATGTCAACTCCTCCTTAGCACCCCAATCTGACTCCCAGGTCGTGTCTAACACACAATCATTATCATAGTCATTACCCTACCTGTCACTTTTATCAGACTGTGATATGTCATTGTGGGCTCTTTGGCCTCCTCCCTATTGCCTGCTGTGTATTTTCCCCAACTGCCTCTGTCGCTATGACTTCTCCTACCACCACCACAGTAGCTAGAAGTGCCACATCTACTACTACTGGTCGGATGACTCGTGCTGCTACTAAAGACACTATGACACTCAGATGGGTATCTTTCATGGCTTTTCATTTTGCACTCTTTAGTTTTCCAGACATTTTACTACAAGGCCTATAAATATAAAGTCACAGGTTTCCTATAAAAATAAAACATGTGTTTCTTAAATGAAAAGCAATGGGTTTGGTAAACAGATTATTGAACGGTACTAGCAAAATGGCAAGTTTCTTTTTATTTGTAATTTAAAAACACAGGTGCAATTAAATGTCCCGAATTCCTCCATTTCCACAAACACACTGCACACTGCTACTGGCAATTCACAGTGGTAATAAGGAAATTTCGCATTATGAAGTATTGAGTGCAGATTGATGGGGGAAAACTTTTTTTTTACTTTAGCACAAGGCTGCAACAAAGATGTAAAAAAAAAAAAGGAAAGAGGTCTTAAGACTTTCTGAATGCACTATAGATTAATTATTGTACAGTACTTTCCTAAAATTGTTGGTGTTTCTGATGCAGACACATTCCGCACACACAATGCTTATTCTCCATAAATATGTGTGTCTTTATTTCCTTGTTACCACAGTTTACTACTTGATGACATCATTATGCTTATGTCTGTGTTACTTTGCAGGGTGGACTCATGCCTTATCCATGGAGGACGCTATCATGATGGCAACACAGGTGAGATGCATCTATTTGACCCTATACATACCCTGCATTTTTAACGCTGTATGAACACCTGACAACCCTCCCTCGGTACAGTGTCAGAGATTTTCATTCTTTGCACTGTGACCATGGGTAAGATAGCGTATTTCATAGAGCAGGGATGCTCAACCAGGGACCCTCCAGCTGTTGCAAAACTACAAATCCCAGCATGCCCTAATAGCTGTTGGCTGTCTAGGTATGCTTGGAGTTGTAGTTTTGCAACAGCTGGAGGGCCGCAAGTTGAGCATTCTTGCTATAGAGTTATGGCTGGTTGCACTTTTATTTGATTATTTTAATATATAGCTATGAAAAGATTAGGGTTGACTCAGCCTCTATATTAGCTGGAGTCACCTAGCGCTGCACGTCACTCTGCTGTTACTAGTGTAGGGAGAGGATGCGGCTGCTGTGAGGGAGAGAATAGGACAGAATCTTTAATCAGAAGTGCTTGTTAACTCAGCGATCTACCTAGATTTAGTTTTGTGGGTGCAGTACACAATCTTTTTACCCTGCCCTGAGACCAGTGACACAGAAAAATAACTTTTATCCGTCTGTTAGTTAGGTGAGCGGCGGCGGCCATTTTATGCAAGCTCAGTGCACCAGCACAGCATATGTGCTTTTGTGACATTCAAATCCAAGCTTGCAATAGTGCAATAATAATCTGGGCTTTAAAAAACACCAATTTTTTGCAATACACTCCATCTGGGGCCTCTGCCGCATTAGTCAGTGTGCATCTTAAGCTAGAAATACAGATATAATTTTCTGGGTTTTAAAAAACACCCTATTTGTTCAAAATACTGAATTTTACAGCTCTTGCTGCATCTGTACGTATAAAATTCAAGCGTTATATACTGCTGTCATATTCTGTTATTCAAAAAACACCCTTTTTGGGCAAAATACTTACCGTAATTTCCGGCCTTGTCTGCATCTGTCAGTGTAAGATACTCGCTTTAGATACTTCTGTGCTATTCTGGTTTAAAAAAAACACCCTTTTTGGGTAAAATACTTAATTTGCGACCTTGTCTGCATCTGTAAGTGTGAGATACATGCTTTAGATACTCACGTGCTATTTTGGTATTAAAAAAACACCCATTTTGAGAAAGATCCTAAATTTGAGAAATATGAGGAGAGCGTCAAATAAGGGACGTGGTCCCGGTCGTGGTGCTGCTGGTGGGGCTCCTGTTGTAGGGAGAGGACGTGGTCAATCCTTGCCAGCTACACGCACACCTTACTTGGGTGCTAGTAGGCGACAGAACCTTCGGCGGTATTTGGTCGGGCCGAATGCGGCAAGACAAATGGTGAGGCCAGAACAAGTACAGGTGATAGTAGATTGGGTTGCTGACAGTCCCTCCAGTTCCTTCAAATTGTCTCTCACCCAGTCTCTGGCTGAAAGATCAGAGTTGGCACCTGCAGCCGATGTCCATCAGTCTTTCACCTCACCCCCTTGCAAAACAGCAAGCAGTCTGAGCCCCAAATCATGCAACAGTCTCTTCTGCTTTTTGATGACTCTGCTAGCAGGGTTCCCCAGGGCCATCCACCTAGCCCTACCACAGAAGTGGAAGAGATTGAGTGCAACGATGCCCGACCACTTATGTTTCAAGATGAGTACATGGGAGGACCACCGCAGCATGTCTCGGATGATGACGAAACACAGGTGCCAACTGCTGTGGCTTTCAAAAGTGTGCAGACTGACAAGGAGGACAGGGGTGAAGACTGGGTGGAAGATGATGTGGAGGACGATGAGGTCCTCGACCCCACATGGAATCAAGGTCATGCGAGTGACCTGTGTAGTTCGGAGGAAGAGACAGTGGTCGCAAAGAGCCACCAGCACAGCAGAAGAGGGAGCAGGGTGCAAAAGCAGAGCCGCCGTCCCCTAGACAGTACTCCTGCTACTGCCCACCGCAGCAAGGGACCGAGCACACCAAAGCCAGCTCCAAGGAGTTCCCTGGCATGGCAGTTCTTCAGACAATGTGCTGACGACAAGGCAAGAGTGGTTTGCACGCTGTGCAATCAGAGCCTGAAGCGAGGCATAAATATTCTCAACCTGAGCACAACCTGCATGACCAGGCATCTAAGTGCAAAGTACGATCTGCAGTGGAGTAGACACCTCAAAAACCAAGAAAGGTCTCTGGCTCCTCCTGCTTCCTCTTCTGCTGCAGTCTCGGCCTCTTCATCCATCTCTGGAGTGACAGTGCCACCTGGCACCCCACAAACAGAGGATCTGCCAGCAACACCAACACCTGGGTCACCAAGCATCTCCACAATGTCCCACGGAAGCGTTCAGCTCTCTATCTCCCAAACACTGAAGTGGAAGAGGAAGTACCTCCTACTCACCTGTGATCCCTAGCCCTGAATGCCAGCATTTCAAAATTACTGTCCTTCGAAATGCTATCATTCCGTCTGTTGTAGACGGAGAGTTTTAAAAGCCTTATGGCGGTGGCTGTCCCACAGTATGTCGCGCCCAGCCGCCATTACTTTTCCAGGTGTGCCATCCCTTCCCTGCACAACCAAGTGGGGGACAAAATCAGGTGTGCACTGCGCAACGCCATCTGTGGCAAGGTCCACATAACTATGGATACGTAGACCAGTAAGCACGGTCAGGGACGTTATATCTCCATAACAGCACACTGGGTAAATGCTGTGGCGGCTGGGCCTGAGGCGGATAGCAGTTTGGTGCAAGTCCTTCCACCACCGAGGATTGCAGGGCGCTTCAGTTTGCCTCCTGTTGCTTCCTCCTCCTACTCCGCTTCCTCATCCTCTCCCGGCTCCTCATCCGGTCAGCGTAACACCTTCACCACCAACTTCAGCAGAGCCAGGGGTAAACGACAGCAGGCAGTTTTAAAACGTATGTGTTTGGGGGACAAACCCCACACCGCGCAGGAGCTGTGGACGGGCCTTGAACAACAGACCAATCAGTGGTTGGTGCCAGTCAGCCTCAAGCCCGGCCCGGTGGTGTGCGATAATGGGCGAAATCTCGTAGCAATCTGCGTTTGACGCACATCCCTTGCCTGGCACATGTGCTGAATTTGGTGGTGCAGAGATTCCATAAAAATTACCCTGATATGTCAGAGCGGCTGCATAAAGTGCGGGCCGTGTGCGCTTTTGGCGTTCTCACCCTGCTGCTGATCGCCTGTCAGCCCTGCAGCGTAACTTCGGCCTTCCTGCTCACCGACTCATATGCGACGTGCCCACAAGGTGGAACTCCATCTTGCACATGATGGCCAGACTGTGCGAGCAGCAGCAGGCGATAGCGGAGTTTCAGCTGCAGCATGCATGGGTGAGTCGCTCTGCGGAACAGCACCACTTCACCACCAATGACTGGGCCTCCATGCGAGACCTGTGTTCCTTGTTGCGCTGTTTCGAGTACTCCACCAACATGGCCAGGGCCGATAACGCCGTTCTCAGCGTTGCTATCCCACTTCTATGCCTCCTTGAAAAAATGCTGCTGGCGATGATGGAAGAGGATGTGGCACAGGAGGAGGAGGAGGAAGAGGGATCATTTCATAGGGTTCCCGGCCCGTCATTCCCAAGTGGCTCCGAGGGTGGGTTCCTGCACCCACAAACGTCAGGTACAGAAGTGTCCAGCCAGGGCACAGTTCTGGAGGATGACGAGGTGGAGGATGAGGAGGAGGAGATGGAGGAGGAGAAACCATGTTCACAGCAGGGTGGCACCCAAACCAGCTCATGGCCATTACTGGTGCGTGGCTGGGGGGATACGAAGGACACAGACAATAGACCTCCCACAGAGGACAGCTTTTCGTTGCCTCTGGGCAGCCTGGCACAGATGAGCGATTACATGCTGCAGTGTCTCCGCAATGACCACCGAGTTGCCCACATTCTAACTTGTGCTGATTACTGGGTGGCGACGCTGCTTAATCCCCGTTACAAGGACAATGTACCGTCCTTAATTCCATCACTAGAGCGTGATCATAAGATGCGCAAGTACAAGCGCACGTTATTAGACGCGCTGCTGGTGGCATTACCACCTGACAGCGATGGCACAGTTGAAGCACAAGGCAAAGGCAGAGGAGGAGGAAGAGGTTGCCAATGCAGCTGGGACACCACCAGCACCTCAGAAGGCTGGGTTAGCATGGCTGAAATGTGGATAAGCTTTGTCAGCACACCACAACAACCAGCACCACCAGCTGATATGGAACATCTTAGCAGGATACAGCATTTCAGCAACATGCTGGAGCAGTATGTGTGCACACGCCTACACATACTGAATGACGGGTCTTCCCCCTTCAACTTTTGGGTCTCCAAATTTGGCACATGGCCTGAGCTTGCCCTTTACGCCTTGGAGGTGCTGGCCTGCCCTGCAGCCAGTGTATTGTCTGAATGTTTAGAACGACAGGGGGCGTTATCACAGACAAGCGCAGCCGCCTGTCCACAGACAATGTGGACAAGCTCATGTTCATAAAAATTAACTAGGAATGGATCCCACAGGACTTATCTGTACCTTGTGCAGAATAGACATGTATACAGACCTTAACCAGCCATTGTTATACTACAGCGCAATTGCTCATTGTTGTATTTTGGATATTTCATAGTAACATAGTACATAAGGCCCAAAAAGACATTTGTCCATCCAGTTCGGCATTTTTTGGAGTGTACCCTAATAAAAAAATAAAAAAAAATTAAAACAAAAGACCAGTGTTGGCTACCTAGTCCTCTTCCACCCCCGCTTCCACCTACACCGCTACATCCACCGCCTCCTCAAACTCCTACTCCATATGGACCTCCACCTCATAAATTAAGTTTCTTTTTTTAATTTGTTTTTAATTTAATTTTTTTTTATGTCATTTCAGTTATTTGTCTGTTACATTTTCTGGTAAAATTGACACATTTTTGGGTGTGAAATACCACTGCTATACCTAGTGGACAGGTAAAAAAAAAATCACTAATATGTCTGTTACATATTCAGGTGAAATTCACCAATTTTTGGGTGTGATATACCACTGCTATACCTAGTAGACAGGTAAAAAAAAAATCACTAATTTGTCTGTACCTCCGTTGATGGATGCTCCTAGTGCTTCCCGAGGACTCCAAGCACTCCACTCGACACCGTAACCACCACAGGAACCAGGAACAGGAACAGCTCTTACAAGAGCTAGTAGTTATAGCCAGGGGAGTATAGCAAATCTTCAGCATATAGCAATCCCCAGTGTCATATCAGTTACCCAAACACCAGCCTCAACATGATGAAGGGTAAAACAGGAACTCTTTATTGAACACACAAGCATTGACTTATATACACATTTTCCAACAAGGGTACCACCCCCGTGGACCTGGTTGGGAACTGAGGACATAACATAGCAGCCAATCCTTTATAGTTTACAGTTTAAACACAAAAACTATACATTCAACAAACAAAATGGCATTGTCTGTGACGCAATTAACAAACACAATGGCATTGCCTGTGACGCACTCAATAACAGATTAGGCATTGTCTTTGACGCAATCAACAAAATACAATTACCAAAACACAATGGGCTCTGCCTGTGATACAATTACCAAACATAATGGGCTAACTTAATCACTCACAGGCAGAAAACACAAATTTTTCCCCAAAACACAGAAAACACCTCAAAACCCTACATATCCCCATAATTTATACATCCATGGATAGCTCTGATCTGGGTGAATAACATATCCAAAAATCACTTAGATCCGAGCAGGGGTTCCCGAATTCCATGGAAGTCACATTTGGCCGACCGCAAGCATGGATTTCCTGTCCAAAACAGTTTCACAGATTTAGGCTGTGTGGCCGGTCTGTCTTCTCCTTCAATGTTAGTGTATGGGCCATAATCCTGAGGCAAGAGGCTGGCAAACAGGCCCCTCCAAAACCCAGTAGCGAGGTTATTTTGCCATACCCCTGCTCTACCTAGTAGACAGGTAAGATTTCACTAATTTGTCTGTTACATATTCGGGAGAAATTCACCAATTTTTGGGTGTGATATACCTCGGCTGTACCTAGTAGACAGGTAAAAACATTTCACTAATTCTAATTTGTAATTCGGGTATAATTTGGGTATAATTACATATTCGGGTATAAATCACAAATTTTTGGGTGTAATATACAGGGCCTTCTAAAAAAAATTAGCATATTGTGATAAAGTTCATTATTTTCTGTAATGTACTGATAAACATTAGACTTTCATATATTTTAGATTCATTACACACCAACTGAAGTAGTTCAAGCTTTTTATTGTTTTAATATTGATGATTTTGGCATACAGCTCATAAAAACCCAAATTTCCTATCTAAAAAAATTAGCATATTTAATCCGACCAATAAAAGAAAAGTGTTTTTAATACAAAAAAGTCAACCTTCAAATAATTATGTTCAGTTATGCACTCAATACTTGGTCGGGAATCCTTTTGCAGAAATGACTGCTTCAATGCGGCGTGGCATGGAGGCAATCAGCCTGTGGCACTGCTGAGGTGTTATGGAGGCCCAGGATGCTTCGATAGCGGCCTTAAGCTCATCCAGAGTGTTGAGTCTTGCGTCTCTCAACTTTCTCTTCCCAATATCCCACAGATTCTCTATGGGGTTCAGGTCAGGAGAGTTGGCAGGCCAATTGAGCACAGTAATACCATGGTCAGTAAACCACTTACCAGTGGTTTTGGCACTGTGAGCAGGTGCCAGGTCGTGCTGAAAAATGAAATCTTCATCTCCATAAAGCTTTTCAGCAGATGGAAGCATGAAGTGCTCCAAAATCTCCTGATAGCTATAGCTGCATTGACCCTGCCCTTGATAAAACACAGTGGACCAACACCAGCAGCTGACATGGCACCCCAGACCATCACTGACTGTGGGTACTTGACACTGGACTTCAGGCATTTTGGCATTTCCCTCTCCCCAGTCTTCCTCCAGATTCTGGCACCTTGATTTCCGAATGACATGCAACAGTCCAGTGCTGCTTCTCTGTAGCCCAGGTCAGGCGCTTCTGCCGCTGTTTCTGGTTCAAAAGTAGCTTGACCTGGGGAATGCGACACCTGTAGCCCATTTCCTGCACACGCCTGTACATGGTGGCTCTGGATGTTTTTACTCCAGACTCAGTCCACTGCTTCCAAGGTCTGGAATCGGTCCTTCTCCACAATCTTCCTCAGGGTCCGGTCACCTCTTCTCGTTGTGCAGCGTTTTCTACCACACTTTTTCCTTCCTACAGACTTCCCACTGAGGTGCCTTGATACAGCACTCTGGGAACAGCCTATTCGTTCAGAAATTTCTTTCTGTGTCTTACCCTCTTGCTTGAGTGAGTCAATGATGGCCTTCTGGACAGCAGTCAGGTCGGCAGTCTTACCCATGATTGCGGTTTTGAGTAATGAACCAGGCTGGGAGTTTTTAAAAGCCTCAGGAATCTTTTGCAGGTGTTTAGAGTTAATTAGTTGATTCAGATGATTAGGTTAATAGCTCGTTTAGAGAACCTTTTCATGATATGCTAATTTTTAGAGATAGGAATTTGGGGTTTTCATGAGCTGTATGCCAAAATCATCAATATTAAAACAATAAAAGGCTTGAACTACTTCAGTTGGTGTGTAATGAATCTAAAATATATGAAAGTCTAATGTTTATCAGTACATTACAGAAAATAATGAACTTTATCACAATATGCAAATTTTTTGAGAAGGACCTGTACTACTCCTATACCTAGTAGACAGGTAGAAAAATTTCATGAATTTGTCTGTTACATGTTCGGGTGAAATTCACAAATTTTTGGGTGTGATATGCCCCTGCTCTACCTAGTAGACAGGTAACATTTCACAAATGTATCTGTTACATATTCGGGTAAAATTCACCAATTTTTGGGTGTGATATACCCCGGCTGTACCTAGTAGACAGGTAAAAACATTTCACTAATTTGTCTGTTACATTTTCGGATGAAATTTACAAATTTTTGGCTGTGATATACCACTGCTATACCTAGTAGACAGGTAAAAAATATCATTAATTTGTCTGTTACATATTCGGGTGAATTTCACCAATTTTTGGCTGTGAAATACCACTGCTATACCTAGTAGACAGGTACAAAAATGTTATCAATTTGTCTGTTACATATTCGGGTGTAATTCACCAATTTTTGGGTGTAATATACCACTCCTATACCTAGTAGACAGGTAAAAAAAATATGATTTTGTCTGTTACATATTTGGGTGAAATTCCCTAATTTTTGGGTGTGATATACCCCTGCTCTACCTAGTAGACAGGTAACCTTTCACTAATTTGTCTGTTACATATTTGGGTGAAATTCACTAATTTTTGGCTGAGCTATACCCCTGCTTTACTTAGTAGACAGGTAACATTTCACTAATGTCTAATGTTTACAAATCCAAAATACCCCAGTGATATTCCCTAGAATTTTTTATTATTCATTCCAATAACAGGGAATCTTAAGAGTCCTGTATTGTTATTTATCATCACTACCTCCCCGAGTCGGGAGTGGGTAATTGCTGCGCGCCCCCTCCTTTCCTTCAATTCTTCCGTTTTTAATAGCTTCTCACACATTTCCGCTCGATCACAATTAAATTTCATCCATTGATCTCCCTTGGACATACAGGTGTCCGCTCAACTCTACAGTGGATATAAAAAGTCTGCACACCCCTTGTTAAAATTTCAGGTTTCTGTTATGTAAAAAAATGAGACAAAGATAAATCATTTCAGAACTTTTTCCACCTTTAATGTGACCTATAAACTGTGCAACACAATTAAAAAACTAACTGAAATCTTTTAGGTAGAGGGAAGAAAAAATATAAAAATAAAATAATATGTTTACATAAGTGTGCACACCCTTAAAAGGGTTGTGCAGTTTGTTTAAACTGATGATCTTTATTCTGGCTGTTTGAGAAGGCAGCGGTGCTCCAGGAACGCTGCGGCCTTCTCACTGTTTACTGCTGGCCCAGTGATGTCACGAGTAGTATCAACGTACCTGGGCGCAGCTAAGCTCTGTTCACTTGAATGGTGCTTAGCCCCGTACAGGCAAGTTGATACTAGTCGTGACGTCACTGGACCAGCGGTAAATAGAGAGAAGGCCGCGGCTCTGCTGAAGCTGGTGTGCTGTTATTGCTGCATACCTTATGAATTTTTAGGTGAATCTATCGAAACAAACAACAAGCCACTATAGGTGGAGCCTGTAATCAATATCTATGCAGGTGTTTTGGAGATATGTTAAGTATCAAAAGAGGAAACTAGCTGCTTTAAATATATAAAAAGAAATTAATCAGCACAGAAGTCTGAACCTATATAGAATTAAAAAATGGTGTTCAAAGGTGGATATTCACTTTAAAGAAAACAACTTTTATGTAAGCTCGACTCACTATTTGAAGTAATAATAAATCTAACAAAAATAATTAACATATTTTTCATTTCATCAATTTCCAGTTCATGTAGAAATTTTAATTTATCTCCAGTAGGATATTTGATTCAATTATGATTGTTAAAAATAAGGCTGCAAGAATCATTGGCCACAGTTAACTATAAAAGACAATTATGAAGCATTTGAAACATTCCTGGCCTAGTTAATTATTATTGCTTCTTCATTACAGATTACATAGAGTAATAATGAAAAAATAGTTGAAAGATCATTGCTCGAAATAGAAGATAGAGAGTATATTTTTATGTAGGATTTTGACACTAATGTGTGAAGACAAAAACATAATTTTATATTACAAAAATACAAAAAAAAAAGTAGTATCTTAAAAAAAATCAACGTTGAAAGAAGTTACAGTAGTTACAAGTTAATAAAGAGCAACAGTAAAAAATATTATGTTCTTTAGGATGCCTTTACACACGTTCTGTGTGACCATATTTCTAGTACTGATTTATCTGAACCAGACTCACTGAATCATAGTGGTCTTTTATGCTGTGAGCTCCAGCCTGAACACAGGTCTAAAGGATGCTATGAATACGTGACAGTGGACAAGTAGTTGGGCTGAATCAATATGATGTAATGGGTTCAGCTTAGATCAGCCGCATTCAATGCTAGAAATATGGCAGTCACATGAACTCTGTCTGATCCGGGAAATGTGGAGTCACACCAAGTTTCACAGACCAGACATGGCCATATGAAAGCAGCCTACTACTAGTGGCCCAAAGATAAATACTGTACTTTAGGCTTCCTTCACACATAACTGGTTGGGCAATTCTCCTTTGGTGGCAAACAAATACCATGCATTTTTAGTGTTTTTTTTATGCTTATACTCCAAATAGGCTTTTTAAGGCATTTTCAACTCCCATAGAGGTTTCTATAGGGATAATGCCTGAAGAAAAGCCATGCCTAGAGCATGAAGCATTTTGATAGACTCCACAAATGAGGAAAATGCACAAATGCAATGCTAAAAACACCACGCAAATATGCTTGTCTATATTGAATTTCATAAATCATTTAAACTTTAAAGTAACATCTGGCCACATGAGAAAAAAATAATGGTAAAAAAAATAATAAACATAAAATTGCAAAATAAAATCCCCAAAATTCTGTGTGAAACCAGCCTGGATGCTGCCACCCAATTTTTTTGTTTGGTACTGTTTTTTGTCATCTCTAGTGGCATGTAGCATTTTTCACATTTTTTGCAAGCCATGCGTTTTGTTTTTTTCAACAGGAATGTATGCACCTCCATCTGACTTCTTGTTTATCAGCATGAAAAAAGGCATATAAATGCAATGCTAACTTTTTAAGGCCTCATGCACACGACCGTTGTTGTGTCCCGTGTCCGTTGTTCCGTTTTCCGTGATTTTCTGCGGACCCATTGACTTTCAATGGGTCCATGGAAAACTCGGCTAATGCACCGTTTGTCATCTGCGTCCGTGATCCGTGTTTCCAGTCCGTGAAAAAAATAGGACCTGTCCTATTTTTTTCACGGACAATGGTTCACGGACCCATTCAAGTCAATGGGTCAGTGAAAAAACACGGAGGCACACAAGATTGTCATCCGCGTCCACGCGTCATTTGCATGGCAAACTTGACTTAGATTTTTTTTTGCTTTCCTTTATGTCTGGAGATCCTCCAAAAATAATGGAAGACACATGGAAACAAAAACGGACACGGATCACAGAATGAAACAAACGGCCGTGTGCATGAGGCCTTAAGCAGAGGAAATAAAATTATGTCTATGGGACAAAAATGTCAAAAAAATCAAGCAAAAAACACCACATCCAGGGTATGCTGGAATAAAAAAAAAATGGAATCTAGAAAGCAATTGAAGTTAAGAAAAACACAACTGAAAGGAAACATCTACAGACATAGCAGACTTAAGGTTACAGTCATAACATGTTAACTAGATGTGATAATTCACCAAGTGTGACTGTTAACTCTGCTACATCTGTAGAACTGCCATTCTTGCGTTAAAAACACAGCAAAAAAAGCACTAGAAACACAAAATGCCACAAAAAAAAATGGGGGTCATTATATACACCACTTTTTGCAGATTTTGTCACACAGGGGTTTGACGACAAAATCTATTACTTTTCCCCACTCACACCACTTTTCTGAGGTGGGGGGGGGGGGCAGGGAAGAGGATGGGCTGGCTGGCCTGTCTCATTTACCATTTTCTATGCCAGTTTATGGCATGGAAAGCACCACAAAGACCACTTAACAGGAGAGCAAGGCAAAGATGAGGTCAGGAACAGAGCCAAGGTCAGGAAGCAATGTCAGTATAGTATAATGCACAATAGCAAACAGACAGGAGACATAAATATACCCTGTTTAGGCTACTTTCACACTAGCGGCAAGATGGATCCGACAGGCTGTTCACCCTGTCGGATCTGTCCTGCCGCTATTTCACAATTTCGCTGGACCGCCTCTCCATCCCCATTGACTATAATGTGGACGGGGCGGAGCTCGGGTGCAGCACGGCAGTGCACGGCAAAGGGCCGCCAGACAAAAATTACTGCATGTCCAACTTTTTAGTCCTGCGGCCTCTCGCCGTGCACTGCCGTGCTGCGCCGGAGCTCCGCCCCCGTCCCGATTATAGTCAATGGGGACGTAATGGCGGTCAAGCAGCATGGCGAAATAGCGGCAGGACGGATCCAACAGGGTGAACAGCCTGTCGGATCCATCCTGCCGCTAGTGTGAAAGTTGCCTTACCAGGCAATGATGTGACGATTAACTAAATAGAAAGCCTTGATAACGTCACAGAAATCCTGTTTGGCAGGATGGATTCTCACCTCCTCCTTGTCCCTGACCTCTCTCCTGTCTAATACTTTAGATACAGTACCTTAACTCAGCATTGTCATATACCTCCATTAGTAAGTTCTGTCTTACTTGTCTTACTAACCCTGGGAAAGTTGCATATTCTGCTCAGGATGTTGTTGAAATGATGGCATTAATCTGTTTATATGCTGTCTGTTTCCAAGGAGACACTAACTCATAGTGATATTAGCTGCAGCTGTATGTGCAATGATGTGGAAGATATGGAGAAGGATTTAAGGCAATGAGAACCTCAACATAACATGTTCTTTACAGCCGAATATTCAGCTATTCCACACATTTTAGTAACATAGAATGCCGAAGGAATAAATAAATATCACATGTTCAGAAAATGTCACATTTCCTGAACATGTCAACCTCATGAAACTGCACAAGATTCAAGAATAATCCAAAACACACACAATTCTTCTCTAGAAAAGAAGCAAATAAACATATATCAGTTTTTTTGTTATGGAGATCTCAAATCTACAGGGCCCATTATTACTGGAACCTGCTTTTATTCCAAGTCCCTAAGATTCACTATGCATTTATACAAAAAATAAAAAAATTTCACATGGCATCTTTCTATGTGCTAGAACGATCTTTTGGCCTTCTCAGGAACCAGTTATCAAGAGTGACCGCTAGTTCTGCACCTGGTATAGATACAGTGACTGGCCAGAGTTCTCCTCATAATTTATATTTGAGTTTTCTATGCTATATTAATTGGGTCATATCTGACAATGTTTACTATAATATCCTATGCTTGTCATCAAAGCATAAGGCCATATGAACATCTGTGATCAATTATATATTTAGTGAACTTAATTAAAGGCTATGCACACCTTTGACGGGAAATATTTATGAGCGAAGCAAGCTTCGGATGTTAAATCTGAAGACGCTTTGTTCAAAACTTCGAATTAATACTGTACGGAGATCAACTACTGAAGTTATTCAATGAAGTAACATAGTACATAAGGCCGAAAAAAGACATTTGTCCATCCGGTTCGGCCTGTTATCCTGCAAGTTGATCTCAGAGGAAGGCAAAACATTTTTTTAACTGTGAGGTAGAAGCCAATTTTCCCCACTTTAGGGGAATAAAAAATTCCTTCCCGACTCCAATTAGGCAATCAGAATAGAAGTCACAAGCGACTTCGAAAATAACTTACTTCAGCTCATCGGCGCCCAAACATTTTAATAATGTATGGAGACGGATCTCCGTACAGTATTAAACCTAAGTTTTGAACAAAGTGACTTCGGATGTAACATCCGAAGCTCACTTCGCTCATCACTAGTTATAAAACACTTATTTAAAGGGGTTGTCCGGGTTCAGAGCCAAACCCAGACATACACTTCTTTTCACACAGGCAGCCCCCCTGAGGCTAGCATCGGAGCATCTCATGCTCCGATGCGCTCTCTTGCCCTGCGCTAAATCGCGCAGGACAAGATCTCTTTTGTTTTCAATAACACACTAGCGGGCGGAAACTTCCGCCCGGCAGTGTGTTCGGTGACGTCACCGGCTCTGATGGGTGGGATTTAGCGCAGTGCAAATGAGAGCATCCGAGCATGAACTGCTCTGATGCTTAAGTCAGGGGGGTTGCCGGGGGGGATAAGAGAAGTATGTTCGGGTTCAGCTCTGAACCCAGGACAACCTCTTTAAGCCACATTCTTATCAATAAGATAAAAACTGATCTATAATGAGTGTTTATAATGTCAGAGAGCAGTGATAAGGAGCCCGAAAATTCAGATCCCTCTACTAAAAAACCTCAGCCCTGTACAGAAAAAAGGGTTCCATATTTGTAATAAAGACCTATTAAAAAATTATTTTTGACTCAAAATTAGTACAATGCAATCATTAAAGAAAATTCCCCCAAAGGTGTACATAGCCTTTAATGTTTGTTTGTAAGACACAAACCAGCTCATTGGCTGAGATACATCTCCTATCTTCTGGTCCCAATATATATTTTTAAACAAGTACTAGCAGAGGGGCCCGGCTTCGTACTGGTATATTTTATCTATTTCATTCAATGTTTGTGTATGCCATTAAAAGATATCGACAGTATCCCCCTGAACAGTGACCTCTACAGCACCTGGACCCTCAACACTGACCTCCATAGCGGACCGTCCCCTTAATTGTGACCTCCACAGTTCCTTGTCCCCTTAACATAGACCTCCACAGTGCCCGCCCCCTTGTCAATGACCTCCACAGCAGCCTGCCCCTTTAACAGTGACCTCCACAGCGGCCGCCCTTTCATTAGTGACCTCCCCAGTACCGCATCTCCTTAACAGTGATTTCCACAAAACCCGTCCACTTAACTGTGGCCTCCACAGCAGCCTGCCCCTAGGCTTACAGACTCCCTGTCCTCCATCCGGCGTAGGGTCTGGACGGACACAGGGATGTTATTTTGAACAGCTCACTCTCAGACAGCAGCACTGTGCTGTCTAAGCGTGAGCTACAGGTAGAAAGTCACCCTCTCTTGAAAAGCTGACAAAAGTTGATTTTTACCTTTATTTTTTTTAATCCCCTTTGGCTGCGGAGTGGGAGGGGGCATAGCTTAGTGGAACCTGGGGGTGGGGTTTTTAAGTCCATCTTTTGAGGGTGGCCTGAATGGCCACCCCACCTGCCCCTGAACTGTGACCTCCACAGCACTCCGCTCCCTTAACAGTGTCATCCACAGTGCCCTGCCCCTTTAAAGCTGACTTACAGCAGTGAAGAAAAATGGCTGGGTTGTTATGGAAACCTGATGTAAAACTATGTGAAAACTAAGCACCTGCGAGCTTCTATTGGCTAATAAGGGTCTTGTGACCAGGCTTCTATTGGCTAATGCATTTTTGGGGAATATCTCATGCAGGGATGTCCTTTTGAACAGCTCACTCTAAGACAGCAGCACTGTGCTGTCTGAGTGTGAGCTGCAGGGAGAAAGTCACAGTCCCTCCCACCCCTGCAGCTGACAGAAGTGTAGTGGGAGAGGGTGTAGTCTAACTGTATTGGGGGTGTGGTTTAGCAGGACCTGGGGCGGGGTTTTTAAGCCCATCTTTTGAGGGTGGCATGAATGGCCCCCCTTCCTGCCCCCTGAACTGTCACCTCCACAGCACTCCGCTCCCTTAACAGTGTCATCCACAGCGCCATACCCCTTTAAAGCTGACCTACAGCAGTGAAAAAAAATGGCAGGGTTGTTATGGAAACCTGGTGTAAAACTGTGTATATGTGTAGACTAAGGACCTGCGAGCTTCTATTGGCTGATAAGGGACATGTGAGCAAGGGATGTGTATACCAAGTTTCATTGAAATCGATAATTGCGTTTTTGAATGATCGCGGAACATACATACATACATCCTTCTTTATATATATAGATGTCAAAATAGAGTTTAACAGAAACTATTACAATAGTCAAAATCAGAGTTTCAACATTTTCATTAAAACATGGTTGATTATAGGCCCATTGATATCCAAGTTAACTCCCATAGTGGTATTATTATCAACATTTCAATGCAATACAAAGATATTTTAGATTTAGCTCCTGTTGCATACACTTGAATTGATAATTCTGTTCCCTCCTTAGTCCCTTTTATTTCCATCAAAAACTCTCCTGTGGCTCTCTTGCCAATCTTTGAGATGCACAAAAGGACACACACAAAGCAAAATAATTCCTTCGTTCAGTAATATGTCATTTGCTACAGTGTGGTTTAGTCTCAGTATACATAACGTACATGATTTCCATTGACATTTTTCTTTTGTACTATATTTCCCATTTTTATATATTTTTATATTTACTCATTCTTGTTCATTCATATCAGTGATGGCAATCAGCTCTTCTACACAGTTTCTGTAACTTCCTTGTATTCAACAATTCACCGCGCAACAATGATTTTGCTACTGAGAGAAAAACATGTGATTTATACTGAATTGAGCGTGCTGAATCCAAATATGAACTCGGAATATGCCTGACACGTCTAGATTTTAAGTTATAAATGCAAAGCCTATTAAGTTATATATTAATGCGTTATATTGGAAATATTCCTATGGACATGTCCAGACCTGTCCGGACGCACTCAGGCTGATGTCAGCAGTAAGTATATAAGGCAAGCTGAACAGATTTTGATTAAGTGATCTGTTATAGTGCTATCAGTTTTGAAACTTAAGATGGATAAACACTGATTTCTGATACCTATGTGGCAAATACACTACTTATGATCAGCGCAAGAATCTGATAAAGCGAGCGCGTCTTGCTTACAAGTATTACTTTGACTGTAAAATTGGAGATCAAGATAAAAGCTGGGCGCCTCATGTTTGTTGCATTGTGTGTTAGTCTGGGCTAACGCAGTGGTTGAATGGTAAAGGGAAAGGAATGGTTTTTGCAGTGCCTATGGTTTGGCGTAAGCAGAAAAATCACCAATCAGACTGTTAATTTTGCATGACTAAAATCGCTGGATATTCAAAGAGAAAAAAGTCACAAATTGTGTATCCTGACTGAGTCTGCTCTTAAACCGGTACCACACGATGTAGCGAATCCAGTGCCTGCGCCTCCCACAGCAGGAACGGCAATTGAAACAGACGGTTCTGATCCTGATGCAGATGAAGATGTTGATTGTCACAATGTATTTCCTGATCCAGAACAACTGGAGGGTCAGCCGCACTTGCTGTGCCAATCAGATTTAGATGATCTGGTAAGAGATCTGTCATTATCTAAAGAAAAGTCAGAACTGCTAGCTTCTAGACTTCAGGAATGGAATTTGCTACGAGGCACCACAACTTCACACTTTCGTTATCGACACATCAAGTTAGCTGCATACTATGCAATGGAAAGCGATGTCTGTTTCTGTACTGATGTAAATGGTCTTATGATGGATTTAGATGGTACACATGTTCCCCGATGAATGGAGGCTATTCATAGAGTCAAGCAAAACAAGTTTGAAAGCTATCTTGTTGCACAATGGTAATAAAAAAACATCTGTTCCATTGGCTCATGCGGTTGAAATGAAAGAGACCCATGCTTATATGGAGTTAATTTTAAAAATACTCAGAAAATAAATGGAAAATTTGTGCTGACCTGAAAGTGGTAGCACTGCTGATAGGCCTACAGTTAGGGTACACAAAGCATATGTTTTTCTTGTGCCTATTGAACACTAGTGATGACAACAATCATTACAAAATGAGACAGTGGCCTCTCAGAGTCGAGCACACAGATGGTCAATACAATGTACAACACAAATCACTGGTCGATCCACTTCAAGTTTATCTTCCACCACTTCACATTAAACTTGGTTTAATGAAAAATTTAGCAAATGCACTCGATCGTGATGGAAATGGTTTCTAGTATTTGAAGAAGAAGTTTAGCACACTGAAAACTGATGCTAAAATAAAGGCTGGAATTTTTATTGGCCCTGAAATCAGCAAACGAATGCATGATGACACATTCCGAACAAAACTCATGTATTTGTGCGAGCAGTGCAGAACTTCCTTGGGAACAGACGAGCTGCAAACTATGCTGAATTAGTAGACAACATGCTTAGAGCATAATGTCATTGAAAGTGCATTTCTTACATTCCCATCTTGACTTTTTCCCACCCAATTTGGGACACGTAAGTGACGAACAGGGAGAGTGGTTCCATAAAGATATTTCTACAATAGAGAACAGGTATCAAGGCCGCTGGAATCCCAACATGATGGGGGACTACTGCTGGTTTTTGCAACTGGAAAATATGACCGTTCACAAACGCAAAAGCAGATGCCTGAAGCACTTTTAACAGTACTGGGCCTTTCTCGAGTAATACTTTTAAACTGAAAAACTAGACTTTTTGAAATTTTGTTATTCCATTATATTTTCATACACTGTTTAATACGCAAACTTTAATGTAGATCAGGTAAATGTTGGAGTAAAACTCGTTCTGTTCAAAATTATTCAATGCTTTCCAAGTGCTTAATTCATTTAGGCATACTTATGCATAGCACATTTTTGTGAAGTGTTACAACAATTCTGACTTCAGATTTAGTATAGAACAAATGTTTTTTGCCCAATAGCAGACAAAATGGCTACACAATAGAAAACCATAGGAAAGCAAAAAAAGCTAATGCACGCATTGTCCTTTACTTGTATTGTTTTGGTTTTGGGCCACTAGATGGTGGTATACTTGATTATATTATCTGTTATACCTTTTTTTTGCTTTACATAGTGTGGGCAGCAGTGACCTTATTATAATGTATATAGACACCCTAATTGATCTTGAGTGTCACCCCACTGTCACCTTCACTATTGGTTACCCCAAGTTGTGAGTTCTGATGCCTAATTACACAGAGGATGTTGTAGAGTAGGGGAGTGCCAATTAAAGTTATTTTCAAAAAGACAAACTATACTGGCCAGTTACCACGGGGGTGCTACTGAAATTAATACATGCCACAGTTGGTACATCTCCAGCTCACCCAATACAGGTGAATAATGTGGTATATATCCATAGACCAGAAGATATACCTCAAAAACAGCCTTGTCATAATTCATGTTTTGTAATAAATAACATGTTCTAATGATCGAGAACCTGGGCACTTGTTTTGTTTTAAGTGTTAGGATTTTTGACCTTAATAAACCCTCTGAATAACCTATTGGTTGAAAGTATTAATATTTCATGTTTGGTATGTCTGGGTTGGTAAAAATATCCCTTGCTGGTCACATTATCTTTCTCGGATATAACTACAAAAAGTTTTGACTCAAATAAGAATTATGCCATGCAACTTTACACTTGTTGCATGTAATTAACCAGCCTTCTGTCATATAAATAAAAGTAGGTTAAAGACTGGCTAAGAGCCTTTAAAAATTACATACTGTAAACCACATATAGTCAGATCCCGGCTATACACCAAGTTGAAGATCTGGGTCAACTTTCAACCAGCATGGTTCCCTCACTGACCTAGTTAGTATGGAATAATAATGAAATCATTATTTTATCCCCATTTTATTTCTGTACTATTTCCTTATCTGTATGTCCTTTTTGTAACCTTGTAGAACTGCACCTTTTTGTATATTAAATCTTAACTATACAGTATTTTTTGCCCTATAAGATGCACTTTTTTCCCTCAAAGTGCTTCTTATGGGGCGAATATTAATGAGCTCTTCCATTATGGCTAACTGATTTAAGTTCTTTAAGTTGATAAAGAACCAGAAATATCCATTTAACTTTCTTACCATTAACATTGGGAAGTAGAATCCTGATCCTTACTGAATAGACAGCAGAGTAGAAGTACATTTTTGAGGAGTAATGAGAACATGTCTTGTTCCTAGGCTTTCTGGGAAGATAATTAAGGCAGATGCTGATCTATCATGAACCTGGGGGAGAAGATTCAAACACTATTTTGTGGACACAGAGATTTCTTCCCATGCCTGAAAATATTAAGTTAGCCTGCCCCCATCCCCTCACCCTCACAGGAATCCTGGCATCATTGGGATTGTTGGGTAGAGGTGTCTGAACTTAAAATCCTTTTTCCCTTCTAGTTAGGCCTCATGCACACGACCGTTTTCTTTTAAGGTCCGCAAAAACTGGGTCCGTAGGTCCGTGATCCGTGACCGTTTTTTCGTCTGTGTGTCTTCCTTGTTTTTTGGAGGATCCACGGACATGAAAAATGAAAGAAAAATCTAAGTCAAGTTTGCCATTGAAATGATAGGAAAAAACGGACACGGATCACGGACACGGAGCACGGACACGGATGACAATCTTGTGTGCATCCGTGATTTTTCACGGACCCATTGACTTGAATGGGTCCGTGAACCGTTGGCCGTGAAAAAAATAGGACAGGTCATATTTTTTTCACGGCCAGAAAACACGGATCACGGATGCGGCTGCCAAACGGTGCATTTTCCGATTTTTCCACGGACCCATTGAAAGTCAATGGGTCTGTGAAAAAAAACGGAAAACGGCACAACGGCCACGGATGCACACAACGGTCGTGTGCATGAGGCCTTAGGCTGACATTTTTCTTGGCCCTCTTTCCTTCATTGTTAAGGTATTTTTGGCTGCAAAAGGATTGCCTTTGATAAACAGTATAGAGGAAAAGAGATTTTGTCCAGCTTGTAGTTGTGGTAATCCAAGGCTTCTTTATTGAAAATTCAGTATAAAATCCAGGTACAGAAAGCAGAGTCTACATGTTTCGGGCACAATGCAATCTTAGCCCTTACTCATGACTGTTTCAGATACACTGTGAGTTACCTTTGTAGAGAGAAGGGGGAGGGTCTCTCACCTGAGATAATCAGGCTGAAAATTCAGCTGAAAATTCAACCCCTCCCTTCTACAAATGTGTACATAGGTAAAAACATGCCAAAAAGACAATTCATATGGTCCATAAAATAATACATATAAAGGAAATGGGAAATAGAGGAAGAAAGGAGGAGAAATAAGCCATTAGTTAATACTGCCGAATTAGATCCAGTTTCTTATTTAAACCTTGAGGCTGGCGACTTTCAAGTCGGAAAATCCAGTATGATTCTCTGTTTAAGAGTTTCCTCTTTCTGTCACCACCTCGTGTTGGTTTTTTAACCTTTTCAATGCCTTGTACTGACATATAGGAGACATCACCACCATGTACCATGGCAAAATGGAGACTTGCCGCAGATATGTTGCGGTTCTCATGGTGCGGTATGTCTGATATATGTTTTCTAATGCGTGTTTTTATTGCATTTGTGGTACATCCCACATATTGTAGCCTGCAATCTGTGCATGTTATGCAGTAAATCGCATAAGTGGTATTACAATTTAAAAAGGATTTTATTTTGAAAACTTGGCCGTTAATAGTGGATTCAAAATTTTGACAGATCTTCATGTATTTACAACAAATGCAAATGGAGTGACCACATTTATAGTTTCCTGTTGTTGACAACCATGTGTTTTGTGTTGTTCGAGATTTGTCATTTTTGAAGAGAGATGGGCTGACGGAGCTAGCTATGGTGGGTGCCTTTCGGGCTGCACATTTAATGCCATTGTGTACCATAGATGCCCATGTTTTGTCACACGCTAGCACTGGGAAGTGTTTTCTGACAATGTCACAAATTTGAGTGTATTCCTTACTATATTGTGTGACAAAAATATTTTTTCTTTCTTGGTTAGATATCTCTCTAGTTTTTTGTCTCTTTGTTTCTATATGTGTGTTCAATAATATATTCCTATTCATGTATTGAATGTCTCTGCTGCATTTCTTCATATTTTTTTCCGAATATGCTCTATGTGTTAGTCTACTTATGATGTTTTGCGCCTCTGTTTCGTATGTCGACTCGTCACTGCAGTTTCTTCTAGCTCTAATTAGTTCTCCTTTTGGTATATTTCTGATGGTATGCATGGGATGGCATGATTGTGCATGTAGTATTGTATTGCCTGATGTTGGTTTTCTGAAGGTGCTAGTGTAAATGGAGGCCGAGGCGGAGTCTCCCCTGAGGCGGAGATCCAGGAACTCGATACTCCTGGCGCTATGTTGAACGGTAAATTGGATACTGTTCACACATGCGTTCAGATAATCTGCAAATGATGGTATGGCCGCCACATCACCAGACCAGATAAAGATCAGGTCATCGATGTAACGGCCATACCATCTTATGCTATCCGAAAATGGGTTGGTGTCGATGAGGAGAAAGCCCCTCTCCCACCATGCCATAATACAGGACCATATTGGACGTGAACAGACTAGCCCGCAGTCTAACCCTGCAGCAACATTTCCAACCAACAGACTCACAGGTGTGTAGTCCAGGAGATGCTGCGGCTGGTGTGTTCACCTCCAACGTGGATCCTGACTTAGCTATGAATACAACTTTGAACCCAAATCATATATATGATACAGCCAGTATGTCCTTTAATGAAATGCTACGTGTGTATGATTTATTGGAATTGGGAAACACTTGCCCACCGTCCAATCCTGTTTACCGTTCATCAGATTTCAATCCCTCTAATCGTGATTTCTATCCTGTGCAATCTAGATCTCATGCACTGGATAGATTTCAGGAATTAGTTGAAAAGGATTTAGTCTCTTTGCACAATTCTGTTGTTTCACAACAAAGGGATCCAAATGCCCACAATCTATCCAAAAAAGAATTCCAAGCATTGCATAACTTCAGCAATAGAAATGACATTGTTGTGAAGCAAGCTGACAAGGGGGGAGCGGTGGTCATTCTAGATAGTGAACTCTATAGATCCCTTATCAGATGTTACATAATGACAAGATCTATGATATTTTACCTGGTGACCCGCTCCCCTCTTTTCAGAAAGAATTGAAAGACCTGTTGTTACAGGGATCCAATATGGGTGTTCTTAATCAAAAAGAATGTGATTATATCTTTGTTGCAGCCCCGGTTATTCAGATTTTACATGCTTTACCAAAAGTGCATAAATCAATCTTCCCCCCTCCACTGAGACCAATTGTCTCAGGCATAGGGTCGTATTCCGAACGCCTATGCCAGTGGGTCGACTCGTTACTGCAACCCTTGATTCCAAATATCCCTGGTTTTCTGAAAGACACTAAATCAGTTTTACAGGCTGTACAAAACCTGGAATGGTCCCAAAATTATCTATGGGTGACAGCTGATGTAGTCGGACTTTACCCTAGCATTCCCCATAAATTGGTGAATATCTCCCTGGTATGGTTTTTGGAGAATTTTGGAAATTTTTCTGTGGTGCTAATGGAGTATGTGGTGGCCGTGGTGAACTTCCTCCTCAGGCGGAATTATTTTATGTTTGATGGAAAGTTTTTCCTGCAGACATCGGGTGTGTCGATGGGGGCTAAGTTCTCTCCCTCCATAGCCAATATATTTATGGCATGGTGGGAGAGGGGCTTTCTCCTCATCGACACCAACCCATTTTCGGATAGCATAAGATGGTATGGCCGTTACATCGATGACCTGATCTTTATCTGGTCTGGTGATGTGGCGGCCATACCATCATTTGCAGATTATCTGAACGCATGTGTGAACAGTATCCAATTTACCGTTCAACATAGCGCCAGGAGCATCGAGTTCCTGGATCTCCGCCTCAGGGGAGACTCCGCCTCGGCCTCCATTTACACTAGCACCTTCAGAAAACCAACATCAGGCAATACAATACTACATGCACAATCATGCCATCCCATGCATACCATCAGAAATATACCAAAAGGAGAACTAATTAGAGCTAGAAGAAACTGCAGTGACGAGTCGACATACGAAACAGAGGCGCAAAACATCATAAGTAGACTAACACATAGAGCATATTCGGAAAAAAATATGAAGAAATGCAGCAGAGACATTCAATACATGAATAGGAATATATTATTGAACACACATATAGAAACAAAGAGACAAAAAACTAGAGAGATATCTAACCAAGAAAGAAAAAATATTTTTGTCACACAATATAGTAAGGAATACACTCAAATTTGTGACATTGTCAGAAAACACTTCCCAGTGCTAGCGTGTGACAAAACATGGGCATCTATGGTACACAATGGCATTAAATGTGCAGCCCGAAAGGCACCCACCATAGCTAGCTCCGTCAGCCCATCTCTCTTCAAAAATGACAAATCTCGAACAACACAAAACACATGGTTGTCAACAACAGGAAACTATAAATGTGGTCACTCCATTTGCATTTGTTGTAAATACATGAAGATCTGTCAAAATTTTGAATCCACTATTAACGGCCAAGTTTTCAAAATAAAATCCTTTTTAAATTGTAATACCACTTATGCGATTTACTGCATAACATGCACAGATTGCAGGCTACAATATGTGGGATGTACCACAAATGCAATAAAAACACGCATTAGAAAACATATATCAGACATACCGCACCATGAGAACCGCAACATATCTGCGGCAAGTCTCCATTTTGCCATGGTACATGGTGGTGATGTCTCCTATATGTCAGTACAAGGCATTGAAAAGGTTAAAAAACCAACACGAGGTGGTGACAGAAGGAGGAAACTCTTAAACAGAGAATCATACTGGATTTTCCGACTTGAAAGTCGCCAGCCTCAAGGTTTAAATAAGAAACTGGATCTAATTCTGCAGTATTAACTAATGGCTTATTTCTCCTCCTTTCTTCCTCTATTTCCCATTTCCTTTATATGTATTATTTTATGGACCATATGAATTGTCTTTTTGGCATGTTTTTACCTATGTACACATTTGTAGAAGGGAGGGGTTGAATTTTCAGCCTGATTATCTCAGGTGAGAGACCCTCCCCCTCCTCTCTACAAAGGTAACTCACAGTGTATCTGAAACAGTCATGAGTAAGGGCTAAGATTGCATTGTGCCCGAAACATGTAGACTCTGCTTTCTGTACCTGGATTTTATACTGAATTTTCAATAAAGAAGCCTTGGATTACCACAACTACAAGCTGGACAAAATCTCTTTTCCTCTATACTTCCGTATTTCTCCTGATTCGGGTGAAGGAGCTGTTCCGTGCTATACCAGTGGAATCCCTGGCAGGTGAGAGCTGCTCAATACTTCTGTTTTCTCCGCCTTTGATAAACGTATTGTTACTCAGTTGGGAATTCTTTTTTCTTGTCTGCGGCTTTTTCTAGTTTATCATCTAATACCCAAACAAACAGGCAACCACCCTCACAAGATGACCTTTAGAGCTAGCATCACCAATCCAAGACTAAAGCCAGCTAGCCCTGTGAGTAGAATTAGATCAGGCTGCACTATGGGCTGATAATCTAACCAAGCCCACTGAAGCATCCACCAGAAAACGAATGCCTTTCTTAACATTGGGTTGGATACTATGATGTCATCTGTTGGTTCCTGAGACAAAATGTAACTCAAGCTGACTTAGCCAAAGAGAAAGTGCTCCAGAAGTGTAGGTGCAACAATTCCTAGTCTAAACATAGCTGTGGTAGAACTTTTTAGAAAATCTTCTGCATTTTTATCCACAGGTTCTTTAATGAGATCCAGATCTTCAAAGGACAGTGTAGATTTTTTAGCGATCGGACAATTGGAGTATTTATTTTAGAAATGTTTTCCCACAACTCCGAATCTTCCTCAGTAAAAAGATACTTCCTTTTAAAGACCTTATATATGCTTTACCTCTTTCCAGGCTCTTTCCATTCCCTAGACACCATTTTTTCACATTAGTAGAAATACTCTTTACCTTCTCTCCCCCAATCCATGTGCGATCTTGAATAGAATTAGGCTCTTTAAGATCTTCAGTTTTCATAGTAGCTCTGACTGCATTGAGTAAGGATTTGTTATTTTCAGGGAAGCAAAGAAGGTCCCCTGAACTATCTTCTGAGAAATCCAAATCCTGGTTAGAGAGTTCGCCTTCATCCAGATCAACATCTATATCGAAATGGTAATTGGGGTGAAAAAGTAGAGGACTTGGGGGAGGGAGATGGGAGCCTCTGCGGTAGGCAGGATTAACCTCTTCTTTAATAAGAGATCTCAATGAAAGAAGTTGACTTTTCAAAGATTTTATACATATGGTGCATCTTTTACTCGAGGATCTAGATCTCTTTGCCCAAAAGGAACAAAATATACAATCTACATGACTACTTTTCGGATATGTGAAAGTATCTGAAGAAGACATGAGGAAAAAAGCGAGAAGATATACTGGGCTGGGGGCCTTCACAGGATCAGCAGATCTACAGGGCAGTTCAGGAGCAACAACCAAGGAGGACATCCTGGAAAAACCTGCACCAATGAACACCATCTTCTGGAATAGCCCATCGATGGTTATATAGTGCAACCCTCCCCCTTCCTCATGGGCAGCACCGAATGTTGATGCGAGGACACCAGCTGGCATCGCCTCTATTCTAAGACTCCATAGAATTTCCTGCCAGCATCCTTGCCTCCCACATATTATGTCACTGTGCGCACCAATGCAATTGGCACCTGGCGTCACTACCACAATTCATCAACATGGATGCGAGGTAAAAAAAGGAGCTTATGGCCCAGGGAGCTCCTAGTCTGCAGCCATCACATATGCAGCTGTAATCTGGAGGCCGGCGTGACTAAGCAACTACCTGATCTTCACCAGAGCCTCTGATGGTGAGGATAGGTTTGAGCCATTAGGGTAGTTGCCAGGTGCCACTCCAGAGCAGTCCCTGAGTCAGTGGCAGCTGGCCAAAGGGTCTGAGTACTTGGTGCAAGCACCGAGCGGACGTGCGTAGCCAGTAGGTTCCGGGTCTAGACAGGTGGCGATTAATAAAGGTCAGTAAGCGACGTCTGAGGTCAGAGGCAGGCCGCAAACAAAGTCCATGAACAATATCCGAGGTCAGGGGCAGGCATCAAACAGGCAAAGTTCATAAACGAAGTCCAAGGTCAGAGGCAGGCAGCAAACAGGCAAAGTCCAGGAGTTCAATAAGCAAGGTCCGGTACACAGCGAAGCAGACAAGAGAAACACCTTAGCACTTGGAGATAGACAAGCTAAAACCATGAGGTTGGAAGCGACTCTAATGGCGCCGTACATGTATGGCGCAGATGTCCGTGACTTAAGGACCGGGCGGGTGCAGGAGCTGGACCCGCCCGACCCATGGCAGGGGTCCGGCAGTCACTGATAGCACCGATGTCAGCGCATTAACCCTTCATGTGCCGCACATGCGATTTACTCACGGGGATCGGCGCTGCCATCAGGTGCCCGTGCTGCTGTGATGGGGACCTGATGGTATGGAAAGCAGCGCGATGCCTTCCTTAAGCATCGGGGCTGCCTTCCGGTGGAGAGCCTGTGAGATCCAGCCCCCTGGATCTCACAGGCAGGAAGCTGCATGTGTAATACACATACAGCCAATGCATTCCAATACAGAAGTATTGGAATGCATGGTAAAGGAGATCAGACCCCCAAAAGTGGGACAAAAAACTAAGTGACAAATAGTACAGATATTAGATATTGCCGCATCCTTATCGTCCGGCTCTCTAAAACTAACACATGACCTAACCCCATCAGGTGAACACCATAAAAAATAAAACATAAAAACTGTGCTAAATAAACAATTTTTTGGTCACCTTAAATCACTAAAAGTCCAACACTAAGTGATCAAAAAGGCGTATACCCCCCAAAATAGTACCAATCTAACCGTCAACTCACCAGCAACAAATGAGCCCATACCTAGGACAATTGCCGAAAAAGAAAAAAAAATATGGCTCAGAAAATGGAGACACTAAAACATAATTTTTTGGGTTTAAGAAATGCTGTTATTGTGTAAAACTTAAGTAAATAAAAAAGTATATATATTAGGTATTGCCGTGTCCGTAACAACCTGCTCTATAAAAATACCACATAACATAACTATCATAATTATTTTTTTTAAACGAAAAAAAACTTTTTTTGTCACCTTACATCACAAAAAGTGTAATAGCAAGCGATCAAAAGTCATATGCATCACAAAATAGTGCCAATCAAACCGTCAACTCATCCCGCAAAAATCATACCATACCTAAGATAAACGCCCAAAAACTGAAAAAACTATGGCTCTCAGATAATGAAGACACTAAAACATGATTTATTTTTTGTTACAAAAATTATATTATTGTGTAAAACTTACATAAATAAAAAAGTAGACATATTAGGTATTGCCGTTTCCGTAATAACCTGCTCTATAAAAATATCACATAAACTAACCCCTAAGGTGAATACTGTCAAAAAATAAAAACAGTATTAAAAAAACACATTTTTTGTCACCTTACATTACAAAAAGTGTAATAGCAAGCAATCAAAAATTCATACGCACCCCAAAATAGCGCCAATCAAACCTTCCTCTCATATCGCAAAAATCATACTGTAACTAAGACAAACGCCCAAAAATGAAAAAACTATTGCTCTCAGACTATGGAGACACTAACCCATTATTTTTTGTTTCAAAAATTAAATCATTGTGTAAAACTGACAAATAAAAAAAAGTTGAGATATTAGGTATTGCCACGTCTGTAAAAACCTGCTATATAGAAATATCACATGAACTAACCCCTCATGTGGATACTGTGAAAAAATATTAATAAAAACGGTGTAAAAAATTCATTTATTGTCACCTTACATCACAAAAATTGTAATAGCAAGCGATCAAAAAGTAATAAGCACCCTATAATAGTACCAATCAAACCGTCATCTCATTCCCAAAAATGTTTTCCCCTACACAAGACAGTCGCCTAAAAATTAAATAAGACTATGGCTTTCAGAATGTGGAGACACTAAAAAATCATTTTTTTTTTCAAAAATGCTTTGTTATGTAAAACTGAAACAAAACCAAAAAAAGGTTTTTTTTGGTTGTCATATTTGGTATTGTCACATCCATAAAAACCTGCTCTATAAAAATCCCACATGATCTAACCTGTGAGATGAATGTTGTAAATAACAAAAATAAAAATGGTGCTAAAACAGTTATTTCTTGTTACCTTGCCTCACAAAAAGTGTAATATAGAGCAACCAAAAACCCTAATATAGTACCAACAAAACTGCCACAACTTTTTTGAAGGTTCTACTCATCAGGGGGTCTTGAAATGGGACATGGTGTAAAAAAAACAGTCCAGCAAAATCTGCCTTCCAAAAAACGTTGGGCGTTCCTTTCTGTGCAATGCCGTGCGCCCGTACAGCATTTTATGACCACATATGGGGTGTTTATGTAAACTACAGAATCAGGGCCATAAATATAGATTTTAGTTTGGCTGTTAACCCTTGCTTTGTAACTGGAAAAAATGGATTAAAATGGAAAAGCTGCCAAAAAAATAAAATTCTGAAATGTCATCTCTATTTTCCATGAATTCTTGTGGAACACCTAAAGGGTTAACAAATTTTGAAAAATCTGTTTTGTATACCTTGAGGGGTGTAGTTTCTAAAATGGGGGTCACTTTTTTGGAGTTTCTACTTTAGGGGTGCATCAGGGGGTCTTCAAATGTGACATGGCACCTTAAAATTATCCCAGTGAAATCTGCTTTCCAAAATCCATATGACGTTCCATTCCTTCAGCGCAATACCGTGTGCCTGTACAGCAGTTTATTACCACATATGGGGTGTTTCTGTAAGGCCTCATGCACACGACCGTTGTGTGCATCCGTTGCAGACCCCCCACGGAATGCATTGGTGGCCAGTGGGGCCCCCCTCCCTCCCTGTATTACTGTACATTCATTGGTTGCCAGTGTGCCCCTCCTCCCTCCCCTGTATTACTGCACATTCATTGGTGCCATGGTTACTTAGCAATTTTTAGACGCATTATACTTACCTGCGATGCCTGTGACCGGCCGGGCGCTCCTCCTACTGGTAAGTAACAGGTCTGTGCTATAAGCAATGCACCGCACAGAAGTAGTGCAGTAGCGTCCAGGTTGCCATGGTTACCGATCGGAGCCCTAGCGATTAAACTGGGACTCCGATCAGAACTCTCCGCTGTCACCAATGATGGTCCCTTCTGCTCCTTCATCGTGGTCTGGAACCTTATTTCAGCCTCCTTCCTCAATAGCAGATATTATAATCACAACCTTTTTTTTACTAGTTTTACATTTCCCCCTGTGTAAAGACATGATATTAGTTGGGAGCCATCTGAGAGCGCTGTAAATATGCCTTTTTGTACTCTTTGATACAGTAGAATTAAATACAGTGCGGCACCTGAGGGGTTAATTGTGCGGATCACAGCCCCCTGTAAGAGATCGGGTGCTGCCAGAAAGCAGGGGGCAGTCATGTACAAAGTTCTTAGTATATTCTAACTTGAAGCGTCCCCATCACTATGGGAATGCCTCTGTGTTAGAATATACTGTCGGATATGAGTTTTCACGATCTAACTCAAATCCGATGGTATATTCTAACATAGAGGCGTTCCCATGGTGATGGGATGGCTTTAAGTTAAAATATACCATCGGATTGGAGAAAACTCTGATCCAATGGTATAATAGTGTCACAACCAGACAACTGAGAAGCTCTGACAGAGGCCTTTCAGAACCTCCTCCTTGAGTTTTCTTTGTTGTGGTATTCAGTTCCTCATCTCGTTAGCCTCTCTCAGCTGTCATGTAGTTGGACTGATTGCTTCCCTTTAAATTCCTCCCCATAATGCTTTACTGGGCGGCTTATACTTCTTCCTGGAGTGTGTGTGCATGCTGATCCTGTTTCCCAGTCTGATACAAAGTTAAGTGCTGTACATTTATCTGTTATTTTCTGTTTGCTGGATCCCAGGTGACCCTGACTCCCTCCGTGTCTGGTGTAGGGAGCCGGTGGTCGTGTCCCCTCACTATTGTAGGGTGTTCAGGGGTTATATAGTTGAGGTACGTGGATATGCAAACATCCACCTTTGGGATCTTTGCATAGGTTGAGCAGCCAGGGAAAGTGCTAGGTCTTGTGCAGGGGTCTCCCTTTTGGTTCCTTAGCTTTGGATCCAGTGAGTCATATATTCATATTGCTTTGTCTTGCTTCCTGTACACCGTCCGTGACATTATAAGCCGCCAAAACCGTCTCAAGCATGGATCCGGTTTCACTTTTGGCTGAACGCCTTAAGGGTCTTTCATTGGAGGTAGCTAATCTCCGCAGGACTTTTTCTCAGCTTCAAGTGACCGGTTCAGCTGGCGTTCATGGAGTTTGTTCTGAGCCTAAGATCTCGCTCCCGGATACGTTTTCCGGGGGTAGTGAGAATTTTGTGCGTTTTAGAGAGGCTTGCAAACTCCATTTTAGCCTTCTTCCCCATTCCTCTGGTGATGAGGAACGGAGGGTGGGGATCATTATATCGCTGCTCAGGGGTAACGTTCAGTCCTGGGCCTTTTCGCTGCTGGAGGGGGCACGGCCCCTCCGTTCAGTGGATGAATTCTTTTTAGCCCTGGGTCAGATATATGATGATCCGGATCGTATTGCTCTGGCTGAGTCTAGACTACGTCTATTATGCCAGGGTAAACAATCCGCAGAGATATACTGCTCAGAATTTCGGAGATGGGCAGCTGATACTGGTTGGAATGATGCTGCACTCCGAAGTCAATTTTGCCATGGTCTTTCAGAGGGATTGAAAGATGCATTTGCCTTTCATGAATGGCCTATTTCCTTGGGCTCTGCTATGTTTCAGGCCGTTCGTATTGACAGGCGTCTTAGAGAGAGAGGAGAGATCTCTCCTTCCTGTCATACTCAGTCCCAGGACAGTGCAGCGGTCCCATTCTGTGCGCAGGGGTCTCAGTCGCTGTCAGCCCCTTCTGAGCAGGAGCCCATGCAGCTGGGGTTGATTGCTTCTGACAATAGAAGATTCAGCCCGCATGGGAGGGTTTGTTTTTGTTGTGGAGGTATAAATCATTTGGCAAATGTTTGTCCCTCTAGGACAGGGATGTCAAACTCGTGGCCCTCCAGCTGTTGCAAAACTACAACTCCTATCATGCCTGGGCATACTACAGCTATCAGGGAATGATGGGAGTTGTAGTTTTGCAACATCTGGAGGGCCATGAGTTTGACATCCATGCTCTAGGAGATTCAGGCAGTTCTCTGGGAGTAATAAAGAAACAAAGAGGAAAAAATCTTTTAAAAATATTCCGTCTGTTACTATTGGCAGGGTTGAGGCGGAAATTGAAGGTTTTCCGTTTGCTTGTAGTTCCCGTTTTGTCCTGCCTGCTAGGGTGGCGCTAGAGAGCAAGAGCATTTTTTGTGAGATTTTTGTGGATAGTGGAGCAGCGGTCAATCTCATTGATAGTCAATTTGCAATAACTCATGGTCTCCAGGTGTGCACTTTGGGAAAGGATATTTCTGTTTTTGCTATTGATTCCGCTCCATTTTCTCAGAAATCATTAAAGGGCATAGTTCATAATATCCGTTTAATTGTGAGTGATGCTCATGTTGAGGATGTGTCATGTTTCGTCCTTAGCGGTTTGCCTACTCCTCTAGTGTTGGGGCTACCCTGGCTCACTAAACATAATCCCACCATTGATTGGCAAGCAAGGCAAATAAATGGTTGGAGTGACTTTTGCAGAGAGAATTGCCTCACGACATCTGTTTCTGAGGTTGCTAATAAGACTGTACCATCTTTTCTCTCTGAATTTTCGGATGTCTTCTCTGAGAGTGGAGTTCAGATTTGCCCCCGCACAGGGAGTACGATTGCCCTATTAATCTCATCCCAGGCGCCAAGCTGCCTAAATCTCGTTTATACAATCTTTCCCAACCTGAAAGGATCGCTATGCGTGCTTATATCTCTGAAAGTCTGAGAAAACGACACATACGACCCTCGAAGTCACCTGTTGCCGCTGGTTTTTTCTTTGTTAAGAAAAAAGATGGTTCTTTAAGACCTTGTCTGGATTTCAGGGAGCTGAACAGTATCACTATTCGTGACCCTTATCTGCTTCCTCTAATCCCGGACCTGTTTAACCAGGTTGTTGGGGCTAAAGTATTTTCCAAATTAGATCTAAGAGGGGCATACAACCTGGTCAGGATCAGACAAGGAGACGAATGGAAGACGGCCTTCAATACCCCTGAGGGCCATTTAGAAAATTTGGTTATGCCTTTTGGTTTGATGAATGCCCCAGCCGTTTTTCAGCATTTCGTGAACAGCATTTTTTATCATTTGATGGGAAAATTTGTATTAGTGTATTTGGATGACATTTTGATTTTTTCTCCTGATTTCAAAACTCATAAGGAACATTTACGTCAGGTCTTGCTCATTCTGCGGGAGAATAAATTATATGCGAAACTGGAAACATGTGTGTTTGTGGTTCCAGAAATTCAATTTCTGGGGTTTCTTCTCTCCGCTTCTGGTTTTCGCATGGACCCCGAGAAGGTCCGTGCTGTGCTTGAGTGGGAGCTTCCTGAGAATCAGAAGGCGCTGATGCGTTTTTTGGGCTTTGCCAATTATTACAGGAAGTTTATTTTGAATTATTCCTCTATTGTTAAACCACTCACTGATATGACCAGAAAGGGGGTAGATTTTTCTTCTTGGTCGGTAGAGGCGCGTAAAGCTTTTTCTAATATCAAGGAGAGTTTTGCTTCCGCTCCCATCTTGGTGTAACCTGATATTTCTTTACCCTTCATAGTTGAGGTTGATGCTTCTGAGGTGGGTGTGGGTGCGGTCTTGTCTCAGGGTTCCTCTCCTGCCAAATGGCGACCGTGTGCCTTTTTTTCGAAAAAACTCTCCTCCGCAGAGAGAAATTACGATGTGGGAGATAGGGAATTGTTTGCCATCAAGTTGGCTTTTGAGGAATGGCGCCATTGGCTGGAGGGAGCCAGACACCCTATTACCGTGTTTACTGACCATAAAAATCTGGCCTACTTGGAGTCAGCCAAGCGTCTGAACCCGAGACAGGCCGGATGGTCTTTGTTCTTTTCAAGATTTAATTTTGTTGTCACGTTCCGCCCTGGAGTTAAGAATGTGAAGGCAGATGCCCTGTCACGTTGTTTTCCGGGAGGCGGGAATTTTGAAGATCCGGGTCCCATTTTGGCTGAAGGTGTGGTGGTCTCTGCTCTTTTTTCTGAATTGGAGGCAGAGGTGCAGGCAGCCCAGTCAGAGGCTCCTGATCTTTGTCCTCCTGGGAGGTTGTTTGTGCCTCTCGCTTTAAGACACAAGATTTTTAAGGAACACCACGATACGGTCCTTGCTGGGCACCCGGGGGCAAGAGCCACACTGGATCTCATCGCTCAGAGATTCTGGTGGCCTGCGCTTCGTAAGTCGGTTGAGGGTTTTGTGGCAGCCCGCTCGTGCCAAAGTCCCTCATTCACGGCCATCAGGTCCTCTCCTTCCCTTACCCATTCCTTCCCGTCCTTGGACACATCTGTCCATGGACTTCATAACGGACCTGCCTCATTCCTCGGGGAAGACTGTGATTCTGGTGGTGGTGGACCGTTTTAGCAAAATGGTGCATTTCATCCCTTTTCCTGGTTTGCCCAATGCTAAGACGCTGGCGCAGGCATTTATTGATCACATTGTCAAATTGCACGGTATTCCTTCAGACATAGTCTCTGATAGGGGCACGCAGTTTGTTTCCAGATTCTGGAAGGCTTTCTGTTCTCGCTTGGGGGTTCGGTTCTCATTCTCTTCTGCTTTCCACCCGCAGTCGAATGGCCAGACAGAGCGCGTCAATCAGAATCTGGAGACATATCTGCGCTATTTTGTGGCGGAGAATTAAGAGGATTGGTGTTCTTTTTTGTCCCTTGCTGAGTTTGCTTTAAATAACCGTCGTCGTCACCATTTTTTGGTGCATATGGGTTTGGGACTTTCTCGGGAGAGGGGTCTTCTGGTTTACCTAATGAGGACAGATTCTCCTCGTCTTTGTCATCTATTTGGCAAAAGATTCAGGATAATCTAAAGAGCATGAGTGAGAGATATAAGCGTGTGGCAGATAAGAGACGTGCGCTTGGTCCGGACCTGAATGTTGGTGATCTGGTGTGGTTGTCTACCAAGAATATCAAATTGAAGGTTCCCTCCAGGAAGTTGGGTCCTAGGTTTATTGGGCCTTACAAAATCCTGTCTGTCATCAATCCTGTTGCCTACCGTCTTGATCTTCCTCAGACTTGGAAGATCCATAATGTTTTTCATAAGTCCTTATTGAAACCTTATGTTCAACCCATTGTACCCTCGCCTTTGCCTCCTCCTCCGATTATGGTTGATGGGAATCTTGAATTTCAGGTCTCTAGGATTGTGAATTCTCATCTTGTCCGCGGTTCTCTTCAGTACCTTGTTCATTGGGAGGGTTATGGTCCTGAGGAGAGGATGTGGGTCCCAGTGACTGACATTAAGGCCTCTCGTCTCATCAGGGCTTCCCATAGGTCCCATCCTGAGAAGGTGGGTTCTGAGTGTCCGGAGTCCACTCGTAGAGGGAGGGGTACTGTCACAACCAGACAGCTGAGAAGCTCTGACAGAGGCCTTTCAGAACCTCCTCCTTAAGTTTTCTTTGTTGTGGTATTCAGTTCCTCATGTCGTTAGTCTCTCTCAGCTGTCATGTAGTTGGACTGATTGCTTCCCTTTAAATTCCTCCCCATAATGCTTTACTGGGCGGCTTATACTTCTTCCTGGAGTGTGTGTGCATGCTGATCCTGTTTCCCAGTCTGCTACAAAGTTAAGTGCTGTACATTTATCTGTTATTTTCTGTATGCTGGATCCCAGGTGACCCTGACTCCCTCAGTGTCTGGTGTAGGGAGCCGGTGGTCGTGTCCCCTCACTATTGTAGGGTGTTCAGGGGTTATATAGTAGAGGTACGTGGATATGCAAACATCCACCTTTGGGATCTTTGCATAGGCTGAGCAGCCAGGGAAAGTGCTAGGTCTTGTGCAGGGGTCTCCCTTTTGGTTCCTTAGCTTTGGATCCAGTGAGTCATATATGCGTGTTGCTTTTTCTTGCTTCCTGTACACCGTCCGTGACAAATAGGGACTCCTGACTTTACATTGAAAGTCAATGGGGGACGGATCCGTTTGCAATTGCACCATATTGTATCCAAACATGAAGTAGACATATAAAGAATGTTAAGTAATAACAATTTTTTGAGGTATTACTATCTTTAATAAAAGTTGGGAAATTGAAATTAGAAAATTTGCTAATTTTTCCAAAATTTTGGTAAATCTGACATTTTTTTTATAAATAAAAATATATTTTTTTACTCAATTTTACCACTGACATGAAGTACAATATGTGACGAGAAAACAATCTCAGAATGGCTTGGATAAGTAAAGCATTTGATGTGGTAAGTTATTACCACATAAAGTGACAGATGTCAGATTTGAAAAAAAAGGCCTGGTCCTTAAGGTGAAAAATGGCAGGGTCCTGAAAGGGTTAAATATCTCCTGCAATACAGCCATAGGCTGGTGAGACAGAGGACGTGTATGTGCTGCTTCATAGGTAAAAAGAGACACACCCACGTAAGCTCAAATACCAGTACAAGTCTCCAGCAGGAAGGAAAGTCTGGCAAGGAACATAGATAGCATAGTTAAGTTACCTTATGGCCGCGCTTGTCAGCACGGCACTTAGGAGGGAAAGAGGAAGCCTGGTGCCCGTGCTCGCAGTTAGGGGCAGCGGCTCCGGCACGGACCGCTGGGCTAACAGTACCCCCCTCCTTATGCCCCCTCTCCTCAGGCTTGGTCCTGGACAAGAATTTTTTCAGAGGAAGAGGGGCATTGATGTTCTCTCTAGGTTTCCAAGATCTCTCATTAGGGCCAAACCCCTACCAATCCACCAGAAACAGGGTTTTCCCTCTACTCTTCTTCATCCCCAGAATGGCCTTTACTTCATAGACATTCTCAGCACTGACCGCAACAGGAGCAGAGACAGGTTTCTTAAAAAAAACAATTCAGGATGACAGGCTTCAGCAGGGAGACGTGGAAGGAATTTGGTACCTGGAGAGAGGCCGGCAGCTTAAGTTTGTAGGAAACATCATTGATTTGTTCAAGAATTTTAAATGGACCAATGAAGCGTGGACCCAGGAGGGTATTTTGAGTCGGATGTATTTAGAAGCGAGACAGACTTTATCACCAGGACAAAATTTAGGAGAATCTCTAAGTTTTTTATCCGCGGACCCCTTCATGCGCACAGAAGCCTCTTTCAGAGCTCCCCTAGTCTCTTCCCAGATTTTAGACAAATTTTTTGAGGTGGCATCTGCAGCAGGGATACCAGAAGAAGAAGACCCCGGGAGTGGGATATTCAGTTGTTGGCCATAAACAAAAAAAAAATTGTGATTTCTTGGAAGTCTCGCTGACATGATTGTTGTATGAGAACTCAGCCCAAGGCAATAGTTCAACCCATTTGTCGTGATAACTGTTAGTGAAGTGGCGCAAAAAGTTATTTAGAATTTTGTTAACATGCTCCACCTGACCATTAGACTGAGGATGATATGCTGACTAGAAGTCCAGAGATACATTTAATAGCTTGCAGAGAGCTCTCCAGAATTTTGTACGTGAACTGTACTCCTCTCTCGGACACAATACGCAGTGGAAAGCCATGGAGATGAAAAATGTGCTTGATAAATTTCTTTGCCAGTTGGGGAGCAGAAGGAAGTCCAGGCAGAGGGATGAACTGTGCCATTTTAGAGAAGCGGTCAACCACTACACAAATTACAGAACAACCGGATGAAATGGGTTGATCCGTGATAAGGTCCATGGCTATTTGCTGTCAGGGAACCTTAGGAACAGGAAACAGAAGCCCGACTGGACGTTGTTTGGGAGTCTTATTTTGTGCACAGGATGGACAAGCAGCTACACATTGTGTAATGTCTTGTCACATGGATGGCCACCAGTACCGTTGAGCAATGAATTTGAAAGTCTTTCATTGTCCGGCATGACCTGCAATTTTTGAGGAATTACCCCAGACAAGAACTTGCTTCCTGAGGTTCTGTGCACCAAAAGTCTTACCAGGCGAATCTCAGACAACTTGACAGGACAAACAGCAATTCTTGCGCGATCAATGATGTGGTGAGGCTACTCCTCCCGATCAGTAGCATCAAAGGACCTCGAGAGAGCATCTGCTTTGAAATGGATAAACAGGGCACTCACGGATAGCCGAGACCAAGTATTAGAAGCAATTATTAGCTTTTATTACTACAACAAATAAAGTCGATAAAACAATGTAGCACAGTGTGGCACAATAATAATAGATAAAACAATGTATCACAAAAAAAACAGTATCGTAGGTGAGCTGTAGATAGGATATATTGTAGTCTATTGACCAACTGAAAAATGTTCAATGATGCGATCTAATATATCTCCAGTCCAATGACGTTGCATCCGAAAATGCTATCAATGAATCATTGACTGCAGTGTTTCAATTGAGAATGGCGGCGTCACGCCGAAGCAATAAGGTAGCGGCGTCCCGCTCCTGAATAGCTTGCAAAGAAAGATAATCCGTTACCTTTACATCGACCTGTAGTTCGTCCGGAAATGTCACTTTAAGCCTTCAGATGTTTTGTTCCCAGAATATGCCTTTTGTTGTATTTTAGCACTATTCCATCAGGATATTGAATTCGGCTCGTTTTTTTCCGTTACGGTCGGTTAGTTGGTAACTCCAATATTTCAGTACAGCAATGGGGTGTAGCACCAGACGCGTTTCGGGGTCCAAACCCCTTCCTCAGTGGCATGCTTCACCCCATTACACACCCCTCTTTTATACTGAATGTTCTTTGCTTTGATTGGTCCCAATTGGATCGTAACTTCCTGTTTGTCGATCATACTCAGGTGTTCTACCCTACAGCTCTAATATGGGCATAGTATTGCATGGGAAAGAATTGTCAAAATTGTAAGGCACCAAGAAAAAGTCTTCTTTAGCGGCTTTAGCAGTTTGATATAGTTCTGCAATTTCATCCAATTGTATATCTACAACTGCTGCATACTATGGAATAAAAAACGCATCTACACCTTATGCGTTTTTGATGCGGTTTTAATGCGTTTTCCGCTTTTATAAATTTTTTTTTTTTTTTTTTTTTAGTGGATAAGAGCAGAACTAGATCAACCAAAAGCGTCTTACTCATGTACAACATCACAATATTTATAAAAATGAAAGATTCCACTTTTTAGGGGATACTTTGTAACCCAGTAGCTGTTTATTACATACCACATCTATATATTACATAGTGTCGCTTATATAACCATATATAAATCAAACTTTAGTTAAAACATATTATGAGCACAAATATGATATTGCAAATAAAATAAAGTAAAAAGACTTCACCAATGTCTAAAATGTATAAAATATACATTATTAAAATGTTAAAATGAGGGATGTGTTGTGGTGGGCACCCATGTCTAGAGGAGAAACCGACTGTGAGTAGAAACAGTCGGTTAGTCGTCGAAACATCGGTGTTTCTACTCACAGTCGGTTTCTCCTCTAGACATGGGTGCCCACCACAACACATCCCTCATTTTAACATTTTAATAATGTATATTTTATACATTTTAGACATTGGTGAAGTCTTTTTACTTTATTTTATTTGCAATATCATATTTGTGCTCATAATATGTTTTAACTAAAGTTTGATTTATATATGGTTATATAAGCGACACTATGTAATATATAGATGTGGTATGTAATAAACAGCTACTGGGTTACAAAGTATCCCCTAAAAAGTGGAATCTTTCATTTTTATAAATATTGTGATGTTGTACATGAGTAAGACGCTTTTGGTTGATCTAGTTCTGCTCTTATCCACTAAAAAAAAAAAAATAATTTTTTTTTATAAAAGCGGAAAACGCATTAAAACCGCATCAAAAACGCATAAGGTGTAGATGCGTTTTTTATTCCATAGTATGCAGCAGTTGTAGATATACAATTGGATGAAATTGCAGAACTATATCAAACTGCTAAAGCCGCTAAAGAAGACTTTTTCTTGGTGCCTTACAATTTTGACAATTCTTTCCCATGCAATACTATGCCCATATTAGAGCTGTAGGGTAGAACACCTGAGTATGATCGACAAACAGGAAGTTACGATCCAATTGGGACCAATCAAAGCAAAGAACATTCAGTATAAAAGAGGGGTGTGTAATGGGGTGAAGCATGCCACTGAGGAAGGGGTTTGGACCCCGAAACGCGTCTGGTGCTACACCCCATTGCTGTACTGAAATATTGGAGTTACCAACTAACCGACCGTAACGGAAAAAAACGAGCCGAATTCAATATCCTGATGGAATAGTGCTAAAATACAACAAAAGGCATATTCTGGGAACAAAACATCTGAAGGCTTAAAGTGACATTTCCGGACGAACTACAGGTCGATGTAAAGGTAACGGATTATCTTTCTTTGCAAGCTATTCAGGAGCGGGACGCCGCTACCTTATTGCTTCGGCGTGACGCCGCCATTCTCAATTGAAACACTGCAGTCAATGATTCATTGATAGCATTTTCGGATGCAACGTCATTGGACTGGAGATATATTAGATCGCATCATTGAACATTTTTCAGTTGGTCAATAGACTACAATATATCCTATCTACAGCTCACCTACGATACTGTTTTTTTTGTGATACATTGTTTTATCTATTATTATTGTGCCACACTGTGCTACATTGTTTTATCGACTTTATTTGTTGTAGTAATAAAAGCTAATAATTGCTTCTAATACTTGGTCTCGGCTATCCGTGAGTGCCCTGTTTATCCATTTTATATTATTTGCTGTATTGAGAGAGTGGTCTCAATTTACAGGAGCACCTGGTGTGGTTTCAGTGCCCTAGTGCGACATTTATATATTTATTGAGCATCTGCTTTGATATTCTATGTGGCATGGAAATGAAGAACAAAATTAAAACGGGCAGAGAATAAGGAACATCTGGCTTGATGGGGATTCAGTCTTTGAGCAGACTGCAAATATGTCAGATTTTTGTGGTCGGTGTAGATCACCACAGGATGAGATGCTCCCTCTAAAAGGTCACACTATTACTCTAGTGCCATCTTGATGGCCAATAACTCCCTGTCCCCAATCAAATAGTTGTGCTCAGGAGCAGAGAAGGCCCTGGAGAAGAAACCACATGTTACCATCTTACCGGAGGAAGCTTTTTGTTAAAGCACCGCCCCAGATAGAATTGCTTGTTAGCATCAGGGCAATGGAGAATCGGAGCTGCAGAAAAGGCCTGCTTCAGGCCTTTTCTGCAGCTCCGGTTCTCCATTGCCCTGATGCTAACAAGCAATTCTATCTGGGGCGGTGCTTTCACAAAAAGCTTCCTCCGGTAAGGGAACAGTGCTTAGAAGAAAAGACTATGCCAGACCACTTGAGTGACCAGGAGAAGACGCTGAGACGGGGATACTCTGCCACAGATCCTGGGTCTCCAGCCTTTGGCCAGGGTACCAGCCTTCTGAGGGAGAGAGGGATAACTACAGTTGCTCAGGCTGTTTCTCAGCATCAAACCCTTCTTCTGCCAGGGAGGAGACTGGAGAAGCCAGCCCCATGCCTCGCTTGTATTGTTTTGTACCTGAATTCCCCCAGTAAAGAAGCACACTGGTTTACCGCAGACCATGACTCTGTATTTATTTCTTACTGGTGTAAACCAGGCCTTACCATCCCTTCCGGAGAGCAGCAACATGTGATGACACCTTGACGGTGTCCAGTGGACCCAGCGTATAGTTGGGGCCACCCCAAATCCGACCACGCTACTTCCATATATTCCTAGGGACAGTCACCAACTGGAGCAGGTAATGGTGATTTGCCTTTTAAACTGTCTAAGTTGTTTTCACTGGAGGCAAGGAAATCATTCTGTGTAGTGTCATTTTGGAGGTGTCAGGAAAAATAATTTAATAATACTGTGAGGATGAATGAATTGATTTGTACAAATCAATGTGTTCATCTGAGCGCATCTGCACTTGTGAGAGAACATCCTCACAGCTCTAAATGCTCCCTCTGCTGGCAGATTAACATGGCTGCAC
Source organism: Bufo gargarizans (assembly GCF_014858855.1). Classification (NCBI taxonomy): domain Eukaryota; kingdom Metazoa; phylum Chordata; class Amphibia; order Anura; family Bufonidae; genus Bufo; species Bufo gargarizans. The sequence goes on from NC_058084.1 coordinate 264,998,424, forward strand.
ATCTCAGTATAGGTGCATGTGTGGATGCTATGTCTACAAATCTGAATCAATGAATTTGCACGCACCACTAAACACATTTTAGCAGCTTGTGCACAATCACTGATTCATTTGTGTAGGCATATCATCTTATGACGATACTCACAGTAATGGCCCATGTGTGAAATTATCAAGACCATGGAAGATGTGCGGCCATGTTTATCTACAGACACAGTGGGGAATCGTCTGTAGAGGGACAATGGCTTAGAGATGGAGAGTTCATTCATATGAAGAATCAATTCATACAAATCAATTTGTTCATCCCTAATATGCCATACTGCAATGCATTCCACATTAGTAATATATTCCCAATGCACAATGGACAGTATTTGAATGGAATAAATGCCATATACTAATTCAATGGTGTAGAGTTACAATAAATTGTATAAAGTTTGAACTATTCATGCTTATTAGTTGTTGACTGTAAAAAAAAACACACTAGGCTATGGAATTTTAATGTTATTTATTATTTTTTATTTTGTTGGCTTTTGATTAGTATTAAGGCTGATTTCAGCCTGTATTTGTGGGCAGGGCGTAGCTCCCTATATATGCCTGTCAAGGTCTCCCCTCAGGTGGTGTGTCTCACTTACGTTCGTAGGAGGAGCCACATCTAGCCGTCTAGCAAGCTGTTTGTTTCTCTCTCTCGTCCAGAGTGAATTGCTGCACGGTGCTACATTCCGGTGAGAAGTCTTTCTCCTCAAAGTAAGTTTATGGAGCGTGATACTCCCGTACGTCCTCCAGCAGTGCTTCCCTAAAATCACCTTGCGGTCCAAGGCGGAACGCATGTACTTCCGCCCGCCTCCTGTACGCACTCAGCCGGCAGCAGCGCTTCCCCAAGTCGTCTTGCGGTCCAGGGTGGAACGCACCTACTTCCGCCCGCCTCCGGCACGCGCACAGCCGGCAGCAGCACTTCCCCAAGTCGTCTTGCGGTCCAAGGTGGAACGCACTTACTTCCGCCTGCCCCATTCAGCCTCCCCAGGCGGAGCACAGACCGTTCCCACACACTCACCCGCCGGAGCCGCACCGGAGTCCTCCTTCCCCAGCGTGAGGTACCGCAGTATGACTGCAGTGGGTGGCTCTGGACTCATGGCGTTCCATCAGGGTCGGTCTGTGGCCCGCATGGTGACACTGCCAGGCACTCAGAAGATGGGTCACATCCACATGCGGCGAGGTTCTGGCATTTTGCCGTTCCAAACTGGTCACTCACTCAGATATTCTCAGGCATGTCAGTTCGTCTTTTCAGATGAATGAGGTCTGAGAAGAGTTTGTCCCAGCAAGTCCAGCCCTGTGCCCCCACTCCCTGCAGTTCCCCAGCACACCCCGCATGTCACTCTGGTTCCATCTTCATGTCGTATGTCTCCTGGATCGTCCAGGCTCAGTGCCAACGTTGCATGTCACCTGGATCGTCCAGGCCCTGGTCATGTTGTATGTTACCTGGATCGTCCAGGCCCTGGTCTCATGTTGTATGTTACCTGGATCGTCCAGGCCAGTCCAATGTTGTATGTTACCTGGATCGTCCAGGCCAGTCCAATGTTGTATGTTACCTGGATCGTCCAGGCCAGTCCAATGTTGTATGTTACCTGGATCGTCCAGGCCCTGGTCTCATGTTGTATGTTACCTGGATCGTCCAGGCCCAGTCCAATGTTGTATGTTACCTGGATCGTCCAGGCCCTGGTCTCATGTTGTATGTTACCTGGATCGTCCAGGCCCTGGTCTCATGTTGTATGTTACCTGGATCGTCCAGGCCCTGGTCTCATGTTGTATGTTACCTGGATCGTCCAGGCCCTGGTCTCATGTTGTATGTTAGCTGGATCGTCCAGGCCCTGGTCTCATGTTGTATGTTACCTGGATCGTCCAGGCCCTGGTCTCATGTTGTATGTTACCTGGATCGTCCAGGCCTAGTCCAAAGTTTTACGTTACCTGGTTCGTCCAGGCCTAGTCCAATGTTTTTTGTCACCTGGTTCGTCCAGGCCACGCTTCACGTCATAGGTCATCTGGATCGTCCAGGCCATGGTCCAGTGTCGCGCGTTTCCTGGACCTTCCAGGCACGTTCCTGTAGGGTCACCTGGATCGTCCAGGACATGTCTCGCATGCGTACCTCCTGGATCATCCAGGTCCAGTGTCGATGTTGTATGTCACCTGGATCGTCCAGGCCAAGTTCAATGTGGTATATCACCCGGATCATCTGGGCTGTTCAATCTAGTGTGCCACTGGGTTCGCCATACCCTGTCCTAGTCTGCATAGGCTCGGCTTCATGAGCCTTACGGACGTTCAAGGGTCTCACGGTTCCCATCCTTTCTCACGGCTACGTCATTCAGTCTACTTAAATTTTCCCTCAGATTCCTAGAAGTGTTTCCAGCTGCTATAATTTCCAAGTAGAAAGTAGGCTAAAGTTCCGCAAGGTAAGGTATTCGATACAAGAGTTATATCACTGGTAGGTTCTGTTCTTGCTTATTTCAGTCCACATATACCTTGTCTAGCTCTTATTTTTGGTTTTTCTGTCCGCGGCAATCCAGATCAAGTCATTCGTCAAAAGTCGGTTCAGCTTAAGGCGGGTCCAAGATGTCACAGGTGTCCGATATAGAAGACAACGTCTCTTCCTTAGGCTCTGCAGTCTCATGTCGGGTCACCAACAGATCCCTCCGGAGCTGGACCATCCCAAAGTTAATTGCTGAGCTGAATAGGAAAGGGATCCGGTATCCTGCATCTGCCAGAAAAGCAGAACTTTTCAGAATTTTGATGTCTGAGGCTGGGCCCTCTGGGGAACAAACTTCCCTGTCATCAATTCAGCTCTCACTGTCTCAGCTCCAATCCTCCATCAGTGGTTTGGTCAGTTCGGTCTCGGACATCCAGTCCAGAGTCGACGTTCTGGAAGTCCAGCCCTCAACATCCGGTCAAAGTCAGGCTACCACATCATCCCTGGCCATCCCACAGTCTCTCCCAGGTATTCACATACCTACCCCCCAAATTGCCCCGTCCCACTTTCTGCCAGAGAATCTAAAAAAGGACATTGTGGCAGGGAAAGATATAAATCTAGCCTCCATTCTCATTGCATCCCACGATGTTCCAGAAAGTCGCGTGATTAACTGTGGGGACGTGTCCATAGTCATGAAAGCTAAAGATGCACGTCTCAACAGGAAGCTGACCATTCCGGAATTCGTGCTAGCTTTCAGCGTATATAGAGATGTGGTCTGTTCAGCCCAGCCAGACAGAAGGGAGGAACTGGACAGATATCTTTACCAGGTCACCGACCTGGGTCAGAAATATGGTGGATCGGCATTTTACGATTACCACCGGTCCTTCTCCGCTAAAGCTGCAGCAGCACTTTCCCAGTTCCAGTTTGTCACCAATTGGGCGGAGATGGACACCGAGCTATTTTGCCGGCACTTTGCAGGTCTCAGGGCCCCCACCTGCTCGAACTGCCAATCCATATTTCATTTAACAGATTGGTGCCCGAACTCTAGCCCTGGCACGCCGCAAGGGGCGTGGCCCGGTCCCTCTGGTGCTCAGGGTAATCCCAGTTCAGTGGACAAACTAGGCCGGCCCATAATCTACCTCGGCAAAAGCCAATTATGCAATAACTTTAACTTGGGAAGTTGTGCCTTCAATGCGTGTCGGGCCCTGCACATCTGTTCATTGTGTTTCAGAGCTCACCCACGCTCCTTGTGCCCTAGGAAAGCCTCAAAGCAGTTATGACTAACCGACATCAATGTCGAACTGCTGTCAAGTCTCCTCAAAAACCATCCTGACCGAGTCTTCACTGAATCCTTAATAGCTGGGTTCCACAAAGGGTTTCACACAGGGTTAGTCGCTCTTCCTCAAGCCAACTGGGAGGGTTCCAATTTACTGTCGGCCAGTCATGACCCAGAAGCAGTCGAGACATTGATACAAGCAGAGGTCAATAAAGGTTTCTTGCTGGGCCCCTTTTCTGATGTTCCCTTTCAGCACTGGCGCATCAGTCCTATCGGCATTGTGTCTAAACAGTCATCGAATAAAAAACGTATGATCTACGATTTGTCTGCTCCACATGCTTCGTCCACCCCCAGCCTGAATTCACTGATTCCATCAGAGGAGTACTCAATGAGATACTCTTCTATCGATCAGGCAGTCCAACTCATCTTGCTCTCAGGCAAGGGTTCTTGGCTCACCAAGGCAGATATAGCTGACGCCTTCAAGCTGCTGCCCATCCAGCCACAGCTTTGGGGTTTTTATGGCATCAGATGGTCCAATAAATTTTATTTTGCAAATCGTCTCACTTTCGGTTGCAAAAGCAGTCCATGGCTCTTTGACCAGTTAGCACAGGCCCTCCACTGGATATTGGTTCACCACGGCGGTTTGCCAATGGTCATCCACTATCTGGACGACTTCTTGATAATTGAGAAGCGGCATCCTCACCCGACCGGTTTAAACACTTTGACGGAGTTCTTTAATCAGTTACAGGTCCCGTTAGCTCAAAAAAAGACAGAAGGGCCAGCCACACAGGTCACCTTCCTAGGTATCATCTTGGACACGGTCCGTATGGAAGCCAGGCTTCCTCCAGAGAAATTAAGTAAAATCCGCATAGCCATGGACAGAGCAGTACTAGGAAACTCCATCACCAAAACGGAACTTCAGTCTCTTCTGGGAATGCTCAATTTTGCGACCAGGGTCATGCCGCAGGGTAAATCGTTTATGTCAAGGTTGCTGCAGCTTCTTCCTGAAGCTCAGGATCAGGACAGCACAATTTCTTTAGACAGTCATGCCAGGGCAGATCTGCACATGTGGAAGTCATTCTTGTCAAACTGGAACGGTATTTCTTTATTTATTCCTCCCCGAACCTCACTCTCCCCCATCATTTTTTTCAGATGCAGCGGGGTCAGTCGGGTTTGCTGCTATTTCTGGCAACCATTGGATGGCGGGCAAATGGCCCCCAGAATTAAGCTCCGACATAGATGCTTTAAAATCATCCCCCCTCATAGAGCTTTATCCCATAGTAGCAGCCGCTCAAGTCTGGGGAAAACAGTGGGCCAATTCCTCTGTCCTTTTTGTCACGGATAGCCAGGCATTAGTTGACATCCTCGACAAACAAAGGGCTAAGTCCCCAAAAATCATGTCACTGCTACGCAGACTAGTATGGCTGTCCCTTTCTTTTAATTTCCGTTTTGCAGGGGAACACATTCAGGGACATAAAAATGTAGCAGCAGATGCATTGTCTAGATTAAATTTTTCGGTTTTTTTCCAGGAGATGCCCGACGCGGATCCCACGGGAGCCTCAATTCCGCCACACAACACTCTAGTGATGGACTAGAGTCTCTCATCTCGACAGCAAAACATTTCATAAGCCAATCCTTAGCCCCAAACACGGCCAGGAATTACAGAACCGGGTTGAAAGCATTCAGTAGGTTTAGACTCCTTTACCCTCAGGTACCCGAAACATCGTACCTGCTGGCGTTCATAGCTTTCTGTCAATCCCAACTCAAACTCTCTCACAGTTCCATCAAAATATACCTAGCAGGCCTCCAACACCACTTCATGCTTAGTAATCCGGATCGTTCTTCCATTTTCTCAAACCAGGCCATCAAGGCAGCCCTTAGGGGAATTCAGAAAACCGCCAAACAAACTCCCTCCCGCAGACAACCGGTGTCCACCAAGCTGTTCAGGGATCTGTCTTCCGCGCTAGACGGCTCCCCTTTTGGGCCCTTGACCAGCACGGTATTACAAGCAGCCATGTTTTTAAGTTTTTACGGCTTTCTCCGTCCAGGAGAATTCACCGGCAGCACCCCGGGGCACGGCTGTCTTCGCAAAGACCAGCTGTCGTGGCATAATGACCATTTCATACTCAGCCTACCACTGACCAAAACAAGCCAAACAGGGCCACCCACGGAGATTAAATATTTCCCTACCCAAAACAACTGGTGCCCGGTCCGGATTCTTAACAAATTATTATCCCTGTTACAGTCTGCTCCTCCCAACAGTCCTCTCCTACCCTTCAAAGATAAACCCCTCTCTTCACATCAATTCACGTCCCATATCCGTTCACTAACGGCAGGCCTTGGGTACGACCCAGGCGTCATCTCGGGTCACTCATTCCGCATCGGAGCGGCTTCGTCAGCTTCAAAACACCAAGTCCCTGCTCATGTCATCCGTTCCATGGGACGCTGGAGATCTTCTTGTTTCAACAGATACATCCCGAATCCACATAGGGAAATATCCCAGGCTTTTCAATCGTTGGCGTTATAGGTCATGCGGGGCGGTAGCACACAATAAACCGGTTTGCACGACACAGTGTACTTGTCTCTTTTGCCCTCTCCAGGCCTACCCACGCCCGTGGCTCCCGGCACAACTCAGCCATAGTTTAGGTTTGGCATGCCTTACCCACGTCCAAGACGCTTCCAGCCCTGCCCATAAATTATATGTTGTACCATCCTTGATTGTTGACCACACAATTAGAGATGTCGCGAACATAAAATTTTCCGTTCGCAAACAGCGAACGCAAATTTTCGCAAATTTTCGCGAACGGGCGAACCGCTATTGACTTCAATGGGCAGGCGAATTTTAAAACCCACAGGGACTCTTTCTGGCCACAATAGTGATGGAAAAGTTGTTTCAAGAAGACTAACACCTGGACTGTGGCATGCCAGAGGGGGATCCATGGCAAAACTCCCATGGAAAATTACGTAGTTGACGCAGAGTTGGGTTTTAATCCATAAAGGGCATAAATCACCTAACATTCCTAAATTGTTTGGAATAACATGCTTTAAAACATCAGGTATGATGTTGTATCGATCAGGTAGTATAACGGTTACACCCGCTTCACAGTGACAGACCAAACTCCCTGTTTAACGCACCGCAAACAACCGCAAACAGTCCATTTGCACAACCGCAAACTCCCCATTTGCACAAGGTTGGATACCAAGCTAGCCATGTCCCGTTCCTTGTCCTCACTGATGTCATTGAAGGTCTCTTCCTCCACCCAGCCACGCACAACACCAAGGGTCCCGAAAGGTGACAACAAGCCCCCTGGGACGCCTGCTGTGTTTGCTCTTCCACCTCCTCAACGCCACCTTCCTCCTCTGACTCCTCTTCTTCAGACTCCTCTTCTCTGCGTTACCTCTTTCTGCGTTATTATAAGGTGTGTTAAGTAGTACTATTCTTATCAGTTTAATCCCTGTTACGTCCCCTATCAGGGGACATGTATATGGCATAGATTTTAGGAACCGGGAGATGGAAAAAGATGCTTGGTCGGTCCTCCTACTTCAAATTTGGGGCACTGCGCGTGCAATCGAATGTGCCACCAGATATGAGTGGCGTGTTAAGAAGTACTATTCTTATCAGTTTAATCCCTGTTACGTTCCCTATCAGGGGACGTGTATATGGCATTGATTTTAGGAACCGGGAGATGGAAAAAGATGCTTGGTCGGTCCTCTTAATTCCAATTTAGGGCACTGCGCGTGCGTGTGTAATGTACTGTGCAATCCCAATATGTGTGGTGTGTTAAGTAGTACTATTCCTATCAGTTTAATCCCTGTTACGTCCCCTATCAGGGGACGTGTATGGAATAGATTTTAGACAACCGCAAAGAGTTGTCAATAGTTGACACACTCATGACAAAAATTGTATTCTCTATGCGTCAATCTTGGTGTAGTGATGACTGTGCTCGTGCGCACGTTTGGGAGATTGCAGGCGATGTTTTTTTTTCAAAGCCTATGGCCGTGCTGAGGTAGTTCAGTGACAGTTAAGTGACCCAGAAAACAATGATTCTGCAGTGTGGGCCCGTTGTTGGCCTAGTTGGCTTTAATGATCACCTTAGATGATCACAAAGAAAATTAATGTTTTTTCTATGCAAAATTATCCAGCCGATCGCTTTTGGTCTGTTCACAATGAAGCAACAACCTTATCTGGGGTGTGCCAACATTGCCATTGCCAACACACTCATAGAGGTGGTCGCTTCATTGTGCTACGCAAGCCCCTTCACCACAACAAGGTAACGATCACGAAGGGGAATTGACACATGTATGTGCCTTTTTTTTTGTTTGGTTTTTGAAGCCACAGTGCAGCACCAGAGGCCAGAAAAATTAGGCATGTACACATGCCTGAAAAATTAGGTACTGTTGCAGCCGCTGCTGTAGCAGCAGCCAGAAAAATTTATGTTTTCCAGGCAGAAAGTGCCCTAAAACATTGTGGCTTGAACCCTAGTTGGTGGCGGATAAGTCACGCAAGTCATCTGGCATTCAGAGATAAAATACAGCAGCCTGTGGACCATTTTTAGCCCAAGGCAGCTCATCTCAGTCATCAGGCCTTTTTTAGTCGAATGTATTGCCCACTGTCAGTCCCTTTGGGATCCATCCCTCATTCATCTTAATAAAGGTGAGGTAATCTAGACTTTTTTGACCTAGGCGACTTCTCTTCTCAGTGACAATACCTCCTGCTGCACTGAAGGTCCTTTCTGAAAGGACACCTGAAGCGGGGCGGGGCAGGCCAGAAGTTCTATCACAAATTGGGATAGCTCAGGCCACAGGTCAAGCCTGCACACCCAGTAGTCAAGGGGTTCATCGCTCCTCAGAGTGTCGATATCTGCAGTTAAGGCGAGGTAGTCTGCTACCTGTCGGTCAAGTCATTCTCTGAGGGTGGACCCCGAAGGGCTGTGACGATGCGTAGGACTATAAAAGCTCTGCATGTCCTCCATCAACAACACGTCTGTAAAGCGTCCTGTCCTTGCCGGCGTGGTCATGGTAGGAGGAGGATTACTTTCACCTCTTCCCCTGTTAGATTCCCGTTGTGCTGTGACATTACCCTTATACGCTGTGTAAAGCATACGTTTTAATTTATTTTGGAACTGCTGCATCTTTTCCGACTTCCGGTAATTCGGTAACATTTCAGGCACTTTCTGCTTATACCAGGGGTCTAGTAGCGTGGCCACCCAGTACAGGTCGTTGTCCTTCAGCCTTTTTATACGAGGGTCCCTCAACAGGCACGACAGCATGAAAGACTCCATTTGCACAAGGTTGGATGCCGAGCTCCTCATGTCCCGTTCCTCGTCCTCACTGATCTCACTGAAGGTCTGTTCTTCCCCCCAGCCAGGTACAACACCATGGGTACCAGATAGCTGACAACGAGCACCCTGGGATGCCTGCTGTGGTTGGTCTTCCTCTTCCTCAAAGCCACATTCCTCCTCTGACTCCTCCTCCTCAGACTCCTCTTCCAGCGTTGCCGCAGGTCCAGCAAGCGATGCTGATAAGGTTGTTTCTGGTGGTGATGATGGTGACCACAACTCTTCCTCTTCATGCTCATCTACGGCCTGATCCAGCACTCTTCGCAGGGCACGCTCCAGGAAGAAAACAAATGGGATGATGTCGCTGATGGTGCCTTCGGTGCGACTGACTAGGTTTGTCACCTCCTCAAAAGGACGCATGAGCCTACAGGCATTGCGCATGAGCATCCAGTAATGTGGCAAAAAGAATTCCCAGCTCCGTAGAGGCTGTCCTAGCACCCCGGTCATACAAATACTCGTTGGCGGCTTTTTCTTGTTAGAGCAGGCGGTCGAACATTAGGAGTGTTGAATTCCAACGTGTCGGGCTGTCGCAAATCAAGCACCTCACTGGCATGTTGTTTCGGCGCTGAATGTCTGAAAAGTGCGCCATGGCCGTGTAGGAACGCCTGAATTGGCCACACACCTTCCTGGCCTGCTTGAGGACGTCTTGTAAGCCTGGGTACTTATGCACAAAGCGTTGTGCGATCAGATTACACACATGTGCCATGCACAGCACCATGTATCAACTTCCCCAAATTCAATGCCGCCAACAAATTTCTTCCGTTGTCACACACCACTTTGCCAATCTCAAGTTGGTGCGGAGTCAGCCACTGATCCACCTGTGCGTTCAGGGCGGACAGGAGTGCTGGTCCGGTGTGACTATCTGCTTTCAGGCAAGTCAACCCCAAGACTGAGTGACACTGTCGTATCCGGGATGTGGAATAGCCCCTGGGGAGCTGGGGGGGTGCCGTTGATGTGGAGCAAGATGCAGAAGCAGAAGAGGACTCAGCCGAGAAGGTTATGGAAGAGGATGGAGTAGGAGGAGTAGAGGAGGTGGCAGCAGGCCAGCCTGCAAGTCGTGGCGGTGTCACCAACTCCTCTGCAGAGCCACGCATTCCATGCTTGGCAGCCGTGACCAGGTTTACCCAATGCGCAGTGTAGGTGATATACCTGCCCTGACCGTGCTTTGCAGACCAGGTATCAGTGGTCAGATGGACCCTTGCCCCAACACTGTGTGCCAGACATGCCATGACTTCCTTTTGCACAATCGAGTACAGGTTGGGGATTGCCTTTTGTGCAAAGAAATTTCGTCCGGGTACCTTCCACTGCGGTGTCCCAATAGCTACACATTTTTTGAAGGCCTCAGACTCCACCAGCTTGTATGGTAAAAGCTGGCGGGCTAAGAGTTCAGATAAGCCAGTTGTCAGACGCCGGGCAAGGGGGTGACTTTTTGACATTGGCTTCTTACGATCAAACATGTCCTTGACAGACACCTGACTGGGCAGATGAGCAGGAACTGCTCAAGGCGAGAGGCGGAGTGGCTGGTGGTTCAGAGGGGGCAAGGAGGACAGCAGTGGTTGACGTGGCTGAAGATGCTGGACCAGGAGGAGGATGGTGGCTTTGAGTTTGTGTGCTGCTTTTACTCATGTGTTGATCCCATAGGCGTTTGTGATGTGAGATCATTTGCCTTCACAAAGCAGTTGTACCTAGGTGGGTGTTGGACTTCCCACGACTCAGTTTCTTTTGGCACAGGTTGCAAATGGCATCGCTGTTATCAGAGGCAGACACACAAAAAAAATGCCACACTGCTGAGCTTTGCAATGACGCCATTCTGGTGGTGGCAACAGCATGCGTTGATTGACGTGCTGTCTGGCTGACCCCGGGTGCCGATACATGCTGTCTGACTGTGCCACTAGCTCCTTGCGACGACCTCCCCCTGCTTCCAACTCGTCTCCTCCTCCTCTCTGTCTCCCCATCTGAACTTTCCCCCTGTTCTTCTTCTATTCGAGCAGGCACCCACGTGACATCCACGGACACATCATAATTATCAACTGCTTCACTTGTATCTGACAACTCAGCAAAGGAAGCAGCAGCGGGTACAACATCATCATCATCACATCGTATGTCCATCTGTGTAATGCTGCTTGACTGAGACATATCCCTGTTATCTACATCCTCTTGCAATAATGGTTCTGCATCACTCATTTCTTCCAACTGATGTGTAAATAACTCTTCTGACAGATCAAGTGAAGCGGCTGTGGTGCTAGTGTTGGTGGTGGCGGCAGGCGGGCTAGTTGTAACTTGAGAGGTGCCCAAAGCTGAGCTGGAGGAGGATGGTGCGTCAAGTTTCCGAACGGAAGCTGTAGAAGATTGGGTGTCCTGTGTTAGCCAGTCAACTATGTCCTCAGAACTTTTCGAGTTCAGGGTACGTGGCCTCTGAACACTGGGCATTAGTCTTGTACCAAAGGGAATCACAGCACCACAACCACGACGGCCCCTACGGGGTAGCCTGCCTCTGCCTGTCATTTTTTTTTAGATTAGTTAAGTTGTACTATGCGTGCAAGCTACTGTGACACCAGATATGAGTTGCGCTAAAGTAACACTATGGACTTGCAGCTGGGCCTTAAACACACAAACACGTGTGTAACTGACTGCTATTTATTCAGTCAAAATTGTTTTTTTTCCTTTAAATGGAATCGAATGTGACACCAGATATGAATGGCGCTGAAGTGACACTATGCACTGCACTGGGCCTTAAACACACATACACGTGTGTAACTGACTGCTATTTAGCTATTTATTCAGTCAAAATAGTTATTTTTCTTTAAATGGAATCGAATGTGACACCAGATATGAATGGCGCTGAAGTGACACTATGCGCTGCACTGGGCCTTAAACACACAAACACGTGTGTAACTGACTGCTATTTATTCAGTCAAAATTGTTTTTGTTCTTTAAATGGAATCGAATGTGACACCAGATATGAATGGTGCTGAAGTGACACTATGCGCTGCACTGGGCCTTAAACACACAAACACGTGTGTAACTGACTGCTATTTATTCAGTCAAAATAGTTATTTTTCTTTAAATGGAATCGAATGTGACACCAGATATAAATGGCGCTGAAGTGACATTATGCACTGCACTGGGCCTTAAACACACAAACTCGTGTGTAACTGACTGCTATTTATTCAGTCAAAATTGTTTTTGTTCTTTAAATGGAATCGAATGTGACACCAGATATGAATGGTGCTGAAGTGACACTATGCGCTGCACTGGGCCTTAAACACACAGACACGTGTGTAACTGACTGCTATTTATTCAGTCAAAATAGTTGTTTTTTCTTTAAATGGAATCGAATGTGACACCAGATATGAATGGCGCTGAAGTGACACTATGCACTGCACTGGGCGCACACTGTGCCACCAACGAATTATTACAATAGAGGGAGGAGGGGGGGGGCGCACAGTGTGCCACCAACGAATTATTACAATAGAGGGAGGAAGGGGTGGCGGGGGGACGCACACTGTGCCACCAACAGGCGCACACTGTGCCACCAACAAATTATTACAATAGAGGGAGGAAGGGGGGGGGCGGGGGGCACACACTGTGCCACCAACAAATTATTACAATAGAGGGAGGAAGGGGGGCGCACACTGTGCCACCAACCTATTATTACAATAGAGGGAGGGAGGGGGGGGGCCGCACTGGCCACCAATGATATTCAAACTGGGGAGGGGGGAGTCTGCCCCCTGCTGCCTGGCAGCCCTGATCTCTTACAGGGGGATATGATAGTACAATTAACCCCTTCAGGTGCTGGCACCTGAGGGGTTAATTGTGCTGATCACTGCCCCCTGTAAGAGATAGGGTGCTGCAAGGCAGCAGGGGGCAGTCATGTACACAGTTTGTAGTATATTCTAACTAGAAGCATCCTCATCACCATGGGAATGCCTCTGTGTTAGAATATACTGTCAGAAATGAGTTTTCACAATCTAACTCATATCCGACAGTATATTCTAACATAGAGGCGTTCCCATGGTGATGGGGATGCTTCAAGTTAAAATATACCATCGGATTGGAGAAAACTCCGATCAGATGGTATAAAAGGGACTTCAGACTTTACATTGAAAGTCAATGGGGACGGATCCTTTTGAAATGGCACCATATTGTGTCAACGTCAAACGGATCCGTCCCCATTGACTTGCATTGTAATTCAGGACGGATCCGTTTGGCTCCGCACGGCCAGGCGGACACCAAAACGACTTTTTTTTCCATGTCCGTGGATCCTCCAAAAATCAAGGAAGACCCACGGACGAAAAAACGGTCACAGATCACGGACCTACGAACCCCGTTTTTGCGGACCGTGAAAAAATACTGTCGTGTGCATGAGGCCTAAGGCTGTATATTTACTGAACCTTTTTGACTATCTTGGTGTAGAGGCAGTCACTGACTATTGTACACTAGAGCTCTGATCTATCCTGACTGAGATTACTTGCTTATGGAAAGGTGTCTACTTTTTGTAAGACTAAGTCAGTAAGCATGTGTATTATATCTCTTGGCAAACTTCTTTTCAGAGTTTTGGCTCTGATTCAAGAATGGACCTCAACTTCACTGGCCACTGAATTTGTCAATCAATATAGATTGGAGGTGAGTAAACACTGAGACCTCTAATTGATGGAACCCTCATGATAACATTTTATGTTAAAGCCTGAGATCAGTGTTTCCAGCAATCATTGCCCCTATACCTCTGAAGACACCGGACAAAATATGTAATATGGGCTATGAAGTACTGTTTACTGACACGTGGTTTTGCTTTGATGTGGTTTGATGTGTTCTGATGCTGGCTGCATCTTCAAAGCATACCATGTACTAAGAAACTATATTGAATTAGCACTGCCTTGATGCAGAATGTGGATGGCACAGCCATGTTGTGATTTTAACCCATAATTACTTTTTTCATGCTTTTTTATTAAGATGTTAAAAGTTAGTTATTAAATGTGTATTGATAATTGTAAGTAATATAGTTTGGCATACTGCGGAAAGTGGATAAGCACTGGCAGTCACATCAACACTAGTAACAACAAGGGTCAATGCAAGTATAGTCCTTGGTATGGATCCTACATGGGTATACATATTATTTAATTAACCTTCTGCTGACCACCATATCAGAGCCATGTTTATGTATATATTACTGTATAATTCAGCACTTTTTTGTTTCACAAGATGCCATGATCTCACAGTGAGGAACCACTTCTTGTTTGGAGTGCCCAGTAGGCATCATTGTGTCTGAAGGGGTGGAAGTGTGATGTGTAGAATGTTATGCATAACCAAAGAAAACAAAAACAAATGGTTAATGTACTTTATAATGAGCACATTTACAATTAGTGCAAAAAATCCACATGTAGAAGAAAGAGGAACCAACAAAGGAAATGTCAGGAAATCTCAACTCAACATTAAACAGGGGTCAGTTCTCTTTGTAGATAGCACTGACTACCTTGATAAATTAGCTTGTAGACAGGGTTATTATAAGAAAGGAACATAGTGTATTTTAGACTGAATGTTACAATACATAATGGAGATATGAATAAGGCAAAACAAAATCACGGACTTGTATATAATGCAAGTATAAATAGCCTCTGGCTTCATTTAAGCCTGCAGAGAGACCACCTATTCTTCAATATGACATCCTCTTCAACGATTTACTGATTGAACATACCCTGTCTAGAAACATGCAATTAACAGCTCTTTTATATAGCACTGATGAACAGGAATCCAGATTTCCCGACATACAGCGGAAATAGCTTCTGGATAATCTGCATTCGTGCTCCTGGCTTGAGGTATTTAATCAGAACCTCATGAAACATTAACCGATTATTTATACCTCTTTCCATCTTGCACATAGTATTTATCTTCCTGCCAATCCATCATGTCGCTACTCCTCTGGAATAGGTGAAAATTGATGAATGTTTAAAGGCTGTTCCTTTGAAAGATTGTCACATTTTCTAATTATGAGAGCTGGGTCTAGATAAGTAACCATTTCATGTGTCACCACATGTAATTTACAAATCAGGCATCTTTGTTTACATAAATGTAAATAATACTGGTTGATTCTGCCATCATTATAGGAAATTATAACAAATCTGCACATACCTTTTAATGAGTTACATGAAAATTGGAAGTAGCAGTATGATTATCAGTGTAAGTTTGGTACTAATATATTATATATGTGTTTTAACATTTACAACACTAGACATGTGAATAAATATGCAAACATTATTTACAAAGAAAGTTAAAGGCTATGGAAACGTTTGTGCATGAAAAATGAATAAACGCATATCTGACTAAGGCTTCGTTCACATCAGCATTCAGCCTTTCTGTTCTCCTGCTCCGTTATAGGAACAGGAGAACGGAAAGAACGGATGCAGCACATAACTGAGCCGAACTGAGCCTACGGACCCCATAGACTATAATGGGATCCATTAGGTTTCCGCTCAGAAGATGATTTTGGAGCGGAGACAAAAGTCCTGTGCGCACAAATTTTGTCTCCGCTCCAAAATCATCTTCTGAGCGGAAACCTAACGGACCCCATTATAGTCTATGGGGTCCGTAGGCTCAGTTCGGCTCAGTTATGTGCCGAATCTGTCCTTTCCGTTCTCCTGCTCCTATAACCGAGCAGGAGAAAAGAAAGGCTGAACGCTGATGTGAACGAAGCCTAAAATGAGACAAGAATACTACAGATTCTAAATGAGAATTTGGATACCAAAGATCTTGGAAACATAAATCATTATCTTTATATTTAGAATGAGAGGAAGATGACAGCTTTATTCTAAACCAAAGGCACGAGAAATAATCGAAACATTTGGTACACCAGTAATGACTCCTATGGAAACCAACAATTTCAAGTAGATGAACAGCCAATAGGCTATAATCAGTACAGGGCGGCAATAGGATAATTGTCATACATTGCCACTGTTATGAGACCTGACATTGTGGCAGCAGTAGGAAAGTCTCAATGCCAAGTCATATGGCCTGGAATGCTGTTAAAATGGGCCATTCACTGAAGGGAACCCTACATTTCAAACTAAGGTTACCAACAAGTGACATATGCAACCTGACTGGATATGTGAATGCTGACTGGGCTAGAGACACCTGTGACCTGTGTGAGAAAATCCACTACTGGATATCTGTTTCTTCTTTCATGAAGTACCATCAGTTGGACTAGCAGAAAACAACTCTTCACTTTCTTCAGAAGAACCAGAGTAAGTTGCAGCAGCACAAGCAAGTCAGGAAGGCATATGGTTAAGACAACGGGCAGATTAGGGTCAACAACAGTTGGGTCACTAACATTAATATCAGAGGTAGAGGTAGAGGTGGACAATTCAGCAGAAGCAGGAGTTGAGGTAGGATTGTTAGAGGATCTAAGGGTGCCGATGTCAGATTACCAATTAACCAGTAGAAGTCTCTCGTCGTACATGTACGATGCTGGTGGACGTGACTTAAGGACCAGCACCGTACAGCCAATGCATTACAATAAAGGTTGTATTGTAATGCATTGCAGAGGGGATCAGACCCCAGAAGTTGAAGTCCCAAAGTGGGACAAAAATAAAAAGTAACAAACAAAAGGTAAAAAAAAGTGTTTTTCATAATAAAAAAATTAAGTTGCAAGTAAAAAAACAAAAATTCCCAAAATAAAACACATAAAATTGAAGTAAAAAAAAAGGAAAAACAGACATGTTGGGTATTTCCGCATCCATAACGACCGGCTCTATAAAAATATCACATGATCCACCCCTTCACCTGAATGCCGTAGAAAAAATAAAATAAAAACTGTACTAAAATAATCATTTTTTTGTCACCTTACATAACAAAAAGTTCAACACCAAGCAATCAAAAAGGTGTATGCTCCCCAAAATAGTACCAATCAAACCGTCATAACAATATAATAATAGCAAAGCACTCTGAAGACTCACTAAGCACTCAAACTGACGAGAAAAAAATTGAGAGATTAGCCAACATGTCCTACTAGGAGGCCATATCAGCCTGTTTAACACCACACCATTTTTTTCATCTGTTTGCATATAGAGATACCTGGAGGTGTATAAACTTTAATTTAAATGAGCCTGTTTTCCATCCACAGGCTACATTTATGTGCACCTGCGAGGCCTGGGCCATATCAGCCAGTCTTGAGTGGGACTCGCAGACTCCTCCCTCATCCCATTGCTAGCATGGTTACATGCTGGAGGTAACTGGTGAGTTGTCTGTGAGTCAGACCTTTACACTCCTGTAATTTGCACATACGGCTCAGGTAGGTGAGTGTTAGGACCCGAGCTACTTGAGAAACCTTGGTGCAGTGCTCGGGCTCAGACATGTCCACCTAGTAGGACATGTTGGCTGATCTCTCAATTTTATCATCAGTTTGAAGGCTTAGTAAGTCAGTAGAGTGCACCTGTCTTTGCTATTATTATATTGTTATATTGATTATCACATCCACATAATTGCTATATTGTGTAGGTTGTCTATTGTGGTACTACAACTGCATATGGGTTTGAGTACTTCCTGCCTGTTTAACACCACACAATTTTTTTTAATTTGTTTGCCAATCAAACCGTTACCTCATCCCGCAAAAAATGAATCCCTGCCCCCTACGTAAAACAATCGAGCAAAAAAATATAAATAAACTATGGCTCTCAGAATATGGAGACACTAAAACATGATTTTTATTGTTTCAAAAATGCCATAGACATATTAGGTTTCAGGTCTATTAAAATATCAGATGATCTAACCTCGTAACATCGTAAAAAATAAACATCGTAAAAAATAAAAATGGAGTAAAAAAAGCAATTTTTTCTTCTTGCATCACAAAAAGTATAATACCAAGCGATCAAAAAGTCATACGCATCTCAAAATAGTACCACTCAAACCGTCTTCTCATCCCGCAAAAAATGAGCCCCTACAAAAGACAATTGCCCAAACAATAAAAAAAACTATGGCTCTCAGAATATGGAGACACAAAAACCTTATTTTTTTTTGTTTCAAAAATGCTTTTTATTGTGTAAAACTTAAATACATTTTATTTATTTTTAGTATAAGTATTAGGTATTGCCACATCCATAACAACCTACTATATAAAAATATCACATGATCTAACCCAGGGCCGGCTCCAGGATCATGTGGGCCCTTGGGCGATAAAGTCTTAGTGGGCCCCCTTACACAGTGGTAACTCTCTGAGTACAGAAAATGTAGTAGTGTTACCTGCAGTCCTATGTAAAACCACAGATAACACTAGTGCTGATAATGTGATAGTGTTACCTGTAGTCCTATGTAAACCACAAATAACACTAGTGTAGATCATGTAGTAGTGTTACCTGCATCCTTAGTGTGCCTCCCTGTGCCTCTACCACGGACTCCATGCTGGCGGTGCTGCCTCCTCTTCCATCTTCATCTTGCCCCGCACAGAATGTCCTGATGCAGCTATGTCAAGACAAAGGGAACACTGTGGGCATGGTGATGGTGACACATACATGGGGACAGACACACACGGGGACAGACACATGGGCAGACACACACACAGGGGCAGACACACACACAGGGGAAGACACACACACAGGGACAGACACACACAGGGATAGACACACACACACAGGGACAGACACACACACACACACAGGGACAGACACACATGGGGACAGACACACACACACGGGGACAGACATACACACACAGGGATGGACACACACACACACAGGGACAGACAGACAGACACACACACACGGACAGACACCTGTGCGATCATCAACCAACTTCTATCTAATGTGTGGCCACCTTAAGGCTACGTCTACACGGCGACATTTGTCGCACTAATGTCGCGCAACAATTTTTATAATGGCAGTCTATGGTTTCGCACTGCAACATGCAACATGCTGCAACTGCGACGCAACAGTCGCAGAAAATCCATTCGAGATGGATTTTCTGCGACTGTTGCGTAGCAGTCGGAGCATGTTGCAGTGCGACACTATAGACTGCCATTATAAAAATTGTTGCGCGACATTGGCGCAACAAAATGTTGTGCTACAAATGTTGCAGTGTAGTTGTCGTCGTGTAGACGTAGCCTAAGGGGGCATTAAAAGGGAATTCCACCTTTAGTTGTGCTCCAACCTTTTGTTACCTTATAATATGAATCCCACAGATTCCCAGTACTAAGGGGACATGAACTGAGATTTAAAAGGGAATTATCAACATGTACCAGAAGGTGGTCTAAACTGTAACCTATTAGGCACTGACTAGACTGTGGGATGGAGTATAAGCAATGCCTCAGGCCTCATGCACACTGCCGTTATGCGTCCGTTCCGTGCATTGGGGACCACAATTTGCGGTCCCCAATGTACTAGCAATGTCCGTGCGGCAGCTGGGACAGATTGAGACCCATTCAACCTGAATGGGTCCATGAGCCGTCCGCACCGCACAAAACATAGAACACACACACAGGGACAGACAGACACACACATTATGGCCCTCAGAATACACCCGGATCTGTATGATAAACCCCCTTAATTGCACCAGATTCCACTCCACTTGAACCCCACTGTCCCTGAGTGCTCCACCTGCCCACTCATATATGAGCTCCATATGCTTCCCCTCACGAAGTTCTGGTTCTCCAGCAGCACATCCTACCTCACTCTGCATCTTGCAGGCATACACAGCCCCTCCTCCCTCAACAAGCTGCTGCTGCCGTCAGGGTTTGTCATGTGACCATGAAAGAGCATGTGACCAGTGATAGTAACATAGTAACATAACATAGTAACATAAGGCCGAAAAAAGACATTTGTCCATCCAGTTCGGCCTGTTATGATGTCACAGACCTCCTTCTAACAACTACATTCTAGCATAGGATTGATCATCTACCAAAACTCTATCCACCCTGTTCTGGGGCCGCTTACCTCAGCAGTTCACATGGCGAAAATTGTCTGCATTGCTGGGGTAAGCTGCCCTAGAATTCAAAACAGGCAGGACACAGCTGCGGGAGTGAGCAGACACAGGGTGCCCCGGCACTTGCCCGGTTTTGCCGGGTGGTGGCACCGGCCCTGATCTAACCCCTCAGGTGAATACTATAAAAAAGTTAAAATAAAAACTGTCAAAAAAGCCATTTTTTGTCACCTTACATCACAAAAAGTATAATACCAAGCGATTAAAAAGTCATAGGCATCCCAAAATAGTACCAATGAAACCATTATCTTATCCCTCAAGAAATAAGACCCTACCTAAGACAATCGCCCCCCAAAAAACGATAGCTCTCAGAATATGGAGACACTAAAAAATATTTTTTTTCTCAAATAGTCATATTTGGTATTGTCGCATCCATAACAACCTGCTCTATAAACAATACCACATGATCTAACCTATCAGATGAACATTGTAAATAACAAAAATTAAAAACTGTGTCAAAACAGCTATTTTTTGTTACTGTGCCTCACAAAAAGTGTAATATATAGCAACCAAAAATCATATGTAACCTGAAATAGTACCAACAAAACTGACACTTTATCCCGTAGTTTCTAAAATGGGGTCACTTTTTTGGAGTTTCTACTCTAGGGGTGCGTCAAGGGGTCTTTAATGCTCTAATGCTTAGAGCTAGGCGATATTGCTCTTAATGGGCCAATTTCAGGTTGTTGGCCGGGGATCTACAGAGCAGATTCAGGCAGAAGGGATACCCGCAATCACCCCAAATAATAGCCTACCAGCATGCGGCTGCCTGTAACAGGGACACCTTGTTACATCCCAAAAACCGCAAAGCTGAAGACTCCAAAATGAGAATTATCGGCACATATGATTAAGCATACAAGGAAATAAGGGAGATCCTCAAAGAGCATTGGGGCATTTTTAGATCTGATCCATTGGTTGGACATTTGGTCAGTGAATACTCATCGATTACTTATTGACGGGGTTGTAACCTGAGGGACAAATTGGTGCATAGCACATTTAATACTCCTGTACAGCAGACTTGGTTGTCAAATAAACCGCCCGGCACGTTTAATTGTAGTGGTTGTGTTGCATGTAAGGGGATTCAAAATAGTGAGTTCCACTATAGGAGGATGCTACACCATCAGATTCTTCATTAATTTTGTAGTGTACCTGGCCACCTGCATTTGCAAGAACCAATATGTTGGTAAAACAAAACGTGAGCATAGGCGTCGAATAGGGGAGCATTTGTTGGACATTACAAAACAAGCCGATACCCCCATTGTACAACATGTTCTGCAGTATTATTCTGACACCAGCAACTGCATTAAATTCCAGGGTACTGAACACTTTAGAGCACCCCCAAGAGGGGGAGATATTGACAACCTATTACTGCGCAAGTAGTAGACGGCTAAACCGCATAGACTCAATGACTTTATCTCTTTCATCTGCTTTTTATAAGATACCTATGGGTGTTCCCGACCAATATAGAGGTGGAATAAGCTTAAAAGCAATCATTTTTTAATAAGTTATGTGACTAAAATGGTCACTTCCTTCTTAGTGACATCCAACCAAAGGGCTAATCGATGAGCCGTGAGCTTATATTCAGGGCGGGTATGCAGATGTGACGTATAACACCCCCCTCCCCCTTCTCTCAAGTAAATGAGAGTTTGCGCATAATGACTCCTTAGGTAATCAGCACATATGATGACTTCGAGGGCATATATTTAGTCTCATCACATGACATGGTCATGGATAGGATGCGACAATGTTGCTATGAATTGTGGCGTCGAGTGTGGCGTCGAGTGTGGCCCACTCCCCCTGGGTTCACGAGTCTAACTGGATTGGGCCATGTCATTGTAAGGGGTGGCCATTACAGAGTTATTGTAACCACCATTCTGCCTTATATGTTGGTGTTATATGTATCTGGATGGTCATTCTTAGTGGGGGTCTATTTCATTTAAGTTATGCTCTTATTTCCAATACCCTTTAGTGAGTCACAGTTTGACCATGTTCACATTATAACCTGTACACTGGCCTCTTTTTGGTCATTACCTCAATCATACTATTGACATTTGGTCTCATATACATTAGATGACTTTTGTGACTCTAACTAGCTTGATCACTCAACCATGGTTTCTGTATATTGTTGATCCATGTATGCGCACTGCTGATTGGTCACTTCTTACTGTATCATACTTACCTCCTGTGCTCTATGTGATGTACTCAAGGGTGAGGGGGACTGTCACAATGCGTTCTGTGCGTGGTTCCAGGAGGGGAGAACTGCCAAGGAGCGCTAGCGTCATCAGCACACCCGGCATCGCCCGTTCCTGTGGGAACCACACTAGGGCTGAGTGCCGAGCTGATCACTTGTCGCTCGGCTGTATAGGCTGCATTGGAACTCAGGAGTCATGTGACGCTGGACACGTCACCTGACTACACTAGTGCACTATTTAAACAGGCAATTTCCCGGCACAGATTGCCTGTTATTGAGGTCCTTCCTACATGATACTCACCTGGTTTGTTTTTTCCTGCTTGGCTTCTGATTTCCCGTCCGTCTCATCCTCTGGTCTTGGCATGCTCTCCTGGTTTGACTTCGGCTTGTCCTGACGATTCTCTGCTTGCTCTTCCGGTACCTTTTCTGCTCTCTTGGTTTTGACACCGCTTGTTTGACCTTTCTTTTTCTGTGTTGCTTGTCTTCCCTGCACTATCCTAGCTAAGGGTTTGTCTACCCATTGTCCCTTGTCGCTAGGACTTGCGAGGCAAGTAGGCAGGGACAGGGCTAAGGCTGGAGTTCAGTGGTCACTACCCCACCCCCTGTGTGTGTGATAGGGACACTCCACTGGTAAGATTGAATACCGCGCCAGTAGCTCAGCACAGGGGAGCTGGTTAGTTCCATTCAATGAGCGGTAGTAGGCGGATGCGCTATGGCCATCCTAATGCCAAGGGGTACAGGCTGCATGCACGCCTACTGTGCCGTGCAGCCACTTTGTTAAATTTGTGTGTCCAATTGTTTCCATTACAGCTCCTGATCGCACTCACTATCAATTTGTGACTTTGAGGTCCCCCTTTTTTTACTTTAGTGAGGCTCTACAATTCATGTGGTTATCTGTCTATGCATACATGTATACACATCAGTAGCGTTGTAATAGGTGGTGGTACCACAGATATTTGCTTTATTGTGATACTTACACACAGATATCACAAACAATATTGCATGTGTGGTAATAAAATACAAACCCAAAAATTAATTAACGCTACCATTCATTTAAGTACCAACATTACATCTTTATTGAAGTCATAAATACATAATTGTAAATATGGAGATGTAAATTTGCAGGAGATGTTAAGATGTAGAACAATACAAGTTCCCCACAGCAAAGCGGATACAGTGTTTAGGGTGTTATATCTTGAAAATACGAACATTACATATATGCCATAAAGATTTATAAAATAAAGCTCATCAATAGCTTATAAACCCCCCCTAAGCTATTGATAAGCTTTCTTTTATAAATCTTTATGGCATAAATGTAATATTGTTGGTATTTTCAAGTTATAACACCCTAACCACAATATCCTCATTGCTGTGGGGGACTTGTATTGTTCCACATCTTAACATCTTGTGCAAAATGTTTTTGTAATATTTACAATTATGTATTTATGACTTCAATAAAGATGTAATGTTGGTACTTAAATGTGTGGTAGCGTTAATTCATTTTTGGGTTTGTGGTTTATCATGGCGCTGCCACATACTCAATTCCTAGCATAATATCATTGTGAACAATCACATCTTTTAATAAATTTCTAATAAAGTATATTTTTAATCGACTACCTTTGAGGCTAGTTAATAGTTCAACAACAGTTGGAATCAGCATAGTCTTTGAAGATAACCAAGGATGCCTTGCACTTGCGCAGATCGAAACGGTGAATCTCATAACCAAGCATATTGATCTTCAAGAACAAGGACTTCTGAACTTGCAGTGTTGACAGAGGACATGGTCGCAGATATTTTTACAAAGCCTAGGAGTGTTGAAATACACTCCAGGTTGATGAAAAAGCTGAGTTTTAAAGATTAGGCCTTAGTTGTTGAGAAGGAGTGTTTGAATACAGCAACAGTTGCAGCTTAATGCAAGGAGGAACCATGTTAAGCTGACAGTAGATGGTGCTGTGTTAAGCATCACTTTTTATTCAAGTGCAGTTATTCCAGTGTATGTACTGTCTGGTAATAATGTAGATGTTATCTCTGGTAGTCTCCATCTTGATGACAATGTTACAGTTAATGGTTGCTGTTTTCTCCCAAGTAAACCAGTTCTTTGTACTCCCATAATTAGAGATTTAGATTCGGACAATTCACCAAAATTCGCCAAGAAATTCGATTTGTTACAAATTAATTCATCACATAGCACTGTAATTCAGGTATACCTATGCCACTCTGCCTAATCATATTCTTCCCACTTGGTGGCGCAATCTCAGTATGAAAGCTTGGAAGTTAACCCTTTGCCGATAACTGACAGTAAATTTACTGTTTTAAAAAGCAGACACCTGGCACCAATGTCAGCGACCAGCGGTAATTTTGGTTGCAAACTTCTAACCCTTCAGATACCATGATATTTCAGGTGTTCTCTGGCTCCCCCCGACGGGGAATGGAGGAGCCAGAGCGTGTATGCAGCAGCCCTTGTCCTCCTGTGTGACAGTACCAGAGATGGTGGAAAAAATCTTCCTCAAAGCAATAAAATTAAGGGATCCACAACAGAGATGACCATAATCCCTCGATAAGGTCCAAGATCTCTCCCTACTGTGAACCTAGTGGTACTTTGCTTTTAAAAGTATTTGAGTTAAGACCAAATGGCCTAACATGGTGGATGGATCAAACATGGCCACTGGATTATTGCAGCAACACTGTCCCTAGCACATGAGCACTTGCCACATCTCACCATATGCTCAGGCACAGGACAATGGCGGAGACCGCAGGATATCAGGGTTCTATATGTCTGTGATATCAATGGGGATGGCTGCCAGTGAATTAGCTGGTTGCAAGGCATTATGGATCATATCGTATTCCCGGGCTTCTTACTTTCACTTTGTAACATGTGCAGCCACTATTTTAGGAAAAACTGACTCCTTACCACGAAGAGTGAAGAAATGTATATTCTTGTCGAATTTAATTTTTCCTAAACTTTGGACCGAATTCAATCTTCAGATGCTTTGATTCGCTTAACACAACCCACAATGTCTGAGTGCTGATCATAAAAGCTGCAAACACTGCAACACTGTAAAGGGTGGAAGTAGAAGGCTGTGTAATTTAGTAGTGCAGCTTAGCCCTCCAACTGAACGGAAGTTGAGCTCTCTGCTTCCAGCTCCATACACTTCCGGCTCCAGTCAGTTAGGCCTCATGCACACGACCGTGCTGTTTTTTGCAGTCCGCAAACCGCGGATCCACAAAAAAATTTAAGCCTCAGCAGACAAGAATAGGACATGTTATATATTTTTTATGGGGCCACAGAACGGTGCAACGGATGCAGACAGCACACGGAGTGCTGTCCGCATCTTTTGCAGCCCCATTGAAGTGAACGGACTACAAAAACCGTTGTGTGCATGAGGCCTTAGGATATCAGGTGTTGCACCCCCACCAGTCTAATATTGATGACCTAATGTGACAGAAGGTGTTCCTGTTCTATGCTGCAAAGTGTGGTAGCAAGATACCACTATAGACTGATTCCACAATATCTATATTTTTCATTCTTATATTTTTTATCAGTACTCTTTAATCAGTAGATTTTTCCTGTTGTCCATAATACAGAGTCAATGTTAATCTACAAATCTATTCACATGGGCATAGACTCATAGATTAAGGCATGCGTCTAAAAGTTTTCCCATCATTTTTAGGAAAACTTGATATCTATTTTTATTTTATAAAAAAAATAAAAAATTCCCCTCCAACATCCCCCCTCCTCAAGTTCTGGAGCACAATGACAGCAATAGTAAATGATGCCTGAGTGACAGCATTGCTTTGACTGTGATAAATGCCGGTATTGACGCAGTCATTACATACATTTATGCTGTACCTTAAAGAAATGTAACCTCCCCTCCAAAAAATTGATAAATTAAAATTATTTAGAAATTTTGAAATACATAAACGGAGGCTTGGCGCTCAATTTCTTGTTAATACACACAGATTGCTGCTATACCTTATGTGTTGTAGTAATCACATATACGGTATATGCTGGTTTAATTACATTTAACAATCCCCCCCCTACCAACAGTGTAGAAATATAGTGTCATAGTGTAATAGCGGCTGCATACATTTATACATATTTAGATTTTATTTTATTTTTTTATTTTGAAATGGGTTGAATTGAATTGAAGAAGAAGAAGAAGAGCCAGGAGTGGAATGTTAAGCATTGTTTTTATTTGGTTCTTCCCCTTAAATTTTATGTAATGAAAATCATTAGTGATGTCTGATACCTGGCCTCATTTCTGCAGTACGAGGTAACTGTAAATGCGTACTTACCTTTAGGTGGGGTTAGGAGTGGTCAGGAAAGTAGAAAACACTTATGAGGTCATTTATCAAACTGGTGTAAAGTAGATTTGGCTTAGTTGCCCATAGCAACCAATCAGATTCCACTTTATATTTTTGACAGCTCTTTTGGAAAATGAAAGGTGGAATCTGATTGGTTGTTATGGGCAACTAAGCCATTTCTACTTTACACCAGATTGATAAATGACCCCATTAGTTTTGACATCATCAGGGTAAGATGTCTTGCTACCAACACCTCTCTTTGTATCATATAGGCGTCGGCTGAGTGCCATGTTGGGCACTGGTCGATGGAACTGGCCCATTTATTGATGACTTGGTGACTGTTACTTTACTTAATATTTGTCTTTTTATCTCTCTATTTATATGTATATATATATATATATATATATATATATATATATGTATATATAATCTTTTATCTGAGTTTTATCACAGTTGTTAAGTCTATTTTTCCCAAACTTCTGATATAAAAACAGACAAGACTCAATTATAATTTTTATGTTATTACACAACCCTTGTTTCTATGGTTATGACTAGAGATGAGCGAATTTCTAAAAAATTTGCTAAGATCCGAATAAATTTGCGACAAATCGCAATAAAAAACGGCTATTTCCGGGTTGCATAGAGCCTTTATATGGGTGTAGAACACTGTGCCTCGCAGTAACATGCATAGGGAGTGCCCTGGGGTAGTTAAATAATACTGTCAGTCAGTATGACATGCAGATGATAGGCTTCGGTATTAGAATCACTGCACACTTCTCTTATTTGGGCAGTCCCGGGGCCAAAACTGACCAAATAACTCAAGTATGAACTCAGCTTTACAGGTCGATGTTAGCGTTAAGAAGAAGCGCACTCCTTTTACACCCTCTTCAGCTGATTCCACATGTCTACAGAACCTGTTCTATTAAATGCTTACACAAGTAGAGCCTCCCCGACAGAGTGGAGAGGGTGTCAGCTGTAAGTTTCTGTTAAAGTCACTGAGTATTTTGCCCTTTCTCTGATCCGTCAGAAAAATAACCCATAATCCTGTGTGGGGAGCAGATGCCTTCACGCGGTCAGCATTTGCTCAATAATCCATCAGTATTGCTAATGCACAAAATAATAATTTAATATTTTAAAATCCGGTGTCTCCATGATAAATCTGCAGTGTGGGGGCCCGGTTTGGCTTCTACACACTTTCAAAATAATCCTTCAGTGGGGCGAATAGATGCCGGATGACCGGGAGCTCCATGACCTTCCAAGGAGCAGCTGTCGGGAGCAGCGGTTCATTTCTGAGACATCCGTATCGTGCAGGGGGAATACGAAGACTCTTTCCATCTCCGTGCACCACAGGATGCCCTCCTTTTGATTTCCATGATGACTGGGAACCCGTGATGCTTTCATCGGACAAAGAGACCGGGGCCTGGTTGGTTGGTTTAAATCTTGAGTAACTTTGCGACTCTTCCGGGTTCCAAGCTATCTTTAAGCTTTGTCTTCTCATTGTCTGTAGCTACTGGAGGCCTGTTCATGCCAGGCAGGTTTTCCCCAGAAGTATCTTGGTCAATGAGCAGCCCATAACTAGTGTTGATCACGAATATTCGAATTGCGAATTTTAAACGCGAATATCGGCACTTCGAGAATTCGCGAATATTTTGAATATCGCAAAATATATTTGTAATTGCGAATATTCGATTTTCGTGAAAATACCAGTTCATGCGAATTTTTATGCGCAATCAAGAAAATAATGCCTGGAGATCATGAATTCGCGAATTCTCGAATATATGGCGAATATTCGCCCAAATATTCGCGAAATATCGCAAATTCGAATATTGCCCCTGCCGCTCATCACTACCCATAACACACTTGCATGAATCTTGACAGGATTCGTCTCCATGTGGAGAGGAATTGTTTTCTTGGCATGCTTTCTCCATTGTAACACCGCGTTGTTCAATAAACAGAAGACTGGCCAATTCTTTCCTGTTGTAAACAAAATTAACATTTTATTAGTAAATGTATTAAATATTTTATTATTACATTAATTAAATAAAATAAGGATGCCATCCTTTTCAGTTCCATGATGACTGGGAACCCGTGATGTTTTCACCGGACGATGAGACCGGGGCCTGGTTGGTGGTTTGAATCTTGACTAACTTTGCGACTCTTCCAGGCTCCAAGCTATCTTGAACCTTTGTCTTCTCATTGTCGGTAACTACTGGAGGCCAGCAGTAAGGGACTAAAGTATTTGTCAAACTCAAAAGTGACAGGTACAGTGCCCCCTTTTCAGTCAGTGACACCTGGTTCCAGTGACCTTAGGGCAGGTCCTAAAAAAAGTTAGGCTGCTGCTGTTGCTGCCATCTCCACACTATGTCACCTTGCCACTCTGTGGCCTCGTGATGCTGCCATGTTCACACTCTGTCTACTTGCCACTCTGTGGTATCATGCTGCTGTTGCTGCCATCTCTGCACCATGTCACCTTGCCACTTTGTGGCCTCCTGATGCTGCCATGTCCAGACTATGTTATCATGCCACTCTGTGGTATCATGCTGCTGTTGCTGCCTACTCCGCACTATGTCACTTTGCCACTTTGTGGCCTCCTGATGCTGCCATGTCCACACTATGTCACCTTGCCACTTTGTGGTATCATGCTGCTACTGCTGTTGCTGCCATCTCCACACTATGTCATCTTGCACTCTGTGGCCTCCTGATGCTTCCATCTCCACACTATGTCACCGTTCCACTCTGTGGCCTAATCATACTGCTGCTGTCACCTCCACACTTTGTCATTGTGCCACTTGGTGGTCTCCTCATGCTGCTTCCACCTCACCACTATGTCATAGGGCCACTCTGTGGACCTCTCATGCTGTTATCACCCTCCCCACTCTATGACGGGGTCGCTACTGTTTGGCCTTCTTGAAATCACCATTTATTTGACCTTTCTTCTGATTGGTCAGAAGGAAGGAAAAATGAGACGCAGAACGGATCCTGTCTGTGTAGCAGCTGTAAGGCCTGTATGGTCACATCAGAATTGGCTTATGATTTTATAGCCAAAAGCTGGAGTGGGTACAAAACACAGAAGACATGCAACTATTACCTTCAAGTGTCATCTCTGTTTTAGATCCACTCATGTTTTTTTTGGCATTACCAATACTGATGGATTACTGACCAAATGCTGACCGAGTGAAGGCGTATGCTCCCTAGACAGGATCCTTTTTTTGTAGGTTATTGTTCTGATGGATCGGAGGAAGGGCAAATTAATCAGTGACGTCATCACAAAATTACTGCTGACACCCTCTCTACTCTGTCAGGGGGCTCTACTTGTATAAGTGTGTAATAGAAACGGTTCTGTAGACATCTATGCTGAATCAGCTGACGAGGATGTATGTAATGACCGGTGTCACGCACAGGGAGGAAAACAGGGAAAGCCCTGCCCAAGGGAGAGGGAAAGGTGGTGACCCCTAACTCACCTTGCGGCTGGCACCTGACTGCCCTGACGTCCCTAGACGGGTTCCTCACCCGTGCGGCGATCACGTGCCTAAACCCTGGCTTTCCCTGAAATGAGCCCTAGATAGTGAACGGGCCGGTGGGATCGCTAGTCCGCACCACTGCACTAAGAGGGAAACACCAGGGAGAGGACAGACAAATACAGACAAACACAAACACCCAGGTGGGCGACCACAGCAGTCCACAAAGATCCAACAGGGATCCGGAGGGTAGCGTTCTGAATCAACAGTCAGAGAACGCAGCAACACAGCTCCAGTGGGTCAGGATAGATGTCCAGGCAGGAAGCTCTATCTCTGGCAACCAGAGAAGTGTGAGAGGGGAATATAAGGAGGTTTGGGAGTGCTGGACAAGGAACAGCTGAGGAGAAGGAGCTACGGATCCCTGAGTGAGCCAAAAGGGTTTGCAAAGCAAACCCAGAAAGCTACCATAAGGAAAACAGCCCTATCTTAAATAGAGCGTGCAGCCAACCGCTGCGACTTCCTGACCCCGGGTATAACGGAGTCAGGCGTGGTTCTCGATACCCTCGTGACAATGTAAAAGGTGTGTGCTTCTTCTTGACGCTAATATGGACCTGTAAGGCTGAGTTCATACGGTACTTGAGTTATTTGGTCAGTTTTGGCGAATTTAATTATACTTTCTTATAATTTTAATCAAGTTTTGGTTCAATTTAATACTAAATATTTAATGAATTTACTAATAAACATTACATGTTGCCTAAGACAGGAGAGAATCGGCCAATCTGTTTATTCAATGACGTGGTGTTGCGATGGAGAAAGCATGCAAAGAAAACAATTCCTCTCTACCTGGAGATGAATCCTGTCAAGATTGCTGCTAGTGTGGCATTGGCTGCTCATTGACCAAGATACTTCTGGGGGCAACCTGCCTGGCATGAACAGGCCTCAGTAGTAAAGGACGACAGCATTTGTCAAACTCAAAAGTGACAGGTATAAAGCTCCCTTTTCAGTCAGTGACCCCTGTTCCCAGTGACCAAATAATATCTGTTTATATAAAAATATATAAATCTATTTATCTATCTATCTCCCATTATCTATGTGTCTCTACATATATCTTTTTTATCTATCTACGGTATCTCCCATTATCTATGTATCACTCCATATATCTATTTTATCTATCTATTCATCTATATAACTCAAACTATCGCGTAGATAAATATTTATAATAAAATAATAGCTGTTTATATAAAAATATATAAAACTAATTTTAATAAAATAACATCTATTTTTTCTATTATCCACTTATCTAGTCATCATAGTGTTATTTATCTATCTACGTATCTATCTATCTACCATTTTATCTATCTATCTGTCTATATATTTATATCTACATATCTATTTATCTCTATCTATCCTCATTTTATCTATGTAGCTATCCATTTTATACAATTTTTATCTATCTTTCTACATTTTATCTATCTATATAACAATTTTTATCTAACTGTCTATTTATCTATCGACACAGACATGTCGTGGCATGTTCTAATATCTAAAGTCTAGCCATTTATCTATGTATCTATCCATTTTATCTATCAATTATCTATCTATTTTATCTATTATCTATCTAACAATTTCTATCTATCTTTCTATCAATTACCTACCTTTCTAAATACATATCTATCTATCTATCTATCTATCTATCTAGCTGTCTAGCTATCAATTTGTACAAACACCTAGCAATTACATACACCCTAGAGTTATACATTTATATCTTAATTTCTAGGAGTAACAGAGGACCAATTTAGAGTTTTATTAGTTTAATACTTTAGGTCTAGATTGTATTACATAACCCTTACAGTTATTCATTTATATCTTAATTTCCAGGAGTAGTAACAGAGGAACAATATAGAGTTCTTTATTAATGTACTACTTTAGGTTTAGATTGTATGACACATTCATTTTGTAGCATTAGAACTGATGTCGCTGCAACAGAAACAACAGTATCAGCGACAGCAGCAACAGACAAAATTATTTTTTGTTGCGTTAGGAAATTTGTCTCGATACATAATTATGTTTTAATAAAAATCAAAGGTGTGCGTTATTTTAAGCAAAATATTTGTTTGCCGCATCTAGAGCAAATACGGAACATTTATAATTGATTCGTCTAGCATCCTAAAAAATAACAGACATAAACGCCTTTTGCACCGTCACAGCCGCTGCAGCAGCGACAACAACAACAGAAACTGCGACATCCACGACAGTCAAAATCAGTTTTGCAGCGGTAGGAAATTTGCCTCCTTACATAATTATGCTTTAATAAAAATCGAAGGCGTACGTTATTTAAGCAAAATACTTGCTCGCCGCATCTAGAGCAGATACGTAACATTTATAATTAATTTGTCTAGCATCCTAAAGACGGCACACAACTTTTTTCCATGTATGCCAATATCATCTAACAGACATAGCGTCTTTTGCCCCACCGTCACAGCCAAGGCAGCGGCGCCAGAAAATGGGTAACCAACTTTCCCGGGGTCCAGTTCTGTCTTACCATTTGTCCTGGTTCATAACCGCAGATATCACAGAAATTCAGCATATCTATCCATCTATCTTCTAATACGAAAGCTACAAATCCAGGGCCGTCTTTCCACTATCTTTCTATCTATCTAGCTATTCAGCTATATAACATTTTATCTATCTCTAAAGCACATACCTGTGTCTTTGGATATATGCCTAGTCAGAAATAAAAGCCATAGATATAAAAATCATTCAGAGGCTGAAAAAGGCACAGACAGGCCAACACCAAGCATTGCTATCTGTCTAACATATAGTGAAAAAACATGCAGTATTGACACCTGTAACAATGTGAATAAAACTGTGTTTGTACATGTGTTATAAATGACAAAATCTAGTATGCTTATATGATTAGTAGTCATTAAATCTGTATAGCTCTTTAAACTCTATTACATATTACCGAAGATTGTCGCGAATATTCATTGGTACCGCTTTCTTCAACCCCTTAAGGAGTCAGCCCTATTTCACCTTAAAGGGACACTGACAGGCCCGATACACATATTTAGTTATTCCTATGCAGTCATAGGTCTATTAAAGTGCTCATTATTATTCACTGCGCTGGGCGGCTTTTACAGTCCCAGATCCTCCCGAGCCGGCGCAGGCGCAGCAGGAGATGCTGGCATTGAATAAGGGACGCAGGCGCACTGCGAGTGAGGGTGCCGGGCAAGTTATCCGGCGCACGCGCAGAAGGTACAAGTGAGTTCAATTCCAGGGTCTCCTGCTGCTGTTGGGGCGCGGCTGGGCACAAAGGTAGGAGAAAAAACGCCCCTTGGGCATAAAGAAATGTGAAAAAACGCCCCTTGGGCATAAAGGAAGGTGATTGACAGATTATTATAAAGTTGTTTTTACATGGTTTAAGATGCGGATAGGGGGTACTCTTATGTAATTGGAATACACTTTAATAGACCTATGACTGCATAGAAATAACTAAATATGTTTATCGGGCCTGGCAGTGTCCCTATAAGGACTTGGCCATTTTTTGCAAATCTGACCAGTGTCACTTTAAGTGCTGATAACTTTAAAAACGCTTTGACTTATCCAGGCCGTTTTGAGATTGTTTTTTGTCACATAGTGTGCTTCATGACACTGGTAAAATGAAGTAATACATAGTAATACCTCCAAAAATAGTTATTACTTTACATTCCCCATATGTTTACTTCAATTTTGGATCATTTTGGGAATTATATTTTATTTTTTGGGGGTGTTACAAGGCTTAGAAGTTTAGAAGCAAATCTTTTCAGAAATTTTCAAAAACCCAATTCTTTGGAACCAGTTCAGGTCTGAAGTCACTTTGCGAGGCTTACATAATAGAAACCACCCAAAAATGACCCCATTCTATAAACTACACCCCTCAAGGTATTCAAAATAGATTTTACAAACCTTGTTAACCCTTTAGGTGTTCCACAAGAGTTAACGGCAAATGGTGTTAAAATTTCATAATTTAGATTTTTTGGGCAAATTTTCCATTTTAATCCATTTTTTCCAGTATTGCCCCGATTCTGTAGTATGCAGAAACACCCCATATGTGGCCGTAAACTTCTGTACAGGCACACAGTAGGGGGCGTAGAGGGAAAGGTGCGCCATATGGTTTTTAGAAGTCAGATTTTGCTGGACTGGTTTTTTTGACACCATGTCCCATGCACCCCCTGATGCACCCCTAGAGTAGAAACTCCATAAAAGTGACCCCATCTAAGAAACTACACCCCTCAAGGTATTAAAAACTGATTTCACAAACTTGTTTAACCCTTTAGGTGTTGCACAAGATTTAATGGAAAATAGAGATACAATTTCAAAATTTCACTTTTTTGGCAGATTTTCCATTTTAATATTTTTTTTCCGGTTATAAAGCAAGGGTTAACAGCCAAACAAAACTAATTTTTTATGGCCCTGATTCTGTAGTTTACAGAAACACCCCTTATGTGGTGTAAACTGCCGTACGGGCACACGGCAGGGTGCAGAAGGAAAGGAATGCCATACGGTTTTTGTAAGGCAGATTTTGCTGGACTGTTTTTTTTTGGCACCATGTCCCATTTGAAGCCCCCTGATGCACCCCTAGAGTAGAAACTCCAAAAAAGTGACCCCATTTTAGAAACTACAGGATAGGGTGGCAGTTTTGTTGGTACTAGTTTAGGGTACATATGATTTTTGGTTGCTCTATATTACACTTTTTGTGAGGCAAGATAACAAGAAATAGCTTTTCTGGCACTTTTTTGTTATTTACAACATTCATCTGACAGGTTAGATCATGTGGTATTTTTGTAGAGCAGATTTTTCACGGACGCGGCGATATCTAATATGTATACAATTTTTTTATTTATGTTTTTCACAATGATTTCATTTTTTAAACAAAAAAAATCATGTTTTAGTGTCTCCATAGTCTGAGAGCCATAGTTTTTTTCAGTTTTTGGACGATTATCTTAGGTAGGGTCTCACTTTTTGTGGGATGAGATGACGGTTTGATTGGCACCATTTTGGGGTGCATATGACTTTTTGATTGCTTGCTATTACTTTTTGTGAATAAGATTACAAAAAATTTGGTTTTTTACACCGATTTTATTTTAATTTTTTTTACGGTGTTCACCTAAGGGGTTAGATCATGTGATATTTTTATAGAGCCGGTCGATACGGACGCGGCGATACCTAATATGTATACTTTTTTTTATTTATGTAAGTTTACACAATGATTTCATTTTTGAAGCAAAAAAAAATCATGTGTTAGTGTTTCCATGGTCTAAGAGCCATAGTTTTTTCAGTTTTTGGGGGATTATCTTGGGTAGGGTATGATTTTTGCGGGATGAGATGAAGGTTTGATTGGTACTATTTTGGCGTACATGCGACTTTTTTGATCACTTTTATTATCTTTTTTGGGAAGTGAGGTGGGCAAAATGTAAATTTTCTCATAGTTTTTATTTTTTTATTTTTATGGCATTCACCGTGCGGGGAAAGTTACATGACCATTTTATAGATCAGGTCGCTACGGACGCGGCGATACCTAATATGCGTAGTGTATTTTTTATTTTATTTTTTATTCAGTGATAAATGTTTTTTTTTATCTATACTTTGTTCACTTTAAAAAAAAAAAATTGACCCAGACCCACTTGGTTCTTGAAGATCCAGTGGGTCTGATGTCTGCCTAATACAGTACAGTACACTATATAGTACTGTATTTTACTTACACTTTGTCTGAACAGATCTATGCCTTTAGCACAGATCTGTTCAGCACCATTGACAGCAAGATGCCTGAGAAGGCGTCCTGTTGCCATGGGAACCTTCCCCGTCTGCTCGGTTGTGGCCACAACTGACCCCATCCTATCTGGGGGCTTCAAAAGCACAGCAGACCCCCGATGGGAGAGGGAGGGAGCTCCCTGACCCTGACTGTTAACCTTTTCCATACAGCAGTCTGTACGGACCTCGGTATGGGAAGGGTTAAACGGCTGACATCTGCACAGATGTCAGCCGTTTATACCAGAGTGTCAGCAATGTGCTGACACTCTGGTATAAGCACTGGACACCAATGAATTTTCAAGAGGAGGCGGGCGGGGCCGCACCGCCCGCCTCTCACACCGCCACCTGCCGCACCGCCCGCCTCCCACACCACCCGCACTGCGGTGACTAAGAAAGCAACTAATTTACATTAAGAGAAGAATGGATATAAAAACTCCTAAGAAAATGGTTTATGCTGTAACATATTCTAGTTATACAAAGATAAACCAATACATTGATTCTGATGCAGGCTTATTAAAGGAAACGGTGCCAATGAATATTCGCGACAATCTATGGTAACATGTAATAGAGTTGAAAGAGCTATACAGATTTAATGACTGCTAATCATATAAACATACTAGATTTTGTCATTTATAACACATGTACAAGCACAGTTTTATTTATATTGTTACAGGTGTCAATACTTTTATTTCTGACTAGGCATATATCCAAAGGCACAGGTATGTGCTTTATAGATAGATAAAAAGGTTATATAGCTGAATATCTAGATAGATAGAAAGATAGTGGAAAGACGGCCCTGGATTTGTAGCTTTCGTATTAGAAGATAGATGGATAGATATGCTGAATTTCTGTGATATCTGCAGTTATGAACCAGGACAAATGGAAAGACAGAATTGGACCCCGGGAAAGTTGGTTACCCGTTTTCTGGCGCCGCTGCCTTGGCTGTGACAGTGGGGCAAAAGACGCTATGTCTGTTAGATGATCTCAGCATACACGGAAAAAAGTTGTGTGCCGTCTTTAGGATGCTAGACAAATTAATTATAAATGTTACGTATCTACTCTAGATGCAGCGAGCAAGTATTTTGCTTAAATCACGTACGCCTTCAATTTTTATTAAAGCATAATTATGTAAGGAGGCAAATTTCCTACCGCTGCAAAAATGATTTTGACTGTCGTGGATGTCGCAGTTTCTGTTGTTGCTGTCGCTGCTGCAGCGGCTGTGACGGTGCAAAAGGCGTTTATGTCTGTTAGTTTTTAGGATGCTAGACGAATCAATTATAAATGTTCCGTATTTGCTCTAGATGCGGCAAACAAATATTTTTCGGAAAATCATGCACGCCTTCGATTTTTATTAAAACATAATTATGTATGGAGACAAATTTCCTAACGCAACAAAAAATGATTTTGCTGATACTGTTATTTCTGTTGCAGCGACATCAGTTCTAATGCTACAAAATGAGTATGTCATACAATCTAAACCTAAAGTAGTACATGAATAAAGAACTCTATATTGTTCCTCTGTTACTACTCCTAGAAATTTAGATATAAATTAATAACTGTAAGGGTTATGTAATACAATCTAGACCTAAAGTATTAAACTAATAAAAACTCTAAATTGGTCCTCTGTTACTCCTCCTAGAAATTAAGATATAAACGTATAACTCTAGGGCGTATGTAATTGCTAGGTGTTTGTACAAATTGATAGCTAGATAGATAGAAATATATTTAGAAAGGTAGGTAATTGATATAAAGATAGATATAAAGAAATTGCTAGATAGATAAAATAGATAGAAAGACATATATAGATAAAATGGCAAATAGATAAAATAGATACATAGATAAATGGCTAGACTTTAGATATTAGAACATGCCATGACATGTCTGTGTCGATAGATATATAAACAGATAGTTAGATAGAAATTGTTAGATAGATAGATAAAATGTATAAAGATAGATAAAAATGGTATAAAATGGATAGCTACATAGATAAAATGAGGATAGATAGAGATAAATAGATAGATATGTAGATAGAAATATAAATAGATAGACAGATAGATAAAATGGTAGATAGATAGATGGATAGATAGATAGATAGATAGATAGATAGATAGATAGATAGATAGATAACACTATGATGACTACATAAGTGGATAATAGATAAAATAGATTTTGTTTTATCAAAATTAGTTTTATATATTTTTATATAAACAAATATTATTTTATTACAAATATTTATGTACGCGTCAGGGAAGGCTGTATTTAATAATATATAATATCTATGCATAAGGACGCTGACGCTTTATGTATTGATATTAAGTTTACTACAAGCTTGATATAATTTATGATTTTATTTTTAAACATGTTAAAACTTAGTTAAATTACAGTTATAAACTGCAAGAGAATTGCTGTTTCTGTGAAAATCAAAGAAAGTTATCTGACCGACTGTGGCTCTGAACAGCTGTGCATAAAGTATCCAAGCCATTTTAGGACCTGCCCTAAGGTCACTGGGAACAGGTGTCACTGAATGAAAAGGGAGCTTTATACCTGTCACTTTTGAGTTTGACAAATACTGTCGTCCTTTACTACTGAGGCCTGTTCATGCCAGGCAGGTTGCCCCCAGAAGTATCTTGGTCAATGAGCAGCCAATGCCACACTAGCAGCAATCTTGACAGGATTCATCTCCAGGTGGAGAGAAATTGTTTTCTTTGCATGCTTTCTCCATCGCAACACCACGTCCTTGAATAAACAGAAGATTGGCCGATTCTCTCCTGTCTTAGGCAACATGTAATGTTTATTAGTAAATTCATTAAATGTTTATTTATAAATTCTTTATTTTTCATTTTTAAATTTTCAAATAACAAAATCAGATGGACATGACAGATACAGATAAAGCCACGTATTATTAGTATCTAATGCTATACAATGGCAAGCATATTAATCTATCCTCATACATACATACATGGATTATTATTCTTGTTATTATTGTTCAGGTCCCCTTAAAATGTAAGGTACTATGAGAGAGGGAAAAAAAACATCAATTCTGACTCTCTTCCCTGAGATTTTAGGTTTGAGTTATTTAAGGGAGATAAAAATACAAGTAAAGGAGGGAAAAGATGAGAAGAAAGGGGTAGAGAGGAAAGAGAAAGCAGAGAGAGAGAGAGAGCAGGGATGGGGGGAGGGCGGGGTACGGGAAATACCCAGGAAAATGATGCCTCCTATCTGTATGCTGGTGTATCAGTTTAATCAGGAGTCCCCTCTGCCAGGGTCCTCCAAGGGCTCCACAACTTCAAGAATTTATCATGAGTCCTGTTAATCCACCCAGTCATCTCTTCGAACTGGCAGATTTGAGTGACCTTAGCCTTCCATTCTTGTATGGAAGGAGGGTTTGTGTCTAGCCAATGCAGGGGAATTACCATTTTGGCGGCTGCTAGAAGGTGTGATAATAGATTCCGTTTGGATGGGGAATATTGTGGGGTGGGGAGAGCTAGAACAACCATCTCTAGTGTAAGTCTGAAGTCTGGGGTTGTGAGTTTCTGGATCAACGCCTCCACTTTTCTCCAATAGGACTTAATCCGAGGGCAGTCTGTCACGGCTGAGGACGGGGAAGATCCTCAGCCGTGCAATGCCAGATGATGTTAGGCTGCTCGGCCAGGACGACAGGATTAGGGAGCAGGTCACCTCCTAAGCGTCCCTAACCTGACCCTAACTCCTAGCTGCATGGGCCGACCTTTAAGGTAGGAGGACCCATGGTCAGGAACCTCGGATCCCTAACTCACCCTCCACCGGTCCCTGGACTAGGAGTCAGGGTAAGACGGCCTGTTCCTTCTGGACACAGAGGAACAGGGGCCTCACTGGCCAAGCTGCAGGGAAAAGGGGAACACTAACAGTCTTACAGGATATGACAGGTGAACTGAACTAGTTCCAACTACCTGCCACAGCCATGCTGACTGGATCCCTGTGAACACAGGGATCCAGATCCATAAGCTGCACCAAACAACAAAGGAAAATCCCAACATAACATCACATAGACATCACACATAAACATGACATAAACTTAATGTGACATAATCTTTTGTGACATAAATCTTTATGACCACAAGGGTGGCCCTCACTGGCAGGTGGAAAACACAGGAGGCTGCTCCAGCTAAGCATGGCTGAAGCAACCCTCAGACATATGCTAACAGTGAGGCTTTATAGGCCCAAGTAGCCACACCCAACAATCAGACACACCCCGTGACTCACACACACAGAAAGGGAGTTAACCCTTCCAGCACCAGGGAAGGGAAAAACAAACTTAAAGGGAAAGTGTCCAACTAAAGAACACACTGTGGCTGTTACCGCAGGCAACGACATGGGTGGCAACCATGTCCTGGGAGTCAGCCCGAAGGCCGGGACACTGCCACCACATGTACACAATACAACCAAACGTTGCCACGGGCAACCACAGTGAAGGGAAGATGTCAGTGCACACCAAACATAAAACAGAGTGCACATCAGACATACAAAAGTGCATACATACACGCACACAACTCCAAGGAAACCGCACACATAACTGTTGTCCGTGGCAACCGCACTTGAGGCAAACAACATTATGCCTCCAGCTGCGGTTGACACAACAACCCAAACCGTGGGCAACTGTATGCGGCTCCAAAGGAGTCACGGCCATAAACATGGTCGTGACACAGTCCCACCAAATATGCGACAGAGAACCTACTCCATCCCCACACCTCCAACACTCTCCTGTAGCATCTAGACCTCTCTTGAAGAGAAAGTCAGGGGTTTTGTACCACCTTGAAAGTAGTTTGAAATGGTTCTGCTGTAGACGGATACATTATATCTTTATACAGTGTTACAGTAAAAATAGAAGTGCCCTGTTGTGTGGCAGTATAAAAAATACCTCCTCTTAGTGCCCCCTGTAGAGCCAATGTCCCCATAGTACCCTCAGTATGTGTGCAAATGCCCCTTACTGTGTGCCCATAAAAACTCTAGTGCCCCTAGTTGAGACAAGGTCCCCATAGTGCCCTATAATTTGCGCCAGTATAAAATACTCCTACATTGTGCCCCAATAGTGCGCCTCCCCTTATCCCCATGGTGCCTGACAATGTGCCAGAATAAAATGCCGCCATAATGTGTGCCAGTATAATTTCCCTATATAATGACCCCAATAGCGCTCCTCTCCTCCCTTCTCCATAGTGCCCCCCATGTGTGCCAGTATATAAGATAGGATCCCCAGTAGATGCCCCCATAGTGCTCCCTCCTTCTCCATAGTGCCCCCTATGTGTGCTAGTATATAAGATAGGGCCCTCAAAGTGCTCCTCCCCTCCATTGTGTCCCCCATGTCTGCCAGTATATAAGATAGGGCCCCAGAAGATGCCCCCATAGTGCTCCTTTCCCCCTTCTCCATAGTGCCCCCATGTGTGCCAGTATATAAGATAGGGCCCCCATATTGCTCCCCCCCTCCATAGTGCTCCCCAAATGTGCTAGTATACAAGATATGGCCCCCCATAGCGCTCCTCCCCCTCCATAGTAACCCCCATGTCTGCCAGTATATAAAACAGTTATTTTTCATATTACAGTATATAAAATAGGCAGGCCCCCCATATGTCAATTGCTCAGCCCCCCATCAGATGCCCATTCACGCCCCCATATCAGTTGCTCAGACCCCCCCATATGCCAGCTGCCTAGGACCCCCCATATCAGTTACTCAGGACGACCCCCCCCAATATCAGTTGTTTATTTATTGAGCCCTCCCGTATGCCAGTTGCCCAGGACCACCCCCATATCAGTTACTCAGGAGGACCCCCCCAATATCAGCTGTTTATTTATTCAGCTTCCCCATTGTCTCAGTTGCCCCCCATATCGATGTGACAGACCCCCAAGGCCCCATCAGACCTCAGATCAGACTAAAAATAAAAAATTAAAGCTTAGCTCTCCTGCTCCGCTGCTCCACGTGTCCTGATATGAGTGCCTGCCCTGCTGGTTTTCAACAGCCCGCGCTGCACAGTGACATGACCTGACTGCGTACAGAGTGGAGAGGGTGTCAGCAGTAAGTTTGTGTTGACGTCACTGATTAATTTGCCCTTCCTCTGATCCGTCAGAACAATAACCCACAAAAAAACGGATCCTGTCTGGGGAGCATACGCCTTCAATCGGTCAGTATTTGCTCAGTAATCCATCAGTATTGGTAATGCCCCAAAAAACAGGAGTGGATCTAAAACAGAGATGACACGTGAAGGTGATATTTGCATGTTTTCTGTGTTTTGTACCCACTCCTGCTTTTGTCTACCAAATCATAAACCAATTCTGATGCGACCATACAGGTCTTACAGCTGCTACACAAACAGGATCCGTTGTGCATCTCATTTTTCCTTCATTTCGACCAATCAGAAGAAACATCAAATAAATGGTGATTTCAAGAAGGCCAAACAATAGGTACCCCGTCAGAGTGGGGAGGGTGGTAACAGCATGAGAAGTCCACAGAGTGGCCCTATGACATAGTGGTGAGGTGGAAGCAGCATGAGGAGACAAAGTGTGGAGGTGACAGCAGCAGTATGATTAGGCCACAGAGTGACAAGGTGACATAGTGTGGAGATGGCAGCAACATGATACCACAGAGTGGCAAGGTGACATAGTGTGGACATGGCAGCATCAGGAGGCCACAAAGTGGCAAGGTGACATAGTGTGGAGATGGCAGCAACAGCAGCATGATACCACAGAGTGGCAAGGTGACATAGTGTGGACATGGCTGCATCAGAAGGCCACAAAGTGGCCAGGTGACATAGTGTGGAGACGGCAGCAACAGCAGCATGATACCACAGAGTGGCAAGGTGACATAGTGTGGACATGGCAGCATCAGGAGGCCACAAAGTGGCAAGGTGACATAGTGTGGAGATGGCAGCAACAGCAGCATGATACCACAGAGTGGCAAGGTGACATAATGTGGACATGGCAGCATCAGGAGGCCACAGAGTGGCAAGGTGACATAGTGTGGAGATGGCAGCAACAGCAGCATGATACCACAGAGTGGCACCGTGACATAGTGTGGAGATGGATGATCTAATCTGATGCATCAGGCATTGGTGGGTGGATATCCTGGCTAATCCACACCTGATTCATCTTGACAAAAGTAAGTCTCTACATATTTTGGTGGACAGGCGAGTTCTTCTTGGGGTAACTAAGGCCCCCAACGCATTAAATACCCACTCTGATGCCCCACTACTGGCCGGGCAGGATAGGTTTTCCTGGGCAAACTCGGCCAGTTGCAGCCACAAATCCAGCTTGGCTGCCCAGTAGTCCAGCGGATCTTCTATGACGTCTGGCAGGGTGCTGTCAAAGTATGCCACCACCTGCTGGTTTAGGTCCTGCTCCAGGTCTACCTGATGCTGGTGAGTAGTTTCTTCACAATGCGGGTGAAGAAAGCTGCTCATCAGCGACTCTAGACTCAAGCTGCTGGTGCTGCTGTCACTTGCGACGAAGTTGAAGATCCAGTCAACCAATTGAGAACCACTGGGTTGCTGGTCAGGACCCGACCGCTAGCTGACATGTGGACCTGAGGCCTCGGGAAGAAACCCCTGCTGCCATGCCCTCTTACTCTCCTGCGACCTGTGTCTGCGCCAGAATCCTTTACGCCTGTGCCCCTCCCCTGTGCAGGGCCTGGCACTTCTCTGTCTGACATACTTTTAGCTGAACTAAATAAATTAAAGCAAATTAAAACACCCCTAAAAGCGACAAATATATATATATTTTTTTTACTGAGATAGGCAACTAAAGGTTTTGAAATTGGCAACGAAATGATTTTAGCGTAAATAACAGCAAAAGTGAACTGAGTACATGTTTCTCGTATTGGACTAAAATGGGCCACTAAACGATTTCTAAGTAAATAACAGAAAAAGTGAACTGCGAATATTTTTATCTTTTTCTCTAGAAATATGACAATAAACACTTTTAGCGCAAATAACATCAAATGTGAACTGCGTCTATTTTTCTCGTATTGTAGTGAAATATGACAAGAAACGCTTTTAGCGCAAATAACACCAAATATGAACTACCGTATTTTTCGCCCTATAAGATGCACCGGCCCATAAGACGCACCTAGGTTTTTGAGGAGGAAAATAAGAAAAAATATATTTTGAACCAAAAGGTGTGCTTTTGGTTGGCTTTGAACTAATGGTAGCCTGTGAATGACACTATTATGGGGGATCTGTGGATGACACTGTTATGGGGGATCTGTGGATGACACTGTTATGGTAGTCTGTGGATGACACTACTATGGGGGATCTGTGACTGACACTGTTATGGGGGTCTGTGGCTGACACTGTTATGGGGGTCTGTGGCTGACACTGTTATGGGGGTCTGTGGCTGACACTGTTATGGGGACGTCTGTGGATGGCATGACACTGCTATGGGGGGGGATCTGTGGATGACAGATAAATAGCATCCTATGCTATGTGTCATCCACAGATCCCCCCCTCACAATAGTGTCCCTGTGTATTGTGAATGACCCCCAATAATGGGGGTGGGGACTGGCATCTACACTAGTTTTGTAATGGCAGAGGGGCCCAGTGCAGTCATTGTATTCTATTGCACCGGGCCCCACTCACTGTACTAATCGTATCTAATTGCAGGCAATGTTTAACTATAGAATATCTTCTATCCAGCAGCCTGTACTTACGTCCGTAGCAGGTAGCATGTAGGAGGCAGGAGACTGGGCGGGTGGGCGGGCACTGGCAGCGTAACTCACTACGTCACATGCCCGCGCAGCCTGCTTTATTCATAAAGTGGGAGGAGCAGACGCGTGATGTAGTGAGTTGCACTGCCCGCCTCCTGCCTGCTATGGATGTAAGTACAGGCTGCTGGATTGAAG
The DNA here is from genome assembly GCF_014858855.1 of Bufo gargarizans. Classification (NCBI taxonomy): domain Eukaryota; kingdom Metazoa; phylum Chordata; class Amphibia; order Anura; family Bufonidae; genus Bufo; species Bufo gargarizans. The sequence goes on from NC_058084.1 coordinate 265,043,057, forward strand.
ATATTCTATAGTTTAACATTGCCTGTAGTTAGATATGATTAGTACAGTGAGCGGGGCCCGGTGCAATAGAATACGATGACTGCACCGGCCCCCAGCCCCTCCTCCCTCTTCGCTGATACACCTCCGACTGCGCTGTGCAGCATGAAGTCGGCATTGTATAAGTGTAAACGGCAGCATTCGCCCCATAAGACGCACTGCCATTCCCCCCCCCCCAGTTTTTTTGGGGGGGGAAAGTGCGTCTTATAGGGCGAAAAATACGATAAGTCTATTTTTCTATAGAAAGATGGCAATAAATGCTTTTAGTGCAAATAACACCAAATGTGAACTGCGTTTATTTTTCTTGTATTGTAGTGGAATAAGACAAGAAACGCTTTTAGCGCAAATAACAGCAAATATGAACTAAGGGTACTTTCACACTAGTGTTTTTCTTTTCCGGTATCGAGTTCCGTTACAGGGGCTCAATACCGGAAAAAAACTCGTCAGTTTTATCCCAATGCATTCTGAATGGAGAGCAATCCCTTCTGGATTCATCAGGATACATCAGTTCAGTCCCTCTTACGTCTTTTGGCCAGAGAAAATACCGCAGCATGCTGTATTTTTCTCTCCGGCCAAAAATCCTGAACACTTGCCGGAATGCCGGATCCAGCATTAATTTCCATTGAAATGTATTAGTGCCAAATCCGGCATTAAAATTGCCGCATTGACTGATCCGTTCTTCCGGTGTGCACATGCGCAGACCTTTAAGTCTGTGGGGGAAAAAATACCGGATCCGTTTTTTCCGGATGATATCGCATAGACAGATCCGGTATTTCAATGCATTTGTCAGACGGACCCGCATCCGGATCCATCTGACAAATGCCATCCGTTTGCGTCCAGACTACCGGAATCTTCTGCCGCAAGTGTGAAAGTACCCTTAGTCTATTTTTCTCTAGAAATATGGCAATAAACGCTTTTAGAGCAAATAACACCAAATGTGAACTGTGTCTATTTTTCTCGTAATGTAGTGAAATATGACAAGAAATATGATAAGAAATAGGCCACTAAATGATATCAGCGCAGTTAACAGCAAAAGTGCTTGCACACTATAGGAAAATTGCCCAGGTTCTCTGGTTCAGAACCATGGGAGTGTACATAGGTCAGTGCACATTCATTTAGTACGCAGGCACGGCCACCATTGATGGATTGCAGGGTGGCCGTAACTATTGTAACGAACAGTGTATAATGTGATGGAAAATGAATCAAGACAGCAAAGGAGGCAATATGGTCATTCACAATACATTAGTAAGTGCCTTGTATTAACTTTATCTACACGACAAATGCCATTTGCTGAAGTAAGACAAACCCTTTCAATCGTAGGTCAAAAATATGATGTGAAAGAGAAGCAATCAATAACAAGTGAATTTTCATTGGTCATTTGATCTCTTGCCATGTTTGCAATGGGCACTCTCATGCACATTATATGGTTGGCCAACATTTGTCAAAAGAATTTAAATGCATCGGCAGACTCTCCAGTTACTGCCAGTGAAGACCCCATTACAAATCCAAGATATACTATCGTAGTTCAATAAAGAAAAGGCACAGGCATTGTTACAATGTGTTGGTATCCATATCATCAGGCAACCATGCTTGCTGTACACAGAATGTACAAGTTTTGTACATAGTATCTGCACTTTGCTAGCATCAATCATCAATGAGCAAGTTAGTTGTAAAAATTAAAATAAAATAAAAGATACAGCCTCAGAAGTAAACAGAAATCTACGTGATTCAAAATGAATTAGGTGCGTCATGAATTTTACAAAAACGAATCCGAAGCTTTGGTGATTCTTTTTGGAGGCTCGCCTGCCCCTTTGTAAAGTTCAGTGCAATAGTGAGGGAAACAGAGCAAAGAGGATGGGAGATGGAGGATCATATGACCCTGAGCTGTTCCCCAGACAGTAGGCTTGTCCACAATGCTCTGTAGTCAGCCTGTCAGCCAATCAGAAGGGGAGCATATTGTCTGGACTATCAATCTATATGTCAGCTCTGAAGCACAGATGCCAGCCACTCTGACAGACGCCAATTAGACATGTAAGCCAGCCATTTTATGGTCACAACCAGCTCTATAAAAAATATCACATGACCTAACCCCTCAGGTGAACACCATAAAAAATAAAATAAAAACAGTGCCAAAAAAGGAATTTTGTGTCACCTTATATCACAAAAAGTGCAACACCAAGCAATTAAATAGGCTTATGTGTCACGGCTGAGGATTGGGAAAACCCTCAGCAGTGCGATGCCAGAAGATAGATGGTCGATGCAAGGCCAGGACAGGAATCAGGGAGCAGGTCACCTCCTATCAATCCCTAATTCTGACCCTGTCTCCTAGCCATATGAGCCGACCCTGATGGTAGGAGGCGACCTGCTCCCTGATTCCTGTCCTGGCCTTGCATCGACCATCTATCTTCTGGCATCGCACGGCTGAGGGTTTTCCCCATCCTCAGCCATGACAGTATGACCACAATGGCTCCTCACGTGGCGTTTCCCATTTGCTGATGGGGTGCATGCGCGTTCTCCGGAGGGAGAGCGTTATTGGGGTTTTGCTGCTGACGGCCCGGTGAGTGGCTTTTCCCTGCCATTTCTTCACCGTTGCCTGTTTTGGTGTCCCCTTATTTTTTATACCCTCACTGTGGTTTTGTTTCACTTCCCTGGTTGGTGTTGGAAGGGTTAATTCCCTTTCCTGTGTGTGTCTGTGTGGGTGTGACCACTTTGGGGCTATAAAGCCTCTTTGGAGACCTGAAGCTGAGGGGTTCTTCAGCCATTCTTTGCTGGAGACATCCTCCTGGTAATTTACCATCTGCCAGTGGGGGCCACCCTTGTGGTCTTAAGTTATGTCACACATGATGTTATGAAGGTGTGTTTTTAGTATTCTTGTTTTTTGCAGCTTATGGTCCTGTGTTCCTGTGTGTTGTGTGTTGTGTGCTGTGTCCATGTGTGTTCTTTGGACAGCAGCGCGTCTGCATGGGTTCCAGGCTTTGTGTCTGTGGCAGGTAGGTGCTATACTTGTTGCATTTACCTACCATTGCCATAAGTTGTTTATGTTTCCCCTTTATTGTAGCCTGTCCTGTGAGACTCCTGTTCCTCCATGCCTAGGAGGAACAGGTCGTCTTACCCTGCTCCTAGTTGAGGGCAACCCTGAGGGCTAGTAGGGACTTCAAGATTCTGGAGTATGAGCCCTCCTACCATCAGGGTCGGCTCATACAGCTAGGAGTCAGGGTCAGAGTTAGGGATATGATAGGAGGTGACCTGCTCCCTGATCTCTGTCCTGGCCTTGCAGCGGCTCCATCTTCTGGCATCGCACGGCTGAGGGTTTTCCCCATCCTCAGCCGTGACATTATGCCCCCCACAATAGTACCAATCAAACCATCACCTCATCCTTCAAAAAATGAGATGCTACCTAAGATAATCGGACAAAAAATAAAAAAAAACTATGGCTCCCAGACTATAGAGACACTAAAACATCATTTTTTTTGTTTCAAAAATGCTAATATTGTGTTAAAGTGAAATAAATTTAAAAAAGTAGTTGAGATCCGTCATAGGGTCTCAATTCCGGAAAAAAACACTTCTGTTTTGTCCCCATTCATTGTAAATGGGTAAAAAAATGTAACTGAACAGAACAGAATGCTCCAAAAGGCATTCTGTTCCATTTGGTTGTGCTCCATGGGACGCAGAGCAACATGGATCCGTCATGACCCACAATGAAGTCAAAGGGGACGGATCCATTTAATTCTGACACAATAGAAAACAGATCCGTTCCTCATTGACTTTCAATGGAGTTCATGATGGATCTGTCTTGGCTATGCAGATGTTTGTATTATAAGTAACGTAAACGTTTTTGCTGAACCCTGCCCGTTCCAGCAAAAATGCTAGTGTGAAAGTAGTCTTAGGTATCACCAGGTCCGTAACAACCAGCTCTATAAAAATTTTACATGACCTACCCCTACAGGTGAATGCTGTAAAAATAAATAAATAAAAACTATGCCAAAACAACCAAGTGTTTGGTCACCTTGCTCCATAAAGTGTAATAATGAATGATCAAAAAATCATATGTACCCAAAAATGGTACCAATTAAAACATCAACTCTACCTGCAAAAAAACGAGTCCCTGCACAAGACAATCGGCAGAAAAATTAAAAAAAATATGGTATTCAGAAAATGGAGACACAAAACATTTTTTTTAAATCCTTTATTATGTAAAACTGAAACAAACAAACAAAGTAGACATATTTAACATCATCACGCCTGTAACAACCTGCTCTATAAAAATAGCACATGATCTACCCTGTCAGATGAACACTATAAAAAAGCAAAAAATGAAAACTGCGTCAGAACAGCCATTATAGAGTGATCAAAAATCATATGTAGCCCAAAATAATACCAATAAAACTGTCACCTAATCCTGTAGTTTCCAAAATGGGGTCACTTTTTGGGAGTTTCTACTGTAGGGGGGGATTCAAATGGGACATGGTGTCTAAAAACCAGTCCTGCAAAATCTGCCTTCCAAAAACCATAAGGCGCTCCTTTTCTTCTGTGCTCTGTCATGTGCCTATACAGCAGTTTACCACCACATCTGGGGTGTTTCTGTAAACTGCAGAATCAGGTTAATACAGGGATGCCCAACCTTTGGCCCTCCAGATGTTGCAAAACTACAACTTCCAGCATGGCTGGACAGCCTACAGCTATTAGGGAACGCTGGGAGTTGTAGTTTTGCAACGGTTGGAGGGCAGCAGGTTGAGCATGCCTGGGTTAATAGATAATTAGATAAATATGTACTCTGCACACCTAGGATCCAATGTGGGTGCCTGTGAGAGTGGTTTAGACAATATAAAGTTAATCCACGGCACTCCAAGAGATTTGTGCAAAATACATTTTCACATTTAATTCTTAGTTTGCAGAATATCATTTGTGTACATCCAGTGCAATTCATTTAGACATTATAAGTATTGTGCCATATCAGACAATGATATTCTGCAAACTCAGAATTAAATGTGAAAATGTATTTTGCACAAATCTCTTGGAGTGCCGTGGATTAACTTTATATGGGTTAATAGATATTGAGCTTTGTTTGGTTGCAGACCCTTGATGTATTACAGGAAAAATTTATCAAAATGGAATATCTGCCAAAAAAGTGAAATTTAGAAATGTTATCTCAATTTTCCTTTCATTCTTGTGGAACACCTAAAGGCCTCTTTCACACGAGCGTCAGTTTTTTTGCCCGGATAAGAGGCGGGTGCGTTGCGGGAAAATGCGTGATTTTTCTGCGAGAGTGCAAAACATTGTAATGCGTTTTGCACTCGCGTGAGAAAAATCGCGCATCTTTGGTACCCAAACCCGAACTTCTTCACAGAAGTTCGGGCTTGGGATTGATGTTCTGAAGATTGTATTATTTTCCCTTATAACATGGTTATAAGGGAAAATAATAGCATTCTGAATACAGAATGCATAGTATAATAGTGCTGGAGGGGTTAAAAAAATAAAAAAAGTTAACTCACCTTATCCTCTTTATCGCGTAGTTCCCGGTCCCTTCTTTACTAGCTGTGGGCTAAATGACCTGTGGTGACGTCAGATCACATGCTCCAATCACATGGTCCATCACCGTGACTTTCAATGGGTCTGTGGAAAAATCGGAAAATGCACCGTTTGGCAGCCGCATCCGTGATCCGTGTTTCCTGGCCGTTAAAAAAATATGACCTGTCCTATTTTTTTCACGGCCAACGGTTCACGGACCCATTCAAGTCAATGGGTCCGGGAAAAATCACGGATGCACACAAGATTGTCATCCGTGTCCGTGATCCGTGTCCGTGATCCATGTCCGTTTTTTCCTATCATTTCAATGGTAAACTTGACTTAGTTTATTTTTTCATTTTTCATGTCCGTGGATCCTCCAAAAATCAAGGAAGACCCACGGACGAAAAAACGGTCACGAATCACGGACCTACGGACCCTGTTTTTGCGGACCTTAAAAAAAACGGTCGTGTGCATGAGGCCTTATACAGCCAGCCTGTTAGTACAGTAGATTCAGAGAGAAACAGATGTAGCAGAGTGGAGTTTGCCTGCCAGTTTCATGCTAAAGCCTGCTGGAACCAAGACAAAGCCTGTAAACCGGTTTGGAGAACGTTCATCTCAAGGTGTGGACTCAAGTTATTCTTTTATCTCTCATTATTCCCTTTATTTATTGCTTTGGAGCCAAAGCCTGGGGTCCAGCGGTATCCAGGTAGGAGCACCGTGACATACATAAAGAGAAATCTTAGGCCAAAACATACCACTCTGCATTTCCTACACCTGGGAAGCACGATATATAGAGGGCCCTAGGGGGAGGCGCCCGTTGCAAGCTCGCACTACATTGCTGCCCTTTTATGTGGTGAAAGAGCCTATTGTCCCCCAGGCATAGGGGCCTAATAGAAACTGCAACCTTTATTGCTATGGCATAGTCTGAATTTTAATCATCTAAGACTGTATGATGCAGTAAAGAAACTAGGACAAAATCAAGTCATGGAGAAGCATACTGCTTTAGCATTGAAGTGAGAGTTCTAATGGAAGTGGCACATTGGATGGTCAGGAATTGCTGCCTGCTCACTATTTTGAACATGTATATAAATCTCTACACAGGTCAAGTACGCTTCTAAGCTCATTACCAGTGCAGAAAATACTCATGAATTTGTGTAAGAGCTGAATCTATTCTACATGAATCTGGGGGAAAAAAAAGCAATAAATGAAGTCCTTTTTTTTCAAGTTCACTATAAAACACTTCTAATCATTTGCGCTGCTAAAAGACTGTATTTTCTATTGTTAAATTGGTAGCTTTGTGCACTGAAAGAATGAACTGCAGCTGTATGTGTACTGAATACAAATCATGCCCAAATTCTCCAGTTCTGCTTCTACAGAACAGAAGATGTGGTTATCAAGGAGTTTATTCACTTAGTTGAAGCTTAGGGAATTTGTCTACCAAGAGAAACCTATACATATTTTATGGATATGAAAGTTAAAAACATAGTGTATTTAATTAATCCCCGCTGCCTTACAAATGTACGCAGCAACAGCCAGCCCCATCTATGTTGTTTTTTTAAGTCTTTGCTATTGGCAGTTTATTCTTTTATTTTTTTTTGCACTGCATCTGCCACTTTTTTTTTTTACTTGCAAGTGAGAATATCTAGAAATCTAACAAAGCGGGAAGCTGGGGGCATTTTGCTTTTAATTCATGCATACTTTTCATGTTCTTTGTGCCTACTATAAAACACATCTTCTCTGATAAGATCCCTCTGGCCTACCTTTCCGAGCAACACATAATGGTGATTACAAGGCAGAAAGTACTGAATTCATATTTCAAGCTGCAAGCTATTTTTAGACAGATAAAAGACATTGGATTTCCTGGTTTGTTTGACCGGAGAAAACCAAGATGCAGGAAGGAGATCACTTTGATGTGAGGAAGACCTTAATGCACATGTAGTCTGGATGAGAGGTTAGATATCATGTTCAGTTTCACAGAATATATGCTTTGGATTTACATATGCCTTAGGCCTCTTGCACACAAATTAATTTTCATTCCGTTTTCCATTCCAGGTTTTTTTTTGCCGTTCATTTCAATGGGTCCGCAAAAAAAAACGGAAGGTACTCCATGTGCATTCCGTTTCTGTATTTCCGAATTTCCCTTCCGCAAAAAAATAGACCATGTCCTATTATTGTCCACATTACGGACAAGGATAGTACTGTTCTATTAAGGGCCAGCTGTTCCGTTCCGCAAAATACAGAATGCACACGGATGTCATCCGTATTTTTTGCGGATACGATTTTTTGTGGACAGCAAAATTCATACGGTCGTGTGCAAGAGGCCTTAAAAAGAGTTTTTCTGAGTCAAACACAGTACTCATGTTGGCATGACTTACCTGCTGTAAGGCTGGGTTCAGACCTGAGCGTTCGGGATGGAGCACTCTGTATGCGCAATTGTATGCGCGTTTACAATCGCGGCTCCGGAACAAGCGAACACCCATTGTCGCGCGTTCCCTCTGAAGTCTATGTACGGGAACGCGCGACAAGACGCCCCAAAGAAGCTCCTGTACTTCTTGGGGCGTCGGGCGTTTTACAGCGCGATCGTACGCGCTGTAAAATGCTCAGGTGAGAACCATTCCCATAGGGAATCATTGGTTCTTGCCTGTTGAGCATTTTACAGCGCGTGGGAATGCGCTGTAAAACGCTCAGGTCTGAACCCAGCCTAAGATAGCTGATGGGGGCTTAGCCATACAATACATCTACAGACCAGATGGTGGCAATTACAGCAGGCCATAGTGTGGAAGGATAGATAGATAGTACAGATAGATAGACAGATAGCCATAAAACAGCCAAGAGTCTAAAGATTACATGTGGGACATCAGGAATTTCCAGTTTTCTTCAAAATGCAGTTGGAAGGGGGGGGCGGAGTTGGCGCCGAACTGAGATGGACGCTTAGTTCACAGCTCCTCTATAGTGACCGAGTATAGCACCTGCTATTTCTAGCCCCTGCGAGCAATAATGGTAAAAATCGGGAACCCTAGGCTGGGAGAACAGCCTGTGATCCCCAAAAGCCAGATTCCAAGTGGAGAAATGGATAAATTTCTCAAAAAAGCTGCCGCTACTGTTGCCGTGCGTGAACCCAAGATGGCGCCGACCCAGCAAGCCAAAGCAGCAAAACGCATACCAGCTCAGTCCGACGGAGACAGCGACAATGAGGATCATCAGCCGGCCACAGACCTGCCGCTCACCAGACAATACCTGGACCGGGTATTAAGCAGAGTGATGGAGCCTATCCTCACCGAGATATCGGCATGCAGACAGGAGGTGAGGCATGTGGGAGAACGAGTGGAGGTGCTCGAAACACAGCAGGCCGCGTCCCTGACACACCAATCGGCGGTAACAGCCTCACTCCACCGCTGTACAGATCATCTTAATGAGCTCCACAAAGCATTGGAAGATCAAGAGAACAGAGGGCGGAGAAATAATTTAAGATTCAGAGGGGTCCCCGAATCCATAGGGCCAGGTGAGATCGCTTCCACTATACTATCTATTTGTGACTCTCTGTTGGGGCCTGACTACCTCTCACGAAATTGCTATTGAACGCGCTCATAGAGCGTTACGGCCCAAACCTAAGCAGAATGAGCCGCCCAGAGACATCATCTGCAAGTTCTTGAACTTTCCTGTAAAAGCGGCCATTTTGGACGCAGCCCGCAACCATACAGATCTCACACATGAAGAAGCGAAATTGGAAATTTTCCAAGACCTAGCTCCTTCCACCCTCAGGAAGAGGAGAACCCTGAAGCCCCTGACCGACTGGCTCCGGTCCAACAACGTAATGTACCGCTGGTCCTTTCCTTTTGGACTTACCTTCTCCACCGCGGGCAAGAGGTTCACCATCTCGTCCTACTCCGACGTTGCACCCATCATCTCTGAGCTGGGCATCCCTGCAATGCAAATCGAGAACTGGGAGCAATACCAAGATCTAGGGGACTTACCTGAGCTCCCCAAAGTACTACCATTCGAAGTCCAGTGAACCCCAAAATCCTCAAGATCAAAGAGAAGAGGCAACCAGCTTACTCCCAGAAGTCTCTCGCAAGAAGCCTGAACAAAGAATGACCCCCTGACCCCCAGCTCCCCAGCACCAGACTCTCTTTGGCGCACCTGGTATTGTAATCCTGGAGGGCTGACATGTTTTTCTCCCGTCTCCTGTATTAGCTAACTGCATTGCTTTATTGTTTGCCAACATCATTTTTTCTTATTTCCGTGCTTCTCGGTCCACTATCTGGTCTCTTGACCATTTTTTCCCCTTAATGATACTAGCGTACGACTGTACGCTCATACGTTTTGCTGTTATGTTTATGTTCTCCCTCACTGTTTTTCCCCCAAGGTACCCATCATCATCGTCTATGCACCGTGAGATCCTGCCTTATCTGAACAAGCATGTGCAAGCCATTTATGACACCAGAGTTCTTCAGGGTGTTCTCCTGGAGGACACGACATTGGCCTCAAGGTACTTCTCCAAATTTAACTCACTATGACTGACCTTCACATAGCCTCCTATAATGTCAAAGGCTTTCATTCTCCTTCCAAGCGAAGTCAAATATTCACTATCTTAAGGAAGGCTGGGGCTGATGTTGTGTTCCTTCAGGAGACTCACTTTAGATTTAACCATTATCCAAATATGCAGTTCTCTTACTACTCAAACTGGTTTCACTGTGGGGGTAGCTCTGCGGCTTCAAGCGCAGTCAGTATAGGGCTCCAAAGGAAAATTCCATTTAAGTTTGCCAGCCAATTACATGACCCCGATGGAAGATTCCTACTAGTGAAAGGCTCGATAGGTCCACAAACCTATACCTTCATTAACCTGTATGCACCCAATACCAATCAATCACGTTGGTTCTCTAGTATACTCCAGCACATTCATTCCTTCAAAGAAGGGATAGTAGTATTAGGAGGGGATTTAAATATTGCTTTATACCCACAATTAGACACCTCCTCCCGGAAATCATCACACTCCAGCAGATCCCTCAAAAACTTAAGAGACAACCTTTGGAACCTCCAACTGGTAGATTCATGGCGGTCACTTAACCCAGATGCATCTGACTTCACTTTCTACTCCTCCCTACATAATAGTTACCACCGCCTTGATTATCTCTTTGTCTCCAAAGAACATCTTCATCTTTGCAAAGAAGCATCAATAGGTTCGCTACACCTTTCTGACCACTCCCCAATCTTTCTGAAGATTAACGCTCCACATGATACTCCCACTAATTTCAACTGGCGGCTAAATGAGTCACTTTTGGGTTACCAGCCTACAATTGACTTAGTAACCAAACACATCACAGAATACTTCTCACTTAATAAGTGTTCGGACATATCCGCAAATACCCTGTGGGATGCCCATAAACCTTACATCAGGGGCCAATTTATTAGCATTAGCTCCCACCTGAAAAAACTTAGAGAAAAAGAGATTGACGAAGCCCTCGAAACTATCCAGAGGTTGGAAACCTCCCACAAAAAAAACCCCTCAGACTCCCACCTTATAGAGCTCTCAAAACACAGAGCGAAACTCAAAACCTTACTACAAAACAAAACGGCCAAATATTATTTGAACACCCAACACAAATACTTCGCCCATGGGGACAAAGCTACAAAATTCCTTATGAGTAGGATCAAAGGCAGAAGAACAGCAAACCATATACACCAACTTACTTCTCAGGAAGGTAAACCGATCTTCTCTGCCACACAGATTGCTTCCCAATTTCGCACCTTTTATGAAAACCTATATAACCTTCCCTCCAACACACTTCCTGATGCTAGAGCATCCGCTATTTTGTCCTTCCTCGACTCGGCCAATATTCCCACTGTCACCGAAGATCAAAAACACTCCCTAGACTTTTGGAAACAAAGCCTAACACCATCTATAGATCAGTGGTTGCAGAGAGTTGACCAAATCCACAGGTTTGAAGAACTCTCCTCATGGGAAAACCGCACACACACTGTTTTTATCAAAAAATGGCTCTTGTGGACGTCCTACAGGTTCCCTCAAGAGTAGAGGTTCCCTCTACATCTTATAGTTGTCTCAGTATGTACTGTTTCGCCGTATGGATCTCACTCTTTTGCTTTTTGCCTTTGCAACTACAATGTACTCACGATGCTTACCATATGCATTTTGATTTGGCCTGCGTGCCATACCTTAGTACTCTGTTACCCCCTGTTACGTATTAAAAACTAATAAAAATATGAATAAAAAATAAAAAAATGCAGTTGGAAAAAAATGATCGCTTCATCAATGCAGTGAGCAAGCCATCACTACTCATGATCCTTTGGTACAAAACAATGCCTTCATTCTATATTATCTTCATTTCATGTATGGCATAACACTTTCATACATCATCTCACAGATAGCACTGAGTTTTTCCACACCTCCATATCAAACGCCGTTGAAAATTTCCCTCTTCCAACCCATTTGGGGCAAAAGGCCTTTTCACGCTTCTACTCCTTCAAAAATGTAGTTTTCTTTCCCAGAAATACAGTATATTTACTGTAGAAGTCATAGGTGATGACCTTGATGCTGCCCCAGTGTGCAAGCGTTCCAAATCCAGTAGGATAGTTCCAGATGCTGGATGTTATCCTCCTCCACTCCTAATCCTGCAAAGTTCTGATGGTCTAGACCTGCGATGGCTAATCTCCGTCACTCCAGCTGTGGTAAAACTACAACTCCCAAGATGTACTCTTGCTTGGCTGTTCTCAGAACTCCATAGAATTGAATGGAACATCCTGGGAGTCATAATTTCACCACAGTTGGAGTGCCGGACATTATCCATCACTGGTCTAGACAGTCATAAGGACCTACTCAGAACACCCATTTAGGGATGGATTGGATGAACATACAAATTGAAGTCCATGCATATCAACCAGTCATATGCAAGAAATTGATATATTTTCTATTAGGCTAGATTCACACACAGCACTTTGGATTGTTTACAGTACATTACACACAGGGCTTTTTTTCTGACAGAACGCACCCGAGCGGCGTTCCGCCACCTTTTGACATCGCAGCCTGCCATGCTCCAGCATCGCAGGCTGCGATGTATCAGCGGGGAGGGACTTGGAGGAGGAGCTGGGGGCCAGTTTGTTCACTGTGCTCCGGCCCCCAGCTCCAGTACAGTTATAAGATGTGTAAAATTAATAATGATTCAGCATGAATAGAATCATTATTAATTTTACACATTTTATAACTGTACTGGAGCGGCAATGGGGGGGGCTGTGGATGGCACTGTTATGGGGGGGTCTGTGGATGGCACTGTTAAGGGGGGTCTGTGGATGGCACTATTATGGGGTGGGGGGTCTGTGGATGGCACTGTTAAGGGGGGGTCTGTGGATGGCACTGTTATGGGGTGGGGGTGGTGTCTGTGGATGGCACTGTTATGGGGTGAGGGGTGTAACGGCATACAAGGGAATGCTCCAAACTCTGAACGGAACCTCACGAATAGCTGCTAGCAGACGAATAGGAAACGCACCCAAGCGGCTTACACTCCTAGCAATCAGTCTCTAACAGAATACAGTGAATCCCCCCAAGAACGAGACGAGGCTCCATGTTGATGGTCAAGCAGGAACTGACTGTACTTCAAGTACAGCCGCTTTTATTCACCAACCACAAACATAGTACTGCCCACAGGGTTTTGAAATACAACCAATCAGTATATTACAACACATCCCCACAATGCATCATGGTTTCCTCCTCACTGCCCTGGCGACACCCGAGGAGCAATCCAATTATCTCTCAGGACAAAGGGAAATCGCCAATACACATGTGGAGACAACAGGACAGGAATCACCACCCAAACACACAATGTCACACCCCCACAGCAAACACAGACATTTAACATATCCCCAGATAGCTCAAGTCTGAGTGCATATCATTTGGTGAATGGCACTCAGAATACACGAATACAATAATATTAGCTATCTGGGTACCCTCACATAACATACAATTTAACCGAACGCATAATAACATGAAATACAATTCCAAAGACAGATTTAAGCTGTGCGGCCGGTCTGTCTTCTCCTTTAAAGTTAGTATGGGCCATAATCCTGAGGCAAGAGGCTTTTAAACAGGCCTCTCCAAAACCCAGTGGCGATGTTGGTTTCGCCACAGGGGGGTCTGTGGATGGCACTGTTAAGGGGGGGTCTGTGGATGGCACTGTTATGGGGTGGGGTGGGTCTGCAGATAGCACTGTTATGGGGTAGGGGGGTCTATGAATTGCAGTGTTATAGGATAGGGGGGTCTGTGGATGGCACTGTTATAGGATGGGGGATCTGTGGATGCTATCTCCAGATCCCCCATAACAGTGCCATCCCCAGACCCCCTATTAACAGTGCCATCCCCAGATCCCCCATTAACAGTGCCATCCCCATCTGGGGGGTTTCTTTGCTGGGCTGGACTTTTATAGCCCCCCAAATTTTTCTTCCATTCTTTGTTCTCTAAAGGGGCGGTTTTAGGGGGAGGTCCTAGGGGTGGGTAGGGGCGTGGCCAGGGGAGGGGGGGTGAGTTCCACCACCTTTTCTCTGAGAAAAAAAAGCCCTGATTACACAGCATCTACATGTACATAGTGTTCTTGTTTTTTTGTTTGGGGGCTTGTGGTGGTATTTCAACACTATATTTCTATACTTTCTATATAGGCAGAGTGTGATAATGGGGTTAAAGGGGTTGTCTAAGATTCATAAAAATATCAAAAAATGTTGCAGCAACAGGAAATGTGATTAAAAAAAAGTGATACCATTTTTCTTCTCTGCCGCTTCATCCGCTGTGGTATTAGGTTTTAATACATCATGCGTATTATAGTGCAGCATGTTTGGATTTGACATAACATAAATTCTTTGTAAGAGAAAAAACTGGTACAAAAATAATAGAATAAACTATGCTGAACTGTTTCTGTACAGTTGCTGATAGTTTGTGTAGTTTGCAAGACAGTCAAATCAGAGAGAACAGCACTAAACTGCTTCCCTTCTTCATTTTCACAGGCTACCTGGTGTTAGGCTTTGTATAATTCATGCCCAGTCTAAATATGTTATTTTAATGTGTTTAGCATAGCAATGTCTGCAGATGCTTATAAAATCTAAAAATGTATTTATGCTACCTTTCAGAAGAAGTGCTGTACAATAAGTCAAAGGCTGCATTGTATTCAATTAAATGTAATTATGACCTTTAGACATTTTGTGATGTCAATTGGTAAAAGTCATAATCTGAATTTCCTTCATCCCAAAAGTATTACCTCACAGAGTGCAAATTAAAACAGGCAGTCTAAAGATATGCCAAATTTATCAGTCAGTCATGCTGGATGATAAATTTAGTACATGGCTAGGCACTTTTATCTAACTTACAGTATCTATTAGTTATCGTAGATTACTTAGCAATATAATTTTGTACCAAAATTTTGGAGCAAATTGTTATGTGTTAGCCCACATGCTTTTCTGCCCGTCATGCCCTCCTACCTCTTTTCTTTTTGGTGCATTCGCTCCATCATATATCTATCACTTGACATAAATGTGGTGCATATCACATAGATGAGAACTAGAGATGAGCAAATTTCTCAAAAATTTGTTTTGGCCGGTTTGCCAAATTTTTCGAAAAAAATTTGGTTTGATCTGAATTTGTATGCGGCGAATCTCGTTAAAAAAAACTGCTATTTCCTGGCTCCAAAGAGCCTTTATAGTGGTGTAGAACACTGTGCCTTGCAGTAACACGCATAGGGAGTCTGCCGTGGTGGTCAAACAATACTATGAATCAGTATGACATGCAGATGACAGGTGTCGCGCTTAGAATCACTACACACTCCACTTATTTTGGCAGTTATGGGGCAAAACTGACCAAATAACTCAAGTGTGAACTCAGCCTTACAGGTTAATGTTAGCGTCAAGAAGAAGTGCACTCCTTTTACACCGTCGTCAGCTGATTCCACAAAGATGTCAATAGAACATGTTCTATTAAACGCTTATACAAGTAGAGCCCCCCGACAGAGTGAAGAGGATCTCAGCAGTAAGTTTGTGTTGATGTCACTGATTATTTTGCCCTTCCTCTGATCCATTAGAGCAATAACCCCCCCAAAAACTGATCCCGTCTGTGGAGCATCCGCCTTCACTCGGTCAGCATTTGGTCAGTAATCCTTCAGTATTACTAAAGCACAAAAAAACAGGAATGGATCCAAAACAGAGATGACATGTGAGTGGAATATTTGCATATCTACTGTGTTTTGTACCCACTCCTGCTTTTGCTGCCAAATCATAAGCCAATTCTGATGCAAAATAGGGGCCATGTCATGCAGGACTTAAAGCTGTTACATAGACAGGATCCGTTAGATCAGAAGAAGGGTCAAATAAATGATGATGTCAGCCAGGATGAAAGGCAAAATAGTGGCCCAGTTATGAAGTGGGGAGGGTGGGAACAGCATGAGAAGTCCACACGGTGGACCTATGACATATTGGTGAGGTGAAAGCATGAAGAGACCACAGAGTGCCCAATAACAGGGTCTGGAGGTGGCAGCAGCATGAGGAGGCCACAGAATGGCACAATGACAGAGTCTGAAGGTGGCAGCAGCATTAGGAGGCCACAGAGTGGCACAATTACAGAGTCTGGAGGTGGCGGCAGCATCAGGAGGCCACAGAGTGGCAAGGTGACATACTGTGGAGGTGGGTGGTAATACCAGTTCCCTGCTGAAGATGGTGGGTAAAAGAAGGTGAGGTGGCGGCAGCATCAGGAGGACGCCACAGAGTGGCACAATAACAGTGTAGAGGTGGCAGCAGCATCAGCAGGCCACAGAGTGGCACAATGACAGAGTGTGGAGGTGGCGGCAGCAGCATCATCAGGAGGAGGCCACAGAGAAGCACAATGACAGTGTGGAGGTGGCAGCACCAGCATCAGGAGGAGGCCACAGGGTGGCACAATGACAGTGTGGAGGTGGCAGCAACATCAGAAGGCCACAGAGTGGCACAATGACAAAGTGTGGAAGTGGCGGCAGCAGCATCATCAGGAGGAGGCCACAGGGTGGCACAATGACAGTGTGGAGGTGGCAGCAGCAGCAGCAACGGGAGGCCATAGAGTGACACAATGACAGAGTGTGGAGGTGGCAGCAGCAGCATCAGGAGGCCATAGAGTGACACAATGACAGAGCGTGGAGGTGGTGGGTGCAGCATCAGGAGGAGGCCACAGGGTGGCACAATGCCAGAGTGGAGGTGGCAGCAACATCAGAATGCCACAGAGTGGCACAATGACAAAGTGTGGAGGTGGAGGCAGCAGCAGCATCAGGAGGAGGCCACAGGGTGGCACAATGACAGTGTGGAGGTGGCAGCAGCAGCAGCAACGGGAGGCCATAGAGTGACACAATGACAGAGCGTGGAGGTGGAGGCAGCAGCATCAGGAGGGGTCCACAGGGTGGCACAATGACAGTGTGGAGGTGGCAGCAGCATCAGGAGGTGACATAGTGTGGAGGTGGCAGCAGCATTAAGAGAACACAGAGTGACCCGGTGACAGAGTGGGGAGGTAGGTGGCAATATCACTACCAGCTGAAGATGGTGGGTGAAGGACAGAGCATTAGGTACTTTCACACTTGCGTTTTTCCGGCATAGAGTTCCGTCACAGGGGCTCTATACCGGAAAAGAACTGATCAGGCATATCCCCATGCATTCTGAATGGAGAGTAATCCGTTCAGTTTGCATCAGGATGTCTTCAGTTCAGTCGTTTTGACTGATCAGGCAAAAGATAAAACCGTAGCATGCTACGGTTTTATCTCAGGCGAAAAATACTGAAGACATGCCTGAATGCCGGATCCGGCATTTTTTCCCATAGGAATGTATTAGTGTCGGATCCGGCATTCAAAATACCGGAATGCCGGATCCGTCCTTCCGGCCTGAGCATGCGCAGACTGGTATAAATGTGAAAAAATATACAAGACAGATCCGTCTGTCCGCATGACAAGCGGAGAGACGGATCCGTCCTTGCAATGCATTTGCGGATCCGTCTCACAAATGCTTTCAGTCAGCGGCAGATCGGCGGATCCGGAACTGCCTGCCGGATCACACTGCCGCAAGTGTGAAAGTAGCCTTAGGCATCAGATGTGTGGCATCAGGCGGATGGCAGTATCAGAATAGTAGCTGAGGCAGGTAGCCAGAAGAAACCAGTCTCTTTTGTGACTGTGTTGGTGAGTTCTTCTTGGGGCAACTATGGCCCCCGCCGCTCTGATGCCACACTACTGGATGGGCAGGACAGCTTTTCCAGGGAAAACTCAGCAAATTGCGGCCAGTTTGGCTAGCCAGTAGTCCAGTGGATCTTCAATGTGGGGTGGCAGGGTGCTGTCCAAGTATGCCACCACCTGCTGGTTCAGGTCATGCTCCAGGTCTAGCTGCTGCTGGTGAGTAGTTTCTTCACTAGGCGGGTGAAGAAAGCTGCTCATCAGCGACTGTAGACTCAAGTTGCTGCTGATGGAGCTGGAACTGTTCCTACCCAGCACCCTGCCACAGCAGCCATGGCAGAGTAATGTGAGCGCAGAGGGCACTGTGAGAGGATGGACGATCGCACACATAGGCAGCGGCCAACTGACTAAATAGGATGTCTATATAGTAGTTCAGTTTGTCCTCCCTCTCAGCTGGTGTAAAAAAAGGCCCCCTTTTTGGACCGGCACTGAGGGTCAAACAAGGTGGAGAGGCAGAAGTCATCCCTCTGCCGAATGGTGACAATTCTGCAGTCACTACGCAAGCAAGTGAGCATGCATCAGGCCATTTGTGCAAGTGACTCGGAGGGACTCCCTGCCTCTTTCTTCACTGCATACTGCCACAGTGTATCTGAGTCCTCTGCCTCATCTACCTCATTGCCATGTAGCTCCTCTGATTCTGCTCCTCCTGCTACCTGTGTAGAAAAACTACCCATTTCACTACACATTGCTTATGCTCTAATGTCCCCCTCCTCCTCCGGTTTATCCCCCACAGGGCTCATGTGGCCGTGAGATCTAGGCGCCACGTCTCTAGTCCCCTGATCAGGCAGATTTACCAACATCTGTTTAAGGATATGAAGCAGTGGAATTGCGTTGTTCATCCCGTAGTCCTGGCGACTGACAAATAACATGGCCTCCTCAAAGGGCCTGAGCAAACGGCAGGTGTCACGTATGAGCTGCGACTGGCTGACATCAAAGTTACACAGGGGAGTACTCCTGTCCGCTTGGATCACCAAGAAACCCTTTATGGCCTTTCTCTGTTTATATAGTCGGTCCAACATATGGAGGGTGGAATTCTAATGGATTGAAACGTGGTATATCAGCCTATGTTAGGGGATGCCGTTCTGCCACTGCAGCTCAAAAAGGGTATGCTTGGCGGTGTATAAGTGGCTGAAGTGTGTGCAAAGTTTCCTGGCCATTTTTAGGATGTCTTGCAGATGGGTGGAAGACTTCAGGAACCACTTTACAACCAGATTGAACACGTGTGCCATGCATGGTGCATGGCTTAGCCCTCCTTGACGGAGCGCCAACACCATGTTCTTCCAGTTGTCGGTCACCATGGCTACAATTTAGAGTTGTCGCAGAGAAAGCCGGGATTTGATTTCTTGATGAAGGACACGGAACAGTTCCTCCCCTTATTGACTCTGTTCACCTAGGGCAAACAAGGTGCAGAACAGCATGACACTGCCGTTCCCTGCAGATGTGGTATGCTGGAGAGGCACTGTGAATTGTCCCTGCAGTGGAGGCTGAGGACACAGTGGAGGATGAGGAGGCAGAGGAGGACATTATCGCAGGACCAACGGCTTGAGAACCTGGAGGCGGAAGCGGCGTCACCTGGCCAAGTTGCTGATGTGGCTGTGCAGGAACCACATTCACCCAGTGGGCCATAAAGGACATGTATTGTCCCCGATCATAGTTAGAGAGCCACAAATCGGCGCTGCCGTGCACTTTGTCAGAAATCGACAGGCTCAAGGACTGGCCATCTTCTGTTCTACATACGTGTGCAGGGCCAGTACTGCCTTTTTGGCATAGAAATGACGGCCAGGGACTCTCCACCTCGGCTCAGCACAAGCCATCAGTTCACTGAAAGGTGCAGAGTCCACCACTTGGAAAGGGTAGGACTGCAGCACCAGCAACTTGCCCAGGGGCACATTCAGCTTCTGCGCTATTGGATGTGTGCACGCATATTGTTGTCTCTTGGCAATCGCTTCGGTGATCGATTGCTGATTGAATGACTGACAAGGAGAAGGAGGAGGAGCAGGAGCATCAAGACCAGCAGACTATGGGAAGGACAGAGAGCTCACTTCAGCTGAGGTGGTGGAGCCTTGATGGCCTGAAATCGTGTGTGTGCCACTGGGTGATGCAGCAGTTGCTATGGCATGCTGGACCACCACATCGGAGCCACGGTACTCCCAGGCCACTTTATGGTGACGCTGCATATGTTGACTCAGGGCCGTGGTGCAAACATTGAAACCCTGGCCACGCTTCACTTTCTGCCCACACATTTTGCAAATGGCAATTTGCCACACTGCTGAGTAGGTGATTTTACTCCCAACACTCTACACTGACTGACTGCTACAGCCGCTGCTTCCGTGAACTCTTGCACCACTACTTTCTGGGCAAGTAGGCTCCTGCGAAGCGGGTGGTCTACCACAAGTTTGGCTCCTGACCTCCCACTGCTGCCACCCTGCTGACTCCCGGCCACACTAGCGACTTGCTGGCTCTGCCGCTGCCTCACAGGCAAGCTGCCATCCTCTTCTTTCGATGATGATAAATCCCATAATTTGGGTTCCCAAGTGCGATCAGATACATAATCATCGAGTGCTGTCTGCACGTCACTGATGTCCTTCTTAACAGTGTCTAGGTCAAGAGACCACTCGCAAAACTAGCTCCCACGCCACTCTTCTCGTCAGAAATTTCCCGCCTACTGGAGGAAGCAGCGGATGTCTCCTCCAGATCTTGGCTGGCCAGTAGCTGCTGACTGTCCTCTAGTAGCTCATCCTCGCTGCATAGTGGAGCTAAGCCCACAGCATATAAAACTTCTCTGGCTGTGGGAACAAAAAAGGACAGAGGCAGGTTGAGGACAGGTGAGGGCACATGGCCTGCTCCCGGGCCATGCCAACTACGGGTTGTGTCTGACAAACCCACCGACTTTTGGCTGGGGGTGTCTGATGGTACCTGGGACGAAGTGGATGACCGAGTCAACCATTCAAAAACGGCTGGGTTGTTGGTCAAGACACGACTGCTAGATGACACCGGGAACTCAGGCCTCTCGCTGAGACTCCTGCTGCCATGCCCCCTTACTCTGCTGCGACCTGTGCTTGTGCCAGAAACATTAAGACCTCTGCCACTCCCCTTTGCAGGGCCTGGCACTTCTCTGTCTATAATACTGTTAGATCAAATAAATAAATAGGAAATTAAAACACCCCAAAAAAGTCTGTATTTTTCTCGCTCTACCACACAATGGCTAATAAGACAGTTTTTTCCCACTAATAGATGCCAAAAAGGGCTTTAGAACATAAAACTGCATTGCTGAACAGCAAATAGGCCCTTATTTTTTTCCCCACTTATACACGCCACAAAAGGCTTTAGAACATATAACTGCACCGTTGAACAGCAAATAATATGTATTTTTTAGCCTCTAATACATGCCAAAAGGGCTTTAGAACATATAACTGCACCGTTGAACAGCAAATAATATGTATTTTTATGCCACTAATACACGCCAAAAAGGGCTTAAGAACAAATAACTGGACAGCCGAACGGCAAATATATATTTTTCTGCCACTAATACACGCCAAAAAGGGCTTTAAAACATATAACTGCACAGCTGAACGGCAAATATATATATTTTTTGCCCCTAATACAAGCCAAAAAGTGCTTTAGAACATATAACTGCACCGCTGAAGGCAAATAATATATATTTTTCTGCCACTAATAAATGCCAAAAAGGGCTTTAGAACATATAACTGCACCGCTGAACGGCAAATAATATATATTTGTTTGCCACTAATACACGCCAAAAAGGACTTTAGAACATATGACTCCACCGCTGAACAGAAAATATATATATTTTTTGCCACTAATACACGTCAAAAAGGGCTGCAATTTTGTCACTTCACCACACAATGGCTAATAAGCCTTTTTTTCCACTAATACAAGACAACAAATGCTTTAGAACATATAACTGCACCGCACAAAGGCAAATAAGATGTAGAAATATTTCCTTGTAATAAACCCTATTAATGGCTGCATCAAACAGCACTTGCACCCCAATAACAAGAACGGTTTACTGGAATTATAGAGCTGTATAATGGCAATTGGATCTGCAGTCAGTGCAGCAAGGTGTAATAAGATTGTTCCTATTACCCAGGCTGTAAACTCCTTTACTGAACCCTGTTCTGATTCAATACTATGGAGTAATTCTTCACTATCCTTTCCCTGAACTTCTATACAGCAAAATAAAAGTTTTAAAGTCTTTTCTACCACTGTCCCTAGCGCCTGCTGACATCACTCCCTGCACTAAGTACACTGGAAAATGACTGAATCCAAGATGGCTGAGGCTATTTATAGGGCTGTGACATCACAGGGCTGGCTGGCTGCTGATTGGCTGCATGCATGGCATTGTGGGTGATCCCTCGTTCCCAGAGTTCCTTGCTCCATGTCCTAATATGTGCAGCAGCCATTTTACGATAAAAATGTGATTTGTTTCTACAAAGCGGTGCAAATTACATTTTTCCTGAAATTCAAATTGAATTCCACTTCGTCAACTTCGATTCGCTCATCTCTAATGAGAACCAATAGATACATTCTAGAAATCCACTGCTGGGAAAATTTTGGTGATTAAATTCACGCATCAGTGCTTTTTCATGGACTGTGGTGACACCATGGAAGCATGCCCTATTTTTGTCTGTGATTAGGGATCCATCACATACAGTACATTCTGGAAATTAATTTTCGGTCTAGCAGTGTCCATGGAATACGGATGACACACGAAGGGCACAAAACACATGGACCAAACATAGATTCCTAATGAACATCTTCACAGATGAGCCACTGACCATCTTGACATGGATATCATCACAAACGTTTGAACAAGTCCTTACTTTGCCAATGCAATTTCCAGCAGTCCACAACAAGCAAACCAGTTAGTAAGTAATACAGAGAAAGACAAACACAGTCTTGCCATGTTACATTTAGGTTGGCCCAGGGTTATGATGAAGAATTAAAGGGACAATGGTTAACTAGTGCTGCCCTGATAGGTTTCCTGAATGAAGCCATTATGTAAGATGGCAGTAATACCCAGAATGAAAGTAAGATATAAGCTACTTGGATGGAGGTGCAGCATAGGTATGCATTTAAGAAGGAGCCCAAACAACCAGCAGCATCACAAAATTAGCATGTTGATGTAATCACTGATATAAAAAAAATTAAGCTGCAGCAGGGAAAGGTGGTTTACTGAGCTGGCATGTCAATAGGTAAGGGATTTCACACTGCAGTGAATCAGTGTTGGATTGCAGGAACATCAGAAGATTACAGTTGAAGCTCATTTTAAAGGGGTTGAGCAAGAATTGAGGGGCAAGCCCCCCACCCCCGCACACACACATATACTTTAGTGAACCTATAAAGGGAAGCTTACTTACCTCCTTTCCGATGCTGGCTCTCTGCTCCTTCTACTCCAGGACTGTAATGTTTCACTGGGCAGCCTAAATATAAATGCAGATGAGCGAAGTTTTTAAAGATTTGATTTGGCAGCCTCGCCGATGTTCGCCAATTAATGTGATTAGTTACAAATTAATTTGCCACACATCGCTATAAATCAGGCATACCCAGGCTACTCTGCCTTAGGCCCCATGCACACGGCCGTGTTTCACGGCCGTGTGCGGGCCGTGGAACCGCGGCCTGGATCCCTCCTGAGAGCAGGAGCGCACGGCGTCACTGGTTGCTATGACGCCGTGCGCTCCCTGCTGCCGCCGCAATACAGTAATACACTGGTATGATCTATACCAGTGTATTACTGTACTGTGCCGGCAGCAGGGAGCGCACGGCGTCATAGCAACCAGTGACGCCGTGCGCTCCTGCTCTCAGGAGGGATCCAGGCCACGGTTCCACGGCCCGCACACGGCTGTGAAACACGGCCGTGTGCATGGGGCCTTAGTGTACAGCCACAGGGAGCAGCCGTGCTGTAGGCAGGTTGTGGCTATGTTGTGGTGAAAAACAGCATGGCAAATTAGCCCACAGCTGCCTTCCTTTTATTAATGAAGACCGCACTGTATAGTCAGTCTTCATTATTAAGGGCCTTGCAGTACCTTTAAGCAACCTTTAAACAGGGGCTGTACCCACTTCTCCAACCCCAGACTCTCCTGCCCTACAGGTGGGAGCCCTTCTTCTGCCATCTGCTTTTCCTCCTTTTCCACATCATCTAATATCAATGAGAATGTGTCATCAGGAACATCCTCCTCTCTCTGCATCTCTCCTCCTCTCTCTGCCTCTCTCTGACTTTTCTAGGACATGGAGACCATGAAAGATGATTTCAAAGAAGTAAAGACAGCAAAATATGATGATGGTCATCATTGAGGCCTGGCCCCCCTAAGGGGGTGCAGACTGGATAGTAAAGGTTGGCACTCTGCCACTGGAATAATAAAGGTTTCCATCTTATTGGGATTGAATTACATATCTTAGTTTATGGCTGATGTAGGAATAGGTAAATGTAGGAATAGATAAATAAAATTGACGCCGAATAAGTGCCCCTGCAGTCTCCCTGCACTCTCCAATACTCTTCTATTAATCATATTCAGCAACACTGTACCTAGCGCATGAGCGCTTGCCACATCTCCCCCTTTGCTCAGCTCACATAACAATGGCGGAGGCTGCGCAGAATGAGGGTTTTATAGGGCGGTGACATCACAAGGGATGGTTATCTGTAGATTGGTTGGCTGTATGGTAACATGGGTTATTTTGCGTTCCCGGCATTGTCTCCTCTACGCTTAGTTTCACTTTGTAACACGTGCAGCCGCCATTTTAGGAACACCTGATTCGGTGCCACAAAGCGTGAGGACATTCTGATTCGTTGCGCATTGAAGATTTCGTAAACTTCATAACAAATTCTGCTTCGAATGCTTTGCTTCACTAAACACTAGATGTAAACATCTGGTTTGACACTGCTGCAGCCAATCACTGGCCGTGGTTAAGACTGCATAATGTAACCATTTGTCATGGCGTAAGAGGAGGCGACACCGAGGCCAGTGATTGGCTGCGACTATTTACATCGAGGGAGCATTGCAGGCCTGGAGGAGAAGGAGCAGGGAGCCAGCCCTGGGAAGTAGGTAAGTAAACTTCCCATTCCAGGTCCAGTAAAGTGGGGAGTTTGCCAACTCCTCCCATTCTTGCACAACCCCTTTTAAGCAGGCTGTTCACATTCTGTAAGTCACAGTAAATGCTTTATGATCACTTCAAACCGAGTTAAATGATTCTTATCTATCCTTAACTATTTTTCAGTAAAAAAAAACTGTTCAACTGTTAAAAATGTATTTCTCTGACAGAATATAGTGGAATCAAAATTTTGATGTAAATTGCTTTGTGAACTTTTCCCAAATGTGACTTCATTTTATTCCTCTTAAAGCTATTATGAGGGACATGTTATTGTCTACTGCTGCCTTCAGTTACACAAATGTACTTTTCATTGGGAAAATGTCAAAATTCTGATATAATCATAGAGGGCTTTTTCAGTGGCCCATATGATTTTTTGTACTAGCTTTCTTTTTTCCTTTTAGCAGTTAAAGCTCTGTTCACAGCCTCAGAAATTACAACAGGCACGACAGTCAGCAGGTGTTTTCTAGAAATAATTTGTACATGTTATGTGATAGCAGAGACACGGGTAATTACTTGGATACATACATACCTGGATTCACATTGTACAGGAAAGACACAGTAGAAAGAAGGGGTGGTGGAGTATTGCGGAGACACACAAAAGCCTTGACTAAGACCAGCATGCACTACACCATTCTTGACAATGCGTTGGCTTCATCAAATAAAATGTCTCCTTGCTAGAAAGCATCCAAGTTTGCATGCTGTTGCAATGGCAGCCCATGCCTTCTGCTGTCCCACTCCTCCAGGCAGGCACGGGCACTGTGTGACTCACCCAGCTTCTTCTGTCCTGGCAATCCAGACCTACTTGCCCTCCACTGTCCAGCAGCATAGGGCCCCACTGACGCCGTCCCACGCGTCTTCTGTAGGCTGCAGCATGCGCTTCTCTGCCAGGTTTTCCATGCCCATCTTTAGGGCTTTTGTACCTCCTTGATACTAAATGGCCCATTCCCTGGTCTTCTCCAGCCTATGGCTGGTCACCTTAGGGTATTTAAGGCACCTTCCCCTAGGAGCGGCTGTCTGAACCATAAGTTATCTAGCTTGTTAGTTCCTAGTGAAAATGTGCTGTTCTGTCTGTCTGAACGTGTACAGATCTGTGTCTGTTTACTGATTCTGACCCTTCCCTACCTGAACTGACTTGTGCCTCTTAATCGTATTGACCCTTTGCTGCTTGCCTGACCACAGATTAGTTTCCCAAATTAGCACCATCTCTGCCTGCCATGACCTCTGCCTATTTCCTGAATACAAGTATGGCTTGACTGATTGGTGCTTTGCACCAGTGACTCTGACTCTTCTGTGTCAGCAGCCAATCAGACTAGAACTATTCAAATTCCAAGAGGTAGCAGCCTGGTTGCTCCTCTGCAGCAAAGATAGGTCCTTGTATAGGGGTTTAAGGGTTAAAACAAAGGGACTGCTAACGCCATTAGATCTAGACCAAAGTCAAACTGGTTGGTTGTCACAGTGGTTTTACACCCACTGCCTGTAACACATGCAAAGTTAAGAAAGAATTGTTGCTATGAGACATTATATATAGGCCTCCATGGCAAACTGAGGGTTATGATAACCTGTTAATTGAAGATATTACTCAGCAATAAATGAAGAAAACCTTTAATGCATTTACACACAACAGCAGAAATTTAATAGAGGCACATAAAGAAGCATCTCTAAAACAGCTTGATAAATCATCAACCAGAGGGAATAAAATTTTAGCCATAGTATTTTTTAAATAGGATCTGGTGTCAGAGCGTTACAGTGGGATAAAATGTACTGAAGGTTCCAGTGGTCACCAATGTTTATAGTTTGACATTTATTCTAAGCAACAAAAGCATCTGATTTTAGAAAGACTATCTTCAAGAAAATAGGTATTAAAAATAAATTAAAGGTGTGATCAAATACCAGGAGAAAGTAATCAGTATACAGTATAAAAAAAAAAAGCCATCTTAACCCCTTCAGTGCTGAGCCTCTTTTTACTTTAGATCCCAGGACGATTTTTGCAAATCTGACATCTGTTACTTTAAGTGGCAAATAACTATTGAACGCTTTTACTTATCCAAGCCATTTTGAGATTGTTTTCTTGTGACACATTGTACTTCATGACAGTGGTAAATTTGAGTCAATATATTTCACCTTTGCCTTTATTTATAAAATAATCCCAAATTCACCATAAATTTAAAAAAATTCAAAATTTTCTAGATTTGAATTTCTCTACTTTTATGACAGCTAGTAATACCTCATAAAATAGTTATCAATGAACATTCTCCATATGTCTGCTTTATGTTGGCATTATTTAGTAAATGCTATTTTATTTTTTTAGGACGTTAGAATTCTTCGAATTTTAGAAGCAATTTGTTTATTTTTTAACAAAATTTCCAAAACCATTTTTATAAGCACCAATTCAGTGATTTTTAAGGGGTATATGTAATGAAAACCACACATAAATGACCCCATTTTAGAAACTACAGCCCTCAAATTATTAAAAACTGATGTTAAAAACGTTATTAATGCTTGAGATGTTCCACAAGAATTAAAGGTAAATGGAGGTGCAATTAAAAAAATTTAACTTTTTTTGTAGATTTTTTTGGTTAATCAATTTTTTCTTGCAACACAGCAAGGATTAACAGCAAAATAAACCTTAATATACTTTACTCTGATTCTGCAGTTTACAGAAATACCACATATTAAACTGCTCTATGGGTACGTGGCAGTGGTCAGAAGGAAAGGAGTGCCATATGGATTTTGGAGGCGGATTTTGCTAGAATGTTTTTAGGTACTATTTTGTATTTGAAGAGACCCTGATATATCCCTACAGTGGAAACCCTCAAAAAGTGACCCCATTTTAGAAACTACACCCCTTAAAGAATATATTAAGGGGGGAACTGAGCACTTTGACCCCCCCTAGCGTAACAGGATTTGGAAACACTTGGCTGTGAAAATGAAAAGTTTAATTTCTTCCAATTAAATGTTGTTTTACCCTAAATTTTTCATTTTCACAAGAGGTAACAGGAGAAAAAACACCCCATAATTTGTTACTCATTTTCTCCTGAATATGGCAACATTCTATATGTGGTGGTTAACTGCTGGGGGGCACTTGGCAGGATTTAGAACGGAAGAAGCACCATATGGCTTTTGCAGAGCAAATTTTGATGGATTGGTTTATGGGTGCCATTGGTTTTTATTTTTTGAGTAATTGTCTTAGGTTGGGGCTAATTTTTGGCGGGATTAGGTGTGTGTGACTGCAACTGGCCCAGTTTGCCATGACCATGCTTTCCTGCACGACCAGTAGTGTGGCATCAGATCGAGTGTTTAGTGCAGTCGGGGGCCTTTGGTTTAAATTTTTTGAGTGATTGTTTTATTTTTTGCGGGATGAAGTGCATGCAAACTTGAAGTGTGTCCGCAACTGGCCCAGTTTGCCATGGACATGCTTTCCTGCATGACCAGTAGTGTGGCATTAGATCGAGTGTTTATTGCGGTGGGGGGGCTAGTTACCCATAAGAGAACTTGCCTTCCCTCCCAAAATTTTCAGAGACTAACTTTCATAAAGATGAATCAGGCGTGGATTAACCTTCCATCTGCAATTCACAATTTTATCGCTCCCAATACTACAACTGACTATACGTGTCCGCAAAAAGGACAAGAATTAGACTTGTTCTATAATTTGAGGAATGGATACATGGATGCAGACAGCACGCAGATGATGTCCAAAAACAAGAATGAACTTGGATCATACCTCCTCAAGCTATGCTTTGATCTAATTGCTTCTCAGCATAATTTACATTGCTTCTCAGCATCGTAATTAGTATACAGGGCCCTATGTTGCATGTTTACATGAGGTGAGCTTTGACAACTGTTCACATGGTGGAGTGCTGCATGGCGGCCATTGTTGCTGTGGTGCTGTGCTGTTGGGACCAGGGTGGCTGCGGTGTCCGCC
Organism: Bufo gargarizans; assembly: GCF_014858855.1. Lineage (NCBI taxonomy): Eukaryota > Metazoa > Chordata > Amphibia > Anura > Bufonidae > Bufo > Bufo gargarizans. The sequence goes on from NC_058084.1 coordinate 265,071,863, forward strand.
ATCTGCTGGTGTGTTGCTGTGGCGCCGATGGTCGCCCGCGGTGCCGCACCAAATTTAGAGTAGGTTCCCACTCGAGGAGGCAACCTTCTCATGGTGAGTGGGCTTATGCTTTTGATCAAAATGTGTACTAAATTACTAATGCCTCATGTAAGCATGCAACATAGGGGCCTGTATACTACTTATGGTGCTGAGAAGTGATGTTAATTATGCTGAGAAGCAGTTATTAGATCAAAGCATAACATGAGGAGGTGTGATCCAGGTTCATTCTTGTTTTTGGATATTTTATAGTTCCTTTCCTTTTTTTGCACTCTGATATTAGCACTCCTCCCATTCAACCAATGTGATTTTAATTAGCAGGAGACTGCATAAGGATTCAAAAATTCCTACCAGATCTCAGTTGGAGTTACTGAGAGCATATGATAAGGTGAGCTTTGACAACTGTTCAATGGTGCAGTGCTGCGTGGCGGACATTATTGCTGTGATGCTGTGCTGGTGGGGCCCAGCTAGGGTGGCATTGCCAAGCAGCAGGGGTGCTGTTTGGCTGCTGGGTCCCGCCGTCTGCTGGTGTGGTGCTGAGGGGCCAATGGATGCCACGCAGTGCCGCGCCAAATTTAGAGTAGGTTCCTACTCGAGGAGGCAACCTTGTGGTGAGTGGGCTTATGCTTTTTGATCAAAATGTGTACTAATGACTCATGTAAGCATGCAACATAGGGGCCTGTACACTAATTATGGTGCTGAGAAGCAATGTTAATTATGCTGAGAAGCAGTTATTAGATCAAAGCATAACATGAGGAGGTGTGATCCAGGTTCATTCTTGTTTTTGGACACAGATTATGTACATTTGCTGTTTGTTTATTTTTAAGGACCCATAAAAATGAATGGGTCCATCCATGTGCAATCCACAAAAGAATATAGATCAGACACAGATACAAAATACTGTCATGTGCAGGGCTGGGACGAAGGGCAAGCAGGGATAGGTGGCCGCTTATGGCGCCATATGAAAGCAAGTTGTTGGGGGCACAAATAGAAAAAATGTGCCTGGCAACACTGCGCTTTTAAGTATGATTTTTAATGCTGTCACTTCTCTCTGGTCTGTGTGGATCGATCTCAGATCTGGCTGTGCTTCTGGTTGATTTATTGCTGAAAAAGACAAGGGCACTGCGTAGCAGTTTAATATCTGGATGACTAGAGGGGCGGCACCCTATGTGCCCCCCCCCCCCCCCAATACCCCCAAATACTACCCTGAAGAAAAATTACTGCCATACAAATAGTCCCCCTATAGTAATAGTGCTCCTCCAAGTCCCACCAATAGCAATTCTTTTCTAGAATGCCCTCATTAGTAATACTGCCCCCTACAGTATCCCCAATTGTGATAATGCTCCACAAAAGTGCCTCCATTAGTAGAAAAGCCCTCCAGTATTAATAATGCCCTCACACAGCCCCCAGTAGAAATAAGGCTGCTTTCACACTAGCGTTCGGGTTTCCGTTCGTGAGCTCCGTTTGAAGGAGCTCACGAGCGGACCCGAACGCAGCCGTCCAGCCCTGATGCAGTCTGAATGGAGGCGGATCCGCTCAGACTGCATCAGTCTGGCGGCGTTCAGCCTCCGCTCCGCTCGCCTCCGCACGGACAGGCGGACAGCTGAACGCTGCTTGCAGCGTTCGGGTGTCCGCCTGGCCGTGCGGAGGCGTGCGGATCCGTCCAGACTTACAATGTAAGTCAATGGGGACGGATCCGTTTGAAGATGCCACAATGTGGCTCAATCTTCAAGCGGATCCGTCCCCCATTGACTTTACATTGAAAGTCTGGACGGATCCGTCCCAGGCTATTTTCACACTTAGCTTTTTTTAGCTAATATAATGCAGACGGATCCGTTCTGAACGGAGCCTCCGTCTGCATTATTATGGGCGGATCCGTTCAGAACGGATCCGCCCGAACGCTAGTGTGAAAGTAGCCTAAGGCCCCCCTATTGTTCCCCCAGTGGTAATATAGCTCTCTATAGCTCGATGTATAAACACTCCTATAGAGTCCCCTGTAGCAATCAGGACCCCAATAATGTCCTCTGTATTTATTATGCCCCCCTGCAGTGCCCCCTATAGTTATAATCCTCCCTGTAGTGCTCTCAAAAATTATACTGCCCCAGACATTCCAACATACAGACGCAACATAATTTCCCTCCACCACACAGTCCCATGTAAATAACATCACGCCATCTCTCCTGCCTCCTCCAACATACAGTCCCATGTACAAAACATCATTCCCTCCCTCTAGCCTCATCCAACACACAGTCCAATGCAAGTAACACCACTCCCTCCCAAACCTCCTCCATCATACAGTTCCATATAAGGCTACATGCACACGAATGTAAAAAAATAATAATAAAGTGTTTAGAAGCAGACGCACTGTTAAAACCATTTTCTAACCCTTTGTGCGTCCATTTTCTCACCATCTGGCTGCTTAACCCCTTAAGGACTCGGCCCTATTTAACCTTACGGACTTGGCTATTTTTTGCAAATCTGACCAGTGTCACTTTAAGTGCTGATAACTTTAAAACGCTTTGACTTATCCAGGCCATTCTGAGATTGTTTTTTCATCACATATTGTACTTCATGACACTGGTAAAATGAAGCAAAAAAAAAATCTTTTTTATTTATAAAAATATACCAAATTTACCAATTTTTTTTAAAAAATTGCAAATTTCCAAGTTTCAATTTCTCTACTTCTATAATACATAGTAATACCTCCAAAAAATTGTTATTACTTTACATTCCCTATATGTCTACTTCAATTTTGGATCATTTTGGGAATTATATTTTATTTTTTGGGGATGTTACAAGGCTTAGAAGTTTAGAAGCAAATCTTGAAATTTTTCTGAAATTTTTAAAAATCCAAATTTTCTATAAACTACACCCCTCAAGGTATTCAAAACTGATTTTACAAACGTTGTTAACCCTTTAGGTGTTCCACAAGAATTAATGGAAAATAGAGATACAATTTCCACTTTCACTTTTTTGGCAGATTTTCCATTTTACTTATTTTTTTCCAGTTACAAAGCAAGGGTTAACAGCCAAACCAAACTCAATATTTATGGCCCTGATTCTGTAGTTTACAGAAACACCCCATATGTGGTGTTAAACTACTGTACGGGCACACGGCAGGGCGCAGAAGGAAAGGAATGCCATACGGTTTTTGGAAGGCAGATTTTGCTGGACTGTTTTTTTTTACACCATGTCCCATTTGAAGCCCCCCTGATGCACCCCTAGAGTAGAAACTCCTAAAAAGTGGCCCCATTTTATAAACTACAGGATAGGGTGGCAGTATTGTTGGTACTAGTTTAGTGTACATATGATTTTTGGTTGCTCTATATTACACTTTTTGTGAGGCAAGATAACAATAAATAGCTGTTTTGGCACCATTTTTATTTTTTGTTATTTACAACATTCATCTGACAGGTTAGATCATGTGATATTTTTTTAGACCAGGTTGTCACGGATGCGGTGATACCTAATATTTATACTTTTTTTATGTAAGTTTTACACAATGATTTCATTTTTGAAGCAAAAAAAAATCATGTTTTAGTGTTTCCATAGTCTGAGAGCCATAATGTTTTCAGTTTTTGGGCGATTACCTTGGGTAGGGTACGATTTTTGCAGGGTGAGATGACGGTTTTATTGGCACTATTTTGGGGTGCGTGTGACTTTTTGATCGCTTGCTATTACACTTTTTGTGATGCAAGGTGACAAAAAATGGTTTATTTAGCACAGTTTTTATTTTAATTTTTTTACGTTGTTCATCTGAGGGGTTAGGTCATGTGATATTTTTATAGAGCTGGTCGATATGGACGCGGCGATACCTAATGTGTACTTCTTTTTTATTTATGTAAGTTTTACACAATAATACCATTTTTAAAACCAAAAAAAATCATGTTTTAGTGTCTCCATATTCTGAGAGCCATAGTTTTTTCAGTTTTTGGGTGATTATCTTAGGTAGGGTCTCATTTTTTGCAAGATGAAATGACAGTTTGATTGGCACTATTTTGGGGTGCATATGACTTTTTGTTCGCTTGCTGTTGTACTTTTTGTAATGTAAGGTGACAAAAAAATGGTTTATTTAGCACAGTTTTTATTTTTTACGGTGTTCATCTGAGGGGTTAGGTCATGTGATACGTTTATAGAGTCGGTCGATACGGATGTGGCGATTCCCAATATGTATACTTTTTCCCCCCTATTTTTTCCCCATTTTTTTTGTTTCTTTATTTGGGCAAAATTCAGTTTTCTGTTGTTTTTTTCTTGAAACTTTAAAATTTTTGGGGGAAACTTTATTTTTTAAACTTTTTTTTTCTCTTTATTTTTTGTCCCACTTTGGGACTTGAACTTTTGGGGGTCTAATCCTTTACAATGCATTCCAATACTTCTGTATTGGAATGCATTGGCTGTATAAGTAATACTGTGTGTATTACTCATACAGCTTCCGGCCTGTGAGATCCAGGGGGCATCGTGCTGCCTTCCATGCCATCAGGTCCCCCCCACAGCCCCATGGGGACCCGATGGCACCGCCGACAAACCAGGTAAAAGCTGCAAACCGCATGTTTGAATTGACCTGCGGTTTGCAGCGATCGCCGACACGGGAGGGTCACGGGACCCCACCACGCATTTAGCCGTTGTGCCTGCTCAATGATTACCGGTACATCATGGGTCCTTAAGGACTCAGGAACCATGCCGTACTGTAACGTCATTGGTTTCTAATGAGTTAAAAATGAATGAATTTCATTGGCTTAGCCCAATTGTAAATAATGCCCAAATATTGGCCCCCAGCATTATTAATGTCCCTCAAAGTGGCCGCCAGCATTAATAATATGGCCCACAGCATTTTTTTTTTACTGTAAAAAACAACACCATACCTCATCCACTTTCACTCGCGAGGACACTCGCTCCTCACTGGATGCAGCAGAACCTGATGTGATCGTGTGATGTCATCACGCTGGGAGCGCAGGTCCTTTTGCATCCAAGGAGTCTGTGTCCCTGTGCTTTGGATGAGGTGAGTATTTAAAAATTATTTTAACTCCTGAAATATCATTGATCCCCACTGAACCTGTTTTTATCATCTGTTAAACAGACATGCTCCTGTCTAGACAGCTGTTAAAAATGGCCCCATTGATTTCACGGCCAAAAATAGGACATATCCTATTTTTTGCTGGCCGTTATTTACTAGACCTTTAAAAAAAAACATGTGAACAGCCACATAGACTGCAATTGGTTATGATTGGTTACATATGGACGCTATTTAAACTGCTGTCACAAGATTAACTATTACATCCCATACACAGCCTCGCTGGATCACATAAATCACAGTTAGCACTACAGAATTACAGCATTAACCCTTTAGCAGTGATAAGTCACTGTATCCTACCATCTGCGATTATCAACTAATAATGTAACTCAGTTCTACTACACTGATGCTGCATCCTCATTTTCTGCTGAAGCTTGTTTTGTGTAGACAAATTGCAGACAACATCAATGGATCTGTAGCCTCAAACCAGTGCTGTCAATCAAACTACAGTTCAAGCCACATTGAGCTACTCTGCACTGTAAACAATGGGTACAACATACGGTAGTAATGAGCAAAATGCAATAAATGGAACTTTTTTGTTTCTTTTAGTTGAAAAACAATAGTCACTATTTAATTTTATGATAAAATATAAATTAAAGAATAAACTGTGCAAACAGTAAAGGCAGTCAATATTCAACAGAAAGATTCCCTACCAAAAAAAAACTAGAACAACTAAAAATATTTTCAAACTACAGAAATAATAAGAAATTTATAACTGAAAGCATTCAACCACCCAGAAATAATTTAGGTGGCCTGATAAAGGAAGATTGGTTGTTATGGGCAACTGAGCGAGTTTACTTTTACACCCATTTTCATAATTCTCCAGCATTGCATATTTTCTACACATGAAAATTGACCTTCCATGCAGATTTAAAAAATCTGCATCGGGTCAATCGTCTGTGTGATTCCACAGTTGGTTTCCCCATAGACTTCAATGCAGTTGTTAAACTGAAAATCTGCACACAAAAAAACAACAAAAACACATAAAAACAACCCAAAACCGCATAAAAAACACAATATAACACGCACATTTATGTGCAGTTTTTATGCATTTTTTACATGGATTTTCTACATACAAATAGGTATGTGTAGGTAGCCTTACTCATCGTCATCATGGTTTTATGAAGGATCCAATCATGTTGGTCCCGTATGGTTTTGCGGTCTGTTTTAAACAGATCAGTTTTTCAGTTTTTTTTTTGTTTCTGTAGTGTTTCCAATTCTGTTTTTCTGTTTAGTTTCCATTTGTGATCCGTTTTTTGTGGATCAGAAACAGAAGCATACAATAATGTTTAAACAGTAAGTACATAAAAAAATTAGGCTGGGCATAAAATTTACAATAGATGGTTCTGAAAAAATGGAACGGATACGGAAGACATATGGATGCATTCCGTATGCATTCAATTTTTTTGAGGACCCATTGACTTGAATGGAGCCACGGAACGTGATTTGCGGGTAATAATAGGAGATGTTCTATGTTTGAACGGAAATATGGGAACGGAAGGCATACAGTGTGCCTTCCTTTTTTTTGCGTATCCATTGAAATGAAGGGTTCAGTATATGGTCCGTATACGGAATGCAAAAAGCTGAACATAAACGGAAAAAAAAACTTTAGTGTGCAGGAGGCCTTATACTAATCTGACCAGCTTTTGAGAGATGGTAAGTTCCAAATGGACCTAGTGGAAGTTGTGCGGTTGGACTGACACTTGATAGTTTGCCACATAAAAGGTTGGTCTGTAAAATGAGAATGCTGGGACTAGGGGAAATATTTGTACATGTACTAACAACTGGCTTCAGGTACCTTTAGACAGGACAATTCAGCAGGTGATTGTCAGGAAGCAACAGTTTCTGTATTTACATGCAGCGATCTCCTCCACAGTATGGGGAGGAGTGATTGCTAATGCTATCGCTCTTCCCCATACAGACTCGTTGTTTGCTGGCAGCAGAGTGATGTTTAGACACCACAATCTGCTGCCAGCAAACAACGATTTAGATGCCTACACAAATTATTACCTATTGAACAAGCGTTTCTCTCTTTCATAGTACCGTTACGCCAGATAGTCACTGAGAAACATTCCTATGAATGCTCGTTAGCGATGATCAGGCGGATTCTCAGGCCATGTAAAGTGATAGAACATAGAGGGTGGTAATTAAAAGATTTTCCCATACATTTAAAACTTTTTTTTTACTGACATATCTGGAGGACTTTCTTCTCTTTCTGTGGGAGGACAGCAGCTCATCATTGACATTCAAGCACCAGCATCTCCCAGGATGCACTGCAATTAGGTCTTGTTAGCCCCTTCTTCCCTTGCATACAAAGCCTTACATATAGCCTCATAGATACATATGGTATGCAATGCCCACACAATTTCCTTCTCCACTGTAAAGAGAAATATAGCTTTATATTTCAATAAAATTTAGAAGTAGGAATGAATGAATGGTGCCTGGATGGACCTCATCGCCTGCTTCTCTGAGATCACTATGCCGGCACTGAGGGGAGGGGAAGGGAGCCAAGAAGCTGCTGAGTATGTTAGTCCTCCACTTAAAGCAAAAGGTGAACCAGAAAGAGAAATGGAAGGGGGGGCACAATTGGGATGCTAGTGAGGAAAATGTAATGTACATTAAAATAATTCTACATTTAAAATGTCCTATTCATTGCATAGTAACTTTTTGTAGGAAACCCCTTTAAAGGAACACCCTCTGTTGTTCACAGTAAGCATAACTTTAGCTACCAATGTCAGGCAGCTACCGTATTACCATGGCAAATAAAACCATACAATGCACCAAAAAGGCATAGATGCTTAAGAAATATAGTTGTTCTGTATACAATTCGCTTGTCAGATGGCACATAGAATGCTGTGTACATTTATGGGCTCCTGTGTATAAGAAGGACGTTACTAAACTACAGTAGGTGTGGAAGAGGGTGACCTCTGTTCAATAATCATGGGAATCGATTATATGCTGATGATATAATTCTGGCAGTTTATAATCCAGTCCACTATGATTTATATCCAAGACGTTTTGTCTCAATTCTCTAAGGTCTCATATTATAAAGTCAATAATTCCAAGAGCCAGATTATCCCTATTTACATCACCTAGGAGGCCAAATTACAGATCCAAGCGACTTGTCCTTTTAGTTGGGAACACAAGTATATTAAGTATCTTGGTGTCCTCCTCACAGCGAATTGGCATGATCTATTTAAGAGAAACTAGAACCGCCTTATATCCCAGGTATCCTCACTGCTGGAGTCCTATTTGATTATTTTTTTGTGCTGGTCAGGTCGAATAGCAGTAGTTAGGATGTTCATCGTTCTATACACCTTCAGGTCCGTTATTATCCCTTTACGCAACAGTTTTTTAAAATAAACTGCAGAGGATATTACTGGACTTTATCTGGGATAAGAAATGCCCTAGAGTTAGAGCAGATGTTCTGACTAGAACCGTTAACTATTACCATTCTGTAGTACTAGACCAAGTCAGAAACTGGTGGGATAACTGTGGCCACAAGATATGGGTGGAGATGGAGAGCTCGAAAAATCTTTTCACTAATCAGATTACTGGATCCTTTAACTTCCCAACAAGTGAATTCTAAAAACTGTTTCATGGCCATAACCGCTTCACTGAATATCTAGAGGAGGTTCATCACCATGAATACATTGCCCAAGGACATATTGGACTACATATAAATAACTGGAAATCCCAGACTCTATATCATATATCCCTTCTATTTACCGACAAAAAAATTAAACTCTTTGAGGTCCTGGTGTCCACAGATAACATTCCTAATGAGGACCTTTATAAATACCAAATGATAACGAGCTGCTTGGACAAGCTTGACATTTGGGAGAAAAGGTGGCCTAAACAAATTACAGCTTTTTTTATTCAACATCACCAAACGCTAAAGGCATAACTTAATTTTATTATCTATTACAAGATTCCCACAAAGAACCTAAAACAATATATCAAACACAATGGGAACGTGATTTTGAATGTTCCTTTTCTTTTCTAGATTGGAAGAAGACGTGTTTCCTCCTGAAATCATTTTCTAGAAGCACAGCTCATAGAGAAACAGCAATGAGGATTGCCTTAAACTGATACATGTCTCCAGACACACTGGCTAAGATGTTCCCCACATACTCCAATCTGTACTGGAAAAGATGCAACAATGTGGGATCAATTTTCCATGTGTGGTGAGACTGTTCAGTGATTGGTAGATTTTGGTCCGACGTGTTTCATTTTATCGGGGAGGTTACAGGTACAGTCCTGATCAAAAGTTGAAGACCACTTGAAAAATGGCAAAAAATCATATTTAGCATGGCTGGATCTTAACAAGATTCCAAGTAGAACTTCAACATGCAACAAGAAGAAATGGGAGTGAGACAAAACATTTTTTGAGCATTCAATTTAATGAAAACAACAAATAAACTGAAACAGGCTGTTTTTCAGCTGATCAAAATTTTAGGACCACATGCCTTTAAAAGGCCAAATCTGTGCAAAGATGTGGATTCATTGTCATTTTCGTTGTGATGGCAAAGGCAAAAAAAACTCTCCCTTTTTGAACGTGGTCGGGTTGTTGAACTGCATAAGCAAGGTCTGTCACAGCGCGCCATCGCTGCTGAGGTGGGACGCAGTAAGACAGTCATTTGGAATTTCTTAAATGATCCTGAGGGTTATGGAACAAAAAAGTCAAGTGGAAGACCCCAAAAAATGTCATCAGCACTGAGCCAGAGGATCCAATTGGCTGTCCGTCAAGACACTGGACGATCCTCGACCCAAATTAAGGCCCTTACTGGTGCTAACTGCAGCCCCATAACCATCAGACGGCATCTGAGACTGAAGACCTCGCCTCCTTGAACGCCACAGAACTGCTCGTTTGGACTTTGCAAGAGAGCACCAATCATGGAACATTCAAAGGTGGAAGAAAGTTTTATTCTGTGATAAGAAAGAATGTAACCTTGATGGTCCTGATGGTTTCCATCGTTACTGGCATGACAAGCAGATCCCACCTTAGATGTTTTCTATGCGCCACAGTGGAGGGGCGCCATAATGGAGCGTCAGGAAGTGCAGGGGCGTCAAACGGCCGCTGGCTATGTCCAGATGTTGCAGAGAGCATTCCTCATGACTGAGGGCCCTCATCTGTGTGGTAACAACTGGGTTTTTCAACAGGACAACACTACAGTACACAATGCCCGCAGGTCAAGGGACTTCTTCCAGGAGAATAACATCACTCTTTTGGCCCATCCTGCGTGTTCCCCTGATCTAAATCCAATTGAGAACCTTTGGGGATGGATGGCAAGGGAAGTTTACAAAAATGGACAACAGTTACAGACAGTAGATGGCCTTCGTACGGCCGTCTTCACCACTTGGAGAAATGTTCCCACTCACCTCATGGAAACGCTTGCAGGTGGAAGAAAGTTTTATTCTGTGATAAGAAAGAATGTAACCTTGATGGTCCTGATGGTTTCCAACGTTACTGGCATGACAAGCAGATCCCACCTGAGATGTTTTCTACGCGCCACAGTGGAGGGGCGCCATAATGGTCTGGGGTGCTTTTTCCTTCAGTGGAACAATGGAGCGTCAGGAAGTGCAGGGGCGTCAAACGGCCGCTGGCTATGTCCAGATGTTGCAGAGAGCATTCCTCATGACTGAGGGCCCTCATCTGTGTGGTAACAACTGGGTTTTTCAACAGGACAACACTACAGTACACAATGCCCGCAGGTCAAGGGACTTCTTCCAGGAGAATAACATCACTCTTTTGGCCCATCCTGCATGTTCCCCTGATCTAAATCCAATTGAGAACCTTTGGGGATGGATGGCAAGGGAAGTTTACAAAAATGGACAACAGTTCCAGACAGTAGATGGCCTTCGTACGGCCGTCTTCACCACTTGGAGAAATGTTCCCACTCACCTCATGGAAACGCTTGCATCAAGCATGCCGAAACAAATTTTTTAAGTGATAAACAATAACGGCAAAGCTACTCATTACTGAGTTCATGTTTGGAAGTTGGATTTCTGTTTTGGGGGCATTTAGTTTTTAGTTTTTTTTTTGGAGGTGTGGTCCTAAACTTTTGATCAGCTGAAAAACAGCCTGTTTCAGTTTATTCGTTGTTTTCATTATATTGAATGCTCAATTTTTTTTTTTTCTAACTCCCATTTCTTCTTGTTGCATGTTGAAGCTCTACTTGGAACCTTGTTAAGATCCAGCTATGCTAAATATGATTTTTTGCCATTTTTCAAGTGGTCTTAAACAATTATTAAAAGATGGAAAGACCCCCGTCATCCTTCAATGACCGAGCTGATTAATATTTTGAAATATAATCGCTCTATGGAGGAAATGATTAAAATCAGACTAAACAGATATGAGACATTTCAAGCAACAAACCTCTCCGACATAGCTAGATGTATTTTTATGCCACGACTACAAAAGGAAGGAGGTCAATGAAAACAGAAGAGAGCAGTCTTAGTTTGGGGAAATGGCAGATATTCCCTCTGACTCTCGATCTTGGACTGTTGTCAGAATTAGGTGAGATATAGCATGCTCCCTACAAACTCGGACACTACCTTATACTAGAAAACTTTATTACTGTAGTTTTGTTTTATCTTCTTATATGTTTCTATGTGGTAGTTTAACCCCTGCAGGGCCCTGCCATTTTTCACCTTAAAGGGAACCTGTCATGTGGATATTTGAAAAATCTAATTATATACAATCATTAACTGCTAAAAAGTGCCTTAAATGTATTCAAGTACTGGTGTGACAGATGGTTACCTCATAATATACACACATAGATCCCACATGCCGCATGCGAATGAGCTGATTTGAGTCCAGCGTGATGTCAGTGAGTCCAGCGTTTATTTAATTCAGAGCTATAGCCACTCCCCTGCCCACCTGTTGCTGATTCATATGGAAAATAACTGTCAATCAGCAGCAGGTAGGCTGGAAGAGTCAGGAGCTCATGAATATTCAGGACTCATCATTATGAGCTGGAGCTTTTAAATACAGTTGCAAGAAAAAGTATGTGAACCCTTTGGAATGATATGGATTTCTGCACAAATTGGTCATAAAATGTGATCTGATCTACATCTAAGTCACAACAATAGACAATCACAGTCTGCTTAAACTTATAACACAAAAATAATTAAATGTTACCATGTTTTTATTGAACACACCATGTAAACATTCACAGTGTAGGTGGAAAAAGTATGTGAACCTTTAGACTAATAACATGTCCAAGAGCTAATTGGAGTGAGGTGTCAGCCAACTGGAGTCCAATCAATGAGATGAGATTGTAGGTGTTGGTTACAGCTGCCCTGCCCTTTAAAAAACACACACGAGTTCTGGGTTTGCTTTTCACAAGAAGCATTGCCTGATGTGATTGATGCCTCGCACAAAAGAGCTCTCAGAAGACCTACGATTAAGAATTGTTGACTTGAATAAAGCTGGAAAGGGTTATAAAAGTATGTCCAAACGCCTTGCTGTTCATCAGTCCACGGTAAGACAAATTGTCTATAAATGGAGAAAGTTCAGCGCTGCTGCTACTCACCCTAGGAGTGACTTTCCTGTAAAGATGACTGCAAGAGCACAGCGCAGACTGCTCAATGAGGTGAAGAAGAATCCTAGAGTGTCAGCTAAAGACTTACAAAAGTCTCTGGCATATGCTAACATCCCTGTTAGCGAATCTACGATACGTAAAACACTAAACAAGAATGGATTTCATGGGAAGATTCCACAGAGGAAGCCACTGCTGTCCAAAAAAAACATTGCTGCACGTTTACAATTTGCACCTGGATGTTCCACAGCAGTACTGGCAAAATATTCTGTGGTCAGATGAAACCAAAGTTCAGTTGTTTGGAAGAAACACACAACACTATGTGTGGAGAAAAAGAGGCACAGCACACCAACATCAAAACCTCATCCCAATTGTGAAGTATAGTGGTGGGGGCATCATGGTTTAGGGCTGCTTTGGGGCGTCAGGGCCTGGACGGATTGCTATCAGCGAAGGAAAAATGAATTCCCAAGTTTATCAAGACATTTTGCAGGAGAACTTAAGGCCATCTGTCCACCAGCTGAAGCTCAACAGAAGATGGGTGTTGCAACAGGACAGCGACCCAAAGCATAGAAGTAAATCAACAACAGAATGGCTTAAACAGAAGAAAATACGCCTTCTGGAGTGGCCCAGTCAGAGTCCTGACCTCAACCTGATGGAGATGCTGTGGCATGACCTCAAGAAAGCAATTTACACCAGACATCCCAAGAATATTGCTGAACTTAAACAGTTCTGTAAAGAGGAATGGTCAAGAATTACTCCTGACCGTTGTGCACATCTGATCTGCAACTACAGGAAACGTTTGGTGGAAGTTATTGCCGCCAAAGGAGGTTCAACCAGTTATTAAATCCAAGGGTTCACATATTTTTTCCACCTGCACTGTGAATGTTTACATGGTGTGTTCAATAAAAACATGGTAACATTTAATTATTTGTGTGTTATTAGTTTAATTAGACTGTGATTGTCTATTATTGTGACTTAGATGAAGATCAGATCACATTTTATGACCAATTTGTGCAGAAATCCATATCATTCCAAAGGGTTCACATACTTTTTCTTGCAACTGTACAAGATGTTGGCAGATTGACTGGGTCAATAAGTCTAGTATCCCCTAGACAACTTATTTATGTTGCCCTTAGATAGGACACCATAAAACTGGTGACAGGTTCCCTTTAAGGACCAGGACTTTTTTTGCAAATCTGACACTTTAGTCACTTTATGTGGTGATAACTTTAAAATGCTTTTACTTGTGGACTGGTAAAACCAATAAGGGACTAACATATAACCCACTAATCGACTGAAACTGTTGTATTGTAAATAAGTTGCTCGATTACGTGGGAGTGTATTACCGCTGCCACGGAGCAAGCGTCCGCACTGGGTTTCGTTGTGAATCACTGTTTCCATAGATTGCTATAATACAGCTGCGTCGTATGACCAGCTTGTATGTAATTGTTGCATGTAACTTCTATGTGGCTGGGGTGAGTCACTACAAGGTACCACATTCTGGGGAGATCCTTCGGTCCCTATTGTTCACGGGCTTCTGTGACGCCACTAGCTAGAAGGATAAAGTAACCCACAATATGCCGCCTAAATACAACAGGAAATCAGTGGGCACTGGATCACCTGAAGACGGGGGTGGAAGCAGTCCTCAGGCCCGAATGGAAAAATACCTGAGCCCAGAGGGGGGAAAAAACGACGGACTCCACAGAAGGTCAGGTGGATTTGCCGCCGCAGAAGGAGCAGTCAACACATAAGTTAAGGGGACCCAATGTAGATCGGTTAGACACCATAGACAGTAAGTTGGTGGATATACTGACGGTAGTCCAGACCACCAACCAATCGGTGTTAGACATCTCCACCACAGTGAAGACATTGCAGACAGATATAACCCTCATTAGAGACGACATGAATAAAATCAGGGCCACTATTAAACATGTTGAATCCGGATTGGCGGAAGTCCAAACAGAACAGCGACAAATGACCACGACGATAGATTACTTAGATAGGGAAAACAAACGGATTAGTATGAAGCTGACAGACCTGGAGGATAGATCACGCAGGAACAACTTGAGAAAAGTGGGTTTTCCTGAAGGCGTAGAGGGGGAGACTCCCTCTGAATTTTGCGTTTGCGTTTGCGTTTGGGCACGGCAATGGCTGTCGCTGGGGGGCAGGGGACGACTTTATTCCCGATTTGCCATGAATGATAAAGTTTTAACATGGAATGTACGCGGGCTTGGGGATAGAACAAAGCAGGTTATAGTTTTTGACTTGATTTCTCAACATCTCCCCGCAATTATAGCATTATTGGAAACACATGCAGCACCCGAGACCCCCATTTATTTAACTAAAAAAAGGGGCGTGGCAACAGTTCCACTCCAGCTTTTCGGCATACTCCCACGGGGTCAGTGTATACGTCCATAGAGACGTTGACTTCGTCCCTTTGGAACATCAGATTGACGCCGACGGGAGATATATTTTTCTTTATCGGAGATGGAATGGACGAAATTGTATACTGGCCTTTGTGTACATCGCCCCCCCTCCCCCATTTGCTATGATAGTTTTGAACCATTTGGCCTTGTTCGTTTATAGTAAAGAGCGGTGCCCGGTGTTAGTATCCGGGGATTTTAACTGTGTGCTAGACCCAGAATTGGATAGAATATCCAATGCTGCAAAATATTGTCAGGGAAAACAGTCACTGCTCTGAGGTTTCTGCGAGGAAACAGGGCTAGTGGACATCTGGCGGGCGCTGTATGGTAACAAACAGGTTTTTTCGTGTTTCAGCAAAACCTACAGTCAATTCTGGACATGGCGCTGTAGGTTTTGCTGAAACACGAAAAAACCTGTTTGTTACCATACAGCGCCCGCCAGATGTCCACTAGCCCTGTTTCCTCGCAGAAACCTCGGAGCAGTGACTGTTTTCCCTGACTATATTTTGCAGCATTGGAGCGAGATGACTGCCCTAATCTCAAAAATGAAATATGAGATCCATGGAATCTCAGACCACTCACTCATATTTTTAGCCATTAAGATAGGGGGACAACCCGCTACTGTAAGACCTTTTAGACTGAACCCACATTGGTTAGCCATTATAAAAGACCACAAGAAGATAAACAAGGAGTTGGGCCAATTTTGGCGAGAAAATATCGGTACAGCACACATCTACTTCGTGTGGGATGCAATGAAGGCATACCTCCACGGGCTATATTATGGCATTATAAAATCCAAAAGAACAGAGTTTTTTTAAAGAAGAAAAAAGACTGGAAGAAAATGTAAAATACCTAGAAGGTAGGATCAGCATAAACAACGACGCAAGTATGCGGGATAAATTAAAAACCGCCAAAGACCACTACACAGACTATATGACGAAAAAGGCACAGAATAAACTGTTCTTCCAAGGATACGATCAGTTTTGGGAGGCAGGAACCCCAGGAAAATTGTTAGTCTCCATAGTATCTAATCAAATGTCCCGTCCAAAGATCAGACAAATCCAAACTTGCGACGGTCATAAATTAGACAAAGCAGCAGAAATCGAGGGAGAATTTGTAAAATACTTCAACAATCTATACCACTCTGAGGCAGACGATATAGAAACCCCCATAGATGACTTTTTGGACCAAATCGAGGTTCCAGTACTGTCTCAATCTGATTCTACTCACCTGAACTACTCTATTCTTTTAGGGGAGTTACAGGAGGATATACTGGGAATTCAGGGGTCTTCGGTTCCCGGGTCGGATGGGCTCCCGTTTGGCATATACAGGTCCTTCTAAAAAAATTTGCATATTGTGATAAAGTTCATTATTTTCTGTAATGTACTGATAAACATTAGACTTTCATATATTTTAGATTCATTACACACAACTGAAGTAGTTCAATCCTTTTATTGTTTTAATATTGATGATTTTGGCATACAGCTCATGAAAACCCAAAATTCCTATGTAAAAAGAATTAGCATATTTCATCCGACTAATAAAAGAAAAGTGTTTTTAATACTAAAAAAGTCAACCTTCAAATAATTATGTTCAGTTATGCACTCAATACTTGGTCGGGAATCCTTTTGCAGAAATGACTGCTTCAATGCGGCGTGGCATGGAGGCATTCAGCCTGTGGCACTGCTGAGGTGTTATGGAGGCCCAGGAAGCTTCGATAGCGGCCTTAAGCTCATCCAGAGTGTTGGGTCTTGCGTCTCTCAACTTTCTCTTCCCAATATCCCACAGATTCTCTATGGGGTTCAGGTCAAGAGAGTTGGCAGGCCAATTGAGCACAGTAATACCATGGTCAGTAAACCATTTACCAGTGGTTTTGGCACTGTGAGCAGGTGCCAGGTCGTGCTGAAAAATGAAATCTTCATCTCCATAAAGCTTTTCAGCAGATGGAAGCATGAAGTGCTCCAAAATCTCCTGATAGCTAGCTGCATTGACCCTGCCCTTGATAAAACACAGTGGACCAACACCAGCAGCTGACATGGCACCCCAGACCATCACTGACTGTGGGTACTTGACACTGGACTTCAGGCATTTTGGCATTTCCCTCTCTCCAGTCTTCCTCCAGACTCTGGCACCTTGATTTCCGAATGACATGCAAAATTTGCTTTCATCCGAAAAAAGTACTTTGGACCACTGAGCAACAGTCCAGTGCTGCTTCTCTGTAGCCCAGGTCAGGCGCTCCTGCCGCAGTTTCTGGTTCAAAAGTGGCTTGACCTGTGGAATGAGGCACCTGTAGCCCATTTCCTGCACACGCCTGTACATGGTGGCTCTGGATGTTTCTACTCCAGACTCAGTGCACTGCTTCCGCTGGTCCCCCAAGGTCTGGAATCGGTCCTTCTCCACAATCTTCCTCAGGGTCCGGTCACCTCTTCTCGTTGTGCAGCGTTTTCTGCCACACTTTTTCCTTCCCACAGACTTCCCACTGAGGTGCCTTGATACAGCACTCTGGGAACAGCCTATTCGTTCAGAAATTTCTTTCTGAGTCTTACCCTCTTGCTTGAGGGTGTCAATGATGACCTTCTGGACAGCAGTCAGGTCGGCAGTCTTACCCATGATTGCGGTTTTGAGTAATGAACCAGGCTGGGAGTTTTTAAAAGCCTCAGAAATCTTTTGCAGGTGTTTAGAGTTAATTAGTTGATTTAGATGATTAGGTTAATAGCTCGTTTAGAGAACCTTTTCATGATATGCAAATTTTTTAAGATAGGAATTTTGGGTTTTCATGAGCTGTATGCCAAAATCATCAATATTAAAACAATAAAAGGCTTGAACTACTTCAGTTGTGTGTAATGAATCTAAAATATATGAAAGTCTAATGTTTATCAGTACATTACAGAAAATAATGAACTTTATCACAATATGCAAATTTTTTTAGAAGGACCTGTATAAGAGCCATGTGGAGATCCTTCTACCTCGGTTGCTGGACCTGCTGAATGAATCCTGTATAATGAATCCGTCTTTAATGGAGGCAATTATTATACTTATCTTGAAGAAGGGAAGGACGGAAAGAAAGTAGAGGCCTATCGACCTATATCATTACTCAACACAGATTATAAGATAGTCGCTAAGGTCCTCGCAAATAGATTAAAAAAGGTAATTACGGGGCTAGTACACATTGATCAGACGGGATTTATCCCTGGGTGACAAATTCAGACAAATATACGGCGGGCCTTTTTGAATGTTCAGATGGGGGGGAGAGGACCGCTCCATCCTGTCTTTGGACGCCTCTAAGGCCTTCGACAGGGTGGAGTGGCCCTTTCTCTGGCAGACCATGTATAAAATGAATCTCGGGGCAAACTTCATTAAATGGGTTAGAATGCTATATAACGGCCCAGTGGCCAGAATTAATATAAACGGAGTGATCTCTCCTTCCATCTGCTTGCAACAGGGGACAGAGATGCCCACTTTCTCCATTACTCTTTGCAATTTTTATGGAACCCCTGGCCTGTAGGATCAGAGCGGACGTGGGAATTGAGGGGTTTGGAGGAGGGGGAGTGGAGGACAAGATCAGTTTATATGCGGATGATGTATTGCTCTATCTGAATGACGGTTGGCGAAATGTTCCACATGTCATGCAAATTATAGACGAGTTCAGCCGGGTCGCTGGATGTGAGATAAACTGGTCTAAATACGTCCTCTTCCCTCTGAACCACGCACCCCCACAAAACACACTA
Organism: Bufo gargarizans; assembly: GCF_014858855.1. NCBI lineage: Eukaryota > Metazoa > Chordata > Amphibia > Anura > Bufonidae > Bufo > Bufo gargarizans. Next base: position 265,090,665 of record NC_058084.1, read on the forward strand.
AAAGTAAAAGTGATATCCCCATCGGACCATTTGGAATATTTAGGCATCAAGATTGGCATCTCAGTAAGGGATTATAATAAATTAAATACCATTCCCTTGATAAATAAAGTAAAGGAGAAGGTTAGGGTTTGGCAGGAACTCCCCCTTTCGCAGATTAATAGAATCGCACTGGTTAAAATGATCCTCCTGCCCTGGGTATTGTACGTGATCGGTCCCTGCCCCATATGGATCGAGGATGTTTTTTTTAACTGGATTGACAGATTGATCAACGATCTGATATGGGGCAGGAAAAGGGTCCGTATTAAGCTACGATACCTGTCTTTAACCGAAATTGATGGCAGTCTCGGTCTACCATACTTTCAAGGCTATTATCTTGCCTCGCAATTGCAATGGTGCACTAACGTGGGAGATGGTGGTATCATATCTCACCAAACAACAGATGCGCCCTATATTGAATATTTTCAGTACATTGGAAACCGGATTTCTAGGCACTTGCCCGATAAGTTTAATGCTACAGAGGGTATGGAATAAGACCAAGTCTATCTTGCAGATCACGTATGCCCAGGAATTTGCCCCGCTATGGGATAATCCCTTTTTAAACTAATTTCTCGCTCTTAATGATAATAACTACTGGACTCGGAGAGGGATCACGATGTTGTTACATATTTGTTGTTTTGGTAAATTAAAACCTATAGGGGAAATATTTCACGAGACACCCAATACGGCACTAAGTCACTATAGATACGTTCAACTCAAACACACACTCGCATCCATGCAAAATAAAATTGCTCAAACACCTGTTATGCAGACACTATTAGGTTTTTGTTATAATTCTTATGGGAAGAAAGTTAGGGTTTCACAAATCTACACTAGATTTAGGAAGGAATTAAGCACTGTTCTCAAATTTAAGAGTGTTGGCAAATGGGAAGCGGCGTTAGGGATAGGTAACTCTTTACAGTGGCGGGGGGCATATCAAAATATTAAAAAGGCCTCTGTCACGCCAGCATCGGTTGACACAATTTAATGCCTTTGCCCCGCAGCCGGATATGTTCACATGTTCTGGAGCTGCCGGCTTTAAAAACTTTTTGGCAAAGCATACTCCAGGGTATGGAGTTATTAATGGATAATAGTCCCCCAGTAACTATTGAGTTTGCCATACTTGGGATAATCCCCCCAGAGTTTAAACTCAAAACATTGAAAGTGTACAGAGTCATTGGTTGAAGGGATTCCTGGTCGCCAAAGTACTAATTCTTCGGAATTGGGTGATGGATAGGGCCCCTACTTTATTAGAGTGGGAAAGACTAATGCACAGAGTAAAAGAATTTGAAGACATCAAATTTAAAGGGGAGAAACATCGGATATAGGTGAGGCAGAATGGCTGGAGTGGAGCTGAAAACCCATAACCGATAACACCTGGGGAAGCACCAGGGGGAAATATACTTGTAGAATGGTATGTTCTATAGTATACTGGGGTAGAATAAGAAATAGACTGGAATTGTGGGGGAAGTCGCCCACCGCACCTGCAACAGCCGTGACCTAGTCTGGGAGGGTGGGAATGGGCAGGGGGGAGGTTTATAGGGTAGGGTTTGGTGCGTATGGAAGGAGGTAGTGCATATTTGCCTTGGGTTCCTCTTATAGGTAGGTATCGACCGGCAAGTTAAGGTAGTATGCCAGAAGTTTATTAGTAGGTACACCATGAAGACTATATATTTGAGGTTGAATTTGTACACGTATTATGTTCCTCCTTCCCATTTTGTATTTGTATATTGTGTTGTTTTTTGAAAAAATTAATAAAGAAAAAGTTTAAAAAAATAAATAAAAATGCTTTTACTTATCCAAGGCATTCTGAGATTGTCTTGCCGCATATTGTACTTCATGACAGTGGTAAATTTGAGTAAAAAATTTTCATTTTTATTTATAAAAAAATACCAAATTTACCCCAATTTTTTTTAAATTAGCAATTTCCAAAATTTCAATTACTCTGCTTTTAAAACAGATAGTCATACCTCCTAAAATAGTTATTACTTTACATTTCACATATCTCTACTTCATGTTTGGATAATTTTGTAAATGACATTTTATTTTTTTGGGGACGTTAGAAGGCTTAGAAGCAAATCTTAACATTTTTAAGAAAATGTCCCAATTTTTAAGGACCAGCTCAGGTCTGAAGTCACTTTGTGGGACTAACATAATAGAAACCACCCATAAATGGCCCTATTATTATAGAGCAGGTTGTTACGATTGGAAAAATACAAATATGACAACTTTTTGGGTTGTTTGTTTTAGTCAATGATTTTTTTGTGTCTATTAGAGATGAGCGAATCGCAGAAGAATTTCAGGAAAAATTTGATTCATAACGAATGCGAATTTTCTTGCAGGAATCTCAATTTTCCCAAAATGGTGGCTACATGTGTGAGGACATGGGGCATGGAACTCTTGGAAGGCGGGATAACCCAGAATGACATGCCTGCATGCAGCCAATCAGCAGTCAGCCAGCCCTGTGATGTCACAGCCCTATAAATATGGCAGCCATTTTAGATTCAGCCATTTTCAAGCGTTCAGAGTGCAGGGACAGACGTGTGAAGGCATTAGGGACAGCAATTGGAAAACCTCATTGTGGAAAATAAAAGACAGAAAAAAACATTTATAAGTGCAGGGAAAGGATAGGGAGGAATCATTTCAAAGCATCTTGGTGCAGGGAGAGATTACAGAAGCTGCGAGGGACATTGATAGGAAAGTGATTTACAAGTGCAGGGAACGACAGCTCTGTCATTCCAGCTTTTTGTTATTGGGCTGCAAGTGTTATGTTGAAAAGCCCTTAGAGGCTTACATCTTAGTATCTAATTCAGTACTGCAAGAAAAATATATACGCACTGCACTGTTGAAGTTATTTCAGGTGAAAGCGTATAGGGGCTTATTTCCATATGACAAGAAAAATATATATGCACTTCACTCTATTTTTTTTCTGGTCAAAGCGTATAGTGGCCAATTTAAGTCCAACAAGAAATATATATTCTCAAGTCACTTCTGAAGTTATTTCTGGTGAAAGCTTATAGGGGTGTATTTCAGTAAAAAAAAAAAAGATAAATACATATGCACTGCACTGTTGCAGTTATTTCTGGTGAAAGCGTATTTCCGTACGACAAGAAAAATATATATGCACTTCACTCTTTAATTTTTTTCTGGTCAAAGTGTATAGTGGCCAATTTCAGTGCAAAAAGAAATATATATTCTCAGTTCACTGCTGCAGTTATTTCTGGAGAAAGCGTATAGGGGCGTATTTCAGTACTACAAGAAAAATATATTCTCACTTCACTGTTGCAGTTATATCTAGTAAAGCCTTTACTGGCGTATTGCAGTAGAAAAAGAAATATCCATTTGCCATTCGCTTGTGCACTTACATGTTAAAAACCTTTATTGACATATATCATTAGAAAAAGAAATATACGGTACATTCGCCATTCTTTCCTACCCTTATATCTTGAAAAACCTTTAGTTACATATATCAGTAGAAAAAATAAATATACATTCGCCATTCGCTGCTGCACTTATATCTTGAAAAACCTTTATTGACGTTGTGACACAGTGAAGACAGGACTGGATCTCAGGTGCCGATCTGGGTTATGGACAACACCCAGCTGCCTTTAAAAGACAGCTGGGATCAGCAGAGATCTGTGTTTGGATCTGAGGCTTAAGCCGGGGTGGAGGGCTAAGACTCGTGTGAGGGGAAACAGGCCGACTAAAGCCTGCTGATGGACTTTTTCTGGCAGAACAGCCCGCCTGGTGTGAACTAACACCAATACTGCAAGGTGACTTTTTGCTTGAAAGTGACTTTTTGTTTTGTAAACAGTAATGTGTGAATAAACACTGAACTTTTTGATTTAAGAACTGGTTTGTGCCCCTATACTGCGTCCGCTTATCATGTCTATCAGAGCGAATCCCGACAATTGGTGGAGAATGCGGGCAATCGCAGTGAGACTGGCATAAAAGCCTAAATATTTTTGTTGCATTTTTTCGGACACTGTTGTATGTCCTGGATAAAGCCTGCTAAGTTGCAACCAGCATCACAGGACAAGATGGAGGAGATGATGAAGCAGCTGGTGCAGGCCAACCTAAGGCAACAACATGGAGCAGCAGCAGGAGACTTACAGACAACTGCTAGAGGCTTATCAGTGACAGCAAGAAACAAACCAGCGGCTGCTGCAACACGTGATGGCCTTAGCAGTGGCGTGCCCAGGGTGTTTGGCACCCGGGGCGGGTCATTTCTCTGGCACCCCCCCTCCCCCCAATAATTGACCGCATACCTCTTACATCCAGGGACATCTCATGTCATGTAGGCCTTCTCTTTCCTCTTCTCCTCCATTAGACCGCCATGAGAAATTATTTTAGCCGCATCTCGTCTCTACAGATTTTGTAACACAGACATGTTAGATTTCTCAATTTTTCCATCAACCTCCCCATCCTGGTGTCCCCACAGTGTCATCCTGCTGCCACTCCTAATACCCGTGCCCGTTGTGCTCCCCAATGTCCCAGGTACTATACTGCTGAAAAAATAGTGACCCCAATAGACATAATTGGAGTCCTTTATCAAACTGGAGTAAAGTAGAACTGGATTTCCAAAAGAGCTGTCAAAAATGAAAGGTGGAATCTGATTGGCTGCAATGGGCAACTAAGTCAGTTCTACTTTATACCAGTTTGATAAATGACCCCAAATGTTCTTATAGTGTCTATAGCAGCTATAATGTCCCCTAGAGTGCCCCCAGTAATAATAATAACACCCTATATTGTGCTCCAGGTAATCATCCCTCTATAGTGTCCCCAGAAATAATAGACTGGCCTCTACAGGGCCTCTCCAATAGAAAGGCCCCAATGCTGCCCCCCACACAGTAGTGTCCCCCACACTGCCCCCATATAGTAGTGTCGCCCACACAGTAATTTCCCCCACACTGCCCCCCACACAGTAGTCCCCCCACACAGTAGTGCCCACCACACAGTAGTGCCCACCACGCTGCCCACCACACAGTAGTGTCCCCCACGCTGCCCACCACACAGTAATTCCCCCCCCCCCCCACTGTGCCAAACCATATACCACCATATTCCCCCCAGGTCCTGTGTGCACCCCCCTCCTGTCCTCCAAAGTTGCCACATTATAAAATAAAATAAAAGTTTGCCCCCACACGTCCTCCGTGCACCCCGGCCCCCTCATGTCCCCCAAAGTTGGCACATAAAAGAAAAAAAAAAGAAAGAAGGAAATCCTAAAGCTAAATACCTGCGCTTGTTGCAGAGTCACGGCACTGTGCTACTGAGTCCCGACACGCGCGATGATGTCATCATGCGCACCTGCGCCGGGATTTCACTACCGCATAGGCTTCAGGCCTTCTCGACGGCGGTGATCGACGGCGGGGCAGGGAACTATGCACTCCGCTCCCTGCCCCGCCGCAGTATGTGGGACTGGGTCATGGGTGTCAGCGCTTCAGCAATGAGCGCTTCCATCTGTGTTGATGGAAGCGCTCATTGCTTCTGGGCCTGCTGGCACCCCCGTCAGAGCAGGCACCTGGGGCGCTCCGCCCCCACCTGGGCATGCCACTGGGCCTTAGAGAAGACAGGAGTATCTCAGGGAGCCCACGATGCCCGAAAAGCAGTCCACACAGCGATCCCCAAGATAGCACCGATGGATGGCGTCAAAACCTACCTGGCAGTGTTCGAGAAGGTGGCCGTCAGGGAGAGTCTACCCCAAGACCAGTGGGCTGAGGTCATCGCTCTGTTCCTGGCATCCGGACCCAACAGGTTTTGATTTACGAGACAAGCATGCGGCAGACCACTATAAGGTCAAGGGTGAGATCCTGGCAAGACTGGGGATGAATGTGTTGGTCCGGGCCCAGAGGGTCCATTAGTGGGAGTTTAACCTGGCTGAGCCAGTGAGACTCCAGTATTATAATTTGCTGCATCTCTTGCAAAAATGGATACCGTCTGACGTTCTGAGTCCCACTGCCATGCTGGACCATATTGTAGCTGACAAATTCTGGACAGCATTGCCACCACCCCTCCAGCGCTGGGTTGGCCAGACATCTCCTACTAGTTCCAGGGGGGAACTCTGGGGAAGGGCACAATAACACCCATAAAATCCCAGACCCAGACCCAGCGGCCTGAGCTGAGAAAGAGGGCATGGGATGTGCCCTTTGGGGATTGAACCACACAGAAAAACGCTACAGCAGCAAATATCCACCAGAAAAGAATAAAGCACTATTAACATGAACACCTTCCCATATTTCTAAAATAAACCTTTTATTAAACAATCATATAAAAATTGGCCACAGGCCGGACTTAATTCCAAGGATCAAGATAACACCTACATATATAGAAAATACTCACTATGTAATTGCCCATAGTATCAAAGATACTCAATGGTTACTCACAGTTAGCTGACATCACATTAGGTAGGGTGATTTTCGACCTAACGGAGGTATACAGATGATGAACAGGAGATAGTCCAGGGATAAAAATGATAAACAGGTCCTTCATAAATGGTGTCAAGGGTTGAGAATCACCAATATGGTATCTGGTAAGTCAAACACGATGAAAGACCTAAGATATTCCCTGTATATCCCTAACTCAGCTAAGCCCAGGGACACCCCTTAAAGGTAGGGGCTCCCTGTCCTCGTTCCTAGTCTAGTATCCCCTAGACAACCCTATCATAAGGAAGAATGCTGAGTACAAAAAGGACATACAGAAAGACAAACAACATAAGCAAATCCCAACGTTATGTTTCCCCAGCCGTTATAGATCATGACTGGTTCGTCAGGGGAGAAGGAGGATGATACTCCAACAAACAGGTTTCACAATGGAGATTTACATTCAGTGTCCCACAATCGAGACCCTCAAGGAAAAGAAGCCCCAGGATGTGGGCTCAAGATGACCGGTGTCCCCATGTCTGTTCAAAAGCTGGCGCCTTATAACAGGTCCTCCCATAATTTGTCCCTCCCCCTCAATTGGCCCCATCATCAGTTCCTCCAATATTCATCCCAGACTAATTCACACAGAGGGCCCACTCATCCATAATCCATATTATATATAGATAATCAAACCGGAGTAAGAATCAAGGGGAAAAGCTTCACAAAAATATCACATCATAGCCCAAGCAGGATGCCGCTTTGGAATGCATATGTGTTCCACCAACCGTAAATGACATACAGAGCCGGTGTCCAAAGCAGAAATGACGTCAATCGCTACAGCCCTGCAATCAGGAAACAGCTCTGGAACGCAAATGCGTTTCACTGAGCGGATATAGGAGCAAAGTCAGGCTCAGGGACCGGAAATGATAATATCTCCATGCATTCCACAGTCAGAAAAATACATTTTATTACTGATTCCTGGTGCGTTTCATCAGGGACATTGATATATAGCCATACAGGACGAAAATATACTGTTACGCCCTATCCACCCAGAAAACTATTTATATAAAGTACCCACAATAATACATGTCTTTTTAATCCCTTAATTATACAGACTAAGGCCTCATGCACACAACCGTTGTGTGCATCCATGTCCGTTGTTCCGTTTTCCGTGATTTTCTGCGGACCCATTAACTTTCAATGGGTCAGTTGAAAACTCGGAAAATGCACCGTTTGTCATCCGTGTCCGTGATCGGTGTTTCCTGTTCATCAAAAAAATATGAGCTGTCCTATTTTTTTGGACGGACAACGGTTCACGGACCCATTCAAGTCAATGGGTCCGTGAAAAAACACGGAGGCACACAAGATTGCCATCCGCGTCTGTGATCCGTGTTCGTAGGCTACTTTAGCACAGACGGAGCCGTAGATCCGTCTGCATATAGTTTTTTCAGAGCTGAGTTTTCACATCGTGAAAACTCAGATCCGACAGTATATTCTAACACAGAGGCGTTCCCATAGTGATGGGGACACTTCAAGTTAGAATATACTAAGAACTGTGTACATGACTGCCCCCTGCTGCCTGGCCGCATCCGATTTCTTACAGGGGGCTGTGATCCGAACAATGAACCCCTAAGGTGCCGCACCCCCCCCCCCCTCCCTTGCCAGTTTTTAATTCATTGGTGGCCAGTGCGGCCCCCCCGGCCTCCCCTCCCCTGTATTAAATTCATTGGTGGCCAGTGCGGCCTCCCCTCTCCCCCCCCCCATCATTGGTGGCAGCGGAGAGTTGCGATCGGTGTCCCAGTTTAATCGCTGGGGCGCCGATCAGTACCCATGGCAACCAGGACGCTACTGCAGTCCTGGTTGCCATGGTTACTTAGCAATTTTAGAAGCATTATACTTACCTGCGCTGTCTGTGACCGGCCGGGCACTCCTCCTACTGGTAAGTGACAGGTCTGTGCTATAAGCAATGCGCCGCACAGACTTTTCACTTACCAGTAGGAGGAGCGCCCGGCCAGTCGCAGACAGCGCAGGTAAGTATAATGCTTCTAAAATTGCTAAGTAACCATGGCAGCCAGAACTGCAGTAGCGTCCTGGTTGCATTGGTTACCGATTGGAGCCCCAGGGATTAAACTGGGACTCCGATCGGAACTCTCTGCTGCCACCAATGATTGGGGGGGGAGAGGGGAGGCCGCACTGGCCACCAATGAATTGAATACAGGGGAGGGAGGGGGCCGCACTGGCCACCAATTAATTTAATACAGGGGAGGAAGGGAGGGGGAGCCGCACTGGCCAACAATGAATTTAATACAGGGGAGGGAGGGGGGCCGCACTGGCCACCAATGAATTTAAAACTGGGGAGGGAAGGGGGTCTGCCCCCTGCTGCCTGGCAGCACCTGATCTCTTACAGGGGGCTGTGATATGCACAATTAACCCCTCAGGTGTGGCACCTGAAAGGTTAATTGTGCGGATCACAGCCCCCTGTAAGAGATTGGGTGCTGCCAGGCAGCAGGGGGCAGTCATGTACACAGTTCTTAGTATATTCTAACTTGAAGCCTCCCGATCACCATGGAAATGCCTCTGTGTTAGAATATACTGTCGGATCTGAGTTTTCACAATGTAACTCAAATCCAATGGTATATTCTAACATAGAGGCGTTCCCATGGTGATGGGGACGCTTTAAGTTAAAATATACCATCGGATTGGAGAAAACTCTGATAGGGACTCCTGACTTTACATTGAAAGTCAATAGGGGACGGATCCGTTTGCAATTGCACCAGGTCAGTAATGAACTGTCTATATTTTCTCTCTTTTAATTGTGTTTGGAAGTGTTCGACCGAGATTTGAAGAGTGGCCTCCCTTCTATTAAAGTCAGAGTCACCCTTAAGTGTTAAAGCTAATTCTATTTGTTTGTTCAATTTATTACAAGTGTTGTTGAGGATATCTTTTTCTTCTTCCAGATGAATTTTCATAAACATTATAGAACTTTCAATTGATTCTTTCTCCCGCTTCTCTAATAAACAAGGGGAACTAGACCTCAGGGCTGGGACTACACGAATTCTCAAACCCTTCGGTATAATTCCATTTTTGATGAAATTTTCCAATGTACGTGTTTCCCACCAAGACTTCAGATTCTCCTTGGGGGGGAACTCTGGGGAAGGGCACAATAAACCCAGAAAATCCCCGCCCCAGACCCAGAGGCCTGAGCTGAGAAATAGCGCAAGGGGTGCGACCTTTGGGGATAGAAACCCGATAATGTGCTGGCGGTGTCATGAGTCCTCACCTGCTCAAGCCCATGGACGTAAACTATGGGTATCGACAGTCATGGTATGCCAGAAGGGTCGGTGCATCAGACACTCCAGAAACTCTCAATAATGAACCTTTGTGTCAAGTGGAGGTGGGAGTCACTCCCGTGGTGGCTTTGCTGGACTCAGGGAGTTGGGTGACCCTTGTGATGGCTCCCCTGGTGCAACCCTCCGAGTTTTCGGGCCAGAAAGTCGGGGTGCTCAGCATACATGGAGATTTAAGAGTACCCCACTGCTCTGGTGTCCCTAAGCACGTGTGGCGGCAGGCGGATCCATGAGGTGCCTGTAACCACGAGCATGCACTATGACTCATGCACTATGCAAGTCACCTATTAGGTATAATTAGGGGAGGGCATGCAGGTGATCGGACTCTGTAAAAGATTTTCGGTGCGGGGCCGCGAGACGCGAGATGACGCGCTCAGCCGGCCCGCACATGCGCATCGCCAGCCGGCATTTCTTCCAGGGGGGTCGCGTCATCAGCTTGCCAGCCAATGATCATGGCTGGCAAGCTGATGATTTAAAAAAAAATCCAATCAGAAGCCAGATAACATATCATATTAGTAAATATGATGTGTTAAATGGCTTCCCTGCTCCTCTGCTGGTCCTTTTGGTTGGTTGGTTCCAGCAGAGGAGCAGGCTTCACAGTGAGTACACCAAACACCACACACTTTAGCCCCAGATCACACCCTGCACCCCAATTAACCCTTTGATCACCCCTTTGATCGCCCCTGTCAATCACTAGTGAAAGGAAAACTGTCACTTTTTTTTTCCACTGGTATTGACCGTTAGGTTTTAGGATAGTTTAGGCCCCTTGGTTAGGTAGTTTAGCTATCGGATAGCGCCCAGCCCACCGCACCGCAGTCACTTATTCGCTGATTAGCGTATCGCTAATCAGCTTTTGTACTTTTATAGTATCTGTAAGTGATCAAAACTGATCACAGTCAGATCTACAATAGTATTAGTGTCACTTTAGTTCGCCCTCCACCCAAAACGCAGTGTTTGCCCAATCAGGCCTGATCGGTCGCCCACACGTGCGTTCACCCACGCCCGCCCCGCTGCAGTGACAAAAAATATATATTTTTTGATCACTGCACATTCACTTTACATGCGCTGCGGTGATAAAAAAATCAGTTTTGATATTTTTTATCAACCGCAGCGGCCTCCGGTACTTCGCTAGCCTCCCATTTGTAAGACAGGCTTGCTTTTTTTTTCTTGGGTAGTCTCAGGGAATACCCCTAAATTTAGTTGCCCAAATGTCAAACAGGGGGTATTCTTCTGAAGAGGCCTACAGGCTTCTGACCCAGTTGGATGAGTAATGGGAACCCTCATCTGACGATTCTAGTGGTTCAGAATATGAACCTGTAGAAAGCAGTGGCAGTCTGACTCAAAGTTCGGACGAGGAGGTTGAGGTCCCTGATAGCACCAGGCGTACCCGGCCACGTGTTGCTAGACTACAGGTTGCGCAGGATCCGCTTCAAGGGCAGCAGAGTGGGGCTGGCACTGTCGGATTACGTGGTGAGGCATACACCAGCAGCGCAGCCCTCCCTGGACCTAGTACCAGCACTGCCGTACAACATGGTGAAGTGGCGAGCACCAGAAGGGCAGTTGAAGCTGGTACGGTGGCACGTGCAGTAGTTACCCCGTCGCAGCCACCACACAGACAGGCCCGTAGACCCCCTAGAATCCCTGAGGTGCTGGCAAATCCTGATTGGCAGTCCCCAACTTCAGCCGCACCTGTAGTTCCCCCTTTCATCACCCAGTCTGGAGTTCGGGTTGAGACAGCTCAGATTGGTTCGGCCCTGGGATTTTTTGAGCTGTTCTTGACTGCGGAGCTCTTGGACATAGTCGTGGCAGAAACAAACCGGTATGCCATACAATTTATAACCGCCAACCCGGGAAGCTATTATGCCCAGCCTTACCGGTGGAAACCAGTCCAAGTTTCCAAAATTAAAACTTTTCTGGGCCTTCTCCTCAACATGGGTCTAACCAAAAAGCATGGATTGCGGTCATATTGGTCCACGAACCCAATTCATCACATGCCCATGTTCTCTGCTGCCATGTCCAGGGCACGATTTGAGGCCATCCTGCGTTTCCTGCACTTTAGCGACAACACCACCTCCCGTCCCAGAGGCCACCCAGCTTTTGACCGGCTCCACAAAATTCAGCCCCTCATAGACCACTTCAACCTGAAATTTGCAGATTTGTATACCCCAGAGCAAAACATCTGCGTAGACGAGTCCCTAATACATTTTACCGGGCGCCTTGGCTTCAAACAATACATCCCAAGCAAGCGCGCCCGGTATGGGGTCAAATTGTATAAGCTCTGTGAAAGGGCCACAGGCTATACCCACAAATTTCGGATCTATGAGGGAAAAAATCAGACCCTGGAGCCGGTCAGTTGCCCTGACTACCTGGAGAGCAGTGGGTCTGGGACTTGGTGTCACCCTTATTCAGCAAGGGGTACCATCTTTATGTGGACAATTTCTACACAAGTGTGGCCCTCTTCAGGCATTTGTTTCTAGAACAGCTGTGGCACTAGTTCATGCGGGCTTCCCCCAACGGCTCGTTACCACCCATCTTGCAAGGGGGGAGAGGGCTGCCTTGTGTAACAAAGAACTGCTCGCGGTGAAATGGAGAGACAAGCGTGACGTTTACATGCTCTCCTCCATTCACGCAGACACGACAATCTAAATTGAGCGAGCAACCCGTGCCCCTCTCAGTCCACGACTATAACCTTCACATGGGAGGGGTGGACTTCAATGACCAGATGTTGTCTCCTTATTTAGTTTCCCGCAGAACCAGACGCTGGTATAAGAAAGTGTCTGTATATTTGATTCAATTGGCTCTGCATAATAGTTGTGTTCTCTACAGTAAGGCTGGGAAAACAGGATCCTTCCTCAAATTTCAGGAAGAGATCATCGAGAACCTCCTGTACCCAGGAGTTTCCGTGGCCCCATCCACCAGTGTAGTTAGCCGTCTACACGAGCGACATTTCCCCAATGTCGTTGCCGGTACCTCAACCCAACCGTCACCCCGAAAAAGATGTTGTGTCTGTAGCAGGAGTGGAATAAGGCGTGACACACGCTATTTCTGTCCTGACTGCCCTGACCACCCTGCCCTATGCTTAGGGGAGTGTTTCCGGAAGTACCACACACAGGTACAACTAGCATAGGGATCACATCTCACCAGGACAGGCACACAGGGCTATTAGGGCCCATTCACACAGAGCTGCTGCAAACCTCTCCTTTCACCTGGGACAAAGTGCATAACGCACTTCGCCACATGTTTGGGCGATTTGCGCTTTGCACATTGTCCCATGGAGAAGGAGAGGTTTGTCCTATAAAGGTAAAAAAAATAAAAAAATCACCAGTAAGCAAAAAGGTCAGTTCAAAAAGTAAAAGTTTATATGTTCTGTTCAAAAGTTAATAAAATTATTGCGTTGCGGCCTGGTTTTTTCTTTTTTGTTTTGTTTTTTTTACCTTCCAGGTGGACCAACCGATCGACTAGCTGCAGCACTGATGTGCATTCTGACAGAAGCATTGCGCTGCTGTCAGATTACACACAAGTCGGTGTATGCGGCGCTGCAAGACGAGATTTCTCCTCTGCAGTAAAAGATACATTTGCCGAGGCATATGAGCTGAGGAGGAGGCGGTGTTCCTATGCTTTGGCAAACACTTTGTATATAAAAAATAATAAAAAATCCCGGCAATGATTTATTCATCCACATCGATTGATGTGAATGGAGAAATCTGGTTTGCCAGGGCATACGAGCTAAGTGGGTATGGATGTTGGGCGGAGCTCCTATGTCCTGCAGACGCCTTTCCCCTCCTTTTTTTTTGGGCAGAGATTTTTTCATCCACATTGATCGATGCGAATGAAGAAATCTGTGCCATTCATTTTTTTCTTTCAGCCCAGAGGCTGAACGGAAAAAAAAAATCTCATTACCTGTATGCTCAATATAAGGAGAATATTCAAGTATTTGTGATTGCGGAGACCCTCAAATGCCAGGGCAGTACAAACACCCCACAAATGACCCCATTTTGGAAAGAAGACATCCCAAGGTATTCGCTGAGGGGCATATTGAGTCCATGAAAGATTGAAATTTTTGTCCCAAGTTAGCGGAAAGTGAGACTTTGTGAGAAAAAACTAAAAAATATATATTTCCGCTAACTTATGCCCCAAAAAATGTTTTTGATGAACTTGCCAGGGCCCTCATTGAATACCTTGGGGTGTCTTCTTTCCAAAGTGGGGTCACATGTGGGGTATTCATTCTGCCCTGGCTTTTTAGGGGCCCTAAAGCGTGAGAAGAAGTCTGGGATCCAAATGTCTAAAAATGCCCTCCTAAAAGGAATTTGGGCACCTTTGCGCATCTAGGCTGCAAAAAAGTGGCACACATGTGGTATCGACGTACTCAGTAGAAGTTGGGGAATGTGTTTTGGGGTGTCATTTTACATATACCCATGCTGGGTGAGAAAAAATATCTTGGTCAAATGCCAACTTTGTAAAAAAAAAATGGGAAAAGTTGTCTTTTGCCAAGATATTTCTCTCACCCAGCATGGGTATATGTGAAATGACACCCCATAACACATTCCCCAACTTCTCCTGAGTACGGCGATACCAGATGTGTGACACTTTATTGCAGCCTAGGTGGGAAAAGGGGCACACATTCCAAAGAGCACCTTTCGGATTTCACCGGTCATTTTTTACAGATTTTGATTGCAAACTACTTCTCACGCATATGGGCCCCTAAAATGCCAGGACAGTATAACTACCCCACAAATGACCCCATTTTGGAAAGAAGACACCCCAAGGTATTCCGTGAGGGGCATGGCGAGTTCCTAGAATTTTTTATTTTTTGTCACGTTAGCGGAAAATGATGATTTGTTTTTTTTTCCTTACAAAGTCTCATATTCCACTAACTTGTGACAAAAAATTAAAACTTCCATGGACTCACTATGCCCATCACAAAATACCTATAACAGATGGTCCTTGTTGAAAAATTGCTCCAAAGTTGATTGGCCACACATCCAAATGGATCATCGCCATCACAGTGTGATCGCCTAGAAGTTATCTAGAGTCAACAAAGTGGCAGCAGGCCCTCACCTACAAGTCCAGTCTCAGTAGCCAAAAGTCTGATCAATACAATTCTCACCATGATGGCACACTGGGAAAATGTTGGGGAGGCCGGGAGAAAGTCAGCTGATGGCACGAGACTTGCCCACCAATAGATACTCGTTATCAGAAAGTGTACTCATTCCAGTAACAGGGCCTCTTGTTATTTATCGTCACTACCTCCCCGAGTCGGGAGTGGGTAATTGCAGAGCGCCTGCTGCCTTCCTTAGACGCTTGTGCTTTAATAACTTGACCCACCCTCTCTGAGTGGTTCACAATTAGGGGGAAAAAAGGGGCAAGGCAACAACAGCCAATCAGATTTTAGCCATTGACCTCCCTTGCATGTGGTAGCCGTTTCTCAGGCTCCCTGTAATGCAAGGCACCAACAAACAGACCAGTGATGAAAGCAAAAAGGTGTTTATTCACCAGAAACATAAACGTCCAGGACACTTGCTGGTAACAAGGAATAATAACAAAAAACCAGGCAAGGAGATTCCAGGAATAGTCCCAACCAGTGCTGAATGATGCTGTGCACTTGGCAGTCGTGTCACTCCAGATCTTGGGTCCGCTGTAAGGACAAAGTTCCTGGCAGTCTTCAGTCACTAGGAGTTGTGACCTATACCTGGTTGAGGGAAAATAACAGTGGGCACTGATCACCCTGAGAGACCTCCTTTTAAATGCCTGCTGACCAATCCCAGGGTGCCAAGTGTCCAATACCATAGGTGAACAAATTGCCCTGCACCTGAGTACAAGGCCTAAGGCAATCACAAGTTGATTAACCCATGGCTGGCTCCCTAATCCACTTTGCTCTTGTGAGTCAGTATAATATGCGCCACTGGTCGACGAAGTGCATAAGAAGCGCGTACTCGCGACCGTGTATCCCTTTGCGAACCTGCCCTCGTGCGTACGCACGGACGCATGATTGACTCAGCGCGAGTATGCGAGCGCGTGGACCCAGATGCGGAAACGGAAGCCGCAGGAGACACCGGAGACAACCCTGGCCGCGGCGTCTTGTCACTCGCCTGGCCACTCTGTCCCCGGGGCTCCGACGGTCCTCCCCTCCGATGTCCACGCGAACGCATCTCCGCACTGGCTCGCAAAGGGGTCAGCGCTGGTGCATCAGAGACACGCATAACCTGTCCCGCAACTCCACGAGGACCCCTCTTGGTTCCCCTGGAGTGCAAAGCAGGTGAGGATCTTACACTCCCTCTCCGGCATCGAACCCTGATTCCTCATTACCTGTGATCACCATGGTAGGCAAAGAAAAGAACATCGAAAGACATTGAAAATACATCCGATTGGATTGTCGCCATCACTGGGAAGTGCAATCGCCTAGAGGTTATCTAGAGTACCCAATGCAGCAGCAGGCCCTCGCCCCTAATGTTTTGGATGGTCAGATCAGCAGGCCCTAGCTCCAAATATTTCGGAGGGTCACCAGCAGGCCATCAATCATAATTTTTCAAGGGTGTGTATGATGCCCTCTATGTGTAACAAAGGGTGTTTTGGAGTGCCGTTTCCTTGAAATTTTTGGCAGCCCTTTCAGTGCATAGGCTTTATGAGTGTAGGAGTCCCACTACCTGAACTATTGTACCACAATGAGAATGAGGCCCTCCATTATATGATATACAGGTTGTATCTGAGTACCTCTTCCTTGTAATTTTGGGCAGCAATTGCACTTAATATACAAGTAAATATACAGTAAAGAATGTTTCTTAACAATTTTTCCTCTAAAATATTTTTTTTACGGTTTTGTGCATATTATTGTCAGTCTGTAAAAGTGGCGTACTACTCGGACAACATGGTTCCCAGAATCCCAGCAGTGACCTGGGAGTCCAAGATACATTGAGATATCCTCCCCGTGCTGTTCCCGAACCATTTCAGTGGCGTTTCCATCAATTTCTGACTTTTTCCTATGAACCAGACAACCTCCCCTTTTCAGATTTCCATTATACTCAAGTCCTCTGGAGACTACCTGAGCATCCCGATGTGTTCGGCCAGAGCACCCGAGCACTTTGGTACTCGATCAACACTAGTCACAAGTTGAACGTCATGGATTTGTGAGTTTTCAACTTTACTCATTAGTACAGTATGTAATAATATACATCTTTATGAATGGAGGTTTTCTGGATTTTAAACTAATATTATGTGAACCTGATTTATCAAAATAATGCTAATTCTGCACCATTTCCCCATTTCATCGGTAACCTCCTGTATCTTGATGGGGCATTTCCATGTGTCTATGTTGAAATTTTCATGTTACTGCCACAAGATGGATCTCACTATGGTCAAACATTACCTTTCCTAATGATTACAGATCATCATGGTCACTATGAACATTATATTATCACAAAATATTTCACAGCATCTGACCCAAGACACCAGTAGTGGGAAATAGAAAGGAGTTACATTGCATCTAAAATGTACTTTAAAATCAATAAATGTTTTCAACTGTATTTCCATCTTTACACATATAAAACTTGTTTTTTTTATTGGAATGTTTTAGGTTAGGTATTATGCAGCAATGTCTACCTACAAAAGCTAATTTCACAGCTGGCATTTCACAAAGGAACATTATTGTGGCCTTAGGCCTCATGCACACGACCGTTGTTGTGGTCCGCTTCCGAGCCACATTTTTTGCGGCTTGGGTGAGGACCATTCACTTCTATGGGACCGTATTCACTCCGTGTGCTGTCCGCATCCGTTGCTCCTTTCCATGGCCCCGCCCCCAAAAAATATAGCATGTCCTATTTTTGTCCGTCTTGCGGACAAGTATATGCATTTCTAAAATGGGCCGCCACTCCGTTCCGCAAATTGCAGAAGGCACACGGGCGGCTTCCGTTTTTTGCAGATCCGCAGTTTGCGGACTGCAGAAAACTGATTGGTCGTGTGCATGAGGCCTTAATGATTACAGACGAATGAAAAAAAGTTTCTTGCGATACCAGTGTGAATGAAAGTATCACTGAAGAATCTTCTCTGGTTTATGTCTTTCTTCCAAAACTTTCCTGAGCATAGCCACAAAGTATTTCTATACCTCTGATGTCATCTAACCTTTATTTTCTACTTCAGTAGATGTATAGTAGCATGAAGAGTAAGCATTATGGAGGTTTACAGGCAGTACAGAGTTTTGACTGTGGCCAGAGTCCTGCGAAAATAGGATAGTTTAACTTTTGATCTTTTTTAATGAGGCAAAGTATAACAGAGCGCAATAGCTTATATAAACATATCAAAGGTTCACATTCTTAACAGGTAAAACAGTCCTGAAGCTTCTCTACAAGGCACAGAGTACACAACACAGTTCATGGCAACTTCTGAACATTTTCAATAAAAACAATCTGCTTCTCACAGTTTTCATCAGTTTGATCAGATTTTGGCAGCATAGAACTCAGACTGCAACAATGAAAACACAGTCTACCCAGTCCTAATCAACTTTTTCTGTCACCTCATTTACCTTTGCATGGCCTCAGTCAGTCAGATTTTTTTACTTTTGTTACATCCGTCATTCAATCTATCCGTTTATAACAAGAAAACAGGCACTTTTGACTTTGGATTTAATAACTCAAGTGGACAAAAGCCAGTCTTAGTATAAAGTCCATCAGTGTGGAATGTGTGAAATGTATTGAGAGGCAAATGCCTGCAGTGTCCACTGAAAAAAGTACACTGGATATCACTGAGATATTAATGATGCACACACTTTAAACAGGAGATGTGGCGTGGATAATTTAACTGTCCACAGCGGACACGTCTACGGAAAAAGTGCACTGGATGTCACTGATATTTTAGGGATGCGTACACTTTAAACAGAAGATGTGGCATGAATAATTTACTGTTCCACAGCGGCCTATTACACGGTATTTAGCACAGGATGCGATAAAAATATATATTGATGCTGTCACACACAATAGTCCTTAAAAGGACTTTTGGGTCTTTGAAAAGTTTTTTTGTATAAAAATCTTCCTATTACACTCCCTACACTGTTTGTCCCTTCCTATGCTGATCACACTCTAAACAGAATTATGAGCGGCACACTCCACGTCTCTCCTTTAACTTTAACCCAAAATTGCAGGTCCCACACGGTTCTCCTCTGATACCACGATCTCAACAGTGCACGAGCCAAAACAACAATTAGCGATAATATATCCCGAGGCACCATTTAATATCAGTCAAGAAGAGCGTCAGGCTCTTGACTGGTTACGGACTCGGGATGATATTGTGGTGAAGCCTGCGGACAAGGGGGGCAACGTGGTACTCATGTCACGTTCATATTATGTGGAGAAGGCGACGAGGCAACTAACAGATCCTGAGGTCTATGAAGGGATAGAGGGGAACCCAGTGATGAGTATCCAGATGCAATTAAGGAACCTGATTCAAGGCTTTATAGACATAGGTTTTTTAAGGAAAAACATGCTGGAAAAATTGGTTCCTGCTACTACTACCCAGCCTTGTTGGTACTTCCTCCCAAAAATCCATAAGTCGCTGAGCCACCCCCAGGGACGTCCCATCGACTCGGGGGT
Organism: Bufo gargarizans; assembly: GCF_014858855.1. Taxonomy (NCBI): domain Eukaryota; kingdom Metazoa; phylum Chordata; class Amphibia; order Anura; family Bufonidae; genus Bufo; species Bufo gargarizans. Next base: position 265,109,982 of record NC_058084.1, read on the forward strand.
TGGCTCAGTAACAGAGCCCCTGTCAAAATACATAGATTGGTTACTCAGACCGCTGTTACCTTGTGCTCCGGCGTACCTGAAAGACACCAATGAATTTTTGCTTGCGTTGAAGGGAATTCATTGGCAGAAAGGTGACCATTTAGTGTCCCTGGATGTGGAGAGCCTCTACACCCGCATCCCTCATGATGCGGGTGTGGAGGCAATCCAATCCATATTCATGAATGTAGGAAAGAGTGAGCTTTTTTGTAGATTTATTGGTGAGGGGTTGACTCACCAACAATGTCTTCAAGTTTGACAATAAATGGTTCAGGCAAAAGTTAGGGACGGCCATGGGGACCCCGGTCTCCTGTACATTTGCCAACATGTATTTGGCTAGATTAGAAGACAGATATGGGTTTTCCTCCATTTCGTGGACGATGTCCTTTTGATGTTGTCAGGAACCGAAGAGTTATGTGGAGAATTTGTGGCGTATTTGAACAATAATGATATGGGAATTAAATTTACACTGACTTTTGGTGGCACGTACTTGGATTTTTTGGATGTGGCTGTCGTGGTGAGGACAACGAGTTGGTCAAAGAGGGCTTCAGAAAGCCCACGGTGACCAACTCCTTGCTCCACCATGACAGCTACCATCCTAATTGGGTGAAAAGGTCCCTTCCATATGGACAATTTATTAGATTGCGGAGAATCAATAGTCATACAAGTGGTTACCTCCGCCAAGCCACAGAGTTGAAGCAGTGTTTGGTGTCTAGAGGGTACCCGGAGCATGAGGTGAGTGCAGGAATGCACAAAGTGCTGAGTGATTTTTCTCAGCGTGAATATTTTGAAAAAAACGAGAGGTAATAATAAACAATTGATGAGTAAGGGGCATGGGAAAGAGGAAAAAGAAATGGACAGGTTTACTTTTACCTTTAGGTTCAGCCTGATGGCTGAAAAAATCCGGTCAGTTATTTTTTTGTAATTGGAATATCTTGGAGAGGTATCCATCCCTAGCAATGATCACTAACAATAAGCCCCGTATTTCTTTCAGAAGGTGCCATACCATAAAGGATAAAATAGTGAGAAGCAGATTTGCCACTCCCCCAAATACCACTTGGCTCACTAGGAATATCCCAGTAGGAAATTTTTGATGTGGGGGTTGCTCCCTGGGTAGACGGAACTCTCAGTCTAAGTTCATCAGGGTGGCTGGTTTGAACTATGGAGTCCACAGCTTTATGAACTGCCGCAGCACATATGTTGTGTACATGGTGACCTGAGGTTGTGGCCGATTTTTATATTGGCAAGACAATTCGCTGCATGTATGAACGTGTTAGAGAACATTTGAGTTCAGTCGACACAGGGAAGGGATCTCCCAGACTCATTGAACATTTTAGGGAAGTGCACACAAGTTCATTAAGATTTGCAGGGATTGAGTCTGTCCCTCCTCCTTTGAATGGAGGAGATAGACATCGCCAATTGTTGCAGTGTGAAGCGCGATGGATATTGTGGACGCAGGAAACTTAGGCCTGAATGATAGATTAGATTACAGTGTTCTGTTGTAATTTATATAAATGCTCGGTGACAAATATGTAAAATGTAGTAATTTGTTCTTAATTGTAACCAATGTGTATTAGCACCAAGAGAGCGTCACTGATTGCACACCTGATGCTTTGACGTGAAGTGCTTTAAGAGATGGAGTGTAGGTGCACACACCTGTAGCAGTCTGACGAAAGGCATATTGCGTGAAACGGCCATCGCTGCATTCAGTGTGCAGGGAAGTGACTCCTAGCTCTGGTGCCACGTGTGTTTTGCTTGATGCAGCAATAAAGGAATATATTATATCTTCACAATGGTGAGTGCCACCCACTTTCTTTCTACAAAGAAGAATACCTTCCTATGCAGAGCTCTCCCTAACACTGAGCAATTTAGCGCAGGTTGCACTACAAACATATATTGCTGCTGTCACACACAATAGTCCTTACGAGGACTTTTGGGTCTCTAAAATGTTTTTGTCCAAAAAATATTCAATTACACTCCCTACACTCTCTGTCCCTTCCTATGCTCAACTCTCCCTCAACTTCGAATGAGCTGAACATCCATCATCGATGACGCATTCTGGCTAGCCAATCACTATAATGCCAATAGCCAACATGGCTACTGGCATTACAGTAAGCGCAGTATTTATCTGCACGTTTCTTGGCAGCCAAGAAACATTCTTGGAGGAGACTTGAGCATGGCGCTCGAGCACATGCAGTCCTCGACCGAGTACCGCCATGTGCCGAGCATCGAGATGCTCTAGCCGAACAGGTGTTCGGCCGAGCATGCTCAATAATCACTACTGGTGACCCATCCTGATACTATTATTATTATCATTAGTATCCTAAAGAGGAGTCTGAATGTTTATCTTGAAGGGCCCCATTCAACTGATATACATGATCATCCTATACCATACATACATGTCTAATCCTCTGATATTCATCATCATCTCATAGTCATTGCTAAATTTACTGGTCCTGTCCAGTCTAATTTATGGTCCCTCACCCAAGTGAGTGCCATCTCCACCTTTTGAATGTGTCCATACATATGTATAGAACTTAAGAATGTAATGTCTGGCATAATAGGTGGCATTATACTTATATTTTTCTATTTTTCCTTTAATAATCACTGTGAATCTGTGGAATAGTCTACCTCAAGATGTGGTAACAGCAGGTGACTGTTTTAAAAGAAGGGTTAGATGCTTCCCTACTTCCTTTCCCTTGATCAGGGGCTGACTGGCAACTTTTGGCCCAGGGGGCAAGTAACACCCAGAGGCCCACTGACCCTCCCCCCCCCCCCCTTGCCACTTTCGTCAGCCATGTAAATTACAACACAGGAAAACTAAATAAACTAGGGATGCTCCGATATATCAGCCGCCGAAACATATCAGCCGAAAATGGCATTTTTGGTATAATGCCGAAAGTGTCATTGTATGGCTGATACAGTGTTGCATCCGTGTATTCTCTCCTCCCCCCTGGGCGCTGCTCTGTGTCCGAGCAGGGGGGGGGAGAGACTGTGTCAGCCGTCCGAGCGCTACAGGAGGAGAGCGCAGTGAGTGGCCGACGTCTCCTCTCCACAATGCTCAGCCTCCTGTCTCAGATTGGCAGAGTGGTGTGTGGGCAGAGACAGCTTGCAGTGCTGTCCCAGGAGGTTGAGCTCTCCTCTCCGCACTGCCTGCTCAGCCTCCCGTGACATTGTGTCAGGAAGCAGAGTGAGGCACAAACATGCAGTGATCAGCGATCACTGAGTGTTTGTAAATAATTGAGAACCTAACATGTTTACTGTGTTCCCAATTATGAATAAAAAGAAAGTGATATACAGGTGTGTTCATTCATAGTTGTAATTATAGTAAACACACTCTGTCCTCATGTTCTGAATGAACAGAAACTCTCAATATAGAGGGTCCCTGTTCATTTGTAACAGGGGATACAGAAATAGAGATTGAGGACTTTGTGTCCTCAATTGCTTTTTCTATTTTAAAAGGGAAATATCAGGCGTCTGTTTAGACCCCTAATATTTCCCCGAAGCCCCTAAAAGTAAAGTAAAAAAAATCGAATTATTTAATAAAAAATGAATGAAATTAAAAGTTTATGATGAAAAATGTAAATTTAAAAAAATGTTCTGTTTCGGCTTGACTATTTTTGTTTCGTTTTGAAATTTGCTTTTTGGTGCACTTCTAAACAAGTCACACTGTAAGACTTTAAAATAAATAGAGAACTTTAATCCGATATACAGAAGCAAAACATAAATTAAAAGGACATGCATTTCTTGAATTGTTTTTTTTTTTTTTTCACACTAGCAAACAAACATGAGAACATATTTTTTTTCAAATAGTTAAGTGCATATTACAACTGCTTAGTGCAGAACATATTATGATGTATTGCATACACCATACTAACATTTGGAGAGGTATGTTTTTCTCAAAAATTTCAAACCGTTAGCAAAGACCTCATCAAAGGAGAGGTCTTCCGAATTTTTTCAAGAACATCTGGAAATTGAACAAGTTCCAAAAGATCTCTTTCAACTGACATTATCATAAGTGCATCAAGAAGTTCTTGCCCCATGGTGGCTCTTAGGCGAGTCTTTATAAGTTTTAACTTACTAAATGCTCTTTCACATGCCACTTGAGTATATGATAGTGTTAGCAGGTATTCATAAACTACAGAGAGATTTTCATAAGCAGTTGAAAAAAGATTATATTTTACAAGAAATCGGTGACAGCAAAGAAAACATTTGTTACAGGACTTGCATTTTGTTTCTTGTTCCATGGTATCAACTTTACAGGAGCCCCAGTCCTCATCATCAGCATCAGTATTAACAGGATTATTATCCAGATAATCATCATCATCATCATCATCTTCTTGCTGAGAGCTAATAGGAACTATGTTTACCTTCCCGCTCTCATGTTCTCTAAGATGTGGGAACAAGTTGGCAAAACTCTGTAGCTCAGTTTTCAGACCCGATTCATCCACGTTTGCCAATTGAGAAATTCTTTGTAGTGCTCCTGCCTCTAACACATTTGGATCTTTTCTGATTTTGTCAAAGAAACGAGGATCCAAGTATTGGGAGTCCTGAACTAATTGTTTGTTTTCAGAAAATCGCTCATCCAGGCTTCCAATAATCTGATCCAGAATTGGTCTAAAAACTTCAACTCGAAAACGTTGGGTTTCACTAATAGGACGTTCATCAATTGAGGATTCGCCAGGCATACGCTTTTTTCGCCCAATTCTTCTCTCTTGTAGCTCTGACTCAACTTCCAGGGAATCAAGGCCCTCTCTTTCTATGATTAGGTCATTTATTTTTTTTGCAAACTGCTTTGCTTTCTCTTTTATATAAGAAAACTCAATTTTTTTTAGTTGGTCAACTGTACTTTCCATATAGTCAAGACCACTTGTTTGAAGATATCTTGAAACAGGGCCAATAACATCAAAAATAGCCAAAAATAGATGTGCAGTTAAAATGGTCTTAAACAAACATAGGTTTTCTGACAGAGAAGAAGCCTCTGAAGTAGTCTTTGAATCAGACTGTTTGAACTGTGAAATCAACAATAACACTTCTAAAGTGTCCAAAAATAGTGAGTGTTTTTCTCCAAATAGCCAGTGGAGGGCTTTATCTTTGGCCCACCATCTTGTCTCCCCAATTTTTTGCAACCTGAGAAGTTTCTCATGCCCACATCTCTTATCAAGCTGATCCCTCCAGACATTCATTCTCTTGTGAGAGTCCCCAATAAATGTTGCTAGGCGATGTAGAAGACCAAAAAAAGTTTTTGCCTCTAAAACATCACAGCAGTCAGATATGCACAGGTTTAAAATGTGACTATAGCACCAAATGTAGACAGCATTAGGCACTTCCTTTGCAATCTGAGCACGCAACCCCACATAAGCACTTTTCATGTTTGCTGCTCCATCAAAAGACTCTCCTGCTATTTTTTTGTAATCCAGTCCAAGAATTTTAAAACTTGACATTAAAAGTTCATTGAGTCCTCTTCCAGATGTATCTTTTACCGGTAAAACAGAGATGAGACGTTCCTTAACAGATTCCTCTTTTACATATCTAACAACCACAGTTGCTTGGTCAACTACTCCAACATCTTGTGTAGAATCTACTTGGATGCTAAATCTCTTTTCACTAGAGTTGAGCGAACACCTGGATGTTCGGGTTCGAGAAGTTCGGCCGAACATCCCGGAAATGTTCGGGTTCGGGATCCGAACCCGATCCGAACTTCGTCCCGAACCCGAACCCCATTGAAGTCAATGGGGACCCGAACTTTTCGGCACTAAAAAGGCTGTAAAACAGCCCAGGAAAGAGCTAGAGGGCTGCAAAAGGCAGCAACATGTAGGTAAATCCCCTGCAAACAAATGTGGATAGGGAAATGAATTAAAATAAAAATAAAATAAATAAAAATTAACCAAAATCAATTGGAGAGAGGTTCCATAGCAGAGAATCTGGCTTCCCGTCACCCACCACTGGAACAGTCCATTCTCAGATATTTAGGCCCCGGCACCCAGGCAGAGGAGAGAGGTCCCGTAACAGAGAATCTGTCTTCATGTCAGCAGAGAATTAGTCTGCATGTCATAGCAGAGAATGAGGCTTCACGTCAGCCACCACTGCAACAGTCCATTGGCATATATTTAGGCCCAGCACCCAGGCAGAGGAGGGAGGTCCCGTAACAGAGAATCTGTCTTCATGTCAGCAGAGAATTAGTCTGCATGTCATAGCAGAGAATGAGGCTTCACGTCAGCCACCACTGCAACAGTCCATTGGCATATATTTAGGCCCAGCACACACACAGGCAGAGGAGAGAGGTCCCGTAACAGAGAATCTGGCTTCATGTCAGCAGAGAATCAGTCTGCATGTCATAGCAGAGAATGAGGCTTCACGTCAGCCACCACTGCAACAGTCCATTGGCATATATTTAGGCCCAGCACACACACAGGCAGAGGAGAGAGGTCCCGTAACAGAGAATCTGTCTTCATGTCAGCAGAGAATTAGTCTGCATGTCATAGCAGAGAATGAGGCTTCACGTCAGCCACCACTGCAACAGTCCATTGGCATATATTTAGGCCCAGCACACACACAGGCAGAGGAGAGAGGTCCCGTAACAGACAATCTGGCTTCATGTCAGCAGAGAATTAGTCTGCATGTCATAGCAGAGAATGAGGCTTCACGTCAGCCACCACTGCAACAGTCCATTGGCATATATTTAGGCCCAGCACACACACAGGCAGAGGAGAGAGGTCCCGTAACAGAGAATCTGTCTTCATGTCAGCAGAGAATTAGTCTGCATGTCATAGCAGAGAATCAGGCTTCACGTCACCCACCACTGCAACAGTCCATTGGCATATATTTAGGCCCAGCACCCAGGCAGAGGAGGGAGGTCCCGTAACAGAGAATCTGTCTTCATGTCAGCAGAGAATTAGTCTGCATGTCATAGCAGAGAATGAGGCTTCACGTCACCCACCACTGCAACAGTCCATTGGCATATATTTAGGCCTAGCACACAGGCAGAGGAGAGGTTCATTCAACTTTGGGTAGCCTCGCAATATAATGGTAAAATGAAAATAAAAATAGGATTGAATGAGGAAGTGCCCTGGAGTCCAATAATATATGGTTATGGGGAGGTAGTTAATGTCTAATCTGGACAAGGGACGGACAGGTCCTGTGGGATCCATGCCTGGTTCATTTTTATGAACGTCAGCTTGTCCACATTGGCTGTAAACAGGCGGCTGCGTTTGTCTGTAATGACGCCCCCTGCCGTGCTGAATACACGTTCAGACAAAACGCTGGCTGCCGGGCAGGCCAGCACCTCCAAGGCATAAAAGGCTAGCTCTGGCCACGTGGACAATTTAGAGACCCAGAAGTTGAATGGGGCCGAACCATCAGTCAGTACGTGGAGGGGTGTGCACACGTACTGTTCCACCATGTTAGTGAAATGTTGCCTCCTGCTAACACGTTGCGTATCAGGTGGTGGTGCAGTTAGCTGTGGCGTGTTGACAAAAGTTTTCCACATCTCTGCCATGCTAACCCTGCCCTCAGAGGAGCTGGCCGTGACACAGCTGCCTTGGCGACCTCTTGCTCCTCCTCTGCCTTGGCCTTGGGCTTCCACTTGTTCCCCTGTGACATTTGGGAATGCTCTCAGTAGCACGTCTACCAACGTGCGCTTGTACTCGCGCATCTTCCTATCACGCTCCAGTGCAGGAAGTAAGGTGGGCACATTGTCTTTGTAGCGTGGATCCAGCAGGGTGGCAACCCAGTAGTCCGCACAGGTTAAAATGTGGGCAACTCTGCTGTCGTTGCGCAGGCACTGCAGCATGTAGTCGCTCATGTGTGCCAGGCTGCCCAGGGGTAAGGACAAGCTGTCCTCTGTGGGAGGCGTATCGTCATCGTCCTGCCTTTCCCCCCAGCCACGCACCAGTGATGGACCCGAGCTGCGTTGGGTGCCACCCCGCTGTGACCATGCTTCATCCTCATCCTCCTCCACCTCCTCCTCATCCTCGTCCTCCAGTAGTGGGCCCTGGCTGGCCACATTTGTACCTGGCCTCTGCTGTTGCCAAAAACCTCCCTCTGAGTCACTTCGAAGAGACTGGCCTGAAAGTGCTAAAAATGACCCCTCTTCCTCCTCCTCCTCCTCCTCCTGGGCCACCTCCTCTTCCATCATCGCCCTAAGTGTTTTCTCAAGGAGACATAGAAGTGGTATTGTAACGCTGATAACGGTGTCATCGCCACTGGCCATGTTGGTGGAGTACTCGAAACAGCGCAACAGGGCACACAGGTCTCGCATGGAGGCCCAGTCATTGGTGGTGAAGTGGTGCTGTTCTGTAGTGCGACTGACCCGTGCGTGCTGCAGCTGAAACTCCACTATGGCCTGCTGCTGCTCGCACAGTCTGTCCAGCATGTGCAAGGTGGAGTTCCACCTGGTGGGCACGTCGCATATGAGGCGGTGAGCGGGAAGGCCGAAGTTACGCTGTAGCGCAGACAGGCGAGCAGCAGCAGGATGTGAACGCCGGAAGCGCGAACAGACGGCCCGCACTTTATGCAGCAGCTCTGACATGTCGGGGTAGTTGTGAATGAACTTCTGCACCACCAAATTCAGCACATGCGCCAAGCAAGGGATGTGCGTCAAATTGGCTAGTCCCAGAGCTGCAACGAGATTTCGCCCATTATCACACACCACCAGGCCGGGCTTGAGGCTCACCGGCAGCAACCACTCGTCGGTCTGTTGTTCTATACCCCGCCACAACTCCTGTGCGGTGTGGGGCCTGTCCCCCAAACATATGAGTTTCAGAATGGCCTGCTGACGTTTACCCCGGGCTGTGCTGAAGTTGGTGGTGAAGGTGTGTGGCTGACTGGATGAGCAGGTGGAAGAAGAGGAGGAGGAAGCCGAGAAGGAGGAGGTGGCAACAGGAGGCAAAGAATGTTGCCCTGCGATCCTTGGCGGCGGAAGGACGTGCGCCAAACAGCTCTCCGCCTGGGGCCCAGCTGCCACTACATTTACCCAGTGTGCAGTTAGGGAGATATAGCGTCCCTGGCCGTGCTTACTGGTCCACGTATCTGTGGTTAGGTGGACCTTGCCACAGATGGCGTTGCGCAGTGCACACTTGATTTTATCGGATACTTGGTTGTGCAGGGAAGGCACGGCTCTCTTGGAGAAGTAGTGCCGGCTGGGAACAACATACTGTGGGACAGCAAGCGACATGAGCTGTTTGAAGCTGTCTGTGTCCACCAGCCTAAATGACAGCATTTCATAGGCCAGTAGTTTAGAAATGCTGGCATTCAGGGCCAGGGATCGAGGGTGGCTAGGTGGGAATTTACGCTTTCTATCAAATGTTTGTGAGATGGAGAGCTGAACGCTGGCGTGTGACATGGTTGAGACGCTTGGTGACGGAGGTGGTGGTGGTGGTGTTGGTGGTACATCCCCTGTTTGCTGGGCGGCAGGTGCCAACGTTCCTCCAGAGGCGGAGGAAGAGGCCGAGGCGGCAGCAGCAGAATAGGCCGAGGCGGCAGCAGCAGAAGAGGTAGCAGGGGGAGCCTGAGTGACTTCCTTGGTTTTAAGGTGTTTACTCCACTGCAGTTCATGCTTTGCATGCAGGTGCCTGGTCATGCAGGTTGTGCTCAGGTTCAGAACGTTAATGCCTCGCTTCAGGCTCTGATGGCACAGCGTGCAAACCACTCGGGTCTTGTCGTCAGCACATTGTTTGAAGAAGTGCCATGCCAGGGAACTCCTTGAAGCTGCCTTTGGGGTGCTCGGTCCCAGATGGCGGCGGTCAGTAGCAGGCGGAGTCTCTTGGCGGCGGGTGTTCTGCTTTTGCCCACTGCTCCCTCTTTTGCTACGCTGTTGGCTCGGTCTCACCACTGCCTCTTCCTCCGAACTGTGAAAGTCAGTGGCACGACCTTCATTCCATGTGGGGTCTAGGACCTCATCGTCCCCTGCATCGTCTTCCACCCAGTCTTGATCCCTGACCTCCTGTTCAGTCTGCACACTGCAGAAAGACGCAGCAGTTGGCACCTGTGTTTCGTCATCATCAGAGACATGCTGAGGTGGTATTCCCATGTCCTCATCATCAGGAAACATAAGTGGTTGTGCGTCAGTGCATTCTATGTCTTTCACCGCTGGGGAAGGGCTAGGTGGATGCCCTTGGGAAACCCTGCCAGCGGAGTCTTCAAACAGCATAAGAGACTGCTGCATAACTTGAGGCTGAGACAGTTTCCCTGGTATGCATGGGGGTGATGTGACAGACTGATGGGGTTGGTTTTCAGGCGCCATCTGTGCGCTTTCTGCAGAAGACTGGGTGGGAGATAATGTGAACGTGCTGGATCCACTGTCGGCCACCCAATTGACTAATGCCTGTACCTGCTCAGGCCTTACCATCCTTAGAACGGCATTGGGCCCCACCATATATCGCTGTAAATTCTGGCGGCTACTGGGACCTGAGGTAGTTGGTACACTAGGACGTGTGGATGTGGCAGAACGGCCACGTCCTCTCCCAGCACCAGAGGGTCCACTAACACCACCACGACCATGTCCACGTCCGCGTCCCTTACTAGATGTTTTTCTCATTGTTATGGTTCACCACAACAACAAATATATTATTTGGCCCAATGTATTGTATTCAAATTCAGCGGGATATAAATTTGAGGCCTAGTATTTAGGCGCTGGGTGACCGGTATGGATTTAGTGACAGAATTAGACTTGGAAATGCACAGAAGCGTGTGTGTGAAGTTATTCTGAATGACCCTATGTGCACCTTCAATATGATCTACCCTTTTAGGGATAGATTTCAAATAGCTCTGATATAGCAGAAACGACTAAATTATGAAATTGCTAAATTGGGAATTGTATTTCAACCCAGAACAAAAAATGTGCTTTGACGGACACTAAATAACTTTCCCAGCCACAACAGGACAGCGGTAACGAGAGATTTAGCGGGATATAAATTTGAGGCCTAGTATTTAGGCGCTGGGTGACAGGTATGGGTTTAGTGCCAGAATTAGACTTGGAAATACACAGTAGCGGGTGTGTGTGAAGTTATTCTGAATGACCCAATGTGCACCTTGAATATTATATACCCTTTTAGGGATAGATTTCAAATAGCTCTGATATAGCAGAAACCACTAAATTATGAAATTGCTAAATTGGGAATTGTATTTCAACCCAGAACAAGAAATGTGCTTGAACGGACACTAAATAACTCGCCCAGCTACAGCACTAGGGACAGATTTAGCGGGATATAAATTTGAGGCCTAGTATTTAGGCGCTGGGTGACAGGTATGGGTTTAGTGCCAGAATTAGACTTGGAAATACACAGTAGCGGGTGTGTGTGAAGTTATTCTGAATGACCCAATGTGCACCTTGAATATTATATACCCTTTTAGGGATAGATTTCAAATAGCTCTGATATAGCAGAAACCACTAAATTATGAAATTGCTAAATTGGGAATTGTATTTCAACCCAGAACAAGAAATGTGCTTGAACGGACACTAAATAACTCGCCCAGCTACAGCACTAGGGACAGATTTAGCGGGATATAAATTTGAGGCCTAGTATTTAGGCGCTGGGTGACAGGTATGGGTTTAGTGCCAGAATTAGACTTGGAAATACACAGTAGCGGGTGTGTGTGAAGTTATTCTGAATGACCCAATGTGCACCTTGAATATTATATACCCTTTTAGGGATAGATTTCAAATAGCTCTGATATAGCAGAAACCACTAAATTATGAAATTGCTAAATTGGGAATTGTATTTCAACCCAGAACAAGAAATGTGCTTGAACGGACACTAAATAACTCGCCCAGCTACAGCACTAGGGACAGATTTAGCGGGATATAAATTTGAGGCCTAGTATTTAGGCGCTGGGTGACAGGTATGGGTTTAGTGCCAGAATTAGACTTGGAAATACACAGTAGCGGGTGTGTGTGAAGTTATTCTGAATGACCCAATGTGCACCTTGAATATTATATACCCTTTTAGGGATAGATTTCAAATAGCTCTGATATAGCAGAAACCACTAAATTATGAAATTGCTAAATTGGGAATTGTATTTCAACCCAGAACAAGAAATGTGCTTGAACGGACACTAAATAACTCGCCCAGCTACAGCACTAAGGACAGATTTAGCGGGATATAAATTTGAGGCCTAGTATTTAGGCGCTGGGTGACAGGTATGGGTTTAGTGCCAGAATTAGACTTGGAAATACACAGTAGCGGGTGTGTGTGAAGTTATTCTGAATGACCCAATGTGCACCTTGAATATTATATACCCTTTTAGGGATAGATTTCAAATAGCTCTGATATAGCAGAAACCACTAAATTATGAAATTGCTAAATTGGGAATTGTATTTCAACCCAGAACAAGAAATGTGCTTGAACGGACACTAAATAACTCGCCCAGCTACAGCACTAAGGACAGATTTAGCGGGATATAAATTTGAGGCCTAGTATTTAGGCGCTGGGTGACAGGTATGGGTTTAGTGCCAGAATTAGACTTGGAAATACACAGTAGCGGGTGTGTGTGAAGTTATTCTGAATGACCCAATGTGCACCTTGAATATTATATACCCTTTTAGGGATAGATTTCAAATAGCTCTGATATAGCAGAAACCACTAAATTATGAAATTGCTAAATTGGGAATTGTATTTCAACCCAGAACAAGAAATGTGCTTGAACGGACACTAAATAACTCGCCCAGCTACAGCACTAGGGACAGATTTAGCGGGATATAAATTTGAGGCCTAGTATTTAGGCGCTGGGTGACAGGTATGGGTTTAGTGCCAGAATTAGACTTGGAAATACACAGTAGCGGGTGTGTGTGAAGTTATTCTGAATGACCCAATGTGCACCTTGAATATTATATACCCTTTTAGGGATAGATTTCAAATAGCTCTGATATAGCAGAAACCACTAAATTATGAAATTGCTAAATTGGGAATTGTATTTCAACCCAGAACAAGAAATGTGCTTGAACGGACACTAAATAACTCGCCCAGCTACAGCACTAAGGACAGATTTAGCGGGATATAAATTTGAGGCCTAGTATTTAGGCGCTGGGTGACCGGTATGGATTTAGTGACAGAATTAGACTGGGATATGGCCAAAAAATAAACAGACTATTGCTGGTTAAATGCACTTGGTGTGACAGCTTCACCCTGATGTAGGCTTTAGCCAAAAAACAACCACACCATTGAGGGTTAAATGCACTTGGTGACAGGCGCAGCTTGCCCCTGATTTAGTATATGGCCAAAAAATGAACAGACTATTGCTGGTTAAATGCACTTGGTGTGACAGCTTCACCCTGATGTAGGCTTTAGCCAAAAAACAACCACACCATTGAGGGTTAAATGCACTTGGTGACAGGCGCAGCTTGCCCCTGATTTTGTATATGGCCAAAAAATGAACAGACTATTGCTGGTTAAATGCACTTGGTGTGACAGCTTCACCCTGATGTAGGCTTTAGCCAAAAAACAACCACACCATTGAGGGTTAAATGCACTTGGTCGCAGCTTGTGCTGGCGCACCACAAGACACAAAATGGCCGCCGATCACCCCAGAAAAATGTGACTGACAAACGGTCTGGGCAGCCTAAAAACAGTGAGCAATTGAGGATCAGCAGCTCAATGATCCACAGCTGCAGATCGATCAGTTAATCAAGTCCTTTGGAGGAGTTAATCTGCCTAATCTCGCCCTACTGTCGCAGCCGCAACCTCTCCCTACGCTAATCAGAGCAGAGTGACGGGCGGCGCTATGTGACTCCAGCTTAAATAGAGGCTGGGTCACATGGTGCTCTGGCCAATCACAGCCATGCCAATAGTAGGCATGGCTGTGATGGCCTCTTGGGGCAAGTAGTATGACGCTTGTTGATTGGCTGCTTTGCAGCCTTTCAAAAAGCGCCAAGAAAGCGTCACAAAAGCGCGAAGAAAGCGACGAACACCGAACCCGAACCCGGACTTTTACGAAAATGTCCGGGTTCGGGTCCGTGTCACGGACACCCCAAAATTCGGTACGAACCCGAACTATACAGTTCGAGTTCGCTCATCCCTACTTTTCACCAATTTCAGACACTATTGATGACTTCATGGTCTGAACGATTGCCATAATAACTTTTTTTACTGTGTTATATGACAAAAATGTCACAAGTGATCCACGGCCAGCTGTCTGTTTTCCCAGGAGTCTTCTCTGTTTTTTACTCTTTTCACTTTCAGAAATGCATTTCCGAATGTGATTTTTAAGCGGAACGTCATAATTCGAGAGAAATAAAACCATTTCTAGAAAGTTTCCATGGTTAATTTCAGCATTATTCAAATTATATAATGATTCATTAGTTCCATGGGCACGAAAAGGTAATCCTTGTTTTGCTAGCAGTTTAACAATATCAAAGATTCGTTTCATTACTTCTATGTTTTGAAGTATCTCCTTCTTTCTTTTTGAAGCATGTGCCTGGTTTATCAATGTATCAATGCCTTTGCTCTTTGTTATAGTAAAATATGTGTTCACAGCTTCACGGTGAGTTTTTGATATCTCATGTTTGTTAGTAACCTGATAACAATGCCTAAAATTTGTACACCCACTAGTGAACGATGAAGTGGAATTTGAAAATGCTATGCAGATACTGCAAAAAAAGCTTCAAGCTTTCTATTGTTTAGGCCTCATGCACACGGACGTTTTTTTTCACGGTCCGCAAAACGGGGTTCCGTTGGTCCGTGATCCGTGACCGTTTTTCCGTCCGTGGGTCTTCCTTGATTTTTGGAGGATCCACGGACATGAAAAAAAAGTCATTTTGGTGTCCGCCTGGCCGTGCGGAGCCAAACGGATCCGTCCTGAATTACAATGCAAGTCAATGGGGACGGATCCGTTTGATGTTGACACAATATGGTGCCATTTCAAACGGATCCGTCCCCATTGACTTTCAATGTAAAGTCTGGAGTTCTGTTATACCATCGGATTGGATTTTTCTCCAATCCGATGGTATATTTTAACTTGTAGCGTCCCCATCACCATGGGAACGCCTCTATGTTAGAATATACTGTCGGATATGAGCTACATCGTGAAACTCATTTCCGACAGTATATTCTAACACAGAGGCGTTCCCATGGTGATGGAGACGCTTCAGGTTAGAATATACAAAAAAACTGTGTACATGACTGTCCCCTGCTGCCTGGCAGGTGCTGCCAGGCAGCAGGGGGCAGACCCCCCCCCCTGTTTTTAACTCATTGGTGGCCAGTGGGCCCCCCCTCCCCTGTTGTTAACTCGTTGGTGGCCAGTGTGCGCACCCCCCTCCCTCCCTCCCTCTATTGTAATAATAGCATTGGGGCCAGTGTGCGCGCCCCCCCAACCCCCCCCCCCTCCCTCCCTCTATTGTAATAATAGCATTGGGGCCAGTGTGCCCCCCCCCCCCCCGATCATCGGTGGCAGCGGAGTAGAAGATTCATACTTACCTGGCTGCTGGCTGCTGCGATCTCTGTGTCCGGCCGGGAGCTCCTCCTACTGGTAAGTGACAGGTCTGTGCGGCGCATTGCTGTCACTTACCAGTAGGAGGAGCTCCCGGCCGGACGCAGACATCGCAGCAGCCAGCAGCCAGGTAAGTATGAAAATCTTCTACTCCGCTGCCACCGATGATCGGGGGGGGGTGTGCGCACACTGGCCCCAATGCTATTATTACAATAGAGGGAGGGAGGGGGGGGGGGTTGGGGGGGTGCGCACACTGGCCCCAATGTATTAAAACAATAGAGGGAGGGAGGGGGGGGTTGGGGGGGCGCGCGCACACTGGCCCCAATGTATTAAAACAATAGAGGGAGGGAGGGAGGGGGGTGCGCACACTGGCCACCAACGAGTTAACAACAGGGGAGGGGGGGGCCGCACAATGATATTCAAACTGGGGAGGGGGGGGGGGTCTGCCCCCTGCTGCCTGGCAGCCCTGATCTCTTACAGGGGGATATGATAGTACAATTAACCCCTTCAGGTGCCGCACTATCATATCCCCCTGTAAGAGATCGGGTGCTGCCAGGCAGCAGGGGGCAGTCTTGTACACAGTTTGTAGTGTATTCTAACTAGAAGCGTCCCATCACCATGGGAACGCTTCTGTGTTAGAATATACTGTCGGATCTGAGTTTTCACGAAGTGAAAACTCAGCTCTGAAAAAGCTTTTATGCAGACGGATCTTCGGATCCGTCTGTATGAAACTAAAACCTACGGCCACGGATCACGGACACGGATGCCAATCTTGTGTGCATCCGTGTTCTTTCACGGACCCATTGACTTGAATGGGCCCGTGAACCGTTGGCCGTGAAAAAAATAGGACAGGTCATATTTTTTTCACGGCCAGGAAACACGGCTCACGGATGCGGCTGCCAAACGGTGCATTTTCCGATTTTTCCACGGACCCATTGAAAGTCAATGGGTCCGTGAAAAAAAACGGAAAACGGCACAACGGCCACGGATGCACACAACGGTCGTGTGCATGAGGCCTTACTCTGCAAGTGAGCCATGAACGCCTAATAAGATCTCCATTTGGATTTCTACGGAAATAAAAATCGATTTCTTTAAAGGGAAGGCCTTCACAATCGGTAGTGCTTGGTTGCACTGGATGCATTTGCACAAATGTAATTTTTTCTGCCATGGAACATGTAGAAGGAAGACTAAAGAGAGTTTTGGTGGTGTCAAACTGAACATCAGAAGATGCAGACTCTTCTTCTGTTCTACCGCTTTCTAAATCATGAAAGCTTGTAGCTTCAGAGCAAGGAATGGGTGATTGTTCTATAATAGTCATTTCAGAACTGCTTTCAAAGTCCAACTCCTTCTCTATTAAGCTACTTGGACTTTGTGTTCTCAACTCCTCTTCAACTAGCACATCTTGCCTCACTGGAAGCCTATCTTGGTCTGTGCAAACCTCTGTTGGTCTTTCTTTGGGTACTGTTGCACCATGACCCTACAAAAAGTCATATAAAAATTATGAACATTATGAGCAGTGCAGAAGGCTGCCTACCCCTGCTTTACAACTTCTAAACTTTCAACTCACCACTGCAAATGATAATTTCATTTGCTTAGGATCCTTTCCTGCTATGTCAAGCTCTTTAGCCCTTTTCTCGCGTATTTTTTGAGCTCCACTTTTTTCCTTGCTTTTTGATGGTATGCTCTCCATATTTATCAATAAGGAATGAACTAAACTGTTTGCTGGACATCAAACAAATAAAAGGGAGTAACAATTAGGACAGGAATAAGGGCTTTATAGTACATATCCAAAATACAAATTAAAGCTTCATATATGCCAATCATCTAAGGTGACCCGAAGGTGAGGGCATGCCATGCCAGTGTGCTCCCACAGGTGTAAGGGCACCACCGCACAAGCATTACTTACTGGAGCGTTGGGCATCCAGAGCAGGCCTTTGCAATGGAACCCTAAAGCTCAACACACACCTTACAATCTGATTGTACAATTTCCTTTAGATCTACTAACAACAAAGTTTGCAAACTAATGTGGCATACAATGTGCGATGTCACTAAAAAACATACGGGGTTCACTAAGGAGCCAAAGGATTAAGCTGAACATTCGGCTGTTCACTTTCTGCTGTTTGGCCCCTGAGAGAATAGCCCGTACAAAAGTGAATAAACTGACGAATGTTTGCCTCAGCAGACCCAGATGTTGGATCGGCTGAGCTAACCAGAATACTCCCTTTGGTTCAGCCAAAAGTCCTGAGGCTGTTCAGCTTAACTAAAGGGGAAGTGAAGGGAGACAAAGCGATAAAATTAGCCGTACAGGTCTGAAGTGAATAGTCGAAGAAGCTTCAGCTCCCTTCATTTCGGGACAGGTATTTATTTTGCAGCTTATTAAATAACACCCTCAGTGATAAAGGAGTATGATGTAAGTCATGTGGGGATAAAACAAAAAATTAACTCCTTAGGGTGCAAAACAAATCTGCACCTCAGTTGCAGATAATCACCATAAAGGGTTAATTTGTATAGTAATCTACTTTATTTGATTTTGTTTTTCTACATTTTAAAAATACCTCTCTGTCAGTGTTGACCGGAAGAAGGGGTAATGGTAGGGGTGGGCGATATAGACGATACATCGTCAGTAAATACATCACCAATTAATAAAGTTACTGATTAGTTTATAAATGTATAAATGTCGGGGGAAGGGGGGGGGAATCTGTGGATGGCACCGTTTAGGGGGGGGGGGGGAATCTGTGGATGGCACCGTTTAGGGGGGGGGGGAATCTGTGGATGGCACCGTTTAGGGGGGGGGGGGGATCTGTGGATGGCACTGTTTAGGGGAGGGGACTCATCTCCCTGCTGTTGCGTACACAAAGCACAGGGCAGCAGGGAGAGTGTAAAGTCATATTCACCCTAATAGAGCTCTATTAGGGTGAATATGACAAGGGTTCTAGCCCTTAAGGAGGCTAATAGTTATTAAATAAAAAGTAAAAAAAAAAAAAAAAAAGTTTAAACACGCCCCCCAAATATAGAAAACAATATATCGCGATATATATCGCACATGCTTAAAATTAAATCGCAATATAGATTTTAGGCCAAATCGCCCACCCCTAGGTAATGGCATGTCAGAGTTTTAACTAGAGGTGCACCGAAATAAAAATTTCAAAACCGAACAGAGGTGTGACGTAGAGATCAGTAAGAAAGTCCAAAGGTCATACAAAAAGAACATGGAGTTACTGTTACTCCTTTTCTTTCTTCATTCAGGTGTTGTTCCCTCTTGTCTTTCTCTCCTGATAGTTGTGGCCTGGGGGTCAGATGAATGCTTCAGCAGCCTCTAGCCGCCGAGATAAATGCTCCTGCAGCTTCCTGTGGTGTCACTGTCTCCTCCCTTCAGGTCCCCGTATCACTTCAAAGCCTGCCAATGTGGGCAGTCTCCCTCCCAGCCAATAGTAGCAGAAGTGGGCGGAGGGAGCTGCCGTGGCCGCAAAGGAGCCCGATCAGAGACACGCGCATTTGGGAAGGCAGCATGTTCTCGCCAGCCGCTGAAGTAGCAGAGCGGCCGAGAGGAGCTGGGTGACACTAGTGTTTGCACCGACGGGGGCCATTTATAGAGGCAACAGTAGGGTGAGCACATTTCCTAACTGCCATTCAGGGACACTTATTTTCACAAGTGCACGGTCACGCAAGGCAGGGGAGGAGCCACACACAGGACAGTACTATGCGATGCCGATCTGATTCGGAGATCGCATGGTATAAAGATCGCGTAGTATAAAGAAGTGACTATCACCAGGGCCGGTTCTAGGTTAACTGGGGCCGTGGGGTAAAAAACAATAAGGGGGCCCCCACATGACACTTGACGTTTGCAGAAGAAACGGTATATTGTGTTGCACGGTATATGCATGAAAACTTACAATTACTTGGCTTGACCCTTGGGGATCTTGGACACCTCGACACTTTGGCCGCGGCTCGGCGGAGCTGATGTGTTTTATCCTAATGAGAAAAATGTCATAATGAGGATTTGGAGAAGAGGCAGAGGGATAGCAGAGCAGGGAGAGGCCGGTGCTGCTACTAGGTGGGTCATACCATGGGGGAGTAATAAAGCCCACCATAATGCCCCCTCCCCAGTAGTAATAATTCTCCTTATAATAGACAGTGCAAAAAATACCCCCTTGTAATGTCCCCAGTTGAGCCAATGTCCCCATAGTGCCCCCTATAATGTGCCAGTAGCCATAGGCCCCCCTATATTGTGCCAGTAGCCATAGGCCCCCCCTATAATGTGCCAGTAGCCATAGGCCCCCCCTATAATGTGCCAGTAGCCATAGGCCCCCCCTATAATGTGCCAGTAGCCATAGGCCCCCCCCTATAATGTGCCAGTAGCCATAGGCCCCCCTATAATGTGCCAGTAGCCATAGGCCCCCCTATAATGTGCCAGTAGCCATAGGCCCCCCCTATAATGTGCCAGTCGCCATAGGCCCCCCATATAATGTGCCAGTAGCCATAGGCCCCCCTATATTGTGCCAGTAGCCCAAAGGCCCCCTATAATCTGCCAGTAGCCCATAGGCCCCCTATAATCTGCCAGTAGCCCATAGGCCCCCCTATAATCTGCCAGTAGCCATAGGCCCCCCTATAATCTGCCAGTAGCCACATAGGGCCCCCCTATAATGTGCCAGTAGCCACATAGGGCCCCCCTATAATGTGCCAGTAGCCACATAGGGCCCCCCTATAATGTGCCAGTAGCCACATAGGGCCCCCCTATAATGTGCCTGTAGCCATATGCCCCCCCATAATGTGCCAGTAGCCATAGGTCCCCTATAATCTGCCAGTAGCCATAGCCCCCCTATAATCTGCCAGTAGCCATAGCCCCCCCTATAATCTGCCAGTAGCCATAGCCCCCCCTATAATGTGCCAGTAGCCATAGGCCCCCCCTATAATGTGCCAGTCGCCATAGGCCCCCCATATAATGTGCCAGTAGCCATAGGCCCCCCTATATTGTGCCAGTAGCCCATAGGCCCCACTATATTGTGCCAGTAGCCCAAAGGCCCCCTATAATCTGCCAGTAGCCCATAGGCCCCCTATAATCTGCCAGTAGCCCATAGGCCCCCCTATAATCTGCCAGTAGCCATAGGCCCCCCTATAATCTGCCAGTAGCCACATAGGGCCCCCCTATAATGTGCCAGTAGCCACATAGGGCCCCCCTATAATGTGCCAGTAGCCACATAGGGCCCCCCTATAATGTGCCAGTAGCCACATAGGGCCCCCCTATAATGTGCCTGTAGCCATATGCCCCCCATAATGTGCCAGTAGCCATAGGTCCCCTATAATCTGCCAGTAGCCATAGCCCCCCTATAATCTGCCAGTAGCCATAGCCCCCCCTATAATCTGCCAGTAGCCATAGCCCCCCCTATAATGTGCCAGTAGCCATAGGCCCCCCCTATAATGTGCCAGTCGCCATAGGCCCCCCATATAATGTGCCAGTAGCCATAGGCCCCCCTATATTGTGCCAGTAGCCCATAGGCCCCACTATATTGTGCCAGTAGCCCAAAGGCCCCCTATAATCTGCCAGTAGCCCATAGGCCCCCTATAATCTGCCAGTAGCCCATAGGCCCCCCTATAATCTGCCAGTAGCCACATAGGGCCCCCCTATAATGTGCCAGTAGCCACATAGGGCCCCCCTATAATGTGCCAGTAGCCACATAGGGCCCCCCTATAATGTGCCAGTAGCCACATAGGGCCCCCCTATAATGTGCCAGTCGCCATAGGCCCCCCATATAATGTGCCAGTAGCCATAGGCCCCCCTATATTGTGCCAGTAGCCCATAGGCCCCACTATATTGTGCCAGTAGCCCAAAGGCCCCCTATAATCTGCCAGTAGCCCATAGGCCCCCTATAATCTGCCAGTAGCCCATAGGCCCCCCCTATAATGTGCCAGTAGCCACATAGGGCCCCCCTATAATGTGCCAGTAGCCACATAGGGCCCCCCTATAATGTGCCAGTAGCCATATGCCCCCCCATAATGTGCCAGTAGCCATAGGCCCCCCCTATAATGTGCCAGTCGCCATAGGCCCCCCATATTGTGCCCCCGTGCCCCCCTGCCCCCCACCCCCCTCATAAAGTGCCAGCCCAGTAGACTACTGGGCTGGCACTTTATGAGGGGGGTGGGGGGCAGGGGGCACAATCTGGCTAGTGGTGGCTACTCCTGGCACATTATAGGGGGGCCCCCCCCCTAATCTGGCTACTACTGGCAGTAGTAGCCAGATTAGGGGGGGGGCCCCTATAATGTGCCAGTAGCCATAGGCCCCCCCTATAATGTGCCAGTCGCCATAGGCCCCCCATATTGTGCCCCCGTGCCCCCCTGCCCCCCACCCCCCTCATAAAGTGCCAGCCCAGTAGACTACTGGGCTGGCACTTTATGAGGGGGGTGGGGGGCAGGGGGCACAATCTGGCTAGTGGTGGCTACTCCTGGCACATTATAGGGGGGCCCCCCCTAATCTGGCTACTACTGGCAGTAGTAGCCAGATTAGGGGGGGGGCCCCTATAATGTGCCAGGAGTAGCCACCACTAGCCAGATTGTGCCCCCTGCCCCCCCCCCCCCTCAAAGTGCCAGCCCAGTAGTAGCCAGATAGGGACAGAAATAAAGAAAAAAAAAAAAAAGTCAGTCAGACATACTTACCTCCCTGCTTCTCTGGACTCCCGCCTCCAGCTCCGGCGCACTGCTCCCCTGCTCCCCGTCTCGTCCCTGGCATAAAGCGGCTGTTTATTCCGGCCCGGCCGGCCGGCTGGCCGGCCGGCCGGGACAGCAAGCCAGGGAGGCCCGGGGGGCAATTGCCCCCCTGCCCTCCGGCCCAGTCCGCCCCTGCGATCCCCTAAAAACTCTTAAGTCCCTTGATTGAACTTGGTGGACATGTTTTTTTTCAATCATATTATATAACGGCTATGTGTATTAGATTGTTGGCGATGGCTTTTTCATCCTGGAATTAATGTTAATCTCCATGTTTAAGGTCAATTCTTTTTTTTTTTTTTGGCAAGCATAGAGTCACAAGTTGAACGTCATGGATTTGTGAGTTTTCAACGTTACTCATTAGTACAGTATGTATTAATATGCATCATCATAAATGGAGGTTTTCTGGAATTTTATGCTAAGATTATGTTAACCTGATTTGTCAAAATAATCTAAATTCTGCACCATTTCCCCATTTCACCAGTAACCTCCTGTATATTGATCTGGAATTTGCCTGTGTCTGTGTTGAAATGTCCATATGACTGCCACAAGATGGATGTCACTATGGTCAAACATCACCTTTCCTGGTGATTACCGATCATCATGGTCACTATGAACATTATATTGCATCTGACCCAAGACACCAGTAGTGGGAAATAGAAAAGAGTTACATTACATCTAAAATGTACTTTAAAATCTAGAAATGCTTTTAACTGTATTTGCATCTTTACACATATAAAACTTGTTTTTTTTATTGTAATGTTTTAGGTTAGGTATTATGCAGCAATGTCTACCTACAAAAGCTAATTTCACATCTGGCATTTCACAAAGGAACATTATTGTAGCTATAAACAGTTAATGATGATTGCATACTAATGAAAAAAAGTTTCTTGTGATAGGAATGAAAGTATCACCGAAGCATCTTCTCTGGTTTATGTCATTTTTCCAAAACTTTCCTGAGCATAGCCACAAAGTATTTCTATACCTCTGATGCCATCTAACCTTTATTTTTACTTCAGTAGATGTATAGTAGCATGAAGAGTAAGCATTATGGAGGTTTACAGGCAGTACAGAGTTTTGACTGTGGCCAGAGTCCTGCGAAAATAGGATAGTTTAACTTTTGATCTTTTTTAATGAGGCAAAGTATAACAGGGGGCAATAGCTTATATAAACATCACAAAGGTTCACATTCTTAACAGGTAAAACAGTCCTGAAGCTTCTCTACAAGGCACAGAGTACACAACACAGTTCATGGCAACCTCTGAACATTTTCAATAAAAACAATCTGCTTCTCACAGTTTTCATCAGTTTGATCAGATTTGATCAGACTGCAACAATGAAAACACAGTCTACCCAGTCCTAATCTACTTTTTCTGCTGTCACCTCATTTACCTTTGCGTGGCCTCAGTCAGATTTTTTTCCGTTTGTTACATCCGTCATTCAATATATCTGTTTATAACAAGAAAACAGGCACTTTTGACTTTGGATTTAAAAACACAAGTGGACAAACGCCAGTCTTAGTATAAAGTCGATCAGTGTGGAATGTGTGAAATTTATTGAATAAATTTGGCGCATTTCCAGACAGTTCTTGCATCAGACTTTCCAATTTACCTCACCTATGGCATATTAACCTTCATAAAGACACTTTAGTCCTTATATCTTAAATCATATAACAATTGTTATTAAATAAATACACAAAACATAATAAAAAGAGATGAATCACATCAATGTAAAGTGCAGTATTACCCGAGGGAAAATATGGAGTTATAATGTAAGTGGAGGGTAGCTATAGAGAAAAATTACTGAACCGCAAGATATACAGTTGTGTTCAAAATAATAGCAGTCAGACATCACTAACCCGACCAATCACTGTTTTTGGTAGAAATTATATATCTACATGGCAAATAATTTACTAGCAGGTGTAATAGAGTAATAGAAACCCAACAGACTCAACAATCATAACATGCATGCTGCTGATTCTCTGTAATTCAATCACTTATTAAAAGGGGCATGTTTAAAATAATAGCAGTGTGGAGTTCAATGAGTGAGGTCATATATTCTTTGAAAAACAGGTGGCAATTATTTCCTTTATTTAAGGAAGGAAGGCAGCAAATGTTGTACATGCTGGTTACCGTGGATTTCTCCCTGAAACTCTGAGTAAATGGGTCGTTCCAGACATTGTTCAGAAGAACAGCGTACCTTAATTAAAAAGTTGATTGGAGAGGGGAAAACATATAAAGAAGTGCAGAAAATGATAGGCTGCTCAGCTAAAATGATCGCAATTGCTTTAAAATGGCAACAAAAACCTAAAAGATGTGGAAGAAAGCAAAAAACTAGCATTCGAATGGATAGAATAATAGCCAAAATGACAAGGACTCAGCCAACAATCAGCTCCAGGAAGATCAAGAAGGTCTAAAGTTTCCTGTGAGAACTGTTACAATTAGAAGATGCCTATGTGAAGCCAAGCTATCTGCAAGAAGCCCCCGCAAAGTCCCACTGCTGAAAAAAGTTACAATTTGCCAAAGAGCACAGTGACTGGCCTAAAGAGACATTTTGTGGACTGATGAAAGTAAGATTGTTCGTTTTGGGTCTAGTGGCCAGATACAGTTTGTCAGATGACCCCCAAACACTGAATTCAAGCCACAGTACACTGTGAAGACAGTCAAACATGGTGGCGCAAGCATCATGATATGGGAATGTTTTTCATACTAAGGTGTTGGGCCTATTTATCGCATACTAGGGATCATGGATACGTTCATAATACTTGAATAGGTCATGCTGACTTATGCTGAAGAGGCAACACAGATGTACAGCAGTTCTCATAAACAGCGGTGATACAACTAAATATTAGTTAAGTGATTCAAAGGAAAGCAAAATCTTCAAACATTTTTCAGTTTATATAGTGAATGTTTGAGTTTGTAAAGAAGAATACAATCCCTGGAACAACACAAATTTGATATATTTTTCATGTTTTGATTTGGAATAGAATGTGTCGTGTTCCCAATGCATTTGTGTATGGAAATAAAAGCTATTAGAAGGATTTTGAGTAGGGATGAGCGAACCCGAACTGTATAGTTCGGGTTCGTACCGAATTTTGGGGTGTCCGTGCCACGGACCCGAACCCGGACATTTTCGTAAAAGTCCGGGTTCGGGTTCGGTGTTCGTCGCTTTCTTGGCGCTTTTTGAAAGGCTGCAAAGCAGCCAATCAACAAGCGCCATACTACTTGCCCCAAGAGGCCGTCACAGCCATGCCTACTATTGGCATGGCTGTGATTGGCCAGAGCACCATGTGACCCAGCCTCTATTTAAGCTGGAGTCACATAGCGCCGCCCGTCACTCTGCTCTGATTAGCGTAGGGAGAGGTTAAAGCTGCGACAGTAGGGCGAGATTAGGCTGATTAACTCCTCCAAAAGACTCCATCCAGTGATCGATCTGCAGCTGTGATCTTGCTCACTGTTTTTAGGCTGCACAGACCGTTTGTCAGTCACTTTTTTCTGGGGTGATCGGTGGCCATTTAGTGTCTTGTGGTGCGCCAGCACAAGCTGCGACCAAGTGCATTTAACCCTCAATGGTGTGGTTGTTTTTTGGCTAAAGCCTACATCAGGGTGAAGCTGTCACACCAAGTGCATTTAACCAGCAATAGTCTGTTTATTTTTTGGCCATATACTACATCAGGGGCAAGCTGCGCCTGTCACCAAGTGCATTTAACCCTCAGTAGTGTGGTTGGTCAAGCTGTCACACCAAGTGCATTTAACCAGCAATAGTCTGTTTATTTTTTGGCCATATACTACATCAGGGGCAAGCTGCGCCTGTCACCAAGTGCATTTAACCCTCAATGGTGTGGTTGTTTTTTGGCTAAAGCCTACATCCGGGTGAAGTTGTCACACCAAGTGCATTTAACCAGCTATAGTCTGTTTATTTTTTGGCCATATACTACATCAGGGGCAAGCTGCGCCAGTCACCAAGTGCATTTAACCCTCAGTAGTGTGGTTGGTCAAGCTGTCACACCAAGTGCATTTAACCAGCAATAGTCTGTTTATTTTTTGGCCATATACTACATCAGGGGCAAGCTGCACCTGTCACCAAGTGCATTTAACCCTCAGTAGTGTGGGTGGTCAAGCTGTCACACCAAGTGCATTTAACCATCAATAGTGTGGTTATTTTTTGGCCATATCCCAGTCTAATTCTGTCAGTAAATGTATACCTGTCACCCAGCGCCTAAATACTAGGCCTCAAGTTTATATCTGCTGTACTGTTGTGGCTGGGCAAGTTATTTAGTGTCCGTCAAAGCACAGTTTTTGTTCTGG
Organism: Bufo gargarizans; assembly: GCF_014858855.1. Taxonomy (NCBI): domain Eukaryota; kingdom Metazoa; phylum Chordata; class Amphibia; order Anura; family Bufonidae; genus Bufo; species Bufo gargarizans. The sequence continues at coordinate 265,136,447 of NC_058084.1, forward strand.
GTTGAAATACAATTCCCAATTTAGCAATTTCCTAATTTAGTGGTTTCTGCTGTATCAGGCCTACTTTAAATACATCCCTAAAAGGGTATATCAGAATCAAGGTGCTGATAGGGTCATTCTGAATAACTTCACACACACGCTACTGTGCATTTCCAAGTCTAATTCTGTCAGTAAATCTATACCTGTCACCCAGCGCCTAAATACTAGGCCTCAAATTTATATCCAGCTAAATCTGTCGTTACTGCTGTACTGTTGTGGCTGGGCAAGTTATTTAGTGTCCGTCAAAGCACAGTTTTTGTTCTGGGTTGAAATACAATTCCCAATTTAGCAATTTCCTAATTTAGTGGTTTCTGCTGTATCAGGCCTACTTTAAATACATCCCTAAAAGGGTATATAATATTCAAGGTGCACATAGGGTCATTCAGAATAACTTCACACACACGCTACTGTGCATTTCCAAGTCTAATTCTGTCAGTAAATCTATACCTGTCACCCAGCGCCTAAATACTAGGCCTCAAATTTATATCCCGCTAAATCTGTCGTTACTGCTGTACTGTTGTGGCTGGGCAAGTTATTTAGTGTCCGTCAAAGCACAGTTTTTGTTCTGGGTTGAAATACAATTCCCAATTTAGCAATTTCCTAATTTAGTGGTTTCTGCTGTATCAGGCCTACTTTAAATACATCCCTAAAAGGGTATATAATATTCAAGGTGCACATAGGGTCATTCAGAATAACTTCACACACACGCTACTGTGCATTTCCAAGTCTAATTCTGTCAGTAAATCTATACCTGTCACCCAGCGCCTAAATACTAGGCCTCAAATTTATATCCCGCTAAATCTGTCGTTACTGCTGTACTGTTGTGGCTGGGCAAGTTATTTAGTGTCCGTCAAAGCACAGTTTTTGTTCTGGGTTGAAATACAATTCCCAATTTAGCAATTTCCTAATTTAGTGGTTTCTGCTGTATCAGGCCTACTTTAAATACATCCCTAAAAGGGTATATCAGAATCAAGGTGCTGATAGGATCATTCTGAATAACTTCACACACACGCTACTGTGCATTTCCAAGTCTAATTCTGTCAGTAAATCTATACCTGTCACCCAGCGCCTAAATACTAGGCCTCAAATTTGTATCCCGCTAAATCTGTCATTACTGCTGTACTGTTGTGGCTGGGCAAGTTATTTAGTGTCCGTCAAAGCACATTTTTTGTTCTGGGTTGAAATACAATTCCCAATTTAGCAATTTCCTAATTTAGTGGTTTCTGCTGTATCAGAGCTATTTGAAATCTATCCCTAAAAGGGTATATAATATTCAAGGTGCACATAGGGTCATTCTGAATAACTTCACACACACGCTACTGTGCATTTCCAAGTCTAATTCTGTCAGTAAACCTATACCTGTCACCCAGCGCCTAAATACTAGGCCTCAAATTTATATTCAGCTGAATTTGAATACAATACATTGGGCCAAATAATATTTTTGTTGTTGTGGTGAACGATAACAATGAGGAAAACATCTAGTAAGGGACGCGGACGTGGACATGGTCGTGGTGGTGTTAGTGGACCCTCTGGTGCTGGGAGAGGACGTGGCCGTTCTGCCACATCCACACGTCCTAGTGTACCAACTACCTCAGGTCCCAGTAGCCGCCAGAATTTACAGCGATATATGGTGGGGCCCAATGCCGTTCTAAGGATGGTAAGGTAAGGCCTGAGCAGGTACAGGCATTAGTCAATTGGGTGGCCGACAGTGGATCCAGCACGTTCACATTATCTCCCACCCAGTCTTCTGCAGAAAGCGCACAGATGGCGCCTGAAAACCAACCCCATCAGTCTGTCACATCACCCCCATGCATACCAGGGAAACTGTCTCAGCCTCAAGTTATGCAGCAGTCTCTTATGCTGTTTGAAGACTCCGCTGGCAGGGTTTCCCAAGGGCATCCACCTAGCCCTTCCCCAGCGGTGAAAGACATAGAATTCACTGACGCACAACCACTTATGTTTCCTGATGATGAGGACATGGGAATACCACCTCAGCATGTCTCTGATGATGACAAAACACAGGTGCCAACTGCTGCGTCTTTCTGCAGTGTGCAGACTGAACAGGAGCTCAGGGATCAAGACTGGGTGGAAGACGATGCAGGGGACGATGAGGTCCTAGACCCCACATGGAATGAAGGTCGTGCCACTGACTTTCACAGTTCGGAGGAAGAGGCAGTGGTGAGACCGAGCCAACAGCGTAGCAAAAGAGGGAGCAGTGGGCAAAAGCAGAACACCCGCCGCCAAGAGACTCCGCCTGCTACTGACCGCCGCCATCTTGGACCGAGCACCCCAAAGGCAGCTTCAAGGAGTTCCCTGGCATGGCATTTCTTCAAACAATGTGCTGACGACAAGACCCGAGTGGTTTGCACGCTGTGCCATCAGAGCCTGAAGCGAGGCATTAACGTTCTGAACCTTAGCACAACCTGCATGACCAGGCACCTGCATGCAAAGCATGAACTGCAGTGGAGTAAACACCTTAAAAACAAGGAAGTCGCTCAGGCTCCCCCTGCTACCTCTTCTGCTGCTTCCGCCTCAGCCTCTTCTGCTGCTGCCGCCTCGGCCTCTTCTGCTGCTGCCGTCTCGGCCTCTTCCTCCGCCTCTGGAGGAACGTTGGCACCTGTCGCCCAGCAAACAGGGGATGTACCACCAACACCACCACCTCTGTCACCAAGCGTCTCAACCATGTCACACGGCAGCGTTCAGCTCTCCATTTCACAAACATTTGAGAGAAAGCGTAAATTCCCACCTAGCCACCCTCGATCCCTGGCCCTGAATGCCAGCATTTCTAAACTACTGGCCTATGAAATGCTGTCATTTAGGCTGGTGGACACAGACAGCTTCAAACAGCTCATGTCGCTTGCTGTCCCACAGTATGTTGTTCCCAGCCGCCACTACTTCTCCAAGAGAGCCGTGCCTTCCCTGCACAACCAGGTATCCGATAAAATCAAGTGTGCACTGCGCAACGCCATCTGTAGCAAGGTCCACCTAACCACAGATACGTGGACCAGTAAGCACGGCCAGGGACGCTATATCTCCCTAACTGCACACTGGGTAAATGTAGTGGCAGCTGGGCCCCAGGCGGAGAGCTGTTTGGCACATGTCCTTCCGCCGCCAAGGATCGCAGGGCAACATTCTTTGCCTCCTGTTGCCACCTCCTCCTTCTCGGCTTCCTCCTCCTCTTCTTCCACCTGCTCATCCAGTCAGCCACACACCTTCACCACCAACTTCAGCACAGCCCGGGGTAAACATCAGCAGGCCATTCTGAAACTCATATGTCAGGAGTTGTGGCGGGGTATAGAACAACAGACCGACGAGTGGTTGCTGCCGGTGAGCCTCAAGCCCGGCCTGGTGGTGTGCGATAATGGGCGAAATCTCGTTGCAGCTCTGGGACTAGCCGGTTTGACGCACATCCCTTGCCTGGCGCATGTGCTGAATTTGGTGGTGCAGAAGTTCATTCACAACTACCCCGACATGTCAGAGCTGCTGCATAAAGTGCGGGCCGTCTGTTCGCGCTTCCGGCGTTCACATCCTGCCACTTTGGCCTTCCCGCTCACCGCCTCATATGCGACGTGCCCACCAGGTGGAACTCTACCTTGCACATGCTGGACAGACTGTGCGAGCAGCAGCAGGCCATAGTGGAGTTTCAGCTGCAGCACGCACGGGTCAGTCGCACTGCGGAACAGCACCACTTCACCACCAGTGACTGGGCCTCCATGCGAGACCTGTGTGCCCTGTTGCGCTGTTTCGAGAACTCCACCAACATGGCCAGTGGCGATGACGCCGTTATCAGCGTTACAATACCACTTCTATGTCTCCTTGAGAAAACACTTAGGGCGATGATGGAAGAGGAGGTGGCCCAAGAGGAGGAGGAGGAGGAGGAAGAGGGGTCATTTTTAGCACTTTCAGGCCAGTCTCTTCGAAGTGACTCAGAGGGAGGTTTTTTGCAACAGCAGAGGCCAGGTACAAATGTGGCCAGCCAGGGCCCACTACTGGAGGACGAGGAGGACAAGGATGAGGAGGAGGTGGAGGAGGATAAGGATGAAGCATGGTCACAGCGGGGTGGCGCCCAACGCAGCTCGGGCCCATCACTGGTGCGTGGCTGGGGGAAAAGGCAGGACGATGACGATACGCCTCCCACAGAGGACAGCTTGTCCTTACCCCTGGGCAGCCTGGCACACATGAGCGACTACATGCTGCAGTGCCTGCGCAACGACAGCAGAGTTGCCCACATTTTAACGTGTGCGGACTACTGGGTTGCCACCCTGCTGGATCCACGGTACAAAGACAATGTGCCCACCTTACTTCCTGCACTGGAGCGTGATAGAAAGATGCGCGAGTACAAGCGCACGTTGGTAGACGCGCTACTTAGAGCATTCCCAAATGTCACAGGGGAACAAGTGGAAGCCCAAGGCCAAGGCAGAGGAGGAGCAAGAGGTCGCCAAGGCAGCTGTGTCATGGCCAGCTCCTCTGAGGGCAGGGTTAGCATGGCAGAGATGTGGAAAAGTTTTGTCAACACGCCACAGCTAACTGCACCACCACCTGATACGCAACGTGTTAGCAGGAGGCAACATTTCACTAACATGGTGGAACAGTACGTGTGCACACCCCTCCACGTACTGACTGATGGTTCGGCCCCATTCAACTTCTGGGTCTCTAAATTGTCCACGTGGCCAGAGCTAGCCTTTTATGCCTTGGAGGTGCTGGCCTGCCCGGCGGCCAGCGTTTTGTCTGAACGTGTATTCAGCATGGCAGGGGGCGTCATTACAGACAAACGCAGCCGCCTGTCTACAGCCAATGTGGACAAGCTGACGTTCATAAAAATGAACCAGGCATGGATCCCACAGGACCTGTCCGTCCCTTGTCCAGATTAGACATTAACTACCTCCCCTTAACCATATATTATTGGACTCCAGGGCACTTCCTCATTCAATCCTATTTTTATTTTCATTTTACCATTATATTGCGAGGCTACCCAAAGTTGAATGAACCTCTCCTCTGTCTGGGTGCCGGGGCCTAAATATATGCCAATGGACTGTTCCAATGTTGGGTGACGTGAAGCCTGATTCTCTGCTATGACATGCAGACTAATTCTCTGCTGACATGAAGCCAGATTCTCTGTTACGGGACCTCTCTCCTCTGCCTGGATGCTGGGCCTAAATATCTGACAATGGACTGTTGCAGTGGTGGCTGACGTGAAGCCTGATTTTCTGCTATGACATGCAGACTAATTCTCTGCTGACATGATGCCAGATCCTCTGTTACGGGACCTCTCTCCTCTGCCTGGGTGCTGGGCCTAAATATCTGACAATGGACTGTTGCATTGGTGGCTGACGTGAAGCCTGATTCTCTGCTATGATATGAAGACTGATTCTCTGCTGACATGAAGCCAGATTGTCTGTTACGGGACCTCTCTCCTCTGCCTAGGTGCTGGGCCTAAATATCTGACAATGGACTGTTGCAGTGGTGGGTGACGTGAAGCCAGATTCTCTGCTATGGGACCTCTCTCCAATTGATTTTGGTTAATTTTTATTTTAATTCATTATACGGGACGGGACCCGTATAATGAATTACGGGACCTCTCTCCTCTGCCTGGGTGCTGGGCCTAAATTTATGAAAATGGACTGTTACAGTGGTGGGTGACGTAAAGCCTGATTCTCTGCTATGACATGAAGACTGATTCTCTGCTGACATGAAGCCAGATTCTCTGTTACGGGACCTCTCTCCTCTGCCTGTGTGCCGGGGCCTAAATATCTGAGAATGGACTGTTCCAGTGGTGGGTGACGTGAAGCCAGATTCTCTGCTATGGGACCTCTCTCTAATTGATTTTGGTTAATTTTTATTTTAATTCATTTCCCTATCCACATTTGTTTGCAGGGGATTTACCTACATGTTGCTGCCTTTTGCAGCCCTCTAGCCCTTTCCTGGGCTGTTTTACAGCCTTTTTAGTGCCGAAAAGTTCGGGTCCCCATTGACTTCAATGGGGTTCGGGACGAAGTTCGGATCGGGTTCGGATCCCGAACCCGAACATTTTCGGGAAGTTCGGCCGAACTTCTCGAACCCGAACATCCAGGTGTCCGCTCAACTCTAATTTTAAGCTTTATTAATTTTTTTAAACACACTGCTATTATTTTGAACACAACTGTATAATAAATAATTCATAGCAAGTAATACTGTAAATCAATAGCCAGTGCTAAACAATAATGCAGCAGTATCTCATAAATATATAAAAAAGGAAAAATAACTGGATCACACATCCACATATTAATGTTTGATCTCATCACTGCTACGTAGCAGAAAACAGCGCTACTTGGCACATTTGTACCACCTCCTATGCTACATGCTGAGGCATTAGTGTACACTTTGATCAAAAGGCCTATATAGGTTGCCTATATGAGTGGGACCTACTCTAAATTTGGCGTGGCACTGTGCGGCGACCACCGATACCACGGCGCTGACCCAGCAGGCGGCGGGACCCAGCAGTCAAACAGCACCCCTGCTGTTTGACAATGCCAAACCTAGCACTGGGCCACCCAACCCACCAGAACAGCAGCATAGCGACAATGGCCACCGCGCAGCACCACACCATGTGAACAGTTGTCAAAGCTCGCTTTATCATGTGCTGTCAGGAACTCCAACTGAGAGCATGTATTTCATAAATAGTCCCCTTCTACAGTAATGGCCGGTGGATAAATCATAAAAGTCGTAACCTACCCATAAGTCCCCTTTCACACAGGTGTTGCGGATTGGGGCCAGATGTGTTCAGGGTGCGTTCAGGGAAAATGGTGCGATTTTAAAACTAAAACAAGTCATTTTTCACTGAGATTGCATTCCATGTTTGCATTTTTCCGCGCGGGTGCAAAACATTGTAATGCGTTTTGCATGCGTCTGAGAAAAATCGGCATGTTTGGTACCCAGACCCGAACCCTTCACAGAAGTTCGAGTTTGGGTTAGGTGTTCTGTAGATTGTATTATTTTTCCTTATAACATGGTTATAAGGAAAAATTATAGCATTCTTAATACAGAATGCATAGTACAATAGAGATGGAGGGGTTAAAAAAAAAAATACAATTCACCTTAATCCACTTGATCGTGCAGCCCGGCTTCTCTTCTGTCTTCATCTTTGCTGTGCATAGGAATAGGACCTTTGATGTCACTGCGCTCATCACATGGTCCATCACATGATCTTTTACCATGGTGATGGATTATGTGACGGACCATGTGATGAGCGCAGTGACGTCATCAAAGGTCCTTTTTTCTGTACACAGCAAATATGAAGACAGAAGAGAAGCTGGGCTGCGCGATCAAGTGGACTAATGTAAGTTATATTATTTATTTATTTATTTTAACCCCTCCAGCCCTATTGTACTATGCATTATGTATTAAGAATGCTATTATTTTCCCTTATAACCATGTTATAAGGGAAAATAATAATGATCGGGTCCCCATCCCGATCGTCTCCTAGCAACCGTGCGTGATAATTGCACCACATCCGCACTTGCTTGTGGATGCTTGCAATTTTTTACGCAGTCCCATTCACTTCTATGGGGCCTGCGCTGCGTGAAAAACGCAGAATATAGAACATGCTGCGATTTTCACTCAACGCACAAGTGATGCATGAAAATCACTGCTCCATAGAAATGAATGGGTCCTGTTCAGTGCGGGTGCAATGTGTTCACATCACGCATTGCACCCGCATGGAAAAATCGCTCGTGTGAAAGGGGTCTAATACTTAATCACCTCAGAAGAATGCTCATTCATCGGGTAATCCGATTGTTTTCTGTCGGCAAACAATTTTTTTGTGCGCACAGATTGTGCTGTATAAATACGATCTGCTGGGAAACAACAAGTCAGTATGGATAAGAGAAATAGCATTAGCGATCGCTCTTCCCCATACTGAGGAGATGGCTACGTGTAAAGTAGTAGTCTACTCCACCAGCGAGCAGCAGATTATTGGGAAGGAAAGCTTCCCCCCCTTTAGTCCTGTATAAAGGGATCTTAACCCCTTCACTACCTAGTCACTTTTCACCTTAAATTCCAGGCAAATTTTTACAAATCTGACGTGTCACTTTATGTGGTAATAACTTTGGAACGCTTTTACTTATCCAAGCCATTCTGAGATTGTTTGTTTTCTCGTGATGCATTGTACTTAATGACAGTGGTATTTTGAGTCGATATATTTCACCTTTTTTTATAAAATAATCCCAAATTTACCAAAAATGTTCTAAATTTGATTTTTTATACTTTAAAAGCAGAAAGTTATCAATCAACATTTCCCATATTTTTACCAAAATTTTCAAAACCATTTAAGCACCAATTCAGTTATAAAGTGATTTTGAGGGGTTTATGTAATAGAAACCACACTCCTCAAATTATTCAAAACTGATGTTACAAACTTTGAGGTATTCCACAAGAATTAAAGGAATATGGAGGTGAAATTTCAAAGTTTCACTTTTTTGGTAGATTTTTTATGTTTAATTAATTTCTTCTTGCAACACAGCAAGGGTAAACAGCAAAATAAACCTCAATATATTGTACTCTGATTCTGCAGTTTACAGAAATACCCCATATCTGGCGGTAAACTGCCCTATGGGCACGTGGCAGTGGTCAGAAGGAAAGGAGCGCCATATGGATTTTGGAGACAGATTTTGCTAGAATGTTTTTTAGGCACCATTTTGTATTTGAAGAGACCATGATGTAACCCTACAGTGGAAACTCTCAAAAAGTGACCTCATTTTGAAAACTACACCCCTTAAAGAATATATTAATGGGGGTAGTGAGCACTTTGACCCCTAAGCAGTTTACGGAATTTGGATGTGAAAATGAAAAGTTTCATTTATTCCTATAAAATTTTGCTCTAGCCCCAAATTTTTCATTTTAACAAGGGGTAACAGGAGAAAAAGCACCCCATAATTTGTTACCCATTTTCTCCTGAATATGGAAATACCCCATATTTGGTGGTAAACTGCTGTTGGGGCACATGTCAAAATTCAGAACGGAAGGAGCGCCATATGGCTTTTGCAGCACAGATTTTGATGGATTGGTTTACGGGTTTACACTTTTTGTGAGGTAAGGTGAAAAAATTGGCTTTTTTTTTTTTTTTACAGCATTCACTGAGGGGCCATCTGATGTGACATTTTTACAGAGCAGGTTGTTACAGACGCGGCAATACCCAATTTGTCTATTATTTTTGTTAAGTTTTACACAGTGAAATCCTTTTTGAACAGAATAAAACCTTGTTTTTGTGTTGCCATTTTCTGAGAACCATAGTTTTTTTAGTTTTTGGCCGATTGTCTTAGGTAGGGTCTAATTTTTTGCGGGATGAGATGATGATTTGATTGGTATCATTTTGGGTACATAAGCCTGTTTGATCACTTGGTATTACACTTTTTGTGAGGCAAGGTAAAAAAATGGCTTTTTTTGGCGTAGTTTAAAAAATATTTTTTTTACAGCATTCACCTGAGGGGCCATCTCATGTGATATTTTTATAGATCAGGTTGTTACAGACACTGTGATACCTAATGTGTCTGTCATTTTTATTTTTGTTAAGTTTCACACAGTGAAAGCCTATTTGAACAGAATAAAATCTTGTTTTTGTGTTGCCATTTTCTGAGAGCCATAGTTTTTTAATTTTTTGTTCAGTTGTCTTAGGTAGGGTCTCATTTGTTGCGGGATGAGATCATAGTTTGATTGGTACCATTTTGGGCTAAATAAGTTTTTTTCATTGCTTGGTATTACACTTTTTGTGAGGCAAAGTGACCAGAATATGGCACTGTTTTTATTTATTTTTACGGCGTTCACCTGAAAGGGTGGATCATGTGATATTTTCATAGAGCCGGTCAATACAGACACGACAATACCTAATATGTCTACTTTTCTCTTTTTCCCTTTTTTTTTAACTTTATTTAGGGAAAAGGACACTTTTTTTTACTTGAAACTTTTACATTTTTTAAGTGGCATGCAAGGGCTAATGTGCATATAGGGCCGGTGCAAGGATTTTTGCCGCCCTAGGCAAAGATCCATTTTGCCGCCCCCTCATGTCACTCACTCACTGACAGACACACATACACTCACTGACAGACATACACCTACCCACTGAAACACACACACACACGGAAACTCACTGACAGACACTTACTCACTGGCAGACAAACACACACATATACTCACTGACAAACATACACATATTCACTGACAAACACACAGACACTTACTGACCGACAGACATCCACACTCACTGACATACACACACAGAATCTTAATGACAGACACACATACATTTACTGACAGAAAGACAGACATACATACACTCACTCACTGACATAAATACACAGGCAGACACTCACTCAAACACTTAAACACTCACCTCCCTGGGATCCAGTGTGGTGCAGCTCCTCAGTCCTCCAGCACGCCGTTAAGTATGCCGGGGCCGGAATGACGTCATATTCCGGCATCACAGAGGGCGCACGAGGGAGGAGTGGGGAGCTGCTAGAACACCCTCCCTTGCCGCCCTCCTCCTCTCCTCTGGTAATTTACTGGCACAGCAGGCACCTGCTATCAGGGTAAGCAGATGCCTGCTCTGCCAAATTTAAGAAGGACCTCCACCTCCTGACCCCCCTGTAATGGTGCTGGGGGCGGCTCAAGAGCTGCTCGCCCTGTCACCCAGGGCTGCAGCCCCAGTCAGGGAGAGCCCACCAGGGTGCCCCCAAAGGCCGGCGCCCTAGGCAAACGCCTAGTTTGCCTATATGGTTGCGCCGGCCCTGTGTGCATACAGCAGGCGTCCGGCTATCGGTCACTACCGGACCCCTGCAGCTGATCAGAGTGCCGTAGCTGCACAGCGCTGGGATATGTGACCCTTTTCTCAGCGCCGTACATGTACTCTGCTGGTATCCCATGGATTAAGCAGTATGCAGTTATGGTAGATTGTCCCATGTTAAAAATGAAGAGTCTCTATTTTGGAGTATTGTAGACATTTGTGCCCATTCAGCCAAAAGAAGAAGGGGAGAAGAGAGGTTACAAGCATCCTCAAAATGTTTTTACATTGAGATCTAGTCATATGATGTTCTCAGTATTAGGTTCTGACAGCACATGCATAACTTTATAGTTTTTAAGCACCTTAGTGTTTCCCCAATTACATCTTCTGGGTTTATACAGTGTATTATGTTGTATAATTTACAGTAATGATGATTACATATGATTTTTTAAAAGCAGCATATTTTAATATTGAGATATAGAATTATTTAAATATTCTAATGTTTTAGAGCCTAATACACTTGTTCTCGCAGGTAAATACCAATTCCAAAGAATTATTGAGGGTGAACAAGAGGTCAACGAAAACTAGTAATAAATATTGTAGGAGAATTTTAGCAGAGTCTGAACTATGATCTTTTTATGAGCTACTGCCATCAGATTGAAAATCAAATAAATTGATTTTTATTGTCCTTGTTTTAGTTGATTGATGCTGAAGAATGAGTGCTTTTTCCTATATCAGTCATTTTACTTGGAACTATATATTATTAAACATAATTATAACATATTGGGTAAAAGATTCTGTAAAATGAAAGGTAAAAGAGCCCTGATACCGACTAAAGGTACACGTCTAATCACGTGGATTTCTTGGGGTAGAATAACTGGTAGATACAGTATATGTTTATGGAAACATATCTGAATAGATGATATCTATGGCTCCATAACAGTATACATCAGATTGAATAACTGTGGGAAGTGATTCATTTTTGTGTAAGAAGAGTTTACATATGGAATGGACAATAGATAACCAAGATGAACAGATTGGTTTACAAAGAAAGATATGTCATTTTTCCAGAATGAAGCTGCATTATTAAAATCCTATAATCAAAGTACAGGAAGGGGAAATAATGGATCTCTTTTAGAAGATTCTTTAAATTAATAAAGCCTTGGGTTAATCAAACACCATTTGATTTTACTTATACTTAAAGGAACCATCAATTATTTCACAAGGCGGACTTGAGCCCGTTTTTGAGGAAATTACTCTAAGTCCTCTTTCACACGAACTATACAGAGTGGCTCCGGATGCGTTCAGGGTGCGTTCAGTGAAACCAGCACCATTTTGCTAGCAAGTTCAGTCAGTTTTTTCTGCGAGGGTGCAATGTGTTTTGATCCAATTTTCACGCGCATGATGAAAAACTTAAGGCTTACAAACAACGTCTCTTAGAAACCATCAGTGAAAAATGCATTGCATCTGCATTCCGGATGTAATGCGTTTTTCACTGAAGCCCCATTCACTTCTATGGGGTCAGGGCTGCGTGAAAAATGCAGAATATAAAACATACTGTATTTTTCACGCAACGCAGAACTGATGCGTGAAAAAAAAAACGCTCATGTACACAGACCCATTAAAATGAATGAGTCAGGATTCAGTGTGGGTGCTATGCGTTCACATCACGCATTGCACCCGCGAGGAAATCTTGTGTGAAAGGGGCCTAAGACTACATTCCCATGACAGAAAAAAACTGCCATCACACAGCCATTTTCAGAGCCAATTAAAGTCTATAGGGCTATTCACGTGGCTGTTTTTTTAATGGCTAGTGAATAACAGCCAGACGGACCCCTTTGAAAACAATGGGCCCTTTTTAATAGCCTTTTAGACAAAAGTGCACCCATCTAGTGGCCATTAAAATGGTTACACAAAAAGAGCCATTCAGGGGTTAAAATAACAAAATCATACCTCATCTACATGCATGCCAGGGGACATTCGATCCTTACTAGGGGCAGCAGGACCTGACGCACACAGCATGGTGACATTACATAATGTGACGTCACAACACTGGCAGTGTCAGGTCCTGGTGCTTCCAGTGAGAAGCGAATGTCCCTATGCATGCATGTGGATGAGGTGAGTACAGTATGTGCCCTGAGGAAATAGTGTGCCCTCTTTTCACTGCTGCATGGCCCCAGGGAGCATCAGAGTGAATACAGCTATAATAAACCACTACTACCCCTAACTGCGCCAAAACCACTCCTCGCTGCTCTCATGCTGTAGGTCACCTATGCTGAAGGTAGAAATCCCAGAACTAGTCTTATTAGCCGTTCAGCGGTGCAGTTATATGTTCTAAAGGCTTTTATGGGGTGTATTGGTGGGAAAAAAGGGCTTATTAGCCGTTCAGCAGTGCAGTTATATATAAATGTTCTAAAGCCTTTTTGTGGTGTATTACTAGGAAATATTTGTCCGTCGTATTAGCCCTAGTGGAAAAAAGGGCTTTTTTGCCATTCAGCGGTGCAGTTATGTTTTAAATACTTTTTTGTGGTGCATTAGTGGAAAAAAAGGCTTATTAGCCGTTCTGCGGTGAAGTGACAAAATTACAGCTTTTTTAGGCTGTTTTAATTTCCTTTTTATTTAATTATTTGATCTAACAGTATGTCAGACAGAGAAGTGACAGACCCTGCACAGGAGAGGGGCAGAGTCCTAAATGTTTCTGGCGCAGGCACAGGTCGCAGCAGAGTAAGGTGGCATGGCAGCAGGGGTCACTTCGAGAGGCCTGAGCTCTCGGTGTCATCTAGCAGTCGTGTCTTGACCAGCAACTCGGCGGTGCTTGAATGGTTGACTTGGTCATCCACTTCGCCCTAAGTGACATCATACACCTCCAGCCAAGAGTCGTGGGTTCGTCAGAGAAAACCCTTAGTTGGCATGTTCCAGGAGCAGGCCCTGTGCCCTCACCTGTCCTCAACCTGCCTATAGCCTTTTCTGTTCCCTCAGCCAGGCAAGTATTATATGCTGTGGGCTCAGCTCCACTATACAGCTAAGATCTGGAGGAGACATCCGCCGCTTCCTCCGTTAGACTGGAAAGTAGTGATTAGGAGAGTGGGGTGTGAGCTGGTGTTGCAAGCAGTCAGGCTCCTGGCTCAGAGACAGTTGAGGAGGACATCACTAATGTGCAAACAGTACTCGATGATGATGTAGCCGATTGCAATTGGGAGCCGGGTGACGAAGGGGCTTCATTATCATCGGGAGTAGAGGATGGCAGCTTGCCCGTGAGGCGGCAGTGGAGCCAGAAACTTGGTAGCATGGTGGGGAGTGAGCAGGGTGGCAGCAGTAGTAGATTGGGAGGCAAACCCGCTTCACAGGTGCCTATATGCCCAGAAAGTAGTGGGGCAGGGTTTCACTGAGGTAGCGGTGGTAGCAGTCAGTCAGTGCGGAGAGTTGGGGGTAAAATCACCTACTCAGTGGTGTGGCAGTTATTGTTAAGCTGACGGAGGAGGGAACATGACCATTTGTAGAATCTGTGGGCAGAAGGTGAAGCATGGCCAGGGTGACAATGTTTGCTCCACGGCCCTGCATCAACATATGCAGCGTCACCATGCAGTGCCCTGGGAGAACCGTGGCTCCGATGTGGTGATCCAGCCTGCTGCAGCAACCGCTGCATCACCCAGTGGCACGCACCTGGTTTCAGGCAGTCAATGTTCCACCACCTCAGCCAAAGGGAGCTGTCTGTCCTTTCCATCATCTGCTGGTCTTGATGCTCCTCCTCCTACTCTTCATCAGTCATTCTGTCGATCACAGAAGCGATTGCCAAGAGACAACCGTTTGCATGCACTTATCCAATGGCGCAGAAGCTGAACGTGCTCCTGGCCAAGTTGCTGGTGCTGCAGTCCTTCCCTTTCCAAGTGTGGACTCTGCACCTTTCAGAGAACTGATGGCTTGGTGGAGAGTCCCAAGACATCATTTCTTTGCTAAAAAGGCAATACCAGCCATGCACACGTTCTGTATGAAGAACAGAAGGTGGGCCAATCCTTGAGCCTGTCGATGTCTGCCAAAGTGCACGGCAGCGCCGACGTGTGGAGCTGTAACTACGGTCATGGACAATATGTCCTTTACGGCGCACTGGGTAAATGTGGTTCCTGCCCAGCCACACCAGCAACTTTGCCAGATGACACCGCTACCACCTCCACATTCTCACGCCATTGGTCCTGCGACAATGTCTGCCTCTGCCTCCTTATCCACCACCATGTCCTCAGCCTCCACTTTAGGAACAATTCACAGTGCTCCTCCAGCATACCACATGTGCAGGGCACGGCGGTGTCACGCTGTTCTATACCTTGATTGCCTGGGCGAACTGAGTCACACAGGGGAGGAACTTCTCCATGTCCCTCATCAAGAAATCGAATCCTGGCTTTCTCAGCAACAACTCAAAATCGGAACCACAGTGACCGACAACAGGAAAAACATGGTGTCTGCACTACGTCAAGGAGGGCTGAACCAGGCGCCCTTCATGGCGAATGTGTTAAATCTAGTTTTCAAGTGGTTCCTGAAGTCTTTCACCCATCTGCAAGACATCCTAAAAATGGCCAGGAAACTTTGCATGCACTTTAGCCACTTGTACGCCGCAAAGCGGGATGGACATTGTCATCCCACTGCTCCATATCCTGGAACAGATGCTGGTAAATCTTCTGGTCAGGGGACTGGAGAGTGGAGACGAGTCACTGATGAGCAACTTTCAACCACCTAGTGAAGAACTACTCACCAGCAGCAGCAGCTTGACCTGGAGAAGAACCTGAACCAGCAGGTGTTGGCATACTTGGACACCACACTGCAACCCCACATTGAATATTCGCAAGGCTACTGGGCAGCCAAACTGGATTTTTGGCCGCAACTTGCTGAGTTTGCCCTGGAAAAGCCGTCCTGCCCGGCCATAGTGTGGCATCTGAGCGGGTGTTTAGTACAGCAAGGGCCATAGTTACCTCAAGGAGAACTCGCCTCTCCTCCCAAAATGTGGTGAGACTGACCTTTGTCAAGATGAATCAGGCGTGGATCAGCCAGAATTTCTACCCACCAATGCCTGATGCATCAGATTAGATCATCCATGCTGCCTCACCCAAACCTTGACAAAAGAGACCGGTTTCTTCTGGCTACCTGCCTCAGCTACTATTCTGATGCTGCCACCTTGCTGATGCCACACATCTGATGCCAAGTGCTCTTTCTTACACCCACCATTGTCAGCGGGTACTGTTATTGCCACCCACTTCCCCACTCTGTCACCGGGTCACTCTGTGGTCTCCTAATGCTGCTGCCACCTCACCACTATGTCATTGTGCCACTCTGTGGTCTCCTCATGCTGCTGCCGCCAACTCACAACTTTGTCTCTTGGCCTCCTCATGCTGCTCCTCCATGCTATGTTACCTTGCCAGTCTGTGGCCTCCTCATGCTGCTGATGCCACCTCCACACTCTGTCATTGTGCCACTCTGTGATCTCCTCATGCTGCTGCCACTTCACCACTCTGTGGTCTCCTCATGCTGCTACCACCTCCACACTATGTCACCTTGCCACTCTGTGGTCTCCTCATGCTTCTGCCACCTCACCACTATGTCACTGGGCCACTCTGTGGACTTCTCATGCTGTTCCCACCCTCCCCACTCCATGACTGGGCCACTATTTTGCCTTTTTGGCCTGGTTGACATCATTATTTATTTGACCCTTCTTCTGATCTATGAGAAGGAAGGAAAAATTAGATGTACAATGGATCCTGTCTGTGTAGCAGCTGTAAGGCCTGTATGGTCCCATCAGAATTGGCTTGTGATTTGGTAGCCAAAAGCAGGAGTGGGTACAAAACACAGAAGACATGCAAATATTCCATTCACGTGTCCACTCCTGTTTTTTTGGCTTTAGTATTACTGATGGATTACTGACCGAGTGAAGGCGGATGCTCCACAGACAGGATCCATTTTTTGGGGGGCTATTATTCTGACGGATCAGAGGAAGGGCAAAATAATCAGTGACGTAAACACAAACTTACTGCTGACACCCTATCCACTCTATCAGGGGGGCTCTACTTGTATAAGTGCTTAATAGAACAAGTTCTGTAGACATCTATGTGGAATCGGCTGACGACGGTGTAAAAGGAGTTCGCTCTTTCAAGCTATAGTAGGATCTTGGGCCTCTGCATGGTTCTTTATACCTGGTGCTAACATTGAGTTCACACTTGAAATTTGGTCAGTTTTGGCCCCGTAACTGCCCAAATAAGTGAAGTGTGCAGTGATTCTAAGAGCGACGTCTGTCATCTGCGTGTCATACTGACTCACAGTATTGTTTCACTACCACAGCAGACTCCCTCTGCGTGTTACTGCATGGCACAGTGTTCTACACCACTATACGGGCTCCCTGTAGCCAGGTGTGAAGGATGCCCTTCTATGGTGGTTTGCAAGTTTTCCGCTCCCTGCTTAAAAGACTTTCACTAACTTTTGAACCCCTGGTTTAATTCGTGCCAGGTTGGGATATGTTAAATGTCTATGTGTATTGTAAAGGGTGGGGCATTCTATAAGTTGAGTAGTGAGATCTGTCCCATTGTCTCCCCGTGTGTATTGGCGATTGCCCTCTGTCCTGAGAGATAATTGAATTACAACTCTGTTGTCTCCAGGACAGAGGACATTGTGTATTTTCCTGCCTGTGATGATTATGTTCACCATGGTGTACCATGATTATATCACAGGCAGAGGGGAGGATGTTATGTGGGTTGTAACCTTTGTGTTATGGGTTAATGTATGTTTTTTGTGGGTGTCTACCTTGCATGGGAGCAGGGGATAAAAAAAATTGTACTTTTTGAATGTGTAGTGCTTCCAGTAAAGTCTTGTTCCAGTATTCAGCTTTGGCTCATATGTGGAATTATTCAGCGCTACCAGCAATTTCTTATTTGGCGAATGGGGGATTCTTCAACTAAATGGAATTAAGGAATTACAAGGCGGTGAGATACAGTGATACCGTTACACCAGGAAATAGCTGTTTTTTAACGAGATTCGCCACAAATAAATTCGGATCTAATAAAATCTTTTCAGAAAATTCTGCGAACCGGCTGAATCGAAATAGAGAAATTTGCTCATCTCTAATTATCACATCAGTGGGGTCCAAGTCCCAGCACCCCTGCCAAAGCTGTTTCAGGGAGGTGCCTCACTCACCAGAGCTTTGGTGAGCGATGCAGGCTCTCGGCAGCTTTCCAAGGACACACCGTACATTGTATAGTGAGAGTGCCTGGTATCTCAGCTCAGCCCCATTGACTTGTATAGTGGTGTCACTGGCCTTGGAAAAGTCTGCAGGGCTCAAGGCCTCTCCTAACAGCTGATCGGGGCGGGGGGGGGGGGTCCTAAATGTCACCCCCCCCACACATCTGATACTGATGGCCTATCCTGAGGATAAGTCATATCTTTTCCTAGATAAACCCCTTTAAAGTTTACTTTTCCTTGAATTTCATTAACTCCTTAAGTACCTTAAGGACCTAGCCATTGTTTTTTTTTTTTTTGCTTTTGAGTTTTAATTTTCCTCTCCACCTTCCAAGAGCCATAACTTTTTTACATTTTCCATAGCCATATGAGGGCTTATTATTTGCTGGTTAAGTTGTATTTATTTTTTATCAAACTGGTTTTTTTTTGCCAATGCAAGCGAGCAAAATCCACAGTATCCCTAGTACTAGATACCACCTAGCTCCTAAAGTTTGCATACAAATGCTCTGACACTTTCTAGGGACACCTTCCTCTTGATAAAGACACTGAAATCCTCTGTGTCCAGCATCCATGCCCTGACCAATGCTGGAGATGGCAATCTCGAGCTTGCTAACCAGGTTTCCAAGTTGTATTTATTTATTGGTGCCATTGAATTAACAATAGCTTGTATTATGAAAATAGGGGAAAAAAATTGGGTAGAAATTGAAAAAAAAATAAATAAACGCAATTCCACCATATTTTTGAGGTTTTGTGTTTACAGCATTCACAGTGTCCTAAAAATAACATGACATTCTTATTCTGGGGGTCAGTACAATTATGTCAGTACCAAATGTATATACTTTCTATTAGGCTTTACAACTTAAAAAAATTAAAACTTTTATACAGTAATAATTAGTTTTAAGCAAGCATGCTCGGCCGAACACCAGAGTATTTAAATCTAATTTAGCCTCCATTTCTATGCAGAAGATCGCTGTACAGTGAGGGAATCCCTCAGTGTGAGTCCGCGGCTTAGGAGTCCCAGTTCTGACTCCATATATAGTGTAGCTATGTCCATATATGGAGTCAGTGCTTGGGGAGACCCCAGTGTATTTAATCTAATTTAACCTGTATTTCAGAAAAGTTTGTGACAGGATTTGAACTCACAGCTTCTGCATTACAGCGCAGAAGTTTAACTACTACACTATATAGCTACATAGCCAGTCACTAAAATAGAATACAGTGAGACTTCTACTGTATAGGTCTCAGTAGAAGTACAGTACAGTAGAAGACTCATATATTTTTTATTGTTTTTAAGTAACTGGCTATTCAGCTATTAAGTAACTGGCTATGCAGCGGTTAAGTGCCTTGCCTCTAATGCAGAAGGTTAAGAATTTGAATCCTGGCAGAAACTTTTCTGAAATACAGGCTAAATTAGATTTAAATACACTGGGGTGTCCCCAAGCACTGACTCCATATATGGATATAGCCATATACGGAGTCAGAGCAGGGACTCAAAAGCCAAACTAGAACCAACACCCTCCCCTCTTCAGAGCAAGGGGTCCCTGGGGTTCTCCCACTGACTTCCATTGTGCTCGGTAGAACACCCGAGCATCGCAAAGTCTTCTACACAAGCACTTTGTGCTCGCTGAACACTAGTAATATTAAAGAAAAAAAATTTGCATTACCATATTCTGACAGCCATGACTTTTTTTTTTTTTCTACCTACAGAGGTGTTTGGCTTATTTTTTTTTGGGGGGGGGGTAAGCTTTAATTTTTGTTGGTACCATTTTGGGGGTACATACAGCTTTTTGACCATTTTTTATTTAATTTCACAGGGGGGGGGGGGGGTGTCAACATGACCAAAGAAGAGCAAATCAGTCAGCTTGTATATTCTCCCCATGTTTGCCTGGGTTTTCTCTGGGTACTCCAATTTCCTCCTGCACTCCAAAAATATAACGTACAAATAGGCAAATTGGCATCCTACAGAATTGACACTAGTGTTGGGGTCAAGCAACTTTTTGGTAGCCACTGATGCCCCAGCCACACAACTATCCCTGCTCTTTGAGTCCCTTTGTCATTCTAATTGTTTTTTTTGTCCTCTACAGGGTTCACTGTGCACAATAAATAATATATTTTAATAGTTCTGACATTTTTGGACTCTGCAATGTAAATTTGGCAAATGGATGTGATTTGGATTTTCAATATTTCAGTTTTTCATTGAAAAAAACGTATATTTTATATTTTCTACTGTAATTTTTAGTCTCCTTAGGGGACTTGGACATGAGATTCTGATAATTTTTCCCATAGACTGCAATAGAATACTGCCTGCCTGTAAAGCCTTGCATTGGGCATGGCTTTTCAGGCATTTAGCCATGACAGGCCTGGGAACCTTCACAAGGCCTCAGGTTGTCATGACAATCTGATACACCTCTCTCCACGTTTTTGTCATGGGGGCTCCGATTGGAAGGCAGAGGGAGCCCCCTCCCTCTGTCTAACTTCATAAATGTCTCAGCCACTATTGACCAGTGCATTGAAGGGGTTAAATGACTGGGATCAGCATCATAAGACTTCCTGGTCACTGCCGGTGGGTGCATGCTGTATTAAGGGTAGTCCTACAAAAAATATTCAACATTTTTCAAACCAGCGCCTGGATCCAAATACTTTTGCAATTACATGCAATAAAAAAAATTGCCACTGAATTATTCACTGAAATCTACCTTTATAGCGCCACTTGCTGTTTGCATTTTTTCTAATTTTTATGTCCTGATCATTGAGATGGAAGCACATGCTGAGTTTCATCCTTCAACTGCCACCAGCTTCAGTAGAAAGGACTCGGCCCTTGATAAACTGCACTCCCTCAAAGCTGCCAGCTTGAAATAAATCTAGTAATTGGAGCAAGGAATGGGAAGATCTCAAAGTTTGTTAGAAATAGACTGTCATGCACTATATGATATTGGATTTTCATTTTTACATTAATTACAGGATAACCTCTTTAACCCTCATGATGTACAAGCATGTCAAGGTGGTTTTAGGGGTTAAAGCTGTTCACCTTCTCAGGAAATGTCAAGCCAAGGGGAAAAGTAAGGAAGGACATGTTTGTAAATTACATTTATGGACAACACAAAACAACTGGCACATGATTTATTAATTCCAAGGACTTTACAAGAACCAAGGGACATTCATTATGTATGAAGGAAAAACACTTTATACATCAATAAAAGGAAAGGATTCTTTACAGTTAGAATAGTCAAAGTATGGAATGCCTACCCCAAGAGGCAGCAATGGCAAATATTATGTTAACAGTTTTTTTTTTTATGATGCTACCATTTAATTTGCCATATTATGTATTGAAAAATTGAGAAATGGCAATTAAGCCAATTGCAAACGGATGATTTGTAAACTTTATGTTATGTAATGTTATTTCTTGCCAATGTTATGCTGCACCCAGTATAACCATGTATGGATGGCAGTGGCACAGTTGGGGTTAACAAGCTGGAGTTTGGAAGGGAGATAAAGCAGTGAATTCATCAGCCAAAAAAGCTACAGAGACTAACCGATCTCACCGTGATCTACAGAAGGAAAGAAGGAGTAAGGCAAATGAGAGAATTAGCGTGTCATGGTTCCCCCGGCTGCCACCACCTCCATACTGCAGCAGCGCCTGGTTGCCAGGGGTTACCAAGAGAGCGGCCTGGCCCTCTCTGACATCGGAGCCCCGAGCCAAAGAGAAAGCACGCCAGGGCTCCCGAATGTCAGAGCACATAGGCAGCAGTGCTAACTGTCATGCAGGGACGCTGACATGAACGCGTCCCTGCTTAGTATAAAAGCTGGCATCTGTAGTGAGCAGATGCCGTTGAATTTCTGTTCCTCTGGCTCCCCCTGCTGTTCCATTGTGGTATTGTGTTTACTTTGGCTGTGGACTTATGGATATGATATTGTGACTACTTTTTCTGGCTTCTGGAGATTTGGTCTTGTATTGCTCTCCTGGTTTGTAACTTTTGGCGTGTCTGGCTTTCTCTTTTGGCGTTCTTGGCACCTCATTGATCAAATGGCTTTTGACCCTGGTACCGTATGACTATTCTTATTCTTTCTGTTTGTTTCCTGTTTGTATATCGCTCCTTCACATACGTAGTATAGAGACAGTCGACCAGTTATGGGGGCACCACATAGGGTAACCGTGCAAGTAGGCAGAGATTTTGGTTCTCAGAAGATTTAGGGCTACGCTATCCCTGTATGTGCGTGCTACATTGTCCTCATACTCTGACATAGAAAACCAAGAGTCTGCATTGCCGAGCACTGGAGTCAATAAGGTGACCTTTGTAGGAGAGTCCCCGGAATAATAATGGACGGACGATACGTGCCACCAGAGGTCCTGGCCTCGGTGGAGTAAGAACCGGATCATTGCGGTTACAGCGGCGAATGCTGCTGGCGCAGCGTGTCCGGGCCGGTTCTTACTGGGAACAGGTAAAGAGTGGGGGGGTGCCTGTTCCCCACGGCCAGCCCAGGTTTTTGGTGGAGCTGGGCCTTTAAGAACCCAGCCTGCTGATGATGGGGGTGGGGTGTGTCTTGCTGTGCTGGAGATTTCCACAGAGAGAGTGAGTGCTGGTGAAGGAGAGTCTGGGCGCAGCACACATTGAAGGATAGCCCTGGGACCTGTGGTGCTACGAGCCGAAGGGGCTCTGGCCTGAGGGAGACAAAGGCAGGTAGCTTACAAGCCTGCACGACCGCTGTGGTCTGTCCAAAACAAGGTGACTCAAACCTGCTGTTTATTTCCTATGGAAGGACTTTTGTTTTATGCACTATGTGAATATGCACCTGTGTGGTCTGCACATTGCCTGTTATGCCTTTGGTGTGAATAAAGTCACGGTGTATCACAAAGACTGTCTGTGGGTGCCTCAATACTGCCGCCGCTACCGTAGCCTACCACGAGCACATCCCCACAATTGGTGGCTTGGAGCGGGCATTCCTGCAGTGAGGCAGGCCTGAAGCAAAAGTTGTGTTGGACTGCATGTCATATATCAGGCCTGCAGGTTTTTTGGTTCCTGACAAGATGGAGGAGGCCATTAAGCACCTGATTCAGAGTAATGTACAGCAGCAGCAAACAAACAATCTCCTAATGCAGCAGCTGGCAGCCATGCAAGAGTCGGTGCGAACATCCCTGCAAGGAGTTTCAACTGCGACAACCCCAACTGTGTCTACCGCCAGGGACAAAGTCCGATACGCCCTGAGGAAAATGGGTCCGGGAGATGATATAGAGGCATTCCTGATGGTGTTCGAAAGAACCGCGGAGCAAGAGAGGCTGCCGTTGGAGCAGTGGGCCGAGGTGGTGGCGCCTTTTCTGGTGGGGGACGCACAAAAGGCCTATTTTGACCTCAGCCGCGATGAGGCCAAGGACTATGAGAGGCTAAAAGCTGAGGTGTTGGCCAGGTTGGGGGTAAACACCTATGTGCGAGCGCACAGGGTGTATCAGTGGGTGTTTGCCGAGTCCCGACCCGTCCGGTCACAAGCCTATGACTTACTTCACCTAGTAAAAAAATGGCTTCAGCCTGAAATATTGAGCACTTCTCAGATGGTTGAAAGGGTCGTGGTCGACAGGTTCGTGCGTACCCTCCCGAGAGCCATTCAGCGCTGGGTGGGACAAGGCGATCCAGGCAACCTGGAACAACTGGTTAGCCTGGTGGAGAGGTATATGGCCACTCAGGATTTGGTGCGGGACTCAGCGGTACTACCGAAGTCACGTCAGCCCCCGTTGCCGACCCGGGATCCTGAAAAAGGGATCCCACCACATAAGGAGGGGAGTGGATCTCCAGTTCGTGGGAGGAATACCCTGGGGAGGAGGGAGGCTGCGAGGATCAGATGTTGGCATTGTCAGGACTGGGGACATGTGGCATCCAACTGCCCTAGGGCGTCCGAACCCATGGACTGCGGGTTCGCTCGCCGGTCCTCTTTTTATGCCCAACCGGTGTATATAGCTGACCCCCTGCTGGCGGCGGACACCCCTCCGCTGTGTGATGTCGTTGTTAATGGACACTCCGTGCAGGCCCTGCTGGACTCTGGGAGCCTGGTAACTCTGGTCCATGAGTCGCTGGTAACGGAAAAACTCCCAGAAAGGCGAACCCTTACCATTGTCTGTATACATGGGGATCGCAGGGAGTATCCCACCACTAAGGTTACCCTGGCAGTGTGTGGAAAGGAGGTACCACATGTCGTCGGGGTGGGGAGACGGCTCCCTTATGCCGCAATATTGGGGAGGGACTTTCCCCTGTTCTGGACTTTGTGGAGGAACGGGTTGCCTACCTGTGGGGAAGGAAAATCTCCAGGTCCCGAGCCCGAGGACTCCGAGGCAGGGGCCCCAGCTGTAGGGGTCACCGTAGGGGAGGTAGAGTGTAACCCTGACCGGTTTCCCCTAGAAGTATTGGCGGGTGAGACAGTAGAAAGTTCGTCCGTCCTGGATCTGGAGGTACCCCGAGAAACCTTCGGGACCGCACAGCTCCAGGATTCGACGTTATTGCGGGCTAGAGAAGGGGTGTCGGTGATTAATGGTGTTGCCCAGCGTCCCGGCGCCGATACCGTATTTCCTCACCTGGCCTATAACCAGGACCTGTTATATAGGGTAGACAAGGTGAGGCAGGAGGTGGTGGAACAACTGGTGGTGCCCCAGCCTTACCGGCGAATGGTCTTGGATTTAGCGCATGCGCATGTGTTGGGTGGTCATCTGGGGGTTAAGAAAACTCTGGAGCGAATTCTACAACGGTTCTAATGGCCTGGGATATATGAGGAAGTCCGGAGGTTCTGTCAGTCCTGTCCAGTGTGTCAGCTGACTAGCCCCCAACCTCAGTATCGCAGTCCACTGGTACCTATGCCCATTATAGAGGTGCCCTTCGAAAGGGTCGCCATGGATCTGGTAGGCCCCATTATTAAGTCAGCCCGAGGTCACCAACACATCCTGGTAGTGTTAGACTATGCCACTCGCTATCCGGAGGCGGTCCCATTGCGCCATACGTCGGCCAAGGTAATAGCTAAAGAGCTCATGAGTATGTTTGCCCGGGTGGGGATACCAAAGGAGATTCTGACGGACCAGGGGACACCCTTTATGTCCAAAGTAACAAAGGAATTGTGTAAGCTATTAAATATTAAACACCTGCACACGTCCGTCTACCAACCCCAAACCGATGGGTTAGTAGAACGGTTTAATAAGACCCTGAAGTCCATGCTAAAAAGAGTCGTGGCTAAGGACGGGAGAGATTGGGACTTACTGTTGCCCTATGTTTTGTTTGCGGTACGGGAGGTGCCCCAGGCGTCCACGGGGTTCTCGCCCTTTGAGTTGTTATATGGGCGACATCCCCGTGGGCTACTGGATATCGCTAAGGAGGCATGGGAGCAACAGCCTACGCCTCATAAAAGTGTGATAGAGCACATAGGAAAAATGCAGGACCGAATAGGGGTCGTGTTGCCGATCGTCCGTGAGCACATGGAAGCGGCACAACTGGCCCAGAGTCGGGTATATAACCAAACCGCCCGGGTAAGGACATTTCACCCGGGTGACCGAGTTCTTGTACTCGTGCCCACGGTCGAGAGTAAATTCTTGGCCCGGTGGCAAGGACCCTATGAAGTTAAGGAGAAAGTGGGCCCAGTTGATTACAGGATATACCAGCCAGGGCGGCGGAAGCCCGAACAGGTATATCATGTGAATCTACTAAAGCCTTGGAGAGACCGAGAGAATTTGTTTGGAGACAGCCCGCCCTCTGTCGGGACGTCAGGGAGTGACCCGGGGTCACCAGGTGTTCCGGAGAGCGCCGCTGGGGTGACGATAGGGGACGGACTGTCGACCAAACAAGCCCAAGAGGTGAGAGAATTTGTTAGTCGGAATAGGGACGTATTCTCTGACCTTCCTGGACGTACCACCTTGATCGAGCATGACATTGTCACCGAGCCCCGGGTGAAAGTCCGCCTAAGACCATACCGAGTACCGGAGGCTCGGCGACAGGCCATTTCGCAGGAGGTAAGATCGATGCTACGTCTAGGGGTCATAGAAGAGTCAAAGAGCGAGTGGGCTAGCCCGATTGTCCTTATTCCCAAACCGGATGGTTCATTACGGTTCTGTAATGACTTTAGGAAATTGAATGAGGTATCAAAATTTGACGCCTATCCCATGCCTCGGGTAGACGAGTTGATAGAGCGGCTGGGAAAAGCCCGGTATTTTTCGATCCTAGATCTCACGAAGGGCTACTGGCAGGTACCTCTGACGGAGGCAGCAAAGGAGAAGACGGCCTTTGTCACCCCGGAGGGGCTTTTTCAGTATAGGGTGTTGCCTTTTGGGTTGCATGGCGCTCCGGCTACGTTCCAGCGTCTGATGGATGTCGTCCTCAAGCCCCATCACCAGTATACCTCCGCGTATCTGGATGATATAGTCGTGTTTAGCCCAGACTGGGAGGGTCATTTGTCAAAACTTCAGGCAGTGATAGATTCTCTAAGGAAGGCGGGGTTAACTGCCAACCCAAAAAAATGCTCGGTGGGACTAGAGGAAGCTCGCTATTTGGGATATGTGATTGGACGCGGAGTCATTAGGCCCCAAGTGAATAAAGTTGAAGCAATCCGGAATTGGCCCAGGCCTCGTACGTCCAAGCAAGTACGGTCATTTTTGGGCCTGATTGGGTACTACATGAGGTTCATTCCCCATTTTGCCACCTTGGCAGCCCCGTTAACCGGCCTCTTGAAGGGTAGAAAGTCGGTGATGGTTCGCTGGGGGGAGCAGGAGGAGGAGGCGTTCTCCCGTTTGAAGTCGGCCCTATGTGAGTCCCCAGTTCTGGTGACGCCCGACTTCAAGCGGGAGTTTGTAGTTCAAACAGATGCCTCGGGAGTAGGACTAGGGGCTGTGCTTTCCCAAGAGCTGAACGGGGAAGAGCACCCCGTGGTTTTTCTAAGCCGCAAGCTTACCCCAGCAGAAACCCGGTATAGCATTGTGGAGAGAGAGTGCCTCGCCATCAAGTGGGCACTCGAGTCTCTCAGATATTACCTTCTGGGGAGAAGGTTCCGTCTGGTGACCGACCACTCCCCTCTCCAGTGGATGAGTCGGGCTAAGGAGGGGAGCGCTCGGGTTACCAGGTGGTTCTTGTCCCTCCAGAACTTTAAGTTCACTGTTGAGCACAGGGCCGGCCGCTTACAGGGGAACGCAGATGCCCTGTCCCGGGTACACTGCTGTGCATGTGTTCACCCCCTCAGGCTTGAACAGTATGTTCAAGCCCTCAGGGGTGAACAAAGGGGGGGGATATGTAGGAGAGTCCCCGGAATAATAATGGACGGACGATACGTGCCACCAGAGGTCCTGGCCTCGGTGGAGTAAGAACCGGATCATTGCGGTTACAGCGGCGAATGCTGCTGGCGCAGCGTGTCCGGGCCGGTTCTTACTGGGAACAGGTAAAGAGTGGGGGGGTGCCTGTTCCCCACGGCCAGCCCAGGTTTTTGGTGGAGCTGGGCCTTTAAGAACCCAGCCTGCTGATGATGGGGGTGGGGTGTGTCTTGCTGTGCTGGAGATTTCCACAGAGAGAGTGAGTGCTGGTGAAGGAGAGTCTGGGCGCATCACACATTGAAGGATAGCCCTGGGACCTGTGGTGCTACGAGCCGAAGGGGCTCTGGCCTGAGGGAGACAAAGGCAGGTAGCTTACAAGCCTGCACGACCGCTGTGGTCTGTCCAAAACAAGGTGACTCAAACCTGCTGTTTATTTCCTATGGAAGGACTTTTGTTTTATGCACTATGTGAATATGCACCTGTGTGGTCTGCACATTGCCTGTTATGCCTTTGGTGTGAATAAAGTCACGGTGTATCACAAAGACTGTCTGTGGGTGCCTCAATACTGCCGCCGCTACCGTAGCCTACCACGAGCACATCCCCACACCTTCTAAAAGCTGTTCAAACTTAACTGCAGTGAGGGATACTGTTAAGACACCTTTCACACCTGGACACAACCTGGACAGTCTTATCTCTAAAACCATCAAAGCAAAGAAAATAAAAAAATAGAGACAGCACGTCCAAGGTGGATGTTTAATCCAGATGCAACGTTTCGGCCAGTGAAGCCTTTGTCAAGCATGCATACACAGCAACAAGTGGGGGTTTAAATACCCCTAAATTAACAACATATGTGGGGAAGTGCTCCAATTAACCCTGGCAGGATCAGGGGGTGTGCACAAACTTATCTATGCAACATAAATTACTGATACTTATATAATCCCAAACCATCAATATAACAGTCCTGACTGCATGAATGGAACGTTTCTGCTTTCCAGGATGTCACTTAAGGTTCATGACTTCCGGTCTGGGAGCCGATAAAGAAAATGGACAAATAAATCTGTATAAATAGACCCATTGCTGTAAAAAGTAAATTGGGTCATTCATTGGGGTCCAAACTATGGATTTGATTAGTGCCCCTGTTATACGAGGCACCAGAGAGGGGATTGTATTGATTGTATTGATAATGATTAGTGGAACGCATCTGCGTTCCACAGCCTAGCTTCCGGTGCATTGTTTCCGGGGAATGACTCGCAGCTAGTGCATGCACAATCTTAATTGAAACTCATATGCGCTCCACAATACATACTGGCTGTCGCTGCAGCTCTATACTGCGCACACGTCTCTATGCACTTACATCGACCCTGAAAATAGGTATAATCATTATAGAAACTATAGGCATAAAGCTTTGTCCATAAACGTTAGACATTAAGGAAAATAGACATAAATATCAAATGTGCAATATCCTACCCTATGAAGACCATGTGAATATATTGTTTCAATGGGCAATAACGGTAAAGGACCTTATATTAAATCTGGAAATAAGTCAAAAACATCCTTTTGAAGATGTCTTCATATCAGGCACAAGACCTACAGTATGTCAATCATGGCATCTTACCTTACTCTTTGGTGCAAGTGAAAGAGAAAATGGGGGATATGTGCATAAAGTGGTCTATAGTGTCCATGAAAATATAGAAAAACCTGCAAGATATTAGCGCAGGAATATATACTGTAAAGGCAATATATGGTACTTCCATTTAAAAGTAAGGAGTAAAGGCAAAGTCAATATTCACGCCCTTCGGAGTTAGAGTATCCAACTCATAAATCCATTTGAGCTCACAACGTCTCAACTGTTTCTCTCTGTCTCCACCTCTTCTTTGTCTGGGAATATGAACAATTATCCGAAACCGTAACTGACTGATGTTATGTTTCGTCTCGGGACTGGTAGCTCCTCCTTCTTTCTAATGGTCGACTTGTTTCATAATTTGTTCTCTACATTCCATGGTTGTTTCGCCCACGTATAGGAGGCCACATGGGCACTGTATGATATAAATCACATATGATGATTGGCAAGTTAAAAAGTGTCTGATTTTATAACTCTTGCCAGTTCTCGGGTGTGTAAAGTGGGAGCCTTTCACCATTGCGTTACAATTGCTACAATTCAAACATGGATAACATCCTTTCGTCTGTAGGGCCAGGTAAGTTTGTCTCAATCCCAGAGTCAGGCCTATGTCAGATTTTACAAGAAAGTCTTTCAAATTTTTTGGTCTCTTATAGGCCATGATTGGTGGTTCTTTTAGTATCTCTATGTCCGGATGACCCCTTTGGATGATATCCCAGTTATCACGTATGATCTTACCAATCTTGTTACTCTGATGACTAAAGGTACTCACAAAGGGTATCCTGGTTGAGTCTTTCTTCTGGGTACATGTTAGTAATTGTTCTCTTGGAATTTCCGTTATACCATCTCTATGTTCTTCCAGAAGTGTGTCTGGATATCCTCTGCTCAGGAACCTTTTTCTCATGTCATCCATCCTTTTCACATGAATCTTCGTTTACTATTCGTCTGAGATCTAGGTAGTGAGTTAACCATCCTCTTCGGATGGAAACTTTCAAATTGTAAGAGGCTATTTCTGTCTGTCGATTTTAGGAATAGATCTGTAGTCAAAGTATTCTCCATAGTTCTGCGTACAAGGATATCCAAGAATTGCAATACAACAGGTGAGTACACCATAGTGAATTAAAGATCAGAGTGCTTAGGTTAAGTTCATTCAAGAATTGCTGTAAGGTGGGTGTATCGCAGTTCCAGATGCAAAAACATCATAGCTATATCGCCACCAACATTGTAAGTATGAAAAATACCCTGATTTATTTACTGCTACTTCTTCAAAGTTATTCATGAAGATATTAGCGTAGGTGGGCGCCACATTTGATTTCATGGTGGTTCCCCGCTGTTTATAAAAATAATTTCGGAATAAAAAGTAATTCTCTGTCAGAACGATGTTAAGCAAATTAAAAATAAATTCAAATAAGAGGGGGGACTAATCAGACTTCTCCAATATGTTTTTTACAGCTTTAATACCTTTTCTGTGTGATATTGATGTATACAGAATCACCACATCGAAGTATACCAAAATGGCAGTAGTGGTGACTTCCAGTTCTTGTAACTTATTTAAAAATCTGTAGTGTCACGTATATAGGAGTTTGACTGTGTTGCAAACTGCCTGAGCATTTTTTCAAGGAAAGTTGCCATGGGTGTTAATAGGGAATCATTGCCCGAAACAACCGGTCGCCCAGGAGGATGTTGTCACCTTTTATGGTTTTTAGGTAGGCAGTATAACACTGGGGTCATGGGATTGTTGCTGTGTATGCATGCTTGACAAAGGCTTTACTGGCCGAAACGCTGCATCTAGATTAAACCTTCACCTTGGACGTGCTGTCTCTATATTTTTATTTTATTTTCTTTGCTTTGATTGTTATGCGAACTTACCAATACCCAGTGAGACGTGCACCCAACTTTGCCACATCATAGGAGTTCTGTTCATCCACTATTTTATCTCTAAAACCCTCAGTGGACATTATAGCCAGCATTGCATGAGTACGATTGCCTGCCATAGATTCAGCAGGAAGAGACTTGAGACAGAAAAAGAGGGAAGAGGTTCATAACGACCATCCTTGCCTTAATTCATACATCATTATCTGAGAATTCCACTGTGTACAGTTTAAATTGTGTGTTTCTATTAGAGATGAGTGAATCGAAGCTGATGAAGTGGAACTGCACTGACTGGGGATCCAAATTGCCATTATATAGCTCTGTAATTCCAGCATTCGTATTAAGGTGTAAGTGCTGTTTGATACAGCCATTAACAGGGTTTATTACAAGGAAATATTTCTACGTCTTATTTGCCTTTGTGTGGTGCAGTTATATGTCCTAAAGCATTTTTTGGCTTGTATTAGTGGGAAAAAAAGGGCTTATTAGACGTTGTTTGGTGAAGTGCTAAAATTACAGCCCTTTTTGTTGCGTATTAGAGGTAAAAGTAAAATATATTTGCCGTTCAGCGGTGCAGTTATATGTTCTAAAGACTTTTGTGGTGTGTATTAGTGGGAAAAATAAAATATATATTTGCCGCTCAGCAGTGCAGTTATATGTTCTAAAGCCTTTTGTGGTGTGGAAAAAGAAAAAACATATTTGCCGTTCAGCGGTGCAGTTATATGTTCTAAAGCAGTGATTCCCAACCTACAGCCCACGGTATGTGTAAATGTGGACACATCGCGGCTTTATACACAGAGGGGCACCTGGCAGTGCGGCATAGTGGCATGCCGGCATGGCACTGGCAGCAAATCCTTCATAAGGGCCCTGCCCCGGGGGGGAAAGTCATGAAATATATAGGGGCAAAATGAAAAAATGAAATATATACAGAAGGGGCAAATGGAATATACACTCACCTAAAAAATTATTAGGAACACCATACTAATACGGTGTTGGACCCCCTTTTGCCTTCAGAACTCCCTTAATTCTACGTGGCATTGATTCAACAAGGTGCTGATAGCATTCTTTAGAAATGTTGGCCCATATTCATAGGATAGCATCTTGCAGTTGATGGAGATTTGAGGGATGCACATCCAGGGCATCAAGCTCCCGTTCCACCACATCCCAAAAATGCTCTATTGGGTTGAGATCTGGTGACTATGGGGGCCATTTTAGTACAGTGAACTCATTGTCATGTTCAAGAAACCAATTTGAAATTAATCGAGCTTTGTGACCTGGTGCATTATCCTGCTGGAAGTAGCCATCAGATGATGGATACATGTTCTCATTGTATAGGAGATCAGACCCTCAAAAGTTAAAGTCTTAGAGTGGGACAAAAAAAATAAGTTTTACAAACAAATGTAAAGTAAAAAATAAAAAGCTTTCTTTTCCCAAAATAAAGTAAAAAAAGTGTAAAAAAAAAAAAAATAGGGAAAAGAAAAAGTTGACTTATTATGTATCGCCGCATCCGTATCGCCCGGCTCTACAAAAATATCACATGAACTAACCCCTCTAATGAATACCGTCAAAAAAATTAAATAAAATAATAACTATGCTGTTTTTCACCTTACATCACTAAAAGTGCAACACCAAGCGTTCAAAAAGGCATATGCCCCCCAAAATAGTGTGACTCTAACCGTCACCTCATCCCGCAAAAAATAATATAACCCCAAAAATATAAAATCTATGGCTCTCAGACTATGGAGACACCAAAACATAATTTTTTGAGTTTAAAAAATGCTGTTATGCTGTAAATAAAAAAAGTATACATATTAGTTATCCCAACGTCCTTAACAACCTGCTCTATAAAAATAACACATGACCTAACCCCTCAGGTGAACACCGTAAAAAATTTAAAATAAAAAATGTGTCAAAAAAGAGATTTACTGTCACATTACATCACAAAAAGTGTAATAGCAAGTGATCAAAAAGTCATATGCACCCCAAAATAGTGCCAATCTAACCATCACCTCACCCCACAAATAATATTCTACCTAAGACAATCGCCTAAAAGATAAAAAAAAAACTATTGCACCAGAATATGAAGACACTAAAACATGATATTTTTTTGTTTCAAAAATTATATTATTGTGTAAAACTTAAATAAATAAAAAAAAGTATACATATTAGGTATTGCCACGTATGAAATGACCGGATCTATAAAAATATTACATGACCTAACCCTCAGGTGAACACCGTAATTTTTTTTAATAAAAACTGTGCCAAAAAGCCATACAATTATCCCAGTAAAATCTGCCTTCCAAAAACCATATGGCGTTCCTTTCCTTCTGTGCCCTGCCATGTGCCCATACAGCAGTTTACCAACACATAAAATCAGTTTTGAATACCTTGAGGGGTGTAGTTTCTAAAAAGAGGTCATTTTTGGGTGGCTCCTATTATGGGACCCTCACAAAGTGACTTCAGACCTGAACTGGTCCTTAAAAAGTAGGTTTTGGAAATTTTCTGAAAAATTTCAAGATTTGCTTCTAAACCTCTAAGCATTCTAACGCCCCAAAAAATAAAATGGCATTCACAAAAATGATCCAAACATGAAGTAGACATATGGGGAATGTAAAGTAACAGCTATTTTTGGAGGCATAGAAATTGAAATTTGGAAATTTGCTAATTTTTAAAAAATTTTGGTAAATTTGGTAATTTTTCATAAATTTAAATTTAATTTTTGACTCAATTTTACCACTGTCATGAAGTACACTATGTGACGAGAAAACAATCTCAGAATGGCCTGGATAAGTAAAAGCGTTTTAGAGTTATCACCACATAAAGTGACACATGTCCAATTTGCAAAAAATGGCCTGTCCTTAAGGTGAAATATGGCAGGGTCCTTAAGGGGTTAACATTATTACCTTCCTAGCAGTGGGCTCGCGGTCATTGTATTGCTGTATTTGTTTTCAGAATACATTACCAAATCTAGACTTTGTTTTATATTTCAACCTTGCGCCCTTACCATGCTTAACTGATAGTCCATACTGCCCTCTACATATTGCAAGTGTAGAGACATCAATCCACACTCTTCTTCTTGAAACACTGGTTTTAATTCTAGTCAACTTACTGAAAATGATGACAATTGCTAACTTCACAAAAACAAAAACCTCAACATTATGTTTTGTATTTTTGCCATCTGATATAGAGTCTTACAAGAAAGTAAAACCTAAAACCAATTAGAACCTTAAGAAAATCAAAGGTGCAAGTAGGCATAATGAGGGAATCGGAAGCAAACTAGGAGATTTTCTCTGAGAAGATATGTAAGCACATTCTTACTTTAGTGAAGAAAATATAATAGTACACATAGAAATAAAGTATGGAAGTAACCATAACTAAACAAACCTACGCGTGGAAACATTCCAAGGAAATTGTAGCAGTAAGTGTACATTCACACGACCGTTTGTAATCCGTTCCGTTTTGCGGATCCGCAAAAAACGGATCCGCATGTCTGCAAAAAACAGAAGAGTGGCTTCCGTATGTCATCCACAAAAAACGGTCCGCAAAAAACGGATGAGTTTAAAAAAAGGAGGAGAGAATAAAATATTATAATATATTCATAGTTGTCTAGGAAACTAGAAAAGTCACATGCTCAGAAATTCAGGTGCCATTTTATGTGCTTTTCTAGTCGGATAGAGCTGTGTGAAGCTTGTGCCTTGCTGGTATTGGATTCTCACTGTTTTCTGTGCGATAACCATGGCAAATTACTTTGAACGTGAACTGCTTTTACGCTGGCTACTTTCTCTGCGCTTTGGAAGTAATTCACAAATGCTGGAAGAAGAACCAAGGAGAAGACGGAGGCAATGGGTGCATCCTATTGTCTCACAAAGGCTCCAGAAGGGACACTTCCATTCCTTATATACAGACCTGCGGCAGGACCCTATGAAATTTCACCAGTTTTGTTGTGTGTCTGTGGAATCTTTTGATCGCCTGCTTGCATCTCTTCGTCCGTACCTAACCTTTCAGGATACGAACATGAGGCGCTGTATTGGACCTGAAGAAAGACTCATTGTCACTTTGAGGTAAATCAATTAAATGATGTTATCGAATTATTTTTTTATATTAGTCTTTTATATTATATTCATTTTTTTTACATTTAAAAAAAAATTTTATAGGTTTATGATATAATACTTTTAAAATATTCCTAGGGTACCATGTACTTTAACACTTGAGGCAGAGTGATCCCGCAAGCAGTTCATTTGCTGGAACTGGCTGCTGGATCCCGCAATCAACTTGCAGACATAAAGCAGTTGTAGACTGATCCGGATATGGATCCATCTCACAAATGTATTGCAAATGCAGACCTGTCTCTCCGCTTCTCATGTGGACAGATAGATCAGTCTACCTAATGTTTTAAAGGCATGCCAGATCTGTCATTGTAGTTTTTTTAATGTGGCATCTGGCTCTTGCAGGGGTCACATAACTTAAATTTTTTAGGATGTTATGTAGCCCAAATGTGTATTAAAAAAATAATGTTTTTTTTTTGTAAATGGGTTTTTCACATCTCAGACAATGTGGGCATATAGCTAGGATATGCCCCCATTGTCTGGTGGGTGTTGATCCCACAGCTTGGACCAAAAACTATATTGAGAACATAGCACACCAAGTGAAGGAGGGCGGACAGCACATGTGCACCCACCATCCATTACTTTAATGGTCCAGACAAATATAGCCAAGCCCAGCTCAGCTATTTCCATCAGCTGATATAAAAATTTTAAGGAACATGGGTAACACGCTACAATTCAGTTTTATAGAAAAGACGGGGTTAAGAGCTTGGTGGTGGACCTTTCTCGATATTGGTGTGGTTTCAAGAGGTGGGAACTGAACCTATCATACTATGAGATGAGAATAGCCCTTAATACTTTATGATACAGTTTTGACATACATTTTTTCTTTATTTTTTATCTTACAGATTTCTGGCAACTGGAAACTCCTTTGCTTCGCTGCACTTCGAGTTCCTGCTGGGAGTCTCTACTATCTCTGGGATAGTCAGCCAAACGTGTCAAATCATATGGCAACATCTCAGGGAAACGGTGATGCCCACCCCCAAGGCGGTAGATTGGCTACGTATCGCCGAGGGTTTTCAAGATTCTGCACAGTTTCCAAACTGCCTCGGGGCACTTGATGGCAAACACATACGTGTTAAGAAGCTTGCTCACTCAGGGTCCCGGTACTTTAATTACAAGCAGTACTTTTCTGTGGTGCTGTTAGCCTTGGCTGACAGTAATTACAGGTTTGTAATTGTCGATATCAGGGCCTATGGAAGTACATCAGACTCCCGCATCTTTTGTGCCTCCAGAATGGGTGAGCGACTTTGCGCCAATCAGTTAGCCCTACCAGAGCCCAGAACACTACCCGGATCAGCAGGTCCCCCGGTTCCATTTGTAATTGTGGCTGATGAAGGGTTTGCATTATCACCCAATATGATGCGGCCCTTCCCCAGACGCGATTTAGACAACCGAAAGCGCATATTCAACTACCGACTGACTCGTGCCCGACGGTTTGTTGAGTGCGCCTTTGGTATACTTTCTGCTAAGTGGAGAGTATTTATATTGTCAATGCAAATGGATCCGGAAAATGTCACCCTGGTGATCCAAGCTTGTGTCGTTTTACACAATTTCACCAGGATCCACGATGTTCCCTTGGATGCAGAACAGCTTCAAAATTTGACTACCACACCTGTCAATTTTGAACCAGTCCGACATGGAAGACCTGGAACAGCTGGACTAGCTGTTCGGGAACGCTATGCGGACTACTTTTGCAGTCCAAAAGGTTCATTGCCGTGGCAGATGGATGCCATCCGTGGTGGTCGTTGATTTAATCTGGTCTCTGTGTTAAAATTTCCAAATTTTGAATTTTTTTTTTGTTAGTTAGTTCCCTTTTTTATTTTTTTAGATAGTTTAGGGACTCGCAAGACAATGTGGACCCTTGACGTGGGCTTGCGGGCTGGGGTATTTTTTGTAATATTAGCGTTAAAAATATTTATTTAAACTATTAATGGCCTATATGCACTTTTTTAATTTATCTAACAATATAGACCATTTTAAATGAATTTGACTTGAATATTAAAAAATTACAAAAATACCCTCTAATACCACATTTCCAAAACTATTATTTTTTTTGAAATTTTAATTTAAACAAAAAAGAAAATCATTTTATGTAAAGTGAAGTCCCTTACTATATATTGATTATTCCTAAAATACTAATCTTTTATTTTTTAGA
Organism: Bufo gargarizans; assembly: GCF_014858855.1. Lineage (NCBI taxonomy): Eukaryota > Metazoa > Chordata > Amphibia > Anura > Bufonidae > Bufo > Bufo gargarizans. The sequence goes on from NC_058084.1 coordinate 265,173,461, forward strand.
AAGCACGTTTCGTATATCCCTGGATTGGCTATTGACTACAATACTTCTACCTAATTCACTAAATACTAAAATATTAATAATATAATCATTTACCCAGAGACACAACCAACACCATACTGGAGGGTATATGAGATTGTGTATAAAACCTAATTTGGAGGAGTACACTAATACCGGTGTGACCCTCCCTAGGAGATCCGGACCCTAGAAGATTGTACTTTTTAAAAACCTTTTTTTTTAAATAAATGTTTACATTTTATAGAAAAATAAAAATAATGACACAACATAGCAGATTCCAAATAACTTTTTATGAAAATATAAACCAAATAAAAAAAAAATTCTAAATCAAACAGCTCCCTTGTCTATAGACCTGTTCCCCTGTAAACAATTTGAGGTGTGAAAGAACTGCCAGGATGTGTGAGTCCCGGACCTGCAATATGTGCCACACTTTCTGAAGATGGCATTGGTGGCCTAATTTGTGCCCGGATATGGGCTTGCCTCAATTTTTCCTTATCTATTAATTGAATCACATCAAGGGGAATACTATCCCCCTCGAATAGATACAAAACAGATGCTAAAGAAGATAACACCAAAGAATGCCGTTCAGGAGGTACTCTTGATAAGGCTGGAGCCAGGCTTCTGAGAATTTTTTCTTCCAGGGTCTCCGTTTTATTTTTATTTAAATACTCAAAGACCTGTGAATCGATTAAATCTCTCTGTGCCATCTGCACAGTTTGTTGACTCGAACTTCCTCCCCTCCTTCGAGAACTTTGGCGCCTGGTTGGCTGAGGCGGAGAAATCTCCTGCTGGCTTTCCTCGTCGGGCCTTTCCTCAGCCTCTGATGGTCCAGCATGGGGTTGAAAAGAAGCTGCAGGTGTACCAGGCTCATCAATGTTTGTGGACGAGGACTCTTCATCGACCTGAAGATTGTCCACTGTCCTGAAACAGATCAAAAGTACTTGTAAGTATTTTATTTAAAAAAAAGCTATTGATAGATCTACCCCGATCCTCACTAATTAGCTGTTTGACAAGGCCGTGACGTAGCAGCCTTTTCTCTGTTTCACTATTGTCTAATGTTGTCATTACTATGAGGTCAGATATAATAAAATAATATGTCATCACGCTACTCTAGTGACGTTTTAAAAAACTGAAGAATATCATATGGTAATGATCTATGCAGATAGGGTAACAATAGATCAGCATCAATTTTTATGCAAAACGCACATGACCTTTGAACACGGATGTGAGTGGTCCTTGGTATTCCAACCTGGGATCCTACATAGAGCAGGACAGCATGTTGTTTTATTGTTTTCAATGATGCCGTGCGCTTCGTGAGCCCCCTGCAGTACAGTAATACACTCGTATGATCTATATGAGTGTATTAGTGTACTGCAGCAGTTGCACAAAGCGCACAGCGTCATGGAAAACAATGACGCTGTGTGCTAAAACTGTCAGCAGGATGCCAGGTTAGGATACGATGGACTACTTACAGCCATATTCCCCAGTTTCCATACAGTTACTGAAAACTTACGGTCACAGGTCCATTACAGGCAGGAGGAACTGTAAGTCCTTGGTATAGAGATAGGGCTTCTTCTTGGGCTTCCCATCACCACTATGCCCTTTGCTGGCATTAAATTCCTGTCGGAATTGATCCAGACAGGAATTCCACTTTTACAATTTTAAATTTTAAATGATTTTCTCTGTTTACAATATTTAAAAGACATCTTCTATTTCATACGTCTTCAAAGGATAGAAAACTGTGCTCCATAATTGCAGACGTGTGCACAAGAAATAGCAAAGTGACACTGGATATTTTGAAAATGTGCAGAGATGCATGAGGCTACTTTCACACTTGCGGCAGGACGGATCCAACAGGCTGTTTACCATGTCGGATCCGTCCTTCCGCTATTTTGCCAGACCGCCGCTCTGTCCCTATTGACTATAATGGGGACGGGCAGAGCTCTGGCGCAGCACGGCGGTGCACGGCAAAAGGCCACAGGACTAAAAGTACAGCATATTCAACTTATTAGTCCTGCGGCTTTTGCCATCCACCGCCGTGCTGTGCCAAAGCTCCACCCCCGTCCCCATTATCGTCAATAGGGACAGAGCGGCGGTCTGGCAAAATAGCGCAAGGACGGATCCGACATGGTGAACAGCCTGTTGGATCCGTCCTGCCGCAAGTGTGAAAGTATCCAATATAAAAAGGGATAGGCATCAAAGGATTAAAATTTTAAAAAAGTCTGCTATGTCACTTTGCAAGGTCACTTTGCACCATAGCTAGTCCCATAGCATCCCCTGATTAGTTTTGCAAGGTCAGTGCTCCATCCTTGCAGACGTGTGCACAAAGGCCAAGCAAAGTGACACAGGACGGTTTGCAAATGTGCAGAGATGCATTATATAAAAAGTGATAGGCATCAAAGGATTCTGCATTAAAAAAAAGTCTGCTATGTCACTTTGCAAGGCCCAATGTACATTTCAGAAACCCATCTGTGATTACTTTCAAGAAGGTTCATATCAGACAGAACCCTAGCTAGTCCCATAGCAACCCCTGATTACTTTTGCAAGGTCAGGGCTCCATCCTTGCAGACGTGTGCACAAGACATAAACAAAGGCCAAGCAAAGTGACACAGGAAAGTTTGCAAATGTGCAGAGATGCATTATATAAAAAGTGATAGGCATCAAAGGATTTTGCCCAAAAAAAAAAGTCTGCTATGTCACTTTGCAAGGCCCATGCTAATTTCTAGTGCAGACGTCTGAACACTGCCCTAGAGGTGGCAATCAGGGATGCTACAGGACTTGAAAATAACTATAGATTTTATACACAGAATTATATTACATGAATATATTAAAATGTATACTTACTAATTCCAGAACGCTTATCTGATCTGCATTTGGCCCAATCTTCGGGCACCAGCTCCTGCGCCACCTCTTCCCATGCCCGGTCCTTTCGTACCGGATCATGGTACGGATCTTTTCTGGAATCCCAGATTTCTGGCCTTTCTTGTATTAAAACAATTAGTTTGTAGACATCTATCCTAGGCATCTTGATTTTAGGGGGCTCCCAAATCGTTATGGCTAGGTAGATATGAATTTTTAAGCCACAACCCCAGAGGGCAGAGCCTACAATAAATTATGTTAATCAAAAAACAGAAACGGATCCGCAAAAATCGGAACACATACGGAAATGTTTCCGTTTGTCCTCCGATTTTTGCGGATCCATTGACTTGAATGGGGAATCGGACCGAGATCTGCGGTCAATAGTAGGACAAGCTTCATATTTTGACGGAACATAAAAACGGTAGAACGGAATCGGACAACATACTGAACGTTGTCCGTACCTAATTTTCGACCATTGAAATGAATAGATCCGCATGTATACCGCTAAAATCGGAAACGGATGCGGATCGGAAACGGAAAAAAAAATGTGTGAATGTGAATGTACACTAAGTATGTACTACATTATCATACTGGTATTAATCAATCTAACCATGCTAAAACAGAAAAACATGTTTATGGGGTCCTGAGTTTAATTGGACCATCATGAATGTTCACATGAATAAGTCACTGTAACAATGTTTTAGGCTACTTTCACTCCTCTGGTTTGAATTCCGGCAGGCAGAGAACAGCCTGCTGGAATTCTCCAGATCCAGCGCTGCTGGATGCTGATGGAATGTCCGCCGGCCGCATTAAGTATAATGGAGTCCCGTGGAGATCCATACATATTCTGGCAGACAAGCAGAGACCTGGCCGGACACAAAGTGCTGCATGCTGCGGTTTGTGTCCGACCGATTCTCCGCTTGTCTTCCTGAACAGTCAAAAGTTTTCATTACTGGTGATGATAACCCTGAGATAGAAAGCATGTACATGCCTTTACTAAATACCTATACAGTGAAACCTCTCCAGAAGTAGTGTGGAGTACTCCCAGACCAGATTTTTTATTTTATTTTTTTATTTGCAAATACATTAACCTCTTCAGGACACATGACGTACCGGTACGTCATGATGCCCTGGTACTTAAGGACACATGACGTACCGGTACGTCATGTGTTGTTCCGATCACTGCCGCCCGGCTGGCAGTGATCGGAACAAGGTGCCTGCACAAATCATTGAGCAGGCACCTAGGCTAAATGTGTAGTTTCTTAGATGGGGTCATTTTTGGGAGGTTTCTATTATCTAAGCCTCACAATATGACTTCAAACCTGAACTGGTCCATAAAAAGTGGGATTTTGAAGATTTCTGAAAATTTTCAAAATTTGCTTCTAAACTTCTAAGCCTTGTAACATCCCCAAAAAATAAAATATCATTCCCAAAATGCTACAAACATGAAGTAGACATATGGGGAATGTAAAATCATCACAATTTTTGGGGGTATTACTATGTATTACAGAAGTAGAGAAACTGAAACTTTGAAATTTGCAAATTTTTGAAATCTTTTGGTAAATTAGGTATTATTTTGTGCAAAAAAAATAATTTTTTTGACTTCATTTTACCAGTGTCATGAAGTACAATATGTGACGAAAAAACAATCTCAGAACGGCCTGGATAAGTCAAAGCGTTTTAAAGTTATCAGCACTTAAAGTGACACTGGTCAGATTTGCAAAAAATGGCCTGGTCCTAAGGTGTAAAAAGGCTGTGTCCCTAAGGGGTTAAAGGGGTTGTCCTGCTATTTATTGTCAGGATAGGTTATCAATATCTGTGAGCATTGCCTCCTCTTCATTATACTATGTGTGGTCTCCTGTAGATCGCCACCATTCCACAGGAGACGACAGGAAGTGTCATGAATAGGAAGCAGCTCTCGCATGGAGCGCCACCTCCTCTGCAAACAGCTGATCAGCGTCGGGTGTCGGACCCCCACTGATCAGATATTGATAATCTATCATGATGATAGCTCATCAATATAAATGGCTGGATAACCCCGTTAAAGTCTATGTAAAATGCCCTTCTTTAAAAAGACTACCTTTCATACTGGTAACCACCCTCATGAACATTTTTTAGAACGGCATACTTAACTTATTTAACCCTTTTTGCACTGATATGTCCTATAAAGGAATACAGGGTAGATGGCAAGGATGAGCAGCAGATGGAAATGAGCCAGATAAGGAAAAAAAGCTGTGAAGATTTGAATTTCTTCTTTTGCTTTTTCCTTCACAGTATACATCCCTTGATTGAATGCTGTGCACAATGGTGGATTATAATAGGGGTGTTTGGGCCGGCAGCCCCAGGCCCATCATTTCTGTGGGGTCCAATGCTGTCCCAAAGGCTTTTGGAGCCACATCACTTCTATAGAATGCTGGCTCGCAGCTGCTTAAGTCCCCGTCTCCTCCCTCTTGCTACCACTGCTGCGAATTAGCCAGAAGAGGAGGAAGTCAGAGGAGCAGCGCAGCATTTTGGAGGAGGCAGCACCAGACTGCAAGTAACGTGCCACATTAGGCTACTTTCACACTGGCGTTTCTGGGTCCGCCTGTGAGATCCGTTTCAGGGCTCTCACAAGCGGCCCAAAACGGATCAGTTCAGCCCCAATGCATTCTGATTGGATGCGGATCCGCTCAGAATGCATCAGTTTGCCTCCATTCCGCTCTGGAGGTGGACACCAAAACGCTGCTTGCAGTGTTCGGATGTCCGCCTGACGATGCGGAGCCAAACGGATCTGTCCTGACTTACAATGTAAGTCAATAAGGAAGGATCCGTTTTTACTGACACAATATGGTGCAGCTGAAAACGGATTCGCCTCCCATTGACTTTCAGTGTAAGTCAAAACGGATCCGTTTGCATTATCATCAATAATTTTCATGGTAATGCAAACGGGTCCGTTCTGAGCGGATACAAGCGTTTGCATTATCGGTGCGGATCCGTCTGTGCAGACACAAGACTGATCCGCACCTAACGCAGGTGTGAAAGTAGCCTAATCTGCACCCAGAGATGTTCCCTGGAGTCCTGTGTTACCTGTGGTGTTACATAGGACTGCAGGGAACATCTACTATATTATCTGTACAAAGAGAGTTAATGCTGTTTTATCTGGGGCACTACATAGGACAACAGGGAACATCTTTTACATTATGACTGGGCCCCACAGTACATTTTTGTATTCCCCCCCCCCCCCAGGCCCACTCACGGACCGTATGTCTTGGAGGGCATACAGTTATGTTCATGGGCCCTTATTCATTCTTATTTTGTTTGGTGTATGTGTGTGTTGGGGGGGTTGGTCACCAAAACCGTGTTTTTAGTATTTTTATATTTTAATAGTGAAGATTTTTTTTAAATGTTTATTTATCTTTATATAAAACATTGGGAAGGGGGGTGATTTGAACTTTCATCGCAATCTCTGCCAGCCTCCTGTCTATAGCTTGTAGTACATGGCAGCCTCCCCTTTCTGCCCGCTGTTCCACTGTGTACTAGTGCTTATCATGGCACATATAAGAGCACACCCGATGCCAGCTCAGGACCATCCTGGCATCACGTGTGCATATATAAAAGTGACAAAATAAGCAGTAGTAGATGGCAGAACAGCGAGCAGAGAGGGGAGGCTGCTGTGTATCGCATACTTTATAACAGAATGCTGGCACAGGTGCGTAGCCAGACCGACAGGGGAATTATATGTGAGGTCACGGTGTGAGCATTAGATGGGCCGAGGTAAATACAGTTCTGGTTGCTCACGGTTATGTCGTCCCTGGGCAGGCTCGATGATGAGGTGATGAGGAGACCGGCACAGGAATTCTCTGTTGCAAGGGACACAAGTCAGATGGTGGTTCGAGGTGCCCTTGATGGTCTGTATTAATGTGCCTATGACAAGGTCCCTTGTAGTCATGACGCCAGTACCTTTTATGGTGGTACAACCATTTACTGTAGTGTTAACAGAGGAATTAGAGACTGAGACAAGGATGGTGCAATCCAGCTTATAACTTTTACTGAACGTTGCTCCCGGTAATGGTTACATCCAAGTATAAAACAGTCTCTAGTACATTCAGATATGAAATACAGTCTTTAGTACATCCCGATATGAAATACAGTCTCTCGTGCATACGGGGGTAGGATATTGTAAGCCCTCAGGTAAAACAGGCTCTTTGTCTTTTATATATATGAAAGCTACTGCTTCAGACAAGGCTTTTGAAGTAGAAAAAGTCTTAGGCTGGTATTAACTCTCGTCTTATTCTAACCTGAATTAACCGCCTCCCGATGTAACACACGGATACGTCCGGGAGGCGGTTGATTTATTCCTCCTGGACGCATCCGTGCGTCATCTCGCGAGACGCAAGATTTCGGACTGAGCCGGCCCACGCATGCGCATCGCGGGCCGGCAAAATTACAAGCACCATTTCGTCACCAGCCTGCCAGCCAATGATCGTGGCTGGCAGGCTGGCAATTTTTAAAATGTTGAATCAGAAGCCATATAACACATCATATTAGTAAATATGATCTGTTATATGGCTTCCCTGCTCCTCTGCTGGTCCTTTTCGTCGGTTGGTCTCAGTAGAGGAGCAGGCTTCACAGTGAGTACACCAAAACACTAAACTTTAGCCCCAGATCACCCCCTGCACCCCAATTAACCCTTTGATCACCCCTTTGATCGCCCCTGTCAATCACTAGTGAAAGGAAAAAAGTGGTATGGTCACTGGTATTGACCGTTAGGTTTTAGGGATAGTTTGGGCCCCTTGGTTAGGTAGTTTAGGGATCAGTTAGCGCCCAGCCCACCGCACCGCAGTCCCTTATTCGCTGAATAGCGTATCGCTAATCAGCATTTGTACTTTTATAGTATCTGTAAGTGATCAAAACTGATCACAGTCAGATCTATAATAGTATTAGTGTCACCTTAGCTCGCCCTCCACCCAAAATGCAGTGTTTGCCCGATAAGGCCTGATCGGTCGCCCACACGTGCGTTCACCCACGCCCGCCCCGCCGCAGTGACAAATTTTTTTATTTTTTTTTTATTTTTTTTTATCACTGCACATTCACTTTACACGCGCTGCGGCGATAAAAAAAATCAGTTTTGATATTTTTTATCAACCGCAGCGGCCTCCGGTACTTCGCTAGTCTCCCATTTGTAAGACAGGCTTGCTTTTTTTCTTGGGTAGTCTCAGGGAATACCCCTAAATTTAGTTGCCCAAATGTCAAACAGGGGGTATTCTTCTGAAGAGGCCTACAGGCTTCTGACCCAGTCGGATGAGGAATGGGAACCCTCATCTGATGAATCTAGCGGGTCAGAATATGAACCTGTAGAAAGCAGTGGCACTCTGACCCAAAGTTCGGACGAGGAGGCTGAGGTCCCAGATAGCACCAGGCGTACCCGGCCCCATGTCGCTAGACCACAGGTTGCGCTTCAAGGGCAGCAGAGTGGGGCTGGCGCTGTCGGATTACGTGGTGAGGCATACACCAGCAGCGCAGCCCATCCTGGACCTAGTACCAGCACTGCCGTACAACATGGTGAAGTGGCGAGCACCAGAAGGGCAGTTGAAGCTGGTACGGTGGCACGTGCAGTAGTTACCCCGTCGCAGCCACCGCACAGACAGGCGCGTAGAGCCCCTAGAATCCCTGAGGTGCTGGCAAACTCTGATTGCCAGTCCCCAACTTCAGCCGCACCTGTAGTTCCCCCTTTCACCGCCCAGTCTGGAGTTCGGGTTGAGACAGCTCAGATCGGTTCGGCCCTGGGATTTTTTGAGCTGTTCTTGACTGCGGAGCTTAGACTTAGTTGTGGCAGAAACAAATCGGTATGCCACACAATTTATAACCGCCAACCCGGGAAGCTTTTATGCCCAGCCTTTCCGGTGGAAACCAGTCCAAGTTTCCGAAATTAAAATTTTTCTGGGCCTTCTCCTCAACATGGGTCTAACTAAAAAGCATGAATTGCAGTCATATTGGTCCACGAACCCAATTCATCACATGCCCATGTTCTCTGCTGCTATGTCCAGGACACGAGTTGAGACCATCCTGCGTTTCCTGCACTTTAGCGACAACACCACCTGCCGTCCCAGAGGCCACCCAGCTTTTGACCGGCTCCACAAAATTTGGCCCCTCATAGACCATTTCAACCAGAAATTTGCAGATTTGTATACCCCAGAGCAAAACATCTGCGTAGACGAGTCCCTAATACATTTTACCGGGTGCCTTGGCCTCAAACAATACATCCCAAGCAAGCGCACCCGGTATGGGGTCAAATTGTATAAGCTCTGTGAAAGGGCCACAGGCTATACCCACAAATTTCATGTCTATGAGGGAAAAGATCAGACCCTGGAGCCGGTCGGTTGCCCTGACTACCTGGGGAGCAGTGGGAAGACAGTCTGGGACTTGGTGTCACCCTTATTCGGCAAGGGGTGCCATCTTTATGTGGACAATTTCTACACAAGTGTGGCCCTCTTCAGGCATTTGTTTCTAGAACAGATTGGCTGCTGTGGCACCGCGCGAACTAGTCGCGCGGGCTTCCCCCAACGGCTCGTTACCACCCGTCTTGCAAAGGGGGAGAGGGCTGCCCTGTGTAACCAAGAACTGCTCGCGGTGAAATGGAGAGACAAGCATGACGTTTACATGCTCTCCTCCATTTACGCAGACACGACAATCCAAATTGAGCGAGCAACCCTTGTCATTGAAAAGCCCCTCCCAGTCCACGACTATAACCTTCACATGGGAGGGGTGGACTTCAATGACCAGATGTTGTCTCCGGATTTAGTGTCCCGCAGAACCAGACGCTGGTATAAGAAGGTGTCTGTATACCTAATTCAATTGGCTCTGTATAATAGTTTTGTTCTCTACAGTAAGGCTGGGAGAACATGATCCTTCCTCAAATTTCAGGAAGAGATCATCGAGAACCTCCTGTACCCAGGAGGTTCCGTGGCCCCATCCACCAGTGTAGTTAGCCGTCTACATGAGCGACATTTCCCCAATGTCGTTGCTGGTACCTCAACCCAACCGTCACCCCGAAAAAGATGTCGTGTCTGTAGCAGGAGTGGAATAAGGCGTGACACACGCTATTTCTGTCCTGACTGCCCTGACCACCCTGCCCTATGCTTAGGGGAGTGTTTCCAGAAGTACCACACACAGGTACACCTAGCATAGGGATCACATCTCACCAGGACAGGCACACAGGGCTATTAGGGCCCATTCACACAGAGCTGCTGCAAACCTCTCCTTTCACCTGGGACAAAGTGCATAACGCACTTCGCCACATCTTTGGGCGATTTGCGCTTTGCACATTGTCCCATGGGGAAGGAGAGGTTTGTCCTATAAAGGTAAAAAAAAAAAAAAAAAATTAAAAAAAATCACCAGTAAGCAAAAAGGTTAATGTTCAGTTCAAAAAGTTAAAGTTTATATGTTCTGTTCAAAAGTTAATAAAATTATTGCGTTGCGGCCTGGTTTTTTCTTTTTTTTTTTACCTTCCAGGTGGACCAACCGATCGACTAGCTGCAGCACTGATGTGCATTCTGACAGAAGCATTGCGCTGCTGTCAGATTACACACAAGTCGGTGTATGCGGCGCTGCAAGACGAGATTTCTCCTCTGCAGTAAAAGATACGGTTGCCGAGGCATATGAGCTGAGGAGGAGCCGGTGTTCCTATGCTTTGGCAAACACTTTGTATATAAAAAATAAATAAAATAAATCCCGGCAATGATTTATTCATCCACATCGATTGATGTGAATGGAGAAATCAGGTTTGCCAGGGCATACAAGCTAAGTGGGTATGGATGTTGGGCGGAGCTCCTATGTCCTGGCAGACGCCTTTCCCCTCCTTTTTTTGGGGGGCACAGATTTTTTTTCATCCACAGTGATCGATGCGAATGAAGAAATCTGTGCCGTTCATTTTTTTCTTTTAGCCCAGAGGCTGAACGGAAAAAATAAATCTCATTACCTGTATGCTCAATATAAGGAGAATAGCAGAAACTCCTAATGTTGGCCATACATGTAATGATTGCGGAGACCCTCAAATGCCAGGGCAGTACAAACACCCCACAAATGACCCCATTTTGGAAAGAAGACACTCCAAGGTATTCGCTGAGGGGCATATTGAGTCCATGAAAGATTGAAATTTTTGTCCCAAGTTAGCGGAAAGTGAGACTTTGTGAGAAAAAAATTAATAAAATCAATTTCCGCTAACTTATGCCAAAAAAAAAATTCTATGAACTCGCCAGGCCCCTCATTGAATACCTTGGGGTGTCTTCTTTCCAAAGTGAGGTCACATGTGGGGTATTTATACTGCCCTGGCTTTTTAGGTCCCCTAAAGCGTGAGAAGAAGTCTGGGATCCAAATGTCTAAAAATGCCCTCCGAAAAGGAATTTGGGCACCTTTGCGCATCTAGGCTGCAAAAAAGTGTCACACATGTGGTATCGCCAGACTCAGGAGAAGTTGGGGAATGTGTTATGGGGTGTCATTTTACATATACCCATGCTGGGTGAGAGAAATATCTTGGTCAAATGCCAACTTTGTATAAAAAAATGGGAAAAGTTGTCTTTAGCCAAGATATTTCTCTCACCCAGCATGGGTATATGTAAAATGACACCCCAAAACACATTCCCCAACTTCTCCTGAGTACAGCGATACCAGATGTGTGACACTTTATTGCAGCCTAGGTGGGCAAAGGGGCACACATTCCAAAGAGCACCTTTCGGATTTCACCGGTCATTTTTTACAGATTTTGATTGCAAACTACTTCTCACGCATATGGGCCCCTAAAATGCCAGGGCAGTATAACTACCCCACAAGTGACCCCATTTTTGAAAGAAGACACCCCAAGGTATTCCGTGAGGGGCATGGCGAGTTCCTAGAATTTTTAATTTTTTTACGCAAGTTAGTGGAATATGAGACTTTGTAAGGAAAAAAAAATCATAATTTTCCGCTAACTTGTGACAAAAAATAAAAAATTCTAGGAACTCGCCATGCCCCTCACGGAATACCTTGGGGTGTCTTCTTTCCAAAATGGGGTCACTTGTGGGGTAGTTATACTGCCCTGGCATTTTAGGGGCCCATATGCGTGAGAAGTAGTTTGCATTCAAAATGTGTAAAAAATGGCCTGTGAAATCCGAAAGGTGCTCTTTGGAATGTGTGCCCCTTTGCCCACCTTGGCTGCAAAAAATTGTCACACATGTGGTATCACCGTACTCAGGAGAAGTAGGGCAATGTGTTTTGGGGTGTCTTTTTACATATACCCATGCTGGGTGAGAGAGATATCTCTCTGTAATGACAACTTTGTATAAAAAAATGGGAAAAGTTGACTTTTAGAGAGATATTTCTCTCACCCAGCATGGGTATATGTAAAAATACACCCCAAAACACATTGCCCTACTTCTTCCAAGTACGGCGATACCACATGTGTGACACTTTTTTTGCAGCCTAGGTGGGCAAAGGGGCCCACATTCCAAAGAGCACCTTTAGGATTTCACATGGCATTTTTAACACATTTGGATTTCAAACTATTTCTCATGCATTAGGGCCCCTAAAATGCCAGGGCAGTATAACTACCCCACAAGTGACCCCATTTTGGAAAGAAGACACCCCAAGGTATTCCGTGAGGGGCATGGCGAGTTTTATGCCAACTTTGTATAAAAAAAATGGGAAAAGTTGTCTTTTGCCAAGATATTTCTCTCACCCAGCATGGGTATATGTAAAATGACACCCCAAAACACATTCCCCAACTTCTCCTGAGTATGGCGATACTAGATGTGTGACACTTTTTTGCAGCCTAGGTGGGCAAAGGGGCACACATTCCAAAGTGCACCTTTCGGATTTCACCGGTCATTTTTTACAGATTCTTATTACAAACTACTTCTCACGCATATGGGCCCCTAAAATGCCAGGGCAGTATAACTACCCCACAAGTGACCCCATTTTGGAAAGAAGACACCCCAAGGTATTTTGTGATGGGCATGGTGAGTTCATGGAAGTTTTTATTTTTTTGTCACAATTTAGAGAAATATGAGACTTTGTAAGAAAAAAATAAATAAATAAATCATAATTTTCCGCTAACTTGTGACAAAAAAATATAAAGTTCTATGAACTCACTATGCCCATTAGCGAATACCTTAGGGTGTCTACCTTCCGAAATGGGGTCATTTGTGGGGGTTTTCTACTGTCTGGGCATTGTAGAACCTCAGGAAACATGACAGGTGCTCAGAAAGTCAGAGCTGCTTTAAAAAGCGGAAATTCACATTTTTGTACCATAGTTTGTAAACGCTATAACTTTTACCCAAACCATATTTTTTTGCCCAAACATTTTTTTTTAAATCAAAGACATGTAGAACAATAAATTTAGCGAAAAATTTATATATGGATGTCTTTTGTTTTGCAAAATTTTGTTGAAAAATGTCTTTTTTTTCAAAAAAATCGTTATATTTCGATTAATAACAAAAAAAGTAAAAATGTCAGCAGCAATGAAATACCACCAAATAAAAGCTCTATTAGTGAGAAGAAAAGGAGGTAAAATTCATTTGGGTGGTAAGTTGCATGACCGAGCAATAAACGGTGAAAGCAGTGTAGTGCAGAAGTGTAAAAAGTGGCCTGGTCATTAAGGGGGTTTCAGCTAGGGGGGTTGAAGTGGTTAAAGGTGGTTTTCAGAATCCTTCAACCTCTATTTCCAGTGCTTTTCTGGCAGTTGGCCTCACTGCCCATAGGATTTAAACTGGAGGTGTGGATGCCGGAAGCTGTGTCTTACACCAAATTGCAAAGGTCCCTGGGAAGCCTTTGAGTACGGCCATTTGCTATCCTTTGACTTGAATAAAATATACTAATCCCCTTGAATACTTTCTGTAGCAGCTTGTCACTGGTCACCCCGGAGAAGCCAGCTATAGAAGTAGATTTCTCACCTCCAGGCTTTAACCCTGGACTGTGGAGGCAACAGGGAGAGAGCAGAGAGGCAGGAGGCCTCTCTCCAGGAGGCAGCTACATCATGGCTGCTCACTGACTAAACTACAGGGAAAGACTCACTAACTGGGCCTGAGCTAAGCTATATATACACTGTAACACTGCCCCATCTAGTGGAAAACTAGTGTAGTGTGCACTAACCTAGCCTGTGTAAAGGATCTTACACATAAAATCACATAGTGACATGGGAGAATATGAGATGAAGTACAGCATACAGACATAATATATGACAATAAAACACAATCAAACTAGTTTTTGGTGCCAACGATCACGAGTGGGGCACTGCACAGGAAGTAGTGGGCAGAGGCTGGGATGGCTACCTGGCAAGTAGCCATCCCAGCCTCTGCCCACTCCTTCTATTGCCAGCCTTCTGTTCTGTACTATAGCAGAGATGCATATAATACTGGAGGCTGGGGTGGCTGTAGCAGCTACACTGCCTGCAATCTGCTGTATCTGGCCTGCTTTCCTCTACTCTCGCAGTCTCACACAGAGTACAGGACTCCACAGTCTCTTCTAGTCTACCCTGCCCTGCGTGCCCACGGCCCTTCCTCCTCCTACTTTGTGTGCCCCCTGCAGTGCCCAAAACGCCTTCCTCCTAAATCCCTAACTGCCCACAGCGTCTCATCCCTCTCCTCCCCCTCCCTGCAGGGGGCACACAAAGTAGAACATAACGCCCCTCTGGGCACCTTCAGGATTAATTAGCATAATTATAAAAGTAGTTTTTCAGCAAAACTACTGGATGGATTACAGTATAGAACAGCAAAGCCGATTCAAGGTAATCTGTGGAGCATGACTGGTTTAAAATCTGAATTTGTGTTATGAGAGGTGACAGAATCCCTTTAAGTTGTTTGAGACACTGCTCCTGGGCGGCCGCGCTCCTTGTCAGCCCAGGCCCTGAAGCAGCCGCTTCCCCTGCTTCCCTTATAGATACGCCACGGTATTGGGTTTTACCTAGGACTGCAGGAAACATCTACTACATTATCTATACCCAGAGAGTTATCACTGCTTGTTTTACACTTCCGTTGACAGATCAGTGAGGCTGTTCCCAGTGGTAAAAGCCTGCCGCATCTGGAATTGCCGTACACTGGTGAAATTATTTCCGTCCCAATTAATAGAGTCTGGCGGAGATCAAGCCGAAAACCTGGCAAATATGCCTAGAATCGGCCAAACAATTGTCCAGCCGATTCCTGGAATTCTATGCCGAAAAAATCTTTACAGAAAGCTGTCCCTGCAGTGTATAACAATGTGGGGTGTTACATAAGACTGCAGGTGACATCTACTACATTTAATATACCAATAGGTCTAGATCTGCTACAATCACTGTAGCTGGGATACTCTATTACCATTAACAATATACCACAACAAAGAGTAGATTAAATTCCCATAAATTAAAATGTAATATTTATTCAAAAAAACAAAGATAAAAAGACACAAAATATTCATACCAAATACATAAAAATGGTCAACATGTGTAGAGACATCTAATTGACAGCGCCACCTAACCTAATTTATGCACATTAATATACATGGCCAATTGAGAGATGCTTTGTAGGTAATGTGATCAGTGCACTCTAGATTAAATACATAGGGAAATCCATCCTCTCTAAAAAAAAATGTGTCAGTGAGCACTGATCAAAATATATTCCCCAATACCAAGACCATGAAATAATAGAATTACTAAAGTGACTAATCTGGCAAAAAAAAACAAGGATGATCATACCAGGGTAGTGGCAGGGTACGTGGTTGCTGACTCCTCGACGCGCGTTTCTCCGTCTTGCTTCCCCAGGAGGAGTGTTTTTTTACAGAGCCAAATACCTGTTTTTTAAAGGGTGGTGAATCTAATAACAGGCCTATCTAAGGGTCATGTGATGCGGCCTGTGATTAGTGGCGAATGAGGAGTCCGATAAGAGGACTACAAATAGGGGGGGAAAGGAAACCTGGGCTTATTAAAAAAAAACTATGTGTCGGTTAAACAATCATACCTGACTGTTCCAGTGCAATTCAATAAAGTGCCTGCGTGCCTATACATATCAATATTTAATATATCAAGTATAGCTATTAACAGCTAATGAAACTCGAATGACATTAAAATAAACCTAATCATAATATTACCGCCTATGAAGAATAAAAAGACTACAGTTATAGAAAGGAACTAAATCCAAAATTTTCATTTAACCCTTTGGGTGCCAAGTAGTGATGAGCGAGCAACCAAAGAGTTCGGGTGTTTGGGTGTTCAGTCCGAACACATTGCAATATTTGTGTGCTCGGCCAAGCACCCGAGTATAATAGAAGTCAATGGAAGACAACCAGGCACCCCCTGCTCGGATGAGGGGAGGGTGCCTGGACCATAGGAAAAGGTCTGAAAGTGATGGAAACACCTCTGAAATTGATGAGGAACAGCAGGGGGGCCATGTCTGGATGCATCCCTTGGAGACCAATGTTGCTGCTGGGAACCATGTTGTCCAAATTGTACACCACTTTTACAGACTGACAAAAAACGCCCAAAACTATTTTGAGGAAAAATTGTTAGGAAACTTTCTTTCCTGTAGATTCAATAGTATATACAGTGTAAGTGCTGCCAAAAATTACAAGGAAGAAGCACTCCAATACAGCCTGTATTTCACCTAAAGGAGGACCTCATTCACATGGTGGTACATGTGTTCAGGTAGTGGGACTCCTACACTCATACAGCCTATGCACTAAGTGAAAGGGCTGCCAAAAATTACAAGGAACCAGCACTCCAATACACCTTTTATTACACATAAAGGAGGGCATCATACACACCCTTTAAAAATTATAATTAATAGCCTGATGGTGACCCTACAAAAAACATTAGGACAAAGGGCCTGCTGGTTACCCTCTAAAACACTACGGTTGAGGGCCTGCTGGTGAGGTGACCCTGTAAAACATTGAAGGTGAAGGCCTGAAGATGAGCGAACACCATAAAACATTGTAGTGAGGGCCTACAGGTGAGCAGACCGTATGAAACATTGGAGGTGAGGGCCTGAAGGTAAGCGAACCGCATAAAACATTGTAGTGAGGGCCTACAGGTGAGCAGACCGTATGAAACATTGGAAGTGAGGGCCTGAAGAAGAGAGAACCGCATAAAACATTGTAGTGAGGGCCTACAGGTGAGCAGACCGTATGAAACATTGGAGATGAGGGCCTGAAGGTGAGCGAACCCCATAAAATATTGTAGTGAGGGCCTACAGGTGAGCAGACCAAAGAAACATTGGAGGTGAGGGCCTGAAGGTGAACAAACCCCATAAAACATTGTAGTGAGATCCTATAGGTGAGCAGACCATATGAAACATTGGAGGTGAGGGCCTAAAGGTGAGCGAACCCCATAAAACATTGTACTGAGGGCATATATACTGTATGGAACAGAAGGAGGAGGAGAAAACAAGATTCAAACATATACCCTTTTTGGAGGTGAAAAGGGTGCATCTGAATCTTGTGGATTGAGTACATTGTAAAGCATATATTTAAATTGCGTGTTTGTTCCTCATTAGCTCAGCGTTTCTCTGGTGAGTGGAGAAGTCAGGGGCAATCCAGGCTTTCTTCATTTTTATCTGAGTCAACCTGTCAGCATTGCCAGTGGACAAGCGGATACGCTTATCTGTTATAATGCCACCAGCAGCACTAAATACACGCTCAGACAATACGCTGGCAGCAGGGCAGGCCAGCACCTCAAAGGCATTGAGCGCAGGTTCGGTGCACGTGTCCAGCTTGGCCCCCCCCCCCTTGTGTGTATGGCACGAGGGACCATTCAGGATGCTGACACGGTCTGCTATGTATTCTTTCACCATCTTCCAAAACTTGTCTCTCTGTGAGCCACTAGGCCGCGCTTCAGGGTAAGGTTGCTGGCGGGGTGTCATAAAAGTGTCCCATGCCTTGGACAGTGTTGCCCTGCGTTTGTTGGAACTGGTGTGTGTTCCCCTTGTCTCCCTTCCTCGGTTGCCAAAGGAAGTACGGACTCTGCCGCCAGCATTGTCAGATGTAAATGTTTTGAGCAATTTCTCAACAAGGTCCTCCTGGTATTGCACCATTCTACTTGCCCTTTCCACCGCAGGAATGAGAGATGTGAAGTTCTCTTTGTAGCGGGGGTCGAGAAGGGTGAACACCCAGTAATCAGTGTTGTCTAATATGAATATAATGCGGGGGTCTCGGGAAAGGTGATGACCATGTTGCAGCTGGTATTCCACAACTGCCCTATGCTGCTCACAAAGCCTGGACAACATGTAGAACTTAGAGTTCCAGCGCGTGGTCATGTCGCACAGCAGTTGGTGAGCTGGAAGCCCCAAGCGCTACTGCAGCATTGACAGAGCGGCTGAAGCTGTGGACGACTTGCGGAAATGGGGTATGTTTTAATAAGGCGCTGAACCACTAAGTTTAATACGTGCGCTAGGCATGGCATGTGCATCAGGTTGCCGAGCTCCAAAGCCGCCACCAAGTTACGGCCATTGTCTGACACAACCATGCCAGGTTGTAGGTTGAGTGGCGACAGCCACAGCTTGGTCTGGTTCCTTATACCCTGCCACAGCTCTGCAGCAGTGTGCTGTTTGTCCCTTAGGCAGATCAGCTTCAGCACAGCCTCTTGACGTTCCCCCACAGCAGTGTTACACTGCTTCCAGCTACCGACTGATGGCTGACTGCTGGAGGTAGAAGTGGTGGCGGTAGCGGCGGAAGAGGAGGAGGAGGAAGAGGAGAAGTGGGGGTTGGAGCCAGTAAAATAGCTGCTGGCGGAGACCCTGATTGACATAGGGCCCGCAATCCTGGGTGTGGGTAGCACCTGTGCCATCCCAGGGGACGACTCACGGTCTCCACAACATTCACCCAGTGTGCGGTCAGGGAAATGTAGCATCCCTGGCCACCAGCACTTGTCCATGTGTCTGTGGTGATGTGGACCTTCCCAGTAACTGCATTGGTCAGGACATAGGTGTTGGTTTTGCTGGCAGATCCTCTGTTTGCGGAGTGGCAGGTGGCACTGTCACTCCAGAGTTGGATGAAGAGGCCGAGACTGCAGCAGAAGAGGAAGCAGGAGTTGCCAGAGACCTTTCTTGGTTTTTGAGGTGTCTACTCCTCTGCAGCTCGTGCTTTGCACTTAAATGCCTGGTCATGCAGGTTGTGCTCAGGTTGAGAACGTTTATGCCTCGCTTCAGGCTCTGATTGCACAGCGTGCAAACCACTCGTGCCTTGTCATCAGCACATTGTCTGAAGAACTGCCACGCCAGGGAACTCTTTGGAGCTGGCTTTGGTGTGCTCGGTCCCTTGCTACGGTGGGCAGTAGCAGGCGTGCTGTCTAGAGGACGGCCGCTCCGCTTTTGCACCCTGCTCCCTCTTCTGCTGTGCTGGTGGCTCTGTGCAACCACCGCCTCTTCCTTTTGAACTACATAGGTCACTCGCATGACCTTGATTCCATGTGGGGTCGAGGACCTCATCGTCCTCCACATCATCTTCTACCCAGTTTTCACCCCTGCCTTCCTTGTCGGTCTGCACACTTTCGAAAGCGCCAGCAGTTGGCACCTGTGTTTCGTCATCATCCCAGACGTGCTGCGGTGGTCCTCCCATGTACTTATCTTGAAGGATAAGTGGTTGGGCATCGGTGGACTCAATCTCTTCCACTTCTGGGGCAGGGCTAGGTGGATGGCCCTGGGAAACCCTGCTAGCAGAGTCATCAAAAAGCATAAGAAACTGCTGCATGACTTGGGGCTCAGACTGCTTGGCTGATTTACAAGGGTGTGAGGTGAAAGACTGATGGACATTGGCTGCAGGTGCCAACTCTGATCTTTCAGCAGGAGACTGGGTGGGAGACCATGTAAAGGAACTAGAGGCACTGTCATCAACCCAATCTACTATCGCCTGTACGTGTTCTGGTCTCACTATTCGTAGAGCCGCATTAGGCCAGACCAAATACCGCTGAAGGTTCTGTCGCCTACTTGCACCTGAGGAAGGTGTTTCACTTGTGCATGTAGCTGGCACAGATCGACTAAGTCCTCTCCCTGCAACAGGAGCTCCACCAGCAGAACCACGATCGGGGCAACGTCCCTTATTTGACGCTCTGCTCATATTTTTAAAATTTAGGATCTTGCCCAAAATGGGTGTTTTTATAATAACAGAATTGAGCAACAGTATCTAACGCATGTATCTCACACTGACAGATGCAGCAAAGGCTGCCAAATTATTATTTTTTGCCCAAAATAGGTGTTTTTTTTATAACAGAATAGAACAGCAGTATCTAATGCATGTATCTCACACTGACATATGCAGCAAAGGCCGCAAATTTAGTTTTTTGCCCAAAATGGGTGTTTTTTTTATAGTAGAATAGAACAACAGTATCTAACGGGTGTATCTCACAATGACAGATGCAGCAAAGGCTGCCAAATTATTATTTTTGCCCAAAATAGTTTTTTTTTATAACAGATTAGAACATCAGTATCTAACGTGTGTATCTCACAATGACAAATGCAGCAATTGCTGCAATATTAAGTACTTTGCCCAAAATGGGTGTTTTTTTAAACCCAGAATATTATTGCTGTATTTCAAGCTTGTATCTCACACTGACAGATGCAGACAAGGCCGCAAATTTAGTTTTTTGCCCAAAATGGGTGTTTTTTTAATAACAACAGAATAGAACACCAATATCGAACACGTGTATCTCACAATGACAAATGCAGGAAGGGCCGTAAATTTAGTTTTTTGCCCAAAATGGGTGTTTTTTAAAACCCAGAAAATTATTGAAGTAGTTGTATTGTAGTAAAAGCTTGTTTTTAACAATGATAGATGCAGCAAACGCTGCAAAATTAGGATTTTGCCCTAAATGGGTGTTTTTTTAAACCAAGAAAATTATTGCTGTATTTCTAGCTTAAATTGCACTCTGATTAATGCTGAAAATGCCACAGTTGTAGGGTTTTGCCAAAAATGGGTGATTTTTTTAAACCCAGAATATAATTGCAGTATTTCAAGCTTCTATTTGACTGTCACAAATGCACATATGCTGTGCTGGTGCACAGAACTTGCATAAAATGGCCGCCGCCACCCACCTAACTAACAGACGGATAAAAGTTATTTTTCTGGGTCACTGGGCTCAGGGCAGGGTAAAAAGATTGTGCACTGCACCCACAAAACTTAATCTAGGTAGATCACTGAGTTAACAAGCACTTCTGATTAAAGATTCTGTCCTATTCTCTCCCTCAGAGCAGCAGCATCCTATCCCTACACTAATCAGAGCAGATTGAGGTGCAGGGCTACGTGACTCCAGCTTATATAGAGGCTGAGTCACATGCTGCACTAGCCAATCACAGTCATGCCATTAGTAGGCATGGCTGTGATGGCTTCTAAGGGCACGCGAGTTAAACGCTTGTTGACTGGCTGCTCTGCAGCCTTTCAAAAAGCGCTATTAACTAGAACACCAAACCCAAACTTTTACTGAAATGTTCAGGTTCGGGTCCGGGGTCCAAAAATCCTAAAGTCGGGTTCACTCAACCCTAGTTATAAGCTCCAGATTCTGTGCAAGCTGCGTTTTGACAACTTACCACTACAGGAACCGTTCTTGTAAATCGCGTCCAGAATTCCACACTATCAAAACTGCTTTAAACAGTATATCTTGTGACTATATTATCTGGTCTTTGTAACTTTAAATTATAATTTAGTATTTTTTGTATATGGGCAGTTTCTATTGAAGGCCTGCGAGCCGAAACGTCATACATGAATATGGCCGTATGTTGCATAATAAAAAACTCTACTATCAAGATCGAAACCTACATGCTGTAGTTGTTTTTTTTTTTTTTTATAACATGGATGGAACCCTGCTTACAGCTGATGCACAGAGTGCAACAAAGATTTATGGTCATCACATACAGATTTTATTCTTTTTTCACTTATAGACAACACAGTTGTGGAGTTCTGTGGCTCCTCATCAATACAGGGCTGTTTGCAGGGGCGTAGCTATAGGGGGTGCAGAGGTAGCAGTCGCTACCGGGCCCAGGAGCCTGAGGGGGCCCAAAGACCCTTGGGCCACATAAGAAGACACTGGTATTATAGAAAATGCATGCTGGTCAAATTACACTTCTAGCTGGAGGAAAGGGGTAGGTCAAGAATTTAGCATGGGGGGTCATTTTTTCAATTTTTTCCTTAGGCAGCACAAAGGTAATGTCCTTCCTGCATCTGGCCACAAAGTACTAAGGGCAGGGGGGGCCCAAGATGAATTCCTGCACCAGGGCCCATGAGCCTTTAGCTACTCCCCTGGCTGTTTGACTGCATGAGATTCCATATGTATGGACTCTACAAGATTCAGCTAGGAGGGAGTTGTTAAGGTAATGGTGTAGCAAGTCAGAAGTTAATGTGGTTCTCCGACCCCAACATTAAAATTAAGCCCCAAATCTAACCTGTGGAGAGAAGATGGAGAGAGTAGTACTTACCAGCAGCAGCATTTCCTGGAACATGGTCACGTGACCGCATATTCAGGGTTTTCAGTGTTTTCTGTTTCTTTTCCGTCTTCCTTTCTTCAACAGGAGATGATGTGTCATCACTAACATCACTGCCTCCTGCAAGTGATGGGCCGGCCATCTTTCTTCCTGATGCCTGTGTGCTAGACATGTGCCAGGACCGCTTCACTGGATGTCATTGCTGATGTCAGTGTTCATTCGAAGGCTTCAGTCTGAAGCCTGCATTTCCTATCTATGCAATGAACTGTCATGGCCTTTGGTTTGCGCTGTGACACTGTTGCCACACTTGCGGTTGCCCGCAGCAACATGTTGCTGTGAGAGCATGCAGTAGCAGTGTCTCGGCCTCCTGGGTGATTGCCGGGACATGGTTGCCACGCATGCTGTTGCCGGTGGTAACATGTGGATTGGTATGCTTGTGTGTGCACTTCCCCTTTAAGTGGCTTCCTTCCCTTGTCTGGTGTTGGAAGGGTTAACTCCCTCCCTAGTGTGTTGTTAACACTGGGTTTATGTGTTTGTGGGTGTGGCTGCTTGGGCTATTTAGTCTCTGCTGGAAGCCTGTAGCTCTGTAGTACTTCAGCCTTGGTGTTTGCTGGAGTTATGCTCTGTCTGGTTGTTCCATCTGTCCAGTGAGGGCCACCCTTGTGGTCATCCCGGTGTCTCCTTCCCTTCCTGTCCCTATTTGTATGGAGTGGGTTATGTGCAGGGTGTTTGAATGCCTAGTTTGGTGTTACATGTCTGGTTGTGTTTGGTGTTATGTTTACTAGTCATTCCCCTGTCTCAAGTTATTGCAGCTATGGTGTCCTGGGTTCCTGGGTGGTTTGTGGTGTGTGCTGTGTCCTTTTATGTTGGTGTGGACACTAGCACTTGTGCACGGGTTCCAGTCAGTGTCTCTGTGGCAGGTAAGTGTGTTACTGGTTTCACTTACCTGCCATCTCCTTTAGCTGTATGGGTTTCCCCTCCTTGCAGCCTGGCCTTAGTTAGAGACTCCTGTTCCTCTGTGTTGAGGATGAACAGGTAGTCTCTCCCCTGCTCCTATGTGAGGGATTTCCAGGGTGACTCAGGATATTAGGTATCCCGTGTATGACCATGGGGGTCCGCTCATATGGTGAGGAGTCAGGGAGAGGATTAGGGATGCAGTAGGAGGTGACCTGCTCCCTTATCACTCCTTTTTGGCCTGGCTGACCCCCTTTTCCCTTTGACACCGCACGGTGGGAGGTTTCCCCTACTCCCCGTTGTGACATGAACGGACTGTCATAGCTAAGAGCATCATTCACTGCTGCCCAGAAGGCTTCTGTTAGAAGCCTGTGCTGGGTTCTGGACACTGTGGGTGGCACATGGGGGCACTGTGGATGGCACATGGGGGACACTGTGGATGTCTTATGGGGGCACTGTGGGTGGCACATGGGGGCACTGTGGATGGCACATAGGGGGCACTGTGAATGGCATATGGGGGCACTGTGGATGGCACATGGGGCACTGTGAATTTCACTGTTAAGGGGGCACTGTGGATGCCACTGATATGAGGGTGCTGTAGATGTCACTGTTATAGGGGCTCTGTGGATGTCACTGTAATGGGGTCACTGTGGATGTCACTGTTATGGGGGCACTGAAGATGTCACTGTTATGAGGGCACTGTGGGGGTCACTGTTATAGAGGCACTATGGATGTCACTGTTATGGGGGCACTGTGGAGTTCACTGTTATGCGAACTCAGTATGAGTTCATAGGCTCATGCAAATGATCGTAATCGACCCCGGAATCACGGTCCATGTGTCGGCCACATTTTCCAGACCTAACATGGCTTCCCTGTACTGCACTGCCTGTATGATAGTAATGTATTATGCAATTATACAACTAATCTTTACCTGACCGTTGGATGAGTGTCATGCACTCACCTCATCATGTGTAGATACCTCACCATCAGGTCAGGAGAGGGCGGTCGGCCTAGAAGATGTATCCTACCCACAGACTGTGTTTCCCATGCTGATCAAGGTTGTATCACACGTGTATCACACATGATAGGCCAAGATAAACCCTTCAGCAGGCAGGACCAAAAAATATAGGATTAGGCCTCATGCACACGACCATATCTGTTTTGGGTTCTGCAAGTTGTGGATCCACTAAATCCATACAGTATACTGTCCATGTGCGATCTGCATTTTTTTGCTGAGCCATTGACTTCTATGGGTTCGAGGTCTACATTTGTTTTGCAGAACTGACATATGGATGTGTGTCTGGTAAAAAAAAACTGAACAAACCGGAACGGAAAGCATCCTGATGCATCCTGATCTGGTTTGTTCTGTTTTTTCCCCATTGACAATGAGTGTGGACAAAACTGAAGCGTTTTGCCCTGGTTTTGAGATCCTCTGTTGGATCTCAAAACCGGAATGCAAAACACATATTTGTGAGCAGCCTTAGTAACATAAAGAGATTGAAAATAATTTAAACTACTGAAAAAATCATGTGGTAGTGCTAATAAGAAACAACCACTGTTCCCACAAATGCTACCTTGTTGCTATCCACTTATACATAACAAAACCTACATGAGTTACAAACTTAACAAATTATTTTTATGCATATAATAGTGTGAACTAGACATCAGATAAAAAAAATCGTCCTGGACAGCAAAGGAACACACTTTCTGAGTAGCAAAGTAGTTTTATTATCTAGGATTGATATCTCTAAGATTGACATCAAACAGCGTTCCATCTGTATCATCTGTATTTCCTTCTGACAACATTACTTTAATAACTCTGATCTCATTTTAAAGATTATTAAAGCAATGTCCTTTTTATACCTACTTATACAACATTCTAGTAGGCTACTGAAGTACAGTAACTGGCTATCTTTATCTCTATCAGAAACATTAAAACATGACATTTTAAACATTTTAGTTTCCTTTCATTCCAAACATATTAAAATTGCCACAATACTGCTTTCCATGAAAATGATGTGTATACATAGTAAAATAGGAAATGCATTCTAACACAGTAGTTGAGGTTGTTGTTTATAAAGAATAATACAATTAAGTAATAACAATAACATTAATGTATGATTACACTTAATGAATATTTGAAAATACAGAAAAGTACCTATATTAAGTGTCTGCTCACCAGATAATGCCACCATAGTTCAAAAGTAAGGGGATCATGTGCAAACAGATCTATACCACTTTTGTGGTGTATATCTGGTGCAGATTCTGCCTGGCATACAGATTCAACATTCCCCATATGTCTGCTTTATTTTGGCATCATTTTGTAAATGTCATTTTATTTTTTTAGGACGTAAGAAGGCTTAGAAGTTTAGAAGCAATTTAACAAATTTTCAACAAAATTTCCAAAACCATTTTTTTAAGCACCAATTCAATTTTAAAGTGATTTCGAGGGGCTTATATAATGGAAACCACACATAAATGATCCCATTTTAGAAACTAAACCCCTCAAATTATTTAAAACTGATGGTACCCCTTGAGGTGTTCCACCAGAATTAAAGGAAAATGGAGATGAAATTTCAAAATGTAACTTTTTGGGTAGATTTTTTTTATGTTAATCTTTTTTTTTTTCAACACATCAAGGGTTAACAGCTAAATAAACCTCAATATATATTACTCTGATTCTGCAGTTTACAGAAATGCCCCATATCTGGCGGTAAACTGCCCTATGGGCACGTGTCAGTGGTCAGAAGAAAAGGAGCACCATATGGATTTTGGAGGCATATTTTGCTAGAATGGTTTTTAGGCACCTTTTGTATTTGAAGAGACGCTGACGTACCCCTACAGTGGAAACCCTCAAAAAGTGACCCCATTTTGGAAACTATACCCCTTAAAGAATATATTAAGGGGGTACGGAGCACTTTGACCCCTAAGCATTTTAGAGAATTTGGAAACACTTGGCTCTGAAAAGAAAAAGTTTCATTTCTTCCAATAAAAGGTTGCATTAGCCCCAAATTTTTCCTTTTCACAGGAGGTAACAGGAGAAAAAGCACCCCATATTTTGTTACCTATTTTCTCCTGAACACGGCAACACCCATATGTGGTGGTAAATTGCTGTGGGGGCACATGGCAGGACTCAGAAGGGAAAGAGCGCCATATGGCTTTTGCAATGTTTACGGGTGCCATTGGTTTCTATTTTTTAGGCGATTTTTTGTGGGATGAGGTGATTTTTCCATTGGTACCATTTTGGGGTACATAAGACTTTTTGATTGCTTGATATTACACTTTTTGTGAGGCAAGGTGAAAAAAAAAACTATTTCGGCTTTTTTTTTTGAACAGAATAAAATCTTGTTTTTGTGTTGCTATTTTCTGAGAGCCATTTAATTTTATTTTTTGGGTGATTGTCTTAGGAAGGGTCTCATTTTTGGCAGGATGAAATGATGGTTTGATTGGTCAAATTTTGGGCTAAATACGCCTTTTTTATCACTTGATATTACACTTTTTGCAAGGCAAGGTGACCAGAAAATGGCTGTTTTGGCACTGTTTTTAGTTTTTTACAGCGTACACCTGACGGGGTGGATCATGTGATATTTTTATAGTGCCTGTCGATATGGATGCACCGATACCTAATATGTCTACGTTTCTCTTTTTCCCTTTTTTCACAATTTTTTTTAACTTTATCTTGGGAAAAGGACGTGTTTTTTTTTTTTTCCTCGAAACTTTTAATTATTTTGTAAAACTTTATTTTTATAACTTCTTTTTTAACTTTATTTTTTGTCCCACTCTGGGACTTCAACTTTTGGGTATCTGATCCCCTTTACAATGCATTACAATACATCTGGGGTGTTTTTTCCTTTAGTCACTGCTGCTGCCTGTTTTGTGTTGCTGGTTACTTCCCCCCTTCCCCCTCCCCTTCTGGTGCAGTCTAGATGGTTTCCCCCTGCCCCTCCCCTAGAGTTAATAAATAGGAGGGCTTATCCCATCTTGTTCCCTTTTCACAGTCACCTTCACCAGGAATTTTTCCACCCTCCCACCCCTTTTGTTGTTTTTCCATTATGTTTTGGCTAACATATATATTTTTTCACAGTTGCCGTTGTTTAAGTCACAGCTGGAGGTCAGTTAAAATAAAATACTAAGAGCTTAAAGGAGAAGTTGGACTTGCCCACTGTGGTTTCAGTGGGGATATTGTTTCTCACACTCCTGGAAGTGGTTTTTGGCGCTTGATAAAATTTGGTGGTTCTTGTGAGAACAATTAAAAAATAAATAAAGCTGTGACCGACCCTCACTCCAACAAAACCAGTTGCCTCTACTGTTATTTGGTTAGGCGGAGAAGACATGTGGTTGGGTGGTTGGCCTTTCAATTCTCTGCAGTCATACACTTACAGCTTTCTGCCTGTGAGTCCCTGGGGGCTGGATCTCACAGGCTCACATGGAAGGCAGCCACAATGCCTAAGGAAGGCACATGGAAGGGTCCCTGTCACAGCAGCATGGGGACCCGATGGCCACCCTGCACCCGGCAGGATATCACACGTGCTGCAGTCGGCGCTGACTGCGGCAGTGAAAAGGTTAATGTGTCGCATCTGTGTTTTCACCGATGCCAGTGCATACAGCAGAGGTCTGGCTATCAGTGACTGCCAGACACCTGCAGCTGACTGGACAGGTGCAGCTCCTGTGCCCACCCGATCAGAGCGCCGTAGCTGTACAGCGTTGGGATTTGTGACCCTGTTTCCTATGGGTTAAAGAGGATTTCAACTAAAAATTTAAAATTGGCAATACTACTAATAAATCACAATTATGGTAAGTAATTGTACTCTTTTTATATTTACAGAGATATTGCAGGTAAAGTAGCCATATTGATTATCACTGCTGAATAAGCATCTCTGTAAACTTTTTAAAGCGACATCAAAGCAACAAATTATGGAGAAGCTCATGCAAATTTGATAATCAATATGTCTGAACACCATACTGTTACTACTGCAAAAAAGGCAACAGCGAACCACAAAAATTCAATATATCAGTATGCAAAATAAACATTATTAGTATCATTGTGGTTTCTGGTTTAAATATTCCATAAACCATTCGTTGCTTGTAATAATAGTTGCTTTATGTATTTTTCTTATATAAACTATAATTTTATTATTTATATTGGTGTAATGAGTCAAAGGTTAAAAAAACTATCAATAAACCTATTTTGAACAACAGTAACATGGCAAAACCAAACACAATACATACAGTGATCTTACACTTTGAACATTTGCAAAATTGTACAACCATGTAAAAATGTAAGGTTTACAACAACCATCATAATATTTATACTTACCACATGTACTCTTCACCTAATGTCTAGTGTTATATTCAAAAGAGCATATTCCTATCTCTCCAGGGTCTTGATAATCACGTGACATCTCATGTAATCATGCTAGAACACAGTGTTTACTTTGTTGCTCTGTAATTATCACAATTGCAAACTAATCATTGTAGTGTTCACACTCCCAAAATAAACTCTTAAATTGTTTTCAAGCATATCCCTGAATAAGAAAACTGCAATACAAGTGTTAGGAAAACAGGATCCTATCTGTTCATAACATTGTTTCTTTTCACCTGATTTCCATGAATACTTAATACAAGCTATGTCTGCAGTATTTTCTAATTCCATTAGCATTCCCAATAATATTCTTAATATTTACACACTTTTTTTCACATTAACATATTCCTTTTCATGCAGTACACAAGGGCTCGGCACTTGACTCAGTATTCTGTCTGAATAGTAATATATTATTTAATAAAGGAAATTCATTTTCAGCAAACTAAAAAAAAGCTAATTATAACCATGGGTTTGTATACATTTCAGTTCATATAAAGGGGATCTATATTATTATAGCAAAAATGCAATTTCTGTCAAGAGAAGTAATTTCAAAAAAATTAACAGAATAAAATTACAAAATCAAAAGTAGAGTAAAGAAAACATATTTTACATTTGTATTTAACATTATCAAACCATTGGGTTTCATCAAGTTTCCAGTGGGGTTCTGGAAGAAATAGCACTCCAG
This sequence comes from Bufo gargarizans, assembly GCF_014858855.1. NCBI lineage: Eukaryota > Metazoa > Chordata > Amphibia > Anura > Bufonidae > Bufo > Bufo gargarizans. The sequence goes on from NC_058084.1 coordinate 265,202,724, forward strand.
AGCTATTTTTGTCATAAAAAAAAAATGAATTCCACAAAAGAATGGCAAAAATACCAGCTTCAGTACAGCCTTCCCCAGAATTAGTAATGAACATGTTATGAATAATTCAGGACTCTTTCACACAATGTCTGTTCAGTGAATTCCATCAATTATTGTGAGAAAAATCACAGAACAGGTGCAGATCTTTCTATTATACCTTATTTCTCTGTAGGCTCAATTTCTGGACCTTTATTGCCCATATCTTCCATTCTGGGCTGTGGTCACATGACCATGTAGCTCTTTCTTATTTCCTGTGATGTTACAGGTGAAACTCAAAAAATATGAATATCGTGCAAAGTTCATTTATTTCAGTAATGCAACTTACAAGGTGAAACTAACATATGAGATACTCATTACATGCAAAGCGAGATATTTCAAGCCTTTATTTGTTATAATTTGGATGATTATGGCTTACAGCTTATGAAACCCCAAAGTCACAATTTTGAGGTCCCCTTTGCTCAGGGGGTATGGCTTAATTAGCTGACTAGAGTGTGACACTTTGAGCCTAGAATATTGAACCTTTTCATAATATTCTAATTTTAAGTTGCATTAATGCAATTCCTTTTAAGTTGCATTACTGAAATAAATGGGCTTTTGCACGATATTCAAATTTTTTTAGTTTCACCTGTATGTCAATTGGCAGCGATAGAGGAGCGTCTATGTATCTATCTGGGTTGGAGAAGCTATAAATAAGCCTGGTGATATTAGGGTCAGTACTGGAGCTGTGGCAGGAAAGAAGAAGTGCATCATGGGTTTGGTTGTATACAGCAAGGATATGCTGCCTCCAGAATAAAAATAAATCAGAGGAATAGATTTACATGGTGAAGACGGGTCAGGTCAGTACAAAGTGAAAAAAAAAAACATGGAGAAGATGTACATGTACAAGCATCTACATGAGCATATCTGTGAAATACCTTAGTAATTCCAGAAAACAATTTTAAAGGGGTTTTCCCATCTGAACATTTATGGCATATACGGATGGACTTGAGTTAACACTCCTGTTTTCTGAGATTTCTGAGTTGTGTAAATAGAATACTGTAGGACAATTGCTTAAAGGGGTTGTCCAGCCATTTATATTGATGACCTATGATCAGGACAGGTCATCAATAACTGATTGGCGGGGGTCTGACACCCAGGCCCCCTTCCGCTCAGCTGTTTGAGGAGGTGGTGGAGTTCTATGCGAGTGCCGCTTCCTTGTTTATTACAATGCACTTCAAATGACTAGACGAGTATTTATAAAATACACCACAAAAGACAACGTGTAGTGTAAAGACAAGGTGGTGGCACTTGCATGGAGCGCCACCTCCTCATCACAAACAGCTGATCTTTGGGGGTAACAGGTGTCAGACCCCTGCCAATCAGATATTGATGACCTATCCTGAGGATATGGCATGTCTCAGTTGTTTCACATACAAATCAGGTAGAAAAAAATTGATGCATGCTCCATAGGATGCCATATTACTAGATTTCTATTTACAGTGTCCTGTGTGATACTGTCTGCTGAGCTGTGTATATAATACTATTCTGTGTGATACTGTCTGTTGAGCTGTGTATCTAATATCCTACCCTGTGTGTAACTGCCTGCTGAGCTGTGTATCTAACCCTATCCTGTGTGATACTGTCTGCTGAGCTCTGTATCTAATCCTTGCTGAGCTGTGTATCTAATCCTATCCTGTGTGATACTGTCTGCTGAGCTGTGTATCTAATCCTATCATGTGTGGTACTGTCTGCTAAGCTGTTTATCTAATCATATAATGTGTGATACTGCCTGCTGAGCTGTGTATCTAATCCTATCCTGTGTGACACTGTCTGCTGACCTGTGTATATAATACTTTCCTGTGTGATACTGTCTTCTGAGCTGTGTATCTAATATCCTGCCCTGTGTGTATCTGCCTGCTGAGCAGTTGGGTTGTTATGGAAAGCTGGAATAAAACTGTGTATGTGGAGACAAAGAGCCTGCGAGCTTATATTGGCTGATAAGGGACATGTGACCGTGTGTCTCAAGTGCTGCATTTATAATGTGCTTTTATTTCAGGTTCCACTCTTCGGAAGTTTGGATGCTGTCTGAGCTGTAGACAGCTCTCCATAATGCAGCAGGAAATCGCATTTTTGAAATCGGAGATTTGTAAATTAACTGTTAAACAAACTAAAGCTGGGAATGTTGCAATGCCACTGCCACAGAGGCCCCCTAGAAATAGAAGATGGGTTACTGCAGGTTCTGGTAGACTGAGAGTTGTTGATAGAAGACATGTCCCACAGTCTGTGGCTCTCCATAATTAATTTGCTGCACTTTCAGAGCGCAAGAGCAACACGGAGGATGGCTCAGGGACAGTGGGTGAGGAACAATCATCTCCGATGCCTAAAGTATGCAATACTGCAGCCAAAGACAAAAAGGATAAGGTGAGGACTGATAGTAAGCAGCTGTTGGAGGGCGATTCTATCATAAGAGGTGTGAAGTTTGAGAAAAATGGTTTTGTGAGATGTCTCCCTGGTGCTACCGCTAGCAGGGATAGATGACGTATCCTTAATATTGTTAGGCAACCAAAGCAGGAAAGGGAGGTGGATGCTATTGTCCATCTTGGGACAAATGATCTGACTTGCAATGAGGTTTCAAAGGTGAAGGAAGCTTTTCACACACTTGGAAATTATATAAGGGAGGTTGCATCAACTGTTTCATTCTCTGCAGTTTTGCCTGTGCATAACCTTCAGCATGACAGGAAGATGTGCATTAAGGAATTCAATGTATGACTTGGTGAATGGTGTCTAAACCAAACATTTGGCTTTGTGTCTTATGTTAGCTCTCATTGGAATGGAAAAGAACTGCACAAGAAATATGGTTTGCATCTTTCTCTCAAGGGAACGAATGTCCTCAGTGAACAGTTCAAAGTATTTGCTAAGGAGCATTTAAACTTGGAAAGGGAGACAAAAGAGTGATAATCCAGCAGTCCGACTGCCCCCCAGAACAATTCCAGAAGATGTCAGTAGCGCATAGGTTAAGAAATGACAAGCTCAGAGTCTTGTCTACAAATGCTCACAGTTTAGGGAATAAGATCAATGAACTTAAGTCTATAATGGCATCTGAGAATATAGATTTAGTGGCTATTACTGAGACATGGTTCAATGGGAGTAATGACTGGGATATAACAATACCAGGGTTCTCTCTATATAGGAAAGACAGAGAAGGCAAGAAAGGGGGAGGGTGGCCCTGTATGTGAAAGATAGCATAAAATCTAATTTAATACAAGTCAGTGAGACCAATTTAGAGTCAGTTTGGGTTACCTTGCAGCTTGATAATCAGAAGGTAACTATTGTAGATGTGATATATAGACCACCTAGTCAAGTCAAAGAATTAGATGATCTACTAGTTGAGGAAATAGCTAAAATGACATTGAAAGGGGAAGTTATCATTATGGGAGACTTTAATCTTCCTGATGTAAACTGGAAAACCTAAATAGCTAGCTCTGCTAGGAGTACAGATATTCTAACTTCCCTAAAGGGATTATCTCTACAGCAAGTAGTTGAGGACCCAACCCGGAAGGAGGCCATTTTAGATTTAGTATTCACAAATGGGAATTTGGTATCTGATATTACTGTAGTGGAAAGCTTAGGATCTAGTGATCACCAGTCAGTGTGGTTTATTATAAGTACAGTGACTGAGTCACACCACACAAAAACAAAAGTTTTAGATTTTAGAAAAATTTACTTTTCTAAATTTAAACTCGTGGTATACGAGTCCCTATCAGATTGGAATAGTTTCAATGGAGTCCAGGAGAAACTACTTAAAAGTGGCACTATTGAAGGCAACAGATAATTGCATTAGGCTTGTCAGTAAAAGCAAAAAAAAAAGGAAGAGACCACTGTGGTACTCAGCAGAAGTGGCCAAAATCATTAAAAACAAAAAGATTGCATTTAGTAATTATAAAAAAAAACAAAAAAAAAAAACGAGGATGACAGGCAAATTTATAAGATTAGGCAGAGAGAGGCCAAACAAGTTATAAGAGCTTCTAAAGCACAGGCAGAAGAGAAATTAGCTCAGTCAGTGAAAAAAGGCGATAAGAAATTCTTCTGATACATAAATTAAAAAAGGAAACTAAAACAAGGAATTACCAAATAAAAAACTAATGAAGGAAGGTATATGGAAGAAGATAAAGAACTAGCTGACTGCCTCAATGAATACTTCTATTCAGTTTTTACAGAGGAAAATTAAGAAAAAGGACCTGAGTTAGGAAGACTAATGCATCTTTTGATGCATGTGTCTTTACAGAGGAAGAGGTTCTAAGTCAGCTGTCTAAAATTAATACAAATAAGTCACAGGGGCCTGATAGGAATATTGGAAATTAGAAAAAATGTTGTGCCCATTCACAAGAAAGGTAGTAGGGAGGAATCGGGCAAATATAGGCCAGTAAGCCTGACATCAATAGTGGGGAAATGAATGGAAACCATACTTAAGGAGAGGATTGTGGAACATCTAAAATCCCATGGATTGAAAGATGAAAAACAGCATGGGTTTACTTCAGGGAGATCATGTCAAACTAATCTTATTGATTTTTTTGGACTGGGTGACTAAAATAATAGATGGCGGAGGTGCAGTAGACATCGCTTATCTAGACTTTAGTAAGGCTTTTGATACCGTCCCACATATAAGGCTTATCAATAAATTGCAGTCTTTGGTCTTGGACTCCCATATTGTTGAATGGATTAGGCAGTGGCTGAGGGACAGAAAACAGAGGGTTGTAGTCAATGGAGTATATTCAGACCATGGTCTTGTTACCAGTGGGGTATCTCAGGGATCTGTTCTGGGACCCATATTGTTTTATATCTTTATCAGTGAAATTTCAGAAGGTCTCGATGGTAAGGTGTGTCTTTTTGCTGATGACACAAAGATTTGTAACAGGGTTTATGTTCCTGGAGGGATACACCAAATGGAAAAGGATTTAGGAAAACTAGAGGAATGGTCAAAAATCTGGCATCTAAAATTTAATGTTGATAAGTGCAAGATAATGCACCTGGGGCATAAAAACCCAAGAGCAGAATATAAAATCAGCGATACAGTCCTAACCTCAGTATCTGAGGAAAGGGAATTAGGGGTCATTATTTAAGAAGATTTATAGGTAGGCAGACAATGTCATAGAGCAGCAGAAAATGCTAGCAGAATGCTTGGGTGTATAGGGAGAGGCATTACCAGTAGAAAGAGGGAGGTGCTCATGCCGCTCTACAGAGCACTAGTGAGACCTCATTTGGAGTATTTTGCTCAGTACTGGACACCATATCTCCAGAAGGATATTGATATTTTGGAGAGAGTTCAAAGAAGAGCTACTAAACTAGTACATGGATTGCAGGATAAAACTTACCAGGAAAGATTAAAGGACCTTAACATGTATAGCTTGGAAGAAAGACGAGACAGAGGGGATATGATAGAAAATTTTAAATACAAAAAGGAATCAACAAGGTAAAAGAGGAGAGAATATTTAAAAGAAGAAAAGCTGCTACAAGAGGACATAGTTTTAAATTAAGGGGAAAGGTTTAAAAGTAATATCAGGAAGTATTACTTTACTGGGAGAGTAGTGGATGCATGTAATAGCCTTCCTGCAGAAGTGGTAGCTGCAAATACAGTGAAGGAGTTTAAGCATGCATGGGATAGGCATAAGGCATTCCTCCATATAAGATAGGGCCAAGGGCTATTCATAGTATTCAGTATATTGGGCAGACTAGATGGGCCAAACGGTTCTTATCTGCCGACATATTCTATGTTTCTATTTTCTATGGCAGTAGGGATATGAAGAGAAAGACTTGCAGGTCATTTTTTGGGAATATCTCAGGAACGGTACAACCTAGAGAGCTGAGACCCGGTCTAAAACCTTTTCGGAAACCTGATGTACCTATGTGCTAAATTTGGTAAAGATCGGTCCAGTCGTTTTGTCACGCATAAAAAACATCCAGACAGATGTCTAGACAGACAGACAGATAGACAGAAACTCATTTTTATAATGTAAGAGACTAGCAGAAGGACTCGGCTTCGCACCGGTATATTTCATCTATTTTATTTTATGTTTCCGTGTGTAAAAAGTGACCTCTACAGTTCCTGCTCCTTTAACAGTGACCTCCACAGTGCCGACCCCTTTAATATTGACCTCCACAGTGCCCGCCCCTTTAACATTGACCTCCACAGTGGCCGCCCCTTTAATATTGACCTCCACAGTGCCCGTCCCTTTAACAGTGCTTGCCCCTTTAACAGTGACCTCCACAGTGCCCGTCCCTTTAACAGTGACCGCCCCTTTAGTTTTGACCACCTCTTTAACAGTGACCTTCAAAGTGTTCATCCGTTTAACAGTGACCTTCACAGTACCCGCCCCTTTAACAGAGACCTCCACAGTGCCTGCCCCTTCAAAAGTGACTTTTACAGTGACCGCCCCTTTAAGGGGCTTGAAAAAGACTTGCAGGCTTATATTGGCTAATGTGGGTCATTTTTTGGGAATATCTCATAAACGGTACGTCCTAGAGAGCTGAGACCCGATCTAAAATATTCCTGGACACCTGATGTACCTGTGTGCCAAATTTGGTGAAGATCGCTCCAGTTGTTTGGTCGCGCATAAAGAACGTCCAGACAGACGTCTAGAAAGACAGACAGCCAGACAGACAAAAACAAATGTTTATATATATAAGAGACTAGCAGCTGTTTCTGTGTGTCATTAAAAGATATCGACAGTATCCCCCATAACAGTGACATCTACAGCACCCTGCCCCTTTAACAGTAAACTCCACAGTTCCCCTCCCCTTAACACTGACCCCCCCCCCACAGTACCCCGCCACTTTAAAATGGGATCTACACAGCAGCCCATCCCATTTACTTTGACCTTCACAGCAGCCTGCCCCTTTAACAGTGAGTTTAACAGCACCGTACTACCTTGAAAGTAACCTCCTCAGGGGCTCATCCCCTAACAGTGACCTCCACAGTGCTGGCCCCTTTAACAGTGACTTTCACAGTGACCGCCCCTTTAACAGTGACTTTCACAGTGACCGCCCCTTTAACAGGGACCTTCATAGCGCCCACCCCTTTAATCACAGTGAACTCCACAGTGCACGCCCCTTTAATAACAGTGACCTTCACTGTGCCCGTCCCTTTAAAAACAGTGACCTCCACAGTGCCTGCCTCTTTAAGCAGTAAAGAAAAATGGCTGGATTGTTATGGAAACCTGGAGTAAAACGGTGTTTATGGCTGTTTGATGGATTTGAAGAGAAAGACTGCAGGCTTGTATTGGCTAATGTGGGTCATTTTTTGGGAATATCTCAGAAACGGTACATCCTAGAGAGCTGAGACCCAGTCTAAAACCTTCCTGGACACCTGATGTACTTGTGTGCCAAATTTGGTGAAGCTCGGTCAAGTCGTTTGGTCGCACATAAAGACAGAAACTCATTTTTATATATATAAGAGACTAGCAGCTGTTTCTGTGTGTCGTTAAAATATATAAACAGTATCCCCCCATAACAGTGACCTCTACAGTCCCTTTTACGGTAAACTCCACAGTCCCCCACCACTTAGCACTGACCCCCCCCCCCACAGTGCCCCGCCACTTTAAAATGGAACCTCCACAGCAGCCCTTCCCCTTTAATTTGATCTTCACAGCAGCCCGCCCTTTAACAGTGAGTTTAACAGCACCCTACTCCCTTGACAGTGACATCCTCAGGGGCCCATTTCCTAACAGCGACCTTCACAGTTCCTGCTCCTTTAACAGTGACCTCCAAAGTGCCCACCCCTATAACATTGACCTCCACAGTGCCCGCCCCTTTATCAGTGACCTCCACAGTGTCCACCCTATAACAGTGACCTCCACAGTGCCTGACCCTTAACCATGACCTCCACAGTGCCTGAACCTTTAACAGTGCCGCCCCTTTAACAGTAGCATAGAACACGGACAGATCTAAATTTCCCTTGGAAGCGAGGAAAAAAATGAGAAAAAAGAGCGCACAATAGGGTAGTACGTTCAAACACCGGATAAGGATGTCAGAGTGAGAAATATCCAAACTCACCTTTAGGGGCTGTGCTCCGGCAGGCACAACGCTACTGTAGACTTAATGGGAACAAGACCTTTTCAACCAGGATTGCAGCTGCAGATTTTAGGATCTTATGGCTGGGATGTCCAGTCCCCCCAAAAGAATTCGTAGGTAAAGGAAAGAAGAGGTTCTGCATCGGCGCAAATTCACCAGTAAGATCGGTCTTGGTAAATAGATTTTTTTTGTTTTAATAAGAAACAACGCGTTTCAGGGATGAAAAACTCCCCTTCATCAGGTTTCACATACACATAACAGATATTACATTATTTATAGATAAATTCCTACAAAAAAACGCCAAAAGGATGCACCTGGGTGACGCCGCTTGTGGGAGGAGCCATCACCAGGTGTCATCTACACTTTCAATTTTTCTTCATATAAATAACATTAAATAAAAGTTGCTACAAGCAGTTCATATAGTCTACATAAAATCGCATTAGTATTATATTAAAATTCTTTACAGATCGTTTTTTAACAGTGACCTCCACAGCGACCTCCCCTTTAACAGTGACCTTCACAGTGCACGCCCCTTTAGCAGTAAACTCCACAGTGCCCCGCCACTTTAAAATGGGACCTCCACAGCAGCCTTTCCCCTTAACTTTGATCTTCACAGCAGCCCGCCCCTTTAACAGTGAGTTTCACAGCCCCCTCATCCCTAGACAGTGACCTCCTCAGGTACCCGCCCCCTTAACAGTGACCTCCGAAGTACCCTGCTACCTTAACAGTGACCTCACAATACCTTGCTGCCTTAACAGTGACCTCCACAGCAGTTGCCCCTTTAATAGTGGTCACTGCCCCTTAACAGTGACCTCCACAGTGCCCGCCTCTTTAACAGTAACCTCCACAGCGCCTGCACTTTTAACAGTGATCTCCACAATGCCCACCCTTTAACAGTGACCTCCACAGCGCCCACCCCCTTAACAGTGACTTTAACCGTGCCTCCCCCTTTTTTAGTGACCTCCACAATGCCAGCCCTTTTAACAGTGATCTCCACAGTGCCCGCCACTTTAACAGTTACCTCCACAGTGCCCACCCCTTTAACCACCTCAGCTCCCCTAGCTTAAACCCCCTTAATGACCAGACCACTTTTTACAATTCTGCACTACACTACTTTCATGGTTTATTGCTCCGTCATACAACTTACCACCCAAATGAATTTTACCTCCGTTTTTTCTCACTGATAGAGCTTTCATTTGGTGGTATTTCATTGCTGCTGATATTTTTACTTTTTTTGTTATTAATCGAAATTGACCAAAAATTTTGCAAAAAAATTAAATTTTTCATTTTCTGTTGTAAAATTTTTCAAATAAAACTACATTTCTATATACATTTTTCTCAAAATGTATTGTTCTACATGTCTTTGATAAAAAAAATGCAATAAGTGTATATTTATTGGTTTGCGCAAAAGTTATAGCGTTTACAAACTATGGTACAAAAATGTGAATTTCCGAATTTTGAAGCAGCTCTGACTTTCTGAGCACCTGTCATGTTTCCTGAGGTTCCACAATGCCCAGACAGCAGAAACACCCCACAAATGACCCCATTTCGGAAAGTAGACACCGTAAGGTATTCGCTGATGGGCATAGTGAGTTCATGGAAGTTTTTATTTTTTGTCACAAGTTAACGGAAAAGGATTACTTTTTTTTTATTTTTTTCTTACAAAGTCTCATATTCCATTAACTTGTGACAAAAAATACAATTTTACATTAACTCGCCATGCCCCTCACGAAATACCTTGGGGTGTATTCTTTCCAAAATCGGGTCACTTGTGGGGTATTTATACTGCCCGGGCATTTTAGGGGACCTTAAGCGTGAGAAGTAGTTTGGAATCCAAATGCATAAAAAATGCCCTGTGAAATCCTAAAGGTGCTCTTTAGAATTTGGGCCCTTTTAAGGAACCTAGGCTGCAAAAAAGTGTCACACATGTGGTATCGCCGTACTCAGGAGAAGTAGGGCAATGTGTTTTGGTGTGTATTTTTACATATACCCATGCTGGGTGAGAGAAATATCTCTGTAAAAGACAATTTTTCCCATTTTTTTTATACAAAGTTGTCATTTGACAGAGATATTTCTCTCACCCAGCATGGGTATATGTAAAAAGACACCCCAAAACACATTGCCCAACTTCTCCTGAGTACGGCGATACCACACGTGTGACACTTTTTTGCAGCCTAGGTGCGCAAAGGGGCCCAAATTCCAATGAGTACCTTTCAGGAGGGCATTTTTAGGCATTTGGATTCCAGACTTCTTCTCACGCTTTAGGGCTCCTAAAATGCCAGGGCAGTATAACTACCCCACATGTGACCCCATTTTGGAAAGAAGACACCCCAAGGTATTCCGTGAGGGGCATGGCGATTTCCTAGAATATATATTTTTTGGCACAAGTTAGTGGAAAATGATTTTGTAAGAGAAAAAAAATAAAAAATCATTTTCCACTAACTTGTGCCAAAAATAATATATTCTAGGAACTCGCCATGCCCCTCATGGAATACCTTGGGGCCCTAAAGCGTGAGAAGAAGTCTGGAATATAAATGTCTAAAAAAAAATTACGCATTTGGATTCCGTGAAGGGTATCGTGAGTTCATGTGAGATTTAATTTTTTGTCACAAGTTAGTGGAATATGAGACTTTGTAAAAAAAAAAAAAATTAAAATCAATTTCCGCTAACTTGTGCCCAAAAAAAAAAATCTTCTATGAACTCTCATGCCCCTCAAAAGTGATCTTTATAGCGCTGCAGCGATTTTACAATGTTTTTGCAGTGATCAGAAAAAAAAAATTCTGTCACTGCGGTTGGGCGGACTGAACACAAGTGTGCGCACAAGATCAGGCCTGATCGGGCGAACACTGCGTTTTTTGTAGAGCCTATAGAACATGTCCTATTCGGACAAGAAAAGGCATTTTCTATATAGTTCTGGCAATGTGCGGATCCGCAAAATGCGGAGAGCACATTGCCGGTGTCCGTGTTTTGCAGATCCACGGTGTCCGTGTTTGGCGGATCCGAGGATCCACGGATCCGTGGATCCGCAAAACACATACGGACGTCTGAATGGAGCCTTACAGAGGGGTGATCAATGACGGGGGGTGATCAGGGGTTAATAAGTGACAGGGGTGTAGTGTGGTGTGTGGGGCTTGGTGCCAATTATTACAGAGCTGCCTGTGTCCTCTGGTGGTCGATCCAAGCAAAAGGGACGACCAGAGGACCAGGTAGCAGGTATATCAGACGCTGTTAACAAAACAGCGTCTGATATACCTTTCAAGGGTTAAAAAAAAATCGCATCTACAGCCTGCCAGCGAATGATCACCGCTGGCAGGCTGTAGATCCACTCGTTTACCTTCCGATCCTGTGAACGCGCGCTCCTGTGTGCACGCGTTCACAGGAAATCTCGCGTCTCGCGAGATGACGCATAGATGCTTCCAGGAGGAACAAACCGACCGCCGCCAGGACGCATTCCTGCGTTAGGCGGTCGGGAGAAGGTTAAAAGTGACCTCCACAGCACCCGTCCCTTTAACAGTGACCTACACAGTGCCCACCCATATAACAGAGACCTTCACAGTGCCCTGCCCCTTTAATGCTAGGGCTACAATATGACATGTGTCGCGCAACATTTTGTTTTGACAACTTTTATAATGATAGGCTATGGTGTTGCACTGCGACATGCTGCGACTTTGACACGACAGTTGCTAAAAATCCATCCAAGATGGATGCATGTCGCAGTGTAGTTGTGCCCTATGTGTCGTGCGGCTTATTTTCGTCCTGTAGACCTAGCCTAAAACTGACCTACAGCAGTCAAGAAAAATGGGTTGTTATGAAAACCTGAAGTAAAACTGTGTGCATAGCAGTTGGGATTTAAAGAGAAAGACTTGCAGGCTTGTATTGGCTAATAGTGATGGACAAACATCGGCCGAGATGATTCGCAAGCGCAATCAAATGTTCTCGAACCACTAGTTTGCGGCAGTCCCCATTCACTTTAATGCCAGGCGAACCTGAAAAACCTTCAGGTCATATTTTCAGCCACCAAATACTTACTAGAAGTGCCCAAATCGTTCCACAACATGGACAGTGACATACCAGAGGGGGATCAATGGCAAAAATTCCCACAAGAAATATGTATTTTAATCAGGGGCCATTTTTATGCGTCTTAAAGGAAAACTGTCAAAAATGTGCCCTGCTGTAAGCTAGAAATTTTTTATTTTAGACAACGTGAGTACAGGCCCCAAACATTAGGTATTTACCGGACAGAAAACATGAAGTGATTATGTGGCTGGAGGTATATTAGACGGTCAATTTATATAAATTTTAATGCAGGCCAGTGGACTACAGGCCCCAAAAATTATTAATTTACCGTACGGAAAATAACTTTTGATAATGTGGCTGGAGGTAGTGATGGACGAACATCGGCCAGGACGATTTGCGAACATGATCGCGCGAATGCGATCAAATGTTCGCAAACCGCGAGTTCCCTGCGGGCCCCATTCACTTTAATGGCAGGCGAACCTGAAAAACCTTCAGGTCATTATTGCAGCCACCAAATACAAGAAATGCACAAATCGTCCCACAACATGGACAGTGACATACCAGAGGGGGATCAATGGCAAAAATTCCCACCAAAAATATGTAATTTAATCAGGGGCCATTTTTACGCATCTTAAAGGGAAACCGTTAAAAATGTGGCTTGCTAGAGCCCAGAAAATTTTTATTTTAGGCCACGGGAGTACAGGCCCCAAACATTAGGCATTCACCGGACAGAAAACATCAAGTAATTATGTGGCTGGAATTATATTAGACGATCATTGTATTTTACTTCAAGCCAGTGGAGTACAGGCCCCAAAAATTATTCATTCAATGTACTGAAAAGAACAAGTGATTATGTGGCTGGAGGTATAGTAGACGGTCATTGGATATCAATTTTACTGCAGGCCAGTACAAATAAATGTCAAATACCGTATTTTTCGCCCTATAAGATGCACCGACCCATAAGATGCACCTAGGTTTTTTAGGAGGAAAATAAGAAAAAATATATTTTTTTTTACCAAAAGGTGTGCTTTTGGTGGGTTTTCAACTAATGGTGGTCTGTGCATAACACTACTTTGGGGGATCTGTGGATGGCACTTTTATGGGGGGATCTGTGGGTGGCACTGTTATGGGGGGATCTGTGGATGGCACTGCTATGGGGGGGATCAGTCAATGGCACTGTTATGGGGGATCTGTGGTTGGCACTGTTATGGGGGGATCTGAGGGGGTCACTGTTATGGGGGATCTGTGGATGGCACTGTAATGGGGAATGGTGATCTGTGGATGGCACTGTTATGGAGAGGGATCTGTGGATGGCACTGTTATGGGGGGTGGATCTGTGGATGGCACTGCTATATATGTGTGTCACCCACAGATCCCCCACCCTATAACAGTGCCATCCACATATCCCCCCCACCCCATAATAGTGGCATCCACAGATGCCCTAATATACTGGAGGTAAACCTGTGGGAGGGGGAGGAGGGGCCGGTGGCATGCAAATGCGGTGGGGCCGGTCACTGTACTCTGGCCCCGTCACTACTGCTTTATTGACTAAACCTTTTATATTAATAACCTTAATTTAAGTTCCGATCCCCAGCCCCATCTGTTCTACTTACTAAATGTCCTGTAGCAGGCAGAGCAGGGCGGGCAGACGGCTGGAACTCACTGATGTCACAAGACGTGCCTGGCGCCGCCTACTTTATGAATGAAGTAGGCGGCGCAGGCACGTCACGTGACATCAGTGAGTTACAGCCTGCCACCCGCCCCTGCTATGCCTGCTACAGGACATTTAGTAAGTAGTACAGATGGTGCTGGGGATTGGAACTTAAATTAAGGTTATTAATATAAAAGGGTTAGTCAATAAAGCAGTAAGTGAGTGGCGGGGCTGGAGTACAGAGACTGCACCGCCCCGCCGCATTTGCATGACACCGGCCCCTCCTCCTTCCCCCCTCCTGCTGATACATCGCAGTCTGCGATGATGTAAAATGGCAGCATACGCCCCATAAGACGCAGGGGCATTTTCCACTTTTGGGGGGAAAAAGTTTGTCTTATGGGGCAAAAAACGCGGTACATATGTTTAAAAGAACTAAAAATATACAATTTGATTAAAAACATGGCTAACAAAATCCCCCCTCTTGAATAAGCCCTAAATGAAAATAGGTGAAATTCGATAACATGTGGTCGTCGCAGGTGTTGAATTCCTCCGAGGCCCCAACAATTAGGCATTCACCATACAAAAAAGATCAAGTGATTATGTGGCTGGAGGTATATTAGACGGTCAATGGATATCAATTTTACGGCAGGCCAGTAACATAGTAACATAGTACATAAGGCCGAAAAAAGACATTTGTCCATCCAGTTTGGCCTGTCATGCTGCAAGTTGAACCAGAGGAAGGCAAAAAAAACCTGTGAGGTAGAAGCCAATTTTCCTTACTTTAGGGGAATAAAAAATTCCTTCCCGACTCCAATCAGGCAATCAGAATAACTCCCTGGATCAACGACCCCTCTCTAGTAGCTATATCCTGTAATATTATTACACTCCAGAAATACATCCAGGCCCCTCTTGAATTCTTTTATTGTACTCACCATCACCACCTCCTCAGGCAGAGAGTTACAGTGGACTACAGGCCCCAAAAATTATTCATTCACCATACAGAAAATAACAATTGATAATGTGGCTGGAGGTACATTAGACGGTCACCATATAACAATTTTACTGTTGGCCAGTTAGATTACAGGCCCCAAAAATTATGCATTCACCATACATAAAATATCAAGTGATTATGTGGCCAAGAGGTATATTAGACGGTCAATGGATAATAATTTTACTGCAAGCCAGTGGACTACAGGCCCCAAAAATTATTCATTCACCAGACAGAAAACATCAAGTGATTATGTGGCTGGAGGTATATTCAGGGCCGGCCTTTGGGGTGTGCGGGCTGTGCGGCCGCACAGGGCGCCATAGCAACAGGGGCGCCGGGCGGCCGACAGCCCGCAATGTAATATGGCGGCACTTATGTTTTCCCACGGGGCGGGCGGGCGGGCCCCCGCCCCCTCCATCTCCCCCTCCATCTCCCCCTCCCCTGTATTCAGCAGGGGGCGCACGTTGCGGTTTAAAAAAAAAAAACTTCGGGCGGCTGGCGGCGCCCCTCATTCTGCGCCGCCTGAGTGGCTGAGCCTGCCTGCGCCTGCTGTGTGCTGTTAGTGTAGCGTGGCCGAGCTCTGTTCGATCCGCGGTACAGGAGCTTTTGTTTCCTGTACCCGGCCGGACTGACAGGAAGTGCTCACTTAGTGTGCACTTCCTGTCAGTCCGGCCGGGTACAGGAAACAAATGCTCCTGTACCGCGGATCAAACAGAGCTCGGCCACGCTACACTAGAGGTGGAAATGAGAGTGATGGGGGGGGGAGAGAAATAATGAGAGTGATGGGGGGGGGGGGGGGGGAGAGAAATAATGAGAGTGATGGGGGGGGGAGAGAAATAATGAGAGTGATGGGGGGGGGGGAGAGAATAATGAGAGTGATGGGGGGGGGGGGGAGAAATAACTGAGAGTGATGGGGGGGGGGGGGGAGAAATAATGAGAGTGATGGGGGGGGGGGAGAAATAATGAGAGTGATGGGGGGGGGGGGGAGAAATAATGAGAGTGATGGGGGGGGGGGGGGAGAAATAATGAGAGTGATGGGGGGGGGGGGGGGAGAACTAATGAGAGTGATGGGGGGGGGGGGAGAAATAATGAGAGTGATGGGGGGGGGGGGAGAACTAATGAGAGTGATGGGGGGGGGGGGGGAGAAATAATGAGAGTGATGGGGGGGGGGGAGAAATAATGAGAGTGATGGGGGGGGGGGGAGAAATAATGAGAGTGATGGGGGGGGGGGGAGAAATAATGAGAGTGATGGGGGGGGGGGGAGAAATAATGAGAGTGATGGGGGGGGGGGAGAAATAATGAGAGTGATGGGGGGGGGGGAGAAATAATGAGAGTGATGGGGGGGGGAGAAATAATGAGAGTGATGGGGGGGGGGAGAAATAATGAGAGTGATGGGGGGGTGGGAGAAATAATGAGAGTGATGGGGGGGGGGAGAAATAATGAGAGTGATGGGGGGGGGGGGAGAAATAATGAGAGTGATGGGGGGGGGGGGGAGAAATAATGAGAGTGATGGGGGGGGGGGAGAAATAATGAGAGTGATGGGGGGGGGGAGAAATAATGAGAGTGATGGGGGGGGGGAGAAATAATGAGAGTGATGGGGGGGGGGAGAAATAATGAGAGTGATGGGGGGGGGAGAATAATGAGAGTGATGGGGGGGGGGAGAATAATGAGAGTGATGGGGGGGGGGAGAAATAATGAGAGTGATGGGGGGGGAGAAATAATGAGAGTGATGGGGGGGGGAGAAATAATGAGAGTGATGGGGGGGGGAGAAATAATGAGAGTGATGGGGGGGAGAAATAATGAGAGTGATGGGGGGGAGAATAATGAGAGTGATGGGGGGGGGAGAATAATGAGAGTGATGTGGGGGGAGAATAATGAGAGTGATGGGGGGAGAATAATGAGAGTAATGGGGGGGGGGGGGGAATAATGAGAGTGACAATGGAGTCCCCAGAGCCAGACTGCAGCCAGAGTCCAGATCATCTTATTGTCCTGGTGGTAAGTAGACAATGCAATATGTTTATTATTTAATTGTTTAGTTATTAATACTACATTGGAAATTAATTTTCTCAGCTGGACACCGGCCGACATGCGCTGGGAGCCTCGCCAGCGGTTAGGGTAGGGAAAAAGCACTGGCCCGTACGTAAATTTTTCCCTTCCCTAACCGCTGGTGAGGCTCCTGGTGCATGCGCAGTGTCGGCCGGTGTTCAGCTGAAAACATCCATCCGATCACTGCGCATTGGCCCATAGTTTTTCCCTACCCTAACCGCCGGCGAGGCTCCTGGCGCATGCGCTGCTGTGAAATTTCCCTAACCTGTCGTTGTGCGCCTGCGCGATGCTGCACACCTCCTCACGTCATGTCCGGTGCGACCGGAAGTGACGAGGGTAGGGAAATCTCACGAACTAGGGAAGTATAACATTACACCGGCCTTTGGGGTGTGAGGGCTGGTAACTACTTGGTTGGATAGTCAGCCAGCCTATGCCATGATGCCAGCAACAAGCATTTTTTTTTTGGGGGGGGGGGGGGGGGCGCCGCCACAAGGTTAGCTCGCACAGGGCGCCTGAACACCTAAGGCCGGCCCTGGGTATATTAGACGGTCATTGGATATCAATTATACTGCAGACCAGTAGACTACAGGCCCCAAAAATTATGCATTTACGTTACATAAAAAATCAAGTAATTATGTGGACGGAGGTATATTAGACGGGCAATAGATATCAATTTTACTGCAGGCCAGTGGAGTACAGGCACCAAAAATTATTAATTCACCGGACAGAAAACATCAAGTGATTATGTGATTATGTGGCTGGAGGTATATTAGACGGTCATTGGAAAACAATTTTACTTCAGGCCAGTGCAGTACAGGCCCCAAAAATTATTCAATGTACAGAAAAGAACAAGTGATTATGTGGCTGGAGGTATATTAGACGGTCATTGGATATCAATTTTACTGCAGGCCAGTACAAATACATTTCAAATACATATGTTTAAAAGAACAAAAAATATTAAATTTGATTAAAAACATGGCGAAATCCCCCCTCTTAAATAAGCCCCAAATGATAATAGGTGAAATTCGATAACATATTGTTGTCAAAGGTGTTGAACTCCTCCGAGGCCCCAACACTTAGGCATTCACGGTACAAAAAAGATGCTTCGGCCCCATGGCTTCGGGGGCCCGATGACTGTTTCCAGTACTGCTGGGCTGATTGCCTGGTTGGTTGTCCATCTGTGCATCTGGGCTGATTTGGCCCGTATGTATCACATACCTACCTGCTTCCCTAATAATCCATGTTGATCGCTCACTTTATGTTTTGACCGAAAAACTGGTCCGTTCGCCCTACAGCATCATTGTCATGTCTTATTTTCCTGTCGCCCATGACAGCACCACCAGAGAGAAGAGGATCCGCCCCCAAGAGACAGGAAACCTGCAGAACAAAAAGGGCAGACACTCTCCTCCCCTTCAGTGTGGTTTCCTGTCTCTGGTGGGAAGTCTGCAGCATGGAATCAACAGATCCCTCTCTCTGGTGGCGCTCCGCTACTGACCTGCGGTCCCTGGTAAGGCTGGCGGCATCGAGGTGCGCTAAGGGCTGAGCAGAGGCACAGCTGAGCTCCGGAGGGGGTATTCAGTGTGCTGGAGCAGTCAAAAGCTGGCACCTTCATGGAGGTGCCGCAAAGATTGAACGCCGGCCACTAGGGGAGGAAGAGGAGGGGCTTTGGCAGTGAGAAGCCGGGTAGCGCTCCTGTGGTCATGTGACCAGCGTGAACGTCGGCAATGACGTCATCTTCATGCGCCCTATGAGAGGAGCGTGAATTTCTTTAGCCGGCATCCGCTTGCGACCTGGCTGATCCCGTCTGCATCATGGAGGAAGACAAGCTTTCTGAGGAGCCTGCTGTCCCTCCTGCTCTGGTACCTCTGAAGGGGCGAGTGTGGGTCTCTTATGACCTAGATACCTTTTGACTGACAGGCATTACTGTTTAATTGCAGGTTAAGCCTAGAAAATTGCGGCCAAAAAGAAGAATAAAGAATGTGTATTGTGTAGAATGGGGTTACCCTCCGACTGGGATAAAAAGATGTGCCAGCCCTGTATAGACAGAACGGTAGCAGAAGAGTCTCCTTCCTTTTACAAATGTCTACAGGCGTTGGTTCGGTCAGAGGTTAACTCCTCCATGACTGCCAAAAGGGAGCAGAAGCCTATTCATAAAGAATCCTTGCGAAATCCCATTTTTTCAGAAGAAGAGGAAGATATTCCCTCTTCAGTAGTTGAGCTTTCTGACGTCTCGTCCCAATCCTCTTCTGATGAGGAAGAAAGTCGGGGGGGGGGGGAGACCGTGTTTCCCTGTGGAAGATACTGAGAAGCTTTTAAAGGCCGTTCGCTCAACTATGGGCATAGAAGAGACCCGGGAGCCCCGTTCCTTTCAGGACATCATGTTCAGGGGGTTAGAGGCCAGACAACATGGTACCTTTCCAGTACACAAGAATATGGCAGCTTTGATTAAAGGGGAGTGGAAGAAACCTAATAAGTAAGTGTTTATATCCAAATATCTCAAACGCAAATATCCCTTTAAAGACGAGGACTCTGCCTCCTGGGATAAGGCTATTGATGTGGCCATTTCCAAAGTCTCAAGGAAAACGGCCCTGCCATTTGAGGATACCGGCATATTGAAAGATCCTCTAGATAAAAAGGCAGACGCTTTTCTTAAAGGAGCTTGGGAGGCATCTACTTCATCCTTTAGGCCCAGTATAGCCTCCACCTGTACTGCCCGATCCTTAATTGTTTGGCTGTCTGAGCTAGAATCTCAGCTAAAAAACAGGAGTCCCCGTGAGGAGATACTGGCCTCCCTCCCTACGATTAAAAAAGCAGCCGACTTTTTGGCAGATGCTTCTGCTGACTCGGTCAGACTGGCTGCTAAATCAGCAGCCTTATCCAATTCAGCTCGGAGAGCGCTTTGGATAAAAAATTGGAGCGGCGATACTGCCTCCAAGACAAAGCTCTGCGGAGTGCCGTGTGAGGGAGAGTACCTCTTTGGTCCTAGTTTAGATGACCTCCTGGATAAGCCGGCTGACAAAAAGAGAAAGTTTCCCGGTTTTCAGAGCTCTTTCCCCAGTAAAAGCAGATTTAGTCGCCCCTTTCGTCCCTTTAAAAGAAACCAGGAACAGGATAGAAAGCCTAGAGAAGACCGGTTTAGGGGTCAAAGGAAGAACAGAATTTTTTTCTTTAGTCAGCCCTCCTCAGATAAAAAGAAGTCAGACCAACAATGACACCAGCACTCCGGTAGGAGGCAGACTGAAGGATTTCGCATTAGAATGGAGAAAAATTTCATTAAGCCCTTGGGGGCTCGATACCATATCCAGAGGCCTAGATCTGGAATTCCTTCAGTCTCCTCCTGCCAGATTCATACCCACTGTAGATCCTTGTTCCGTGTGGGGAAGATCCATCATGGAAAAAGAGGTGTTGAAATTAATAGAAAAATCCGTTTTAATCCCGGTATTAGAAGAAGAAAGAGGAAATGATTCTATTCACCACTATTTCTTGTAAAAAAAAAAAACAGACGGTTCCTGGAGAACCATCATAAATCTAAAGAAACTAAACCTCTTTCTTCAGCCGAAGAAATTCAAGATGGAAACGATAAAATCAGCTATCAAGCTCTTATACCCTCAGTTCTTTATGGCAGTTCTCGACCTAAAAGACGCTTACTACCACGTCCCCATTGCTGTAGAACATCAGAAGTTCCTAAGGGTGGCAGTTTTCTTAGACGGTCAACTTCAACATTTTCAATACCAGGCTCTCCCTTTCGGACTTTCCATGGCTCCGAGAGTGTTCACAAAATTGGTGGCAGAGATGGTGGCTCACATAAGGGAAATTCTTTTTATCCCTTACCTAGACAACTTCTTAATCATAGGTCAGTCAGAAGAGGCTTGCAGTCTAGCAGTTCTAGAGGTCCGTACCATCTTAGGGAAGTTGGGTTGGATGATAAACGAAGAGAAATCAAGATCCCGTCCACTAAAGAAACAGGTGTTCCTGGGTTTGATTTTGGACTTTTCTCTCCAGAAATGTTTTTTGCCTATGGAGAAGATACAGATCGTCCAAAGCAAGATCACAAGCCTAACCCAGAGACCAGTTACATCTTTAAGGAAGGCGATGTCAGTCCTGGGCTCCCTCACGTCCTGTATCCCGGCAGTAAGGTGGGCACAGTTTCATTCTAGGGCCTTACAGTGGGAGATTCTGGCCAATTGGGAGAAGAGCAAGTTACTGGACGCCAGTTTGGAGGTCTCATCCCAGACTATCCAGGAATTAGCCTGGTGGCTAGTAAAAGAAAATCTCACACAGGGGACCCCGTGGAAGATAGACAGTTTGGTTTTCCTGACTACGGATGCAAGTCCTTGGGGGTTGGGGGGCCCACATTCAAGGTTCATCCTGTCAGGGCCGTTGGAACACCCTTCAGAGAAGTCAATCCTCAAATCTAAAGGAACTCATGGCGGTAGGCCTAGCTATGAGGAATTCACTTTCAAAAATAAAAGGAAGAAATTTAAGAATTCTTTCAGACAACAGGACTGTAGTATCCTATTTAAACAAACAAGGAGGAACAAGATGCAGAGCCCTTATGGAGGAAGCTTTCTCTATTTTGGAGCTAGCAGAGACAACGTGTATCTCGATTTCAGCTGTTCACATAAGGGGTGTGGAGAACAAACAAGCCAATTTCCTGAGCCATCATACCCTGTCTCAGGGGGAGTGGTCTCTGAATCCGTTAATCTTCCAGAAAATGGTAGATCTTTGGGGCCTTCCGGAAATCGACTTGTTTGCTACCCATTCAAACAAGAAAGTACCGACGTTTTTTTCTCTAAGTCGGGATCCCTTGTGGGATGGATACTCTGTCCCAGGAGTGGAAGTTTCGCCTGGCTTAGGCCTTCCCCGCTTTTCCCCTGATTCCCCGGTTTTTGAGTAAAATTCGGGAAGAAAAGGCCAGGGTAATACTAATGGCACCCTTTTGGCCCAGGAGGGCCTGGTTCACGGGGCTCAGGACCATGTCGGTCTCCGATCCTTGGGTTCTTCCTTCGGTCCGGGGACTTCTAAGCCAGGGACCAGTGATACATCCAGCTGTGGAAAACCTACACTTAACGGCCTGGAATTTGAGAGGTGGTTACTAAAAAAGGAAGGGTTTTCTGATGCCCTAGTCTCTACCCTGCTAAAGAGCAAGAAAGAGGTCACTGTAGGAATTTATAGCAGAATCTGGCATAAATTTCTAGACATCGCCCAGATCCAATTAGGGGACATCCCTGCAGTAGCCCCCTTACATACTATCCTGGAATTTCTCCAGAAGGGGCTAGAGCTAGACCTAGCAGTCAGTACTCTAAAAGTTCAGGTCTCAGCTCTTTCAGCCTTGCTTAACCAGAACTTAGCTGGGAATCCGTGGGTATCCAAATTTTTTAGGGCTGTAGATAGAACCTCCCTAGTTTCAGTTCCTAGGCCTCCTCCCTGGAGTTTAGAGGTGCTGCTAAAAGCCTTATCGGAGTCTCCCTTTGAGCCTATTGATTACTCCACTATTAAACACCTGACCTTTAAACTGGTCTTGTTAATAGCTTTGACCTCCACCCGCAGGATTAGCGAGATTCAGGCCATCTCCATAAACCCTCCGTACACCTTAATATTAGAGGACAAGGTCATCATGGAGGAAGACAAGTCTCTGGTGGTGCTGTCATGGGCGACAAGAATTTTTTTATTACTTACTGGTAATTTTATTTTACGGAGCCCATGACAGCACCACGGCTTTCGCTCCCTATGTGTCCTTCCTTTTGCACGGGTGTAAAAAAAAAAAGTTATTTACATGTCTAATATATGTTGGCGGCCTTCCTCCGATACTTGGAAAACTCACTGAAGGGGAGGAGAGTGTCCGCCCTTTTGTTCTGCAGGTTTCCTGTCTCGTGGGGGTGGATCCTCCTCTCTCTGGTGGTGCTGTCATGGGCTCTGCAAAATAAAATTACTGGTAAGTAATACATTTTTTCGTCTTGCTTTAATTGTTCATGCTTTCTTTCAGGTCCTGCCAGAGGAGGAACAAGTAGGGCAATTCCCTCTGGCATTTCAGTCTCTGATCGTAGTCAATCATATCTTGTCAACCAGGTCCCCGCGCAAAGTCTTTGCCTTTTTACTATGACCAGGAATTCATTTTCACCGGTAGCTTCATTGCAATTGCATTCCCTCACTCATGGGAGGGCATAGACAGAATCTTGTATATTATGGCTACGTAGCTTCTTGCCGCACTAACCTCAGACTCCCTACAACCACGTTGAATCAGGTTTTGGACAAGGTCCAGCATTTCCTCACGGTAGAAGATTCAGATAGTAGGTCGGTCTTCACGTCTCAAGCGTTAAAACAATTCTCAGGGGCACACAGTTGAACAACGCGCTGACCACGGTTAGCAGATAGCTGTTGTCTGGAGAACTATTTAAGGATTCTCTTCCTATCTACATAGTTCTTTTTGGCCCTCATTCCTGCATAGTCTAGGCAGTTAGGTTACGGTCCAACGATCTCCTGAGGCTAGGGCATTGCCAGTACTCGGACTAGAACCAAAACTTTACAAGGTTCAGTTGGTATTCATGATCCATTTCACAACGTATTTCCGGTCCTCCATTCCACTTTGGGGCAGTATCCACAATATTGAGCATCATGTCTCTGGCCTTGTCATCCACAAGATGGGTTGTAGGTCTCCTTCTGATCTTGCCTCATACACCCCGAATTTCCACCTCATCACCACGATGGCCACGAGGAGATTGACCCCTGACCTCTGTAGGGGCAGGAACAGAGAGAGGGTTTAAATTCCCCCCCCCCCCCCAGCACCAGAGAGAGTCTCCCTGCCCAGGGAGATGAAGTTGATGCCATTCCGAAAAAACACCTCCGGTTACCTGGTGTTCCCCTGCCCTCCTGCGGTCTCTGCACTAATGCTGGGCAGGGGGTGATGTGGGAGGCCTCGCTCCGTTACTATATGTGAGCCTGCTCCTCGGTTGCGATCTCCCGCCGGGCCTCCGGGGCTGTAGCCGGGCTGTGCGCCGTAGCGCTTCAGGTATGCAGCAGACGTCACTTCCGGTGGACAGAGGAAGTGACGTCTTTAGGATGCGTCTCCTTTAAAACATCGGCACAGCACATGGAAGGGCCGAGCAACAAGCTGTTGTGTGTGCCGACATGTCTGCGGAACCCCGCTCCCCAGGAGACCCCTTCATGCCGACTGCTGTAAGTTCCCCTGTGCGGAAAGCACTTTTGCCCTGTTGCTGTGTCTGCACTGTTTTCAGGTTACCTGCCATTCATCCTCCTCCACTCTTCAGGCTTGGGGCTTACATACTTTTCTATTTCTGTATGTGTTCAGCTAGCCTGATTGGAGCCATTTTCCCCCAGGTCCCTAAGGAGGCTCAGGAGAAAGTCGGGAAGCCTGCTAAATGTGTATCCTGTTTTAAGCGACTTCCGGATGATTACCACAAGAGATTATGTAAAGATTGTATCTCTAGCGTTATACGTGAAGAACAGCCTTCCTTGATTGAGGAGCTTAGATCTATGATACACAAGGAAGTTAAAACCTCCTTATCCCAGCTCTCCTCCTTACCCAGGGACAGGACTCCATCTAAAAGACAGAGGAGGCCGCCTTTTTCTTCTTCGGAAGTGAAAGGAGCCCCTGGTTTGTCTGTGGGTGAATCACCGGCCGGACAACCACTGAAGACCAATACACGTTGATAGGTATAAAATGGTTGCTCCTTTATTTAGACATCGTAGACAATTTATAGCTTTAAACCGCAAATTAACAGACCTTCCCTACGTTTCATCCAATTAGGTAGCGAATTTTCAAGGACATCTTTATTCAAACAAAGTAAAAAAAGTCATGATAATTTCTTAGAAACAAGGTACATATGTGACGCATTTATTATTCTTAGAATTTAGATATCTAATCACCATCTTTGTCGCCCTTCGCTTTGTTCAAATATTTCGCGGAATTATCTTGGTTTATTTCGTACCAACATTTACCTGATACAACGTCCTTCACTTTATCTAAACCCAAGGTGAACGTCAATATACAAACCCATATTGCAGTAAGTGTAAAATATATGTCTAATGCACATGTTAGATATATGCGTACAAAGGTATATATGAGTATATATGTTTCTGCAGTTATGATGTAATGCATTCAGCAATTCTCTCTCCAGGTACCTTCTTCATAAATGTGGCATTCTTTTGCAAAGCATGCATATCTCTTTCTAGCCATGCGGTTTTGAGCTTCAGACAGCCACTTCCTGCTAGCTTGTGTTACTAGACTTGTTGTTATAAGAATATAAAATATTTCCTTTAAAGAGGAACTCTGTATACATTAATACAAGCATATAAGGCTGAATATATATATACATGTATGTGTGGATACAGACATAATTTCCTTACAGGAAGAGGTTGCGGAAAACGCTTCATCCTCCAGACCCTGGAAGGATGAGGAGGCTTCCTCTGATATAGAAATCTCCGAATCAGACAGAAGATTTTGTTTCTCCTCGGACGAGATGCCAGACCAACTAAGGGCAGTCCGAGCCACTATGGGGGTAGAAGAAGCTCCAAAAGCTCATTCGAGATGAGATGTTCGGGAGACTTCGTGTTAAGAAGACCCGGGTCTTCCCGATCAATGAAAATATATGCAACATGGTGCTCGATGAGTGGTCAAATCCCGAGAAGCGTGTGGGGGTGTCCAAGTCCTTCAGGAATCTGTTGTTCGATCCAAATGAATGTAAATGTCATGGAAGGTGTACAGAAAACTAGAAGACACAAAATGAAGATCCGACTGACTGGATCCAAAACTAAGGAACCAAAGGGAGAGCCCTGCAACAGACCTGGCTGTCTCCCTAACTGCTCAGCCTATGCAAAAATCTCAATGATAGATGATCGCATATCCTCGTTCTTCGACTGTATAACACCTGAACACCCTATAATAGTGAGGGGACACGACCACCGGCTCCCTACACTTGATACGGAGGGAGTCAGGGTCACCTAGGATCCAGCAAACAGGAAAACACAAATGAATGAACAAAACTTATCTGTAGAAGACTCAGTAGTAGCATCCAGCATGCACACACTCCAGGAAGTTGTATAAACCGCAAAGTGATGCAGTATGGGAAGGGATTTAAAGGGATGCAATCAGTGCAACTACATGACAGCTGAGAGAAGCTAACGAGATGAGAAAACGAAAGCAAAACAAAAGGAACCTCAAGGAGGAGGTTCTGAAGAATGTCTGTCAGAGCTTCTCAGATGTCTGGTGGTGACAGTAAAATTTTCAATGAAACGCCAAAAATTTATGTATAAGTAGCAAAAGTTAATAAAAAGACTTCCTTGCCCTTTGAGGACGCCTCCCAGTTACACGACCCCATGGACAGAAAGGCGGATAGTCTGTTAAAAAAATCTTGGGAGGCCGCTATGTTTAACCTAAAATCTAATATTGCTGCCACCTCGGTGGCAAGGTCCATGGGGTTGTGGTTGAACGACTTTGGAGTCTCATATTAGAGACAACACCCCTAGAGAAGAAATCTTAAGGTCCCTTCCCTTACTAAAATCCACCACGGCATTCATGGCAGATGCCTCAACAGAATCCGTCAGATTCTCTGCTAAAGACATCGGCCTCTGCAACGCGGCCCACCGGGCTCTGTGGATGAAATGCTGGTCAAGAGATAACACCTCAAAGATGAAGCTATGTCTTCGGCCCTGTGTTAGACCGTATTTTAGAGAAAGCAGCGGATAAGAAAAAGGGCTTCCCGGAGGAACGACCCTATAAAAGAAAATATCCCTTTCGTGCCCCCACTAGCCAGAATAGGTCCAATAGGGCAGTGGTCCCCAACCCTTTTTGCACCAAGAACCAGTTTAATGTCAGACAACTTTCCCAGAGACTGGGGAGGAAGGGGGGTAAGGTCTTGGGCGGGGCTTAGTGGGTGATGGTCGGCGCTGACTGATTCACGCGCATAACAAAATACAAGGTTCATGTTAAAATAGATAACTATTAAATTTATTATTTAAATGTGACTCAAAACTGACTAGGAAATGTAGGTCACGGACGAATCTAATTTCCCCTCGGAAACAGGGAAACAGAAAAAGAGGAGCGCACAATAGTGTAATACGTTCACCGGATGAAGATATCAAAGTGAGAAGTAATCAGACTCACCTTATGGAGTTGTGCTCCGGCAGGCACAACTCTACTGTAAGCTTTAATATAAATAAGACTTTTGCACCAGGATTGCAGCCGCAGATTTTTGTAGTCTCTTGGATGGGATGTCCAGTCCCCCAAAAGAAAATCGTGGTAGAGGAAAGAGGTTCTGCATCGGCGCGAAATCACTTAGTGGAAGCAGTATTATAGATGTATTCTCCTTTTATTCAGAAACAACGCGTTTCGGGGATTAGAGGTTCCCCTTCATCAGGTTTCACAAACATATAGTGGGTATTGTGGCAAGAACATATTTATAGATAAATTCTTTCAAAAAAACCGCCAAAGGATGCACCTGGGTGACGCCCCTTATGGGAGGAGCTATCTCAGGTGTCATCCAAAACATATGGGTGTACAAATCATACATAACATTAAGTTAGAGTGACACAATGTATACAGTATAGTGGCTTTGATCGCTTCCTTATTTTATTAAAATTCGCTGCTGATTGCGTAAATAAGCATAAACATAAAGATGAGATTCAGTTCCCGGTCATGTGATCGCTATTACAAGCGTCACATGACTCGGGAATCCGGAGGTATATGCTGTCTTCACGCCGCTGGCATCTAGCCGGGCGGAAGTAGCAGTGATGTTGCGATCCCCCTGCCGGCGCATGCTCACATAGACACTCTGAGCTGGCAGCCGAAATCCAGAGCAGGGGGTGTCACATGATCGTATAGTGCGGTCATGTGACCTGTCGTCTTTCAGCAGAGTTGATTCCTAAGCTGTAGCAATCTATCGTATTTGGTATTCATGTGAAAAAGAAAACCTATAACTTCGGTTAGAAAGCTAATTTCAACCCGGTCTATGTACTCTATATATGTTATGTGTAGGGAAATATTTAGTATATATTAGCCACTGATTAAGAGATATTATAAAATGTATACAAATAAAAGACCTATTCTGTATATATATAAAAACATATAGGATAAAAAAGATAAAAATGTATAAGTAAACGTGTGTATATATAAATAAGGGGGTGGGGGGAAAAAATTGAATCTATATGTATCTCAAGTATAGACCATGAAAAATAGTGATAAATATTTATATCTATATATATAAATATATATATATATATAAAGATGTAGAACTATGTATAGGAAATGTGCATAAAAAGTGTAATTTAAAGAGTAATAGATAAATATAAAATATAATAATAATAATAAAAATAATAAAAAAATAATAAATAAATAAATAATAATAATAATAAAAAAAAAAATATATATATATATATATATATATATAAAAATAAATATAATATAATATAATAAAATATAATATAATATAATAAAAATATATAATAATAAAAAAATAAAAAAAATCCGGTGAACGTATTACACTATTGTGCGCTCCTCTTTTTCTGTTTCCCTGTTTCCGAGGGGAAATTAGATTCGTCCGTGACCTACATTTCCGTTTTCTGGATACTCCAGACTGTGAGAGCAGCACATAGGACTTACCAAGCAGATCTCAAGGAGACTACAATCAAATTAAGGAAAATATGGATTACATCCAGAATAGAATCGAACAACGTGAACGCCTAATATCGCAATATACTAGGAATCCAGTGGACTCCAGCGTAAAGACATGCGAGGCAGAAACCGCAAGTATTATTGATGAAAAACTATTACTCAATCTATTTTACAAACTTGAAAAACTTATTACTGATGAAATACAACACCATCTGGATGCCACATTCCTCGAAATCTATATACAAGAAAAAATTGTCCCCCGTGGCCTCAGACTGCGGTTTGACAACTGCTTCAAAGATGATTTGACTTTCGACGCAGAATGGGACTCGTATTTACTTGATTGTGCAAGAGGCCTCATGACCAGACTTATTGAAAAAAGGAGGTCCCTGTATTTAGACCTAGGGACTAAGATATCCACCTGCTATTTAGAATTGTCTAAGTATAGATCAAACATTAACTTTCCAAAATTTGACCGTCTAATTACCACAAGAATCCTCACTTTTGAAAAAGAAACTTTAAACAAGAAGAGTGGCAAATTAGCAAGGGACCGTTGCGATTTTACCTCTAACAATGTAAAATTTTGGAAAAAATATCCCCTCCAAAAATCATCGCATGAAAATAGATCGGCCATAGTTAATACTGAGGCGACTGGCACCACTGCGGAGGAGGGAGGCCCCACTATACACACCACTCAACATAAACAACAAAACTACAAATCTCGCAAGAATTACGTTTATAGGAATAACCATATATATAAAAACAAGCCTAATCAGAGCCACAAAAATTCCCAATCTAGAACTGCACCCAGATACCAACATAGGGAACTGCAGAATCCCACTATTCCACAATATGGGAAGAATACTGAATCATACATCAAAGATAGACTTCCCGCTAACAATCTGCTTTGTAGTAGACCCATTGATAATCTAAATTGTATCAGAGGGACTCCCATCTCAAAAATAGATTCCTCCAAACTAGAGTTCCATACTCCCCTACTTACGCCCAGCCAACTAAATTCAGTCTCCCTCTCTAATAATACAATATCAACCACGTCCCCATCTATTATATTTCCTAAAAAAATCTTGGCAGAATGTGGACCACTCAATCTTCCACCCACCATCTTTTCTACCCACCCACAATCAACTACCTCACCACAGTCTAGATGTTCCACTCCGTCCACCCCCTCAGATGTGGAAGCCGATTCACTCCTAACGGTTCATACCTGTACACCCCCAACATGCACTGCGAATTTGAATTGTACCACTCCTATCGTAAACCAATCGGATCTGGTGCTTCAGATTTCTACAAGGAACAAAGATCCACCTCAAAATACCACACAATTTGATCCACAATCCATAGAAGACCTCTCCATAGCAGGCCCTTCTTTTTTAGCGTTACCACCTCTCATACACCCCACAGCAGCATACCCTATATTGAAAAGTCCAAAAACAGTAAATATTACACATTTTTTTCACCCGCTAGGCCGGAAACCCACAAAAAGAAAAAACCCAGAAGAGGATGTAGAGCAGGCAAGAACAAAAGCAAAAAGAAAAATATAGACACTAAGCATGATCCAGAGAAAATAACCAATACCGAAAGATCTTTGGGTATTTTCAACCTCTCGTCATATACACTTAAGAAAGCTGAAATCGCAGTACTATCAAAGGGACTGTCATTCTGTCCCACAAGTAAAATAAACGAGTTTGATTTGTTTTTGGATCTAAACCGATTCATTAAAAAACTGACCCTAAAGAGACATTTTAAAATGCAGGAGAATTCATTGATAAAAACATCACAGGGACCATTAGGAACCACCTCAACTGTGGAAGAGCCTGACCAGAAAGCTATTCCATCAGGCCTCAGACCACCATCTAACTTTTACCCCATTCATCACAAAGGTAACTTTTTGGATACGTTCTACTCTCTAGTATCAAATGATTTCAGACAAATAAACCAGGGGGCCCTCCCGCCCGGCCATAAAAATCATAAAAAACACAAAAAACGTGAAGAACATAATCTCAGACCACATGAGAGAGTAGCTCTTAAAAATTTACAATCGAATACGAATATTATGATAAAAAGCGCAGACAAAGGGGGTGGAATTGTGATCCAGAACAGAGAGGACTACCTAAAAGAAGCCCTAAATATACTTTCGGACACAAATTATTATAAACCACTAGACAGTGACCCTTCCAACCAATACAGAGAGGATTTTGACAAACTAATAAAATCAGCGGAAACGTTTTTGGACAAAAAAGAAAAAGAATACATTTTGGTAAAGGATGCTACTTTTGCGACCTTTTACCATTTGCCCAAAATACATAAGACCCTAACAAATCCCCCCGGTAGACCGATAATCTCTGGGGTGTCCTCTTTGACCAGAAACCTTTCCCACTATATTGATGTACATTTACAGAAATACGTTCAAAATCTGAAATCACATCTCAAAGATTCTGCATCATTGATAACATCCATAGAAAATATCAAGTGGAAAGGAAATTACCATTGGCTAACCCTAGATATCTCAGCCTTATATACTAACATACCCCACAACTTAGGATTGGAATGTGTGTCTACCTTCCTAAACGATGATATAGAAATGCCCCTAGAGCAAAAAAATTTTATCATCAAATGGATTGAATTTATCCTCACCCATAACATATTTTCCTTTCAGGACCAGACCTATAAACAGATACGGGGCACCGCGATGGGGACGCGTTTCGCGCCAAGCTTTGCGAATCTGTTTATGGGTAGGTTCGAAGAACATTTCATATACCAAACCAAGTTTTGGCATGAAAACATCATGTATTTTAAAAGATATATCGATGATTTGATCTTCATCTGGGATGGCGATTTATCTACAATAAAATTTTTTTATCTCATTTAAATGCCAATAACTGGGGAATTAAATTCACAGGCACATACGACAAAACAAAAATCGAATTCTTGGATCTAGAAATCTTCATCCTGAATAACGAAATCAAAACACGTACTTTCTTCAAAAAGGTGGATAGCAACAGCTATCTTGATTTTAGCAGTACACACTATAGGAAGTGGAAGTCAAATGTCCCCTTCAGCCAATTTAAACGGATCCGCAGAAATTGCACATTAGATTCAGACTTCGACTTACAATGTAACATTCTGACATCCCGGTTCAACCAAAAAAGGTACCCCAGTAGTATTATTGCAGGTGCCAGAGAAAAAGCGAACAAGCTGACCCAATCAGAAAGCCTAGCCCCCCCCCCCCCCCCAAAAAAGAGAGGATAAAAATGATCCCAACTTATACTGTTATAATTTCATTACAACCTATAACCAAAATCATAATGCCATTAAAGATACATTGGGGAAACACTGGCATATCCTCAAAAGGGATCCCATACTTAGCCAAATCATTCCGGAGAACCCCAAATTTACATATAGAAGAGCGAAAACTCTGAAAAACATTCTAGCTCCGAGCAAAATGAGACAATTAACACATTCCGCCAACAATGATTTTGATACTGAGGCCCCCAAAGGAAGTTTCAAATGTGGCCACCTAAGATGCCTTTGCTGCAATAGCATTAACCAACGATCATCTTTCCATAGCATGAGCACTGGGGAAGTATTCCAAATTCAACATCACCTGACCTGTAACTCTGACTATGTTTTTTTTTTTTTTATTATTGTTGTTTTCTTTTTCACATGAATACCAAATACGATAGATTGCTACAGCTTAGGAATCAACTCTGCTGAAAGACGACAGGTCACATGACCGCACTATACGATCATGTGACACCCCCTGCTCTGGATTTCGGCTGCCAGCTCAGAGTGTCTATGTGAGCATGCGCCGGCAGGGGGATCGCAACATCACTGCTACTTCCGCCCGGCTAGATGCCAGCGGCGTGAAGACAGCATATACCTCCGGATTCCCGAGTCATGTGACGCTTGTAATAGCGATCACATGACCGGGAACTGAATCTCATCTTTATGTTTATGCTTATTTACGCAATCAGCAGCGAATTTTAATAAAATAAGGAAGCGATCAAAGCCACTATACTGTATACATTGTGTCACTCTAACTTAATGTTATGTATGATTTGTACACCCATATGTTTTGGATGACACCTGAGGATAGCTCCTCCCATAAGGGGCGTCACCCAGGTGCATCCTTTGGCGGTTTTTTTGAAAGAATTTATCTATAAATATGTTCTTGCCACAATACCCACTATATGTTTGTGAAACCTGATGAAGGGGAACCTCTAATCCCCGAAACGCGTTGTTTCTGAATAAAAGGAGAATACATCTATAAGACTGCTTCCACTAAGTGATTTCGCGCCGATGCAGAACCTCTTTCCTCTACCTCAAAACTGACTAGGGTCTCTGCTGCACTGCTGATATTTTCAAGGTGACATGAAAAAGGAACTGCAGGTCATTCTCCCACTCACTCCCTCAGATACTATCCGAAACTGGATGCCGACAACCCCCCCCCCCCCTGCGCCTTCATGTTCATTTCCATTGGTGGGGCAATGAGACCTAACCAATCCCTCCCTCACTAGCCCTTTTCAGCTTTCATATTGGTGGCAGTGGCTGGCCGGCATCACAGTTGGAAGGAACGCTCTCCTTCCAACCCGCTGTATGGCCGCGCGCTAAGTGTGATATGCGAGTCGGGCACGCATGTGTCTGGCGCAGTGGCGTAACTAGAATTCTATGGGCCCCAGGGCAACCTTTGAATTTGGGCCCCCCCTGTGGCAATAATAACCAAGAGCACCACCGTGCCCCTCATGTGGCAGACGTGGTTATTATTGCCAAAGTTTTGCTTTCTCACTATATTTCATTTTGCCCCCACTCCTATATATTTCATTTTTTGCCCCTCTCTGTATACATTTCATTTTCATTTTGTCCCCTCATTATTTGCTGCCCCTGCCCTCATATGGCCGGCGTGGGCCCCCCTTTCTGAATTCAGACATTAGTGCCAGTTATTATAATGCAATATGATATTAGGGCAGGGGCAGCAAATAATGAGGGGGCAAAATGAAAAGGAAATTGTAACGCATCTCCTAGCACCCCGACCGGGTACCTCCGTTAATGGATGCTCCCAGTGCCTCCCGGGGACTCCAAGCACTCCGCTCGACACCGATACCACCACAGGAACCAGGAACAGCTCTTACAAGAGCTAGTAGTAATAGCCAGGAGAGTATACAGTGTATAGCAATCCCCATACACATGAGACGAGGCTCTATGTTGAATGTAAAAACAGCAACTCTTTATTGAGGGCTACCCGCCCGTATTTATGCAGGTCCCCATCTGGTTGACACGCCCCTAGGGGACCAGAAGGCAGACTGCGACACAGGGCAGATACAACACGTCCCCACAATACATCATGGTTTCCTCCTCTCTGTCCTGGAGACAACCGAGGAGCAATCCAATTATCTCTCAGGACAAAGGGAAATCGCCAATACACATGTGGAGACAACAGGACAGACATCACCATTTAAACACACAATGGCACAATGGGACAATAGAAACACACCCAACATATTCCTCCCAAACTGACAAGTTACACTTATTATAAGTTGTTACAACTTTGTGAGTTTACATTGTCCATACATATAACTTACATCAATGTAACCAGTATAACTTGGGGACAAACCTATCCAAAATTCACTTGAATAGGTTCAGGGGTTTAAAAGTTAGCAAAAGTATCTCAAAGGGCCATAATCCTGGGGCAGGAGGCTGGCAAACAGCCCCCTCCAAAACACTGTGGCAAGGTTGGTTTCGTCACAGAAATATACAGAGAATGGGGGCTAAATGAAATATAGGTAGAGGGGCCACTGACAAAACTTTGGCAATAATAACCCAGTTATAATTGCCAATGTTTTGTCAGAGGCCCCCTCTCTACCTATATTTCATTTTGCCCCCATTCTCTATATATTTCAGTTTTTGCCCCTCATTATTTGCTGTCCCTGCCCTGCCCTCATATGGCCAGTGCAGGCTCACCCCTTTCTGAATTCAAACATTAGTGCCACTGATCATAATCTGCCCCCCGTACTTGCAGGCTGTGGCGGGCTTCAGTTCGGTGCGCAATCACGTGGCTCTGACTGCGGCGCACCGCCGTGTCATTCCAACAGTGATCCCGCGAGACCCGCTGCAGGAGGTCACGGGTCTTGCGGGATTATAACAGGTTATGAAGCGCAGCGCAGGCACACTCAAAATATAAGGAGGGCCCGGCCGTCGCACTGAAAAAAAGCACTTGCGGGGCCGCGGGCCCTCCCCCCTGCCCGCCCCTGTCCTGGCGTCTCCCCTCCTTTGTAATGCCGCAGTCAGGCAAGCAATCTTCCAGGGCCCAGTCCTGGGTCGTGGCCCGGTGGTTGGGGACCGCTGCTATAAGGATAAAGGGAAGTCGGGGCATTGGAGCCATCCTAAAGGGGGCAGGGGGAGAGGTACCCCTCCCTCTTCCCAGAACAAATATTCTGACAAACAATGATGCCAAAGTCGGGGGGGAGATTGAAGATTTTTCTGTCTCCTTGGAAGTCCATTACTCTGAACCCTTGGGTCCGGGACATCATAAAATTCGGATACCAAATCGAATTTTCTTCATCTCCCCCAGACTGCTTCATTGTAACCAACCCGAGCACTTCCAATGTACGCAAGAAGATCCTGCAGGGAATTCAGAACCTTCTAGATATGGATGTGGTAGTCCAGGTACCATCAACACAGCTAGGAAAGGGTTCTACTCGAATCTCTTCCTGGTAGAAAAGAAAGAAGGTTCATTTTGCACCATCATAAATCTAAAGACCCTGAACAGGTTAATATTATATCGGAAATTCAGGATGGAATCCCTAAAATCCCTGATACCATTAATAGGGAGAGACACTCTGATGTGTACAGTAGACCTACGGGATGCTTACTTTCATGTCCCAATCCATCCGGATTTTCAGAAGTTTTTAATATTCGCCATTCAAGATCACAGGGGAGTAACCCTTCACTTCCAGTTTACGGCCCTTCCTTTTGGGATATCATCTGTTCCCAGAGTCTTCACGAAACTAGTGGTCGAGATGGTGGCCTTCCTGAGACACAAGGGCCTGGTGATCGTACCATACCTGGATGACTTTCTCCTTCCTGTCTCTCATTCAGGATCTAGGGTGGTTGGTGAACCAGAAGAAATCAAATTTTCTAACTTCCAGCACAATCCAGTTTCTAGGGGTCATCCTGGATTCCCGGGTTCAACATACATTTCTCCCACCAGACAAGATCAGAAACCTTCAATTAAAGATCTGACTGTTTCAGAACAGGAGGTCTTGTCCCATAAGGGAAGCTATGAGCCTTCTGGGTCTCCTCTCGTCCTGCATCCCTTCTGTCCCCTGGAGTCAATCGCACTTCTGATCCCTCCAGTCGTGGATTCTCAGAATTTGGAACAAGCAGCAGGGTTCTTTAAATCACAAGGTGCTTATCCCTCCAACAGTAAAAGCCTCCCTAGACTGGTGGACGAGCGCAAACAACCTGTCCTTAGGAGTTCCTTGGGAAAAGACTCCCTACATCCAAGTACTAACAGACGCAAGCAAAAAAGGATGTGGAGCGAAAGTGGGAGATCATTATTTTCAGGGTTCCTGGCCGCCAACAACTCGATCTCTATCCTCCAACTTCAGAGAGCTGAAAGCGGTTTGGAAAACCTTGAAAGCAGCAGAGGATCTACTCGAGGGCCTGCATTTGAAGGTCCTTTCCGACAACAGTAGCGTACCTCTCTCACCAAGGAGGGACGAGATCAGGAAAGCTGATATTCGTGGCAGGGAAGATCTTCAATTGGGCGGAGTCCCACGTAAGATCCATCTCCGCGATTCACCTGAAGGGAGCACTAAACGTGGAAGCAGACTATCTCAGTTGACGGCTAATAGACCACACCGAATGGTCTCTAAACCAGGACGTGTTCCAGATGCTAATAGACAGATGGGGCACCCCTCAAATAGACTTGTTCGCCTCAAAGAAGAACACAAAGGTGCCAACGTTCTGTTCCCTGAATCCATGAGACAATCCCTGAGCGCTGGACGCACTCACGATACGGTGGGATTGGAACCTCTGTTATGCATTTCCACCCCTGCCTCTACTTCCCAAGATAATCCAGAAGCTCAACCAGGAAGATACAACCCTAATATTAATAGCCCTTTATTGGCCAAAGAGGAGCTGGTTCCCTTCCCTAAAGAACCTATCAGTAGAGAACCCATGGCCTCTCCCAACCAGGAGGGACCTGCTTCACCACGGGCCAATCTTACACCCAAACCCGGGTTTCCTCAAATTATCAGCTTGGATCCTGAGGTCCAGATGTTGAAATCACAAGGTCTCTCTGATCGGGTAATCTCTACCCTGAAAGCAAGTAGAAAGAAGGTCACCTTCTCGATCTATCTGAAAATTTGGAAGAAGTTTTGCTCCTGGATCGGTCCCTGCCCCGAACTTAGAGCCTCCTAACTAAATCTTAGAGTTCCTCCAGCAAGGTCTCGAGCTAGGTCTTGAAGGTACAAGTCTCGGCCCTAGCTTGTTTCTTCGATCAAGATCTAGCCAACCACTGGTGGATTATAAGATTTATGAAAGCGGCTTCTCGGCTCCGCCCTACTCTAAAATCCCGGATCCCTAACTGGGACCTAAATACAGTGCTCACAGGCCTGACACTCACCCCTGTCAGATTGTTCCACTAAGCACCTATCTTTTCTTGTTGCCATCACATCCGCAAGAAGGCTAGGTGAAATTCAAGCCCTATCAATACAAGAACCATATCTCTGTATCACCGAGGATAGAATTATTCTTAGGCTAGATCCCGGTTTTCTTCCTAAAATGGTATCCGATTTCCACCGAAACCAGGCAATAATTTGACCTTCCTTTTGTAGAAATCCCTCTAACAGTAGAGAATCCAGTTTCCATTCACTAGATGTAAGACGCTCGGTTTTACGGTACCTTGAGGTTACAAAAGAATTCCGTAAAACCAATAACCTGTTTTAGTCTTATTCTCAGGTAAGATAAGGGTCTAAAAGCTTACAAGTCCTCTCTAGCACGATGGATTAGAGATTCTATTTCTTTATTATGAAATCCAGGGCCTTCCTTGCCCCTCAAACCTAAGAGCCCACTCTACTCCTCGAGCTAGGCCGACGTGGTGATGAGGTGAAAAGCCAGAATTAGACTTACCAGTAATTCAGTTTCCACGAAATCACCACAACGGCACATATATTCCCTACCCTAAATTTGGTCCTGAGCTTGTAGGTTATGAAGTAATATCCTCTTGACATAATAATAATAAACTTTATTTATTTTCTCCCCACCTTTTGTTTCTGTCTCTGTAATTTTGGACACACTGGTGCTGGTGGTGGGAGGGGGGGGGGGGGGGTTTAAACCCTCTCTCTGTTCCTGGCCCTACAGAGGTCAGGGGTCAATCTTCTCGTGACCGTCGTGGTGATTTAGTGGAAACTGAATTACCGGTAAGTCTAATTCCAGCTTTTCGCTCTAGATCCCTGACGCCTTGCAGTTGGTCTGGGGAATACAGGTCCTTCTCAAAAAATTAGCATATTGTGATAAAGTTCATTATTTTCTGTAATGTACTGATAAACATTAGACTTTCATATATTTTAGATTCATTACACACCAACTGAAGTAGTTCAAGCCTTTTATTGTTTTAATATTGATGATTTTGGCATACAGCTCATGAAAACCCAAAATGCCTATCTCAAAAAATTAGCATATCATGAAAAGGTTCTCTAAACGAGCTATTAACCTAATCATCTGAATCAACTAATTAACTCTAAACACCTGCAAAAGATTCCTGAGGCTTTTAAAAAAACCCAGCCTGGTTCATTACTCAAAACCGCAATCATGGGTAAGACTGCCGACCTGACTGCTGTCCAGAAGGCCATCATTGACACCCTCAAGCAAGAGGGTAAGACACAGAAAGAAATTTCTGAACGAATAGGCTGTTCCCAGAGTGCTGTATCAAGGCACCTCAGTGGGAAGTCTGTGGAAAGTAAAAAGTGTGGCAGAAAACGCTGCATAACGAGAAGAGGTGACCGGACCCTGAGGAAGATTGTGGAGAAGGACCGATTCCAGACCTTGGGGGACCTGCGGAAGCAGTGCACTGAGTCTGGAGAAGAAACATCCAGAGCCACCGTGTACAGGCATGTGCAGGAAATGGGCTACAGGTGCCGCATTCCCCAGGTCAAGCCACTTTTGAACCAGAAACAGCGGCAGAAGCGCCTGACCTGGGCTACAGAGAAGCAGCACTGGACTGTTGCTCAGTGGTCCAAAGTACTTTTTTTGGATGAAACCAAATTTTGGAGGAAGACTGGGGAGAGGGAAATGCCAAAATGCCTGAAGTCCAGTGTCAAGTACCCACAGTCAGTGATGGTCTGGGGTGCCATGTCAGCTGCTGGTCCACTGTGTTTTATCATGGGCAGGGTCAATGCAGCTAGCTATCAGAAGATTTTGGAGGACTTCATGCTTCCATCTGCTGAAAAGCCTTATGGAGATGAAGATTTCATTTTTCAGCACAACCTGGCACCTGCTCACAGTGCCAAAACCACTGGTAAATGGTTTACTGACCATGGTATTACTGTGCTCAATTGGCCTGCCAACTCTCCTGACCTGAACCCCATAGAGAATCTGTGGGATATTGGGAAGAGAAAGTTGAGAGACGCAAGACCCAACACTCTGGATGAGCTTAAGGTCGCTATCGAAGCATCCTGGGCCTCCATAACACCTCAGCAGTGCCACAGGCTGATTGCCTCCATGCCACGCCGCATTGAAGCAGTCATTTCTGCAAAAGGATTCCCGACCAAGTATTGAGTGCATAACTGAACATAATTATTTGAAGGTTGACTTTTTTTGTATTAAAAACACTTTTCTTTTATTGGTCGGATGAAATATGCTAATTTTTTTAGATAGGAATTTTGGGTTTTCATGAGCTGTATGCCAAAATCATCAATATTAAAACAATAAAAGGCTTGAACTACTTCAGTTGGTGTGTAATGAATCTAAAATATATGAAAGTCTAATGTTTATCAGTACATTACAGAAAATAATGAACTTTATCACAATATGCTAATTTTTTTAGAAGGACCTGTAGTTCCTTTTCTACCCTACTTGGCTTGGTTTTTGCCCACTTATAGGCCTACCCACGATCATGGCTTAGGGCACACAGCAAGCCATTTAGTCAGGTTAGATAAAGACACGCCAAGCTGGGTTAGGTTGTTCCTGTTGTTTCTCTCCCTAGGGTTCTTTGGATATCGCTTGGCTGTAGTCATGACCACAAATAGAAACCTTCATTGGAAGATGCAAAACTAACAGACGCATATCCTACCACATACAACTTCCTGATCACATGGACTTTCTATCACGTGTCACCGCCACCAAGTCACGTTGATACCGTAAGACTACACGGGATGCCGTTAGCAGGTTCGGCGGTGAACGAAAGAGAGGAGACGCTCGATAACCCAGTACCATCCGGTGGTAAGATTCCTTAACCGGCAGTGTGTAAAGGGATGTGTATACTGACCTAATATACGGGGGTCAAGCATATTGTTACCCGCATGGTCTCATGATACATGGAACGGACATACTTCCATATTCACCTATCCTACTAGGCCATACCAATAGGAGACACTCTCCACAGCGGCACACCTCTGTTTATTTTTCTATGGGACATTTGTCTACAGTGCATGTTGACTGGGCAATCACTTTTTATTTAGGTGCTATTTGACTACAGTCAGCATATATGGATGTGCTAATATACCTTTTGATCACTATCACCCACTTGCTATTATTTTAGACATTTATGTATTTTATATATTTTTTCATATGTCATTTTTATATGCCACTTTTATGATGGTCCAGTTGATTCAATTTTAATAGTGTCCAAAAAACATTACACTGTTTATGTATCTGCTGCCCAAGGCGCCTTGATATTTGAGTGCCCCTCCACTACTATTGCATATATTGCATATGACATGCACAACTACACTGCTACATGCATGGGGGGGCAGGGGCTACTATTAAACAGACGGATGCTGTGGAGTTCACTGTTAAAGGGGCGGACATTGTGGAGGTCACTATTTACGGGGCAGGCAATGTGGAGGTCACTGTTAAAGGGGCAGTTACTGTGGAGGTCACTGTTAATGGGGTGGGAACTGTGGAGGTCACTGTTAATGGGGCGGGCACTGTGGAGGTCACTGTTAAAGGGGCAGGCACTGTGAAAGTCATTGTTAAAGGAGCGGGTACTGTAAAGGTCACTGTTATGGGGAAGGAAACTGTTAATATCTTTTTACGACACACAGAAACATCAAATGAAATAGATGAAATATACCCGTGCAAAGCCGGATCCTTCTGCTAGTATCTTATATTATAAAAATTTGTTTCTGTCTGTCCCGACGTCTGTCTGTCTGTTCTTTATGCACGACCAAACGACTGGAGCGATCTTCACCAAATTTGGCACATCAGGTGTCCAGAAAGGTTTTAGACAGGGTCTCGGCTCTCTAGGACGTACCGTTCCTGAGAGATTCCCAAAATATGACCTGCATTAGCCAATATAAGCCTGCAAGTTCTTCTCTTCATATCCCAGCTGCCATACACACGGTCACATGCACCTTATCAGCCAATAGAAGCTCACAGGCCCTTAGTCTCCACATACACAGTTTTATTCCAGGTTTCCATAACAACCCAGCCATTTTTATTCACTGCTCTAGGTCAGCTTTAGACTAGGGCTACACGACGACACGTGTCGCGTGACACATAGGGCACAACTACACTGTAACACAGATTTTTATAATGATAGTCTATGGTGTTGCACTGTGACATGCGACATGCTGCGACTGATGTGACAGTCACAGAAAAATACACCTTGGGGGGATTGTTTGCAACTGTCGTGTCACAGCCGCTGCATCGTATTTCACAGTGCAACACCATAGCCTATCGTTATAAAGATTATTGCAAGACATTGGTGCGATAAAATGTCGTCATGTAGCCCGCCCCTTAACACTCACCTTCAAAAGGGATCGTCCCCTTTTCTGTGACCTCCATTGTTCCCTGCCCCCTTAACAGTGACCTCACAGTACCCTGCCCCCTTAACAGTGACCTCCACAGTTCCCGCTCCATTAACAGTGACCTCCACATCGGCCTGCCCCCCTAACAGTAACATTCACAGAAAACACCCCTTTAACAGTGACCTCCACAGTGCCCTCCCCTTTAACAGTGACCTCCACAGCAGCTGCCCTTTTAATAGTGGCCCCTGCCCCCTTAATAGTGACCTTCACAGCACCCTGCCCCTTTAAGGCTAGGGCAACACGACGACGTGCCGTGCGGCCACTGCGACCCCTGTAGTTACGCCAGTGTGCGACATCAGTGTAGTTGTGCCCTATGTGTCGCAATTCCGATCCTGAAAAAAATAGCGGACAAGAATAGGCATATTCTCTTAGTGCTGGCAATGTGTGGTCCGCAAAATGCAGAACGCACATTGCCGCTGTCCGTGTTTTGCGGATCCGCTGATCTGTGGATCCGCAAAACACACACGGATGTGTGAATGGACCCTTAGGCCTCTTTCACACGGGCGTCAGTTTTTTTGCCCGGATAAGAGCCGGGT
The DNA here is from genome assembly GCF_014858855.1 of Bufo gargarizans. Lineage (NCBI taxonomy): Eukaryota > Metazoa > Chordata > Amphibia > Anura > Bufonidae > Bufo > Bufo gargarizans. The sequence goes on from NC_058084.1 coordinate 265,244,725, forward strand.
GCGTTGCGGGAAAATGCGCGATTTTCCCGCGCGAGTGCAAAACATTGTAATGCGTTTTGCACTCGCGTGAGAAAAATCGCTCATGTTTGGTACCCAAACCCGAACTTCTTCATAGAAGTTCGGGCTTGGGATTGATGTTCTGAAGACTGTATTATTTTCCCTTATAACATGGTTATAAGGGAAAATAATAGCATTCTGAATACAGAATGCATAGTAAAACAGCGCTAGAGGGGTTAAAAAATAATAATAAATAATTTAACTCACCTTAGTCCACTTGCTCGCGAAGCCCGGCATCTCCTTGTGTCTCCGCTGCTGATGAACAGGACCTGGGGTGAGCTGCTCCATTAAATACAGGTTAAGGACCTTCGATGACGTCACTCCGGTCATCACATGGTACGTCACATGATCTTTTACCATGGTGATTCACCATGGTAAAAGACCATGTGATGACCGGAGTGACGTCATCGAAGGTCCTTAAGCTCTATTTAATGGAGCAGCTCACCCCAGGTCCTGTTCATCAGCAGCAGAGACACAGGGAGATGCCGGCTTCGCGAGCAAGTGGACTAAGGTGAGTTAAATTATTTATTTATTTTTTTAACCCCTCTAGCGCTGTTTTACTATGCATTCTGTATTCAGAATGCTATTATTTTCCCTTATAACCATGTTATAAGGGAAAATAATAATGATCGGGTCTCCATCCCGATGGTCTCCTAGCAACCATGCGTGCAAATCGCACGACATCCGTACTTGCTTGCGGATGCCATCCGATTTTCACACACCCCATTCACTTCTATGGGGCCTGCGTCACGTCAAAATCGGACAATATAGAGCATGCTGCGATTTCAACTGAAAGCACAAGTGATGCGTTAAAAACATCGCTCATGTGCACAGCCCCATAGAAATGAATGGGTCAAGATTTAGTGCGGGTGCCATACGTTCGCCGCACGGATCGCACCCGCCCGGAAAACTCGCCCGTGTGAAAGGGGCCTAAGAGAGCTGAGACCCGGTCTAAAACCTTCCCAGATTTGGTGAAGATCGGTCCAGTCATTTGGTCACGCATAAAGGACAGACAGACAGACAGTTGTGAAAATGTTGTCTAAAGTGTAAAAGCCAACAAAAAGTAAATGCATGTGTAGTTGTTCCTGTGTATGTTAGCGCTATTACCACTATCTGGACATGAAAATAACCCAAATAGCCACTTGTTTAGTCGAGGGAGCTATTTAATAAAGCTGCACAGCATGGAATAAAATATGAGATGGCAGACAGGAAAGTGACATACAGACAACTCTTGCTATTTGCTGCTAGCAGAAAATTCACAAAAGCTATTTTCATGACAGACATTAAAACAACTTGCTACCTCCAACAGCTGTAATACCAGTAGGGTCATATGGGGAAATTGCTGTGCAGCTTGACAATGACAGTAAAAAAAATTATGCTTCTCTTTTAACCACTTCTTGACTCAACTATTTCTTACCTTACTGACAGAGCCTACTTTGCAAAACTGATGTGTCACTTTAGGTGATATTACATTTAGAATGCTTTTACTTAGGGCTCATTCAGACGGCTGTATGCTGTCTGCAAAAATGCGGATCTGTTTTTTTGTGGATTACATACTGTCCCATTCACTTCTATGGGGCCCTTTTCTTCCATTGCACGGCTCAGCAAAAAAATGAAACATGTCCTATACTTACCAGTGAAAATCAGGACATGAAGTTTATGGATCAGCAAAAAAACTGAATCTAATCCATGGGGTGGAGGCACACTGGTTGGTATCTGAATGTTACATAGGGCTATATTTGTTTTTTCTTATATCTGTAATTTCTGATGTGTTATTATCTTTTATACCTTCTGTGGCGAAACCAACCTCGCCACTGGGTTTTGGAGAGGCCTGTTTACCAGCCTCTTGCCTCAGGATTATGGCCCATACTAACTTTAAAGGAGAAGACAGACCGGCCGCACAGCTTAAATCTGTCTTTTGTCAATTGTATTTTATGTTATTATGCGTTCGGTTAAATTGTATGTTATGTGAGGGTACCCAGACAGCTAATATTATTGTATTCGTGTATTCTGAGTGCCATTCACCTAATGATATGCACTCAGACTTGAGCTATCTGGGGATATGTTAAATGTCTGTGTTTGCTGTGGGGGTGTGACATTGTGTGTTTGGGTGGTGATTCCTGTCCTGTTGTCTCCACATGTGTATTGGCGATTTCCCTTTGTCCTGAGAGATAATTGGAATGAGTGTCGCCAGGGCAGAGAGGAGGAAACCATGATGCATTGTGGGGATGTATTGTGTCTGTATCCTGAATTGCTGCATATCTGTCCTGTGTCGCAGTCTCCCATCTGGTCCCCTGGGGGCGTGTCCACCAGATGGGGACCTGCATAAATACGGGCGGGTAGCCCTCAATAAAGTGTTTTATCCTTCATGTTTAGGCTGGTGTTTGGATAACTGATCAAAACTGGGGGATTGCTATACACTGAAGATTTGCTATACTCCCCTGGCATAACTACTAGCTCTTGTAAGAGCTGTTCCTGCTCTCTGGCTGTAGGAGAGGTTCACCCACTGGAAGCTGAAGCCCGGTCTTGGGGCCAGCGTGGGTGGAGGACGGTGAGACCCCAACCAAGCTGCAGCGGTTTGGGGGGTCTGCAGTGCGTACGGTGTCAAGTGGAGTGCTTGGAGTCCTTGGAAAGCACTAGGAGCATCTATCGACGGAGGTACCCGGTCGGGGTGCCAGGAGTTCCGTTACAGCTTCCTTTTCTATGGTCCTGGGATTGAAGTGAATGGGGCTGCGTGAAAATCGCTAGCATCAGCGGATGCGGTGCGATTTTCACTCACGGTTGCTAGGTGACGATCGGGATGGGGGACCCGATCTTTATTATTTTCCCTTATAACATAAGGGAAAATAATAGCATTCTGAATACAGAATGCATAGTACAATAGCGCTGGAGGGGTTAAAAATAATAAAAAATTATTTAACTCGACTTAATCCACTTGCTCGTGCAGCCCGGCTTCTCTTCTGTCGTCTTCTTTGCTGTGTACAGGAAAAGGACCTGTGGTGACGTCACTCCGGTCATCACATGATCCATCACCATGGTAAAAGATCATGTGATGACCGGAGTGACGTCACCACAGGTTCTTTTCCTGTACACAGCAAAGAAGACGACAGAAGAGAAGCCGGGCTGCACGAGCAAGTGGATTAAGAATGCTATTATTTTCCCATATTACCATATTATAAGGGAAGATGGTACAATATACAGAACACCGATCCCAAGCCCGAACTTCTGTGAAGAAGTTCAGGTTTGGGTACCAAACATGCCGATTTTTCTCACGCGCATGCAAAACGCATTACAGTGTTTTGTACTCGCGGGGAAAAACGTACCCACACCTTTTCCCGCAACGCCAGTGATTTGCATGCTATATTCTACCTGGTTAGCCCTCTTGTTATATGCCATGTGAGAACACCAGACCACTGTTACCTCCTTTTTCATACATGTATTTGCCGTTGTTGTGACTGATTTTTTATATTTTTTACTTTGATATTTAATTAATAAAGATATTGCTACATGGTATCTGGTGTTATATATATATATACACACACACAGTACAGAACAAGAGTTTGGGCACAGCTTCTCATTCAAAGAGTTTTCTTTATTTTCATGACTATGAAAATTGTAGATTCACACTGAAGGCATCAAAACTATGAATTAACACATTTGGAATTATATACATAACAAAAAAGTGTGAAACAGCTGAAAATATGTAATATTCTAGGTTCTTCAAAGTAGCCACGTTTTGCTTTGATTACTGCTTTGAACACTCTGTGCATTCTCTTGGTGAGCTTCAAGAGGTAGTCACCTGAAATGGTTTTCACTTCACAGGTGTGCCCTGTCAGGTTTAATAAGTGGGATTCTTGCCTTATAAATGGGGTTGGGACCATCAGTTTCCATGTGGAGAAATCAGGTGGATACACAGCTGATAGTCCTACTGTATAGACTGTTATCTGCTTTTTTTTCTTGCCATAATACAAATTCTAAGTAAATAAAAACAAGTGGCCATCATTACTTTAAGAAATGAAGGTCAATCAGTCCGAAAAATTGGGAAAACTTTGAAAGTGTCCCCAAGTGCAGTCACAAAAACCATCAAGCGCTACAAAGAAACTGGCTCACATGCAGACCGCCCCAGGAAAGGAAGACCAAGAGTCACCTCTGCTGCGGAGGATAAGTTCATCCGAGTCACCAGCCTCAGAAATCGCAGGTTAACAGCAGCTCAGATTAGAGACCAGGTCAATACCACACAGAGTTCTAGCAGCAGACACATCTCTAGAACAACTGTTACGAGGAGACTGTGAATCAGGCCTTCATGGTAGAATATCTGCTAGGAAACCACTGCTAAGGACCGGCAACAAGCAGAAGAGACTTGTTTCGGCTAAAGAACACAAGGAATAGACATTAGACCAGTGGAAATCTGTGCTTTAGTCTGATGAGTCCAAATTTGAGATCTTTGGTTCCAACCACCGTGTCTTTGTGCGACGCAGAAAAGGTGAACGGATGGACACTACATGCCTGGTTCCCACCGTGAAGCATGGAGGAGGAGGTGTGATGGTGTGGGGGTGCTTTGCTGGTGACACTGTTGGGGATTTATTCAAAATTGAAGGCATACTGAACTAGCATGGCTACCACAGCATCTTGCAGCGGCATGCTATTCCATTCGGTTTGCGTTTAGTTGGACCATTATTAATTTTTCAACAGAACAATGACCCCAAACACACCTCCAGGCTGTGTAAGGGCTATTTGATCATGAAGGAGAGTGATGGGGTGCTGCGCCAGATGACCTGGCCTCCACAGTCACTGGACCTGAACCCAATCGAGATGGTTTTGGGTGAGCTGAACCGCAGAGTGAAGGCAAAAGGGCTAACAAGTGCTAAGCATCTCTGTGAACTCCTTCAAGACTGTTGGAAGACCATTTCAGGTGACTACCTCTTAAAGCTCATCAAGAGAATGTCAAGACTGTGCAAAGCAGTAATCAAAGCAAAAGGTGGCTAGTTTGTAAAACCTAGAATATTACATATTTTCAGTTGTTTCACACTTTTTTGTTATGTATATAATTCCACATGTGTTAATTCATAGTTTTGATGCCTTCAGTGTGAATCTACAATTTTTATAGTCAAAAAAACTCTTTGACTGAGAAGGTATGTCCAAACTTTTGGTCTGTACTGTATATATATATATATATATATATATATAGATAGATATCTCAAAGAAGAGGCAGCACTCCAGGATAAAGTGAAAAATGACCCGCTTTATTTCCCCTGTGCAAAAACGTACCCACACCTTTTCCCGCAACGCCAGTGATTTGTATGCTATATTCTACCTGGTTAGCCCGCTTGTTATATGCCATGTGAGAACACCAGACCACTGTTACCTCCTTTTTCATACATGTATTTGCCGTTGTTGTGACTGATTCTCCTCACACGCAGTCAATTACTGCGTGTGAGGAGAATCGTACAGGATCCAGAAAACCTACCTGTCAGATATGGACAAATGGTCAATAAGTTTAGACAGAGGGGGTATCCGCAAAAAAATTTTGCGAGACATCTGAAGAGAATACAGCATCCGCAGGAGGAGGAGGGCAAGAAATCTAAACCTAAACAGATCCCTTTTGTAACAACATATTCAGAACAAAGCAAGGATATAGCTAGTATATTGAAAAAGCACTGGCCTATCCTACGGAGTAATTTTCCTAAGATTGAAACACTGATTAGACCTCCTCTCCTATCATATAGACGGCCCACCAACTTGAGAGATAGGCTGGTGAGGGCTGATGTCCCTATCAAAAAGAAGGTGCAAACATTCCTTGGTACAAGGAGGACGGGATGTTTTCCGTGCCTCACATGTGTTAACTGTACTTATATGATTAGGGGTAATGTGTTTATACATCCGGAAACTGGAGTACAATATGACATTCGTCATTACCTGACGTGTGACAGCACGTTTGTTATTTACGTGTTGAAATGTCCATGTGGTTTCCTCGATGTGGAGGAGACCACATGTGACATGAAAACACGTTTGAACAATCACCGGTTTTCGATAAGACGTAAAAGATTGGACCTACCGGTCCCTAAACATTTTGTGGAGTTTGGTTATACTGAAAAATATCTTAAATGTATGATTATAGATCAGGTCCAAAGGGATAGACGAGGTGGCGACCGCACAGTGACCCTAAAACAACGGGAACTGCGGTGGATACATCGCCTACAGTCACTCAAACCTAAGGGTCTGAATGTGGACTTTAAGTGGAACATTATGTAGAATGTTGGGGTTTCTCTCGCCTCCATGGGGGCTTGTTTTCCTCGTACACCAATTTGGTTATGTGATCACCTTTGATGTCTATTCTAATTATTCTTTTTCATTTTTATTTTTAGAACACGTGGGATCCGGAAAGGATTCATCTATTTTTCAAGTTATTTTCACGGTGGAGGAGAATAGTGGCAGTCGCCTTGGCAGTTTAGGTTCAGAAGAAGAGAATGGGGTTGGAATCATGGCTTCACACTTGAAAGGAAAATGGATAAATCGTGAATGGAGGAAGCTATGGCCACAGGAGATGTATGGGGGGTGGAAGTGGAATGTGGGGATGCGGGGTGTGGACAACACTCTGTAACCTATGATCCTTGAGGTGTATGGGGGTGATCACTTGTGTGGTGCATCCTCATATACCGCACCCCCCAATCTCCGCTTAACACATGTTATGTCCCTTTCAGGACTACAATCCTCCGATACTCACGATTTGACATCCTGATTTATGTATCTATTATAATTGTTTGCAATAATCATGCGAATAGTGTTTACAACCCGATCATTCTCTATCTACTCCTTTCCCAATATAGGTCTCATTGCCGTGCTCTGACTGATCCTGGAGATGGCGAGGCATTGAGGGTAAGCGCTTCCCAGTTGTCAGGCAACGTTTCACGTGATTTTGTCATGTGACCGGGAGGCCAAACAGGGAGACGCTGCCCTCCGTATCGTCATGCTTCGGGGGAGGTGCCAGATGGCCGGTGTGCGCATCAGGACCGACGTCACTCTTGGGCGCGGTCGCTGTTAGTGTACACCGGTATCCAGGATACCGAGCATGCGCGGTGGGACCCTAGAGACGCCGGGACAGCTGCCATCATGATACTCCACTCTGTAAGTTAGTAAGTTTTTAAACCATGCGGCCATTGACCGCGCAATCGGCACTTTCAGGTGATCACTGTAATTAAAACACGAGGCACTTTATGAACGAGGTAGTGTTCATTTGTGAATTTTGAAAATCTATGAGATCTCACCATGTATGTGATTTTGACACATGATATATAAATGAATTCACATATGATCATGAATATTTTTTTAATGAAATTCACGTTTTTATATATTATTGAACATGTTATTGCCAATCACCCTGTTAATTGACTCACTAAGCATTGTGGGTATAAATGTAGATGTTGTGACACCAATTGTTATGCTTGAGAAAGACTGCAATGAGCAGTTGAAACGTTGCACAGGGGAAATAAAGCGGGTCATTTTTCACTTTATCCTGGAGTGCTGCCTCTTCTTTGAGATATCTACAATTATTTTGACCGAACAGCCTAAGGTCAGAGGATTTTGCACCCGGCTTCATCTACAAGTAGTGCTGCTGCCCTTTCTTTGTACTGTACATATATATATATATAAATAATTTATTTATTTTTTTATTTATTTTTTTGTGGGGGGATTTTGCATAGCCCATTGTGGTTGTAAACTGATTTAAGGGCACACAACAGGGTTCAGAAGCAAAGGAGTGCTATATGGCTTTTGGAGGACAGATTTTGCTGGAATGGTTTTCGGTCACTATGTTGCATTTCAAGAGACCCTTAAGTACCCCTACAGTGAAAACCACTAAGAAGTGACCTCACTTTAGACACTACACCTCTCTAGGAATTTTTCAAGGGGTGTTGTGACTAATCTGACTAGGGATGAGCAAATAGACTTCGGATAAAACATCCGAAGTTGATTGACATAAAAATTTGTTCTAATACTGTACGGAGCAGGAGCTCCTTACAGTATTAGAATGTATTGGCTCCGATGAGCTGAAGTTATTGCTTTGTGAAGTCTCGCAAGACTTCGCGCAATAACTTCATAAATTTGTACTTTAAAAAAACATTTCCTGAATTCGGGTTTGGTTCCAAGTTACCACTTCTGACCACCAGGTGTTTTCTAAAAAGGAATCACTAGACAGACTGCACATGGAGTATTGTGTACAGTTGTGGTCTTCTGTGAATAAGACAGGCGTAACAGAGCTGGAAAAAGTTCAGAGGTGGGCAACTAAAGTAATACATAGAATGGGTGGACTACAGTACCCAGAAAGATTATAGAATCTAGGGTTATTTATTTTAGAATAGACTTTCAGGCTATGTTTTGTTTCTTTCTCAATGTTCTATTGCATAATATTTTACATAATATTATCTCACCTTTCTATGGACTGGAAATTACCCTCGATACCTGCACTCTGTATAGGCAGTTGCTAAAGTCAACGACTTTAACATCAGTGTAATATTATGTAATTAAAAAGAGCAATTATTTCCTTTTTTTACTTTTTTCATCTAATGGCCCCTGCAATGTCTTTTACAGCATCTTAAAAAGATTAAAATAGACAAATCCCCGACACAAGATGGCATACATCCCCGTATCCTAAGAGAATTAAGTAATGTCATAGACAGATCCGTTTTTCCGATACTTAAGGACTTAATAATGACAGGGAGTGTTTCACAGGATTGGTGCTTTGCAAATGGGGTTCCACTATTCAAAAAGGGGTCAAGATCAGAACCTGGAAACTATAAGCCTGTAAGTTTAAGATCTGTCATGGGTAAACTGAAAGTTTTCTAAGAGATGCTATCCTGAAGTATCTCAATGAAAATAAGGGAATAAACGCCACATCAGCATGGCTTTATTGAGGAATCGGTCCTGTCAAACTAATTAATCAGTTTCTATTCTACAAGGAGATAAGTTCTAGAGTTGACCGGGGTGAGTCAATGGATGTCATAGATGTATCTTGACTTCTTCAAAGTATTTGATACTGTGTCTCATAAAATGTTGGCACATAAAATGAGAATGCTTGGACTGGGAGAAAATGTGTATATGTGGCTCAGTGGTTATAAAACAGAGGGTGGTTATAAATAGTACATACTCAGATTGGGTCACTGTCACTAGTGGGGTACCACAGGGGTCAGTACTGGGCCCTATTCTCTTCAATATATGTATTAATGATCTTGTAGAAGGCTTGCACAGTAAAATATAAATTTTTGCAGATGACACTAAACTGTGTAAAGTAAATAACAGGGAAGAGGACAGTATACTGCTACAGACGGATCTGGATAGATTGGAGGCTTGGGCAGAGAAGTGGCAGATGTGGTTTAACACTGACAAATGCAAGGTTATGCACAAGGGAAGGAATAATGTAAGTCACCAGTACATACTAAATGGTAAAACACTGGGTAAGGCCTCATGCACACGACCGTTCCGTTTTTTGCAGTCCTCAAACCGCGGATACACAAAAAACGGAAGCCAACCGTGTGCCTTCTGCAATTTGCGGAACGGAACGGGTGGCCCATTGTAGAAATGCCTATTCTTGTCCGCAAAACGGACAAGAATAGGGCATGCTATTTTGCGGCCCTATTGAAGTGAATGGGTCCGCACCCGAGCCGCAAAAACTGCGGCTCGGATGCAGACCTGAACTACAGTCATGTGCATGAGGCCTAACACTGACAAATGTAAGGTTATATACATGGGAAGCAATAAATACAAGTCACCAGTATATACTAAATGATATGGAAAAGGACAGCTAAATTCTAAGGGTTTTCCATGACTTTATAACTGATGACCTAATTTCTGGATAGGTCATCAGTATCTGATCAGTGGGGATCCAACACCTGGGAACCCCGCTGATCAGTTGTTTGAGAAGGCACCTACGCTCCTGTGAATGCCACAGCCTCCTCCCTGCTCACCAAGCATAGTGCCATCCATTTAACTGCAGCTGTACTTAGAATCGCGCTCAGCCCCATTCACTTCTATGGGGCTGAGCGGCTCCTAGGCCACGTGACCCATGAACATGTCATCACTGGCCTAGCAACAGTGCTTTCTCAAACAGCTGATCGGCCGGGCTCCTTGGGGTCCTGGGGATAGGTCATCAGTTATAAAGTCTCGAAATCCCCCTTTAACTGTAGAAACCAGTGTCAGGCAGCTGTTGCCAATGCCAATAAGATTGTGGGGTGCATCAAAAGGGTCATAGATGCACGTGATGAGAACATAGTCCTACCACTTTACAAATCATTTGTCAGACCACACGGAATACTTTGTACAGTTCTGGGCTCTAGTGAACAAGACAGACATAGCAGAGCTGGAGTGTAGAGATGGCCTTGCGGTTCGCCCGGCGGTCGGTTTGCGGCGAACTTTGCTTGTTCGCGATTCGCCGAACATGTGAACATATGGAGATATTCGCGTCTGCCATATTCTTTTACATTGTGAAGAACTTTGACCCATGACACATCCATAAGGTGGTACAGGACAGCTAATTGAGACGTTTCAGCACATGGACATACCCCCTACCTTATAAATAGACCCGATCTGATGGCCATTTTACATTCGGTCTTTTGTCAGTGTAGGGAGAGGTTGCTGTGTGGAGCACAGACAGACTGTTAGAGACAAAAACACTATCAAATAGGTCCACAAAAGTCCTTTTAAGGACTAGTATAGGTGTACTATTGGTAGGTGTGCAGTACAGAGGGGTGTAATACACTTATAATATAGTTTCTAACATAGAAAGCATATTATAGTGGATTTGTATTGTGCAGCAGTGGTGAGCGGTTCAGAGTGACAAATGCAATTAGAAAAAATAATTATAACTGGTGTGATATACCAGTCGCCCCCCCAAAAAACTGATAGAAGCAGGGTGTTATATACCAATAATCTACTTTCTATATAGTGCATTTGGGTACTGCAGGATTTGTTTGCTGTTTTGCTGCGTTCCCTCTGATTGAAGAAGGGGTGTTATATACCTTCTTCCATGAATACTGCTCTTCGATAGACTTTTGTCACAGGGTCATTTAAAAAATAACAGGCAGAGGAAGAGGCAGGCCCTTCCACAGGGGTGGTAGGTGAAGGGTTAAATAGAATAAACTATATGATCAGGATGCTGGGTGACATCATACTAGAGGGAGAATATTTTTACATTAGCCTTATGTCCATATAGGGAATGGATTCTGCCCAGCAACAAGTGAATATGTGAATCATATCTGTTTCCAATATGTGTGGATGTATGTCTATAAGAGGCCCATGTGGTCAAGATTAAATCAGAACTGTTTCAGGGACACACTGTCTGTGTTTGTCTTATTGAGAAATAGTTCTCCAGGTACCTGTATCTGGAGACAAAAGGAAGAACCAGGGTGCAATAAGAAGCAGATTTCTTTCAGCTGGGGGCTCTCTCCGGAATAGAGTATACAGGAATTTGGTAAGTACGGAACATTCCTGTCTTTAAGGACTGGGGACATTCCGATGCTTTCCGGAAAAAAATTCTGTTGCTTCTATTTTGAATCCACTTTAGACACACTGAAAGGAATAGTATCTATCTTTAGGCAAGATAGACTATAAATAGACTACAGATAGACTATAAACAGATACATTCTTTAGGGAAGGATTGAAAAGAGGAATTCTTTTAGGAAGAAATCAAATATTGTCTGCACCCTTTTTTTTTTTTCTTGTCAGCCAATTTCTATTGCTTCTTATCTGTCGCTTTCTTTATGTTCTCTTTTGTTATGAAGTTATGAAGCATTAAGTAATTTTTATGCTGAAGGTAAGCAGCAAATGATACTGTGAAAACTGTACTAACTTTATTGTGTGTATCCTGGATAACTGTAAGACGCCCCACTTTTCCTGCAAGGGATAATACTAACAGTCCGTTGAGAAAGAAGTTGAGCATAAACATAAGTCCTCTGACCCAGTTGACAGGAATTGTCAGAGCCTTTACGGTTCAGTACAGCCAGTCCTGGGGAAAGTTCTGCTCTGCCTCCGTCTCAATTAAATTATAAGAAACTTGGGTGCAAAGCAAGGAAAGGTCTCCCCCCCCCCCCACCCCCCGTATGTAGGAGAAACATGTAAGGATTATGTAGCCCGGATCTGTGGTACTGATTTATTATTTAGTTACTCCTTGGGTGGATAATATGGCAGGATGGACAGAGGGATGAAGAGTATAAATTTGTTCCCTCAGGAAGAGGCTAATGACACCTTCCATATGGACATGGTAAAAGGGTTATGTTTGGGTGACACTGAAGCTTACCCAAATTATGGTCCAGACCCCCAGTGGGACATGCAGTATATGAAGTCGGGAGGGGAACATTGGCTTACTTATGCACCATATTGGTATGATAGACCAAATAAAAAGGTTAAGAAACAGAAGGCAGAGAACCAGGAGGGATATAAAAAGAAACATGAGTTAGAAAAAGAATTGACAAGGGGTTCACCTCAGAAGCCCCCTCCTCCCTCTATCCCACAGATATATCCATCCCTTTCAAAAGATGACTTATATTTACTGGCTGGCTATACTGCTACCAATAGCCAACCACCTACAGCTCCCCAGCACCCGCAGCCACCTCCGCAGTTGCCACAACCTATGAATGATCAGAGTAGTCAGGATCCAGCGGCTGGTGCTGTTGGTGCTGGGGATGTCATTGCTCCCATGCGCCTTAGATCACAAAAGTATTTTCCCAAACCTGAACATATACCTCATCATGATGAGGACAGTGACCTTGAGGAACAGTTCCCTTTTATGACTGTAGGGGACACCTTGTTAAAGAAACCTATTGAAGTAGATGATATTATTAAGATTGTTATTATACCCATAGTCCCTGTGGTTCCAGACGTACCATCTCTGCTATCAGCTATTCCTGCCCATGCAGAGTCTTTCTCTGTTATTGATTTAGAAAATGCATTTTTTTTTCTGTCCCAGTTGACAAGGAGACACAGCCACTTTTTGCTTTTACATTTAAATTCAGCCAGTATACCTGGTGTGGAATGCCTCAGGGTTATGTAGACTCCCCAGTAGTCTACTCCATTGTCCTCCAAGTTACACTGCACCCTTGGACTGCCCCTCATGGTTCTGTCCTTCTACAATATGTGGACGATCTCCTCATATGTAGTCCTACTCGGGAGGCCTGCAAGGCAGACTGTGTTATTTTATTACTGTGGTTATGTGCATGTTGTCTAGGAAGGAATTACAATGGTGTATGGAAAGTGTTGAGTATTTGGGCTTTGTTCTCAGTAAAGGTGAGAGGAAAATCAGCCATGCCAGAACTACCTCCATACTGGGTCTGCCCCGCCCACATACCAATAAAGACATGTTGACCTTTCTTGGCATGATTGGTTACTGCCGCCAATGGATTGATGATTGTTCCTACTATGATAATATTCTGAGACAAGCCACTAATACTGAGATGCCTGACTTCATTAAATGGTCTGATGAAATGTTACAAGCTTTTAGTCATTTGAAATGTGCAATGGTTTCAAGTCCTGGTTTGGGCCTACCCGCCTATGGCATGATGTTTCACTTATTTGCCAGGGACAATTGTAAAACCATGGCTGGAGTCCTGGTGCAAGATCATGGAGGCAAATTCCGCCCTGTTGCTTTTTTTCTCAAAAGTGGTTCCCGTACAGGTTCAGGGCATGCCTGCGTGTCTCAGGAGTTTGGCAGCCTGTGCTATGGTCGCTGAGATGGCTACGCCGATCACCCTAGGTCACCCACCACATCTGCTGTAACTTTATGGTTCTTGTAGTTCCACAATACCTTTTCCTGTTTGCACTCTGGAATGTGCTCTCAAAAAGAACCCCTCTTATCTGTATTTTGCTATTTCCTTCACATCCCCCTCCTGTGCTCAGGAATTCAACTCCCCTCCATATGGGGGTTGGGGGGGCTGGTAATTGGTAATGCATCTGCAGACTGTGAAGATACTAACGTGCGTTATCTATAGATCTTCCAGACAGGGCTCCAGCATTGGATTAGATCCAATGATGTTTGCAAATAACCTTTCCAAATTGTATGTTCCGATGGTTTAAAATGTACCTGCAGAGATAATTCCCATGATGCCAATTGGAAGTGTCCAATCCTATCGATCTAAGGTTGCACCCATTCTAAGTCCTTATTCAGATATGAGTGAAAGTGTAGGGATGTCTGCATCATTGTATGATGTATGACATCTAGCACATCCAGTAGTAGCATGAATTTTGCCATGATGAATAGAATTCCCAATTCAGAGAACTTACTTATGCTGCTTTATAGAAAATTAGTTAAAATATGGAGAGTTTTCTCATATTATTGGTGAGATTTGGAAAATGTAGTCCAATGTAGAGCTGGGGATTTACTGCATAGTGAAGATCATTGAGTCTAGGAGGAAGTGTTTAGGTCATCAGTCAGTCACATTGTCTGAATGAGAAAATCCTAAGTGCTGCCTTTATGGATGGTCTTAAGAATCATCTGGAAAGGTCTAGTGTTGGCTAGGCTTGAGAGAAGTTCATCCATATTATTAAAGTTAAATCAAACAAAGGCCTAAGGCGGGCATGGCTGCCTATCAGTCCTCCATACTAGAGGGGGGAAGGAAGACTTTGTATGTACTTGCCCACTTCCTCACCCCTGGGAGGATCTACAAATGTTCAGCCTTCAAATGAAACGTCCATAGGGAATTAACAACCCAGAATCAAATACTGGATCCCTATTATCTATACAATCCTTAGGATCTAATTCCATTGCCTCATATCAAACATGTTCCAAGAGCTCTCATGGCTAAGGGTAGTGTCACATGTGTAAGAGTAGATAGTAATGCAATTCCTACTCCTCTCACCAATTAATCACTGTCTTAAGGGTGTGCAAAATTAGATCCAACTACTCTGCTGCATCTGGAGGGGGGGAGGCTGGGAGTAGCAAATAAAAATACTTTTTCCCACCCCTCCCGCGTTTTGGGAGTAGTAAATAAAAATAACAAAATCTAATTTAATATCTCCAATTACTAACCAAATTTTTGAGTTTCTGGTAGATAATTTCAGGTTCTTGGAAGATATGCTGTTCCTACTCAATCTGATGTGTTCAAGAAAGACCCACTTCTTCCAGCAATGTTAGTGCAGGAGACAGAGCTGAAGATCCATTGTAAGGCACATACTGGTCTCCAAACACACATAGCTAAAGGGAATGCCCTAGGTCAGTGATGTGGAACCTTTTAGAGGCCGAGTGCCCAAACTGCAACCCAAAACCCACTTATTTAGCGTAAAGTGCCAACACGGCAATTTAACCTGAATACTATAGTTTAATATAGTATATATTCCATGTACTTTATCATTTAGCTATTAAAGGCTGACTACATTCAGTGCCCTGCCTGTGCTGTTCATAGTGTGCCCTGCGCTGATGAATGGCAGGAAAAGTCTAAGGCATATTGGTACACCATAGACTTTTTTCACAGTGCGTGTGCCCACAGAGAGGGCTCTGAGTGCCGCCTCTGGCACCCGTGCCATAGATTCGCCATCACTGCCCTAGGTGATCAGGCAGCAAAAGAGGCTGCTATTAGAACGGCAGCAACAGTTCCAATGCCCTCCCTAGTTCCAGACATTTCCCTTACTGACAATCTATTGCTCAGCCTCCAGAATTTGGCTACCAGTAGTGACAAAATAGAATGGTGCAGTACAAGACCCTAATACGGGTCTTATCTACAAAGAGGGGAAACCATGTATTCCAGTTGCAAGTGCCCCGATTTTAATTGCACAATATCATGGTCTTGGCCATAGGGGGGCACAGGCAACCACTGACCTCATTCTGAGAGATTTTTTTTATACCAATTCTTAGATCAAATTGAACAAGATGTTGCTCGTGCCTCTCCTTTCTCTCCACAGGAACCTACGCATCCTTTCCAACCAGGAGACGTGGTGATAGTCCAGCGCCTGGCAAAAGGATGAAAACAGAGTGAGTTCCCGTTTGGACCACCCACCCCAGTGGTAGCAGTCACCAGAACAGCGAGAGGCTCCAATCTGGATTCACGCTAGCAGAGTGAAAAAGGTCCCCGAGACCAAAGAGGGTGAAGCAGGTGTGAATTCTCTGAACAAAGAGGGGAGCTCAGAAGAAGTTTCCCTGAAAAGTGCCTTGCCACAGGCTGAAGATGATGACCCCCACAATATTCTAGGAGATTTGTTTGTCTGCTGCTACTAATCTTGGTGTTTTCTTGCCAGTCTGGCTTATTACTACATGTTTTTATCACCCAGAGGAGATGAGTTTCTTCTGCGGTGCACCAAATAATCAGTCAGTATATAAAAGAGCTCAGGAGCAAGATCCCTTTGCTCCCGTCCCCTTTTATTCTGAACAGAATAGTATAGTCAGGATGGCAAATGCCCTAAATGTTAGTTCATTATGCCTTAAAGACTTACAGAGCCCACGGGATCTTATACAAACATGTGTTATTGCTGTGCCTACACCCGATGAATCCCTTCTTGAAGTCTGGTCGATGGCTAACAATACACAATCTTTTATTCCCTTGTATGACTTCTGTGGGGAGTGTCAGAAATTAGGAATTATCAGGGATAATATTAGAATAATTACTATTAATGTGACTGCAGCAGAGACTTGTTTTACCTTTTCCCAGGATATGACTTTATATTGTGATGGTAGAGACATAAAAAGTGGACCACCTAAGAATAGTGTATATGATTATATTGACAACACCTGTGAAAAGAATAGTAGACTTGCTAGCTCCCTGAATAATTCCATGAGTTGCAATAAGACCATTGTGACTCCCAGTTTGATCTATAATATAATGCTCCCTAAGGGATGTTTTTTGTCTTGTGGTATCAGCAGTGTTCCCTCTAAGCCTTGGCAGCTGCTGAGCGGGGTCGGCTCAGAGCTGGGCACAGCGCCATCAAAGGTGGGCGCTAGGAAAACCTAAGATAAGTGTCACATCAAAGAGCATACAGTGTAACCTCTGCACCATGCCGTACAATACAGTGTAACCTCTGCACCATGCCGTACAATACAGTGTAACCGCTGCACCATGCCGTACAATACAGTGTAACCGCTGCACCATGCCGTACAATATATAGTATAGTTCATACACAGTGCCGTACAATATACAGTATAGTTCATGCACCATGCTGTACAATATACAATATAACCCCAAAACCATGCAATATGATGTACATTATAATCCCTACACCATGCTGTACGATGTACGTTATAATCCATACACCATGCCGTACAATATACAGTATAGTTCATGAAGAAAAGAGAGAAAATCCAGCTCTTGATAGCAGGGAATACTTTATTCACAGCGGTATTAAAACTTCCACATACGCAGGGCAGTCAAATCTATGCATTTCGGACATTTACATGCTGGTCCTTAATCATGATAATGAACAGTATAGTTCATACACCGTGCTGCACAATATAATCCATACACCATGACGTATAATATACATTATAATTCATACACCATGCCGTACAATATACACAATAATCCCCCAGTGTAGGTGGTATACTGTATATTGTACGGCATGGTATCTGAACTATACTGTATATTGTACGGCACGGTGTATGAACTATACTGTATATTGTACGGCACAGTGTATGAACTATACTGTATATTGTACGGCATGGTATCTGAACTATACTGTATATTGTACGGCACGGTGTATGAACTATACTGTATATTGTACGGCACTGTGTATGAACTATACTGTATATTGTACGGCACTGTGTATGAACTATACTGTATATTGTACGGCATGGTACAGGGATTATAATGTACAGTATACTGTACAGCAAATGACAATATAACCCCTGTGCCATGCTGTACAATAAACAGTATAACCCCTACACGGTGTCCCTACACTGCACCTCTCTGTATATATTTCATTATTTTGCCCCTCTCTGTATATATTTCATTATTTTGCACCTCTCTGTATATATTTCATTATTTTGCCCCTCTCTGTATATATTTCATTATTTTGCCTCTCTCTCCATCTCTGTATATATTCCATGATAATGAAGGATTTGCTGCCAGTGGGCCTGCCCTCATATGGCCGGCGTGGGCTCCCTTTTCTGAATTCAAGTGCGGCGTGTCCCCCCCCCCCTCCCTATGAAGCCGGTGTGTGTGTGTGTGCATACATAAATAAATAAAAATACCTTCTCTGCTCCACTCATCTGTCAGGACAATCCCGTCATACCCTCTCCGGCGCCGCGCCATTCAGTCATCCCGCCATTCGGTCATCCCGCGTGATCCTGCGAGACCTGTGACCTCAGTGCCGAGTCTCGCACTGTCACAGCTGGTGGCGCAGGCGCAGCACCGAAGAGGGTATGGGTTACTTAATGTGCGCACTGGGCCGGTAGCGCAGCCGGCCAATCGCACTGTAGGCGTCATAAAAATAAATTGCACAGAGAGGCCCCGAGCTCCTTACATAAAGTCCGGGCAGCAGCAGTGAGCGGGCCAGCAGAGGTGCTGAGCGGAGGCATAAAGGAAGCTGCGCGGCCGCGCGCCCGCGCAGCTTACAGGGAACACTGGGTATCAGCACTTACAATTACATTCCTACTAATGTTATTGGAGGTCACTGTGCATTATCCAGGCTGACTTTGGCCCTTCCCAGTCAACCCCCTATCAGGAGAGCTTACAGATCGGTTACCAAGACTATATCAGAAAACTGCGACTCTACCCCTTCTCGTACAGAATATACAAATTTGGGCGCCTTTATATTAGGAGTGCCTGGACTGGCTATATATAATACTCGTACTATAAATTCTATTGCATTTGACTTGGCTAAATCTCTGAATCATACCTCTATCGCCTTATCAGGTATGCTTTTAGATATATAAGGCGTAAGAGGAGCAGTGCTAGAAACTAGATTTGCTGTGGATTATTTGTTACTTAAACATAATATAGGATGTCAAGATTTTAAAGCAATGTGTTGCTTTAATTTATCTGACCATTCCAGATCAATCCAGTCCCATATTCAAGCGTTACATGAAATTGCTAATAATATCAAGAAGGATGTTGATTCATCCCCTTGGTGGGACTGGTTATTGAGTTGGTTGCCGGATTTGAGTTGGTTGAGAACATTATTTATCAGTATTATAATTATAATTGATTCTTGATTGTTATATGTTGTTGTATCCAATGTATCCCTTCCCTCATACAGATGTTTTGTGTAATGTGTCCAAAACCCACAGACCCTGGACAATCATATGCTACTTACCTCTCTATGAGAGAAAGAAGATAAGTCATATTCTATTGAAGGGTTAAATAGAATAAGCTATATGATCTGTATGCAGGCCAGGATGCTGGGTGACATCATACTAGAGGGATAATATGTTTACATTAGCCTTATGTCCATATAGGGAATGGATTCTGCCAACCAGCAACAAGTGAATATGTGAATCGCATCTGTTTCCAATATGTGTGGATGTATGTTTATAAGAGGCCCGTGTGGTCAAGATTAAATCAGAACTGTTTCAGGGACACACTGTCTGTGTTTGTCTTATTGAGAATTAGTTCTCCAGGTACCTGTATTTGGAGACAAAAGGAAGAACAATTTTTTTTAGTAGGGGTCGGGCATGTGCACCAGGCAGGAGCCAAAGTGGGAAGTTGCAGAAGGTGCGTGCGATTACGTCAAAGGACGCACCAGACTTGGTTGAGTGGCTCACTCAGCCTTCCACTTATGCACCCTCCTAATCCTCTCTATCTGCACCCTCTTCACTCTCTGCTGTGTGCACCCCCAAAGACACCACTACCAACACCACCAACACCATATCCCCTCTGCTCGAGTCGGAGGAATTATTTTCCCATCTATTCCAAGACTTTTCCAATGCGCAGCCATTCTTGGCATTGGATCAGGAAGAGGAGGTATCAACGGTCGCCACCCAGCAGTCTGATGACAGTATCCAGATCAGCCCAAAGAAGGGTCATCCCCGCTGTTGCTGCCTACTCAGAGAACTCTAATGTCAGTGGTGGTGAAGAGGACGATGATGATGTGTCGATGGATGTCACGTGGGTGCCATCGAGGCCTTCTGCAATTTCGCTGATAAAGATATTAAACAATATGGGTCCCATAACAGATCCCTGAGGTACCCCACTGGTAACAAGACCATGGTCTGAATATATTCCATTGACTACAACCCTCTGTTGTCTGTCCCTCAGCCACTGCCTAATCCATTCAACAATATGGGAGTCCAAGCCCAAAGACTCTAATTTATTGATTAGCCTTCTATGTGGGACAGTATCAAAAGCCTTACTAAAGTCTAGATAAACTGTTGTATGTACCAATCCTACCGCGCCTGCAAGAAGAGGGCGGTTTGAAAATGTGTTGGTCAGTTCGGATATGAAATCATTCTTGCAACCCATCGACAGCTGTCCTCCAGATCCAGCCTCAGGGAACGCCTAGACCGTCAAGTGTCCGACTACATCGGGTTAACGGCCGATGTGGACGCTCTGTGAAGCGATGAACCCCTGGACTACTGTCACGGCTGAGGATGGGGAAAACCCTCAGCCGTGCGGTGCCGGAAGATGGTCGCTGCTCGACCAGGACAACAGGATTAGGGAGCAGGTCACCTCCTAAAGCATCCCTAACCTCACCCTAACTCCTAGCTGCATGGGCCGACCTTTAAGGTAGGAGTACCCATGCTCAGGAACCTCGGATCCCTAACTCACCCTCCGAACGGTCCCTGAACTAGGAGTCAAGGTAAGACGGCCTGTTCCTTCTGGACATGGAGGAACAGGAGTCTCACTGGCCAAGCTGCAGGGAAAAGGGGAACACCAACAGTCTTATGGATATGGCAGGTGAACAGCACTAGTTCCACCTACCTGCCACAGCCTTGCTGACTGGATCCCTGTGCTGGCAAGCTGATGTCCACACAACCTGAGATGAACCCAGCAACCACACATCCACGCACAGGAACCCAGATCCATAAGCTGCAATAAAGAAGCATAAACACAAACACATCTTCTAAACACCAAACAACATTATTTTTATGACCAGAAGGGAGGCCCCCACTGGCAGTTGTTAAATAACCAGGAGGATGTCTCTAGCAAGCATGGCTGAAGCACCCTCTCTGACTACTGCCTACAACCGAGGCTTTATAGGGCCAAGAAGCCACACCCAACAGTCAGACACACCCCGTGACTCACACACACTGAAAGGGAGTTAACCCTTCCAATACCAAAGAAGGGAAAACACAACTTAAAGGGGAAGTGTCCAAACCAAGAACACACTGTGGCTGTTGCCGCAGGCAACGACATGGGTGGCAACCATGTCCTGGGAGTCAGCCCAAAGGCCGGGACACTGCCACCACATGTACACATACAACCAAACGTTGACACGGGCAACCACAGAGAAGGGAAGATGTCAGTGCACACCAAACATAAAATAGAGTGCACACAGTCATACAAAAGTGCATACATACACGCACACAACTCCAAGGAAACCGCACACATACCTGTTGTCTGTGGCAACCGCACCTGAGGCAAACAGCAAAATGCCTCCAGCTGCGGTTGACACAAAAACCCCAAACCGCGGGCAACTGTATGCGGCTCCCAAAGAGTCACGGCCATAAACATGGTCGTGACACTCCCACCCCTCAAAGCCCCCCCACCAAAAAAAAGAAAACTAGTGAGGGACTCACACAAGGGGATGGGGGAAGGGAACGTCCACTCTCAGGAAATGGTTCCCAGAAAGTCGCTGCCAGCTGCATCCTCTCCCAGCACACACTAAGCCAGTCCAACGAGGCCTGCAGCCAGCCATACCGACACGGGAAGAGAACCACTGAGAATGGACGAGGGGACTCTCCACTCACGTCCCCACTCCAGTCGCTGCCAGCAGACACTCCTAACCAGCACGCAGCCGGACCACTAACGGAATGCTGCCAGCAAACGACCAGAGATGGGAACATGGAGAGGGACGAGGGATCACCAACACGGACACGGAAGGTAAGGTGGCGGGGAATAAGCCACCAACCGTGCCGTTAACGGTGATCCCCCGGAACGCTCTCCCTCCGGAGAACGTGCATGCAGGCCAAAAGAGGATGGCACTGCATGCTGCACCCTCTTTCGAAGGTGTGCACCCGCACACCAAACAAACACAAACGGTGCAATATAAAAATAAAAAAAATCAGGGGACGCCAAGACAGAGCACGGTGAAGGGATGGCAGGGAAACGCCACTCACCGTGCCGTCAGCGACGAAACCCCCACAACGCTCTCCCTCCGGAGAACACGCATGCACCCCATACGCAGATGGCGGTACATGCTTCACCCTCTTTCGAGGGATACCAGGTGAGGAGCCATTCTGATCATACTGTCACGGCTGAGGATGGGGAGAACCCTCAGCCGTGCGGTGCTGGAAGATGGTCGCTGCTCGACCAGGACGATGGGATTAGGGAGCTGGTCACCTCCTAAAGCGTCCCTAACCTGACCCTAACTCCTAGCTGCATGGGCCAACCTTTAAGGTAGGAGGACCCATGCTCAGGAACCTCGGATCCCTAACTCACCCTCCGACCGGTCCCTGGACTAGGAGTCAGGGTAAGGCGGCCTGTTCCTTCTGGACATGGAGGAACAGGAGTCTCACTGGCCAAGCTGCAGGGAAAAGGGGAACACCAACAGTCTTATGGATATGGCAGGTGAACAGTACTAGTTCCACCTACCTGCCACAGCCTTGCTGACTGGATCCCTGTGCTGGCAAGCTGATGTCCACACAACCTGAGATGAACCCAGCAACCACACATCCACGCACAGGAACCCAGATCCATAAGCTGCAATAAAGAAGCATAAAGACAAACACATCTTCCAAACACCAAACGACATTATTTTTTATGACCAGAAGGGAGGCCCCCATTGGCAGTTGGTAAATAACCAGGATGATGTCTTCAGCAAGCATGGCTGAAGCACCCTCTCTGACTACTGCCTTCAACTGAGGCTTTATAGGGCCAAGAAGCCACACCCAACAGTCAGACACACCCCATGACTCACACACACTGAAAGGGAGTTAACCCTTCCAATACCAAAGAAGGGAAAACACAACTTAAAGGGGAAGTGTCCAAACCAAGAACACACTGTGGCTGTTGCCGCAGGCAACAACATGGGTGGCAACCATGTCCTGGGAGTCAGCCCAAGGCCGGGACACTGCCACCACATGTACACATACAACCAAACGTTGCCACGGGCAACCACAGAGAAGGGAAGATGTCAGTGCACACCAAACATGAAATAGAGTGCACACAGACATACAAAAGTGCATACATACACGCACACAACTCCAAGGAAACCGCACACATACCTGTTGTCCGCGGCAACCGCACCTGAGGCAAACAGCAAAATGCCTCCAGCTGCGGTTGACACAACAACCCCAAACCGCGGGCAACTGTATGCGGCTCCCAAGGAGTCACGGCCATAAACATGGTCGTGACAACTACTGGGTGTGCCGGCTTGACCTGTGGCCAGAGCTGGCACAACTTGCCATAGAACTGTTGGCTTGCCCCTCGTTCAGTGTCCTGTCCAAAAGGACGTTCAGCGCAGCAGGCGGGACCGTGACTGATAAGCGCACCCGCCTATCTCACAACAGTGTGGATTACCTCACATTTATAAAAATGAATGAGGCATGGATCACGGAGGAAGTCAACACATGTGACTAGTCGACCACGTTTGATTGAATTTCCTCATGACTGCCCACAAATATCCGCCACCACCCAGAACAAATCATGGTCCCTGTCTTAGGTAAATACAGCGGCATAAAAGGCCTTTTATGTCCGTTGAATGCCTAATTTTTGTGCCTAATGTCCCTCCAGCCACAGAATCCTACAAAGTACTTTGCTGTCAGGTGAATGCAAATAGGCAAATTTTTGGGGCCTGTACTGGCCGACAGTTACATTTTAATCCCTTGACTGCCTAATGTCCCTCCAGCCACAGAATCCTACAAAGTTGTGTGCTGTCAGGTGAATCCTACAAAGTTGTGTGCTGTCAGGTAATTTTTGGTGCCTGTACTCGCCGACAGTTGCTGTAGTAGGTCACGCCTATTTTGCTCATGCGCGTATGCAAAAATTATATTGCCGATATTTCGCATTAAAACAAATAATCAATTGAGATCGCAAATTTGATCTGTTGTGTCACTGTCCATGTTGTGGGACTATTTGTGCACTTCTAGTAATTATTTCTTGGCTCTTCATTTACTATCCTTAGGATAGGTCATCAATATCAGATCAGTGGGGGTCCAACACCCGGCTCTCCCGCCGATCAGCTGTTTGAAGAGGAGGCATGCACCGTGCCAGTGCTGCCTCCTCTTTACTATTTAGCTTCTCGCCGTCACCTCTGCAGCGGTGAGCAGGCGTGATTACACTCAAGCCGTTCTATTCATTTCAATGGGATGGATCGCTCCTATACAAGTGTATGGGAACGATCCGTCCCATTGAAATGAATGGGAGGGTTAGGTATAATTACACCTGCTCACCACTGCAGAGGCGACAGCAGAAACGTAAACAGTGAAGAGGAGGCAGCGCTGGCACGGTGTGTGCCTCCTCTTCAAACTGCTGATTGGTGGGGGTGGCGGACCCCCGCCAATCTGATATTGATGACCTATCCTGAGGATACCAAATGAAGAGTGGTAGCGGCAGCATCTACAGTGAATCCTTTATTGTACGGACTTTACAGAAAGTGTGCCATAAAATTAAGCAGCAACGTTTTGGCTGTATCCCAGTCAGGTTTGACAAAGGCTGTTATACAGCCGAAACGTTGCTGCTTAATTTTATGGCACACTTTATGTAAAGTCCGTCCAATAAAGGATTCACCCGGCACCCCCGCCGATCAGCTGTTTGCTGCTTGATTTTATACAATCACATAGCTACAGGCTAATTTCCTTTCTTATACCAGATAATAAAATGTAACTTTTAATGATTTGTTTAAAATTAAGTCAGCACATCTATTAACTATTATAAGTGAGCTCTAAACACTGTGGGTTAAAACTAGCTGATGCTCCTTATTAGTGCCAGTTCACTATGTTATTGAATTGCTTCATTTTTAGACGGTGGCTGGGAGTGCACTTCACCACACCACCACTCTGATTGTAGTGCGCACTGGCACACACTGATCGCTTATAGCATATCACGTATCTGTGTATTAATCAAACACTTGAAGGCACATAAACATAAGAGGTCAGCAAACTAAAACCTAAGACTGCCCCCAACATGTTTTACCAGCTAATCTGGCTTCATCAGGGGTTTGGGCAGCATGCTTGATTTTATGCCACACTTTCTGTAAAGTCCGCCCAATAAAGAAGTCACTGGAGATGCTGCCGCTACCTCTCTTCATTTGCTATATGGTCGACTGCTGAGGATCTGCGGTCGTGGCTCGGCTTTTGCATTACCGGTGTGGCCATTTATGTCCATGGGTGCTGCTCTACAAACACTTTTGTCTACTATCCTTAGGATAGGTCATCAATATTAAAAGCCCGGAGAACCCCTTTAAGACATAGGAATCGTTTCCCAAGGAGCTGTATAATCTCACTGTTGATCATTGCTTATCTCAAGATCAATAATGCTATGGAAGATCTTTAAAGACGGGTTCCTTTCGGCCTGTAATGTAACTGGCAAGCAGTTTCTAGACTACTGTCTTGTTGTGAGTGAAAATCCTACAATACTGTATTTCATATTTTAGTGTAGTATCCTGCTTGCTCACACCAAACATTGTCCTGTGATAGCAGGGCAGCAGATGAAAAAATTAAAGCCGAGTGGGGTAATTTATCAAACTGGTGTAAAGTACAACTGGATTAGTTGTCCATAGCAACCGATCAGATTCCACCTTTCATTTTTGACAGCTCCTTTCGAAAATGAAAGGTGGAATCTGATTGGTTGCTATGGGCAACTAAGCCAGTTCTACTTCACACCATAAATTACCACATAGATGTTTATAATCTAGTGGTCTAGACGAGATACTATTACTATTAATCCCTGGTAATCTAGGGTTGTGAGCAAATTTGAGAAATCTGGTACACAGCTCTTAGAAATGTACTGAAGGCACCTAAAATGTAAAGGGAACCTTTCATTAACTTTATGCTGACCTAACTGAGGGCAGCATAAAGTAGAGACAGAAATGCTGATTTCAGCGGTGTGTCACTCATCAGCTAAAAGTCAGTGGCTGCTGAGAACCAACATCACAATCATTGCAGCACAGGCCTTGAAAAGAGTCAAATCCACCTGAGAAGAGTCCTGGTTATCCATAATCTCCTGCTCTCTCGCCCATCTTCTGATGATTGGCAGTTCTGTCCTAGAGAGATAGTGAGAAAACTAGGTAGAAGAGTGTCAATCATCAGCAGGTGGGCAGGAGAGCAGGAGATAGGAATAACCATGACTCTTCTCAGGTGGCCGGGACTCTTTTCCAGGCCCAGTCTGCAATGATTGTGATGTTGGTTCTTGGCAACCACTTACTTTTAACTTATAAATGACAGATCGCTGAAATCAACTCACCTGCGTCTACTTTATTCTGCTGTTAGTACGGGCCACATAAAGTTTATGACAGGTTCCCTTTAAGGTTTTTTTCTATTTGCAGCAATGAAAATTTTTATGCTGGCCACTAGAGATGTGCACATTGATTTTGTCTCAAGAGGTGCTGTCCCAGCTGCTGAAGAAGCCCTGACAATCTGACAAACAAGTGAAGAACTCTTGGTGATGAGACAAATTGATTCTCTCATCACTACTGACCATATTAGCTTCTGAATATGTCCTGTTTGCACCTTAAACAGAAATGTTTCTATCCCTATCCGATACAGAGGAAATAACTTATAATCCTATAATGCTGTTTTTGTTCCCTGAATAAACATCTGGACAGTAGTTTCTAAAGGTGAACTTACACTTGTACTTGTAGTCATGCTGCAAGTTAGGGCAGGTTCACATCAACGTTATGAATTCTGTTATTGCTTTCCGTTATAATATGCTTTCCGTTATGCAGGAAGTAAAAGAAAGTCCTTCTCAACAGGACTTTTTCCGTCCTGCATAACAGAAACCAGACAGTTCCGTTATGCTTGCCCATACACCTCTATTGTGATGGATCAAAACGGAATGCCTCTAAACGTTCCTGTTTTAAATCCCATTTTACGAATTCCGTTATTTTCCGTTATAACCATGTTATAATAAAAAGCAATAACGGAATTCATAACGTTGATGTGAACCCACCCTTAATAGGTTTGCAAGAGCTCTGATTCTTAAAGGGGTTTTCCAGGGTCCTGATATTAACCCATGACTTGAATGGGAGCTGAGCTGCAGTAACCCAAAATAGGCACTGCAATTTGATTTGAGCTGTGCTTCCAGCTCTGATGAAAGTGTTAGTTCCGGCTACAGGGAACAGCTGATCACGGGGGGGCAGTATGTCAGTCCCCACTTATCAGATATTGATAGTCTATACTATGCATCCTCAAACTGCGGCCCTTCAGCTGTTGCAAAACTACAACTCCCAGCATGCCCGAACAGTTTACAGGTATCAGTCTACAGCAGGGCATTGTGGGAGTTGTAGTTTTACAAACAGCTGGAGGGCCTCAGTTTGAGGATGCCTGGTCTATACTGAGAATAGGTCATCAATATCAAAAGTCTGAAAAACCCATTTAATATGAAATGTGTCTAATGATGGGTTGTTGTCCCATCTGTAATCAACTTTTTTATTTAAAGAGGTTTTCCATCTTCTATCTTTGCACACTGCAGGGAATTGTTATACAATTATTAAAGAAACTATACTCATCAGTGAAATCTCCCATCACTTCCAGGGCCACGCTCCTGTCCTACTCACCAGTCTTTGTTTACATGACATGTTTACTGGTGATGTGCTATCACGTGAGTAATAACCCACTTGACCGCTTCAACCAATCACTGGGCTCAGCAGCAAACGGCACAAGTGGCCCTGTGAAAAGTGAAAGTGAGGTCTTCTGGCCTCATGATATCTTTTCCCTCAGAAAATCATTGCTCTATATCCAGAGGCTTCTGAGACTCTCAGGTTATAGGGATGCAGGCTCAAGCCATAAAATGTCATAGCAGTTATTTTTTATAGTATTTCAGTGAGATCTCATTGCAATATTGTAAGAAAAGCTCCAAGGGGTCTGGTGGTCCTATGAAGTAGGAAGTGATATACCAGACTTTTAACCTCCCTGGCAGTATTCCCGAGCGTGACTCAGGGTTAATTTTCGCTGCCAGGAGCAGTAACCCCGAGTCACGCTCTGGGTAACATTGCAGAGTCCCTTCACCTTCTGCCGGCGATCTGGCGATGTCCTCCGCAGCTGCGCATGGGAGCGGAACTGGGCGGGAAATTCAAATAAATATAAACATAAAAAGTTACACACACACATAACAGAGGTTATACATTGTAATCTGAGAGGATTACACTGTATAACCTCAGATCTGACAATTGATGACTGTACAGTGCCCCTTGCCTGCCATTTTACTGTCATTTGTGCCCATAAAATATTTATAACATGGCATCAAAAAAGCGCAACTTTACTACAAAGCTCTTTTGGACCAGTTAAGTGATAGCGACAGTGACACAGAGGTGTTCGCAGATCTGAGCAATAGTGAGTTGTGGGGAGATTTGTCGTCTGACACTGACACTGATCTGGCAAGTGACAACAGCGATGATCCTGCACCGGACCTCGGCCATGTGCGCACTTGGTGCCCTATTGACTGCGATACGGACCAGGTAGCGCCCCCAAAATTCCTGTTCACTAGATCACCTGGGATGAAGGTAGATGTTGAGCATGACAACCCTCTGGCATACCTGCAATTATTCCTCACTGAGGAGGTAATTGAAAAAATTGTCACGGAGACAAATTGCTAACAAGAGCAGCAATCCGCTACACTGCATGCCACGTTTTCCAGAAGCAGAAAGTAGCAACCGGTGACCAAA
Source organism: Bufo gargarizans (assembly GCF_014858855.1). Lineage (NCBI taxonomy): Eukaryota > Metazoa > Chordata > Amphibia > Anura > Bufonidae > Bufo > Bufo gargarizans. The sequence goes on from NC_058084.1 coordinate 265,273,669, forward strand.
GAGGACAAGTGGCAGTTTCAGGTGGTGATCATGATGTCAGAATACTGGTTTTCCCTCATCATGAAGTATTTCCACTTCACGAACAATAAAGAATTTGATGAGGCCACGCATCCTGTGCCCAAATTAAAAAAAGTCTGGGATGTATGGCAAATTATTGTGACCAATTTCCAGCGGACCTACGTGCCAGAAAGGGACGTCAGCGTAGATGAAAGTTTGATGGCCTACAAGGGACGCCTAAGCTGGATACAGTTCATTGCATTCAAAAGAGTGAGGTTTGGCATCAAATCCTACATGCTCTGCGAGTCATCCACTGGGTACATCTGGAATTCGGTCATTTACACCGGTAAAGGCACGAAGTTCAACCCCAGGTATAGCGGCTATGGGATGGCCACATCATCTGTCCTTACACTGCTGGAGCCATTGCTGAACCAGGGATATTGTGTGACCACGGACAATTTCTACATGTCTCCGGAACTGTATGAGGTTTTTCTACAAAACAAGACTGATGCATATGGTACCGCTAGGCCTAACAGACGTGACATGCCATCTATATTTGCCAAGAAAAAACTCAAAACCGGAGAAATGGTTGCCTGGCAAAAGGGTAAGATGATAGCAATGCGATGGCGAGACAAGAAGGACGTGTGTTTAATGAGTACTGTGCACAATACCTCTACTGCCATGGTCCAAACAAAAGGTGGGAAAGATGTGCTGAAGCCACAAGTCATGATAGACTATAATAATACCATGGGAGGTGTCAACAGAGGTGTCGACAAGATCTTCAGGCATCTTCTGGAACAATGCCTTTGGAATGCATATATCCTGCACATAGCAAAGAGTGACAAGCCTCTTGTTCATTCTGAGTTTATATGGAAGGTGGTTGAGCGGATTTTTGTCAACCACCAGACGCCATCAGTAGTTGTGAACAGACATGGACGTCGTGCTATTGACGTTGTCAACCCAGAACGCCCGATTGGTCGTCACTTTATGGACTACATACCGCCAACCGCAAAAAAGGCAGCACCTACCAGGATGTGCGTGGTTTGCTGCTCAAAGAGAGATGGCAATGGAAAGAAAGCCCGAAAATAAACCAGGTTCCATTGTCCTGATTGTGACGTCGGACTTTGTGCAGTCCTATGTTTTAAAATTTATCATACTCGGGATGTTTATAGAATTTTCTGTGTTTGACAAATTTAATTATTTTTATTACATTAAATAAAATTATATTATTTATTTGATTATAATTCATGATTTTGTGTTTCAAACTTTATCACATCTGGGATGTTTACTAAAGTCTTGTTTGGTCAGGTTTAAGTAAGTAATTACTAAGAATTGCAAGCCTACAATACATAAACACCAAATTGTATGCAAAAAATTGTACCACTTTTGGTACAAAATTCCTGACATAATCATACGGCCAGAGAGGTTAACCATAAATGGAGCTTGCTGCATCAGCATTTATGATTAAATGATGTGTGTAGCTTGACAGGCTCCTTAACCCACAAAGAAGACTATTTGCTCTCATAATAGGTTATTAATATCTAATTGGTGAGGGTGTGACACCTTGTACCCTCACTGATCAGCTGTACCTAGCAGCATCTGGAGCTGTAACTAGGGAACCATAGGTCCATTCAAAGTTCAGCTCTCATTCCCTTCAGTGGGAGATGAGCTGCAGTAACCCAGCACTGCTACTATATATTGAATGGACCTATGGTTCCCTAGTTACAGCTCCAGATGCTGCTAGGTACAGCTGATCAGTGAGGGTACAAGGTGTCACACCCTCACCAATTAGATATTAATGACCTATCATGAGAACAAATAGTCTTCTTTGTGGGTTTACCACTCACACCGAACACGGGAGGGAAAGGAAATTGGCAAAGGTATTTTAGGCAAAAATAAATTCACTAGATGTCACTGTGTATTTCAATAGTATGCGGTTTCAATCCTCATCCTTAGAGGCAGTCAGCAACAAGTGAAACACTCCGCACATGTGGATTGATTTTGGTGGAATTTTCAGGTTCAGTATGCATATTTTCTCAGCATATTATAGTTTCAGAGGTTTCGATAAACATAATTATGTAACTTTGTACAACAAAAAGAGGTTTAATAAGGGTAAAATAATTTTTGAAAAACGCAAGTTACGAAACAGTCTCTTTAGGGTAAAGGTGTCTATGCTAAGCTAATGTAATTAGAACTGACTTATTGCTTTGAAATAAAAATCAGGGTGGCTTACAAAAGCACAAAGGCTGGCACTCTTCACCTGTACAATGCCAACAAACCAGACAAGTGTGGCTTTAAATTGTTCTGCATGGACAGTTCATGTGGAATCATCCATGACCTACTACTCTATCAAGGAGCATCAACATTTTTCGATATTACCCTAAGAGCAAGAGCTAACTCTAGGTGTGAAAGTGGTGACACTGTTATGGAGTATCAAGACGCAACCAAGCCTGTCAGTTTTCTTCTGTTACAACCACTTTACCAGCTTCAAGTTGATTCAGAACCTGTATGAAAACTTAGGTGTCATATTCATCGGCACTGTCCAAACAAGCCGCATCAGTGGAACACTCTTGATTACAGACCAAGAGCTGAGAAAGAAATGACGTAGAGCTTTTGATTAGAGGTCTTCTGATGGGATGATCACAGTGAAATGGTTTGACAACAAATCTGTCAACCTGCAGAGGAATGCCTGTGGTATCACAGCTCTTTCCACCGTCAAAAGGTGGAGCAAAGGTGACAAGACAAGATTGCTGTCTCTTATCCATCCCTTTTTTCATGCATACAATGAGCATATGGGAGGCACTGATCTTTCTGACATGTTGGCGCAGATGTACAAGACCCATGCCAAGTCAAAGTGATGATATTTTTCACTGTTACATCCTTAACCTGTGTGTCTCAAACTCCTGGCTGGTCTACAAGAGGCTGTGACCTACTGAATGAGAAGCCATTGCAACTAAAAAGGTTATGACTGGCAGTTGCTCACAATTTGAAGCAAGTCAACAAGACGGCATCAAAGGTTGGTCGAATAGCATCCTCCTCTCCACCACTGATGAGGAAACACTACATCCCACAATCCTCACAACCACTACCAGATGTGCATTATGACAACTGTTGATACATGCCACTTCACAATGTCAAGCAGGGGCAGTGAAACATGTCTAAAGAATGTGTCAAGATGGAAGTATGAAAAATGCAATTTATTTTTGTTTCTGAACGCAAACCAGCAATGCTTACCAGAAGAATTAAATGAGGGCATCACCATTGTTCATTTTGCACTAAAGCTCCACTCCTTACTGTGGCCAGCCTCTTCCTCATTGCTTTGCCATTGCCTGACCCTATCAATCAAAGCAGCCAGGAGGGGGTTGGTCACAGAAAGTAGAGGAGCTTGGATGCAACAAGAGCAGCGGTGACACCTTCATTGCACTAAAGGCCTAATTTGCATACAGGGCCGGCGCTTTCATAGAGGCAAGGGGGGCAATTGCCCCTGGGCCCCCGAGTCCTTAGGAGCCCCCCCCCCCCCCCCCCCGCGCTGGCCCGCAACTAATTTTAGGCAGGCAGGACAGTCAGTGTCACATGGAGATGAGCGCTTCCATATACGCTTCGATACAGATGGCTGTGCGGCAGGGGAGGGAGAGGTGTGTCCCTTTCCCTTCCTCTGATAGGCTGCAGGCATTATCATCGCGCCGCCTGAGCCCTGAGCCGTAGACAGCACGGGACAGAGGCCAGAAGAGGCCTGCATCGCATCGCTGCCAAGGAGGTAAGTATAAGTGTTTTTTTTGTTTCGTTTTTTTCTGTACAATACTGGCGGCTAGTGGCACATGATAGGGGGGCCTATGGCTAGTGGCACATGATAGGGGGTCCCTATGGCTAGTGGCACATGATAGGGGGGCCCTATGGCTAGTGGCACATGATAGGGGTGACCTATGGCTAGTGGCACATGACAGGGGGGCCCTATGGCTAGTGGCACATGACAGGGGGGCCCTATGGCTAGTGGCACATGATAGGGGGGCCCTATGGCTGCTGGCACATGATAGGGGGGCCCTATGGCTACTGGGACATGATAGGGGGGCCCTATGGCTAGTGGCACATGATAGGGGGCCCTATGGCTACTGGCACATGATAGGGGGGGCCGCCTATGGCTACTGGCACATGTTGATGGGGGCTCAGGCTATTGGCACATGATTGGGGGACATCTATGGGGGCACTTCTTACTGGCACATTATTGGTGGCACTATAGGGGCATCTACTGAGGCCACAAAGAACGGTTATTTTATATGGGGGCTCTGTATAGGGGCATTTTATACTGGGACACATTGTGTTGGTACTATGGGGAAGGGGGGAGAGGACTACTATGGGGTCATCTACGAGGGCGCTGAGAAGGGGTATTTTATGCTTACAAATTATGGGGGACACTGAGGGCATCTACTGGTGCACTATATATCGGGCATTTTATACTGGTAAATTATGGGGGGCACTAGGGGGGAGAGGAGGAACTATGGGGGCATTTACTGGGTTCACTATATAGGGGTATTTTATACTGGCACATTATGGAAGCATTATGGGGACATTAGCTCAACTGGGGGCATTACAAAGGGGTATTTTTTGCACTGTCACATTACAAGGAGAATTATTACTACTGGGGGGGCATTATGGTGGGCTTTATTACTCCCCCATGGTATGACCCCCTAGTAGCAGCACCAGCCTCTCCCTGCTCTGCTATCCCTCTGCCCCTTCTCCAAATTCTTATTATGAAATCTTTCTCATTAGGATAAAACAGAACATCAGCTCCACTGAGACCCCAGCCAAAGTGTGGAAGTGGTGTCCGAGATCCCCAAGGGCCAAGCCAAGTAACTGTAAGTTTTCATATGAAATATGTTTATGTTATACACATATAGCCTACACTGTGCCCCAAAATATACAGTTTTTTCTGTAAAAGTCATCAAGTGTCATGGGGGGGGGGCCTTATTGTTTTTTGCCCCAGGGCCCCATTTCACCTAGAACCGGCCCTGTTTGCATATTAAGAAAAGGAATTATAATTTGTGAATGGGGCCTCAGATCAATAAAAGAAAAACAATGTTTTAATCAAGTGAACCGCAGCTATGTGTCATTGAAAACAGTGGGACAGGTAGGTTGCTGGTGACAGATTCCCTTTAAGTCTCTGCTTTTTCTAATTTCAGTTGTACACGGGGGGCTGTCTTATCACTAACTCACAGCTGTGAATAAACACTTAAAGGGATTGTCTTGTTTCAGGAAATGGCATTTAGAATGTAGAGAAAGTTAATATAAGGCACTTACTAATGTATTGTGATTTTCCATATTGCCTCCTTTGTTGGCTGGATTCATTTTTCCATCATATTATACACTGCTTGTATCCATGGTTACAACCACCCTGCAGTCTAGCAGCGGATAACAGCAGGTCCAAGAGGTGGGACCCACACTGATCTGATATTTGTGGCATATGTTAGCGATATGCCATCTATGTTGAGATAGTAAAACCACTTTAAGTGTTAGTATTAACAGTGCTAACCTAATATCATTCTTCAAAATCTCCAAATAAAAGCAAACCAAATATTTTAATGGTTGTGAAATAGTGAAAGGGTTAAATAACATAATCAGGTTTAGATTCTGAAATTGATAGTGCTTAAAGGGGTTTTCCAGCTACAAATAAATATTATATATATATATATATATATATATATATATATATATATACATACATATATATATATATATATATATACAGTACAGACCAAAAGTTTGGACACACCTTCTCATTCAAAGAGTTTTCTTTATTTTCATGACTATGAAAATTGTAGCTTTACACTGAAGGCATCAAAACTATGAATTAACACATGTGGAATTATACACATAACAAAAAAGTGTGAAACAACTGAAAATATGTCATATTCTAGGTTCTTCAAAGTAGCCATCTTTTGCTTTGATTACTGCTCTGCACACTCTTGCCATTCTCTTGATGAGCTTCAAGAGGTAGTCACCTGAAATGGTCTTCCAACAGTCTTGAAGGAGTTCCCAGAGATGCTTAGCACTTGTTGGCCCTTTTGCCTTCACTCTGCGGTCCAGCTCACCCCAAACCATCTCGATTGTGTTCAGGTCCGGTGACTGTGGAGGCCAGGTCATCTGGCGCAGTATCCCATCACTCTCCTTCATGGTAAAATAGCCCTTACACAGCCTGGAGGTGTGTTTGGGGTCATTGTCCTGTTGAAAAATAAATGATGGTCTAACTAAACGCAAACCGGATGGAATAGCATGCCGCTGCAAGATGCTGTGGTAGCCATGCTGGTTCAGTATGCCTTCAATTTTGAATCAATCCCCAACAGTGTCACCAGCAAAGCACCCCCACACCATCACACCTCCTCCTCTATGCTTCACAGTGGGAACCAGTCCATCCGTTCACCTTTTCTGCGTCGCACAAAGACACGGTGGTTGGAACCAAAGATCTCAAATTTTGACTCATCAGTCCAAAGCACAGATTTCCACTGGTCTAATGTCCATTCCTTGTGTTCTTTAGCCCACACAAGTCTCTTCTGCTTGTTGCCGGTCCTTAGCAGTGGTTTCCTAGCAGATATTCTACCATGAAGGCCTGATTCACACAGTCTCCTCTTAACAGTTGTTCTCGAGATGTGTCTGCTGCTAGAACTCTGTGTGGCATTGACCTGGTCTCTAATCTGAGCTGCTGTTAACCTGCGATTTCTGAGGCTGGTGACTCGGATGAACTTATCCTCCGCAGCAGAGGTGACTCTTCATCTTCCATTCCTGGGGCGGTCCGCATGTGAGCCAGTTTCTTTGTATCGCTTGATGAGGTTTGTGACTGCACTTGGGGACACTTTCAAAGTTTTCCCAATTTTTCGGACTGACTGACCTTCATTTCTTAAAGTAATGATGGCCACTTGTTTTTCTTTACTTAGCTGCTTTTTCTTGCCATAATACAAATTCTAACAGTCTATTCAGTAGGACTATCAGCTGTCATCTACCTGACTTCTCCACAACTGATGGTCCCAACCCCATTTATAAGGCAAGAAATCCCACTTATTAAACCTGACAGGGCACACCTGTGAAGTGAAAACCATTTCAGGTAACTACCTCTTGAAGCTCATCAAGAGAATGCCAAGAGTGTGCAAAGCAGTAATCAAAGCAAAAGGTGGCTACTTTGAAGAACCTAGAATATGACATATTTTCAGTTGTTTCACACTTTTTTGTTATGTATATAATTCCACATGTGTTAATTCATAGTCATAGTCATGAAAATAAAGAAAACTCTTTGAATGAGAAGGTGTGTCCAAACTTTTGGTCTGTACTGTATATATATATAATCAAAAAGTATCCACGGCACTTCCTTCAGTAAAAAAGTGTAGATTTATTCACCAGTAGCAACATTTCGGTTCACACACTGGAACCTTTTTCAAGCTGCTTGAAAAAGGTTCCAGTGTGTGAACCAAAACTTTGCTACTGGTGAATAAATCTACACTTTTTCTACTGAAGGAAGTGCCGTGGATACTTTTTTATTATTTATCTTGGAGTAGAGGATCGGTCCATCGGCCGCTGGCACCCGTCTCTTTACATTTCTTCTGCTGTGCGTTTCACATATTTGGGACTTTGCTATATACAGAGGCAAAGTACAAGTTTGCAGTTCAAATGTCCATGTGTATTCACACATAAGGTCAAACAAAAAATACTCTTTGCAAGGTTAGTATTTGTTCACACCAAGTAGAAAGTTCATGCATAACAAAAAAAATCACCTTGTCGGCGGTTCTGCCTCCAGCAGTCAAAATGCAGGCTTTAGGTGGCCTGCTCTCCCAACACACAGGTCTCAGCTTTTCAGACCAGCACAGGGCTCAGTTCCCACACCAGTGATTGCCAGAGCTACTCTGTCAGAGAGCGGTAATCACTCACAGCTGACACTGCTGGCTGAGTTTTTTATTAGGCCAGTCAAGACCCGGCCTGGAACATGGGGAATATTCACCCACCCATCATTTTGACTACTCCCAGTAAGAGCTGTCCTGGATCAGCTATACAGCCATACTAAAATAGCAAAGTCTCAATCAGCATTAGCTGCCTCTGACACCTGAAAATATCGGCTCTTACTTCACCTAGGCCAGGAATCTCGGTGACACATACCTTCCGTCAACGACGGACCCTTCATACATACCTCCCCCCTTTGTTCAACCCTGAGGGGGTGAACACTTGCCAGAAAATGTACCCACGTTTCCCTGCAAGCAGCCTGCCCTGTGTTCCACTGAGAACTTGAAGTTCTGTAATGACAAGAACTATCTGGTGATCAGAGCATTCCTCTCTTTGGCCTGGCTCATCCACTTGAGAGGGGAGTGGTCGATCACCAGAAGGAACTTTCTCCCCAACAGATAATAGCAGAGAGACTTGAGTGCCCATTTGATGGCCAGGCACTCTCTCTCCACTATACTGTACCTAGTCTTAGCTGGGGTGAGTTTGCGGCTCAGGAAAACAACAGGATGTTCCTCCCCATTGATTTCCTGATAGAGTACAGCTCCGCGGCCTACTTCAGAGGCATCGGTCTGTACCACAAACTCCCTCTTGAAGTCGGGCATCACCAATACCGGTGACCCGCACAGGACCGACTTCAACACGGAAAAAGCCTATTCAGCCTGGTCATTCCAGCAGACCATCACGGACTTCCGTCCCTTTTTTTCAAGAGCCCTGTCAACGGAGCCGCTAAAGTGGCAAAATGGGGAACGAACCTGATATAATAGCCCACTATTCCTAGGAACGACTTAACTTGCCTCGTGGTGACAGGTCATGGCCAATTCCAAATTGCCTCTATTTTATTCATTTGGGGTTTGATAACTCTATATCCAATTATGTACCCCAGGTATTTAGTCTCCTCTAACCCTATCGTGCATTTCTTTGGGTTAGCGGTCAGTCCAGCCTTTTTAACGGAGTCCACTACAGCCTGTACTTTGGGTAAATGACTTTCTCAGTCGGTACTGTGGATGACGATATTGTGCAGGTAAGCCGACGCGTACCGATGATGTGGACGAAGTACAATGTCCATGAGTCGGACCATGGCGGGGGCACCATGCAGACCAAAGGGTAACACTTTGTTTTAGGGTTTTAGTAAATTCACATGGTGCACCTGCTAGGGCTTTCGCCGCCCCAGCTGGTGTATCTTGTAATTTACTCTGGGCTCGCTGTGCTGCCTCCATATGCTCCCTGGCCAGAGGCAACACTGTCTCCATCCATCCTTGCATCTGGGTGACGTACTCAATAACACTTTTGTGCGGTGTGGGTTGTTGTTCCTATGTTTCTTTGGCTATGTCCAACAGACCGTGAGGGTGTCTGCATATAGCAGTTCGAAGGGCGAGAATCCAGTAGAGGCCTGGTGTACCTCCCGCACTGCAAAACATAAGATAGGGAAGAAGAAGGTCCCAGTCCTCCCATCCTTAGACACCACTCTTTTTAACATGTTTTTTAATGTTTGATTAAAGCTCTCTACCAGGCCATCCATTTGCGGATGATACACGGACGTCCGTAACTGTTTTATGTGGAGAAACTCAGAGTTCCCTCATGACCATAAAAGGGGTCCCTTGGCCAGTCAGAACCTCTTTAAGTAGTCCCACTCGGGAAAACATCTCCATTAACTCCTTAGCTATGAGTTTGGCTGATGTATGTCGCAGTGGCACCGCCTCCAGGTACCAAGTGGCCTAGTAGAGGACAACCAAGATGTGTTGGTGCCCTCTAGCAGACTTCGGTACTGGGCCTATGAGATCCATAGCGATTCGCTCGAACTGGACCTCGATAATCGGGAGAGGCACCAGGGGGCTACAAAAATGTGGCTGGGGGCTATTTATATGGCAGATGGGGCAAGACTTACAAAACTCTTCTACCTCTCTGAACACACTGGGCCAGTAAAACTATTGTAGTATCTGGTCCTGTGTTTTCTGTCACCCCAAGTGACCCCCAAGAACATGTTGGTGGGCAAGCTCCAATACGAGCTTGCGAAACGCCTTGGGCACTACAGGCTGTTTAATATGCTCACCCTGTAGTTTGTTTACCAGATACAGCATTTCCTGGTGAACGACAAAACCGGGAAACATCGACTCGGCCTCAGGTTTTTGTGGTTCACCATCAATTATTACCATATTCTCCCAGGCCGGGATAAGGTTGGGTCCTGGTGTTGTGAGGTTATAAAATTTTCACTGGAGACATTGAGGTCTGCCAATTTAGGACCCAGCGCCAAATTTCTGGTAGCCTCATAGCGTTCCAATAGGTACACTATCTCAAGGGCATTATCCAAGAGACACCTGGCTGATCCAGTGCTGGAGGGGGTACGGCAAAGCCCTCCAGAACACATCAGCCAACAGACGGTCCAACATTCTAACATAGCAGTGGGACTCAGCAAGTCAGGTTGCAGCCATTTTTGCAACAGGCGTAATAGGGTATTATGCTGGGGCCTCGCGGGCTCAGCCGGGTTAAACTCCCACTGATGCACCCTCTGGGCCTAGACTAATACATTCACCCCCAGTCTCACCAGGATCTCACCCTTTACTGTCGGGGTAATCAGCCCCTTGATCATCCGGGAAGTCAAAATACACCTGCTGGAGTCCAGATGCCAAGGAACAGAGTGATGACCTCAGCCCATTGCTTCCGGGGTAGCTTCTCTCTCACGGCTACCTTCTCGAAGATCGCCAAATAGGTCTCGACGTCATCTGCGGGAGTCAAGTACAAGTTTGTAATTCAAATGTCCATATTTATTCACACATAAAGTCAAACAAAAATCACTCTTTGCAAGGTTGGTGTTTGTTCACACCAAGTAGAAAGTTTGTGCATAACAAAAAAAATCACCTTGTCGGCGGTTCTGCCTCCAGCAGTCAAAATGCAGGCTTTAGGTGGCCTGCTCTCCCAACACACAGGTCTCAGCTTTTCAGGACAGGGCTCAGTTCCCACACCAGCGATTGCCAGAGCTCCTCTGTCAGAGAGAGGTAATCACTTCCAGCTAACACTGCTGGCTGGGTTTTTTATAGGCCAGTCAATGCCCGGCTTGGGACGTGGGGAGTAGTCAGCCATCACTTTGACTACTCCCAGTAAGAGCCGTCCCGGACTTTGCCATACTAAAATAGCAAAGTATCCATCAGCATTAGCTGCCTCTGACACCTGAAAATACCGGCTCTTACTTCACCGAGGTCAGCAACCTCGGTGACACGTACCTTCCGTCAACGATGGACCCTTGCACCTTCCTACAATATATATTGTATATACACTGAACAAAAATATAAACACAACACTTTCGGTTTTGCCCCCATTTTGCATGAGCTGAACTCAAAGATCTGTAACATTTTCTACATACACAAAAGACCAATTACTCTTTAAATATTGTTCACAAATCTGTCTAAATCTGTGTTAGTGTGCATTTCTCCTTTGCCAAGATAATCCATCCCACCTCACGGGTGTGGCATATCAAGGTGCTGATTAGACAGCATAATTATTGCACAGGTATGCCTTAGACTGCCCACAATAAAAGGCCACTCTGAAATGTGCACCGTTTTGCCTTAATGGGGGGTGGGGGGGCAGAAAACCAGTCTGTATCTGGTGTGGCCACCATTTGCCTTACGCAGTGCAAAATATCTCCGTCGCATAGAGTTGATCAGGTTGTTGATTGTGGCCTGTGGAATGTTGTTCCACTCCTCTTCAATAGCTGTGCGAAGTTGCAGAATATTGGCAGGAACTGGAACACGCTGTTGCATACGCCGATTCAGAGAACCCCAAACATGCTCAATAGGTGACATGTCCGGTGAGTATGCTGGCCATGCAAGAACTGGGATGTTTTCAGCTTCCAGGAATTGTGTACAGATATGGGACTGTGGATTATCATGCTGCGACATGAGATGATGGTCGTGGATGAATGGCACAACAATGGGCCTCAGGATCTCGTCACTGTATCTCTGTGCATTCAAAAGGCCATCAATAAAATGCACCTCTGTTTGATGTCTATAACATACGCCTGCCCATACCATAACCCCACCGCCACCATGGGCCACTTGACGTTAGCAAACTGCTCACCCATGCGACGCCACACACTCTGTTTGCCATCTGCCCTGAACAGTGTAAACCGGGACTCATCTGTGAACAGAACGCCTCTCCAATATGCCAGATGCCATTGAATGTGAGCATTTGACCACTCAGGTCCAGACCCCGATGAGGACAACGAACACGCAGATGAGCTTCCCTGAGATGGTTTCTGACAGTTTTTGCTGAGATTCTTTGGTTATGCAAACCGATTGTTGCTGCAGCTGTCCGGGTGGCTGGTCTCAGACGATCATGGAGGTAAACATGCTAGATGTGGAGATACTGGGCTGGTGTGGTTACACGTGGTCTGCGGTTGGGAGGCCGGTTAGATGTACTGCCAAATTCTCTAAAATGCCTTTGGAGACGGCTTATGGTAGAGAAATGAACATTCATTGAACGGGCAACAGCTCGGGTAGACATTCCTGCAGTCAGCATGCCAATTGCACGCTCCCTCAAACATTGCGACATCTGTGGCATTGTGCTGTATGAACAAACTGCACATTTCAGAGTGGCCTTTTATTGTTAGCAGTGTAAGGCTACTTTCACACTTGCGGCAGTGTGATCCGGCGGGCAGTTCCGTCGTTGGAACTGGCCGCCGGATCCGCCTATCTGCTGCTGACTGAAAGCATTTGTGAGACGGATCCAAATGCATTGCAAGGACGGATCCGTCTCTCCGCTTGTCATGCGGACCGACGGATCCGTCTTGTACATTTTTCTCATTTTTACCGATCTGCGCATGTGCATGCCGCGACGACGTATCTGGCATTCCGGTATTCTGAATGCCGGATCCGGCGCTAATACATTCCTATTGGAAAAAATGCCGGATCCGGCGTTCAGGCAAGTCTTCAGTTTTTTTCGCTGGAGATAAGGGTACTTTCACACTTGCGTTGTTTGATTCCGGCAGGCAGTTCCGTTGCCTGAACTGACTGCCTGATCAGGCAAACTGTATGCAAACGGATGTCATTTTTTCTGACTGATCAGGCATTTTTCTGACTGATCAGGATCCTGATCAGTCAGAAAAATGCCTGATCAGTCAGAAAAATGCATTGCAATACCGGATCCGTTTTTCCGGTGTCATCAGGCAAAACGGATCAGTTTTTTTTTTTTTTTTCATTTTTAAAGGTCTGCGCATGCGCAGACCGGAATGACGGATCCGGCATTCCCGTATTTTGAATGCCGGATCCGGCACTAATACATTCCTATGGAAAAAAATGCCGGATCCGGCATTCAGGCAAGTCTTCAGTTTTTTTCGCCGGAGATAAAACCGTAGCATGCTACGGTTTTCTCTTTTGCCTGATCAGTCAAAACGACTGAACTGAAGACATCCTGATGCAAACTGAACGGACGTCTCTCCATTCAGAATGCATGGGGATATGCCTGATCAGTTATTTTCCGGTATAGAGCCCCTGTGACGGAACTCTATGCCGGAAAAGAAAAACGCAAGTGTGAAAGTACCCTAAAACTGTAGCATGCTGCGGTTTTCTCTTTTGCCTGATCAGTCAAAACGACTGAACTGAAGACATCCTGATGCAAACTGAACGGATTACTCTCTATTCAGGATGCATGGGGATAAAACTGATCAGTTCTTTTCCGGTATAGAGCCCCTGTGACGGAACTCTATGCCAGAAAAGAAAAACGCAAGTGTGAAAGTACCCTTAGGAACACCTGTGCAATATTCATGCTGTCTAATCAGCACCTTGATATGCCACACCTGTAAGGTGGGATGGATTATCTCGGCAAAGGAGAAGTGCTCACTAGCACAGATTTAGACAGATTTGTGAACAATATTTGAGAGTAATGGGTCTTTTGTGCATGTAGAAAATGTTTCAGATCTTTGAGTTCAGCTCATGCAAAATGGGAGCAAAACCAAAAGTGTTGCGTTTATATTTTTGTTCAGTGTATACATATATACAGTATATATATATATAGATATATATATATCTATATACTGTATTTATATAACACCAGCATTCAACCTTATTGCATTATACAGAGTGGCCCACGAAAAAGTAGCCTGCCTGCAATATTTCAAAATCAAACCGAGGCCTCCATCGATCAAGACAGCTGAAGTTGTGCATGAAATTTAGCAATTAGCCGCCAAAAATCAACTCAAAGACTGTCTCAGCAAGTTCTTGTATCATGAACGACGTGTCAGCGAGTGCCGAAATCTATGAACCTCAAACCAGACGGAATGATGTGTATGCAAACTTCTGGATTTGGTTGCTGACTATGATTGTTTCACGACCATGGTCATGGTCGTGACTCCTGAACCGCATGCTGTTGCCGGCGGTTTGGTTTCGTTGTTCAACCACAGGTGAGGGCCGCTAGTATGTTGCATCACTTGTGGTTGCCGCTGGCAACATGTTATTTTGTATGTCGCAGTATTGCAGCCTGAGCTGGTGCTAGGCTGCTTGCTGCTATGTGCATGCGGTTGCACCTGGCAACCTCTCTTTATAGGTGTGCCTTTTATCGGTGTGCATGGGGTGTTACATGTTATGTGAGCACTTTCCCCTTTAAGTGGTTGTCTTCCCTTTCCTGGTGTGAGAAGGGTTAATTCCTTCCTAGTGTGTGTGCACTGGGTGTGTCTGAGTGTGGGTGTGGCTACTTTGGGCTATAAAGCCTCTGCTGGAGACAGCCTCCTGTTATTTACCATCTGCCAGTGGGGGCCACCCTTGTGGTCATAGATTTATGTCACATGATGTTATGAAGGTGTTTGTTTGGTCTTTATTCTTTTCAGCTTATGGTCCTGGGTTCCTGTGTGATTGTGTGCTGTGTCCGTTTGTGTAGTTGTGGACAGCAGCACTTACACATGGGTTCCAGGCTTTGTGTCTGTGGCAGGTAGGTGTTGTATTTGTTACATTTACCTGCCATTGCCATAAGTTGTTCATGTCTCCCTTTTCTTTGTAGCTTGGCCTCTTTAGACTCCTGTTACTCCGCGTCCAGGAGGAACAGGTTGTCTATCCAGCTCCTAGTCCAGGGCCACCCTGAGGGCTAGCAGGGGCTATTAGGTTCCGGTGTATGAGCCCTCCTACCATCAGGGTTGGCTCATACGGTTAGGAGTTTAGGGTCAGATTAGGGATGCAATAGGAGGTGACCTGCTCCCTATTTCTGTTGTTCTGGCTGAGTACCCATTAACATCTTCTGGCATCGCACGGCTGAGGGTTTTCCCCATCCTCACCCGTGACAGATTGCTGACAGACATTTAGACCCATTGCTTCATTTACTTCATGACAGATAAGGATTGGTTTCATTTATCAGGTCACGTAAATTCCCAAAATACGAGGTACTGGTCTGCTGAAAATCCCCATTTGACTCATGAAACACCAATTTTCTTCCAATCAGCGGTGAATACTGCAATTTACCTGGACATGTTTGAACAGTTGTACAACCAACTAACACCAGAAGAAAACATGTCCTGTTTTTTCCAAAAAGATGGGGCAACATGCCGCACCTCACAGAAATCATTGGCACGGGTTCATGAAATGTTTACAGGGAAGCGAACTGAGAGCAATGGGTTATGGCCACCACATTCCCAAACTTGCCACATGTGATTTTTATCTTTGGGAAATTTAAAACAGAAAGTGTCCGCTAACAATCCACCTCCCCTAGATGAACTCAAAGAAAACCTCACAAACACCATCACAAAGCAGTATTAGCCAACATAGTCCGACCTGCACAAAGATGCATAGACGTGAACGGGGACCACTTTCAGCATCTTTTCTGACTTGAGGGTAATTAAAATAAAAACAATCCACTTGCTCATTCATCTTGTCATACTAACGCTGGAGGCGGGCTACTTTTTCGTGGGCCTCCCTGTATAACTCAGATGATGAAGTTTTCAGTGCATTTTGACTTCTGCAAATTGCAATCTGTGACCTATGCCTTGTATTACATCCTAGCAGAAGTCTCATGGGGATTGTCTGTAGCACCAGGTCTCTCCCTCTCTTTCACTCACAGCTGCAAAATCGCAGATCCCAGCAGGGCTGGTAGCCTCACTAGTATTCACTTCAGGCTGAATTTTCTATGCTTCTTCACAGGCATAATACTAAATAAATAGTATTTTACTGAAATGAAGGGGGGCAAAATTGCGCCATTTACCAAAGTAAAAAATATATATTTGTATCATGTTAGCCAGTAAATGGAAGATAAAAAAAAGAATGAGATTTCTCAGTGTTTGAACTTGATACCTTTTAATGGATAACTGAAAAGATGATGCCAAAATTGCACATTTTGCGGCTGCTTGGGCCTCTTTATCAGGCATCTGTCATTAAAGGGAGTCTGTCACCTCCATATGGCCATATACAGTGCTTACATGGCTCTGTAGCACACCTACACAGGATTGTAACGGTACCTTTGTCTTTGTCTTTAGACTTGCACCAGCAGGAAAAACGAAGTTTAATTCATATGCAAATGAGCATTCGCAAGTGCCAAGGGACGGCGTTCAGTGTGTAGGTGCCCAAGCTGCTCTGCCTTCCTTTCACTTTACTCCTCCCCAGTCTCTTCCTTTGCCCGCCCTCCAAGTCTCTTGCCTCATCGATAGGTCCGGACTTGGAGGGCGGGCAAAGGCAGAGGCTGGGGAGGAGTAAAGTGAAAAGAAGGCAGAGCAGCCTGGGCAGTGGGGGTGATTTACTGGGCCATATGTCCCTGCGAAAAAATCTATGTGGGGATGACCTCGCGACAGTTTAAAAAACGGATCCATGAGCATGTGCTAGCTATTGAAGCTGCACAGGAGATAACTGATATACAATTATTAACAACTATACCAAGACACTTCAAAGCAGAGCATGCATGCGACCGATCAGCTCTACGTTTCCGAGGGATTGATCATGTGATGATCTCCCAAAGAGGTGGGAATTGGAAGAAATTATTGGCCCAACGAGAGACACGTTGGATATACACTCTGAAAACTATGGCCCTGTGGGATTGAATGACTATAATAGCTATGCTCCATTTTTATAGATTACCCGTTTTCATACTTCGAAGCCTTGATCATCACAGAACCACCAGGTAAGATGGGTTCTTTTTAATCATTGTTGTTAATTGTCATTTGTTGATGAAATTATGTATTTCTTTTTTAGCAGTGGTTTGTCCATGTCTTTTCCCCTCTCTGACACCGGTGGTGGGCTGCCTGTATTAGTGCAGCCACACGGTGGTTCTGTTATATGTTTTTAACATAGATACTGATTTCCTATATATATTCTTCTTTGGTTTTTTTCAGCCTGTCTTGTATATCTGGATAACATGTACCCTGGAATACGGAGTCACTGGCCGAGGGACTGATATGAGTAAAAACTGGTGACATCAAACACACATGGCATTAGGAGTTGAAAAAGAGTGAGAGAAAAAGGAAAGAAAATAAGGGAAGAAAAAAGAAAAAACAAGAAAAAAGAGAAACAAAGTGGAGAGGACTAAGTTGGTTTGGGGATGTCCCACTCACGGAATATATATATATATATATATATATATATAGATGCAGTGCATAATGCTCTGGAGGTTATAGATATGAGTGAGAGATATTATTATGGGTCTTGGAACATTTCATACGATAGTCAGGTATATTCTCGTTTTTTTTGTTTGTTTTTAAAAAAAAATGATTACGGCGATTAAGTATGAAAGGGCGAGTTGGGTTCTGATGCCACCCTTCACATAGCACTGGCACTTGGCACTTTATTTTTACTTTTTTCTTTCACTCCCTCCCCTTTCCTTTACACCTTGCACTTGCACTTTAGTAACTGGTGGTATCAGAACATACTCAGACCCAATTGTAGATATAGGTATGGAATGTTATACAGACGTGGACAAAATTGTTGGTACCCTTTGGTCAATGAAAGAAAAAGTCACAATGGTCACAGAAATAACTTTAATCTGACAAAAGTAATAATAAATTAAAATTCTATAAATGTTAACCAATGAAAGTCAGACATTGTTTTTCAACCATGCTTCAACAGAATTATGTAAAAAAATAAACTCATGAAACAGGCATGGACAAAAATGATGGTACCCCTAGAAAACACAGAACATAATGTGACCAAAGGGACATGTTAATTCAAGGTGTGTCCACTAATTAGCATCACAGGTGTCTACAACCTTGTAATCAGCCATTGGGCCTATATATATGGCTCCAGGTAATCACTGTGTTGTTTGGTGATATGGTGTGTACCACACTCGACATGGACCAGAGGAAGCAAAGGAAAGAGCTGTCTCAAGAGATCAGAAAGAAAATTATAGACAAGCATGTTAAAGGTAAAGGCTATAAGACCATCTCCAAGCAACTAGATGTTCCTGTGAGTACAGTTGCACATATTATTCATAAGTTTAAGATCCATGGGACTGTAGCCAACCTCCCTGGACGTGGCCGCAGGAGGAAAATTGATGACAAATCTAAGAGACGGATAATCCGAATGGTAACAAAAGAGCCTAGAAAGACTTCTAAAGAGATTCAAGGTGAACTTCATGCTCAAGGAACATCAGTGTCAGATCGCACCATCCGTCGTTGTTTGAGCCAAAGTGGACTACATGGGAGACGACCAAGGAGGACACCATTGTTGAAAACGAATCATAAAAAAGCAAGACTGGAATATGCCAAACTACATGTTGACAAGCCACAAAGCTTCTGGGAGAATGTCCTGTGGACAGATGAGACAAAAATCGAAGTTTTTGCCAAGGCACATCAGCTGTATGTTCACAGACGAAAAAATGAAGCATATCAAGAAAAGAACACTGTCCCTACTGTGAAACATGGAGGAGGCTCTGTTATGTTCTGGGGCTGCTTTGCTGCGTCTGGCACAGGGTGTCTTGAATCTGTGCAGGGTACAATGAAATCTCAAGACTATCAAGGAATTCTAGAGAGAAATGTACTAGCCAGTGTCAGAAAGCTTGGTCTCAGTCGCAGGTCATGGGTCTTGCAACAGGACAATGACCCAAAACACACCGCTAAAAACACCCAAGAATGGCTAAGAGGAAAAAATTGGACTATTCTAAAGTGGCCTTCTATGAGCCCTGACCTCAATCCTATTGAGCATCTTTGGAAGGAGCTGAAACATGCAGTCTGGAAAAGGCACCCTTCAAACCGGACACAACTGGAGCAGTTTGCTCATGAGGAGTGGGCCAAAATACCTGCTGAGAGGTGCAGATGTCTCATTGACAGTTACAGGAAGCGTTTGATTGCAGTGATTGCCTCAAAAGGTTGCGCAACAAAATATTAAGTTAGGGGTACCATCATTTTTGTCCATGCCTGTTTCATGAGTTTATTTTTTTACATAATTCTGTTGAAGCATGGTTGAAAAACAATGTCTGACTTTCATTGGTTAACATTTATAGAATTTTAATTTATTATTACTTTTGTCAGATTAAAGTTATTTCTGTGACCATTGTGACTTTTTCTTTCATTGACCAAAGGGTACCAACAATTTTGTCCACGTCTGTAGATAAGAATGAACTACTATGAATAATGATTTCAATATTTAATATTTAAGACTTGAGGGATGCATATATGCACTATATGGTTTTTTATCATCATGATTTACTTTAGTTTTTTTTCTGTATCTGTGTCCACACTCTGCGGGGTGTGTAGTATGCAGTAACACTGTTTTGTATATAAAATTTTAGTCTATATAATCTAATTAGGTTCACTAAATTATATGCACAGGGCACTTTTTCAGATTTGGAGACATATATACCCTATTGTTAATATGGGTTATATAGAATACCGAACCACTTACAAACAGTAGAGACCGATGATATAAGTCACTAGTGTTGGATCCAAATTCTCCACAGATGGCATATAAGAACAACATTGAGGACCTAGGACGCCGCCGGCTCGATCATGTGATCCGCTGCGTGATGCGGTTGCTAGGAGGAGACGACGACGCGATGGGTGTATGGCGTGACCTGAGGTGGTGACGTCACTCCCTGGCGCCGCTGGCCAGGGCGACTGTATCGTGACGCGGATCGCATGACAATGACAGAAGCGGTATGTAATCATCCCTGCCCCGGTATACAACTGCAAGGTTTGACATTGAGGTACAGGCAGAATATAAATAGATGAGGATGATGTCAGTAGGGATTGGAGTGGTGCTATGTTATGTAGATGAAGGTGGGCGGTGTTAACGTGTTTAGATCATGTGACTGATGAAGTGACCGTGAATAAATGAGATCTGATTGGATTATTGACGGGGCACTTTCCCTCCCATGCCAGGAGCAGCTGATCCGTTTAATTGTGAATAACTGAGTAGGTGTGTATTGATTGGCTGAGCCTAGATGCTGGGTGTATATAGGAGGTCAGTATTGAGGAGTTCAGTATGCCCCAAGAGGAAGCGTTAAGCGAAACGATCAGGGTCAGTAGTTAGATTTTGCACTTGCACTTTAAACTTTTTTCTCTCCTTTCCCTTGCAGTCTCTGCCTTGTGAGGGTTGCACCCAGGTACACATTCCCTTAAGTGGTTGGAGTGTGTTTCTATGTATGGCCTGGGTGTTAGTGTCGCTAAATGCGCCCCACTCAGCCGACACTGCTTTATCTGTGGATGGGGGGATACTAGTCCCTTATTGATCTGGAGTCTACTCTGTTTTTATACAAGTAATTGTACACCGTAGTGTTCCCATAATGTACTGTCTTTTGTATATGTTTTAATAATGATATGCCAGTTGTCTGGATATCCAATAAAGGAATTAATTAACTAGAACTGCTCTATGTGTGGATGCTTTTTGAGCTTTATAGGTGGTAATAAGAGCAGCCTGGGCACCTACACACTAAACGCCGCCCCTTGGAACTTGCGAGTGCTCATTTGCATATGAATTAAACTTCGTTTTTCCTGCTGGGGCAAGTCTAAAGAAAAGAACAAAGGTACCGTTACAATCCTGTATAGGATGTAAGCACTGTATATGGCCATATGGAGGTGACAGACTCCCTTTAAATGGTACCAACCACTGAGGAATCTCAATCTTCTTTTATCCGCCATTTACCATCACCATAAATAATATGTCCACTGCATTGTACAGCTTATTATGATTACAGGATACCAAATATTGTTTTGTGATATTTCATACTAAGGATATTACAAAAACTTCTAATGGCTTTTTAGTAACAATAACTTTGTGGAAAATTGTAACTTTTACCATAAAAGAAAAAAGCTGTATTTCCAATGAAGATTATGTTACAGGTCTCAATCAGTTTTGAACCCCAAACCTTCTGTACAATAATCAGCTGTCTCACTCACTCCTCTATGGAAAAGTTCTGCTGTAGTATGTCTGAAGTATTACAGTTTTTTATGAAATATCCCTGTAATCATAATAACCGTACATTATAGTGAACATATTCTTTATGGTGACTGGTAAACAGCATAAATAAATATGTGGGGGGAGGGGGGCACACAGTGTGCATGTATGGAGCCCCGAAGTTCCCGATGGCAGTCCTGGATTCAAGCCTGCTTGATGCCCTGCTGGAAAAATCCTGCCCTAAGGCTACATGCACACGACTGTATGTGTTTTGCGGTCTGCAATTTGAGGATCCGGAACAAAAAACGGATCACATCCGTATGCCATCCGTTTTTTTTTTTTTGCTGATCCATTGTAACAATGCCTAAAACAGACAAGAATAGGACATGTTCTATTTTTTTTTGAGTGGCTACGGAATGGACATACTGATGCGGACAGCACACGCATTTTTTGTGGACCCATTAAAATGAATGTTTCTGCATCCTATCTGCGAAAAAAACGGAACGGACACGGAAACAAACAACGTTCGTGTGCATGTAGCCTAAGACACAGCATCATTGCTGACATCATGTCTCCAGAGTATGGTCCAGGAGAGTGAGCAGAACACCACCTTGGTGATGTGTCTACAGGACAGAGCCTTACAAGCCTTGTCATGCCTCAGATGTAGACGTGATGTCATCGGGACAGGGAACCAACACACGCGACCACAATGGAGTGCAGGAAAAACACAGCTAAACAGTCCCTATTAGTAAGCGATAACATGTTGTTTCCTGTCAATTGATGCTGAAAATTAGAATACCTCTTTAACTGCCTGAAAGAACATTAAAAGGGCATTGTCATATAGTGAAGAAGCAGAGATAATCTCATTTTTAGTAAAGCAGGGCTCTATCGCCTACAGGCTAATGACATAATTGTATTCCTACTTATCCAGTAATAAAATACAAATAAAGCAGTAAGAGCTGGTACTTAAGGAATGTTTCTGAGACGGAATATTTCATCTCTCTCTTTACGTCAAACCTAAAAGTGACATAAAATACCAACCCATTTAATACTGTGGACATATCACTTCAATTGGTTTATTATGTTCCCTGGATGAATTGCACGTCGTCCACTATCCACTTAAATTTAGCAATTGCAGCATGAGCTCCACAGCAACATGTATTTATCTCAATTCTATCCGTCAAAGCACCTTTTAACTCTATTTTAAGACTGAATGCTTTGAAAGAGATCTTTTTAGCATAGTGGTCAAGTGCATTCATGTTCAGCGACGAAAAGACTTCATCTATTTCAACTTTGTAGTTACAGCAGCAAAACAAGTCTTTTCACGCATGAAAGGTAAATTCCCACTGATAGGACTTTATTGATACAATAACGTTCAGTAATCATTAGGTGGATTTGTCTCCATATAGAGGATTTAGCCAGCTCTTTTGTCAGGCCTCATCTGGTTTTATCAGGCCTCTGTGCCACTGTGCAATATCAAGTCATTACTTTCCATTTACTGCCATAGCCGTTTGTGGTTCTCTAATGTCGAGGACATTCCAGGACACTACCTGGGAGGACACGATGCCGACTCCAGAGCCAATCAATGTGCCAACACATAACCAAGGTTACAATCAGTTCTAGCACTTTTCTTGCAATTATTTCAACATTTCCCAGTAGGTAGAAAATCTAGCAGAGGACTATAAACAGTTTTCTGGGGAGGAAAGGTGGGGTTTCAAGGAGTTAAAAGTAAGTTGCAGATTCCAAAAAACAACTTATTACAAGAGCGGACCGAAAGTTCACAGCATAATAAAGCAGACAAGTGGCGTGCTTGACCAGACGGACATGGTCTATAACTTTTAGGATACATCCACATGTACTGGAAATTGTAGTGGAAAAGTCCACAGCGGATTTTGCAATGGTTCTGCCACAAAGACTGAAACAAAAAGCACGTGTACTACAAGCGGTTTCATCACCTTCTCCATTGCAAAGGGGGAAATCCACTGGGGAGATCCGTAGCATTAAATCACATTCATTTCAATAGATACGCAAAAAAAAGGAAGGTACTCCGTATGCCTTCCGTTTCTGTATTTCAGTATTTCCGTTATAAAATAGAACATGTCCTATTAGTGTCCGCTTAACGGACAAGAGTAGTACTGTTCTATTAGGGGCCAAAAAACGGAATGCACACGGATGTCATCAGTATTTTTTGCTGATCCGTTTTTTGCAGACTGCAAAATACTTAAAAAGACATACGGTCGTGTGCAAGAGGCCTTAGGCGTCTTTTACACAAGCAAGTTTTCCATCTGGATGCAATGAAACTTTGGCGACGCAGCCAAATCAAATAACCTTGTTCATCTATAACTACAAAGTAATGCGCCTGTTTTCAGGAGTAAAATAGCTGTTCCGGACTGTCTTATTTTTTGAGGCGTCTCATTTACCAACTGATTTTGCGCCTGTTTAGGAGGCATTTGCACCTTACTCACCTAAGGCCTCCTGTACAGGAACGAGTGCTTTCCGTTGCCGTATTGCGGACCCGCAATACACGGGCACCGTTCCGTGTGCATTCCACATCACAGATACAGACCTATTCATTTCAATGGGTCCACAAATCCGGAGATGTGGAATAGTGCGGAACAAAAGCATGGAACGGAACCCTACGGAAGCCCTACGGAGTGCTTCTGTGGGGTTTTGTCCCGTACTTCCATTCCGTAAAAAGATAGAACATGTCCTATCTTTTTGTGGAACGGCCGGATCGCTGACCCATTAAAGTGAATGGGTCCGCGATCCGCTGCGGCTGCCCCGCGGACGGTGTTCATGCATTGCGGGCCGCATTTTGCCACGGGGCGCACACGTTCGCGTGCAGGAGGCTTAATTCTTATTGTGAGACTAATTTTGCAGTTGTCTTTGTTTTGCACCTTATTTCTGATGTATTTATGTTTGTGTCTTATTTCTACTCGCATGAGTTCTGTTGCATGAGCTTCTTATGCAGTCTGCAAAAAACGGATCCACAAAAAATACGGCTGGCCCCTGATAGAACAGTACTATCCTTGTCCGTAATGCGGACAATAATAGGACACGTTCCATCTTTGAATGGAACGGAAATTGCGGATCCATTCAACAAAGGAGACAGAAGGAGATGCCGGGCCGCGATCAAGTGGACTAAGGTGAGTTAAATTTTTTTTAATTTTTTTTAACCCCTCCAGCGCTAGTTTACTATGCATTCTGTATTCAGAATGCTATTATTTTCCCTTATAACCATGTTATAAGGGAAATAATACAATCTACAGAACACCGATCCCAATTCTGAACTTCTGTGAAGAAGTTCGGGTTTGGGTACCAAACATGCACAATTTTTTTCACGCGAGTGCAAAACGCATTACAATGTTTTGCACTCGCGCAGAACAATCACGGGTGTTCCCGTAACGCCCGTGTCCCTTTATTCGCTCGCAGCTGATTTCGCTGCTAGCGCTTCTGAACGCGGCAGTATTTTTTTAAATAAATGTGTCCCATTGTTCACCTTTGTAGAGCTTTTCTACAGACCTCACAATGTGGGCAGAACCATGATGCTATTCCCACATCTCACCACTGTGGCCAGTTGTTGACTGCAGCGGTCACGTGATCCTGCATCAAACCGGATGTTGGCGTGTGGAGACGATCTGCACAGCAGGAAGGGTAGTGAGAGAACTAGAACCCAGTGGTGGGGATCAGGTAAGACCAGGTTCACAACACTATTTCGTTTTCCGTTCTTCTGATCCGTTAGAAGAACAGAATTATTATTTTTTAAACTATCTTTTATTTTGTGAATCTGTTGTGCTCATTTTGCATCCATTTTTGCCTATTGCGTCAGAGTTCGGTTATTTTTGACAGGAGAAAAAATCCTCCTCGCAGGACCTTTTTTTCCCATCTAAGATAACGGATCTCTAATCGAATTGACAAAAATGTTTGCGAAATGAACATAACAGATGCTCAAAATAAAGGGTCCATTTTGAATAACATATTTCTGTTCTTTTGACTGATGAGAAGAAGGGAAAACTAAACAGTGAACCCGGCCTAAGTGTGATTACCACTGCGGGTTCTGCCACGCAGTGGGGTTTGTAGAATAGCTCTACAAAGGATAAAAATGGCTGTTTTGGCACAGTTTTTTTTTTTTTTTTCGCGCTTACCTGATGGGGTTTTTATAGAGCCGGTCGATACAGACACGGCGATACCTAATACAGTATGTCAACTTTTCTCTTTTTCTCTATTTTTTGCAATTTTTTAACTTTATTTTGGGAAAAGGACGCTTTTTTTAACTTGAAACTTTAAAAATTTTTGTGAAACTAAATTTTTTTACATCTTTTTTAACTTTATTTTTTGTCCCACTCTGGGACTTCCACTTTAGGGGGGGTCTGATCCCCTTTACAATGCATTACAATACTTCTGTATAGTAATGCATTGGCTGTAAGTTTATTACATACTGTAAGGGCTGTTTCACACGAGCGGATGCAGTGCGTGGCATCCGCTCCGTGACTGACAGCCAAGACCCGATGCAGACTGCAGAGGCACAGAGCATTAACATGATTGATAATGCTCCGTGCCTCTCTGTGATCTCTTTACTAC
Source organism: Bufo gargarizans (assembly GCF_014858855.1). NCBI lineage: Eukaryota > Metazoa > Chordata > Amphibia > Anura > Bufonidae > Bufo > Bufo gargarizans. The sequence continues at coordinate 265,299,516 of NC_058084.1, forward strand.
GAAATCACAGTGAGATAAAGTTGTCACTGTGATTTCGTAGTAAAGAGATCACTGAGGCACGGAGCATTATCAATCATGTTAATGCTCTGTGCCTCTGCAGTCTGCATCGAGTCTTGGCTGTCATTCACAGAGAGGATGCCACGCACAGCATCCGCTCGTGTGAAACAGCCCAAATACACTTCATGCGACCCTTCCCCAGACGCAACCTGGATGACAACCGACGTATATTCAACGGCTGACAAGAGCCCGTCGGTATGTAGCGTGAGCATTTGGAATACTTACCAGCAAGTGGAGAGTATTCCTGTCATCCTTACAGATGGCAAAGAACAATGCCACTTTTGTGATTCAAACATGTGTGATCCTGCACAACTTTGTCAGGGTTCATGATGCTCCCTTAGATGCTGATTTGGAGGATTCAGGAACATATTCTTCCTCATCTGGCGGATTTGACCAGACTCGTTGTGGCCGGCCTGGAACCTGCAGGACTTGCAGTTCGAGACCTCTATGCTAAGTACTTCTCTAGCCCTGAGGGTGCATTACTGTGGCAGATGGATGCAGTTCAGGGCAGACAATACTAATATGTCGACTCTGACTAGCTTTTTTAATTTTTTTTTGCTTGTAGACAGTTTTTGTTTTATTTTTAGAAGATAGTGTAGGGACTCGTAAGACAAAGAGGACCCTTGACATGGGCTTGCGGGCTGGAATTGATAGCAGGCCAAAATATGTTTGCAAAAGTGATCTTGATTTCCGGTGCACTTCAAATGTGTACGATTATAGATAATGTTTAAGCCGACATCCTTTGGCCTACTGTAATACCTCTTTTTGGATTGTATTGTGATATGTGTTGTATGTAGTGTGTGTAAATGTAACCAAAGGTAGCCAATTTTTGATTACTCAAGAAATGCGTAACCCGCTGCACTCAAGCTGTTGACAAAGTGACTATCCCATCATGGCCAGACAGCCAACAGCTATTGTTCTCCAGCTGGGCCTGTTTAGAGTTGTAGTTTGACAGCAGATGTGGTGCCGCAGGTTGCCCAACCCTGAAATACTCGCTAAGAAATGACATTTGAAGGCACTGTCTAAGATACCATGAGTGTATGGGCATGCTATTTGAATGAGGTAACATACAATTATGTTCCAAATTTCAACTTCTGCTTTCAAGACATGGTCTAACATATAATCAAATGTGAAAAACCAAAGGTTGGAAATAAAAATAAAATATTAATATTAAGCACTCAAATAATAAGGATAAAGTCCCTCAAATAATAAGGATAAAGTCCCAAATGGTAAAAGGGCCCGGAGCCAGGGCCAGAGCCAGGACCTTGTGGGTGGTATTCTTGTGATGGCCGCGAATAGGGATGCTGAAAGGTAGGCTCCTATTCCTGGAAATATAAGGACTGTGATGAAGCAGGTGGCTGGGAATGTTGTTGCTGCAAACTTGGTCCTGGCTGGGGACCCAATATCGGATGTGCATCGGACCCAGAGGAGGACGTCCCATGATGACCCTGACAGGGCCAATATCGGATGTGAGTACACACCCTGGGCACTTTTACTTTAACTCTTACAGCTTGGAATAGGAGTAATTTGGCACCCGTTGCATTATAGGAGGCCTAAGGCGAGCAATTATCATGTACCTGCATGAACCCTTTCCTTGAAGGCTGAATTATCAGGCATCCTTCTGTAAATGAGGTATGTAGGATTGACCCATTTAGGCTACATTCATGGTCTGGTTCCAGCAGCATGGTTCAATGTCTTTATCCCACAGCTATATTTCAACAACATGACCTGGTCAGAGATTTGACCTGTAAGGTGACTAACAAGGATGCCATGTGACTGTCATAACCACATTCCACCGTACTATCACCCTTCCAGTACGCCTGTACTGAATTGGGCATTGGGCACCGTATAAATCCAGTGAGTTGCCCCTCTGATTATGGTGCTTATTGGTGATGGCCATACTGTGGATACTCAATGTACAAACGTGTATATACATGTCTTTTTCTTCCACAGAGGCCCGCCTTTCATTTATGACCGCTACGAGATTCTTAACTGCTCTGTGAGTGGTCAACTGATCGTATGTACTCCGTCCTCCTTTATTTATTTATCATTGTTGGGTTCTAATATAAATACTATTTACACCCGCTTAACGGAGCTCGATTTACTTACCTGCTCTCCGTTTGTTGATCAGTTAGGTCTATTTGCCTTGTAATATCAATATATATCTATTTTTCATCACCCCCTGATGATCCCACTCCGTGGGTGAAACCCGTTAGGGTTTCTTTGGATTATCATCTTGGATTATTATCTTCAACTATTATACTATAGGGTGTTTTTAAGAACACTTGGTGGACCGTGTACCTCCTGACGTGGTCCCACGTCACGAGGGCTGTATACATTGGGCACCTTTTTTCTATATGTTTGAGTGTGTTAGTTTTTGGTTGGTAGCCTACTATTGAGCCAGCATTCACCACCTGTCACCATTTCCAGGCAAAGACAGGAGGCGATAGGCTAGGCTCGAGGACAGGGAGTCTCCACCACCAGGGGACGTCCCTGGGCTGAGGTATAGCTTAGGGCATCAGTGTAGGGTTATCAATTTCCCACCCACGATACTGCTCACCCAGTTGTCCTAGGCTCCTGGGTCATCAAGGCTGTCAATGGTTCTATAAAATAAGAAATTGTGATTAGACCCATGTAATAAATTGATTATACTTTACTGTCTTTTATTCTTACATATGAGTATAGTTGAAACAATTATTACTCAATGGGCATACTGTATGTGGTTCAAACATACCCTGCAATATAATATCCTATTATTCGTGGAAATGCTGTAAGGTAAAAACGTTGCTATCATTCTGCCAAAACTTAGGCTACTATCAGATTAGCGTTTTTTTGCGGATCTCCAAAAATGCTACTGTTACCATAATACAACCACATGCATCCATCATGAACGGATCCGGTTGTATTATGTCTTCTATAGCCATGACGGATCCGTCATGCACACCATTAAAAGTCAATGGGGGAAGGATCCATTTTCTGCAACCCTGCAGAGAGAGCACAAGAGACACTGCAGCTGCATCTCCTCACTCATCTTCCCTCTATTGATTTTTGGGTGTGCGGTTTACCACTTCAATATTATTTGTGGGTGGATATGCGGATGGAGAAGAGTCTAGTCAGTAATATGCAATTACCCATCACTCCCCCTTTAATTAATGTGTGGCATGTGTTAGATCAGGTTTGGGACCATTGTTGCATGAGAATTTTGTGAATTACTTGTAACATCTTACCTACTGTTCCTTATTACTTTTATTGGAAAGTTCTTATAATTACAATGGAAGAAAATAGTATGTTTGGCTTGTGGTGCGAAAAAAAAAGCTAATCTATTTCATATGACAAACACGGTGACGTGCAATGGACAGCTCAATTTTCCTGCCTCCCTACGTTCATGATTGAAATGTGTCTGCTTGTGAAATACAGAAAGAACAAGAAGGTAAGAGTAGATGGTTTTCTGCCAGTCAGTTTAAATTCAGTCAAGGTCAGAATGCATTTGACTGTCAGTCTTTGTCAATGTGGCAACCTATCAACCCTTGTCCATAAAGAGTACATTTATCCAAAAGGGCTGCACTCAGCAATACCTAGAAGAGCAAATGGAATACAAATTTAATGGAGAAGTCATCCTTATCAAACAGCATGGGAAGAAAAAAATCCTACTAAAAGATAATGCACTGTTTATTATGCCTTAAATATATAGCTATGTGATTCTAGAACTTAAAAATAATGGGGGAGATTAATCAAAATTGGTCTAAAGGAAAATTGGCTTTGTGGCCCATAGCAACTAAACAGATTCCGTCTTTGATTTTTCCAACGGAAACCAATCTGATTATTTGATATTGACAACAAATCCAGTTTTCCTTTACACCAGTTTGGCTCTCTGCCACTGTATGCTCAGAGAGGCCTCTTGGTGGTATGGTCTAATGTTAACCATACGCGTAAAATACCATTGTTTTAGCCTGAATTTTTATTCATCCAATCATTATCTCTGACTTGCATAAAAAAAAAGCATACTCAGCCAAGTATGCATATGTATTTTAAAAAGAAAAAGGAGGAAAAAGAAATCCTAATATTTAAAGGGGTTATCCCATGACTAATGTAAAAAAGGAAAATCAGACATCATACAGTACATTACAATCTCTTTCTAACAAAGCTAGAACCGGCCCTGTACCTCACATGGATCCAGAGATCTCCCCATTCAATGCTCTGCTAGATTGATATCAAGAAGGCAGCGCATAGGAAGTGTCTTTTCTGCTGCAGCTAAGGGGCATGGTCCATGCTCTCCCTATCCCAGCTCAGGAGCCAGTTGAAGGATGAAACTGAGCATGTGCGGCAATCTCAGTGAGCAGGTCAAAGAAATAAGAACAAAACAAACAGCATGTGGCGCTACACTGATACATTTTTTTGAATAACTTGTTGGCTATGCAACATTTTTAATTGCATGCAATTATAAAAGTATTCAGATCCAAGTGCTGAATTTAAAGCTGTAGAATATGTTTCCTGGGACAACCCCTTTAATAGGAAAAAGGAGCTAAAGGTTGGCATTGCTTATGTCCTGATTGAAATGCAGTGGGTCTGTCTGGTCTATGATAACCCCACCCATTGTAGAAGGCTGTGCCTAATTTGACTCGTCATAAATTAGCTGCAACCTTCGGCTTGGCTGGCATAGCTTTCAGGAAACTGGCGTAAAAAAGAGATAAATGAGAAGGGACCATTGTCTCTGCCCCCTTCCTTACCATGCCCCCTCTTTGGGAAAATGCCCTAAGGTACCGAGAAACGCCACTTTTTCAGGTCAGGACACTGTCAAAACTATATGATAAATTGGGCCACATTTCTACCAATGGGGAGCAATTGAGATGTGCTCATACCGTTATATTTTTGGTGCCATTTCACGGCATGATATCTAGCATAGAACACAGAGGAATACACAGATCTCATATGTTTGAAATACGTCGGACAGCTGCGTTATGAACATAGTACTCATTCTGAACACCATATTTTGTTACGTATTTACAGCACAGAACTGATATAACTATACTGATAAATCTTCCCCTTACTGCTGTAAATCTCCTGCTTCCCTTCAGTACATGATAAAAATGGCTGCCTGCAGCCACCACTATGGGGAGTTCAGTGCACAGGAATTGAGCTCCTCCTAGTCATGGATGCTGGCATGGCATCTATGGCAAAATTAGGAGATCAATATGAATTATTGATTAAACTATCAATTTAGCTTGATTCAAGAAAGGAGAAAAACCCATATGAGGTATGGTTATTTACCTTCAAAGACAAAGCAAATCTTCTATAAGCAACAAACTTTCTTATTAGGGGGACACATCCACCTAAGACTAATATACAGCAAATCCACAGCATCTTACAGTAGCAGCAGTGTTAATAAGATTTAAACAAACCTCATGCACAGGGACATATTTACAACCAGGCACATGAGGGCATGTGCCTAGGGTGTCAAGAAGGAGGGGACGGCATATCACAGAGAAAACAAATGATTTATGTTGACTCTTTCACATTAGTGCTGTTTCTCAGTGCTCAGCAACAGGTCTCCTTATCACTAACTGTTGTTTACTGCAGCTACAAGTCAGGAGTTAACCCTCACACTGCTTTCCTGCAACTAATGTAACAGTAATCTCTTCAGGAAGGCAGTATAACTATAAATCCTGGCTTGTTGCTGCAGTTAACAAAAAGTAAGTGATAAGGAGACATCAGAGCAGTCAGATGAAGAGAAGGTGAAGCCAGTATATGACCTATAGGTACAGTGCCAACTAGAAGATAGGATTTCCCTGTCACACAGGAGAAAACTGACATGAAAGTAATAAAGCTCCTCAGTATAACTTATAAAAACAGTGGCCACAGAGTAAAGGTCGTCATACAACTATCAAGACTTAGGACTAGATCAGGTAAGTGATATTAAACTAGTTTGTGTTCGGGGCCAATGAAAATGGAGACGTTTCTATATGGACCACCTCAGAGTATGTGTCACGGCTGTTTAAGGGTAACCAGAGCATACACAGTAAGAAGAGCTACTGACCGGACCCAAACTAGGGAAGAGAAAGGGTGACCCCTGTCAGACCCTCAACACTCTCCCTATGCTGCTAAAGCACATGCCCGGATCCAAATGGTGGAACGAGGCATGCCCGCGTACCTTAGACCGATGAGCCCTGTAACCCCTACAATAGTGGAAGGGGCACGGCCACCGATGCCCTGCTCAGAATATGGAGGGAACCGGGGCCACCTCAGATCCAGTCAGGAAATCAACAGGTACACAACAAAGTCTGCACACTTAGCTGATGGAGCTGCAACCGCAGAGAAGACGGATCCAAGGGCCGCTGGCAATATCCGGAGTGCTTGCAGCAGCAGAACACAGGTCCAGAGAACTAATAGCTAAAGAAGTGAAGATACTCAAGGCAGAGCTACAACTGAAAAGAGAAATATAATCCACGCCCTGCAATAGGAGGAGGGGTGATTTAAAGGCAGAGAAATCAAGCGCAGGAGAGACAGCTGGGAGAAAAGACCTCATCACAGGGGCGGAGAAACAGAACAGTGAGAACACCTCCAAACTCTAAGTGACATCATCACAGGGGTGGAGACACAGAGCTGTGAGAACGTCTCAAAGCTCTGGTAGTGACAGTATGTCTGTGTTCTGTCTTTTTCGTGCACATCCACTCACTTGACTGAATGAATCTTGAGGGAAAATTGGCTGCATGTTGCATGCTGTGGTTTTTCCAATCATAGCACGCCCCATCCATTGATGGGGATGCTTTTGGACTTGTGCATTAGGTTTGTATTTCACTGGCAGCTCCATAAAGGTATAGTTTGATGAAATATTTTTAACCACAGTCAAAAGTGCATTAAAAAGGTGTTTGAAACCGCACTACAGGGTATGGCTACGGTTTTAGGATCTGGTTATTTGCCCTGTATTTCTTCCAGGTTAAAATGCAAAATAAATGTATTTCACTTATATAAACTGCATGACCGACATTCACAACACAATCCCACAGCAATCACGGTAAAACCAAGTGTTTTATATTGCATGGTCAAAATCATTTTATGTAGCTACTGTGTACCGTCAAGTCAGTAGGCAGTTTAAGCCAAACTAATATGCCTAGGGCGGCATCAACTCTTTCACATGAGTGATACAGAATGAGTCAGGGTCCGTTCAAGGAAATACTGATGGTTTTACACACGAGTTGAATCAATTTTTTCTGCGATTGAGTGTTTCAGTTTTTTGCATGTGGATGCAATCAGTTTCTGATGCGGTTTTCACAACCGTAAAGGAAAACTGAAGAATAACACTCTACATCTTCTAGCAACCATCAGGGAAAACGCATTGCATCCAGATTTCATCAGGATGCCTTTCAATTTGCATGCAAGTCTCATTCATTTCTATGTGACCAGAGCTGAGTGAAAAATGCACAATATAGAATATGCTGCAATTTTTCTGAACGCAGTTATGATCAGTGATAAACAACTCTCATATACACAGATCCATTGAAATGAATGGGTCAGGATTCAGTCTGGACGCTATGCGTTCACTACACGCATGACATCCGAATAGAAAGCTCGCTAGTGTGAAACAGGCCTAAATGCAGCCCTTCTCATCCACACACTGCATAAAAATAACAGAAATGACTGGCTGCAGTGGGGACATGTCTCCCATGCGTTATGCCACTGGTTCACGTAACATATGGAAGACACCTCACCACTGCAACCAGTGGTCAACTAGATGTTGACACAAGGAGACCTGAATGCCTCAGTGGCACGGCTGGAGCAAAGAAGACAGAACCCAGCGGCAGGCATAGAGTATGTAGGATTCCCGTTAAGGTTCAGCCACACTGGTCGGCACAAAAAGCCCCCAGGGTGAACAACCCCTTTAATACACAGTTAATAGATTTTGTAATCTTTTATAGAAAGTCTTCAAAGCTTTCATAAAGTGAACCACTACACTGCTGGAACCAGATCTGTATCTCTGTGTAGCAGCAAACACAAGTGAGCAGCATCCCAGGAATCATGTTTAAGCTGAAAATAAATACAGATAATATATAATTAAATAGATCATTCTGACTCTTTCAGTTTGAGCCATAAATTGACATATTATACACATGAAATAGTTGTATGGTCTGTGCTCACTTTCCCTGCAGTGTCACCACTCTAGCCACGTGATGAGAATCCTGAACAGAGGACGCCCCTCCAGTAATTCCGAAATTTCTAATAGGATACATGAAAATTGGGTTTCTAAACTGGACAACTCAAGTTCTAGGCAGGGGCATTTAGGCGAGAACTACAAAAAGGGTACAGTTACATGGCGACATTTGTCACACGACAAGAAATCCGTGCAACATTTAATGTAATGTATTTCAATGGTGTCGCAATGGATTGATTTTTGGAATGGTCACGTCTCAGTATGTCACATTGCGACACCACTGAAATACATTACGTTGCAGTGTAGCCCTAGCATTATGGCCTTTCACTAGCATTATTGAGTAGGCTGTCTGCAGCAGCATATTGTTTAATTTAATTTACGAGTATAAGAAATACAATTTAAATATTTTCACTAATGAAGTTTGTGCTTTTGACCAGAAAATAGCACATTTCATGAATTTGTATCTTTAGATTTAAAGAAATGGTTCTGAATTTGTGTGGTCAATATAGAGATTCAGTGACTCTTTATCCATACCAGCCACCATCATCCCCTAATTTCAGCTACCAATATCATCTGGCTCCTCAATGCTCAACCACGCTCCTAGCAGATGTTCCCTCAGAAAACATTGGTGCATAAATGTGCTAACATTCCTGCTATTCCCAGTATTAACTCAAATCATTGCTTTGCTGCAAAGCATATGGTCAATATGTGCAATGGCAGATCTACACCATCTTATACTGTACAACATTGGCGATCACATAAAGTACTTGAAGGGCCTAGTCATACATACCTCCAAGCTTCAAGCCCCAGCATCCAAGACAAAGAAAATGACAAGATCCAGGACTTGGTCATGAATTGACATTTAAGTCATATTGCTTTGTAGGTGTAAGACATATTAAACTGGTGGAAAGTAAATTCAAACCCAGTACAGATATGGAATGTATTATCACATACTGTATGATACTAAGTCAATGATCCCTCATTTTCTTTAATGCTCTACTTAGAAGGTCTCCTTAGGCCTCTTTCACACAAGTGTGTTCGGTCCAAGAAACACGCTCTGTGTGGCGGCCACATTTTCCAGGCCGAACACTGCCACTCTGACCTGAACTCATGGCATCATCATGATTTATGAAGCTGTGAATTTGGGTCAGAGGAGCAGTGTTCGGTTTGGGAAATGCAGCCTTCACACTGACCCTTTCTCAGACTGAACATGTTTGTATGAAAGAGGTCCTATAGTGATGACATTCATGGACAGTAAAGGCATGGCTATGATGCAATTATTAACTCTTTCTTTTTTCGTTTGTACAGTATATGTGTAAACTAAAAATAAATACAGATACTATATAATTAAATAGATCATTCTGACTCTTTCAGTTTGAGCCATAAATTGACATATTATACAAATGAAATAGTTGTAATGATTTAACCAAACCCTACTACTTCTCGTTGCATTTTAATGTGCTTAAATGAGATAATGGGGAAAAGAATTATTTGGATCTTGTTTTGCAATCATGCAACAGAATGTTAATAAAAAGATTTATAGAACCCTTTTGAACGCCAGGGAATATCTACAGTACGTAGGCAATGATTTGCAAATCAGATGTAATGGCATTGGGTTATGCATTGCATTATTGAACCTCAACAGTTTCATATTTAATATGCCTGATTTATCCAGTTCAATTATGTATTTATTTTCTGCCTTTTTTATTTGCTTTATTTCCTTCACAATCAACTGCAGGAAGAATGTGCCATCTAGTGCTGGAGTGATGAGCTCTCTACTCGGCAAATAGAACAGCTTGCTAGCTATGCTTAACACATACAGCTTTCATGTGGCTATTGACACATTGCTGGTATATCTAGTCATATTAGATGAGTGAGTATGAACTTTGGTAGTTATGTTGACTGTTGCTAGAGCTGAGATCTTGCTTTCAGATAGAGGTGAGCAAATTGCATGTTATGAAATTAGTTTGCGCTTTATTTGCTGGAAAAAGCAGACTTGTGTTATGTATTCCGTTACCACGGACCATAACGTAATTCTATGACGGAATGCATTCTGTCATAAAAGAAGTCTATGGCCTGCATAACGGATCCGCCGGGAGAGGACTCCCCTGCATAAAGGAAATCCGACGGATCCGTTATGCAGGCCATAGACTTCTATTATGACGGAATGAATAACGGAATTCCTCTAAAGGTAGTCCGCTATGCATTCTGTCATGGAATTGCGTTATGGCCTGCATAACGGATCCGTCGAGAGAGGACTCCCCTGCATAACGGAGACGTGACGGATCCGTTATACAGGCCATAGACTTCTATTATGACGGAATGAAAAAACGGAATTCCTCTAAAGGTAGTCCGCTATGCATTCTGTCATGGAATTGCGTTATGGCCTGCATAACGGATCCGTCGAGAGAGGACTCCCCTGCATAACGGAGACGTGACGGATCCGTTATACAGGCCATAGACTTCTATTATGACGGAATGAAAAACGGAATTCCTCTAAAGGTATTCCGCTATGCATTCTGTCATGGAATTGCGTTATGGCCTGCATAATGGATCCGTCGGGAAAGGACTACCCTGCATAACGGAGATGCGACGGAAAAGTTATGTAGGCCATAGACTTCTATTATGACGGAATGAATAATGGAATACCTCTAAAGGCATTATTTTATGCATTCTGTCATAGAATTGCGTTATGGTCCTTGGTAACGGAATCCATAGCGCAATTCTTCTTTTACCACCAAACGAAGCGTGAACGAATTTCAAAATATGAAATTCGCTCATCTCTACTTTCAAACCTCACCAGCTCATATCTGTACATATAAATATGCCTATTATTCTGTGAACAACATGTGCCTATGTCTATTATTTAGCATGGTTAATATGGCTGAAAAATATGTTTATCTAGTCCGACCTGTTGTCCTGCTGCATTGATATTTTCTGATATATTAATGTCCTTTTACATTGGTTGAGGATCAGGGCAATAATTGGCGATGAGCACTCATATAAAAGCTCATTCCTAATAATTGCCCAAAGTAAATGTGCCATCGATCACCCAATGAATAAGCAAATGCTCATCCATCAAGTAATTGCATCTTTTAGGTAACACATCAAATCCTAATACTGGCAGCTCATCGGCCCGTGTGTAACTAGGGATGTGCCACCTGCAAATAATGAACCTGTATAGGGACGAGCAATGGCGATAGCTAATGATTAGAATAACATATAAGAGCAGAGCATTTGGAAGTTCACTTTCCCTTCTATTGCTCTACAGGTGCTGAAAGTCGAATATGATAGAGGGAGAGAAGCTGAGCTCTGTGATATATAGGCTTACATTATTTGGAGCAGGATTTCTGAGCAAACAGAGTAAATCCTAACAGGACTCCTGGGAAAGACAATTACTCCACCTACACAGGATGACTGACAGTTTTCCCTTTATCAGTAGTCAGAAATCCTGTGCAGACAGCGCAATTGGGACTCTCAATGTTTCCCCTAGGAGTCATGGCAAATCATATAAACCTATATACCTACGGTATATATCTCACAACACGGCATAGGGCAGCAGAAATCACCTGATAGGTTCACTTTAAGAGAATACAGACTGGCAAAAACTGATTCCAGTTCCCTAATACATGAAAAATACCAAAGGAAAACTGCCAAACTGCATGTACTTCATCAGACACGTATGTGAACATCTTTTAAATAGTTAAAAACAACACAGGGAAAATGGCGACATTACTTCATTATTGTCTTTAGTTGCCATCATGTCTTCTTTCCAGTGATGTCACCATTTTCCCTGCATTGTTTTTAACTATTTAAGAGATGTTATTCAATAAAGTCTGGCAGGCTTTTTATAGGTATTTGCTATTGTTGTTTTGCCATAGGCATTCGCTCACTGGAGCCTTATATCGTTATTAAATTATGTGATGACGTTGGCGAGTTAATTACCTCCATTGAATTGAAGTATTTGGTGTTTGACCCCATATGTTGGTTGGTCTTTCTTGGTTATATATTTCCTAATACATGTTAGCTTTAGGATTTAGGTCGAGGCACTGGATGCCACTGATCATCAGTCTACCAAAAGACCACCAAGCAGTAATAGAACCAGTCACTAGAGATAACTTGAATTAGCTAGAGATTATTGATCTTCTTTAAAGACCAACAAGTACCACATCTTAAAGGAAGTCTGTCACTAATGCAGCCAATTTTTAACTATTTGCATCGCACTGTAGCTGTCCTAATGTATTTTCCAAATATGTCCTGATCCCTCTTGTTTTGAGTCCCCAAAAATGTTTTCTTAAACATGCAAATGAGGATAAGAGCCCAAGAGGCTGTACTTATCGCCAAAGGAGTCCTGCTTCTCCACTCCGCTTCTTCTCTCCATCTCCTACCCTTCTCAGTGTCACCATGCCTTGCGCAAGCGCACAGATCTCATTTATTTTTGCAGCTTCATCCACTGGACTGCACGTGCAGTCCAGTGGATGAAGCCTCTAGCCACAGAAGGGCATAGGAGGGCCTTACATAGGTGCAGACATAAAGGGGATTTGCACCTAGATGGGTCTCGCCCTGCACCAAATTCATCATCCAGTCTGAGCTACTGTGATGAATCTGGCGGAGGTCTCAACAGCCTGTCTAAGATTACATCATCTACAGGATTAATACATTTGCCTGATTCTGTTTAGTTTAGTTGCCTGGATTCCGGTAACATCATACAGATGCAGCCGAGCTAAACTTGATGGTTAACGCATTAAAGGGGTTATCCCATGAATAATGTAAAAAATAAACACCAGACGTCATACAGTACATGCCAACCTCTTTCTAACAAAGCTAGAACCAGCCCTGTAGCTCACATAGATCCAGAGATCTCCCCATTCATTGCTCTGCTAGATTTATATCAAGCTGACAGCTCAAGGGGAGTGTCTTTTCTGCTGCAGCTCAGGGGGCGTGTCCATGCTCTCCCTATCCCAGCTCAGGAGGCAGTTGTAAGATGAAACTGAGCATGTGCGGCCTTCTCAGTGAGCAGGTCAAAGAAATAAGAAGTTAAGTGGCACTATACAGATACATTTTATTGAATAACTCAGTGGCTATAAAAAAAATTACAATTACAAAAGTATTCAGATCCAGGTGCTGGTTTGAAAACTATTGACTATTTTTCGTGGGACAACCCCTTTAAGTAAAAAATGGCACAAAAAGGTTAACTAACTCTTTCAATGTATTTCAATGACTTTTGTCAAAAGATGGCACGAGATAACACTGTGACATGTGTTATCAGAGTTATCAGAGTCAATTTTAGATGGGCTACATCTGTAATTCATGGAATACTGAACAGCACTAAATACTGGAACACACTTTACATTTAATCATTTATTATGTATCCTGCAAAGGATAAAGACGTAATTAGTAGATGCCATGTTCAAAAGGTCGGGCATATTTGGTGACAGTAAATGTGCACTGAAAGATATAATAGGTCATAAATAATAAAAGTAGAACCTAAAGAATCAGAATCAGATTTCAACTTTATATTGTTGAGAGAAGTTATACATTGAAAATATGCCTTTGTTGCCACTATCAGCAAAGTAGCAGGGTTGTGACATCCATGGCCTATAAGATTTACTATTATTTACAAAGGAATCTGGGATAAATTATAGTTTCAATCTACAATTACAACAGCTGATAACGGGCAAAGATTTCTATTTCTGATGCACCGACTGCTAGAAGGTGCGCCAAATTTTTTAAGAGACCTCTGCCTCATAAAGAATTTACGGCATTTTGCATTAATGATTTTTAGATGAAGACTGAGCTTATAAAATATTTAAAAAAAATACATCATTATACACATCATGACCTAAACTTCAGCCATTAAAAGCATGCTGAAGAAGCCATGCAACTGCTTAGTTGAGGCACCTCATGCTACCTTCAGCTTAGGACTCATCGTGACCATGTAGTATATATTCAACCAATAATTTGAATAATCGCCATGTAATACTACTTTCGAGGGGTCTCACTGAGCTTCCTACAGCAATCACAGACGATAGCATTAGCTATAAAGTCAGAGAAGTTCACAAAGATTAGCCGATTACAGGCCAGCTTTAATCAAAGGAGGTTTGTTCAGGAAGAACAACCCTGTGTGTATCATGAATAAATATCGTTTACTAACCTGGAACCTGTTTATTATACTGTAGATTTGGAATTATTTCACATTTTTCACCATTTACATAAACAAATGTGCTTTTTACTAGGACAAATAATGCGGAACAATAAAATAAAAGGCTTAACAACATTGAACTGTCACAGCCTTTGGTGTGCGCCATGACACGGTTGCCGTGCATTCTGTTGCCAGCGGCAATGTTTTGTGGTTGCAGCATGTAGGTGCCTCCTCCTTTCTCCAGGGGCCTTCCCTGTCTGGTGCCGGAGGGGTTAATTATCTAGCTGGTGGGGATTTAGGTGTCTCCTGGGTGTGGCCATGAGGTTTATATTGCATGTGGCCTGTTGGCTAGGTTCAGTTTTCCTCCAGCCTTGCTTTGTGCTGGAGCTGTGCTCCTGCCAGGCCTCTACTATCTGCCCAGTGCTTGAGGGCCACCTTGTGGAACATCAAGGTCTCCATGATGTCTCCCCTATGTTCCCATTGTTCTCCTTCCTTCACTACCCTTGCATAAGTTTGGTGTTGTTTATGCATGGGTGGTTGTTGTCTTTTCTGGTGGTTGTTACATGTCTGGTCTGTTGGTGTCTATAGTCCAGCATGTTTGCTAGATATGTCCCCTGTGAGATGTGCCTCCGGAAGGGGATGTCAGGGTTCCCCTGAGGTGTATGCTGCTCTGCCTGGGGCCGCCTGCACCAGGCAGTAACTGGAGTGCTGGATAACTGGGTGTGGTTGTTTGCATGTGTGTGGACACCAGTACTCATGCTCGGGTTCCAGTCGTTGCTGCGGCAGGTATGTGTGTTGTATGGTGTGCTTACCTGCTGATCCAGTTACTGTATTCAGTCTCCTCTTTTTCCTTAAAGCTAGGCCGGTGGAGACTCCTGTTAATCCGTGTCTGGGATGAACAGGTCGTCTCTGCCATTTCTTTATTTGAGGAATTATCAGGACGACCCAGGGTCCTGGGCTTCCTGGGTATGAGCGGTCCTACCATCCAGGTCCGTTCATACAGTGAGGAGTTAGGACGAGGATTAGGGATGCTTTAGGAGGTGACCTGCTCCCTTATCCCAGTCGCTAGCCTAGTTGCTATCCCGTCTACTTCCCTTTGTATGGTGGGGAATTTCCCCCACTCCCCACCGTGACACCAACCCTGTCACACAAGCAGGTCCATCAGCATCCTGGCTATTGCTTCTAGGACCCATGGCATCCAACATGATCTTTTATTTTTTTTCAGGACAATTTAGAAAACATTTACAATGTGCTTGTGTATCCCTGTGGCCTCTGTCAGGCTGATATATGCTGATACACCTAGTTTTCTGTTGCATGAAATAGCTCAGTCTGCTGCTTAGATGACCCACAAATGACATACACCATGTGTTATATATATTTTTAATTATGGTAGCCTATGGGTGACATATGCCTCAGTAGTCAGTGGTATGTCAAGAAAATTCCACAATGTATACAATACCTTTAATGTAAATTGACACTTATCCGATAATCACGGAAAGACAAAATCTTATGAATGTAAAATGACAAATTTTCACAAGAAATTGGGAGACTATAATAAAGTATAATATTTTAAGATTTTAATTTATATACGTCTATATCTCCCTTTTTCTCCTATGTCTATAACTTAATATACTGTAGAGAACACATTACTAGCATCTCATGATGATAATTACAATAATAATAACTTGCACAACCTCCTTCACCTTCAAATAATCAAGGATGCACTTTTTTTTTTTTTTTATGGGGACTGAAAAAGAGTCTCCTATTTTATGAACTGTCCATGAATTTAAGGGTTGGTGGGTCCCCTTATTACCAACACCTACCTCTGGAGCAATTAATAGGATAACTAACATTATAATGCACTCAACAGGCTATCCGTTATATACAAATTCATGCTGGGCCCCTAAAGAAGAAGCTGTACTTAGCAAGGGTTCTACACTATGGTAAATAGAGAAGGCTCATAAATGTATTTGTGCAGAAGGCATTAGAGATGATCAGCACCACTGACTTTCTACAGTATTCACATAATCTGCTCTGATGCTGAAATCAAACCTACACTTTAAAACCTTTTAGATGTGTCTAAGCATTTGAATAGATTCAATATATTACAGTTCATTATATTGACATAATAGCTACCTAATGAAAGTCAGGATTGATTTATTCGCTTAGCTGTTGTCACCTCTTTGACATTTTCTTTTTCCCCTAAATAATAAAAAAAAAAAACTGAAAGGCTGAAGACAAACTAATAACTGAATAAACAACATTGGGGACAAAATACAGTACATCTGATAAAATGAGCACGCACGTCGTCTCACACATTTTATAAGAAAAATGCAGCGTGTCATTTTACTATACGTAAGCACATTATCCACCAGATGGAATCTCTGTGTCTTCCAGCAGTCTAAAAAGGACAAATAAAGAATACTCTTCGAAAGCTGCCTTATGTTGCCATGTAGAGGTATATGTCAGAGCATTGATTGAGCTGATTCTCCATTTTCACACAATGATGGCAGAATGATATCTCATTTATTTTACATAGTTTCATATCTCCTGGAGCAGATCGTTATTTTCCACCCTGAGAGCCTAAGGTTTCTACAGAGTCCATAAATCTGAGTGCTGTTGTATGAGGTCAGCATAGTAGTCATAGTCAATTACACATGCACATGAGTATGTTATTTCACAATGGGTCTTATGTATTAAACTGTCAAAGTGCTCTTTTTCCCTAGAGCTACTAATGACAGCTAAACAGCAGCTGAAAAATATGAAGTCTTCTTTCCAAAACCGTTTCAATATATGAAGCCCATAGTAATTAATCACATGCTAAAATGTTAAGGGTACATCCCATTACTTGCTGGGTAATTCAGATATTTCATTTTTTCTTTTGATTCTCATATAAAAAGGTGTCCTGAGACTTTTGACTCACCCTGAACATAGACTAAGACAGGAATCAATACAGTACTGACCCTCCTCCAGAGAGTAACGTAGAAGCTGCATACACAGCCTTATATGGGGACATGGTGTATAATGTTGCTATCCATTTGCATCTGGGCCTTCTGCAGCACTACAGACAGGGGCGTTGCTGGGGTCTCAAAAGATCCGGGCCCAAGCCCCAATAAATATTGCCCAATTCTCGAAGTCAACCAATCGCCCCCCCAACCCCTCCCCCTGCAAACACTAGCACTAAAGAGATTTTACTGTACTTGCTATACAGCTATAGGTGACATCTCCTCCGAAGTAGATCTTCTCTGTCATCAGAGGATAGCAGTACAGAGGGGGAGGGATCCGCAGCACTGCAACAGGCTGGAAGAGGCAGTGGGGTGGCAAAAGGGAGAAGGCGGGCCACACCAAACAGGCCCGCAACTGTTCCCCGGAGCACCCTCTTGCGGCAATCTCAATTGCCAAGGGGTAGGTGTTGCACAGTCTGGCGCTTTTTTGAGGAAAGTGTAGACGATAAAAGAATTGTCATTTGAAACCTGTGCCGTACCAAAATGAGCTGGGGCTTAAACACTAGCAACCTCACCACCACCAGCATGATCCGCCACATGACATCAAAGCACCCTAATAGGTGGGCTGAACACCTGGGTCAACAACCAGTCTCTGCCGATCACACCACTGCCTCCTCTTCCCCTGTATTACATGCTGGCCAATCCCCTGTCCAAGACGCAGGCCGAGATGCCTTCCTGAACCTGGACCTTAGCAAGCACCATCAGCTAGCAAATCCGCTTCTGTGTCCCAGTGCAGCGTACAAATGTCCATACCCCAGGCCTTAGAACGAAAACGCAAATACCCAGCCACCCACCAACAGGCCATAGCACTAAATGCACACCTTTTCAAATTGCTGGCCCTGGAAATGTTGCCATTTAGGCTTGTGGACACTGAGGCTTTCGGCAGCCTTATGGCGGCGACGGTCTCTCGTTACTCAGTCCCCAGCCGCCACTATTTTTCCTGGTGTGCCGTCCCCGCCTTACACAAGCATGTGTCCCGTAACATCACCTGTGCCCTGACCAACGCAGTTATTGGGAAGGTCCACTTAACAACTGACACATGGATAAGTGCTTGTGGCCAGAGATGCTACATTTCCCTGACAGCACACTGGGTGAATGTTGTGGAGGCTGGGAGTGAGTCGAACCCTGAGATGGCACAGGTGCTACCGACGCCAAGGATTGCGGGCCCTACTTCCATCAGGATTTCCGCCACCACCTACATTAGTGGCTGCAAACTCCCCTTCTCCTCCTCCACTTCCACCTCTGAATTATCATCTTGCAGCACCAGTCAGCCATCAGTCAGAAGCTGGAAGCAGTGCAGCACTGCAGTGGGGAAGCAGCAAAAGGCGGTGCTAAAACTAATATATTTAGGTGACAAGCAGAGCTGTGGCAGGTTATAAGAGACCAGACTGAGCTGTGGCTCTCGCCATTCAACCTAGAACCAGGCATGGTTGTGTCTGATAATGGCCGTAACTTGGTGGTGGCTTTGGAGCTAGGCAAGCTCACAAACATAAACGCAAAAACACAAATGCAATCGCACTCTGCAACCAGCACTCTGCCCTGCCTTTATGCTGGACGTTGAATAAGGCATTGGTGTACATTTTAGCCAAAGCGTAATAAGCCACTCACCACGTCAAGGTCGCCTTCATGAGTGGTCCCTAACACTAGTTCCTACCTGTTATGGGCCATGACAGCCACACAAAGTCCAGGGAATGTAGGTACAGCATGCACGCCAAGCACACTCTGCTTTTAACCCCGTCCGGTGCCTTTACAGCTTTCATCGGATCCAGGGATGCAAGTACCAACATGCATGCTGAGCCCACTATATACTTCTCCTGGAGCCAAATGGCTACTAGTAGGTGCTATATAAACAGACTCAGTTTTATACTGACTTTAAAACCAGCCTCCAGGGCATAAGCTCACAAACATACCATGGCTAGCTCACATGTTCAACTTAGGGGTTCAGTGGTTTCTCAAAACCTACCCCAATTTGAAGGTGCGCCGTGTGTGTGTCCATTTCCAAAAGTCATTGACAGCTGCCGCTGTTCTGGCAACACTGCAGCAGTGCTTGCAATTGCCAGCTCACCGACTGTTCTGCAACGTGAGCACGCGCTGGAACTCCACGTTCCACATGTTGGCCAGGCTTTGTGAGCAGCAGAGGGCAGTAGTGGAATACCAGCTGCAACATGGTCGTTGATTTTCCAGTCAGCTTCCACTCTTCATAAGCGATAAATGGGCATGGATGTCTGACCTCTGTGAGGTTTTACGCAACTTTGAGGAATCAAAACAGATGGTGAGCGGCGATGCCGCTATTATCAGCATAACCATCCCACTTCTGTGTCTACTAAAATGTTTTCTGCTCACAATGAAGGAGGACGCTTTGCATGTGGAAGAGGTGGAAATGGGGGAAGACAGTAAACAGGGTGATAGCCAGACCACCCTCCGTTCATCTTCTCAGCGCAAATTGGATGATGATGAGGAGTAGGAGACGGTTGCCTCCGCTACAGAGGGTAGTACCCACAGCAGGTTTATTCCATTTGTTCAGCGTGGATGGGCCGAAGAGGAGGAAGAGGATGAGGAGATTGAGAGTCATCCTCCTGATGAGGACAGCGAAGTCTTGTCTGTTGGGACTTTGGCACACATGCTGCCTTTCCTGTGACCCTCGCGTTTTGTCCAACACCGATTGCTGGTTATTCACTCTTCTCGACCCCCGCTACAAAGAGAACTTCTCATCTATCATCCCTGTGGTGGAGAGGACTAGCAAAATGGTGCAATACCAGAAGGTCCTTGTGGAAAAATTGCTCCAAAAATGTTAAACGCTGGTAGCAGAGTACGTAGTTCCTTGGGCAACTGAGGAGGGGAGACGAGGGGAACACACAGCTGTTTCAACAGAGGCAAGGCAACACTCTCCAAGGCCTGGGACAGTTTCATGACACCCTGCCAGTTACCTCACTCTGATGCGCGGCCTAGTGTCACAAGGAGAGAAAAGTTTTGGAAGATGGTGAAGGAGTACGTAGCAGACCGTGTCAGCATCCTCAATGATCCCTCTGTGCCTTACAACTATTGGGTGTCCAAGCCAGACATGTGCCACGAACTGGCACTCTACGCCTTGGAGGTGCTGGCCTGCCCTGCCGCCAGCGTTTTGTCAGAGCATGTATTTAGTGCTGCTGGGGGCATCATAACTGATAAGAGCATGCAACAGTCAACTGAAAATGCTGACAGGTTGACTTTTATCAAAATGAACAAGGCCTGGATTGCCCCTGACTACTCTACTCCACCAGAAGAAAGCGGCTCAACATAAAGGCACTTTAAATGTGGCTTTTATGGTGTATTGTATATACTGTATTCCCATGCACCCCTTCCACCACAAAAAAGGGTATATGGTTCAATCTTCCTTTTCTCGTCCTCCTCCTCCATATCAACATGCTTTATTAGGCTACCCTCGCTCCTAATGTTTTAGAGGGTCAGCTCAGCAGCAGGCCCTCAACCATAATTCTTTCCATGGTCAGCTCAGCAGCAGGCCCTCAACCATAATTCTTTCCATGGTCAGCTCAGCAGCAGGCCCTCAACCATAATTTTTTCCATGGTCAGCTCAGCAGCCGCCCCTCAATCATAATTTTTTCCATGGTCAGCTCAGCAGCCGGCCCTCAACCATAATTTTTTCTATGGTCAGATGAGCAGCAGGCCCTCGCCCCTAATGTTTTAGAGAGTCAGCTCACCAGCAGGCCCTCGCCCCTAAAGTTTTAGAGGGTCACCAGCAGGCCCTTGCTCCTAATGTATTTGAGGGTCACCAGCAGGCCAGAAATCATAATTTTTCAAGGGTGTGTATGATGCCCTACTTTATGTGTAATAAAGGGTGTATTGGAGTACCGGTCCCTTGTAATTTTTGGCAGCCCTTTCACTTAGTGCATAGGCTTTATGAGAGTAGGAGACCAATTACCTAAACAATTGTACCACAATGCGAATGAGGCCCTCCTTTTTATGATGTACAGGTTGTATCGGAGTGCCTCTTCCTTGTAATTTTTGGTAGCACTTGCACTTTATATACAAGTACAGTACAGACCAAAAGTTTGGACACACCTTCTCATTCAAAGAGTTTTCTTTATTTTCATGACTATGAAAATTGTAGATTCACACCGAAGGTATCAAAACTATGAATTAACACTTGTGGAATTATATACATAACAAAAAAGTGTGAAACAAAGTAGCCACCTTTTGCTTTGATTACTGCTTTGCACACTCTTGGCATTCTCTTGATGAGCTTCAAAAGGTAGTCCCCTGAAATGGTTTTCACTTCACAGGTGTGCCCTGTCAGGTTTAATAAGTGGGATTTCTTGCCTTATAAATGGGGTTGGGACCATCAGTTGTGTTGTGGAGAAGTCAGGTGGATACACAGCTGATATTTCTACTGAATAGACTGTTAGAATTTGTATTATGGCAAGAAAAAAGCAGCTAAGTAAAGAAAAATGAGTGGCCATCATTACTTTAAGAAATGAAGGTCAGTCAGTCCGAAAAATTGGGAAAACTTTGAAAGTGTCCCCAAGTGCAGTCACAAAAACCATCAACCGCTACAAAGAAACTGACTCACATGCGGACATCCCCAGGAAAGGAAGACCAAGAGTCACCTCTGCTGCAGAGGATAAGTTCATCTGAGTCACCAGCCTCAGAAATCGCAGGTTAACAGCAGCTCAGATTAGAGACCAGGTCAATGCCACACAGAGTTCTAGCAGCAGACACATCTCGAGAACAACTGTTAAGAGGAGACTGTGTGAATCAGGCCTTCATGGTAGAATATCTGCTAGGAAATCACTGCTAAGGACAGGCAACAAGCAGAAGAGATTTGTTTGGGCTAAAGAACACAAGGAATGGACATTAGACCAGTGAAAATCTGTGCTTTGGTCTGATGAGTCCAAATTTGAGATCTTCGGTCCAACCACCGTGTCTTTGTGCGACACAGGTGAACGGATGGACTCTACATGCCTGGTTCGCACAGTGAAGCATGGAGGAGGAGGTGTGATGGTGCAGGGATGCTTTGCTGGTGATACTGTTGGGGATTTATTTAAAATTGAAGGCATACTGAACCAGCATGGCTACCACAGCCTCTTGCAGCGGCATGCTATTCCATCTGGTTTGCGTTTAGTTGGACCATCATTTATTTTTCAACAGGACAATGGCCCCAAACACACCTCCAGGCTGTGTAAGGGCTACTTGACCATGAAGGAGAGTGATGGGGTGCTGCGCCAGATGACCTGGCCTCCACAGTCACCTGACCTGAACCCAATCGAGATGGTTTGGGGTGAGCTGGACCGCAGAGTGAAGGGAAAAGGGCCAACAAGTGCTAAGCATCTCTGGGAACTCCTTCGAGACTGTTGGAAGACCATTTGAGGTACTACCTCTTGAAGCCTCATCAAAAGAATGCCAAGAGTGTGCAAAGCAGTAATCAAAGCAAAAGATGGCTACTTTGACGAACCTAGAATATGACATATTTTCAGTTGTTTCACACTTTTTTGTTATGTATATAATTCAACATGTGTTAATTCATAGTTTTGATGCCTTCAGTGTGAATCTCCAATTTTCATAGTCATGAAAATAAAGAAAACTCTTTGAATGAGAAGGTGTGTCCAAACTTTTGGTCTGTACTGTAAATGCACAAGAAAGAATGTTTCCTAACAATTTTTCTTCTAAAATCGATATTATCTTTGGTTTTGTGCGTATTATTGTCAGTCTGTAAAATTGGCGTACTACTCGGACAACATCGTTCGCAGCAGCAACCTGGGAGTCCAATATGCATCCAGACATCTTCCCCATTCTGTTCCTGAACCATTTCAGTGGTGTTTCCATCAATTTCTGACCTTTTCATGTGAGACAGACACCCTCCCCTCTTCAGAGCAGGGGGTGCCTGGTTCAATGCTCGAGTTCTCCCATTGACGTCCATTGTACTCGGGTGCTCGATAGAGCATCCAAGCATCCCGAGCTGTTCTACTCAAGCACCCGAGCACTTTGGTGCTCGATCAACACCTGTAATTACACTTTGGCCTCTTGCACATGACCGTATGGCTTTTTCAGTATTTTGCGGTCCGCACAAAAACTGATCTGCAAAAATACGAATGACATCCGTGTGCATTCCGTTTTTTGCGGAATGGAACAGCTGGCCCCTGATAGAACAGTACTATTTCAACGTGCTAGTCCGCAGGGGTAGAACACGTGAGATTCATGGTGGGCCGGAATGTACATACAGTTCATCTGTTACTTACAGTTTAGCGGACACCTCCCTGGGCCAGCAGTGCAGCGAAGGGGAGAAAAGCACTGGCTTCTCCACGGCACACTCAGTTACAGGGGACACCGGCCAGGTGGTGATTGCGGTGCTCTTTATGGTGCTTGGGTTTCTGGGTGCTTGTGCGACTGGGCCCCTGTCTTAAGTATTGTCGTGACGCCAGCAATGTTGAGAATTGTATTGGAATGAAGTAAGAGGAATAAGGCAGGTTTGAATCCAACTGTAAACTTTACTATAGCCAGGTTCTTGATAATCGTTTACATCCAGTAATAAAACAGTCTCTGGTATACATGCAAGTTGGATGTGATGAATCCCATTAACAGGCTGTGCTGGTAGTAATGTGTCAGGCTAAGGTAGTTAGCTAGGTAATCACTGATATTCAGCTCCTTAATCTGGTTCTGTTTCTCCATCTCTTTAATGGTAAGGATGCAGGAAGCTAATAAGTCCTTCACCTTGAATCCAAAGGTCCTTAAAGCCTGGTAAAATAGCTGTTGTCCTTTGTTTCTTTATCCACTCTTTTCCCCTTGAACTGCCTTGCATTAAACACAGCTAGTAGCTGCATTCTCACTCCTTCACTTGCTACTCCTCAACTGACTAACTGGGCCCGAACTGCACTATATATATTGTGGTGCTACCCCATCCAGGTATAGCAGGACAGTTTCAAAGTTTTTGTGGCCTAAGCATCTCTCTATTAATCTTTTGAAAGTTCCAGGGGCATTGCAAAGTCTAAAAGGCATGTAATTAAATTCAAATAGGCCCATAGGGGTAGTAAATGCTGTTTGTTCACGGTCTTCAGGCCTGCCAGTACCAACTTGTTAAATCCATGGTAGAGAAGTTGAAGAAGAAAATGAGAAATACATAGTATAATGCCGCCTGATTATACCAGACACTACATTCCCAAATCTTATATGTGTGTACATATTCCTGAGGTGGGGGTAGATCACTTGGGTGAGGGGCTATAGATTAGATAAAGTAAGCATAGATAATGAGGAAAAGATGTTGGCCAAGAAGAACATGAAGTAAGCACGCATTATCCATATATGGAGATGTCCAATGGGGTTGTAGAGAGAGTTTAACCAATCCAATGAGGATAAGACAAGTATGTAAAGTTTAGGGTGGTTATGTGTATAAGATCAGTGTGGGCCTCTCCCACTTTGAGCATTTTCCTTTGTGCGATTGAAGCTGGTAATGCTCCCGACTAGCCGCAACAAACCTTATTCTTCCTGAAGAATGCATTTCCTGAATGGTTTTCCACAACATTTCTTGGTGACCCCGTTCGATCCTAGATACTCGAACCCTATGTGCTGGCAGTGTGACCATCACGAAAATCTCAGCAGTGAAGGCCTGCACAAATTACAGGTAAGCAGACACCGTGCTTTGCTAAAGTCTGTCTGCACTATTTTTTCCAGTGGCCTCCATAGTAAGTAGGGTGGTTAGATCGGGAGAAAACACACACATTCTGAGGAAGAGTAACATTTATTAACAGAATATTTAATATTTATGAATAAAGGGTAACAGTCAGGTTTGCGTCCCTGCTGTCCAAATCTACAATTGGATTAGATATATTTTTAATTAATTAATGATGAATTGATTGAATAATTTTTTGGGTCCAATTTCAATTGGATTTGGTTCTAAATCCCTTAAGAAAGAAGACACAGGTAACAGATAGGGAGATCCACTACTGTCCAGGGCCCTGGTTCTAAATCCTGTATAAGAGAAAGAGATACCCTATTGGTTACGTACCAAAACCTTGGTTTTGGACCAAAGTAGGAAGAGGTCAGTTACGGTTTGAGGCATGGCTCATTGGTTACATTAACCAGTGCAAAAGACCTGTATGAGAGAAAGTGATACCCTATGGTTACGTACCAAAACCTTGGTTTTGGACCAAAGTAGGAAGAGGTCAGTTACGGTTCGAGGCATGGCTCATTGGTTACATTAACCAGTGCAAAAGACCTGTATGAGAGAAAGTGATACCCTATGGTTACGGACCAAAACCTAGGTTTCGGACCAAAGTCGGAAGAGGTCAGTTACAGTTAGAGGCACGGCAAATTGGTTACATAAACCAGTGTAAAAGACCTGTATAAGAGAAAGAGATACCCTATTGGTTATTGACCAACACTCGGATTCGGGCCAAAGTAGGAAGGGGTCAGTTACGGTTCGCGGCACGGCTCATTGGTTACTTAAACCGATGCAAAAGACCCAGAAAGCGTGCAAATAATCCCTTGGGTGATGTATTCTTTTGTATATGTCATTGTAATTGTGTTGTGATTGTCGTGTTAACTGTCTGTACTAACCATTTGTTGCATACGCTGAGTGATTGAAACACCACATTTTGGTAAGCAGACACACCTTTGGTGAGGTGTTTTGGACTTTACTGTAAGCACTGTGGACAAGTAGAATCCGCCACTGTGTTGTTCCCTCAGCTTGCATTAAGGTAGGGGGACACTTGCTGTGTAGTGAGTGGTGTCAGTAGACTTTACCCTGAGCAAGGCAAGTGAGATGACGTAAATTAACTATTGTACTAATTTGTGCCGTATTACTAGGATTGGTACCTAGCAAAGCAATGCTCATTGTTCTGCTGGAGTGTTTGTGACCTCGAATTACACCTCCATTAGGGATATCTATTACTAATATCTTTTATGATTTGAGATTGTGATCAGACCATGACATCTCCAATAACAGTCATGTGTCAGGAATACCCTGAAGATAAAACAGAGTTAGAGAAGTGGTGTGGGAAGGGCCACAAAGGGATGTTATCGCTTACTTTCTCCTGGCCAGAGGCAGTAAGCTTCTCTAAGGTCCATTTGAATGATTTGCATACGTATATTGAAGCCACCACATAAGGGTAAGACCAGCAACTACAAATACAGTTGCTGGAAGAAAAAAAAAACAGGGAACAGCAAGAGGCTTCATGTATACCATCTACAGATGGTGAAGAACAAAAGCCTACTGTAGCCCCATCTGCCCTCCCCTCTGCCCCACCCCCATATCATAAAACCCCCAACTATAGTGAACTTCTAGTGCAAGCTAAACAGATCTCTACTGACAGTGACTCTGTGGGACACATGGGAGATATCCCACTACCTGCTGAGGGATATAAGAATCCACCAGTAATTGTAAGGGATTTTAAGATCAGACCCAAGGTTGAATTGGGAAGTAACAACAGAAAAAAAAAATCGCTCTTCTTCAGAAGAAGAAGAGGGGGATTTGTCAGGTTTGGGGGATATAAGGAGATAATATATGGGTTAATGTTTTTGGTTTCGTTTCTCCTAGAAAACCCTGATACTGCTTAAAAACAGTCTGTGTGAGGGGAGAAAGCCAAATAAATCAATTCTCCCTGGTTCAAATGTCAGAGTTTGAAGTTACACAGACTCCTAAAGTCAAAGCCTTCTCTATGTGCTACCCCCCCCCCCCTCATTTGTCTCCTATTGACCTCTGTGACCCCTTTGCAGGGGGATTGGTTCTATGCTAGAGTCTGAAGATAAACAAAGTGGCCAGAGGAGGAGGAGGGGGAATGAAAGAAAGCATAAGGGTTAATGGTTGTAATGTTTAAGTTGTAACTGGCTTTTTTCTGTATTTTTCAATACAATGTGTGGGTTCAGGAACAAAAGACCATAGCAGTGTAAGTAGAAAGGGGATTGTATGTGGATTATGAAGTGAGTGTGAGGTTAAGGTCGACATACGCTCTACTATTGAGGTTTGATGAGTGTAGATGTAGGTGAGAGCAAACTAATTTCATAAACTGCATGCTATACTATAACACTTTTGAAAGGATTATGGGTATGCTGATTGGCATATAAGACTGTATAAAACCTGATAGTAGATTTCCCAGTTTACAATTGTGAGTGAGAGCGTCTATTGAGTTAGTTAGGTGAAGCTAGAGGGGATTCTGTGTAGTTTGGATGCACCCCCCTCTTTTCCCTGGAGGATTGGGTATAGCCGGCACAGACAAAGGAAAGAAGAAAGCTGGGGAATGAGTCAAAAAGGTCTTGAAATGAAGACATAGGGAAAACATGCCAAATGAAAGTGGAGTTGGGAAGATGTGCTGCTGGTTGTAGAATGGTTAACAGATGGAAAGTCTAAAGAGAGAAAAGAACAAATCTTCAAGGCTTTGTTCTCTAGCAGGGAGTCAAATTATGAGATGGATGAAAGTAAGTGATATGGATCGAGGTATGTGATAATCTCTGGTTAATCCAGTATAATGTGCGGTTTATGAATTTGATGTAATGATATTAATTAAGATGTTTGTTCTCTTTCCTATGAGATGAAGATGATGTGACATTTACCATTGCTTTATTGTGTGAATGAAGGATGCATGGAAAGTAGGGTGTGATGTGTGGTATAACTGAGAATGTCAAGAGTACTCTCCTAATAACTATACATCGTAATCGAATATCCTAAAAATAAATTAGATAATAGAAAATCCACATGGTAAAAAATGAGTCAATTTTTAAATGTAAAATTGGGTGAATATGGTTCTTTAATTATGAAAATAACTGTTTGATGAGTTTTATTTTGCAGCTGTATTTAAGGGACGTCAGGAACGCTTGGAGGCTTCTTGCTAATTACTTTTACTTTCTCCCAAATGTATGATTAGGTGAATGTTTTATTTGTAGCAATAATGAAGACCCTGACAGAATGTCTGGATAAAAAATTTGTTTGGAACTCCAATTCATATTTTTATGTTGAAAGGTGTTATGTCAAAAGGGGCCTTTTGTCTGTTTTATGTTGGTATTGTGTTATGTGTTGTATGTTATATATGTTATGTGTTGTGACATCTGATTAGGACTAGTGCACTGTTATACACCAAAGCAGAACTGACTTAGGAAACATGGTACACTTCACCAGACCACAAGGAGTGTGGACAGGTGATGTAAAGGGGAGGAGGAAAGGTGGGATATTGCAATGAGTGGACATCCAATACCTCCACTCTACTGATACATGATCCTATAGGTAGGAAGAACCTTCTTAATAACAACTGCAGGAAAGATGTTCAAACAATCAATGGAATCTAACCCAAACACTGAGATTTATGCAACGCAGCAAGAGTCTTTCTTTACATTTAATGATAGCACATCTGCACATGCAGTGACGAAACACTTCAACAAACTCACTGTGAGCGTATGTTTAACTTAAGTCTCTCTCCAGGTAGGAAATGTCCCTTCTCAGCAGCATTTTAAAGGGAAACAATTAGGTAGAAGGATGGGTTTCCAGAGTATTTGCATCAACAAAATATAAGAGGAATGCAACCTTTCCAATTAAGAATCCAGACTGAGTTGCTTGTAGTTGGTTTCAGGTTATTCAAAGATGGATCATCTCAGACAGGATTTGCTGCCTCTGCCCAAACTAATGTTGTCAAGTAAGAACCATTCTCTCCTGCAATGTCAGTGCAGGAGACGGATCTGAAGGCACTCGCTGAGGTTTGTAAGATGGCTCAGGGTAAGACTGCTAACATTAATATAGATTCTAGGTATGCCTTTTGTATCACCCATTATTATAGTGTAATCTGGAGGAGCAGAGATTTTGTTGGATCCATGGGTAAGCTCATCAATTATGAATGTTGTATGTGTGACAGGTGTTTGATTCCCTGATGCTATCTGAGGAGCTAAAGGCTAAACTATTACCTGAAACCTACTGTAAGTGGGGGTCTATGTGATACAGGCTGGTTTAGGGCCAGTAGACTTCTAAAATGTGAGTCTGATACAGGCTACAGATGCTGAAGGGAAAAATGGAAGCAAGAAGTAGAAGTGATGAGTGAGAATGAACTCTGGAGGGTTGTAAACTCTACCTTCAGAGGGCACTCTATCCAATGAGGATGGATTTAGAGCATGGGCAAATCGAGAGAGGGAATATGTGATTGGGTTCAGTGGTGGATGGCTCCTGGGTTCAACAATGCTGCCACTAGGTTAGTTGGAGGTGAATTTTGTAATAATGATGGGAGAACTATGGGGGTTCCAGGAAGGCATATGCCCAGGTGATCTTACCCATTTCAGAGACTGAGTATTGACTACATTCAGTTACCAAAGGTAGAACAGTGTAAATATATGTCCTAGTCTGTATTGATCTCTTTCCAGGATATTCAAAAACCTGACCTGTAGCAAAGGCAACAGCAAAGACTACAGCTACGAAGATACTGGCTGAGGTAGTATATAGATATGGGGTTCCAGAGAGGATGGAGGGTAATAAGGGAATTCATTTCACAGAAGAACATTGGGTATGGTGTAAAGATAGAATAATAACATGTTATTGAAATATCAAGGCAAAGGGAAATAATGTCATTCCATAGTTCTGTATTTAGGAAGGATCGTGCCTCAGAATATCTTCTTGTCACCGTATGAGATATCTCCAAGAGACCCAGATACTGTATTTTTGATCTTACTATCTATTGTTATGCCTGCCCTGTGTCTGTTGTCTCTGCCCTCCATCATGTCTTTGGGTATGTTTGTTTTTCCAGCAGATACCTGTAGGCGAGTTTTTTGCTTATAGCCTCTATATTGATGGCTTGGTGTATAGGGACGTATCTACCTGAACACTCCAGATAGATATTGTGTAACCTGCTTTGTCACTATTTATACATTATTTAGGGCCCTACACCTTTATAGACTCGCCTCAGGGTTATGCAGTGGAGTGAGGATCACAGTTACTCGTAGTTGTTTTGTACCAGATACTATTTACTTGTAAATCACCCCACTGCAAATTGCACATACACCTTACATGTGTTCCATCTGTTTGGCGGGTTATTGAGACACCGGCGGGGGGACTACGGCATCCAGGTTGTTTGCTGACTTTTTCCAATTTAATTCTGTGTAATAATGTCTTATATTTATGAATTTTGATTAATTTATGACATAATAAAGTATATATATTTTTAAATATACTGGGCATTCCATGGTTGTTTTTTAGCAACACTTTTAGGTTTATATGATTGGTTCTCCGTTTGCCCTACTTTACGGCTTTATAGTGAGGCCTTCTTTTTTGGTTCTATATCTATCGTTATGGTATGTGGCTTCTGACCCATGAGGATCAGAGACACCAAAGTGGGGAAGTGAGCTATACCTTGTACAAGATACAGGCTGTACTATTAATCAGAAGACAGGTTGTAGTCTTGGACAAGTTTGTAGAGATCTGAAATAAAGTCCAGAATTTATAGTTCTTTTAGAGAGGAGCAGTGGAGACAAGCTGCTAGTGTGACATCTGTATGGGAGTCCTACAAAACAAAATAATTGCTGTAGATAACTGTGTGATTCCCTTCCAGATATGAATTCAGTAGCTTTACCTTTCTACAAACCCAAACCCTGTGAGCATTGATGATTGGGTATGTGTTAAGAGACATAAGGAAAACTTTGAATTACTGATTTGATCACTTCCAAATTAGTGAAGCATTTGAAGGAGAAACCAACTGGAGACACACCGACCATTACGAATACATCTGTAACTAAAGGGAAACACAAGGAGAGTCTTCAGTCTCTGCATTGTGCTGCTTATTGGACTTCTGAGGTTTAAAGGATATTTAGGATAATACATTGATTAATCGTCATATGGCTACTGTAAAAATTATCAGTTTGATATGTACAATTGTTCAAATGATTCTATCGTTTTCTATTCCTGTTACTGAGGAGGAGCTGATGACACCATATTGCTGGAATTGGATGTCTATATAACATGTATTTACAGGTTTAGCTGCATATAGATTAGGAATATTGGTAGGTTTCGTAGAAGTATTGTGTTTGTGCAGGCCAGACTCTTTGGAAAGTCACTTCCGATTCCAGCTTGGTAAACGATACTAACCTGTGTAAAAAAGTATGGAGAGATTTTTGTAACCTCATTAACATGGAGTGAAGATCCAGAAGAGCAAGGTCTCAAAGTCACAGAAAAGAGGGAATTTAATATTATGTTATACTAATGATGGGAATGGGCAAAGGTTGGGAACAAACACACAATGTAAGTTGGTCAAATATGAGAAATATTTTAGTCAAGGGACTGCTGTACTGATGGATGTATATTGGCAATGTGGTAGTCTGGCATATACCAGACTTCCTGGAGACTGGTCAGGTGTGTGCTCAATGGTTAAATTAATCCACCCCTTGTTGATATTCCCTAAGCATGCATGGGTTCCAGGTGAGCGTGTGCGAGAGAAGGAGGTTCCAGATGATTTTAATCTTTTTAAAAGCTGAAATGTTTTTTACAAGTTGGTTGACTCCAGGTGTACAAACAGCGGCAAATGCAAAATGTATCCAGAAAAACAGGTGCAAGCTATTAACCATCTCAGCTCCCCTAGCTTAAACCCCCTTAATGACCAGACCACTTTTTACAATTCTGCACTACACTATTTTCACGGTTTATTGCTCGGTCATACAACTTACCACCCAAATGAATTTTACCTCATTTTCTTCTCACTAATAGAGCTTTCATTTGGTGGTATTTCATTGCTGCTGACATTTTAACTTTTTTTGATATTAATCGAAATTGACCGAAATGTTTGCAAAAAAATGACATTTTTCACATTTAGTTGGAAATATTTTCAAATAAAACTACATTTCTATATAAATTTTTCTCAAAATGTATTGTTCTACATGTCTTTGATTAAAAAAATGCAATAAGTGTATATTTATTGGTTTGCGCAAAAGTTATAGCGTTTACAAACTATGGTACAAAAATGTGAATTTCCGCATTTTGAAGCAGCTCTGACTTTCTGAGCACCTGTCATGTTTCCTGAGGTTCTACAATGCCCAGACAGTAGAAACACCCCACAAATGACTCCATTTCGGAAAGTAGACACCCTAAGGTATTCGCTGATGGGCATAGTGGGTTCATGGAAAAAAAAAAATTGTCACAAGTTAGTGGAAAATTATTGTAAGGAAAAAATAAAAAATAAAGTCTCATATTCCACTTGTGACAAAAAATAAAATTTTGCATGAACTAACCATACCCCTCATGGAATACCTTGGGGTGTCTTCTTTCCAAAATGGGGTCACATGTGGGGTATTTATACTGCCCTGGCATTTTAGTGGCCCTAAAGCATGAGAAGTAGTTTGGAATCCAAATGCGTAAAAATGGCATGTGAAATTCTGAAAGTACTCATTGGAATTTGGGCCCCTTTGCGCATCTTGGCTCCAAAAAAGTGTCACACATGTGGTATCGCCGTACTCAGGAGAAGTAGGGCAATGTGTTTTGGGGTGTCTTTTTACATATACCCATGCTGGGTGAGAGAAATATCTCTCTAAAAGACAACTTTTCCAATTTTATTATACAAAGTTGTCATTTGACAGAGATATTTCTCTCACCCAGCATGGGTATATGTAAAAATACACCCTAAAACACATTGCCCTACTTCTCCTGAGTACGGCGATACCACATGTGTGACACTTTTTGCAGCCTAGGTGCACAGAGGGGCCCAAATTCCAATGAGTATCTTGAGGATTTCACAGGGCATTTTTTGATTCCAAACTACTTCTCACTCTTAAGGGCCACTAAAATGCCAGGGCAGTATAAATACCCCACAAGTGACCCCATTTTGGAAAGAAGACACCCCAAGGTGGCGAGTTCCTAGAATTTATTTTTTTTTGGCACAAGTTAGCGGAATTTTTTCTTTTTTTTTCTTACAAAGTCTCATATTCCACTAACTTGTGATTAAAAAATATGGGGTCATTTGTGGGGTATTTGTACTGCCCTGGCATTTGAGGGTCTCCACAATCATTACATGTATGGCCAGCATTAGGAGTTTCTGCTATTCTCCTTATATTGAGCATACGGGTAATGAGATTTTTTTTTTCCGTTCAGCCTCTGGGCTGAAAGAAACAATGAACAGCACAGATTTCTTCATTTGCATCGCTCAATGTGGATGAAAAAATCTCTGCCAAAAAATGTGCAAAAAAAAAAAGGAGGGGAAAGGCGTCTGCCAGGACATAGGAGCTCCGCCCAACATCCAAACCCACTCAGCTCGTATGCCCTGGCAAACCCTATTTCTCCATTCACATCAATCGATGTGGATGAATAAATCATTGCCAGAATCTTTTATTTTTTATATACATATACATTTTTTTTATAAATATAAGGTGTTAAATGGCTTCTGATTAGATTTTTTAAAAGTCACCAACCTGCCAGCGATGATCATTGGCTGGCAGGCTGGTGATGAACTTCTGATGTAACGATTCCCGGCCTGCACTGCACATGTGCGGGCCGGCTCTGCTCGAAATCTCACGTCTCACGAGAGGACGCATCGGCGCGTCCAGGAGGAACAACAGGGCCGCCGCCAGGACGCAATCCTGCGTGCGGCGGTCCTGAGGAGGTTAAAGTTTATAAATATTACAGATGAGGCCTTGAATGCCATCAAGGAGGAGCTCAGAGTTCTGAGATTGACAGCGGTACAGAACCGATATGCTCTCGACATGATTCTCGCTTCTCAAGGAGGAGTTTGTGCAGTTATTGGAGACTCTTGCTGTACTTTCATCCCAGCGAATGAGGATGAGCAAAATGGGACTCTTGTTAGGGCCATCGAGCACCTCCATTCCTTGAATAAGCAAATGACTGATGAAGCTGCAGTCATAGGTGACTGGTGGTCTTTGAATCTTTCATCTTGGTTCTTGCCATTACTGAAGACTGTCATGCTTGCATGTGCTCCAGTATTGTTATTGTGTCTTGTAGGCCTATTGTTATTTTCGTGTTGTAAAAGGCTGTTCTTGAAAGCCACCATGATGCTCACCTACGCACCTGTTTCTACAGAGAAAGTCAAGGATCCGGAGTGTGAACTTCGTTCATTGGATGAGAACATCAAATATTGAATTGCAGAAAGCAATGTAGTATGTAGTATAAATGTCAGTGTGTGTGTGTGTTGGGAAAACCAACAGGGGGAATGAAGGAGAAAATTAGAAATATATAGTATAATGCCGCCTGATTATACCAGACACTACATTCCCAAATCTTATGTGTGTGTACACATTCCTGAGGTAGGGGGTAGATCACTTGGGTGAGGGGCTATAGATTAGATGATGTAAGCATGGGTAATGAGGAACAGATGTGGGCCAAGAAGAACATGAAGTAAGCACGCATTATCCATATATGGAGATGTCCAATGGGGTTGTAGAGAGAGTTTAACCTATCCAATGAGGATAAGACAAGTATGTGTATAAGATGAGTGTGGGCCTCTCCCCCTTTGAGCATTTTCCTTTGTGCAATTGAAGCTGTTAATGCTCCCGTCTAGCAGCAATAAACCTTATTCTTCCTGAAGAATGCGTTTCCTGAATGGTTTTCCACAACAAAGTAAGCTGAGGACCCTAATGCTGTAAGGGACTCCTCGATTCTTGGTAAAGGATAGGCATCCTTGTGGGTGATTTGATAAATTTTCCTATAGTCTACGCAGAATCAAATGTTACCATCTTCCTTTCGGACAAGAACTAGAGGTGCAGCTCATGGACTATGGCTGTCTTGGATGATGTTGGAATCTTTCATTTCTCGGATCATCTGTTTCATGGATTGGTACATTGTCGGTGGTATAGGCCGGTACCTTTCCTTGATTGGAGGGTGTGAACCGGTAGAGATGGTGTGCTTGATTACATTGACTTCACCATAATCGGTAGGGTGTTTACTGAAGGCTTGATTATGCTCTTGCACAACTTTTAAGACTCCTTCAATTTGTTCCTATGGGGCAGAGGTATTTCCACCAGGATATATCTGAAGGATGGTTTTGTGGATTTAGCTTCTGAGCAGATTGTTCAGTGGTAGCTGCAGGTACGCTGATCACATCTTGGAAAGTGACTTGTAGCAGTTGAGCCACAGGGTAGTGCTTGTTCAAAGTTATACTATGATCACTTAAATTCAGAAGACGAATAGGCATTTTACCTTGAGATACAGTCACTAGGCTTCTTGCAGCTCGGACTAAAGGATGGTCTTCTAGTGTGATGGGTTCTACCAGGGCCTGGTAGTCTTGGCCTTGGATCCCAAAAGCATATCGACGCCACAGGAGTGTTTCGGTATTTGGTTTAAGGATTACTGGTTACCTCAGATGCGGGCACAGCAAATCTCTCCTTTCTCATTGGCAAATTTCTATTGTGCACTTAACACACGGATAGTCTGTTGTATCGCCTTTTCAGAGGCAGGTGCAGCGGTAGGCATAGATTTGTGCAAATCTTCAAGCATTTCAGCATAACAGTTCCTAAGGACGTTCATCCCTAGGACTACCGGAGGGTTGTTATCTTCCCTGACCTGCACAACAATGATACCTTGCCGGGGCAGTGTAGTTTCTCCCACTTGGAGAGTTGGCTCCCAGCAACCATGCACAGGCACAGGCTCGCCGTTGTTAGCTATAAGACTCAGCCAGGATTCTGGGGGTTGTGTTAACTGGTCCTGATCCCAGTATTTCTCAAATGCCGACTGTTGAATAGTTGTGACTTGAGACCCGGTATCCAACAAAGCAACAAAGGGAACCCCATTTATTTGAAGAACCACTTCTGGACGGGATCCTACATATCTGGGCATCCAGCGGGGATCTTTTGGACCTACTGGTTCTCCTCCTGAGGGGCGGTCCTTGACTTCGACAGTCGTCCTTTTTAACTGCCAGCACATCAGTTCTGTATGGCCTGGCTTGTGACAGTATATACAAGTGGGTCGCTTCTGAGCATTATAGCGGCTAAAAGGGCATCCACTGGGAGATGTCTATAATCAGGAGGGAAAAGTTCTCTTCGTAAGGGTGTCTCATCCTCCAATACTAAGGGTTTTTCCCACTGCTCTAGTTTCTTACATACTTTCTCCAGACTTTTGGTCAGGAAATTTACTTGCTCTGTCAAGGCAGCAACTGCATCAGGAACCGAAGCTTGGGTTGCCTGACTGACTATAGGGTAGCACTTTGAAGGAGTAGTTAGCTTATCTACAGACACTTCAGCAGGCCTAGCAGGCTCTGGTTGCATTTTTTTTCCCCCAGAATACTGATGTCAAACTCTTTGAACTTGGGTGCTCCTTAACTAACTTTTTAAGGCTTCTGTGCTAACACCTTCAATGAATTGCTCCTTAAGTGTCTTATCTTAATTTTCCGTTTCATGGGGGTCTACCTGTACCACAGTTCTGAGGGCTTCCTGTAATGATAATGCAAAGTCGAGTGACTCACCAGATCGCAGTTTTTTGCTGAAGAACCTCATATTGACCTCAGACACAATCTTGGGTTCAAAGGTGGTGCAGAGCCGTTCAAATATCTGCTCCAGCATCTTCCTCTCTGAGCTTGGCCAGGACTTCACTTCTCCGAGGGCAGCTCCTTCCAATTGCGCAAGCAGAATTTCCATTTGTTGCTCTACTGTAACAGGGTACAACATGAATATAGCAAAAATCTTTTTTTTTAAGTCTCTTAAAGTGTGAGCTTCCCCAGAATATCGTGGGAACCATGGTGCACCAAAGTAGTAAGGCATCGTTAGAGGCATCATACTTGGTGCTGCAGTGGCCGATGATGCATTAGGACCGTCTGCGGCTACTGCGGGGGACTTGTTGAGGTCAGGCTAACATTATCTTCCTGCACCGACATGGTAACGGCAGATGCTTAATAAAACGTAGATTACACACAGCTTTACGCACTTGCTAGGTTGCGATGGGACACCTTTACTTTGAAAGTGTATGGCCCTTTAAGAATCGCGGTGCCGGCCAAATAAGTTACTTAGTAGGGCAGCTTGCGTATAGAAACAGTCCCGGCAATGGTCTCTCTCTAGCACAGTTATATACCCTGATTCCGTGGAGGATGGCTGGTACTCGCCTTCCTTTTCCTCCTGTTTGCTTACACGCCAAATCTCGCGTCTCTTTCGGGTGTGCGTACGCATATCACGCTCACCTCTTGCACGC
Organism: Bufo gargarizans; assembly: GCF_014858855.1. Taxonomy (NCBI): domain Eukaryota; kingdom Metazoa; phylum Chordata; class Amphibia; order Anura; family Bufonidae; genus Bufo; species Bufo gargarizans. Next base: position 265,336,937 of record NC_058084.1, read on the forward strand.
GGCTCCTCCCTCCAGTGTGTCTGACAGACAGAACAGGCGGCGCAATGTTTTGCATACAAGGCCGGCCTTCCCGGACCACTACAATGAAGGTATAAGGGGCAGTCCAAGTTATTTTGCATATAGGAGTGGCACTCAATTTTCCCGCCAAGCAGGGTGTTTTGCAGAGTGATGGCGCAGCAGTAATTTAGATAAGCAGGCCTCCGGTGGCCATTTTAGGTTCAAGGTCAAAGTCAATTCAATCACAGCAAGCAGTTCTAGTGACACACAAATCTGCGATTTTCTCAGTTTTAACAGAACAATTTCAAAGCAGTCAATTTGCACAGTATATCCTTGTTTGGACAGTTCTTTAGCCCACTAAAAACAGTTAAACAAATGGGGCTCATTCACATAAGGCACAGAGGATATTGATCCTGTTTGTGACGTCAATTTTATTTGCAACGTGTCAGTCCGCAGGGGTAGAACATGTGAGATTCACAGTGGGCTGGAATGTACATACAGTTCATCGGTTACTCGCAGTTTAGCAGACGCCTCCCTGGGCCAGCAATGCATTGAAGGGGAGAATAGCACTGGATTCTCCGGGGCACACTCTATTACAGGGGACAGCAGCCAGTTGGTGATTGAGGTGCCCTTGATAGTGCCTTGGTTTCTGAGTGCTTGTGCGGCTGGGCCCCTGACTTAAGTATTGTCGTGACGCCAGCACCTTGGTGGTGCAAAATGTTGAGAATGGCAGTGGAATGAAGTGAGAGGAATGAGGCAGGTTTAAATCCAACTGTAAACTTTACTATAGCCAGGTTCTTGATAATAGTTTACATCCAGTAATAAAACAGTCTCTGGTATACATGCAAGTTGGATGTGATGAATCCCATTAACAGGCTGTGCTGGTAGTAATGTGTCAGGCTAAGGTAGTTCGTTAGGTACACAATGATATTCAGCTCCTCAATCTGGTTCTGTTTCTCCAGCTCTTTAATGGTGAGGATGCCAGAAGCTAATAAGTCCTTCACCTTGAATCCAAAGGTCCTTAAAGCCTGGTAAAATAGATGTTGTCCTTTGTTTCTTTATCCACTCTTTTTCCCTTGAACTGCCTTGCATTAAACACAGCTAGTAGCTGCACTCTCACTCCTACACCTGCTATTCCACAACTGACTAACTGGGCCCAAACTGCACTATATATACTGTGGTGAGATGTATGTGGTGCACCTGACAGCCTGGTAAAAAGGGATTTCACATAGCAATACAATACAGCATGATATAACATATGACACAATAAGCTTTTGCAGTTCCCACATAAGCTACTGGGACACTGCACTATCCCTGTCCGTTATGCGGACAATAATAGGACATGTTCTATCTTTGAACGGAACGGAAAAATGGAAATACGGAAACGGAAGGCATAAGTAACTTCCGTTGTTTTTGAGGATCCGTTGAAATGAATAGTTTCGTATACGGCCCGTAAAAAACGTAACGGAAATTGTTTTTTTTTTTGTGTGCAAGAGGCCTTAAATAGGTTATTCCAGTAATAGCATTTAACAACTATACGCAGGACAGGTGATAAATTGTTTAATCACTGGTGGACCCAATCGCTGGGACCCCCTGTGATCCCAAGAATGGGGCTCCTGGATGTCTGAACCGAGCGGTAGTGGCATGTACAGTATCTCACAAAAGTGACTCCACCCCTCACATTTTGTAAATATTTTATTCTATCTTTTCATGGGACAACACTGAAGATATGACACTTTTAAATCTTGTAAAGTAGTCAGTGTACAGCTTGTATAACAATGTAAATTTGGTATGCCCTCAAAATAACTTAACACACAGCCATTAATGTCTGAACCGCTGGCAACAAAAGTGAGTACACCCCTAAGTGAAAATGGCCAAATTGTGCCCAAAATGTATTTTGTGTGACCACCATTATTTTCCAGCACTGCCTTAACTCTCTTGGGCATGGAGTTCACTAGACCATGCTCTTCCACTCCCCCATGACAACATCACGGAGCTGGTGGATGTTTGAGACCTTGGCCGCCTCAACCTTCCATTTTAGGATGCCTCACAGATGATCAATAGGGTTGAGGTCTGGAGTCATGATTGACCAGTCCAGCACCTTTACCCTCAGTTTCTTTAGCAAGGCAGTGGTCGTCTTGGTGTGCTTGAGGTGATTATCATGTTAGAATACTACCCTGTGGCCCAGCATCCGAAGGGAGGGGATTATGCTCTGCTTCAGTATGTCACAATACATGTTGGTATTCATGGTTCCCTCAATGAACTTTGGCTCCCCACAGCCGGCAACACTCATTTAGCCCCGAATCATGATACTCCCACCACCATGCTGGACTGTAGGCAAGACACACTTGTCTTTGCACTGCTCACCTGGTTGCCTCCACACACGCTTGACACCATCTGAACCAAATAAGTTTATCTTGGTCTCATTAGATCACAGGACACGTTTCCAGTAATCCATGTCTTTAGTCTGCTTTTCTTCAGTGAACTGTTTGCAGGTTTTCTTGTGCATCATCTTTAGTAGAGTCTTCCTTCTGGGATGACAGCCATGTAGACCAATTTGATGCAGTGTGCGGCGTATAGTCTGAGCACTGATAGGCTGACCCTCCACCCTTTCAACCTCTGCAGCAATTCTTGCATAACTCATACAACCTCTGGATATAATGTTGAGCATGTGCACTCAACTTATTTGGTCGACCATGACGAGTCCTGTTCTGAGTGGAACCTGTCTTGTTAAACCGCTGTATGGTCTTGGCCACCGTGCCCCAGCTCAGTTTCAGGGTGTTGGCAATCTTCTTATAACCCAGGCCATCTTTATGTACAATAACAATTCTTTTTTTTCCGATCCTCAGAGAGTTCTTTGCCATGAGGTGGCATGCTGAATTTCCAGTGACCATTATGAGAGAGTGTGAGAGCGATAACACCAAATTTAATACACCTGCTCCCCATTCACACCTGAGACCTTGTAACACAAACGAGTCACATGACACCGGGGAGGGAAAATGGTAATTGAGGACAATTTGGTCATTTTCACTTAGGGGTGTACTCACTTTTGTTGCCAGCGGTTTAGATATTAATGGCTGTGTGTTAAGTTATTTTGAGGGCACACCAAATTTACACTGTTATACAAGCTGTGCACTGACTACCTTACATTGTATCAACGTGTCATATCCTCAGTGTTGTCCCATGAAAAAATATATAATAAAATATTTACAAAAATGTGAGGGGTGTACTCACTTTTGTGAGATACTGTAGGTTCTTCATAAACTTCTATGGAATTGACATAGACAGCAGTTGGACCCCTAGCAATCTGTAATTTAGTACCGATCGCATGGATGAGTGTAAAATGCTGTCCGAGGATAATTTACTGTGCGTCTGCCAAGTCACCTCAAATATATGAGGGGAGTCAATTCATGTTTACCCTATACAGCAATACGTCTCAAAAAAATGTTTTTCAAGGTTCACATTGTGATCTACAGACACAAGAGAGATGCATTTGTCAAACTATTTAATACTTCATTAATTCTGTATCATTATAACTCCAAGATAACTCAGAACCTTCTATTCTAAAAGGTAATATGATATGAATATGAATGATAGCAAATGACAAGCTCAGACTGACTACACAGCAATGTCTAAAATGTTAATTCATGTATAACAAAAAATATAATTTATATTGAAGGCATAAAGCTCCTGTACTGGATCCTTTTAATCAAAGGGAAAAGTGAGAACATATATAATGCAGATGATGCAGGTCAATCTACAAAGACTGAATTCTTTGAATACTAAAGCACAGTGTGGTCACTGTGGGTTAACTATGTTATTTAAAAGTAGATTTTGTTCTTCTAGAAGCCACTTCCATTTATGACCTTTATGGAAACAATCCATTTACAATTTTTAAAAGCCACTTTCTTCACTCCGCAAAGCATTTTCACAATATTTTCTGGTAATTGCACATTAATAGTTTCTTCTAAGGAGGTTGCATTCCTTGGCAACTTTAGATAAAATGGTCATTCCTATTTGCAGCTCTCTGGTAATTACCTTGACATTTCCACATATGGAATCTGGCTTGTCAAGTACTGTAAATCTTGCTTTGCATACTACGGTTCTGGAAGATTTAGATTGACATTTTACTTTCAAATATAGGGTAAAAAAATAATACTAGTCCATTGCACTGTCAAGAGAATTTCAAAATGAACTTTTATCTGACACCTGTCTACATAAAACCTTTTATTGCTGTAGGATTAGGTTGGCTAAAATATATAGGCTGTTAATATATTGCCATAAAGTTCAAAATTCTAAGTATGATATAACTAAAAATGAGTTACTTACATGTTAAACCCTTAAGAATCAGGCCAATTTTTATTTATGCGCTTTTGTTCCCCTTCCCCCTTCCAAGAATCACAAGTTTTGGGATTTTGTTTTTATAATGTTCACTGTGCACTTACTGTGCAGGTGAATACATTAAGGTAATATGAACTTTATATAGTTTTTGTTACCATATATTTTACCACTTAAAAATAAAATAATATCTTTAGTCACATTTTGACACCAATAAATGTTTTATCTTTTTTTTTATATTTCCATCTACAGCGCTGTGTCTGTTACAGGACTTGTTTTTTGCTGGATGAACTGTAGCTTTTTCTTAACTATAGAAAGATGCATAGCATGGCACTCACCTACGGTTAAAATTCTTTCTTATTTAATTTGCAGGTTACTTAGAATGTGGAGAAAATAAGTTTTGTGCTTCCTAGCAGACGTGCTAGAATTGCTAGAAAGCACGAAACAGCCATCACCTTCTTTTTTACACATTCTACGTAACCTGCAAATTAAATAAGGAAGAATTTTAACCCTAGTTGAGTGCTATGCTGTTCATTCTTCTACAGTTATGCATTGTTTGGAAATGGAACATTCAGGCATTACAGCATCACTGAAAAATTGGTTTATAATGGACATTGATCACAGGACCCTGTGGCAATATCCACATCTGTATTGCAGCAGTGCCAACCATTCCTTATATTGGATTGAGCTAAAGATGAGCAAATTCTCAAAAATTCGATTCGGCTGGTTTGCCCAATTTATCTTAAAAATATTGTTCGATACAAATTTATTCATTTAAAAAAAATGGCTATTTCGTGGCTGCAGAGAGCCTTTATAGTGGTGTAGAACACTGTGCCTTGCAGTAACACAAGTCTGCTGCAGTAGTGAAACAATACTGTGAGTCAGTATGATATGAAGATGGCAGGCGTTGCTCTTAGAATCACTGCACACTACACGTATTTGGGCAGTTACAGGGCCAAAACTGTCCAAATAACTCAAGTGTGAACTCAGCCTTACAGGTCAATGTTAGCGCCAGGTATAAAGAACCGTGCAGAGGCCCAAGATCCTACTATAGCATGAAAGAGCGTACTCCTTTTACACTAATTCACTGATTCTACACTGATTTCTACAGAATCTGTTCTATTAAACGCTTATACAAGTAGAGCTCCCCCGACAGAGTGGAGAGGGTGTCAGCAGTAAGTTTGTGCCCTTCCTCTGATCCGTCAGAACAATCCCCCAAAAAACTGATCTTGTCTGTTGAGTATCCGCCTTCACTCAGTCAGCATTTAGTCAGTAATCCCTCACTAATGCTAAAGCCAAAAAAAACAGGAGTGGATCCGAAACAGATGACACGTGAATGGAATATTTGCATGTCTTCTGTGTTTTGTACCCACTCCTGCTTTTGTCTACCAAATCCTAAGCCAATTCTGATGCAAAATAGGGACCATGTCATGCAGGTCTTACAGCTGTTACATAGACAGTATCCGTTGTGCGTCTCATTTTTCCTTCCTTCTGACAGATCAGAAGAAGGGTCAAATAAATGATAATGTCAAAATAGTGGCCCATTTATAAAGTGGGGAGGGTGAGAACAGCATGAGAAGTCCACAGAGTGGCCCTATGACATAGTTGTGAGGTAGATGCAGCATGAGGAGACCACAGAGTGGCCCAATGACAGAGTCTGGAGGTGGCAGCAGCATCAGGAGGCCACAGAGTGGCACAATAACAGAGTGTGGAGGTAGCGGCAGCAGCAGCATCAGGTGGAGACCACAGGATGGCACAATGACAGTGTGGAGATGGCAGCACCAGCATCAGGAGGCCACAGATTGGCTGTTTAGCTGCCAGCTGTGATAGCTCTGGAACTATTATATGCTATAAGTACACGTAATGTTCAGTGTATAAAAAAAAAAGCTTGGCTCCCATGAAAACAATGACAGGAATTCTTGAGCTAATTAAAACAAATCTTTTTTTGTTTTTGTTTTGTAATGTGGGTCTCTCTTTTTTTTTTATATATTCGCAATATCAACAACGCAGCTTAATGCCTTATGCCTTCGTTATGAATGGTGGATATGTATGGTGATTTTTCTTTGGCCTCATGCACACGACTGTTGAGTTTTTTTGCGGTCTGCAAATTTCTGATCCGCAAAACACGGATGGTGTCCGTGTACAGTACGTTCCACAATTTGCAGACAAGAATAGGACCTTTTTTTGGGGGGTGGACCACAGAACGGAGCAACGGATGCGGACAGCACACAGAGTGCTGTCCGCATCTTTTGCGGCCCCATTGAAGTGAATGGGTCCGCATCCAAGCCACAAAAACTGTGGTTTGGATGAGGACCAAAACAACGGTCATGTGCATGAGGCCTTTATCTGTTATATTTTGTTATGTATTGACATATATGATATTCAGCTTCTCATATTAGTTAGGGTTAACTGCCTGAATGAGACGCTAAAAATACTTTTATTTAATTACATCTAAAATATGTGGCTATTCCCCAGAATTTCACTTGTCAGACTGACTTAGGGAAGAGTGGCTCACACTTTATTATATATATGGTGCAGCCAAACTCCTCCACAGTAATAGAAATAGTGTAACCAGCTGGAGGAACTTGACATAATACTCCAGTGTCGCTGGAACACTAAATTTGGCGCTGCCAAACACTAAATACAGTCTGCTGTCACTTATTTTAAATAGCAGCTAAAGAGACGCACTGTTAATTTGTACCAGTGTATATTGGCAGCACTCCATAAATGACATGGGGTGTGTGTGGAATGTATTCTTAATAGGCAAAGTGCTTTCTATGCACTGCACTTAACATCTAGCAGCCCATAACGTCCCACACACTGCTAATACCTGTCATCTATAAACCATAAGTTCCCTACCTAATATTGCGTTCGCTCAACGCGTTTCTATGTCACCACCAGCAGGGTGACATGTCATTAGGAGCTTAGGATGTATAATATAACAGTGGATTGCCCACTTAACTTGGCATGTTTCCACTACAGAAGATCACCGATAACCGATGTTGGCGCGCGTGCAGGAGATAAATCAAAGCCTCCGGCTCTAGTACGGATGTAGTGCGGCCGCCGAGAGCCGCTCTGAAATAGAACAGGCCACACCCACTGGGTGGAGCTAGAGGCAGCGGCAATACAGCAGTGAGGAGTGGTAAGTCCTCAATCACAACGCTGCCTTATCTTAGATCGCTTAAGGCACCAGGGGGATACTATATTAAATGGCATGAATGGGCTAAATATACAGGGATAATCATGAAATGTACGCCACTGTACACAGGCAACCCCAGGAAGTAAATGACTGACAACACAGGCCACCACTGATAATACAAGTATATGGTGATCACTGCTTTCAAGATCCGCATACAGCGTTACCAATGGCAACCTGGGTCAAACATACAAAACAAAACATAACCAGGTCCATTGTTTGTATTCTATTACATAATTTACATCCGTAACTTCTCGATATCCACTTATTACAAATATAATATTATAAATATAGATGCACAGAGGACATATTGATCCGTAAATAACATGGTTAAAAGAATAAAGGAATCGGGAGAAGGAAAAGAAAAAGATAAAGTGGAGAAAGGAACCAACAAAAATTATGTCTCAACAGCCATATATACTAGGAGACATCCGTTCCCTACTTGAATATGCGTTTAGATGAAACATGTTTATAAAATATAATCATTCAGACCAAAGGGTTTAACGGTCTGTAATGTAAAGGTCCTTTGGGCCATCGACTGTATACTAGGAGACATCCGTTCCATACTTAAATATGAGTTTAGATGAAACATGTATATAAAATATAATCATTCAGACCAAAGGGTTTAATGGTCTGTAATGTTAAGGTCCATTGGGTCTTCTTCCACAACAGGAGGTTAACAATGGACCCCATGTATTGCACCTGGTTATGTTTTGTTTTGTATGTTTGACCCAGGTTGCCATTGGTAACGCTGTATGCGGATCTTGAAAGCAGTGATCACCATATACTTGTATTATCAGTGGTGGCCTGTGTTGTCAGTCATTTACTTCCTGGGGTTGCCTGTGTACAGTGGCGTACATTTCATGATTATCCCTGTATATTTAGCCCATTCATGCCATTTAACCCCTTAAAGACCGGGCTAATTTTCACATTAAGGACCAGGCCATTTTTGAAAATCTGGCTAGTGTGACTTTATGTGTGAATAACTTTAAAACGCTTTTACTTATCCAGGCCATTCTGAGATAGTTTTTTTTTGTCACATATTGTACTTCATGACACTGGTCAAATGTAGTAAAAAAATTCATATTTATTTATTAAAAATTAAAATTGACCAAAAAGTTGAAAAAATTAGCAAATTTTCAAGTTTCAATTTCTCTACTTCTATAATACATAGTAATACACATATTTCTATATGTCTACTTCATGTTTGGATAATTTTGGGAATGCCATTTTATTTTTGGGGGACGTTACAAGGCTTAGAAGTATAGAAGCAAATCTTTAAAATGTTCCGAAATTTTCCAAAACCCACTTTTTAAGGACGAGTTCAGGTCTGAAGTCACTTTGTGAGGCTTACATAATAGAAACCACCCGAAAATGACCCCATTTTAGAAACTACACCCCTCAAGGTATCTAAAACTGATTTTATAAACTTTGTTAACCCTTTAGGTGTTCCACAAGAGTTATTGGCAAATGGAGATGAAATTTCAGAATTTAAATCTTTTGGCAAATTTTTCATTGTAATCCATTTTTCCAGTAACAAAGCAAGGGTTAACAGCCATACAAAACTCAATAAGTATTGCCCTGATTCTGCAGTTTATAGAAACACCCCATATGTGGTTGTAAACTACTGTACAGGCACAAGGCAGGGCGCAGAAGGAAAAGAATACCATATGGTTTCTGGAAGGCAGATTTTGCTGGACTGGTTTATTTACACCATGTCCCATTTGAAGCCCCCCTGATGCACCCCTAGAGTAGAAACTCCAAAAAGTGACCCAATTTTGGAAACTACGGAATAAGGTGGCATTTTTTTGGGGACTATTTTTAGGGTACATATGATTTTTGGTTGCTCTATATTACATTTTTGTGAGGCAAGGATTTAAATTCTGAAATTTCTTCCCCATTTGCCAATAACTCTTGTGGAACACCTAAAGGGTTAAAAACTTAGTAAAATCAGTTTTGAATACCTTAAGGGGTGTAGTTTCTTAGATGGGGTCACCTTTATGGAGTTTCTACTCTAGGGGTGCATCAGGGGGGCTTCTAATGGGATATGGTGTCCAAAAAAACTGTCCAGCAAATTCTGCCTTCCAAAAACCATATGGCGCTCCTTTCCTTGTGCGCCCTGCCGTTTGGCCATACAGCATTTTACAACCACATATGGGGTGTTTCTGTAAACTACAGAATCAGGGCAATAAATATAGAGTTTTGTTTGACTGTTAACCTTTGCTTTGTTAACAGAAAAACGGATTAAAATGGAAAATTTGCTGTTTTTATTTTTTTACTGTGTTCATTTGAGGGGTTAGGTCATGTGTTATTTTTATAGAGCAGATTCTTACGGACGCGGATCCTGCAAATCATTTTTTGCGGGATGAGAGGATGGTTTTATTGGCACTATTTTGGGGTGCATATGACTTTTTGATCGCTTGCTATTACACTTTTTGTGATGTAAGGTGACAAAACAAGGCTTTTTTTACACCGTTTTTATTTTATTTTTTTGAATGTGTTCATCTGAGGGGTTAGATCATGTGTTATTTTTATAGAGCAGATTCTTATAGACGCGGCAATACCTAATATGTCTATTTTTTTACATTTATTTAGGTTTTACACTATAATATCCTTTTTTAAACAAAATAATAAACATTTTAGTTTCCATAGTCAGTTATTTTTTTTTGTTCTTAGCCGATTATCTTAGGTAGGGGCTCATTTTATGTGGGATGAGAGGACGGTTTTATTGGCACTATTTTGGTGTGCATATGACTTTTTGATCGCGTGCTATTACACTTTTTTTTTTACACTGTTTTTTGACTGTGTTCCTCTGAGGGGTTAGGTAATGTGGTATTTTTATAGTTCAGGTTCTTACAGACACGGCGATACCTAATATATATACTTTATTTATTTTAGTTTTACAAAATAATATCATTTTTGAAAAAAAAAAAAACATTTTGTTTTAGTGTCTCCAAAGTCTGAGAGCCAAAGTTATTTTTTTTCTGGGCGATTGTTTGTGGCCAAATAGAATTAGAATTGGGGAAGGGGATTATAAATTTAGTACTCCATGGAAGTGTGGTACTCCCTGAAGCAACCATCAATGCAGAGGCCCAGAAGATCGGGGCACGTGTCACACTGAGTGGTGGTGTCCTTCCGTATCCCCCTCCTGTGACACATTCTGCACTTTTTTTGGGACCGTCCCTTCTTTCCAGGTGCCTCCGGTTCCTGAGGTACTCAGGCCTGCTCTTTCCCGGTCAGAAAAGATCAGGGCCTTGAGGACTGCCTCATAGAACTGCAGGAATTTCCCTGTGTTGCCAGCACTCCGGGACAGCACAAAACAGTTGTACAAGGCAACCTGTACCAAGTAGACCGCAACTGTAAGATCATCACCTGTCTCTTACTCCGATGTGACCAAAAAGGGTCCTCGTGGAGCTGCGGGACAGGTTACACGTGTCTCCATTGATACACCAGCTCTGACCCCTTTGTGAACCGACGCGGGGATGCATTCGCATGTGTGCCGGAGGGGAAGACCGCATGGCTTTCGTGGCAGAGCTTGGCCGGGTTAGTGGCAGTAGGCTGCGGCCAAGCTTGTCTCTGGTGCCTATTGCGGATTCCATTCCGGTGTCCATGTCGACACGGTTCCGTACTCTTGCAGAGCCTGTCGTGCAGCCGCAATTATGTTTGAAAACGAGTTTGCAAGGGGATACGCGGTCGCACATACGCGCTTCGCTGACCAGCAAAGGGAATAGCACCTGGACGCAAGTTCAAAGCAGATTAGGGGGCCGGCATTGGTCTAATTGACTAATGACCAAAGCCTTGTACACAGGTGCAGGATCATGACCTATGGGGAGTGGACACTTGGCACCTTGGGATTTGTTATAAGGCACATAGAAGGTGGCCTCCCAGGTCGGTCAGTGCCCACTGTTATCCTTCCCTATCCAGATGCAGGTCAGTACTGCTAGATACTGACAGAAGTTTGTTGGGACTCCGTCCGTTCCAGTGGGACCCAGGACTTTCTGTGAAGCATCCGTTTACCTGGAAAGTTGCAAAGAGACTTATGCATGGATCGGGACTACTCCTGGCTTTCCTTTGTTTTTTGTTTGCCTGATATTTGCCCAGTGAAGTTTACCTGGACTTTGTTTATTTTGTGAATAAACCCCTTTGACTTCACTGGTCTGTTTCGTTGGTGCCTTGCATTACAGCAACTTTTTTGTACCATGCCCGGGTTTTGCGCATTGCGTTATATGGCTTGAGGACTTGATCAGAGAGATCAACTCCTCCCATATACCGATTTTAGTCTACGATACAATCAGGCTTGAGGACCGTTGCCGCGGTACCTTGCACAGGGCCAGGGGTGATGCCGTTACCATGAATTGTGGACAGTACAAGGACATCCCTCTTGTCCTTATATCTGACCAGAAACAGGTTTCCACTGGTAAGGGCATGGGTCTCACCCCTGGGGATAAAAAACCTGGAAGGCGTGGGTAGGGAGGCTGCGTTGATTTTTCCGCACGGTCCCACAAGCAGACGTGGATCTGGCGGCGAGGGACTGGAACAAGGGGATACTAGTATAAAAGATTTCCACGTACAGGTGGTAACCCTTATCTAGCAGTGGGTACATAAGGTCCCACACAAGTTTCTCGCTAACACCCAGAGTGGGGCGATATTCTGGGGGTTCAATACAGGAATCTCATCCTTCGTACACATGAAACTTGTAAGTGTACCCTGAGGTACTCTCACAAAGTTTGTACAGCTTCACATCATTAGAAGGAACATACTGGTAGAAAATGAGTCTCCCCTTGAAAGCAATGAGAGACTCATCAACAGCGACCTCCCTTCCAGGTACACAGGCCTCCAAAAATTTGGCCCTGAAGTGATCGATGACCGGCATGATTTTGTACAGGCGGTCATAGGCAGGATCACCTCAGGGGGGACATGCTGCACTATATGCATAATGCAGGCATTTCCGAATGGCCTCAAAACGGGAACGTATCATGGCCATACAGTAGAGTGGGGTCTGGTAGAGGACGTCCCCACTCCAGTACTGCCTGACACAGTTTTTTTTTTACTAGGCACATGTGCAGCACGAGGCCCCAAAACGTCCTCATCTCGGCTGCACTGACCGGAGTCCAGCCACTGGACCTAGCCAAAAAGGAGCCCAGGGAACACCCCGGGGGGGGGGGGTTGAGCAATGAACTGTTGGGTGAACAAGTTTGTTTGCTCCACCATCAGATTCACAAAGTGGTCACTGAAAAAATAAAATAAAAAAGTAATATTCAGTGAAGCCCATTGTGGGAATCTGGATTCCTGGTTGGCCAACAAAGTCAGGAATCATAGCCTTAAAATCCTCTGGGGTACACCAGACAAGTTCACCGGTCGGGGGCTCAGGTGGACTTATCTGGTGGGCCGGAAACTAGTACGAGCCCCAGGACGGCTCATACTAGTGTGGGCCACAGGGTCCCTGGCATGGGCGTCCCATGACTCCACCTGGCCGCATCTCCGCCACCTTGGAGACTCATCATCATCACTAGATTATGAGAAGGACGCGGATGATCAGAGGAAAGTGGGGTAATCCTCGTCCTCACTGGGGCTCTCGGAGTCGGAGACAAGAAGGGCGTATACCTCCTCGGCCAAGAACGTCTGGCGGGCCATAGGGGAGTGTGTGTGTGTGCGTGTGTGTGTGTGTGTGTGTGTAAAAAAAATGAAAAAAAAAATGCTTGAGCTCCCAAAAAATGTGTGTGGGGGGGGCAAACTCCAGCACCCCTGGGGGTCTAGGGTCACACAGCTGAGTGTGCTGTGGACCCCAGACACATAAGGGTGAAGCCCAAAAATAGAATAACATTTTTTCCCTAAAACTATCCCTCAGTCTCCTTGCCTAATCTAACCTTTCCCTAAACCTGTCCCTGCGAACTTTTGAGTGCCATAGTATCCCCCTGGTGCCTTAAGTGATCTTAGATAAGGCAGCGTTGTGATTGAGGACTTACCACTCCTCACCGCTGTATCGCCGCTGTCGCTAGCTCCGCTGTCGCTAGTGTGGCCTATTCTATTTCAGCGTGGCTCTCAGCGGCTGCGCTACGGCCGTACTAGAGCCAGAGGCTTTGATCTATCTCACTGCACACGTGCCAACATTGGCGTGCAGCGTCTTCCCTGTGATCTTCTGTAGTGGAAACATGCCGAGTTAAGGGGGCAATCCACTGTTATATTATACATCCTAAGCTCCTGATGACATGTCACCCTGCTGGTGGTGACATAGAAACTCGTTGAGCGAACGCGATATTAGGCAGGGAACTTATGGTTTATAGATGACAGGTATTAGCAGTGTGGGGGACGTTATGGGCTGCTAGATGTTAAGTGCCGTACATAGAAAGTGAGGGCCAAAAAGGGCAAAGCTACTGCAGGCCCGACATGACAGGGTTTGCAGGGGAGAGCAAAGACAGAAGGTGTTTATAATTTGAAAGAAATGGTGCTAGGGCTGTGGGGGTCAGGGATTGGTCAAGCAAGGTCACAAGGTCCTGGGAGGAGTTAGTAGGAGAGGTGTACGTGACATCCTGCCAAGAGACAGTCATCCAGAACAGGACCTGGGAACGGCCCACCCACCCTCCCTCTGGTGACAAGGCTCGTGGGTGTGGGTCTGTGACGAGACCAATCTCGCCACATTGCATTGGAGAAGCCTGGTTGCCCACCTGCTTACTTTAGACTAAGGCCCCATGTTGAAACGCTTGATTTTCCCCTGCAAAGACTATGTGAAAGAATTTGGCTCCATGGCAATTGAACTGTATTTGTGTAGTCTGTGTGCCATTCACCTAATATTTGAATGTACTCAGACCTGAGCAATCTGGGGATTTGTTAAATGTCTATGTTTTATGCAATAGCTGCACAGTTAAATATTCTTATGTATTTTATTGTCTTTTGCTACCATGTGGCTAATGGAGTTTTGCCTCTGCCCTTGGAGATGAATTGGATTACTTCCCAATTGTCTCCAGGACAGAAGACATTGTATAAAACTGTGTATTCTCCTGCCTGTGATAATTACATTAACCCATTGTGTAAGGTAATTGTATCACAGATACAATTGATACGGATTGAGGTGGTAGTTGAGGAACCATTGGAGAGATGGTGCCCCCCAACAGCGAGTGGTGTAAGGGATCGATTTTCGATACTGGAAGTTATCATCCCCAAGTTGGTGTGTTGCGACTGGGGATGTCAGGGCAGCCCAGACCTCCTCTTCGGACAACCTGTCTGGTTTAATATGTTTCATGATGTTCATGATGTTTATGATGTTTGAAACATGTTAGTTAATAAAGAGGCTGCTGTGGCAAATTTTTCCATCATCACACAGTGTCAAGACTGATTATTTTACAGCTACATAGGCTCTCACACTCTGCAATACCCTATTCAAGCACTTTGCCTATTAAGAATACATTCCACACACACCCTGTCATTTATAGAGTCCTGCCAATATACACTGGTACAAAGAAACAGTGCGTCTCTTTAGCTGCTATTTAAAATAAGTGACAGCAGACTGTATTTCGTGTTTGGAAGCACCAAATTTAGAGTTCCAGCAACACTGGAGTATTATGTCAAGTTCCTCCAGTTGGATACACTATTTCTATTACTGTGGAGGAGTTTGGCTGCACCATATATATAATAAAGTGTGAGCCACTCTTAAGTCCTGACAAGTGCAATTCTGGCAAATAGCCACATATTTTAGATGTAATTAAATTAAATATCTGTAAAGAATAAATCAAGGCAACCGGACTTACTGTAGATTTCTTGAAAATGTTTCACTTGTTCTTCCAACGAGCTTTCTCAATTCCTAGTGACTGTATAAGAATTATCTGGGAATAAATATGTAACTGAATCAACATCTGGTAATTATACTCAGCATGGGGTGAAAAGTGTTGATTCCATTATCCTAATTGGAGTCAGTAGGTGATAATGACCTCCCAGAAAAAGGTGTAAAGACAGCATATGTCATATTGTATGTGGCAGACAATAGATGTCTACCCCCCCCCCCCCCCCCCCGCCTCTAATCAAGCTTGGCTTCTTGATTTTTACGTAGATGGCCTCCTTCACACCTTGTTTATACCAATCGGCCTCCTTATCCAAAACACGTACTTGACTGTCTTCAAAGGTGTGACATGTTTCGTTTAGATGTATGTACACGGCTGAATCTTGACCAGAGGTTTTGGCTCTTCTATGCTGAGCCATATGCTGATGTAGTTGTTGTTTTGTTTCGCCGATATACAGTTCTGAGCATTCCTCACTGGACTACGTACACAATGTTGTCCATCTTGTGTTTAGGCGTTGGGTCTTTTGGGTGAACCAGTGTTGCCTCAGTGTGTTGCTGGGTTTAAAGCAGACAGGGATGTGATGTTTTTTAAAAATCCTTTTGAGTTTCTAAGACACCCCAGCTACATATGGGATAACCATATTCTTGCGTCTGTCATGCTTCTAGCCCTCGCTGGTAGTCTTGGTGCTCTTTCTTCTCCTTCCTTCTGTTTTGACAAAGGTCCAATCTGGATACCCACAAGTTTTAAGTGCCCCTCTGAGGTGTTTGAATTCCTTCGCCTTGGCCTCTGTGCTGGTGGGGATTTTCTCTGCCCGGTGGTGTAGAGTCTGGATGACACCCAGTTTGTGGTCTAGAGGATGGTGGGAATCAAATAGCAGGTACTGGTCTGTGTGTGTTGGTTTTTGATAGACCTCTATTTCCAGCTTCCTTCCCTCTCCCACTGTTATAGGACATTCCAGAAACGCCAGTTTGTTGTTCTGCATATCTTCCCGAGTAAATTTGATGTTATGATCCACTGAGTTGATGTGGTCGGTGAAAGCCTGTAATTCTTGTTTATGAATTTTAACCCAAGTGTCATCCACATATCGGAACCAATGACTCGGTGAAATTCCCATGAAAGTGGTCAGGGCTTTCCTTTCTACTTCCTCCATATACAGGTTCGCTACAATAGGTGAGACTGTCGATCCCATAGCACAATTATTGTTTTTAAATATTTTTTACTATGTTCTATAACAATCAAGTTCATATACAAGTTTCATACGTTTTATGAATAAAGTAATATTTATTTCTATTTTTATTTAGTATATATGCATATAGTATAAGTTTTTACAATGTATTTATAGTTTTTTTATATCACTATACAAATGACCATTATTGAGGTATTCAATAGTTATGCAATTCTACTGCATTCGATAATTATGTGATATATAATTGACATCTACACAAAACTATATAGAAATGCATAAAGTGAAGTTACCGCACATGTAGCAGTGTAATGAACCAAAAAACGCAATTTGGCGAAAAAATGCAAGGAAAACCTAGATACAAGTATTGAGTGTTATCCTAGCTATGTATCACACTCTGGGCAATCTATTGACCTTCTACATGTGCAAAAGAACATATTCCAACTATTTGAAAATGTAGGCTTTCATTATGCAAATGACTATAATATTGTATTTGATTAATGTTATTTTTGCGGTATTCCATAGGTATATATTTCCATCTGTTTTAGACTATTGAACATACAGTTAGGTGATATGTAATTGATAATCACATTTAAAAATGTATGGAGTGGGTTTACCGCATACTTTTGAGTACAACAAACCAAAAAACGCAATTTGGAGAAAAACCGCAAGGAAAACGCAACAAAAACGCATATGCGTTTTTTGGCTATTTTTCATTCTTTTTGCCTAGAAATAACTATTGAATGCAAAGATGAGTGTTATTCAAACTATATACCGTATTTTTGCTGATTCAGCTTTTATTTGACTTTCTATATATGTAAAAGAACGTAGTCCTTCCAGAGTTTGCAACGCTCTGAAAATCCAGGTTTTTGACACAACCATTGACACTATATAAAGACGAAAGAGTTTGGTTTCCATTTAAGCCACTGAGGAAGAGGTGCGGACACCTCGAAACGCGTCTGGCGGACTAAAGGAACCAAACTATTTAATAATTATATCCTGCAGGACCAAGAAGGTTACACTTGGAAAGAGGTGCAATCATTAAGGACAAATTCTACAACTTCGTCCTTTCTTCCGGCTATTTCGTCCATAGAGGTAAAGCACGTATCTTTGCAGCTACACACTGCCACGTGGGACGCCGACAGCCAAGTATTATAACTACACAATACGAAAAGAAAAGTCGAAAATTCTAAGATTGGGTGAGTAGCTTTACTGTGAGAGGGACGCCTCTACAGTAAGCACTATTGAATTTTACACCAACATCAATTATTCGATTGTATACAAGTCACAGCATAGTGCTAATTTGAAAAGTGTCAACTCGATTATAACTCATTGAATATAATTGCACAGCAATAGTGTCCTAATCGCAAATAATAGACACCTTAGAGGACAAACTAAAGATATCAGCGTTAAAGACTATATAAATTGAGGTCTATCAAACATTGCAATTACATATTTTTCGTAAGGAACTTTTATACTGATTTATCAGGAATTCTCAACAGGAATACATAGACATAGCTGGACGATAATTAAATGCATGATACTTTATTCAAATCTATTTGATAAATCTTATTCGAAAATTTCATCAAAAACATTTGATTTTTTTTATTCGATTTTTATTCGATTTTTTTTATTCTATTTGATACTCTTATCCACTTGTAATTGATATATGGTCATAATTTATATGTAGAAGTGATTGTTAAGTTTTAATAATATTTACAACAATTTTATAAAATCTTATTAAATGTGTTATATATGTGTGAAATCCAGATGGTGAGTGCCTGCTGATTAATTTATAATTGTTTAAACTAAGAGAGTAGGTGAATCACTTACAGCAGGGCACCATTACCACCAGTGACCAGTAGGGTGCGACGATACCACATATGTGACACTTTTTTGCAGCCTGGGTGGGCAAAGGGGCCCACATTCCAAAGAGCACCTTTAGGATTTCACAGGGCATTTTTTTACACATTTGAATTTCAAACTACTTCTCATGCATTTGGGCCCCTAAAATGCCAAGGCAGTATAACTACCCCACAAGTGACACCATTTTGGAAAGAAGACACCCCAAGGAAATTCGTGATGGGCATAGTGAGTTCATGGAAGTTTTCATTTTTTGTCACAAGTTAGTGGAATATGAGACTTTGTAAGAAAAAAAAAAACTTGGGACAAAAAATAAAAAGTTCTATGAACTCACTATGCCCATCAGTGAATACCTTAGGGTGTCTACTTTCCGAAATGGGGTAATATGTGGTTTTTTTCTACTGTCTGGGCATTGTAGAACCTCAGGAAACATGACAGGTGCTCAGAAAGTCAGAGCTGCTTCAAAAAGCGGAAATTCGCATTTTTGTACCATAGTTTGTAAACGCTATAACTTTTACCCAAACCATAATTTTTTTTTTACCCAAACATTTTTTTTTAGAACATGCTAGGGGAGCTAACACTAAAACATGATTTTTTGGCTTCAAAAAAGAAATCATTGTGTAAAACTTATATAAATAAAAATAAGTATACATATTAGGTATCGCCGCATCCGTGACAACCTAGTCTATAAAAATATCACATGATCTAACCTGTCAGATAAATGTTGTAAATAACAAAAAATAAAAACTGTGCTAAAACAGCTATTTCTTGTTATCTTGCCTCACAAAAAGTGTAATATAGAGCAACCAAAAATCATATGTACCCTAAACTAGAACCAACAATACTGCCACCCTATCCCGTAGTTTGTAAAATGGGGCCACTTTTTAGTAGTTTCTACTGTAGCGGTGCATCAGGGGGGCTTCAAATGGGACATAGTGTCAAAAAAACCTTCCAAAAACCGTATGAGATTTCTTTCCTTCTGCGCCCTGCCGTGTGCCGGTACAGCAGTTTAAGACCACATATGGGGTGTTTCTGTAAACTACAGAATCAGGGCCATAAATATTGAGTTTTGTTTGGCTGTTAATCCTTGCTTTGTTACTGAGAAAAATTTATTAAAATTGAAAATTTGCCAAAAGATTTAAATTCTGAAATTTCATCTACATTTGCCAATAACTCTTGTGGAACACCTAAAGGGCTAACAACGTTTGTAAAATCTGTTTTGAATACCTTGAGAGGTGTAGTTTCTTTGAGGGGGTCACTTTTATGGAGTTTCTACTCTAGGGGTGCATCAGGGGGGCTTCAAATGGGACATAGTGTCACAAAAACCAGTCCAGCAAATTCTGCCTTCCAAAAACCGTATGGCATTCCTTTCCATATGCCCCCTGCCGTGTGCCCGTACAATAGTTTGCGACCACATATGGGGTGTTTCTGTAAACTACAGAATCAGGGCCATAAATATAAAGTTTGGTTTGGCTGTTAACCCTTGCTTTGTAACTGGAAAAAAATTATTAAAATGGAAAATCTGCCAAAAAAGTGAAATTTTGAAATTGTATCTCTATTTTCCATTAATTCTTGTTGAACACCTAAAGGGTAAACAACGTTTGTAAAATCGGTTTTGAATACCTTGAGGGGTGTAGTGTCTTAGATGGGGTCACTTTTATGGAGTTTCTACTCTAGGGGTGCATCAGGGGAGCTTCAAATGGGACATGGTGTAAAAAAAAATAACAGTCCAGCAAAATCTGTCGTCCAAAAACCGTATGGCATTCCTTTCCTTCTGTGCCCTGCCGTGTGCCCGTACAGTAGTTTACGACCACATGGGGTGTTTCTGTAAACTACAGAATCAAGGCCATAAATAATGAGTTTTGTTTGGCTGTTAACCCTTGCTTTGTAACTGGGAAAAAAATATTAAAATGGAAAATCTGCCCAAAAAATGAAATTGTGAAAATGTATCTCTATTTTCCATTAAATCTTGTGCAACACCTAAAGGGTTAACAAAGTTTGTGAAATCAGTTTTGAATACCTTGAGGGGTGTAGTTTCTTAGATGGGGTCACTTTTATGGAGTTTCTACTCTAGGGGTGCATCAGGGGAGCTTCAAATGGGACATGGTGTAAAAAAAATAACAGTCCAGCAAAATCTGCCGTCCAAAAACCGTATGGCATTCCTTTCCTTCTGTGCCCTGCCGTGTGCCCGTACAGTAGTTTATGACCACATATGGGGTGTTTCTGTAAACCAAAGAATCAAGGCCAAAAATATTGAGTTTGGTTTGGCTGTTAACCCTTGCTTTGTTACTGGAAAAAAATTATTAAAATGGAAAATCTGCCGAAAATGTTTCCGTGTGTCGTAAAAAGATATCGTAAAAAGATATCGACAGTTTCCCCCATAACAGTGACCTCTACAGTACCCGTCTCTTTAATAATGACGTCCACAGTGCCCACACCTTTAACAGTGACTGCCCCTTTAGCATTGACCACCCCTTTAACAGTGACCTTCATAGTGGCCGCCCATTTAACAGTGACCTTCACAGTGCCCGCCCCTTTAACAGTGACTTTCACAATGACCGCCCCTTTAACAGTGATTTTCACAGCGACCTACCCTTTAACATTGACTTTCACAGTGACCGCCCCTTTAACAGTGACTCTCACAGTGACCGCCCCTTTAACAGTAACTTTCACAGTGACCGCCCCTTAAACAGTGACTTTCACAGTGACCACCCCTTTAACAGTGACTTTCACAGTGACCGCTCCTTTAACAGGGACCTTCACAGTGACCCTCCCCTTTAACAGTGACTTTCACAGTGACTGCCCCTTAACAGTGACCTCCACAGTGCCTGACTATTTAATAACAGTGACTTTTACAGTGCCCGCCCCTTTAATAACAGTGACCTTCACTGTGCCCGCCTCTTTAAAAACAGTGACCGTCACATTGCCCGCCCCTTTAAGCAGTAAAGAAAAATGGCTGGGTTGTTATGACAACCTGGAGTAAAACTGTGTTTATAGCATTTGGGATTTGAAGAGAAAAATTTGGAGGCTTATATTGGGGGGAGGCTAATTTTTGGGAAATATCTCAGGAACAGTACGTCCTAGAGAGCTGAGACCTGGTCTAAAACCTTCACAGACACCTGATGTACCTGTGTGCCAAATAGATCGGTCTATTCGTTTGGTCGCGCATAAAGAATGTCCAGACAGACAGATAAACAGACAGAAACTCAATTTTATATATATTTAAGAGACTAGCAAAAGGACCCGGCTTCGCACGGGTATATTTCATCTATTTCAGTTTATGTTTCCATGTGGTGTAAAAAGATATCGACAATTTCCCCCATAATAGTGACCTCTACAGTACCCGCACCTTTAACAATGACCTCCACTGTGCCCGCCTCTTTAACATTGACCTCCACAGTGGCTGCCCCTTTAACATTGATCTCAACAGTGCCCACCTCTTTAACAGTGATTTTAACAGTGGCCACACCTTTAACAGTGACAGTGCCCACCTCTTTAACATTGACTTTCACAGTGGCCACACCTTTAACAGTGACTTTCACATTTTGTGATGGGCAGAGTGAGTTCATAGAAGTTTTTATTTTTTGTCACAAGTTAGTGGAATATGAGACTTTGTAAGGAAAAACATTGACCTCCACAGTGGCTTCCCCTTTAACATTGATCTCAACAGTGCCCACCTCTTTAACAGTGATTTTAACAGTGGCTGCCCCTTTAACAGTGACTTTTACAGTGGCCGCCCCTTTAACAGTTACTTTCACAGTAAATACCCGTTTAACATTGACTTTCACAGTGGCCACACCTTTAACAGTGACTTTCACAGTGACCGCCCCTTTAACAGTGACTTTCACAGTGACCGCCCCTTTAACAGTGACTTTCACAGTGACCGCCCCTTTAACAGTGACTTTCACAGGACCACCCATTTAACAGTGGCCGCCCCTTTAACTGTGACTTTCACAGTGGCCGCCCCTTTAACCACCTCAGCCCCCCTAGCTTAAACACCCTTAATGACCAGACCACTTTTTATGATCTCAACAGTGCCCACCTCTTTAACAGTGATTTTAATAGTGGCCGCCCCTTTAACAGTGACTTTTACAGTGGCTGCCCCTTTAACAGTGACTTTAACAGTTACTTTCACAGTAAATACCCGTTTAACATTGACTTTCACAGTGGCCACACCTTTAACAGTGACTTTCACATTTTGTGATGGGCAGAGTGAGTTCATGGAAGTTTTTATTTTTTGTCACAAGTTAGTGGAATATGAGACTTTGTAAGGAAAAAAAAATCATCATTTTCCGCTAACTTGTGACAAAAAAATACTACATTCTAGGAACTCGCCGTGCCCCTCACAGAATACCTTGGGGTGTCTTCTTTCCAAAATGGGGTCACTTGTGGGGTAGTTATACTGCCCTGGCATTTTAGGGGCCCAAATGCATGCAAAGTAGTTTGAAATCAAAATAAAAAATGGCCTGTGAAATCCGAAAGGTGCTCTTTGGAATGTGGGCCCATTTGCCCACCTAGGCTGCAAAAAAGTGTCACACATGTGGTATCGCCATACTCAGAAGAAGTAGGGCAATGAGTTTTGGGGTGTCATTTTACATAGACCCATGCTGGGTGAGAGAAATATCTCGGCAAAAGACAACATTTCCCTTTTCTTTATACAAAGTTGGCATTTAACCAAGATATTTATCTCACCCAGCATGGGTATATGTAAAATGACACCCCAAAACACATTGCCCAACTTCTCCTGAGTACGGCAATACCACATGTGTGACACTTTTTTGCAGCCTAGATGCGCAAAGGGGTCCAAATTCCTTTTAGGAGGGCATTTTTAGACATTTGGATCCCAGACTTCTTCTCACGCTTTCGGGCCCCTAAAATGCCAGGGCAGTATAAATACCCCACATGTGACCCCATTTTGGAAAGAAGACACTCCAAGGTATTCAATGAGGGGCATGGCGAGTTCGGAATTTTATTTTTTTTGGGCACAAGTTAGAAGAAATTGATTATTATTATTTTTTTCTCACAAATCTCCCTTTCCGCTAACTTGGGACAAAAATTTAAATCTTTCATGGACTCAATACGCCCCTCATGGAATACCTTGGGGTGTCTTCTTTCCGAAATGGGGTCACATGTGGGGTATTTATACTGCCCTGGCATTTTAGGGGCCCTAAAGCTTGAGAAGAAGTCTGGAATATAAATGTCAAAAAATGTTTACGCATTTGGATTCTGTGAGGGGTATGGTGAGTTCATGTGAGATTTTATTTTTTGACACAAGTTAGTGGAATATGAGACTTTGTAAGAAAAAAAGAAAAAAAATCAATTTCCGCTAACTTGTGCCAAAAAAATGTCTAAATAGAGCCTTACAGGGGGGGTGATCAATGACAGGGGGGTGATCAGGGAGTGTATATGGGGTGATCACCCCCCTGTCATTGATCACCCCCTGTAAGTCTCCATTCAGACGTCCGTATGTGTTTTGCGGATCCGATCCATGGATGCGTGGATCCGTAAAACACATACGGACGTCTGAATGGAGCACTACAGGGGGGTGATCAATGACAGGGGGTGATCAGGGAGTCTATATGGGGTGATCACTATTGAGGTCACTGTTAAAGGGGTGGGCACTGTGAAGGTCACTGTTAATGCTGCATGAGATTACCCTACTGTGACTTCTACATAGATGATAATTATAAAATTGTCTTTTCTTTTCCCCCTTTTGACATACATACCTGACCCTCATCTTTTTATCTATGTATGATTTACTTTTTTTACTCAATCATTATATGAATTTATAAGTGATCCTTATTTGCATAATTTCTTATAGATCCCTTGAAAAAGGTCAATCATATGGCCGAAACGTTGGGACAAACTATACGACTTTAATTCATATGCTCCAACCGGATGTACTATATACTATATATATGTGATATGATGTAAAACGTCTACTAATTAAAAAGCATTAATTGGTGTGCCACAAATTTCCTACTTCCATAACAACCCAGACATTCTTTTTTTTCACTATTGTAGGTCAGTTTTAGGCTAGGGCTACAGGACAACAATAAGTCGCACGAAACATAGGGCATTCTTGAGATAAAATGTTGCGTGTCACATGTCGTCGTGTAGTCCTAGCATTAAAGGGGCAGGGCGCTGTGGAGGTCACTGTTAGGCAGGCAGGCACTGTGGAGGTCACTGTTAGAGGCTCAAGGCGCTGTGGAGGTCACTATTAACACCTTAAGGACCTGGCTCATTTTCACCTTAAGGACCAGGCCATTTTTTGCAAATCTGACGAGTGTCACTTTATGTGGTGATAACTTTAAAACGCTTTAACTTATCCCGGCCATTCTGAGATTGTTTTTTCGGCACATATTGTACTTCATGACACTGGTAAAATGAAGTAAAAAAAAATAAAATATTTATAAAAAAATACAAAATTTACCAAAAATTTGTAAAAAATTGCAAATCTCCAAGTTTCAATTTCTCTACTTCTATAATACATAGTAATACCTCCAAATATATTTATCACTACATTCCCCATATGTCTACTTCATGTTTGCATCATTGTGGGAATGATATTTTATATATTGGGGATGTTACAAGGCTTAGAAGTTTGGAAGCAAATCTTGAAATTGTTCTGAACTTTTCAAAAACCCAATTTTTAGGAACCAGTTCAGGTCTTAAGTCACTTTGTGAGGCTTATATAATAGAAACCACCCAAAAATGACACCATTCTAGAAACGACACCCCTCAATGTATTCAAAACTGATTTTTACAAACTTTGTTAACCCTTTAGGTGTTCCACAAGACTCAATGGAAAATACAGGTACAATTTCAAAATTTCACTTTTTTGGCATATTTTCCATTTTAATAATTTTTTTCCAGTTACAAAGCAAAGGTTAACAGCCAAACAAGACTCAATATTTATGGCTCTGATTCTGTAGTTTACAGAAACACCCCATATGTGGTCATAAACCACTGTACGGGCACACGGCAGGGCGCAGAAGGAAAGGAATACCATACGTTTTTGAAAGGCAGATTTTTCTAGACAGTTTTTTTGGACACCAGGTCCCATTTGAAGCCCCCCTGATGTACCCCTAGAGCAGAAACTCCAAAAAATTGACCCCATTTTAGAAACTACGGGATAGGGTGGAAGTTTTGTTGGTACTAGTTTAAGGTACATATGATTTTTGGTTGCTCTATATTACACTTTTTGTGAGGCAAGGTAACAAGAAATAGCTTTTTTGGCACCGTTTTTTTGTTATTTACAACATTCATCTGACAGGTTAGATCATGTGGTATTTTTATAGAGCAGGTTGTCACGGACGCGGCGATACCTAATATGTATACAGTTTTTTTATTTATGTAAGTTTTACACAATGATTTCATGGTTGAAACAAAAAAATATGTTTTAGTGTCTCCATAGTCTGAGAGCCATAGTTTTTCAGTTTTTAGGCGATTATCTAAAGTAGGGTCTCATTTTTTTGTGGGATGAGATGACGGTTTTATTGGCACTATTTTGGGGTGCATATGACTTTTTGATCGCTTGCTATTACACTTTTTGTGACATAAGATGACAAAAAATAGCTTTTTTAACACCGTTTTAATTTTTATTTTTTTACGGTGTTCACCTGAGGGGTTAGGTCATGTGATATTTTTATAGAGCCGGTCGATACGGACGCAGCGATAACTAATATGTATACTTTTTTTTATTTATGTAAGTTTTACACAATGATTTCATTTTTGAAACAAAAAGAAATCATGTTTTAGTGTTTCCATAGTCTAAGAGCCATAGTTTTTTCAGTTTTTGGGAGATTATCTTGGGTAGGGTATGATTTTTGCGGGATGACGGTTTGATTGGCGCTATTTTGGGGTGCATATGACTTTTTGATCGCTTGCTATTACACTTTTTGTGATGTAAGGTGACAAAAAATTGTTTATTTAGCACAGTTTTTTTTTTTTTTTTACGGTGTTAATCTGAGGGGTTAGATCTTGTGATATTATTATAGAGCTGGTCGATACGGACGCGGCGATACCTAATATGTATACTTTTTTTATGTAAATTTTACACAATAATATCATAAAAAAAAAAATATAATAATCATGTTATAGTGTCCCCATAGGTTTTTTATTTTTTTGGGCCATTGTCTCATGTAGGGGCTCATTTTTTGCGGGATGAGGTGACGGTTTTATTGGTACTATTTCGGCGTACATGCGACTCTTTTGATAACTTTTATTACCTTTTTGGGAAGTAAGGTGGGCAAAATTTCAATTTCCTGATAGTTTTAATTTTTTTTTTTTATGGCATTTTCCGTGCGAGAAATAACATGACTGTTTTATAGATCAGGTCGTTACGGACGCGGCGATACCTAATATGTGTAGTGTATTTTTTTTATTTATTTTTTTATTCAGTGAAAAATGTGTTTTTATTATCTTTATCTTTTTTTCACTTTATTTTACATTTTTTGGACCCAGACCCACTTGGTTCTTGAAGATCCAGTGGGTCTGATGTCTGTATAATACAGTACAGTACAATATATATTTTACTGTACTGTATTTTACTTACACTGAACAGATCTATGCTTTTAGCATAGATCTGTTGAGCACCATGGACAGCAGGACGCCTGAGAAGGCGTCCTGTTGCCATGGGAACCTTCCCCGTCTGCCACAACTGAGCAGACGGGGAAGGGGAAGGAGGGGAGCTCCCTCCCTCTGCCCCCCCATCCATCTGGGGGCTGCAAAGGCACAGCAGCCCCACGATGGCAGAGGGAGGGAGCTCCCTGACTTAACCCTTTCCATACCGTGGTCCGTACAAAGGGTGAAACGTCTGACATCGCAGCGATGTCAGCCGTTTATACCAGAGTGTCAGCAATGTGCTGACACTCTGGTATACCACTGACCACCAATGAAAATTCAGCGGGAGGCGGGCGGGAGCACCGCCCGCCTCTCGCAACTGCCGCAAACGCCCACAAACCGATGGCAGAGGGAGGGAGCTCCCTGACTTAACCCTTTCCATACCGCGGTCCGTACAAAGGGTGAAACGTCTGACATCGCAGCGATGTCAGCTGTTTATACCAGAGTGTCAGCAATGTGCTGACACTCTGGTATACCACTGACCACCAATGAAAATTCAGCGGGAGGCGGGCGGGAGCACCGCCCGCCTCTCGCAACTGCCGCAAACGCCCACAAACCGCCCCCCCCCCCCTGCACCCAGCCGACATAAATGCATTCAGGGACCGCAGGGATCAGAAACTACATAAAGCGCTGCAAACCGCAGGTCTGAATTGACCTGTGGTTTGCAGCGATCACCGATATGGGGGGGTCACAGGACCCCCCTCGGCATTGACCCTGGGTACCTGGCTTTGTGTAACAGCCGGCACTCAGCGCTGTCACCATGTCTGCAGACATGGTGACAGTTTAATGCCAGGACGAGTATACTCGTCCTGGTGTGCTAAGTACCCTTGCTCCAGTACGAGTATACTCGTCCAAGGTCCTGAAGGTGTTAAATGGGCGGTAACTGTTAAAGGGGCGGGCACTGTGGAGGTCACTGTTAAAGGGGCAGGCACTGTGAAGATCAATGTTAAAGGTCAGGCACTGTGGAGGTCAATGTTAAAAGGGAGGCCACTGTGGAGGTCAATGTTAAAGGGGAGGCAACTATGGAGGTCACTGTTAAAAGGGTGGGCACTGTGGAGGTCAATGTTATATATTATATATACTGTTGATATCTTTTTACAACACATGGAAACATGAAATTAAATAAATTAAATATAGCTGTGTGAAGCCAGGTCCTTCTGCTAGTTATATATCTAAAAATGAGTTTCTGTCTGTCTGTCTGTTCTTTATGCGCGACCAGGGCCGGCGCTACCATAAGGCAGACCAAGCGGTCGCCTTAGGGCGCGCCCTGCGCAGGGCGGAAGAATTGATGAATGTTTTTTTTTTGTTTTTTTTTTTCATATGACTGACTTGTTACTTGAACCTGCGGCGCCCACCCTGCGTGTGCCGGCCGGCGGCCGCGGCGCTCGTCTAGTCTAGAGACAGTAGTCAGGGACAGGGACTCACTCAGAGCAATAGATATCACTTGCCCCGCCCCCCTCCCCCTGTGTGGACAGTGTGCGAGTGCGGCTGTGTGCTGGCTGGGCCGCCCGGCCGGACTCGTAGTGCTAGTCAGGGCAACATAGCAGCAGCTAGGCACTGGCAGGCAGAGATAGATGAGCACAGATGAATGATAGATATTCATTCATTGGCTCAGCAGCGCGCCGCTCTGGCTGCCACTACTAGTGACTGACAACTCAAGTCACCTGACCTGCAGTGCACAGGGGGGCGTGAGTAGACACAGGCAGCTGCGGAAATTGAAAGATGTTACAGGCTTAGAGATGAACAGTGAGTACAGCATTAGCCAAGCCAAGTGAAAGGAACTATGTATGTGCTGTTAATACACAAGGCGCATAGATATGTACTGTATTATACTGAAAGGCTGCTCTGTACCATACAGTATATTGAAATGAGCAAAATTCTTCTAGGTCAGATAATAGTAGCTACAATGAAAGTGTTGTATTTCATAATCTGATTAGATCATCTAATCAGATTAATCTGATAATTCTGATTCAATTTCTTGGCGGGCGCGGGCCGCGGCTGCCGTCTGAGGTCTGGCTCTGCTGAATATATTATGTCTGAGTGACTGAATGAATTCTGATCTAAGGCTACTTTCACACTAGCGTTCGATCGGATCCGTTCTGAACGGATCCGATCATATTAATGCAGACGGAGGCTCCGTTCAGTACGGATCCGTCTGCATTAAAATGGCAAAAAAAAGCTAAGTGTGAAAATAGCCTCGGACGGATCCGTCCAGACTTTCAATGTAAAGTCAATGGGGGACGGATCCGCTTGAAGATTGAGCCATATTGTGGCATCTTCAAACGGATCCGTCCCCATTGACTTACATTGTAAGTCTGGACGGATCCGTACGCCTCCGCACGGCCAGGCGGACACCCGAACGCTGCAAGCAGCGTTCAGCTGTCCGCCTGTCCGTGCGGAGGCGAGCGGAGCGGAGGCTGAACGCCGCCAGACTGATGCAGTCTGAGCGGATCCGCTCCATTCAGACTGCATCAGGGCTGGACGGCTGCGTTCGGGTCCGCTCGTGAGCCCCTTCAAACGGAGCTCACGAGCGGACACCCGAACGCTAGTGTGAAAGCAGCCTAATTCAGTCACTCAGACATAATATATTCAGCAGAGTCAGACGGCAGCTGTGGCCTGCGCCCGCCAAGAAATTGAATCAGAATTATCATCAGATTAGGGTACTTTCACACTTGCGTTTTTCTTTTCCGGCACTGAGTTCCGTCACAGGGGCTCTATACCGGAAAATAACAGATCAGGCATATCCCCATGCATTCTGAATGGAGAGTAATCCGTTCAGTTTGCATCAGGATGTCTTCAGTTCAGTCGTTTTGACTAATCAGGCAAAAGAGAAAACCGTAGCATGCTACGGTTTTATCTCCGGCGAAAAAAACTGAAGACTTGCCTGAATGCATTTTTTTCCATAGGAATGTATTAGTGCCGGATCCGGCATTCAAAATACCGGAATTCCGGATCCGTCCTTCCGATCTGCGCGTGCGCAGACCTTTAAAAATGAAAAAAAAAAAAAAAAAAACAGATCCGTTTTGCCTGATGACACCGGAAAAACAGATCCGGTATTGCAATGCATTTTTCTGACTGATCAGGCATTTTTCTGACTGATCAGGATCCTGATCAGTCTGAAAAATGCCTGATCAGTCAGAAAAAATTACATCTGTTTGCATACAGTTTGCCTGATCAGGCAGTCAGTTCAGGCAACGGAACTGCCTGCCGGAATCAAACAACGCAAGTGTGAAAGTACCCTTAGATCAGATGATGATTCTTCAGTCAGTCATATATATTCAGGCTTCAACAGAGTCAGTCAGACCTTCAGACAGAAGACGCACACTGGCACTCGGCAGGCTTTCAGGACTAAACAGGGGTCAGGACTTGTTAGGGTAGGTCCCAATTGAATTTTGAATGTTATTTTATAATAATTAATATGATCATTTGATTTAAAATTAATTCAAAATGATGAGATGAGCGCAAAGCGCTAGGCTAGCTAGCGCACACACAAACTAGCGCCAGAGCAGAGGCGCTCAGGCTTAGCACGACATCAATGACGTGTTTAAAAAAATTTATAACAAAACAACAATCATTAATATTGGGGGGGAAGGGGGGTGTCACACACCCCAACCGCCCCCCCCCCAATATTAATTGTTGTTTTGTAATAAAAAAAAATGTAAACACATCATGCCCTGCTAAGCCTGAGCGCCTCTGCTCTGGCGCTAGTTTGTGTGAGGGTGACATGATGGAGCCTGGAGGGAGGGCCGGGGGGAAAAGGTAAATGTCTGTACTCTGAGTATGTCACTGTATGTGACATGGGAATGGGGCCAGGCCGCCAGGAAGGGTCGGCCGGGGGCCGTGGGGGAATAATGTGCCATGGGGGGGGTAAAATGTGACACATTAGGGGGTAATGATGTGATCATGGATGGGGCCAGGGCCGTCCGGGCGGGGGGGGGGGGGTAATGATGTGATCATGGATGGGGGGGGGGGGGGGCGCCAAAATGTAGCTTCGCTTGTGTTGGCAAAAATCCTTGCACCGGCCCTGTGCGCAACCAAACGACGGGACCGATCTTTACCAAATTTGGCACACTGGTACATTAGGTGTCCGGGAAGGTTTTAGAGCAGGTCTCAGCTCTCTTGGACGTACCTTTCCTGAGATATTCCCAAAAAATTACCTGCATTAGCCAATACAAGCCCCCAACTGCAATGCACATGGTCACATGTCCCTTATCAGCCAACAGAAGCTTGCAGGCTCTTAGTCTCCACATAGACACAGTTTTACTCCAGGTTTCCATAACAACCTAGCCATTCTTCTTTACTGCTGTAGGTCAGCTTTAGGCTAGGGCTACACAATGACATGCACAGCTCAGCAGACAGTATCACACTATAGACTTAGATACACAGCAGACAGTATCACACATGATAGGATTAGATACACAGCTCAACAGAAAGTATCACACAGGATAGGATTAGATACACAGCTCAGCAGACAGTATCACACAGGATAGGATTAGATACACAGCTCAGCAGACAGTAGGGCGGGCTGCTGTAAAGGTCACTGTTATGGGTATACTGTCGATATCTTTTAACGACACACAGAAACATTAAGGGTACATGCACACTTTCAGGATACATGTGCAGACAATACGAACTGAACTCTGTAGGTGTTCGCAGGCAAATATTACTAAGTGAATGAAGAAAATCCGGTCAGGTCAAAATCCGCGCGGAAAAAATCTGCATCGTGTGCATTGAGAATTTCAAATTCTCATAGAATACAATGTACATGACTTACTGTGCGGATTTTCCGCACACAAATGCAATCCTGATTGTGTGCATTTAGCCTTAATGAAATAGATGAAAAATACCTGTGTGAAGCCGGGTCCTTCTGCTAGTCTCTTGTATATATAAAAATGTATTTCTGTCTGTTGTCTGTCTGTTCTTTATGCACAGCCAAAAAACTGTATTGATCTACACCAAATTTGGCTCACATGTACATCGGGTGTCCGGGAAGGTTTTAGTCCGGGCCTCAGCTCTCTAGGACGTACCGTTCCTGGGGAACATATATATATATATATATATATATATATATATATAAAAGGTACTGGAGTTGCCACAGCCTGAACTGAGCTCTATGAGTGAGGTAGGGACGTATTGTGTTTTGGTAGCGCCTAGACAGGCAGGAGTTTATTTGTGTTTTAAGTGTTGGCGGTGCGGGAACCTCACCCCACCCAGTGATGTATAACTGGACTATCCTTTATAAGAAGACTGTCAAAATAGATGCACGGTTTGGACATGAGAATCCGTTGTCTGGTGAGATATCTGTGAGTGTGACCCCCTGAAAAGAGACGATCCCTTACAATATATATAAATGTATTAGCCAATAGGAGCTCGCAGCTTCACTCATATTCTAACTGCCATTCACACAGTCACATGATCCTTATTATCCAATAGAAGCTCACAGGTCCTTCAGTCTTGACATGCACACAGTTTTACATCAGGTTTCCAACAACTCAACATTTTCCTCACTGTTATAGGTTACTGTTAATGGTGGTGGAGTGCTGTGAAGATCACATTTTAAAGGGGTGGGCTGCTGTTAAGGGGACAGGCTACAGTGGAGGTCAATGTTAAGGGGACTGGGCTCTGTGGAAGTCACTGTTAAGGGGGCAAGTTCTGTGGAGGTCACTTTTAAGGAGGTTGAGCTCTGTGGAGGTTAATGATAAGGGGGCATGGTGCTGTGTAGGTCACATTTTAAAGGGACAGGCTACTGCGGGGGGGGGTCACTGTTAAGGGGGTGGACTGCTGTGGAGGTCATTGTTAAGTGGACGGGGCCCTGTGGAGGTCACTGTTAAGGGGGCTGTCTGCTTTGGAAATCACTATTAAGGGTACGGGATGCCGTAAAGGTCACATTTTAAGGGGGTAGGGTGCTGTGGATGGGGTCACTGTTAAGGAAATTGGTCCTTGTGGAGGTCACTGTTAAGGGGGCGTGGAGCTGAGGAGGTCATTGTTAAGGGGACGGGTGCTGTGGAGGTCACTGTTAAGGAGATGGAGCCTTGTGGAGGTTAATGATAAGGGGGCATGGTGCTGTGGAGGTCATATTTTAAAGGGACAGGTTGCTGTGGGGGGGTCACTGTTAAGGGGGTGGACTGCTGTGGAGGTCAATGTTAAGTGGACGGCCCTGTGGAGGTCACTGTTAAGGGGGGCTGTCTGCTTTGGAAATCACTATTAAGGGGACGGGATGCTGTAAAGGTCACATTTTAAGGGGGTAGGGTGCTGTGGATGGGGTCACTGTTAAGGGAATTGGGCCTTGTGGAGGTCACTGTTAAGGGGGTGGGGTGCTGCGGAGGTCATTGTTAAGGGCGCGTGGAGCTGAGGAGGTCACTGTTAAGGGGGCGGGTGCTGTGGAGGTCACTGTTAAGGAGGTGGAGCTCTGTGGAGGTTAATGATAAGGGGGCATGGTGCTGTGGAGGTCATATTTTAAAGGGACAGGCTGCTGTGGGGGGGTCACTGTTAACGGGGTGGACTGCTGTGGAGGTCAATGTTAAGTGGACGGCCCTGTGGAGGTCACTGTTAAGGGGGGCTGTCTGCTTTGGAAATCATTATTAAGGGGACGGGATGCTGTAAAGGTCACATTTTAAGGGGGTAGGGTGCTGTGGATGGGGTCACTGTTAAGGGAATTGGGCCTTGTGGAGGTCACTGTTAAGGGGGTGGGGTGCTGTGGAGGTCATTGTTAAGGGGGCAGGCTTCTGTGGAGGTCACTGTTAAAAGAGCAGGGTGCTGTGGAGGTCACTGTTAAGGGGGCAGGGTGCTGTGGAGGTCACTGTTAAGGGGGCAGGTGTCACGGATGGTGTTGCAGAAAGCTGGAACTTATAAAGAAACATCCGACTGGCTTGATCCCAAACTAAGGAGCATATGGGTGAGCCCTATAAAACCCCTAGAGCTTTCCCTGACTGCTATGCCCATGCAAAGGTCTTAATGGTAGACAATTGCATGCCCTCGTACCTTATACTATGTGACACCTGAAAACCCCACAATAGTGAGGGGACACGACCACCGGTTCCCTGCACTTAATACG
The DNA here is from genome assembly GCF_014858855.1 of Bufo gargarizans. Classification (NCBI taxonomy): domain Eukaryota; kingdom Metazoa; phylum Chordata; class Amphibia; order Anura; family Bufonidae; genus Bufo; species Bufo gargarizans. The sequence goes on from NC_058084.1 coordinate 265,370,968, forward strand.
GACGGAGTCAGGGTCACCTACAATCAAGCCAGCAAGAAAACACAAATAAAGGAAACAGACTTATCTGAGGAATCAGGAGCAGGAGCCTCCAGCAGTGAACACAATCCAGGAAGAAGTATAAACCGCAAAGTGAGGCAGTATGGGAGGGAATATAAAGGGAGACAATCAGTGCAAATAGATGACAGCTGGTAAGGAAAGGAGATAGAAAGTGAAACAAAAACAAAGAACATCATACAGCAGGCAGAGAAGAACGTCTGCCAGATCTTCTCACAATGCTCGCGGTGACAGCAGGCTTCTGTAGAGGTCACTGTTAAGAGGGACACTGTTTATATCTTTGAACCACACACACACAAACATTACACGAAATAGTCAAAATATACGGTATAATGCTAAGCCTCTGCATGATGACTTCACACGCAACAAGCCTTGACTACATAACATAATGGATGAACAGGACAGTGTCTATACTCTGATCAATATATTTTTTTTTTTCCATTTAAGGAAATATCTGTTCACTTACATTTGATTTGTCTTTGTCATTGATCTATTGTGTTTAGCGCCTCTAGCGCCTACAGGGAACTGCGGGCTTCAGAAAGTTGCAGCAAGTTGCAGCAATCCATGTATGCAGTATGCATGTGCCCCACATCTTTTGCCCAGGGTGTTCAGAGCCAATGATCATCACTTTTAACCAAATCGGAAAAACAGATACAATTGGAAATTAGCAGGAAACAGCCATGACGATTATGTAGATTGTTTTTCACTAATCTCCAGTGGCGCACCTAAAAATTTTTAAAACTTTTTACTTATACATTTTGCTGCTTAGCCTGCTTTCCATCCTGGCAGCATTATACTCATTTCCCCTCCCCCAGGCTCTCAGCTCAGCCTGGCACCGCCTACCGGATTTCTCCTGCTGCTTGCTGCCTCCTGGCTCCTCCCCGCCTCCTTCCCACCTCCTCCTTCTAACCGCCGGAAGCGCTGTTACCGGCGCCATCTTCCAGTCAGTGCATGCAGCCAGGCACCGCGGCCGCCCTCACGATTTCGCTCTGTTCCGCCGTAAGATTCAATTCATATTCATTAAGAGCGATTCAGCGAGGTGGTGGATCATTCATGGGCCATGGCTAGACTTCAGACCCCACTCCAGTATCTGCTCTCGCCTCTCTCTGCACCTTAGTTTATGATGAGTATAGTGCTGTCTGACACGGTGACACCTCCTGCAGGGCAGATACTGGAGTCTGGAGGTGTCTATAGGGGTGCAGGGCAGATACTGGATGTGTCACATGTTCACATGATTCACATCATATAATGTAAGGGCGCAGGAGGAGCAGATACTGTCTGGAGGTGTCTATAGGGGTGCAGAGGAAATACTGGAGGTGTCACATTATATAATGTAAGGGTGCAGGAGCAGATACTGGTGTCTTTATGGGTGCAGGAGCAGATACTGGGGTCTGGAGGTGTCCTTAGGGGTGCAGAGCAGATAATGGCGTCTGGAGGTATCATATACTGTAGGGGTGCAGAGCCTCTGCACCCCTACAGTATATGATGTGACTGTGACACCCCCAGACCCCAGTATCTGCTCTGCATCCCTATAGAATATCATGTGACGACTGCAGTATCTGCTCTGCACCCCTATAGGATATGATGTGACACCTCCAGACCCCAGTATCTGCTCTGCACCCCTATAGTATATGATGTGACTCCCCCTGACTCCGGTATCTGCTCTGCACCCCTATAGTATATGATGTGACCCAAATGATGTAAAGGAGTTAATAAATGCAGATTGTTTTTTATTACCATTGTGATGATGTATCCCAGTCTACTATGTAGAAACACTGCTGCCAACCTGCTATTAAAGACATGCATCCACCATTTTTGCTGCCTGCCAGAGTTGAACTGCAGCCCAGCAGGACCACTCGGGACTGTATCTGAAAGCTAGACAGTGTTCAGCAAGGTAGGCAAATGTATTGGAGGTGCCTCTTGTGGAATTTCTGCGTTTTGTTTTGACTTGATGCTCATAATGCTTTGCTTTCCCTTCACAGAATACCTACTAGTCTGCAATGGTGAAACACTGCTGCCAGCTGTCAAGGTCTACAAAGAGAAACTGTCAACAATTTCATGTTGCCCAATCTGAGGGCAGTAAGGTATTGACAGAGTCCCTGAATCTGGCACACTATCACATTTTGTTTATGAGGAACAGAGACACCTGCGCTGCCGTTAGGTATATCTCTGAGGCTGATGTTTTCACCTTGTTTGCCACTGCCTAGTATTGGGGTGACTGTCCAGCCTGCTCTCACCGATAATAGATGGCTAATAGCTATATATGTATATAATACCGGCGCTGGCATGCAGAGAGGGTAGGGGAGGGTGAGAATTATTACATGTATACACAGGACACTAATTACGAGATCTCTACCTGTATCTGGTGAATAGTCGTTCCGTGATGTGGTGCTATCCCATTGTTCCAGGAAGCGCTGTCTAGATCTGTTCGGACTCTTCTTGCTCTAACTCTCACCTTGCGCGCTGCCCTGGTCGGTAGCTAGCGCACACGTGGAGGAGCCTGCAGGGATGAGTTCAGGAGCGTCTTTGTGTGACGTCACAACTTCGCTCTGGGTGCCTCCAAGGGACAAATTTCCACCAACGCGTTTCAGAACCTACGGGTTCCTTCGTGACGAAGGAACCCGTAGGTTCTGAAACGCATTGGACTCACCTTCTCATTCAAAGAGTTTCTTTATTTTCATGACTATGAAAATTGTAGAGTCACACTGAAGGCATCAAAACTATGAATTAACACATGTGGAATTATATACATAACAAAAAAGTGTGAAACAACTGAAAATATGTCATATTCTAGGTTCTTCAAAGTAGCCACCTTTTGCTTTGATTACTGATTTGCACACTGTTAAAGGGGAATATTAATCACCAATATTTATGCAAATATCAATAATTAATATTCATGAATAGGCGCGAATCGTCTAGTGATGACTCCGCCTATTTATGCCTAAATCATAATATATAAATATAGATACCTACCTCTGTTACCTATACACTACACTGAACTACACTACGTGCGACTTACTATCACTATACTAGGGCGGCAACTAGTAAAAACACCATACACTGTATTATGAACAATAAGGAGTATTACACAATACAATTATACAAGTCTAACAATACGCTATATCTATAAATATTCATAGATCAATGGATATGAATATATATATATATATATATATATATATATAGAAGTACACACCGCAGTATAGAAACGGTACTACAATAAACACAATACAAACCTAACTACACTACACAGCACAATCCCAAATTCCACCCCACACACTAGCTATACTTACAATAATACACTTACATACATACAATTATCGGTAACCCACCCGCCTGGCTACTCACTGTCCCTACGGGGGTACAAGAGGGTTAATCACACAATTGTGGCACTGCAGGGGTTAATACCTGCAGGCCAAGGAACACAGGGTAATGAGTTATCAGGGCAGCGGTAGCAGGGATCAGGCATTGAAGGGGTTAATGGTCAGGACTCTGCAGGGACAGGGCAATGCAGAGGTTAATGCTCTACAGGGATTTATTCACACACTATATGTCACAGTCTAATATTTGCTTATAATTATATATATCTATATCAATGAAATAGATATATATATATATATATATATATATATTTATAGCAGCACACAACAATATAAGTACACACACTATAACAATACACTATTACGGTACTAACTACACTAACACAGTCCCAAGTCCTCCCCAACTTCTAACTACAATTGCAATAATACACTTTACCAGCACCCCACCCAATTCTGACAATATACTATCCCTACGGGTTATTACGGACACTGTTGCTGCTGGGGGTAAGCAGGACAGTCGTGACGAGGGTAGAGACACAGGGGCAACACCAGTGTAGCAGGGGATATGAGGGAAGATCACCAGGGTTAGGCCTCATGCACACTGCCGTGTTTCATGGCCGTATGCGGGCCGTGGAACCGCGGCCTGGATCCCTCCTGAGAGCAGGAGCGCACGGCGTCACTGGTTGCTATGACGCCGTGCGCTCCCTGCTGCCGCCGCAATACAGTAATACACTGGTATGATCTATACCAGTGTATTACTGTTCTGTGCCGGCAGCAGGGAGCGCACGGCGTCATAGCAACCAGTGACGCCGTGCGCTCCTGCTCTCAGGAGGGATCCAGGCCGCGGTTCCACGGCCCGCATACGGCCGTGAAACACGGCAGTGTGCATGAGGCCTAATAAGGGGGTGACTGGGCTGCTTCCAGGGTACAGGCTCATCAGGTATTAATGCTGAGGCATGAGGTCAGCAGCCAGGGGTTAGGGGATGGTTGGTACTCAGCCATTTCCAGGAGCATGTGGCCGCATGTGGCCTCTCTTCCTTCAGGGGGCTGTTCTCTCCCATGTGTCTCTGATTCTAGTCTGGTTGCAAGAGCCCCCTGTTTCTGGTTTGAGGCTCCTATATCAGCCTCAGAAACAGCCCACCTCCCCCCTCCTCAGGGATGTGACATCATAGTGTGACTGTGACGTATGCCTGCCAGTTGGCCCCCTGAGGCTAGCAGCACCACACGCCCAGCCATGTCACAAACACAAGGTGGGGCCGAGCATAGTAACTAGGCTGATAAACGCAACCAAAAGGCCTCAGATCTATTGATCCCTTAGCCTTTGACGTCACCAGCCACCTGGAGACATTTCCAGCCCCCTGCAGGAACTGGCTGAACTGGGAATTTAAGTATATATATATATATATATAGATACTTGGGGCGCATCTATATACATATATATACTCATTATAAACCTGGGGCATACATGGGCAGTTATAGGCCCATATATATATATATATATATATATATATATACCTGGGGGAGAGCCATGGCAGATACACATATATAGATGTTTGGGGCACATCTACCTGCATGTACATATACACAATATAAAAGGGCCAATATACATGCATATATGTAAGGGCATATATACATATATATTTAAATTCAAACTTCCCTCAACACACACTCTTGGCATTCTCTTGATGAGCTTCAAGAGGTAGTCACCTTAAATGGTCTTCCAACAGTCTTGAAGGAGTTCCCAGAGATGCTTAGCACTTGTTGGCCCTTTTGCCTTCACTCTGCAGTCCAGCTCACCCCAAACCATCTCGATTGGGTTCCGGTCCGGTGACTGTGGAGGCCAGGTCATCTGGCGCAGCACCCCATCACTCTCCTTCATGGTCAAATAGCCCTTACACAGCCTGGAGGTGTGTTTGGGGTCATTGTCCTGTTGAAAAATTAATGATGGTCCAACTAAACGCAAACCGGATGGAATAGCATGCCGCTGCAAGATGCTGTGGTAGCCATGCTGGTTCAGTATGCCTTCAATTTTGAATAAATCCCCAACAGTGTCACCAGCAAAGCACCCCCACACCATCACACCTCCTCCTCCATGCTTCACGGTGGGAACCAGGCATGTAGAGTCCATCCGTTCACCTTTTCTGCGTCGCACAAAGACACGGTGGTTGGAACCAAAGATCTCAAATTTGGACTCATCAGACCAAAGCACAGATTTCCACTGGTCTAATGTCCATTCCTTGTGTTCTTTAGCCCAAACAAGTCTCTTCTGCTTGTTGCCTGTCCTTAGCAGTGGTTTCCTAGCAGATATTCTACCATGAAGGCCTGATTCACAAAGTCTCCTCTTAACAGTTGTTCTAGAGATGTGTCTGCTGCTAGAACTCTGTGTGGCATTGACCTGGTCTCTAATCTGAGCTGCTGGTGACTCGGATGAATTTATCCTACGCAGCAGAGGTGACTCTTGGTCTTCCTTTCCTGGGGCGGTTGGCATGTGAGCCAGTTTCTTTGTAGCGCTTGATGGTTTTTGTGACTGCACTTGGGGACACTTTCAAAGTTTTCCCAATTTTTCGGACCGACTGACCATTTCTTAAAGTAATGATGGCCACTTGTTTTTCTTTACTTAGCTGCTTTCTTCTTGCCATAATACAAATTCTAACAGTCTATTCAGTAGGACTATCAGCTGTGTATCCACCTGACTTCTCCACAACGCAACTGATGGTCCCAACCCCATTTATAAGGCAAGAAATCCCACCTATTAAACCTGACAGGGCACACCTGTGAAGTGAAAACCATTTCAGGTGACTACCTCTTGAAGCTCATCAAGAGAATGCTAAGAGTGTGCAAAGCAGTAATCAAAGCAAACGGTGGCTACTTTGAAGAACCTGTCCTAGAATATAACATATTTTCAGTTGTTTCACACTTTTTTGTTATGTATATAATTCCACATGTGTTAATTCATAGTTTTGATGCCTTCAGTGTGAATCTACAATTTTCATAGTCATGAAAATAAAGAAAACTCTTTGAATGAGAAGGTGTGTCCAAACTTTTGGTCTGTACCGTATATGCCAAAAACGACTGTATGTCAGGTAAATTAAAGCTAGGGTGTGGTTTAGAGTGGTTATGTATGCTTGTTGGAGATACTATATGTGTATGTATGCAATTAATGAGCGGTGATGTGTATTGGATTGCTAGTGAGGTCTAAGGTGCTGACACTCTGGGGGAGAAGTTAACCACCTCCCGACCGCTGTACGCACCGATGCGTCCGGGAGGTGGTTGATTTATTCCTCCTGGACGCATCGCCGCGTCATCTCGCGAGACGCGAGATTTCGTCACAGCCGGCCCGCGCATGCGCATCGTGGGCCGGCATTTCGTCGAACAGTATTTCGTCAGCAACCTGCCGGCCAATGATCGTGGCTGGCAGGTTGCTGATTTTTAAAAAAAACAATCAGAGTGCCAGATAGCAGATCATATTTGTAAATATGATCTGTTATATGGCTGCCTGCTCCTCTGCTGGTTCTTTTTGTCGGTTGGATCCAGCAGAGGAGCAGGCTACACAGTGAGTACACCAAACACCTCATACTAGCCCCAGATCACCCCCCTGAACCCCTATTAACCCTTTGATCACCTCTTTGATCGCCCCTGTCAATCACTAGTGAAAGGAAAAAAGTGATCAGTGCAAACTGTCACTTTTTTTTTTCACTGGTATTGACCGTTAGGTTTTAGGTATAGTTTAGGCCCCTTGGTTAGGTAGTTTAGGGATCAGCTAGCGCCCAGCCCACCGCACCGCAGTCACTGATTCGCTGATTAGCGTATCGCTAATCAGCATTTGTACTTTTAGGCCCCTTTCACACGGGCGAGTTTTCCGTGCGGGTGCGATGCGTGCGGTGAACGCATTGCACCCGCACTGAATCCTGACCCATTCATTTCTATGGGGCTGTGCACACGAGCGGTGATTTTCACGCATCACTTATGCGTTGCGTGAAAATCGCAGCATGCTCCTCTTTGTGCGTTTTTCACGTAACGCAGGCCCTATAGAAATGAATGGGGTTGCGTGAAAATCGCATGCATCCGCAAGCAAGTGCGGATGCGGTGCGATTTTCACGCATGGGTTCTAGGTGACAGTCTATTCACTGTATTATTTTCCCTTATAACATGGTTATAAGGGAAAATAATAGCATTCTGACTACAGAATGCTTAGTATAATAGTGCTGGAAGGGTTAAAAATAATAAAAAAGTTAACTCACCTTCTCCTCTTGTTCGCGTAGAGGCCGGTCTGTTCTTTAGCTGTGGCTGAAGGACCTTTGATGACGTCAGATCACATGCTCCATCACCATGGTGATGGACCATGTGATTGGAGCATGTGATCTGACATCACCTCAGGTCATTCAGTCCACAGCTAAAGAACAGACCGGGATCTACGCGAACAAGAGGAGAAGGTGAGTTAACTTTTTTATTATTTTTAACCCTTCCAGCACTATTATACTAAGCATTCTGTAGTCAGAATGCTATTATTTTCCCTTATAACCATGTTATAAGGGAAAATAATACAATCTTCAGAACATCAATCCCAAGCCCGAACTTCTGTGAAGAAGTTCGGGTCTGGGTACCAAACATGCGTGATTTTTCTCACGCGAGTGCAAAACGCATGTTTTGCACTCGCGCGGAAAAATCGCGCATTTTCCCGCAACGCACCCGCCTCTTATCCGGGCAAAAAACATGACGCCCGTGTGAAAGAGGCCTTATAGTATCTGGAAGTGATCAAAACTGATCACGGTCAGATCTATAATTGTATTAGTGTCACTTTAGGTTCGCCCTCCACCCAAAACGCAGTGTTTGCCCGATCAGTCGCCCACACATGCGTTCACCCACGCCCGCCCCACCGCAGTGACAAAAAATATTTTTTTTTGATCACTGCACATTCACTTTACACGCGCTGCGGCGATAAAAAAATCTGTTTTGATATTTTTTATCAACCGCAGCGGCCTCCGGTACTTCGCTAGCCTCCCATTTGTAAGAAAGGCTTGCTTTTTTTTCTTGGGTAGTCTCAGGGAATACCCCTAAATTTAGTTGCCCACATGTCAAACAGGGGGTATTCTTCTGAAGAGGCCTACAGGCTTCTGACCCAGTCGGATGAGGAATGGGAACCCTCATCTGATGAATCTAGCGGGTCAGAATACAAACCTGTAGAAAGCAGTGGCTCTCTGACCCAAAGTTCGGACGAGGAGGCTGAGGTCCCTGATACCACCAGGCGTACCCGGCCCCGTGTCGCTAGACCGCAGGTTGCGCAGGATCCGCTTCAAGAGCAGCAGAGTGGGGCTGGTGCTGTCGAATTACGTGGTGAGGCATACACCAGCAGCCCAGCCCTTCCTGGACCTAGTACCAGCACTGCCGTAGAACATCGTGAAGTAGCGAGCACCAGAAGGGCAGTTGAAGCTGGTACGGTGGCACGTGCAGTAGTGACCCCGTCGCAGCCACCGCAAAGACGTGCCCGTAGAGCCCCTAGAATCCCTGAGGTGCTGGCAAACCCTGATTGGCAGTCCCCAACTTCAGCCGCACCTGTAGTTCCCCCTTTCACCGCCCAGTCTGGAGTTCGGGTTGAGACAGCTCAGATCGATTCGGCCCTGGGATTTTTTGAGCTGTTCTTGACTGCGGAGCTCTTAGACTTAGTTGTGGCAGAGACAAACTGGTATGCCACACAATTTATAACCGCAAACCCGGGAAGCTTTTATGCCCAGCCTTTCCGGTGGAAACCAGTCCAAGTTTCCGAAATTAAAACTTTTCTGGGCCTCCTCCTCAACATGGGTCTAACTAAAAAGCATGAATTGCGGTCATATTGGTCTACGAACCCCATTCATCACATGTCCATGTTCTCTGCTGCTATGTCCAGGACACGATTTGAGACCATCCTGCGTTTCCTGCACTTTAGTGATAACAGCACCTCCCATCCCAGAGGCCACCCTGCTTTTGACCGGCTCCACAAAATTCGGCCCCTCATAGACCATTTCAACCTGAAATTTGCAGATTTGTATACCCCAGAGCAAAACATCTGCGTAGACGAGTCCCTGATACATTTTACCGGGCGCCTTGGCTTCAAACAATATATCCCAAGCAAGCGCGCCCGGTATGGGGTCAAATTGTATAAGCTCTGTGAAAGGGCCACAGGCTATACCCACAAATTTCGTGTCTATGAGGGAAAAGATCAGACCCTGGAGCCGGTCGGTTGCCCTGACTACCTGGGGAGCAGTGGGAAGATAGTCTGGGACTTGGTGTCACCCTTATTCGGCAAGGGGTACCATCTTTATGTGGACAATTTCTACACAAGTGTGGCCCTCTTTAGGCATTTGTTTCTAGAACGGATTGGCGCCTGTGGTACCGCGCAAACTAGTCGCGCGGGCTTCCCCCAACGGCTCGTTAGCACCCGTCTTGCAAGGGGGCAGAGGGCCGCACTGTGTAACGAAGAACTGCTCGCGGTGAAATGGAGAGACAAGCGTGACGTTTACATGCTCTCCTCCATTCACACAGACACGACAATACAAATTGAGCGAGCAACCCGTGTCATTGAAAAGCCCCTCTCAGTCCACGACTATAACCTTCACATGGGAGGGGTGGACTTCAATGACCAGATGTTGTCTCCGTATTTAGTTTCCCGCAGAACCAGACGCTGGTATAAGAAGGTGTCTGTATATTTAATTCAATTGACTCTGTATAATAGTTTTGTTCTCTACAGTAAGGCTGGGAGAACTGGATCCTTCCTCAAATTTCAGGAAGAGATCATCGCAAACCTCCTGTACCCAGGAGGTTCCGTGGCCCCATCCACCAGTGTAGTTAGCCGTCTACACGAGCGTCATTTCCCCAGTGTCGTTCCTGGTACCTCAAACCGACCGCCACCCCGAAAAAAATGTTGTGTCTGTAGCAGGAGTGGAATAAGGCGTGACACCCGCTATTTCTGTCCTGACTGTCCTGACCACCCTGCCCTATGCTTAGGGGAGTGTTTCCGGAAGTACCACACACAGGTACACCTAGCATAGGGATCATCTCACCAGGACAGGCACACAGGGCTATTAGGGCCCATTCACTCACACAGCTGCTGCAAACGTCTCCTTTCACCTGGGACAAAGTGCATAAGACACTTCGCCACATCTTTGGGCGATTTGCGCTTTGCACATTGACCCATGGGGAAGGAGAGGTTTGTTCTATAAAGGTAAAAAAAAAAAACACCAGTAAGCAAAAAGGTTAATGTTTAGTTCAAAAAGTTAAAGTTTATATGTTCTGTTGCAAAGTTAATAAAATTATTGCGTTGCGGCCTGGTTTTTTCATTTTTTTTTTCTTTTTTTACCTTCCAGGTGGACCAACCGATCGACTAGCTGCAGCACTGATGTGCATTCTGACAGAAGCATTGCGCTGCTGTCAGATTACACGCAAGTCGGTGTATGCAGCGCTGCAAGACGAGATTTCTACTCTGCAGTAACAGATACGTTTGCCAAGACATACGAGCTGAGGAGGAGGCGGTGTTCCTATGCTTTGGCAAACACTTTGTATGTAAAAAAAAAAATCCCGGCAATGATTTATTCATCCACATCGATTGATGTGAATGGAGAAATCTGGTTTGCCAGGGCATACGAGCTAAGTGGGTATGGATGTTGGGCAGAGCTCCTATGTCCTGGCAGACGCCTTTCCCCTCCTTTTTTTTTTTTTTGGGCAGAGATTTTTTCATCCACATTGATCGATGCGAATGAAGAAATCTGTGCCGTTCATTTTTTTCTTTCAGCCCAGAGCCCAGAAAGATTTAAATTTTTGTCCTAAGTTAGCAGAAAGTGAGACTTTGTGAGAAAAAAACAAAAAAAAAATCAATTTCCGCTAACTTATGCCAAAAAAATACATTTCTATGAACTCGCTATGCCCCTCATTGGATACCTTGGGGTGTCTTCTTTCCAAAGTGGGGTCACATGTGGGGTATTTATACTGCCCTGGCTTTTTAGGGGCCCTAAAGCGTGAGAAGAAGTCTGGGATCCAAATGTCTAAAAATGCCCTCCTAAAAGGAATTTGGGCACTTTTGCAGCCTAGATGCGCAAAAGTGTCACACATCTGGTATCGCCGTACTCAGGAGAAGTTGGGGAATGTGTTTTGGGGTGTCATTTTACATATACCCATGCTGGGTGAGAAAAATATCTTGGTCAAATGCCAACTTTGTATAAAAAAATGGGAAAAGTTGTCTTTTGCCAAGATATTTCTCTCACCCAGCATGGTTATATGTAAAATGACACCCCAAAACACATTCCCCAACTTCTCCTGAGTACGGCGATACCAGATGTGTGACACTTTTTTGCAGCCTGGGTGAGCAAAGGGACCCACATTCCAAAGTGCACCTTTCGGATTTCACCGGTCATTTTTTACAGATTTTGATTGCAAAGTACTTCTCACACATATGGGCCCCTAAATTGCCAGGGCAGTATAACTACGCTACAAGTGACCCCATTTTGGAAAGAAGACACCCCAAGGTATTCCGTGAGGGGCATGGCGAGTTCCTAGAATTTTTTATTTTTTGTCGCAAGTTAGTGGAATATGAGACTTTGTAAGGAAAAAAAAAAATCATCATTTTCCGCTAACTTGTGACCAAAAATAAAAAGTTCTATGAACTCACTATGCCCATCAGCGAATACCTTAGGGTGTCTACTTTCCGAAATGGGGTCATTTGTGGGGATTTTCTACTGTTTGGGCATTGTAGAACCTCAGGAATCATGACAGGTGCTCAGAAAGTCAGAGCTGTTTCAAAAAGCGGAAATTCACATTTTTGTACCATAGTGTGTAAACGCTATAACTTTTACCCAAACCATTTTTTTTTGCCCAAACATTTTTATTTTATCAAAGACATGTAGAACAATAAATTTGGCGAAAAATTTATATATGGATGTCGTTTTTTTTGCAAAATTTTACAGCTGAAAGTGAAAAATGTCATTTTTTTGCAAAAAAATCGTTACATTTTGATTAATAACAAAAAAAGTAAAAATGTCAGCAGCAATAAAATACCACCAAATGAAAGCTCTATTAGTGAGAAGAAAAGGAGGTAAAATTCATTTGGGTGGTAAGTTGCATGACCGAGCAATAAACGGTGAAAGTAGTGTAGTGCAGAAGTGTAAAAAGTGGCTTGGTCATGAAGGGGGTTTCAGCTAGCGGGGTTGAAGTGGTTAAGTAGGACCTTTCACCGATCCTGACATTGTGAACTAAGAATACAGACATGGAGAGCGGCGCCCGGGGATCTCACTGCACTTACTATTATCCCTGGGCGCCGCTCCGTTCTCCTGTTATACCCTCCGGTATCTCCGATCACAAAGTTATGGTAGGCGGAGTCTGCCCTTGTTCTGCTCTAGCGCTGGCCAATCGCAGCGCAGAGCTCACAGCCCAGGCTGTGAGCTCTGCAATGCGATTGGCCATCGCTACAGAAAAACAAGGGCAGACTCCGCCTACCATAACTTTGTGACCGGAGATACCGGAGGGCATAACAGGAGAACGGAGCGGCGCCCAGGGATAATAGTAAGTGCAGTGAGATCCCCGGGCGCCGCTCTCCATGTCTGTATTCTTAGTTCACAATGTCAGGATCGGTGAAAGGTCCTCTTTAACCGCTTGCCGCCACGCTAACGCCGAAAGGCGTCATCGCGGCGGCTCTCCCAGGTCACACTAACGCCAATAGGCGTCATCTCGCGAGACGCGAGATTTCCTGTGAACGCGCGCACACAGGCGCGCGCGCTCACAGGAACGGAAGGTAAGCGAGTGGATCTCCAGCATGCCAGCGGCGATCGTTCGCTGGCAGGCTGGAGATCCGAATTTTTTAACCCCTAACAGGTATATTAGACGCTGTTTTCATAACAGCGTCTAATATACCTCCTACCTGGTCCTCTGGTGGTCCCTTTTGTTAGGATCGACCACCAGAGGACTCAGGTAGGTCAGTACAGTCGCACCAAACACCACACTACACTACACCCCCCCCGTCACTTACTAACCCCTTATAAACCCCTGATCACCCATGATCACCCCATATAAACTCCCTGATCACCCCCCTGTCATTGATCACCGCCCTGTCATTGATCACCCCCCTGTCAGGCTCCGTTCAGACGTCCGTATGATTTTTACGGATCCACGGATACATGGATCGGATCCGCAAAAAGCATACGGACGTCTGAATGGAGCCTTACAGGGGGGTGATCAATGACAGGCGGGTGATCACCCATATACACTCCCTGATCACCCCCTGTCATTGATCACCCCCCTGTCATTGATCACTCCCCTGTAAGGCTCCATTCAGACGTCCGCATGATTTTTACGGATCCATGGATACATGGATCGGATCCGCAAAACACATGCGGACGTCTGAATGGAGCCTTACAGGGGGTGATCAATGACAGGCGGGTGATCACCCATATACACTCCCTGATCACCCCCCTGTCATTGATCACCCCCCTGTAAGGCTCCATTCAGACATCAGCATGCGTTTTGTGGATCCGATCCATGTATCCATGGATCCGTAAAAAATCATGCGGATGTCTGAATGGAGCCTTACAGGGGGGGTGATCAGTGACAGGGGGGTGATTACCCTGATCACCCCCTGTCATTGATAACCCCCCTGTAAGGCTCCATTCAGACGTCCGCATGCGTTTTGTGGATCCGATCCATGTATCCATGGATCCGTAAAAAATCATGCGGATGTCTGAATGGAGCCTTACAGGGGGGGTGATCAGTGACAGGGGGGTGATCACCCTGATTACCCTGATCACCCCCTGTCATTGATAACCCCCCTGTAAGGCTCCATTCAGACGTCCGCATGCGTTCTGTGGATCCGATCCATGTATCCATGGATCCGTAAAAAATCATGCGGATGTCTGAATGGAGCCTTACAGGGGGGGTGATCAGTGACAGGGGGGGTGATCACCCTGATTACCCTGATCACCCCCTGTCATTGATAACCCCCCATTCAGACATCCGCAGGGAGTCTATATGGGTGATCACCCCCCTGTCATTGATCACCCCCCCCCCCCCCCCCCCCGTTAAGGCTCCATTCAGACATTTTTTTTGGCACAAGTTAGCGGAAATTTTTTGTTTGTTTTTGTTTTTTCTTACTAAGTCTCATATTCCACTAACTTGTGTCAAAAAATAAAACTCACATGGACGCACCATACCCCTCACGGAATCCAAATGCGTAAACATTTTTAGACATTTATATTCCAGACTTCTTCTCACGCTTTAGGGCCCCTAAAAAGCCAGGGCAGTATAAATACCCCACATGTGACCCCATTTCGGAAAGAAGACACCCCAAGGTATTCCGTGAGGGGCATATTGAGTCCATGAAAGATTGAAATTTTTGTCCTAAGTTAGCGGAAAGTGAGACTTTGTGAGAAAAAAACAAAAAAAAATCAATATCCGCTAACTTATGCAAAAAAAAAAAAAATTCTAGGAACTCGCCATGCCCCTCATTGAATACCTTGGGGTGTCTTCTTTCCAAAGTGGGGTCACATGTGGGGTATTTATACTGTCCTGGCTTTTTAGGGGCCCGAAAGTGTGAGAAGAAGTCTGGGATCCAAATGTCTAAAAATGCCCTCCTAAAAGGAATTTGGGCCCCTTTGCGCATCTAGGCTGCAAAAAAGTGTCACACATGTGGTATCGCCGTACTCAGGAGAAGTTGGGGAATGTGTTTTGGGGTGTCATTTTACATATACCCATGCTGGGTGAGAAAAATATCTTGGTCAAATGCCAACTTTGTATAAAAAAATGGGAAAAGTTGTCTTTTGCCAAGATATTTCTCTCACCCAGCATGGGTATATGTAAAATGACACCCCAAAACACATTGCCCAACTTCTCCTGAGTACGGCGATACCAGATGTGTGACACTTTTTTGCAGCCAAGGTGGGCAAAGGGGCACATATTCCAAAGTGCACCTTTCGGATTTCGCAGGCCATTTTTTACACATTTTGATTGCAAGGTACTTCTTACACATTTGGGCCCCTAAATTGCCAGGGCAGTATAACTATGCCACAAGTGACCCCATTTTGGAAAGAAGACACCCCAAGGTATTCCGTGAGGGGCATGGCGAGTTCCTAGAATTTTTTATTTTTTGTCACAAGTTAGCGGAAAATGATGATTTTTCTTTTTTTTTCTTTTTTCCTTACAAAGTCTCATATTCCACTAACTTGCGACAAAAAATAAAAAATTCTAGGAACTCGCCATGCCCCTCACGGAATACCTTGGGGTGTCTTCTTTCCAAAATGGGGTCACTTGTGGCATAGTTATACTGCCCTGGCAATTTAGGGGCCCAAATGTGTGAGAAGAACTTTGCAATCAAAATGTGTAAAAAATGCCCTGCAAAATCCGAAAGGTGCACTTTGGAATATGTGCCCCTTTGCCCACCTTGGCAGCAAAAAAGTGTGACACATCTGGTATCGCCGTACTCAGGAGAAGTTGGGGAATGTGTTTTGGGGTGTCATTTTACATATACCCATGCTGGGTGAGAAAAATATCTTGGTCAAATGCCAACTTTGTATAAAAAAATGGGAAAAGTTGTCTTTTGCCAAGATATTTCTCTCACCCAGCATGGGTATATATAAAATGACACCCCAAAACACATTCCCCAACTTCTCCTGAGTACGGCGATACCAGATGTGTGACACTTTTTTGATGCCAAGGTGGGCAAAGGGGCACATATTCCAAAGTGCACCTTTCGGATTTCACCGGTCATTTTTTTACAGATTTTGATTGCAAAGTACTTCTCACACATTTGGGCCCCTAAATTGCCAGGGCAGTATAACTACGCCACAAGTGACGCCATTTTGGAAAGAAGACACCCCAAGGTATTCCGTGAGGGGCATGGCGAGTTCCTAGAATTTTTTATTTTTTGTCGCAAGTTAGTGGAATATGAGACTTTGTAAGGAAAAAAGAGAAAAAAAAAAATCAGCATTTTCCGCTAACTTGTGACAAAAAATAAAAAATTCTAGGAACTCGCCATGCCCCTCACGGAATACCTTGGGGTGTCTTCTTTCCAAAATGGGGTCACTTGTGGCGTAGTTATACTGCCCTGGCAATTTAGGGGCCCAAATGTGTGAGAAGTACCTTGCAATCAAAATGTGTAAAAAATGGCCTGCAAAATCTGAAAGGTGCACTTTGGAATATGTGCCCCTTTGCCCACCTTGGCAGCAAAAAAGTGTGACACATCTGGTATCGCCGTACTCAGGAGAAGTTGGGGAATGTGTTTTGGGGTGTCATTTTACATATACCCATGCTGGGTGAGAGAAATATCTTGGCAAAAGACAACTTTTCCAATTTTTTTATACAAAGTTGGCATTTGACCAAGATATTTTTCTCACCCAGCATGGGTATATGTAAAATGACACCCCAAAACACATTCCCCAACTTCTCCTGAGTACGGCGATACCAGATGTGTCACACTTTTTTGCTGCCAAGGTGGGCAAAGGGGCACATATTCCAAAGTGCACCTTTTGGATTTCACCGGTCATTTTTTACACATTTTGATTGCAAAGTTCTTCTCACACATATGGGCCCCTAAATTGCCAGGGCAGTATAACTACCCCACAAGTGACCCCATTTTGGAAAGAAGACACCCCAAGGTATTCCGTGAGGGGCATGGCAAGTTTTTAGAATTTTTTATTTTTTGTCGCAAGTTAGTGGAATATGAGACTTTGTAAGAAAAAAATAAAAATAAAAAATCATCATCATTTTCCGCTAACTTGTGACAAAAAATAAAAAGTTCTATGAACTCACTATGCCCATCAGCGAATACCTTAGGGTGTCTACTTTCCGAAATGGGGTCATTTGTGGGGTTTTTCTACTGTTTGGGCATTGTAGAACCTCAGGAATCATGACAGGTGCTCAGAAAATCAGAGCTGTTTCAAAAAGCGGAAATTCACATTTTTGTACCATAGTTTGTAAATGCTATAACTTTTACCCAAACCATTTTTTTTTTTTGCCCAAACATTTTTTTTTTATCAAAGACATGTAGAACAATAAATTTGGCGAAAAATGTATATATGGATGTCGTTTTTTTTGCAAAATTTTACAGCTGAAAGTGAAAAATTTCATTTTTTTGCAAAAAAATCGTTAAATTTCGATTAATAACAAAAAAAGTAAAAATGTCAGCGGCAATGAAATACCACCAAATGAAAGCTCTATTAGTGAGAAGAAAAGGAGGTAAAATTCATTTGGGTTCCAAGTTGCATGACCGAGCAATAAACCGCTAAAGTTGTGGAGTGCCGATTTGTAAAAAAGGGCCTGGTCACTAGGGGGGTATAAACCTGTGGTCCTTAAGTGGTTAAAGAGGCTGGAACCTGCCAAGGGAGGAGGGCTTTGTGCTATCCTTAGTTGGCTTTCCTATTGATTGCAAATGGATTATGCTGCTCTTGTAGGGATAGGGGAGGGGAGAGGTTACTTGTTAATGGGAGGTTTTATTGTCCATTCTAAAAGTGTTTTCATAATAAGATTGTATACTTGGATGTATCACTTGACTACGTCTATTGTGTACTACACTTATTGTATGTCTTTGACAGTGAATAATTTTTATTTTTATTTTGTCTACAAACATGACCTAATGATGTTAACCGCTTGCCGCCACGCTAACGCCGAAAGGCGTCATCGCGGCGGCTCTCCCAGGTCACACTAACGCCAATAGGCGTCATCTCGCGAGACGCGAGATTTCTTGTGAACGCGCGCACACAGGCGCGCGCGCTCACAGGAACGGAAGGTAAGCGAGTGGATCTCCAGCATGCCAGCGGCGATCGTTCGCTGGCAGGCTGGAGATCCGAATTTTTTAACCCCTAACAGGTATATTAGACGCTGTTTTCATAACAGCGTCTAATATACCTCCTACCTGGTCCTCTGGTGGTCCCTTTTGTTAGGATCGACCACCAGAGGACTCAGGTAGGTCAGTACAGTCGCACCAAACACCACACTACACTACACTACACCCCCCCCCGTCACTTATTAACCCCTTATAAACCCCTGATCACCCCATATAAACTCCCTGATCACCCCCCTGTCATTGATCACCGCCCTGTCATTGATCACCCCCCTGTCAGGCTCCGTTCAGACGTCCGTATGATTTTTACGGATCCACGGATACATGGATCGGATCCGCAAAAAGCATACGGACGTCTGAATGGAGCCTTACAGGGGGGTGATCAATGACAGGCGGGTGATCACCCATATACACTCCCTGATCACCCCCTGTCATTGATCACCCCCCTGTCATTGATCACTCCCCTGTAAGGCTCCATTCAGACGTCCGCATGATTTTTACGGATCCATGGATACATGGATCGGATCCGCAAAACACATGCGGACGTCTGAATGGAGCCTTACAGGGGGTGATCAATGACAGGCGGGTGATCACCCATATACACTCCCTGATCACCCCCCTGTCATTGATAACCCCCCTGTAAGGCTCCATTCAGACGTCCGCATGCGTTTTGTGGATCCGATCCATGTATCCATGGATCCGTAAAAAATCATGCGGATGTCTGAATGGAGCCTTACAGGGGGGGTGATCAGTGACAGGGGGGTGATCACCCTGATCACCCCCTGTCATTGATAACCCTCCTGTAAGGCTCCATTCAGACGTCAGCATGCGTTTTGTGGATCCGATCCATGTATCCATGGATCCGTAAAAAATCATGCGGATGTCTGAATGGAGCCTTACAGGGGGGGTGATCAGTGACAGGGGGGTGATTACCCTGATCACCCCCTGTCATTGATAACCCCCCTGTAAGGCTCCATTCAGACGTCCGCATGCGTTTTGTGGATCCGATCCATGTATCCATGGATCCGTAAAAAATCATGCGGATGTCTGAATGGAGCCTTACAGGGGGGGTGATCAGTGACAGGGGGGTGATCACCCTGATCACCCCCTGTCATTGATAACCCCCCTGTAAGGCTCCATTCAGACGTCCGCATGCGTTTTGTGGATCCGATACATGTATCCATGGATCCGTAAAAAATCATGCGGATGTCTGAATGGAGCCTTACAGGGGGGGTGATCAGTGACAGGGGGGTGATCACCCTGATTACCCTGATCACCCCCTGTCATTGATAACCCCCCTGTAAGGCTCCATTCAGACGTCCGCATGCGTTCTGTGGATCCGATACATGTATCCATGGATCCGTAAAAAATCATGCGGATGTCTGAATGGAGCCTTACAGGGGGGGTGATCAGTGACAGGGGGGTGATCCGGGAGTCTATATGGGTGATCACCCCCCTGTCATTGATCACCCCCCTGTCTATGATCACCCCCCCCCCTGGTAAGGCTCCATTCAGACATTTTTTTTGGCACAAGTTAGCGGAAATTTTTTGTTTGTTTTTGTTTTTGTTTTTTCTTACTAAGTCTCATATTCCACTAACTTGTGTCAAAAAATAAAATCTCACATGGACGCACCATACCCCTCACGGAATCCAAATGCGTAAACATTTTTAGACATTTATATTCCAGACTTCTTCTCACGCTTTAGGGCCCCTAAAAAGCCAGGGCAGTATAAATGCAGTGTCCCAGGGGGTCAGTAGTGTATGCTGGGCTTTGTAGTGCAGATTGACTCACTAACCTGGGATCCACTGTCATCTTCAATTGGGGCAAATACTGGAACAGGCAGGTGATTAAAAGTTTGTGACGCCAGTGTCAATTAAACGGTGACACGCCGTGTATGATATTGTGGAAGAACGAAGCAAGCACAGGATAGCCAACAAAAACTGGAACATTTACTGAATATCAGTGAATACAGCTGGTTCTTGGGAGTAAAGAATGGCCGGTCTTAGCAAGGCATTATACAGAGTGTTGATTACAGGAGATGCAGTACAGGCGGCTTGCACACTATTCCTGACTGGTCCTGCTACATGTGACTTTCTCTCCAAGGTCTAATGCCCTTTATCTGGCGTACCCTTAAAAACTGTCCTTATCTAGTACCTCATCTGTTATCTTGAGTACCTCTTGCTTTATCTGATCGGCCTCTGTGGTATTCTGTGTCTTCAGGCTGTTTAGCTATGCTCTTCTGACTTCTATGCATACGGACTCAGGAGGGAACCCTCTCTGCACTGAGTCTGGAAACTTCTACCCTTCCTGAGCTAGGCCCTAGCCTATTTATACTGAACTGGGGGCTCCCTCTGCTGGCTGTGATAAGGATTGCCGGTAACCGGCCTGACTGGCTTAAAGGGAACTACACATTCAAATCTAGCAGTGTCGGGTAGCCTACCCGTATGCTGCACACCCCCAGACTTTGACGTGAGTAAGGCCTCGTACTCACACACATGCCTGAACCAACATAAGCTGATGCATAATTTAAACATTACATTATAAATATAATAAACAACTATTTCACACAAAAATATAACATTTGCAATAAATGACGCAAGGAAAAGGGGCGTCTTCTTTTCTTCTTAGGCACGGCCGCTGACCTGGCACAGCGGACTTAAGGTGAACCAGGTTAGTCTATTTTTCTTGACTGAAGTATAATAAGGAACTACACAGGGTTTCCCCGTGGGTGTAGAACAGGCAAGGGCTCACGTGGAGGAGTCCATTCTTGCGCACAAACATCAAGCAGGCTATTTCCGATAGTAACTGTTCGGGAGGAGACACCACCAGTATAGTCAAAGTCTCCTAAATGGACTGGCGGACGTCCCCTGGTCATCCGGGTGGACCTTCTCAACACAGGGGTTTCCTCTTCCCTTAGCACCGAGGTAGAAGAGAGAGGAGCAACAGGAGGATCTCCATCCGTGAGACCTTGGTCAGGAACAACGGGAACAACAGGAACAACAGGATCCACTAGAGGGGGAACTGGATCTGGGGCATCTTGAACCGGCTCTTCTGGAAGTAAAGGTACAGTAGGTGCCGGAGCGGGCACCAACAAGTTCAACCATGGTGTCAGAAGCCAATGCATGGGATCAGCGTCATACCTTAGATTTCGGACAGCCTGCATAGGATCCTCGGGCTGTATCGATGACTCTGACACAGGGGGTTCAGATATAGAACTCTCGGCACTGGGTCCTGGTGTCAGGCAGAGCTTTAACCGGTTTCGGTGCACAATTTGGGATCCCCTGCCCTCCCGGGTGATCTCATAAGTGTGAGTTCCAACATTTGGGATTGCAGTGACAACATAGGGACTTTGCTCCCATTTACTGTCCAGTTTACTGGTACGGCGGTTATTTTTTAACCATACCACAGCCCCTATTGTCAAGGGTTCTGCATGGGCTGCTTGGTCATAGTCTCTCTGCTGCCGGTCTCTAGCATAGTCCATACGTTCCTGAACAATAGCTTGGGCCGTATTCAATCGCCTTTGGTGTTCAGCAACCCAGTCGGTATTAGGGAATGGGTTGATGCAATCAGGTACGAGTACATCCAAGGAGTGGTCAGCAGGCAATAATCCTTGGCGCCCAAACATCAAATAAAAGGGGGTATACCCGGTGGAACAGTGTATGGTATGATTGTATGTGAACATGAGCTGTGGCAACAGATTAGGCCAATCTCCCCTGGTTTCAGGAGGCAAGGTCCTCAGCATCTCTATCAAGGTCTGATTCATTTTTTCACATAATCCATTACCTTGCGGATGGTAGGCCGTCGTCCGGATCTTCTTACAATTGTGCAGGCGGCACAGTTCATGGAACAGATGGGACTCAAAAGCAGGACCTTGATCGGTGAGGATCTTTTCTGGACAACCGTAGGGCAGGAGGAAGTGTTTCCAGAACAGTTCGGCTGTAGTCTTGGCCGTCTGGACTCTCACAGGCACCGCTACAACAAACTTAGTGAAATGGTCAATAATAGTCATAGCGTACACATACCCTGAGCGACTAGGCTCCAGTTTCACATGGTCGATGGCGACAAGTTCAAGAGGACGAGTACTTACAATGGGTCTCAGTGGTGCCCTCTGATCATGGTGTTCACCTCGTTTCAAGGCACAGGCTACACACTCCCGACACCACTTCTCCATGTCCTCTCTCATGCCCACCCAGTAAAACCGCTGGCGGATATTCGCCTCAGTCTTTTGGACCCCAAAGTGACCGGATTGATTGTGGTACATCTCCAACACCATACCTGCATCTCGTCGGGGTATGAGAATTTGATGCACTCGTTCGTTGGACACTGGGTCTAGGCTTCTCCGTAGCAACAGGCCCTTTTGTATGAAGAGTTGATGGCGCTGTCTCCACAGTTTGATGAGCTCAGGATCTGTACTCTTACGCTGAATCCTCTCAGGGGCTCTGCCACTAGTAATGAAGTCCAACAATTCACCCAGCACTCTACTTTCAGACTGTAGTTTCACCCACTTTTCTTCTTTGAGTTCCGGCCTACTGGAGGGTGAAGGAACTGCAGCTCTGTTACTGGTAGCCCGAGCCTGATCCTGTTGAGCAAATTTATGGTAGAAGGCCGGCATTTCTACATCTTCCCAAGCATCTCGCACATCATCAGGAGCTGTCTCTGTGGGAAGTCTGGATAAAGCATCAGCATTGTCATTAGTACGTCCAGCGCGATATTTTACAGAGAAATCATAGTTGGCGAGACGAGAGGCCCATCTTTGCTCCAAAGCCCCCAATTTGGCTGTATTTAGGTGTGCCAGAGGGTTATTATCAGTGAATGCAATGAATGGGGTAGCGGCTAGATAATCTTTGAATTTTTCCGTCACTGCCCACACTAGTGCCAGGAATTCTAGTTTGAAGGAACTATAATTCTGGTCATTTTTCTCAGCTCCTTTCAGGGAGCGGCTTGCATAAGCTATCACTCTTTCTTTTCCCTCTTGAATCTGGGCTAACACAGCCCCCAGGCCCCGCTTACTAGCATCAGTATACAGATGGAAGGGCTTGCTGTAGTCGGGATAACCTAACACGGGAGGCTCGGTCAGTTTCTTTTTTAACAACTGGAACGCTACCTCTCTCTCTTCATTCCACTCAATGAGCACTGGAGTTCTAGGACTTTTCTTGGGCTGCCCCCTCAAGAGTTCCTGGATAGGATCGGCTATTTGAGCAAAATGGGGGATGAAACGTCTATAGTAGCCGGCAAAACCAAGGAAACCCCTCACCTCTTTGACGGTAGTGGGTACCGGCCAGTTACGGACAGCCGCTAACTTATCAGGGTCAGGTTGTACGCCCTCTCCGCTTACCACATGCCCCAGGTATTTTACCGCAGGTTTGAGCAAGTGGCATTTAGATGGCTTTACCTTCAGGCCATATTTGACAAGGATTTCAAAGACCTCTGCTAAGTGTTTCAGGTGGTCTTCATATGTTTTTGAGTAGACAATGACGTCATCTAGATACAGCAGCACTGTTTCGAAGTTTTTGTGACCCAAACACCGCTCCATTAGTCTCTGGAAAGTTCCTGGGGCATTACATAACCCGAACGGCATACAATTAAATTCAAACAGGCCCATGGGAGTGGTGAAAGCAGTCTTTTCCCTATCTGCTGGGGCCATGGGTACTTGCCAGTAGCCACTGGTCAAGTCCAATGTGGAGAAATAGGCAGCGGAGCCCAGAGCAGTTAGTGACTCTTCAATGCGGGGCAGTGGGTACGCGTCTTTGTGGGTTATTTGGTTAATTTTTCTATAGTCCACGCAGAAACGGATACCACCATCCTTCTTCTTTACAAGGACCAGGGGTGCCGCCCACGGGCTACGACTGTCCCGGATTACATTAGAGTCTTTCATCTCTTGGATCATTTCTTTTACAGTCTGATATGAAGTAGGCGGTAAGGGTCGGTATCTCTCCTTGATAGGAGGATGAGAGCCAGTAGGTATGGTGTGTTGTATGGCACTAACCTCTCCATAATCAGCAGCATGTTTACTGAAGGCCTGGTGGTGCTCTTTGACAAGCCGTAGTATCCCTTCTTGTTGATGTTGGGGGGTAGTCTCGTCCCCGACATGTAGCTCTTCCCACCAGGGTACTTGTGACTGGGGCACCGGCGGACATCCGCTGACTGCAGCTGGCGGCTTTTCTGTCACTGGAAGAGGGATGATGTCTTGAAAGAACACCTGAGAAAGCTGGGCAACAGGGTAATGCTTAGTAAGCGCCACAGGATGATCACTCAGGTTAATCAGACGGACAGGTACTTTACCTTGGGAGACGTTCACCAGGCACTTGGCAGCTCTCACATAAGGGTAGTTCTCCATCTGGATTGGCTCCACCAGGGCTGGATAATCTTGGCCTTGGACTCCTAGGACAGCACGACACCATAAGAGAGTTTGGGAATTAGGAGGCAAAGTCACAGGCTTATTATCACGAATCTTGGCAGTACAAATTTCTCCTTTCCCGTTAGCAAACCTCTGCTGGGCACTTAACACAATGATAGTCTTTTGAATCACCCTCTTGGACGCAGAGGAAGCGGTGGGCAGAGTCTGATGTAATACGGCAAGTATTTCAGCATAACAGTTTTTGAAGACATTGGTGCCTAGAATGACAGGATGTCCTCCTCTGTCGCCGGCCTGTACTACTATCACCCCCTGTTGAGGCAAGGTTACTTCTCCCACCTGCAGGGTGGGTTCCCAGTATCCATGGATCTTTACCGGTTTGCCATTGCTGGCGATAATCTCTACCCAGGATTCAGGCTGCTGGGTCAATTGATTGGTGTCCCAGAATCTTTCAAAGGCGGGCAGCTGAATAGTAGTGACCTGAGACCCAGTATCTAATAGGGCTTCAAAGGGGACCCCGTTAATCTCCACATTGATTTTAGGATGGGATCCTACATACCGTGGCATCCAATTTGGATCTTTTGGACCTAGTGTTCTACCTCCCGAGGGGTGGTCCTCAGCCTCAGGGGTTGCCCGTTTAACTGCCAGCAAGTGGATTCTGTGTGTCCCATCTTTTTGCAGTATGTACACACGGGCCGCTGGCGACCCCTATTGCGCCTCCCAGGATCCCTGGGGTGAGTCTCTTGGTATGGAGGTGGGAACGGCTTAGAGGGTGACAGGAACTCTTCTTCTGACATCATAGGTTTTTCCCATTCCTCCATTTTTCTGCACACTCTCTCTAGGCTTTTAGTGAGGTGATTTACTTGCTCTGTCAGCATGGCGATAGTATCGGTAGCTGTAGCTTGAACAGCTTGACCGGCCTCAGCTCGGTTAATAATAAACGGTTTTGACCTGCAGGCTGATAACTCAGGTGGGGTGCTCAACTCTGTAGATACTGCTGACCCCAGAATTTTTATAGCCAGTTCTTTAAAGTCCAGAAAGGTACTGTTAGGGTGTTGGGCGGACAGCATCTTTAATTGGGTCCTTATTTGCTCACTAGACACTCCGGTAATAAATTGTTCCCTCAGGGTCTGATCCTGGTTATCAGCTTCCTTGGGATCTATCTGGATTACAGCCCCCAAAGCCTCCTGAAGTGATAGGGCATAGTCACGGAGGGACTCACCGGACTTCTGTTTCTTGCCAAAGAAGTGCATCTTTATCTCTGAGGCAGTCCTCGTTTCAAAAGTGGCCCTGAGGCGGGTGAATATCTGCTCCAGAGTACTCCTTTCAGCAGCAGGCCAGGATAATACCTCTCTGCGGGCAGCCCCCTCCAGTTGCGCTAGCAAGATTTCCATTTGCTGATCGGCATTTATGGGGTACAGTTTGAATAAGGCCAGCAACTTTTCTTTAAAGTCTCTTAGGGTATGGACCTCTCCGTTATAGCGGGGAAACCATGGGGCCCCAAAGTAGTAAGGCATGGTAAAGGGCATCATGCTGGGGGCTATAGGATGATTAGGAGCCGCAAGCTCTCCCGGGTCCGGCCGCTCGGCAACTCCCGGATCTGACATGTTAACTTATTACGAGGTGGCCGCTGGTGACTAAAGGGGCCGGAACAATCCCCTTCCCTCCGGATACAAGTTCTTACCGGTTTCGCCGGGTGTGCGCAGGCCAAATCTCGTGAGACTCCGGACGTCCTGTGTACGCGGTGACGTTGCTGACGCAGGAAAAGCAGGGCCGCGGCGGTGTGATGATGAAGAGGGGCGGGATTCTCTGTGTCTTTGAAGGGATCCACCCACGGAGGTCCTCAGCAGCGCGGGAAACTTTACTCCAGGCGGCCGGTGGCCATCTTGATCACGATTCCCTGACAGCAAGCAGGGTGTTGCAAAGTCCAATAAATCACAGTCCACAAATACGATTTTCTCTCTGGGGGTAGCGCAACACAGTACAGCGTCTCTGATTCCTCCCAGGCACAATTTCAATCCACCGGCTTGGAAATAAAGGGTACAGTCCTCGCAATACGGTGGTGGAATAGTTAAAGCACACAGTTCACACTTCTCTGCACTGTAGAAGTATGCGGATCCTGTTCGTGACGCCAAAAAGAGCGATGCAGTGTCCCAGGGGGTCAGTAGTGTATGCTGGGCTTTGTAGTGCAGATTGACTCACTAACCTGGGATCCACTGTCGTCTTCAATTGGGGCAAATACTGGAACAGGCAGGTGATTAAAAGTTCGTGACGCCAGTGTCAATTAAACGGTGACACGCCGTGTATGATATTGTGAAAGAACGAAGCAAGCACAGGATAGCCAACAAAAACTGGAACATTTACTGAATATCAGTGAATACAGCTGGTTCTTGGGAGTACAGAATGGCCGGTCTTAGCAAGGCATTATACAGAGTGTTGATTACAGGAGATGCAGTACAGGCGGCTTGCACACTATTCCTGACTGGTCCTGCTACATGTGACTTTCTCTCCAAGGTCTAATGCCCTTTATCTGGCGTACCCTTGAAACTGTCCTTATCTAGTACCTCCTCTGTTATCTTGAGTACCTCTTGCTTTATCTGATCGGCCTCTGTGGTATTCTGTGTCTTCAGGCTGTTTAGCTATGCCCTTCTGACTTCTATGCATACGGACTCAGGAGGGAACCCTCTCTGCACTGAGTCTGGAAACTTCTACCCTTCCTGAGCTAGGCCCTAGCCTATTTATACTGAACTGGGGGCTCCCTCTGCTGGCTGTGATAAGGATTGCCGGTAACCGGCCTGACTGGCTTAAAGGGAACTACACATTCAAATCTAGCAGTGTCGGGTAGCCTACCCGTATGCTGCACAAATACCCCACATGTGACCCCATTTCGGAAAGAAGACACCCCAAGGTATTCCGTGAGGGGCATATTGAGTCCATGAAAGATTGAAATTTTTGTCCTAAGTTAGCGGAAAGTGAGACTTTGTGAGAAAAAAACAAAAAAAAATCAATATCCGCTAACTTATGCAAAAAAAAAAAAAATTCTAGGAACTCGCCATGCCCCTCATTGAATACCTTGGGGTGTCTTCTTTCCAAAGTGGGGTCACATGTGGGGTATTTATACTGCCCTGGCTTTTTAGGGGCCCGAAAGTGTGAGAAGAAGTCTGGGATCCAAATGTCTAAAAATGCCCTCCTAAAAGGAATTTGGGCCCCTTTGCGCATCTAGGCTGCAAAAAAGTGTCACACATCTGGTATCGCCGTACTCAGGAGAAGTTGGGGAATGTGTTTTGGGGTGTCATTTTACATATACCCATGCTGGGTGAGAAAAATATCTTGGTCAAATGCCAACTTTGTATAAAAAAATGGGAAAAGTTGTCTTTTGCCAAGATATTTCTCTCACCCAGCATGGGTATATGTAAAATGACACCCCAAAACACATTCCCCAACTTCTCCTGAGTACGGCGATACCAGATGTGTGACACTTTTTTGATGCCAAGGTGGGCAAAGGGGCACATATTCCAAAGTGCACCTTTCGGATTTCACCGGTCATTTTTTTACAGATTTTGATTGCAAAGTACTTCTCACACATTTGGGCCCCTAAATTGCCAGGGCAGTATAACTACGCCACAAGTGACCCCATTTTGGAAAGAAGACACCCCAAGGTATTCCGTGAGGGGCATGGCGAGTTCCTAGAATTTTTTATTTTTTGTCGCAAGTTAGTGGAATATGAGACTTTGTAAGGAAAAAAGAGAAAAAAAAAAAATCATCATTTTCCGCTAACTTGTGACAAAAAATAAAAAATTCTAGGAACTCGCCATGCCCCTCACGGAATACCTTGGGGTGTCTTCTTTCCAAAATGGGGTCACTTGTGGCGTAGTTATACTGCCCTGGCAATTTAGGGGCCCAAATGTGTGAGAAGTACCTTGCAATCAAAATGTGTAAAAAATGGCCTGCAAAATCTGAAAGGTGCACTTTGGAATATGTGCCCCTTTTCCCACCTTGGCAGCAAAAAAGTGTGACACATCTGGTATCGCCGTACTCAGGAGAAGTTGGGGAATGTGTTTTGGGGTGTCATTTTACATATACCCATGCTGGGTGAGAGAAATATCTTGGCAAAAGACAACTTTTCCCATTTTTTTATACAAAGTTGGCATTTGACCAAGATATTTTTCTCACCCAGCATGGGTATATGTAAAATGACACCCCAAAACACATTCCCCAACTTCTCCTGAGTACGGCGATACCAGATGTGTCACACTTTTTTGCTGCCAGGGTGGGCAAAGGGGCACATATTCCAAAGTGCACCTTTTGGATTTCACCGGTCATTTTTTACACATTTTGATTGCAAAGTTCTTCTCACACATTTGGGCCCCTAAATTGCCAGGGCAGTATAACTACCCCACAAGTGACCCCATTTTGGAAAGAAGACACCCCAAGGTATTCCGTGAGGGGCATGGCAAGTTTTTCGAATTTTTTATTTTTTGTCGCAAGTTAGTGGAATATGAGACTTTGTAAGAAAAAAAAAAAAAAAATAATCATCATCATTTTCCGCTAACTTGTGACAAAAAATAAAAAGTTCTATGAACTCACTATGTCCATCAGCGAATACCTTAGGGTGTCTACTTTCCGAAATGGGGTCATTTGTGGAGGTTTTCTACTGTTTGGGCATTGTAGAACCTCAGGAAACATGACAGGTGCTCAGAAAGTCAGAGCTGTTTCAAAAAGCGGAAATTCACATTTTTGTACCATAGTTTGTAAATGCTATAACTTTTACCCAAACCATTTTTTTTTTTTGCCCAAACATTTTTTTTTTATCAAAGACATGTAGAACAATAAATTTGGCGAAAAATGTATATATGGATGTAGTTTTTTTTGCAAAATTTTACAGCTGAAAGTGAAAAATGTCATTTTTTTGCAAAAAAATCGTTAAATTTCGATTAATAACAAAAAAAGTAAAAATGTCAGCGGCAATGAAATACCACCAAATGAAAGCTCTATTAGTGAGAAGAAAAGGAGGTAAAATTCATTTGGGTGGTAAGTTGCATGACCGAGCAATAAACCGCTAAAGTTGTGGAGTGCCGATTTGTAAAAAAGGGCCTGGTCACTAGGGGGGTATAAACCTGTGGTCCTTAAGTGGTTAAAAAGACGAAAAACAATAATAAAGAAATATCTGATTCAAAAATAAAATTATCCTTACCATCCATGTACTCACTAGTCCTTGATATGCATAAGTTTGTCTCTACCCCACAATCTTGTTGCTTGTAGAGAGCAGGATTATTATAATGCTGCTCTATACAGGCAGCACGATTGTAATAATTTCCTGACAGTGTCTAGCCATAAAATACGCAACATGTTGTTCTGTTAATCCTGCTGTAAGAACAGTTTCTAATTTCAGCATTTCAGCTGTATGGTGGGAGTGGCCTAGTAAACGTGGGAGTGGCTTATAATAATGGGCATGGTCTTGTCTTTTTGCTGCATCATTTTTTTCACCAGGACCCCCCCCCCCCTAGACAATATTCCTGGGTGCTCCCCTGCTCATCTCAGTGTCAACATTAGTTAGTGCATCTGTAGAGATGTCAATATGGTGAGCATGGGAACTGGAGAGGAATATACTAGGGGTGAGGCTTCTTCTTTCAGGGTGGCACCCATGATAGTGGCTGGCTTTCCTGCTCCCCAGTGTGATACCACAGTAAAAAATAGAGGTTGTGCAGCTTGCTGCTGTATTCCCCAGCTGGTATACAGATGTTGATAGGTGGTGGTGCAACCCCCAAATAAAGGAAGCAGCTTGAACTCATGCTTTCTAAACTGGAACTAAAAAGTGTGGTTACACATTTGGCAAACGAGGTTCAGACAGGCTTTGTGGTTTCTTATATGTTCAATACACACAGGTTCTGTGCATCTTAATAGATTATAACAAGGTGGCTGTAGATCCTTACTTCTACAGACCTTAGGCTTGACTTTCCTGGACTGTTTACCAAATGTCTCCATTCTGTCTTTAGTGCCCCTCCAACTGCAGTCACTATATTGCTGTGTTGCATGCTGCCTCAGAGTCTCCTCACTACATCAGATGCTACATACTATATACAGTGGATGTAAAAAGTCTACACACCCCTGTTAAAATGTCAGGTTTCTGTGCTGTAAAAACTTGAGACAAAGATAAATCATTTTAACAACTTTTCCACCTTTCATGTAACCTATAAACTGTACCACTCAATTGAAAAACAGACTGAAATATTTTAGGTGGAGGGAATAAAATAAAAAATTGGTTGCATGGGTGTGCACACCCTCTTATAACTGGGCTGTAGCTGTGTTCAGAATTAGGCAATCACATTAAAAATCATGTTAAATAGGAGTCAGCATACACCTGCCATCATTTAAAGTGAATCTGATTAACCCCAAATAAAGTTCAGCTGCTCAAGTTGGTCTTTCCTGAAATTTTCTTAGTCGCATCCCACAGCAAAATCCATGGTCCACAGAGAGCTTCCAAAGCATCAGAGGAGTCTCATTGTTAAAAGTTATCAGTCAGCGAGCTGTAATGTCTCTGTATGGATCCCCAGGAGCGAGAGTGAGAGTTAATGGCACATTATCCGAGTCCTTTCCTATCACGAATGGGTCACAACAGGGTTGCCCCCTGTCTCCCTCTCTCTTTATTCTTGTTATGGAGACTTTGCTACAAGCATTCAGAGATGATTCTCGCATAAGGGGTTTAAAAATTGGTAGTTCTGAGCATAAATGTGCTGCATTTGCAGATGATCTTATGATCTTAATTACTAATCCCACAGTGGCCTTCCCTCATGTCTTGGACACCTTCTCTGAATTTGGCAATCTGTCCAATTTTAAAATCAACTACACTAAGTCGGAGTCAATGGGATTTAACCTCTCGACCCACACGGTTCAAATTCCCATTCAGGTGGAATTCTACCTCTCTTCCATATTTAGGAATAACTCTCCCCAATAACTCCTCCCTCCTATATAAACTAAATTATCCTACATTAGTAAAAAAAAGATTCAGGAGCAATTGAGTACTCTTGCTCTGCCGTGGTTGTCCTGGATAGGTAGAAAAAACCTCTTACAAACTTATATTATACCCAAAATAACGTTCCTATTACAAATGGTGCCTATATTTCTCCCAAAGTCTTTCTTCAAACTGATCAGACGTATCCTTACGACTTTCCTTTGGAGAGGTAAGAAGCCTAGGATTTCCTTCCTCAAACTTGCAAGGAGTAGAGCTCACTGTGGTTTCGGCCTCCCGGATGTGGAGCAATATTACAATGCGATCCAACTTAAAAGGTGGTTACAGTTGTGCATATCTAAATATAAGATATTGGGATCGGATATTGAATCAGACCTACTGTTGGACGCTCAAGTGGCGGGTTTGTGGGGATTGAACACTTCCTCTTCTATCCCACAAAACCTCACGAGAGGTGTATACCAGACCATAAGGTCTTTACACACAACATTGGGAATATTCTCCTGCCCCCCCTAAGACCCTGCCTGCAAAGTTTATACCCTATTTCTTAAATAAATACCCCCAGGAATTACCCAATTTTTGGAAAGGTCTGAAAGATGTCCCGATCTCTTCCTGGCTGCAGGAGATTGGTTCAGCTGATAATATTCCAAACTTTTGTTCCCATGTCATTCCTGTTAGCAACTTTATTGCTAATCAGGAACTTCCGAACTCCCTCAAAGCCTTACTGTCTAACACTAAGATCCAGACGGACCCCACGTGGTTCAAAAGATTAACCACACTTGACTCCTGCCCGAAGCGTTGTATATCTACCCTGTACAAAGCATTGATCACCCCTAGTGATTCAGTTGTCCCCTCCTATATCAGATCCTGGGAAATAGACCTCAACATATCTATTTCCGATCAAGATACTATACACATCCACCGAAACTCTCATGGTTTTTCGAGATGCGCAAAAATCCAGGAGCACTCGTATAAGACAGTAACAAGGTGGTATAATGATCCGCAGAAACTATTTTTAATGGGTCTTTCTCAGTTGGATGTGTGCTGGAGATGTTCGGCCCACACGGGTTCCCTGGGTCATATATTTTGGCACTGTCCCCAGATTCGTCAGTTCTGGGACCTAACTGGAAGGGAAATTAATAAAATATGTCATTCTGACTTGAACTTCTCTCCCCAATCTGTACTCCTATGGCTACCAGATGACAAATGGTACCCTTCTTCAAGTGATTTGGCCACTTTATTGATCCAGGCGGCGAGGCTCTTAATCCCACTTCAATGGCTTAGTCCCCTGTCCCCTACATTAGAACAATGGCGCACAAAAGTTGACCAAATTTACTTAATGGAGGAGTTAGTAAGCTGGTCAAACAGATCCCATGAAAAATTTACTAGGTTATGGAAACCTTGGAAGTTATATCGAAATCCCCCCTAGTCAACTATAGTCCAGCACAATGTTCTCTAGAAAACTTTATGTTCATGTGATAGGCTTTATCACTATTTATGCAACTAGGTAGATTATTCAACTCGACCCTTCAATGCTGTACCAGAATGTTTGCTTGGTCCTATTGCTGACCCAATCGTTTATGAGGTTCCAAGCATATTTCCTTCGTTTATGTTGCCCTTAGAGGGTAATATTTGATTTTATTTTATTTGATTCTATTGGATTCTAATTGATTTGATTAGATGTTTGCAGTAGTATCGGAATTGCCTTTCTACATTTAATCTGCGGTCATTGTTTTTGTAGGGAATTAATGTTTACATTTTGGACCAGTAATACTACATGTTTGTACTGCATTTTTTCTTTTTATGATGTCATCAAATGTTCCCTCCATTCCGTCCTTTAACTCCCTTTCCTTCTCTACTCCCATTACCTCCCCCCCCCCCCCCCCCCGGACCTTCCCTTTCCCACCTTTCTTCCCATTTACACAAGATGTGGTTTTTGTCTCTATCACTTATTTGAAATCTCTTGTTTATAACCACTGTAATTCTTATGGTGTATTGTAAGAATTGGTGCACTTTTGAAAATGAAAATAAAAAGAGATTTGATTTAAAAAAAAAGTTATCAGTCAGGAGAAGGGTACACAAAAGAATTTCCAAGGCATTAGATATACCATGGAACACAGTAAAGACAGTCATCATCAAGTGGAGAAAATATGGCACAACAGTGACCAACATTACCAAGAACTGGACATCCCTCCAAAATTGATGAAAAGACAAGAAGAAAACTGGTCTGGGAGGCTACCAAGAGGTCTACAGCAACATTAAAGGAGCTATAGGAATATCTGGCAAGTACGGGTGTGTGGTACATGTGACAACAATCTCCCGTGTTCTTCATATGTCTGGGCTATGGGGTAGAGTGGCAAGACAAATACCTTTTCTTACAAAGAAAAACATCCAAGCCAGGCTACATTTTGCAAAAATACATCTGAAGTCTCCCAAAGCCATGTGGGGAAAGGTGTTATTGTCTGATGAAACCAAGGTTGAACTTTTTGGCCAATAATTCCAAAAGATATGTTTGGTGCAAAAACAACACTGCACATCACCAAAAGAACACCATACCCACATTGAAGCATGGTGGTGGCAGCATCATGCTTTGGGGCTGTTTTCTTCAGCTGGAACTGGGGCCTTAGTTAAGCTAGAGGGAATTATGAACAGTTTTCCAAATACCAGTCAATATTGGCACAAAACCTTCAGGTTTCTGCTAGAAAGCTGAACATGAAGAGGAACTTCATCTTTCAGCATTACAATGACCCAAAGCATACATCCAAATCAACAAAGGAATGGCTTCACCAGAAGAAGATTAAAGTTTTGGAATGGCCCAGCCAGAGTCAAGACCTGAATCCAATAGAAAATCTGTGGGGTGATATGAAGAGGGTTATGCACAGGAGATGCCCTCGCAATCTGACAGATTTGGAGTGTTTTTGCAAAGAAGAGTGGACAAATCTTGACAAGTCAAAATGTGCCATGCTGATAGACTCATACCCAAAAAGTGCTGTAATAAAATCAAATGGTGCTTCAACAAAACGTAGTTTAAGGGTGTGCACACTTATGCAACCATATTATTTTATTTTTTCTTCCCTCTACCTAAAAGATTTCAGTTTGTTTATCAATTCAGTTGTACAGTTTATAGGTCACATTAAAGTTGGAAAAAGTTCTGAAATTATTTATCTTTGTCTCATTTCTTTTACATCACAGAAACCTGACATTTTAACAGGGGTGTGTAGACTTTTTATATCCACTGTATATATAATTTCACCCATGGTAGGTATCAATGTCTGGGGCTCCTCTGACCAGTGACATGAGCTTTCCTGCTGCTCTTCCAAGTCTCATGCTAAAACTATCCAGCCCTTCGGGGAACACTTACTTCCAAGGAAGTACCCACCCCATAAAAGCAGTCAGAGCACTGACATTATTATTAAGCGAGGGATGCAAGGGTACTGTACATAGCGTGGCATGAATTGTGGCATTGTGGCTGTTGTAAGGGCAAAGTGGCTGTCAAGAGGCATGTGGCTAACACGACAAACCTTCATATGTTTTCATGGAAGAGTATGGCATACTGTATCAATGGCTCAAGAGACCTGGGGTGCAATTTACTAAGTCCTTCATATGTTTGCCTTAGTTCAAAGTGCATTGGAGTAGGATGCAATACATCTATTAGGAAGCTCAGAACTATTAGTATGTTTCTCACATCTTTGCCTGTGTTCAAGTCTCATGCTGAAACTATCCAGCCCTTCGGGGAACACTCACTACCAAGGAAGTACCCACCCCATAAAAGCATTCAGAGCACTGACATTATTATTAGGCTGCGGAAAATAAAATCTATACGATGTATGAGTGGGTGTAGATTTAAGTTATGATTTAAGCCATTTTTTAATGCAAACTGTAGTACATTTGTCAGTCTGGGGGAGGCCACGCCACCTCCCACTAAGCTCCATTCAACCCTAAAAGTGCTGTGATATAAAATTTAAAAAGGCAAAAAAAATTGTGCAAAGTACGCAAAAATGTGTTGTACATCACAATTCTGGCTCATAGCCTTTTAATAAACTTTCCCCTACAGCATGCAGTCTTTCTAAACATCCTATTGGACTTTAAAGTCTCAGTACCGACATGCACTGAAAAAACAGGCAACAGAAATAATGTAAGCCTTTTAATCTTTTCGACAGGTTTTGTATTGATCTGAGCTTTGTGCATGTCAGTTTTGAAACAGTGTGTAACAGCCAAGATATTCCACAAGATGGCACTATAGTATCATGTACAATAGAAGTTTTAAAAGCCAATTTCACTGACATGCTATAAAAAGGGACTGATAGAATTGGTGTATTTGTTACAAGGATAAAAAAAAACAATAACGAGCACTGGTTACACATTGTGCTGAATTGAATAATATAACACAAAGTGCAGGCAGTTATGCTAGACGGTAGAGGGATATTAAACGCTGTTACAATGAGATAGTGCATGTTCTCTCTTTATATAGCTCTCTCCTCTATCAAAGACCTATTGTTCATACAGCAAAATACATGTACTGAAATAAACTGGTAGATTCATCTGCTTTTGAGAACAGGTCGTTTTTGGTGGCCTCAATGGCACAAAATATGTACCAGTGGCCTTAGTGTTTGCATAGTCATCTTTAAAAAAAAAATATACAAGCAAAATAGCAACATAAAAGAGAATTTCTAAGCACAACTTTCATAGTGTCATATTTGCTTACAGGGCTTACCTAGTTCAAACAGTCCCTTAGGGCTCATGCAAACAAGTGTATTACAGTATTTTATCATCCATATTCACGTTGCATGAAACCCTAATAGCAGTTTATAGAGACTTACTGTACAAACCCATTTGCCTTTGTCTCCATATATGCTCCATTGGGTACCATATTATGAAGATATTCCCCAAAGAAGAGAAAACAGCAAGAAAAGCAAAAAGAAGACCAAAGAAGAGCAAATGGCAAGCGTTACTTCCAAGGGAGATATCTCCGTAATATGGTCCCATACACTAAATAGTGGCAATCTAAGTGATTAATAGCTCCATAGGGACTTAGGGGGTAATTTATTATTCTGAAATATGCTTATATTAGCGACTTCTCCCCACTCACACCAGGTATAAAATTGTGGGTGTGGTGTTGGCGGGGAAGGGTCGGCTGGCCCGTCTCATTCTTCATTTTCTACACCAGTTTTAGGTGTAGAAAATGGTCTAAATGAAAGACAGATCAGAAGCTGGATGTGCCAAAATTATGGAGCGGCTGGTGCCTCATCATAACTCCAGCGGAACCACCGCCAGCTATGGGGACATTAATTAATGTGCCCCTTAGTTCATATTGCAAATCCACTGATGATGTGCTGGGCCTGGCAGTTGACTAATCCTTAACACTATACATAACTTGTTATGAGCAACTAATTAACTTACATTTTGCTATAGTAGGCGTCAGCAGGACACTGATGGACAGGATAAACAATCCAACCAACTACAACCCATTCTAGCTACAGCTGCAGATAGGTGTGTGTGATCACCGGAAAGTTTGTAGAGTTCCTCATAGGGACAAAGTTTGAGCTATGGACTGATAACAACCACTTGGTCTATTTGGAAATTGCCTGGCTGGGCACCCTAGAGCAAAAGTAACTAGCCAGATTGGCCAAGTACAACATCCAGGACCTACTTGTGCAGCAACAGGAATGCCAACGTCCTATCCCCAATCTCATAGAACCTGCCACAGTTCCTTCTGGCAAAGCACGCAGAAAAACAGAAACCTTCGTCTTCATGCTTATTTAGAGGGAGAGGCCTCAGGCCTACTTCTGGATAAGAGGCTACTCAGGATGAAGTGTTGGCTGCAAGTCAAGAGATTAGTTGATCAACTGATGAGTGGCTGAACAAACAGCAGGAAAGCCAACAATAAGAGGCCAAGCAGGCATTCATGGCTGGTAGTTAGCCATGCGAGAAGTTGTCACAAACAGTAAAACTACTGTTTTTCACAATAAAAACAACTGGCAATTTGTGATGGTGCATTGTACTACAGGGTAGGACTATTCCTAACTAGGGGTCTACTAGGCAAATCGTGATGTCAGCAAAAGAGATGTCACGAACCAGCGGGTGTGAACCCACTGTGCCACGTGTCCTACATCCTCTAAGGGCGTTGTCTAAGTGAACCCTTCAATCTTCACAGTACCCCTGATGGTGGGGATAGACTTTCCCGAGGGGAACACCAGGTCGCTACCTTTTGAGGAGGATAGTGTCACGCCCCTGCCCTATGGGTGTTCTGAGACGATCTGTCAGAGTTTCTGCAC
Source organism: Bufo gargarizans (assembly GCF_014858855.1). Lineage (NCBI taxonomy): Eukaryota > Metazoa > Chordata > Amphibia > Anura > Bufonidae > Bufo > Bufo gargarizans. Next base: position 265,408,731 of record NC_058084.1, read on the forward strand.
GTAACTCGATCTGACAGTTTATTTTGTTTTGGGTTTGAACAGAATCCCACCTCCTATCAGGTGTGGTTCTTTGGTCATTGGGGAGGCTATTTATTCCTCCCTCTCCCTATAGCCTTTGCGGGTTATACTTCTTCCTTGTTTGTGTGCTGGAAGTTTTGGTGGATCGTCTGCTCCAACTCATCTAAAGATAAGTCCTTTTCCCTTTTCTCTTCTGTGTCTGTTTTTACTAGGCCCCTAGAGTGACGCTAGCTTCTTGGGTGGTTGAAGGAGCTGGTAGTCTCTTTCCCTTTTCCTTACTGATGAGAGTTTGGTCCAGTGTGTTTCAGCTTAGGTACGTGGGCATGTGCATATCTACCATTGAGATATGCACATGGGCATAGCAGTGTAGGGAAAGTCTTTTAGGGATTGCTAGGAGGTGGCCCCTTTGTTCCCTAGCTTTTGGGGCCTAGTCAGTTGTTTTGTTTGCTTTGCTGTTTCCTGTTTCCTTCCCTTATCTTACCTACCGTGACAGATAGGTACACGAGGCATCTGGTCCAGGCGGACCAGGAGGTACCTGATAAAGGTACCAGAGGTACAGGCATTGTCATTTATTACCAGGAGCAACAGTGCAGGACCGAAGGATGAGGCAGAGGCAAAGTCAGACAGGCAATAGGTCAGGGCAGGAGGCACAGGTACAGGCCAGGCAATCTGGGTCGGCAACAGGAGAGTCAAGGTAAGCAGGCAGGGATCAAAGTACGTAGCAGAATCCAGGAACACAAGTACGAGTCGGGAACACAGGAACACAAGCAGATATCAGGAACCTTAGCAAGACACAAGGACCTTGACACTGAGGCATCTGGGAAGGGGACTAAGCCACTTATATATGTGTAAGAGGGCTAGGATTGGTCAGCGAGGAAACATGAGCCAACCCATAAAACACGGGAAGTGGCACGCGAAAGGCCCTTAAAGAAATGCTGCAGGAAACAACCAGCAAGCATGCTGTAGCCAGGGCTGAAAGGAAACACTGACAGTAGATTACCCTGGCAGCTGAACATGGCACCCGGGACAGCAGCGGTAAGCAGGGGAACAGTGGCGCACAGCAGCCGCTGTTACAAGAGATTAGACTACCTTCACACCATCATTTTTGCTGGATCCGTCATGGGTCAGCAAAAACGCTTCCGTCATGATAATACAACCGCCTGCATCTGTTGTGAATATATACAGTTGTATTATCTGTAACATAGCAATGACGGATCCATCTCTAAAACCAGGGGCGTAGCTAAAGGCTCATGGGCCCTGGTGCAAGAGTTCAACTTCACCCCTTCACTCAGCGCTGGTGCACCTAGCTTTTCTGCTGCCCAAGGCAAATATTGAAATGCCCCCCTTCCCTCCAGTCCTACTGTTAAAGGAGTTGTCCTCTTTTTACTACTGATGACCTATCCTCAGGATAGGTCATCAATATCAGATCAGCTGGGGTCCTCCGGTACCCCCGATGATTAGCTATTTGAAGAGAGGGCAGCGCTCATATGAGAGCTGCTTTCTCTGTTCACCTACTCGCCTTAACATTTACAGTGATGAGCAGGTAAACAGAGCAGAGAAGGCAGCGCTCATACAAAAAAAAAAAAAAAAAAAAAAAAAAAAAACGGACAACCCCTTTTAACCCCTTAAGGACTCGGCCCTATTTCACCTTAAGGACTTGGCCATTTTTTGCAAATCTGACCAGTGTCACTTTAAGTGCTCATAACTTTAAAACGCTTTGACTTATCCAGGCCATTCTGAGATTGTTTTTTCGTCACATATTGTACTTCATGACACTGGTAAAATGAAGTAAAAAAAAAAATTTTTTTTACACAAAAAAATACCTAATTTACAAAAAAAATTGAAAATTTAGCAAATTTCTAAGTTTCAATTTCTCTACTTCTGTAATACATAGTAATACCCCCAAAAATTGTGATGACTTTACATTCCCCATATGTCTACTTCAAGTTTGAATCATTTTGGGAATGATATTTTATTTTTTGGGGATGTTACAAGGTTTAGAACTTTAGAAGCAAATATTGAAATTTTTCAGAAATTTACAAAAAAAACTATTTTTAGGGACCACTACAGCTCTGAAGTCACTTTGTGAGGCTTACATAATAGAAACCACCCAAAAATGACCCCATTCTATAAACTACACCCCTCAAGGTATTCAAAACTGATTTTACAAACTTTGTTAACCCTTTAGGTGTTGCACAAGAGTTATTGGCAAATGGGGATGAAATTTGAGAAATTCATTTTTTTGCCTAATTTTCCATTTTAACCCATTTTTTCCACTAACAAAGCAAGGGTTAACAGCCAAACAAGACTGTATCTTTACTGCCCTGACTCTGCCGTTTACAGAAACACCCCATATGTGGCCGTAAACTCCTGTACGGCCACACAGCGGGGCGTAGAGTGAAAGGTGCGCCGTTTGGTTTTTGGAAGCCAGATTTTGCTGGACTGGTTTTTTGACACCATGTCCCATTTGAAGCCCCCTGATGCACCCCTAGAGTAGAAACTCCCTAAAAGTGACCCCATCTAAGAAACTACACCCCTCAAGGTATTCAAAACTGATTTTACAAACTTTGTTAACCCTTTAGGTGTTGCGCAAGATTTAATGGAAAATAGAGATACAATTTCAAAATTCCACTTTTTTGGCAGATTTTCCATTTTAATATTTTTTTTCCAGTAACAAAGCAAGGGTTAACAGCCAAACAAAACTCAATATTTATGGCTCTGATTCTGTAGTTTACAGAAACACCCCATATGTGGTTGTAAACTGCTGTACGGGCACACGGCAGGGCACAGAAGGAAAGGAATGCCATACGGTTTTTGGAAGGCAGATTTTGCTGGACTGGTTTTTTTGACACCATGTCCCATTTGAAGCCCCGCTGATGCACCCCTAGAGTAGAAACTCCAAAAAAGTGACCCCATTTTAGAAACTACGGGATAAGGTGGCAGTTTTGTTGGTACTAGTTTAGGGTACATATGATTTTTGGTTGCTCTATATTACACTTTTTGTGCGGCAAGGTAACAAGAAATAGCTTTTTTGGCACCGTTTTTTTTTTTTGTTATTTACAACATTCATCTGAAAGGTTAGATCATGTGGTAATTTTATAGAGCAGGTTGTCACGGATGCGGCGATACCTAATATGTTTAAAAATTTTTTATTTATGTAAGTTTTACACAATGATTTCATTTTTAAAACAAAAAAGTTTTAGTGTCTCCATTGTCTAAGAGCCATAGTTTTTTCAGTTTTTTGGCGATTACCTTATGTAGGGTCTCATTTTTTGCAGAATGAGATGGCTGTTTTATTGGCACTATTTTGGGGTGCATATGACTTTTTAATCGCTTGCTATTGCACTTTTTGTGACGTAAGATGACAAAAATTGCTTTTTTTAAACCGTTTTTATTTTTATTTTTTTATGGTGGTCACCTGAGGGGTTAACTCACGTGATATTTTTATAGAGCCGGTCGATACGGACGCGTCGATACCTAATATGTATACTTTTTTTTATTTATGTAAGTTTTACACAATGATTTCACTTTTTGAAACAAAAAAAATCATGTTTTAGTGTTTCCATAGTCTAAGAGCCATAGTTTTTTTTAGTTTTTGGGCGATTATCTTGGGTAGGGTCTCATTTTTTGCGGGATGAGATGACGGTTTGATTGGCACTATTTTGGCATACATGTGACTTTTTTGATCACTTTTATTACCTTTTTTGGGAAGTAAGGTGGGCAAAATTTCAATTTTCTCATAGTTTTTATTTTTTTATTTTTATGGTGTTCACCGTGCAGGGAAAGTAACATGACCGCTTTATAGATCAGGTCGTTACGGATGCGGCGGTACCAAACATGTATAGGGAATTTTATTTTTTTCATTTTTAATTAGTGATAAATGTGTTTTTTGATTTTCACTTTTTTTTTCACTTTTTCTTACTTTTTTTTTTACCCAGACCCACTTGGTTCTTGAAGATCCAGTGGGTCTGGTGTCTGCATAATACAGTACAGAACCTATATAGGGTTCTGTACTGTATTTTACTTACACTGAACAGATCTATGCTTTTAGCATAGATCTGTTCAGCACCATGGACAGCAGGACGTTGGTGCGTCCTGTTGCCATGGGAACCTTCCCCGTCTGCCACAACTTCGCAGACAGGGAAGGGTAAGGACTGGGGCTTCAGGGGGGCTGCCTAGGGGCTCTCTCCCTCTCCCATCGGGGGGCTGCAAAGGCACAGCAGCCCCCCGATGGGAGAGGGAGGGAGCCCCGCATCTTACTGTTAACTCTTTCCATACAGCGGTCCGTACGGACCGCTGTATGGAAAGCGTTAAACGGCTGACATCCATTCACAGATGTCAGCCGTTTATACCAGGGTGCCAGCAATGTGCTGGCACCCTGGTATACCCACTAGAAGCCAACGATTATTAGGCGGGAGGCGGGCGGGGGATCGCGATCCCGCCTGCCGCACCGCCCGCCTCCCGCACCGCCCACACCGCCCGCAACACCCCCCCTGCACCTCCCACCATCCTAAAATCATGCAGGGGTGCAGGGGGGGGTGATACCTATGTATTTGAGCCACACTAACGTTTCTGATCGCCGCGGTCAGGGACCGCGGCGATCAGAAATAGCAGAAATCGCAACAAACCGCAGGTCTGAATTGACCTGCGGTTTGCTGCGATCGCCGATACGGGGGGGTCACATGACCCCCCCAGGCGTTGTGACAGGATGCCGGCTGAATGATTTCGGCCGGCATCCTGTGCGGATTAACCCCTGGGGCGCCACAGTCTCAATTTAAACTCATGACGTACCGGTACGTCATGAGTCCTTAAGGACTCGGGATCCATGCCGTACCGGTACGTCATGGGTCCCTAAGGGGTTAAAGACATAATTGGAAAACATTACATACAGTGCTACAGAACATACAGGGTAATACAGCGCCACATATGTACCTCTTACATCCAGTGACTTCTCTTCTCTGATATAAATATTCTCTTTCCTCTTCTTCTCCTGTCAGACCAGACCGCCATGGTGACTTCTTTCAGCCGCGCCTCTGCAAAGTTTAACAAACAGACATTTTACTTTCCTACTTTTCAATCCTTCTCTTCACCTTCTCAACACCCCATCCTGCCACCCCCAATACTGTGTCCACTGTGCTCCCCAATACATTCCTGCAGAAACAGTCCCCCTGAAAATACTGGTAACACGCCTTTATATTGTGCGCTAGTACAAAAAAATACCCCCTTCCTTTCAGATCAGACACCCATATAAAACCCTAAATGAGATCCCCCCCATCTCAGACCAAACCCCCTTTAGACCTCTATGTCAGACCCCATATAAGACCCCAGTTTTAGACCTCAGATCAGACCCCCATTAGACCTCCATGTAAGACCCCAACCCACTATCAGACCTCAGATAAGACCCCCATTAAACCTCCAGACCCTCCTTAGACCTCCAGAACCCCATATCAGACTTCCAGACCCCCATTAGACCTCCAGACTCCCACTAGAGCTCCAGACCCCCATATATGACCCCCATTAGACCTCCAGACCCCCATATCTGACTGCCTTTAGACTTCCAGACCCTCAATCAGACATCCAGACCCCCATTAGACCTATAGACCCTCAATCAGACACCCATTAGACCTCCAGACCCCCATTAGACCTCTAGATGCCCTAATAAGACCCCCATTAGTCCTCTAGACCCCCAGTCAGACCTCTCCAGACCCCCAGTCAAACCTCTCCAGACCCCCCCAGTCAAACCTCTCCAGCCCCCCAGTCAGACCTCTCCAGACCCCCCAGTCAGACCTCTCCAGACCCCCATTAGACTACTTCAGACCCCCAGTCACACCTCCAGACCCCCCATAGACCACTCCAGATCCCCATTAAACCTCTCCAGACCCCTCATTAGACTTCCATATCAGACCTCAGATCAGACAGTAGAATAATAAAGTAACTTACCTCTCCTGTCGCCACTCTCCTTGTTCTGGCTGTCTTCTCTTCTCAGGGCCCGCACTGCAGTCACCTGACCTCCTGCAGCGTCAGGTCAGAGTGGGCTTTGTAAGTCCTGACGCTGCAGGCGGCCAAGGCACAGCAGAGCGGGCCCTGAGAAGAGCGAGCAGAAGGAGGGGTAAGTACTGGACAGCGCTCACAGCGCTTCTCTCCCCCTCCTACTGCAGACTAGTGAGCGCTTCCATTATGGAAGCGCTCGGTAGTAATCCCTTTATAAGATGCACTGCATCTTATAAAGGGAAAAGTACAGTTCCACTAGCAAAGCGGGCCCTCTGGGCCCAACCGGCTTAGGGGCCCGGTCGCAAGCGACCTACACGAACCTATAGTTACGCCAGTGTCTAAAACCATTGTAAGTCAATGGGGGATGAATCAGTTTTCTTTTCTGTCAGAGAAAACAGATCCGTCTCCATTGACTTACATTGTGTGTCATGACGGATCCGTCTTGCTCCACAACCCAGGATACACTCAAAAACGCTGTTGAGTTCGAGATAGACCTGTTTAGAGCTATTCGTAAAATGCACCTTCACAAAATGTTTAAGGACACACCATCATGTTTGCGGGCTACCAAAGCAGGTGAAATACCTGCGACAACCAATTTGTTGGGGTTCAGTCTAGAGCATACATTTGACGACACTGAAGCTTCTTGTCTGGAGCTACTCACTGATACTGATCTTAGTTGGGAGACAGGGGGCTACACTGCAGTTGATAGGTTTCTGGGGGGTATCAAGTCTACTTTTTGTCCTCCTATGCCCGCCGGTGGTGGCATCGACATCTTCCATAAAAGGGTCTAAGAGATATTAAAGCTCTCGTGTACCCGTAAGCATGAGATAATCTCACCCCTGGTGAGAAAGCTGCTTTGAAGTGGATCAGCAGTATGGAAGATGTCGTTGTCAAGCCGGCGGACAAGGGGGGCAATGTAGTGTTACTAACTCAGGCATACTACATGCAGGAAGCCAATAGACAATTGGAAGATAGTACGGGATCCCTTAGCTGCTACACTAACTCAGTTGAGAATATTCCTGCAAAGGTATGTCACAGCTGATTTCATCCCAGAGACCATGCTGGATAAACTGATACCTCAATACCCTAGAAAGCCCACCTGGTACTTTGTTCCTAAAGTACACAAATCCCTCACATCACCACCGGCCGCCCTATTGTGGCGGGCATTGGGTCAGTCACTGAGCCTCTTTCAAAATACCTAAACTGGTTACTTAGACCCCTACTATCTAGTGCCCCCACATACCCGGGGGACACCAGTGACTTCCACCGCGCCATCAATTGCAAGTCTGGTGTCCCTCGACGTGGAGAGCCTTAATACACGCAGACCCCATGATGCAGGCGTAGAGGCTGTAGACAAGGTACTCAACAGGACTGACAAAAGCGCTGTTTATACTGAGTTTGTCAGGGAGGCACTCACGTTTGTCCTCAACAATAACACCTTCAAGTTTGGTGAGCAATGGTATGGGCAAAAAGTGGGTACAGCGATAAGTACCCCGGTATCATGCACGTATGCCAATTTATTTTTAGCTGTGTTTGAGGTTAGGTACGTGTTCTCCCTGGGCAATCCTTTTGCTCAGTACATTCAGCTCTTTTTAAGATATGTCGATGACATTTTCATTATTTGGTCCGGCACAGAAAACCAATGTAGGGACTTTGTGGCTTATTTGGATAGCAATAACATGAATATGAAGTTCTCTCTGAATTTTGGGAACACTACCCTGGAATTCTTGGATGTCTTAGTGTCCGTCCAGGGAGATGCCTTACACACATCTTGCTATCGCAAACCTACAGCCACCAATTCCCTCTTACAATTTGACAGCTACCACCACAAAAATGTTAAAAAATCTGTCCCATATGGTCAGTTCATTCGTCTTAAACGAACCAACAGTACTCAAGAAGGTTATATTAGGCAATCTGAAGAGTTAAAAAATAGGTTATTATGCCGAGGCTATGTTGAGAAGGAGATAGATAATGCCAGGACGAGAGCAGGATTATTCTCACAAGAGGAACCTTTTAAAAAGAGATAAACTCAACAAGCATGTGATGGACTGAACCGTCACTGGGGCTGCTGGAGAAGCCTGAGGGCCAGCCTCCTTCCTACGGACTATGGACCCAGAACTATGGAGACCCCCTCAGACCTTTTGGGGTTACAAGAAACTATGAACCCGGATTTATGTGTGGAATTTATATGCCACATATTTCCTATTGCCCATTAAAGGTGCATGGTGTGGATTCAGCAACACAAAAAGGGTTAACTCTGCACTGAGACTCTCACTGATTGTGTTAGTGATGGGATTAAGATAGATATAAGAGCAGCCGACTCCTAGATGAGTAGATCACCCTATGATACACTCGGGAGATAATCCCATCACATGTGTCTCCTCGCCCCCTATTCATTCATTATGGAGGGGTGAAGATGTCTGTTTGCATGTTGTTCATTGTTGATTGCGTCAAAGACAATGCCATTGTGTTTGTTAATTGCATCACAGACAATGCCATTGTGTTTGTTGAATAGGGTTAGTTTTTGTGTTTAAACTGTAAGGCTGTAAAGGATTGGCTGCTATGTCATGCCCTCAGTTCCCAACCAGGTCCACGGGGGTGGTATCCTTGTTGGAAAATGTGTATATAAGTCAATGCTTGTGTGTTCAATAAAGAGTTCCTGTTTTACCTTCAACATAGAGCCTCGTCTCATGTGTGTGGGGATGGCTATACACTGTATACTCCCCTGGCTGTAACCACTAGCTCTTGTAAGAGCTGTTCCTGGTTCCTGTGGTGGTTGCTGTGTCGAGCGGAGTGCTTGGTGCATCCATCAATGGAGGTACCCAGTCGGGGTGCCAGGAGATCCGTTACATTGGTGGCAAGCGGCAGGATCGTTCCCACAGCCAGAGGGACAGCTACAGGAGACACTATTCCGTGGATTTACAAGTTGGGGGCAACACATGCCCCAGTACAGCGACCCTAAGAGCAACAGAATGGAAACAGCAGTGAAGTACGATGGGTGTGTCATGGATGACTGAGATGCAGTCCTCAAAGGCAGCTGGTACCAGGCACTGGGTATTGTGGAGTATCAGAGGGGACGAGACTCCCCACGGAAGACCAGCGGTTCAGAAGCGAGTAGCCCTGCGTATGCCCTTCCTGGGAGAGCAGCCCCGGGAGGAATGGGTAAAGGAATTGGAAAACCTAGCATGGCAGGAGCTGTGGCTGGAAGATGCCTACCAGGTGCTCTGGTGGTATGGGGCACAGTACCTACCCAGGACAGCTGAGCATCACAAGCCAGAGGGAGAGGATTTTGATGGTCTTGGGTTGGTATGGGAGACTTTTTCAGAGCTGGAGTTTGGGAGCCCTACACAAGCCTGGTTCCGTGATCTCTTGGAATGGAGGGAGAGCAGGTATGACTGGGACAACACTCACAAGATTGAGCAGGACCTGGTCCACATGGTGACCCGGGAGATGGAGCTGGAACAGGGCTACCAGCAGCTGTTCCACTCCAGTGAGAAGGCTCAGCAGGAGAGCAGAGTGACAGACCCAGAGCCAGACCCCTTCAGCTGGGAGGATATTGTGGAGGTTTACTGGGAAGAATCCCAGGGGGCCGGTGGAGATGGAACCGAGGTCTCTCCACCGGTCCTGCAGGGAATTGGGAGACCAGTCTCCATTCCCCAGCGGCAGGCTGAGTTACAGGGGGCAGAGACAGTCGGTTCTGTCCCCCAGCAGAAGAGTTTTATTGGGAGAGGAGAGCTTTGTCCTCCCACCCCAGCGGCAGAGTGTCCAGTAGTGAATAGAGAGCCCAGTCTCCTTTCCCCAGCAGCAGGACACTGTATTGCGAGCGGAGACGGTCAGTCACCCTCCCCAGCGGCTGGAAGTATGTATGGGAGATGAGCTTGTTACCCATCTCCCCAGCTGCAGCTTAACATACCAGGGGGAGACAGTAAGCCCCACAACAGTGGAGATGGGACCAAGGTCTCTCCAGCAGCCCTACAGGGATGCTGGGCAGTCGGCCCAGATCCCCAACGGCAGCCGGATTTTCAGGGAGTAGGGACAGTCGGTCCTGCTCCCCAGCGGCACTATGTTTTGCAGGGAGAAAAGAGCATTGTCTTCATTCCCCAGCGGCAGTGTACCTTGAAGGGAGAGGAGACAACCGGTTTCTCTCCCCAACCACAGGGGGACAGCACCCCTAACTCTGATGGTGCAGATGGGACCACAGTCTCTGCACCAGGCCTACCGGGATGCTGGATGGCCGGTATAGATTCCCCACCAAGCCCACAGGAATGCCAGGAGGAGGAGGTAAGCACTCCATCCTCTCCACAACTGATCCGCAACAAGGTCCTGGGGGTAGGATTCCATGACCCCATCTCAGCGGAAGAGCTGGCATCTGGGCAGAGCGCAGTTGGCCTCTGCCCTCCCCTATACTCTTGTCCAGAGGCTGACTCCCCACAGGCTACCCCAGCGGAAGAGCTGGCATCTGGTCAGAGTGCAGTTGGCCTCTGCCCTCCTCTATCCTCTTGTCCAGAGGCTGACTCCCCACTGGCTACCCCAGCGGAAGAGCAGTCAGCCTCTGCCAACCAAGTACCCACAGCTCCAAGCTGGAGAACAACAATGAAGCAAGAAGTAGCAGATGCCCACTCCACATCTGGGGACATACAGAACAGAGCCAGGCCCCAGAGATCAACAGGACCAGTGTTGGTTTATGGGTGGGCTACTGGACTAACTCAGGCACCGACCGACAGGAGGTCAGGTACCTGGTTAGTCTACTGTTGGGAGGGGAGAAATGTGACGGACTGAACCGTCACTGGGGCTGCTGGAGAAGCCTGAGGGCCAGCTTCCTTCCTATGGACTATGGACCCAGAACTATGGAGACCCCCTCTGACCTTTTGGGGTTACAAGAAACTATGAACCTGGATTTATATGTGGAATTTATATGCCACATATTTCCTATAGCCCATTAAAGGTGCATGGTGTGGATTCAGCAACACAAAAAGGGTTAACTCTGCACTGAGACTCCCACTGATTGTGTTAGTGATGGGATTAAGATAGCTATAAGAGCAGCCGACTCCTAGATGAGTAGATCACCCTATGATACACTCAGGAGATAATCCCATCACATGTGTCTCCTCGCTCCCTATTCATTCATTATGGAGGGGGTAAAGATGTCTGTTTGCATGTTGTTCATTGTTGATTACGTCAAAGACAATGCCATTGTGTTTGTTAATTGCATCACAGACAATGCCATTGTGTTTGTTGAATAGGGTTAGTTTTGGGTTTAAACTGTAAAGGATTGGCTGCTATATCATGTCCTCAGTTCCCAACCAGGTCCACGGGGATTGGTACCCTTGTTGGAAAATGTGTATATAAGTCAATGCTTGTGTGTTTAATAAAGAGTTCCTGTTTTACCTTCAACATCGTCTCATGTGTGTGGGGATTGCTATACGCTGTATACTCCCCTGGCTATAACAGCTTGCTCTTGTAAGAGCTGTTCCTGTTCCTGGTTCCTGTGGTGGTTACGGTGTCGAGCGGAATGCTTGGACCATCCATCAATGGAGGTACCCAGTCGGGGTGCCAGGAGATCCGTTACAAAGCACAATAAAGAAAGTAGGTTTGTGTTCACATTTAAATACAATCCTGCGGCAGAGTAAATTAAATGTATTATCAATGAGAATTGGGATATATTGAAAAATGAAACTGGCCTGTCGGACCTCACTGAGAGCAGACCCATAATTGCTTTTAGAAGATGCCACACTATCAAGGACAAAATAGTCAGAAGTAGAATGCGGGCAAAACCAGCCAGCAATTGGTTAACCATCAATAAACCTATTGGCAACTTCAAATGTGGTTTCTGCTCTTTCTGTGGGTATAACAGCCAGCTCAAGTACTTGACTTTTTGGGGGGGTCTCACATACTGCTGCACAGTTTATGACATGTAGAAGCACTTATGTTGTATATTTGATTAAGTGCAAATGTGGAGCTTTCTATATTGGAAAGACGATACGCCCTCTCTTTGAGAGATTCAGGAACACCTTAACTCCTTGAGGACCGGGAAAGGCTGCACGAGACTGATTGAACATGTTCGCGATAAACATGGAGGAGACGTTGTCTTACCTTCTCGGGGATCGAACTGGAACCGGTCATGCCCTGCAGAGGGGATAGACATCAGGCTCTCCTGAGGAGGGAAGCCAGGTGGATCATTAAAGCAGCCACACTCGGTCCCCTTGGACTTAATGATAAGAATGACTTGAGTGTTTTTGTTTGAGGTAACTATCTGCTTTGATGCATACTTTGTATATCTGCAAGCTATGATTTTAATGATGAGTATGTTATGTGTAGCTGTCATGGCTGAGGATGGGGGAAATCCTCAGCCGTGCGGTGACGGAAAATGTCCAGTCGCTACTCGCCAGGAACACAGAATTAGGGAGATGGTCACCTCCTGTTGCGTCCCTAACGCTGACCCTGTCTCCTTCCTGCATGGGCCGTCCTTGATGGTAGGAGGACCCATGCGCAGGAACCTCGGAGCCTTGACTTACCCTCCGTCCGGTCCCTGGGCTAAGGAGCAGGGTAAGACAACCCACTCCTAGGAACGGAGGAGCAGGAGTCTCACTGGCCAAGCAGCATGAAGATGGGGGTACATAAACAGGACTACGGATAAGACAGGTGAACCCTAACAGTTCCACACATACCTGTCTCAGCCTAGCTGACTGGAACCCGTGGAAACGCTGTCCACGCAAACAAAGGTAAACAGCACACACATGAAGACACACAGGGACCAGGGGATCCATAGCTGCACAAAAAGTAAAGACACAGGACATCAACAACAAATCACGCAAAAATAACATATGACCGGAAGGGTGGCCCTTACACGGAGATAGAAATCACAGGAGGCTGCTACAGCAAAGCATGACTGAAGCAACCTCCTGAGCCATGCCAAAGACAGAAGCTATATAGGCCTAAGTGGCCACACCCACCGGTCAAACACACCCAGTGACATCACACACACTGGGAAGAGAGTTAACCCTTCCAGCACCACAGGAAAGGGAAAACACCAACTAAAAGAAACCGTGTCCAAACACAACAAACACACTGTGGTTGTTACCACTGGCAACGACATGGGTGGCAACCGTATCCTGGGAGTCAGCCAAAATGCTGGGACACTGCCACCACATGTACACATCACCAAATGTTGCCACGGGCAACCACAGTGCAGGAAAGGTGTCAGTGCACACCACACAATACACAGAGTGCACACAGACAAACAACGGTGCATACATACACGCACACAGACTCCAAAGGGACCGCACACATACCTGTTGTCCGCGGCAACCGCACCCGAGACAAGAAACATCATGCCTCAAGCTGCGGTTGAAACAACAACCCAAACCGCGGGCAACAGTATGCGGCTCCCAAGGAGTCATGGCCAAAACCGTGGCCGTGACAGTAGCATCACTGTCGTCATGACAACCGACGCAACGCTTTAAAAGGCACTGGTGCAGATTTGCACAGTGAGGTCAGAGGCCAGATGAAGCGCAGAGTTGCGCGAAATGGCCATCGCCGCTTTCTTGTCCGTGCACGGTGCACACATGCTCCTGCCTACCGCTTCTTCCCAAGAGTAAAGGATATCTTTTTCAGAAGTGATGAGTGCCGCCCTTCTTTTGTTTTTTCTCCTCAATGTTTTATTACTTGGGACTTATCACTACAGGGCTGAGCACCGCACACACTGGCTGACCGTACTGACAGGACCGCTCCGGTTCCCTTGTACCCCCACGCAACACACAGCAGTGCCGCCACCATTTCTTTTCTCTCATTTTTACTTACTCAAAAATGCTGCTTGATGCGCTTTTATATGCATTATGGGAATGCAATGAAACAGAACGGAATACATTCTAGGGACTCCGTTCCCTTCAGTTCAATTTTGTCCCCATTGACAACGAATGGGGACAAAACTGAAGCATTTTCCTCCGCTATTGAGACCCTATGATGGATCTCAATAGTGGAAAGGGAAAAAGCTGGTGTGAAAGAAGACCCATGAGATCTTTGCATAATGTAGTGGATAGCTTCTAAGATATGGAAACAGTGTACATTCCTGTGCTATGCTGTTTGATTAGCTTCCATTCACTGCAATGGGAGTTACTTAAACAGCGGTGCACCAGCCACTCAGATATCTCCATAATGCTGTCTACTCCCAGCCAATGCTTACAGTGGTTATTCCCATCTCAGCCATGAAAGGCCAAGATGGGACAACCCCTTTCAGTGGAAGTGGGAGGCTCCCTACGAGTCAGTTCGGCAGTCAAATAGGTGGTATTCAAAGTGAAACCCAAGAAAACTTGGGGGTTCCTTTGGACCTTTCCATATATGCTTACGCTGTCCACATTTGTAAGCCAGATCCCAGAATCAGCACTGTGGTAGATGAATGGTAGAAGACCCCAAGAGCAGCATGAGAGAGCTGAACAGACTTCCTTCCAGGAGGAGGAGGAGTGGCCAGATCTGTTTCCCCAGAAGGATAAAAAATTATAATTGTGGAGTAGAAATGAAAACAAAATGTAAGTCCACCATTGTTTTCAGAGTTTTTTCTCACAGCATCCAGTATGTGGTAAAAATGACAGGACAAACATATTCTTTGGGTAAGTGCAATTACAGTAATATGAAATTCTAGTAGATTTTTACTTTCACTTTAAAAAAAAATCTGTTTCATTGGTATCATTTTTCAGGTAAATGCAACCTTACCAAGGCAAGGTTACCAAAAAATGGCAGTTATGGTGTTGGGATTTTTTATTTATTTTTTATCTTTACAGAGTTTACTATGCAGGATAAATAATTCAGACATTTATGAATGCAGTGATACCAATTATGTTTATTTTTTAAAGTGGTGACTTTCTTCAGCCTCTAGCTTTCGTAAATCAATCTGTAATATAGTATTGATTACCCTACTGAGTTTAGTATCATCTGAAATATTGTAACTCTACTCTGTAAGCCTTCTACTACTATTCACCCTTTAACCCTAAAACAGGAATATGGACTTTGCTGTGGGTTAGCAACTAGGCCGCTACCTCCTGGGTAAGTCCTTGTGTAGTAGGCAGCTGAACCACTGGGGTCAGGGACTCCAGTGCAAGCATCGGGAGCTCTGGATATAGAAAACATACCAAAAAAAGCTGGAAAATCACAGGTATAGTCTAAATAGACACCAAGGCTTAAACGGCGGTCTAAGAGATCCAGGCAGCACACAGTTAACATAGACACAGGAAAGACATGCAGGCAGGGTAGCGGTGAGACACACCCAGGCAGGCTGGGAACTTGTGTGTCCCAGGCAGGCTGGGAACTTGCCTGGGACACACACAGAGAAGATTGGGTTAACACAAACTTGGACTTGAAAGTGTAGGAGCACACAGGCAGGATGGAAACAGAACTTGGAGCACAGCAACAAGTAACGCAGAATACATGCAGGCAAATTGCAACGGCACTGGACTATCAAAATCTTTTTCTGGTTACCAGGGAATCTAAACCTCAGACACCCTCTGCCCAGAGAGGGAGCCTTAAATACACTGGGACCTTCAGCCATTGGCTCGAGAAGGATTTGGGAGTGCGGGCCCTTTAAAAGGCCGAAGATGAGCCAATTTGCCCTAAGGGAGCATCAGGCAGACAAACGAAAGCAGCAACATGGAGAGGATGCTGGCCACCAGGGATAGCATGGTGAGTGGCACAGCATCCACACCCTTCGTGGACAGCAGGAAGGCAGCAGGCATAGACCGCAGACCTAGTAATTATTATTCATAATTTATTAATTTATATACAACCAACATATTGCTCAGAGCTGAATGCTCAGAGATTGTCATCACTTATGATCTAAATTCCAAATTAACTAGTATGTTTTGTAGTGTGGGAGCAAGTACCAAAAGGAAACCCACATAGACAAGGGGAAAATATGCAAACCCCATGCACATGTTGCCATTGGTCAGATTTAACGGTACGGCATGTTGTCCTGGTACTTAAGGACACATGACGTACCGGTACGTCATGTATAGTTCCGATCACCGGCGGCGATCGGAACCCGGTGCCTGCTCAAATCATTGACCCCCCCCCCCCATGTCGGCGTGACGGTGACATCACCTCTCAGGATCGCCTCTGATTGGTAGGTGGGCGGGCCGGCAGGAGATTCAAATCATAGAAGTGCTCCTCTCCTCCTCCTTTTGTGTCCGGAGCCCGAAGAGAGAGGAGCGCTGCCTGCACGTGTGGAGCATCACCCCATCTGTGCCCCAGCACCCATCCTTGCCCCCAGGACCCGATCTGTGCCCCAGCACCCCCATCTGATCAGCCAGGTAATTAGGGAAAGTCTAGGGAAAGGTTGGGCTAGGCAGGGAAAATAAAGGGAAAGTTAGTGTGAAAAAAGTTTTATTGCATCACCCTAAGTAGGGTGTCTAGGGTCCACAGCACAGCTTGCCCCCCTGCACCCCCCCCCCCCCCCCCAATTTTTTTGGGGCGCAGGCAGTTTTTTGTTGTTGCATTTTGTGTGCGTACGCTGACTGTGGCCGGCACTCTTAGCGTCCGGCCAATGTTAGCGCATCACACACCCCACCGCTGATCAACTTCGGACTTTTTTAACATTTTTTTTTACATTTTTTCCCCTTTTTTTTAGTTAGTCTGTTTATTTTTGTCTGTTAGGCTTAGGGTGAGTACGTGAACACCCGTGCCCCACACACACGCACACCAAATAAAGATTTACACGCACGCACATACACACACAGACACACACTCCCCTATGGCCCGCCAGATGTTCTCGGCCGAGGAGGCATACGCCCAGCTTGCCTCCGAGTCCGAGAGACCCAGTGAGGACCAGGATGACCCCACTTTCCTGTTGTCATCCACGTCCTCCTCATCATCTAGCGATGATGATGAGCCCCCAAGGCTGCATAGACGCCCCCAGGCGGAGCAAGGGGACCGCCATGTTAGGGACCCTGTGGCCCACCCTAGTATGAGCAGCTCTGTGGCTCGTACTAGTTTTCCGGCCCACCAGTTAAATCCACCGGAGCCCCCTGGCAGTGAACTTGTTTGGTGTACCCCAGAGCGATTTGAGCCCGTGATTCCTGATTTTGTAGGCCAACCAGGAATCCAGATTTCCACAGTGGGCTTCACTGAATATGACTTTTTTAGTCATTTTTTCAGTGACCAACTGGTAAATCTAATAGTGGAGCAGACGAACCTGTATGCCCAACAGTTCGTTGCTCAACACCCGGGTTCCTTTTTGGCTAGGCCCAGTGGCTGGACTCTGGTCAGTGCAGCCGAGATGAGGACATTTTGGGGCCTCGTGCTGCATATGGGCCTAGTCAGGAAACCTAGTGTCAGGCATTACTGGAGTGGGGACATCCTCTACCAGACCCCACTTTACAGTATGGCCATGATACGCTCACGGTTTGAGGCCATCCGGAAATGTCTGCATTATTCAGATAATGCAGCATGTCCCCCCCCGAGGTGATCCTGCCTATGACTGTCTGTATAAGATACGGCTGGTTATCGATCACTTTGGGGGCATTGTATATCTCATAAAGGAAACAGGTTCTTGGCAATGACCAAAGACAATTACCTCTCCCAACTGGTTCAGGACCCGACTAGAGGGACGGCCATACTGGACTTAGTATTAACCAATAGGCCCGACAGAACAACAGACGTGCAGGTTGGGGGACACCTGGGAAATAGTGACCACAAAGTAATAACCTTCCAATTATCATTCAAAAGAGCGTTTCTACAGGGAAGAACAAAAATACCAAACTTCAAAAAAGCTAAATTTAGCCAACTAAGAGAGGCCATAGGCCTAACTAAATGAGATAAAGTCCTCACAAATAAAAATACAGCCACAAAATGGGTTATCTTTAAAAGCATCCTAAAATCTCATTGTGAGAGGTACATACCGTATGGGAATAAAAGGTTAAGGAACAAAAAGAAACCAATGTGGATAAACAGAACTGTAAAGAAAGCAATAAATGACAAAAAGAAAGCATATAAAACACTAAAACAGGAAGGTAGCATGGAAGCACTGAAAAACTATAAGGAAAAAAATAGAACATGTAAAAAACTAATAAAAGCGGCCAAACTAGAGACTGAGAGATTAATTGCCAAAGAGAATAAAACTAACCCTAAAATATTCTTCAATTATATAAATGTTAAAAAGTATAAATCTGAAGGTGTCGGCCCTTTAAAGAGTAATGAGGGGGGAGTCGCAGAGAGCGACGAGGAGAAAGCAAAGCTGTTAAATATTTTTTTCTCCAATGTATTCACTGAGGAAAATAAACTGTCAGATGACATGCTGAATGTTGAAATGAATTCCCCGTTAAAGGTGTCCTGTCTGACCCAGGAAGAAGTACATCAGCGACTTGAAAATATTAAAATAGACAAATCGCCAGGACCGGATGGCATACACCCCCCGTATCCTAAGGGAATTAAGTAATGTCATAGCCAGACCCTTATTTCTGATATTTGCAGATTCTATATTGACAGGGAATGTCCCACAGGATTGGCGCATGGCAAATGTGGTGCCAATATTCAAAAAGGGTCCAAAAACAGAGCCTGGAAACTATAGGCCAGTAAGTTTAACATCTGTTGTGGGTAAACTGTTTGAAGGTTTTCTGAGAGATGCTATGTTAGAGCATCTTAACGGAAATAAGCAAATAACGCCATATCAGCATGGCTTTGTGAGGGATCGGTCATGTCAAACTAATATAATCAGTTTCTATGAGGAGGTAAGTTCTAGACTTGACAGCGGCGTGTATCCGGACTTCTCCAAAGCATTTGACACCGTACCACATAAAAGGTTAGTATATAAAATGAGAATGCTCGGACTGGGAGAAAACATCTGTATGTGGGTAAGTAACTGGCTCAATGATAGAAAACAGAGGGTGGTTATTAATGGTACATACTCAGATTGGGTCACTGTCACTAGTGGAGTACCTCAGGGGTCAGTATTGGGCCCTATTCTCTTCAATATATGTATTAATGATCTTGTAGAAGGCTTGCATAGTAAAATATCAATTTTTGCAGATGACACTAAACTGTGTAAAGTAATTAACACTGAAGAGGACAGTATACTACTACAGAGGGATCTGGATAGATTGGAGG
The DNA here is from genome assembly GCF_014858855.1 of Bufo gargarizans. Taxonomy (NCBI): domain Eukaryota; kingdom Metazoa; phylum Chordata; class Amphibia; order Anura; family Bufonidae; genus Bufo; species Bufo gargarizans. The sequence continues at coordinate 265,427,829 of NC_058084.1, forward strand.
CTTGGGCAGATAAGTGGCAGATGAGGTTTAACACTGACAAATGTAAAGTTATGCACATGGGAAGGAATAATGCAAGTCACCCGTACTTATTAAATCGTAAAACACTCGGTAACACTGACATGGAAAAGGATCTAGGTATTTTAATAAACAGCAAACTAAGCTGCAAAAACCAGTGTCAGGCAGCTGCTGCCAAGGCCAATAAGATAATGGTTTGCATCAAAAGGGGCATAGATGCCAGTGATGAGAACATAGTCCTACCACTTTACAAATCATTAGTCAGACCACACATGAAGTACTGTGTGCAGTTCTGGGCTCCAGTGAACAAAGCAGACATAGCGGAGCTGGAGAGGGTCCAGAGGAGGGCAACTAAAGTAATAACTGGAATGGGGCAACTACAGTACCCTGAAAGATTATCAAAATTAGGGTTATTCACTTTAGAAAAAAGACAACTGAGAGGAGATCTAATATGTATAAATATATCAGGGGACAGTACAGAGATCTATCCCATCATCTATTCATTCCCAGGACTGTGACGAGGGGACATCCTCTGCGTCTGGAGGAAAGAAGGTTTGTACACAAACATAGAAGAGGATTCTTTATGGTAAGAGCAGTGAGACTATGGAACTCTCTGCCTGAGGAGGTGGTGATGGTGAGTACAATAAAGGAATTCAAGAGGGGCCTGGATGTATTTCTGGAGTGTAATAATATTACAGGATATAGCTACTAGAGAGAGATCGTTGATCCAGGGAGTTATTCTAATTGCCTGATTGGAGTCGGGAAGGAATTTTTTATTCCCCATAAGTGAGGAAAATTGGCTTCTACCTCACAGGTTTTTTTTGCCTTCCTCTGGATCAACTTGCAGGATGACAGGCCAAACTGGATGGACAAATGTATTTTTTCGACCTTATGTACTATGTTACTATGTCCTTGTACTGTAACGGCATCACCCCTGTCCCTGTGCGAGGTACCGCGGCAACGGTCCTCAAGCCAATTGTATCGTCGACTACAATCGGTATATGGGAGGAGGCGCAAAACCCGGGCATGGTACAAAAAAGTTGCAGTCTACTTGGTGCAGGTTGCCATGTACAACTTTTTTGTGCTGTGTCGGAGCGCTGGCAACACAGGGACATTCCTTCAGCTCTATGAGGCAGTCCTCAAGGCCCTGATCTTTTTGGACCGGGAAAAAGTAGGCCAGAGTACCTCGGGTACTGGAGGCGCCCGGTTCGTCCCTGGCCAAAACTTTCCAGGTGTGGTCCCCCATACTAGAAAGAAGGGACAAACCCCAAAAAGGTGGAGAGTGTGTCACAGGAGGGGGATACGGAAGGATACCATTACTCAATGTGACACATAGCATCTCTCAGGTTTTCTGAGAGATGCTATGTTAGAGCATCTTAACGGAAATAAGCAAATAACGTCATATCAGCATGGCTTCGTGAGGGATCGGTCATGTCAAACTAATATAATCAGTTTCTATGAGGAGGTAAGTTCTAGACTTGACAGCGGCGTGTATCCGGACTTCTCCAAAGCATTTGACACTGTACCACATAAAAGGTTAGTATATAAAATGAGAATGCTCGGACTGGGAGAAAACGTCTGTAAGTGGGTAAGTAACTGGCTCAATGATAGAAAACAGAGGGTGGTTATTAATGGTACATACTCAGATTGGGTCACTGTCACTAGTGGGGTACCTCAGGGGTCAGTATTGGGCCCTATTCTCTTCAATATATTTATTAATGATCTTGTAGAAGGCTTGCATAGTAAAATATCAATTTTTGCAGATGACACTAAACTGTGTAAAGTAATTAACACTGATGAGGACAGTATACTACTACAGAGGGATCTGGATAGATTGGAGGCTTGGGCAGATAAGTGGCAGATGAGGTTTAACACTGACAAATGTAAAGTTATGCACATGGGAAGGAATAATGCAAGTCACCCGTACTTATTAAATCTTAAAACACTCGGTAACACTGACATGGAAAAGGATCTAGGGATTTTCAATAAACAGCAAACTAAGCTGCAAAAAACAGTGTCAGGCAGCTGCTGCCAAGGCCAATAAGATAATGGTTTGCATCAAAAGGGGCATAGATGCCAGTGATGAGAACATAGTCCTACCACTTTACAAATCATTAGTCAGACCACACATGAAGTACTGTGTGCAGTTCTGGGCTCCAGTGAACAAAGCAGACATAGCGGAGCTGGAGAGGGTCCAGAGGAGGGCAACTAAAGTAATAACTGGAATGGGGCAACTACAGTACCCTGAAAGATTATCAAAATTAGGGTTATTCACTTTAGAAAAAAGACGACTGAGAGGAGATCTAATATGTATAAATATATCAGGGGACAGTACAGAGATCTATCCCATCATCTATTCATTCCCAGGACTGTGACGAGGGGACATCCTCTGCGTCTGGAGGAAAGAAGGTTTGTACACAAACATAGAAGAGGATTCTTTATGGTAAGAGCAGTGAAACTATGGAACTCTCTGCCTGAGGAGGTGGTGATGGTGAGTACAATAAAGGAATTCAAGAGGGGCCTGGATGTATTTCTGGAGTGTAATAATATTACAGGATATAGCTACTAGAGAGGGGTCGTTGATCCAGGGAGTTATTCTGATTGCCTGATTGGAGTCGGGAAGGAATTTTTTATTCCCCTAAAGTGAGGAAAATTGGCTTCTACCTCACAGTTTTTTTTTGCCTTCCTCTGGATCAACTTGCAGGATGACAGGCCAAACTGGATGGACAAATGTATTTTTTCGACCTTATGTACTATGTTACTATGTCCTTGTACTGTCCACAATGCGTGGTAACGGCATCACCCCTGTCCCTGTGCGAGGTACCGCGGCAACGGTCCTCAAGCCAATTGTATCGTCGACTACAATCGGTATATGGGAGGAGGCGCAAAACCCGGGCATGGTACAAAAAAGTTGCAGTCTACTTGGTGCAGGTTGCCATGTACAACTTTTTTGTGCTGTGTCGGAGCGCTGGCAACACAGGGACATTCCTTCAGCTCTATGAGGCAGTCCTCAAGGCCCTGATCTTTTTGGCCCGGGAAAAAGTAGGCCGGAGTACCTCGGGTACTGGAGGCGCCCGGTTCGTCCCTGGCCAAAACTTTCCAGGTGTGGTCCCCCATACTAGAAAGAAGGGACAAACCCCAAAAAGGTGGAGAGTGTGTCACAGGAGGGGGATACGGAAGGATACCACTACTCAATGTGACACGTGCCCCAATCATCCAGGCCTCTGCATTATTGGTTGCTTCAGGGAGTACCACACTTCCACGGAGTACTAAATTTATATCCCAATGTAGCCACTGACAATCGGATAAAAAAAACTATGGTTCTCAGACTTGAGACACCCCAAAAAATTGTAAAAACTAAAATTTAATACTAAACTAATTTAAAAAAAAGTATACAAATTAGGTATCTCCACGTCGGTAATAATCTCCTCTATAAAAGTACCCCATGACCTAACCCCCCAGATTAACACGGTCAAAAAAAAAATATTTAAACGGTGCCAAAACAGCTATTTTGGGCACTTTTCCATTTCAAGCAATTTTTCCGGTAACAAAGCAAGGGTTAACAACCAAACAAAACTTAATATTTATTACCCTGATACTGCAGTTTACAGAAACGCCACATTTGTGGTTGTAAACTGCTATATCAGTAAAAGGGAGGACGCAAAAGGAAAGGACCGACATAGTTTCTGGAAGGCCAATTTTGATGGCCTTTTTTATTGACACCATGTCCCTTTTGAAGCCCCTCTGATGCCCCCCTAGAGTAAAAACTCCATAAAAGTGACCCCATCTAAGAAACTACACCCCTCAAGGTATTCAAAACTGATTTTACCAACTTTATTAACCATTTAGGTGTTCCTCAACAGTTAATAGCAAATGGAGATGAAATATCAGAATTTCAATTTTTGGTAACCTTGCCTCACAAAAATGTAATATAGAGCAACCAAAAATCATATGTACCTTAAAAATAGTCCGAACAAAACTGCCACCTTATCCTGTAGTTTCCAAAATGGGGTCACTTTTAAGGAGTTTCTACTCCAGTGGTGCATCAGGGGGGTTGGAACAGGACACGGTGTAAATAAACTGGTTCATAAAAATCAGCCCTCCAAAAACCATACGGCGCTCCTTTCCCTCTACACACCGCCGTGTGGCCGTACAGTAGTGTACGACCACATATGGGGTGTTTCTGTAAATGGCATAGTCAGGGCAATAAAGATACAGTCTTGTTTGGCTGTTAACCCTTGCTTTGTTAGTGAAAAAAATGGGTTAAAATGGAAAGTTTGGCAAAAAAATAAAAATAAATTCTCAAATTTCATCCCCATTTGCCAATAACTTTTGTGCAACACCTAAAGGGTTAACGACATTTATAAAAATCTGTTTTGAATACCTTGAGGGGTGTAGTTTCCTAGATGGGGTCACTTTTAGGGAGTTTCTACTCCAGAGGTGCATCAAATCGGACATGGTGTAAATAATCCAGTCCAGCAAAATCTGCCTTCCAAAAACCATATGGTGCACCTTTCCCTCTACGCCCTACAGTGTGGCCGTACAGTAGTGTACGACCACATATGGGGTGTTTCTGTAAACGGCAGAGTCAGGGCAATAAAGATACAGTCTTGTTTGGCTGTTAACCCTTGCTTTGTTAGTGGAAAAAATGGGTTAGGTTTTTATGGACCGGTTTATTTACACTGTGTCCTGTTTGAACCCCCCCAGAGGATAGGTCATCAGTATTGAAATCTCGGAAACCCCTTTTAAAATAATAGTGCAAATAACTTCTGATATTTAAGATATTTTATATATTAATTAATGGAATAACACATTTAGGTAAGTAAAAAATGCCCCCAAAAGTGTCTGTAGTATTAACACCTAACCATTATTTTTATTTATTTTTTGATAAAATGAATGCATTTATATGATGTATATGTTTGGTTAGGAAAAAGAAGTATCCAAGTGTATCCTGTGATGTACCCATCAGTTTCTATGGGCCAGTTTCTATCCTCAGCAACAACACAGAAAGGTGAATCCAAAGAGGCTGTCAATCACGTGCAGCCAGTCTCCTCGATCTTCTAGTCCCTGTCATAGGCGGGACCGTGACACAGGTCCTCTTTAAATGTTTTAGAAACGATATTGTTCAAAAGTGTATACAATAGATTTACAAGACACAGATTTAGGTTTCTGAGAAACTATACTTTCATGAAATACAAACCGGATTCCAAAAAAGTTGGGACACTATACAAATCGTGAATAAAAACTGAATGCAATGATGTGGAGGTGCCAACTTCTAATATTTTATTCAGAATAGAACATAAATCATGGAACAAAAGTTTAAACTGAGAAAATGTACCATTTTAAGGGAAAAATTATGTTGAATCAGAATTTCATGGTGTCAACAAATCCCCAAAAAGTTGGGACAAGGCCATTTTCACCACTGTGTGGCATCTCCCCTTCTTCTTACAACACTCAACAGACGTCTGGGGACCGAGTTTAGAAATAGGAATGCTCTCCCATTCTTGTCTAATACAGGCCTCTAACTGTTCAATCGTCTTGGGCCTTCTTTGTTGCACCTTCCTCTTTATGATGCGCCAAATGTTCTCTATAGGTGAAAGATCTGGACTGCAGACTGGCCATTTCAGTACCCGGATCCTTCTCCTACGCAGCCATGATGTTGTGATTGATGCAGAATGTGGTCTGGCATTATCTTGTTGAAAAATGCAGGGTCTTCCCTGAAAGAGATGACGTCTGGATTGGAGCATATGTTGTTCTAGAACCTGAATATATTTTTCTGCATTGATGGTGCCTTTCCAGACATGCAAGCTGCCCATGCCACACGCACTTATGCAACCCCATACCATGAGAGATGCTGGCTTCTGAACTGAGCGTTGATAACAACTTGGGTTGTCCTTGTCCTCTTTGGTCCGGATGACATGGCGTCCCAGATTTCCAAAAAGAACTTCGAATCGTGACTCGTCTGACCACAGAACAGTCTTCCATTTTGCCACACTCCATTTTATATGATCCCTGGCCCAGTGAAAGCGCCTGAGCTTGTGGATCTTGCTTAGAAATGGCTTCTTCTTTGCACTGTAGAGTTTCAGCTGGCAACGGCGGATGGCACGGTGGATTGTGTTCACTGACAATGGTTTCTGGAAGTATTCCTGAGCCCATGCTGTGATTTCCTTTACAGTAGCATTCCTGTTTGTGGTGCAGTGTCGTTTAAGGGCCCGGAGATCACGGGCATCCAGTATGGTTTTACGGCCTTGACCCTTACGCACAGAGATTGTTCCAGATTCTCTGAATCTTCGGAGGATGTTATGCACAGTTGATGATGATAGATGCAAAGTCTTTGCAATTTTTCGCTGGGTAACACCTTTCTGATATTGCTCCACTATCTTTCTGCGCAACATTGTGGGAATTGGTGATCCGCTACCCATCTTGGCTTCTGAGAGACACTGCCACTCTGAGAAGCTCTTTTTATACCCAATCATGTTGCCAATTGACCTAATTAGTGTTAATTGGTCTTCCAGCTCTTCGTTATGCTCAAATTTACTTTTTTAAAACTAAATTTTGATCAATAATATATTAAAAAATAAAATGAAACAAAAAGCAGTGTTGAATGGGTGCTGATGGCTCCACATAAAACCCCTCTCTATCATTCGCATCCAGACTTGTCCAGTCCCAGGTGCGATAGTTCTATCTGGTTTGCAGAGGTAGGTTGGTGCAAACAGCATTCACTCAGCTAAAAAATCCATATAATAGCAAAGTACATCAGATATAATTATACATCAGATATAAAGTATATAATCCTATAAACAATTAAAAAGAAATGTCACACTGTTTGGGATCTGTGAATGTCTAGATTTTTGTTGTTCACTTGTGTTTGGACACAATTGGTTAAAATGTCTGTATCAAAAGGCTGCTACAAACTGGTTGAATAATGTCAGTTTTCCTGCTGCTGACTGTTGCAATCTACTGTTTGTTTGGCTTGATTGTAGCAGAAATCATTACTTGAATAACCAGCAGTTCATTTGATATGATGCTTCTTAGTATAATACCCACTACTGTGGGCTTACCTTCACCCGCGCCGTCGGTCAAAAAAGGGACTTACTGTTGAGCTCTTACTCCGTTGAATCTGCCGGCGTCCCGGCTATGGAGCTACTCACGTCCCACGTGTCTCTCACAGGTGATGTTAGAATCCAGTCCAAAGTGAGGATCACAGACCTTTCTTTTGCCGTAGCTATTGGATGGCGTGTTGCAGTCTTTTAGGATAGATGAATTTCTTTTGTTTGTAGTGCACTAGGTAGAATCGGAAAGTGGGGTATTCATCCAAGTTTGCTTGACGCCAGACGCGTTTCGGGGAGACGCTTCCCCTTCCTCAGTGGCATACCCCCATTCCTTAAATCAAGGTAATTTATACCCGATGATGGTTCTTCAAAAGATCCGAACTGGATTTGGAATTATATTTTCAAAAGGTGGTCTGGAATTTTTGAATTCCATTCCAGTATTTTCATTCTGGTTTCAATGGGTCTTATTCTGATATATATTGCTTATAATACTTATAATAATGTGGGTTCTCATTCCTCCCATATTTGCTATTATCATCATTTACTTGTACAATACATTTAAAAAATAAAATCCATTTAAAACAATAAATATATATGCACTTAAGGCAGTTTTCCCAAGCCTTGCGTGGAAGGGTTGTCCCTCCTCCATTGGGATTCTTTCTCAAAAAGCCTATTTGACCAAAAAAAAACATATATAGCAAAAAAAAAAAATTTTTTATTTTTTTTTGTTTTTCTCTTTCAAAAAACGCATATGCGATTTCAATGCGTTTTTTCTGAATTTGATGCGTTTTTCTTTCCCATTACCTTTAAATCATGATTTTAGTTCATCAAAGTGTCTGGAACATAAATATTGTTGTAAATTATTTTCTACAGACATTATTTGTAATTCTTTTTTCTTCTAAATGACTGCATATTATTGATGGATAAGGGGGGCACGTTTGGGGTAGAGGGAGAGTTGCAGTGCTGGGAAAAACAGCCTGACATGCAACTCTCCATCGACACCCAAACGGACCACCCAGTGTTAGATGAACCCAAAAATTTCTAATTCTGCATTTAGGCCTTTTGGTAGGAGGCTACCAAATTCATATATTTTTCTGGATTCCGCTCTTGATAACCTCTCGATCTGGTTACCTCCTCGCCAATGTTTCTCCACCTTTTCCAGCGCCATGAATGAGAGACCCTTAGGGTCTTGATGATGTACGTCCTTGAAGTGCTTAGACAGCGAATGTTTTTCGTATCCTTTAATGATGTTGTTTAGGTGTTCCGCTATTCTAACCTTCAAGGTACGTTTGGTTCTCCCAATGTATTGTCTCAGACATGGGCACTGGATCAGGTAGATCACATTGGAGGAGTCACATGTGAGAAAATGTTTGATGGTCATGGTATGTGAATTTTGTGTGGAGGTGGCTATTGTTGTTTTCCTTGGGAACTTGGTTTTCCTACAGCCTGAACATCTCCCACATCTAAAAAAACCTTTCGGTTGAAGCCAATTTAATGTTGGACCTTTTTTCATTTTTTCTTTTACTGAGGGAGCTATTTGAATTCCTAAGTTCGGAGCCCTTGAATATGTGATTTTGGGGATTGGGGGCAGAAACGTTCCTATAGTTTTATCCCTATGTAGATGGTGCCAGTGGGATTTTATAATGGATTCCACTTGTTTTGCCTGAGTGTTATAGGGCAAAATAATCCTAAAGTCTGTGTTACTTTCTCGTTCTGGCTTTTGTGTAGGTACGAAAAAGGTTTTCCGATCCAACTCCTTTACTTTTTCAAGGGCTTCTCTAATAATTGCATCTGGGTAGTCTTTTTCTTTAAATTGGCTACTCATATCCTTGGCTTCTTCCTAAAATATGTCATCTTCCGTGCAGTTACGCTTAAGTCGGCGGAACTGCCCGAAAGGGACATTTGTCAGCCAACGAGGCAGATGACAGCTTGAAAACGGGATATATCCATTCCTGGCCGTAGGTTTATGGAAGGTGTTACATAAATATCTATCATTTTTTCGTGTGATCTCGATGTCAAGAAATTCAACTTTGTCGCCTCCAAAATTGGATGTGAATTTCAAGTTGTTTTTATTGTCATTGATCTTACTGACAAAATTATCGAGACCCTCTGATGTTCCTCCCCAAATAAAAATGATATCGTCTATATATCGCCGCCACAGGACCAGGTCTGCCCCCAGGGTCAGATCGATGTTGTTTGATTCCCATTGCGCCAAAAACAAATTGGCATAGCTGGGGGCAAACCTGGTACCCATGGCGGTTCCTCTCCTCTGTAGATAGAATTGATCAGAGAAGAGAAAATAATTATGATATAAGATATGATTCACCCCCTCCAAAATATATTCTATTTGGTTTTCATGCCATAATTTATTTTCGGACAATTGATCCCTCAGGGCTGCAATGCCCTGGTCGTGGTCGATGATAGTATAGAGGGACTGGACGTCCAGGGTACCCATTATCCAATGGTCCTGAACGTCTTATTGCTACTTGTCCCAACTTTTGGGGGATTTGTTGACACCGTGAAAATTTGAATCAACGTATTTTTCCTTTAAAATGATACATTTACTCGGATTAAACGTTTGATCTGTCATCTACGTTCTATTACAAATAAAATATTGACATTTGCCATCTCCACATCATTGCATTCAGTTTTTATTCACAATTTGTTTAGTGTCCCAACTTTTTTGGAATCCGGTTTGTATATCGATATTGAAATTTATTAGGATTATATCCATGTAGAAACACTCTTTAAATGTACTATGTCCCAAGTGACTAGAAGTGTAAAACTTGCAGAAACTTCTGGCATTGAGCTACAAGCATGTGCATGAAATCACAGCAAAAAATGCCAAAGTGGAGATATGTTTTAAGGAAAGAAGCAGTAATAATAATGATAAAATTGCTTTCCACTCTCTCTGCTGTTGTGGAGTCTGAGCAAGGCTCTGTTCCCTCTACCACCATTGCTTCTAATGGATACTGACTGATCCCACTGACTTGTCACCATATAAAAAAATATGAGATACATGTATACTTCTGGTAGCCATACTCCCCTGAGCATGGCATACTTGCTTTTATGAATATGCCCCCCTCTGTCGTGTTTTTGACCCCCCAAGAATAGTGGCACCAAATATGTTAATCTGGAGCGACTAGCCGCAGACGAGGTGTGGTTAATCACTCATCTTCTATGCTAGGGGAGGTTTCTCCCTGCTGTGACAATCTCCATAATAGAGAATCAAGTTCTCATGAGACAACAATGCATCATAGCTCCAAGGGGACAGTGTCTTACATGGGATCTTCTCAGAGGCATAGTACTCTAGTCTGAATGAGACGTTGTTCTATTGGTCTCACGAGAACTGGGATTACTCTGCAACATTCTCTGTGATGAGTAAAGAAGAGGAGTGACTGGCCACATTGTTATGCAAGCGGGTGTGGACCCATTGCACCACTGACTGGGTATACTCTGGAGGGGCGTAACTAAGCCACTACCTAGCCTTCACTAGAGCCTCTGATGGTGAGGATAGGCTTGGGCCATTAGGGTAGTTGCCAGGGGCTACTCCAGAGCAGTCCCCGAGTCAGTGGCAGCTGACCAGGGTGTCAGAGTACTCGGTGCAAGCACCGAGGGGACTTGCGGGGCCAGGGGATTCCGGATCTGGACAGGCGGCAATCAAGCGAAGTCAGTAAGTGAAGTCCGGAGTCAGAGGCAGGCGGTAAACAAAGTCCAGAAATGAGAGCCTAGGTCAGGAGCAGGCAGCAAATAGGAAAGTCCAGGAGTTCAATAAGCAAGATACGGTACATAGCGAAGCTGACAAGAGAGACACCTTAGCACTTGGAGATAGACAAGCTAAAACCGGTAGTAGGAAGCACCTTTAAATACCTGCTGTAATCCAGCCATAGACTGGTGAGACAGAGGACGTGTATGTGCTGCTTCATAGGTGTAGAGAGACACACCTACGTATGCTCAAACACCAGTGCAAGTCTCCAGCAGGAAGGAAACTTTGGCATGGAACACAGATAGCATAGTTAAGCTACCTGCTGCCTGTGTTTGTCAGCATGGCGGCAGGAGAATAAAGAGGGAGCTCGGCGCCCGTGCCTGCTGATAGGGGCAGCGGCGACGGCACGGACCGCTGGGCTAGAACACATCTCTGCGGGTAGTCACTCTGAATTAACATATGTGGTGCCACTATTCTTGGGGACGTAACTACACAACCGGGGGACCTGTATTCATAAAAGCAAGTATGTCATGCTCAGGGGACCATGGCCAACAGAAGTCTATATGCATCACACATTTTTTGATTTGGTGAAAGGTCCTCTTTAATGTCAGGGTTTTGGAACTTCCAATCGGAAAAATAGGCACACTGTGTTATTTTTGCTGTAAAAAACACCAGAAAACTAGACCGAAATTTTGACTATTTTGTCAATTATGAACAAAGCCTACCGACATCCACAAATGAAGCAGCAGGAATACTCCCAGACACCTTGGTAGGAAGAAGGAGAACAGAAATGAGGCAGCATGACTGAGAGAAAGAGTTTTTTAATGCACCACCACCTTCTGCTCAGGTCTAGTCAAACTGTGGCTGAAGACCACTGAACCTCTTGCTGCCATACACTGAGTTGCAGAGCATCAACTATAGAGGCCATTAAAGAGGTTTTCCCAGAATTTAACATGGCCTATCCTTGGGTGGCCCTGTATGGCAAGCCCCTGCTTTCTCCTGATCAGTGGGCATATTTTCTTCTGAGCCTACTCAAATACAGTTTTTCTGTGTAATATAAAGTTAACATACGGCACCAAAATGGTACAAACACATTTTCACCTTGTATCTAATGGGGCCCAAAATCTCCTCTACACCATTAAAAGAACAGCAGTACTATAAACAGCAGATATGTTGGGGATGAACTGTTAAACATTTTGCACCAGTGCCAAGGCTTTTTAGGTTACTACTCCGAGAACAACCCTTTAAATCCATATTTTTAGTTCCCTGTCTAATATGTATATAAATAGGACATGGGTTTTCTTTTCCAACCAGCCACTAAAGAGGATTGTTCATTGTCAAAGACAAGCTGCCACTTGCTGCCAAACGTTAGAGGCATCGTCTGGAATAGCCTAATGAAATCACACTGGGTAGACAGTCTATCCCAAAGAATTTATGAATCCACGCTGTACAATGAAACTGAGAACGCGCTGATCAGCTCTGTAAAGGTAAAAACTGTTTAAATATTTATATTATATATAACTGAATGGATGGATGGACAAACAGATATATGCAGAGAGACAGATATATATGGGATACATAGACAGGCAGAGATAGATAGATAGATAGATAGATAGATAGATAACTACATGATAGATAGATAGATAGATAGATAGATAGATAGATAGATAGATAGCTAACTATTATGATAGATAGATAGATAGATAGAATATGAAAGATAGCATGTAATAGGTGCAGTCAAAGCAACCAGGTTTGACTTTAGTAGAAACATAATAAAAGCTAAACCAGTCTCCATTACCACATTGCTTGCTCATAATGACATATGCTGATGTTTTGCTCTGTATCTGGATAACTTTATGTAAAGTAGTAGTCTCTCCAGCTCAGCATGTAAGCTGTGTTCAATGAGATATGTGCCTTCTCCATGAACTCCACCAAAATGCAACTTCATCAAATTTCTACAGACTGCGATATTCCTGTTCATATACCATACATGCTGTTCAACAAGATACAAAACTCCTATAACAGTGATTCCCTGTCTAATCATGGTCGGTACTAAAGTCTTTATCAAAAGGGTTGGCCACTTTGCAATATTTTTAGGTTACTTACTGTATTTCTGTCACTGCTCAAGCAGTCTTCATCAGGGGCATCGTTAGGTCAAAACATTTGGGGCTGGAGCCCCAGATATTTTGTCCAGTGCCCTGAATGTTTATGCTGGTGGGATTTTTTATTTATTATTAGGCTATTTCTAGCCATCTGAGCAATCCCACAGATCATCCCCCAAACCCCCTTGTACTTGTTCTGCTACTTGCAGGCTGCGCGGGCATGAGTTCAGAACTTCAGTCACTTCGGTCCGCAATTCTGTTCTGCGGCGCGTGATCCCGCGAGACCCGTGACCTCCTGCGGCGGGTCTCGCAGGATCACACGCCGCAGAATAGAATTGCGGACCTAAGTGACTTAAGTTCTGAACTCATGCCCGTGCAGCCTGCAAGTAGCGGAACAAGAACAAGGGGGGTTGATGGGTTCCAACTTCAGTGATTAGTTTATAGTTGGGGGGTTTGCTTAATTTTATATTAGGCTGACCATAGGCTAGGATGATCTGTGGGGTTGCCCAGACGGCTAGGCCCTTCACTGTAGTTATTAACCGCTTTCAGCAGTCCCCCATTCACTGAAGGGGGGACTGCTGAAAAGGGTTAATAATTACTGTAAAGGCCCCCCCCCCGATGGCGATGAGGGCGTGGCTTCAAAGGGTGGGGGCGTGGCTTCACGTGGGCTCATGCCCCGGATGTCTTCAGACCCTAGCAACGCCCCTGGTCTTCATTAACTTCCTTCCATAATGTTTGTGCTTTTTGGGTAGTGGCTGCTGCTCCTGCTAACAGGGCTTGTGCATGGTTTTTGTTGCACTGGCCCCCATATATGACATCACAGAAAATGGCTGCATAGGCTCCCCTGTCCTTCCGGCACTGCACGCTACTATTCTATTTTTTACTGAGCAGACTCCATATTAAGCGCTTGCGTCTGCGCAGTAGAAGTAATTCCTGCCTTCAGTGTTCCACTCTTGGTGTGCAGCTGGAAAGAGAAGTGGACATGCGCATTATGAAAGCCTACTGTAGCGGCCGCTCATATCCTGCCCCTCTTCTTTCAGATGCCGCAGCCAATGAGGTTATTGGCATACACAGGGTGTAGGAGATACAGCGGTATGCTGCCTGAGCAGTACAACCTCATTGGCATAGCTAGAAAATACTGTATAACAAGTCACTGATGCCTATTAAAGGGGTTGTCCTATCTGGTATATTTATGCAATATTTCTAAGAGACGTCATAAACGTCAGATAGGTATGGGTCCCAGTGGTCCAGCTACTGTCTCCAGAAAAGGGCTCCTAAAATGAACTGAGAACATAACACATATGTACATGTCCTCGCCATTCACTGCTATGGAACTTCTTCCAAAAGTAGAGGAAGCGTGCTTGGCTATTTTTGGAATAGACCTTTGGTAGTGAATACAGAGCAAGCTGCGCAAGGTTGGCCACCCCTCCAGTCACCACTATGGGACATCTGAAAATAACTGAACCAGTGCTCGGCTGTTTTCGGAAGTTTTATAGTGGTGAATGGAGGGTGGCCATGCATACGTGGCTTGCCCTCTCTTTACTTCGATGTCCAATTCTGGAGATAGGTTTGGGTCCAATTTCTGAGACCTGCTCCTATCTGACATTTTTGGCATATCCTAGTAAATGGGACAACGACAAATAGCAAGCTTTTAAGTAGTCTCGAAAGCTTTATCATCTTTTCCATTAGCCATTAAAAGTTATCAGAGACTAAGGACTTCTGTAATACTGTATGTACCAAAGCCTTACAGAGAAATGATGCTGACATTTCCCAGTTTCTATATAATGCACTATTGATACTGCTATCACTCCACGCTAATGTTGTGTCACATGTCATCTCTACATATACATATAAACTGGAAACTGGCGTGAAGTAGAACTGGCTTAGCTGCCCATAGCAACTAATCAGATTCCATCTTTCATTTTCCAAAGGCGCTGCCAAAAATGAAAGGTGGAATCTAATTGGTTGCTATGGGCAGCTAAGCCAGTTCTACTTTACATTAATTTGATAAATGACCCCTCTAGTGTCCACGTTGCCCAGTATAACCAGTCAAAAATATTTTTCCGAAACCAGAGTCCGCATTTTTTGAGGATCGCACACATAAGCTTTTATTTTTATGGGTCTGCAAAAAGTAGAAAATGCGGAATGCACATGGGCACTATCTGTATCTTGCAGATCCATTGTTTTCAGGCTGGAAAACGGATATGGTCATGTGCATGTAGCCTTAGCCAGTGTAAAAGAACTTTAAAATGTTAGAATGAAAGCCATATGCATGGAGGTCTTGTGGCCTTCCAATCATACAACTGTGGGTGGTCTACTAAATGTTCCTCTTAGAGAAGCTGTCCACCATTAGTTATTTTCAAGTCAAACTTATGCCTCTCTAATATTAAAATGGGTTATCCCACCCGAACCCCCTCCATAATCCCAGTTAGCTCATATGGATATCTACAGTGGAGAGCTACTTCAAAGATCAGCTCCTACTCTGGAGGAGTTGGGGAAGTGTGCTGGTCCCAGAGGTGGGACTCTTATCCCCTGACCTGTGGCCCCTTTAAGTAGAATGTTAGGGACTCAATAGTTTATTCTGTCTTTTACTGGCATGCAGTTTGTGATGCTGGAGAGCACTTCTTAAAGTTACACAAACAACAAGTGACACTAAATATAGGCACAGGATCACTTAGGACTTAGGTAAATCCATGTAAAGTGCGTATTGTACTTCCGCCCGATTGTTTGTTGTGGTAGCAAAGATTAAGCTAAAACATTCCGATCTGTGGAACTGGAGAAGAAGCAGACTATAAAAAAATATATAGTGGATACTTATCACATTACTAATAGATACCTAACATACAGCTAGGCTTTGATAGTAAAGTGACTGCAAATGTCATCTTTCCCCACTAAGGGACTTATTGCATTGCCGATTGTTCAGGCAGGATGAGCGCCAACTGATGATCAATGCATCGATCAGCACTTGTTTGCATATGTAAATGGGAGAGGAATGATTGCTAACTGAGCTTCCACCATTCAGTTCTCTTGATTATCGGTAGCACATTCTTGAGATGGTAGAGATGCACTGCCGATAATTGGGCATCTTTCATTCTCATGAAAGACGCAAATTGGTTGAAAAATTTGTGTTTGCTTGATTGTCGGCTGATGAGTGACATGAATATACAGACCAATTATTGGGAAAAAGCATTTGCGTGAATGCTTTTTCCAAATAATTGGCCCAAAAAATGCTCAGTGTAATAGGGTCTTAACCACCTAACTCTTTTGCCCAAGCTCAGCTCCGGCTGCGGGAAAAGCAATTAAAGAGGTATTCCCATCTCAGACAATGGGGCATATCACTAGTATATGCCCCTATTGTCTGATAGGTGAAGGTCTCACTTCTGGGACCCGCACCTATCTTGTAAACTGAGCTGGCAAAGTGAAGGAGGGTGCACTGGTGCGCGACCGCCCTCCAATCATTTCTATGGGGCCGCTGAAAATAGCCCAGTGGTGGCTGCGTAAGCCCGATGTGCTCCCATTTATTTCTATGGGGCCGACAGAAATAGCCAAGCCATTGATAGAGGGTGCCCGCGCATACGCGGTGAGTCCTCCTTCACTTTGCTGACTCAGTTTATGAGACAAGTGCAGGTCCCAGAGGTGGGAATACCCCTTTAACTGTTCTGAGCTACTGATATCTCATGATTGGTAGCTAGAAGCATGGGTTTTGTTTGATACAAGACCAAAATGACATAAACATTAGCCTAAGATAAACATTAGATATCACTGTTAAAAATCAAGTCGAGAATAATCGCAGTAAAACCTGCTTTTACTTTCACTTTTAGCTGTATTCACTGCATCTCGATTTCTAACAGCGATATCTTCCCATGTAGTGTTGGTATTGTTTGAAAGCTTGCAATGCAAGCTTTAAAGGGGACCTCCAGACACGGCCGTCGTGCAGTGGTGATGATACTCACCTGGTCCCCGCTGCTGGTTTCTGTCTGTGTGGCTCCCAGACAAGCACTTATGCTCCGGGGGAAAGGGGGGTCTGTGGTCTGTATGTGGACCTATTGGTCATTTGTCTGGTGATGCTTACATGACAATGCTAACAAGCATTCCATATTTCTATGAAAGTTATGTGTTTTATTCTATTTATGAGCTCTGGTGCTCATTGTTATTACATTCAGTAACTGTAGGTAGGTAAGCGTGGAAATAACCAAACACAGGAAAACAAACAGAACAAATGACTAGGCCCAAAAGCTAGGGAGAAAAGGGTCACCTCCTAGCGATCCTTAAGTTTTCCCTAAACTGCTGTGCCCATGTGCATACCCTAATTATGGATATGCACATGCCCTCGTGCCTAAACCTATACACCCTGGGCAAACCCTAAGCTGTAGGGAAAAAGGAAGAGGCAACCTGCTTCTTCAAACCCAGAGGAAACAAGCCTCTCCCTAGAGGCCTAGATAAAAGACACAAAGGGAAATAACAGAGAGGATTTATCTTGAGCAGAGCTGGAGCAGACAATCCACCACACATCCAGAGCTAAAAGGAAAGAACTATAACCCACACAGGCCACTGGGGGAAGGAGGGATAAATAGCCTCACTAACAATCAAACCCAGTACACCTGAGGGAAAGTGGATCCAGCTCAAACCCAAACCAAAACAAACAGAGAAGTCAGACATGTGCAGCCAGTCTGACAGACCTCCGCACATTCACAGGGCAAGGCGTGACAGTTTTCCCCCTTCTACGGGTGACCTCCGACACCCAGGCCCAACTTTATCCGGGTGTGCCCTGTGAAAGGCCCTCACCAGGCGGCTGGCACTAACATCAGTAGCCGGAACCCACATTCTTTCCTCGGGACCGTATCCCTTCCAGTGAACCAGGTACTGAAGGGAACCCCGAAGAACACGTGAGTCGAGAATCCTAGACCAGGATAGGGGGAGATGGCAATGGAGATGGTTCCACAGGTTCCACATATTTCTTCAATAAAGACCTGTGAAACACATTATGGACCTTCCAGGCCTGCGGAAGATCCAGACGAAATGCCACCGGGTTGACAATAGCAGAGATTTTGTAAGAGCCAATAAATCTTGGACCCAATTTCCAAGATGGTTCTTTCAGCTTAATGTTTTTAGTGGACAACCACACTGAATTACCCACACACAGGTCTGGACCAGTCATACGTCTCCTGTCAGCCATCCGTTTATATCTTTCACCCATCTTTTCCAAATTAACTTGGATCTTCCGCCAGATAGATGACAAGGCGGAAGAGAATCTCTAGTCCCAGAAAAAGTACCAAACTGTGGGTGAAAACCAAATGCGACAAAATATGGTGACTTATCAGTGGTCTACGGTTATTCAAGGCAAATTCGGCTAGAGACAAGAACGAGGACCAGTCATCCTGGTTCTCGGCAAAAAAACACCTCAAATAGGTCTTCAGGTTTTGGCTAGTGCGCTCTGTCTGACCATTCGACTGGGGATGAAAAGCCGAAGAAATAGACAGAACGCCCTCCAAAACCTGGAAACAAATGAGCGAGAGCTTTGGCATTGGGCAAGCTAGGTAACGGTACAAAGTGGACCATCTTACTGAAGTGGTCCACTACCACCAAAATCACAGTTTTCCCAGAGGAACTCGGTAAATCGGTAATAAAGTCCATGGACAAATGCGTCCAAGGACGAGACGGGATGCACAAAGGAAGAAGGGATCCTGAAGGCCGAGTGTGAGCCACCTTTGCACGTGCACAGGTCTCACAAGCTACAAGCCACATAACCCTCCACACCCTTGTGCAACCCTGGCCACCAGAATCTCCGGGAAATAAGATCTATGGTGGATTTGCTTCCAGGATGTCCCGCAAGGACCGTATCATGATGTTACTTGAACACCTTGTATCGCAGTTCAGCAGGAACAAACAACTTGTCTGGAGGACGACAAGAATCAGGAGCCTCCTCCTGGGCCCCCAACACATCCATCTCCAACTCAGGGTACAGAGCGGAAACCACCACCCCATCAGCCAAAATCGGAGCGGGATCCTCCGAATCACTCCCCCCAGGAAAACTACGTGACAACGCATCTGCCTTGACGTTTTTAACCCCAGGGCGAAAGGTGACCACAAAATTGAACCTAGTAAAAAACAGTGACCATCTAGCCTGTCTAGGATTCAGGAGCTTAGCAGGTAAGCCAAATTCTTGTGGTCAGTATATAGCGTAATAGGATGAGTAGCCCCTTCCAACCAATGACGCCATTCCTCAAAGGCCAATTTAATGGCCAGTAATTCTCTATCTCCTACATCATAATTTCTTTCAGCGGTCGAGAGTTTCTTGGAGAAAAAAAATCACACGGACGCCATTGGCTAGGGGAAGGACCCTGCAACAGAACTGCTACGACCCCCACTTCTGATGCGTCAACCTCCACGACGAACGGTTGAGACACATCAGGTTGCATCAAAATGGGATCAGACGCAAAACATTTCTTAATAGCAGAAAAGGCCTGTAATGCCTCATCCGACCACACAGAAAAGTCGGCGCCTTTTTAGTCATATCTATTAAAGGTTTTACAATGGTGGAATAATTCAAGATGAATTTTCTGTAGTAATTGGTAAAACCCAAAAACCGCATCAGAGCTTTCTGATTCTCAGGTCCCATTCCAGTACCGCCCCATCCTTTTTGGGGTTCATATGAAAACCAGAGTCAGAAAGCAGGTATCCCAAAAACGGTAGCTCCTGGACAGCAAATACACATTTATCCAATTTTGCATACAATTTATTCTCCAGAGGGATCGACAACAGCTGTCTCACGTGATCCTGATGGGTCTCCAAATCGGGTGAGTAAATTAGTATGTCATAAAGATAAATAACAAAGAACCTTCCCACTAAATGATGGAAAATATCCTTGATAAAGACCGCTGGCACATTAGTTAAACCAAAGGGCATGACAAGATTCTCGAAATGACCCTCGGGTGTATTAAAGGCCGTTTTCCACTCATCTCCTTCCTTAATTCTGATCAGATTATAAGCTCCTCTTAAATCCAACTTGGAGAACACCTTGGCTCCGATAATTTGATCAAATAGGTCAGAAATCAAAGGAAGGGGATACGGATCACAGACTGTAATGAGATTCAATTCCCGGAAATCTAAACATGGTCTAAGTGATGCGTCTTTCTTTTTTACGAAAAAGAAGCAGGCGGCCACAGGGGACTTAGATGGTCTAATATGTCCCTTTGTCAAACTCTCTGCAATATACTTCCGCATAGCTTCTCTTTCGGGTTGGGAAAGTTTGTATAGCCGAGATTTTGGCAGTTTAGCTCCAGGGATGAGATTAACCGGACAATCATATTCTCGATGGGGGGGCAACTCCTGAGCTCCACAGTCTGAGAATACGTCTGCAAAATCAGAGAGAAACTGAGGTAGGACCGTAGTTGACACCCCTGTGATAGAAGCATAAAGACAGTTGTCACTCCAGCTACTGATTTGTCTTGTTTGCCAGTCAATAGTAGGGTTATGCTTTATCAACCACGGTAAACCTAGAACCATCGGAGCAGGCAAGCCCTTTATAACAAAACAAGAAATGGACTCAACATGTGAATCACCCACCCTTAACTGAATGTCATGAACGATATGAGTAAGATTATTTTGTGAGAGAGGGGAGGAATCAATAGCAAACACTGGTATCTCTTTATCTAATGTGATAGTTCTAAAACCAAGATTTTGAAGGAACTGAAAATCAATAAGGTTTACCCCCGCACCACTGTCAACAAATACCTCTCAAAATCAAAATTTCCTGAGTCTAGCGCCACCATGGCAGGCAGGAGGAAACGGGTATTGCAGGGAGAATGCATATTTGCTTGCTCAGACTCCCCATTTACGCTACCAAGAGTCAGGGAAGTTATTTTTTTCTTTTTATCTGAATACCTACGTAGTTTTTCATTACTGCTTTGAGGTTTAACAAACCCTGCTGTCTCCAGACTGGAGTTTTATCCTGCAGGGGCTTTATTCCACCTATAAATGGAGTTAATACATTGTATGTCGGCCCAAGTTACAGGAGAAATCAGTAATTTAAAAAAATGTATTGGTAAATGCCCCTCATAAAGTCATACATGACCTTTTGGGAGCAGTTAACAATGCAATTTTTAAAGTGTAAAATAAAAGTGCAAAGTGTAAAATCAAATAATAAATAAATGTTAAATAAAAAATAAAGAAATAAAGAAAATAAAAAAAACACCACCACACTGCAGTTTCTAGCCCTGCCCCCAGCAACTATAACCCATATCTCGTCTACTTAAAAATGTGAAAAGCAGACCATTTTTCCATTTTTTTTTTACATTTTTTCAGGTATAGAAAAATATACTAAAATAAAAATGACATAAAAATAATCCCCCACTTAACATTGAGAAATAGGCGCAAATATTATTTACGTGATCAAACAGAAAACATGTACCAAAAAACAAACAAATGGAAAAAGTGCCAGGAGGGAGGGTGTATGTATATGTAGCAGTCTTGAACTGGTTAATTGAGCTTGGTTGCGATACAGTATAAATGTACTGAGCTTGGTTCTAAAACCATATTTAAAGGGAATCTGTCATCAGCATTTCACTTTTTTAACCCTTCCCATAGCTCCCTAGCATGCTTACAGTTAATAAAAACGTTACCTCTGGCATCAATCCTGGACTTATAAAACCATAAAAAACGATCATTATAACATATGCAAATGAGGGCTCGCAAGTGCCCAGGGGTGGCGTTACCCTCGTAGGTGCCCTGCTAGCTCAGCCTTTTCATTGCTTCCCCCGCCCTTTCCTACCCTCCGCCCGCCCATCCTTTTCCTCTGACCGCCTATCTACCAACTTGTTATTCCGCCGAGATCCCGTGCCTGCGCACTCATTCCTTTGGCCGGCGCATGTGCACTGCGATGCCCATTCTTTGTATGGCATCACAGTAATTAATGCGCATGCGCCGATGGACCGCCTCCTTTGTTGTGTTTTCGCATCGTTAGCCGGCGCATGCGCAATAGTTACTGTGATGCCATACAAGGAATGGGCATCGCAGTGCGCATGAGCCGGGCAAAGGAATGAGTGCGCAGGCGCAGGATCTCGGTGGAATAACAATTTGGTATATAGGCGGTCAGAGGGAAAGGATGGGCGGGCGGAGGGTAGAAAGGGGCGGGGGAAGCAAAGAAAAGGCTGAGCTAGCAGGGCACCTACGAGGGTAACGCCGCCCCTGGGTACTTGCAAACCCTCATTTGCCTATGTTATAAAGATCGTTTTTGATGGTTTTATAAGTCCAGGATTGATGCCAGAGGTAACGTTTTTATTATCTGTAAGCATGCTAGGGAGCTATGGGAAGGGTTAAAAAAGTGAAATGCTGATGACAGACTCCCTTTAATGTGTGCTTCCAGTGCATGCTGTAATGAAGTGTTCATGCCTATGATGCTCAATGTGCATATGATTTTAAGATTTTTTTTTACAAATCATTTGATCAGAATTTTTATAAATCCTATATACTTGTATTAAACAGATTTCCATAATGTATGAACATAAAAGGTTTTCTTGGTACCCGTGGATGTCCCACGCCCACCCCTGTGGCCTGGAAGTGGTGGTGGTGGGGCACCATTTCACTGGTCACCTCGGGTAGCAATATGTTCAGAGAGGTGGCTGCAGACAACGGGAATGGTAGGATTTAAATCTGCATGACATCTAAGCAGGGAAGTTGGCAAAACCAGATTCATCAGCACAGAATGTATGGCCTAAACAAAAGATACTGTATGAAAGTGGTCATTAACATTCCCAGTAGTTATGATAGGGACATATCTTAATAGCAATACTAGTAGAAACCTTCTTTTCTCTTGGCCATTGTGTTGAATTGTCTATTTTTCATTGACGCTGTAATATATGGTAATAGTGTATTGGGTTGTGTACATAACTGTGGACTAGATTGTGATAGCACTCATATTTCTACAGACTGACGCCAGAGGCCTACATGGTCCAGTATAAAACTATGTGGACTGCTGGATACTACACACATACTAACTAAACCTTCCAGGAAGTTCTGTGGAATCATGGGCTGTTCATGCTCCATCTGCAATCACTTCTGCCGCCATAAACACACTGGAAAAAGGGTACAAAGAACTCGAGTCTTCTGCTGCTGTGTGAGAAGGAAAAAAGAACCAGAAGAATGGATCACGGGGGACTCATTCCGGTTGGGACAGCCTCTGGAAGAAGAGATTTGCAGGTGGTTTGTTTTTTTTCTGTTATTTTCTATAAATATTTATGCACATTTTGTACATGAATACTTGTTTAGCCTAGGAGTGGAAACCCCACATACAACATTTAGGCATATAGTTACATAGTTAAAACAGTTTAAAAAAAAAGACACCAGTCCATCAAGTTCAACCAAGGGTTGGGTGGGGATGTGAATTTTGGAAAAGGGGAGCGAGACCCAGATTTCTACACATTTTCATAGGCATTATGTTATTTATTTTTAAGAATTCATCTATATTGTAGTTTGTAGCATTATCTGTTTGATGTCTCAAGGGATATTATATCTCCTTATGGAGAATGCCTAATTGGTGTGAGGAGTCTTATAGACCAGGCAATGCTCCAATGGAATTCTGGGAAAAGGGATGCAAATTAGCTCTTAACAAGCTCTGCCTCTAATGCCACCAGATGTAAGGTAGCTATCCTATAAGTCAATGTTCAACCTTTTAAACAGGCCTTGAGACATGACCTGGATAATAGTTAAGCCAGAACCTCATCTACAGACAGCTGTTTGGGGTTATTGTCCCTCATTCATGCAGAGCAGAAAGAATTGATTTAGGCTGGATTCACACCGGCATTGCGGGAAAAGGTGCGGGTGTGCGTTGCGGGAACATGCACAATTTTTACGCGCAAAACATTGTAATGCGTTTTGCACGCGCGTGAGAAAAATCGGCATGTTTGGTACCCAAACCCAAACTTCTTCACAGAAGTTCGGGTTTGGGATCGGGGTTGTGTAGATTGTATTATTTTCCCTTATAACATGGTTATAAGGGAAAATAATAGCATTCTCAATACAGAATTCATAGTACAATAGCACTGGAGGGGTTACATTTTTTTTATTTAACTCACCTTAATCCACTTGCTCGCGCAGCCCGGCTTCTCTTCTTCTTTGCTGTGTACAGAAAAAGGACCGGTGGTGACGTCACTCAGGTCATCACATGATCCATCACCATGGTAAAAGATCATGTGATGACCGAAGTGACGTCACCACAGGTCCTTTTCCTGTACACAGCAAAGAAGAAGACAGAATAGATACCGGCTGCGCGATCAAGTGGATTAAGGTGAGTTAAATTATTTTTTAACCCCCCAAGCACTATTGTACTATGCATTCTGTATTCAGAATGCTATTATTTTCCGTTATAACCATGTTATAAGGGAAAATAATAATGATCGGGTGTCACGACCCACGCCTGACTCCGTTATACCCGGGGTCAGGAAGTCGCAGCGGTTGGCTGAGCGCTCTATGTAAGATAGGGCTGTTTCCTTATGGTAGCTTTCTGGGTTTGCTTTGCAACACTTTTTGGCTCACTCAGGGATCCGTAGCTCCTTCTCCTCAGCTGTTCCTTGTCCAGCACTCCCAAACCTCCTTATATTCCCCTCTCACACGTCTCTGGTTGCCAGATATAGAGCTTCCTGCCTGGACTTCTATACTGACCCACTGGAGCTGTGTTGCTGCGTTCTCTGGTTGTTCCAGAACGTTTCCCTCCGGATCCCTGTTGGACCTTTGTGGTCTGCTGTGGTCGCCCACCTGGGTTTATATGTTTGTCTGTCCTCTCCCTGGTGTTTCCCTCTTAGTGTCAGTGGTGCGGACTAGCGATCCCACCGGCCCGTTCACTATCTAGGGCTCAGTTTAGGGAAAGCCAGGGTTTAGGCACGTGATCGCCGCACGGGTGAGGAACCCGTCTAGGGACGTCAGGGCAGTCAGGTGCCAGCTGCAAGGTGAGTCAGGGGTCACCACCTTTCCCTCTCCCTTGGGCAGGGCTTTCCCTTTTCCCTCCCTGTGCGTGACGCCGGTCATTACATCAGGTCTCCATCCCGATCGTCTCCTAGCCTGAGAGCGGTACGACCAGATGGTCTAAATTTGGCATGCTCAACCTGCGGCCCTCCAGCTGTTGTAAAACTACAACTCCCACAATACCCTGCTGTAGGCTGATAGTTGTAGGCTGTTTGGGCATGCTGGGAGTTGTAGTTTTGCAACAGCTGGAGGGCCGCAGGTTGAGCATGCCTGTTTCATATAATTGCTTCCTGTAGGAGGGCATTTTGTTCTACCCTCTGGTTGATGGATATGGTAGTCCCCAGGGTTGTTAAGATATTTAGAGACCTTTTCTGCGCTAGTGTTTGAAGTAGAAAGCTCCATGATAATACCAAGCGACACGAATGGATGTGGCTTTACGGCTTAGATCGAGGAGTTTCAGCGGCCACTTCATGGCCGCAATAGTGCCGACTGCGCTGTCAGATGTGGAGGTGGCGGACGCTCTTGTTTGATTTTTTGTTTATGATAAGAATCTAACTTTAATGAAGTATAGGGCTCCTGATGAGGTTAGTTTAGGAACCAGAAACGCATTGAGCCAGATGCAGACAGCTGTTTGGGGGTGATTGTCCCTCATCCGTGCAGAGCAGAAAGAATTGACTTAGGCTACTTTCACACTAGCGTTAATATTTTCCAGTATTGAGATCTGTCATAGGATCTCAATACAAAAAAACCTTGCTTCTGTTTTGTCCTCAATTATTGGGGAGAAAACGTAACTGAATAGAACGGAATGCTCTAAATGCATTCCGTTCTCATACCGGAGAGCAAACCGCAGCATGATGCAGTTTGCTTTCCGTCCTGAGATGCGGAGCAAGACGGATCCATTTTCTCTGACACAATAGAAAACTGATCCTCCCCCCATTGACTTTCAATGGAGTTCATGACGGATCCGTCTTGGCTATGTTAAAGATAATACAACCGGACCTGTTCATAACGGATGCAGATGGTTGTATTATCAGTAACGGAAGCATTTTTTGCTGAACTCTACCGGATCCAGCAAAAACGCTAGTGCGAAAGTAGCCTTAACCCCTTCAAGACCAAGCTAGTTTTCACCTTAAAGAGGACCTTTCACCAGAATAAAACTTCTAAACTAACTATACAGGCATGTAGAGCGGCGCCCAGGGACCCCCCTGCACTCACTGTTATACCTGGGAGCCGCTCCGTTCTCCCGTTATTGCCTCTGGTATCTTCATAGTTAGGCTCCACCCAGGGGAACCTGCCGGCGCCTCCTTCTCCCATGCTGCAGCGCTGGCCAATCACAGCGCTCAGCTCATAGCCTGAGAGGCTTTTTTCTCTCTCAGGCTATGAGCTGAGCGCTGTGATTGGCCAGCGCTGCAGCATGGGAGAATGAGCAGCCGGCAGGTTCCCCTGGGTGGAGCCTAACTGTAAAGATACCGGAGGCAATAACGGGAGAACGGAGCGGCGCCCAGGTATAACAGTAAGTGCAGGGGGGTCCCTGGGCGCCGCTCTACATGCCTGTATAGTTAGTTTAGAAGTTTTATTCTGGTGAAAGGTCCTCTTTAAGGACCAAGCCATTTTTAGCAAATCTGACATGTGTCACTTTATGTGGTAATAACTTTAAAATGCTGTTACTTATCCAGGCCATTCTGAGAATGATTTCTCGTCACATATTGTACTTCATGATAGTGATAAAATTGAGTAAAAAAATGTCATTTTTATTTATAAAAAAAAATGTACCAAAAATTTCAAAAAATGAGCAAATTTGCAAATTTTATTTCTCTACTTTTATAATAGATAGTAATACCTCAAAAAATAGTAATTACTTTACATTCCCCATATGTCCCCATGTTTGGATCATTTTGTGAATGCCATTTTATTTTTTGGGGACGTTAGAAGGCTTAGAAGTTTAGAAGCAAATCTTGACATTTTTTAGAAAATTTCCAAAACCCACTTTTTATGGACCAGTTCAGGTCTGAAGTCACTTTGTGAGGCTTACATAATAGAAAACACCCAAAATGACCCCATTTTAGAAACTAGAAAACTGATTAAAAAAAACTTTGTTAACCCTTTAGGTGTTACACAATAATTAATGGAGATTAAATTTCATAATTTCACTTTTTTGGCAGAATTTCCATTTTAATACATTTTTTTCCAGTAACAAAGCAAGGGTTAACAGCCACATAAAACTCAATATTTATTACCCTGATTCTGTAGATTACATAAACACCCAATTTCTGATCGTAAATTGCTGTACGGGCACACGGAAGGGAGCAGAAGGAAAGGAGCGCAATATGGTTCTTGGAGGGCCTGATGCACCCCTAGAGTAGAAACTCCAAAAAGTGACCCCATTTTGGATATTACAGGATAAGGTGGCAGTTTTGTTGGTACTATTTTAGGGTAGATATGATTTTTGTTGCTCTATATTGCACTTTTTGTGAGGCAAGGTAACAAAAAATAGCTGTTCTGGCAACATTTTTTGTTATTTACAATGTTCATTTGACAGGTTAGATCATGTGCTATTTTTATAGAGCAGGTTATACGGATGCAACAATACCAAATATGACTACTTTTTTGTTGTTGTTGTTTGTTTCAGTTTTACATAATAAAGCATTTTTTTAAAAAATCATGTTTTTTTTTTCGTTTTTTTTTGGGCGATTGTCTTAGGTAGAGTCTCATTTTTTTGCAGGATGAGATGACAGTTTGATTGGTACAATTTTGGAGTGTATATGAATTTTTGATCACTTGGTATTACACTTTGTGTGATGCAAGGTGACCAAAAATTGCTTTTTTGACACCATTTTTCTTTATTTTATTTTTATTTTTACAGTGTTCACCTGAGGGATATTTTTATAGAGCCGGTCGTTATGGACGCAGCAATACCTAAGGCTACTTTCACACCAGCGTTAGGTGCGGATCCGTCTGGTATCTGCACAGACGGATCCGCACCTATAAATGCAAACGCTGGTATCCGTTCAGTACACCGTCTGCATAACTTAGTAAAAAAAAAAGTCTAAGTGTAAGTCAAACGGATCCATCCTGACTTGCATTGAAAGTCAATGGGGGACGGATCAGTTTACAATTGCACCATATTTGTGTCAATGTAAACGGATCCGTCCCCATTGACTTACATGGTAAGTCAGGATGGATCCGTTTGGCTCTGCACCGCCAGGCGGAATGGAGGTGGAACGAGGCCAAACTGATGCATTCTCAACAGATCCTTATCCACTCAGAATGCATTGGGGCTAAACTGATCCGTTTGGGGCCACTTGTGAGAGCCTTCAAACGGATCTCACAGGCGGACGCAGAAACGGCAGTGTGAAAGTAGTCTAATGTGTCTACTTTTTTATTTATTAAAGTTTTATACACTAATATTTTTTAAACAAAAAAAAAAGAATGTTTTAGTGTCTCCATAGTCTGAGAGCCATATTTTTTAAAAAAAAATTTGCGGGATGAGGTGGCGGTTAAACTAGTACTATATTATGGGCCATACGCCTTTTTGATTGCTTGGTGTTGCACTTTTAGTGATGTCGGACACAGCAATACGTAATATGTCTACTTTTCTTCCCTATTTTTCACAAAAAATGTTTTACTTTATTTTGGAAAACCAACGCTTATTTTGTTACTTGAAACTTACATTTTTTTAATTATAAAAAAACTTTTTTTTTCACTTTATTTTACTTTTTATATTTGTCCCACTGTGGGACTTCACTAGGGCTGCAACGATTAATCGATGTAATCAATTATATTCGATAACTGGATTAGTTGTAGACGAATCCAGTTATCGAATAATCGCCGATTCGTTGCTATGCGGGCGGGCGGTCACTGCATCTTTATTTTACCTTTTTACAATGACGCTCCTGTAACAGCCAGGCAGAGCGGACGGCGGCGTAACGTCACTCACTCACGTGACACGCCTGCTCCGCCTCCTTCATTCATGAGGTGGGCGGAGCAGGTGCGTCACGTGAGTGAGTGACGTTACGCCGCCGTCCGCTCTGCCTGGCTGTTACAGGAGCGTCATTGTAAAAAGGTAAAATAAAGATGCAGACGTGATTAGTCCGACTTATAAGCATCGGGGCCGGGGCTGTTATGGGGAGGGGGGAGGATCTGTCTATGGCACTGCTATGGGGAGGGGGGTCTGTGTATAGCACTGCTATGGTGAGGATCTGTCTATGGCACTGCTATGGGGAGGGGGGTCTGTGTATAGCACTGCTATGGGGAGGAGGGGGGTCTGTGTATGGCACTGCTATGGGAAGGGGGATCTGTGCACTGTTATGAGGAAAGGGATCTGTGCACTGTTATGAGGAAAGGGATCTGTGCACTGTTATGCCCATAACAGTGCACATATCCCCCTCTCCATAACAGCGCCACCCACAGATCCCCCTCTCCATAACTTGCGCCGCCTACAGATCCCCCTCTCCATAACTGCGCCGCCCACAGATCCCCCTCTCCATAACTGCGCCGCCCACAGATCCCCCTCTCCATAACTGCGCCGCCCACAGATCCCCCTCTCCATAACTGCGCCGCCCACAGATCCCCCTCTCCATAACTGCGCCGTCCACAGATCCCCCTCTCCATAACTGCGCCGTCCACAGATCCCCCTCTCCATAACTGCGCCGTCCACAGATCCCCCTCTCCATAACTGCGCCACCCACAGATCCCCCTCTCCATAACTACGCCACCCACAGATCCCCCTCTCCATAACTACGCCGTCCACAGATCCCCCTCTCCATAACTACGCCGTCCACAGATCCCCCTCTCCATAACTGCGCCGTCCACAGATCCCCCTCTCCATAACTGCGCCGTCCACAGATCCCTCTCCATAACTACGCCGTCCACAGATCCCCCTCTCCATAACTGCGCCGTCCACAGATCCCCCTCTCCATAACTACGCCGTCCACAGATCCCCCTCTCCATAACTACGCCGTCCACAGATCCCCCTCTCCATAACTGCGCTGTCCACAGATCCCCCTCTCCATAACTACGCCGTCCACAGATCCCCCTCTCCATAACTACGCCGTCCACAGATCCCCCTCTCCATAACTGCGCCGTCCACAGATCCCCCTCTCCATAACTACGCCACCCACAGATCCCCCTCTCCATAACTGCGCCGTCCACAGATCCCCCTCTCCATAACTGCGCCGTCCACAGATCCCCCATAATAGTGTCGTCCACAGATCCCCCATAATAGTGTCGTCCACAGATCCCCCATAAGTGTCGTCCACAGATCCCCCATAATAGTGTCGTCCACAATTTGTTTTAATATGGCCTTTGAACATATTTTTTCAAGTAAGATCATATAAACCTCTCTGTTTTATAATTTTGTCGTTTTTGCCGATTAATCGTAGAAATTAATCGGCAACTAATCGATTATTCAAATAATCGTTAGCTGCAGCCCTAGACTTCACCTTTTCAGGGTTTTATCCAGAGGACAGATCATCGGTATCAAAGTCTTGGAAAACCCTTTTAATGGGTGAGAGGCCTATTCTCTGCTCTGCACTGATGAGATGCAGAGGTATAGTCCAGAAAGGCCCTCAATGTAACGCAATGTCCCAGAATGACAACTTATCCACTGTATAGAGCAGGGATCTCAAACTGCGGCCCTCCAGCTGTTGCAAAACTACAACTCCCAGCATGCCCGGACAGCCTACAGGTATCAGCCTACAGCAGGGCATTGTGGGAGTTGTAGTTTTGCAACAGCTGGAGGGCCGCAGTTTGAGATGCCTGGTATAGAGTGTGAAAAGTGTCTGATCAGTGGTGGTCTGACTGCTGGGACCCCCACTGTAAAAAAAAAGCTTTCAGACGTAGTAGAATTTTCTGCAGATTTGAGGGCATGATGCAGATGTTTTATACAGATTTGATAAGAAGGCGTGCAGCGTCTTGTGTCAGATTCTGCACAAATCCAACAGTAAAGCCTAAAGGTCCATTCACATATCCTTGTGTGTTTTGCGGATCCACAAAACACGAACAGCGGCAATGTTCTATTTTTTTCAGGATCTGAATTGCGGACCCAGAAGTGCGGGTCCGCAATTCCGGATCAGGGCCGTACATCGTGTGGCCCCATAGAAATATATGGGTCCGCAATTCCGTTCCGCAAAATGCGGAATGGAATTGCGGATGTGTGAATGGAGCCTTATTCACACTTCAGTGATTGTGAGCCAAAACTAGGACTGGAGGCTACACAGACATAAGGTATAAGGGAAAGATCTGCACCTGTTCTTTTAGAGCCGCACCTGGTTTTGGCTCACAATCACTGATGGAAATCACTGACCGAATACTGACATACTAATAAAAGAGCCCATTCACACCACTGTAAGCCGTCTGCCAATCTGCCTCCGCACCACAAAAGATAGGACATATCCTATATTTTGCTGTATACTGCCAATTGACTTGAATGGGTCTGCAATGCAATCCACACGGCTGGTACTCGTGCACTATGGTCCGCGATGCAATAAGGGAGCAGCTTACATTCGTGTGAATGAGGCCTAAGGCATTAAATAGATTGCAGCATGTTTCATAGTGGAGGTTTTCTGGCATTGACAGTATCTCTGTACATATGACGTGACTATATGGCACTACTGTGTGGGCAGGCTCGGACTGGCCCACAGGGGAATCCCTCGGTGGCCCCCTGAGCAAGGTAGGCCCCTAGTCTCCCACCCCCTGCACAAGTGGCACATAACACAGCAGACTTACTGCACTACATACATATATTCAATGTACAGCACCTCAGCATGCCTATGTTCATATAAAAACTTTCTAAAATATTTATTATATTTGAATGCATCCGTACGGTGGGCCCCCAAATACATTTTACTGTTGGCCCTAGGTGCCCCAGTCCCACACTGACTGCGGGCATGAGGCCTGATACATGGGGCACACAGCATAAGCATGTATGACCACTGGTACAAACCAGGGCCATGGATGGAGCAGGACACTGCGTGATTACTGCAACTACAACCTTCCATGGCAGTAGCTCAAGCCTTCTTTTGGGATGACTGAATATGATTTACACGGAGAGCCGCAGCCCAGGGACTCTGCTTCAGCAACTGGAGGCAGGGTCCCTGGCAGCACTTTAATTCCATCAGCCGCGCACACTATGCCAAGACTGAGCACACGCATCACCCCACCAGCCCACACCAACCCGACTGAGCCCTAAGTCGCCTACAACCAACCAATCACCAGTCGCCGCTCAAACGGTGTCGAGTACACCAAAGCCCTATGACACACCTTCCCTGATTGGATGGTTATTCGTGGCAAGCTGATTGGACCCTGGCTCAGGGCGCGTTGATTGGCTGTAAGTGACAGACTGGGTGGAGGTTTGAGGCAGGGAAGTGCACCGCGGAGGGACCCCACTTCCGGTGCTTCCCGCCGTAGTCGCTGCGCTACGTTACTTCGTGGCGACGTTCCTGTCAGGTACGAGTGTGTGATGGCGAGCAGTGTGTATCTGACTAGTGAGTGGCACCCCGCTGTGCCCACCTTCCAGTGTGCCAGTGAACCTCTTCACTTGTGGTCTGTATTGACATAAACTAGAAGCTGGTACCCTGTGCTAAGAGGTCGCATGATGTGTGACAAAAGTGCATGTGTGTGTATAAATATATTATACAGACTTCCCGGAGTCCAAGGGTACAGATTTTGAAAAGTGAAGTTTGAAGGGTTTTTGCCAAGTTTTGGATCAGACTCCTAGCAGAGCGCTGGCCTCTTCATGTGAACAGGCTCATAGAAAGTCTAGACGATGAGAAGGGGCACAGCGGTCACGGCCTCTGCTATGCAGTGTCTGTTGGCAGCTTAGTTCTCGATGAAGACCCTACTAGACGGTGCAGTATAATGCAGTCCTGGCTGCTCAGGATGCCTGGGCACATTGGTGTAAGGAGCAGCCTGACCTCATGTACATGGCCACATCCATATATAGGTTAAACCCTACTAGACGGTGCGGTATAATGCAGTCCTGGCTGCTCAGGATGCCTGGGCAGTGTGGGCACACTGGTGTAAGAAGCAGCCTGACCTCATGTACATGGCTACGTCCATATATAGGTTAAACCCTACTAGACGGTGCAGTATAATGCAGTCCTGGCCGCACAGGATGCCTGGGCACACTGGTGTAAGAAGAAGCCTGACCTCATGCACATGGCCACGTCCATATATAGGTTAAACCCTACTATACGGTGCAGTATAATGCAGTCCTGACCGCACAGGATGCCTGGGCACACTGGTGTAAGAAGAAGCCTGACCTCATGCACATGGCCACGTCCATATATAGGTTAAACCCTACTAGACGGTGCAGTATAAGGAGTCCTGGACGCACAGGATGCCTGGGCACATTGGTGTAAGGAGCAGCCTGACCTCATGTACATGGCCACATCCATATATAGGTTAAACCCTACTAGACGGTGCATTATAATGCAGTCCTGGCCGCACAGAATTTCTGGGCACACTGGTGTAAGAAGCAGTCTGACCTCATGCACATGGCCGCGTCCGTATATAGGTTAAACCCTACTAGACAGTGCAGTATAATGCAGTCCTGGCCGCTCAGGATGCCTGGGCAGTGTGGGCACACTGGTGTAAGAAGCAGCCTGACCTCATGTACATGGCTACGTCCATATATAGGTTAAACCCTACTATACGGTGCAGTATAATGCAGTCCTGACCGCACAGGATGCCTGGGCACACTGGTGTAAGAAGCAGTCTGACCTCATGCACATGGCCGCGTCCGTATATAGGTTAAACCCTACTAGACAGTGCAGTATAATGCAGTCCTGGCCGCTCAGGATGCCTGGGCAGTGTGGGCACACTGGTGTAAGAAGCAGCCTGACCTCATGTACATGGCTACATCCATATATAGGTTAAACCCTACTATACGGTGCAGTATAATGCAGTCCTGACCGCACAGGATGCCTGGGCACACTGGTGTAAGAAGCAGTCTGACCTCATGCACATGGCCGCGTCCGTATATAGGTTAAACCCTACTAGACAGTGCAGTATAATGCAGTCCTGGCCGCTCAGGATGCCTGGGCAGTGTGGGCACACTGGTGTAAGAAGCAGCCTGACCTCATGTACATGGCTACATCCATATATAGGTTAAACCCTACTATACGGTGCAGTATAATGCAGTCCTGACCGCACAGGATGCCTGGGCACACTGGTGTAAGAAGCAGTCTGACCTCATGCACATGGCCGCGTCCGTATATAGGTTAAACCCTACTAGACAGTGCAGTATAATGCAGTCCTGGCCGCTCAGGATGCCTGGGCAGTGTGGGCACACTGGTGTAAGAAGCAGCCTGACCTCATGTACATGGCTACGTCCATATATAGGTTAAACCCTACTATACGGTGCAGTATAATGCAGTCCTGACCGCACAGGATGCCTGGGCACACTGGTGTAAGAAGAAGCCTGACCTCATGCACATGGCCACGTCCATATATAGGTTAAACCCTACTAGACGGTGCAGTATAATGCAGTCCTGGGCGCAAAGGATGCCTGGGCACACTGGTGTAAGAAGCAGCCTGACCTCATGTACATGGCCACGTCCGTATATAGGTTGCCCAGATACCTGCTGGATGTAATTGCAGAACACGCACGTGCAGTGATGCCTGACTCTATAGTTATACAGTACACTTCCTCTTTTGTCGTACATGACTTCTGCTATTTTTCTACTGAGGTTGCTCACCTCCAGTACTGCTGTCATGCCCCGGTCAATAGAGACGGGATGTTGTCACCAGCACGGATGGTGTGTGACGAGGTGATCTGTCATTGCTGGACCAGTTCTTACTTCATTCAGTGTAGTCATAGAACGATTGCTGTGGGAGGCGACACATTTCTGTCCACACCGGAAACTCCTCAGCAGTTTGACTATTATTGATGTTTCCACTGAAGTGTGATGGGACAATTGTACACCTGTTTTCATTGCAGCAAAGAGGAGCCAGATGTCCCCGTGAAGGAGGAAGTGGAAGGTCCTCCTGAGAGCTCGCAGCAGCTCGAACCTGAGATTTTCAACTGTGCCGTGGAGGTGTCCTTTTACACAAGAAGGCAGACTTTACTTCCTGAAAATAGCAATGAGCTAGAAGATGGGTGAGCGCTCTATCATGTGTTCTATCAGGTTATTCCATGTAAAATAATTTACACGAGACGCACTGCCGCATGTGGACGGGCTGTCCAGCCTCCGCACTTGCTTTGGACAGTCATCTGCTTCTCATATTTGAACTGGTTTTGAAAGCTTTTTCCCAGCAGTCATTGCAGAAGGCATCTCATACATACAGTTTTCTTATCGTTTAGATTTCTGCTTTGTGTGAGACGTGCAGGGTCTGGACCCCCTTTGGTCATATGATGAAGCATTAAAGCCCCGCTTTGGTATTGCAGCTCATTCACTTGAATTTGGCTAAGCTACTGCACTGTGCGCCACTGCGTCTGCCTAGAACTGCAAAACGCGTGGCCCGTTTGTTCTCGTGATCATAGTGGATCTCAGCAGATGGACACCCTGCAGTCAGGTCTACAGATGAGTTACTGTTTTAGTTATAGCTTTAAGACTAATCGCTATTTTGTCATACACTTTCAGAGAAAGTCGTCTTGATTTTCTGGATGGTGGAGAAATCTGCACTAAGAAGATTCAAGGAATAATGGAGCTGGAACGTGTGAATTTTGTCGGTGTGGATCCCAACCCAAAAAGATCGTCTGGAGAGTGGAGCAATCCAAACGATGGTAAAGCAGATGTTGGAAACCTGCCAGAATGCAGTAAGAGGTCCAGGTTGTTCCAGGATCCCCAGCCGGAAATGACTCATGGGTATACCAAGATTTTAAGTCCTGTCAAATGGCTTTTCCCAGCATAATGCGTTTTTCATTATTTTAGGACAGTGATAGACAAACTGTGGCTCTCCAGCTGTTGCAGAACTACAACTCCCAGCATGCAAAGACTGCCTATAGCTTTCAGCTAACAGCAGGGCATGGTGGGAGTTGTAGTTTTGCAACAGCTGGAGAGCCACAGTTTGCCTATCACTGTTTAGGCGATAGGAGACAGAAAACATCCGAGCTTGCTATCCTATGTATATGCCAAAGTGGGCTGCAGTAAACGATTATTTCAGTAATCGAGTATTCTATCTATATTCTTTTTTTTTTTTTTTTTTTAACGATTAATCAAGTAATCTAATAATAAAAAATGAATTAATAGACTGTTTTCCTTTATAAAAACTCATGATACCCCCTGCCATCAGTCCCCAACACCCTTCGTTCCCCCCTGTGTGATCAGCCCAAGGGCATCAGTTCAATTACATGCAGTGATGTCCTCTGCAACATGGGGAGGAGCAATCGCTATGCCATCGCTCACCCACGTGCAGGACAGCGGTGTGCTGATGGCAGATTGCTATTATTCCCTATTCACCCTAATAGAGCTCTATTAGGGTGAATAGGATCTTACTCTCCCTGCTGCCCTGTGCCTAGTACACACAGCAGCAGGGAGCTCACCATGGCAGCCAGGGCTTTAGTACCATTCTGGCTGCCATGGTAACCGATCGGAGCCCCGCGGTTGCTGGGGCTCCGATCAGAACTGCCACCATTGAAATTACTTAGGTTGGGGGGCGACACTGTCACCACTGCAACCAATGACTTTAATACTGGGGGGGGGCACTGTGCCACCAATGATAACCTTTAATTACAGATACAGGAGGCGGGTACAGCTGGCATCTGTCTCCTGTATCTGTAATTAAAGGTTAATTATCATTGGTGGCACAGTAGCCAGGCACCTGCTATGCTGGCTGCTTGATTCTGGGGAGGACACTCAGGAGGAGGATGCTGCCGTTAGCCGAGCACACTAGCTGAGACAGCGCAGCGTTAAATCATCCCCTGTCCCTCCTCCTGCTTGAATATTAGTCAGACATTCATTGGTGGCAGTGGTGCGGGCAGCTTCAGAGCCCGCTCATTTTATTGTGCTCTTCATAGGAGGGAGGGATTCCTTCCTTCCGTCTCCACGGACTCTGGCCACTGAACATGGCGGCATGCGCCAAGTGCCATGTTTTCTCATAAGCGAGCAGCGCTGGACGCATTATCGGCAAGGTTAGATGCCGATAACTTTGAAAATCATGAATATCGGCCGATATTATTGGTAAATTTGATAATCTGTCGATCCCTATTGTACATTTCTATTAGAAAATTTGCTCTAAAGTGGCCCATTTTGAGCCTTGTCTTCTGTTTACATAACAGTCAGTGTTAGGGTCCATTCACATGTCTGTATGAATGGTCCAGATCCGTTCCGCAATTATGCGGAACGGGTGCGGACCCATTCATTTTCAGTGTGCTGTCTGCATTTCCAGTCTGCTGCTTTGCAAAAAAATTGAGCGTGTCCTATTCTTGTCTGCAGCTGCGGACAAGAATAGGAATCCTCTATATAGTGCCAGCCATGTGCGGTGTCAGTGTTTTGCGGACTGCAAAACACTACCGACGTCTTAACCCCTTAAGGAAAAGTGCCGTACATGTACAGCGCTGTGATCGGGTGGGTTCAGAAGTGGAGGGAAGGAGAGAGAAACCATTAACCCTGCTGACAGGGACCCGATGACTTTGGGGAGAGCCTGTGAGATCCAGCCCCCTGGAACTCAGCTGAAGTGTATTACAGTGTGTAATACACTTACAGCCAATCCATTACAATACAGAAGTATTGTGATGCACTGTAAAGGGGATCAGACCCCCAAAAGTTGACGTCCAGAGTAGGACAAAAAAAATAAAGTTTTGCAATTTATTTATTTTCAAATTTACAAGTTAAAAAATAAAGCGTCTTTTTCCCTAAATATTTTTTTTTATAGGGAAAAATGAAAAGTAGACATACCGGTATTAGGTATCGCCATGTCCGTATCGACCGGCTCTATAAAAATATCACATGACCTAACCCCTCAAATGAACAGTCAAATTTTTTTAATGAAAACTGCAAAAAAAAAAAAAAAAAAATTTTTAGTCACCTTACATCACTAAAAGTGCAGCACCAAGCGATCAAAAAGGCGTATCCCCCCCCCCCCCCAAAATAGAACCAATCTAACAGTCACCTCATCCCGCCAAAAATGCCGATCCGATCTGAGCTGTCTCAACCCGAACTCCAGACTGGGCGGTGAAAGAGGGAACTACTGGTGCGGCTGAAGTTGGGGGCAGCCAATCGGGGTTTGCCAGCACCTCAGGGACTCTACGGGCCTGTCTGTGCGGTGGCTGTGATGGGGGAACTAATTCACGTGCCATCATACCAGCTTCAACTGCCCTTCTGGTGCCCCTAAATAGGACAATCTCCCAAAACATAAAAAGAATATGGCTTTCAGAATATGGGGACACTAAAACATGAATTTTTAATTATTTTTTTTGTTTCAAAAATCTTATTGTGTAAAACTTAAATAAAAAAAAAGTATGCATATTAGGTATTGCCACGACCGGCTCTATAAAAGTATCACATGACCTAACCTCTCAGGTGAACACCGTCAAAAAATTAAAATAAAAAGTGTGTCAAAAATATATATTGCGATAAATGCCCATTTAGAAGAAAAAAACACTTGGGGCCACGAGCAGACGTTACGCTGTATGGGGGCAGCCACGAGCAGACGTTACGCTGTATGGGGGCAGCCACGAGCAGACGTTACGCTGTATGGGGGCAGCCACGAGCAGACGTTACGCTGTATGGGGGCAGCCACGAGCAGACGTTACGCTGTATGGGGGCAGCCACGAGCAGACGTTACGCTGTATGGGGGCAGCCACGAGCAGACGTTACGCTGTATGGGGGCAGCCACGAGCAGACGTTACGCTGTATGGGGGCAGCCACGAGCAGACGTTACGCTGTATGGGGGCAGCCACGAGCAGACGTTACGCTGTATGGGGGCAGCCACGAGCAGACGTTACGCTGTATGGGGGCAGCCACGAGCAGACGTTACGCTGTATGGGGGCAGCCACGAGCAGACGTTACGCTGTATGGGGGCAGCCACGAGCAGACGTTAATTGTTATACTTTTATATGTCATTTTTCACCATTTCGGGTATCTGTAACTAGTCGATTGACTTCTAGTACCAACAAAAACATTACAGGGTTAATTCTGTACCAGAACGAGTGGTTTATAGTAAGGATGTCCTGATACCTTTTTTTTTTTTTTTTTTTTTACAGAGTACTGATACCAATTATAACAAATAAATAACACCTTTATTTTGTGACCACTGACCAACCAAAAGTCCAAAAAACAGCCCCCCAGCCTCTGATCAACCCCCCATGTGCCTCCCAGCCTCTCCCTCTTATCAGCCCCCTCTGGTAACTCAACCCCCCCTCCCCTCCCCTAGTATTAATCATTGGTGGCAGTGGGCAGTTCCGACCAGAGTCCCAGCAGTGTAATGCTGGGGCTCAGAACGGTCACCGTGGCAACCAGGACTCTACTGAAGTCTTGGCTGCCATGGTATGTTAGTGAGCAGCATTATACTCGCGTGCGCCGTGGCCGCCGGGCACTCCTTCTTCTGTCTGTGCGGCGCAGTGCTAATGCTTATAGGATTAGCAATGCGCCACACAGACCTATGAGAAGAAGGAGCCCACAGCGCACGTGAGTATAATGCTGCTCACTAACATACCATGGCAGCCAAGACTTCAGTAGCATCCTGGTTGCCATGGTAACCGATCGGAGCCCCAGCATTACACTGCTGGGACTCCGGTCGGAACTGCCCCACTGCCAACAATGATGGGGGGGATGACCCTGTGGCCTCCAATGATTAATACTGGGAGGGGGCGCACTGCCCACTGCCACCAGTGCAGAGACTAAAGAACATTCCCAGCACCCGACCTCTGAGAGGACGCTGTGATCCGCCCAATTAATCCCTCAGGTGCCACATCTGAGGGGTTAATTGCACGGATCACAGCGTCCTCTCAGAGGTCGGGTGCTGGGAATGCGAGTCACAGAATTCCTTCCCCCACGCAGGCCGAACTGCTAAGAGCGCCGCCGCAAGCGGCCAGCAGGTTCATGCGCACTATACAATAGTACCAATCAAACTGTCATCTCATACTGAAAAAAAATGAGCGGAACGGGTGCGGACCCATAAGACAGTCGCCCAAAAAACAACAACTAGGCTTTCAGAATGTAGAGAATAATGTTTTTAAAAAATGCTTTATTATGTAAAATTTAAACAAACAACCCAAAAAAGTAGTCATATATTTGGTATTGTCGCGTCCGTAACAACCTGCTCTATAAAAATACCACGTGATCTAACATATCAGATAAACGTTGTAAATAACAAAAAATAAAAACGCTGCCTAAACAGCTATTTTTTGTTACCTTGCCTCACAAAAAGTGTAATATAGAACAACCAAAAATCATATCCTAAAATAGTACCAACAAAATTGCCGACTTATCCCATTATTTCAAAAATGGGGTAACTTTTTGGGAGTTTCTACTCTAGGGGAGCATCAGGGGGGCTTCAAATGGGACATAGTGTCAAAAAACCAGTCCAGCAAAATCTGCCTTCCAAAAACCGTATGGCATTCCTTTCCTTCTGCCCCCTGCCGTGTGCCTGTACAGCAGTTTACAACCACATATGGGGTGTTTCTGTAAACTACAGAATCGGGGCCATAAATATTGAGTTTTGTTTGGCTGTTAGCCCTTGCTTTGTTACTGGAAAAAATGTATTAAAATGTAAAATCTGCCCAAAAAGTGAAATTCAGAAATTTCCTCTCCATTTTCCACTAATTCTTGTGGAACACCTAAAGGGTTAACAAAGTTTGTAAAAATCAAAGTGACTTCAGACCTGAACTGTTTTTTAAAGAGTAGGTTTTGGAAATTTTCAGAAACATTTCAAGATTTGCTTCTTAACTTCTAAGCCTTCTAATGGCCCCCAAAAATATGGCATTCACAAAATGATCCAAACATGAAGTAGACATATGGGGGATGTAAAGTAATTACTATCTATTATAAAAGTAGAGAAATAGAATTTGGAGATTTGCAAATTTTTCCAAATTTTGGGTAAATTTGGTAATTTTTCATAAAAAAAATAAATAAATTTTACCACGGTCATGAAGTACAGTATGTGACGAGAAAACAATCTCAGAATGGCCTGGATAAGTAAAAGCGTTTTAAAGTCATTACCACATAAAGTGACACGTTTGATTTTTAAAAAATGTCCTGG
The DNA here is from genome assembly GCF_014858855.1 of Bufo gargarizans. Taxonomy (NCBI): domain Eukaryota; kingdom Metazoa; phylum Chordata; class Amphibia; order Anura; family Bufonidae; genus Bufo; species Bufo gargarizans. The sequence goes on from NC_058084.1 coordinate 265,468,805, forward strand.
TCCTAAAGGTGAAATATGGCAGGGTCCTGAAGGGGTTAATGGATCCTAAAGCAGGTCTCCACTGTTATGTAAACAGAAGACAGAGGAGCGTTTCTAAGGCTCGACATGGGCCACTTTAGAGCTATTTTTGTAATATAAATGTACGATTTCAGTAATGAAAGTCTATTACAAAAGGGGTCAGTATCACTGCCCCGATACATTACAAAAAGGGGAAAAAAAGAAAGACCGTTACACTTTAAAACTAGTTCCTGGTTTGACTAAGCAGACCCTAAGTTTATGTTTGAAGCTGATTGGACCTATTGGAAAGATGTATTTTCATCCATCTTTATTTTCTTCCTAGGGGTAAAGGCGTAAGTGATGGTCTTTCAGTTACTGATCGAAAGCAACCAGACGATGTCCCAGACCCCGTAGATGTTTGTGAGGACTCCAAAGCAATGGGAGACTGTGTAAAAAACAGACCTGAAAAGCCACCAACTGATGCAGAACAGGAAGACAAACTTGACACTGTAGAGATATTACATGAAGATGTCACTGATGGGATCTGTAGTTCCCAGAGTAGTCGGAGATCAAAATCCAAGAAGACTGCGGGTCAAATATATACAGTGCAGAAGGAGGTGCCGCTGGACATGTGAGTATTAGGACTGGTCCAGTTGGTTTTCAGGATTATTTTTGCAGTGGTTTATCTTTCAATATTGTAAACAGGCTACTGATTTCCCAGCTACGAGCCCTGGTTTGTGTTCCTGGCTATTATGCAGGTGGTCAGCATGAGTATGTTTTATGCCATCGGATCATGTGTGCAGCTCACTTTTTCACTGCATAGTACCACACCATGGACTCTAGAGTAACTGGGTGTATAATCCAAACAAAACTAGTGCCGTCATAGCGCACACATACCCAATAAATATAAGGCCGTGTTCACACTGGCATCATAGTGCCTTTTCAGTAGCCTCTGATGAACACAATAATGTACTCTTTTGCACTATTCTGGAAAAAAGAAACTTGATGGATCCATTCCTACTGGTTTTTGTTATGATCATTTACTAAAATGGAAACTACTGTACCAGTGTGAACAGAGCCTTAACCCTAAAATATTATGTTTTAAACTGATACTCAAACATTTGTTTCCAAGATTTCCAGACGATAGGTCATCAGTATCTGATCAGTGGGGCTCACCAGTGCTCCTGTGAGCGCCTCTACCTTCTCGTAGCTCACCAAGCACAGTGCCGTACGTTGTATGATGGCTGTCCTTGGTATCGCACTCAGCCCTATTCACTTGAATGGGGCTGAGCTACGCCTAGGCCATGTGACACATGAACGTGTTGTCACTGGCCTAGGAAAAGCAGAGAGAAGGCTGCCGTGCTTACAGGAGTGTCGGTGCCTTCTTAAATAGCTGATCGGCAGCGGTCCCAGGAGTCAGACATATACTAATGACCTATCCTGAAGATACTGTAGGTCATCAGTAGTAAAATGTCACAAAACCTCTCTGATAACTGTAAGGTAACAAGCCATGTACCTATGTGTCCAAACATGAAGGAAGGCGTTAAGGAGAGTTTACTGCATGGAGTCCAGGTCATTACTTTTTAATCATCATTATATTAAAGGGGTTCTGCAGTTTGTTTTAACTGATGATCTATCATCTGGATAGATCATCAGCATCTGACCAGCGGGGGTCCAACACCCGGGACCCCCGCCGATCAGCTGTTTGAGAAGGTAGCTCCAGCAGCGCAGCGGCCTTCTCACTGTTTGCCGCAGGGCCGGTGACATCACGATTTGTATCAACTGACCTGGGCAGGGTAAGCTCCATTCAAGTGAACAGAGCTTAGCCCCACCCAGGCCAGTGATACTAGTCATGACGTCACTGGCCCTACGGTAAACGGTGAGAAGGCCGCGGCGCTGCTGGCGGAGGTCCCGGGTGTCGGACCCCCGCCGATCAGATGCTGATGATCTATCCGGAGGATAGATCATCAGTTAAAACAAACTGCAGAACTCCTTTTTAAGATTTTTTTTATTTTATTTTTTTCAATCAGAAAGCCATAACTTTTAGTTTTTCCCGTGACGTAGCTAGATCAGAGGTTGTTTTTTGCAGGACGAATTGTATTTTTCATTGGCACCACTTTGGGGTACATGTAACATGTTATTAGTCACTGTAATTTCACACAATTTCATTTAATAGAGAATGGTGCCAATCTCTGTGTATAGCAGCTGGAGGCCCAATGAATGCTCCCAGGCCTGCTCTGAGGTGCAGTGCCTGTCAGTTTAGCACTGACAGTATAATGCACTGTACTGCATAAGCAGTACAGTGCATTTTATAAAAGCAATCAGAAGATCGCCTATCAGAGTCCCCTTGTGGGAATAATAAATGGTAAAAGTTAAAGGGGTTGTCTCGCCTGGAACATTGGTGGCATTTCACATACCACCAATGTCAGAGGGGTGCTGGTCCCAAAGGTGGTTCTAGCTCTAGAACAGAGCACCCAAAGTTCAGGAGAGCACATGCACAGCCCCAAGCCATTAATTTCTATGGGAGCGCCGAAAACAGCCGAACGTCTCCTCTTAGCTGTTTTTGGAAATCCCATAGAAATTAATGGGAAAACAACTGCTCCATTTACTTCTATAAACTGCCAAGCCAGCCTTTGGCTATTTTCGGTGCTCCCATAGAAATAATTGGAGGACAGCTGCGCATGCGTGGTGCTCTTTTTCTTTGGTAGCTTAGTCTTACTCATATGCCGACAATGTTCCAGGTGTGGAAAATGTTCCAGGTCTCTGTTGGGAAAAAAAATTCTCAATGGAAAAAATGACCAAATAAAATCTCCTCCAGTTATTTGGTATTGTCACATCCTACCCGTACTATTCAGTTATCACATGATGAATGCCGTAAAGAATGAATTGCTGTTTTCTTTTATAAACCTTCAGATTTTTATTAAGTTTTCCAGTACAAACACTGAAAAGCAATCACATAAGAAGGTATTCTGTTTTTTGCTTATTCTCCACCAAAGAAACGGAATAAGTGATCAAAAGTACCCCAAAATGATACCAGTAACCACTACAAGTTGTCACACAAAACTAAACCCCTCACATATCTCTATAGAGAGAAAAATAAAACCGTTATGTCAGCAATGCAAAAAAATTTTTGTTAAAGGGGTTTTATTGTGCAAAAGTAATAAAACTTAAAGGGGTTGTTGTCTCACCTCATTAATGCAGTGTATATCAATTCCTTAACCTCCACTAAAGGTTTCTTCAGTATACAGTAACTCATGTAATTCTTGTTTTTCTACACCCAAACAGCATGCTTGTCTCGAACGCTCCTAACATTATAGTGGTGGCCGCACAAGCACACTAATCCTCTGCGCTCCGGCTGCAGTGGTGGCCAGGTTTCTCAGGAGCGAGCGTGCACTACCTCTTGCGCATTCACACCCGTATAAGCTGTCAATACAGCAGGGATCACCGTTACAGGACAGGCATACAGTACATAAAATTACATTGCAGGGTAAACTGTGTGCTGAGGACAGGAGGGGGAACTTGTACACAGAACAGATTGTGACAAGCAGCTTACCATTAGATGTCACCATCTGCTCTGCTGTCCTTGAAGCTGTGACGGCCTCAGGAGTGAGCACTCTCTCTGCCAGGCTTGCCTTGCTTTGCATCTGAAAGTTCAGCTCTGTCCCCCGTAAGCAGGGAAGAGAGACCCTGAGAGCAGCGAGGCAGCCTGCAATAGGGAGGTGAGACAATCCCTTTAAGACAAAAACGATATCCATTTGCTGTTTCCCTCCTCCAGAAAGAGTTGAAAAAAAGTTAGTCAGTAGGTTATGTGTACCCCAAATATTAAAAGCTATAACGGCTATGGCTACATAGGCGGAAAAATAAAAAAATGTAAGCTTTTGGAATGCTTGATCACGGAGTTAATGTATCCCACATGACAATAGACTACCGGTAGTACACAATTTTAATTTATTTTTTATGCAAACTTGTATGATCACTCCTATAATTAATCTTCCCTTACCATTTCATTTTCTTATCAGTGATGAAGACCTTTATCGAGATGAAGAAGAAATTGAAAAAGAGAGAATCCAGAAAGAGTCGGCATCAACTGAAAAGGGTCCAACAGGTATGTAGCTTTCTGTTTCCCTTTTCCTATGCTGTCATTTACATTCTGTCCCTCAGTTTGTGCTGGTCTGCACTGAGTATCCTCCTCTAGCCAGAGCTTGGTCTGGAGCTGCAGTCCTGCCTGTCTACACACAATGAAACCCTGTCACTTCATTAGAATGAAAAACTGCCCTAAAATATTTTGGGGGAAGCAAAATATTGCTTTTTGCCCTTTTAGTACATTCTTGCTACTTTAGTAAAATGTGGAAGAGGTAGGATGGCGTGGGCCACAGGCAGGACCTCTGCAGCCCAACACCTTTTTAACCCCTTGACGACATGAAGTCATCACTTCGCGTGCACCATAGCCGAAGGGTTTCTGTTCTTTCAAACAGCAGAGGCCTGGGGCTTATAGCTTCGAATGACCATTAAACTGATCAGACATTTAACCCCTCCGATGCCATGGTCAAATGTGACCATAGCATCTGAGCGGTGAAAATGCGGGAGTCATGTGCTTCTGCGACAACTTCCTCCAGCTGAGATCAAGTTGGCCGTTTTATTTCAGTGATAGCCCTGAGCCTGCTTGAGGCTTTGATGTGTATTCCAATACCTGCATGTGGCGGCACTGCATTTGAATATATTGAATGCCGTGTTCTGACAGAATGCAATTGGTAATATAATCATAGATAAAAAAAATCATAAAATAAAGTAGATAAATTAACCGTCTGACATGCCAAGTGATCTAAAACAGCTCAATCCACTTAAATAGGGCAAATAGTCCCTCAAGGCACTGAAAATAATAAGATAATAATGGACGTAAATAATATGAAACCATGAAATCATAAAAATGTGTATTAGATATCACCTGTAGATAACAATGAAAGACCATAAGACATAATTGTCTTTTCTACTATTATTAAATTTTATACTAGAAATATACATAATCCATGCCTTGAGGGATTATTTCACTTATTTTTAGTGGATTATAAAATTATTTATCCCAATGGAAAAAAAAATCTATTTTCTATATCTATAAAATTGAATAAAAAATAATCATAAAGTCTTAGAGCCCAATGGTATTAATGAAAATTACATATTGGCCCGCCAAAAAATGAGCCCTCAGACAGCTCGGTAGACATAAATATAAAGAAGTTATGGGGGTCAGAGTAAAGGAAATGAAGAGAAAAAAATTATTTTTTACTAAGTTGTTTTTTTTCCAGTATTAAAACACAAGAGAAACTATACAAATGTGGTATCGTTGTCCTCGTATTGACCTGGAGAATGAAGTTAACAGGTCAGTTTTACCGCATAGAGAACGCATAAAACTGGCAGAATTGCGTTTGGAACTTTTTTCCAGCTTCCCACTACATCATACGTAATAATAAATAGTACCATTAGAACGTGCAACCTGTCCTGCAAACAACAAGCCCTTGTACAACTATGTGAACAGAAAAAATGAAAAAGTTATGGCTCTGGGAAGGCGAGAAATAAAAACGCAAAAAAGGAAAATCGCTGGGTCCTCGCTAGAACACTGGTTCCCCTCCTTTCACTGTATAGTTTCTGACGATGCAGCTCCCCAACAACTGATCGGTGGTTTGTGATTGTATACGGTTTCCATAATAATTTTTCTTTCTATCTTTCTTTCTTTTTTTCTTTGCGTTTATAGTACCATCTGCTAACCTGCCGCTGTATTGGTGAAATGTGCGACACAAAGCTGTGCTTTACCCCCTGTATTTAATCACCTGCTCATGCCACCTACACATCCCCTTCATACTGTGGAAACAGTGAAAACTCTCATTGTTGCCCTGATCATTTCTCATGATTGGGCCACATTCACACGAACGTAATTTGTTTCTGTTCCGTTTTATTTTTTTGCGGATTGATCCATTCATTTTAATGGATCCGCATCTGTATGTCTGTTCTGTAGCCCAACGAAAAATATAGAGCATGTCCTATTCTTGTCCGTTTTGCGGACAAGTATAGGCATTGTTACAGTGAATCTGCAAAAAAAAAAAAGGATGCGATATGGACACCAAAAGGGCATCATCCGTATTTTTTGCATGTCAGTGTTTTGCGGACTTTCCTAATGTCTGTCCCTGATGTCTCAACACTAGTTCCCCCGTCCAGTGCCAGTTGCTGCACTGGTGACCCATACGATATACGATGCAATCTAAACTTCTCCCTTTCACCTATAAAGCTCTCAGCAGTGCTGCACTGCACTTGCCTGCCACCCAACCTCTGCTCTACCTTCTGTCAATGATTTGCAACGAACATCCTCCATAATAGCCACGCCTATCTCCCATTGAGTGTAAGCTCTTATGATCAGGGCCCTCACTCCTATTAGAATTGCTGATTAGTTTGCTACTACGGATGAGTGAGATGTCCGTCCATGTCAATCAAGAGGCGGGTGGGCGCTTCTCCACCTGCGGGGACAGCCCCTCGCAGGTGAATATAACCTTTTCTGATGAGACAAATCGATTCACTTCTCTCCTTTTTGTTACTGTGTAATATTAGAATTAGTTTGTACATGTGCCCTCTGATTTGTAACATGTCGTGCAGTATGCAGGCACGGTTTGTTTTTTTACACTATTCTCTTATACATCTACATTGTGGGGTGGCATTCCTAGAGTGGATCGGTGCATGGACTATCTGGTGACATGGTTGTGTGACATCATATGAATAAATGACAAAAACGTGTTTACTGGTTCTGTTGAGAACGATACTGAATTAATAGCTATATTTTATTAGATTTTAAACATTTCTAATATTGTGTTAAATAATTCTCATTCTCAGATGATCTTATATTAGGAGTGGGACTGGAAGTAGACATTATAGATTATTGCCAAAGGGAATGGAGAGGGAAAACAACAGTAGCGAAGACTATGAAAGAGGTAAGATCATTGTCATTTGTGTCACAGGCTCATTTCAGTCAAATAAATGTTATCTAATGGTTGACAGAGTAATTCTATTCATACAGCGTATCCAGTGGTTTAAAGGGGATGTCTCACTTCAGTAAGTGGGATTTATCATTTAGAGGAAGTTATTACAAGCCACTTACTAATGTATTGTTATTACCCATATTGCTTCCTTTGCTGGCTGGATTCTTTTTTCCATCACATTATAGACTGCTTGTTTCCATGGTTACAGACCACCCAGCAATCCACCAGTGGTGGTCAGGCTTGCACACTATAGGAAAAAGCGTCAGCCTCTCTGGTGGCCGGGACCATGGGAGCACACATTAGAAAAAAGCACCAGCCTATGTGAGCTCCCATGGTCCCGGCCACCAGAGAGGCTGACGCTTTTTCCTATAGTGTGCAAGCACGACCACCACTGATGGATTGCTTGGGTGGTCTGTAACCATGGAAAAGAGCAGTCAATAATGTGATGGAAAAATGAATCCAGGAAGCAATATGGGTAATAACAATACATTAGTAAGTGCCTTTATTAACTTTCTCTACATGATAAATGCAACTTGCTGAAGTGAGACTGTGACAGAACCATCTGTCTTTGGAATTGTATTGCATGTTATGTGAGGGTACCCAGATAGCTATGCCATGGAGCCTGTTCGTGAAATTAAAGACTTTGGCTCCATGTCGAATTTATTGTATTTGTGTATTCTGAGTGCCATTCACCTAATAATATGCACTCAGACTTGAGCTATCTGGGGATATGTTAAATGTCTGTGTTTATTGTAAAGGTTGTATGTTTAAATGGTGATTTCTGTCATGTTGTCCCCACGTGTGTATTGGCGATTTCCCTTTGTCCTGAGAGATAATTGAATTGCTCCTTGGTTGTCTCCAGGGCAGAGGGGAGGAAACCATGATGCATGGTGGGGATGTATTGTGTCTGTGTATCCTGAATTGCTGCATATCTGTCCTGTGTCAGTCTTCCATCTGTTCCCCTAGGGGAGTGTCCACCAGATGGGGAACTGCATATATACGGGCGGGTAGCCCTCAGTAAAAGTGATTCTGATTTACCCTCAACACAGAGCTTGGTCTCGTTTTTTTTTTTTTTTTTTTAATTGGGGTGGGGGGGGGGGGGGGGTCTTCTAAACTGCGGTTTCACTCTCTCCTGCCGAGAGGATCGTAACAGAGACTAGGGTTGTTGCGGGTATCGAAATTTCGATACCCAATCGATACTTTTGTCCCGGTATCGATACGATACCGGGATTTCCGTTTTTTCGATACTGGGCTGCGCTTCTGCGCAGTCTAGTATCTCTGAACATGAGCGCGCTGCTATCGGCGCGCTCATGTTCTCTCAGCAGCACGGGGAGAAGTAAGCTGTCCTCCCTCCCCCCTGTGCTGCTGCCGCTGCCACCAATGAGAAGAGAGGGGCGGAGGAGGGGCGGCAATGAGAAGAGAGGGGCGGTTGAGGGGCGGCACCACGGAGGAGGGGCGGCAATGAGAAGAGAGGGGCGGAACCACGGAGGAAAGGCGGCAATGAGAAGAGAGGGGCGGAGGAGGGGCGGGCGCACTGCGCCACCAATGATAGGTTTATTTCCACACAGAGCGGCGCCCAGCGATGTCTCTGCACTCACCATTAGTCCTGGGCGCCGCTCCGTTCGCCCGCAGTGCCCCATTACTGTCTCCTCTCCTGCTCCACATGCTGCTGATTACTATCGGAGCGATGGGAGGAGACATCAGCTTCACTAGTGGGCGTTCCTTCTCCCTGCGCTGCGATTGGACAGCGCTACAGCCAGGGAGAAGGAACGCCCACTAGTGAAGCTGATGTCTCCTCCCATCGCTCCGATAGTAATCAGCAGCATGTGGAGCAGGAGAGGAGACAGTAATGGAGCACTGCAGGCGAACGGAGCGGCGCCCAGGACTAATGGTGAGTGCTGAGACATCGCTGGGCGCCGCTCTGTGTGGCCTGATAGTGAAAGTCTGGAGTCCCATATAGTAGTCAGTCTTTAACACATACAGGAGGCGGGTGCTGGCAGCAGAATCGCATTGCCGGCACCCTGCCCCTGACAGGGAGCTGCGATCAGCGGCAGTTAACTGCCGCTGATCTGCCAGTACCCGCCTCCTGTATAAAGGGGTAATTATCATTGGTGGTGCAGTGTGCCCCCCAACCCATTAAAATCATTGGTGGCACAGTGCGCCGGCCCATCTCAACCCCCCAGTATTAAAATCATTGGTGGCAGTGGCCACAGGGACCTCTCCCCTCCCCCTCATTGGTGGTGCAGTGGCAGCTTCTGATCGGAGCCCCAGCAGTGTAATGCTGGGGCTCCGATCGGTTACCATGGCAGCCAGGACGCTACAGAAGCCCTGGTTGCCATGGTAACATCCCTGATGCTGTGTGCACAAAGCACAGAGCAGCAGGGACAGTGTGAAGTCCTATTCACCCTGATAGATCTATCAGGCTGAATAGGAAAAGGGATGAAAGATCCCAGGTTCTAGCCCCTAAGGGGGGGAAATAGTTATTAAATAAAAAGTGTAAAAAAAAAAAACCCACTAAAATATGAAGTATAAATCACCCCCTTTTCCCAATTTCACATATAAAATATATAAATAATAAACATATTACGTCGCCACGTCAGAAAAGTCCAAACTATTAAAATATAAAAAAAAATCTAGGTGGTGAATGCCGGAACAGAAAAAATAAAATAAAAACTGCGTGATTCGCCGTTTTTAAAAATGAGGAATGCACGTGGCTTTTTTTGTTTATTTTTTTTGCGTGGTATCGAATGGTATCGAGTATCGCAATACTTTTTCATGGTATCGAAACCGAATCAAAAATTTGGTATCGCAACAACTCTAACAGAGACAATCCATTTAAGGGCCCTTTACACAGCCAGATGTTTAGGCAGATTATCGCTAAAGAGCATTCATAAGTGCTGAGCAAAACTCTCATTCATCAGGTAATAGGATCGTTCATGCGGTCACCTAAATCATTGTTTGCTGGTCGTGCCCAATGGTTCTGTATGAGGATGAGCAATGACATTAGCAATTGCTCCTTCTAATACCGTGGAGGAGATCTCTGCATGTAAATACAGAAGTTGCCTTAACTGACAAGCAGGAGATTGTCTGGAAGGAAGCGTTCCTTCCAGACAATCGCTTGCTACATTGAGCCATATAAAGGAGCCTTTAGCCAGCGGTGTTATAAGAGAGTCAAGAAGGCAGGAATTGCTCTTAATCCCCTAACCCCTAAAGGAAATGTGTAATGCCACTATGCCTAAAATATGTTAAAGGCTTGACAAACTTGTGGAAAAGGTATGACATGGATGTATGTTATATTTTTGTCTGTCTTGTACTAATGTAACAAAGTCCCCAATTCCGTACAACCCCCTTTAAGAGTAGATTCACATCTGTGACAACAACTCTGGTAGTCTCTTCCAACAGAGAAACAGGCTACTGGAGTTTACCGTGTCCAGCACAGCCGGATACTGCCACACAAGGCTGGATTCCCATTGACCTATTGGGATCTGACAGCTTTCTGGCATAAATGCTGGCTTACGGCTGAACAAAACCATGCCTTGGTATTTGTCTGAAAGCCATTTATACCGTAAAGCCACGATATCCAATTCTAGTTCATCAGTAGTGTACGGCAGTATCCGGCTGTGCTTGGTACGGTAAACTGTTTGTCTGTTCCACTGCCTGAACAGACTACTGGACTTGTTGCCACAAAAGTGAACCTGCCCTATGTATTCCAGTCTAGTCCATAGGCACAATGATCGGGGGGGGGGGACCCCATTGACTTCTATGCGGTTGTTTTCTAGGCGAGCTCCATGGCCTGTTCTGAGGTCAGGAGAGAGCTGATCAACTGGCATATTACCCATGGTGAATGGAGGACCCTGTGTTATCTATGCAGAGGTGTTAATTGTCATTGTAATTCTGCCTATTGTGATAATGATCTGGGCTACTGAAAGGTTACCTGTACAGAAGAGCACCTAGTGGCCAGTGTGAAAATTGCATATATATATATATATATATATATATATATATATATATATATATATATATATATATATATATATATATATATATATTAGTAGACGAAAAAACGAGGCAGCACTTCCAGCTTCTAGTGTACGGGTGAAGACCCCAAACTTTAATCCAAGCGACGTTTCGGCCTACTCAATGAGGCCTTTATCAAGCTTGATAAAGGCCTCATTGAGTAGGCCGAAACGTCGCTTGGATTAAAGTTTGGGGTCTTCACCCGTACACTAGAAGCTGGAAGTGCTGCCTCGTTTTTTCGTCTACTATATACCGTGGAGGAGCGGCCTGCCTCTGTGGGGATTTGCACCCAGTCCATTGGCTCTGACTGTGCTGCTGCACTATTTGTGTTTTGTATATATATATATATATATATATATATATATATATATATATATATATATATATATATATATATATTATTTTAAAGAAGACCTGTAATAACAATCCTGGAGCATCTGTCCTTATGGCTTTGTGTTGTGCCATTCCTTTATTATTTCTACTAGAAGCTATTAATTAACTGCTTCTTTACATTGCTTGAGTTATGGAGTCACTGCTGCAAGCCCATCCATCTCAGCGTGATTGACATCCCAGTGCTCCAGACAAAAAAAAAAATAAACAGGAGCCAAATGTAGGAGCCAAATTAAATGTTTAGTCGGTTAAAATGGAAATATATATATAATTATAATGGGAAAAAAAAAAAGACTTGGAGAAGATGAGACGCAGGAAGATGAGACGCGGGTCACAGTAATGAGCCAGCACTACATACAGACGTGGACAAAATTGTTGGTACCCTTTGGTCAATGAAAGAAAAAGTCACAATGGTCACAGAAATAACTTTAATCTGACAAAAGTAATAATAAATTAAAATTCTATAAATGTTAACCAATGAAAGTCAGACATTGTTTTTCAACCATGCTTCAACAGAATTATGTAAAAAAATAAACTCATGAAACAGGCATGGACAAAAATGATGGTACCCCTAGAAAACACAGAACATAATGTGACCAAAGGGACATGTTAATTCAAGGTGTGTCCACTAATTAGCATCACAGGTGTCTACAACCTTGTAATCAGCCATTGGGCCTATATATATGGCTCCAGGTAATCACTGTGTTGTTTGGTGATATGGTGTGTACCACACTCGACATGGACCAGAGGAAGCAAAGGAAAGAGCTGTCTCAAGAGATCAGAAAGAAAATTATAGACAAGCATGTTAAAGGTAAAGGCTATAAGACCATCTCCAAGCAACTAGATGTTCCTGTGAGTACAGTTGCACATATTATTCATAAGTTTAAGATCATGGGACTGTAGCCAACCTCCCTGGACGTGGCCGCAGGAGGAAAATTGATGACAAATCTAAGAGACGGATAATCCGAATGGTAACAAAAGAGCCTAGAAAGACTTCTAAAGAGATTCAAGGTGAACTTCATGCTCAAGGAACATCAGTGTCAGATCGCACCATCCGTCGTTGTTTGAGCCAAAGTGGACTACATGGGAGACGACCAAGGAGGACACCATTGTTGAAAACGAATCATAAAAAAGCAAGACTGGAATATGCCAAACTACATGTTGACAAGCCACAAAGCTTCTGGGAGAATGTCCTGTGGACAGATGAGACAAAAATCGAAGTTTTTGCCAAGGCACATCAGCTGTATGTTCACAGACGAAAAAATGAAGCATATCAAGAAAAGAACACTGTCCCTACTGTGAAACATGGAGGAGGCTCTGTTATGTTCTGGGGCTGCTTTGCTGCGTCTGGCACAGGGTGTCTTGAATCTGTGCAGGGTACAATGAAATCTCAAGACTATCAAGGAATTCTAGAGAGAAATGTACTAGCCAGTGTCAGAAAGCTTGGTCTCAGTCGCAGGTCATGGGTCTTGCAACAGGACAATGACCCAAAACACACCGCTAAAAACACCCAAGAATGGCTAAGAGGAAAAAATTGGACTATTCTAAAGTGGCCTTCTATGAGCCCTGACCTCAATCCTATTGAGCATCTTTGGAAGGAGCTGAAACATGCAGTCTGGAAAAGGCACCCTTCAAACCGGACACAACTGGAGCAGTTTGCTCATGAGGAGTGGGCCAAAATACCTGCTGAGAGGTGCAGATGTCTCATTGACAGTTACAGGAAGCGTTTGATTGCAGTGATTGCCTCAAAAGGTTGCGCAACAAAATATTAAGTTAGGGGTACCATCATTTTTGTCCATGCCTGTTTCATGAGTTTATTTTTTTACATAATTCTGTTGAAGCATGGTTGAAAAACAATGTCTGACTTTCATTGGTTAACATTTATAGAATTTTAATTTATTATTACTTTTGTCAGATTAAAGTTATTTCTGTGACCATTGTGACTTTTTCTTTCATTGACCAAAGGGTACCAACAATTTTGTCCACGTCTGTATATGAGAATACAGCACATACCTCTTACATCCAGTGACATCTCCTGTCAAGTACACCTTCTCTTTCCTCTTCTCCTCCATTTGACCCAGACTTCCATGACAAAGTCTTTCAGCCGCATCTCGTCTCTACAGAGTTTGTTACAGACACGTTAGATTTTTCAATTTTTTCATTAACCCCCCCCCCTCCAATCCTGGTGTCCCTACAATGTCATCCTGCTGCCATTACTGTGCCAATGGTGCTCCCCAATGCCCAACGTACGGTACTATACTGCTGAAAAAATAGTGACCCCACTAGAAATAATGTCCCTATAGTGTCTACAGCAATTATAAATGCCACCTAGAGTGGCCGCAGTAATAATAATAATACCTTAGATTAATTCCCCCCACACATAGTAATTCTCCCCCCCCCCCCCCCAAACACACTGTCCACACATATTAAATTACCCCCACACTGCCCGCACAGTAGTAACTTCCCCCTTACTGCCCTCGCGTAGTAATTTTCTCCCACATTGCCTCCGTATAGTAATTTCCCCGCACATAGTAATTACTCCCCACTGCCCCCACAGTATAAATATGCTCCACAGTAGTAATTTCCCCCAATACTGTCACTCCAGTGCCCCCCTTACGGCTAGTAATGTCCCTCCAGTGCCCCCCTTACGGTCAGTAATGTTGGCACTTAAAAAAATAAAAATGCTAAAATCTTATATTCACCTGTGGCCTTTCGCTGGCGCTCACTAGCTGCTGGTATGGCCCTGGATCGTGCGACGCAATATTCAGCTACAGCACGGCAGCCCTGTCTCAAATGGCGACAAGGCTAAAAAGTAATGTCGCCATCTGCAAATTTTAAGGCGCATTGGCGACCATTTTGGTCACCATCTGGACTGCTGCATCCCCCTGGGATCCTGACGTGTCTGTTACCTGGGGCCTGTGCCACATTGAGCTGGTTAAACATGGGGGGAGGGCTCTGTCCATATACAACTACACTGTGAAAACTGTGTTCTAAGTTATGGTCCTTGAAATGCGACAGCATACACGTTTCTTTCATAAAATGTGATCTTGTTTTGAAAAAATAAATAAAATCTTTCTGGCTTCTTTCTACCCTCACCCCTCTTCCCCAGAAAGACCAATCACTGTCTGAGGTGGATCTCCACTGTGGCTATTGATTGGCAGAGTGCATTTCTTGTGTGCTGAAACAATACTAAGAAGCTGAGACCAGCGGGGACTGAATAAGTATCGGAAATGGCAGTAGAGGGGGAGCGGTGAGCGAAGGGCAGCCTCTTTAAAAGGGTTTCCGAGACTTTTATTCTGATGACCTATCCTAGGTAATCAGTATCAGATCATTTGTGGTCCAAAGCCCGGGATCCCCACCAATCAACTGTTTGAGCAAGCACCGGCACTCACAGTAACGCTGCAGCCTTCTCGCAGCTTAGCCTAATCCATGTGATGTCACATGGTCTAGGTGCAGCTCAGCCCCATTGAAGTGAATAAGGCTGAGCTGCCAAGCACAGCCACTATACAATGTACGGCGCTGTGCTTGGTATTGCACCACAAGCGCCAGTGCCTTCTCAAACTGCTGATTGTGATCCCGGGTCTTGGACTCCTAACAATCAGAAACTGATGACCTTGGAAAATCCCTTTAATGTAATACGTTTTATGTACCCCAAAAGGTGCCATTGAAAATACTGGGTTTCCCATCATATTAATCTACATGCTTAGAGGGGTTGTCCAGCTGATAATTATTATTTTTAAACAGGCTCAGAACAATGTAACAATAATGTGTTAGGCCCCTCTCAAACGAGCGAGTTCCACACTCCAGACTCGCAGCGTGAGTATGCAGCAGCATAATGATGTCAGTGTTATCCAAAACATTCCAGAACTGTAAGGGTTGTGTATCATCATAAATCAGTATAATGCCATGCGACCCCCGTCAGTGCAGGGAGGTCAGGACGGGAGCTGCTGCATACTCACTCTGCGAGTCCGGAGTGTACAACTCGCTCATCTGAAAGGGGCCTTACTTGCCTTACAAATCTAATTGCCCCTCCTGTTCCAACAATTCACCCCCTTACCGGTCTCTGGAACAACAGGCTGCTAGCCACAGTAAAAAAAAAAAGCTGGCCAACCCCTTTATGGCCACCCTGGCTGTGCGTGTGCCCTGTGTGGTCAGATCCTGCAGTCATAATGTTTCCTCTGGGTCTTGCTAACCTACTAAAAAGTAGAGGATGGGAGTATGACTGCAGGATCTGACTACACAGGGGCTGTTCATTACCATAAAGACACATAGCAGGTCACTTATCAAAGCCGCCTCATTATATACGCCCACACCCCAGCCCCGCCGCTCCTCTCTTTCACAAAGTGGTGAGGATTATGTAGAATCACCCCTTGCATCTTAATTTAGGAGCAATTGCATCAATTGTATCTTTGCTTAGGAATATTAGATTTGGAACATTATTTTGTTTGTTATGCATCGCTTAATTCTCGGTGTTACTTATTCTTATAGGGTTATGAAGAAGTGTCTCGCTTTTTTGGTTCCATAAGACGAGTGAGGGGAGATAATTATTGTGCCTTAAGAGCTACCTTATTCCAGTGCCTTAGTCAGATGACAAAGCTTCCACAGTGGATGGCTGATGACTATCTTATTCAGGTATGTACTGAAATATCCCATCATGCTTTCTAATAAACAAGTCAGCAGCATACAGTGATTCTCTGATTGGCACAGCTTAGGCTACTTTCACACTTGCGGCAGTGTGATCTGGCTTGCGGCAGTCCAGCCAAATCTGCCTTCCAAAAAAAAAAAAACGTACAGCGCTCCTTTTCTTCTGCGCCCTGCCGTGTTCCCTTACATGAGTTTACCACCACATGTGGGGTGTTTCTGTAAACTGCAGGATCAGGTTAATAGATATTGAGTTTTGTTTGGCTGTTAACCCTTGATGTGTTACAGGAAAAAATTTAGTAAAATGGGAAATCTGCCAAAAAAGTGACATTTAGAAATGTCATCTCAATTTTAATTTAATTCTTGTAGAGCACCTAAAAGGTTAACAATGTTTATAAAATCAGTTTTGAATAATTTGAGGGGTGTAATTTCTACAGTGGAGTAATTTATGGGGGGGGGGGGGGGGGGGTTCTACTATGTAAGCCCCCACAAAGTGACTTTGTAACTGAACTGGTACTTAAAAAGTGGGTTTTGGAAATTTTCTTAAAAATGTTAATTGCTTCTAAAATTCTAAACCTTCTAGCGTCCTGAAAATAAAAATATAATAAAAAATTACATTACTAAAATGATGCCAACACAAAGTAGACATATGGGGAATGTTAAGTAATAAATTATATTATGAGGTATCAATTTTTGTTTTAAAAGCAGAGAAATTGAGATTGCAAATTTTTCCAAATTTATGGTAAATTTTGGATTATTATTTTTTTATAAATAAATTGTGTCACAATTAGGGCTGAAACGATTAATCAATTTAATAGAGGCAAAAAAAAATCCTTTATGCAGCTTTCTGCTTATCTAATGACACTGGGGGAGTGGGGACATTTTTATAAAGCAATATGTTATTTTAAGAAGGTTTTTCTTATTAGATTAATACTCGATTAATCTTAAAAAACAATAGAATACTCAAATAATCGTTTAATGCAGCTCCAGGACAAGAAAACAGTCTCAGAATGGCCTGGATAAGTAAGGCTACTTTCACACTTGCGTTCAGAGCGGATCCGTCTGAGACGGATCCGCTCATATAATGCAGACGGTGGATCCATTCAGAACGGAGCCGTCTGCATTATATTGTTAAAAAATTTCTAAGTGTCAAAGTAGCCTCAGACGGATCCGTCCAGACTTTACATTGAAAGTCAATGGGGGACGGATCCGTTTGAAAATTTAGCCATATTGTGTCATGTTCAAACGGATTCGTCCCCATTGACTTACATTGTAAGTCTGGACGGATCCGTTTGCCTCCGCACGGCCAGGCGGACACCCGAACGCTCCAAGCAGCGTTCAGGTGTCCGCCTGCTGAGCGGAGCGGAGGCTGAACGCTGCCAGACTGATGCATTCTGAGCGGATCCGCGTCCACTCAGAATGCATTAGTGCTGGACGGATGCGTTCGGGGCCGCTTGTGAGCCCCTTCAAGCGGAGCCCCGAACGCTAGTGTGAAAGTAGCCTAAAAGTGTTCCAAAGTTATTACCACATAAAGCGACACATGTCAGATTTGCAATTAACTGCCTTGACAGGAGGGCAAAAACTGGCCCGGGGTAAAGGGGATATCTGTATGTTTGTAGCTGATGACTTATCTTCTAGAACAGTGTTTCCCAACCAGTGTGCCTCCAGCTGTTGCAAAACTACACCTCCCAGCATGCCCGCACAGGCAAAGGCTGTCTGGGCATGCTGGGAGTTGTAGTTTTGCAACAGCTGGAGGCACACTGGTTGGGAAACACTGTTCTAGAAGATGGGTCATCAGCATCTGATCGATGGGGGTGCTGATCAGCTGTTTGAGAAGGCCCCGGTGCTACTGTGTGCCTCTTGGCCTAGGAATAGGGTAAACGGCGAGAAGGCTTTCTCAAACAGCTGATCGTCGAGGGTCCCAGGTGTCAGACCCCTACCAATTAGATGCTGATGACCTAGGTCATCAGTTACAAACAGATGACCCCTTTGAACCCAAATCGCCTACATTGACACAGTTTTACAAAATAAAATTCAGGGTTCATGCAGCCAATACTGGAGAGAGCTTACTTCTGATGTTTTGTACATTCAACTTAAAACCACAGTATGCACAAAGCTACAGAGCTCCCTCTAGTGGGAAATTGGGGAAGAATACAGACTAAAATAAAGACAGGCAATCTAAAGAAGCGCCACATTTAGAACTGCTTCTCCTGCTGGATGATAAATGAAGTGCATGACTAGACACCTTTGTCTGACAGTACACCATTTATATTGGTTGGCTTATTCCTCCAAAACATAGTGGCATTTTTTTTCTCACATAGTGATTCATATTAATACAGGAAAAACGGATTGTGTGTCGGCTGCTTCTCCTGGTCTGACAGCTGCTCCCTTGACCGGAACTGAATAGTATCATAGTAATTTATGATGCAGTTAGTTACTATCTGATCTCGGCTATATTGTACTGTGCTTACACGTGATATGAATACAGTACAATAGAGCTGCCATCAGGGAGGAACTGACTCTACCATAAAGCACCATGATGCAGGCAGTTTGAGTCAGGAGAGCCGCAGCCGACACATGGACTGAGCTTGGTCGCATGAATCGGGCCATAGTCTTATCTTTAGCCACACCCCTTACCTAGCTGGAAAACTGAACAGGTCATCTAGGCACATTGGATTATTCTTTTTGGAGCATTTGCTTCATATATATAGGTCTAAAACCTGATGCGACATAATGTGCCAGAAATGCACCAAATGTTGGTTTAGTTTATGACTGCTTCTAGATTCAATCGCATTAGTTAATTTTTCAAACTATGTTGTAATGAAATATCAAAGTTTATATTCTTAGTAGTTTCGTTGGGTGATCATTGATCAAGAGCAGGGGTACCCAACTGGCACATTACGGTCAAACTCTGGACTGCGGATACCAGCTGTTAGGGAACCCTGCGTGTCCTGATTTCGGCTGTATCTACATCCTCAGGAATACAATGGTGAAGCTAGGAGTTGTCAGCTCCCTGCTTCACCATTCCTCTGCCATGGTGGTTCAGCAAAGGCAAGCGCAATCCAGTGAGGTCATCGCACCTGCTGCGCTTTAGCCACAGACACAAGACAGAGAAGCTCTGCTCTGTCAGTGGAAAGTGGGGTAAGTGAAAATTAAAATTGGAGGCAATAAGGAGCATCACTCTGTATGGGGGTTACTTAACCACCTCACTGTTTTGCCGGAGTCCAGCTCCAGCTATAGATGCTGCTATCTCCTGAATGGTAGCAGCTAGAAACACGTAACTGGTCTTGTTTGAGACATTCCAGGCTTTCAGACAATACCAGAATTACAGCAATACGTTCACGACAGGGGAAGCTATCACTGATAGAAATCGGGATGCTGTGAATGAAGCTGAATGTGACGGTAACAGCAGGTTTTACCCACGATTATTCCCTACTCGATTTCTAACATTGAGTTATCCTCTGTTGTAGTATTTTGGTCTTATATGAAAGCCTGGAATGTCAGCTTTCAAACAGGACCAGTTGCATGTTTCTAGCTGCTACCATTCAGGAGATAGCAGCATCTAGAGCAGCCCTCCCCTCCTGTTAGCTACTTTTCCCACTGCCTGAGGCGGAATCATACTGAGTGGGGGCACCAAGGGATCATCCTGCTGTAAGAGGGGCATTTAGAGGCCCATCTTACTGCTAAGGTGTCACTAAGGGGCATCATACTGTGTGGGGAGGCACTAAGGGGCATCACTATTGTGGCAATAAGGGGGCATGTGTAGGAGACGCTAAAAGGGCAGCAATACTGCGTGGGGCCACAAAAGTGGTTTGAGCGGGATTAGAGGAATGGCTGCTTATACTTTTCAGCTCAAACCTTTACCCGACAGCAGTCTCAGGTATGTAGACCTTTACAAAAAGTACCTGAGTACCCCTGGTCTAGAGTGACCACATTTTAGGGGTTCCAGAGAGGAAAACTTGTGTGTCCCATTTTCTAATAATGCCAGTTAGTGGTTACAATCTTTGTCTCTTCACCCTGTTATTTTTTCATAATTGCTCAGTGCAGTAAGACTGTGGGGGAGAACTGGCTTAGTTACCCATAGCAACCAATCAGATTCCACCTTTCATTTTTCAAAGGACCTGTGAAAAATAAAAGGTGGAATCTGATTGGTTGCTTTGGGCACATAAGCCAGTACTACTCTACACCAGTTTGATAAATCTCCCCGTGTTCACATGCCATTGTTTTAAAACAGAAAAATACGGAGCTGATTTCAAAATTAATCAGCCTCTGAAATCCAGGCATTTTTTTGTTGTATTCCTTTTTTTTTTTTAATAGTGCAGTATGGCATGCAAAATGGGCGTAAGGTGTAAAGTTTTTAGTATTTATATTTTTTTTTCCTTGTGCCCTTTTGAATTTGGAATGTTTCAGAAAAACTAGAATGTACTAGAGCCGTGACCCGTCCTTTTGTCCATTCAGCCCAGCTATTCCAAGTATTTAGCCCACAATATTTTTCTGCTTTCATTGTCCGTGCTTTGTTTTACTCTTTTTGTGAGATGTGACTTCTGTATTCATATAATAAAGCCCCCTTTAATATGAATTTTAGGGTATCGTATCAAAGCAGTTTAACTATCATTACTACGTGAACAGTACATAAAGGTGAACATATTCTGATTACACAACTTATAAACATATTAATATAATAAACATAACGTACAGATGCACTGTATAGACTATTTGAATAGTAAAACCATTGGTACTGCTATAATTAAAGGGGTTGTCTTATCTCAGATAATGGGGGCATATCTCTAGGATATGCCCCAATTGTCTGATAGGTGCGGGACCCGCACCTATATCGGGAATGAAGCCGTGAAAGTGGTGAAGGGCGCACTGTGCATGCGCAGCCGCCCTCCATTCATTTCTATGGGGCTGCCAAAAATAGCCGAGCCAGCACCGTCTGGCCCATAGAAGTGAATGGGAGCGGTGGGCGGTCATGCGCAATGAGCTCCCATTCACTTCTATGGGGAGAGCACTTGGGGGTGGCCAGACCGGAGTCCTACAGCCACCACTTTGCGGGGCTCTATTCTCGATACAGGTGCGGTTCCCAACCGGACCCTCACCTATAAGACAATGGGGGCATATCCTAGCAATATTCCCCCATTGTCTGAGATGAGACAACCCCTTTAATCTTTAGAAAAAAATGAAAGCATTAAAGGGGTATTCTGGTGTGATAATTTTTAATAAAATGGGGACAGAATTAACAAATGGCAAGTACTCAACTTACTTAGCTGCTGTTCAGACATTGCTCCAGTCCCCACTACTGTCTACTTCCTTTGTTTGGCTTGACACACTAGAAACGGCTGGGGTTTCGCACTCTGCCAATCCCTGGCTGCAGCGGTGACCCGGGCAGTTCAACCGGTTTCTGGCATGTCAGTCCTGGAAGAGGAAGTGGAGAGGAGCAGGGATATAGCTGGGAATGAACAAGGTGAGTACCCATCGTGTTTCTCTTTAACAGCGACAAATTATAGGTTTTGATTGTTGAGGGTACAAGTGGTGAGAGCCCACCATGCAGAGTGCATTTCCCCTCGCTGCAGGAGACTGGCTCAATAGAAAGTCTAGAAGCACATCTCGAGTCTGTCTCCTGCAGCAAGGAGAGCGAGCGCTTTGTGTGAGTGATCCAAATGCTGAGACTCCCACCAATTCAAATCAATCATGTTGCTATATGAACCTATTGGACCTCTTTATAAGGGTTGTCCTATTACAGACCTTTATCCCCTGTCCATGGTCTGATTGGTGCAAGTTCAACCGCTGGGAGCCCTGGCATTCATGAGAATGAGGGCCCATTGTCCCCGTGTTTGAATGGGGTGGCAGTCATGTATTTGCGCTGACACTCCATCTCTGTAGGACATGGAGCTGAGAGTGGAATGGAGTGGTAGACACTCTATTAAAATAGGGGGAAACGCAACTTGTGATGGATCAAGCACTTATCTCCAGCCTTGTGGACAGGGGATAAGTGTTTGTAATGGGACTGCCTTTTGAAAACTCATTCTATACTAGTTAATCCTTAACTTTCTGATATACTTCACATTTTTGTGAGGCTAAAAACAGATTCCAACCACATCTAGCTGACACGGGTGTTTGACTCTTTAGAGTAGAGCGCTCTGATACCCTTATAGAAGTACTCTGGCCTTGTATAGTGCCACATTAGGCTATTATTAAAGAGTAATGTAGAGCCTCTTGCCTTATTCATACCTGTTTAGTCTTTGGTATGATCTCTCCTGCTTGCTATAGGTTTTTCCTGGTCAGCTTTTACAAGCAGGAGGTAGAAGGGGAAGCAGTGTGAAGCTGCTCCTAGGAATGCACTGGAGATGCTGCACAGTATGGATAGATAGAAGGAAAGGTAGATTACATGGATGGATAGCTAGATTGAGAGAATAGATGAGGAGGTTGGTGGGGAGGGGTTGTCTGAGAGATGTCAGGAGGGATTTATGGGACATCAGTATCAGATTGGTGGGGTGGGGTTGACTGCCGGCAACCCCGCGCCGATCGGCTGTTTGAAGAGAACAGCACACGCTCTGCCTTCTCTTGGTTACCTGTTAGCTGTCACAATTGCAGCGTGGAGCAGGTGTGATTACACCTCCACCATCCCCATTACTTCAATGCAATGGCTCTGTCCTGTGAGTAGGAAAGGGCCGTCCTACTGACTAAATGGGACAGCTTAGTTGTAATTCCACCTACTCACCACTGCGCTGGCGACAGCGAACAGTTAAATGGTGAAGAGAAGGCAGAGTTTGTATGATTGCTGTATTCTCTTCAAGTAGCTGATTGGTGGGGGTGCTGGGAGTCGGACCCCCGCTGCTGTGATATTGATGACCTATCCTGAAGATAGGTCATCAATATTTTACTCCAGGAAAACCGCTTTAAAAGATGATAATGTAATCTGTAGTTCACAGGAGAGACTGACATCATGTCTGCACAGGAGCGTAACCTGTGGACCGGTGGTCAGGATGGGGATCACATGACACAGCTACTCCTAAAGGTTTAACTGGCCTTTTACACTAGAATATTGCTGATAGGTTAGTATGTCCAAAAAGCTATTTGCAGGAATGCTTCTTTAACAGCAGTGCGACTGAGTGAGCAGGAAATGGCCAGTGGTCTTCAAGATCTCTGCTAGTTGTCAGATTATTGAGAGGCTGAACATGGAAACATCAATATATTAACAAGTTGCCGTACTCTCATTGTAGACGGTGCAAGCTGTATTTTTGTAAAACCAGTGGACCCTTATGGTGACAATATAAACCATTTAGTGCCATTGTTCCTCCCTGCTTGGTTTGGTTTAGGTTATGTGAGACTGTGTGCCATAGACTTACTGCAGACATTGCTGCACGCTTTGTCGTGTTCCCTGCACTCAATGCTTTTCTTGTCCTGGTGCTTGGTGTTTGCTATATATCTAGAATAGCTTTATACAGTATATTCACCTACCAACGGTCTTTGAGTAACACTGTTAGGGTCCATTAATACGTCCGCAATTTCGTTCCGCATTTTGCAGAACGGAATTGCGGACCCATTCATTTCTATGGGGCAGCACGATGTGCTGCCCGGATACGGAATTGCGGACCTGCACTTCTGGATCCGCAATTCCGTTCCCGAAAAAAATAGAACATGTCCTATTCTTGTCCGCGGACAAGAATAGACATATTCTATTAGTGCCAGCAATGTTCGGTCCGCAAAATGCGGAACGAACATTGCCGCTTTCCGTGCTTTGTGGATCCGCAAAACACAGAGACGTGTGGATGGACCCTTAGGCGATGTCCTGAAGCATTTTCAGTTGGATCTATCATGCAGGTCAGGGCATTCAGTGCCAACATTTCCTTCTGTGTGCGCTGTGCATTCTTGGGGCTCCCCTTCAGGACAGTAAGGATGAACTTAGACCTTGTAAAAGAAAAAATGAATTGTCATACATGTTGAGGACACTAGATGGCAGTACACACACCGTTGTGCTGCGTCTTCTACATTGCTATCCACTGCCTAGAAACATTCAATATTCTGGCTCTTACTAAATGTGAAAAGACTGGGAGAAGGAATTGTAAGGTTGTTGTGACTGTTTTGATAATTATAGTATTTTATCTCAGTTCTTCCTAAACCAATAGTCTCTGTGAAAATACATCAACAGCACAATTTCAGAGACCAAGGAAACCAAATTTCAGCAGAATGTATATGAGAACATTAAAGGGGTTGTCTTATCTTGACCACCCCTTCTTAAAACTTAAACTGGCCCATTGATCGTCTGATCACAGTGGGATCAGCTTTACAAGCCCTCTGTAGTAACACGTTGATTTTCCAAGTGAATGACAAACCATGTAAGAGACCATGGTAGCAGAGTCCCCCAGAGTGAGAGCGTCTTCATGTAAGGAAGGTTGTCTTTTTAAGAAGATCCATCATCAGACTATGCTACCCCATGTAAGAGCAATACACTATGGGGTCAAGTTCACTCTTCTGTTAGCTAAAACAGCACAAAGAGTAATGTGCCATGTTGACCGGAGTGGTCAAAGAATATAGCAGACAAATAGATTGAGTCTGAATTCATGATGGGAGCGCTCCTCACTTCTTCCTTGGGTGATTCAAGACTGGGTTCTGTGTATCTGCATACAGGAGAATGAGGAGAAAGCTTCCCCCATGAATATATCAGACTCATAACGATGACAGCATAATACTTTGGCTAATGGGAGACCAGAGCTGTCCCATACTATGTGGTCTTTACATAGGACAGCATAGTCTGATGACAGTCACTTTAAATATTACTTATGGGATAGAGCAATGTGAATTTGTTTTTGCGGATACCCACATCTGGATGGATATAAGGGAGACCAGGTAGACCACTGGCTATGTCCATGCAAACAGAGGTTATAAGGGTTGTAACACAAAGTCTAGCCCCTTTTTAAAAAGAAGCTGGTGCCATGGGTCAGCTGTTATCGCTGGAGGAAGCCATGTCTTGGCTTTTATTTCATTTACAAGCCTGCTAGAGACCTCTTTAACTTCTGTGGTTCCCTTTTTAAGGACCTGAAAATTAAACTAAGGGCTCATGCACGAGAACGTATATTTTTTTCTGTGTCCCTTCCGTTTTTGTTTTGTTTTTTGTTTGTTTTTGCGGACCATATACGGAACCATTTATTTCAATGTGTCCTAAAAAAACAGAAGTTACTCCATGTGCGTTCTGTTTTGTATGTCTGTATTTCGGTTCTGCAAAAAAATAGAACATGTCCTATTATTGTCCGCATTACGGACAATGATAGTACTGTTCTATCAGGGGCCAGCTGCTCCTATCCACAAAATACGGAATGCACAGACGTCATCCGTATTTGTGGCGGACCGCAAAATACATCTGGTCGTGTGCATGAGGCCTAAGACTGTCCAAAAAAGGCAAGCCAAATTTATGCACATGGCCATTGCCTTTTACGGTCTGCAAACCATGGATCTGCAAAAAACTAATACCAGCCATGTGCATGCTGCACTTTTCATAGACTCCATTGTGGATTGTACAAATGCCTATTCTTATCTGCAAATTGGACGAGACTAGGACATGTTCTATATCTTGCGGAATGAACACATTGATGTGGACATCAGTGTGCTGGCCGCATTTGTGTGGCTCCATAGAAATGATTGTGTTTCCATGCAAATAAGACACTAACCCAATGTACGGTCGTGTGCATGAGCCCTCAAAATAATAGTGAAAAAACCATCTACAATGACTATTGCTTTCCTGACATTTGTAAAGCTGCAAAAGAACTTTTTCATGGGTTGGATTCGAGCAATAATTACATTTCCAAAACTTATATTTTATTCCCTACAATTTGTTTGTAGCTGCCTGAAAAGCTTGTTAAAACTTATGAGTGGATTAATCAGTGGCGATTCTGGCATTCGTATGGAAGCAAGAAAACCTGGGTGCAGATAAAGGAGTCCTTGGAGCTGCTTAAGAAAAAGGTAACGCTAAGTTATGGAAAGAACAAAATCCCACATCCATTCAGTTTCTCCTTCACTGTTGTTTAGGTATACTGTGTGTAACGCTTTGGTTACAGCATATACATTAGATGGCTTTTTTGCTTCACATTTGTCATATACATTATATATTTGGCATATAATGCCATCTGTTGCCGTTATTTGAATACCGTGTAATACAAATATGCCGACACATATAGGCTACAACGACACTTTAGACATTATATCCTGGAGACACATTCACATGACATTTGAGGAGGACCATTTCTTTCCTGAACCTGCTGCCCACAGGACTCATTAGGCACTACAGGGAATGTCCGTATTCCTTTAGTGCACAACCCATAGTGTGCTGACGAAATGCAGGCTACTGTAATGGAACTCCCTAATGTCATGTACCTTCACTTGGTCATTTCTGCTATTACTGCCATCTGCAGACTTTGAGCAGAGCCAAGAAAAATACAGCTTTCGCTCCCTCCCATACTAACATTCTCTGCAAAGTCCGTTTTGAGATATGAGACAGACTGACTTCTCACTGAAGGATCAGCTTAGATAAGATAGATTACAAAGTTTGTTATGGCCAGCTGTACTATTGATTTATCCAATGTTTGTTGAAAATACAGTGACCAGTTAAAGGGGTTCTGCACTTTATTTTAACTGATGATCTATCCTCTGGATCATCAGCATCTGATCGGCGGGGGTCTGACACCCGGGACCCCCCGCCGATCAGCTGTTTGAGAAGGCAGCGGCGCTCCAGCAGTGCCACGGCCTTCTCACTGTTTACCACCGGCTCACTGACGTCACGACTAGGATCAACTAGCGTGGGCGCGGCTAAGCTGTGTTCACTTGAATGGAGCTTAGCCCCGCCCACGCTAGTTGATCCTAGTCGTGACGTCACCGGGTCTGCGGTAAGCAGTGAGAAGGCCGCGGCGCTGCTGGAGCGCCGCTGCCTTCTCAACAGTTGATCGGCGGGGGTCCCGGGTGTCGGATCCCCGCCGATCAGATGCTGATGATCCAGAGGATAGATCAACAAAGTGCAGAACCCCTTTAAGTTTGTGTAAGGAAATCCTGAAATTTTAAGATTTTATTATGAAATACATAATGGACAATTTTTTTCACTTGTAAACAAAACAGGTTGAGGATTAGGAAGAAATGGACAAGGTGGAAAAAAGTGTTGTGGGAGTTCCACTAGACCTTGTATCTTCAGTATAGTGAAGAACCAAGAATCATTTGGTCAAGTGCAATGTCTGCCTCTTGTGTTTTTCAAGGGGTTTTGTAGCATTTTGTAAAGGATTACATACCTGAGTCGTGAGCACTTGATGGCTGCAGGGTATATGGTTAGGCATGAAACCCATAGGGTACATTCACACTGTGCATGTGACAGTTTCTGCCATGATTGTTCAGTTTGAATACTGCGGACCCGCTCCATTGAATAAAGCTAAATGGCAATCGGACATCCTTCGCTGCATCCATCTGGATACCACGCCAAGAAGGGACATGTTCCTTCTTGCACAGTCATAGCTTCAAACTACCAGTCTCCACACCCAAATTCCTACTGCATCAACTGCCTTAGGAACATCCCCATAGACAGGTTTGTTTTCTCATGATAAGGTCAAGGAAAACTCTTTTTAGTTGGAGGGAAAAAAGTGGCATTATGTTTTGGCATCAGTATGCAAAGACCCTAGGGCTGTGATGGCTAACCTCCGGCACTCCAGCTGTGGTAAGACTACGACTCCCAAGATGTAAGATTGCTTGGCTGTTCTCAGAACGCCATAGAAATGAATGGAGCATACTGGGAGTCGTAGTTTCTCCACAGCTGGAGTGCCGGTGGTTAACCATTACTGCGGCTAGGCCATGCTCCAATTGTAAAGATCAGAGCTTGTGTATTCAAAATATTTTTTAGTTCTCATAGTTGTACATCTGGTCTATTTTATTTATTTTTTTCATAGCAAATTGCAAGGTGAAAACTGAGCTCTGTTAATAAGGTACACAATTAAAGGTGTTGTCACATTACATCAGCTTATCCCGTATCCACAGTGCCTGATCGGCGGGGTCTGATTCCTGGGACCTTTGACAATCGCAAGAACAGGAGCCCTTGTTCTTCCATTTAAATGGCACGGCACACACTGAGTTCAAGCTATAGCCATATGGAAAACCACAAGTGCTGGGCAATTTCTGGCAACCCCATTGAACTGAATGGAGTAGCAAAGCACATTAATATTCTCCACTCCATTCAAGTGATAGAACATGGGCCACCATTTTCCTGATTGGCGGTGGTCCACAGTGGTCGGACACCCACTGATTAGATACTTAGTCTTTGTTGTTTTAATGTGACAACCACTTTAAAGTCACTGTCCAATAACAGAAATTTGTAAAACAGAAATTTAAAACAAATTGCAGAGTCTGTTCTCAGTATCACACTACCAATATCAATTGTTGGGGCTTAGGGTACTTTCACACTAGCGGTTTTGTTTTCCGGCATACAGTTCCGTCCTAGGGGCTCAATACCGGAAAATAACTGATCAGTTTTATCCTAATGCATTCTGAATGGAGAGCACCCCGTTCAGGATGCATTAGTTCAGTCCCTCTTACGTTTTTTGGACGGAGAAAATACTGCAGCACGATCGCACAATACTGATCACATGCCAGATCCGGCATTAATTTTCATTGAAGTGTATTAGTGCCGGATCCAGCATTAAGTGTTCCGTCAAAACGGATTCTGCTTTCCCATCTGCGCATGCCCAGACCCTTAAAATTGCACACAAATTTTTTTTATACCGGATAGATGGGTCCAGTATTTCAATGCATTTGTCAGACGGATCCTCATCCGGATCCGTCTGACAAATGCCATCAGTTTGCGTCCAGGTTGACTGATTCGGCAGGCCGGAATCCTCTGCCGCAAGTGTAAAAGTACCCTTAGCCACAACTTTAAGGTGATCATGAGTGAGAAATGGCTCATATAATGGGCAAGAAGTGCCCCGGAGAATCTGTAGATGACATTTGCCGATCACAGGATAAGAGGTCGGTGGTTGTCATCAGTTACTATGCAAGAACCCAGGGAAATTCCAGTGTGCACTACGTTTCCCATTTCCCTAAATAAAATAAAAAGTTTGTTTAAAAATATATTTCTCCACTTATCAAACTACTTTCTTCCTACACTTTACTTTCACCTCTCCTCCTTGTTCTCGAACATGAGCCATACCATAGATTCTATGATGTATATTGACCTATTCATTTATTGTGAACTCTCTTTTACCCAGTGGTCCGACTTGAGTGAAATGGAGATCCTTGACAAGAAACAAGCTGCTTGTGATGAGATCTTTCAGAATGAAGAGGAGTACTCCTTATACGAGGCCGTGAAGTTCTTGATGTTAAAAACTGCTATTGACTTATTTAATGCCAGTGAAGAAGGCAAGGAAGTCCCAGTCTTCTCATGGTTATTATTTGCTAGGAACACTTCTAATAATCCCTGTGAGTTTCTGAAGAATCACTTAAATCATGTGGGGCACTCTGGAGGACTTGAGCAGGTACAGTATGTTTGTCAAGGAGATACCTAGTAGTCACTGGTAACTTTTTGAAAGGAAAAAAAAAAACATTCTTTGCCAACTGCAAAACATTGTGTGGGGTTTTTTTTTTTTTTACATGCCAACCTTTGCCCAATGTGCTGGCCAATTTTAGGTAGTAAGTACTTGACTAACAAGTCAAAGATCTTCTAGGTTGGAATTTCTAGTGGTTACCATTATTGCGTCTTGTAGGGCTGGGCCATTTTGCCAAAAACAATTTATTTAAGGGCTCATTCACACGACCGCAGTTTTGTGGAACAGGTTCATACCCATTCATTTCAATGGGGTTGCAAAAGTTTGAGACAGCACACGTGTACTCTTGTTCCATTCAACGGCTCCTCAACAAAATATAGAGCATGTCCTATTCTTCGGCTCTGACTGGTTCCCCGGAACCAAAGCCAAGTTCAGTTCCAAGTTTTAAAGTGGTTTTCCACTTAGAACTTCAGTAGTTGATTTTTAAACTTCACGAATAACTGACTTCGGCTCATCGGAGCCCATACATTTTAATGCTGTGCGGAGACGGATCTCCGAACAGTATTAATCCAAAGTTTTCACTAGTCAGAACTTATCCATTTCCCCCTGATGTAGCAGTATACAGGCTTATTTTATGTTGTTTCATTTGTACCATTTCAAGACACATGGGGCCATGTAAATAACATTGCTATTCTGTTATACATGTTGTGGCGAACACTGCATGATACCATATTTTGTGTGCATTTTTTTTTTTTAAGACTTTTACAAAATAAAACACTTTTTTAAATGGAAAAAAAGATTTATTTTTGATTTGTATAAAAACACTTTATTAACCTTTTTTTTGTATTTTTACTCTCACTAGAAGATATATGGCTTTGATACTGTACCTTGTATGCCACTGCATTAAAGCATATCACTGCAACAATGACAGGCAGTCTGTTAGGCTGTGTCTGACCCAGCTTATTACCCATACAGTCATGGCAGGCCAATTGTGTTCACGGTGGCTGATGACGGCAAGGTTCCTTGTGTAACTGCCTAGATGCCGCGGTCGCTACTGATTCGGGTGGGTGGCAGGAACAGATCTGCACATGCTGCATTGATACAGCGCTTCATGAGAAAAAAAATATATATCAATATTGTCGGGATGTAAAAGGTCAAATTAATTTATTTCCCAGCCCTAGTGTCTTTTGTGCATGAAAAAAAAAAGACGGCACCTTTTTTTTCTGGGAGGGATAAATTTGTAGTCTTATCTTGCCTCAATTTAGAAGGGGCTTTTGATCACCCCCTTCTGTATGTGCCTAGAATCTTAGATATTTGGATTCATCAATGATTAATGATCTATACATAGTATATTTATTTTATTTTATTTTCTTCTTTTAGGTTGAAATGTTTCTCCTTGGATATGCATTGCAGCACACCATCAAAGTATATAGACTGTACAAATACGGAACAGACGAGTTTATTACCTACTATCCTAATGACCAGGCTGACTGGCCGGTAGTAACGCTTATAACTGAAGACGATCGACATTACAATGTTCCAGTTAGAGTATGTGAAGAGACAAGCGTATGAACGTTAACCCCTATGATTAAGGCAGTTAATGCTGCTGGAGTTAGAAGTAGAGCTCATGTTATCCCATATGTGAGAATATGGCAAACATATTTTTCTCTTTGTAGCCACACGATGGCTGCGCATAAGGAACTGGTGGTGCTCGGGATGTGTTCTATAAAACCCAAGGGTGTAACAACAAAACTTAGTGGTGGAGATTGTTACCGGGTTATGGGCAAATGCTTTTGGACTTCAATGCTTTTCATAATTAGTGGAGAGGTCTGCAGTTACAGCGAGTATTGTGAATGTCCTTTAAGTATAGTGGATACAGTGCGTAATTCTTTTATAATAATTTTTTTCTTTTTATTCTTGTTTGAGGATCATGTTGGTCTCCAGAAATCGGCTTGCCTGTGGCAAGCCATTGTAACAAGAAATAGTGTGGTATGACCTGACCACGTTAAAGGGACTCTAGAGAGGGGCCGGGGAATGCAGTACAAACATACAGTGTGTGGAGTTTTTATTATTGGGAGTAGTGAGAATATGAATGTTTATTCTGCCAGATTCTGTTCCATATGTGCACTGGAGGCGGAGCTTCACTCTGAAGTGGTCTCTGCAATGAGCTGCTTTACAGTCTCTCCCCTCTGAGTGACAGCTGTAGTGGTCTCCTGGTTGGATGCTACAGCTGTCACTCAGTTGGAAGGGCATGTGAAGCAGCTCAATGCAGAGATATCTTTACAGTGATTAAATATTCACATATGCTCCTCGAATGGGTTGGTACTGCTGTCCCCAGCCCCTACCTAGTGCTTTTGGGGGTCAAAACTACAGACAAAAGCCCTTTGAATGTAAAATTAGGTGAATATGATTAGACAAATACTACGCCTCTCATGATAAAGTGATGCATGTCAGATCAAAAACTGAAGCAGTTTATAACAAAAATAAAATCCTTTATTATAAGTATTTTTATTATATAGTTACTAAATGACCTGTCAGATGGTATGTTACTGTGCTTTATTAGGATTTTATATGGTCAGTGAAGTATTGCATACAAATCTAAAAGAGCACTCCTTGTTATCAGCATGCTGCTCTGTGGAGGAGGGAGCACGTCCCTTCCCACTGTGATGCAGTTGGCCACTGCCACCAATGAAAAAATTGAGTGGCCCGATGGGGGAGTGTCAGGGAGGAAGGGGGGAGAATAAGAGGGAAGGAGAGAGAGACACCACGGTCCACACTACTGGCGGTGCTCAATGCACATAGGATAAAGGACCTGTGATGATGTCCTCTCCATGTGACCAGTAACATCCACTTGTTACTGGTCACATAATGATGAAATCATCACAGGTCCTTTATCCTACAACTTCCCGGGGGATCTTGCTGCATGAAAAGTGCTGCTGTTCTTACATGGAGCTGGTGACAGTTATATGTTTCATGGAGACACTGTTGTATGCCTGTATTAATATGAAGCATATGATCTTATTAGGCTAGTTTCACAATAGCTGCAAGGGACTCAGACAGGCTGTTCCGGCGGGTGAACAGCCTGTCGGATCAGTGCTGCCGCTTGTGTACGCGTGCCCCTGGACTACTACTCCGGCCCCATTGACTATAATGGGGGCGGGGCGGAGTTCCAGCAGCAGCACATGCCGAGAGGCGGACGGAATAAAAGTACGACATCTCGTACTTTTATTCCGGCTGCCTCTCGGCATGCGCTGCCATGCTGTCGCCGGAACTCCGCCCAGCCCCCATTATAGTCAATGGTGCCGGAGCAGTAGTCCGGGGACACGCGTGCACTAGCGGCAGCACGGATCCCTTACATTAATAGGAACAGTGACCCTATCACTTACATATTTCAATGTATTTAGTTGATGGATCCTTTTTTTATTTCACACAACCACATCCTAATGGAACTGATGCATCCTGATGTGCAAAATCAAGACTGATTCGTTTAATTCCGGTATTGAGATCCTCTGCCGAATCTCAATACCGGAATTAACAACAAAAGTGTGAAAGTAGCCTTAATATTAATGTGAGGCACATGGAGGTCCAAAATTATACAACCATGTGCCTCATATTAATATTAAGTAACCCTATCGTACTTCTTCAGATAATGGGCAAAAATGTGAGGCACATTCATGGGGTTATTTATTATTAACGTGATGTACATGGAGGTCCGAATTGATAAAACGTTTCTCACATTAATGATAAGTAACTCAATCATGTACCTCACACATTAACCGCATGTTGTCCACTATGTGAGGAGGTAGTTGTTGGGGTCACTATTACAATTTAGACTCCCTTGTAATCACAGTAATAGTATGTGACCCCCATCAAGTACTTTCTCACATAATGGGCAATGGATATGCCCCCCCAAAAAAATAAAAATGTTCACACACTATGTGCAGTGATTTAGGGCTGCAACAATTCATTCCTGCATCTAGGATTCGTTTGAATCACGGGACCACGGAACGTGAGTGAAGTGAAGCCTTTCACTCACCGCGCTGCAGGGCCTTGCGTGCACACGTAGTCAGCGTGCTGGCTGGCGCTGTGTGTGACGTCGGGTCCCTCTCAGTGCATTCTGGGAAGAAGACGCGGTCCGTCTCCTGCAGACTCCATGTCAGCACACTGCCAGGAAAGGTAAGTATAAAGTTAGCACTAGCAGGGGCCCGAATCTGGTGGGGGAAGAGGGGATTTGAAGGGGCTGATGGTGCTGGGTGAGGGAGCAAGGCAATGGATGGCATGAAGGCACTGGGGGAGGGGGCATGGCAATGGAGGGGAACATGGCATGGAGGGACTGATCTGATAGCAGTGGGGGACATTGCAATGGAGGGGCTGGTGGCACTGGGGGAGTGGAACTTAAGGCATCGGGGATAGTGGAGCTGTTGCACTTGGGCTGATTGCACAGGAGGGAACGAAGGGTGTTGGGGACTGATGAGTTTTTATAAAGGAAAACAGTCTATTAATTAATTTTTTCTTATTAGAGTACTCGATTATTTGTAAAAAATAATTGATAGAATACTCGATTGCTAAAATCGTTTGCTGCAGCCCTACAGTGATTTATATTGATTACTTTTTCTCAGGATAGGTAATCAATATCTGAGCGGCGGGGGTCCGACACCTGGCACCCCCGCCGATCAGCTGTTTGAGGAGGAGGCAGCACTCCATACAAGCGTCATCTCCTTTGGAGCGGTAGCTTAGTTTAATTACTTATTACATTGCATTTTCTCCTCCTCAAACAGCTGATCGGTAGGGCTCCCAGGTGTCAAACCCCCACCGATCAGAGATATTGATGACCTGTCCTGAGGAGTAGTCATCAATATAAATCACTGCACAGAGACCAAAAGTTTGGACACACCTTCTCATTCAATTTTTTTTAAATTCTATTTTCATGAAAATTTTAGATTCACACTGAAGGCATCAAAACTATGAATTAACACATGTGGAATTACATACATAACAAAAAAGTGTGAAACAACTGAAAATGTCATATTCTAGGTTCTTCAAAGTAGCCACCTTTTGCTTTGATTGCTGCTTTGCACACTCTTGGCATTCTCTTGATGAGCTTCAAGAGATAGTCACCTGAAATGGTTTTCACTTCACAGGTGTGCACTGTCAGGTTTAATAAGTGGGATTTCTTGCCTTATAAATGCGGTTGGGACCATCAGTTGCGTTGTGGAGAAGTCAGGTGGATACACAGCTGATAGTCCTACTGAATAGACTTAGAATTTGTATTATGGCAAGAAAAAAGCAGCTAAGTAAAGAAAAACGAGTGGCCATCATTACTTTAAGAAATGAAGGTCAGTCAGTCCGAAAAATTGGGAAAACTTTGAAAGTGTCCCCAAGTGCAGGCACAAAAACCATCAAGCGCTACAAAGAAACTGGCTCACATGCGGACCACCCCAGGAAAGGAAGACCAAGAGTCACCTCTGCTGCGGAGGAGAAGTTCATCCGAGTCACCAGCCTCAGAAATCGCAGGTTAACAGCAGCTCAGATTAGAGACCAGGTCAATGCCACACAGAGTTCTAGCAGCAGACACATCTCTAGAACAACTGTTAAGAGAAGACTCTGTGAATCGGGCCTTCATGGTAGAATATCTGCTAGGAAACCACTGCTAAGGACAGGCAACAAGCAGAAGATACTTGTTTGGGCTAAATAACACAAGGAATGGACATTAGACCAGTGGA
Organism: Bufo gargarizans; assembly: GCF_014858855.1. Lineage (NCBI taxonomy): Eukaryota > Metazoa > Chordata > Amphibia > Anura > Bufonidae > Bufo > Bufo gargarizans. The sequence continues at coordinate 265,504,100 of NC_058084.1, forward strand.
AATCTGTGCTTTGGTCTGATGAGTCCAAATTTGAGATCTTTGGTTCCAACCACCGTGTCTTTGTGCGACGCAGAAAAGGTGAACGGATGGACTCTACATGCCTGGTTCCCACCGTGAAGCATGGAGGAGGAGGTGTGATGGTGTGGGGGTGCTTTGCTGGTGACACTGTTGGGGACTTATTCCAAATTGAAGGCATACTGAACCAGCATGGCTACCACAGCATCTTGCAGCGCCATTCTATTCCATCCGGTTTGCGTTTAGTTGGACCATAATTTATTTTTCAACAGGACAATGACCCCAAACACACCTCCAGGCTGTGTAAGGGCTATTTGACCATGAAGGAGAGTGATGGGGTGCTGCGCCAGATGACCTGGCCTCCACAGTCATCGGACCTGAACCCAATCGAGATGGTTTGGGGTGAGCTGGACCGCAGAGTGAAGGCAAAAGGGCCAACAAGTGCTAAGCATCTCTGGGAACTCCTTCAAGACTGTTGGAAGACCATTTCAGGTGACTACCTCTTGAAGCTCATCAAGAGAATGCCAAGAGTGTGCAAAGCAGTAATCAAAGCAAAAGGTGGCTACTGAAGAACCTAGAATATGACATATTTTCAGTAGTTTCGCACTTTTTTGTTATGTATATAATTCCACATGTGTTAATTCATAGTTTTGATGCCTTCAGTGTGAATCTACAATTTTCATAGTTATGAAAATAAAGAAAACTCTTTGAATGAGAAGGTGTGTCCAAACTTTTGGTCTGTACTGTGTGTGTGTGTGTGTGTATGTGTGTAAAAACTAGGCCTAATAGTAAATTCAGCTGAGCATGTAAAGAAGCCATACATCCAGGCGAAAGAGCCATCAGCCTGTGTGACTGCAGTGAGGGAACCAAGTGATCTTTCTTCCACATTGGGCTACTTTCACACTGGCGTTTCTGGGTCCGCTTGTGAGATCCGTTTCAAGGCTCTCACAAGTGGCCCAAAACTGATTAGTTTAGCCCCCAATGCATTCTGAATGGATAATGATCCATTCAGAATGCATCAGTTTGCCTCCGTTCAGACTCCATTCCGCTCTGGAGGCAGACACCAAAACGCTGCTTGCAGTGTTTTGACGTCCGTCTGACGATGTGGAGCCAAACGGATTTGTTCTGAACGGATACAAGCGTTTGCATTATAGGTCCGGATCCGTCTGTGCAGATACCAGACGATCCGCACCTAACGCAGGTGTGAAAGTAGCCTTACAAGAAAGGCCAGTTTTTAGAAATGCCTCAATAGCCCCTTTAAGAATAATTCAGATCAACTTTAATTCTGTAACCTGTGCTGGAAAGTAATGGGGTAATTTATCAATCTGGTTTAAAGTAGAACTGGCTTAGTTGCCCATAGCAACCAGATTCCATCTTTCATTTTTCAAAGGAGCTGTGAAAAATGAAAGGTGGCGTCTGGTTTCTATGGGCAACTAAGCCAGTTCTGCTTTACACTAGTTTGATAGGCCATCAGAATCCTAAACAACCTCTTTAAGGTTCTTCTACATTTAGTTTGTCTATGAGTCATGCATGGAGCCATATTATATTTGTTAGAGAGTAGTCTTAGAAAAAAGGCTTGGATAGGGGTACAATTTATACACAAAAAGGTGACATACCATACAAAATCCAAAATGGAATACTGGTTAAATAGCAATGTCTGCTAAAATAGACCAAATTAAATAAAACATCAAATAAAATGATTTACTAAAATTGTCACTTGTTCAATTGTCCCATTAAGCTCCTCAGGCTACGTGACCTAAAGATACAGTATGCCTCGAGAAGCAGTTCTTGACCATTTCAGGAATCTGCTCCAAAATGACTGTTAGCCGGAAAGAGTCCTTATTATGGACACGGCCATTATATTTACCTAGTTTAATGCTACTTCAGTGCTTATTCAGCCTCTTTTTCATGGCCTGAATAATGGGACCGACATACTGTAATCGGCAGGGACATGTAAGAAGATAGCGCACACCTATAATCTCAGACACAAGACTCAAAAAAACTGAACCCTATATTAACAAGGCATAAACAATTTGTGAGGTTACTCAAACTGACCGTGGTTTGGGCCATTTTCCATTTAAAGTCCTGCCTTTTGGAGTTTTTATGGCTCCAAGGATATTTACAAAGCTGGTGTCTGAAAAGAATATCCTATTTGTGTCTTACCTGTTTGACTTTCTGATAGCAGCTCCATCAGGACTGTATATTTCAGGTGGAGCAAATAATACAGATTCTGTTATCATTGGGTTGGATTTTAAACAGGTCCAGACTAAAGCACCATATGTGGGCTTATTTTTTTTGGTGGAACAAGATAGATATTATTATTTTTATTTTTTTATTTTTTTTTTATTTATTTTTTTAAAGCCACTATTTAATTTACCATGTCTTGTATTGGGAAACAGGGAAAAAAAAATCTTTGTGGGGTAAAAAAAAGGTTTTGGGGGTTTTGACATAGCGTTCACTGTGCACTAAAATTGACATGATGTCCGTATTCTGCGACTCAATAAAATTGTAGCAATACCAAACATGTATAGTTTTTATTTTTGTTTACTGTATTTTTCACCCTATAAGATGCACTGACCCATAGGACACACCTAGGTTTTAGAGGAGGACAATAAGAAAAAAATATTTTTTTTATTACACCTCGGGTCAGACCTCGGCTCACAGCCCCAATCAGATCCCCAATGTGAATGACCCCCCCCATCAGACCTCAGATCAGAGCCCAATATAAAGACCCCCAGTCAGACCTCAGATGAGACCCCCATGCTTCATATGGGTCCTACATGCCTCATATCAGCCCCCAGCCATATGTGATCAGCCACCAGTCATATATATAATCGGCCCCCAGCCTCAGATCACAAAATAAATAAACCACTTACCTCTCCTGCTCCTGGATGCCTCAGCTCCTCTCCTCCAGCGCGATCCTCTTCATCCTGCTGTGCTGTGAGGTTACAGAGCGCCCTCACACTGTGCGCAGCCACTGCACGGGGGACCAGGAAGCGGTGAGTATAATCAGTTTTCTTTGGGTTGCCATTTTCTGTAGCCATAATTTTTCTATATTTTTTCGGTCTACAGAGCTATATGCGGGCTTGTTTTTTGCATAACGAACTGTAGTTGTGTTTTTTTTTTTTTTATAAATTGGTGCTATTTTTGTGGTATGTACGACTTTTTTATCACTTTTTTGGGGGGCAAGATAAGAAAAAAATGTCACCACAGGAAATAAAAAATAAATAAAAATATTTTAATAGTTTTAGTTTAGCCACTTTTGGATGCGGCGATGCCTAATGTGTTTTTTTTTTTATTGCTTACATATTTTTATATGTAAAATTGAGAAATAGGGTGATTTTTAAACTTAATATTTTGGTATTTTTTTCTTTTTTACTTATATAATAACTAGCCCTCTTAGGGGGCTAGAACCTGGGATCTTTAGTCCTATTCATCTTAATAGAGATCTATTAGGGTGAATAGGATTCTGACACTGTCCCTCCTGAACTATGCCTGTGTCACGATCAGTGTGGGGGGGAAACTCCACACTGAACACAGGAGGTAAGGGGAACAGTAACTGGGCCTGGAAACTAGGGAAGAAACAGATCACCTCCTAGACAACCCTAATCCAGGCCCTAAATATCTATCAATATGAATAGACCTTGAAGGTAGGAATATTCATATGCAGGATACCTAGGCCTTTATATCCCTATAAGGCCCTGTAAAAGGTTAGGACCAGAGACAACCCATTCCTCCCCAGATGGACGAATGGAAGTCTCTGTCTCAGGCCCAGATACAAACAACAAGGAATATAACAAACACAAACGCGACACTTAACTTCTGTAGAGACGTACGAGCAGGAACACCAGAGACAAACCCAAATGAAGCTATCTACTGCATAGTCAGAAGGGTGGGGTCAGACTATAAAGGGTAGAAGTGATGACCACTGAGCAACAGCTGAGAAAAGGGAAGTGGTCATTAATCCTATTAACACTGAATCAAGAGAAATCAGTCGCCTGAGGGACCGTGACAGCCTGGTGCATAGTTCAGCAGGGAGTTTACCATGCTAGGCCTGGAAGGCTTCAGCAGTGTCCAGACTGCCATGCTAACCGATCGAAGACCCGCAATTTCACTGCAGAGGGAGCCGCATCGCTCTGCCCAAGTCAACAGATGCCACGTTCAATGCTGATCACAGTATCCGAAGGGTTAAAGGAAATCTTTCACCTCCAAAAACCATCCCAGGCCGCCAGCAGTACCTGACAGTAGCCAGCAGCGTGTTTCCGACAATATTTTTTTTTCCCTGAAGGCCAATGCAGCTAAAGCTCAGAAAACGTTCTTTTATCCCCTGCCGGCGCGCTTCTCTAGTCCTGCTTGAAGTCAAGTGGGCAGCGGCCTCCTTGCTTCAAGTCACGGTAACCACGCCTGCTTCCCTCTGCCCCCTTCGCTGTTACTGACAGCGGTTATGCAGAGAGTTCGGCAAAGCCAGCCGAACTGCCGGCTGTCGGTCACAGTGAAGGGGAAGGGGCGTGGTTATCTTGATTTGAAGCAAAGAGGCTGCTGCCCCCTTTGACTTCAAGCAGGACTAGAGAAGCGCGCCGGGTAGGGGATAAAAGAACGTTTTCTGAGCTTTAGCCGCAACAGCCTTCGGGAAGAAAATTATCATTGGAAACATGCTGCTGGCTACTGTCAGTTACCTCTGGTGGCTTGGGATGGTTTTTGGAGGTGACAGGTTCCCTTTAAATGACGGGGTTTGGTGTGATCGCTGTATGATACAGCTGGTACCCACCGTGTATGGAGTAGGATTACCACAGCAGCCCGCTCCATACAAATGCGGGCACACATACAGCATTATGTGTTAAGGGGTTGAGTGTGTTATCAGATATTGTTTTTGTAGTAGCATATCTGAAACACCAAGGGGAGACCCGACCCAGGGTTGTAGAAGAGATGGCAGCCCAGATTTTTCTCCATGGTGGAGGGAAAGCTTTCTCTGTCAGCTCTGCATATTAGAGGAGTGGACAATTGGAAAGCAGATTTTTATTTATTTTTTTAAGTCGTCAAGAGTTTGCATCAGAAAGAGTGATCGTTCAGTCTGGAGATTTTTTTCCCCCGGGTAGTTCAACTTTGGAGAGAGCTGGAGATCGATATCTTTACTACAAGAGCAAACGGGAAAGTGAGAATTTCTCAGGGTTCAATTCTTCACCCTCCAGTAAAGAGACTACATGTGACAACCGTGGTTGTTAGTAGAGAAAGGATTGTCTGAATCTTACATTGTAAGTCAGGACGGATCCGTTCGACTCCGCACCGCCAGGCGCACACCAAAGCGCTGCAAGCAGCGTTTGGTGTCCGCCTCCAGAGCGGAACGGAGGCAAACTGATGCATTCTGAACGGATCCGCAACCATTCTGAATGCATTGGGGCTAAACTGATCCGTTTGGGGCCACTTGTGAGAGCCTTCAAAAATGGATCTCGCAGACGGACCCAGAAACGCAAGTGTGAAAGTAGCCTTATTTCCACTATGTTGAGAAGTAGGAAGCCAGTGACTTATAAAATATATACGCTAGGACCCATTTCTTTATTTTTGGGGGGCATTCATCTGTCTCCTTGTCAACCCGGCCTTCCTAGAGTTCTGGAATTTCTGCAAAGAAGTTTAGATAAGGTGTGGTTGTTCAGTACATTAAAGGTGCAGGTTTTAGCATTAAGCATTTGTCTGATCTTAGGTTGGCTTCCCGTCCTTGAATTATAATTTTTTTATTTATTTTTTCAGAGCTATGTCTAGAGGTATATCTGCTAAGAGTTCCAGAGTCCCTGTTTGGGATTAGGGGTGAGCGAACTTCATATTTTGAACTACGTGTTTGGGTTGGGGTATATGCTGAATTGCGTTATGAATTCCGTTACCACGGACCATAGACTTCTATTATAACTTAAATACCTCTAAAGGCATTTTGTTATGCATTCCGTCATGGAATTGCATTATGGTCCGTGGCATATACCCCAACTCGAACACGAACTTCAAAATTTTAAGTTCACTCATCCCTATTTGGGATCTAAATTTGGTTCCGCAGAGTTTAATCAAAGAGCCATTTGAACTATTAAATAACATCACAATTAAGTTATTGATGGATTTGAAGCTTAAATAATGTGTATTCTTGGTAGCAATCACTTCAGCTAGGAGAACTATAGGCATTATTGATTAACACTCCTCCCCCCCCCCCCCCCCCCCCCCCTATTTCTCCTTTCAAGATGACAGGACTAGGCATAGGCTGGACCTAGCTTTTGTTCCCAAAGTAGATTCAGAGTTTCTTAAGGCCCAGGAAATAGTCCTTCTGTAACCATCCTAACTCTCAGAAAGAGGTGAAGTTTAATTGCTTAGATGTTAGGGTGTGTGTGTTGGCCTATTTAGATGCAACAAATGATTGGAGAAAATGTCACTCTTTTTGTACAGTTTTCAGGTCTCAACAAGGCTAAATCCGCTAGATTAAACAGGCTATTTCTTTAGCTTATGTTTCCACGAATAAACTGGTATCCTGTGGGTGGACAGCCCATTAAACCAGGGCAGTCTCCATTTCTTGGGCAGAAACATGGATACAAGCCATTTGCCAAGCAGCCACCTGGACGTCTGCACTTATTCTTTAGGCACTATAGATTGGATCTTTCTGGAGCTTTTGACCATTCTTTCAGACATAAGGTCCTACAGGCTGTGATCTGTCCCTAAGTTTCTCTTTTCTGGAATCTCCTAGTGCCATCATAGGATGATGAGAAAAATGATAATTACACTTACTGGTAATTTGACAGCACCCTTCTAATTCCCTCCCTTGTTTCCTTTCCTGGTGTTTGGTGATTGTACTGTATTTTTGTTGGTACCTCCGGGTGTGCAAAAAAAAAAAAATACCACGCAAGACAGAAGCAGGCTGAGCTATGTAATAGGAGGAATTCCAAAAATGTGGATTGGTGGATTGAATCTGAAGGTGGTCTCTCTTTTCTGAAAACTACTGAAAGAGGGAGATGCTCTTTTTTTTTTTTTTTTTTTTTTTTTTTTTTTCTCTCTTTCTCTCTGTCTCTGTCCTGGGAAGCAGACCCGCTCTACTGGTTTAGGCCCCGTGTGCGGGCCGTGGAACCGCGGCCTGGATCCCTCCTGAGAGCAGGAGTGCACGGCGTCACTGGTTGCTATGACGCCGTGCGCTCCCTGCTGCCGCCGCAATACAGTAATACACTGGTATGATCTATACCAGTGTATTACTGTACTGTGCCGGCAGCAGGGAGCGCATGGCGTCATAGCAACCAGTGACGCCGTGCGCTCCTGCTCTCAGGAGGGATCCAGGCCGCGGTTCCACGGCCCGCACACGGCCGTGTGCATGGGGCCTTAGTCTTAGACTCTGGAAACTCAGATTACTGGTAGGTGTAGTCATCATTATCTGCACTCAGAGAGTTATCACTTTATCTGTGGTCTTACTTAAAGCCTGTTTTACACCTGCCAATTTTTTGTCAGATGAACGCTCATTAGCGATCATCTTGCAGTGTAATACTGCCGCCGATTGCTTGATTCACAAGCAAATGCTCATTCATTGGGCAATCCAATTCTTTTGACATGTTAAAAAATATCCTTTGTAGGCGGCAGATCATGACACTATGATCTGCCGCTAGCAAACCACTGTACAGCATGGGGACGAGTGATAGCATAGCGATTGCTCCTCTCCATGCTGCGGAGGATATCGCTAGATGTAATAGCAGTGGTCTTCTCCGCTAGTGAGCAGGCGATTGCCGCAAGGGAAAGCTTCCCTCCTGACAATCTTCTGCCACATCGGGCTATCTAATACAGCTTTAGGCCTGCAGGTATATTCTACTACATTATCTGCATTCAGAGATATCATTATCTGTTATGTTACATAGGAATGCAGGTAACATCACCATTATGTACTTGGAGCCATTATATCAAGAAGGCCTGCAAACCTAAGTTACACCAGTTCCATCGGGAGGAATTACAGTAGCCAAAATTCCAGCAACTTAGTGTGAGAGGCTACCCAAAACATTTGACCCAAGTTAGACCATTTGAAGGCAAGGCTACCATATACTAACCACATTGGGAACTTGAAGTGGCGCTGGAAAAAACATTACAAGTGGTCCATGTTGTAGGTGGAGCCAAGCTAGCAGAAGTTGTGGGGGGTTGGAGGTCAGTTTGTAGTTTTTATTAATACCATTTTGGAATAATATTTTTGATCATTTTTTTTTTTTTATTCAGTTTTTTTTGGGGAAGATGAATAGACAAAAAAAATGATGAACCCCCACACATTTATGGAGTTCACCATACAGAATAAGTAAATTTATATTATTTTAATAGTACTGGCAATTTGAGTGCAACAATGCTGAACTTTATTTTTCATTGTTTAATTAATTTAGGTATTTTTTTTTCATTTCTTTTCACTTATTTTAGGTCACCCCAGGGGTGATTGCTGCTCCTATAGACTGTACATGTATTGTCACGGTGCGGTGTGGGGGAACGCCACACCGATCGATGGGAAGCGGGAATAGAGACTAGGCCAGGGCACCGGGGAAAGGGAGCAGGGAACACCTAATGCAGCCCTAGAGTGGATCCAGATGGTAGGAGGGCTCATACACAGGAACCTCGGGCCCTACTAATCCTAAAGATCCCTGGAATAGAGTCAGGACCAGAGACTACTGGGTTCCTCCAAAACACGGATGAACCAGAAGTCTCCCACTGGCCTAGCTGCAAGGAGAGTGGAAGACAGTGAAAATCAACTTGTTCGGCAGGTAAGCACACAGAACAACTAGCACTTACCTGCCATGGCAATACAGCCTCCAGTGATGATAGGACAAGATAAACGAGCACATGGATTATTATTTTTTTTTTCTAATTACCCACAAGTCACAAAAGATGCTGAAAGTGATCCCCGTTCACATCTATGCCTCTTTGGGTATATCTGATTATGTTGGCTGATACTAATGCTGCAGAAGAAAAAATGTCCTGCCTTTTCCAATGAGATGGGGCAACATGCTGCACCTTATGGAACTGACTGGCACGGGTTCATTAACTGTGAGCAAGTGGTTATGGCCACCACGTTCCCCAGATTTGTCCACATGAAATTTTTATCTTTTGAGGAAATTTAAAACTGAAAGTGTACTCTAACAATCCACATCCCTTGGATTAACTCGAGGAAAATCTCACAAACACTGTCCGCAGCATCACCCAACATAATCCGACGTGCCCAAAGAGGCATAGATGTGAACGGGGATCACTTTTAGCATCTTTTGTAATTTGTGGGTAATTTAAAAGAAACAATCCTTTTGCTCGTTCCCCTTGTCCTACTATCGCTGGACGGGGGCTACTTTTTCGTAGGCCAAGGTACATTGCCAATCTGGAAACTAATGAGACACTGGGGATGTGATTAAATATAAACTGAAATAAATCCTTATCTCCACTATTAATTTGACATTTCACATTCTTGAAATAAAGTAGTGATTCTGACTACAGTAAGAGAGGGAATGTATACTAGGATTAAATGTCAGAAATTGTAAAATACTGAGTTTTAATTAAAGCTAGTTTTACATCTGTGTTTAACTGATCCAGCAGGCTGTTCCAATAGAGGAACAGCCTTCCGTAGTTCTCATCGGGCAAGCCAGATACTACCATTCACCGCTGCACCCCATTGACTGGTTTCTGGCATGAGTGCCAGGTTTTAGTCTGCCTGAAATCTGGCACCTATGCTGAAAACTGCCCGGATACCATTAAAGTCAATGGGGTCCCGCTGTGAATGGCAGTATCCAGCAAGGCTGTATCTAGTGGGCTGTTCTTGTGCCAGGACGGCCTGCCAAAACAGTGAAACGCAGATGTGAAACTAGCTTGAGGTGTTTGTAAACTTATGACAAACTATATCAGCTTCCTTGCTGTCATAGATTTCAGTTCTTGCATATGGATGGTCAGACCTGTACATGTCCATTACAATTATTAAGTGGCATGCTCCTTTTAATAATTGTGGCACATCTGACATCAGTGGGCTATAGAATAAGATCGCCATGTAAAATGCCTGTCGCAAGATAAAATGGGAAATTGTCATTTTTTTGTCAGAGGGTGGGAGCTTCTTTGTAATGGTGATCACCAGCGCAGGGCATATTGACCAGGCCAGAGTCACCATGTACACAGTCCAAGGCCTGACAATGGGCTCCAGGGTTGTCTCTTGCACATGCCTATTGGGCATAGTAACATTTTAAATAAACACAGAAACATACACAAAATATATTTAAAAGTAATAAACTCTAATCAATTTTATAAACCCCCATATAAGTGGGTAACCCCATGAGAATAACAACCAATATTTTAAATATGTTTACTTCATTTAGGTCAACCAGCAGCAAAAAAACTGAAGATTTATTTTATTTCATTTTTTTTGCATGCAATGCCCAAAATGAAACTTAAAGGGAACCTGTCACCGGGATTTTGTGTATAGAGCTGAGGACATGGGTTGCTAGATGGCCGCTAGCACATCCGCAATACCCAGTCCCCATAGCTCTGTGTGCTTTTATTGTGTATAAAAAACGAATTGATACATATGCAAATTAACCTGAGATGAGTCCTGTACATGAGATGAGTCAGGGACAGGACTCATCTCAGGGTAATTTGCATATGTATCAATTCGTTTTTTATACACAATAAAAGCACACAGAGCTATGGGGACTGGGTATTGCGGATGTGCTAGCGGCCATCTAGCAACCCATGTCCTCAGCTCTATACACAAAATCCCGGTGACAGGTTCCCTTTAAAGGGGTTGTCTCACTTCCGCAAATGGCATTTATTATTTAGAGAAAGTTAATACAAGGCACTTACTAATGTATTGTGTTTGTCTTTATTGCCTCCTTTGCTGGCTGGATTCATTTTTCCATTACGTTATACACTGCTCATTTCCATGGTTACGACCGCCCTGCAATCCATCAGGGGTGGTCGTGCTTGCACACTATGAGAAAAAGCAATTGGCTTTGAGGAGGAAGGTATCACAGAGGTGTGCACAGGCTGGTGATTTTTCCTAAGTGTAAAAAGCACGACCACCGCTGCTGGATTGTAGTGTGGTTGTAACCATTTGAAACGAGCAGTGTATAATGTTATGGAAAAATGAATCCAGCCAGCAAAGGAGACAATATGGAAAATAACAACACATTAGTAAGTGCCTTGTATTAACCTTCTCAACAAATGACATTTATCATGTAGACGTGAGACGACCCCTTTAATAAAAATCAAACGGTAGCCTAATATAATGGTAAAGTTAGAGGCAGGGATAGGGACAAGAGTAATCCTGTTACTGCAGCCTCTTGGACCAGAATGATCAGATTTTGTTTTTTAATGATTTTAATCAGTTTGGAACAATTTCTTCCAAATGTAACCATCATAAAGACAACATTAATCTGACATATTGGTTACCTGTCCCAGGTTCCAACAGATTTAATATGTTTTTAATAAAGTGTTTTAATGTCTTTTCATGTACAATCTATTTTCAGTGCATTAGATTAAAAACTCACTTGGGCAGGGTTTTCCATCCTCCGCTATGGATCTAATTTCACCATGACATGCCACTATGTTGACAGAATAGAGGACTGAGGGCTCATTGTGTTGTGTTTTTTTTTTTTTGTTTTTTTTTTTTATATTAAACAGGTGAAGTTCTGCATGAATCTAAAGTTTACCCTCATTATTCAAATCCAACATTAGATAAAAGTAGAAAATGTGCTTCATAATTGCTGCAGATTTTCTGTTTTTGCAGATGTATGCAATAGCAGCAAAGCAAATAATATTTTAACAAATCTCACCCACAATGTACGGAAAATAGCATTGACCTCAATTGTGATGAAGTGCTTTAACCACCTCCGGACCGCCTAACGCACATGTGCGTTCCGGAGGTGGCAGCGCTGCGCACAGTCACGCATATACGCAGTTCGCGCCGGCATTTCACACAGCAGTATTTCGTCAGCAACCTGCCAGCCAATGATCGTGGCTGGCAGGTTGCTGATTTTTAAAAAATCCAATCAAAGTGCCAGATAGCAGATCATATTAGTAAATATGATCTGTTATATGGCTGCCTGCTCCTCTGCTGGTTCTTTTCGTCGGTTGGATCCAGCAGAGGAGCAGGCTTCACAGTGAGTACACCAAACACTACACTATAGCCCCTGATCACCCCCCTGAACCCCAATTAACCCTTTGATCACCCCTGTCAATCACAAGTGAAAAGAAAAAAGTGATCAGTGTAAACTGTCACTTTTTTTTTTCACTGTTATTGACCGTTAGGTTTTAGGTATAGTTTAGGTCCCTTGGTTAGGTAGTTAGCGATCAGTTAGCGCCCAGCCCACCGCACCGCAGTCCGTTATTCGCTGATTAGCGATAATCAGCATTTGTACTTTTATAGTATCTGGAAGTGATCAAAACTGATCACGGTCAGATCTATAATTGTATTAGTGTCACTTTAGTTCGCCCTCCACCCAAAACGCAGTGTTTGCCCGATCAGGCCTGATCGGTCGCCCACACGTGCGTTCGCCCACACCCGCCCCACCGCAGTGACAAAAAAAAAAATTTTGGGGGGATCACTGCACATTCACTTTACACGCACTGCGGCGATAAAAAAATCAGTTTTGATATTTTTTTATCAACCGCAGCGGCCTCCGGTACTTCGCTAGCCTCCCCTTTGTAAGACAGGCTTGCTTTTTTTTCTTGGGTAGTCTCAGGGAATACCCCTAAATTTAGTTGCCCACATGTCTAACAGGGGGTATTCCTCTGAAGAGGCCTACAGGCTTCTGACCCAGTCGGATGAGGAGTGGGAACCCTCATCTGATGAATCCAGCGGGTCAGAATACGAACCTGTAGAAAGCAGTGGCTCTCTGACCCAAAGTTCGGACGAGGAGGCTGAGGTCCCTGATACCACCAGGCGTACCCGGCCCCGTGTCGCTAGACCGCAGGTTGCGCAGGATCCGCTTCAAGAGCAGCAGAGTGGGGCTGGTGCTGTCGGATTACGTGGTGAGGCATACACCAGCAGCCCAGCCCTCCCTGGACCTAGTACCAGCACTGCCGTACAACCTGGTGAAGTAGCGAGCACCAGAAGGGCAGTTGAAGCTGGTACGGTGGCACGTGCAGTAGTGACCCCGTCGCAGCCAACGCAAAGACGTGCCCGTAGAGCCCCTAGAATCCCAGAGGTGCTGGCAAACCCTGATTGGCAGTCCCCAACTTCAGCTGCACCTGTAGTTTTCCCTTTCACTGCCCAGTCTGGAGTTCGGGTTGAGACGGCTCAGATCGGTTCGGCCCTGGGATTTTTTGAGATGTTCTTGACTGCGGAGCTTTTAGACATAGTTGTGGCCGAAACAAACAGGTATGCCACACAATTTATCACCGCTAACCCGGGAAGCTTTTATGCCCAGCCTTTCCAAACCAGTCCAAGTTTCCGAACTTAAAACTTTTCTGGGCCTCCTCCTCAACATGGGCCTGACAAAAAAGCATGAATTGCGGTCATATTGGTCCACGAACCCGATTCATCACATGCCCATGTTCTCTGCTGCCATGTCCAGGGCACGTTTTGAGGCCATCCTGCGGTTCCTGCACTTTAGTGACAACACCGCCTCCCGTCCCAGGGGCCACCCTGCTTTTGACCGGCTCCACAAAATTCGGCCCCTCATAGACCATTTCAACCAGAAATTTGCAGATATTTATACCCCAGAGCAAAACATCTGCATAGACGAGTCCCTGATACATTTTACCGGGCGCCTTGGCTTCAAACAATACATCCCAAGCAAGCGCGCCCGGTATGGGGTCAAATTGTATAAGCTCTGTGAAAGGGCCACAGGCTATACCCACAAATTTCGGGTCTATGAGGGAAAAGATCAGACCCTGGAGCCGGTCGGTTGCCCTGACTACCTGGGGAGCAGTGGGAAGACAGTTTGGGACTTGGTGTCACCCTTATTCGGCAAGGGGTACCATCTTTATGTGGACAATTTTTACACAAGTGTGGCCCTCTTTAGGCATTTGTTTCTAGAACGGATTGGCGCCTGTGATACCGCGCGAACTAGTCGCGCGGGCTTCCCCCAACGGCTCGTTACCACCCGTCTTGCAAGGGGGCAGAGGGCCGCACTGTGTTACGAAGAACTGCTCGCGGTGAAATGGAGAGACAAGCGTGACGTTTACATGCTCTCCTCCATTCACGCAGACACGACAATACAAATTGAGCTAGCAACCCGTGTCATTGAAAAGCCCCTCTCAGTCCACGACTATAACCTCCACATGGGAGGGGTCGACTTCAATGACCAGATGTTGTCTCCGTATTTAGTTTCCCGACGCACCAGACGCTGGTATAAGAAGGTGTCTGTATATTTAATTCAATTGGCTCTGTACAATAGTTTTGTTCTCTACAGTAAGGCTGGGAGAACTGGATCCTTCCTCAAATTTCAGGAAGAGATCATCGAGAACCTCCTGTATCCAGGAGGTTCCGTGGCCCCAACCACCAGTGTAGTTAGCCGTCTACACGAGCGACATTTCCCCAATGTCGTTCCTGGTACCTCAACCCAACAGTCACCCCGAAAAAGATGTCGTGTCTGTAGCAGGAGTGGAATAAGGCGTGACACCCGCTATTTCTGTCCTGACTGTCCGGACCACCCTGCCCTATGCTTTGGAGAGTGTTTCCGGAAGTACCACTCACAGGTACACTATTAGCATAGGGATCATCTCACCAGGACAGGCACACAGGGCTATTAGGGCCCATTCACTCACTGCTGCTGCAAACGTCTCCTTTCACATGGGACAAAGTGCATAACGCACTTCGCCACATCTTTGGGCGATTTGCGCTTTGCACATTGACCCATGGGGAAGGAGAGGTTTGTTCTATAAAGGTAAAAAAAACAAAAAAAACACACCAGTAAGCAAACACGTTAATGTTCAGTTAAAAAAGTTAAAGTTTATATGTTCTGTTGCAAAGTTAATAAAATTATTGCGTTGCGGCCTGTTTTTTCTTTTTTTTCTTTTTTACCTTCCAGGTGGACCAACCGATTGACTAGCTGCAGCACCTGATGTGCATTCTGACAGAAGCATTGCGCTGCTGTCAGATTACACGCAAGTCGGTGTATGCGGCGCTGCAAGACGGGATTTTCTCCTCTGCAGTGACAGATACGTTTGCCGAGGCATACGCGCTGAGGAGGAGGCGGCGTTCCTATGCTTTGACAAGCACTTTGTGTATATATATATATATATATATATATATATATATATATATATATATATATATATATAAAAAAATAAATAAAATCCCGGCAATGATTTATTCATCCACATCGATTGATGTGAATGGAGAAATCTGGTTTGCCAGGGCATACGAGCTAAGTGGGTATGGATGTAGGGCGGAGCTCCTATGTCCTGGCAGACGCCTTTCCCCTCCATTTTTTTTTTTTGGCAGAGATTTTTTCATCCACATTGATCGATGCGAATGAAGAAATCTGTGCCGTTCATTTTTTTCTTTCAGCCCAGAGGCTGAACGGAAAAAAAAATCTCATTACCTGTATGCTCAAAATAAGGAGAATAGCAGAAACTCCTAATGCTGCCCATACATGTAATGATTGCGGAGACCCTCAAATGCCAGGGCAGTACAAACACCCCACAACTGACCCCATTTTGGAAAGAAGACACCCCAAGGTATTTGCTGAGGGGCATATTGAGTCCATGAAAGATTTAAATTTTTGTCCTAAGTTAGCGGAAAGTGAGACTTTGTGAGAAAAAAAAAAAATAATCAATTTCCGCTAACTTATGCAAAAAAAAAAAGAAATTCTATGAACTTGCCAGGCCCCTCATTGGATACCTTGGGGTGTCTTCTTTCCAAAGTGGGGTCACATGTGGGGTATTTATACTGCCCTGGCTTTGTAGGGGCCCTAAAGCGTGAGAAGAAGTCTGGGATCCAAATGTCTAAAAATGCCCTCCTAAAAGGAATTTGGGCCCCTTTGCGCATCTAGGCTGCAAAAAAGTGTCACACATCTGGTATCGCCGTACTCAGGAGAAGTTGGGGAATGTGTTTTGGGGTGTCATTTTACATATACCCATGCTGGGTGAGAAAAATATCTTGGTCAAATGCCAACTTTGTATAAAAAAATGGGAAAAGTTGTCTTTTGCCAAGATATTTCTCTCACCCAGCATGGGTATATGTAAAATGACACCCCAAAACACATTCCCCAACTTCTCCTGAGTACGGCGATACCAGATGTGTGACACTTTTTTGATGCCAAGGTGGGCAAAGGGGCACATATTCCAAAGTGCACCTTTCGGATTTCACCGGTCATTTTTTACAGATTTTGATTGCAAAGTACTTCTCACACATTTGGGCCCCTAAATTGCCAGGGCAGTATAACTACGCCACAAGTGACCCCATTTTGGAAAGAAGACACCCCAAGGTATTCCGTGAGGGGCATGGCGAGTTCCTAGAATTTTTTTTTTTTTGTCGCAAGTTAGTGGAATATGAGACTTTGTAAGGAAAAAAGAGAAAAAAAAAATCATCATTTTCCGCTAACTTGTGACAAAAAATAAAAAATTCTAGGAACTCGCAGTGCCCCTCACGGAATACCTTGGGGTGTCTTCTTTCCAAAATGGGGTCACTTGTGGCGTAGTTATACTGCCCTGGCAATTTAGGGGCCCAAATGTGTGAGAAGTACCTTGCAATCAAAATGTGTAAAAAATGGCCTGCAAAATCTGAAAGGTGCACTTTGGAATATGTGCCCCTTTGCCCACCTTGGCAGCAAAAAAAGTGTGACACATCTGGTATCGCCGTACTCAGGAGAAGTTGGGGAATGTGTTTTGGGGTGTCATTTTACATATACCCATGCTGGATGAGAGAAATATCTTGGCAAAAGACAACTTTTCCCATTTTTTTATACAAAGTTGGCATTTGACCAAGATATTTTTCTCACCCAGCATGGGTATATGTAAAATGACACCCCAAAACACATTCCCCAACTTCTCCTGAGTACGGCGATACCAGATGTGTCACACTTTTTTGCTGCCAAGGTGGGCAAAGGGGCACATATTCCAAAGTGCACCTTTTGGATTTCACCGGTCATTTTTTACACATTTTGATTGCAAAGTTCTTCTCACACATTTGGGCCCCTAAATTGCCAGGGCAGTATAACTACCCCACAAGTGACCCAATTTTGGAAAGAAGACACCCCAAGGTATTCCGTGAGGGGCATGGCGAGTTCCTAGAATTTTTTATTTTTTGTCGCAAGTTAGTGGAATATGAGACTTTGTAAGAAAAAATAAAATCATCATCATTTTCCGCTAACTTGTGACAAAAAATAAAAAGTTCTATGAACTCACTATGCCCATCAGCGAATACCTTAGGGTGTCTACTTTCCGAAATGGGGTCATTTGTGGGGGTTTTCTACTGTTTGGGCATTGTAGAACCTCAGGAAACATGACAGGTGCTCAGAAAGTCAGAGCTGCTTCAAAAAGCGGAAATTCACATTTTTGTACCATAGTTTGCAAATGCTATAACTTTTACCCAAACCATTTTTTTTTTTGCCCAAACATTTTTTTTTTTATCAAAGACATATAGAACAATAAATTTGGCGAAAAATTTATATATGGATGTCGTTTTTTTTTGCAAAATTTTACAGCTGAAAGTGAAAAATGTCATTTTTTTGCAAAAAAATCGTTACATTTTGATTAATAACAAAAAAGTAAAAATGCCAGCAGCAATGAAATACCACCAACTGAAAGCTCTATTAGTGAGAAGAAAAGGAGGTAAAATTCATTTGTATGGTAAGTTGCATGACCGAGCGATAAACGGTGAAAGTAGTGTAGTAGCCGAAGTGTAAAAAGTGCTCTGGTCATGAAGGGGGTTTCACCTAGCGGGGCTGAAGTGGTTAAAAAGGCTGGTCAGAGACTTTATCATCTCTTTACTTCCTGTGAATCTGGATCCACTACAATTTGCTTACCGCGCTACAGACAATGGCTATTAACTATCTATTGCACACAGTATTGTCTCATCTGGACACTAAGAAAGGAACTTATGTTAGAATGCTGCTTGTGGAATATAGCTCTGCTTTCAACACCATAATCCCCTCTATACTGGCTTCTAAGTTGGGGAATCTAGGTCTAAGGGTACTTTCACAGTAGCGGCAAGGAACGCCGCCTCTCGGCATGTTTGCCGTGCTGCAGCTGGAACTCTGGCCCGCCCTCATTATAGTCAATGGGGAGAAGTGGTAGTCTGGGGGCACGGATCCGACAAGCTGTTCACCTGCCGGAGTTCTTTTCCGCTAGTGTAAAACTAGCCTTAACCGATTAATCTCAGTGGATGACTGTCAGATAGAGCTCAAATAGTACTTGTGGGCAAACAGGTTTCATCCCCCTCATCTTGAAGGTTGCTGCCCCACAAGGCTGTGTCCTGAGTCCATTGTTCTACTCATTATATACTTATGATTGTGTGGCCATTACCAGTTCCTCTACAATTAAGTTTGCTGATGACACTGTTGTGGTAGATCTCATCTCTGATAACAACAAGACAGCCTACCTGGAGGAGATCATTCACTTGGTAACCTGGTGCCGAGATAACTATCTCAGTCTGAATGTCAGCAAAACAAAGGAGGATTTAAGCAAGAAGCAGAAGAAGATCTATCACCCCGTCAGGATTAATGGGGATATATTGGAGCGAGTGGCCAGTTTTAAATAACTGGGTGTACATATTGCACAAGAATTATCTTGGGTTAGTCATATAACCTTCTTGATAAAATAGGCTTGTCAGTGTCTTTATCATCTCAGACGCCTGATGGATTTCAGACTACCCCTAAGGATACACCTGTGTCATCGAGAGTATCTTGACAGGAAACCTTACAGCCTGGTTCGGTAGTAACAAGAAACAGGACAGGAGGGCATTTCATAGGGTGGTGCGCTCGGCCAAGCGAATAATCCGCTCTGACTTTCCTGATTTGCAAATCATGTATAATGATTGGTGCTTGACCTTGGCCATGAAGGTGGTGAAAGAACATAGACACCCAAATAACGGCCTGTTTAGTCTCCTGCGGTCGTCTGGGAAACATTACCTGCAATTTGAAGGCTAACACCGAGGGAATGAAGAAGGGTTTTTCTTCATGAAGGCCATTCGGATTGTGAATTAGAACATTATAGAGGGACATATAAATGAATGTGCATCCTGTATCTAAACAATCGTGAGGCATTTTTATTGTATTATATTTTTTATGTAATGTTATGCTTTTCTGTCTTTCTTTTTTATTATGGTGGAACGTCATTTAATAATTTCACTGCATCCAAACACAGCTTGCAGAGGGGGCACAAGGAGCGTTCACAGAGGGGGTGCAGGGTGCTCACAGGGGGCTCACAGATCAGTGACCGTCAATACTTGAGGGCAGTGTAGGACTGCTACAAAGAGAGTGACCCCAGCAGCCCTGCACCCTCTTCCACAGACACTACTGCATGTTTTTGGACTTAACCATGTGCTTTCATAAGAGAGGGTCCTGGGAGCACCCTGCAGTCCAGCAGCTGAGGTCAGAGCCGGGGGGTCGGATGCAGCAAAAGGCCCAGTCATCCCAATCTGGTTTGGGCCTTGCAGCCTGGAGCAAGTGCAGACAAAGGATGGGGGTGGGGCTATGTTATCCCCACCCACGCAGAACATCCAATGTCTGTGGCAGCAGGATTCTAATGCTATGCAGTCAAAGGTCCTGGGCAATAGCCTTGTTTGCCCCTCCCCCTAACACCAGCCCTGCTATGGAATTAGGGTAGTCAGTTGAAAGGTTGGTGCAACCAGGTGCAACGTTGGTGGTCGCCGTGCAGTGCTGCGCTAATTTTAGAGTAGTACCCACTCATAGAGGCAACCTTGGTGTGGTGAGTGGGCTTATGCCTTTTGATCAAGATGTGCACTAATGCCTCTTTTAGCATGTAGCATAGGAGGCAGTACACATGCGCTATTTAGCGCTGTTTTCTGCAAAATTAGCAGGGTTGAAATCAAAGCATAGCAGCTGGATGTGCCATTCATTTCTTTTCTTTTCCTTTTTATATATACATAGAGGTTGGTGCAAGGCCCGTTAATTGAGAAATGAACAGACCTTGCGCCAACCTTTGACATGACCACCCTATTTCAACAGCAAGATCAAGAACACAGTCGTCATGGATTTGATGCAAATGTTAAACGTTAATTTCAGTGGAAAAATTAAAATCCACAACAAACCACAATTGTGTTGCTGATTTTGTTGCAGATTAGGCTACTTTCACACTAGCGTTCGATCGGATCCGTTCTGAACGGATCCGATCATATTAATGCAGACGGAGGCTCCGTTCAGTACGGATCCGTCTGCATTAATAACTTAGAAAAAATTCTAAGTGTGAAAGTAGCCTGAGCGGATCCGTTCAGACTTTCAATGTAAAGTCAATGGGGGACGGATCCGCTTGAAGATTGAGCCATATGGTGACATCTTCAAGCGGATCCGTTCCCATTGACTTACATTGTAAGTCTGAACGGATCCGCACGGCCAGGCGGACAGCTGAACGCTGCAAGCAGCGTTCAGCTGTCCGCCTGTCACGACTGTGACTGATCCAGACAGGTCTGGGAGGAGAAGGTCGCAGCGACTTGCTACTCGCGATAGCTTGTGAGTTTGCTCCGTGGTTCAGGGTATGTCATCCGGGTTTTGCCTTGTGAACCTTTTTGTCCTGACTGGGAGTTTGTAGGCATCCTTCTCAGGTGAGTCCTGTCTGCCACTCCCAGCTACTATATTAGTTTCAGTTTCACTTGCAGTCATTGCCAGATATAGTCCTTACTTCCAGTGCTATTCTGACCTTTGGAGGAGATCGTTTGACGGTATTGCCGTGGAGCTCTGGTCTGGCGTGGACTGTCGTTGTTGGGATCACCTTCTCTGCTCGTGACTGGATAAGTCTATGTTATAGATTGTTTGTTTGTTTGTTGCTGTCTTCCCCTGTTGTTCTCCTAGACGTGAGTGATGGTGACTAGTGCTCCCATCTGCCTTTCCCCAGGCTAGTCTTGTTAGGGTGACTAAGGGTTTAGGCATCCTGCTCGCCGCACGGGTTCACATCCCGTCTAGGGTATCAGGGCAGACAGGTGCCAGCTTAGGGTTAGTCAGGGGTGACCATTCTATTTCCCATCCGTAGATAAGGGTCCCCCTCCCCTCCGTCTGGTGCGACACAACTGCTGCTGGGATAGCGGTCGTGACAGTATATCTGGCCTTTTAAAAGAAAAAAAATAAAGAAAAAAGTGACATTTCTTTTTTTTTTTTTTTTTGCTTGCTGTTTTGCTTTGTATTTTTCTGTTCCACTATGGATCCGGTTACGGTTTTGGCGAAACAATTCCAGGGGTTATCCCTTGAAGTGGCAGGATTAAAAGCAACTGTGCTGCAGCAGCAATCCTTGGGTTCCACCGTTGCTACGGGAAACCAGGGTACTCCTGAGCCAAAAGTGGCTTTACCTGATAGGTTCTCAGGAGGAAGAGACCAATTTGTAACCTTCAGAGAAGCTTGTAAATTGTTCTTCAGGTTACGCCCTAGGTCCTCCGGCGGTGAGGAACAACGGGTGGGCATTGTAATTTCGCTCTTGCAAGGAGATCCGCAGGCTTGGGCTTTCTCCCTACCATCAGACTCTCCGGCCTTACGATCAGTGGAGGAGTTTTTTGAAGCCCTGGGTCTCGTATATGATGACCCGGACAGGGTCTCACTGGCTGAGTCTAAGCTACGTAGACTTCGGCAAGAGAACCAGTCTGCTGAACTATATTGTTCCGAATTCCGTAGGTGGGCTACTGATACATTATGGAACGACTCGGCCCTTAGGAGTCAGTTCTGCCAGGGGTTGTCTGAAAAATTAAGACGCGCTGGCGGTATACGAGGTCCCTGGGTCTCTTGAGGCTGCTATGTCTCTGTCCATAAGAATCGACAGACGACTCAGGGAGAGACTATTAAATTCTACAGAGGCCTCTATAGGGCAGGGATCAGTTTGTTATGATCCAGTCAAACCAATGCAAATAAGGGGCGCCACTAGACGGGTGAATCCTCCTAAGGTCCGCCGTAGGTCAGAGGTTTGTTTTCGTTGTGGGGGGAGGGGTCATTTTGTAAAGGTATGTACCTCAGAACCCAAGAGACCACAAACAAAGGAGCCGCCGGAAAAACTAGAGTCCCCAGATTGTGCGGAGGATAACAGTCTGGGCGTATTTGTTTCCTCCATACGCATGTCTCAGTTTTTGTTGTCCGCTACCGTTGAGGCGGGCAATAAGACTGAGATCTGTTCCGTCTTTTTGGACAGTGGGGCAGGGGTCAACTTGGTGGATTCACGGTTTGCTCAGGCTCTGGGTTTTACTCCGGAACCGGTACGCAGAACTATTCCTGTTTTTGCCATTGACTCCTCCCCTCTTACTCAGAGAGAGTTAACTCAGATCATCCATAATATCCATCTGCAGGTAGGGGACCTCCATAAAGAAATTATCTCTTGTTATGTCCTGGACGGTCTCCCGGCTCCTATGGTATTGGGGCTTCCCTGGCTGGTGACCCACAATCCAGTGGTGGATTGGCAGGCCGGGGAGATTGTGGAGTGGAGTGAACATTGTAAGGACAACTGCTTGAGTAGTAGGTTCTCCACACTCTCTGTAACATCTCTACCTGCCTTTCTGTCAGATTTTATGGATGTGTTTTCTGAGAAGGGTTGTCAGGGGTTACCACCTCATCGTCCATATGATTGCCCGATTAATCTTGTACCTGGGGCAAAACTACCTAAAACCCGGTTATACAATCTTTCCGGCCCGGAGAGGAAGGCTATGAAAGATTATATTTCAGAGAGTTTGGCTAAGGGACACATCAGACCCTCTTCTTCACCCGTGGCTGCAGGTTTCTTTTTTGTTAAAAAGAAAGATGGGGGCCTGCGTCCTTGCCTGGATTTCCGGGAATTAAACCGGATAACTATCCGAGATCCCTATCCTCTTCCTCTCATTCCCGACCTCTTTAATCAGGTTGCTGGTGCTAAATGGTTCTCTAAAATGGATCTCAGAGGAGCCTATAACCTGGTTCGCATCAAAGAGGGGGATGAGTGGAAGACGGCTTTTAATACTCCAGAAGGGCATTATGAAAATCTGGTCATGCCATTTGGTCTTACTAATGCGCCTGCGGTGTTCCAACATTTTGTCAACGATATTTTTAGTCACCTTATCGGGAGATTTGTTGTGATATATCTTGATGACATCCTGGTCTATTCTCCGGATTTGGAGACACATAAGATCCATGTGAGACAAGTGCTGCAGATATTAAGGGCCAACAAATTGTTTGCTAAATTAGAGAAATGTGTGTTCGCCGTAAAAGAACTGCAATTTCTGGGGTATGTGTTGTCAGATTCAGGTTTCCGCATGGATCCAGAGAAAGTCCGGGCGATTATGGACTGGGATCTGCCTGAGAACCTGAAGGCATTGCAACGTTTCCTGGGGTTTGCCAATTTTTATAGAAAGTTTATAAAGAACTATTCCTTGGTGGTCAAACCACTGACTGACATGACCCGAAAGGGATCCGATTTTTCCAAATGGTCACATGCAGCCAAAACTGCCTTTACATCTCTGAAGGAGAGATTCACCTCAGCCCCTATTCTCGTACAGCCAGATGTCTCGCTTCCTTTTATTGTAGAGGTTGATGCATCAGAGGTGGGGGTGGGAGCGGTACTTTCTCAGGGCCCGTCCCCTGGTGAATGGCGTCCGTGTGCTTTCTTTTCGAAGAAATTGTCTACTGCAGAAAGGAACTATGATATTGGCAACAGGGAACTTTTGGCTATTAAGTTGGCCTTTGAGGAGTGGCGTCATTTTTTGGAGGGGGCAGTTCATCCCGTCACAGTGATTACTGATCACAAAAACTTATTATATCTGGAGTCTGCTAAACGTCTCAACCCTAGACAGGCTCGGTGGTCGTTATTTTTTACTAGGTTTAATTTTGTAATAACCTATCGCCCGGGGGCAAAAAATACTAAGGCGGATGCATTGTCTCGAAGTTTTCCTGGAGGGGGTGATGTTGAGGTACCAGAGCCTATTTTGCAAAAGGGGGTGGTGGTCTCTGCATTACACTCAGGTTTAGAGGGGAGGGTGTTGGAAGCTCAGGGGGACGCCCCGGCCTCCTGCCCCTCGGGTAAACTGTTTGTGCCAGAAAATTTACGCCTGGAGATACTAAAAGAACACCATAACTCCACACTGGCAGGACACCCAGGTAGTAAGGCAACCTCTGAATTAGTGTCTCGTCGGTTCTGGTGGCCTAAGTGGCGCCAGGAGGTGTTTAATTTTGTGTCTGCATGTGCTACCTGTGCTCGTTCTAAGGTAGATCATACTCGTCCCGCAGGGCGTCTATTTGAGATGATTTGTTTCCGAAAATCAGGAGGAATGGTCATCTTATTTACCGTTAGCCGAGTTTGCCATTAATAATCATCGTCAAGAATCCACAGATAAGTCACCATTTTTTGGTGCGTAGGGTTTCCATCCTCAGTTTTGTACGTTTAGTGAGGGGGGGGCCGTCTGGGATTCCCGAGGAGGAACGATTTGCGTCTTCACTTTCATCAGTGTGGCAGAGTGTGCAAGAAAGTTTGAAGAGAATTGGTGGTAGATACAAACGTGCGGCTGATAAGAAGCGCTCTGAAGGTCCGGACCTTGGGGTGAATGACTTGGTGTGGTTGTCTACCAGAAATATCATGTTGAAGGTTCCCTCGTGGAAATTAGGTCCGAGATTTATTGGTCCTTATAGGGTAATTAAGGTCATTAACCCGGTGGCTTTTCGCCTGGAGCTACCTCAGACTATAAGGATCCATAATGTCTTCCACCGATCTCTGCTTAAGAGATATGTAGAACCTCCTGAACCATTGCCACTACCGCCTCCACCGGTGGTTGTTGATGGCAGTCTTGAGTTTCAGGTAGAAAAGATTGTTGATTCACGATATGTTCGCCGCTCTCTTCAGTACCTGGTGCACTGGAGAGGTTATGGTCCCGAAGAGAGAATGTGGGTGCCAGCATCAGAGATAAAGGCGGACAGACTTATTCGGGCTTTTCATAGGTCCCATCCGGAGAGGCCGGGTCTTGAGGGTCCAGTGGTGACTGATCCAGACAGGTCTGGGAGGAGAAGGTCGCAGCGACTTGCTACTCGCGATAGCTTGTGAGTTTGCTCCGTGGTTCAGGGTATGTCATCCGGGTTTTGCCTTGTGAACCTTTTTGTCCTGACTGGGAGTTTGTAGGCATCCTTCTCAGGTGAGTCCTGTCTGCCACTCCCAGCTACTATATTAGTTTCAGTTTCACTTGCAGTCATTGCCAGATATAGTCCTTACTTCCAGTGCTATTCTGACCTTTGGAGGAGATCGTTTGACGGTATTGCCGTGGAGCTCTGGTCTGGCGTGGACTGTCGTTGTTGGGATCACCTTCTCTGCTCGTGACTGGATAAGTCTATGTTATAGATTGTTTGTTTGTTTGTTTGTTTGTTGCTGTCTTCCCCTGTTGTTCTCCTAGACGTGAGTGATGGTGACTAGTGCTCCCATCTGCCTTTCCCCAGGCTAGTCTTGTTAGGGTGACTAAGGGTTTAGGCATCCTGCTCGCCGCACGGGTTCACATCCCGTCTAGGGTATCAGGGCAGACAGGTGCCAGCTTAGGGTTAGTCAGGGGTGACCATTCTATTTCCCATCCGTAGATAAGGGTCCCCCTCCCCTCCGTCTGGTGCGACACGACTGCTGCTGGGATAGCGGTCGTGACACCGCCTGTCCGAGCGGAGCGGAGGCTGAACGCCGCCAGACTGATGCAGTCTGAGCGGATCCGCTCCATTCAGACTGCATCAGGGCTGGACGGAGGCGTTCGGGTCCGCTCGTGAGCTCCTTCAAACGGAGCTCACGAACGGACCTATGAACGCTAGTGTGAAAGTAGCCTTACCTGCAATTCCCCAGCAAAATCCACAAATGAAAACAAAAACCTTTCCTCAAAAAAACTATTTGTCCTAAAATGGTCACAAAATCGGCCCTTTGCAACTTTTTGGATTTCTTGTGCAAAATTGTAGCGACTTTTTACATTCTTACACCACTCACTCCAGTTTTGAAAAGTGGGTGTAGTTAGCTATGTTAACCGACACGTTTTAAAAAGTTTTAAACTCACTCCAGTACAAGAGTGGCTTAGGAAAACTGGAGTAACATTTCTAGACAAAAGTGTTAGGTACAGATCTGCTGACCGATGCCCTCGAAACCTATGTACACTTGCCAGCTGAAGGCATCTGGATTGGTCCCACGGCAACACCCCCGTTGCTCCTATTTCTCAGCAATGCGGCACATATGAATTTGGCACCAACATAGATGCCTTCAGCTGCCAAGCACACAGGTCAGTACAAATCTGCTGACAGATTCCCTTTAAAGATGCTCCAAATTTAACCATGTGAAACGTATGATAAATTTGGTGCAAATGACTCCAATGCAGACTACTGCAAAACTGACATCAAATACTACCCTCATGATAAATTCCCCCTAGGACTCTAGTGCCATAAATGTCTCTAACATTGCAAGCCCTGGTTATGGCGCCCAGGTTATATACTACATGATCATGCAATAAATCGCACCGCATTTTTTCTCAGTTTAAATGTTTTATTGTATTCCCTTTTAATTTCTACACAAAATGAATCTCGCTCTTCCAGTCATATTCTCACCTGCCATTTCGTAGATGTGTTTCACAACACATTTCTTCTTTTTTAATTATTTTTTTAATTTTTTACAGTTTTAAAAGTTGATATTTTTTTCAGCCATAACCCCACACACTTTAAATATATTCACAAATATTCAAAAATACTGCTGATTATATTTCTAGTCAAGTACCCAGAGAAAAAATATTATTAAAAAAAATATTCCATTTTGTCTTCTGTGTCCAGAAAGATATTCCGTTCTATGCAGCCAGCAGGAAGATGAGGCTCCACGAGAAATAACAATTGTATACAGATCACATCTAACATCAACATAGGGTAAGTAGGGCCAAGATACGTTTATCAGTTGAGTATAAATTACAGGCCTAATGTCACAACTGAGCCTGGTGCCCAAAATAACCAATGATCAGCTGGCGTTTTCTAAAATGCTATGGAAACATTTAACAGCCTCTGATAGGTCGGTCGCGGGAGACAACAGTTGTGAAACATTAGGCCTTATGGGGGAGATTTATCAACATTAGTGTAAAGGAGAACTGGCTTAGTTGCCCACTAGCGACCAATTTCCAAAAACAACTCTAAAATATGAAAGGTGGAATGTTATTGGTTGCTATGGGCAACTAACCCAGTTCTCCTTTACACCAGTTTTGACAAATCTCCCATGTGTTTTTATACCACACATCTATGGAAAATTCAGAGGGAAACAATAAAAAAAACCTTCGTTATGCATAGAAATATGTACAACCTTCTCTAAGTATAATGCTGCCTCACCACATAAAGTGCTAAACTACTGTATGAATCAAATGTCTGTATTCAGACACAAGCTACAAATAGACATGCAGTACATAGTTTATGGATCAGAACCAAAATAAATTATGGCACTAAATAAATAGTATATTATAACGTAAGAAAGTGGATAATAGGCAAGAAAATATAAAAGCGCTGGCCATAAAATGTGTATGTATTCACACATCCGCAATTCCGCTCCGCATTTTGAGGAACGGAATTGCGGACCCATCCATTTTCGTGCGGCCCTAATCCGGAATTGCGGACCTGCACTTCCGGGTCCGCAATTCCGATCCCGAAAATTGAGGACAAGAATAGGCATACTCTCTTAGTGCCAGCAATGTGCGGTTCGCAAGATGCGGAACGCACATTGGCACTGTCCGTGTTTTTCGGATCTGCAAAACACACACAGATGTGTGAATGAACCCGAAGTCCAAGTGGTAGATTTTTAGGGTGTTTTGTTATAAGGGTTTGAAAGACTTTCTTTGGAATAGAGTTTGAAAACCAGGAATACCCAATTAATAGGCACATATGGGGGTGATTTATAAAACGGTCTAAAATAAAAACCGTCTGTTACCCACTGAAACCAATCACAGCACAAATTTAGGCGGTCATTCATTAAGAAGAAATACACCTAAGGCTACTTTCACACTTGCGTTCAGAGCGGATCCTTCTGGTGTCTGCACAGACGGATCCGCTACTATAATGCAGACGATGGGATCCGTTCAGAATGGATCCGTCTGCATTTTAGTTTAGAAAAAATTCTAAGTGTGAAAGTAGCCGCAGACGGATCCGTCCAGACTTTACATTTAGAGTCAATGGGGGACGGATCCGTTTGAAAATTGAGCCATATTGTGTCAACTTCAAACGGATCCGTCCCCATTAACTTACATTGTAAGTCTGGATGGATCCGTTTGCCTCCGCAAGGCCAGGCAGACTCCCGAACGCTGCAAGCAGCGTTCAGGTGTCCGCCTGCTGAGCTGAGCGGAGGCCGAACGCTGCCAGACTGATGCATTCTGAGCGGATCCGCATCCACTCAGAATGCATTTAGGGCTGGACGGAAGCGTTCAGGGCCGCTTGTGAGAGCCTTTAAGCGGAACTCACAAGCGGAGCCCCGAATGCTGGTGTGAAAGTAGCCTAAATTAGGCGTATTTCTGGCGCAAGGACCTAGGCGACCCATTATGTGACTTCTCCCCGCTCACGCCAGGTCTAAAAAAAAGTAGGCACGGGCGGGGAAGGGGATGCCTGGTTTAGGCATAGAAAATGGTCTAAATGTAAGACAGCAAGGAAGCTGCCTTACATTTAGAACTGGCGGTGGATACACCAAAGTTATGTAGAGGCCGGCACCAGCTGAAGGGCTTAAGGCTACTTTCACACTAGCGTTCGGCTAGCGTTCGATCGGATCCGTTCTGAACGGATCCGATCATAATAATGCAGACGGAGGCTCCGTTCAGTACGGATCCGTCTGCATTATTTTAGCAAAAAAAAAGCTAAGTGTGAAAATAGCCTAGTACGGATCCGTCCAGACTTTCAATGTAAAGTCAATGGGGGACGGATCCGCTTGAAGATTGAGCCACATTGTGCCATCTTCAAACGGATCCGTCCCCATTGACTTACATTGAAAGTCTGGACGGATCCGCACGGATCCGCACGCCTCCGAACGGCCAGGCGGACACCCGAACGCTGCAAGCAGCGTTCAGCTGTCCGCCTGTCCGTGCGGAGGCGAGCGGAGCGGAGGCTGAACGCCACCAGACTGATGCAGTCTGAGCGGATCCGCCTCCATTCAGACTGCATCAGGGCTGGACGGCTGCGTTCGGGTCCGCTCGTGAGCTCCTTCAAACGGAGCTCACGAACGGAAACCCGAACGCTAGTGTGAAAGTAGCATTAAGACTAGTATCTAAAAACGTTGGTCTTAATAAATGTGCCTCCTAATTTTTGATAGTGCTCTTGAAAAATGAAAGCATGTGTATGCGGTGATTGGTTGTTGTGGGCAACAAAGAAAGTTTTTCTTTTAGACAGTTTCATAAATCTGCGCCAATATGTTGAGTATATCCGATCTGACATATCGGCTTTCTTGAATTATCTATTTTAATAAATAATTATACTCCCAACGTAATGAGAATTCTGGAGCATCTTTATTTTTTTTTATTTTTTTTATAATTCTCCATAGTTCCAATCCTCTGTTATTCTGCCTAAAAATGTATGAATGCATTGACCACTGGGTGTTACCACTCACACTGACCAATTAGTACTGGCAGAATCAGATCATGTAGGGAAACAGCCCTTTGACAAAGGAGAGGTTAAAGGGGTTGTCCACGGTAAATACAATTTTGGACAACCCTTACTTATGTACTCGCCTGTTCTCCAGCATCATTCTATGTGGTGCTGGTCCGGTATTCCTGCCACTGTCTGTTGACATCTGGGTGTTGCCAGATGGGGTTGTGTACCTACACACTCACATTGATCAGTTAGTGCTTACAGTATCAGATCATGTAGGGAAACACAAGGGGAATGTTAAAGGGGTTGTCTAAGGTAATTACAATTTCAGACAACCCTTACAATGCCTTAAAGAAATGATACACTCACTCTTGGCGTTGGTCCGGTATTTCTGCCACTGTTTGTTTATGAACAGTGGTGATCTGTTTAGATTTGGCACATTACTGCTGCAGTCAACCACAGTTCTTAGATGTTGACTGCTAAAGACAGTGATTAGGAGGTCATGTGCCGAATCCAGGCAAGTCACTGCTGCAGCCAACCACTGTTCTCATCTGTAGACTGCTAAGGACAGTGATTAGGAGGTCATGTGCCGAATCCAGGCAAGTCACTGCTGCAGCCAACCACTGTTCTCATCTGTAGACTGCTAAGGACAGTGATTAGGAGGTCATGTGCCGAATCCAGGCAAGTCACTGCTGCAGCCAACCACTGTTCTCATCTGTAGACTGCTAAGGACAGTGATTAGGAGGTCATGTGCCGAATCCAGGCAAGTCACTGCTGCAGCCAACCACTGTTCTCATCTGTAGACTGCTAAAGACAGTGATTAGGAGGTCATGTGCCGAATCCAGGCAAGTCACTGCTGCAGCCAACCACTGTTCTCAGCTGTAGACTGCTAAGGACAGTGATTAGGAGGTCATGTGGCCGAATCCAGGCATGTCACTGCTGCAGTTCTTAAGAAATAGCAATAGGAGCATTGGACCAGTGCTGGTGAAATAGGTGAATATATATTTTTTATTTTAAGAAAATAAAGGCGTTGTCCTAGATTTTAATTATCTCAGACAACCCCTTAAAGTCTATGGTTGATGAGATGTTGATATATTGTAGATGTATTCTGAATAGCAAACAGCAGAATTTTGTCATTGGGGCAGGTTCACATCACCGTTATCGATTTCCGTTTTTGTTTTCTGTTATAACATGGTTATAAATGGAAAATAACGGAATCCATAAGACAGAAGTCAACACGAAAGCCTATAAGAGGCATTCCGTTTTGATTCGCCATAATAGAAGTCTATGGTCAGCATAACGGATCCATCCTGGTTTCCATTATGCAGGAGTCCAGTCCTGCATGACGGAAACAGGACGGATACGTTATGCTGCCCATAGACCTCTATTATGACAGAATGCAAAACGGAAGCCTTTAAAAGGTATTCTGTTTTGCTTTCCATCATAATAGAAGTCTATGGGAAAGCATAACGGATCCGCCTGGTTTCAGTTATGCAGAAAGGAAAAAAAAGTCCTGTAGCATAACAGGAACCAGACAGAAAGGCTTCCATTTTGATTTCTGTCTTATGGATTCCATTATTTTCCTTTATAACCATGTTATAACGTAAAACAAAAACAGAATCGATAACTGTGATGTGAACCCGACCTAAGTTGTACATAGGAATGGAAGAAAATACATGATATAACAAAAAAAAACAGTACGCAATACGTTACAAGCAGTTACAAAAAATGACTTTAGATTGTGCATGATGAAAAAAGTGCAGTTACACTTTAAGAACAGCGGCTTGAGCAAACTAACCCTTAACCTGTCGCCACCCCTGACACGTCTGTTTTAGTAAATATTGCATTCCTCATGAAATAAGAGTTGTATCAGCTTTTCTCATTTGTCGTTCATGTTATTCCTGCTTAATATTCATGAAACAAGTGGTCAAAGCAGTGATGGCCCTGCACAACAAATAGGCTTCGGCTCACATACTTCTTGGAAGTCCTTTAACCCTTCTCAGCATGGCTCTGCTTGTGTTGTGGATGCATAAACTATCAGTCAAATTATTCAGTTTTGGGGAAAAGTTCATTTTGACTTTAGTATAACCTATTGATTTAAAAAATCCACTTGTACACCATAAAACTATACACTTACGTGTTTCAGACACAAGGTACATCCTTAACTGTGGCAGAATATTCCATGAATCTCTTCACCAGAATATCTGTAAAGAATAAATCAAGGCAACTGGACGTACTGTAGATTTCTTGAAAATGTTTCACTCGTTCTTCCAATGAGTTTTCTCAATTCTGAGTGACTGTACAAGAATTCTCTGGGAATAAATATGTAACTGAATCCACATCTGGTAATTATACCCAGCATTGGGTCAAAGGTGTTGAATCCATTATCCTAATTGGAGTCAGTAGGTGATAATGACCTCCCAGAAAAAGGTGTCAAGACAGCATTGTATGTGGCAGACAATAGATGTCTAACCCCCCACCTCTATTCAAGCTTGGCTTCTCCATTTTTACGTAGATGGCCTCCTTCACACCTCGTTTGTACCAATCGGCCTCCTTATCCGAAACACGTACTTGCTGGGTATAATTACCAGAAATCTACAGTACGTCCAGTTGCCTTGATTTATTCTTTACATATATAGCATGACCTGGACAAATGAAAACCTTCACAGACATATCTTCACCAGGAGAAAATTAATCAATCCTGTCTGTAGGGCAAATGTAATAACCGAACTAATGGGATTAGTAGCGAGATTTGCTGAAAGTTTGATGTAATTGACCTATCCTTTCTCTTGTACTACAATGAAAGTGTATATTTTGTATTTTCTATGTTTTTATTGTCAAAGAAAAACAATAAAAAATTATTGAATCAGAAAATTCATCAATCCAATCGCCTAAACATAAAGACAGCCTGACCCGTTATACATATTCTGTAACCATGTCTGTGTATACTGTGTGTATGGCCCACTGGCCTGTAGCTCAGAAAAGAAATTTTATTATTAGCAGTGTACCTTGTGCTAGTGGCGTGCAGCTCTGCATTAACACCATGCTCCACTCCAGAATATATTGGCTGAGAGTCTCAGATTTTATTATATCAGAGTAAGCGCTCAGTCCATATATATTTGTATCTATTGTGTTACTGCATTATTTTTTCTTTTATAAAAAAATCTGCATATTCATTTATTACATCGTGCAGGATGTTTTTTGTTTTTTTATCCTGTGATTTTTGTTTAGTCTGTAGTATACAATTCAAGTGTGAATGTGCTCCTATTTTATCTTGGGAGTAGCATTCCTGTGCACTTTTGCCCCTTCTATCAAACAGACCGCCTTGATTAGGTGGTACATATAGCTGTGCTTGCTCTTCCTCTCATTGGTTGCTTGATACACACAAAGGTAACTAGGAGCAGCAGGGTCTGCCCTCCTGAATGTAGATGCCCAATGGCATAGGTAAGTTTACAGTAGGACCTGCCTGACTGACATCACCTTGGCGCAGGTAGGCGGACACAGATGTGTTTTGATCAAAGTATATTGGTTGAGAGTCTCAGATTTTATTATATCAGAATAAGGGCTTAGTCCATAAAAAATGTTCGCATCTATTGTGTTAGGGCTTTATTTCCTGTGATTTTTATTTTATAAATGAAGCCATGCACATCCGTATATTAATTTATTACACGGTGCAGGATGTTTTGTATCTTTTTCTGTGAATCATACCCTTCAACATGTCACCTTGGTCACATGATGTTCAGCTCATATGCCCATGGATTACATGATCATTTTAAAACTGTTTTAAAAAAGTTTTTTACTGATGATCTATCCTCTGGATAGGTCATCAGTATCTGATTGGTGGGGACTCCCGCCAATCAGCTGTTTTGAGAAAGCAGTGGTGCTCCTGTATAGTATAGGGGCTTTGCTCAGTATTGCGCTAAGCCCCATTCACTTCAATGGGGTTGAGCTGCACCTAGGCCACGTGACACATGAACACATGAATGTGTTGTCACTTGGCCTAGGAAAAGTTGAGAGAAGACTACTGCAAGTGCCACTTTGTTTTTCAAACAGCTGATCGGTGGGGGTCCCGGGTGTTGGGCCCCCAATGATCAGATGCTAATCAGTAATTTTAACTTTAATGGAATGCAATTGCTGTCTCTAAATGCTTCAATATTATCCCTTCAAAAAGTAACAGGCAGATTTACTAAAACTTTTTAACACTTAGTGCAAACTAAGACCAAACAATCTAAAAATGCGTCAGATTTATCAGTGTCAGATGCAGGATGGGATATCTAGTGCACCTTTAGACTGGCTAGTCTAACTTTACACCACCTGTTAGTTGGCTTACTTTACACCAGAATCGTGAGACAACATTTTGACCCATTTTATAAGCAATGCCATTTTTGTAACAGATCATGACCCTTTCCAACTAAGCCATATCCCTAGTCATAAGAGTTGTAAAAAGTTTTGAAAGTGTCTAATATGGTAACATCCAGATGTCAAAGTATTCATGAATTTCAAGGAGAAATAATGGAGGAACCTCACAGTTCTAAGAAAAGATGTTCCAGAATTGTTATTTTATAGAGAAACCAATTATTTGCTCATACAGACATGTCAGGAGAGGGGACAGATGCTCTTTGAGTCAAACATTCTTAAAAGCTGACTGTACCCATTAGATTCCAGTACTAAGATATTGTGGACACATTAGTGACTGATGTGTGGTATAAAAGCACTCTTTCGGTTTTGTGCAGCGACTCACGCTGGGTTGTGTGCTTTCATAACTGGTCTCTAGAAATAAATCCCTTTTTGAGCTGAAAAGTGGATCGCAAAATGTAACCAAAATAAAAAGAAAGAAGTGAATTTCGGTATTCCTGTATAAGTAAAGATCAGTGGGTTAACAGAACATAGGGAATGGGACGGCAGCTTTACCAGCAGAGACAGAGACTAATGCTTTGGTTGACAAATAGGAATTGTCCAATGAAGCTCAAAGTCTATCCAGTAGGATGATGCCTGATTGCTTGTCCATGGAAAGATAAATGCATGGTATCTGAAAGCGGTGAGCCTAGGACAGCCCCTGTTTATAGGAAGCATACCCAGTATGCTAAACGCTGGAGCTTTCTGAAACCAGATTTCAAATACAAAGAAGAAAAAACTTTTTCAAGACCAGAGACACGGAAGCGGTGGCCTTTACTACTGAAGCCAAGACCCTGCTCATTCTCCATCTTCCTTCATCTCCACAATGTCTGTTAACTCCTCACTCTGAGGCATGTCGGTCATTGCTGAGTCTTCTCCTTCCGTCTCGGTCTCATTCTTTTTCTAGAATGACAGATATAAACCGGAGTGACCTTTACTAGATAATATTCTGGCTTGAAAAGAATGCTAGTGCTATGGGAAATGGGCATGCTATCTATAATGAGATACAATTGGATGTTTACAGTAGTAGTTTCTGGACACAAGACTGTAATAATATCTATGTAATCTACAATATTTAAAAGGGTTGTTTCACAAACCTAATCCTTGTTCATATATCATATTAGAGGTTATGGCTGTCATTGAGGTTTCATGTGGCTAACAAACTTCTGCTTTTAGGGTAATTTCACACTAGCGTTAGTGTGATCCGGCAGGCCGTTCCGTCATCGGAGCTGCCTGCTGGATCCGCCGATCAGTGTGACAACTGACAGCATTTGTAGACGGATCCGTCCTTCAGTTGTTTTGTAATGCTGGATCCGGCACTGATGCAAGTCAATGGGAATTAATTCCGGCGACTGATCAGGCATTTTGGACGGACAAAACGCCTGACAGTGACTGAACGGAAAGCGTACTGATGCAAACTAGATGGATTTCTATCCATTCAGAAAGCATTGGAAAATGCCTGATCAGTTATTTTCCGGCATAGAGCCCTTTTGACGGAACTCTATGCCGGAAAAAAATAACGCTAGTGTGAAAGTACCCTTAATCTGGCTTTTATGCCCCTCCCATATCCCTCAGATTCGAGCTAAGGTGGTTGAAAATTTGATCATCTGTAGATCCTAGCGACCCCTGCTACTTCCTCGATTTGCATAACCTTACGGCTTGTCCTTCTTGGTGTTGCAATTTCGATGTTGAGTAGTGTAGAAAGAGGCAGATATTGGTTTACGGTTAAGGCAGTATAAAGCGGTTACTAAATTTGGTAAGTGCATACTTGTCAGAGAAGCATAGGGAAAAGCAATAAATCTTGATAGATAAATAATTCGATATAACTATATATTTAGATGAGTGCATGGTCTGTGCAGGTAACTCTTAGTGCTATGTAGCAACTGTGCAGAATACAGCCCATAGGCTGATGGGGTTAACATGGAAAGCAGGTTACAGTTCTGCAGTGCGAGCACGAGTATCACCCTATTAATAAGCATACATTCCCAAATGATTTATGGAGACATAACATATTATTGATCAGGGAGACATGATATATCTGCTTTCCTGTTTCTTAGAAAACATTACCTGTTTTCGATACACATAGCAGGATGCAATAGCCACCATTGTGGATTCTCCAACAAAACCAGCAAGAAGGGATCCCACTCCTAATGTGGCTCCATGAACCCTGCAACACAAGGAGCAGCAAAATAAATACAAATCATAAGATACAAAGTCTACATATACTGGACATACTGAAAAACTGCATCGGCGGATCTGTCACATACTGCAGACAGGCATTTTCATATGAAGAAGGCATCTGATGAATCCATTTGAGTCAATGCTACCCTCATAGCTCTGGGTCCAATTGTAAAGCACCATGGAATATGCGGGCGCTCTATAAACATTATTATTATGTGCAGATGGGATTTATACAGTGGACAGCAACAGGTTACATACAGTGCCTTGCAAAAGTATTCACTCCCTCCCCCCCCCCCCCCCTTGACTTTTTGTCGTGTTTTGTTACATTACAGTCTTAAGTTCAATGTTTTGTTAATCTGAATTTTATGTGATGGATCAGAACACAATGGTCTAAGTTGGTGAAGTGAAATAAGAAAAATATATAAATAAAACTATTGTTTAGAAATAGAAAACAGAAAATTGGCATGTGCGTATGTATTCACCCCCTTTGTTAGGAAGCCCTTAAAAAGCTCTGGCGCAACCAATTACCTTCAGAAGTCACATAATTAGTGAAATGATGTCCGCCTGTGTGCAATCTAAGTGTCACATGATCTGTCATTACATATACACACCTTTTTTTAAAGGCCCCAGAGGCTGCAACACCTAAGCAAGAGGCATCACTGACCAAACACTAGTAATAGAATATAATATAAATTAATGCTGAGCACTCATCATCTGTAGGACAATATAGCAGAACAAACACCTGTGTGATTCAAACACCTGAGTAATTTATTATTTAAAAAATATAGACATAAATAAGACCAATAGAAAAAAAATCATAAAAAATAAATGTTCATGAGTAGCGATGCTGAGTAAAATTGCATGTAGTGACAATGAGCAAAATAAAGTGCGATTTGTGCTGAATCACTGGCTCAATATATGGGCCAGGAAGGGGCCAGGTATAGACCCCGAAACGCATATGGTTAATAGGAGACCCGCACATCAGCTGATGGACGTATACCCCTGCATCGACTTCATCTTTGGATATATTTGCATGCAAGGTCTTATACAATAAAGACAAGCCTTACCTCCCATTTGACAAACGAGGAATGCTGCGCTCCGACTCTCCAGCTTTGCAAGCCATTTAGAGTCATCATACGATCACTGGTCGGCAACTTTTTACAAAGTGAAAGCGGGATAACGGAACTAAAGTCTGCCCAGTCAAGCGACCACCCGTTCCAGCAGCTGGCAACTCACAGTAAGATATTGCTGTTTTAGATACTGCAGCCACGTGGGACGCCACTGTGGGCACAGATCGCACAGTATATTACTATTATTTATTATTATTATTTTTTATTATACACTGATGTCATAGTACACCGTTGAGTGCAACTATAACATTACGGTCAGCATTATTTACATCTATTCCTTAATGCAATATAATTGCTTTTAATATATGGGAGAAGATACAACAGTGATTGTTATGTGACATTGACTAACCACTATTGTAGAATCCAGCCTCTATGTCCCAGGATCTGACAACCAACATTGGACACTATACACTATACTATTGCTATATATATATATATATATATATATATATATATATATATATATATATAGAGCCAGTGATTCAGCACAATCGCACTTTATTTTGCTCATTATCACTACATGCAATTTTACTCAGCATCGCTACTCATGAACATTCATTTTTTGATTTTTTTTCTATTGGTCTTATTTATGTTTATATATGTTTTTTTAAATAATACATTACTCAGGTGTTTGTTCTTCTATATTGTCCTACAGATGATGAGTGCTCAGCATTCATTTATATTCTATTCTATTACTACTTTTTGACCGGGTGAGTCAATAGGGCTTTGCAGCACCCACTCCAGAATGTTGTTGAGAAGTAGAAGTCAGGGTTAGGTTATAAAAAAAAAAAATATCCAAATCTTTGATGATCCCCAGGAGCACCATCAAATCTATCATAACCAAATAGAAAGAACATGGCACAACAGCAAACCTGCCAAGAGATGGCCGCCCACCAAAACTCACGGACCAGGCAAGGAGGGCTTTAATCAGAGAGGCAGCACAGAGACCTAAGGTAACCCTGGAGGATCTGCAGAGTTCCACAGCAGAGACTGGAGTATCTGTACATAGGACGACAATAAGCCGTATGCTCCATAGAGTTTGGCTTTATGGCAGACTGGCCAGAAGAAAGCCATTACTTTCAGCTAAAAACAAAAAGGCACATTGTGAGTTTGCGAAAAGGCAAGTGGGAGACTCCCAAAATGTATAGAGGAAGGTGCTCTGGTCTGATGAGACTAAAATTGAACTTTTCGGCTATCAACGAAAAACTCTGTCTGGCGCAAACCCAACACATCACCCAAAGAACACCATCCCCACAGTGAAACATGCTGGTGGCAGCATCATGCTGGGGGATGGAACTGGGAAACTGGTCAAAGTTGAGGAAAAGATGGATGGTGCTAAATACAGGGATATTCTTGAGCAAAACATGTACCACTTTGGCTACATGCACACAACCGTATGTGTTTTGCGGTCTGCAAATTGCAGATCCGCAAAAAAAACGGATGACATCCGTATGCCATCAGTTTTTTGGCGGATCCATCGTAACTGTCTAAAACGGACAAGAATAGGACATGTTCTATTTTTTTTTGCGGGGCTACGGAACGGACATACTGATGCGGACAGCACACGGTGTGCTGTCCACATTTTTTGCGGACCCATTGAAATGAATGGGTCCACATCCTATCCGCAAAAAAAAGTAACGAACACGGAAACAAAATACGTTCATGTGCATGTAGCCTTTGTGCGTGATTTGAGGCTAGGACGGCGGAGGTTCATCTTCCAGCAGGACAATGACCCCAAACACACTGCTACAGCAACACTTGAGTGGTTTCAAACTGTTCACTACCAGCGCCGTAGCTGTACGACACTGCAAAATAGGTACAAAATACCAGCACAGTACAGTTATGGCGCACTAATCGGGCGGGTGCAGGAGCTGCGCCCGTCTGATAAGTGGCAGGGGTCTGGCTGTCACTGATAGGCGAACCCCTGCTGGATGCGCCGACATTGGTGAAATCACTGATGCCAGCGCAATAACCCTTGCATGGCCGCGTTCAGGGCTGACTGCGGCACGTGCGGTATCCTCACGGTTGCCGGTGTCCATGGGGTCCCCGCGCTGCTACAGGGAAGGCAGCCCAATGCCTTCCTTAGGCATCGTGGCTGCCTTCCTGGAGAGCATGTGAGATCCAGCTCCCTGGATCTCACAGTCAAGCTGGCTAAAGTGTATTAGTCTGTAGTACACTTACAGCCAATACAGAAGTATTGTAATGCATTGTAAAGGGGATCAGACCAAAAATTGGCCAGCGCTTTCCAGCTTTATGCAAGTCAACAATTCTTAAACGTAGGTCTTCTGAGAGCTCTTTTGTGAGAGGCATCATTCACATCAGGCAATGCTTCTTGTGAAAAGCAAACCCAGAACTGGTGTGTGTTTTTTATAGGGCAGGGCAGCTGTAACCAACACCTCCAATCTCATCTCATTGATTGGACACCAGTTGGCTGACACCTCACTCCAATTAGCTCTTGGAGATGTCATTAGTCTAGGGGTTCACATACTTTTTCCACCTGTACTGTGAATGTTTACATGGTGTGTTCAATAAAAACATGGTAACATTTAATTATTTGTGTGTTATTAGTTTAAGCAGACTGTGATTTTATAACAAGACACGGAGGCTTCGTATTGCATAACTCTTTCTTTACTCAAAATCACAGCAGCAAAGAATTTACATAAAAAATTAAGGACAACCCCCAGTAGAACCCCTCCCAATGGACAGTCCATAAATAGGCTCTCCTCATCCATATCATCCTCTTTCTTTGCTGCTGCCCACAGCAGATAAGTACTTGTATTTACATTATGCAGTGTGGTCTTGTACCATTATTATTTTTCCTTGTGGGGCTTATTACTGTCCGGTTTATGAATATTCGATATTATTTTTTCGCATGTCTTTCGTTTGGCCGTTTTCTCTTAGAGATATTATTATTATAATCGTTAATTTTTCCGCGTTGTTGGGGTCGCTCATCTATTGTCCTCCTTGCCATTGAGCCAGCCTGCCTTCGATTGTCCCGGTCCCTGTTATATATTTTATATCGGTTGCGTCCCCCTCCTCCGTCCGGTCCGCTCTCTCCCTGCCCCTTACCTTATCTTTCGACCGGCGCCATCTTCGCGTCTTCCCCAATCTGTTTCGCGCGCTCTGTGCCGGCCGAAGTCTCGTGATTCGCGGGATTTCGGCCCGGTGCGAGAATCTCGGGCGCCATTTTGTTTCTAATGCTGGGAATGTAGGCGCCTGAGACTGGGATCTCGGGCGCCATCTTGGTACACCCTGTTGGGGAGAGGGGCGTCTTAGCTTGCCCCGCCCCTTCCGGTCACTGTCGGCGCCTTTTCCTCTTCGCCGGACAGCGGTACCTGACTGCCAGCTTCCCAGCTAAGTTACATGTTTTCAGTCCGATCTGACACTGCTTGCTCTGGAGTGACTACTCCTGCAATTATGTCCCTGCCTAGCGATGCCCCTTCTGACCCCACCACTAGCTCTGCTCCAGTCCCTGTTGCTCAATGCCTGAATGAGCCCCAAGTTGGGGATCTGCAACTGTCAATCTCGACGGCTATTGCTAATGCCATGGGCAATATGTCATCCATGATTAGCCAGTCTATCACCCAAGCGCTCAGAGCGCAAACCCCGGTTACTACTCCGGCTGCAATTCCGGTCTCTGATACCTCCAGAACACTTAA
This sequence comes from Bufo gargarizans, assembly GCF_014858855.1. Classification (NCBI taxonomy): domain Eukaryota; kingdom Metazoa; phylum Chordata; class Amphibia; order Anura; family Bufonidae; genus Bufo; species Bufo gargarizans. The sequence goes on from NC_058084.1 coordinate 265,545,107, forward strand.
TGCGGATAGCATAGTTCTATCAAAAGACGGCGTGCCAAGGTCACGCAAAAGAGCCTGTCAGCGCCAGGCGGAAAAAACGCGCTCCTGGAAATCCGCTCGAGCTCAGCCCGAGCCCAGGTCTGACTCAGATATAGAGTCTAATGAGGAGGTTTTTGATGAGGGTCACTATGATTCAGAGGTGGATCTGGATGGGATCCAAGTAGCTGATGCGTTGGAAGGGGTCTCCCAACCCGCTTCTTCTGCGGCTCAGGAGACCAATGCCCCGGGACCTAGCTCCCTTGTTGACCCACAGGGCGACCCCCTGTTTGACCCAGACAGCCTGCACCATCCTCGGTCGGCTGAGTGGCTCCCCATTCCGCATGTGGCCCGCTATCTAGAGGACAGGGTCAGGAAGCCACTGTCTAAAGAGACCCGGAACAAATTGAAGGCGGAATGCCCCCGCCCCTTGATACCAAATAAGGTATGTGAAACGCCTAATGTAGACCCCAAGATGGTGCAATTCTTATCTAAGACGGGGTTTAACCCCCGCAAGGGCCTAGATTCCGCCTTACGGGCTTGTCAAGACAAGCTGTTAGACAGCCTGGGGCCTCTTACAAAAATTTTTGAATTGGCTGAGTCAGCCAGGACGGAGGGCACGTCCATTGACCCGGAGGAGCTCAGCGGCTGGGCCCAGCGCGCTATTTGCCTTGTGGGGAATGTCAATTCCTCCCTCTCTATCGAACGGAGGAAGGCGCTCCTCATGAAAATAGAACCCAAGCTGTCAAACATGGCGCTGACTGAGATGGGTAAAGAGGCCCAGGGTCTCCTTTTTGGGGACGGTTTTATAAAGGATTTAGGCAAATTCGTAGGAGCCTTTACTGCGCTGGACAAAGCCCAGTCATCGATGCGCAAAGTGTTCCGAGGGCGTGTCTCTTCTAGGGCCGGCAGCTTCAGGGGCCGTCTGTCCGGCCGTGCCCAATTCCAGACCCGTGGAAACGGTCGAGGTCCCTTTCATCAACACTCCTCGTTCCAGGACCAGAGACAACAGTCCTCTTTCTTCCCGTCCAGAGGCACACCCTTTCGCTCCAGGGGATTCAGAGGCAACTCGGGATCTAGGCGTCCCTTTGGTAAGTCTCATAAATCCACCGTCTTCTTCCAACCTTTGCATAGGGGGCAGACTCCGACATTTTTTACCTGCTTGGAATCGAGTCACCTCCGATCCGTGGGTGCTGGCCACGGTTCAAGGCTTTCAGATAGATCTGACGGACGCCCGTCTGTCCCTTCCGGAGCCCCCGCCCTTAGTGCTTTCAGGGCCAGCCCGGGCCTGTATGAACCTGGAACTTCGGTCCCTTTTGGTCAAAGGGGCAATAGAGAGGGCACCCCCACTCTCACTGGGAGTGGTCAGCAACATATTCCTGGTGGAAAAGAAAGGAGGCCAGTTCCGACCAGTGATAAATTTGAGGAACCTAAACAGGTTCGTTCGATACCGCCATTTCAAAATGGAGGGTATCCATTTACTGCGAGACCTTCTGCTCCCGGGGGACTGGATGGTAAAGTTGGACCTGAAGGATGCCTACCTGACGGTGCCTGTAGCTCCCCAGTCCCGACGCCTCCTCCAGTTTCGTTGGCACGGCCATCTTTGGCAATTCACGTGCCTGCCGTTTGGCCTCTCATCTGCCCCTTGGTGTTTTACCAAGTTGTTGAGGCCCGTAGTAGCGTGGCTTCGCTGCCAGGGTATTCGTCTGGTGATCTATCTGGACGATATCCTCTTCATGGCTCGCTCTCCGTCGGAGCTTCTTCTCCACCTGCGATCGGCGTTGTGCCTTCTTACCGGGCTCGGGTTTGTCATCAACGCCGAGAAGTCATGTCTTCAACCTTCGAGATCGATGGAATTCCTGGGGTTTGTGGTGAACTCCATAGATCAGACCCTGTACCTTCCGGGCTCCAAGATCAAAGCCATCCGCAAAGAGTTGCGTCAGGTCCTGAGGCTCCCTCGGATTTCTTTGCGTCACCTGGCACGCATCGTCGGTCTCCTCTCTTCCTCCATACAAGCGATTTTTCCTGCACCTCTTCATTATCGGGCGTTGCAACGGTTGAAGATCGCACACCTTCAAGCGGGAGCATCCTACGCGGACGAGGTGGATCTGGATCTCGAGACGAGAGACGAGATATTGTGGTGGATCGCCAACCTCGACGCATGGAATGGCAAGGCCATCGTGGGACCCCAACCGGACCTGATCGTGGAGTCGGATGCCAGCCTCCTCGGTTGGGGCGCTTACTGCGACGGGATTTCCACCGGAGGACCCTGGTCAGACGGCGAATCTCATCTCCACATAAACGCCCTGGAATTGATGGCAGGATCCTTCGCCATCCGCAGCTTCACCAGCCACAGGATATCGGCGTGTATCAAGCTCCGGATGGACAATGTGGCAGCCGTGCGGTATGTCAATGCCATGGGCGGCACTCACTCTTCGGTCCTCTCCCACATAGCGAAGGAGTTTTGGTCCTTCTGCTTGGACAGGGGTTTCACGGTGGTTGCGGAATATCTTCCGGGCCTCCGCAACACATTCGCAGATTGGAGTTCTCGTCACTCTTCGGACTTCAGCGATTGGAAGTTAGATCCGGCGGTTTTCTCTTCCATCGCATCGATCTGGGGTTCCCTCTCTATGGATCTCTTCGCCTCCCGTTGGAACGCCCAACTCCCACGTTTTTACAGTTGGAGGCCGGACCCTCTGTCGGAGGCTGTGGACGCCCTGCTTCAGGATTGGTCGGGTCAGCTGGCCTATGCTTTTCCTCCATTTGCACTCATACCTCGGGTGCTGTCTCAAGTTCGCCTACAGGTGGCAGAGTTGGTTCTGGTGGTTCCGTTTTGGCAAACCCAATCATGGTTCCCTCATCTTCTGGAACTCCTGATGGACGATCCCCGTCTCCTTCCAACTTTTCCGGACCTCCTCGGCGGACCAATGGGCCAGCGTCATCCGCTGGTAACAGACGGTTCGCTCCGCCTATTGGCGTGCAGAATTTCGGGGAACGCTGGGATGTCGCAGGCGTATCGTGTACGACTCGTGTCCTCTTGGAGAGCGCATGGGCCCCCGGCACCAGGAGAGCATACCTTTCAGCCTGGCGACGTTGGGCTGACTGGTGCGTGGGACGGGGTTTGGATCCCCTTTCGGCTCCTGTGAACGACCTGCTTGATTTCTTGTCCTCTCTGTTTGATGAGGGCAAGGCTTATCGGTCTATAAACCTGTTTAGGTCAGCCATCTCTTCTCGTCACTTGGGTTTTGCGGGCTGTCCAGCGGGCCAGCATCCCCTGGTGTGTCGACTTCTCAAGGGGTCACGTTTGTCTCGTCCTCCGAGGCCCCGTTTTACTAGCACTTGGGACGTGCTTTTGGTTCTGCAGTTTTTCTCTGGTTGGCCTCGCAATTCGGACTTGTCTCTGCGCCAGCTTTCTGCTAAGCTGGTCACCTTGCTGTGTCTGATATCCTGCAAGAGGGTTTCAGATGTTCGAGCCTTGGATTTTGATGCACTATCTTTTACCCCTGATGGTGTGTCCTTTAACATCTCTCGCCGCACGAAGACTAGTATCCGGTCGGTGTCCTATCCAGCATTCCCGGATAATCCGGCTCTTTGCCCGGTGGAATGTTTGAAAGAATATTTGGAACGTACGTCCTCTCTGCGTCCCGTTTCGGCTTTTCAATTGTTCATCTCCTTCCGCAGGCCGTTTCTTCCGGTTGCTGCTGTCACCTTATCCCGTTGGGTGAAGTGGATTCTGTCCTTGGCCGGTGTGGATACTTCGGTATTCACGGCGCATTCGGTTAGGGGAGCTTCCGCTACCTCCATGACTGTCGCAGGGGCCCGCCTGGAGGATGTGCTACGGTTAGCTGATTGGTCTAGAGCCTCCACTTTTAGGGAGTTTTATTTCAGACCTCCCCGTCATGCTTTTTCTTCAGTTATTTCGTCACTTTAAACTTGCAATACGAAGCCTCCGTGTCTTGTTATAAAATTGCATGATTTTCCTATTCTATGACGTAAAGTCATGATTTTATTAAAGACACGGAGGCGAGTATTGCCCCCCCTTTTTTCTTCTCCCTCCCTTTTATTGACCAGTTCTAGGTACTCGAGTGTATATATGTTGATTTGTATATGTTACTTCCGCATTATATAATAATATTTATGCTTGCTGAATTTGTTTTTTCCTATTTTCAGCTACTTTGATGGTTTTCGAGTCCTATGTATTACCCGTACTCTCCTGTTTTTCTCTTCTCGTAGGTTGATGCCTGGTCCGGTGTTCCTGAATGCACTCTAGGGTGGATGTGTCCTTCCAATGCGTTTTTGTTTCCGGTTGTCATCTGCTCCGGTTGAGCTCGGGTTCTAGAGTTCGGTTCGTGGTTCCGGTTTGGAGTTGTTCCGTGCTGGTGGGAGTTGGTTCCAGTGTTCGTGTATGGTTCGGCTGATCACATCAAAGAAAGAGGATGATATGGATGAGGAGAGCCTATTTATGGACTGTCCATTGGGAGGGGTTCTACTGGGGGTTGTCCTTAATTTTTTATGTAAATTCTTTGCTGCTGTGATTTTGAGTAAAGAAAGAGTTATGCAATACTCGCCTCCGTGTCTTTAATAAAATCATGACTTTACGTCATAGAATAGGAAAATCATGCAATTGTCTATTGTTGTGACTTAGATGAAGATCAGCTCACATTTTATGACCAATTTGTGCAGAAATCCATATCATTCCAAAGGGTGCACATACTTTTTCTTGCAACTGTATTAGGTATCGCCGCATCCATAACAACCTGCTCTATAAAAATATCACAAGATCTAACCTGTCAGATGAACATTGTAAATAACAAAAAATAAAAACGGTGCCAAAACAGCTATTTTTTTGTTATCTTGCCTCACAAAAAGTGTAATATAGACCAACCAAAAAGCTTCCAAAATTGGGTCTTTTTTTGGAGTTTATACTTTAGGGGTGCATCAGGGGGTCTTCAAATGTGACATGCCAACTTAAAATTATCCCAGTGAAATCTGCTTCCTTTCCTTGTGCGCAATACTGTGTGCCCGTACAGCAGTTTACGGCCACATATGGGGTGTTTCTGTAAACTACAGAATCAAGGCAATAAATATTGAGTTTTGTTTGGCTGTTAACCCTTGCTTTGTTACTGGAAAAAATGGAAAATCTGCCAAAAAAGTGATATTCTGAAATTTCATCCCCATTTTCCATTAATTCTTGTGGAACACCTAGGGCCCCTTGCAGACGAGTGTTCCTCCCGCAGCCAGTCTGCATCGTAGCACCCGACCTGACCTCCCATCGCTGCCAGAAGTCACATAGCATTATATTGATTTATGATGCTATGTAACCCTTACAGTTCTGAAATGTATTGTATAACACGGGCAGCATTATGCAACATTCCAGAACTGTAAGGGTTACATAGCATCATATCAATATAATGCTATGTGACTCCTGGCAGCGATGGGAGGTCAGGCCGGGTGCTGCAATGCGGACTGGCTACGGGAGGAACACTCGTCTGCAAGGGGCCTAAAGGGTTAACAAAGTTTGTAAAATCAGTTTGGAATAGGGGTGTAGTTTCTAAAATGGGGTCATTTTGGGTGGTTTCTATTATATCAGCCTCACAAAGTGAATTCAGACCTGAACTGGTCCTTAAAAAGTGGGTTTTGGAAATTTTAAGAAAAACTTCAAGATTTGTTTCTAAACTTCTAAGCCTTCTAACTTCCCCAAAAAATAAAATGGCATTCACAAATTTATAAAAACATAAAGTAGACATATGGGGAATGTAACGTAATAACTATTTTTGGAGGTATTACTATCATAAAAGTAGAGAAATTGAAATTTGGAAATTTGCTAATTGTTCTAAATTTTTGGTAAATTTGCTATTCTTTTTATAAATAAAAAATAAATTTTATACTCAATTTTACCACTGTCATGAAGTACAATAGGTGACGAGAAAACAATCTCAGAATGGCCTGGATAAGTAAAAGTGTTTTAAACTTATTACCACATAAAGTGACACGTGATTTGCAAAAATCGGCCTGGGATTTAAGGTGAAAAATGGCTTGGTAGTGAGGGGGTTAAGGGGAAACATGTAAATGTATTGGAATGGCCTAGTCAAAGCACAGATCTTAATCCAATAGAAAATCTGTGGTCAGACTTAAAGATTGCTGCTCACAAGCACAAACCCTCCAACTTGAAGGAGCCGGAGCAGTTCTGCAAGAAGGAATGGGTAAAAGTCCCAGTGGTGAGATGTGGCAAGTTCATAGAGACTTATCCAAAGCGAATTGGAGCTGTGATTACCGCAAAAGGTGGCTCTACAAAGTATTGACTTTAGGGGGGGTGAATAGTTATGCACATTGACTTTTTCTGTTATTTTGTCCTATTTATTTGCTTCACAATAAAAAATTAAAATAAAAACACATCTTTAAAGTTGGCATGTTCAGTATATTAAATGATGCAAATCCTCAAACAATCCATGTTAATTCCAGGTTGTGAGGCACCAAAAAAAAAGCCAAGGGGGTGAATACTTTTGCAAGGCACTGTATATTATCTGGGTACTACCCCTCATATAGGTAAATGTTGGAAGGAATACACAGAGTCTTATATGCCATGTCTTACTGTACATTCATAAGAACTGTGCCTTGGAATCCTGAATTAACAATGAAATACGTAAAGTCCCAATTGTGTGCGCTGGGATTGTTACTACACATTTGGGATGGAAAAGTAGGCCGTTTTAAAAAACAATTCAGTAATGACTATTGTTAAAAAAACACAATGGAATAAGTCATAAAACAATGTGTGCGCCATATAAATCCCATCTGCACACAATAATAATCATTACTGTGCATTCATAGGAAGTGCACTACATAGCGGGAGGCACCTTCACATTTGAGGAGTGTGGTTCTACCACTTGAACCATTGTTATAGGACAGTGATGTCGAACCTTTTAGAGGCCGAGTGCCCAAACTGCAACCCAAAACCCACTTATTTATCGTAAAGTGCCAACACGGCAATTTAACCTGAATAGTATAGTTCAATATAGTATATCTTCCATGTAATTTACCATTTAGCTATTAAAGCCTGTCTGCATTCAGTGCCCGGCCTGCGCTGTTCATAGTGCGCCCTGCGCTGATGAATGGCAGGAAAAGTCTGAAGCATATTGGTACACCATAGACATTTTTCACAGTGCGGGTGCCCACAGAGAGGGCTCTGAGTGCTGCCTCTGGCACCCGTGCCATAGGTTCGCCATCACTGTTATAGGATATTCTATTTGTTATAACTTATCTCCTATCCACAGGATAGGGGATAACTATATTAGTGGGGTCCGATTACTGGAACCCCCACCAAGGCGACTACATACCCCTCCGAAAATGAATGGAGTGATAGGTCGGCCATGTGAACTGCCATTCCAGTCATCTCTATGGGAGTTCCAAATAGTCTCTAGAACTCAATACAGATAAATGGAGTGGCGGTGTGCACGTAGGACCTACCACTCCATTCATTTTGGGTGGCTTCCGAGGGGTATGTGGTACTCATTTTTGTGATCAGTGGGGCCCCAGCGGTAGGACCCCACTGATTTAATAGTTATCCTCGAATTTGAAGGCAATACCACTGTTAACGGCAAGTTTGTGTGGCTATTGGCTGCCATAGGTGGGCAGGTTTGCAGCCACTGCATCACAGATGCCCCACAGAAACCCAGGGTTATAGCTGATATGACTGGGAGTATCTATGACCTCTTATCATGTTTTTATTTTTATTTTTATACAATGCAGTAAACCACACTAATACATTCTAGTAAGACCCCACATAACAATTGCTGCTTTGTCTGAGGACCACCTTAAAGTCCTCTAAGATATCTCATGTTCCCTTTTCCTACCTGTCACCCATCAATGAACTACCAGAACTAAGTGCTATTTAATGTTCTGCTAAAACGTCCCAGTCTAAATAAAAGTCTCAGTTCTGTGTACATTGTGTTCCATATCAAACAGTCTTTAGTGCTTCATGAACAATGCTCTTTGTTTGTGTGCCACAATGATGAAAATGAAAGAGTCCATTTTTAGTGAATGTAGAGTGGACAGACACATTGACATTTAAAGGGTTGTCTCACTTCAGCAAGTGGCATTTATCATGTAGAGAAGGTTAATACAAGGCACTTACTAATGTATTGTGATTATCCATATTGCTTCCTTTGCTGGCTGGATTCATATTTCCATCACATTATACACTGCTTGTTTTCATGATTACGACCACCCCTCAATCCAGCAATGGTGGCCGCGCTCGCACACTATAGAAAATAAGTGCTGGGCTATGCACACTCCCATGGCCCGGCCACCAGAGAGGCAAGCACTTTTTCTATAGTGTGCAAGCACGGCCACTGCTGGATTGCAGGGTGGTCGTAACCATGGAAATGAGTGGTGTATAATGTTCTGGAAAAATGAATCCAGCCAGCAAAGGAAGCAATATGGACAATCACAATACATTAGTGTCTTTTATTAACTTTGTCTACATGATAAATGCCATTTGCTGAAGGGAGACAACCCCTTTAACCCTCTTGTTATCTGCCCCATTGCTAAAATCTTCTAGATCATTTGCTCAGTTCCCAGTTGTCAACTGAAATATTTCTGTTCCTGGAAACAGCTAGCTCAGACATGTCTCGTCTCTCCAACATATCAGGACACAGTAGTGTAATCTATTTATCTATCGTTATGAAGCGGATGTGGATCCACTGGGTCACTTGAACAGCTTTGGCTTGGGGCTACTCGTAAGGGCTTTATCTACGTGGCCACTACCTCATTGAGTAGTCACTGTTCAGGTGACAGCTCTCCCATAGGGGGTCAAGAGACATTGATGCGGAGCACCGAGGGATCAGGCAAAACCATAGTCAAGGACAGTGCAAGGTCAGGATGGGTATCTCAAGGTCAATACGGAGATAAGGCAAAGGTCAGGTGAGGCAGCAAAGGGTAAAATCTGGGAAACATGCAGAAATCGGTACACGGACAGAGGAATTTATAAACAGCATACCTTTGTAGGACACTAGCAAACTATAACCTACGTATAGCAGGTGGCAGAGCTATTGCAGTGACTGGGCCTATCAGGTCAGGGGGAAGGGATGCCATACAGGAGGAAAAAACTGGCTACCCTGTAACTAACTGTTTCCCCAATCGGAGTCTGAGAAGCCACATGTAGCTTTTAGACCCCCTTTCATGTAGCGCCGCAGGTATTGGCCACCTACAGTACATACGCCACGAGCATTAGCATCACCAGGGATTACTGGAGAATTACTAGAACTAGTAACTATGGTCTAAACCATATCAGCGGAATTGAATACTACAGTATAGCTTTATAATTAGACCATATATTTGAGTTTTCTTGTTTAATATACAATGTGACTCAACACCATCTATCATACACCACAAAAGGCTGGGGACCTCTGCTGTAAGCCAACATCTCATTCCTTATGCAGGGTGCACCATCCCTGATGAAGTGAACACAGACTGTAGGATGGCAGTATTTTGGTAGTTATGCCACCTATGTCTGCAAAGGGTAATAGATTACTCCTGGTGCACTGACGCTTCACTTCTGTACTTATGGTAGCTCTAATGATAGATATCAACATCAAAGATACATGCTGATAGCACACCTGCAGTGCCGAAGAAGGCTGGAGCATTAACAGTGTGCACTGCTTTACTATGAAGCAACAACTATGTAATTACTACTATACCGGGTAATTCACAATATGTGACCACATATTGTGTCACATGACAATGGGTATGTTACATGTAACATGTTCCTCCTGCAATTTTGGGAGTAACACTACCGTTTCACTTGCCCCTGTCCATAAGGAGTCATATCACATGACTGCACAAGACTGTACTAGCCTTTGATCCTCATCAGCACCGAGTCAGGGTCTTCTTAGCTATGTAATGTTCTATGAGCTCATCAGAGTGTGATCTGTAGGTAAATGTCTAACTCGACTCTGGACCAATAACTCAGTTTATAGTCATCTATAAGTGAAAAATGTAATGTATGATTACCCAGCGCCATTCTTTACCACTTCAATAGTAACTTTATGTTATGTACCTGGTGAAAGGTTATTGCATTTTATATATAGCGTGCAGTACAGACTGCACTCATCCATATAGCAGTTCTTTAAAGTACAGTAGGACATTAAGTGCACAAAGACGGCAGTGTAATCCAGTACTCAAGGTCAGGGTTTTCCATGCTGTTATGTGAAGAAGTAACTTACCCGAGATAAGGCAAGATAATAAGACTAGAGATGAGGACAATTATTCTTAATACAGAGCTTGGTGCCAGCACAAATGTCTTCTTGAGTGTCATCAGCCATCCAGTTAAGTGGGCCCGCACAGTCACTGAAGGAAGGAAAATCACAGTACACGATGATGCAAAACATTCGGAATACAGATCTGTGAATGCCTGTTACATAGTCATTAGCAAAAACTGCTGAACCTGTTGCCACTATTATACATGGGACTTTTGCATCACACCTAATTATTGAAAAATTATATAAAAACATATATATATGTTATGGGGCAAATTCCTGAAATAGGCTCAATCTGTAAGAAAAACAGGAAAAAATGTAATATACTCACCATGAAAATTTGGACTAGTTCTCACTGTCAATGCATCCAGAATTTGGGGGCTACTTTCTCTCCTTACAGAGACCACCTTAATGGGCGTGAGGAGACTTATAGGCCATTCATGCTCCTCTGGAATTCTGGGAGGAAAAGGGATGCAAATGAGCTCTTAACAAGCTCTGCCTCTTATGCCACCAGATGTAAGGCAGCTATCCAATAAGTCAATGTTTGACCCTTTAAACAGGCCTTGAGACATGACTTGGGTATTAAATAAGCCAGCACCTCATCTGCAGACAGCTTTTTCGTGGGTGATTGCCCCTCATCCGTGCAGAGCAGAGAGTACTGGCTTAACTAGGTGAGAGGCCTAAGTCAGAATTTGGGGGGTACTATCTCTCCTTATGGAGAGTGCCTTAATCAGCACGAGGAGGCACCATACATGCACCGATGGAAAGAAGGGATGCAAGTAGGTGGGTCACTTACAGGATACCTGCCTTACATCTGGTGGCATCAGAGGCAAAGCTTGCTAAGAGCTCATTTGCATACCGTGCATCCATAATGAGTGCTTACATCAATGACTGGACAATGCAAACATGATGATACATCACTATGGATGAAAATCACCTTGGCCAGTCCATTTGAGTGGTAGTTACATTACGTTTTATCATCCTCTTAATATTTTAGACTAATTAACCCCATAAAACATATTCATCAATTACCGTCTTTTTGGGTACAGCTCCTATGCAGAACTGTGTCTTCATGGTTACACATTGCATTACCCTGTGTAGTCATACTCCCTTCCCTTCGAGCTTGCATACAAAGAGAAGTACTAGAGTAACATATGCTTAAAGGCTCAGAATAATCAGGCTTTGCCATCTGTAACCATGGAGATAGCTAGGTCTGCGTAAGCGCCGTAGACACAAAACAGTAGGAGATTTTTAATGATGACTATTTTGCAATGTTGCTATTTATTTTCAAATGTATTTAAGCAATAAAATAGTTTCAAAGGTATTTTTTGACACGTCATAGTCATGCCGGCCAAACTTCACCAAAACCAAATCATTACTTTTGGTGAAGTTAAAGTGTCACAAAAAAATGTTATCTGCCACTTAAAACCAGATAGTAGCACATATCCTTTTTTTTCTAATCATTTTTTTATTTTTTCATGTTACAGATTTTTTTATTCCCTTTTCAGAACATGATTATGGGGGCGGCCATCTTGCCTGAGCTGTACTTAAAGGGTTTCTACCACCAGATTTGGTCCTATTTAGCTGACTGACACTAGCGATGATGTGCTAGTGTCAGCAGTCCATAACAGTGTTCTTACTTATCATCTGTCTGCTGCCGTTCACCTTAAAAACATACTTTTATAGATATGCTAATGAGCCCCTAGGTGCTATGTGGGCGTCATTAGCACCTAGAGGGCTCCGTCCACTAACCATTTGAGCCGCCCATCGCGTCCCTCCAGCCCGCCCGCTCGCTCCTGTTGATTGACGTGAAACTTCTCAGTATCTCGTACCAATTCCTGCGCCGTGCGCTTCTGTATTCGGCGCAGGCGCAGTGAGTGAATGCCGCGCTCCTGGTGCCGGCTTCCTCACTGTAACGTAGTTGGCGCAGGCGCAGTGAGGAAGCCTGCGCCGGGAGAATACAGAAGCGCACGGCGCAGGCGCGGGAATTGGTACGAGATACTGAGAAGTTTCAAGTCAATCAACAGGAGCGGGGCGGGCTGGAGGGACGCGATGGGCGGCTGAAATGGTTAGTGAACGGAGCCCTCTAGGTGCTAATGACGCCCACATAGCACCTAGAGGCTCATTAGCATATCTATAAAAGTATGTTTTTTAGGCCCCATGCACACGGCCGTGTTTCACAGCCGTGTGCGGGCCGTGGAACCGCGGCCTAGATCCCTCCTGAGAGCAGGAGCGCAAGGCGTCACTGGTTGCTATGACGCCGTGCGCTCCCTGCTGCCGACACAGTACAGTAATACACTGGTATAGATCATACCAGTGTATTACTGTATTGCGGCGGCAGCAGGGAGCGCACGGCGTCATAGCAACCAGTGAAACCGTGCGCTCCTGCTCTCAGGAGGGATCCAGGCCGCGGTTCCACGGCCAGCACATGGCTGTGAAACACGGCCGTGTGCATGGGGCCTAAGGTGAACGGCAGCAGACAGATGATAAGTAAGAACACTGTTATGGACTGCTGACACTAGCACATCGCTAGTGTCAGTCAGCTAAATAGGACCAAATCTGGTGGTAGAAACCCTTTAACAGTATTAAGAACATTTCTTTATGGCAGCCACATGGGCCATAGACACAATGGTCAGGAGCTGACCTCCTTGGCTTCTATGGAAGAGTTTTCTAGGCATGCTCTGTGGCCTGTACAGCACAGGAAATGACTGCTCAGCCAATCACTGTGGGCAGTGATTGGCTGTGTGGTTATTCCAGCGAGGAACCTGTGACGCAGCAGAATGATGGCAGCACAGGATTAATGAAGTGAGTATTGCTATATTTTTTTTTTTTAACCCATTTTGCTCCAAAACTTTTATCCACCTATCAATCCACAATCATCTGAACCCCACTGGTTTGAAACTTGCTGGGAAGGAGTCTTAGGTCTTAGAGAAGGTAGTTCTTAGGCAATATGTGGACTGAACATACCATACAATTTCTCTTACCTGGTACAGGGAAGAAGGAAAATATCCTCAAAGGAATCACGCAAAGCTCCGCAAATGCAAAATCGACTCCAATTATGTCAACAAGTATCTTCTCTGATACGTTTGGAGTCCAGAACATCACAAAACACAGCTAAGGGGCAGACAGAACATTTATAAATCGACCAAATCTTACAACTTTTGATACTCGGTAACAGCGTGGTAGGACATATTACAATTCAGACACGTTTGTGTTTCATGTAGTTCTCACCTTTGCCCGGCCTATTCTTCTGTGTTGGAAACTAGCAGCAAAGCATTAGTGGGGCTGTATAAATTAGAAATCACATGGCTCTTTGGAAGACCACCATTTTTTTGCCCATGGGCTGTACCCAATATTGCAGCTCAGTCCTATTCATCTGAATGGGACGGAGCTGCAATACCAGACACAGTCCATGGACAAGACTGGCAGTATTCCTGGAAGACATTTTACAACCGCTTGATTCTTCTGTTTAAAAGTTGCTTCTTTTTTGTGGATGTTTTTGAAAATACTGCTTGCTGAACATGAAGGACAACGGGAGAATAGAAACCCAACTTCAAATGTTTTATTGGATTTTATTTCACAAGCCTCAGTGCGAGATCATCTACTTGTTTGTCTGGACTTTTACTCCAGGAGCTTACACGGTGTGAGAGGAGTGGACTGGATACAAGGGTGAGCTGGATTTGTGTTGTTTTTTATTTTATTTTTTTGTCAAAGGTTTGGAGAACACCAAAAATCGGAAGAGGCTCTACCTAAACATTGCACTTAAAAATATGGGTGTCAGCTTGGATTACATAAAGGTTAAAATGATATTTTGCATTCAGCCTCCATTCAATGAGAGTCAAAGCTTAAGCTGAAAACAAGTCATGGATCCATATGTGAACAGATTTTTAAGTAGCATACTCGGAAAAGGGACGATGAAAGGAGGGCGTGCATGCTGAGGCCCTGGCAAAGAACTCTCCAATCCACTAATCTCAAGGAGAATCAGACTGTAATGATGCATATCACTTTGAAGATATAAATGCCAGTCAGCAAATGGAGAATTCAACGCTATTCTATGTCGGCAAATCACACTATCATTTCTGAGGGTTTTCAAGCTTGCAGCTGAGCCAAACTTCTAACTAGTATCTACAAGATATCATTTTATACAAATGTAATTCTGTATTCCAACATAATCATCAAAGCTTCAGTGTCTCAGCTGTAATCATACCCTTCTCCATTCTAGACAGCCTGTTATACTAAAACCTGTTCAGTTACTTCTATAGGAAAACCAAGGTGGGCTCTTCCTTATGAAAGCTAGGGCTGGAAAGTCGTGGAGGTGATGCTCCTAGCAACCAATTAGATTATACCTGTTTAAAGGGACCTATTTACAGTTTTGACCCTGCAAACCTGCTGACAGAGCTAGCTAATAGCCAGACGGAGCATGACAAACACACCTTTTGCAGATCTGTTTTTATTAGGGGTAGTGTGAATATGAACTTATATTCTGCCAGGAACTGACCCTGCAAATATACAGAGGGTGGAGCTTCACTGCTCTGTGCACTGAGCTGCCCCACAGCCCCTCCCCTCTAAGTGATAGCTGTAGTAGTCTCCTGGTTGGATGCTACAGCCATCACTCAGAGAAGGACATAAGGGCTTGCAGCTCACTACAGAGAGCACTTCACAATGAAACACCCCTAACTGCTGACTCCATTTAAAGGGCATATGTCAGCAGATATGTACCTATGACACTGGCTGACCTGTTTCATGTGCACTTGGCAGCTGAAGGCATTTGTGTTGGTCCCATGTTCATATGTGCCCGCATTGCTAAGGGGACGTTGCCATTACTCCTAGAGGCTCAGCTCTCCTGACAGGGGCAGGAAGTGTAAAACTAATCACATCTGCCTGGCCCTGTCACTTAAAGTAGAGAGGTTGCAGCAGTTGCTGAGAAAGCACATCCTCTGGGTGCAACGGAAATGCCCCCATTGCTCCTAGAGGCTCATTTGCATACATAAAAACTTTATTTTTCTCAGCAATGTGGGAACATATGAACATGGGAACAACACAGATGCCCTCAGCTGCCAAGCGCACGTGTAACAGGTCAGCCAGTTTCATAGGTACAAATCTGCTGACAGATGTCTTTCAATTTACAAAACCAGCATTCCTGCCAGTTTTCCCACTTCAATGCATGTACAGTAGTATTCCACAGTGCCCATTCATATCATATGTAATGCATGTTTCTAGCCAGTATGCCCGAGTAGCACTCATTCCCAGCAGTGGCTTTCCTTTTACACTGTGTAAAATGTAAATAAAAAGAGAATTCAATGATCTGTACATCTCTTAGGGCTCTTTCACACCTGCGTTCTTTCCTTCCGGCATAGAGTTCCGTCGTCGGGGCTCTATGCCGGAAGAATCCTGATCAGTTTTATCCTAATGCATTCTGAATGGATAGAAATCCGTTCAGGATGCATCAGGATGTCTTCAGTTCCGGACCGGAACGTTTTTTGGCCGGAGAAAATACCGCAGCATGCTGCGCTTTTTGCTCCGGCCAAAAATCCTGAAGACAAGGCCGGATCCGGAATTAATGCCCATTGAAAGGCATTGATCCGGATCCGGCCTTAAGCTAAACGTCGTTTCGGCGCATTGCCGGATCCGACGTTTAGCTTTTTCTTAATGGTTACCATGGCTAAAGTCCTGGCAGCCATGGTAAAGTGTAGTGGGGAGCGGGGGAGCAGCATACTTACCATCCGTGCGGCTCCCGGGGCGCTCCAGAGTGACGTCAGGGCGCCCCAAGCGCATGGATGACGTGATCGCATGGCACGTCATCCATGCGCATGGGGCGCTCTGACATCATTCTGGAGCGCCCCGGGAGCCGCACGGACTGTAAGTATACCGCTCCCCGCTACTACTATGGCAACCAGGACTTTAATAGCGTCCTGGGTGCCATAGTAACACTGAAAGCATTTTGAAGACTGATCCATCTTCAAATACTTTCAGTTCACTTGCGTTTTTCCGGATCCGGCGTGTAATTCCGGCAAGTGGAGTACACGCCGGATCCGGACAACGCAAGTGTGAAAGAGGCCTTAGACCCTATATTTTATTGACAGTAGATCATAGAACATATATCAGATGCTGAAAGTGAGACGTTTTACCATTTAATGAAATACAAACTCACTTAGAACTTGATGGCTGCAACACATCTGAAAAAAATTGGGACAGGGCCATGTCTTACCATTTTGTAGCACCCCCTCTTCTTCTAACAACAGTCTGTAAACACCTGGAAGTGAGGAGACCGATTGCTGGAGATTTGGGAGATGACTGTTGTCCCATTTCTGATCTAGTATTCTAGCTACTCAACAGTCCTGTATCTTCTTTTCCAGATTTTTCGTTTTATGATGCGCCAAATGTTTTCTATAGTGAAATGTACTGCACTGCAGGCTGGATGGGAGCTTTTTTTTGTTCTAAAACCTCTACTTACTGTTCAGCATTTATAGTGAGTTTCCAGATGTGTAAGATGCCCAAACCATAGGCACTAATGCAACCCCATACCATCATAAATGCAGGCTACTTAACTGTGTGCTGATAACAAGCTAGATGGCCCCTCTCCTCTTAAGTCTGCAGAACACAGCATTCATTTTGGGGAATTTGGGTCTTATTACTATTTCTATTAAGAATAATAATACTAGCGATAATAAAAATCAGTATATTAAGTCAGTGATTCTCATTTACAGAGATATGTTCTCAAGCTATATTAGATATCCTGTAGTGATATACAAAACAGCTAAATCTACAAAGGTACGTCCACACGTGCCTGAAAATACAGTGGAAAAAATCTGCTGCATTTTTGGCTGAGATTCTAAAGCAATAAAAAATTAGCAAAAATCGCATGGATTACATACATTTTTTGCTGCGGAAATGGCTGTGAACTTCACCCTTTTCCATCACAATACATAAATTGACATGCTACAGATTTCAAAATCAAAGGTGAATTTATCAATCAAGTCTATAGAGGGAAGAAAAAAAAAAGTAAAGCTATTGTCTGCCAGCAGTGAGTTATGCAGAAGGCTGCAGAGATTCATCCTCACGTGACTCTCTTTCCGCTTCTACCTCACTATTATAAGGGCTCATTGTGAGGAATATGGATTAATATTTACTGTCAGCCACGTCCCCACACCAGCCATCAGCTGAAAGGTAGCAGAGGTAGTGAGAGCTTCACCGGGGAGGGGCCTTGCTTCAAAGCCAGCAGATGGACGAGGACCTCTAGCAGTCCACCAGTACAATCAAATCTAGCAGACAGCATGGAACCGGCGATTTATAAGGAATTATGAATCCCCCGTCCATCCCAGACATAAGTCAAATATATTTAGGCGATCCTGGGGCAAAGATGAACATGCCCATGGTCATAGGTTGGAGGTCGGGTGCCAGGGAAGGGAGATATACATATCTCCCCACAGAAACCCAGTAACGGTACCATGCTTGGACTCTACTTGTAGCCAGAATCCAGGCGGGTCTGTTGGTCCCAGAACCATCTCCCTGTGACCTTCTGGTCGGGAGCTATGAACCCAAAAGGGTTTTATGGGTCATTGAGCTGCCAGGATCAGCAGGGGGGGGGGGGGACATTCCCAGAGGTGGGAAGAGGAGGGGATGGCTACAGTTTAAAAGGCTTGTGCCAGAAAGCGGGTGTATCTTTCTCTGAAAGGGGGTCACATCATGCCATGTGTTTGGAGAGACCTGGAAACTGCTGACATCACTGCACCACGTGACCGCAGCCAAGGACTATTCCACCATCATAACCCAAAGGAACATTCATCTACCCTGTTACTGACTTGTACTCTGTGTAATCCTGTTTGTACCATATTACCTGTATTTGTAACCTCAGACCACTGTATATATTCCTTGTGTATAGTGTGTTATCTAGTGTGCCCTTAAGGTGATTATATAATTTAATCTTGTGCTGTCTTGTAACTCGATCACGAATCCCCACGTCCGTGTTTCGGCCTAATTATAAGCTACCTCGGGTTGGTTTGTGACCCTATATAATCCCGTTAGTGGAGTGGGCTTATATCAAACGAGAAGTTGGTGGCAGATTTCCCGGGCTGAGAAAGCGCTATTTCACTGTGGACAGGAGGAGTCGGTGTAAACTGTACCAAGCTGACTTTACATGCTCCTTCGGGAGGGCGTAACATCACGTCTTGGTAACCAGTGACCATACCGCGTCTCGTGAGCTCAACGTAGTTGCAGTCAAGCGGGCACGAAGGGTGGTATGCCTCACACTCATGCACACGAACGTTGTTGTTTTGCGGGTCCTTTTTTCACTGATCCGTTGTTCTGTATCTGAGGTTTTTATTTCTCTGATTTAAGTCCTCTTCCGTTCTGTTATTCCACAAAACATATCCGTATGGATTCATTCCGTATGTGATCCTTTTTTTTGGATCGGAAATGGAAACAGTAACTTATTAATCACCAAACACATGAGCAGTATGGGCTGGGCATAGCATTTCTACAGTATGGATCCGCAAAATACCGATGAAATACGGATGACATACGGATGTGTTCCGCATGCGTTCCATATTTTTTGCAGACCCATTTACTTGAATGGGGCTTCGGACCGTGAGTTGCCGACAATAATAGAACATGCACTACTTTTTTGCGGAACAGAAATACAGAAACGGAATGCACGTGGAGTACCTTCAATTGTTTTTGCGGACCCATTGATGTGAATGGTTCAGAATACGGTCCGCAACAAAAACTGAAAGAAAATATGTTCGTGTGCATGAGCCCTAACATCGAGTAATAAAACATAGCTGTCGGGATCAGTAAGTGCTGATGCCAACAGGCTTTTTCAGCAGTTGTTCCACAGTGATTCAGCAACCTGCTCTGCCCACAAACACAGCAGCGTATTTACTACCTGACAGAGGCCAAAGGTCCATTGTATCCATTACGTGTTTCCAAGGGGGCATTCACACTATGTTTTGTGATTGCACTGGGAAAGCTGCAGGTGTACAGTAACCGCAGCCAAGAGTGTCCTTTTGGACTGGTAAACTATACTTATACATAGCAAAATAATGTTTCCTTGCACTGTGGCGAATGACGAACATATGCCACTGTACAGCTATACAACGGCATTTGTTGGGGGTATATGTCCGGGAACACTCCTGATATATACCTCTGCAGTACAAACTAAACTGGGTGTGAACAGAGCCTAAGTTATATTTTAGCTCTGAAAATCACATCATTACTTAACGGGGTTATCCAGGATTTTAAACTTGATGGTCTATCCTGTCACCCCAATTTTCGCTATTAAACAGGCTGACATTATAGATGTGAAAATGTCACCTGAATTTAACTCAGCATTTCTTTTATTTAAGTATAACCCAGTTTTTGTGTAATTTTAACTTTTATTATATGCAAATAAGCCTCTAGAGCTCAGTTCGCCCACCTCATTTCCACGCCCTTCTGTCTTGATTGACAGGGCCAGGCTAGCGTTGGTTCTCCTGAAGGCCCCGTCTGCTGTGTAAATCTCGCACCTGCGCCGACCTATTCAGTATTTGGCGCAGGTACAGTGCGAAAGCACTCATACGAATGCTACCTTCTCTGCTCTGTTTACCTGCTCACCGCAGCAATTTCAGTAGTAAGCAGGTGTAATTACAAGTATGGCGTCCCCATTCATTTCTATCGGACGGCTCTGTCTGTTCATGTGGATACTTGATCCTTTACCTAAATTTCCATGGTTACGACCACGCTGTAATCCATCAGCGTGGCCGTGCTTGCATACTATTAAAAAAAAAAGCACCCCCAGACGTCCTGAAATATTACAGAGCAGCAAGACTGGCCCAACTATTTTTAACTCATTTTGATAGGAAAAAACAACCACTATGGGTCTCACTAGAGATGTCTAACATGGCACCCTATACCTGGACAGCCTAATATGTATGGTTCCCTCATTACCATCGACCATCCGCACCACATCCCTTCTATCACATTACTCATTGATCCTCTGGAGGTCAGTGCGTTTTAAATATAAGTTACAGTCCACACCATCTCCACTGACCCCGATTTTTGGTAATCCACTGTTTCGCCCAGGTTTACATTACCCACCCTTCCAGTGGTGGATTAGCAAGAACTTATGCTCCCTACATAAATCCCTGCGAAGGGGAACACTGGAATTCAAGGGCGATTTTGTAGAGAAACACTCCCCTCTTGCGGGAGAACATTTCAATGTTAATAGGATTTTCTCCTTTCTCAATTCATTGGTTGGACCAACCCAAAAAATGGATTTTGCCCCTTTTGAAAGAACGATTGCTTACTCTCTATATAAGCAGGGACTATTATCCAGAATATATGGATTTCTTGATGTTCATCCAGAAGGGGTAAAGCTTCCTTATATGTTAGCATGGAAAAAGTGACATGGGTACGGAATCTTCTATCTCCACATGGTTTCAGCGCTCCCAGACGCTCACGAAGGGCTCCTGGCAGGTTACGCTGGCCGAAACCTCCATAAACATTCTGCACAGGACATACATGGTACCGTTCAAGCTACACCAAATATACCCAGAGGTCTCTCCGAAATGCTTCAGAGGGTGTGATGCGGATGGTACGATGCTACACATTTGGTGGAGCTGCACAGTGGTGAGGCGCTTTTGGGATCAGATTTGTTCCCTAATTGCCACTACCCTGGGCTGTAATTACTTCGCTACAATCCCACACTGCTTACTAGGTGACAGGCCTCCAGGGCTGTCCACACCCAAATTTAAGCTGTCGCAATTCATTTTGCTAGCTGCGAGAATTCACGTTGCCTTCAAATGGCGCACACCTTAACTTAGCCTTCAAGCGGTCATAGATAGGGTGAAAAAGTTGCTTCTTTGTGAGCGACTGTCGGCAATCAGGTCTGACACGATAGTTAATTTTGAGAAGGTCTGGGAGCCTTGGCTGTCATCCACGCATTCTGTGGACCTTAGGCACACTTTCACGCTATAATACGATAATTTTATACTGTACATTCACTCTGTATACTTGTCTTTCTTTGATGATGGATTGATCTGAATTGTATTTATTGTTCTGTTCTTCCTGACAAAACTTACTGCTCTTGCCTATTATGGACATTTTGATGCATACTGTAATAACCCACTGAAGCATGTTTGATTCATGCAATTTCAAATAAATGATTTTTTGAAACTAAAAAAAAAGCACCAGCCTATGTGAGCCCCCACAGTCCCGGTCACCAGAAAGGGTGTGGCCGGTGAGGTCCAGCTTTTTGGGGGTGAAGCCAGTGGCTACCCTAATTGCAGGGTGGTCGCAACCAGTGCTGTGTGCCCTCAAAGCTGTGCTAGATTACACAGTCCAGACACTCACAGTCAGCAGAATGAATAAATGTACTTACCTGTTAGTGAAAGAGCCATGCAGACAAAAGTGAAGTTCTTGATATGGGTTTTCGTCACCGAATTACCATTGCTAACCATTTTATTGCTTGGGTTATTCTAGAAACATCAGAATAAAAATAAAAAAATTATATTATTATCCTTATTTTTATTATTAGATGCATTTCATATGTTCTGCCACAAAAACATCATCTTCACACTTCAGTTATTTGGTTAGTTATTTCCTTCAGTTAAGGCTCATGTGTGCTGCCTGTGCCGTGCAGTGGGACTGCCCCAATGCACAGGCACTGTCCGTGTGGCCTGCGCTGGCGAATGCGGACCCATTTAAGTTGACTTGTTCCGCACCACAAAAAAAAAAACATGTTCTATTTTTTTGTGGTGCGGAGGCGCTCTGTAGTGCTTCAGTGGCCTTCCACTCCCTATTTTCTGCATTGCGGACCCATTCAAGTCAAAGGGCCCGTATCTGTGATGGTGCGCACACGACCTATCAATATCTTATTGGATTGAGCAAACCAGATTACCTGAAGCCCACACACAAACAGGGGGAGAACATGTAAACTCCATGCAGATGTTGCCTAGACCCCAGGGCAGCAAGGCAACAGTGCTATCCACTGAGCTACTGTGGTTTCAACTTTTTGAAATGTATGTACATGGTGAGTATTATTTTTAACATTTCTTTGCATTTAGGAGGATCAAGCAGGCTTTGTTGTGAACACAAAAAAAAAAATACAGTGGTGCTTCAAAGTTTGTGAACCCTTTAGAATTTTCTATAATTCACCAAAAAAATAAACATCTGATTTTCACAAAAGTCCTAAAAGTAGATAAAGATAATCAATCAAACAAATGAGTCAAAAATATTACACTTGGTCATTGATTTATTGAGGAAAATGGTCTTGACAAAAGTATGTGAACTTTTAGGATTAGTAGATAATCTGAAGCTGACATTAGCGTTAGGCTGAACATGCAGCTGCCGAGAGGGGAGCCCACTGTCAGTAACAGCAGGACTCCCCATACAGCAGGTAGAGATGGTTTTTCACTATCTCCTCCCTGCCTTCCCCATCACGCTATACACAGTGCTCAGTGCGATCATGTATTCGCTGGGGGCCCTGGAGTTTTATCAGACCCAGATCAGTTCTGAAGTGAGGTTGTACAGCACTGTATTCCTACTGTAACTGAGGCTACTATGTTGGCCCCAGTTTACAAGGGAAATCTGAAACATAAAAAAGTATATATAAAGTTAAATGTCTCCCAATGGTCTTGTATGAACTTATGGGGGTGTAAAGTGTAAAAAAAAAACCAAAAAAACATACAAATAAACCCCCATGCATCACTGAAAAAAGTGCAAAAGTTATTTACATAACCCAACAGAAAAGAATCATGGCTTTCAAAGACACAGATGCAAAAATGCGGAAAATGAATCAGTTCAAGAAGGGGGTTAAATGGCCTACTCATAAACCAATTAATAAATGGGATAACACTCAGGTGTGTTGCATTGGAAGTCTGGACGGATCCGTTTGGCTCCGCACGGCCAGGCGGACACCCGAACGGTGCAAGCTGCGTTCAGGTGTCCGCCTGCTGAGCGGAACGGACGCCAAACTGAGGCATACTGAGCGGATCCGCATCCACTCAGAATGCATTGGGGCTGTACGGATCCGTTCGGGGCCGCTTGTGAGAGCCTTCAAACGGAGCTCACAAGCGGAGCCCCGAACGCTAGTGTGAAAGTAGCCTTATTTAAAGGGGTTCTCGTAATTTATGTAAAAAATGAAACTTGGAAATCATATATTACAATCTCTTTCTAACATGGATATAGAGCTCTCCCTATTCATTGCTCTGCTACATACAGTTGCAAGAAAAAGTATGTGAACCCTTTGGAATGATATGGATTTCTGCACAAATTGGTCATACAATGTGATCTGATCTTCATCTAAGTCACAACAATAGACAATCACAGTCTGCTTAAACTAATAACACAAAGAATTAAATGTTACCATGTTTTTATTGAACGCACCATGTAAACATTCACAGTGCAGGTGGAAAAAGTATGTGAACCCCTAGACTACTGAGATCTCCAAGAGCTGTGAGCTGTGCTCTGCGATTGGCCAGCGCTACAGCCTAGGAGGAGGAGACGCCGAATAGAACAAGGGCAGTCTCCGCCTACTATAACCAAGTCCCTGAACATACCGGAGGACATAACGGGAGAACGGAGCGGCGCCCAGGGATAATAGTAAGTGCAGTGAGATCCCTGCGCGCCGTTGTATATGTCATGATACTTAGTTCACAATGTTTTTCCAGGTGAAAGGTCCTCTTTAAAGAGGTTGTCCAAGTTATTTTTACTGATGACCTATCTTCAGGATAGGTCATCAATATCAGATCAGCAGAGTCATACACCAGGCACCTCTGCTGATCAGCTGATTGAAGAGAAGGCATGAGCGGTGCCAGTGCTGCCTTCTCTTCATTGTTTACCTGCTCGCCATTGCAACAGCAGCAGTGAGCAGGTGTAATTACAACTAAGCCGTCCCATTCATTTCAATAGGACAGCTCGTTCCTAGACACATGGATTTACACATTGGATGTAATTTCACCTGCTCACCACTGCTTTTGCGGCGGCGAGCAGGCAAAGAATGAAGGGAAGGCTGCACTGGCAAGGATAGGTCATCAATAAAAATAACTTAAGACAACCCATTTAACCTCTAAAGGCCTGTCTCACATTAGTTAATATTAATGCCCATGAATCCACCATCAGGAAAACAGTGAACAGCAATGCTGGGTAACGCAGGATTGCAAGGAGAAATCAACTGCTTTCCAAAAAGAACATTGGAACAATGTTTTGTGGAGAAATTAGACCAAAATAGAACTTTTTGGTTTAAATGAGAAGGGTTATGCTCAGAGAAAGGAAAACACTACATTCCAGCATTAAAAATCTCATCCCATCTGTGAAACGTAGTGGTGGTAGTATCATGGTTTGGGCCTGTTTTGCTGTATCTGGGCAGGATAGCTGGCCATCATTGATGGAACAATGAGTTCTGAATTATACCTGCAAATTGTAAAAGAAAATGTCAGGACACCTGTCCATGAAATGAATCCCAAGAACGACCAACGACCCTAAGCACACAAGTTGATCTACCAATGAATGGTTAAAGAAGAATAAAGTTTTGGAATGGTCAAGTCAAAGTTCTGACATTTACCCAATGGAAGTGTTGTGGAAGGACCTGAAGCGAGCCATTCATGGAAGGAAACCCACCAACATAACAGAGCTTGTATGGAGGAATGGGTGGAAATTCCTCCAAGCCGATGTACACTACTAATCAGCAATTACCAAAAAAACTTGGGGGGGGGGGGGGTCCATTCACACGTCTGCAATTCCATTCCACATTTTGCAATTGCAGACAAGAACAGGCATTTTCTATTAAGTGTTGGCAAAATGCAGAACATACATTGCCGGTGTCCATGTTTTGCGGATCCGCGGATATGTGAATGGACCCATACTGAAAGCAATAGGTTACATACTTTTGCCACCCACAGACATGTGATACTGGATCATTTTCCGCAATAAATAAATGACCAAGTCTAATGTTTTTTGACTCATTTGTTTGATTTGCTTATCTTTATTTCCTTGTTAGGATGTGTCAAATTCATGCAGAAATATTGAAAATTCTGGAGGGTTCAAAAACTTTCAAGCACCACTGTATACTGAAATCAGCCCTAATACATAAAGCATAAGCCTATGCACATTGCAAGTAGAAAGGTCATCAAATGATGGGACTTAAAACAGACTCTGTACGAAGATTATTTGGATGATCTGATGTTACCTTGTCAAAAGCAGGATAGACAGCCCGGATCTCTGTTAGCCAGCCATACGGCATGTGTCCAACTGGGTATGTAGCAGTCAGGATTGCCACTGCCTGTGAATAATGGAGGTGACAGTGATTAATTATATATTGTATCACACTACAGGGGGGGAAGTGGGATGCCTGGACA
Source organism: Bufo gargarizans (assembly GCF_014858855.1). Lineage (NCBI taxonomy): Eukaryota > Metazoa > Chordata > Amphibia > Anura > Bufonidae > Bufo > Bufo gargarizans. The sequence continues at coordinate 265,570,707 of NC_058084.1, forward strand.
TAACTACATGGCTGTTCTTCATAGTCACAAAAGGAAACTGAAATACTGTACTACTGGCCCCAGGACAAACATAGTACTAGAAGATACATACTGACGTCTGCTAAAAAAAAAACTCGTTCCTCATATTATAGTTATCGGTTTGAGATTTCTGTAAGCGCTCAAAAAGGCCAGTGAGAACATCAGTTTATAAGGAATTGCAAAATGCTTGCAAAAAACGGTATACCCATGCATATCAGGCCAACATATAGCAAAATGACACTGTTAGCATATACCTGGTAAACGCCCTATGGGTATGATCTGCTTATAAGGTGGGCGCTTTCATGGAGCATTCAACAAGTTAGTTTATAAATGTGACGTGAACAAACCCTCTGATTCCTCCGTCAATACATGCCGTGAGACAAAACACCTGTAGTTATTTGTCCTTTTGTACCTCTAGGATAAGTTGGAATAATTTTGGCTATGTTTCCTGGCTGAGTCCCAGTGCCCCTCAGCTCATGCACTGCCTTTGTAGTGAATACTTCTTACAGAGCAAAATAGACTGCTGTTTGGCTTCAACAATTATATGACCAACCGGTGTCAAATTAGAGGAAGAGTTTGGTTCCAATATTCCAGCTATAGGTTCTGTAACAATTGTATTTAAGGGGAGAACAGGTGAATGGGAGCTGAGTTGCAGTAAGCCAACATTGTCACTTCACTTTGAACAAGGCCATGCTTCCATTCTCCGTGTTAGTTCCGGAGCAGTGTCTCAAGGAAAAGATGATTGTGGAGGTGCAGGGTGTCGGACCCCATCTATCTGATACTGATGACCTATCCTGAGGATAGGTTATCAATATCAGTAGCCTGGAAACTCCTTTAAAGCGGTTAGCCACGTTTTGGGGATTTTTGCAAACCCCTCTCCTTTCCTGGGCAGACCTGCCCTAACTGCCGCACTTGAGTCCCCCACTGTCAACATCCGTTTTTGACGCCGCTGCAGCCAATCGCTGGCTGCAGTAGTGGCCTGCTCCCTTTGTGTCATGCCAATTAGTCACATGACAGTGACTGCAGCCAGTGGTCCAGCGGCGGGGAACACGTAAGCATACTTCCCTCTGCAGGTCTGCCCAGGAGGGGTTTTGCAAAAAGCCCCCCAAACACTGGCCAACCCCTTTAATGCTTTCCTTTTATAATGAGAAGTTGTCTAATTTTCCAATCATCATTATTTACTTCTGACAAATATGTAACCTGGTTATATGTATAAGGGCAAGGCGACACTGGGCGGCAATGATGTGGCCAAAAACCCAAAGCAGCATGCGGTCGCTTCTGGTTTTAAATTGAATGTTAATGGGATTGTCCACTTTTTACCATTGATGACCTATCCTCAGGACAGGTCAACATCAGATCGGCGGGGGTCTGACTCCCAGCACCTCTGCCGATCAACAGTTTGAAGAGAAGGCAGCACTCGTATGAGCACTGCCTACTCTGCTGTATTTACCTGCTCGCCGCAGCAATTGCAGGTGTGGCATCCCAATCCCTATGGGATGTCTCTGTAGTATTCTATTGAACAGACAGAGCCGTACAATAGTAATGAATGGGGGTGCCATGCTTGTAATTACACCCGCTCAACACTGCAATTGTTGCGGCGAGCAGGTAAACAGAGCAGACAAGGCAGTGCTCGTAAAAGCATCTCCCACTCGAAGATCCCTGGTCGGATCATTCATGTGTATGCTCACTGTGTAAGGTGAAGAAACTGCCTTTAAAGGTCCTGAGATCTTGAAAACCTTGAGGAACTGATAGATAAATACTAGTATTTAATTGCTAAAACCGCTAATATCCTTTTACGTGAAGTAATACATAAAACTGTGCCAAGCACAGTCTAACATAATATTTTATATTATGACTATGAGCAACTATTTGGTTGGCCAAATACATAATAAAGGGAACTTGTCACCTGGTTTGGGCCCCTAAACCACCAGTATGCCTTTGGTTTCCAGTTCCAGCCCTGCCTATATCAAACCTGTCCATCCTAGCAAAGTAGATCCTTAGATCTTCAATTAGTATAGTTTGCAGGGATGGATGGGTTTCCTATGTGCCGGTTTGGCCCCCCAAACCCGATGACAGGTTCCCTTTAAGTCTTCTAAGTACCTACATTCCTCGGATATTGCTCAGCCTGACTCACCTCCGTTGCTGCAGCACTACCACCAAGATCACGAGAAACAAAGAGGTTAACAATGGGCCTGCTGATCCGCTGAGTAGCTAATATTAGTGCTAACGGCCACCAGAAACTCAGCATCTTCTTTATTGTGGCATCTCCCTGCAGTAAAAGAGAAACATATTCTATTAGAACAATGCTGAGAAGCACAAGGCTCCATGGACTGTTCTAGCATCCCAGAGCTAACGCACTTCTAGAGTTAAAGTAATGGAAATGTGTAGGTGCTGTCATTAAAGAGACATGAAGGAAGCACCAAAGGCTCCTCTTAACATAAAACTGCTAAAAAGACAGGTATGGAAAGGACAGCAGAATTATAACGAGTGCATGAAATGATGGAATGGAAAGTGCTCTCCTACCTTACTGTCTCCAGTGTATTTATTGCTGCAATGAACCACCCTGAGATGTGCATCAGCAATAACCCCTTCTCTGGATTCAGTAGAGACAGTCCATACCCCTCCCTGATGTGGCATGCATCAATCAGTGCCAGCAACCCTTCACTACTACAGACTCTCTCAGCAGCTGGCAGAAGCTCTGCTAAGCAAACAGTCCAGCCCCGCTTCTACATTCTTCAGAAGAATCCCCTAACGAATAGATGCAATAGGAAAGTGTGTTTTACTAGAGAATCCCTTTAATCTTTCCATCTCTTTATTCTGCAAGTTAAAATAGTGAGAGTTTGAGGCCCAGTGAATTCTGGTCCAGTTCACATCCTAATATTGGCTTCCATTTTATGTATAAACTAGGAGATACACCCAATCTATGTATCCCACTGTTCAGCGTATAGTGGGATACGTTCTCCATAAGGCCCTATTGTATAAAGGCGTATAACTGGGCGGTATATGTTTTTACCTGCGTACCATTGTATGGAAGAATTTAGGCTATGCTATTCTATGCCTTATTGTTGCAGAATACTGTTTAATATCGGCTGGATGGAGGCCAAAAGGACAACCTTTTTGGTCTCCATCAGTATTATGGAGCCCTATGGATAGTGCTAGCATGTAGATAGAGATTTGTATTCTGACATACTTACCCCCAGCTCTGGCCCACTACTCTCTGGAATTTTATCATGTATGTTCTTATAGTATCCCAAGCACAATGTGGTGCAGCGCACGAGTGCTCCTATGTATAAGGAGAGGATCGGGATGAGAAGTGGCTCCCTGCATTCCAAGTGACTGTGTAGCAGAATGGCAACAAACACAACCTATAAAGAGGGGAATAAAGAGCAGAATGCATTATTGATGGACATAACAGCACCTTCCATAATGTCAGACATTAATTATGCATGGGCACTTCATTGAGTACAGCTAGGACTAAGCACTGCTGGCATATCATATATTTACTAGAAAACACAGCTTTCTTATGATGGTATTACTTGATTCTTTTGAGTAGAATCGGTGAGAAACACGTACATGGAAGTAAAGAAACCGCTACACATTGTAGATGTAGAGCTTTCCAACATCCAGGAACACAACATTTACATTCAAAGGGTATTTGAGTTTGTATTTGAGTCCAGAAGCTTCAAGTTACACTTTACCCAGATATTTCCCAGGATAAACAAAAAAATGTTATGAAATTCGTTTGGTGGTAAAAGCATCATTGAGTTTGACTATATGGTCAACCCTGACTATCTATATATGCACTTTGTCTATAGCATCCAGTAATTGTTGTACCTTTGGCACCTCATTATCCTTGCCTCATACCTGGGGATATCCAGAATATATTGGTACATATACCCGTAGGGACAACGTAGGGTCAATAATAGCCTAGGAACGTGGACAGGGGGTCTCCACCATAAGGGGTCCTCCCTGGGCTGAGGCTTTAGGATATGGGTAAATATAGGGATAATTCATTCCCCTTTCCCCAGAAGCATTGTTAACTACCTGGATGCAGTCTATCAGTAATTCACCTTGTCTGTAATTTTTTGTTTTTGTTTTGGTATTGGTGGTACATTCTGGACCTTTTTTAACGTATACTATTAATTAATTGTGATTTTATTTAATTTTTTTCTCCTGGAACATAAAAGCAGAATTGTGTTATGGATTCCGTTACCACGGACCATAACGCAATTCTATGACGGAATGAATAACGGAATGCCTTTAGAGGCATTCCGTCATAATAGAAGTCTATAGGCTGCAAAACGGATCCGTCCCATTTCCGTTAAGCAGGGGAGTCCTCTCAGTGCAAGTGAATATGAAGATAAAAATGACATAACCAGACTAAGTGTCACTTACACTATTCACACTTACTCTAGTTTGGGGGGGGTTTGGAGCTGACAGATTCCCTTTAATATTCCTGCTGCAAATTCATAACAGTGGTTAGTAGTTCGTAGGGCAGCATATTCGGTAATCACCATTCTCATGTACACAGGACAACAGCATTTATTTGGTATAAAGCGAAATAATGCCAGGGTATACTGTAGAAGGAATGACTGCATGGAGGTTTCTGCACTTATGCTGTGGCTACGTGTTGAGAGGTGAGTTGTGAGAAGATCATGATTACAATGGAACTTCAATAAATCCCAAATGGGAAGATACTCACAAGCAACTCTGTGACCAGGATATACCTTCACCACATATCCCCATCCTAATAACATTTATTTGGTCCGTATTCTGTTAAGGAATGCTGGTACCCTGCTACCCCAAGGTAAGAATAGGATTGCATTTTCAATATGTACAAAATAATGGTAGTGACAGGGACCTGGCGATTATTAGGTATAATAACCTAGAGAACCTGCTTCCTCATCACCATAGTGAGGCATGTCTAATTACAGCAGAAGATTCTGTACATTGTCTCTTCTCCTAATCTCTACAAAGGAACCTTTCCAGAGAATAGAAGGGAACTGCATCCGAAAATTCCTCATATGCTTCCAATAAGGGCTTATGCACACAAATGTATTTTCTTTCCGCTTCCGTTCCGTTTTCTTTGCGGACCGTATGCGTAACCATTCACTTTAATGGGGCTGTAGAAAATACAGAAGTTACTCCGTGTGCATTCCATTTCTGTTTGTCCACATGGCCGTTCCGCAAAAAAGCAGTGCATGTCCTATTATTGTCTGCAAATCACGGTCCAAAGCCCCATTCAAGTTAATGGGTCTGCAAAAAATATGGAACGCACACGGAACACATCTGTATATCATCCGTATTTCATCCGTATTTTGTGGATCCATACTGTAGAAATGCTATGCCCAGCCCATATTGCTCATGTGTTTGGTGATTAATTAGTTACTGTTTCTGCATATGATCCGCAAAAAACGGATCGCATACGGAAACCATACGGATATGTTTTGTGGAATAACGGAACGGAAGAGGACTTAAATCAGAGGAAAAAAAATCCTCAGATGTGGAACAACGTATCAGTGAAAAACAGACTGCAAAACAACAACGGTCGTGTGCATGAGCCCTAAGAAAGAGTGATTTCAGTACTAGCGGTGGACAGCTTCAGCAATGTTGTAGGCAAATGATGATTTAGGTGTCCACATGGCAGTGGCAGATGAGGTTTGACACTGATAAATGTAAGGTTATGCACATGGGAAGGAATAATGCAAGTCACCCATACATACTAAATGGTAAAACACTGGGTAACACTGACATGGAAAAGGAATTTTAGTGGACAGCAAACTAAGCTGTTTTGGCAGCTGCTGCCTAGACCAATAAGATTATGGGTTGCATCAAAATGGGCATAGATGCCCATGATGAGAACATAGTCCTACCACTTTACAAATCGCTAGTCAGACCACACATGGAGTACTGTGTACAGTTCTGGGCTCCTGTGAACAAGGCAAACATAGCAGAGCTGGAGAGGGATCAGAGGAGGGCAACTAAAGTAATAACTGGAATGGGGGGACTACAGTACCCTGAAAGATTATCAACATTAGGGTTATTCAAAAGTAATAACTATTTATAAATATATCAGGGGTCAATACAGAGATCTATCGCATCATCTATTTATCCCCAGGACTGTGACTGTGACGAGAGGACATCCTCTGTGTCTGGAGGAAAGAAGGTTTGTACACAAACATAGAAGAGGATTCCTTACGGTAAGAGCAGTGAGACAATGGAACTCTCTGCCTGAGGAGGTGATGATGGTGAATACAATAAAGGAATTCAAGAGGGGCCTGGATGTATTTCTGGAGTGTAATAATATTACAGGCTATAGCCACTAGAGAGGGATCGTTGATCCAGGGAGTTATTCTGATTGCCTGATTGGAGTCGGGAAGGAATTTTTTCCCCATAAAGTGGGAAAAATTGTCTTTTACCTCTTTTTGCCTTCCTCTGGATCAACTTGCAGGATAACAGGCTAAGCTGGATAGACAAATGTCTTTTTTCAGCCTTATAAACAGTTACTATGTTACACAAAAAAATCAAAATGCTGGTTAGTGATGATCTGCCTGATTTTTGGACAATGTAAAGGGGCCTTAAAAGGGTTAGCCCATGAATAATGTAAAAAATGAAAATCAGGAATTTGTCAAATATTATTCGGTCCTATATCGTTCAGAGATAAAGTGGCAGGAGGAGAACTTAAGGGCGTATTTGGGTGCAATCGATGTGGAAAGACCAAGAAAGCAAAACTATTAATCAGCCCATCACTGTGACTGAATTGCAGGGGGCGTTAAAAGACATAGGTGGTAACTCTACCCCGGGACCAGATGGTCTGCCTTTTGAACTATATAGAGTACATGGAGATACTCTGTTGCCCTTTTTTGGACAAGTAATAAATCAGTCTTTAATTGACGGTAAACTGGCACCCTCGCTAAGAGAGGCCTCAATTAGACTGATTTTGAAAAAAGGAAAAGATGAGAGTGAAATTGGGTGAAAAAAAAAAGTGTCCTCCAAAGGTCTTTTAATGACCTCCTGGGGGACATATTATGTGCCAAAGAAATAAAAAATATATAAGTAAAAAAAAAAATATAAGTAATAAAAATTATAAAAAATAGAAATAAAAAAAATGTAAAACAAATATTAAAACATGCAGTTGCTAACAGAAACCGTTACCACAGTCGCCCCGTTCTCTCAAACCTATACATGTTATAAATGAAAACAATAGTCACAAAATAGGGAAACCATTGCAATAATAAATTTTTGTGTCAGTTTTAATATTTAAGAAATAAAAAGCTATAATTAAAAAAATATTACTTTTTAATAGTTAGCGGTTTTCCTCCAAATGAAACCTAAAAACTCAAAAAAACATTTGAATTAAAAGTCCTAAGTGTCAAGAAAAAAAAAAATAATCACAAAGATTATTTTGGAAGTCAAACAAATAAAAAAGCTATTGTCACTAAACCACCAGGTGTACAAAATCACAAAAAGTTGCCTGGACATTCAGGCCTTTTTTGGGCCTGGTCATGAAAGGGTTAAGGTAAAACTGTTAACTGTATAAGCTTCAAGCGAGATAGGAGCATATGTCTGTGCTGGATTGTGCAGTATAGGTACACCGGCCAAATGAAGAAATAGCGAGAAACAGACTAGCCATGTAAACTATGGGGCACATTTATAGAAAGCATTAATAACATTGTTATGTTGGCGAAAATGGCACTACTGGCATTGATGTGTGCAACAGTCACAAAAATCTGACAACGGGTATGTGAATATCTCTTTTTAAAAAAAAAAATAACTTTTTCAATATAAAACTGCTCAGACCAGGAATGGACTGGTCAAAACTAGACTAGGACTAGAGATCAAGCTGAAAGCCATCACCAGAAAACATGCAACAATTGTTGGCGGGACGCTGGTATAAGCGTGCTACTACACGTACATTTTTTTAAGTGTTTTCTTCACTTTTGCCTTTTCTTTTTTTTGGCAGTAAAATTACAAGCTACAGATGTTATGAGGTCTATGGAAAACAAGAAAAACAGGACACAAATGTGTGTTAATTACTATAGATGGTGTTTGTGGCTTCTTTTCAAAATGCGGAATACTGTAGAGCTGGCTTTTTCACAGAATCTTCTCTATAGGCGAAAAATATGAAGGTGAAAAAATTGCAAAAAAAAACAAACATTAAAAATGCCCCAAGAACGCCTGTGGGCAAAAATGCATGACAGTATTAGGTCTCTTGCACACGAACGTGCCCTAAATTTCACAGTGGAACACAACCCAAGAGTGAACAATTTTCATCCAATATGGCCCCTAAAGCTCTGAGAAATAGTCTGCAGGATATGCCTGAAACTGTAAAGCGTTCTATAAAATAACAGTCTGTAAAAAGCCTACATGATATGACAGCTCTATTTTTTATGAGCCGACTCACCATGAGAAATTTTAGATTTGCAATAACATTTCTGCTCCAGAAAATGCTTACTAGTAATCCAAATGACATGTCTACATACAACTCTTCAGGGTGGATTCGCATGCATGTTGTCAGAGGTGTTTTTCAGCACTTTTGCTTTTTAGTGGCATTTTTTGCACCTGTGTTTTTTAGCTTTAAATGTTAGTTCAAAGTCTATGGGAAATATGAAATGCAGGATACACAAACATGTGTTAGGGCTCATGCACACGACCGTATCTATTTTGCGGTCCACAAAAAATATGGATGCGTCCGCAGAACAGCTGGCCCCTAATAGAACAGTACTATCCTTGTCCATAATGCGGACAATAATAGGACATGTTCTATTTTTTTGCAGAACAGAAATACGGAAACACAATGCACACGGAGTACCTTCCATTTGTTTTGCAGACCCATTGAAATGAATGGTTCCGCATGCGGTCCGCAAAAAAAACCTGAATGGACACGGAAATAAAATACGTTCGTGTGCATGAGGCCTTACGTAGATGGCAGTTTTGGTCTTTCTGGATGCCACAAACCCTAGACCAGGGCATTCCAGCTGTTCTGAAACTACAACTCCCAGAATCCTCTTTTCACTTCTATAGGAGTTACAATAACAGCTGAGTAAGTGTGCATGCTGGGAATTGTAGTTTCACAGCAGCTGGAGTGTCAAAGGTTGCTGACCCCTACCCTAGTGTTAAGAGGAACTGTTTGCAAATAAATCCTGAAAAAATGCCACAAAAAATGCAGTAAAAATGCCAGAGGCAAAAAATAAATAAAATGTGGTTAGTCTGCCGTTTTTATAGTCCATAAAAACTCAGTGTCAATTTGTGTGTAGGGAGCCCTACTGAGATCCTAACTGGCAGTCCTAAAGATACATAAGGGATTGGGGAACACGAGAGGAACAAAAATGTGCTTAAGCTTCCATTCTACACCTAGCACAATCGTGTGCAACAGTAATGATGGTCACTGGCATGACCTCCACCAGGTTAGTACAGATGGTACTACTGCTAGGGGCCTGGCTGCAAAGAATAAAAAAGGGTCCCACCGGTATCCATGAACCTCACTTAGGCTGGGTTCACACGGGCGTGACGGATTTGTTCAGGATGCGTCCCGGGTGTACTGCGGCAAACTCGTGCGAGTAGGTACCCAATTGCAGTCATTTTTTATCGCGTGGGTGCAATGCATTTTGCACGCGCGTGATAAAAACCTGAATGTGGTACCCAGACCCGAACTTCTTCACTGAAGTTCAGGTTTGGGTTTGGTGGTGTGTAGATGTAATTGGTTATAAGGGAAAATAATACAAACCGGATTCCCAAAAAGTTGGGACACTAAACAAATTGTGAATAAAAACTGAATGCAATGATGTGGAGATGGCAAATGTCAATATTTTATTTGTAATAGAACGTAGATGACAGATCAAACGTTTAATTCGAGTAAATGTATCATTTTAAAGGAAAAATACGTTGATTCAAATTTTCACGGTGTCAACAAATCCCCAAAAAGTTGGGACAAGTAGCAATAAGAGGCCGGAAAAAGTAAATTTGAGCATAACGAAGAGCTGGAAGACCAATTAACACTAATTAGGTCAATTGGCAACATGATTGGGTATAAAAAGAGCTTCTCAGAGTGGCAGTGTCTCTCAGAAGCCAAGATGGGTAGAGGATCACCAATTCCCACAATGTTGCACAGAAAGATAGTGGAGCAATATCAGAAAGGTGTTACCCAGCGAAAAATTGCAAAGACTTTGCATCTATCATCAACTGTGCATAACATCATCCGAAGATTCAGAGAATCTGCAACAATCTCTGTGCGTAAGGGTCAAGGCCGTAAAACCATACTGGATGCCCGTGATCTCCGGGCCCTTAAACGACACTGCACCACAAACAGGAATGCTACTGTAAAGGAAATCACAGAATGGGCTCAGGAATACTTCCAGAAACCATTGTCAGTGAACACAATCCACCGTGCCATCCGCCGTTGCCAGCTGAAACTCTACAGTGCAAAGAAGAAGCCATTTCTAAGCAAGAGCCACAAGCTCAGGCGTTTTCACTGGGCCAGGGATCATTTAAAATGGAGTGTGGCAAAATGGAAGACTGTTCTGTGGTCATACGAGTCACGATTCAAAGTTCTTTTTGGAAATCTGGGACGCCATGTCATCCGGACCAAAGAGGACAAGGACAACCCAAGTTGTTATCGACGCTCAGTTCAGAAGCCTGCATCTCTGATGGTATGGGGTTGCATGAGTGCGTGTGGAATGGGCAGCTTGCATGTCTGGAAAGGCACCATCAATGCAGAAAAATATATTCAGGTTCTAGAACAACATATGCTCCCATCCAGACGTCATCTCTTTCAGGGAAGACCCTGCATTTTTCAACAAGATAATGCCAGACCACATTCTGCATCAATCACAACATCATTGCTGCGTAGGAGAAGGATCCGGGTACTGAAATGGCCAGTCTGCAGTCCAGATCTTTCACCTATAGAGAACATTTGGCGCATCATAAAGAGGAAGGTGCAACAAAGAAGGCCCAAGACGATTGAACAATTAGAGGCCTGTATTAGACAAGAATGGGAGAGCATTCCTATTTCTAAACTTGAGAAACTGGTCTCCTCGGTCCCCAGACATCTGTTGAGTGTTGTAAGAAGAAGGGGAGATGCCACACAGTGGTGAAAATGGCCTTGTCCCAACTTTTTGGGGATTTGTTGACATCATGAAATTCTGATTTAACATATTTTTCCCTTAAAATGGTACATTTTCTCAGTTTAAACTTTTGTTCCGTGATTTATGTTCTATTCTGAATAAAATATTAGAAGTTGGCACCTCCACATCATTGCGTTCAGTTTTTATTCACGATTTGTATAGTGTCCCAACTTTTTTGGAATCCGGTTTGTAGCATTCTTTAATACAGAATGCTTAGTAGAAGGTCAATTGAGGGTTAAAAAAATAAATAAAATTAACTCACCTCCTCCAATTGATCGCGTAGCTGCCGGTCTCCTGTTCTTTCTTCAGAACCTGTCAAAGGACCTGTGGTGACGTCACTGAGATCATCACATGGTCCAATCACATGGTCCATCACAGCATGTGATTGGACCATGTGATGTGACATCACCACAGGTCCTTTTGCCGGCAGCTCATGATTAAAGAAGTAAGAAGAGATCGGCAACTACGCGATCAAGAGGAGGAGGTGAGTTAATTTGTATTTATTTTTTTAACTCTCAATTGACCTTCTACTAAGCATTCTGTATTAAAGAATGCTATTATTTTCCCTTATAACCATGTTATAAGGGAAAATAATACAGTGAATAGACTGTCATCTTAGCAACCATGCGGATGCTTGCGATTTTCACGCAGCCCCATTCACTTCTATAAACGCACTATATAGCGCATGCTGCAAAATTCACGCAACACATAAGTGATGCGTAAAAATCACCGCTCATGTGCACAGCCCCATAGAAGTGAATGGGTCAGGATTCAGTGTCGGGTGCAATGCGTTTCGTGCATTGCACCCGAACGGAAATCTCGCCTGTGTGAATCCAGCCTTTAAAGCTATGGCCGCCTTCACATTATTTTTTAAAATTGATTTGCATCTATTATGTGATGAATAATCATTTCTGGATGTCCTAACACATACACATGGGAATTTATTTCTCTAAGGACTCATGAACACGACCGTATGTATTTTGCGGTCCACAAAAAAAGGATCCGCAAGAACGGAACAGCTGGCCCCTAATAGAACAGTTCTATCCTTGTCCGTAATGCGGACAATAATAGGACATGTTCTATTTTTTTGTGGAATGGAAATACGGACATACAGAAACGGAATGCACACTGAGTAACTACTGTTTTTTTTTTGCAGACCCGCAAAGAAACCGGAAAGGACACAGAAAGAAAATGAGTTCCTGTGCATGAGCCCTAACGCATATGTTGGACAGGTGACATGAGTTATTTCACCTTACACCATCTCTTTAAAAGGACCTTAGCTCCTCTCGTCATTGGGAGAGATTTATAAAAAAAATGGTGCAAAAGAAATTTAGTTGCCCATAGCAACCAATCAGATTAATCCTTTCATTTTACAAAGGAGCTCTAAAGAATGAAAGGTAAAATCTGATTGGTTGCTATGGGCAATTGAGGCAGTTTTCCTTTGCACCAGTTTTGATAAATCTCCACCATTTTTACTGTTCTACCAAGTGGTCATGAATCGACCTCAGAGGAAGATGTGGGACAGTGCCTGGAGACCTATGCCAAACCAAGTGTTTCCAGAAGTCATAAGGCCCAAATAAATTTTTTGCTGAAAAAAACGTTAGCTCCAGATGTTAGCTGAAAATCTGAGGGAAATATGAAATGTAGGACACACAAGTGATTTTTGCCTCGTGCCATAGTGGTTTCTATGGCTTTTTTAGTAAAAAAAAAAAAATGCCAAACCCAGTTTGTGTGTTTACATGCTGTGTTTTAAAAAAATGCAAGAGACGTACACACAAAAAAACCATCAATTACAAAAAAACCGGCACTAGACGAAAAACGCCTGTGCATCCTGAATTTTATATTTTGCAAAGAATTTCAGTTAACATCTAGAGCTGGAGTTTTTTCAACAAATAAAAAAATGAAACTAAATGTGTAAAAAAAACAATACATTAGTAAAGCCTCTTGCACATGAACGTGTGCCCCCCGTGGCCGTGCTGCGGCCCGCAAATTGCAGGGCGCAATGCACGAACACCAACCGTGGGGCAGCCGCAGCTGATTGCGGACCCATTTACTTTAATGAGTCTGCAATCTGCCCATTCCGCAAAAAGATAGTACGGGACGAAATCCCACGGAAGCACGTGAATGGGTCCACATCCGTGATGCGGAATGCCCACGAAATGGCGCCTGTGTATTGCATATCTGCATATGCAGTCTGCAATACAGCCACTGAGCGCACTTGTTCGTGTGCAAGAGGCCTAAGTGTCTTGTATTAATTTTGTCTAGAGGATAAATATTATTTGCTTAAGGCCCCTTGCAGACAAGTGTGAGCGGATTAGGTCCAGATGCATTGCGGATGCGTTCAGTGAAAATTGCGCGATTTCGCAAGCAAGTTCATTCAGTTTTGTCTGCGATTGTGTTCATTTATTCACTTTTTATTGCTCTGGTGCAATGCGATTTAAAGCGTTGCACGCGCGTGATAAAAACTGAATGTTTACAAACAACATCTCATAGCAACCATCACTGAAAAACGCATCGCATCCAGACTTCCCGCGCGGAATAGTCACTCGTGTGAAGGAGGCCTAAGTGAGAGAACACTTTTAACAATACAGACCCACTAAACAGCTTAATTAGAGGAAGCCCATACGACTGTACTCAACCGCAGCATGGTCACATCGCACACCATGACACGACCATGCCGTTTGGTCGTGTCCTTAGAGTCCCCACGCACATGAATTTGGATCTGGTGTTTTTTTTGCCAGTAAAAAAATCTCAAGAATAAACAAGAGTTTTTATTTGGCACTCATCATTTTGCCCTGAGTAATGAGACCCTAGAATGAGGGAAGAGACGCGCTGACATAATGCACGCTCTCTCCCCGCTGAGGCTTTCTACTGAGCCCATCTCCTGCAGTGAAGAGAGCTTCTCTCTCCTCGTGAGGGTCTCAGCGCTCAGACCTCCACTGATCAAAACCTTTGACCTGTTGCTATGACATCAAAAGTTTTCTCAGTGACCCATTAGAGAGGCACCAAATTTATCAAACACTGTGCAACGTCTGATAAACTTTGCGCAAATTATAGGAATGCAGACTCCTGCAAAAATGACTTTTAAGAAATTCCCTCATGACAATCCCCCCCAATGTCTACGGATATAGCCATATAACTTTGGGTAGATAAGTCCTGATACAGCACTATTAGGACACGGTCACACGGTGGATTCGGCATGCATATCGCACCAGAATCTGTGGGAGGAACAGTGTGCATTCTGCCTTCCATTGTTTCTCAATGTTATCCATCCTGCTATTCAGTTGTAGTCATAGATGTCCATTTTTCACAACTGGATTAGCCTTGTGGCCAGATCCACAGCTTTGGATTTCTGCTGCAGATTCCACGGGACCCTTACACTGGGTTCAGACCTGAGCGTTCGGGATGTCGCGCTCTGTATGCGTGATTCTACGGGCGTCTGACATACGTGGCTCCGGAACAAGCGAACGCCTATTGTCGCGCGTTCCCACTAAGTCTATGTACGGGAACGCGCGACAAGACGCCCCAAAGAAGCTCATGTACTTCTTAGGGCGTCGGGCGTTTTACAGCGCGATCGTACGCGCTGTAAAACACTCAGGTCTGAACCCATCCTTACACCATGGATTTTTCCTTCATGGATTTTCTACTGCGAAACCTGACTGTGGCTCATCTGGGATCGATGACCTCTAGCAAAACATTTCAAGCAAAATGCAAACAAATAATACGACAAGCAGACCCAAGGTAAACTTGCCTACAATGCAATTATATGCACCCAGCAATGTGCCTCTGCTGAAGTCCAGAAGAGAAATAGGAGCCCATGCCGCTGGGAGACAAGTCACCTAGCCTGAAGTCCAGAAGAGAAATAGGAGCCCATGCCGCTGGGAGACAAGTCACCTAGCCTGAAGTCCAGAAGAGAAATAGGAGCCCATGCCGCTGGGAGACAAGTCACCTAGCCTGAAGTCCAGAAGAGAAATAGGAGCCCATGCCGCTGGGAGACAAGTCACCTAGCCTGAAGTCCAGAAGAGAAATAGGAGCCCATGCCGCTGGGAGACAAGTCACCTAGCCTGAAGTCCAGAAGAGAAATAGGAGCCCATGCCGCTGGGAGACAAGTCACCTAGCCTGAAGTCCAGAAGAGAAATAGGAGCCCATGCCGCTGGGAGACAAGTCACCTAGCCTGAAGTCCAGAAGAGAAATAGGAGCCCATGCCGCTGGGAGACAAGTCACCTAGCCTGAAGTCCAGAAGAGAAATAGGAGCCCATGCCGCTGGGAGACAAGTCACCTAGCCTGAAGTCCAGAAGAGAAATAGGAGCCCATGCCGCTGGGAGACAAGTCACCTAGCCTGAAGTCCAGAAGAGAAATAGGAGCCCATGCCGCTGGGAGACAAGTCACCTAGCCTGAAGTCCAGAAGAGAAATAGGAGCTCATGCTGCTGGGAGACAAGTCACCTAGCCCGAAGTACAGAGAAAATAAGTGTACGGTCTACGTTGCTGTCACTGTAAACGGCAGATTTCAGCTAGAGAAGATTCAGCCTTGGCTATTCTATACATCCAATAAAATTGCATACAGTGTTCAGAGGCTGCTGAATATCGTATACCTCCGCAAGTAGCATTTGTGAGGACATATCTGCCGTCAGCGCTGAAACAGCGTGGAATTAACAGGCGAGTAATGTTCGCGGCAGCTAATTTTATTTTTTAAAGCCTCCGACAACCCTTTAAGCTTGTTTTCAGTTTCAGATATAATAGAATATAAATAGGAACGTTGTAAACGCCACATTAATAATAATAATCAGACTTGTAACTATTAAAAGTAATCTAATCGGGGAATCAATAAAATCCTTCTTTTTTATGGCTGTGAGTGGCACGATGCATTTACCACGATTCATACGGGCTCGCTGTCCATGCGCTCTGATTCATTCACTGGAGATGTGGTCATTTTTGCTGACAGGTATACACATTTGTACTTTGGCCAGAGTAGTAGTAAGACAATAAAGTGTATGGGAAAGAAATGTGTGGGAGAAGTTACACAAGAAGTTATCTATCTACAGAAGATTAAAGGGAACCTGTCACCTCCCAAAACCATCCCAAGCCGCCAGCAGTACCTGCGTGTAGCCAGCAGCGTGTTTCTGATGATGTCTTTCTTCCTGAAGGCAGATGCAGCAAAAGTACTGAAAACGTTGTTTTATCCAGTGCCTGGCGCACTTCTCCACACATGCAGCGGCTTCCTTGCTTCAAGTCACGGTAACCGCGCCCGCTTCCCTGCCCCTTCGCTGTGACTGACAGCTGGCAGTTCAGCTGGCTTTGCCGAACCCTCTGCATAAGCGCTGTCAGTCACAGCAAAGGGGCAGGGAAGGTGGCACGGCTACCATGACTTGAAGCAAGGAGGCCGCTGCCTTTGTGGAGAAGCGCGCCGGGCAGGGGATAAAACAACGTTTTCAGTATTTTTGCTGCATCTGGCTTCAGGAAGAAAGGCATCATGAGAAACGCACTGCTGGCTACACGCAGGTACTGCTGGCGGCTTGGGATGGTTTTGGGAGGTGACAGCTTCCCTTTAATGTAGAAGACAATCATTAACTACATCAGACATTTCAGTCCTGATCTAATAGTATTAAAAGAAATGTATCATCAGAAAATGACCGGCAGTTTAAATCACGTTTTCAAGAATTTTTGGTTATGTTGTTTTAAATTTTCCATGTCAATATCTATATTTAAACAAAAACCTTAAAATCCTGTGAAAATCCTAATAATAGGCACCACAGATCATTTTACTGTAGTTACCTTCTTATCTCTCATTCTAATCCTGCCTGTAATGGTATCACCTTTGTGTATAGATAAGACATGATTGTCAAAGCTTATCTATTTCTTTCCTTGTACAATGAGCTCTGTACAGGTCACAGAGCATGCCTAGAAAACTTTCTCATAGACGTCAATGAGGTCCCCTCCTGACCATTGGGTCTATGGACCATGTCGCTTCTGTAAAGCAAGTTTCTTAATGCTTTGTAAATGCTGTTAAGAAGAGCTCAGGCAAGATGGCCGACCCATAATAGTGTTCAGGAAATAGAAAAAAAATAATAATCAGCAATTAGAAAATAAAGACTGATTAGAAAGAAAAAGGGATGTGTCCCTGTCTGGTTTTAACTGGCAAATAAATTTCTGGTGACACATCTCCTTTAAATTCACAAACATTATTTCTTTCTATATGTAAACCGGATGTCTACATTTCACACTATTTTACAGTTATATATGGAGCTGATCTGCATAAAATGCTGAAATCTGTTAGAAACCTACAGAAGTCAAACAGTGCAAAATGTTAATTAAAATAAATTGGAAAATATATTTTTTTATTACACAATTGATGCAACGAAATGAAAACCTAATGGTGTCCATATTTATTAAATTAAGACGTGAGAAGTGATCTCATTCTTGCCCGTGGTACATCAGAGATTACCTCAATAGAACATGGTCAACTATGTTATGACATCATAAAAGGAGCCCAATATAAGAGAATTATATAGCACAATCATCTGTGCGATGAGCTCAATATAGCATACGCACCTGTGCTATGACATCACAGATGAGCTCAATATAGCACAATCATCTGTGCTATGACATCACAGATGAGCTCAATATAGCATACGCACCTGTGCTATGACATCACAGATGAGCTCAATATAGCATACGCACCTGTGCTATGACATTACAGATGAGCTCAATATAGCATACGCACCTGTGCTATGACATCACAGATGAGCTCAATATAGCATATGCATCTGTGCTATGACATCACAGATGAGCTCAATATAGCATACACGCCTGGGCTATGACATCACAGATGAGCTCAATATAGCATACACACCTGGGCTATGACATCACAGATGAGCTCAATATAGCATACGCACCTGGGATATGACATCACAGATGAGCTCAATATAGCATACGCACCTGGGCTATGACATCACAGATGAGCTCAATATAGCATACACACCTGAGCTATGACATCACAGATGAGCTCAATATAGCATACGCACCTGGGATATGACATCACAGATGAGCTCAATATAGCATACGCACCTGGGCTATGACATCACAGATGAGCTCAATATAGCATACACACCTGAGCTATGACATCACAGATGAGCTCAATATAGCATACACACCTGGGCTATGACATCACAGATGAGCTCAATATAGCATACACACATGTGCTATGACATCACAGATGAGCTCAATATAGCATACGCACCTGTGCTATGACATCACAGATGAGCTCAATATAGCATACACACCTGGGCTATGACATCACAGATGAGCTCAATATAGCATACGCACCTGGGATATGACATCACAGATGAGCTCAATATAGCATACGCACCTGGGCTATGACATCACAGATGAGCTCAATATAGCATACACACCTGGGCTATGACATCACAGATGAGCTCAATATAGCATACACACCTGGGCTATGACATCACAGATGAGCTCAATATAGCATACGCACCTGAGCTATGACATCACAGATGAGCTCAATATAGCATACACACCTGTGCTATGACATCAGAGATGGAGGCACACCCAACCAGAAAGCTGTACTTGTGCTTCAATAAAATGCCAGCATGTGTCCAGGCCTATAAGGTAAAAAAAATTACAAATCATAATTTTAAATGATACATTCTTTTAAAGTGTCTATCCTTTTGTCTATAATTCATCTTTAAAGGTCATCTGTCAGCAGATTTGTACCTATGAAACTGGCTGACCTGTTACATGGGCACTTGGCAGCTGAAGGCATCTGTGTTGATCCCATGTTCATATGTGCCTGCATTGCTGAGAAAAATTATGTTTTTATATATACAAATGGGCCTCAAGGAGCAACAGGGGCGTTGTCATTACTCCTCAAGGCTCTGCTCTCTCTGCAACTGCCACACCCTCTGCACTTTGATTGACAGAGTCTGGCGTGATCACATTTACACTGCCTGGCCCTGTCATTCAAAGTGGAATGAGCACAGCAGTTGCAGAGAGGGCACAGCCTCTACGTGTAAGGGCGATGCTCCTGTTACTCCTAGAGGCTCCTAGTATTAAAACATCATAAAACATCTCAGCAATGCAGGCACATATGAATATCTGCTGGCTGATGCCCTTTAAAGAGGACCTTACATGGGTCTGGACTTGATTAAGTAAGTAGCAGGACATGTAGGGCATACGTGGGGGATGTCTCTGCACTTACTATTATTTCTGGGGGCCGATGTGGCCCCCGTTACCTTGTCCCGCGCTGTATGCTAATCACTAGCAATGGAACACCATGGAGGAGACATCAGCTTCTCTCCCTCGGCGTTCCTCACCTTCTCCCTGGCTGTGACGCTCTGCGCTGCGATTGGACAGCGCTACAGCCAGGGAGAAGGAACGCCGAGGAAGAGAAGCTGATGTCTCCTCCTGGTGTTCCGATGCTAGTGATTAGCATACAGCGTGGGACAAGGTAACGGGGGCCACATCGGCCCCCAGAAATAATAGTAAGTGCAGAGACATCCCCCACGTATGCCCTACAAGTCCTGCTACTTACTTAATCAAGTCCGGACCCATGAAAGGTCCTCTTTAAGTGGTACAAATATCACATGGACACCTTTGCATAATTTTATTTTTTACTAGAGTGTATGTATTTTATCAGGTTCAACTGAAAAGTTTGCCTCCTATGGCTTCAATAACTTACATGTTGGCAAGCTGAAAAATGTCATTGTGTGCTAAATCCGTCAGACGAGCTCTTTGATGGCTTATTCTGTAGACCCACTCTCAAGGGGCATTCACACGCACCGAGTAGCAGCAGATTGTCGGGAAGGAAGCACTCCTCCCCCACAGTCGGCTGCTTGTTCAGTGGAGGTGACCACTGCATTTACATGCAGCGATCAGCTCCACAGTATGAGAACAGCGATCGCTCGTCCTCAGACATATGCATTGTTTCTGGGCAGCAGAAGTGCCAGCACGAACGACAGGACCACCCAATGATCAGGTGATCGGCTGCACCTTTACATGGGCAGAGAGTCAGGAACAAGCCTTCGGAGGAACAAATTTGTTCCTGAAAATCGGCCGGATAATCTGCCCATCTAAATCCACCTTCACTTCTCTTGAAGTTAATCTAAGCTCAAATCCTATTTGCTTGATTATCCGTAGGAGTAGTCGGAGAGGGGCTGCAGACAGAGCCGTCAGAGAGCTTGTCTGATGGATTTAGCATAGAATGGCTAACATGGTGGGAAAAATGCTACTAGGAAAAAATGATTTTAGCACAAAAAAAACGTGCAATGGTGTCCATTGCCTTTAAACTAGAGAATATAGCAGGCATCCTCAAACTGCGGCCCTCCAGCTGTTGTAAAACTACAACTCCCACAGTGCCCTGCTGTAGGCTGATAGCTGTAGGCTGTTCGGGCATGCTGCGAGTTGTAGTTTTGCAACAGCTGGAGGGCCGCAGTTTGAGGATGCCTGGAATATAGCTACCGTACTTTCATGGAAACAGGCTAACTAAAAAACAATACAAGTAAGATCATACAATCTGCATGTGGATGGTGCATAAAACTACAGCTACTGTATCTCCCCTGACTTCATTTACATTGGGAAGAAAACTAGGTAAGTATGGTCGGCACAGTTGGTCTGGGCATTTTTTTTAATTCATTTTTATTTTTTATTTTTTTGGGGGGGATGTTAAGTCCTGGATAACCCTTTCAGGGTTTTGGCAGATCCATTCACAATTGGTGAGTTCTAATGACAAAACCCTCATGTCTATGACTTTCGACTAGATATGTCACAAGAGTCGAACCACATACCATCAAATTAAGAGGTCACGCCTTACATGTCTGTTTTAGTAACTACTTGCATTACCGATTCCCTGATAATTCTGCAGCATCTATTTTTATGAGACTATGTTGTGTCAATCCTCGACTAATTCTACTTGAAGTTCATGAATTACCAGCAGTCTGCAATAAAGGGTCCAACTGAGTGTTACCTTGTCCCGCGCTGTATGCTAATCACTAGCAATGGAACACCAGGTAGGAGACATCAGCTTCTCTCCCTCGGCGTTCCTCACCTTCTCCCTGGCTGTGACGCTCTGCGCTGCGATTGGACAGCGCTACAGCCAGGGAGAAGGAACGCCGAGGAAGAGAAGCTGATGTCTCCTCCTGGTGTTCCGATGCTAGTGATTAGCATACAGCGCGGGACAAGGTAACGGGGACCACATCGGCCCCCAGAAATAATCGTAAGTGCAGAAACATCCCCCACGTATGCCCTACAAGTCCTGCTACTTACTTAATCAAGTCCGGACCCATGAAAGGTCCTCTTTAAGTGGCACAAATATCACATGGACACCTTTGCATAATTTTATTTTTTACTAGAGTGTATGTATTTTATCAGGTTTAACTGAAAAGTTTGCCTCCTATGGCTTCAATAACTTACATGTTGGCAAGCTGAAAAATGTCATTGTGTGCTAAATCTGTCAGACGAGCTCCTGATAATTCTGCAGCATCTATTTTTATGAGACTATGTTGTGTCAATCCTCTACTAATTCTACTTGAAGTTCATGAATTACCAGCAGTCTGCAATAAAGGGTCCAACTGAGTGTTAGCAGTTGGGGACGGGCCCCTGTGCAGTCTGCAATAAAGGGTCCAACTGAGTGTTAGCAGCCGGGGACGGGCCCCTGTGCAGTCTGCAATAAAGGGTCCAACTGAGTGTTAGCAGTCGGGGACGGGCCCCTGTGCAGTCTGCAATAAAGGGTCCAACTGAGTGTTAGCAGTTGGGGACGGGCCCCTGTGCAGTCTGCAATAAAGGGTCCAACTGAGTGTTAGCAGTCGGGGACGGGCCCCTGTGCAGTCTGCAATAAAGGGTCCAACTGAGTGTTAGCAGTCGGGGACGGGCCCCTGTGCAGTCTGCAATAAAGGGTCCAACTGAGTGTTAGCAGTCGGGGACGGGCCCCTGTGCAGTCTGCAATAAAGGGTCCAACTGAGTGTTAGCAGTTGGGGACGGGCCCCTGTGCAGTCTGCAATAAAGGGTCCAACTGAGTGTTAGCAGCCGGGGACGGGCCCCTGTGCAGTCTGCAATAAAGGGTCCAACTGAGTGTTAGCAGCCGGGGACGGGCCCCTGTGCAGTCTGCAATAAAGGGTCCAACTGAGTGTTAGCAGTCGGGGACGGGCCCCTGTGCAGTCTGCAATAAAGGGTCCAACTGAGTGTTAGCAGTCGGGGACGGGCCCCTGTGCAGTCTGCAATAAAGGGTCCAACTGAGTGTTAGCAGTCGGGGACGGGCCCCTGTGCAGTCTGCAATAAAGGGTCCAACTGAGTGTTAGCAGTCGGGGACGGGCCCCTGTGCAGTCTGCAATAAAGGGTCCAACTGAGTGTTAGCAGTCGGGGACGGGCCCCTGTGCAGTCTGCAATAAAGGGTCCAACTGAGTGTTAGCAGCCGGGGACGGGCCCCTGTGCAGTCTGCAATAAAGGGTCCAACTGAGTGTTAGCAGCCGGGGACGGGCCCCTGTGCAGTCTGCAATAAAGGGTCCAACTGAGTGTTAGCAGTCGGGGACGGGCCCCTGTGCAGTCTGCAATAAAGGGTCCAACTGAGTGTTAGCAGTCGGGGACGGGCCCCTGTGCAGTCTGCAATAAAGGGTCCAACTGAGTGTTAGCAGCCGGGGACGGGCCCCTGTGCAGTCTGCAATAAAGGGTCCAACTGAGTGTTAGCAGTCGGGGACGGGCCCCTGTGCAGTCTGCAATAAAGGGTCCAACTGAGTGTTAGCAGTTGGGGACGGGCCCCTGTGCAGTCTGCAATAAAGGGTCCAACTGAGTGTTAGCAGCCGGGGACGGGCCCCTGTGCAGTCTGCAATAAAGGGTCCAACTGAGTGTTAGCAGTCGGGGACGGGCCCCTGTGCAGTCTGCAATAAAGGGTCCAACTGAGTGTTAGCAGTCGGGGACGGGCCCCTGTGCAGTCTGCAATAAAGGGTCCAACTGAGTGTTAGCAGTCGGGGACGGGCCCCTGTGCAGTCTGCAATAAAGGGTCCAATTGAGTGTTAGCAGTCGGGGACGGGCCCCTGTGCAGTCTGCAATAAAGGGTCCAACTGAGTGTTAGCAGTCGGGGACGGGCCCCTGTGCAGTCTGCAATAAAGGGTCCAACTGAGTGTTAGCAGCCGGGGACGGGCCCCTGTGCAGTCTGCAATAAAGGGTCCAACTGAGTGTTAGCAGTCGGGGACGGGCCCCTGTGCAGTCTGCAATAAAGGGTCCAACTGAGTGTTAGCAGTCGGGGACGGGCCCCTGTGCAGTCTGCAAAAAAAGGGTCCAACTGAGTGTTAGCAGTCGGGGACGGGCCCCTGTGCAGTCTGCAAAAAAAGGGCCCAACTGAGTGTTAGCAGTCGGGGACGGGCCCCTGTGCAGTCTGCAATAAAGGGTCCAACTGAGTGTTAGCAGTCGGGGACGGGCGCCTGTGCAGTCTGCAATAAAGGGTCCAACTGAGTGTTAGCAGTCGGGGACGGGCCCCTGTGCAGTCTGCAATAAAGGGTCCAACTGAGTGTTAGCAGTCGGGGACGGGCGCCTGTGCAGTCTGCAATAAAGGGTCCAACTGAGTGTTAGCAGTCGGAGACGGGCCCCTGTGCAGTCTGCAATAAAGGGTCCAACTGAGTGTTAGCAGTCGGGACGGGCCCCTGTGCAGTCTGCAATAAAGGGTCCAACTGAGTGTTAGCAGTCGGGGACGGGCCCCTGTGCAGTCTGCAATAAAGGGTCCAACTGAGTGTTAGCAGTCGGACGGGCCCCTGTGCCGTCTGACACTATCCAATCAGTGCTGCTAGAGCTATTAGTATTTACTAAACCACAGGGGGAGAAGTGTTCAGAATATTTAGAACATATCTGAGTTGATATGACAAAACCACATATAGTAAGAAAGCCCGTTTTAAACAACATGCAGTAAAAATTGAAATAAATATATTAGTCAGACAGAGGGCTCCGGCTGATTCTCAACATATTTGTCAGGTTGCGGCTGGATCTCCGCCAGTGCCCATTATAGTTAATGGAGCCGGCGTGCATTTAGGCAGCGTATGGCAATGTGGGATCCCTAGAGTCCTGGCATGCTGTTCCCTGACAGAAAAGGCTTCCGGAGCTCTCAAACACTAGTGTGAACCTAGCCTAAGTGCTAAAAGTCCTCCAAGTCATTTGTTTCTAATCATGCAGCTCCCGTACAATTGTATAGCTGTATAATTAGGATGCGTTCAGATGTAAGGGATTACTGGGGTGACCGTGGTGTAGTGGAGCGCTAAAATGCATTCGGCATACCCTTTTAGAATCTTTCACTTTTTTCACAATTTATGTTGTGGCTTTCTCCCCCATCATGAGAAATTGAACACAGAATGTTAGAAATCTTTGCTAATTTATTGAAAAGGAAAAACTAAAATGTTGCATTGATGTACTCACAAATAGTTAGGGATATTTGGCTTTCAAATGAAATTTATGGAAAATGGAAAAAGGTCATACTACAGTGATATTATATGATGAAAGTAGGGCATTTACATAGAAGCATGCAATGGTGATTTCCTCAGCTCAAACAACTTACAGTGGTTGGTATACCCCCACAAAAATGTCAGTCTCAATAACTTACTGCCTGCTGACAGGGCCGGCTCCAGGTTCATGTGGGCCCTTGGGCGATAAATCCCACTGGGCCCCCTTCAGGCAGTTTTGTACATTTACATGTCCCTCTGTGGCTCCCACACAGTATAATGACCACCAGTGGCCCCTATACAGTATAATGACCACTAGTGGCCCTTCACACAGTATAATGACCCCCCAATCCCACCAAACACAATATAATGACCCCCAGTGGCCCCACACACAGTATAATGACCCCATAATGGCCCTCCGTTCAGAATAATAACCCCCAGTCGCTCCTATTCAGACTAATGATCCCCAATGGCCCCCACACTGGGGGTTATACTGTATTGAGGGGGCACTGGGGGTCAATATACTGTATAGTGGTCACTGGGGGTTATTATATTGAATGGGGGCTCTGGTGGTCATCAAACTGAATGGAGGGTCATTGGGGATCATTATACTAAATGGGGGACACTGAGGGTCATTATACTGTGTAAGGGGCCCTCATAGTGTAATGACCCCCCCCCCCCACCCCCCCCCCAGTGGCCCCCTCACATTGCTATCATTGCTGGAGCGCAGGGGAGCCGGCGGTACTTCAATTTATTAACCGCAGCTCCCTGCGCTCCTTCCCTCCTCAGGCCCGCTGCAGCAGGGAGACACACGTCATGACGGGCCTGGAGGAGAGAAGGAGCTGTGCAGTGATGTAGCTAGAACTGACTGGGCCCCACAGAAAATGTCATCAATATCAGATCGGAAAAAATATTCCACGGCACACTCATATAGTTTGCACGATAGTATGTATTTTATTATTTGCCAACACCAACTTTACTGATCAATCATCACGTGAATTCCGGGCTAACGTTTCGGTCCACCCGGGACCTTGATCGCGGCCTATGATAATACAAATAAGTACATAGTATAAGCTAAATGTCGATTCACAATAAAAAATAAAGGATAAGAAACTAGCGAAATGTATGCATAAAGGTATGTCTGATAGCAGGCAGTATATACAATAATAACAACCACATAACAGAATCAGTCCTTCTCATGCTCATATAGGATAATAAATCAATGCATACAAAACTTAATCCAAATTTAGAGCCAATATATAGTATTGTAAGTGGTAAAAAAGTATATCTGTCAGTCTATCAGTTATATGTCAAGAATTCATAAAGAGGATATATTATACATGGGATGGGATCTATATACATATATAAACACCAGAGCAGCAGCGGAACATGGAGGGAATGACCGCAGCCATAATAGGTACATTGCATATTGTTCTAACTATTTAAACATACTTAAGTATAATTAACCTTGTGCTGAAGAAATAGTGTTTGCTCGTTGGTGGCATGGTGGAGAATGGCGATAAGACGCCAATTATATAGTGACTGCCTCGTGTGTGAGGCGTCTGACGTCAATAGTATGCGTCTGTGAGAAGCAGGCCGCTGGAGAGGGAAGCTGCGCATGCGCATAAGGTATGATACGCTGGTCGTCTAGTCGCATCGCATCTCCATGCCAACATGAAGAGAACCGCACGCGCACAAGGGATGGCGTTCCGATCATTTGATCGGATAGTCTTGGTAATGTATTTTGAAACAAGGTATAAACCTCCATGTTCCACTGAAAATCATTAATCAAATAGCGAAAAGACATCAATGTATGTACCATGTGGCCATTTTACAATAGTTATTTCTGAAAGTCATAACTTACAATATAAATTGACTCGTTAGTCACAGGGTTAGAAGTAGCCAGGTAATATGTATCCGAGTTAGTAAAGTTAAAGTATCAATAATAGAAATGATATCATACCTACCCCTGGGAGTCAACGTGTCTAGGTAGAAAATAAAAAAATTAAATTAAATACAGAAATATGAGTATCATGATAAGGTAATCAGGTTAACAGGCAATATATGAACAAGCAAGTAATATTTAGAGTCAAGCAGCAAAATTATATTGCACAATTATAATAGCAAATCAAATTCTCGATTGAGCCCATGTGGTGATAATGTTCTGAGCTCATAGATCCAGAAGGACTCCCTTCTTTGAAGTAAAAGTTTGCGATTGCCTCCCCTTCTTGGTATAGGGACATGGTCTATGACCTACAATTGAAATTGACTAATCCTATGCTGCATCTGAAGAAAATGATGTGGTATCTGAAGTTCCGCTTTTTTGCATCTGATATCAGACTTGTGTTTACAAATCCGATCTCGTATGCATTGAGAGGTTTCACCTATAAAGGCCAGGCCACAGGGACATCTAATCATATAGACAATGTAGGAGGATGTACATGTGTAAAAGCCCCTGATGTTATAAGTTTTCCCTGAATGGGGATGTGTAAAGGTGTTACCTTTCTTAACATGGGTACACTGGGCGCAATTCAAGCACGGAAATGTACCATTTTTAGGAGGAGCTAAGGTGGCCTGTTTAAAAGGGGCCAATGCTTCCGAAGAATTCGTCTACAAGAAATGTCTCAAAGATTTTTAGAACGTGGATATCCTGGATCACTTTTAAACACAGAACTGAAAAAATCTACTAAGTCTCCATCCCCTCCACGTTTGCCGTTTATTACTACGTACCACCCATTTGTACCCAAGATACACCAAATTATTCGGAAGCATTGGCCCCTTTTAAACAAATTCTACCCTGACATTCCTGAATTTTGACACCCTATGAGAATGTGTTACAAACGACCGCGAAATTTGAAGGCTGCTTTAGTTCATGCCGATATAGGTCCATATACACCTAGATCTGTCCAGACCACCTTAGCTCCTCCTAAAAATCTTACATTTCCGTGCTTGAATTGCGCCCAGTGTACCCATGTTAAAAAGGTAACACCTTTACACATCCCTATTCATGGAAAACTTATAACATCAGGGGCTTTTACACATGTACATCCTCCTACATTGTCTATATGATTAGATGTCCCTGTGGCCTGGCCTTTATAGGTGAAACCTCTCAATGCATACGAGATCGGATTTGTAAACACAAGTCTGATATCAGATGCAAAAAAGCGGAACTTCAGATACCACACCACTTTCTTCAGATGCAACATAGGATTAGTCAACTTCAATTTCAGGTCATTGACCATGTCCCTATACCAAGAAGGGGAGGCAATCGTAAACTTTTACTTCAAAGAAGGGAGTCCTTCTGGATCTATGAGCTCAGAACATTATCACCACATGGGCTCAATCGAGAATTTGATTTGCTATTATAATTGTGCAATATAATTTTGCTGCTTGACTCTAAATATTACTTGCTTGTTCATATATTGCCTGTTAACCTGATTACCTTATCATGATACTCATATTTCTGTATTTAATTTTATTTTTTTATTTTCTACCTAGACACGTTGACTCCCAGGGGTAGGTATGATATCATTTCTATTATTGATACTTTAACTTTACTAACTCAGATACATATTACCTGGCTACTTCTAACCCTGTGACTAACGAGTCAATTTATATTGTAAGTTATGACTTTCAGAAATAACTATTGTAAAATGGCCACATGGTACATACCGTACATTGATGTCTTTTCGCTATTTGATTAATGATTTTCAAAATACATTACCAAGACTATCCGATCACATGATCGGAACGCCATCCCTTGTGCGCGTGCGCACTAGCATCGGCGGTTCTCTTCATGTTGGCATGGAGATGCGATGCGACTAGACGACCAGCGTATCATACCTTATGCGCATGCGCAGCTTCTCTCTCCAGCGGCCTGCGTCTCACAGACGCATACTATTGACGTCAGACGCCTCACACACGAGGCAGTCACTATATAATTGGCGTCTTATCGCCATTCTCCACCATGCCACCAACGAGCAAACACTATTTCTTCAGCACAAGGTATGTTTAAATAGTTAGAACAATATGCAATGTACTTATTATGGCTGCGGTCATTCCCTCCATGTTCCGCTGCTGCTCTGGTGTTTATATATGTATATAGATCCCATGTATAATATATCCTCTTTATGAATGCTTGACATATAACTGATAGACTGACAGATATACTTTTTTACCACTTACAATACTAAATTTGGATAAAGTTTTGTACGCATTGATTTATTATCCTATATGAGCATGAGAAGGACTGATTCTGTCTTATGTGGTTGTTATTATTGTATATACTGCCTGCTATCAGACATACCTTTATGCATACATTTCGCTAGTTTCTTATCCTTTATTTTTTTATTGTGAATCAACATTTAGCTTATACTATGTACTTATTTGTATTATCATAGGCCGCGATCAAGGTCCCGGGTGGACCGAAACGTTGGCCCGGAATTCACGTGATGATTGATCAGTAAAGTTGGTGTTGGCAAATAATGAAATACATACTATCGTGCAAACTATATGAGTGTGCCGTGGAATATTTTTTCCTATATAGTGGCTTGACAGCCCCTTCACACAGCACCTCTATTTGGATCCAATTTAGTTTTGGCGGTCGTGCCATTCAATATAGATTAATCAATATCAGATCGGCGGGGGTCCAACACCCGGCACCCCCGACAATCAGCTGTTTGAAGAGGAGGTGCATGTCGTGCCAACGCTGCCTCCTCTTCACTGTTTACCTTCTCGCCGTTGCCTCTGCAGCGGTGAGCAGGTGTGATTACACCGAAGCTGTCCCATTCATTTCAATGGGACAGATTACTCCTATACAAGTGTATGGGAACAGATGCCGTTACATAGCCCCAAAAAAAAAAATATAACATGTCCTATTCTTGTCTGTTTTGCAGACAAGAATAGGCATTTCTACAATGGGCCGCCTGTTCCGTTCCGCAAATTCCGGAAGACACACGGGTGGCTTTCGTGTTTTGCGGATCCGCAATTTGAGGACCGCAAAAAAACGGAACGGTCGTGTGCATGAGGCCTTAGGCGTATTTCTGACACAGATTGTGGCGCAAAGGTCCATAGCACCGCATCTGCATCTTTTTCACGCTCATGCCAGGTCTAAAAAAGGTGGCGTGGGCAGGGAAAGGGATACAGTTATGGCCATACAGTTATTCGATACCACCGCCATACATTGACCGGATAACATCTCTGTACAGAGACTGGATAACACCGCCATACCGTGACCGGATAAAAGGGTATAAGAGGGCACAGTACAGGGAATGACTAGGGGCACTGCACAGGGTGTGGTAAGGGCACAATGCAGGGTATAAGGGGGCACAGTACGGGTGAGGGGCATAATACGGGGTGGGTGGCACAGTACAGGGTGGGGGGCACAGTCACATGACCCTGTGACGTTAGAAGGTCCTTATAGTGAATGCGGTTCAGACGCCACCATAATGAGAGGCAGAGGAGTGAGAAAGGAGCCCGGGGCCCTGGATGGACAGGAGTTGTGAACACAGCAAGTAGGTGGAAGGGGCTCTGAGGGGGATTCATACAAAAAGTAGTGGCAGAAGGTCTGTGCAGGGCAGCAACAGGAGATAGGAGGGTGAATAGGAGCTCTGGATACATGAGTGAGGAAAGGAGACAGCAGGGGCTCCATGAGGATGAGATAGGAGAGGATATGGCAGGGGGGCAGGAGTCATGGAGGCAAACTGCTTAATGAAGCAGTAAAACAACTAAATAGCATGAAGCAGCTGGTATACAGCATCCAGCAGCGCATGCGCAAGCTTATGGCTCAGCGAACGCATTCCGTGGATACACATGTCAGCGCCTAGAATCGGTCTCACAGGACGCACTGCATGTGCACCAGCCGGTAATGAGGAGTGAATAACTTAGCAGTGGGGCGGTGCAGGGCTCCAGGAGAAGGGGCGCGGCTGGGCACCAACGGCCGGAGGGACAGCCCCTTGGGCACCTTACTCAACCATGTTAATAAAAGCGATTTTCTAGACAAAGGACAACACTTAGGGTAGTAATACTAATATATTTTAATACAAAACGAGCAGTCTGATGTGATGATGTTAAAAGCTCTGTCACTAAAATCCAGGTGACAGAAGCCCTTTAAACTGCTCATTCTCACCCACAAAGCTGTATTCCTCTACATCTCCTCCCTTATTTCTGTCTACCATCCTACCCGTGCTGTTCAGCCAATGACTTATGACTAACATCTACCGTAATCTGAAGCTCTCACTCCTGTCTTCAAGACGTCTTCCAAGTTGCACCAGTTCTCTGGAATGCCCTATCCCTATTTATAATATCCACAGTTTTAGACGCTCCCTAAAAAAACATATTTTTAGGTTAGCCTATCACAACCCCTGATCAAACTCTTCTCCATTTACCCCCTTCAGCATCATTCTTCTGAATCTGATCCATCAAATATCCACACCCCAAGCACTCCAGATATCAGCTGGCGACTGGCTCATGCAACTTTATATCTACTCCCCTATTGTGCTAAAATGGCCGGACCATTGTACAAAACAAGCACTTGTTACCTTCTGTGTCACCCCCATCTACTTATAGATTGTTAGCTCTTGTGTGCATGACCCTCATTCCTCCTGTGTTAATTGTTGACTTGTTTGTTGCTATGTTTTTTATGACTCTGTTTGTACATGAACCTCCTGATTTTAAAGCGCTGCAGAATATGTTGGCTCTATATAAATAAAAATTATTATTATTGAAATGTGATTCAATTATTTACATTTACATTGCACCAGAGTTAAGTGGGGGCGTGCTTTAGGGCACTCCAGCGGATGCTTGGCATTGTGCACTGTGAGTTTAGGCCTGTGTGTAAATGCTCAACCATGGAAATCTATTTAATGACGCTTTAGAAACAGATTAACTACCGATGTGATTTCCAGAAGCAGCGGAGAACTCTGTTCTAAGTGCTGCAACATAAGATGAGCAATATTCATGTACCCCATGCTTCAGCACTCAATGGTCCCTCTCTGTTTCTATGGTCTACAATTGTGTGGTTGAATTGCTGTTACTCCTCCATGCTTCCACTCCACTGTACTAGCGCGTGTGGTTGAATTGCTGTTACTCCTCCATGCTTCCACTCCACCGTACTAGTGCGTGTGGTTGAATTGCTGTTACTCCTCCATGCTTCCACTCCACCGTACTAGTGCGTGTGGTTGAATTGCTGTTACTCCTCCATGCTTCCACTCCACTGTACTAGCGCGTGTGGTTGAATTGCTGTTACTCCTCCATGCTTCCACTCCACCGTACTAGTGCGTGTGGTTGAATTGCTGTTACTCCTCCATGCTTCCACTCCACCGTACTAGTGCGTGTGGTTGAATTGCTGTTACTCCTCCATGCTTCCACTCCACTGTACTAGCGCGTGTGGTTGAATTGCTGTTACTCCTCCATGCTTCCACTCCACCGTACTAGTGCGTGTGGTTGAATTGCTGTTACTCCTCCATGCTTCCACTCCACCGTACTAGTGCGTGTGGTTGAATTGCTGTTACTCCTCCATGCTTCCACTCCACCGTACTAGTGCGTGTGGTTGAATTGCTTTTACTCCTCCATGCTTCCACTCCACCGTACTAGTGCGTGTGGTTGAATTGCTTTTACTCCTCCATGCTTCCACTCCACCGTACTAGTGCGTGTGGTTGAATTGCTTTTACTCCTCCATGCTTCCACTCCACCGTACTAGTGCGTGTGGTTGAATTGCTGTTACTCCTCCATGCTTCCACTCCACCGTACTAGCGCATGTGGTTGAATTGCTGTTACTCCTCCATGCTTCCACTCCACCGTACTAGCGCGTGTGGTTGAATTGCTGTTACTCCTCCATGCTTCCACTCCACCGTACTAGTGCGTGTGGTTGAATTGCTTTTACTCCTCCATGCTTCCACTCCACCGTACTAGTGCGTGTGGTTGAATTGCTTTTACTCCTCCATGCTTCCACTCCACCGTACTAGTGCGTGTGGTTGAATTGCTTTTACTCCTCCATGCTTCCACTCCACCGTACTAGTGCGTGTGGTTGAATTGCTGTTACTCCTCCATGCTTCCACTCCACCGTACTAGCGCATGTGGTTGAATTGCTGTTACTCCTCCATGCTTCCACTCCACCGTACTAGCGCGTGTGGTTGAATTGCTGTTACTCCTCCATGCTTCCACTCCACCGTACTAGCGGTTGTAGTGGATCAGAACAGAAATGTCACAAACATATCTGTGACGCAGTTGGCATCCTATGACATTCCCACATGTGAAGGCTGTTGCATCATGTTATACACCTGCCTGCAATGGTTGCGGCTGTACAACCTGAAGTAAATAACTAGGAGGGGTGTCCACATGGGCTTGGCCATAAAGTGTAGAACTCTGACATCCAACATTGCTCTAATTTCACTGTCAGTCCCACATAATAATCAATATTTTTATCACGTAAAACTAAAATATTCCCCACATTGTGCTGCGACGTCTAGAAGAAAATAATAATTAAATGTATAAAGATAGGAGTTCATATTATACAACACTACTCACCATGGCGTCCATAAACGGGAATGCTGCCAGGTACAGGAAGGCCTTCCGTGTTTTATTTCCCACCGAATCGTCCACATGGTGAAGCTTGTTAATGATATAATATCCCAGGTCACTATATGCTGTGAATGAAAAGAAAAGAACACGTGCAGTTTCTCTGTACAAGGACTATATGAGCAAGGAAGAAGACTGCCAAAAAAACAGGATATAGCAAGTTGGCACGTGGCAGGAAAGGTTCAATATTTCAAGAAGAATAGTTTGAGTCCCTTAAAATGTGAATATCTGTAAGATTTTATTTTATTTTATAACAGTACGATAATATGGAAATTCTATGGAAATATGTCATTTATTTCAATAGAGGGGTCTCAGCTTAAGAACGATAAGAAATAGTTACAAAGTTCATGAGGTAGAAAAAACACATTGGTCATTCAAGTCCAATCTATATATAATCCTAGTGTTACCGCTGTTGGCCAAACCTGACCATATCAGAGTAAGGTTGAAAGTATATGGCATGATACATATATAGCAAGCAGCATCCCCATAAAAATCATGTCATCCAATACTTAAAGGGGTTATCCAATAATAGAAATACCCCCCCACCGACACACACAATGCCCAGAGCCCTCCTATAGACGATACTTATCTGATCCCCGACACCCGTGTCCCCCCGGATCGCTGCACGGCCGTCGCTGCATCTCCCCGTTGCATGGACATCCGGCAACAGGGGGAGCAGCCAATAGCAGGCTGTGCCGGTGAACAGCCTCCCTAGCATCACCAACGATGTTTTGATCCATGCGACGGGGAGAAGCAGCGGTGGCCATGCAGCAATCCGGAGGGATGTGGGTGCCTGGGACTGGGTGAGTATCGTCTATAGGAGGAGCCCGGTCATTGTGAGACAGTATTTTTACTGTTGGATAACCCCTTGAACTTCAGACATACCATCAATGGAGAAGACTGGGCATACACACTCTGTTCTTCCATGGTAAACACAATTAAAATCAGTCAGTTCTCTGGATTCGCATAGTCGAACATACACACTTAGGCTAGGGCTCCACTGCGACATGTGTTACGCGACTTCTTGTCCTTCCAAGTTGGATTTTTGTCCAACTTTCGCGTCGCAGTCGCAACATGTTGCAGTGCGACACCATTGACTGTCATTACAAAGACTGTCACGCGACATTGGTGCAACATGAATGTCGCGCCACACATTTTACAGTGTAGTTGTTCACTTTATATCACCGTATACCCCAGCCCTACATGTTCTATAGCATATCAATAGGTCATCAAACAGGGGCCAGCAACCTCCGGCACTCCAGTTGTTCTAAAACTGTATCTCCCAGAATCCCCCTTTCACTTCAATAGGAGTTAACAAGAACAGCCGACCAAGCGTGCATATTGGGAGATGTAGTTTCAAAGCAGCTGGAGCGCCAAAGGTTGCTGAACCCTGTCATGATACATTTTTGTGGAAAATGACTTTAAGACAGAAATAGGTAGCTTGTAGCTGCTGCCAGTATGAATAAATGAAACTTTTTCTTATTTTACAAAAAGCTAAAGAAATGTAAAATGCATACCTATGAGGGTGTGAAATATGGCGGCCACGATGCCAGCTACCACCATACATAGTACAGCCTTCGTTCGGTCCCTCTTACTATTCACAAAAACAAGTCCAACATTTTTGAAGTCACTCATAGGACCAGTGAAGAACTTCATTAACGAATATGCCAGACCATAGCTGGCAAGCATCTCAATGGCATCTTCTTTAACGGCAGCTATACCCCGATTTAAAGCCTGTAAAAATATCAATAAGAATGCAAACATTAGAAACAAGCAATGTATTAAACCGAATAAAAGAAAAAAAAAACTCTAAAACAAATTCTAATAAAAAGTCAAGTAAAAAAAAAATATTATTTTGGTAGTCAAACACATAAAAAAGCTATGGTCACTAAACCACCACGTGCACAAAATCACAAAAGGTTGCATGGACATTCAGTCCTTTTTTGGGTCTGGTCATGAAAGGGTTAAAGACATTTAAATTATCCTTAGCTGATATTTGAAATTGGAAAATTTGATATTCTCTTCAGAAAAGCATCACATCTTGCCGTTATGTTGCTGACAAGACCATTAAACAGTATATAATTCCCAAATACTTTGCACCATGAGATGCAATTGAAATACAAATACCCCACAGAAGTCTATAATAGGAAAACCAGTGGGAGTCAAAGCGATTGTCCAACTTACAAAATAAATCTCTCAAGCCAGCAATTGTCATAAAATAATAAAAGAATGTACACAGCCATTTTACCTCCTGCCATTTCTAGCGCCGGTGCTCCAATTGGCCGAGGCAATAACATTCCCGTATAATCCATGTGACCGCTGCAGCCAATCACTGGCCTCAGCAGTCCTGTGTCATATACCGGTAAGGCCAGTGATTGGCTGTAGCAGTGGCTAGTATATACAGGCACGTCATCGCTGCAGCCAAGAAGATGACGTC
This sequence comes from Bufo gargarizans, assembly GCF_014858855.1. NCBI lineage: Eukaryota > Metazoa > Chordata > Amphibia > Anura > Bufonidae > Bufo > Bufo gargarizans. The sequence continues at coordinate 265,606,299 of NC_058084.1, forward strand.
CTGAGGATAGGTCATCAATATTAAAAGTCTGGAGAAACCCTTTAAATAACACACAGGTATGTATGGTCCCTTAAATTTGGTGAAGTTGTCAAATGTCTTAATATTTATTAATTAGTAATAATAGAAAGGGGTGCAGAGAAAATCTTAGCTAAATCAGACCTTTGACTGTCTTCATATAGGAATAGTCCACACATGACAGCTGATCCGGCTGTTGAAAAGTGGTGAGAGGTGTAGAAAGTCACTACTGTGCAAATACAACTTTTCTACAACAGAAAAGGGACATAAAACCTTCCATAAATTTCTCCCCTAATGTGTTTTTATGGCAAACCCCTGACTGACCCATTGTTATCTGCTTCTTAAACTGAATTCTCAGTATCACAACTGAATCAACCTTGCAAGACACTTGATCTGTAGTACAGATCTCCTACCAGGTCATTTCTAGTGTTTGTGGGGCACACTGCAATAGATATGGTCTGGCATGCCTAAGAGAGTCCACCTGCAGCTAAGGTAAGACAGAGGGAGAAGTATTTCTTCCTGATCTTGTCTTCACTTTCAGGTTGTGAAGCTCTGCTGCATACTGTACCAACTGTCCAATATCTGAGGTCACAATAATCAATATCTATAACTGCACCATCACAGCAATGCACCGTGATTATGCAAGCACCGGCGTGGTGGCTGTTGCTTCGACCATAAGTTGTCTTTTAGTTCTTGTTTGAGGGATTTTCATCCAAGTCTTCCGGTTCTGTGAGATTCCTGGACCGTCTTGCATGCACTGTTGTTTTGAGGTCTATCCACAGATTTTCAATGATGTTCAGATCAAGAGACTGTGAGGGCCATGGGAAAACCTTCAGCTTGTGCCTTTGCGGTAGTCTATTGTGGATTTCGAGGTGGATCCATTTGTAGAAGCCATCCTGTTTTCAGCTTCAGGTTTTCTACACTTAGTGTTGTGTTTGCTTCCAGAATTTGCTGAAACTTCATTGAATCCATTTGTCTCTCTACCCGTGAAATGTTCCCTGTGTCATTGGCTACAATACTACCCCAAATCATGATCAATCTCCCCCCCATGCTTAATGGTTGGAGAGGCTATTTAAGGTCTGAGACCTCGGTCAAAGTAAGTCTACTTTCACACTCGTGTTTTGGCTTTCGGTTTGTGAGATCCATTTTGCCCTAATGAATTCTGAATGGAAAAGGATCCGCTCAGAATGCATCAGTTTGCCTCCGTTTTGTCTCCATTCTGCTCTGGAGACGGACACCGTCTGATGAAACTGAGCTTTCACTGACACAATCAGGCACAATAGAAAACGGATCTGTCCTCCATTGACTTTCAATGGTGTTCAAGACGGATCTATCATGGCTATGTTAAAGATAATACAAACAGATCCGTTCTGAACGGATGCAGACGGTTGTATTATCTGAACGGATCCGTCCGTGATGGATCCGCAGAAAATGCGAGTGTGAAAGTAGTCTTATCTGTGCACTCAAATCTCCTTGGGTTCCCATAATTTTGCAAGGTATTCCTTTCCTTAAATAATACACTGATATTGATTCAAATATTAGGAAGTGTTTTTCCTTTTTTACCTTTATGCTTTTCAGAGATCATTTCATCTTCTTGCTTAACTGTTCACAGTAACAGTAATTTTGACCATGGGTGCCCAACCTTTTGCCTGCAACTGTAGTTACGTTTACTGTGCCATACTGCATGCTTCCTCTGTTACTGCTATATACAGTATCATGGTGCTGGTTGTCTTTTTATGTATCCTATTTATATGCCCTTTAGTTCAGTCATGTGATCAATGAGTCATTGACATGAGACCAATACACACACTGTGCCTAAAGCCACCACAGGAACATTAGCAGCAAAGAGCATGTAATCTAATATATAAAGCTGAGTGTATGTTCCGCTGAAGGACACAGTAGCATTTAATAATCAAAAAATTTGGCACACAGGTACATCCGGGAAGGTTTTAGACCAGCTCTCAGCTTTCTAGAACGTACCGTTCCTGAGATATATATATAAAAAAATGCATTAGCCAACAGAAGCTTGGTCACATGACCTTTATCAGCCAATAGAAGCTTGCAGGTCCTCCAGCCTCCACATGCACAGTTTTACTCCAGGTTTCCATAACAACCCAGCCATTTATCGTCACTGCTGTAGGGGAGCTTTAAAGGAAATCTGTCACCAGGATAATCGCTGTTGAAGTTAAGCCATGGCCTAATAGCACTTAATACCATTTCCAGATGTGCCTTTGTTCCAGCGATAGTTGTTTTTATCCTCTGAAAATCCAGTTTATTTGATATGCAAATGCCAGTAGGGAGCCCAGAGGGGTGTCACTGTTGCAGGAAGAAGCCCAGACACGCCCCCTGCCACAATGTGTCCACCCTCAAAACCGGCAAAACTCCGCCCACGGGTCCAGCTAAGCCACGCCCCGATCTGGTTAGGCCACACACCCTCCACTCCTCAGCCGATGGGGATTCAAAAAATGAAGGTAAAAATCAACTTCTGTCAGCTGCAGAGGTGTGAGGGAGGGTGACTTTCTCCCTGCAGCTCACACTCAGACAGTACAGTGCTGCTGTCTTAGAGTGAGCTGTTGAAAAGGACACGCCCCCAATCCAGTAAAGGCCACTGTTAAGGGGGCGGGCCCCTGTGGAGGTCACTGTCAAAGGGGTGGTATTCTGTGAAAGTCACTGTTAAAGGGGAAGGCTGCTATAAAGGTCAAAGTTAAGGGGGTGGACTGCTGTGGAGGTCCAATTTTAAGGGAAGGGGCACTGTGGGGGGGGGGTCAGTGTTAAGGGGTGGGGGGCTGTGGAGGTCACTGTTTTGGGGGTGGGGTACTGTAGATGTCACTGTTATAGTGGATAGTGTTGATATCTTTTAACGACACAGACAAACATGAAATGAAATAGATTAAATATACCCGTGCGAAGCCGGGTCCTTCACCTAGTGTATGTATAAATGTAAAAATAGATAGTGAATGTTCGTTCTTGAACACCAAAAGCATTTTAAAAAATCTAAATAGGCCAAAAATTTCATAATATCTTTTTAAAGGTCAGAAAGCTTTTTTTTCTGATACAGAGTCCCTTATACCTTTCTTAAATGCAACAAGACTCCTCTGGATAAGTCATCAGTATCTGATCAGTGGGGAACCCCGCCGATCAGCTGTTTGAGAAGGTGCTCCTGTGAGCGCCGCTGCCTTCTCGCAGCTCACCAAACACAGCGCCGTACATTGTATAGTGGTTGTGCTTGGTATCGCGCTCAGCCCCATTCACTTCTATGACTGATGAATGTGACATCATCTAGATCCCTTGTTGCCCTCCTCTGCTATGTCAGGAATTATGTCAGAGATCAACATGTAGCCTTTTGATGGGAAAGGGGCATGGCCCACAATATGCCCCTTTGCGCTAAAATTGGACCACAATTCTGGCATAAAATTCAACCAATCGTTGGTATAGAATTAGGCAAGTGTCTAGCCCTGCAATCCAGCTTGCGACAATGATAAATGTGGTGCAGGTCTAGTCAAACTAAGTTTACAGCATCTACAGATTTAGCAACTCTGCTCATTAGTGTTTTTAATCTATACATTTTTTTTATATTTCTTTATAGGGGGTTGGATTTTTATTTATTTATTTTTTTTACAATTACAGAACTATACATGCCTTGCTTCCCATAAAAAAAAAAACATATCCATGAAATTACAGGGGTTATCCCATGATTGATGTAAAAAATGAAAATCAGACATCATACAGTACATGACAATCTCTTTCTAACAAAGCTACAACCAGCCCTGTACCTCACATGGATCCATCAAGTGATCTGCTAGATTCTCTTTAGGTTGGCAGGTCAGGGGGTGTGCCCTTTCTGATACAACTCTTTTCCTGTCACATATCAGGAGGTGTATCTTTACTGCTACAGCTTGCTCCCTGTCACATCTCTGGAGGTTTATCCTTGTGCTATAACTCTTTTCCCAGGGGCGGCTGGGACAGGGGACAGGGAGGCAATTGCCCTCCAGGTCGCCCTAAAGCATGTTAAAGACAGCCGCTGGGCCATCTTTAACAAATATTTTTTTATTTGATTTTTTTATTCCTCAGGGCCGCACCACCGATCACCACAGATGGAGCGGCCCTGGTTCTAGTTGCCAGGGGGGGTGGTGGGGCAGTAGGATATGAGCTCTTCCATTGTGGAAGCGCTCATCTCCATATTTATCTGTATCGCCGTCCTCAGGACAGCGATACAGATGGCTGTGCTACGGCTGGGCAGGGGAGGGAGAGGCGTCTCCCCTCCCTGTTCTTCTGATAGGCCGCAGGCACTAATGCCTGCGACGTATCAGAGGCCGGCTCAGGCGGCGCGATGACGTCATTATCGTGCCGCCTGAGTCGGGCAGCACACAGCAGGGACACAGGCCGTAAGAGGCCTGCATCGCATCACTGCTGATGGAGGTAAGTACTAGCGTTTTTATTTTATTTTTTTGCAGGGGAGATGGCACTATAGGGGCATCTGGCATTTTTTACAGCCCCATTTTTTTTGGGTGGCACTCTGGGGGCATTTATTTCTTGCCCATCTCTTGCCGCATTTTTAAATATGAAGGGGGCTTAGAAAAATGGATGGGCAAAAGAATTGGTGCAGCGTTCTACACGTGCCACATTGGGGGGTAGTAAATGCAATGTGTTCCTGTATAAAAGAAAAGAAAAGTCTGCAAAATAAAAATGGGCCACTTGACTGGATTTGCCCCCCCAGGACTAAGGCTGCCAGCCCTCCCCTGTCTCTCCCTGTCACATCCCTGGAGGAATATCCTTCTGCTATAACTCTCTCCCTGTCTCAGCTCAGAGGGTGTGTCCTTATGCTACAGCTCTCTCCCTGTCACAGCTCAGGGGGTGTGTCCTTCTGCTATAACTCTCTCCCTGTCACATCTCTGGAGGCATGTCCTTATGCTACAGTTCTCTCCCTGTCACATCTCTGGAGGAATATCCTTCTGCTATAGCTCTCTCCCTGTCACAGCTCAGGGGGTGTGTCCTTATGCTACAGCTCTCTCCCTGTCACAGCTCAGGGGGGGGGGGGGGGGGTGTCCTTATGGTACAGCTCTCTCCCTGTCACAGCTCAGGGGGTGTGTCCTTCTGCTATAACTCTCGCCCTGTCACATCTCTGGAGGCATGTCCTTATGCTACAGCTCTCTCCCTGTCACAGCTCAGGGGGTGTGTCCTTATGGTACAGCTCTCTCCCTGTCACAATTCAGGGGGTGTGTCCTTATGCTACAGCTCTCTCCCTGTCACAATTCAGGGGGGGTGTCCTTATGCTACAGCTCTCTCCCTGTCACAATTCAGGGGGTGTGTCCTTATGCTACAGCTCTCTCCCTGTCACAGGTTAGGGTATGTTCCCTTTCGGCTGCAGCTCTTTCCCTGTAACTGTCACAGCTTAGTAGATACAGCTGGCGGCAGTTGATAAATGAAACTGAGCATGTGCGACCAGCTCAGATGGTGGATGTGTAGATTACTATACAGATTAAACACCATGAGGAGTCATTATAATAAAGAGAATATGAATAAACTCAGGTCCAACTACTTGACAGAAGAATCAAAAACCTTCCAAGTAAGTTTTTATTTTAATGGGAAATAATGTTAAAGTAAATGGAAAAAAGTACACAGTGTAATCCAAATACAATGGTCTGGTAAGTCTGAGGATTACCCAGCAACCTCATTAGGGTATCAGTAATGAAAGCTGCCGCCCTTATATAGACAGCAGTATAAAGACGTACATGCTCCCTGTACAGAGAATAGATTGTGTATATAGCAGGAGCTCAAATATTACATTAAAGGTTATTAAAATATTACAGTAAAGGTTCTCAAAATGACATTCTGCTCCTGAACAGCCTCTTGTATTCTCCACTGACAAGCTGTGTTCTGTAACCCAAAGCATAAAGAACGTACACATACTAAGCTCCCGATCTGGGACAGTGCCAACCAAGGCCAAGTGCCAGCTCCGACATTGTAAGGATCCATTTCCCTCAGGAGACATTCCGGTGACAGAACAATGCCTTTCAGTTCTGGAGAATAAGTCATTCGAACCCCCTTCTTCATAGGTGATGTGTCCACTCTTCACTGATAACGGAACATAACAGGGATTCCAAGGTTCATCTTACTTTACACTACAGGTTTCTACACATTTGCCAAACACCGCATGAGGTACAAGTCGTGCACACGGTGAGAACAGAAGGTGTATGAGCGAGACAGGGTACAGCTACCAAATGTAACCAACGGGTCCCAGAAGTAGATTTTAGACGAACGTATATGGTGTCTAGAATCAAGCTGAACAGTTCACAATCTATAGGTCTGCTACCTCAATCAATATCTCTGCGTTCCCCCCAAATGTCCATTCAGCGTGACATCAGCCACACCACACAGCATCCATAGCATTCTAGGAATTAAAAAATGGAGCTTCCTAGCATCCCCTGTTGCAATGCTTTATGGGCATCATAATTCTTTGTAATGACGGCTGTTCATGCCCACTGCCGCTGCTCTCCTGCTGGCGGGCACCGCCGGCTGCTCTGGCAGCTCGGTGACGCCGGCTTCATTTCCACACAGGCTAAGGCCAGCATCCTGCTGGCAATGCCTCTCTCTGCCTGTAGGGCACACACAAGCTCCCTCCAGCTGCATGCACCCTAATTTTCCCCAGCCAATAGTAGGTTACCGTGGGATACTTTAGGCATCTTCCCCTGTGGGAAGGTGCCTGAGCAATAGGTTCTAGTCCTCTAGTTTCCTGCTAAGGTGTGCCATGTTTATTTGCTTGTTCTGTGTACCTGACAGCTGCTTATTTTCTGCTGTGACCCTACACTGCCTGCCTCTCCCTGCCCAGACATCGGCCTGTCCCTATGTGCCCTGCACTGGTATGTCTTGACCCCGTAAGTCAGGAGTCAATTGAACTGAGACTTTTCCAAGAGGCAATAGCTTGGTGGTTCCCCTGCAGTGGAGTCCAGATCCCTGTATAGGGGTTAAAGGGTGACTACTTAGGGAGCCACTTAGATAGGAGTAGCCCCAAGCCTAATCTATTCAAATGACACAGTGGGTCCACACCCACTTTGTTATATGCTTCAAGCTGCTATCTCTTACATTAGGTGGAAACTTATGGATGTGCCTGACCATCTTATTTTTCATATACAGAATCTTTAGTGTTTACTGACACTGGACATGTGACTGCTGTGGTATAAAATGAAAGGGGTGTTCCCATCTCAGACATTGATGGCATATCGCTAGGCCATGACTAGGACTAGACTTTATTGTCTACTGTTTGCTTTTGTACAAGATGTTTTAATTGTAACTTTATAAAGAAGATATGTTTTATGGAAGTGCTGGAGAACTGGATGTGTTCTACTGCAAGTTAACAAAAGTCTGATGGTGTGGATGAGAATGTGTCAGCGCAGAAACAAGGTGACTGGGCCTACTGGGGCCTACTGGTTAGTCACCATCATGTTCACATGCACGTGGTTCTTGGTTCCTTTACATTTAGGAATGCTACATAAACATGTGGCACCTGCTTCGTGCTAAAAATAATAGTGTGTGAGATAGCGAGGCTCTGTAAAGAAACAATGAGAAATCACAGCATGGAGACGAGGCATTTTAATTCCTGTTAGAGCTTTTTATCTGCAACAGATAAGATTGAATTTCTATATACCAAGCGCCAATTATTCAAGGCTTAGAGGATTAGGAAGCAATTCATGAGAAAACAGTAGCACCACCTTAGAATTGCACTTTTCTGTACATCTTGGGAAACTGTTATTGTAATTTCATGATATACCGCCAAAGTACACTGTAAGGGTCCATTTACACATCCGTGTGTGTTTTTTGCAGATCCGCAAAACACGGACACCGCCAATGTGCGTTCTTCATTTTGCGGGCCGCACATCGCCGGCACTAAATAGAATATGCCTAATCTTGTCTGCAATTGCGGACAAGAATAGGACATGTTCTATTTTTTTCGGGAACGGAAATGCGGACTCGGAAGTGCAGGTCCACATTTTCGGATCCGGGCCGCACATCGTGCGGCTCTATGGAAATGAATGGGTCCGCAATTTCGTTCCGTAAAATGCGGAACAGAATTGGGGACGATTGAATGGAACCTAAATAGTATGAACAGAACCTAATGGAAGTACCGTATTTTTTACCCTATAAGACGCAATTTTTTTCTCCCCAAAGTGGCGGGGAAATGTCAGTGCGTTTTATGGGGCGAATACTAATGAGCTCTTCCACAAGTCGCACATTGTTGTGCAATTGGGGGCCTGTGCAAAAATGTGAGACGTTTGATGCCAGCAAACTGGTGTAGAGGAATGATGAATGTTGACCTATGGCAGTGGGACAGGATGCAGGAGAAGTAATGCAGTACCTGGCTCCTTCTCCGCGTGGGCAGCATAGCAGTGCTTTGGGCTCTCTGAATAATGGGAAAGCTTTGGTCCAATAACTTTCTGCCCTCTACTGAATCCAATATTATGCACTGAAGCCATCCACATGAAGTACCTGTGGTCTGCTCGGGACCTGCCAGCAGGAATGTAGTGGAGCCTGGGTACAAGATGGCAGCCAGGGCACTCTGAAAAGAGACTCCTACACTCAGGATTATTTCTTTAAGAAAGTTCAACTGGTTTAAAGTATTCTATTGGTTCCTTTGGGCTACAGGGGGCCATGGGTGCCAACAAGCCAGTTTCCATTTTGCTCTTCAGTGCCGGATGAAAGCGGCACTAGAATCATGTCATGAGTCCTAGTCATGTGCCATGAAGTACAGTAGTGCACTGACGAGGGTGCATTTTAGAATGTTGTTATTGTGCATGCGGGTCATATACTGTAAGTATGAGTTTATTGCCACTAACAAGTGACTCGGGTTCAAATCCAGCAGAAGTGGTCTTCTGCTGGACCTCTGGAGACAGAACCTGGGCTTATGGGAGGATGCATTGGGATGGGGTGGTTTGGGGGCTTAGAGAGCAACTACGTCATTTAGAAAATCTCTTAAAAGATGTTTTCCTTGCATGCTGCTATTAGTCAGGAAGGTGGCTGGTGACAGATTCCCTTTAATGGGATAGCCCCACCCCCATCCTTAGCTCCGCCTCAGTTGCTAGCTCCACCTTTTTTGGGGGACTACCACTGCCTGCCTGAAATCTAGCAGCAGATCTCAATCTACTGTCTGCCTACCAAGGATCTCAGCAATTAATGGAAGTATTACAGATCATGAAATATGCCAAAAGTTTTACATTAGAGCATAAAGTTTCATATTTAAATGATACTGTAGCATGCTCACACAATAATTCATCACTGATATTACCACTATAGTACTAGAAGCAAAACCGTGTCATTTTCTGAAGGGAACCTAGAGTCCACATAGCTTTTCACAGGGCAGCTGCATATGTCTGAATGGTACACAGCTTCTCCAGCACAAGTGCTAACAAGCTCCAGAAGATTGCTTGTATTTGACACATGCCTTCACATATTAGGATCTTCTGTGCTACAAGAAAGAATTGGTTCCATAGTGATGTAAAACTACAGAAATTCTTACATAACTGCCATAATGTAAAGAAAAGTTCCATTTAAAGGGGTTCTCCGTGAATTATTTAAAATGTCTGCCAGCAACCTGTCCTAGAATGCGAGAAGGACTGGTTGCTTCCACTCGCAAAGATGACGGAAGTGTGAGGAGGCGAGGCGTCAGTAAACACTGCACTGCTCTACAATAGATGGTAATGATGTGATCATTATGGCTGAGCAGTCTGACAGGAACACTCACCAATATGTAGTGCATGCAAGTGCCATAATGGGTAATGAGGCCCAGCCGCTCACACCTCTAGGCAGCTCTGCAAGTGGAGGCAACCAGTACTGCTTACATTCTAGGACAGGTTGCTGGCAGCCATTTTAAATCATTTCCAGAGAACCCCTTTAAGATTTATATAAGTCCGGTTTACACAACTACCTAAAGATGCACATACTGCGTATGGTCCTGGGCTTTTAAGGGGTTCTGAAGTGACATAATAGTGATGAATTATCCTCAAGATCAGATAGACATCCCTGCCAATCAGCTGTTTGAAGGAATTGCGGGGCTCTTGCAAGTGCTGCATCAGTGGAGGTCCGACTCCCAGAACTCCCTGACTGCTTAAGTGACATCACTTTACATCGGTCATGTGGCCTGGGTGCACGTCAGTCCCACTCAAGTGAAATACAAAGTACATCACTACGTTTGGTAAGCTGGTAATAGATGGCAGTACTTACCGGAGCTCCAGTTGGTGCAGGAGCTTCAAACTGATCGGCCGGGGTGCCAAACCCCACTGGTGTGATATTGATAACCTATTCTGAGGATAGGCCATCAATATCAAATTCCTGGATAACCCCTGTAGAGCTCTTGCAATCTAACATGAGCAGGTCAGCCTGGACCCCCAAAGAGAAACAGTTTGTCACTAATATCACAACAGGAGGGGCGGGCACACGTCTATCTTGATGTGACTGTATGCTGTCGCTGTGGACAATATGTCCATTCCATGTATACCGGATCTTGAAATAATAAAACAGTAAGGAGCAAAGGCATTTTTTGCTGTGCATTTGTGTCTATATGTGGTTACAAGATAAGAGCCACCCCGGTGTTCAGCGTGGCCTAATGTGTATGGTTAACCTTTCATTGGCTGGTCTTCCTTATTTGAAATGGTCCCATAAAGGGACAGCATTGTATAATTTGTTGGGACATGAACTCAACTAATCATGTATTTCACTACAGTCTAAGGCTCCATTCACACGTCCGCAATGTGTTTTGCGGATACACGGAGCCACGGATCCGCAAAACACGGAAAGCGGCAATGTGCGTTCCGCATTTTGCGGACCGCACATTGCCGGCACTAATAGAATAGGCCTGTTCTTGTCCGCAATTGTGGACAAGAATAGGACATGTTCTATTTTTTTGCGGAAACGGAAGCACGGATGCGGAAGTGCGGATCTGCAAATGTGGATGCGGACAGCACATTCTGGCCCCATTGAAAATGAATGGGTCTGCACCCGTTCCGCAAAATTGCGGAACGGATGCGGATCCATTTTGCGGACATGTGAATGGACCCTACAGAGTTCATGACCAATGACAAAAATCCAACAAGTCACATCGAGACAGGTTTAGGGGATAGGTCATTGTCGAACATGAAAGTACACAAAGAAAATGGCCTGCTGAGGAACAAGGATTCTCTAAATCTACTACTTTGACCAAAGCCACTATGGTATGGGCCTCGTCACTCAGGTTCCTGTTGTCTAAGTACGACATGTGGCAAATAACTGTGCATAAAGAAGGGCTGTGCAGTGTGACTCCCACTCCTGCATCATCACACACTGACTCCCGCTCCTGCATCATCACACACTGACTCCCACTCCTGCATCATCACACACTGACTCCCACTCCTGCATCATCACACACTGACTCCCACTCCTGCATCATCACACACTGACTCCCACTCCTGCATCATCACACACTGACTCCCGCTCCTGCATCATCACACACTGACTCCCGCTCCTGCATCATCACACACTGACTCCCGCTCCTGCATCATCACACACTGACTCCCGCTCCTGCATCATCACACACTGACTCCCGCTCCTGCATCATCACACACTGACTCCCGCTCCTGCATCATCACACACTGACTCCCGCTCCTGCATCATCACACACTGACTCCCGCTCCTGCATCATCACACACTGACTCCCACTCCTGCATCATCACACACTGACTCCCACTCCTGCATCATCACACACTGACTCCCGCTCCTGCATCATCACACACTGACTCCCGCTCCTGCATCATCACACACTGACTCCCGCTCCTGCATCATCACACACTGACTCCCGCTCCTGCATCATCACACACTGACTCCCACTCCTGCATCATCACACACTGACTCCCACTCCTGCATCATCACACACTGACTCCCGCTCCTGCATCATCACACACTGACTCCCGCTCCTGCATCATCACACACTGACTCCCACTCCTGCATCATCACACACTGACTCCCGCTCCTGCATCATCACACACTGACTCCCGCTCCTGCATCATCACACACTGACTCCCGCTCCTGCATCATCACACACTGACTCCCGCTCCTGCATCATCACACACTGACTCCCGCTCCTGCATCATCACACACTGACTCCCGCTCCTGCATCATCACACACTGACTCCCGCATCATCACACACTGACTCCCGCTCTTGCATCATCACACACTGACTCCCGCTCTTGCATCATCACACACTGACTCCCGCTCCTGCATCATCACACACTGACTCCCGCTCCTGCATCATCACACACTGACTCCCGCTCCTGCATCATCGCACACTGACTCCCGCTCCTGCATCATCGCACACAGACTCCCGCTCCTGCATCATCACACACTGACTCCCGCTCCTGCATCATCACACACTGACTCCCGCTCCTGCATCATCACACACTGACTCTAAAACCTTCACAAATCGTCAGTTATTTAGTAACAACAAATTTACTGGAGTAAAATGGTAACATCAGGCTTTTTCTTACTATCATGCAAGTAATCAGGCTAATTAGACAGAACTTAAAGGGCACCTGTCATGTGGATATTTGATTATAATCTAACTAATTATATACAATCATTAACTACTAAAAAGTACCTTAGGGCTCTTTCACACTTGCGTTGTCCGGATCCGGCATAGAGTTCCGTCGTCGGGGCTCCATGCCGGAAGAATCCTGATCAGGATTATCCTAATGCATTCTGAATGGAGAGAAATCCGTTCAGGATGCATCAGAATGTCTTCAGTTCCGGACCGGAACGTTTTTTGGCCGGAGAAAATACCGCAGCATGCTGCGCTTTTTGCTCCGGCCAAAAATCCTGAACACTTGCTGCAAGGCCGGATCCGGAATTAATGCCCATTGAAAGGCATGCCTTAAGCTAAACGTCGTTTCGGCGCATTGCCGGATCCGACGTTTAGCTTTTTCTGAATGGTTACCATGGCTGCCGGGACGCTTAAGTCCTGGCAGCCATGGTAAAGTGTAGTGGGGAGCGGGGGAGCAGTATACTTACCGTCCGTGCGGCTCCCGGGGCGCTCCAGAGTGACGTCAGGGCGCCCCACGCGCATGGATGACGTGATCGCATGGCACGTCATCCATGCGCATGGGGCGCTCTGACGTCATTCTGGAGCACCCCGGGAGCTGCACGGACGGTAAGTATACCGCTCCCCACTACTACTATGGCAACCAGGACATTAATAGCGTCCTGGCTGCCATAGTAACACTGAACGCATTTTGAAGACGGATCCGTCTTCAAATGCTTTCAGTTCACTTGCGTTTTTCCGGATCCGGCGTGTAATTCCGGCAAATGGAGTACACGCCGGATCCGGACAACGCAAGTGTGAAAGAGCCCTTAGATGTATTCACTTACTGGTGTGACAGATGGTTACTCATAATATACACACAAAGATGCCGCATGCCGCAGAGCTATTGCCACTCCCCTGCCCACCTGCTGCTGATTCCTATGGTAACAAACTGTCATTCAGCAGCAGGTGGGCGGGGAGAGTCAGGAGCTCATAAATATTCATGACCATCATTATCAGCTTTTCAATACAAGATGTTGGCAGACTGACTGGGTCAATTAAAGAAAGTGACCCAGCATTTTGCTAAGAGAATCAGTCACTTATTTATGTTGCCCTTAGGACACCATAAAACTGGTGACAGGTTTATTGGAATACAATTTCTGAAATTCCAGACATTTTCTAAATTCCTGGAAGTAAATATGTAAGGCACTATGCATGTAATAACTGGAAAACACTATTACACACTTCATGATTTTAAGAAATCTATGAATCTGTCCTCAGAAAAAGTTAGAAAATCTCCATTAGTATGTCCTAGACATGCAGTGTGTCATGTGCAAGCCCAAATGGGAATAAAAGAAACATGTAAAAAGTGTAGCTGCTATATTCAGTTCTTGCCATGAAAGGGTTATCTGAGCCATGCTTACCTGCTAGCTGCAGCTCCGGTCCTGCGCACTGGCTCCCATGTGTCTACCTTCTGTTCTGTGGCCTCTTTACTTCCTCTCCAGCATGATTATCTGCCTGCTGCAGCCAATGACTGGTATCAGTGGTGACGTGTCCACAAGAAACACATCACCAGTGAAGCCAGTTATTGGCTGCAGAGGAGGAGATGATCATGCCTGTCCGAGAGACATATTAAAGAAGCCACAAACCAGAAAATGGACACACAGGAGCCGGACCAGAGCAGCGGAAAGCAGATGAGTATGATTTCCACATCAGAGGCAGCTGGACACCTGTGGAAAGTTTCTTATTTCTGGACAAAACCTTTAATGCTGTCTTACAGTACTGTCTAGCAGTTATAAGATGACTGCGAAGTACTTGGATTGGACGGCACTCCTCTAGAGTCCTTTTTTGTACGGTGCTCAGTGGTAATTTGAAACCATATGTAGTAAAAGAGACCACGGCACTCGTTTTTTGTATATATGAAGATTATTTTATATTTTCAATTTTCATAATTTTCATTCCATGATATTATTTCATTATTCATAATTTTTCATAATTTTTCATAATTTCATTATTTGTAAGCATCCAGGAATGCATAGACTTGGCCAACGTTTAACGTTTCGGTCCTTGTATGGGACCTTGATCACGGCCTTTGTCCGGGCTGCATAATACCTGCGTTATGCAGCCCGGACAAAGGCCGTGATCAAGGTCCCATACAAGGACCGAAACGTTAAACGTTGGCCAAGTCTATGCATTCCTGGATGCTTACAAATAATGAAATTAGGAAAAATTATGAAAAATTATGAATAATGAAATAATATCATGGAATGAAAATTATGAAAATTGAAAATATAAAATAATCTTCATAAGATGACTGCGGGCATCCCTAGTGGTGAACATCATTCTCTGGTTTGTAGAGGAGGAACTTACTACTGAGCAGGTGCAGCACAGTGTGGGGCCTTGGCATCTCCCTTGTCTCCCTTCACAACCACAGGACTGCAGATAGCTGGCACTTTGCTGACAGGGTGTCTATTTAGGTTATTGTTGCCAAGAAGGAAAAGTACAGCTTTGAAATGTACCTAAACTTTGGAACAATCATATTAAAAACTATATAAAATGTGATAGAATGGGTTTTTATAATATACTTTTTTCTGCTTTACTTACAAAACACCTGAAGGCCAGGTGCCTATGGCGCTTTGGAATCCATACATCTGTGCACCACTGATTCGGGTGTACGGATTCCACTACAGGGCAATAATGAGTGCTGTACTGACAGGAGCACACGTCGCTGATCCAGCCTGTGCCAGTGCCTGGCATAGGACATCTGATGGCACAGGCTGGAGCAATGACGTGCTATGCAGAGCTCCAGCCTGCTCCAGCTCACTCAGCTAAAAGCTCTGGATAGCACTCGGTAAAGTAGACCCTCATGCAGAGTTTTTAGTGGGGTTAGCAGGCGCAGGCAGGAGTTCTCCATAGTACACCACTGCTCCTGCCTGTGCTCGTTCTGCTAAAACCTGGCAGAGTACATCTGTGGTATGCCATGCTTTAGCAGAGCGGCGCTGGCACAGGCAGGAGCAACAATGTGTTCTCTTGCCAGTATATAACTCACTGTGACCCTGTGGTGTATGACTTACAGATTCCAAAAGGCTATAGACACCTGAACTTTTATTATTCTTTTATTCGAAAAAAAAAATTACAATACAAAGAAAATCAACAATAGCAAAATGTCCCCCATTTTAATACCCACCCCTCCCCCTAGTGTACTGCAGGACAGAGAAAATAAAACATGATAGAAATTGATAATCCCAGAGCTCCCAGTAGTTTCTGACATCCTTCTCATTACCCCTGGGGATATCTAAAACATATAGCAGATTATTCATATCCTGTTCCCACTGCTGCACCGCCGGAGGGTTAACCGACTTCTACAACATTAGAATTTTATGAGCCAACATCAAACCTTTAAGGGCCACCAACCAATTTTCTTTAGAACCCACTAACCCTTCTTTTTACCCTAAAATACAATTTACTGGATCTCACTGGATTTTACCATTAAACACTACTTCTAGCCTAAAAAAGCACATTCTCCCATTAGCGGCACAGCTTTGGACACCTCCAGATGTTAGGAATGAAATCTGCATCAACCAATTTACATCTTAAACACATTTATTGCTCAAAAAACCTGTTCAAGACCTTTGGGTTACAATATACCAAATGTAAGGTAAAAAGTTGTGCAATTCGACAACAATTATTCTTTGATACTGTAATCGATGTCTTTAATGCATCAGCCCATACTTTATGTGACGCATCCTCTAGGGCTGTACACCATTCCCCAAAAGCCACACTGTTCTCGGTTCTCAACTGGTCCGACCTAATACAGCACATATTATTGAAAGTAGATCCCCCCAAATTAGCAGATTTTAAAATATCCAATAATTGATTATCTTCTTTTCTAAACCATTGGGCATTAAAGGGGTTAACCCATGAGTAATGTAAAAAATGAAAATCAGATATTATCTAGTACATGCAGTCTCTAAAACAAACAGCCCTGTACCTGACACGGCTGGTTTTAGACAAAGTGTGACCCTGGGCAAAATTTTAAGTGGGCCCTAAATGAAATAGTGCACGAACAACACCGTCACACATAGCCTGCCTGCTCAGATTGCGGATTACACGTAGATTATTGTGCGGAGAGTCTGCAGCGTAATACAGTACCAGCAAGGTATTAGGCCTCATGCACACGGACGTTTTTTTTCACGGTCCGCAAAACGGGGTTCCGTTGGTCCGTGATCCGTGACCGTTTTTCCGTCCGTGGGTCTTCCTTGATTTTTGGAGGATCCACGGACATGAAAAAAAAGTCATTTTGGTGTCCGCCTGGCCGTGCGGAGCCAAACGGATCCGTCCTGAATTACAATGCAAGTCAATGGGGACGGATCCGTTTGATGTTGACACAATATGGTGCCATTTCAAACGGATCCGTCCCCATTGACTTTCAATGTAAAGTCTGGAGTTCTGTTATACCATCGGATTGGAGTTTTCTCCAATCCGATGGTATATTTTAACTTGTAGCGTCCCCATCACCATGGGAACGCCTCTATGTTAGAATATACTGTCGGATATGAGCTACATCGTGAAACTCATTTCCGACAGTATATTCTAACACAGAGGCGTTCCCATGGTGATGGAGACGCTTCAGGTTAGAATATACAAAAAAACTGTGTACATGACTGTCCCCTGCTGCCTGGCTGGTGCTGCCAGGCAGCAGGGGGCAGACCCCCCCCCCTGTTTTTAACTCATTGGTGGCCAGTGGGCCCCCCCTCCCCTGTTGTTAACTCGTTGGTGGCCAGTGTGCGCACCCCCCTCCCTCCCTCTATTGTAATAATAGCATTGGGGCCAGTGTGCGCGCCCCCCCAACCCCCCCTCCCTCCCTCTATTGTAATAATAGCATTGGGGCCAGTGTGCCCCCCCCCCCCCCCCCGATCATCGGTGGCAGCGGAGTAGAAGATTCATACTTACCTGGCTGCTGGCTGCTGCGATCTCTGTGTCCGGCCGGGAGCTCCTCCTACTGGTAAGTGACAGGTCTGTGCGGCGCATTGCTGTCACTTACCAGTAGGAGGAGCTCCCGGCCGGACGCAGACATCGCAGCAGCCAGCAGCCAGGTAAGTATGAAAATCTTCTACTCCGCTGCTACCGATGATCGGGGGGGGGGGGGGGGTGCGCACACTGGCCCCAATGCTATTATTACAATAGAGGGAGGGAGGGGGGGGGGGGTTGGGGGGGTGCGCACACTGGCCCCAATGTATTAAAACAATAGAGGGAGGGAGGGGGGGGGGGGGGGGTTGGGGGGGCGCGCACACTGGCCCCAATGTATTAAAACAATAGAGGGAGGGAGGGGGGTGCGCACACTGGCCACCAACGAGTTAACAACAGGGGAGGGGGGGGCCGCACAATGATATTCAAACTGGGGAGGGGGGGGGTCTGCCCCCTGCTGCCTGGCAGCCCTGATCTCTTACAGGGGGATATGATAGTACAATTAACCCCTTCAGGTGCCGCACTATCATATCCCCCTGTAAGAGATCGGGTGCTGCCAGGCAGCAGGGGGCAGTCTTGTACACAGTTTGTAGTGTATTCTAACTAGAAGCGTCCCATCGCCATGGGAACGCTTCTGTGTTAGAATATACTGTCGGATCTGAGTTTTCACGAAGTGAAAACTCAGCTCTGAAAAAGCTTTTATGCAGACGGATCCGAAAGTCTGTATGAAACTAACCTACGGCCACGGATCACGGACACGGATGCCAATCTTGTGTGCATCCGTGTTCTTTCACGGACCCATTGACTTGAATGGGCCCGTGAACCGTTGGCCGTGAAAAAAATAGGACAGGTCATATTTTTTTCACGGCCAGGAAACACGGCTCACGGATGCGGCTGCCAAACGGTGCATTTTCCGATTTTTCCACGGACCCATTGAAAGTCAATGGGTCCGTGAAAAAAAACGGAAAACGGCACAACGGCCACGGATGCACACAACGGTCGTGTGCATGAGGCCTAACAGATTAGACAAATCTCATGTACATTTTGCTTCTTTGTTCCTTGTGCAAACTGACCTGCCATGTGGATTTAGAAATCCGCGGAATGTCATGTATCTACAGTAATTATCAAATAATACTACTATACCAGGACCAAATATTACCACTATAAACTGATCAACACTCTTTAATGCTCTGACAACTCTGGGTGCAAACACGACCACAATAGGATGGAATAGATTTTTCTTCATTGGTAACAAAAAGAAAAGAATAAAAAATAAGAAAAATATATTCCATCCTATTGTGGTCGTGTTTGCACCCAGAGTTGGCAGAACATTGCACCGCCTTGCTTATACTAAGGTTTGGCTCTCCCTTGTGTTAAGAACCTAAGGACACTGGCAGCACCGACCAATACCACCTACACACCTTTCACTAGTGTTGTGCCTATGACTGCAGCATAATCAGCTAGTTTTTATCCCACATATCACCCTATAAGTGCCATTACCTAGTAACTGAAAAATATTACCGTAGTCTTACTGAATAAAAAGCACTACACAAAGACCAATATTACCACCATACAGTGACTATAAAGTGTAGATACTGTACCTGACACAGCCGGTTTTAGCTTTTTCTGAATGGTTACCATGGCTGCCGGGACGCTAAAGTCCTGGCAGCCTTGATAAAGTGTAGTGGGGAGCAGGGGAGCAGCATACTTACCGTCCGTGCGGCTCCCGGGGCACTCCAGAGTGACGTCAGGGCGCCCCAAGCGCATGGATCACGTGATCGCATGGTACGTCATCCATGCGTAAGGGGCACTCTGACGTCATTCTGGAGCGCCCCGGGAGCCGCACAGACTGTAAGTATACTGCTCCCCCGCTCCCCACTACTACTATGGCAACCAGGACTTTAATAGCGTCCTGGCTGCCATAGTAACACTGAAAGCATTTTGAATACGGATCCGTCTTCAAATGCTTTCAGTTCACTTGCGTTTTTCCGGATCCGGCGTGTAATTCCGGCAAGTGGAGTACACGCCGGATCCGGACAACGCAAGTGTGAAAGAGGCCTAAGGCCCCATAAGTGCTCCTCAGATAAATATTGTCAGGGTCTCTGTGGTTTTTATTTGCAGCTGTCCAATCTCTCTGTCCCGACACTGCTCTTCATGACTAATAAGGGGCTGCGGTATCTGTGTGTGTGCTGGGGGAGGGGGGAGTGCATGACGGGAGCACAGGCAGTAAATCAGCTGCTAGCAGACGGAACCTTTGCTAGAAGGAGTTAGCTGCTGCCCGGCTAATTGATGCTGTAGACTGATTCCGGTTCACCTCTGCTTCTGACTCCAGAGCCACATAGTTATCTGTAAATATAGGAGGAAGACCACCTGAAGGAGGCCCCCTGGTGACGGGGCCCAGGGCAATTGCTAAGTTTGCTTCCCCCCAATGCCGGCCCTGCCTGACATGGATCCAGAGATCTGTCCATTCATTGCTGCAATTGCTCTGCTAGATTTATTTCAAGCTGGCAGCTCGGTGGGCATGTTCTATCTGGGAAGGGAGGGGGGCCTTTGTGCTGCAGCTGGTGGCAGTTGAAGGATGGAACTGATCATAGATGTCAACCTCAGTGAAGTGGACAAAGAATTTAGAAAGCAGGAGGTGTTATACAGATTCAGATCCAGGTGCTATTTCGAAAAATGTAGAATATTTCAGGTACCCCTCTAAGGTACAGCACTACTGCATAATACCACTACAAATAATACCACAAATCTGAACTCTCATGCTCTCCACTGTAAGTACTTAAACAATATTCCCTTTTCTCTACACATTTTGGAATTTTTTTCAGGACTTACATTACATTATTACCCCCTATAGGTGTATAACCCCAATTCCTTTAATCTTTAAAGGGAACCTGTCACCTCAAAAACCCATATAAAACCACCAGCATTACCTCATAGTAGCCCCCAGTCTGTTAATAACCATATGTTTGATTCGGTAGTCCGATGCCCCATAGATTCAAAAAACAATGTTTTAAGCGGCATCAGCGCTATCTTACCGGTCAGCTTGAAGTCAAGGGGGCAGTGGCTTCCTTGCTTCAAGTCAAGGTAAGCACGCCCCCTAACCTTCCCCTCTTTTGTTAGATTGACAGCCTGCAGTGCGGCCGGGATCGTATAAGTCTCGCTCATGCATGGTGCGCTCCTTGTTAAAGTGCGATCCCATCCCCGCCTGCAGCCAGTGATCGCTATCATGCTCAGGAGGGTAAAGGAATCGCGCGTACATTCGCACTGGTTGGCGCATGCGCAGCGCACCGCTGAAACCCGACTAACAGCGGCAACCCGATCGCACTGCAGGCTGTCAATCTAACAAAAGAGGGGACGGTTAGGGGGCGTGCTTACCTTGACTGGTGAGTATGCTGGAATGTTTTCAGCTTCCAGGAATTGTGTACAGATCCTTGCAATATGGGGCCGTGCATTATCATGGTGCAACATGAGGTGATGGTCGTGGGTGAATGGCACAACAATGGGTCTCAGGATCTCGTCACAGTATCTCTGTGCATTCAAAATGCCTTCAATAAAATGCACCTGTGTTCGTTGTCCATAACATACGCCTGCCCATACCATAACCCCACCGCCACCATGGACCTCTCGATTCACAACGTTGACGTCAGCAAATTGCTCACCCACACATGCTGTCTGCCATCTGCCCTGAACAGTGAGAAATGGGACTCATCCGTGAATAGAACGCCTCTACAACGTGCCAGACGCCATTGAATGTGAGCATTTGCCCACTCAAGTCGGTTACGACGACGAACTGCGGTCAGGTCCAGACCTCGATGAGGACGACGAGCATGCAGATGAGCTTCAATGAGATGGTATCTGACAGTTTGTGCAGAAATTCTTTGGTTATGCAAACCAATTGTTGCTGCAGCTGTCCGGGTGGCTGGTCTCAGACGATCATGGAGGTGAACATGCTGGATGTGGATGTCCTGGGCTGGTGTGGTTACACGTGGTCTGAGGTTGGATGTACTGCCAAATTCTCTGAAATGCCTTTGGAGACTGCTTATGGTAGAGAAATGAACATTCATTGCTTGGGCAACAGCTCTGGTAGACATTCCTGCAGTCAGCATTGCAATTGCACGCTCCCTCAAACGTCTGTGGCATTGTGCTGTGTGATCAAACTGCACATTTCAGAGTGGGCTTTTATTGTGGGCAGTCTTAGGCACACCTGTGCAATATTCATGCTGTCTAATCAGCACCTTGATATGCCACACCTGCGAGGTGGGATGGATTAGCTCGGAGAAGTGCTCACTAACACAGATTTAGATAGCTTTCTGAACAATATTTGAGAGTAATGGGTCTTATGTGTATGTATGTATCTTCCCCAAACTCTTTAATCAGCAATTCAGACACGAACATTGCAGGGTCCCTCAGGTAAATCCGCTATTTCTTTATTCTTTCCTCTCAACCTACTATCAAGTTCTATTAGTTTGTCCCAAATCATTTTATACATTTTATATATTCCCTTAGTATCTTTAATCATACTATTAGAGACATCCTCCACTGTACTAAAGCTACTTTTGGCCTCATCCAGCCTATCCCTTATTTCATTCATGTCTTCAAGTATCCAAGTTAATTCAGATTTTATACTACCCAGTTCTTTAAAGGTGTTTTGTCACTTCAAATGGGATTATCATGTAGAGAAAGTTAATACAAGGCACTAATGTATTGTGATTGTGCATATTGCTTCCTTTGCTGGCTGGATTAATTTTTTCATCACATCATACACTGCTTGTTTCCATGGTTACAACCACCCTTCAATCCAGAAGCGTTGTCCGTGCTTACATACTATAGGAAAAAGCACTAGCCTAAGTGCCACCACTGATGGACTGCAGGGTGGTCGTAACCATGGAAACAAGCAGAGTATAATGTGATGGAAAAATAAATCCAGCCAGCAAATAAGGCAATATGGACAATCACAATACATTAGTAAGTGGCTTGTGTTAACTTTCTCTACATGATAAATGCCACTTGCTGAAGTGACACAACCCCAGGCCCTGACTGCGCTCATCATTGGGGAGGAGGTGTAGCAAGAGCAGGCACAGTCCATGGGGGAAGGATGACACACTATATGAAAAGTAGCAGCACCGGGCACAGTTCATCGGGTAAGGCTAGGTAATCACTTGCATATTTTGGTATTCTGTTCCAGCATTCCAGCAGAATTCCAGAATTGCCAGATCCAGCATATGCCAAACACTGCTGGCACCTGCTGGATCCCATTCACAATCATGGGATCATTCGAGATCCCACATGCAGCGTTTTTTTGCCCTTTGTTATTGCCAGAATCTGCAACCGAGGCTTCTGCTGGAATCTCTGCAGTAGATGTGCATGTACCCTAAGGGATGCGATGGGTCACTCACACCGGGGCCCAAGTCAGATTCTTGCCATGGGGCCCAGTGTTTTTTAATATGTATGCCCGTTGCTGAGGGGTAGTGTATAACTCTGTTAGCCCACTCAACATCAACAGTGGTCCCTTAGGGGAGGGGGGTTTATGCTACCTGAGATAAGCAATAGCCCCCAACTCCAACCTTATACATGTGCGGACCCAATTCCCACAACTTATGTATCATGGATGCAAGCAGTTGCATAGGTGTGTAATAACTACACCCAGCACTGCGTCTAGATCCTGAATGTGCACCACAAGCTGAAGATCCAGGACAGGATAAGGTGTGCACCATATAGTTACAAATACCACCCAAGGATACTAAGCTGTGTCCCTATTAGTTAACACAACTAGTACTTTAAAGATAGTACTCTAATCTTCACCTATGGAGCCTTTGTTGTGTCCAACAGGTTGGTACAGATACTACTCAGTGGAATGTAACTTGATCACAACTACCACCAGATAAAACCTAACTAAAGGCTCTTTCACACTTGCGTTGTCCGGATCCGGCGTGTACTCCATTTGCCGGAATTACACGCCGGATCCGTAACACCGCAAGTGAACTGAAAGCATTTGAAGACGGATCAGTCTTCAAAATGCATTCAGTGTTACTATGGCACCCAGGACGCTATTAAAGTCCTGGTTGCCATAGTAGTAGTGGGGAGCGGGGGAGCAGTATACTTACCGCCCGTGCGGCTCCCGGGGCGCTCCAGAATGACGTCAGAGCGCCCCATGCGCATGGATGACGTGATCCATGCGATCACATCATCCATGCGCGTGGGGCACCCTGACGTCACTCTGGAGCGCCCCGGGAGCCGCACGGACGGTAAGTATGCTGCTCCCCCGCTCCCCACTATACTTTACCATGGCTGCCAGGACTTTAGCGTCCCGGCAGCCATGGTAACCATTCAGAAAAAGCTTAAGGCCGGATCCGGATGAATGCCTTTAAATGGGCATTAATTCCGGATCCGGCCTTGCGGCAAGTGTTCAGGATTTTTGGCCGGAGCAAAAAGCGCAGCATGCTGCGGTATTTTCTCCGGCCCAAAAACGTTCCGGTCCTGAACTGAAGACATCCTGATGCATCCTGAACGGATTTCACTCCATTCAGAATGCATTAGGATAATCCTGATCAGGAACTCTATGCCGGAAAAGAACAACGCAAGTGTTAAAGAGCCCTAAGCTATCTCAGCCAGCGCAATGCGTTTCTGTGTCCCATATACGTCGGACACTTCATAAGGAGCGTAGGCATAAGGTCTGAGAAGCGGTAGTATAATTCTATCTGAGAACCGCCTATTGCGAGACATGTTGGCGACACGCACTCTGGTAACACAAGTGTGATTCACTTTCAAGGTATCGAAAAGGTCCGACAATCACCAAGAGGAGGAGATCTTGATAAAAGACTCCTCAAGAAGGAACTTGAATGGATTTTCCGCCTAAACACGGAGAGACCCAAGGGGTTAAATGAGCAAAGTAGTTTTACCTGCTTCATTGAGTGACCCTGGTCTCTATTTAGTATCCCTTTGTCTCTTGCAACCAGAATAGGGGCTCATATATGTGCTCCCCTCATTGACTTCCAATGGCTGCCATGTCTTGTGTTTATTTTATGTGCCCTGTTGGCCTTTAGCGATTCATTATTAGGAATATGAATATCCCTCCTCAGGATATTCATATGAACACACTATTTAGTCTATATACCCCGTACTATTTCTATTCCCCCCTTTGACTTCTTGGGGAGTAATGCATATTAGCACAACGAGTCCTGGCAGATGAGGACAGGGTTCGGGGCTGCGATTGTTAGCCACGCCCTCATCTTCCGATTGGTCGGAGCAGACAGCGCCTTCTTCTCCCTTCTGGGCGCATCCTTATTTAACCGCTTGCCGCCACGCTAACGCCGAAAGGCGTCATCGCGGCGGCTCTCCCAGGTCACACTAACGCCAATAGGCGTCATCTCGCGTGAGCCGAGATTTCCTGTGAACGCGCGCACGCAGGCGCGCGCGCTCACAGGAACGGAAGGTAAGCGAGTGGATCTCCAGCCTGCCAGCAGCGATCGCTCGCTGGCAGGCTGGAGATGTGATTTTTTTTAACCCCTAACAGGTATATTAGACGCTGTTTTGATAACAGCGTCTAATATACCTGCTACCTGGTCCTCTGGTGGTCCCTTTTGTTAGGATCGACCACCAGAGGACTCAGGCAGCTCACTAAAGTAGCACCAAACACCACTACATTACACTACACCCCCCCCTGTCACTTATTAACCCTTTATAAACCACTGATCAGCCCATATAGACTCCCTGATCACCCCCCTGTCATTGATCACCCTCCTGTAAGGCTCCTTTCAGAGGTCCGTATGATTTTTACGGATCCACGGATACATGGATCGGATGGATGGAGCCTTACAGGGGGGTGATCAGTGACAGGGGGGTGATCACCCCATATACACTCCCTGATCACCCCCTGTCATTGATCACCCCCCTGTCATTGATCACCCCCCTGTAAGGCTCCATTCAGACGTCCGCATGTGTTTTGCGGATCCGATCCATGTATCCGTGGATCCGTAAAAAATCATACGGACGTCTGAATGGAGCCTTACAGGGGGGTGATCAGTGACAGGGGGGTGATCACCCCATATACACTCCCTGATCACCCCCTGTCATTGATCACCCCCCTGTCATTGATCACCCCCCTGTAAGGCTCCATTCAGACGTCCGCATGTGTTTTGCGGATCCGATCCATGTATCCGTGGATCCGTAAAAAATCATACGGACGTCTGAATGGAGCCTTACAGGGGGGTGATCAATGACGGAGGTGATCAGGGAGTCTATATGGGTGATCACCCCTCTGTCATTGATCACCCCCCTGTAAGGCTCCATTCAGACGTCCGCATGTGTTTTGCGGATCCGAGCCATGTATCCGTGGATCCGTAAAAAATCATACGGACGTCTGAATGTAGCCTTACAGGGGGGTGATCAATGACGAAGGTGATCAGGGAGTCTATATGGGTGATCACCCCTCTGTCATTGATCACCCCCCTGTAAGGCTCCATTCAGACGTCCGCATGTGTTTTGCGGATCCGATCCATGTATCCGTGGATCCGTAAAAAATCATACGGACGTCTGAATGGAGCCTTACAGGGGGGTGATCAATGACGGAGGTGATCAGGGAGTCTATATGGGTGATCACCCCTCTGTCATTGATCACCCCCCTGTAAGGCTCCATTCAGACGTCCGCATGTGTTTTGCGGATCCGATCCATGTATCCGTGGATCCGTAAAAAATCATACGGACGTCTGAATGGAGCCTTACAGGGGGGTGATCAATGACAGGGGTGTGATCAATGACAGGGGGGTGATCACCCCATATAGATTCCCTGATCACCCCCCTGTCATTGATCACCCCCTGTAAGGCACCATTTAGACATTTTTTTTGGGCCCAAGTTAGCGGAAAGTTTTTGTTTGTTTTTGTTTTTTCTTACAAAGTCTCATATTCCACTAACTTGTGTCAAAAAATAAAATCTCACATGAACTCACCATACCCCTCACGGAATCCAAATGCGTAAATTATTTTAGACATTTATATTCCAGACTTCTTCTGACGCTGTAGGGCCGCTAAAATGCCAGGGCAGTATAAGTACCCCACATGTGACCCCATTCCGGAACGAAGACACCCCAAGGTATTCCATGAGGGGCATATTGAGTCCATGAAAGATTGAAATTTTTGTCCCAAGTTAGCGGAAAGGGAGACTTTGTGAGAAAATACCAAAAAAATCAATTTCCGCTAACTTGTGCCAAAAAAAAAAAAATTCTATGAACTCGCCAGGCCCCTCATTGAATACCTTAGGGTGTCTTCTTTCCAAAATGGGGTCACATGTGGGGTATTTATACTGCCCTGGCATGTTAGGGGCCCGAAAGCGTGAGAAGAAGTATGGGATCCAAATGTCTAAAAATGCCCTCCTAAAAGGAATTTGGGCCGCTTTGCGCATCTAGGCTGCAAAAAAGTGTCACACATGTGGTATCGCCGTACTCAGGAGAAGTTGGGGAATGTGTTTTGGGGTGTCATTTTACATATACCCATGCTGGGTGAGATAAATATCTTGGTCAAATGCCAACTTTGTATAAAAAAATGGGAAAAATTGTCTTTTGCAGAGATATTTCTCTCACCCAGCATGGGTATATGTAAAATGACACCCCAAAACACATTCCCCAACTTCTCCTGAGTACGGCGATAGCAGATGTGTGTCACTTTTTTGCCGCCTAGGTGGGCAAAGGGGCACACATTCCAAAGAGCACCTTTCAGATTTCACAGGTCCTTTTTTACACATTTTGATTTCAAACTACTTACCACACATTAGGGCCCCTAGAATGCCAGGGCAGTATAACTACCCCACAAGTGACTCCATTTTGGAAAGAAGACACCCCAAGGTATTCCGTGAGGGGCATGGCGAGTTCCTAGAATTTTTTATTTTTTGTCACAAGTTAGCGGAAAATGATGATTATTTTATTTTTTTTTTTTCTTACAAAGTCTCATATTCCACTAACTTGTGACAAAAAATAAAAAATTCCCGGAACTCGCCATGCCCCTCACGGAATACCTTGGGGTGTTTTCTTTCCAAAATGGGGTCACTTGTGGGGTAGTTATACTGCCCTGGCAATTTAGGGGCCCTAATGTGTGGTTAGTAGTTTGAAATCAAAATCTGTAAAAAATGGCCGGTGAAATCCTAAAGGTGCTCTTTGGAATGTGGGCCCCTTTGCCCACCTAGGCTGCAAAAAAGTGTCACACATCTGGTATCGCCGTACTAAGGAGAGGTTGGGCAATGTGTTTTGGGGTGTCATTTTACATATACCCATGCTGGGTGATATAAATATCTTGGTCAAATGCCAACTGTGTATAAAAAAAATGGGAAAAGTTGTCTTTTGCCAAGATACCAGATGTGTGTCACTTTTTTGCCGCCTAGGTGGGCAAAGGGGCACACATTCCAAAGAGCACCTTTCAGATTTCACAGGTCCTTTTTTACACATTTTGATTTCAAACTACTTACCACACATTAGGGCCCCTAGAATGCCAGGGCAGTATAACTACCCCACAAGTGACCCCATTTTGGAAAGAAGACACCCCAAGGTATTTTGTGATGGGCATAGTGAGTTCATGGAAGTTTTTATTTTTTGTCACAAGTTAGTGGAATATGAGACTTTGTAAGAAAAAAATAATAATAATAATAAATCATCATTTTCCGCTAACTTGTGACAAAAAATAAAAAGTTCTATGAACTCACTATGCCCATCAGCGAATACCTTAGGGTGTCTACTTTCCGAAATGGGGTCATTTTTGGGGTGTTTGTACTGTCTGGGCATTGTAGAACCTCAGGAAACATGACAGGTGCTCAGAAAGTCAGAGCTGCTTCAAAAAGCAGAAATTCACATTTTTGTACCATAGTTTGTAAACGCTATAACGTTTACCCAAACCATTTTTTTTTTTACCCAAACATTTTTTTTTTATCAAAGACATGTAGAACAATAAATTTAGCGAAAAATGTATATATGGATGTCGTTTTTTTTGCAAAATTTTACAACTGAAAGTGAAAAATTTCATTTTTTTGCAAAAAAATCGTTAAATTTCGATTAATAACAAAAAAAGTAAAAATGTCAGCAGCAATGAAATACCACCAAATGAAAGCTCTATTAGTGAGAAGAAAAGGAGGTAAAATTAATTTGGGTGGTAAGTTGCATGACCGAGCAATAAACCGCTAAATTTGTGGAGTGCCGATTTGTAAAAAAGGGCCTGGTCACTAGGGGGGTATAAACCTGTGGTCCTTAAGTGGTTAAAGAGCAGGATCCGGCAGGTGTGTACGGCCATCCTAGTGCCAATCACGCTGCCCAACACACATGCAGCGTCTACCGCCGATTACCAGATAGAATTATACTACCGCTTCTCAGACCTTATACCTATGCTCCTGATGAAGTGTCCGACGTATATGGGACGCAGAAACGCGTTGAGCTGGCTGAGATAGCTAAGGTTACTAGCGTTTTTACTGGATCTGGCAGGGCTCAGCAAAAACGCTTCCATTACTGATAATACAACCGTCTGCATCCGTTATGAACGGATCCCGTTGTATTATCTTTAACATACCCAAGACGGATCCATCATGAACTCCATTGAAAATGAATGGGGGATGGATCCGTTTTCTATTGTGGCAGATTGTGGCAGAGAAAACGGATCCCTCCCCATTGACCGCATCCCAAGACGGAAAGCAAACTACAAAATGTTGCGGTTTGCTCTCCGTTATGGGAACGGATCTAAACAGAACAGAATGCATTTTGTTCAGTTCAGTTTTGTCCCCATTGACAATGAATGGGGACAAAACGGAAGTGTTTTTTCCCGGTATTGAGCCCCTATGACGGATCTCAATACCGGAAAACTAAAACGCTAGTGTGAAAGTAGCCTTAGAGAGCAACTCTTCCATTATAATTGACATTCCCGGAGCCGCTCTCTGCCATCACTGTTGCCATAGCAATGAAATCAGTGGAGTGTATGCAGAGAAGCCCCGTCCTCCCTGTATCACACACTAGTAATGGCTGCTTTTTATTTTCTAGGAGTTTTTTAAGCAAGTGGAAACTTCACATACAGATGAAGAGTAATATACGTGTATAGGAATCCTGCTACGTATATCTAAATCCAGTTCTAGGGGTCTGTCAGAACACTTCAGGCCCTCCAGCCACTGACACCGCTGGCTAGGAGACTTAAACCAGCACCTGGATCTGAATACTTTTCAACATTTAGGACAGCCTATGATCTATCCAATAAAATGTATTTGTATGGTGCCACCTGCGGTTTGATATTTTGAAATTCTCCTTATTTTTTGTCCATGTCACTGAGTTGGTCGCAGGCGATCAGTTTAAATCTTCAACTGTCGCTAGCCATATCTTCTGGTAGAAGCTGTGGCAGCTACAGCAGAAAGGACACACTCCCTGAGCTGCTATCCTGAAGTTATCAAGCAAAACAAACTGGAGCAATGACTGAAATCTATCACCTATCTCATGCTTTCGGAATAGGTAGTGCACCCTCCACCCCTTGATCCTGTTGTAATAGCACGGCCAATGGTTCTACATAGCAGTGATGACACAGGTCAAGGCTTCCTCATCCCTCTGCCCAATTCAGATTTGTCATTAAAGGGAACCCGTCACCTGGATTTGGGGTATAGAGCTGAGGGCATGGGTTGCTATATGTCCGCTAGCACATCCGCAATACCCAGTCCCCATAGCTCTGCGTGCTTTTATTGTGTTAAAAAACAGATTTGATACATATGCAAATTAACCTGAGATGAGTCCTGTCCCTGACCTCATCTTAGGGACAGGACTCTTCTCAGATTAATTTGCATACGTATCAAATCATTTTTTTTACACAATAAAAGCACACAGAGCTATGGGGACTGGGTATTGCGGATGTGCTAGCGGCCATCTAGCAACCCATGTCCTCAGCTCTTTGCACAAAATCCCGGTGACAGGTTCCCCTTAAGTAGTGTAAAGGAGTTTGATCCAGCAAGTCTGTGTGTATTCGTCCACTGAATTGTTAGATCCATGCAAGTGACTTTTTTAATTGCATCTAAGGGCTGTTTCACACTTGCGTTGTCCGGATCCGTCGTGTACTCCATTTGCCGGAATTACACGCCGGATCCGAAAAAACGCAAGTGAACTGAAAGCATTTGAAGACGGATCGTCTTCAAAATGCGTTCAGTGTTACTATGGCAGCCAGGATGCTATTAAAGTCCTGGTTGCCATAGTAGTAGTGGGGAGCGGTATACTTACAGTCCATGCGGCTCCCGGGGCGCTCCAGAATGACGTCAGAGCGCCCCATGCGCATGGATGACGTGCCATGCGATCACGTCATCCATGCGCGTGGGGCGCCCTAACGTCACTCATGCTGCAGTATTTTCTCCGGCCAAAAAACGTTCCGGTCCTGAACTGAAGACATCCTGATGCATCCTGAACGGATTTCACTCCATTCAGAATGCATTAGGATAATCCCGACGACGGAACTCTATGCTGGAAGAAAAGAACGCAAGTGTGAAAGAGCCCTAAAGCAAGGATTGCCTGGCTGCGTACAGATCCATGTGTTTTTAAAGGGGTATTGCTATCTGAGACATTGGTGGCATATTGCTAGGATATGCCCCCCATTGTCTCATAGGTGCGTGTCCCAGCGGTGGGAAGGAGAATGGAGCAAGGAAGGTGGTGGTTTCTCTGGGTCCAGCCACTACCAAACTCACTCTACACAAAAGTGAATGGGAGCGAACCGTGCTTGTGCTGCACAACGGAAATAGCCGAGCTCTGCGACTTTCGTTGGCCCCACAGATATTTGCGCAGTGCACCCTCCACCACTTTCAGGGCTCTGTTCTTGGGGTAGTTGCAGGTCCCAGAGGTGGGACCCACACCTATCACACAATGGAGGCATATCCTAGTGATATGCCCCCATTGTCTGAGATGGGAAAACCCCTTGTTTTTAAGACACCGACCAAGAGATGTTCGTGGTTGGGTAGGCTTAAAAGGAACCTGTCACTTCCAACAAACATCCCAAGTAGCCAGCAGCAGATGAAGCAAAAGCTGTAAAAACGTTCTTTAATCCCCTGCCGGCGCGCTTCTCTAGTCAGGCTTGAAGTCATAGAGGCAGCGGCCTCCGTGCTTCAAGTCACGGTAACCATGCCCCCTTCCCTGCCCCTTCGCTGTGACTGACAGTTCGGCCGGCTTTGAAGGGGGCCTGGTTACCGTGACTTGAAGCAAGGAGGCCGCTGCTTCCGTGACTTCAAGCCTGACTAGAGAAGCGCGCCGGCAGGGGATTAAAGAACGTTTTTACAGCTTTTGCTTCATCTGCTGCTGGAAGAAAACACGCTGCTGGCTACTCTAAGGTAATGCTGCCAGCTTGGGATGTTTGTTGGAGATGACAGGTTCCCTTTAAATCATTTGACAGACGCCTTTAAGACGCTGTAAACAGCTATTAGCTATTGACTGAATAAACACTATGGAAATGTCCACACAAGCTCCATGACTGCATAACTAGCAATGGTTACATTCAAGTACATGCAATCCACTGTGTGGCCCATTCTCCAACAGCAATAGTTCAGCAACTCAATTATCAGCGATTGCCAACACAGAGAAAACCATATAGCATGAATTAGGTTATGCAGTCTGCACTGCTTGGTATTGGAAGGCAGGTGCAGGGCATGGCAAAGGTAGAATCAGCAGCTCCTGTTGGAAATTTAAAGGAATTTTCCAAGATTTTGAAACGGATGACCTATCTGCCTTCTCACAGCTCACCAAGCACAGCGCTGTACATTGTATAGTGGTTGTGCTTGGTATTGCAGCTCAGCCCCATTCACTTCTATGGGACTGAGCTGCTCTTAGGCCACATGACCAATGAACGTGTCATCACTGGCCCAAGAAAAGGTGAGAGAAGGCAGGGGAGCTCACAGGAGCGCCGGTGCCTTCTCAAACCACCGATCAGATATTGATAACCTTTGCTGAGGAGAGGTCATCAGTATCAAAATCTCAGAAATCCCCTTTAACCTATAGACATATGCTTTAGCATTTTCTGACTGAATCCTCTTGGCTGCCGAATTTTAGACAGGTGCCTGAAAAGCAAAATAATTCCATTGTGGTTTAGTGTCATTAAAGGGGTTGTCTCACTTCAGCAAGTGGCATTTATCATGTAGAGAAAATTAATACAAGGCACTTACTAATGTATTGTGTTTGTCCATATTGCCTCCTTTGCTGGCCGGATTCATTTGTCTATCACATTATACACTACTCGTTTCTATGGTTACGACCACCCTGCAGTCCATCAGCGTTGGTCGTGCTTGCACACTATAGGAAAAAGCACTGGCCTCTCTGGTCACCAGGACCATGAGAGGCCACATACTGTAGGCTGGTGCTTTTTTCTCTAGTGTGCAAGCACGGCCACCACTGATGGATTGCAGGGTGGTCGTAACCATGGAAACGAGCAGTATAAAATATGATGCGAAAAATGAATCAAGCCAGCAGAGGAAGCAATATGGACAATCAAAATACATTAGTAAGTGCCCTGTATTACCTTCCTCTACATAATAAATGATATTTGGTTA
The DNA here is from genome assembly GCF_014858855.1 of Bufo gargarizans. NCBI lineage: Eukaryota > Metazoa > Chordata > Amphibia > Anura > Bufonidae > Bufo > Bufo gargarizans. Next base: position 265,639,344 of record NC_058084.1, read on the forward strand.
AGTGAGAGAACCCTTTTAACACACACTTCAGGATGTAGACAATTAGCTCAGAAGTCAGGCTGGTAAAGGCAGAAGGGACTGTTCATGCCCGGAAGCCACAGCTCTCCTTCTCTTACCTGTGCTGGACAGAGGGGAATGAGCTTGTCATAAAGCCACTGATGGCTCACGGCAGCAGAGGTGGCACAGTAGTGAGTGTGAGATAAGGTATTGCGCACGTTATTGTGCAGGAAGCGGGGACAAACTGGCTACTGCTATGTAAATTAAACTGGCTGATATTAGCGATGTACTAATGTCATGTATCTATGCCCCACGTTAGGGGTGGGCGGTATAGGCGATATAGGCGATATGCGATATGAATTTGGGCCACGATATGGATTTTCGCCATATCGCCTATATCGCCGGACCGCGATATGATCGCGCGCACCATGTTCTGAGCCGGCCGGCACAGCGGAGGGAGGAGGAGGGAGGAGGAGGGAGTCTCTCCCTCCCCACTGTGCGCGGCTGCCGCTGAACACCAATGAGGACAGAGTAGGAGGAGGAGGGGAGGGACTGTGGCCACTGCACTACCAATGAATGTGCCGGCCATATCCCTCAGGGTCCCCCTCCTCCACCCCATCATTGGTGGCAGTTTGCAGTTCCGATCGGAGCCCCAGCAGTGTAATGCTGGGGCTCCGATCGGTTACCATGGCAGCCAGGAGTCACGCTGCTGTAGTCCTAGCTGCCATGGTATGTTAGTGAGCAGAGAGCAGCGCATTATACTCACGTGCGCTGTGGCCGGCGGTCGCTCCTTCTTCTGTCTGTGCGGCGGATAGCTAATGCTTACAGCATTAGCAATGCGCCGCACAGACCTATGAGAAGAAGGAGCGACCGGCGGCCACAGCGCACGTGAGTATAATGCGCTGCTCTCTGCTCACTAACATACCATGGCAGCCTGGACTTCAGCAGCGTGACTCCTGGCTGCCATGGTAACCGATCGGTGCCCCAGCATTACACTGCTGGGGCTCCGATCGGAACTGCAAACTGCCACCAATGATGGGGGGGAGGAGGGGGACCCTGTGGCCACTGCCACCAATGATTAATACTGGGGAGGGGGGGTTTGCGTTACCAGAGGGGGCAGATCAGAGGCTGGGGAAGGGAGGCAGATCATAGGCTGGGGAAGGGGGGCAGATCAGAGGCTGGGGAAGGGGGGCAGATCAGAGGCTGGGGAAGGGGGGCAGATCAGAGGCTGGGGAAGGGGGGCAGATCAGAGGCTGGGGAAGGGGGGCAGATCAGAGGCTGGGGAAGGGGGGCAGATCAGAGGCTGGGGAAGGGGGGCAGATCAGAGGCTGGGGAAGGGGGGCAGATCAGAGGCTGGGGAAGGGGGGCAGATCAGAGGCTGGGGAAAAGATCAGAGGCTGGGGAAGGGGGGCAGATCAGAGGCTGGGGAGAAGATCAGAGGCTGGGGAAGGGGGGCAGATCAGAGGCTGGGGAGAAGATCAGAGGCTGGGGAGAAGATCAGAGGCTGGGGGGCAGATCAGAGGCTGGGGGGCAGATCAGAGGCTGGGGAAGGGGGGCAGATCAGAGGCTGGGGAAGGGGGGCAGATCAGAGGCTGGGGAAGGGGGGCAGATCAGAGGCTGGGGAAGTGGGGCAGATCAGAGGCTGGGGGGGGCAGATCAGAGGCTGGGGGGGGGCAGATCAGAGGCTGCCGCCATGGTCAGCTCCCTGCTGTTGTGTGCACTATGCACAGGGCAGCAGGGAGAGTGTAAAGTCCTATTCACCCTAATAGAGCTCTATTAGGGTGAATATGACAAGGGTTCTAGCCCTTAAGGAGGCCAATAGTTAATAAATAAAAAGTAAAAAATAAATAAAATTTAAACACCCCCCCCCCCCCAATATAGAAAACAATATATCGCAATATATATCGCATATCGCACATGCTTAAAATTATATCGCAATATAGATTTTAGGCCATATCGCCCACCCCTACCCCACGTTACTCCATAAATGTAACTTTTATCATATGCAAATTAGCCTCTAGGAGCGGGGGGGGGGGTTGTTGCTCTTGCTTTCCTCCAAGTCCTGATTGACAAGGTCAGGCAGCGTTTGCATCCTCCTGCCGGCCCGGAGTGCATGATAAATCTAGCGCCTGCGCCGTTCAGTATTCGGCGCAGTCATAGTAAAGGAAGGACGCTCATTGGCCGCCGACTTCCTTACTGCGCCTGCGCTGAATACTGAATGGCACGGCGATTTACCATGCACTCAGGGCTGGCTGGAGGATGCAAACGCTGCCTGGCCCTGTCAATCAAGACTCGGAGGGAGGTGACAGAGGTGGGAGAACGGAGCCTCTAGGAGCAGGAACGCATCCCCCGACTCCTGGAGGCTAATTAGCATATTATAAAAGTTACATTTATGGAGTAACGGGGGCATGGATACAACTAGGGATAGGCTAGTTAGGTTCAGCTGACATTAGCACATCGCTACTGTCAGCCAGTGCTACGCTACTGTTCTGGGTTGTCTCACTTCAGCAAGTTGCATTTATCATGTAGAGCAGGGGTGCACAACCTGCGGCCCAGGCACCACAAGTGGCCCTTGATACCATTCTGTGTGGCCCCCAACCATATGGTAACAGAGATGTATGTCTATGTCTTGTGATTACATGTATTTTTCATGTATTTCTCCCATTAGATGGGAGTCCTGGAACTGGAACTAGACATTAATGGTAAATACTGTGTGTTCAATATGCCATAAATACAGTATTTCAGTTGTTAATGCCCCTTTAAATTTTAATGTCGGCCCTCGTCGTTGGTTCGGTCTGGCAATGTGGCCCCCAACGAGGAAACGTTGTGCACCCCTGATGTAGAGAAAGTTAATATAGGCCACTTACGAATGTATTGTTATTACCCATATTGCTTCTTTTGCTGGCTGTATTCATTTTACCATCGCATTATACACTGCTCGTTTCCATGGTTACAGACCACCCTGCAATCCATCAGTGGTGGTTGTGCTTGCACCCTATAGGAAAAAGCACCAGCCTCTCTGGTGGCCGGGACCATGGGAGCGCACATAGGATAGTGCTTTTTCCTATAGTGTGCAAGCACGACCACCACTGATAGATTGCAGGGTGGTCTGTAACCATGGAAACGAGCAGTGTATAATGTGATAGAAATGAATCCAGCCAGGGAGCAATATGGACAATCACAATACATTAGGAAGTGCCTTGTACTAACTTTCTCTACATGATAAATGCCGCTTAGGCTTAAGGAGAATTTTTCTTAAGTCATGAGCTAATTTCTAAATTATTAAAAGAGGATTTTATTTCAGAAAAGTAGCAGTCTAAAAATTACCCAAACTAATACCAAGACAGAAGTGTCACGTGCGGCAATGCCACAATCAGTGGCGTACCTCCAATAGAGGCAGACCACGCAGCTGCTATGGGGCCCCTGGGGGAAGGGGGCCCGCAGTGGAGGATAGGCCCCGCCTACTAATTACACTTGTATGGCTACCTGAGAAAGTAAGAGGTGGAGAAGGACCTTTGGTGATGTCATCAACCATGTGACCAGTGCAGGAAGCCAATGAATAGCAGAGCAGCAGACGTCTAAAGGACCTTTGGTGATGTCATCAACCATGTGACCAGTGGAGGAAGCCAATAAATAGCAGAGTAGCAGAAGTCTAAAGGACCTTTGATGATGTCATCAACCATGTGACCAGTGCAGAGGACTGGTGAAAGACCTGTGGCATATCACTGTGAGGGGGCGGAGCTTCTGTGTGCTGACTGGAGGAGAGGTTAGTGGTGTTCTGGGATAACCCATAACATCCTAGAAAAGCTGGGAGTTGTAGTTTTGTCGTATTATATGTTTCTCAATGTAATTTAAATGTATGCCCTAGTACAGGCTGGTAATGCTGGGAGTTGTAGTTCTCTCCTCCTATACTCCCTCTTTTAAATGTATACTGATGCCCCATAATAAGTCTGGCCATACTGGGGGTTATAGTTATTTCTTTTTAAAGATCTTACCTGGTACAACTAGATGATGTCCTATAATCGGGACATGCTGAGAGTTGTAGTTCTCTTTTCTTAGGCTGGATTCTCATCACAGTTTAGTTTTCCATTTTGCATGCAGGACTTTTTTCTGTCTAAAATAACGGATCTCCGACAGATATGGCATAAACGGATGCCAAATGTGCAGAACTGATGCTTGAAATACAGGATCATTTTTTTTCTTTATTTTTCTGTTCATCTGACGGATCAGAAGAACTTAAAACTAAACGGTGATATGAACCCGGCCTTATACTCTGTGTAATATCTACTTGTATCTGATCATAACAGCCTGGACATGCTGGAAATTGTAGTTCTCTCCACTTTCACCTCTCCCTGTGTTGCTCCCTAATTTCCAATAATAATCTGGTGATGATGAGACTTGTAGTTCCCTTGTCACTATTATAATGTTCTGCAGCAGCTGAGGTGTGTATTAGGAGGTTCTGCAGCAGCTGAGGTGTGTATTACTTGTTCACTTCTGTGCTGGTGACGGTCGCTGTTCTGCCGTCATAGGAGCAAATCAACGAAAATCACTGCAGTTCCGGATCTGGCACTTCATGGACGACAACACCCGACGGATCCCGCTGACTATGATGAGATCTGTCAGGTTTCCATCTTCCAGGCTATAAAATTGTGTCTAGCATTTATGACTTGATCCACGAATGAGGCCCCAACACAGATGTGAACGAAGCTTTATATGTTCTGCAGCAGCTGAGGTATGCATTAGGAGGTTCTGACAGTTCATAAGGCAATAAGGCAAGGGGGGGCTATGGTGGCACTGGTATACTATTATGCCAGCACCACCATAGCCCCCCCCCCCAATGAGCTGTGCCTGTGTGCTGCTTATAGTGGACAGTGCCCTAAGACAATGAATGGGGACAATCAAAAGCGGGTTTTTTCCCGGTATTGAGACCCTATGACGGATCTCAATACCGGAAAATAGAAACGCAAGTGTGAAAGTAGCTCCTAATGTCTACACGGCTGCAACTGCTAGGGGTATGGCAGGGGAGAAGCCAGGGGATGGGCCAGTGGACGGAGTTAGTGGGGCCCCATTAAGATTCTTGCTATGGGGCCCAATGATTTCTATGTACGCCCCTGGCCACAATAACAAATCTGCCTAGCAATGCAGTGATATGGGAGTAGGCAAAGTATTGATGCAATTTCAGGCTGATTTATTCTTCCAAATGTCTGGAAGAAACTAGCACCTGTATAAGTCTTCATAGGTGCCAAATATATATATTTTACTGGTGTTTTCCAGTATCTGGGCTGCTTGACATAAACTGGGTGTTTGATTGAAAATACCTACTATAGCAGTTCAAGGCTGGACTGGTACAAAGTACCTACTAAACCTACCAGTATGGAGTAGACTTCTATAGAAAAAGAAGAGAACTACTACTAAAATTACCACTACAGGACACCTATTTCATTAGCAATGGTAAGCATTATGTTATCAAACATTTATATAAAATACTTTAAGAAGTTATATCAGACATCATACAGTACATAATAGTCTCTTCTAACAAAGCTAGAACCAGCCATGTACCTCACATGGATCCACACATCTCCACATTCATTACTGCAACTGATCGGCTACATTTATTTAAAGGGAACCTGTCATCAATTTTATGCAGCCCATACTAACTGCATAAAGTAGAGACAGGTGAGTTGATTTCAGCGATCTGTCATTTATAAGGTAAAAGTAAGTGGTTGCCGAGAACCAACATCACAATCATTGCAGACTGGGCCTGGAAAAGAGTCCCGGCCACCTGAGAAGATCATGGTTATTCCTATCTCCTGCTCTCCTGCCCACCTACTGATGGCTGACAGTCTTCTACCTAGTTTTCTCTCTTTCTCTCTAGGAGAGAACTGCCAGTCAATAGCAGATGGGTGAGACTGCAGGAGATTATGAATAACTATGACTCTTCTCAGGTAGATTTGACTCTTTCCAAGGCCTCTGCTGCAATGGTTATAATGCTGGTTCTCAGCAGCCACTTACTTTTAGCTCATGAGTGACAAAGCGCTGAAATCAGCATTTCTGTCACTATTTTATACTGACCTCAGTGAGGTCAGCATAAAGTTGATGACAGGTTCCCTTTAAGGCTGGCAGTTCAGGAGAGTGTCCTTTCTCAGGGATGTGTACTTTTTGCTGTAGATCTTTCCCAGTAACTGTCATAGCGTCTAATAGAAGATATGGCCGGTGGCAGTTGAAGATATAAACTGAGCGTGTGCGACCACAGTAAGGTGGACAAGAAGTAAAGAAAATAACAAACAGCAGGTGGTGCTATACAAACAGATTTAATTGAATAACTCAGTGGTTACACTAAATTTTTAATTACCAGTAAATGCCATTACAAAATTATTCAAATGCAGGAGCTGGTTTGAAAAATGCTGAATATTTTTCATGGTCCAACCCCTTTAAAGGGAGTCTTTCACCTAATCTGAGCGTTTTAGACTGCTCAGATCAGGTTACAGACTCTTTGAACCTCATTACAATCTAGGGCTGCACGATATGGGAATTTTGTGTGATTGCGATTAGGGCCCTAAATATTGCGATAACGGTATGCGATGCGATATTTTAAGGGAATTGTGCCAGAGGTCTATTTGCTTGGATTTTCAAGGCAAAAGCACACACAAATTACTGATAATGCAGAAATGTAGTTATGCTTAACTCAAGAACTGAAATGCACAGTGTTTTTCAAAATAAAACATCTTTTACTAAATTAAATAACATATTTGCATTACTGCAAAAGTACAAAATACAAAACTTGCCATTTTCTTAATAGCACTGCACAGAACAGATAAATAAAATAGAATAAATAAAAGAACATGTGTTCATTAAAATAACGACTTGCCTCCAGCCCCTCCTCCCCCCCCCCCCCCATACTGTAACTGATGTATCGCCGGCCGCGCTGTGCAGCATAGCGATACATCCGTGTAAACCACGTAAAAAGTAAAAAAAGTCAACCATCGCTTTATAAGGCGCACTGCCATTTCCCCCCCACTTTTGGGGGGGGGGGGTTTGTCTTATAAAACGAAAAATATGGCAATATAATTGCAGCATTTTTGGGTCGGCCAATTGGGGATTGTGATATGGCGATTAATTGCGATTGCTTTGGCGATATATTGTGCAGGCCTATTACAATCGTACCTTTCTTTTCTGTGTCCCTCATCCGGATCATGAAAAAAACACTTTTTAAACGTATGCAAATGAGCTTCTGAAGGTGCCCAGGGGCGGCGTTACTGGGCGATGTGCCTAGAAAAACACACCTCTTTCTGCCCTCTGGCCCGCCCCTTCTGTCCTATTATTACCTCCTCCTCTGCCTCCAGCCGGCGGACGTCACGAGCGGCAAGAGAAGAATTCAGGCTGGGAACTGGCCCGCACCTGCGAACTGCTGTGCCCAATATGAGCAGAGGAACAGCTTTTCATATTGCGCATGCGCCAGCCAACTAAAGACAGCCGGCCCGCCGCTTGTGACTTTCGCCGGCTGGAGGCAGAGGAGGTAATAGGACAGAAGGGGCGGGCCAGAGGGCTGAAAGAGGTGTGTTTTTCTGGGCACATCGCCCAGTAACGAAGCCCCTGGGCACCTTCAGAAGCTAATTTGCATACGTTTAAAAAGTGTTTTTTTCATGATCCGGACGAGGGACACAGAAAAGAAAGGTACGACTGTAATGAGGGTCAAAGAGTCTATAACCTGATTTGGTCTAAAACGCTCAGATTAGGTGAAAGACTCCCTTTAAATGAAAAAACTATTTCTAGTAACAAACATATTACATACAGTACAAGTGATGGGTGGTGATTATAAAGGTAAAAGCAGGGCAGTTGGAAACTAATACACATTGCCTGGCTACTGAAAATAATAAAATTGGCCCCTGGACTGGTCTAAGGGCCCACAGCAATTTGTACACCCCAGGGCGTAGCTATAGGAGGTGCAGAGGTAGCAGTCGCTACCGGGCCCAGGAGCCTGAGGGGGCCCAAAGACCCTTGTGCCGCACAAGAAGACACCGGTATTATAGAATGTACACGCTGGTCAAGTTACACCTCTTGCTGGAGGGAAGGGGTCAGGTTGAGAATTTGGCATGGGGGGGGAGGTGCTGTGTCAATTTTTGCCTCAGGCTTCACGAAGACTATGTGATTCCCACAAAGCACTAAGGTAAGGGTGGTCCAAACTGAACTGTTGCACCAGGGCCAACGAGCCTTTAGCTGCACCCATGTGTATGTCAGAAACTCTGAGCTTCTGACATAGAAGGCCTATCATATTCTGGGTACCTTTTCTTCAATAAGTAATACGTTAGATTCCTATTGGCGATGCATAACACCGTGAACACTTGAGTCACCAATCTTATACAACTCTACTTGGAGACATTTTCTAAAATCTTCCACTGTTATGTCTAAAAACAACCATAGAAGATGTCAGTGGTTTTACAGTCTCAGTAAATGTCTACTCTCTTCATCAGTAAGCCCCCCTCCCTAGTTTTTGCTTATTTATCTTATCTGTGTGGGAATTTAAGTTGTAGAAAACTGTAAATCATATATTCACAGTATATTCAGTTCCATCAGCCACCATTGGGGACCAGGGAGGGTATTTTACATGAATACAGCACAACACACTAAGCCTCAGCTTACTCCTCACACTTTCCTTTTATAGGGTTTGGCTGCCAAGGAAATATGCTAAACCATGTTTGCAGATCTGAAACTCATAGTTGTTCTTCGATTTGCCAAGAAAGCCCCAGACACTGACATGAGTGGAAAGTGATGTATGGTGTTCCAACCTGTTCACCTTCATACTAAATCAACAGTTTCCCAAAAATCTACAGTATAACCACATTCAAAATCCATTCAGTGCCATGGATCACAAAAATAGGTCCATGATGGATAAACAAGTGACACAATAGGATATCTGTGTAGGCCCACTGGGGTGGAGTGCTCATGGGAAATGTGACAGTAGCAGACACCTTCACTGTGCCGTCCCAGAAGGAACCTATGATTAATGGCTACGAGGCCAGTCATGTACTCAATTGGAGGCGGCTGCTGATGTCTCATCACAAGAACAAAATGTATCCGTGAAAGTGTATTGTAACAACGTCAAGTATGTTCTATGCTTTATGCTCCCCAAGGCCTCCAAAGCGTAGGCTCCTAACAGTCCCTTACTACAGAATAATTCCTGTAATCTGAGGGTACTTTCACACTAGCGTCGCTGGATTCCGGCAGGCAGTTCCGTCGGCAAAACTGCCTGCCGGATCTGGCAATCTGTAAGGAAACGGAAACCATTTGTAGACGGATCCTGATGCGGATCCAACTCACAAATGTATTGCAATACCGGACGGAACTCAATACTGGAAAAGAAAAACACTAGTGTGAAAGTACCCTAACAAGTCCAGACAATCTGATACATTGGTAGATGTTACAAGGAGAAAACTACAAGAAAATGGAGTTTTACATATTCACAATAAACGGCACAGGTTGGTCTTCATGGGAAGTCTCTGCCATAACATCTAAGAAGTCTACAAAAATCATCCGGCTTGGTCAGTGCTGCATATAACACTATAAGATGTACATCCTTTATAAGAAGGTGCCATCCAATAACGGGGCAGGACCCGGCTTCGAAGCTCATCTTAGTGGGGATGTCTGAGTGAAAATATATTCTCTGAACCCGGACAACCCCTTTAAGATGGGCTGATGCCTTCTCTTCACTGTTTACTTGCTCTCCGTCGACATTGCAGCGGCAAAGCAGAGTAAGTAAAACTGCTCCATCCCATTCATTTTAATCCTACCCCCACCGATCTGATATTGATAAACTATCCTGAGGATGGGAAAACTAGACAACCCCTTTAAATTCTTGACTGCTTTCTTGTTAGTCTATTAGCAGAGACAATCTTAGGAATTTATGGAGTGAAATGCGCCAGAATTCTGGTAAACATGCGTTGCACCATATGTACATGTTTTAGACCCTTTCTGCACCTCTGGGAAGGAGACATGGCTTTGTAAGGTTGTCTGACTTCAATAAGTAGCATTTATCATGTAAAGAAAGTTAATACAAGGTAGTTATTAATGTATTGTGATCATCCATATTGCCTCCTTTGCTGGATGGATTCATTTTTTCATCACATTATACACTGCTCCTATCCAGGGGTTACGACCACCCTGCAATCCAGCAGCAGTGGTCGTGATTGCAGACTATAAGAAAAAGTGGGTCAGTGTTTTTCCCTACAGTGTGCAAACACGACCACCGCTGCTGGATTGCAGGGTGGTCATAACCCCTGGATAGGAGCAGTGTATGATGTAATGGAAAAATGAATCCAGCCAGCAAAGGAGGCAATATGGATAATCACAATACATTAAAGGGATTCTGTCACCTCCCCTAAGGCAAAAAACGATTTAAAACCAGCCATGCAGCACAGCTTACCTGGATTAGGCTGTGCTGTTCAATCTTGAAATCCGTCCAGCAGTTAGTTCAAAAAACGAGTTTGATCAATCAGGAAATGCTTTCTGAAGGTGCCCAGAGGGGCGTTTTTTTCTTCTGAGAGAGCCCAGTCCCGCCCCTTTTTCAGTGCCCAGCCCGCCTTCCTTTTACTTCCTAACCGCCGCCCCCAGCCTGCCACAGCCTCCCCTTCCTCTCCTCCCCCTCCCTCTTGCCGAACGAAGTCTCGCACAGGCGCAGTACCCACTGAGGGCTGCGCCTGTGCGATCATCAGGAGACTGAGGGCGGCAGCTTCATCTTCGTCACTGGGCATGCGCCGAGCCCAGTGACGTCCGATGCTTGCTCTTCCCTGCTGACTGAGGGAAGAGCGAGCATCGGACGTCACTGGGCTCGGCGCATGCCCAGTGACGAAGATGAAGCTGCCGCCCTCAGTCTCCTGATGATCGCACAGGCGCAGCCCTCAGTGGGTACTGCGCCTGTGCGAGACTTCGTTCGGCAAGAGGGAGGGGGAGGAGAGGAAGGGGAGGCTGTGGCAGGCTGGGGGCGGCGGTTAGGAAGTAAAAGGAAGGCGGGCTGGGCACTGAAAAAGGGGCGGGACTGGGCTCTCTCAGAAGAAAAAAACGCCCCTCTGGGCACCTTCAGAAAGCATTTCCTGATTGATCAAACTCGTTTTTTGAACTAACTGCTGGACGGATTTCAAGATTGAACAGCACAGCCTAATCCAGGTAAGCTGTGCTGCATGGCTGGTTTTAAATCGTTTTTTGCCTTAGGGGAGGTGACAGAATCCCTTTAATAACTACCTTGTATTAAGTCTGTGAAGGTTCTCATTTATCCAGGTCATGGTATATCTGTGAAGAATAAATCAAGGCAACTGGACGTACTGTAGATTTCTTGAAAACGTTTCACTCGTTCTTCCAAAAAGCTTTCTCAATTCACTCAGAAGTGAGAAAGCTCGTTGGAAGATCGAGTGAAACGTTTTCAAGAAATCTACAGTACGTCCCGTTGCCTTGATTTATTCTTTACAGATATACCTTGTATTAACTTTCTCTACATGATAAATGCTACTTACCGTATTGAAGTCAGACAATGAATCCAGCCAGCTAAGGAGACAATATGGACAATCACATACATTAGTCAGTGTTGTGTACTTTCTCCACATGATAAATGCCACTTGTTGAAGTGACACATCCCCTTTAAGGTTTATTTAATAATGTGAAGAATCTATACATTGGCTTGTTTGAAATGACAGTATTATTTAAATATATGAACTTCACATCCTGTTCAAAGAAGACCCATTTCTTGTTGACTATTGAAGTCTGCTGCCTACTGGAATGTGAATGCCGCCTAAGGCTAGGATCTGTAGAAACATGCTCAGTGACACAGCACATATCACAAGGGCAATGATGGATAGATGAGAAAGAAAGCGCACAATAATATATGATAACATAGAAATAAAGACTGATCCATGAACGGCCGTGGAGGGCCAGTCGCTCACTCTTCTAGTTCACGGCAGTATAATGGACGCATGTAGAACAGAAAAAAACGAAAAACTATTAACAGTGACATCTGTGATTTACATTTCCCAATATATTCCACAAACTGTAAAATAATACTCATAAAAGCATTAAAGACTCCGGCTGAAGCAATGTTAATGGAGGTGACTTATCTCAACGTGGTGTGGCCAGAACTAGCCACTATGTTTCTCCATTTCATCATCCAGTCTGTCAGAATACAGACAATTCTATACTCATCGTTCACTTCACATCAACAAGATTTTTCATCTGTGGTTTTCAGTGGAAAACTACTGGGTTCAGTTTTATGGTGTCCGATCTGTTATTTTTAGGATTTTTTTCTCTCTGACTACTGTGTGTTATGCTACAAGCCAGCAAATCAACATGGTTTACTGCTTTTCAAGCACTAGACGTTTCCTAACCACATTTTAGCCTAAGTTCTGCATCCGAGGCTCCATCAAAAATACTGTCATGTAGCACTTTTTGTGGACAATGATGGACACCATCCTGGAGACAGGTTGACCTCATTATAGGTCAGTGGCTCTGTCACACACCATTGGTATCTGGCATACAATGGATCGGGCACTCTGTGGTTTTCATTTTTCATGCTGCTTTGGATGATAGGGTCAGGCAGTGGCAAAGCAGCCAGGGAGGGGCAGGCCACAGAAAGGAGTGGAGCTTGGATGCAAGAAGAGCAATGGTGACACCCTCTTTGCACCAAAGGCCTAATTTGCATATTAAGAAAAAGTATAATAACTTCAGAACCTTGGATCCACAAAAGAAAATTAGTATTTTAATCAGGAGAACCACAGCTATGTGCCAACAGTTTGATAGGGAGGTCTGTGGTGACAGATTCCCTTTAAAACCCCAGCATGCCTTCTCTTGCAATTTTGCTGCATTTTATGCTTGGTTCACATACAGTACTGGTTTATTTAAAACATCATCAAAAAAGTCCACAAAAACAACTACAGTTTTTTTTATTTATAGTTGTAAGGATTTTAATGGCATTTTATGGGGTTTTTACTGGTGTGCTTTTAAAGGATTTTAATAATGATGGCCTACCCTGGACTGTATCATATCGGTAGGGGTCTGACACCTGCCAATTATCTGTTACCTTGTAGCTCTGGAGCTGGGTGCGGGGGAATGGGGTTATGATGCCCAATCATTAATGCTATGGCTAAAACTACATGACAGAACATTCTGCAAATGATATCTAATTATTATTGATGGCAGTGAGAACAATAAAGAATGCACACAGAAAGTACTGTATTTTGCAGGTCAATTTTTTTTAGGGCTGAACTATGGACATGGCTGTGTGCATGAGGCCTATGGCTAAATACAAACAGCATATGTCAAGGAAAAGCATCCAGAACATATCTATAACAATAAACAAATTTAATGAATTAAGGAAATTACATTGTATTTGTTAAAGGCGTTGTCCGGGTTCAGCTCTGAATCCGGACAAACCATTTAACAGATCTCAATTACCTCTTCCTTCTATGAAGGATTAGTGACAACCCTCAATTTAAGAAAGTGGCTGTCCACAGACAATCCCCATCCAACCTGAAAAAGCTTGAGAGGATCTGCAGAGACGAATGGTAGAAAGCCTCCAAATTTAGATGTGAAAAGGCTGTGACATAATCAAGAACACTGCCAAAGGTGCTTCAACTAAGTACTGTGACACAGTGACGTGTTGTGTCTGGCAAGGCAGGTAATTTCCTCACAGAATGTGTGGCCTGGCTGGTTTCCAGCCAGGTGAGGTCAAATACCGGACCGGAGTTTAAAGGGAATCTGTCACCTGCGTTTTTTTACTTTATTTGGTTTTGTCCTTTTGATATAAAAGCGCTTTTTATGATATGCTAATGAGGCTCCAAGGTGCCCAGAGGGGCATTTTTTTCATTCTCCCGTGCCCAGTGACGCCCCCCTGCAGTGCCCAAGAACGCCTCCTGATCCTCAAATAACCTCTCACAGCCCCGGCAAATGGTTCCGCCCCCTCCCCACGTCATAGTCTACCTTCTAGAAATGCCCCGTCCTTCTTCCTGTCGGCGGCCAGAAAACTTGTGCAGGCGCAGTACCGCCTGCGGCCTGCGCCTGCGCAATCATTATGCTCCTGAGGGCAACAGCCTCAAAAGTCTCAATGGGCATGCGCTGAGCCCAGTGATGTAACCTGAGCGCTGTTGCCCTAGGGGGTTGACGATCGCGCAGGCCGCAGGCGGTACTGCGCCTGCGCGAGTTTTCTGGCCGCCGACAGGAAGAAGGACGGGGCATTTCTAGAAGGTAGACTATGACGTGGGGAGGGGGCGGAACCGTTTGCCGGGGCTGTGGGAGGTTATTTGAGGGGAGCGTCACTGGGCACCGAAGAAGGAAAAAAACGCCCCTCATTAGCATATCAAAAGGACAAAACGAAATAAAGTAAAAAGAAGACTGCTGGAAATAAGGTACTTTAGTGAACATAGCGATGGTGACAGCTTAAAATGGTAAAAGCAGGTGACAGATTCCCTTTAAGTGCCGGTCCAGGTTTTAGCAGCACCTGGCTGTCCTTAAATAGGCAGCTGGGCTCAGCATAGATGTCTCTGTTTTGAGATCTGAGGCTTCGTGCCGTGCTGGAGGGCTGAGAGACGGACGCTGGGGAAACAGGCCCCCTAAAGCCTGCTGTGGACTATTGGAGGCAGTACTGCCAGCAAGGTGACTTGTGTTATATCAACTTTCCATGTGTCTGAATTAACACCAAGACTGCAAAGTTACGTGCTGTTTTGTGCAATTGCCTCAAGTGTGAATAAACACTGAAGTTTGAGTTAAGAATTTGCATTTTGCCTCTGTACTGCACCCGCTTACCCTATCTACCAGAGCGAAACCCTACAGTACTAAGAAAAGGGTGTGAATACTTATGTCAATGCAAAATGTTAGTTTCTCCTTATTAATAAATTACCAAAGATTCATTTTGTCATTAGGAGTGGAGAATCATGGGTGAAGGGGGCGACTTGATTCTATTTTATTTTACCACAAAGCCTCAACATGACAACAAATTTTAAAAAAAGAGTCTGAAGACTTTCTGAATGGCCTGTGTGCTGCAAACCTTGATGTGCAGTGAACTGCGCAGCCTGTGGAAGATTTGGAACCGCAGGATGATGACGTCACCACAGATTCCCTTTAAGAGACGCAAGTCTCTTAAAGTGTACCTACAAGGAAACTGTATTGAAACCTATTGGAAATGTGTAGAAAAGAATATTTATAATATATGTTCATAGATTTTTTTACTTTTCCTAGTGGAATAGGCACAGGAAGTTCAGGTGCTTATGACACTTTGCAATCCGTTCTTCCGTACACCTCGGTGTATGGGAGCACGGATTCCCCTGCGCTGTACAGGCTGGAGCACCGCTGCTCTACCTCAGGCCTGGCATACTGTACATGTGTCTGGCTGGCTCCCTGGTGAAATGGATAGCATTTAGAGGCTTAAGCAGAGCTGGCACTACCAAAGGAATGATGTGGTATGTGAGCTCCTGCCCTGTGCTCGCTCCTGCCCTGTGCTCGCTCCGCTCGTTTTAATGTTATGGCTATTGTGTATACATAAATTGCTGACACTAATCAAGTCAGATAGGATGTGAACACTGATGTGAAGAGTGTTGTGAAAGGTCTTCCAAAGTACCTGACAAAATCAGACATGCTGGGGGAGATTTATCAAACTGGTGTAAAGTAAAACTGGCATAGTTGCCCGCAGCAACCAATCAGATTTCACCTTTCATTTTCCAAAGGAGCTGTGAAAAATGAAAGGTGGAATCTGATTGGTTGCTATGGGCAACTAAGCCAGTTCTACATTACACCAGTTTGATAAATCTCCCCGGTTGTCTTTAGAATATCTCAGTAGTGCAGCCTCAGTATGGTTTTATCATAAATGGTTTATTTTAATGTAATCTAAAGGATCTTTCATACATTCCTTCTCATAGGTGTCCCGACTGTACGGAAATCCAACGAGCCCTACAGCCAGGACACCTAAGCAATGTACTACATGTGAGGAGCAAGTCACAGTGAGGGACAGCTCAAGTGACCTAACTTTCTAAATACGGAAAGGTTATTTGCGGGGTCAATTATTTCCTGTCATTGCAGACCAGTAATTTTCCCTCCCCTTGTGACCTTAAAGGAACACTAACCCAGAAATAAATGATCCAAGCAACCAGCAGATGATCTGGTCCCAATGTTTGTCAGTCTTGGGATTTTCTGCATTCTGAAACCGGTTTGGAGAAATCCTGAAGAGAACACAAGGGTTAATCTACTGCTGACATGTTCCATTTTTGGCTGAAAATTGACAGAGGGGCAGGGCTTAGTTATGGGACAGCGTTTTTGTTTGTACGGTACGGCGTTCCCTATGCGGTAAGTACGATTACAGCGATACCAGATTTATATAGTTTATTTTGTGTTTTAATACTGTTAAAATGATTACCGTAATTATTTTTTCTTTGCATCTCCATATTCTGATCCCCATAATATTTGCCTCTACGGAGCTGTGTGAGTGCTCATTATGTGGGGGAGGGGCGGGACAGGCTGTCGTTTTTATGGACATCATTTGGTTTGTGTTTGACATTTTGATCACTTTTTATTCAATTGTTTTAGTAGGTAAAGTGACAAACAATGGCAAATCGGCAATTATTTGTTTCCATTACAGAGTTAACTGTACAGGATAAATGCATTTATACTTTAACCTGTTCTCGACCACACTTCGGCAGTCAGGACTTCAAATATGGCGCCCGCTTGTGAGGTCATAAGCGTCTAATCACTAACGGTCTGAGTGCTGAGGACCTGATCACAAGGACATAGCTCTGGTTGAGCATAACGGCTGCCACTCTCCAAGCTCGGCTTCCCTCCAGCAGTCCCAGGGATACAGCCCCCCGGGAGGGCCCTGCTATTGGGCCCCCAGCCATCAGGTACTATCCTGTGGGTACAGGAGTTGATAGTTTTGACTCTGGTAAAACCCTTACCAATGGGTCCTCCCGGAATTCATGCAGCGAGTGCTGGCTACCTCTGTCTGTACACTCACATAGGCGGTCAAACACCACCTGGACGACTTATTATTAGATACATGAATTACAAGATATAATGAATCTTCCCACACAGCCACCTATCAATACCGTATATCATCGCTCTACAGCATGCTGCCTGCAGCGGGACATGATCCCTTTAAACTGATCTGGCTGGCTAAAATAACTTTACATGCCAATGTTAAAGTCAAAAGAGCAAATACCTACTAGTGACGGGCAAGGCGCTGTTTTCTTCTAAGCAAGCTTATTCACGTTGTACAGTGCTCGTTTCCATGGTTACGACCACCCAGCAGTCCATCAGCAGTGGTCATGCTTGCACACTATAGGAAAAAGTACCAGCTTATGTGTGTTTCCATGGTCCCAGCCGCCAGAGAGGCCGGTACTTTTTCCTATATACTGGGTATATTCCTACTTGTGGTCTACTTGGTCTACTTGTAACCATGGAAACTAGCAGTGTCTAATGTGATGGAAAAATGAATCAAGCCAGCAAAAAAGACAATATGGACAATCAGAATACATTAGTAAGTGCCTTGTATTAACTTTGTCTATCTACATGATACATGCCACTTGCTGAAGTGAGACAATCCCTGCTATTAGGCGCCAGTGTTGGATGCGTCTAAGTTATGCGTCTAAGTTATGTAGAGGCTGGCACCTCAAGCGCCAGCACAGGGGTATTAAGACCAGTGTCTAAAACGCTGATCTTAATAAATGATCCCATGTGTCTTTATCTACATTCATGACTAAAGCTAAATTCAGATTTCTACTGGAAGGCTACTATCCGAGAGCAGTGCATTGTGGAGGCAGATGATATAGTTAGGGTTAGCCATTACTTCATATACACATACAGTATAGAAATACATATATATATATATATATATATATATATATATATACTGTATATCTGCAAAGAAAAGGGGGTTAGTCAGCACCTCCCAATGCGCAGGTGCACACTGCCATGGATAAAAACATAGAGACAAAAAGACAATGCAGCAGCACCCCGCATACCAGATAAAGTACAATAATGCCACAGTCACAAAAAATATTATAGTGCTAATGCTATGCTTATTTATAAAGTGTACAAAACAATCTGAGCCCGTCTGCCGAACGTCAAGGCGATCTCTGTAAGACGGGTCCTGTTATGCGCCATAAGGTACAAGGAAAGGTATAGAGTGGGCTCGGCATGCATGTTGGTACCTGCATCCCTTGTAAGTAATGGAGGCCATTATGGCACCAAAAGTGGTAAAAGGCAAAAGGCATGCGTGTGGATCCAACACTTGCTGAACTTTATGGCGGCCATTATGGCGCATAACAGGTAGTATTTAGTGTTAGGACCCGTCTTACAGAGATCGCCTTGACGTTCGGCAGACGGGCTCAGATGGTTTTGTACACTTTATAAATAAGCGTAGCATTAGCACTATAATATTTTTTGTGACTGTGGCATTACTATACTTTATCTGGTATGCAGGGTGCTGCTGCATTGCCTTTTTGTCTCTATATACTGTATAGATAGATAATTACATATATAGAGGGGTAGTTGATGGGTAGATATTAGATAGACAGATACGTACATGTTCGGTAATATAGATAGATAAATACTGTGTAGATAGAGGTCACGTATTTAGCTGTCTATGCTCCGGCGGCAGGCCTGGCCTCTCTGTTGCGGCACAGCCGGGTTCACCCCACTGCTGCAGCCACCAGCCCCGCTGACAGTCAGGCTGGTCGGTCTATCAGGGAGCAGGAACACCGGGCCAATCAGGCTCTGTGCCGGCGTCACAAGCTTCCGGTCAGTGCTGCTGGCAACATGTGCCTGTGATTGGTCGTCTCAGCCTCACTAGCGTGTACTGTACTATTGTTTGGATTCCCGGTGTTCTGACTTTTGAATTATCTCTGACCTTACTCCTGACTGCCGAATATTCCTCTGACATTATCTCCTGGCACTGACCCCATCTGATATTTGACTTTGTGTTTGTCTTCTGTTTGTTCACCCTGATTTTGACTCTGCTTTTGGATTCTGATCCGGTCCTGGTTTTACCTGTTTCGCTTTGACCTCTTTCTTTCTGACTACTCTTTTCCCCACCATGTTTAGGCACCTGCACTTAGTCAAGTTAGGGACCGTCACCATATTGAGGATGCCACTGCCTTATAGATCAGCCTAATTTCTATTGGGGGCTCTAAAGGGGTGCCTTACAGAGGTGCCTTGTTGCTGCTGAGGGGGGCCTTAAGCCTACTAGGGCACTATCGCGGCATTATTATTACTGGGGGTACTGTGGGGGCATTATTATTAGGAACAATATGCTGGCCATTGCAACAAATAAGGACACTCTTGGGGAACAGTACCATTACTGTGGATACTATTACTATTTACCCCACTAGGTTTAGGCACCTGCACTTAGGGACCGTCACCATGTTGGGAGAACTATTACTATGGGGGGGGGGCGATCTGTATGGCACTATTATATTTGCAGTATAGTGTTTGTGGGCATTAGGGAGCACATCAGGCACAGTATTGGGGGTAGCAGCAGGATGACAATGTTGGGACACCAGAAGGGAGAGGATGATGGAAAAGTGAGTAATCTAAGATGTCTGTGTGCCAAACTATGCAGAGACGACACACGGCTGAAATAATTCATCGAGGCGATCTGGTGTGAATGTAGAAGATGAGGAAGGAGAAGGTCTACCTTAGAGGAGACGTCACTGGATGTAATAGGTATGTGGCATTATATTAACAATCATTTTGTATTGGATTGCATTTGAAATGAACACAGCCAATCAACTGGACGTTTTGTCTATGTGTGGCCCATAAATCTGGGATAGTCTGAGGCCCCTGGACTAGATGGGGCACTGGCTGCACATATCCAATCCATGCCTGCCGGCTGTGGCCACACGTCATATCCCCCACTCAGAATCTCCTACTATTTGCCAGAGCAGAAAACCGCTACTGGATCTCACCTTTGAGGAACCAATCTGGAAATACCAGTTTATCACAGGTTGTCCAACCTCTCAGCTCATCGCCTTGTGACCTGCAATATACAGTAGGTAGGGGTTGTCCAAACAAGACAACCCATTTAAAGCATTGCTGAAGATAAACTACATTACACGTAGCAAATCAGCAGAAAATGGTGGTGTTCCACTTCACTGATGTCACCGATCACACAACACTGAGAATATTCTTCTGATTCATGTAAGGTTTCCTACCATACCAAACTGGTCCCAACTATGGAATACATGGGCTTTCCAACATTATCACCTGTTTTTGAAGATTTTTAGAATTCCAGTATCTTGGCCTTTAAGACATGCAATACGTTTTTTCCATATAGCTGCGATGAGGTGTCATAAAGAGGAAAATGAACTGCTCCAAATATATTATGCTACACACAAAATTAGATTTGACTCCGTTTGCGCTTTTGACAAAATTAGTGCACTTTACAACACTTAAAAAACTTGAACCATTAAGGTGCCCGAATCCTACACCATATTGATCTGATTTAGGCCTCTTGCACACGACGGTATGCATTTTGCGGATGACTTTAGTGTGCATTCTGTATTTTGCAGAACGGAACAGCTGGTTCCTAATAGAACAGTTCTATCCTTATCTGTTATGCGGACAATAATAGGACATGTTCTAACTTTTAGCGAAACGGAAACGGAATGCAAAGTACATTCCGTTTTTTTTTACAGAACCATTGAAATTAATGGTTCCGCATACAAGGCATATACAGTATACAGTAATTACATTGAAAAATTGGGCATAAAATTTTCAATAGATGGTTCCGCAAAAACGGAACGGATACGGAAGACATGCGGATGCATTCCGTATCCGTTCCATTTTTTTTTTACAGCCCCATTGACTTGAATGGAGCCACGGAACGTGATTTGTGGGCAATAATAGGACATGTTCTATCTGGAACGTAAAAACGGAAATACTGAAACAGAATGCATACAGAGTAAATTCAGTTTTTTTGCAGACCCATTGAAATGAATGGTTCCGTATACGGACCGTAAAAAAAAAGAAACGTAAACGGGAAAAAAAAAACATTCGTGTGCCTAACAGATACTACTGAGACTTTCTCCACTCAAACATCAGATGACAAGAAATAGAAATATTTCCTCTTACTACAAAATGTTGCTACTAAATATTATTATGCTATATACATTTCATGATGGAATGCACACACGACATATCATCGCAGTTCAGCAGATGTGCGCGTTTCACCGAAGAGAGGCTCGTCATAAGTAACATCAAAGATAATTATCTCCTTTTATTTTCATTTTTGGAATGCAATTAAATGTTGGATGGCTGATGTGAATGCAGAAAGGGAAAATTAGATCATACAAGCATGGACTAGATTAGAATTTAAAAAAAATAAAAATTACGTCAATAGTTTCATAGATCAGAAAGGTTGTCATTTTGTTCCATGGCTCGTCAATGTGGCAAAAAAAATAAAATTATATATATATATATATATATACACACACAGTATATATATATATATATATATATATATATATATATATTTTAAGATTTAGAAAAAACTATACATTAGAAGACTACACAAAGCAGGTAGAGGTACTAACTCTACTAATGGATTCAGTGGCTTCATTCATTCTTCCATTATACACTGCCCCTTTCCATGGATACGACCACTGTTGCCATGCGGTTACGAGGTGGTTGGGATGGGAGCTGCTGCACATATATGACTATCCTCGCTCCCACAGTCCCAGCCACCAAAAGAAGCACGGCCACTGCTGCTGGATTGCAAGGTGGTCGTAACTGTGGAAATGAGCAGTGTATAATGTGATGGAAAAACGAATCCAGCCAGCAAAGAAGACAATATGGATAGTCACAATACATTAGTAAGTGCCTTGTATTAACTTTCTGAAGTGCCACTTGCTGAAGTGAGACTATCCCTTTAAGGGTCCATTCACACGTCCGTTGTCTTTCCTGATCTGTTCCGTTTTTTGCGGAACAGATCTGGACCAATTCTGTACCCATTCATTTTCAATGGGTCCTGAAAAAAAATCGGACATTGTGCTGTCCGATTTTTTTCTGTACCCATTGAAAATGAATGGGTACAGAACTGGTCCAGATCTGTTCCGCAAAAAACGGAACAGATCAGGAAAGAAACAACGGACGTGTGAATGGACCCTTAAAGGCATCTGTCAGCAGATTTGTACCTATGAAACTGTCTGACCTGTTACATGTGTGCTTGGCAGCTGAAGGCATCTGTGTCTGTGAAGGTTCTCATTTATCCAGGTCATGGTATATATCTGTAAAGAATAAATCAAGGCAACTGGACGTACTGTAGATTCTACTTGCGGGGTACCCCCCTGATGCTGCCACCCTGCTTGATTTTTTTAAACTGTGCCTCCTGTGCCCCGCCGGATTTATCCCGCTCAGTATGCTATGACTGAGCATTGGTACAGGGAAGAGGAGACGCCAGGGTTTCTCAATGGGCGTTTCCTTCTCCCTGGCTGTAGCAGTGGAGAGCGTGGACGTACTGTAGAATCTACAGTACGTCCAGTTGCCTTGATTTATTCTTTACAGATATGAAGGCATCTGTGTTGGTCCCATGTTCATATGTACCCGCACTGCTGAGAAAAATTATGGTTTAATATATGGAAATTAACCTCTAGGAGCAATGGGGGCGTTGCCGTTACACCTAAATGCTCTGCTCTCTGTCCACTTTGATTGACAGGGCTAGGCAGTGAAAATGTCATCACTCCTGGCACTGTCAATTAAAGTGCAGAGGGCGCGGCAGTTGCAGAGAGAGCTGAGTCTCCAGGAGTATCGGCAACGCCCCTATTGCTCCTAGAGGCTCATATGAACATGGGACCAACACAGATGCCTTCAGCTGCCAAGTGCCCATGTAACAGGTCAGCCATAGTTTACTTACTTGAGTGCCCCTGTGGAAAACAATATGTGGGGAGGACAGGGAGAAAATGAAAAACAAGATTGGGAGAAGATGTGAGAAACAGAAAAAACTAAAATCACATAGTGTGTCTGCACATTTCAGGGAAAGATACCATCAGAATCTGAAGAGACTGAAAGCCGGGGTATTCTTCAATATAATTATCTGACTGAAATCCAAATATTATCACAAAAAGAAACAGAAATCTATCTTTTGAACAGAATGGTTCCCAATGGGCTGAATGTGGAGTTAGATATTAACAGTGTTATCTGGGGATGGGGGGAGGGGTGTGCCTATAGAATTGGGAAAATGTGGAGCAGAACTCGGAATAAGAAGCCCTTGAGAAAGCCATGAGGTGAAACCGGTCGGACGGCCAGGGATACTTGTTTTTATTAAAGGCTTTAAGATTTTTATCCTGTAAGTTTACCCAATAAAAAGGACGTGAAAGCTGCCACTTGGATTATACACAGGTTGTCCATCTTCTTTGCGTCTTGATTACCAACTGAGGTGTATCCTGAGGTGACGGAGGGCCTGAGCATGGATTGAAAATGAAAGTACAGTGGGGGCATATTGTAGCTGCTGCAGATACAAAGTCCTCCTGGATTCAGCCATTACACTGTATGTGGATAAGGGCTCATTCAGACGGCCGTATGCTGTCCGCAAAAATGCTGTCCCATTCATTTCTATGGGGCCCTTTTCTTCCACTGCACAGCTCAGCAAAAAAATGAAACGTCTTATACTTGTCAGTGAAAATCAGGGCATGGCCCTATTGAAGTCTATGGATCAGCACAAAAATTGGAATGCAATCCGTTTTTTTGGGGACATGCAGAACTGTCCGCAAAAAAAACGGATCCGAATTTTTGTGGACACCATACGGCCGTCTGAATGAGCCCTAAGGCTCATCAAGGTGAAAGGAGGGACAACAGAAAAAACGATCACTTCAAGTTCCTCAGAATAGGAAATTGTCTCAGAGTGTTTTTCTGAGAGTTTATGAGGTAACTCTGCATTTTGTATATAATGAGGCTTTTTTTACACTGTTTAAAGATGACCTTTCATGGGTCCAGACATTATGGAATAACTAGCAGGTTAGGTAGGGCATAGAGCAGGGATGTAATATCGCTTACTAGTTTGTCTGGGTGCCGCTCCGTTCGCCCGCTGTGCCCCCCATTCACTTTTCCCAGCTGGTATGCTAATGAACAGCATCGGTACAGGGAGGAGGAGACTGCCTGTTTCTCAATGGGTGTCTCCTTCTCCCTGGCTGTAGCGCGGTCCAGTCACAGCGGAGAGTGTCGAAGCCAGGGAGAAAAAACCTCACCTTCTTCCTGCCTCTGACGCTCTCCACTGCTATTGGACCGCGCTACAGCCAGGGAGAAGGAGACACCCATTGAGAAACCCTGGCGTCTCCTCCTCCCTGTACCAATGCTCAGTATTAGCATACTGAGCGGGATAAATCCGGCGGGGCACAGGAGGCATAGTTTAAAAAAATCAAGCAGGGTGGCAGCATCAGGGGGGTACCCAGCAAGTACAGGTATATATCTCCCTTAATAAAATCGCATGAAAGGTCCTCTTTAAGCTTGAAAAAGGCTCAGTATTATAGGCGGGAGTGACCTTTACTGGTGAAGGTCATGGCGAATACTTAGCTGTTACGTTACTTTGGGAGGATTCGGCATCTGCGTCAGTGTCTGTCCTGGGTGTTGTCAGCCAGTAAAGTAAATTCAGCTGTGTGCACGTGATAGGGTTAACAGTCTGGTGATAGATGAAACACAATCTAACTAAACTAGTAAGACAGAGTTAGGGTACTTTCACACTAGCGGCAGGACGGATCCAGCAGGCTGTTCACCCTGTCAGATCCATCCTTCCGCTGTTTCGCCGGACCGCCGCTCCGTCCCCATTGACTATAATGGGGACGGGGGCGGCGCTCCAGCGCAGTACTGCAGTGCACAGCGAAAGGCCGCCGGACTAAAAGTCCTGCATGTCCGTCTTGGCCTCTGACCGCGAACTGCCGTACTGCGCTGGAGCGCCGCCCCATCCCCGTTATAGTCAATGGGTACGGAGCGGTGGTCCGGCGGCACGGCGAAACAGCGGAAGGACAGATCCGACTGGGTGAACAGCCTGCCAGATCCATCCTGCAGCAAGTGTGAAAGTACCCATAGTTGTACTGTTTGTGTCTTTGAATTGGCAATCTGAGTGTATATCTACAGTGCTGGAAGAAAAAGTATCACGACTTCTCCAAGAGTTAGGCCTTGTGCACACAAACGTATTTTGTTTCCGTGTCTGTCCCATTAGGATATGGACCCATTCATTTCAATGGGTCCACAAAAATGCGGACAGCACACCGTGTACTGTCCATATCCGTATTTCTGTTCCCCCTGCAAAAAATATAGAGCATGTCCTATTCTTGTCCATTTTCCGGACAAGGATAGGCATTGTTACAATGGATTCGAAAAAAAAACTGATGCAATATGGATGCCAAAAGGACGTCATCCTTATTTTTTGCAGATCAGTGTTTTGCGGTCAGTGTGAATATAGCCTTAATGGGTAAAGTTACTTGTACATAAAGTCACCCAGCAATTAGCAGTAAGGAGTAGGGATAGGCAAACTTGTGTTTTCGGCGTACAAGGTTCGGGTTATCAAAGAATTCCGTTATGGGTTCTGCTACCACGGACCTCCATGGCAACGGAATCGATAACGGAATTCTTAGATAACCCGAACCTTGTACGCCGAAAACACAAGTTTGCTCAACACTCGTAAGGAGCATGCAAGCTGTGCTGCACTGAGTACAGGGCGCCAAAAGAGGCCTCAGGGGGCGTTCACACGACCGTATCCATTGTGCAGTCCATAAATCAGGGATCCGCAAAACATTGATATCGAACGTGTGCATCCCACAGGTCCAGCACCGTGTAACAAATTCCTAGAAGAACAAGAACAGGACATGGATGAATGCAAGACGAATGCAGAGAGCACATGGTCCACATCTTTTGAAGCCCCATTAAAATGAATGGGTCCACTGCCAATCCGCAAAAATGTGGATCAGATGCGGACTGAAGATACGGTTTTGTGAATGCAGACTTAAAAAGATGAGACTGAAAGTGTGAGTTTCACAGGTGCTTTGCCCATTAAATGTAGGCATACACAGCCTGAGTACTGATAAGTACATATTGGATGGGGTGAACCAAGCCTCAATGCAAACAACTTTTAAAAGACCTCAGAAGACATGTTACCGGGACGTATGGAGATGGCTACAAAAGAATGCTAAAGACCTAGGTGTTCATCAATCCACAGTTAGGACCCTTGCACACAACCGTATGCCCTCCGAGACATACGGTCTGTGAGCGGGCCATGTGTCCCAGAGCGGCATTGATCGGGGGCACACAACATCATAGATTACAATGATGCTGTTCACGTCGGGCCATATGAGCGTGGGACAATAGCCCCGCGGGCGGCCCGAAGTGCACAGCATCATTGTAATCTATGATGTTGTGTGCTCCCGTGCGCACGATCAATGCCACTACGGGACATATGGCCCGCTCACGGACCACATATATCTCGGAGGGCATATGGTTGTGTGCAAGAGGCCTTAGCCAAATTATCTACAACTGGGAAAAAATCGGGACTGTTGCTACTCCCTCTAGGAGTGAGTGTCCTGCTATGTTCACTCCAAAAGAACAACAGGCACTCCTGAAATAGGTGAGAAAGAAGCCAAAGGTTAAGAAAACACTCAGGGCAGTATTACACTGGCCGAGGGTCGGTCAGATCACTGTAGGAACACTCTTTAGCAATGATCTGCCAGTGTAAAATGGCATCTTTTATGCAGGCTAATAAATCATTGTGCCATCTAATCACACTCTGCTGCCGGCAAATAATGATTCTGTATGGGATTAGCGATCACTCCTCCCCATACTGTGGAGGGAATCACTAAATGTAAACGCTGCGGTCTCCTCCACTGACGAGCAGGCAGTTGTCGGGAAGGAACGCTTCCTTACCAACAATCGTAAGGCTCATCTGGCAGTCTAGTAAAAGCCCTTGCAGAAGACTCTACAAACTGCAAAAACCTCCGTACAGGTATGTGTCCACTATTAGAAAAGACGTGACAAGAATGGGCTTCATGATAGAACACCATAAAGAAAGGATCTGCTCCCAAAAAACACTGATGCATCTCAAGCTTCCTCAAGACAACCTGGATGTTTCACAATGCTTCTGGGTAAATGAGACAAAAGTAGAACTTTTTAGCAGAAAATAATGCACTACACCATGTTTGGTTAAACAAGAACACTGCGCACCAACAACCAAACCCTCCTAACAACTATGAAGCATGGTGGAGGGAGCGCCTGGCTACCTCAGGGCTTGGACACCTTGGATCATTGGCAGAACAATCCATTTTGTGTAGCAACACATTTTACAGGAGAACGCAGCCTGAAGCTGGGGAGACCTTGGGTGATGCAACAAGACAATGGCCTAAAGCACACAAGTAAATCAACTAAAGAATGTTGAAAAAGAAAAGCGGGGGCATTTATCAAGACTGGTGTACCCATACGCCAGTCTTGGTCTCCTTGCACTGGAGTCAGGGGCGTAGCTAAAGGCTCATGGGCCCTGGTGCAAGAGTTCAGCTTGGGCCCCCTTCCATCAGTGCTTTCTGGCCAGGGGCAGGGAAGCACATAACCTTCATGCTGCCTAAGGAAAAAATTGATCCCCCCATGCCTAATTCTTGACCTAACCCCCTTCCTTCCAGTCAGAGGTGTAACTTGACCAGCATGCACTTTCTATAATACAGGTATCTTAGGCGACACAAGGGTCTTTGGGCCCCCTCAGGCTTCTGGGCCCGGTAGCGATCGCTACCTCTGCACCCCCTATAGCTACGCCCCTGACTGGAGTGAGATGCCTCTTAATAAATTAGGTGCATCTCTGCCCTGCCATGTGCCATAAACTGAAGTCTATGCCAGCCAGGGACTCGTGCAGACTTCAGCTAGAACTTTTGCCGGTTCAGACGTCCGCAAATAAGTATCACTTAGAACCGTCGGGTGAACAGCCAGTCGGATTCGTCCTGCCGCTAGTGATCGTGTGCCCCCGGACTGCCGCTCCGTCCCCATTGACAGGGGCGGAGTTCTGGCGGAGGCACGGCAGCGCACGGCGAGAGCCTGCCCGAATAAAACTACAACATGTCCGACATTTATTCCGGCAGCCTCTCGCCGTGTGCTGCCGGGCCTCCGCCGGAACGCCACCCAGCCCCCATTATAGTCAATGGGAATGGAGAGGCAGGACAGATCCGACAGGCTGTTCACCTGACGGAACAGCCTGCAGGAGGTCCGTGCCGCTAGTGTGAAAGTAGCCTTAGAAATTTCATTTTGACTCTCTTGTTCCTTCTTAGCTGTCAGATTCCTTTTTGAACAAAGTTCTTGTGTGTTGGGGCATTACATTCAATACTGTGGCACCATACTCCATCATGGTCACAATAAGACTGCTATAACATGAGCGATTCTTTGAATGCCGTTTTCCCACTCAGTAAAAGACAATGCTGCTGTTTTCTATCATACTGTGGGTCATTGGTTTGGGGGCAGTTTCTTTCCAAGGTAAGGACACATGAGAGTCCGGTCTACGCTTGGGCTCAGTATCTCAGAGGCCTCCTCATTCTACCTTTACATTCCGGAGAAGCGACGGCACTCATATAGGTGGTCAGAAACATCTGAATACGGTTCAGTATATACGTACATATTGACTCTTCTCTTTATGTGAGATGAGAGCGCTGATAATCTGTGCACACACTGGTCCTGAATACGTATTAATGCAATCCATACGACTAGAATGATATGTAACCAGAACGGCAGACATCAGTAGGCTGGACGACGGATGAATATCACAATGTAGGTGAGGGCATTATGGGCAGAGGGTGGCAGGCCGGACCGTTCTGCTTCTTGCAGGTTAACTATGGGAGCAGGAGCCTTTACATAATTCTCCATTGCATAATCGGTCAGGGCACTGAGTACAAATGTAATGACTGTGCGACAGAGATTATACCGCTCGCTCGCTATCACCACAGGAACATTGGGGACTTTACAGCATGTGATAGGGCGGGAACAAGGCCATACCACCAGGAGGTGAACGCTGACTGTTACCGACTATACACCAGTCTCACAGCACTGCAAACATCTTCTATATACAAAGATATTTTATTATTTCTTTTAGGCACTTATATAGCACTGACATATTCCATAGCGCTTTACAGACATAACATCAATCTGAGGGAACTTTCACACTTGCGGCAGAGCAATTCCAGAGTGATCCGGCAAGCAATTCCGTCGCCGGAACCGGAGATCTACATGCAAACGGACAGCATTTGTAGACGGATCTGGATGCGGATCCGTCTCACAAATGCATTGCAAGAATGGATCCATCTGTCCGTTTTTCACATTTTTAAAGGTCTGTGCATCGCAGACTGGAAGGATGGATCCGGCATTGCAGTATTTTTAATGCCGGATCATGCCGGCACTCATACATTTCTATGGAAAAAAATTCCGGCAAGTGTTCCGTTTTTTTGGGGCCGGAGATAAAACATGCAGTATTATCTCCGTCCTTATCAGTCAAAATGACTGAACTGAAGACATCCCGATGCGTCCTGAACAGATTACTCTCCATTCAGAATGCATGGGGATGAAACTAGGACGGAACTCTATGCCGTAAAAGAATAACACTAGTGCGAAGTACCCTAAGTTTCCTATCAGTATGGGAGTAATTTATCAAACTGGTGTAAAGTAGAACTGGCTCAGTTGCCCATAGCAACCAATCAGATTCCACCTTTCATTTTCCAAAGGAGCTGTCCAAAATGAAAGTTAGAATCTGATTGGTTGCTATGGGCAACTGAGCCAGTTCTACTTTACACCAGTTTGATAAATTACTCCCAATGTGTGGGGCAGCAGCACAGAAACTAAATCCTCTTCTCTCATAGTGGAATACAGTCTGCCTTTTATTACAGCCTGTATACTGCCAATGGAGCAGAAGGCAGGCTGTGATAAAGCATCATGTTGGAACAGGGGACATATGAACGCTATTTTTTTCTACTGTATGATGGTAATAAATATTCTGAAATTGCTATGCACGCGGGTACCTAATAAACAGGAGGAAGAACATGGCATAGAAAACAGCATTTGACATAGTGATCACTTGGCAAGGATGGGCAGGCTGCTGATCACAAGGGGTCACACCTGTATGGCACAATAGGCCAGATCCAGGGATCAGCTGGTCCCTATGACAGGCGGCCAGTGATGCATATAGCCTGGGGGGTATGTACACAGCAGAGGACCTCATGTGACAGACAGGCCATCTACATCCCTGGAAGTGACCTCCATCACTACAAGCCTACCATAGATACAGTGTTATGTATATATGAAAGCCATAATGATGATGATGATGATGATGACAAGATCCCATGGAAGCCTACCTGCTCCCCGAAGTCGATGGCTATGTTGGTGATGCCCAGAGGAACCAAGAAGCGGATGAGGGGCCAGTAAGGAGTGAGTGCCGGGAATTTCACCATAATAATAGCTCAGGTAGAGCGGAGAGCACACACATCCGACCACCGAGCAGCAGCACACGGAGACCCCCGAGCAGGAAGGATAACGGTCCGCATGTGGATGTCTAGCAAGAAGTGCGAAGGATCAGGACCATGTCTGCCCTCCCACACAGCCAGGAGGAGGAGGCACGCCACAAATATCTGCTGACAGATCTTCCATCACCAGACAATGGAGGAGAGGGAGAAGGACGCGGCTGGGGACTGTGCACACGATGGCGGTGCGGTGCGCGCTGTCACATTACTGGCGGTGTGTGACTCGGCTCTTCTCCTCCCCCATTATCACAGGGGGCAGACATCAAACGGGAAGGACAAGGGCCGACCTGCTCGAGGAGGACACCGTGCGGCCACACGTGGGTACAGCAGGGACGTGCGCTCCCCCCTCCCATTGTAAAGATACAGACCTGGCGACAGTGTGGAAGAGCTCCCCCTGCAGGAAGCTAGGAGTAGTCCTCGACAGTTGCCTATGGCTACGTGAAAAAGACAGGGCTGACTGTGAGGAAAGCTGCCAGGCCTAGATTAGTAATCTACTTGGAGCTTGTATATCTCCCTATGTCTGTACTGATTAAAGCTATTGTAAAGATAATGATGTTTTATATTATACAGTTTCCATATGACTTTAAGTATCTTTTATCCAGTCACTGTTTTGTGTGTGTGTTATGCATCAAGGGGACCTTAGTGGCCATCATCAGAGTCTGTGTGACAGCAGGGACAGTTCTCCTCCAGAAGAGATTCAGCATGCTCCAAACTGCATTGAAATCTAAAAGCTGGCAGTTTTGTTAATCACTTTGTGCCCAGTTTCATACGCATCCTTTGGTATTGGTGAAAATGGTGCAAGCAGTTGGCTTAGGGTCCAATTACACGTCCGCAAAACACTGACACCGACCATGTGAACATGGCCGACACTCTTATAGAAAATGCCTATTTGCGGACAAGAATAGGACATGTTCTAT
The DNA here is from genome assembly GCF_014858855.1 of Bufo gargarizans. Classification (NCBI taxonomy): domain Eukaryota; kingdom Metazoa; phylum Chordata; class Amphibia; order Anura; family Bufonidae; genus Bufo; species Bufo gargarizans. Next base: position 265,670,743 of record NC_058084.1, read on the forward strand.
TTTTCCGCAGACCGGAAGTTTGGGGCTGCGGAACGGAAGTGCGGATGCGGAAAGCACACTGTGTGCAGTCCGCATCTTTTCCGGCCCCATTTAAAATGAATGGGTCCACACCCGTTCAGCATAATTGCAGAATGGATCCGGACCATTCATACGGACGTCTGAATGGAGCCTTAAAGGGATTATCCAACCCCTATAATGACCCCACGTAATGCCCGGCCCCTCATATAGACACTTTCTCCTACTCCTTGCCTCCGCGTTGTAATGCTGGGATTTCTGTGCCAATGTCCTCCTCTGCCTCCTCATCAGGGTTGCCAACCAGAATTTTTCTTCTTTCTTGACAACTTTATCCCAAAATCACAGCTGCCCAACATTTTTAACAAACTGGAAAACCACGATGAATGATATAGATTATAAGTAGTACATGTCTATAGCTAAGTATACTGATAAAAACTCATTACCAGCATTTACTGTGAGCTGTAAAATTATCAAAATTACCACCAAAATAATCTAGTAAAGTACCACCAGCCTCAATAAAATCACGGACACATCTATTTTTTTTTTTCACGAACACAGGAAAAAAGTTGCCTATTTTTACGGACTGTCCAGAAATTTCTGGATGGTTGGCAACCCTGCTCCTCATCCACCTCCTTGTCCCCAGCCTCCCCACTAGGCACAGTTCACAGTGCAAAGCTAGGCATTGTCACGTGGTTCTGCACCAGGTCAGCTTTGGTGAATGGAGTCACACCGAGTAGGAAGTGCTCCGTGTCATCAATAAAGAAATCCAACACTGGCGGTCTCCTCCTCAACTGGAGATAGGAAACATGGTTACTGATAACAGGAAGAACATTTCGTCTGCGCTGTGTCAGGGAGGGCAGACCCTTGCATCCTGCATGGCGCATGTCTTTAATCTCATTGTCACCCAGTTCATCAAATCTTCCACTGAACAGCAAAAGCAGTAAAAAATGTCCAGGAAACTGTGCATGTACTTCAGCCACTCTTACTGTGAAAAACACGCCGTCCTTGAGCTGCTAAGGCAAAATGCTCTTCCCCAACATCGCTTGATATGTGACGTTTCCACCCGTTGTAGCTCCACACTCCATATGGTAGACCGCCTGTACGAGCAGAGGATGGTGGTCAACAATTTCTTAATGCAGCACATGGACAGGTCTACTCCCCGATGTAACTTCCACGTTAGCCAGTGGCAGCTCATGTATAACATGTGACATTTGCTCAGGCCCTTTGAAGAGGCCACTTTATTTGTCAGTGGGCAAAACTACAAGCTGAATTATGTCATTCCTTCCTTTCACATCCTGGAGAGGATGCTGACAAAGCTGATTAGTGAGGGGACAGAAGACAAGGCATCTGTATCTCAAGGCCACCTGAGCCCTGTGGAGGATGAAGTGGCAGAGGACGAGGAGGATGAGTACATAAACACCCAGGAATTTGGAGGAGCTGGAGGCCAACAACAAAGATGACGCAGATGACCCTGACAGACTGTGGCATTGTGGAGATGGAGGCAGGGAGACCCTCCGAGTCCCTTGCGCAAATGACCCAATGCATGGTGTCATGTTTGTATAGTGATAGCCGCATTGTCAGGTTTTGGCAGAGGGACTACTGACTATCCACAATCTTAGATCCTCACTACTGGTCAAAATGGTGGCATTTTTTATACCTATTGAAAGGCATTCAAAAATGGACTACTATAGAGACATGCTGTATAGTCAGTTGTTCGCTGCCTACAAGCGCCATTGCTTGTCCTCAGGAAGGTCTAACCAGGGGGAACCCTCTGCGCTCACACTCCACTGCAATGACTGGTAGTGGAGCAGCACCAGCTCCATATTCAGCAATATCAGTCTGGAGTCTATGATGAGTAGTTTTCTTCAGCCTCCTACTGAAGAAACAACCCAGCAGAAGGACATGCAGCAGAATCTTAATTAGCAGGTGGTGGCATACTTGGACTGCACCCTGTCACCCATGATCCAAGACCTCCTGGACTACTGGGCATGTAAACTTGAAGTGTGGCCGTAACTGGCCGAGTTTGCCATGGGCATGCTTTCCTTCCCAGCAAGTAATTTGGCATCAGAGCAGGTGTTCAGTGCGGCAGAGGTCATATTTTCCCCTAAGAGAACTCACCTTTCCTCCCTAAATGTGGAGAGACTAACTTTCATAATAATGAATCAGGCATGGATCAACCAGGATTTCCAGACACCAGTGCCTGATGCAACAGAATAGATCATTCTGCCAGTAATGATCATATTGTAGTGTGCTGCCACACTGGAATATTGTGCGAAATGAGCCGTTACTTCTGGCCACGTGCTGCTGCCAGCATTCTGATGCTGTCACCCACCTGTCTGATGCCTCTACTGCCATTCAAATAATGGGGCTTCTTGGCCTACTGATATGTACATGTTATATTTTAAAAAGGATATGCATACCACTTGGCCTTGCTATCACACTGCTGTTTTGGGGCTATGCTACTACTGCTACCATCATGTGCTGTATGCCACTGCTGCTATCACAGCTGTATCGTGGTCTGGTGGTTGTGGACTGTGACACTTTAGCTTTGTATGCTTGTTGCCGGTGGCAACGTGTTTTTTTTAGCATGTTTACACACTTCCCCTTTAATGTTGTTGTCCCTTCCTATTCTGGTGGGTATGGGGTTAAAGTGTGAGCAAGGTGGAGCTGGGTGTGGGCTCTTATAGTACTTGGGCTTGGAGCCTGTGGTTAGTGGGTCTTCAGCTTTTTTGGAGCTGAAGTTATGCTGCCATCCTGGACCTACTGTCACGGTGGGGAGTGGGGGGAACTCTACACCGTACAATGTAGGTTGGCGGGATATACCACTAGGCCTGAAAACAGGAATAAAGGGAGCAGGTTACCTTCTAACACATCCCTAATTCCTAGCCCTGACCTCCTTACTGTATGTGTGAACCTTATGGTGGGAGGGCTCATACCTGGAACCTCGGGCCCTACTAACCCTAGAGATCCCTGGTAATAATGTCAGGGCTAGGAGACAACCTGTTCATCCACGACACTGATGAACCGGGGCTTCCAGCAGGCCTAGCAACAAGAAAGGAGAAGACAGTAGTATAAACCAGATTGGCAGGTAAGCACCCAGCACAAACAACACACATTGGAACAACAGCACTTGCCTGCCACAACAACTGGAAGAAAACAACAACTGCTACTGGCTAGTGGCTCCCCCTCAGGGAAACCCTAAAGCCCACTTCCACAGGCAAGGAGCATGCATGGCTAATGTGTCACGGCACACAACAAGACTGTGACACAGCCGTGGTGCTGTCCCCCTCCCCACTTTGTCATGGGCCAACTATTGTCACTGTCACTACTGCTGCTTCCCCCCACTCTGTCATGTGACCACTATGGTCCTTGTTTCTGCCACTGCTGTTGGCCACCATCCCCACTCCGTTATGAGGTCACTACTGTCCCTGTTACTGACACTGTTGTTGGACCCATCCCCAATCTGTTATGGGGCCACTATTGTCCCTGTTTGTCCGTATAGACATTACTGTTTAATTTTCCGGTCTTCTGATCTGCCAAAAGCAGGAGTGGCTCCAAAACACAGAAGAGATGCAGAGATGCGAAAATATTTCCATTACAGTTCTCTGTTTTGGACCCACTCCTGTTTAGCCTTACACATACTCATCAAATACTGAAAAATACTGACCATCTGAAAGATGCCATAAAAGTCCTGCATGCATGTTAACAAAACTGATTTCAGACATAAATGGCCAAAACGGAAGCAAATTGAGCATAAGGCCTTTTTCACACGGTCAGTATTTCGTCAGTATTTTACATCAGTATTTAATCAGAATGTGTAAGCCAAAAGAAAGAATGGGTTCAAAACACAGATGAGATGCAAATATTTCCATTAAATATTTTCCATTAAATTTCATTTCTGTTTTTGGCTTTCAAATACTGATGCAAAACACTGACCACATACTGACCATGTGAAAGAGGCCATTAGAGGGGTTCCCCCCGAGAATTAAGAAAATTAAAATACTTAAATATCACTTAGGGGAAATAAAATGGCCACCGTCCTATTAGTACACACAAAACATGTCCTAGGAGGACAAGTTACTTCAGAACACTGAGCTAAACAGTCTCCACTCTGTTCTACTTGTCAGGGATTATTATCCTAAATACAGCTAATAAGATGTTCAGCTGAATCTCTCTAGGAATGGAGTTCATGAGGAGACATGTTGTACAGAGAGGATGGAAAGGAGACTGCATACAGGTGCTGCTGCTCATCAGCCACATTCCCACCCTCCCATCTACGTCATGTCTCCTCATGATCTCCATTTCTACAGAGATTCACCTGAAGATCTTATCAGCTGTATTCAGGATCATAATCCCTGACAAGCAGAACAGAGAGGAGGATGAGGCAGCTCTTTACCTCAGTGTTGTGACGTAACCTTAGGACAGGTTTTGTGTACTAATAGGACAGCAGCCATTTTATTATTGAGTTTTGTTTGGCTGTTAACCCTGGCCTTGTAACTGGAAAAAAATTATTAAGATGGAAAATCTGCCAAAAAAGTGAAATTTTATCTCCATTTTCCATAAGTTCTTGTGGAACACCTAAAGGGTTAACAAATTTGTAAAATAAGTTTTAAATACCTTGAGGGGTGTAGTTTCTAGAATGGGGTAATTTTTGTGTGGTATCTATTATATACCGTATTTATCGGCATATAACACGCACAGGCATATAACACGCACCTTCATTTTAAGAGGGAAATTTCAGGAAAAAAAATTAAATTTCAAATAAAGCCTCTGATCTGCCCCCTCTGGTAACGCAACCCCCCCCCCCTCCCTCCCCAGTATTAATCATTGGTGGCAGTGGCCACAGGGTCCCCCTCCTCCCCCCATCATTGGTGGCAGTTTGCAGTTCCGATCGGAGCACCAGCAGTGTAATGCTGGGGCTCCGATCGGTTACCATGGCAGCCAGGAGTCACGCTACTGAAGTCCTGGCTGCCATGGTATGTTAGTGAGCAGAGAGCAGCGCATTATACTCACGTGCGCTGTGGCCGCCGGTCGCTCCTTCTTCTCATAGGTCTGTGCGACGCATTGCTAATGCTGTAAGACATTACACAGACAGAAGAAGGAGCGACCGGCGGCCACAGCGCACGTGAGTATAATGCGCTGCTCTCTGCTCACTAACATACCATGGCAGCCAGGACTTCAGTAGCGTGACTCCTGGCTGTCATGGTAACCGATCGGAGCCCCAGCATTACACTGCTGGGGCTCCGATCGGAACTGCAAACTGCCACCAATGATGGGGGGGAGGAGGGGGACCCTGTGGGATATGGCCGGCACATTCATTGGTGGCGCAGTGGCCACAGTCCCTCCCCTCCTCCTCCTACTCTGTCCTCATTGGTGTTCAGCGGCAGCCGCGCACAGTGGGGAGGGAGAGACTCCCTCCTCCTCCCTCCGCTGTGCCGGCCTGCTCAGTCCTGCCTCTCTGGCCTCCGGAGGACACGTTTCAGCCCTAATCGGCGTATAACACGCATACATCATTTGCCCCCTATTTTCAGGGGGGAAAAGTGTGTGTTGTACGCCGATAAATACGGTAAGCCTCGCAAAGTGACTTCAGACCTGAACTGGTCCTTAAAAAGTGGGGATTTGCTTCTAAACTTCTAAGCCTTGTAACATCCCAAAAAATAAAATGTAATTCCCCAAATGATCCAAACATGAAGTAGACATATTGGGAATGTAAAGTAATAACTATTTTTGGAGGTATTACTATGTATTATAGAAGTAGAGAAATTTAAACTTGGAAATTGCAAATTTTTCCACATTTTTTTTATAAATTAAAATGAATTTTTTGGACTCGTATTTTACCAGTGTCATGAAGTACAATATGTGCCGAGAAAACAATCTCAGAATGGCCTGTATAAGTCAAAGCGTTTTAAAGTTATTCACACATAAAGTGACACTGGTCAGATTTGCAAAAAAGTGGCCTGGTCCTTAAGGTGAAATATGGCCGTGTCCTTAAGGGGTTAAAGTCTTGCATGCAGGCCTTTTTTTTCTTGTTAATAAAAACAGATTTCAGATATAAATGGACAGAATTGAGGCCTCTTTCACGCGGTCAGTATTTTGCATCAGTATTTGTAAGCCAAAAGCAGGAGTGGGTCCAAAGCACATAAGAGATGCAAATATTTCTATTACATTTTGTTTCTGTTTTGGACCCACTCCTGCTATGGCTTACAAATACTCATCAAATACTGACCATCTGAAAGAGGCTTTATGGATGCTCAAAATACAGACTTCGTTTTTCGTTTTCTATTCTTCTCCCTGCAGTTTAACTTCCAAGCCTTCACACTAAGGTTGGGCCGCCAAGTGGGATGAATATGATTAGGCATGGGCGTGTACCAGATTTATCGATTCATTTGTAATCTCGCCTGAAGAAGGAGCCTTTGTGCTCTGAAAGCTTGCAATAAATGTTTCTTTCTGGTTAGCCTATGAAGGTATCACTCCCTAATACTTTAGTATTTATTAACGCAAAATTATCCAACATCGCATTGTCGAAGTTTGGTAAATTGTCTGATTGGAATGTTTCAAAACTTAACTCATCTCTGCCTTTTAATGCTACTGAAATGATTAAACCTACCAGAGAAGAAAGAAGAAAAATATGAAAATTCTGCGGACGAAATGGTGAAAAACAATAAAAACAATTCATAAAATAGCACTGAAAATGACATCTTTAGAAAATGCAACTATTTTCCTCCTTTAAGGAAATGAACTGCACGTGTTCATTATATTTATATTTTTATAACTTTGTGGTAAGTTGAGTCATACTTTTTAAGATATTTTTTCCTGGAGGATTACCACTGGAAATTCAGATAAGCACCAGTTATGAAGTTATAGTTCATAATCAAGAAAAACTGCAGAGCAAATGATCCCATGATTATTGTAAAAAATGAAAGTCTTCTAGTACATGAAAATCTCTTTCTAAGGCCTCATGCACACGACCGTTGTGTGCATCCGTGGCCGTTGTGCCGTTTTCCGTTTTTTTTCGCGGACCCATTGACTTTCAATGGGTCCGTGGAAAAATCGGAAAATGCACCGTTTTGCAGCCGAGGCCGTGATCCGTGTATCCTGTCCGTCAAAAAAATATGACCTGTCCTATTTTTTTGACGGACAACGGTTCACGGACCCATTCAAGTCAATGGGTCCGTGAAAGAACACGGATGCACACAAGATTGGCATCCGTGTCCGTGATCCGTGGCCGTAGGTTGCTTTCATACAGACGGATCCGAAGATCCGTCTGCATAAAAGCTTTTTCTGATCTAAGTTTTCACTTCGTGAAAACTCATTTCCGACAGTATATTCTAACACAGAAGCGTTCCCATGGTGATGGGGACGCTTCTAGTTAGAATACACTGCAAACTTTGTACAAGACTGCCCCCTGCTGCCTGGCAGCACCCGATCTCTTACAGGGGGATATGATAGCACAATTAACCCCTTCAGGTGCGGCACCTAAAGGGGTTAATTGTACTATCATATTCCCCTGTAAGAGATCAGGGCTGCCAGGCAGCAGGGGGCAGACCCCCCCCTCCCCAGTTTGAATATCGTTGGTGGCACAGTGTGCCCCCACCATCGCCCCCCCTCCCTCCCTCTATTGTATTAAATCGTTGGTGGCACAGTGTGCCAACCACCATCGGCCCCCCTCCCTCTATTGTATTAAATCGTTGGTGGCACAGTGTGCCAACCACCATCGGCCCCCCTCCCTCCCTCTATTGTATTAAATCGTTGGTGGCACAGTGTGCCAACCACCATCGCCCCCCCCCCTCCCTCTATAGCAGTAACATTGGTGGCAGTGTGCGGTCTCAACAGTAGAAGATTCATACTTTACCTGCTTGCTGCTGCGATGTCTGTGACCGGCCGGGAGCTCCTCCTACTGGTAAGTGACAGTTCTTTAGCAATGCGCCGCACAGACCTTTCACTTACCAGTAGGAGGAGCTCCCGGCCGGACACAGACATCGCAGCAGCAAGCAGGTAAGTATGAATCTTCTACTGTTGAGACCGCACACTGCCACCAATGTTACTGCTATAGAGGGAGGGGGGGGGCGATGGTGGTTGGCACACTGTGCCACCAACGATTTAATACAATAGAGGGAGGGAGGGGGGCCGATGGTGGTTGGCACACTGTGCCACCAACGATTTAATACAATAGAGGGAGGGAGGGGGGCCGATGGTGGTTGACACACTGTGCCACCAACGAATTTAATACAATAGAGGGAGGGAGGGGGGGGCGATGGTGGGGGCACACTGTGCCACCAACGATATTCAAACTGGGGAGGGGGGGGGGCTGCCCCCTGCTGCCTGGCAGCCCTGATCTCTTACAGGGGAATATGATAGTACAATTAACCCCTTTAGGTGCCGCACCTAAAGGGGTTAATTGTGCTATCATATCCCCCAGTATGAGATCGGGTGCTGCCCGGCAGCAGGGGGCAGTCTTGTACAAAGTTTGTAGTGTATTCTAACCTGAAGCGTCCCCATCACCATGGGAACGCCTCTGTGTTAGAATATACTGTCGGATCTGAGGTTCACGAAGTAGCTCATATCCGACAGTATATTCTAACATAGAGGCGTTCCCATGGTGATGGGGACGCTTCAAGTTAAAATATACCATCGGATTGGAGAAAACTCCAATCCGATGGTATAAAAGAACTCCAGACTTTACATTGAAAGTCAATGGGGACGGATCCGTTTGAAATGGCACCATATTGTGTCAACATCAAACGGATCCGTCCCCATTGACTTGCATTGTAATTCAGGACGGATCCGTTTGGCTCCGCACGGCCAGGCGGACACCAAAACGACTTTTTTTTCATGTCCGTGGATCCTCCAAAAATCAAGGAAGACCCACGGACGAAAAAACGGTCACGGATCACGGACCCACGGACCCCGTTTTTGCGGACCGTGAAAAAAAACTGTCGTGTGCATGAGGCCTAACAAAGCTAGAATGAACCCTGCATCTCATATGTATCCCAAGATTTCCCCTTTTATTGCTCTGCTAGATTTTTATCAAGCTGGCAGCTCATGGAGAGTGTATTGACTGCTGGAGCTCAGGGGGCGTGTCTTTCCTGCCGGAGCTCTCTCCCAATCACAGCTCAGGAGGCAGTTGAAGGATGAAACTGAGCATGTGCGGCCATCTCAGTAAAAAGAACAGAGCAGGTGGCGCTATAGATACCTTTTATTGAATAACTTAGGCTACTTTCACACTAGCGTTGTTTAAACCCGGCGTTCAATTCTGACACCGAAACTAGCCGCCGGATCCGGAAAAACATGTGAAAACGGATTACATTTGAATCCTGATCAGGATTTTTATCACAATGAAAAAATGCATTGGAAAAAACGGATCCGCCATTTATGGACTTTAACTTTTTTTTCACATTTCTCGGGTTTAACAAGCAAAAGCCGGATCCAGTTTGACTGAACACACAGCGCCGGATCCGGCGTTAATGCAAGTCAATGGGAAAAAGACCTGATCCGGTGTTCAGTCAAAGTGAATTTTTGGCCGGAGGTAAAAATACAGCATGCTACGGTTTTCTGAAAAGTCTGATCAGTCAAAAAGACTGAACTGAAGACATCCTGATGCATCCTGAACAGATTACTCTCTATTCAGAATGCATGGGGATAATCCTGATCAGTTCTTTTCCGGATTTGAGCCCCTAGAACGGAACTCAGTGCCGGAAAAGAAAAACCCTAGTGTGAAAGTAGCCTTAGTGACTATATATAATTTTTAATTACATACAATTACAAAAGTATTCAAATCCAGGTGCTGGTTTGAAAGCTGTAGAATATTTTTTATGGGGCAACTCCTCTAAACCTTTCACAACCTCCACCAAACATCTACATCAGAAGCTGTGTCTTTAAGCATGGTGCCCAATCACGCGTGCAACATGCACCATAGGCACTGAGTTTCTGCTGTTTAGGCAGATCACATACATTTTCCCCCTAAGATGCAGTGATCAAATGTGACCACGGCATCTGAGCAGTCCGGAAGCAGGAGCCATGCACTCCCGCTCACGTAACCTGTTATGGTATACTAATAGCCCAAAGCCTCAAGCAGGATTAGTGGAATATAATTATACAAGCCTTTAAGTGGCAGCACTGTATCGTTATTAGTGTTGATCGAGCATGCTCGGCCAAACACCTGCTCGGCTCGAATCTCCTCCACGCACGTGCTAACTAAGCTGCTTCTCCAGTAACAATGGGCATAGATAGAACCAAGCAGGGCAGGGTCTCCTTTCTCTAAGGGCCCAACACCAGTGGTCCATGAGAAAAATTGCAGATGTGAATTTGCCCATGTACTATGAAGGGCGTTAGTGATCAGTCCCTGTGCTGTCCGTTCTTCACTCAGACAACATCTAGATGTGAAGATTGCCCATCTGAATGAGCCCATCAATTTTCCTGGGAACTAATATGTGACTAATATCTTCTTTTCAGTTTTTTGCTTCCTGCTTCCTACTTTATCTGTGGTTCCTTCATTGAAGTCACTACATAGTCCTTGAGCTGTGTAATGATTAGTCCAAACACTTTGCTTCTCACATATCACCAGACCATGACTTATAAAAATAATGTTTCAAAGCTTTCATCCAGCCCATTACAGGAAATCACAGTGCCGAAGTTACTATGATAACTGTCTGATTTGCCTCCTTCTGAATTCATAAACATTTTCATTTTTAACCTACTTTCAAACTTTCCAAAAACTCCACCTTTCCTGTTTCTCGTCTCAACGTCCTACACAATGATTTAGCAGTGTTGATTCATTTTCACACAGACATTTAATGTTGTGGCCAGAAAGACAGTGGGGCAGAAGAAAATTAACTACTCAGATCAGACTCCCATATCAGAACCTCAGATCAGACTCCCATATCAGACCTCAGATCAGACCCCAATATCAGATCTCAGATCAGACCACCATAGCAGATCATCAGATCCCCAGATCAGATCCCCAGCAGACCTCCATGTCAGACCTCCATATCAGACCTAAGATAAGACCCTCATCAGACATAAAGTAAATAAATTAACTTAGCTCTCCTGCTCCACCACTGCTCTTCAGGTCCGGTGGTCTCTCCTGCAATTACCACTCTGTTTTCTTCTCTAGGCTGATCTGCACTGTAACCTAACTGCGTACAATGTCAGGTCATAGTGCACGCACTACATCCTGAAGCTGTGTGCAATCAGGACAGTGCAACTTGGCACCTGGAGGAAGACCAAGGAGTGATGAGTACAGACAGTGCTAGCATTGCTACAGTGACCACGCCGCCTGCATACTAGAGAGCACTGCCATAATGCATGAAGTGCTCACTAGTATTTGTTTTATAAGACTCACTGAGTAGTGTTAGGCGCGAATATTCGAATAGTGAATATTAATCGCTAATATCGGCACTTCGAGAATTCACGAATATTTAGAATATAGTGATATATATTCGTAATTTTGAATATTCTAGATTTTTTTTTCATAAGTAACCTCCCTTCTTTCTTGTGGGCCAATGAGAAGGCTGCAATGTCTTTGTCAGAGCTTAGCAACATCCCTAGCAACCAATAGGAAAGTTGCCTACCCCTTACTATATAAGAACCTCCCCAGCAGCCCTTGTATGCAGTATTTGGCAGATCTCAGAGAAACAGCAGTGTTATTGCTATGTTCTCTGCTTTCCTGTGTCACTACATTAGATAGTTAGTTAGTTAGCTTATATATATAATATAGATAGTTAGTAGGAGATAGTTAGTGTAGGTTAGATAGTGATATAGTGTAGGCGATAGGTTCTGCTGTCCATACATACATGCTACATACATAGTGCTGTATGTATGTATGTTACATACAAACATACATACATAGTCCTGTGATGTCACAAGTTCACAACAATACTTAGAGCACCAACCACTAATAAGTAGTCAGACCTGTTAAAATGTGAAGTTGCATGTATTGCGCCAAAATATTCGCATCATTAGTGCCGATTTCACAAATATATTGGAGCACTCTATCTGCATATAAAGCTATTGTAATGTTCTGCCGTGCCAACCATTTTCCCCAGTCTCAGGAAACTTCTAGCAGCTCGAAAAATGTAGCTATAGTGATCCACGCCTGTATTTCGTGCGTATAACGCGAATATTACATTGCCGATTTTTCGCGAACATGAAAATAATCTCGAATTTGCGAATATATGATGAATATTCTACCAAATATTCGCGAAATATCGAGAATTAGAATATTGCCCCTGCGGCTCATCACTTTTGGGGTAAAAAAGTGCATCTTATAAAGTGAAAAAATTTTTTTTTTATATATATACTGTATCTAACAAAAGTGAGTACACCCCTCTCAAATATTTTATTATAGCTTTTCATGGGACAACACTGAAGATTGTACACTTTGATACAATGTAAAGTAGTCAGTGCACAGCTTGTATAACAGTGTAAATTTGATGTGCCCTCAAAATAACTCAACACACAGCCATTAATGTCTAAACCGCTGGCAACAAAACTAAGTATACCCCTAAGTGAAAATGGCCAAATTGTGCCCAATTAACCATTTATTTCCCTCCCCGGTGTCAAGTGACTCATTAGTGTTACAAGGTCTCAGGTGTGAATGGAGAGCAGGGGTGTTAATTTGGCGTTATCGCTCTTACACTCTCTAATACTGGAAAATACTCTCTAATACTGAAAATTCAACATGGCACCTCATGGCAAAGAACTTTCTAAGCATCTGAAAAAAATAATTGTTGCTCTACATAAAAATGGCCTAGGCTATAAGATTGCCAACACCCTGGAACTGAGCTGTATCACGGTGGCCAAGACCATACAGTGGTTTAACAAGACAGGTTCCACTCAGAACAGGCCTCGCCATGGTCGACCAAAGAAATTGAATGCACATGCTCAACGTCATATCCAGAGGTTGTATGAGTGCTGTCAGCATTGCTGCAGAGGTTAAAGGGTGAGGGTTCAGCCTGTCAGTGCTTAAACCATACGTCGCACACTGCATCAAATTGGTCTGCATGGCTGTTGTCCCAGAAGGAAGACTCTTCTAAAGATGATGCACAAACAACGGCTTCAAAGAGTTTGCTGAAGACAAGCAGATTAAGGACATGGCTTACTGGAACCATGTCCTGTGGTCTGATGAGACCAAGATAAACTTTTTTGGTTCAGATGGTGTCAAGTGTGTGTGGCAGCAACCAGGTGAGGAGTACAAATACAAATGTATCTTGCCTACAGTCAAGAATGGTGGTGGAATTGTCATGGTTTGGGTCTGGATGAGTGCTGCCGGCCGTAGGGAGCTACATTTCATTGAGGGAACCATAAATGCCAATATGTACTGTGACATACTGAAGCAGAGCATGACCCCCTACCTTCAAAAACTGGACCTCAGGGAACTATTCCAACATGATATTGACCCCAAACACACCAAGACAACCACTGCTCAGGTAAAGAAACTGAGGGTAATCATGCTAGACTGGCCAAGCATGTCTCCAGACCTAAACCCTATTGAGCATCTGGGGGCATCCTCAAACAGAAGGTGGAGGAGCACACGGTCTCTAACATCCACATAATATTGACACTTTGGGCACAATTTGTCCATTTTCACTTAGGGGTGTACTCACTTTTGTTGCCGGCAGTTTAGATATTAATGGCTGTGTGTTGAGTTATTTTGAGGGCACACCAAATTTACACTGTTATACAAGCCGTACACTGCCTACTTTACATTGTATTAAAGTGTCAGATGTTAAAGGGCTTCTGTCAGCCCACTAAGCTGTTTTTTTTTTTTTGTGTACTTATAATCCCTATACTGTGATTTATCCATACATAATGTGATTAATCATTTTGGTTCAGTAGATTTTGCTAAAAACATACTTTTATAATATGTAAATTACCTGTCTACCAGCAAGTAGGGCGGCTACTTGCTGGTAGCCGCCGCATCCTCCTATCATAATGACGCCCCCTCCGCATGTTGATTGACAGGGCCAGCGAACTGGATCGTTCTCTGCTGGCCCTGTTTGCATTCAAAATCTGGCGCCTGTGCCGTACCTGTCTTCAATCGGCGCAGGCGCACTGAGAGGCGGACGCTCGATCGGCCGCTCCATCCTCAATGCGCCTGCGCCGGGTGTAGATGTGACATCATCGGCGCAGGCGCATTGAGGATGGAGCAGCCGAGCGAGCGTCCGCCTCTGAGTGCCCCTGCGCCGATTGAAGACAGGTACGGTGCAGGCGCCAGATTTTGAATGCAAACAGGGCCAGCAGAGAACGATCCAGTTTGCTGGCCCTGTCAATCAACATGCGGAGGGGGCGTCATTATGATAGGAGGATGCGGCTGCTACCAGCAAGTAGCCGCCCTACTTGCTGGTAGACAGGTAATTTACATATTATAAAAGTACGTTTTTAGCAAAATCTACTGAACCAAAATGATTAATCACATTATGTATGGATAAATCGCAGTATAGGGATTATAAGTACACACAAAAAAAAAAAACTGTTTAGTGGGGTGACAGAAGCCCTTTAAGTGTTGTCCCATGAAAAGATAAGATAGAATATAAAAAAATGGTAGATGTGGTAGATATATATACTAGCAGAAGGACCCGGCTTTGCACGGGTGTATTTCATCTATTTCATTAATGTTTCTGTGTGTGGTTAAAAGATATCGACAATATCCCCCTAACAGTGACCTCTACAGCACACCGCCCCTTTAACAGTGAACTCCGCAGTCCCCCACCCCTTAACACTGATCCCTCACAGTGCCCCGCCACTTTAAAATGGGACCTCAACAGCAGCTCATGCCCTTAACTTTGACCTTCATAGCAGCCCACCCCTTTAACAGTGAGTTTTACAGTGCCCGCCTCTTTAACAGTGACCTCCACCACGCCTGCCACTTTAACAGTGACCTCCACAATGCTGGCCCCTTTAACAGTGACCTCCACAGTGCCGGCCCCTTTAACAGTGACCTCCACAGTGCCCGCCCCTTTAACAGTGACCTCCACAGTGCCTGCCCCTTTAACAGTGACCTCCACAGTGCCTGCCCCTTTATCAGTGACCTCCACAGTGACCGCCCTTTTAACAGTGACCTCCACAGCGCCAGCCCCTTTAACAGTGACCTCCACAGTGCCCTGCCCCTTTAATGCTAGGGCTACACGACAACATGTGTCGCGCAACATTTTGTCTCAACAATTTTTATAATGATAGCCTATGGTGTCGCTCTGCGATATGTGACATGCTGTGACTGAGACAGTCGCAAAAAATCCATCCAAGATGGATGCATGTAGCAGGGTAGTTGTGCCCTATGTGTCGTGCGACTTATTGTTGTCCTGTAGCTCTAGCCTAAAGCTGACCTACAGCAGTGAAGAA
Organism: Bufo gargarizans; assembly: GCF_014858855.1. Taxonomy (NCBI): domain Eukaryota; kingdom Metazoa; phylum Chordata; class Amphibia; order Anura; family Bufonidae; genus Bufo; species Bufo gargarizans. The sequence continues at coordinate 265,686,097 of NC_058084.1, forward strand.
AAATGTCTGGCTTGTTATGAAAACCTGAAGTAAAACTGTGTGTATGGCAGTTGGGATTTGAAGAGAAAGATTTGCAGGCTTGTATTGGTTAATGCAGGTATTTTTTTGTGAATATCTCAGGAATGGTACATCCTAGAGAGCTGAGACCCAGTCTAAAACCTTCCCGGACACCTGATGTACATGTGTGCCAAATTTGCTGAAGAGTGATCTAGTCGTTTGGTCACGCATGAAGAACAGACAGACAGACAGAAACTCATTTTTATATATTTAAGAAATATGCACATGTATGGCCTGTATATACATACAAGCAGGGACGTGCACACATAGGGCTCAAAGGGGGCTTGAGCCCCTGCCCCCTTCTGCCCCCTTCTGCCCCTGCCCCTTAAATGCCTTTTTTTTTTGTATGTTGTCCCAAGCCCAGGGCCCTCTTTAAGGCGGGGCAAAAGGGGCAGCTGCCCCGGGCCCAGTTGCTCCTGGGGGGCCCAAGGCAGCTTCCTCTTGAGCCCCGCTGGCCACTGCCCACAATTTCAATTTCATCAAGTGGGAGGGGGCCGTCCGCCCCAGGTGTCAGACTGTCAGCTACAGGGGGGTGCTGCCATGCCTGCAAGTTATAGTATTCGGACAGAACACTGGCACTCCAGAGCGAACTGTGAGAGAGTGAGAGTTGTGGGAGAAAGGACCTTACATGACATCACCAGCATGTGACCAGTAACATAGTGATATTACTGGTCACATGGCTATGAGGTAATCAAAGTTCCTTTCTTTCTTCCATGACTCAGTGTTGCTGCAGCCTGCAGGAGAAGGGTAGGTCACGTGGGTCAGCAGCGCTCTGCTATCACAGGCACTAGCCGACTGTCTGCAGAGTAGGAAGATCAGGGATGGCTGCTCAGCAGCGTCTGTAGAGGGGAGAGAGTCTGTCAGTGCTGCAGAGGTGGATGTGACTGCTGGGGAGGGTCTGAGGATTGTATGCTGGGGGAGGCTGTGTGGGATTATATACTGGGGGGCTGCTGTGTGGGATTATATAATGGGGGGCTGCTGTGTGGGATTATATACTAGGGGGCTGCTGTATGAGATTAAATACTGGGGCTGGGGGGGGCTGCTGTATGGGATTATATACTGGGGGCTGCTGTGTGGTATTATATACTGGGGGCTGCTGTGTGGGATTATATACTGGGGGACTGCTGTATGAGATTATATACTGGAGGGGCTGCTGTGTGGGATTATATACTGGGGGGGCTGCTGTATGAGGTTATGTACTGGAGGGGCTGCTGTATAAGATTATATACTGAGGGCGGCTGTATGAGTTTACACTGGGGGCTGCTATAGGAGATTATATACTGGGGGTGCTGTACACTGTGGGGTGCAATACTGCTCTACTGTATACTGTGGGGTGCTGTATATTGTGGTGTGTTGTATACTGGGTGCTATACTGCTCTACTATATACTGTGGGGTGCTGTATACTGGGTGCTATACTGCTCTACTGTATACTGTGGGGTGATGTATACTGGGTGCTATACTGCTCTACTGTATACTGTGGGGTGCTGTATACTGGGTGCTATATTGCTCTACTGTATACTGTGGGGTGCTGTATACTGGGTGCTATACTGCTATACTGTATGCTATAGGATGCTATACTGCATACTGTGGGGTGTTATACTATGTATTGCATACTGTGGGGTGTTGTATACTACAGGGTGCTATACTGCATACTGTGGTGTGCTGCATACTATAGAGTGCTATACTGCATACTGTGGGGTGCTGGGGTGCACTGTAACGCTAGGGTGAGCCTAGCCCCGGTCACCTTCCTGCACTGCAGAGCGGTGCCCACTTCCAGCCCTGAGCCCAGCTGCCCAGAGCACTGATCCTGAGCCCGCTGGAGTCTTCAGAACTGTAAGTATTTACAGTCATTCACTGTAAGCTATATTATATATAGTGGTGGAGGGCGTAATTGCATTCTAGGGTGCGGGAAGGTGGGATCTAGGGGGCCCAAGTAAATTCTAGCCCAGGGTCCAATCAATATTAAAGACAGCCCTGCCCAAGCCGACCCACTACAAGCATGCCGCAAGTCCGCACTCGCCCCCCCCCCTCCATCCCGCCGTCGGCAGCGCAATTTATTCGCCGATACAATTTATTCACCAGTCCGCCCGCTCACCAGTCCAGGGTCAGGGTGACAGAGTCCTTTAAGGCAATCGGAGGGGCTGCCTGGGTAGTGGATGTGCGTGATGCGCATCTGCTACGATGCCTGTCTGCCCTCAGTGCCCAAACAATAGTTGTAGTGCTTTGTCCCTTTACATACTTGTGGTTGTAGTGCATTGTCCCTTTGCATACTGGGGGTTGTAGTGCTTTGTCACTTTGCATATTAGAGTCTGTAGAGTCTTGTAATGACATCACTCATTTTACCATAATATGTACGGTGCAACCAAAAAAGTATTATTTGTGGATTCTGTCGTGTTTACAATTACAGTATAAAATTCATGGAGAAAAAGGTAGGACTTCTAGAAAAGCAAGCTTCGCGGAACAAATATTTTTGGAAATTATGATAAGTGCCCTTATTTTGCCCTTCAAAATGTCTGTGCACGTCCCTGGATACAAACAGCTGGTTGGCAGGGGTGTCGGGAGATGGACCCAATCTCATATTGATGAAATCATCCTGAAGATAGGTCATCGATATGGTAAACTAAGACAACCCTGTTAAAGTGATTGTAAAACATAAGCTATTATATGCAATCAGTTTAACGGATCCTCCTAACACACATTGGGGGTGATTTGTCACCAGCAGTTTACACTTTTAAGACCAGTGTTTTATGCCAGATTTTGATAGCATCTGCTCTGCCGGAGGATGTGCCTAATTTATTATGAGGAGCAGGCCTTGTCATAAATTAAACAAATCCTCAGACCAGTCCGTACACCTGTAGATTTCAAACGTCATTTACACCTGTTTCCAGGCCTCTGCCACCCCCCATCGCCCCCCACCCCCGACGCTCTCCAGTAGCAAAGATGACATAGAAATACCTGTGTGACAAAAGATTTGTACATGGGTGTTTAAAAAGTCTCAAAATGGGATCTTGTGACTTTTTTAAGCCAAAAACTAGCATAACTATCTTAGTAAATGAACCATAGGCAAAATGCTGCAAAAAAGTTACAAATCGGGTGTTTTTTTAGGTCTTTTTATAGCAAAAAAAAAAGGCCATGAACAAAACTTTGTGTATAGGGTCCCTGACTCTGTTTATAGTGTTTGTTCCACTCCTGGATTTAGCTTGCAAACTCTGATTTTAAAAATGCTGATGTTTAAAACGCACCTAACCTTCAACAAACTTTGCATTAATCAATAGTTCAGTGTGTACATGAGCAATAACACTCCAGCTTCTATAGAGAATAAGTATAAGAAAAATAGTCAGGTATTAACATCATCAAATCACAAAACTGTCAAGCATCTATGACATTTTAAAAAACTGTGTCCATGGACCGGGTCATGAAGTTTCTCTGCCCTCAAACCCTGTAAACTGTATGCCTGACCCTGACTATTGTTAAAAACTTCCGTACACATCCTCAAAGTCTACAGCTATAAATTACTGGCGAATGTTATTTACGGGATGTGGTTTAGGAGTTGGTACTCATGTTTTGACAAGTGTGACATTGTTAACCCAAAATTTGAAAAAGGCACCGAGTTACAAATATATGAAACTTTATTCAATTAATTAAAATACCGCCCAATTAAAATGGATAACAGTGATATACCGTATATCATATATAGAAGTAACAGACAATTCAGGGAAAACCCCGGTTGGAATCAATAACTCTGTGTATACTTATTGCACATCGACCCAAAGTCACATTAGCAGCTCAATAATATAAAGTGCGTTCCAATACATATGAGAATGCTAAGGAAACAAGTATCCATGGTACAATGCTTCATCAGGGGTTGAAGCATTAGGTGAAACGTGCATCGGGGCACGAGGTTTCCTGGTTGGTACTTCATTACTTTATGATTTTAGTCTTACTATGTATCGTGGATGTTTGCTTCTGCATGGAATACCAGAAGAAGCGTTTAATTTATGATGAGGCCTTATCATAAGTTAAATGCCTCCTCCGGCAGCATAGGACGCATTGGTTTCGGTATAGGACACGCCAGTTAGTGACTAAAACATAGATCATAAGAAACAAAACCATGCATTTTGTTTAACAACAAGAATTGAAGAGGACCTTATTGTGATTGTAATTATCACTTCACAGCTCATAGTAAATTGTGCTAATGTGTATTATGAGCTACGGTATAATACGGCATGTCAGCAGAAAAGAGCCATGTCGGTAATTGTGTGTTGCCCTCAGGCATTGAGACAGGGAGGCCCTTAAATTAAAATGGAGTGTGCGCCTTTAATTAGTGCTGCGAATAGAAGCGCCTGCAGTTGTGATTTAGATCGAGAATGCCATTGATGATCTTTCTAAAAAGTGATAGAAAATAGTGCGAGAGAATCCCGCTTATAGCTATACCTCTTGGTCTCACTATGTGTCCTTAGATCCTACTTCAGGTATGATACACAAACTGGGTTTGAGTAGATTTCTGTTCATGATGATAACACACATATTACTTTCTATCATAATTTTTTGGAACCCCAAAATTCCATACAATTTGCAACTTTATCTATGGCAGGGGAGCACAACTGGGGGCCACATTCAGCCCACGATGCTATGCTGAGTGGCCCCCAACAGTCTAATCACAAACATGCTTGTCTGTGTTTGCTGGCTGCTTGCATGTATTGTCTATGTTAGTGTCACGGTACCTTCTGTGACAGAGGTTAGAAGATCAGAGAGACTGACTGCACGTGAGGTTAACTGACAGTCTCTTGATTCTCAGTGTTGTTTGGTAATGACCACCCCTCTTGTCAGGTGCAGCTGGTGGTCATTACTGCTTCCCTATTTAGTTTGGTTTCACACTTCATACCATGCGGTTGATATTCTCCGCTTGGATTTGGAGGAGTTGGTGTGTGGACCTTGCTTGTGTTCCTGCTCATCCATTTTCTATAAGATAAGTTGTACTGCTCTTGTAATTGTTTTTTCCCTTGTGCTTGTTGTTACTAGTTAATCAAAAAGGATATATGGATACCCACTAAGCAATATGAAATAACGTGCCAGCGTAAAATATAATGAAACCATACACAATTTTATTTCAATCACATAAATATTCACGGTCGACAAAACACAAAGTTAAAAACACAGTAAAAAAAGCACTGGGGCTGGTGGGGCATGATTGGCTGGTCAAGGAATAAAGTGCAAGTGCAAAGTGCAATCAGTAGAAGAGATTTAATTCACTATGTGGGAGAAAGGAAAACGATATATACACCAACACGGTGTATACCACTGGTGCCACTATGTGGCACTCAGCATGCATATGCAATATAAGAAGAAGCTAAAGACTAGATGAAACTAGTACAAGTCACCAGCAAACTATAATGTCTGCACAGAGGGAAACCAATGAAGACAATATTGCAATGTATACTGACCACAATCCAGACCTCAAACCAGGCACCACCAATCCCAACGTGTGTGCTGCTTTCTCATGCACCACCAGCCCCAGTGCTTTTCTTATGGTGTTTTTAACTTTGTGTTTTGTCAATCGTGAATATTTATGTGATTAAAATAAAATTGTGTATGGTTTCAGTATATTTTGCGTTGGTACATTATTTCATATTGCTTAGTGGGTATCCATATATCCTTTTTGATTAACTATGTTATTATATATGGATCCGTGATATTTATATGGGAATTAGTTTTGGTGTTTCATCTATGCTTGTTGTTACTAGGCCTCTGGGAGATGCTGGTTCGTTCACCTGGGAAGGAACCAGTAGTCTCATTCCCTTTCACTACCTTTAGGGCATCTCAGGGCTCCTAGGGTTTAGGTTCCAGCATATGTATTTTCCCACCTTCAGGGTCTATATATGCTGACAGGAGTCAAGGCCAGATCTAGGGGTTTCCTAGGAGGTGATCTTTCCCTTCTCCCTAGCCTAGAGGCCTAGTTCTTTGTCCTCTCCCTTCTGTTGTCTTTCTGGTGTCCCTCCTCTCTCCATTATTCGTGACAGTTAGAGGGAAGTAGAGAAGCACATGTCATGGGAGCAGTAATGGGTTATCTTGGAGACTCCATATATTGGCAGAATGGGGTCCTCAGACTCCTGTGTGGCACTCCAGAAAGGCGTGAATAATGAAAAATGTTTCAGTATCTCACATTTAGAATAGGGAGAGATGCACTCGGAAGGGGAGCCCCATTTTCCTCATAGTTAGGAGTCCTGGAAGTAGAACTGGCAACCATCAAGTAAAATTCATTCTGGGGGCCCACTGCTCATATGCCTGCAAATATTACCCGTTCACACAGTGGCAGACAGCAGCAAGACATTATAAGGTGATTGATAATAGGGGTCCATGCAGTGCTTTCAAGAAGGCAGGTGCCTAGGAAACAAAGATACTAGCTGGTCTGCCCTGGTGTCTAGAAGTCAGCTCAGCCACCCAATCCATCTATAATAATAAACTGTCAAATAATCTATCCAGTTTTTTATATGGATGTTTAGGTTGAGATGTTGTACTCTGCCTATCTATACCTAGTGCAGTCACTCTATTTTACCATGTGCCAGGTGGGGGACTAGTTGCCCATCTTGCTCGGGACCAACCAAGGGATTCACCTGTACCCCTGAGGGCATATTTTCATATATCTGTGTAGTGGGCCCCAGTCTGACATTGGCGAGGACTACAATTCCCAGCATGTTGATTCTATTATTGTGGGATATCAGAGGACAATTCAGAAAAGGGAGTATAAGAGGAGAGCACTACAACTTCCAAGGTTTCTCAGGCTCACCACTTCTCCACTGTTGAACTCCATCCCCCACTTGCACTGATCACATGATGGTGATATTTTTCTCCATTGCTTAGCTCCGGCAGTGATATCACAGGTCCTTCCCACTTCTCCCCTCTACTAAGCTCTGGCCCCTCCTGCACTGATCACATGAAGGTGATGTCATCACAGGTCCTTCAGCTCCTACGCTTTAGCAAATTATAGTGCCCGTCCTCCTGTGCGCCCCACTCCCACCCCCTTACCCCTTCAGAATCCCAGGCATTTTTGGTAATTTATAAATTCCGGCTGGGCAATATTTTTAGAAAGAGTACATGTCTTGAAAAAGAGAACAAATGGTCCCTGAAAGTTAAAGACACAACTATGGATATAGTGAAAACCTATAGAGGGCTGTCACAGCGCAGTGTGGGTAGACCACAAGAGGGAATGGAAAAGGTACTAGTCCTGGAAACTAAGGAAAGGGTGAAAGGTCACCACCTAGTGATTCCCTAAACCTAGCCCTGACTACTATCAGTATCAACAGACCATGATGGTAGGAATGTTCATACGTTATAACCTAAGCCCTATCTGACCCTAAAGTGCCATGGAAGCAGTGTCAGGACAAGAGATGACCTGTTCATTCCCATCTGAAGGAACAGAGGACTCCCTGTGTTGTTGCTGGGTAGTCATACCCAGCAACAACACAGAAGCAAGTGAAACCAGAGAGGCTGTCAGATCACATCATGTGCAGCCAATCTCTTAGATCTTCTGACCCCTGTCACATGAGTGACCGTGACAAGGGCTTTGGCTGAAATTTACTGAACATTTAACTGTTATGGGGGAACTGTGACTGGCATTTGCAGTGAGTAGTGGCTGGCTCTTGTGGAGGAACACAGAAACTATGGCAAGCAGTTATAGAGGCAGTTGATGAAATGTTTTGGGGCATTGACTGGCACTAATATGGCAGTGTTATGGCTCTCTATAACGGTAGCACTGTGATTGCTCTGTTAGATGCTCATAGTTGCTAGAACTTATGGGGGCACTGTGGATGGCATTTGTAGGGGCACCATGGTTGTGCAACGTACCGCCCCCAGGGCCGATCGTGTCCCAGGTTTATTGGAATGCAGTGTGGTGCATCCTCACTAGTTTTCTGTGTGTGTCATGGTGCTGCTACCTGGACACCATTGCTCCCCAGGGTTAGGCTATAAAGCATTAAAGGGTAGAGTAATGGTGGAGGTGGAGAAATAGTTGAGTCCAGACTTTTATAACGCTCAACAGCTTTGCTTGAATAAACTTTCATCCAGTAAATATTCAGACTTTTTCTTGGTTCCAGCAGGATTTGGCAAAAACTGGCAGGCAAACTTGAGTATTCTGCTTTATCTGTCTCTCTGCTGCACTAAACTTGGCTTTAGTACTGATCTAGTACCTTTGGCTGTTGACCCCCTCACAGCACTCGGTTAATCTGTTATGGGGTTATTCTCATCTCCTTCAACTTTAGACTAGACTCCAGACTGACTGAAACTTTCTGCAATCCCCTCCCTTGGTCGGAAAAAGTACTAGACCACTTCTGCCCAAAAGGTGAGAATGGAATGGTAAGTTCCATTCTATCTAAAGATCCGTCTGTCATATCTGATTCCACTTGCTGGTGAACCAGGCGCTTTACAAATACAAAACAGCTTCATAGCAATATAATGAATGCACAGTGTAGGAGGACCTGGAAAAAATACAAACATATCATTATTGGTAGGTTATCAAAGACAGTAGCAGCGTGTTGAAATGGTAATGCCACTCTGGGGTATTACTGTTATCACCTTTGGCATCAGCATGGATAGCTCCTATGCTAGCAATATTACTGGGAGTGGTAGGAGCAGTGTGGAATTCACTTATGGAGACTCAGTGGCAGGCAGTTTGGGGGTACTGTGGCTTTCAATTATGGAAGTACAGTGGCTGGCAGTTATGGAGGCACATTGGCTAGCAGTTATGGGAGAACATTGGCTAGCAGTTATGGGAGCACTGGGACTCTCATCCTTGGCATCACTGTCGATAACACATATGGGGTGTGTAGTGCTGGGATTTCTTTGGGAACTATGGCTGTCAGTTATGGAGACAGCAGATGAAACTTATGGGGGCATTGGTCGGCACTTATATAGCATTGCCACTCACTAACGCTAACTGACACTGTGGATAGCACAAGGGGCCCACAATTGTAAGATCTGTAGGAATAGTGTGGCTGGCACTAACTATGGTTGGCAGTTATGAGGGCAATCCTAAACACTTGACCAAATGTATAAGGGCTCAGTCTGGCACTTATGGTAAAGGGGCACAATGAGGGCACTGGGACTGCGACTTGTGGTGTTATTGCTGTTGTACTGTGATGATACTGACATGCGAAAAATCTGTTCCAATGTACATGATAGGCCTCATTTACCAAGGATTGTGTTTTTTGCCCATAGAGACCAATCAGAGCTCGGCTTTCATTTCTTTAACTGCTCTGGAAAAATGAAAGCTGCTGATTGGTTGATATGGGCAATGAAGACAGTCTTACTGCTAGATAGCTTTGATATATGAGAACCCATTCCTCAAGAGGGAGTTGCGCCTATGTTATTATTTATTGTATGTATTCCCCTAATATTACATATATAACACAGATTTATATATTTAGGCCAGGCATTGTTCCAATGTATTTACAAAGTGGCACATGTGGCTAAATTTTCAACTTTCCAAAGCCGTAAGACTGGTGTAGAAGACTGATCCATTCACCCCACAGAGTTCATTTGAGCAGTCATTGACCCTCAGCGTCACCAGCGACTGTTTTCATTTGGTGCAATGGTGTTGGGACTCCTAACACTGCTCTGAGTCCTAGCAATGCTCTGCTAACTTGGTTATTTCACAATGAATTTCATTTTAAGGGGTATTTCCATTTGGGACATTTATGACATATCCATAGGATGTTGCCCTTTCATTCACTGCTATGGAACTTCAGAAAATAGCTGAGCTCTAGTTTGGCTATTTTCAGGAGTCCCATAGTAGTGAATGGAGAGGTGGCCGCACTTGTGCTGCTTGTTCTCTATTCGCCGTTATGGGATGTCCGAAAACTGGCAAGCGCATTCACAATTTTCTGAATTCCCATAGCAATGGATGGAGAGGACGCCACGCATGCGCAATGTGCTCTCCTTTTTCTTCAGACCCCTGTTCTGGACAAATGAGGTCCCAAAGGTGGGACTCGCACCTATCGGACATTTATGGCACATCCTATCAATATATACCATCTATGTCCCAGATGGGAATACCACTTTAACCTCCTCCCTGAGAAAATCATGCACACACCCCTGAAAGCAAAGAACGCAAAATAAAAACACAGAATAAATACACAGAACACATTAATTGGGGAATAAATGGCCAAATTGTTTATTTAAAATCTTAAAAATGGCAAACCCCCGACTCATGGAGAATCACCCTCCAGCACTCAGGAGAGGAAAACCCCCTGTGGAGGAAACCTCTAGGGAACCATGGCTGGAGGGCTGCCCTTCCCTTGGGCTTAGAGGGTAATGCCACTATGTGGCTGCCACATAAATAGTAAGGGGGGGGGGTGCAACAGCCGGGCTGATCTGGTTGGCTAGGCGGATGTCCCTTTCCTCCCATTGGGCAATGGGCTTCCTGCTAGAACCTCCAAATTTCGTCAAGGTGTGGTGGGCGGGGGTAGTCAAGCTCAAGGTCCTCAGGCCATCAAGTATGGCACCAAATATGGCTGCTCGCTTGCATTTTACAAGGGTCTTCCCTTATGACACATGTGCTTGTGATGTCACAGGTGTCTATGACTAATGTTGGTGGCAGTGTTTTGAAGGGTTAACCCTTTAGTGACTGTCAATATGCCTTACTGCAGGGGTCCTTAACCCCTTCCTGACAGCACTTTGTCAATATACTCCAGTTTGGATAACCACCATATATTTATGGTCCCCTGACGATCGCAGGGTTTCCTCGTTCGGGGGAGCATTTTTGTTCTGTTACTGACTGCCACTAGTCTAGGTGCCGACTCCGATTACCCTGACCATTGGCCCTTATTTAACTCCTTCCACACTGCACCATGTAAATGAACAGGGTAACAGCATGGTGTGGTCAGTTTAATATGTGACCCTCGATCCTATCCTGGGACTGCACTTTAGTATGGCGCAGCCATGAAACAGACGCTTGCATTTTGATTTTACCCAAGCAGGAGGCGCAGTCACCATTGGGCACAAAGCTTGATGGTTGCATTGTTATTATAAGCTTGGCGGTTGCTATGGGCAACTGAACAGTCTATCAGGTAATGATGGTGTCAGTCTTTCACTGAGGCACCAGGCCCTATAGTTACAAATCTCACCCTGAGAGTATGACGTTTCTGAAAACTGACACTAACAAGATGTGGTGGGACACGTGGATCAAGGCTGTCTTGTCAGGGCCACGCTATGGAGGACGTTATACACTCTCTTGACTCCTCCCAAGTGTCATCCTTCCCCCAACTGCCTCTTGCTGTCTTCTCTCCTTGACTGAGCCTAGACATCTGATCATCAGCCACTTCCCTGATTGGTGTTGGGCCCATTCACACATCAGATACAAGAAGACAGGTAAAGAGGACAGACATCATACATGACTGCTGGGCTCCCTCTGCACTCTCAGGGACACCGGCTCTTACACTGAAAGCATTGATGAAATAATTTAAAAGGACAGCACCACCCGGTACAAGCTGCAGTATGGTAGCAACTTCAAGGCCACTGCAGAGTGGATTGAGATTTTGTCTTTTGGCCCCATCCACTGTTTTGAATCCAGGCTGCTGAAAACATAGAATCTGTGGGGTGCCGGGTCTCCACTAGGGCTGCCATCTGCCTCGTAAACCACTGGCGTAGCCGTTAATACCAGTAATCTGCTCTGAAAAGTGGCAACCCTATATGTCATTCATCCATTCCATTATATAATAGGTTAGGGTGACCACTTTCATAACGCTCAAAAGAGGACACAATACCCGGGACAGTGAGTAACGATACAACACACAGAATGGAAAGCATAATCTACATTACATCATCAAGAAAGATTACGGAGAGGTATAAGAGGAGAGGACTACAACTCCCAGCACGCGCAGGTCGTTATTATGTAATGTGATATCAGAGGACATTACAGGGAGGGGTACAAGAGGAGAGGACTACAACTCCGAGCATGTCCATGCTGTTATATTATATCAGAGGATAGTACAAGAATGAGGTTCAGAAGAAGAGATCTACAAATCCCATAATGTCCAAGTCTTTATTATAGGATATCAGAGGGCATTTCAGTGAGAGGAGAGGATTACAACTCCCAGCATGTCCAGGCAGGTATTATGGGATATCAGAGGATATTTCAGGGAGGGGGGCTACAATCAGTATCGGACTGGGGTGCCTAGGGCCTACAAGTAACATTTATTCTGGGGGTTCACTACACAGATACATGCAAATATTACCTATTTACACAGCGGCAGAAAGCAGCAAGACACTACAAGGTGATCAATTATATGGCTCCCTACAGCGACCTCAAGAAGCCAGGTGCCTAGTTAACAAGGATGCTGGCTGGCCTGCCTCGGTGTCTAGAAGTCATCTCAGCCACCAGATGCATCTATAATAATAAACTGTTAAATAATCTATCAAGTTTTTATATGGACATTGGCTAGTTGAGATGCTGTATGCTGCCTATCTATATGTAGTGACGTCACTCTACTGTGCCATGTGCCATATGTGCAGGGGTGGGGAACTAGGGGCCTAGCTTGCTCTGGGCCCCCCTCGGGGGATTCACCTGTACCCCTGTGGGCCAGTGCGAGCCTGATTGCATACATACAAGAGAAAATGAATATCAGTTTGTAAATTTAGGCTGAAAGCAGATATATTTTTGTTATAGTAATGTCACAGGTCTGTGTGTGGTGGGATTGGCAATTACAGACTCACAGATTTCGGGGGTTAAAAGTACAAACAACTTCTATTTTTCCATCCAACACAAAATAGTGGCAATTCAAGTTCATTAGTCACTTTTGAGCACCCACATTGTCATTGTGACATCAACAAAACAAATCACCCTTCCCGTCTGGGTGCTAACTATACATCAGGTTACCTCACCTATGTACTTCAAATCCAAACACAGAGATCAGGCTTTGCACAGCTAATGCAGGTCATGCAGTTTGCAGGCACTGACACTGAAGGAGGCTCTCAGCCCTATCTTTATCCCCACAGCAATGAGTCCAGCAGCTACACCTGGCTTCTTCTCAGGCTAGGAGAAAATGCCATACTGGAGTGAGAGGGAATGGTAGGTCCCGCTACCAACCTACTGACCATTTCATAAAAATCCAGGCCCATGAAATACTTTAAACCAAAAATGCCTCAGCAAACTACACTTTGCTGAAACCACTCATCTTTCCTGGATACTTTTACTTCACACATATGAGCATTCTGGATGGGATATACACCCCCTCCAGTACTTTACCAGCCACCATGTTACAGTAAGTTTATACCCTCTAAAGGTCGTTGTTAAATTTCTCACCAAAGTAATGGAGCCTTTAAGATACAAACGGTTAGGTGGTGGTTAGGCTAGGGTGCAGGATGTAAGGAATATCCCCATTTGTCAAGATTTTGTTCTTTCCTGGTCATATTCACAGTTTACAGTTCTCAGGTGGTAGCAGGTGCATTGCAATGAAGGACTTGTCATAAAATGAAGCATATGTGCAATGCCTGGGCTCCCACCTTCATTTACTACTATGCAGATGAACAAGAAATGAAGCACACACATACAGAACCCAAGTGAAAGAGCCCACAGACTGTGTGAGTGCTGTGGGGACGGCACTGGCAGTGTGGTGAACGGGTAAGTATTAAAGGGGTTGTCCAGGTTCAGAGCTGAACCTGGACATCCCTCCATTTTCACCCAGGCAGCCCCCCTGACATGAGCATCGGAGCAGTTCATGCTCTGATGCTCTCCTTTGCCCTGCGCTAAATTGCGCAGGGCAAAGGCATTTTTCTGAGTTCCGGTGACGTACCGGGGCTCTCTATGGGGCTGACAGGAACCCCGGTGACGTCACCGGCACTGATGGGCGGGATTTGGCTCTGCCCTAGCCAGTAAAACGGCTAGGGCAGAGCTAAAGCCCGCCCCTCAGTGTGACGTCACCGAACACACTGCTGGGCGGAAGTTACCGCCCGGCAGTGTGTTATTGTAAACACAAGAGCCTGTGCCCTGCGCGATGTAGCGCAGGGCACGGGAGCGCATCGGAGCATGAGATGCTCCGATGCCAGGCTCAGGAGGGCTGCCGGGGTGAAAATAAGGGTATGTCCGGGTTCAGCTCTGAACCCGGACAACCCCTTTAATGAAACTATCTTTCTTCCACAGGTCTGAGGAATGCTCAATTAAAGATCAATCAGTATACAGTATATTGCGCTATACATCAATACTACATCATCATATGATGGGGCTATTTCCAGTTAAAGAGGACCCGTCACCACTCCTGACAGTGTTGGACCATCTTTCCATAACTCTGTGTTTTGTTCTGTTCCTCTGTTATTCCTTCTGAATTTGTATGAATGTATTGATAACTGGGTGTTATGATTCCCCTTGTCTAAAGAGTGTGTCCCTACACAATCTGAAGATATCAGCATTGATTGGGCAGTGTAGCAATATGCAGTGACACATCCCCAACTGGTAGCACCCAGGTGTCAATCTATTCATAATTTTGTTGGAAGAATAACAGGAATGGTCAAGAAAAAATCCTGCAGAATTGTACTATCTCGGGGAATACAAGTATTTACGCAAGCAGACACGTCAGGAGAACGGACAGGTCTTTTGAAAATTAATTTTAACCCTTTGCCATCACCCACAATGGTACGAAATTCTGGATATCTAGAACTGTATGGGATGCCAATTTGCATTTCCGGAAAAGGAAAAGACATTCGATTATAAATAGAAATTTAACTCGGATCAGTTTCTCTTCAGCACAGCATGAGCATAGCATAATCTTCTATCTCAAGGTCAATTCTGAAGGATTCATTCTATCTACAAAAAGTAGAGATTGGCTTTATGAGGCTTGCATCACTGGCCACACTCTCCAAGAACTGTAGGGCAAGGGGAATATCTGCCCCATCAGCCTCTAAAGATATTTTGTAATTGAAAATATCGGAAGAGGGAACTAGATAGAATAATAGGACTCTACAGGGAGTGCAGAATTATTAGGCAAATGAGTATTTTGACCACATCATCCTCTTTATGCATGTTGTCTTACTCCATGCTGTATAGGCTTGAAAACCTACTACCAATTAAGCATATTAGTTGATGTGCATCTCTGTAATGAGAAGGGGTGTGGTCTAATGACATCAACACCCTATATCAGGTGTGCATAATTATTAGGCAACTTCCTTTCCTGTGGCAAAATGGGTCAAAAGAAGGACTTGACAGGCTCAGAAAAGTCAAAAATAGTGAGATATCTTGCAGAGGGATGCAGCACTCTTAAAATTGCAAAGCTTCTGAAGCGTGATCATCGAACAATCAAGCGTTTCATTCAAAATAGTCAACAGGGTCGCAAGAAGTGTGTGGAAAAACCAAGGCGCAAAAAAACTGCCCATGAACTGAGAAAAGTCAAGCGTGCAGCTGCCAAGATGCCACTTGCCACCAGTTTGGCCATATTTCAGAGCTGCAACATCACTGGAGTGCCCAAAAGCACAAGGTGTGCAATATTCAGAGACATGGCCAAGGTAAGAAAGGCTGAAAGACGACCACCACTGAACAAGACACACAAGCTGAAACGTCAAGACTGGGCCAAGAAATATCTCAAGACTGATTTTTCTAAGGTTTTATGGACTGATGAAATGAGAGTGAGTCTTGATGGGCCAGATGGATGGGCCCATGGCTGGATTGGTAAAGGGCAGAGAGCTCCAGTCCGAATCAGACGCCAGCAAGGTGGAGGTGGAGTACTGGTTTGGGCTGGTATCATCAAAGATGAGCTTGTGGGGCCTTTTCGGGTTGAGGATGGAGTCAAGCTCAACTCCCAGTCCTACTGCCAGTTTCTGGAAGACACCTTCTTCAAGCAGTGGTACAGGAAGAAGTCTGCATCCTTCAAGAAAAACATGATTTTCATGCAGGACAATGCTCCATCACATGCGTCCAAGTACTCCACAGCGTGGCTGGCAAGAAAGGGTATAAAAGAAGAAAATCTAATGACATGGCCTCCTTGTTCACCTGATCTGAACCCCATTAAGAACCTGTGGTCCATCATCAAATGTGAGATTTACAAGGAGGGAAAACAGTACACCTCTCTGAACAGTGTCTGGGAGGCTGTGGTTGCTGCTGCATGCAATGTTGATGGTGAACAGATCAAAACACTGACAGAATCCATGGATGGCAGGCTTTTGAGTGTACTTGCAAAGAAAGGTGGCTATATTGGTCACTGATTTGTTTTTGTTTTGTTTTTGAATGTCAGAAATGTATATTTGTGAATGTTGAGATGTTATATTGGTTTCACTGGTAAAAATAAATAATTGAAATGGGTATATATTTGTTTTCTGTTAAGTTGCCTAATAATTATGCACAGTAATAGTCACCTGCACACACAGATATCAACCTAAAATAGCTAAAACTAAAAACAAACTAAAAACTACTTCCAAAAATATTCAGCTTTGATATTAATGAGTTTTTTGGGTTCATTGAGAACATGGTTGTTGTTCAATAATAAAATTAATCCTCAAAAATACAACTTGCCTAATAATTCTGCACTCCCTGTATATTCAGCTGATGAAATGTGTAGAAAGACACCCCATAGCTATATCGCACATGTAGTTATGCTATAAAGGCACCAGAACCATGTCCCCAAGAAGAACTGAGAGACAAAGCAGAAAACTCAGCCAGAATATGGAATCCTAGAATGCTGTATCCGCACCTAAGATATTTAGATACAGGAACAGAGCGGCACACTGAGTCTTGTGTGGATTCAGCCTAGCCATGACTCTGGTGGGAGTACGTTATTTACACAAGCATATTACGCATGGGAAGCAGCCTTCGCAGGATGTTTAATATTCCTTTTTTTAAGCTTACTGTTTTTGAGGACAGGAACTGTTCTTTATGATATGATTGTTGAATCCCCACCAAACCAGAGTCAACAATTATATTCCACTCATTATTGGTGTGTTATGCACTCTTTTCTGTGGTTGATCTTCATAGTAATAATCCCCATTGTGCCCCCTTTATAGTAATAATGCCCACGGTGACCTCTTCACAGTTATAATGCCCATTGTGCCCCCTTCACAGTAATAATGCTCATTGTGCCCCCTTCACAGTAATAATGCTCACTGTGCCCCCTTCATTGTAGTAATGCCCTCTGGCTCTGTGCCACCTCCATATTAGAAATGCCCATTGTGCCCCTTTCACATTAGTAATGCCCTCTGTGCCCCCTCCATAGTATTAATGCCCTCTGTGCCCCCAGCTATTTGAAGAGAGGGCAGCGCTCGTATGAGCGCTGCATTCTCTGTTCTGTTCACCTGCTCGCCGTAGCATTTGCAGTGATGAACAGGTAAACAGAGCAGAGAAGGCAGCGCTCGTACAAAAAAAAAAAAAAAAAGCGGACAACCCCTTTAAAGAGATACTTAGAAAACATTACATACAGCGCTACAGAACATACATTGTCATACAGCACCACATACCTCTTACATCCCATGACTTCTCCTGTTAGATCAGACCACCATGGTGACTTCTTTCAGCCGAGCCTCGTCTCTGTAGAGTTTAACAAACAGACATCTTACTTTCCTACTTTTCCATCATCCTCCCACCTTCTCAACACCCCATCCTGCCACCCCCAATACTGTATCCACTGTGCTCCCCAATACTTTCCTGCAGAAAAAATCCCATTGAAAATACTGGTACCACACACATAGTGCATCAGTACAAAAACACCATTTTATATTGTTCGCTAGTAATAATAAAAAAACACCTTCCTTTCAGATCAGACCCCTATATAAAACCCTAAATGAGATCCCCCAATCTCAGACCAAACCCCCTTTAGACCTCTATGTCAGACCCCATATAAGACCCCAGTTTAAACCTCAGATCATACTAGACTTCCATGTAAGACCCCAACCCAATATCAGACCTCACATAAGACCCCCATATAAGACCCCCATTAGACCTCCAGACCCCAATTAGACCTCCAGACCCCATCAGACCCCCATTAGACCTCCAGACCCGCATATCAGACCTTAGACCAGACCCCCATATCAGACCTCCAGACCTCCATTAGACCTCTAGACCCCCATTCACACCCCCATTCGACCTCCAGACTCCCAATCAGACTCCCCAGTCAGACCTCAGACCAGACCCCCATATCAGACCTCCAGACCCCCAATAGACCCCCATATCTGACCCCCATTAGACCTCCAGACCCCCAATCAGACCCCCATTAGACCTCCATACCCCCAATCAGACCCCCATTAGACTACTAGACCCCTCAGTCAGACCTCCAGACCCCCAATCAGACACCCATTATACCTCCAGACCCCCAGTCAGACCCCCATTAGACTTCCAGACCCACATATCAAACCTCAGACCAGACCCCCATATCAGACCTCCAGACCCCCATTAGACCTCTAGACCCCCATTCACACCCCCATTAGACCTCTAGACTCCCGAGTCAGACCTACAGACCCCAATTAGACCCCCTAGTCAGACCTCCAGACCCCCAATCGAACCCCCATTAGACCACTAGACCCCCCCAGTCAGACCTCCAGACCCCCATTAGACCTTTAGACCCCCATTCACACCCCCATTAGACCTCCAGGCTCCCGAGTCAGACCTACAGACCCCAATCAGACCCCTAGTCAGACCTCCAGACCCCCAATCAGATCCCGATTAGACCTCTAGACCCCCCCAGTCAGACCTTCAGAACTCCAATCAGACCCCCATTAGACCTCCCTCTTATAAAGGGAAAAGCAATGAGCACTTCCATCTGTATTAACCCCTTCACGCACACGCATTATGACGTACAGGTACGTCATTGCGTGACAGGGGATGTATGGAGTGGGCCTCTGTAGTGTACCCGCTCCATACGCACCATCTGCCGGTTGTATGACACAGCCGACATCCAGCCGCACTAACAGGAAGCGGCAATGGCGCCATCCTAGCCATTCAACCCCTCAGGTGCCGCGATCAAGGCTGATTGTGGCACCTGTGACGTGATGCGCCTCCATCTTCCTTCCAATCGGAAGTGAAATCGCGGGGCTCCGATCAGTTGCCATGGCAGCCTGGACGATGCTGAAGCGTTTGAATTGCTGGAGCTCCTCTCCCCGCTCATACCGGTCCATGGAGCGGGAGAGAGTGGAGTTCCGGCTGTGTTGTGCAAAAAAAATGTGTTTTTTGTGCCATCAGGCACTGTAGTCTGTAGGGACAGGTAGGGATAGGCGATTTCGGCAGGGATAGTGAGGGATAGATAGGGGCAAATTTTTTTCTTTTCTGCAACACTTTTAGCACTTTGATTGTATGTCTGGGGTCCACAGCACTTAGCTGTGTGACCCTAGACACCCCCAGGGGTGCTGCAGGTTGCCCCCCCTCCCCCCACACTTTTTTTTGTCTTTTCTTCAGTGACCACTTTGTAAATCTGATGGTGGAGCAAATGAACCTGTACGCCCAACAGTTCGTTGCTCAACACCCAGGCTTCTTTTTGGCTAGGGCTGGTGGCTGGATACCGGTCAGTGCAGCTGAGATGAGGATGTTTTGGGGCACATGGGCCTAGTCAAAAAACCCAGTGTCAGGCAGTCCTGGAGTGGGGATGTCCTCTACCAGACCCCACTCTACAGTATGGCCATGAAACGTACCCGATTTGAGGCCAATCCGGAAATTCCAGCATGTGTGGGGCCCCCCCCCCCCCCCCCCCCAAGGTGATCCTGCCTATGACCGCATGTACAAAATCAGGCCGGTCATCGATCACTTTGGGGCCAAATTTGTGGAGGCCTATGTACCTGGAAGCGAGGTCGCGGTTGATGAGTCTCTCATTGCTTTCAAGGGGAGACTAATTTTCCACCAGTATGTTCCCTCTAAGCGGGCGAGATATGGCGTGAAGCTGTACAAACTTTGTGAGAGTACCACAGGGTACACTTACAAGTTTCGTGTGTATGAGGGGCGAGATAACCGTATTGAATCCCCCAGAATGTCCCCCCACTCTGGGTGTTAGCGGGAAACTTGTGTGGGACCTTATGCACCCACTGCTAGATAAGGGTTACCACCTGTACGTGGATAACTTTTATACTAGTATCCCCTTGTTCCAGTCCCTCGCTGCCAGATCCACGTCCTCTTGTTGGACCGTGCGGAAAAATCAACGCGGCCTCCCTACCTACCACCTCCAGGTACCTGTCCCCAGGGGTGAGACCCATGACCTTACCAGTGGAAACCTGCTGCTGGTCAGATATAAGGACAAGAGGGATGTCCTTGTACTGTCCACAATTCACGGTAACGGCATCACCCCTGTCCCTGTGCGAGGTACCACGGCAATGGTCCTCAAGCCTGATTGTATCATCGACTACAATCGATATATGGGAGGAGTTGATCTCTCTGATCAAGTCCTCAAGCCATATAAGACCATGAGCAAAACCCGGGCATGGTACAAAAAGGTTGCGGTCTACTTGGTGCAGGTTGCCTTGTACAACTCTTTTGTACTGTCCCAGAGCGCTGGCAACACAGGTAAATTCATTCAGTTCTATGAGGCAGTCCTCAAGGCCCTGATCTTTTCTGACCGGGAAAGAGCAGGCGGGAGTACCTCGGGAACTAGAGGCGCCCGGATCGTCCCTGGCCAACACATTCCAGGTGTGGTCTCCCATACTGGAAAGAAGGGAAGGACCCAAAAAAGGTGCAGAATGTGTCATAGAAGGGGGATACGAAAGGACACCACCACTCAGTGTGACACATGCCCCGATCATCCGGGCCTCTGCATTATTGGTTGCTTCAGGGAGTACCACACTTCCATGGAGTACTACATTTATAATCTCCTTCCCAAATTTAGCCACTAACTATCGAAAAAAACCTATGTTTCTCAGACTCGAGACACCAAAAAAAAGTTTTTTCCAAAAATGATATTTAATAAAATTAAAATAAATAAAAAAAGTTGACATATTAGGTATCGCCGCGTCCGTAAGAATCTTCTCTATAAAAATGCACCATGACCTAACCCCCCAGATTAACATGGTAAAAAAATAAAAATAAAAACGGTGCAAAAAAAAGGTATTTTTGTTGTCACCTTACATAACAAAAAGTGTAGCAGCAAGCGAAAACATCCCGCAAAAAATTAGCCCCTACCTAAGATAATTGGCTAAAAACAAAAAAATCTGACTCTTAGACTATGGAGATACTAAAATGTTTTTTGTTTTGTTTATAAAAGTATAATATGGGGTAAAACCTAAATAAATGTAAAAAAGTAGACATATTAGGTATCGCCGCGTCCGTAAGAATGTCCTCTATAAAAATACCTCATGACCTAACACCCCAGATTAAAACGGTAAAAAATAAAATTTAAATTTAAATGGTGCCAAAACAGCTATTTTTGGCACATTTTCCATTTTTCCCGGTAACAAAGCAAGGGTTAACAGCCAAACAAAACTTAATATTTATTGCCCTGATTCTGCAGTTTACAGAAACACCCCATATGTGGTCATAAACTACTGTATGACCAAATGGCAGGGCGCAAAAAGAAAGTAACGTCATATGGTTTCTGGAAGGCAGATTTTGATGACCTTTTTCTTTTACACCATATCCCATTTGAAGAACCCCTGATGCACCCCTAGAGTAGAAACTTCATAAATGTGACCCCATCTAAGTAACTACACCCCTCAAGGTATGCAAAACTTATTTTACAAACTTTATTAACCCTTTAGGTGTTCCTCAACAGTTTATGGCAAATGGAGATGAAATTTCAGAATTTCTATTTTTGGTAACCTTACCTCACAAAAATGTAATATAGAGCAACTAAAAATCATATATACCCTTAAAATAGTCCCAACAAAACCGCCACCTTATCCCGTAGTTTCCAAATATGAGGTCACTTTTAGGGAGTCTCTTCTGTAGAGGGGTGCATCAGGGGGGCTTCAAATGGGACATGGTGTAAATAAACCAGTCCATCAAAATCTGCCTTCCAAAAACCACACGGCGCTCCTTTCCCTCTACGCCCTGCCGTGTGGCCGTACAGTAGTGTACGACCACATATGGGGTGTTTCTGTAAACCGCAGAGTCAGGGCAATAAATATAGAGTTTAGTTTGGCTGTTAACACTTGCTTTGTTAGTGGCAAAAAAGGATTAAAATAGAAAATTTGGCAAAAAAATTAAATTCGGAAATTTCATCTTCATTTGCCAATAACTCTTGTGGAGCACCTAAAGGGTTAATGATGTTTTTAAAATCAGTTTTGAATACCTTGAGGGGTGTAGTTTCTAGAATGGGGTCATTTTTGGGTGGTTTCTATTATGTAAGCCTCACAAAGTGACTTCAGACCTGAACTGGTCCCTAAAAATTGGGTTTTTGAAAATTTCAGAAAATTTTCTGGATTTGCTTCTAAACTTCTAAGCCTTGTAACGTCCCCAAAAACTAAAATAGCATTCCCAAAATGATCCAAACATATAGTAGACATATGGGGAATGTAAAGTAATAACTATTTTTGTAGGTATTACTATGTATTATAGAAGTAGAGAAATTGAAACTTGGAAATTTACAAATGTTTCCAAAATTTTGGTAAATTTGGTCTTTTTTTATAAATAAAAATTAATTTTTTTGACTTCATTTTACCAGTGTCATGAAGTACAATATGTGACGAAAAAACATTCTCAGAATAGCCTGGATAAGTCAAAGCATTTTAAAGGGAGTCTTTCACGCAGGTTCACCGCATTAACCTAATAACAGTGTTATGTCTACGGCATCCCCCCTATTAAAACGGTTATTCCTTGCCGTTTGTTCCTTGCTAGCATTGTTGTGGAGAAAAACACTTTTAATCCGCATGCAAATGAGTCTGTGAAGGTGCCCAGGGGCGGCGTTACAACGGCCGGTGCCCAGGCCCCTGGGTCATTTTCATACGAAGGCACTCACCCTTCGCCGCGTCTGCCCGCCCTTAGTCTCTGTTCCAACCTCCATCCTCCCGTCCGTAATCCCGCACATGCGCAGATGAACGCGATATCGGCGCATGCGCATTGAATGAGCAGTGTCGGGCCGGGGCATCGCAGTTTAGCAGGCGCATGCGCAGGATTACGGACAGGAGGAGGGTTGTTAGAACAGAGACTAAGGGGGGCAGACGCGGCGGAGGGGGAGTGCCTTTGTATGAAAATTAAAAAGTTACCCATTGTAACGCCGCCCCTGGACACCTTTACAGACTCATTTGCATGCGGATTAAAAGTGTTTTTCTCCACAACGATGCTAGCAAGGAACAAACGGTAAGCACCGTTTTAATACGGGGGATGCCGTGGACATAACACTATTATTAGGTAATAGGGTGAATCTGAGTGAAAGACTCCCTTTAAAGTTATTACCACATAAAGTGACACTGGTCAGATTTGCAAAAAAAGGCCTGGTCCTTAAGGTGAAATATGGCCGTGTCCTTAAGGGGTTAAAGAAGCACTACCATAAAATGCTTTATTCTCTGACCTTGTTAGAAAGGTGCATGATAGAATCTGTAGTAAATGTAATCTTATCACCAGTGACTGTATTTGTGAGCTATCCTCTCCATCATGTTCCTCAGCTGTGTTATGTGACCAGTACTCCAAAGTCCAACTGACACAGGGTAGTAACTTCTCTATAAGACTGACATTGAGGTTCCTATAGGAATACATAGAGAAACCGGCTTCCTGTCCACACATAAGATGCTGTGTTATTTGAAAAGTTATGTTAGGGACATAATACAGCTGAGGATCAGAAGGGAGGGGATAACTCACAAATGCAGTCATTAGTAATAAGATTACGTTTACTATAGATTACATCACATACCTTTCTAAGAGGTCAGGGAATAAAAAAAAATTTGCAAGTGCTTCTTTAGCAATCCAAACATTTTATTTTATTTTTTATCATCGTATTTCAAGAGCTATAGCGTTTTTATTTTCCCGTCAATGTAGCCGTATGGGGCTTGTTTTTTGCGGGACAAGTTGTAGTTTTTAATGGCACAATTTTTCATTATATACACATAACTTACTGATTAACCTTTGTTAACTCTTTCTGGGTGGGGGTGGTCAGAAAAACAGCAATAATGCCATTGAGTTTTTACATTATAAATTTTGCTGAGTTTCGGCATAAATAACATGATAATCTTACACTCTGTGATATCATTTGCAGGGTGGCAATGAGAGACAGAGGGAGTTCGCTCCCTCTGTATACTGCTTAGATGTCATTGTCGCTATTGGCCATGGCATTTTAGTTGTTAAACAGCCCGGATCAGCATTTCTGCCAGTCCGGGCTAATAGAGCAGGAGCGTGGCTTAAATGTTAGGGCCGAGCCTCTGCTCTCAGCTGCATGGGTGATCCTTGCAGCAATTAGACGGGGCCACCTTAAAAAGGTAGTATCCCAGGCTAAGGCTCCTCAGTAAGGGCCATAAAAAGGCATATTGGTGGTTACTTAGGGGGTTAATACTTTCAAAAAAATTACTTCAGAAAAATGTCATTTTTTCTTTGTATTGCCTTATTCTGACCCCTATAACTTTTTAATGTTTATGTCTATGGGGCTATGTGCAGTCTGTACAACTTTTTGATCACTTTTTTTCAGTTTTTGTTTGGAGGTAAAGCGATTATTTTTATATATTTTTTTTTCACATTACGATATTCACTGGTTGACTTTTTTAACCATGTTTTAAGTTCACCTAGGGGACTTTAACATAGGACTGTCTGATTGTTTCTCCCATAGACTGCAGTTATTTAACATTACAGCCTATGGGAGATTCACTGTTCTGCATTTCACATAATGCCTGGAACCCTTTAATATATGAAAGATTCATGGACAATAATATGCAAAGCACTACACTTAGCATAATATATAAAGCCAATAGCTGATATTGTCATGCAGGGTAAACTAAGGACAAAAATTATTTTTCTTGTCTTTGACCCAGGCACTCCTACAGAAATAGTAATGCAGCCAGAATGCAGTCAAGTCAACAAAGATCATTTCGAAGCTAATGTCATCCAAAACCAGTTGACCACTAAATGGGGGTGGACATGGAAGTGTTTTACCGTAATAAAATGATATTGATGAGTAAAAGTGGAAAGCTTGGTATAGCTAATTAGTAGTGGCTATTTTGACATTTTTTAGATCTTTTGCTATGTCTGAACACAAGTCAAGTAATTCATTTCAGAAACCTCTTCAATTTCAAGAAGAGAACATTTGATGCCTTCAAGTAAGGGGAAGTAAGAAATTAAATGATGGCATCCAACTTAGAGTATTATAATGTAAGTGTAAGGTACTATATTTCAGGCACAGGTAAGTGAATTATCATGAATTTAGAAAAATAAAGAGGAACCCTTTGCCATTAACAAAACAATTAGGAAGTAAGTAAGCTTGTATCTTTTTGCCTGCAAAAAGCAAAGTTCACAGTATACCTCAGACATTTATATCCTTTACCAGGAATAAATGTGGTCGCATGCCACACAGTCCAGGAACCCCCAAAAGACTCAATAGCATCCTGTAGGCATTAATATTTGCTTTTATTAATGAAGTACCTTTAGAAAAAGATGGGATGTTTTGACCAGCACAGGGGTCTTCCAAAAGCACCACTGTGTTTGGGTCAAAACAATGAGTGCTGAACAAGTCCCTTCAAGGAATATGAAGCATGGCAGTCACCAATCGTTAAAATCTTCTCTTTATTGTGCATCAGATGGTATAAGATGCGGGCAAACTTGACGGCGACAGCCGTTTCGTGCTATCTGCACTTCATCTGACCTTTAATTCACACATGTGTGAGCCGTCCCCTTTATATCTAAGTAATATCCCACATATGGTAATAATATACAGTACTTATAAAAAGTATACAACTTAATGTGGATACAAATGATTAAACAATTCCATTTATACAAAGAGAGTCAAGGAAGGTCACTTTAAGTTAGGATAGCACTCATATTATTTATATCACATAAACCAAGTTGCCCTAATGCTTTTGTCTGTCTAATATTGTCTGCTTCTTTTTGTAATGAATCCCAATGTCTGTCTCCTCCATATATAGGTGGCTGAATTTGTTTTAATCTCATGAACTTCATATGTTATACAGTTGTTTTCAAAATTATTCAACCCCCAATGCTGTAAAGGGTTTTAGGGAATTTAGTGTACATTTGTAATTGTGTTCAGAATGAAATCTTACAAGGACTTTTTAAAGAACCAAATGCAACTAAAATGACATCAATTGTTTTTGTTATACAGTATTACATTTTTGTTTTGTGATTTCTTCATTGACACAATTATTCAACCACTTAAAGACTACCACTCTTAAGAACAGAGGTTCATTTAAGTGTTTTCGATCAGGTATTGAAAACACCTGTGGATGTCAAGGAGCAGCAATCAAGCATAATAAGCACCAATTAGGCAGATTTAAAAGGACTGTGATACTCAGCTCCTTCTAGATATTTACTGGTGTGTTTACAAACATGGTGAAGTCAAGAGAATGGTCCAGAAAGACAAGCGAAGAGGTGATCTCTCTTCACAGGAAGGGCAATGGCTATAAGAAGATTGCAAAGATGTTAAACATACCAAGAGACACCATATGAAGCATCATTCGCAAATTCAAGGCAAATGGCACTGTTAAAACGCTACCTGGTCGTGGCAGAAAGAAGATGCTGACTTCGACTGCTGTGCGCTACCTGAAGCGCAAAGTGGAGAAAAGACCCCGTGTGACTGCTGAGGAACTGAAAAAATATTTGTCAGATGTGGATACTGAAGTTTCAGCTCAGACAATAAGGCGCACACTGCGTAATGAAGGCCTCCATGCCAGAACTCCCAGGCGCACCCCCTTGCTGTCTCCAAAGAATAAGAAGAGTCGACTGCAGTATGCCAAAAGTCATGTGGACAAACCACAAAAGTTTTGGGATAGTGTTCTGTGGACTGATGAAACAAAATTTTAACTGTTTGGGCCCATGGATCAACGCTATGTTTGGAGGAGGAAGAACAAGGCCTATGAAGAAAAGAACACCTTGCCTACTGTGAAGCATGGCGGGGGGGTCAATCATGCTTTGGGGCTGTTTTGCTTCTACAGGTACAGGGAAGCTTCAGCGGGTGCAAGGTACAATGAATTCTCTTCAGTACAAGGAGATATTGGATGAAAATGTGATGCAGTCCGTCACAAACCTGAGGCTTGGGAGACGTTGGACCTTTCAACAGGACAATGATCCCAAGCATACCTCCAAGTCCACGAAAGCATGGTTGCAGATTAAAGGCTGGAACATTTTGAAGTGGCCATCGCAGTCACCAGACTTAAATTCGATTGAGAACCTCTGGTGGGACTTAAAGAGAGCAGTTGCAGCGCGCAAGCCTAAGAATGTGACTGAACTGGAGGCTTTTGCCCATGAAGAATGGACAAAGATACCCGTAGATCGCTGCAAGACACTTGTGTCAAGCTATGCGTCACGTTTAAAAGCTGTTATAACTGGAAAAGGATGTTGTACTAAGTACTAAGATTGAATGTCACTTGGGGGTTGAATAAAACTGATAATGATGTGAGCACAGAAAAGACATTTGTGGTTATTTCATTATAAATGTTATGTTATATTTGTCTGACTTACAAGTGCCTCTTTGATTTAATTGTAAACAAGATGACTGAAATGATCAAAATCAAAGTCAAACTGGCCAAAACACTCAATTTCAGTGGGGGTTGATTAATTTTGAACACAACTGTATATGTATTGGCGCTCCCACTTTAGTTCTCAAAGAAAGAACATTTTCTCCAAAACGTGCTTCCATATAGATTTTGTTTTACATACACGTATGTAGTAAAAACTACAGTTATATATGATTGCATATGCTACCCATTTAGTTTTTTTTATAATTGTCTTTTTATTCAAGTATTATTAAAGTATTTTTTGCAAAATACAGTACAATGGTGTACTCGTGCTTATTTCCACTTTCCCTGTTTTAAAAAAAAAAAAAAAAAAAGTAAATAACAGTACAGTAATTGAGGACCATGAGCATCCAAATACAAGTAATGTTGTCGTCCTAACATCAACAAAATTTGAAGCGGAGAACCGCAAGAATCTCCAATATAACAGAACAAAATATTATACTTGTTAGCCAGTACATTTGTGATACTTCCATATTATTGCAGAAAGATAATAATGGACTAGAAAGAAAGAAAAAACAAAAAGGGAGGGAAACGCACAAAAGACCAAAAGATTGAGACAAGACTGGACACAGAAGGGATAAACAATCAAGGAGAGGAGTAAGAAAGACTTTAGATACGTGTATCCGAATAATCATCACAGGGTTGCCAAGTTTGATCAAATCTGTCAACCTGATTAGTTCTGGTGGCTGTGAAGTACTCCATTCTTCTACCCTCCATTATACTGGTTAGTAGATCAAGTTGAGTGGGAGGATCTGTTCTCTTCCAAAAACTGGCTACAAGGCGTCTAGCAGCCGTCAATATGTATAAGGTCACAAGGAAGATATGCTTTTTCAAGGGATTAGGAGGCATATTTAATAGGTAAAACACAGGGTCCAAGGGAAACCTAATAGCCAGTAGTTGGAGGAGGAGACTTCACACCTTAGACGGCTGCCGGCTTGCTCCACCCTGTACGAGTACTCCAGATGGATGGAGATTGAGAAGTTATGGATGGCACCTGTACATCCAAACTCTCTTTTATGGTCGCCTGTACTGACTAAGTTGATACCCCAATTACTAGGACCAATGTATTTTACATACGATGTCTGGCGTAGGTGCAGATTGAGATTTCCCTCAGTTTCTGATTAATGACCCCTAAATCCCTTTCCTCAGATACTGAGGTTAGGACTGTTTCACTGATTTTATATTCTGCTTCCAGTCTTCCATGACTTCTTTTTTGTTTAACCCTCTGTTCCCAACGGGTATGCGTGCTTTCTTTTTTAAGCCTTGGTTCTCTAATAAGTTATTTAGATTTGCCGTTATAGTGGATTATAGGAATTTGCTAATTTTGCCATTTGAAATTCTTAAATCCTCGTTTCAATTGCCAGATTTGTCTAGCTACCAATATCTGCAAATAAGGCATCTACTCTCCAGTTTATTTGGCTCCTTACTGGTAGCCACACCAACAGTGTTTGAGAAGATGTGCAAGCTTTCGGACTCAACTAGGGGACTCATTTCTGAGATTTATGTGATACTCTCTACTATGTCCTCTCCCACACATATTAAGCACCGATACATGTCCAAATGGGAATCGATCCTAGATCGCCCTATTTCCCCGAGGGAGTGGGGACTGATTTGGAAGAGAGCTGCACTAACTTCTACCTGCACTACTCATAAAGAAAATTCATACAAAGTCCTAATGTTTTGGTATCACACCCCACAACTGCTGAGACATCTCAATCCCA
Source organism: Bufo gargarizans (assembly GCF_014858855.1). Lineage (NCBI taxonomy): Eukaryota > Metazoa > Chordata > Amphibia > Anura > Bufonidae > Bufo > Bufo gargarizans. Next base: position 265,715,428 of record NC_058084.1, read on the forward strand.
ATATTTCAGATAGGTGTTGGAGATGTGGAATGAGGGTAGGATCTCATATTCATGTTTTCTCAGAATGCACATTAATAGTCCCATTTTGGATACACATTTAGTCTTGCAAGTAATTGTCTCCCTAAAGCATCATTCACATGTTAGTATTTTGTTCAGTGATTTCCATCAATGATTGTGAACCAAAATTAGGTGCAGCTCTAAATACAGAACAGGTGGACATTAGTGTTGGGCGAGCATGCTCGTCTGAACACCATTTTGACTACGCAGCCAATAAACTTGTGGGATGGTACTGGCACTCACTGTAATGCTGTAGCCATGTTGGTTACTGGCATTACAGTGATTGATTGGCCGGCCGGAACGTGTCATCGAGTGCTATATAGCACCTGATGACATGTGGTTTGGCTCAGTCTTAGTCAGGGAGAGCTGCAGCAGAAGGGACAGATAGTGTAGGGACAGGAATTTTTTTTTTTTTAGGCAGGGTTTAGTCTTGAAAGGTGTTAGAGACCCAAAAGTCCTTTTAAGGTCTATTGTTTTATCTGGCTGAAATATACAGTATATTATAAGCACAACATGCGCTAAATTGCATACAATTGTTTGGCTGCTGCTGACAGTCACACAACCTCTGCTACATCTGTTGTGTTACATTTGCGCATTCTAAATATTTGTAGAGTAAATATACAAGTAAATATACAGGAAAGAATGTTTCCTAACAATTTTTCCTCTAAAATCTATTTTATCTTCGGTTTTGTGTGTATTATTGTCAGTCTGTAAAAGTGGCGTACTACTCGGACAACATCGTTCCCAGCAGCAACCTGCATCCAGACATCCTCCCCATGCTGTTCCTGAACCATTTCAGTGGTGTTTCCATCAATCTTTGACCTTTTCCTGTGAACCAGACACCCTCCCCTCTTCATTGCAGGGGGTACCTGGTTTAATGCTCTGGTTCTCCCATTGACTTCCATTCTGCTCGGGTGCTCTACAGAGCACCCGAGCATCCCAAAGTGTTCTACTCGAGCACTTGGTGCTCGATCAACACTAGTGGAGGTCTTTCCCTTATACCTTATGTCTGTGGAGGTTCCAATCCTGGTTTTGGCTCACAATCTGTGAGCCAAAACCAGGATTGGAGCCTCCACAGACATAAGGTATAAGGGAAAGATCTCCACCTGTTCTGCATTTAGAGCTGCACCTAATTTTGGTTCACAATCACTGATGGAAAACACTGAGCCAAAACACTGCTGTGTGAATGAGACATAACTTGAAGGTTACTACCTCTTAAATTTATACACCGGTCATGTTTAAAATAATTGCAGAACCAGCATTGGCTGCAGAGGTAATTACTGCTAAGTGGTATGTCTCTCAGCCAGTTGCCCCCTGTATATTGTGACCCTTCAAGTCGTCCCTTTACTAAAACATCACATAGATTTCTCATATGAGAAAATTAAATAAGGTTGTTTGAAATGAGGTTGTTTGTTGGGTATTTCTGACAAAAGGTGTAATATGCCAATTTTTATATATCACTGTTTTTATTGCCCCTGAACAGTGAAATGAAAAAGTAAATCTAGTTCTCTCATGTTGTCTCTTTTAATTTTTTAAAAAGGCATAGACCACCACTGAGCACCGTAACTTGTATAGTCTTACCAATGAAAGAGGAAGATACCTAATCAAGGTCGCCTGTGGGATAGGCAGGGCAATAAATGCACAAAAATGCTACTCCCAAGATAAAGCACATAGAAGCATATTCACACTTGAAGGTGCCACTCCTTCAAGAGTATATTACAAACTAATAAAAAATCACAGTAAAAGGATAAAAAACATCCTGCACGATGTGGTACATATGACTGTGCGTGCTCTTCCTCTCATTGGTTTCTTGATGGACTCAGAGAAAACAAGAATCAGCACACTATATGTGCACTGTCTGCTCTTCTGAATTTAGATGCCCAACGGCATACAGTAGGTAAGTTTAGAGTAGGTCCTGTCTAACTGAGACCACCTTGGTTCTGGTAGACAGGCATAGATGTGTTTTGGCTGAAAATCTCAGATTTTATCATATCAGAGTAAGGGCTTAATCGATATATAATGTTTGCATCTATTGTGTTAGTGCATTATTTTCTGTGATCTTTTATAAATGTAGCCATGCACATCCGCATATTCATTTATTACATGGTTATATGTTTTATATCTTTTTTTTCCAATTTTACCCAACAAAGATTTTTTTTCCAATTTTCTGATTGAAGACTTTGTAAATTAAATGCATCTTGTCCTGCAATAATAAGCCCTCATATGGCTCTATGAACGGAAAATGTAAAAACTTATGGCTATTGGAACGCGGGGAGGAAAAATCAAAAATGCTAAAATGAAAATAGGCCGGGTCTTTAAGAGGTTAACTAAACAGATGCCTTGAGAGCTGCACTGTGACTTCATTCATTTCTATTGCTACACTGCGATCCATGGTCACATGACAACTGTCATGTACAAGTTTGTCCTGTTCAACCATAATCTCCAATGGGCTGTGTTCGGGTCTCAGTGTTTATGAATGTCGAGTGGTATGTTGTGGCCCAAATAGTTTGTGTGACGGTGCTCCTACCTGTATACTGTAGCAACAAAGGGGCTGTAGTTGTTGGAGAAAGTAGAGTCCAGACTAGGGCTGAAACGATTACTCGAATTAATGGATTACCTCGACACCCAAAAATCCTCAATGCAAATTTTTTGCACCAATGATTTGTTTGTGCCATGTGACCATGGAGTGTGAGTGAAGAGCTTGCTATTACTCATGCTCCATGGTCACCTGCCTGCCCGCACAGCACTGCACTGGATCCTGAAGTACACACATCTCCAGGACACAGCGCACGCAAGCACAAACTATGACCTGATGCTGTGGTATGTCAGGTCACAGAGCAGTGCGTGAAGAAGCGTATGGAAGATCTCTGGAGTGTCGTCAGTGCCCCTACAGGAATGGTAGGTATTTAAGTTTACTGGCACTGTGGCTGTACACTGATGGCTAGGAGGGGAAGTGGGAGAAACGGATGACATGGGGAAGCTGGTGGCACTGGGGGGAGCTGGTTGCATTGGGGGAGGAGCTGGTGTCATTGGAGGTGGAAATTATGGCACTGGGGGGTGTAATGGCACTGGGGGAAGCTGGGGGCAATGCTGGAGGAACTAATTGCATTGGAGGGGGAACTGATGGCACTAGGGAGGAACTAATGGCAATAGAGGGGGAACTGATGGCAATAGAGCTGATGAGTTTTTATAGAAAACGTTCTTTTAATTCGCTTTTCCTTATTAGAGTACTCGATTAATCTTTGGAATAATCGGTAGAATACTTGATTACTAAAATAATCGATAGTTGCTGCCCTAGTCCAGACTTGGTAAAGTTCAAAATTTTTTACTTGAAAAAACTTGCAATAAACTTGTGTTCAAGTGATTCTTGATCTTTCTCTTGGCTCCAGAAGGCTAAGGGTAAACTAGCAGGTAAACTTGAATACTTTGCTTTATCTCTCTGTTGCTGTGCCAATCTCTGGTTTCATTCTGGTTCCTATCAGCTTCAGTTACTGTTTCTTATGAGAATGAGATATCCTGTGACCCATTTCGGCACCATTTTGTCTCTCAGAGGTGCCAAAGACACCCTTTTATATATCAGGAACGGGCTGCTCTCTGAGCTACTTCCCCAAAACTCTTTCAGCAGTGAGGGGGAAATGCTGCTTTACTTTCTTGCTCAAACTCTGAACTTTTCCTCTCAACTTTCTCACTCTCTACAGCTTACAGCGAGTCCTCCCTTGGTAGGAAGAGGGACTAGCCCACTTCTGCCCAAAAGGGGGAGTAAGTTCCATTCTATCTAAAGGTACTCTCTGCCAGGTATACTGCCACCTACTGGTAAACCAGGCACAGTGCATGAAATACAATAAATAACAGTTATATAACACCTAATGAACAGACCTGGAAACAGCAGGGTGATGTCACACATTGGTTAGGCTTTAAAGATAGTAGCAAGTTGTAGGAATGGTAGTGCTCGCTCTGCGGTACTACAAATCTAACATCTTTTACCAGCCAAAGTAAACTAGTAAAAACAGACAACTTTTGATGGAAGTTCTCATCATCCTATGCCGTCAAAATACTTAGAAGCCTCAAGCATAATATCTAAGTGTTGAAACAGTCCTAAACAATGCTGAGGAAACCTATCACCCAAGACGTTACTAAAGATACCAAAAGCTTGTAATCAGTTGTTAAAGGAATGAGCAATATAATATTTCCTATCCTCATATTTATTAACCTTGTTGTCCAGTATGGGCTACTTTCGCATATGTGTTTTGGCATTCCAGTTTTGAGATCTGGCAGAGGATCTCAAATCTGGGCTAAAATGGTTCCATTTTGTCCTCATGCAGTCTGCATGGAAAAAGATCTGTTCAGGATGCATCAGCATTTCGTTTTGTGACCGAACACAAAACCACTGAAAGTCATCGAAACCAAACAAATCGGGTCACAAAAAATAAGTCAATGGTGATGGATCCGGGTTTTTAGGATCCTAAAAAAAATGATCTATCACCCATTTTCTTTCAATGTATTTAGTGATGGACGTGTTTTTTTCCATTTAAATTTCACAAAAATCGCATCCTACCAGAACAAATCAAAATGCATATGTGAAAGTAGCTTTAACAACAAAGGCACAGAATAGCTAATGTGTCTAGCACAGTTTTGCACCACAGTTGTAACACAATTCTGGTATAAAAATAAAAGTATCTGAGAGTACCGTAAGTCAATCAATAATTGGTACAGAGTCAGAGAAAAGTGTCTATCCGTGCACCCGATTTATCATCCAACCTGAGTCATTTTGATAAATCTGTTGCAGGTCTAGACAACCTGTCTAAGCTTATGCCATCTTTAGGACAGGTAAATCTTGGCCAAAGTTTTTAGATGCTGGAAGTAAGCACGATAAATGCCATATCTTTTCTTTCTCTGGCAAAGGAAGGTGAAAACCAAGAGGGGAAATATCACAAGGCAAACCTTCTGTATAATAAATCTTGTCATGATCCCTACTCTTGGGTCGCGTCACTGGGGTGAATTATACTAGTGAGCTTGTCAAGTTACCACAGAAATTCCCACCTACCTATTCAAGATGATGGAATTATGCTAACTTACTCCCCTAGATTCTAACATCCCAATATTTTCTATCACAATAGCTGCCACCACCTATACTAAAAGGCAATAGGGGCCTATACTCAGATACTCTCTCAACCCAAATGTAACACCGTAACACAAGTTATCTATATGGGACCTAAAATCCTCTGAAACACTACTGGTAACGTTATTCCCTCCGAAAAGAAGTTCTATAAGACCACAAGGAAGGGACTTATCAATTTTTTAATTTAATACACAATAGTGCAGTGCGATACAAAAAGAAAGTGTCAGATAAAAGATAAAAATATACATACAATAACAATGCAGTAAAACAGATAAAATATAAGGGATAAAATACAGAATATTAGCTTACTGAAATGCAGCAGTCATATTCCGGCTGTGGGGACAGCTGAAGATATGGGCAGTCACTCCAAACGATGTGGATCCCCAAAATGACTGACAATTTCCTGTTCCCAAACACCCATTTTTATCCCCCTTCAGCCGAGGGGTGGGCTGTGAGGGAACCTCCCTCCTTTCAGTCCGGCCTTCTGGGAAGTCTGATATTATTCAGGTTTTTGCCCCACCTTCCCACAAGGCTGACCGATGTTGCAATATGAATCACGGTGATTCCTCACCGTATGACAGGGACTGCAGGTACAGGTAAGATCCCATAATCTGAGTCGCCTCGTCCTGGTCATACAGACACCAAATATGATCGAGTTATGATTTCCAGAAGGCCAGCCAGATCCTGAATACCGACAAATGCCTCATGTTCAGTATGGCGTGTATAGACTCACCCCGAAGCCCATGTCAGTCTGAACACAATTGTGACGGACTGAACCGTCAATGGGGCTGCTGGAGAAGCCTGAGGGACAGCCTCCTTTCTACAGACTATGGACCGAGAACTATGGAGACCCCCTCAGACCTTTTGGGGTTACAAGGAACTATGAACCCTGATTTATGTGTGTAATTTATATGCCACATATTTCCTATTGCCCATTAAAAAGGCATGGTGTGGATTCAGCAACACAAAAAGGGTTAACTCTGCACTGAGACTCCCACTGATTGTGTTAGTGATGTGATTAAGATAGTTGATTATAATAGCAGCCGACTCCTATGATACACTCAGGAGATAATCCCATCACATGTGTCTCCTCTTCCCATTCATTCATTATGGAGGGGGTGAAGATGTCTGTTTGCATGTTCATCGTTGATTGCGTCAAAGACAATTCCAGTGTATTTGTTAATTGCGTCACAGACAATGCCATTGTGTTTGTTGAATAGGGTTAGTTTTGTGTTTAAACTGTACAGGATTGGCTGCTATGTCATGTCCTCAGTATGTCATGTGTATATAAGTCAATGCTGTGTGTTCAATAAAGAGTTCCTGTTTTACCCTTCTTCATGTTGAGGCTGGTGTTTGGGTAACTGATCGACACTGGGGATTGCTATACACTGAAGATTTGCTATACTCCCCTGCTATTAGCTCTTGTAAGAGCTGTTCCTGGTTCCTGTGGTGGTTTTGGTGTAGAGCGGAGTGCTTGGAGTCCTCGGGAAGCACTAGGAGCATCTATCAACGGAGGTACCCAGTCGGGGTGCCAGGAGATCCGTTACATTGGTGGCAGCAGTGGGATGGCGTCCTAGTGCGAGCAGGAGAAGCTCAGAGACACCGTCCGTGGAACATATTGAGGGCAACGCTAGTATCCGTACAGCGCCCCTGGCTACAGCAGAATGGAAACAGCAGTGGAGTATGATGAGGGTTTCATGGATGACCGAGATACAGCCCACAAAGGCATCTGGTACCAGGCACTGGGTATTGTGGAGTATCTGTGTGACGAGAGACTCCCCACGGAAGACCAGCGGTTGCAGAAGCGAGTAACCCTGCGGATGCCCTTCCTGGGAGAGCAACCCCGGGAGGAATGGGTAAAGGAATTGGAACACCTAGCATGGCAGGAAGTGTGGCTGGAAGATGCTTACCAGGCGCTCTGGTGGTATGGGGCACAGTACCTACCCAGGACAGCTGAGCATGACAAGCCAGAGGGAGAGGAGTTTGATGGTTCTGGCTTGTTATGGGAGACTTTTTAAAAGCTGGAGTTTGGGAGCCCTACACAAGCCCGGTTCAGGGACCAATTTGAGTAGTGGGAGAGCAGGTATGACTGGGACGACACTCACAAAATTGAGCAAGACTTGGTCCATCTGGTGACCCAGGAGATGAAGCTGGAACAGGACTACCAGCAGCTGTTCCACTCCAGTGAGAGGGCTCAGCAAGAGAGCAGAGTGTCAGACCCAGGTCCAGAGCCCTTCAGCTGGGAGGATATTGTGGAGGTTTACTGGGAAGACCTGAGTGAAGTATCCCCTGCTTCAGTACCAGCTAAAGAGGTATGGGACCTCATAGACTGGTCCTGGGGGGAACCCCATATGGCAGGTGGAGATGGGACAGAGATCTCTTCACCGGCCCTACAGGAATGCTGGGAAGTCGTCCCAGATCCCCAACGGCAGCCGGAGTTTCAGGTAGTAGGGACAGTCGGTCCTGCTCCCCAGCGGCAGTATGTTTTGCAGGGAGAGGAGAGCATTGTCTCCATTCCCCAGCGGCAGTGTACCTTGAAGGGAGAGGAGACAATCGGTCTCTCTCCCCAACCACAGAGGGACAGCACCCCTAACTCCGATGGTGCAGATGGTACCGCAGTCTCTGCACCAGGCCTACTGGGATGCTGGACGGCCGGTACAGATCCCCCACCAACCCCGCAGGAATGCCAGGAGGAGGAGGTAAATGATGCCTCCTCTCTACAGCTGATCTGCAACAAGGTCCTGGGGGCAGGATTCCCTGACCCCATCCCAGCGCAAAAGCTGGCATCTGGGCAGAGCGCAGTTGGCCTCTGCCCTCCTCTATATTCTTCTCCAGAGAATGACTCCCCACAGGCTACCCCAGCAGAAGAGCTGGCATCTGGGCAGAGCACAGTCGGCCTCTGCCGTCCCCTATCCTCTTGTCCAGATGCTGACACCCCACAGGCTAGCCCAGCAGAAGAGCTGGCATCTGGTTAGAGCGCAGTCGGCCTCTGCCCTCCCCTATCCTCTTGTCCAGAGCCTGACTCCCCATTGGCTACCCCAGCGGAAGAGCTGGCATCTGGGCATAGCGCAGTCGGCCTTGGTTCACCAAGTACCTACAGCTCAAAGCTAGAGAACAACAATGAAGCAAGGAGTAGCAGATGCCCACACAACAGCTGGAGACATATAGAACAGAGCCAGGCCCCAGAGTTCAACAGGACCAGTGTTTGTTTATGGGTGGGCTACTCGACTAACTCAGCACCGACCGACAGGAGGTCAGGTACCTGGTTAGTCTACTGTTGTGAGGGGAGAAATGTGACGGACTGAACCGTCACTAGGGCTGCTGGAGAAGCCTGAGGGCCAGCATCCTTCCTACAGACTATGGACCAAGAACTATGGAGACCCCCTCAGACCTTTTGGGGTTACAAGGAACTATGAACTCTGATTTATGTGTGTAATTTATATGCCACATATTTCCTATTGCCCATTAAAAAGGCATAGTGTGGATTCAGCAACACAAAAAGGGTTAACTCTGCACTGAGACTCCCACTGATTGTGTTAGTGATGGGATTAGGATAGTTGATTATAATAGCAGCCGACTCCTATGATACACTCAGGAGATAATCCCATCACATGTGTCTCCTCTTCTCTTGAAGGTGTCTGTTTGCATGTTCATTGTTGATTGCATCAAAGACAATGCCAGTGTGTTTGTTAATTGCGTCACAGACAATGCCAGTGTTTGTTGAATAGGGTTAGTTTTGTGTTTAAAATGTACAGGATTGGCTGCTATGTCATGTCCTCAGTATGTCATGTGTATTTAAGTCAATGCTGTGTGTTCAATAAAGAGTTCCTGTTTTACCCTTCATCATGTTGAGGTTGGTGTTTGGGTAACTGATCGACACTGGGGATTGCTATACGCTGAAGGTATGCTATACTCCCCTGCTATTAGCGCTTGTAAGAGCTGTTCCTGGTTCCTGTGGTGGTTTTGGTGTAGAGCGGAGTGCTTGGAGTCCTCGGGAAGCACTAGGAGCATCTATCAACAGAGGTACTCGGTCGGGGTGCCAGGAGATCCGTTACAACAATTATTAGGGTTCTGAGGATGTGGGTGTTATGAGGTCAGAGTTATGGCTTCTGATATTATTTCATTCATCTATTGAATGGGTTAGACCACCCGCTGGTCTAGCAGACAACATGTCTGGGGGTAGCTCCGCATTTTTTATATCTCCCTTCCAGGTCTCATTAGTATGCCCAAATGTCTTGTAATTAGCAAGCCAGTTTTAAATAGAGCTTCCTCTGAGAAGCTGGAGTGTCTCACCTAGTTTTAAGACTGGTTGGCACCTGGAGGTACAAGTTGCATTTACTTAATAGATCAGCTATTCATAATACTTTTAGGACAATGTATCTATCTATCTATCTATCTATCTATCTATCGATCTGTCTATTTACCTCGGATTTCGTTACAAATCTCAACACATTTTGCATTTGAGAACAGCCTTTACAGACACTGAATCATCAATGTCACTATCCTTGGAGGTACAGAGAGGACCAAATTGGCAAGCAAAAGTAATGGTCTCTTGAAGAGGGCCGGTAAAAGTAGAGCTACGGACAGGATAAGATGACCAGACTGCAAGGCAGACAAGACCTAGGACAAAGAGGACATTACAGGTGCCAAACTAGAGGCAGATTCACCTAGCAGCTGCTGAGATAAATGTCGAACCTCTCCTGCAGCTGAAGGACTTTTTAAATCCTGACGATCCTGATGATGGTCCATAAGCACCGGAGGAAGCTGGTCCTGAAGAGAGGAATTCTGGAAACCAGGAAAAGGCAGCCAGGAACAGCCAAACCACCTTGCAATCTAAACATCAGCATGCAAAGGAGAGGGCAGTTTGATGTGAAGACCAGAAGTCTGGGAAGAAGGCACAGCTGGAGCCATGGTGCCAGGATCCTTGGAGTGCTGTCGCAGAATTGCAGCAGATCCATCACGGCCACTAGGGAGCCAACTTGGAAATCCAGAAGACGTTTGCTGGTGGGCAGGATGTGCTGCCTGCGACCACGTCACTGCTGAAGTCAGTCACTGGCTGCAGCAGAGTATGAGATCATGCTCGTGTAGTGCCAGATGTAAACACTCCAGTTTCCGGAACATGGGCAGAGCAGAGATAGTGAGGAGGACTGGAGAAGTGGGGAGCAGATAAATATGAATCTTCTGTTTACAGAGGCAGGCTGAGGGCACTTGATAAAAACTCAGTATTCCCAGAGAACCTCTTTAAGGCGTTCTCCCACAAAGAACCCTTATCCCTGTACACTGGATACAGGATAATGACCACAACAGACAGGGCAAGACTAAAGTTTGTTCTCCAACACACTTAAACACCAGGGGCCAGATTTATCATGACTCTGACAACTCACTCCACTTTCACATATGGCTAAAGTCAGTTTTAGCCAAGTCAGATTTATGATCGGCCCTTTAAGACTGTAATAAATCTGGTTTGACGGTAGCAGTTTATCCGTCAGTAAGCAGCTTTACAAAAGTCGCACATCTTTACGAAAAAGTCGCACGTTTTTATGAAAAAGTCGCATGTTCTATTAAAAAGTCTCATAAGATAAGCATGGTCCTCACTGGAGTGAAATTGCAACTTTTTTGCGACTTTTTAAATAGTTCCAATAATAAATCTGTCTAGAAATTCATTTACATAAGAAAACACGCACACTTTCAGAAAACTGGTGAGCATAGTGCCGACCAGAAAAAAGTCACAAATTTGTGCGCAGTTTTAGCGTTTGGGACTTTTTTGGGGACTTTTTCACTCCATTATTCTGACCTGAGCTAATGATAAATCTGGCCCCAGGACTTCTGGAATACTCGACAGTCAACAGTTATTTGGTCACATTATTAGAAGACATATCTCCTGATAACCAAACAACAAACAAACAGTATATGGCAGCACATGCAAACAATGGAACTAGTGATTGATCTGAATTGCATCATTACTATACACGAGAAAGGGAAACTCTTTGCGCACGTTTTTGATATAACATGTGTCAGGCCCATCCAAGTTACTTCCACAGATGATCGCTTAAAGCTAACTGAATTGCCTCTCCTGGGCATAACTGAGCCTACAATGTTCAGGGCAGCGTAGGAACCAGCTATATTTATACTCTGCTTAGAAACCCTGGGCAGATGGGGGAGGCAGCTACTTCCCAAACACACAGCAAGAGATATTTGCCCGGCACATCCAAAATCACAGGTGCACATCCATAAAGCCTGAGACACGTTTGATCAAAAATGTGCACAAAGAGCTTCCATTTTTCATTTATAGTATAGTAATCGTACAATTCAGATTAATCATTAGTTCCATTGTTTGCAGGCATAACAGTGTGCTGCCATATACTGTTTGTTTGTTGTCTGCAGGTTAGCTTTATGGGTGTGCACCTGTGATTTTTGATGTGCCAGTCTAAATTATTTTCCTGATAAAGACATTTCATTAGAACAACCGCATACCAACTCTTAAACATGCTGGTGGAAGAATTATTGTTTGGGTCCATTTGGCTGCATCAAGTTCTCGGCAGTTCACCACCATAGAATCTACTTCATTGTATAAGTTAATATTTAGAATAAGGCTACATGCACATGTTTTTTTTTGCGGATAGGATGCGAACCCATTCATTTCAATAGGTCTGCAAAAAATGCGGACAGCACACCATGTGCTGTCCGCATCAGTATGTCTGTTCCATAGCCCCGCAAAAGCAAAAAAAAAATACATTTCCTATTCTTGTCCTTTTTAGACATTGTTACAATGGATCCGAAAAAAAAAAAAAAAAACGGATGGCATACGGATGTCATCCATATTTTTTTGCGGATCCGCAATTTGCGGACCGCAAAACACATATGGTCGTGTGCATGTAGCCTTAGTTTGAGAAAATCTGAAACTCAGCTGAAAGTGTACCTGACAACCTGACATTAACCATAAACATACTATTAAATGCACTAAGGAAAACAAATCTAAGATCTAAATTACATTGACATACTTCAGAAGAATTTGAGTCAGGCTTGTACTGTATGCACTAAACACCTCAAATGTTGAACAAATTCTTCCAGGAACTGTGTGAATACACTTCTAGTCAATGCTAGGAACTGGTAGATAGATATAACACCAGCTGGGGATAGTTTCCATCAAAGGCTAGAATACCAGGTACTGAAGTCACAGCAGATCATAGCATGTTACTGATTCCTTGCGAAACAAACCATTGCAAAGTCATGTTGTTATCATTATCATTGTTTAATTCAATAACCTTTGTCTTTATATAATTTTAAATGAAGCTCAAAAATTGATGTCCATGTATTTAACCACTTCAACCCCGCTAGCTAAAACCCCCTTAATGACCAGGCCACTTTTTACACTTCTGCACTACACTACTTTCACCGTTTATCGCTCGGTCATGCAACTTACCACCCAAATGAATTTTACCTCCTTTTCTTCTCACTAATAGAGCTTTCATTTGGTGGTATTTTATTGCTGCTGACATTTTTACTTTTTTTGTTATTAATCAAAATGTGACGATTTTTTTGCAAAAAAATGAAATTTTTCACTTTCAGCTGTAAAATTTTGCAAAAAAAACGACATCCATATATACATTTTTCGCTAAATTTATTGTTCTACATGTCTTTGATAAAAAAAAAATGTTTTGGCAAAAAAAAAAAATGGTTTGGGTAAAAGTTATAGCGTTTACACACTATGGTACAAAAATGTGAATTTCCGCTTTTTGAAGCAGCTCTGACTTTCTGAGCACCTGTCATGTTTCCTGAGGTTCTACAATGCCCAAACAGTAGAAAAACCCCCACAAATGACCCCATTTCGGAAAGTAGACACCCTAAGGTATTCGCTGATGGGCATAGTGAGTTCATAGAACTTTTTATTTTTTGTCACAAGTTAGCGGAAAATGATGATTTTTTTTTTTCTTACAAAGTCTCATATTCCACTAACTTGCGACAAAAACTAAAAATTCTAGGAACTCGCCATGCCCCTCACGGAATACCTTAGGGTGTCTTCTTTCCAAAATGGGGTCACTTGTGGCGTAGTTATACTGCCCTGGCAATTTAGGGGCCCATATGTGTGAGAAGTAGTTTGCAATCAAAATCTGTAAAAAATGACCGGTGAAATCCGAAAGGTGCACTTTGGAATGTGGGTCCCTTTGCCCACCTAGGCTGCAAAAAGTGTCACACATCTGGTATCGCCGTACTCAGGAGAAGTTGGGGAATGTGTTTTGGGGTGTCATTTTACATATACCCATGCTGGGTGAGAAAAATATCTTGGTCAAATGCCAACTTTGTATAAAAAAATTGGAAAAGTTGTCTTTTGCCAAGATATTTCTCTCACCCAGCATGGTTATATGTAAAATGACACCCCAAAACACATTGCCCAACTTCTCCTGAGTACGGCGATACCAGATGTGTGACACTTTTTTGCAGCCAAGGTGGGCAAAGGTGCACATATTCCAAAGTGCACCTTTCGGATTTCGCAGGCCGATTTTTACACATTTTGATTGCAAAGTACTTCTCACACATTTGGGCCCATAAATTGCCAGGGCAGTATAACTACCCCACAAGTGACCCCATTTTGGAAAGAAGACACCCCAAGGTATTCCGTGAGGGGAATGACGAGTTCTTAGAATTTTTAATTTTTTGTCACAAGTTAGCGGAAAATGATGATTTTTTTTTTTCTTACAAAGTCTCATATTCCACTAACTTGCGACAAAAAATAAAAAATTCTAGGAACTCCCCATGCCCCTCACGGAATACCTTGGGGTGTCTTCTTGCCAAAATGGGGTTACTTGTGGCGTAGTTATACTGCCCTGGCAATTTAGGGGCCCATATGTGTGAGAAGTAGTTTGCAATCAAATCTGTAAAAAATGACCGGTGAAATCCGAAAGGTGCACTTTGGAATGTGTGCCCCTTTGCCCACCTTGGCAGCAAAAAAGTGTCACACATCTGGTATCGCCGTACTCAGGAGAAGTTGGGGAATGTGTTTTGGGGTGTCATTATACATATAACCATGCTGGGTAAGAGAAATATCTTGGCAAAAGACAACTTTTCCATTTTTTTTATACAAAGTTGGCATTTGACCAAGATATTTTTCTCACCCAGCATGGGTATATATAAAATGACACCACAAAACACATTCCCCAACTTCTCCTGAGTACGGCGATACCAGGTGTGTGACACTTTTTTGCAGCCAAGGTGGGCAAAGGGGCACATATTCCAAAGTGCACCTTTCGGATTTCGCAGGCCATTTTTTACACATTTTGATTGCAAAGTACTTTTCACACATTTGGGCCCCTAAATTGCCAGGGCAGTATAACTACGCCACAAGTGACCCCATTTTGGAAAGAAGACACCCCAAGGTATTCCGTGAGGGGCATGGCGAGTTCCTAGAATTTTTTATTTTTTGTCACTAGTTAGCGGAAAATGATGATTTTTTTTTTTTTTTTTTTCCTTACAAAGTCTCATATTCCACTAACTTGTGACAAAAAATAAAACATTCTAGGAACTCGCCATGCCCCTCACGGAATACCTTGGGGTGTCTTCTTTCCAAAATGGGGTCACTTGTGGCGTAGTTATACTGCCCTGGCAATTTAGGGGCCCAAATGTGTGAGAAGTACTTTGCAATCAAATGTATAAAAAATGGCCTGCGAAATCGAAAGGTGCACTTTGGAATATGTGCCCCTTTGCCTACCTTGGCTGCAAAAAAGTGTCACACATCTGGTATCGCCGTACTCAGGAGAAGTTGGGGAATGTGTTTTGGGGTGTCATTTTACATATACCCATGCTGGGTGAGAGAAATATCTTGGCAAAAGACAACTTTTCCTATTTTTTTATACAAAGTTGGCATTTGACCAAGATATTTATCTCACCCAGCATGGGTATATGTAAAATGACACCCCAAAACACATTCCCCAACTTCTCCTGAGTACGGCGATACCACATGTGTGACACTTTTTTGCAGCCTAGATGCGCAAAGGTGCCCAAATTCCTTTTAGGAGGGCATTTTTAGACATTTCGATCCCAGACTTCTTCTCACGCTTTAGGGACCCTAAAAAGCCAGGGCAGTATAAATACCCCACATGTGACCCCACTTTGGAAAGAAGACACCCCAAGGTATTCAATGAGGGGCATGGCGAGTTCATAGAAATTTATTTTTTTGGCATAAGTTAGCGGAAATTGATATATATTTTTTTTTTATCACAAAGTCTCACTTTCCGCTAACTTAGGACAAAAATTTAAATCTTTCATGGACTCAATATGCCCCTCAGCGAATACCTTGGGGTGTCTTCTTTCCAAAATGGGGTCAGTTGTGGGGTGTTTGTACTGCCCTGGCATTTAAGGGTCTCCGCAATCATTACATGTATGGCCAGCATTAGGAGTTTCTGCTATTCTCCTTATATTGAGCATACAGGTAATGAGATTTTTTTTTCCGTTCAGCCTCTGGGCTGAAAGAAAAAAATGAACGGCACAGATTTCTTCATTCGCATCGATCAATGTGGATGGAAAAATCTCTGCCAAAAAAAAAAAAGATGGGGAAAGGCGTCGGCCAGGACATAGGAGCTCCGCCCAACATCCATACCCACTTAGCTCGTATGCCCTGGCAAACCAGATTTCTCCATTCACATCAATCGATGTGGATGAATAAATCATTGCCGGGATTTTTTTATTTTTTTATATACAAAGTGTTTGCCAAAGCATAGGAACGCCGCCTCCTCCTCAGCTCGTATGCATCGGCAAACGTATCTGTTACTGCAGAGGAGAAATCTCGTCTTGCAGCGCCGCATACACCGACTTGCGTGTAATCTGACAGCAGCGCAATGCTTCTGTCAGAATGCACATCAGTGCTGCAGCTAGTCGATCGGTTGGTCCACCTGGAAGGTAAAAAAAAAAACAACAAAAAAAAAAAAAACAGGCCGCAACGCAATAATTTTATTAACTTTGGAACAGAACATATAAACTTTAACTTTTTGAACTAAACATTAACCTTTTTGCTTACTGGTGTTTTTTTTTTTTTTTGTTTTTTTACCTTTATAGAACAAACCTCTCCTTCCCCATGGGTCAATGTGCAAAGCGCAAATCGCCCAAAGATGTGGCGAAGTGCGTTATGCACTTTGTCCCAGGTGAAAGGAGAGGTTTGCAGCAGCTGTATGTGAATGGGCCCTAATAGCCCTGTGTGCCTGTCCTGGTGAGATGTGCTCCCTATGCTAGGTGTACCTGTGTGTGGTACTTCCGGAAACACTCTCCAAAGCATAGGGCAGGGTGGTCAGGACAGTCAGGACAGAAATAGCAGGTGTCACGCCTTATTCCACTCCTGCTACAGACACAACATTTTTTTCAGGGTGGCTGTCGGTTTGAGGTACCAGGTACGACACTGGGGAAATGTCACTCGTGTAGACGGCTAACTACACTGGGTACAGGAGGATCGCGATGATCTCTTCCTGAAATTTGAGGAAGGATCCAGTTCTCCCAGCCTTACTGTAGAGAACAAAACTATTATACAGAGCCAATTGAATTAGGTATACAGACACCTTCTTATACCAGCGTCTGGTTCTGCGGGACACTAAATACGGAGCCAACATCTGGTCATTGAAGTCCACCCCTCCCATGTGAAGGTTATAGTCGTGGACTGAGAGGGGCTTTTCAATGACACGGGTTGCTCGCTCAATTTGGATTGTCGTGTCTGCGTGAATGGAGGAGAGCATGTAAACGTCACACTTGTCTCTCCATTTCACTGCGAGCAGTTCTTCGCTACACAATGCAGCCCTCTGCCCCCTTGCAAGATGGGTGGTAACAAGCCGTTGGGGGAAGCCCGCGCGACTAGTTCGCGCGGTGCCACAGGCGCCAATCCGTTCTAGAAACAAATGCCTAAAGAAGGCCACACTTGTGTAAAAATTGTCCACATAAAGATGGTACCCCTTGCCGAATAAGGGTGACACCAAGTCCCAGACTGTCTTCCCACTGCTCCCCAGGTAGTCAGGGCAACCGACCAGCTCCAGGGTCTGATCTTTTCCCTCATAGATCCGAAATTTGTGGGTATAGCCTGTGGCCCTTTCACAGAGCTTATACAATTTGACCCCATACCGGGCGCGCTTGCTTGGGATGTATTGTTTGAAGCCAAGGCGCCCGGTAAAATGTATAAGGGACTCGTCTACACAGATGTTATGCTCAGGGGTATACAAATCTGCAAATTTCAGGTTGAAATGGTCTATGAGGGGCCGAATTTTGTGGAGCCGGTCAAAAGCAGGGTGGCCTCTGGGACGGGAGGTGCTGTTATCACTAAAGTGCAGGAAACGCAGGATGGTCTCAAATCGTGTCCTGGACATAGCAGCAGAGAACATGGGCATGTGATGAATTGGGTTCGTGGACCAATATGACCGCAATTCATGCTTTTTAATTAGACCCATTTTGAGGAGAAGGCCCAGAAAAGTTTTAATTTCGGAAACTTGGACTGGAAAGACTGGGCATGAGAGCTTCCCGGGTTGGCGGATATAAATTGTGTGGCATACCGATTTGTTTCGGCCACGACTAAGTCCAAGAGCTCCGCAGTCAAAAACAGCTAAAAAAATCCCAGGGCCGAACCGATCTGAGCTGTCTCAACCCGAACTCCAGACTGGGCGATGAAAGGGGGAACTACAGGTGCGGCTGAAGTTGGGGACTGCCAATCAGGGTTTGCCAGCACCTCAGGGATTCTAGGGGCTCTACGGGCACATCTTTGCGGTGGCTGCGACGGGGTCACTACTGCTCGTGCCACCGTACCAGCTTCAACTGCCCTTCTGGTGCTCGCCACTTCACCAGGTTGTACGGCAGTGCTGGTACTAGGTCCAGGAAGGGCTGCGCTGCTGGTGTATGCCTCACCACGTAATCCGACAGCACCAGCCCCACTCTGCTGCTCTTGAAGCGGATCCTGCGCAACCTGTGGTCTAGCGACACGGGGCCGGGTACGCCTGGTGCTATCAGGGACCTCAGCCTCCTCGTCCGAACTTTGGGTCAGAGAGCCACTGCTT
The DNA here is from genome assembly GCF_014858855.1 of Bufo gargarizans. Lineage (NCBI taxonomy): Eukaryota > Metazoa > Chordata > Amphibia > Anura > Bufonidae > Bufo > Bufo gargarizans. The sequence goes on from NC_058084.1 coordinate 265,733,623, forward strand.
TCTACAGGTTCGTATTCTGACCCGCTAGATTCATCAGATGAGGGTTCCCATTCCTCATCCGACTGGGTCAGAAGCCTGTAGGCCTCTTCAGAAGAATACCCCCTGTTTGACATTTGGGCAACTAAATTTAGGGGTATTCCCTGAGACTACCCAAGAACAAAAGCAAGCCTGTCTTACAAAGGGGAGGCTAGCGAAGTACCGGAGGCCGCTGCGGTTGATAAAAAATATCAAAACTGATTTTTTTATCGCCGCAGTGCGTGTAAAGTGAATGTGCAGTGATCAAAAAAATAATATTTTTTTTGTCACTGCGGTGGGGCGGGCGTGGGTGAACGCACGTGTGGGTGACCGATCAGGCCTGATCGGGCAAACACTGCGTTTTGGGTGGAGGGCGAACTAAAGTGACACTAATACTATTATAGATCTGACCGTGATCAGTTTTGATCACTTCCAGATACTATAAAAGTACAAATGCTGATTAGCGATACGCTAATCAGCGAATAAGGGACTGCGGTGCGGTGGGCTGGGCGCTAACTGATCGCTAAACTACCTAACCAAGGGACCTAAACTATCCTTAAACCTAACGGTCAATACCAGTGAAAAAAAAAAGTGACAGTTTGCACTGATCACTTTTTTCCTTTTCACTAGTGATTGACAGGGGCAAGAAGGGGTGATCAAAGGGTTAATTGGGGTGCTGGGAGGTGATCTGGGGGCTAAGTGTGGTGTTGGTGGGTACTCACAGTGATGTGTGCTCCTCTGCTGGAACCAACCGACCAAAAGAAGGAGCAGAGGAGCACAGCAGCCATATAACCACATCATATTTACTAAATATGATGGGTTATCTGGCTGCTGATTAGTTTTTTTGAAAATCAACAACCTGCCAGCCGCGATCATTGGCTGGCAGGTTGATGACGAACTTGTCTTTTGAATTTTGCCGGCCCGCGATGCGCATGCGCGGGCCGGCTTTCCCCGAAATCTAGCGTCTCGCGAGAGGACGCACCGGCGCGTCCACCCAGAGGAACAGGACCGCCGCAAAGACGCAATCCTGTGTACGGCGGTCCTGAGCAGGTTAAAAAACTACATAGGGGCACGTCAATTTTTTTAAAAAAAATAGGTAGATTTGTTTTCTCTAAGCGTTTGTTCTCTATGTGTTTGTTCAGAGCTAAATCTACTATAAATGGGAGGAATGATGTACAGCATTACAGAGCTGAAGTCTGCCAGCCTCCCTTGACGTCTAGTACTTGCTTCTTACACGTGTTCTTTTCCAGTCCATTACTCATACTCGCATAAGCTTGTTATTATAATGATGACTTTAATCTCTCAACCAATACCTAAGAAGTAGTAACGCATGTTTTGTGGGTGCTGACTTACTGTAGTAGGTTGTGTTTGTACAGTGACTGACAGCACAATATGTACCATTGTTAGCATTCCAAGAATTCTATCTATCTACAGTGCCTTGCAAAAGTATTCACCAAAAGTGCCTTGCAAAAGTATTGGTGCCTCAGAACCTGGAATTAACATGGATTGTTTGAGGATTTGCATAATTTAATTTACAGAACATGCCCACAACTTTGAAGATTTTTTTTATTTTTATTGTGAAGCAAACAACAAATAGGACAAAATAACAGAAAAAGTCAATGTGCATAACTATTCACCCCCCTAAAGTTAATACTTTGTAGAGCCACCTTTTGCGGCAATCACAGCTCCAAGTCGCTATGGATAGGTCTCTTAAACTTGCCACATCTCACCACTGCGATTTTTGCCCATTCCTCCTTGTAAAACTGCTCCAGCTCCTTCAAGTTGGATGGTTTGCGCTTGTGAGCAGCAATCTTTAAGTCTGACCACAGATTTTCTTGCAATATTTTGTTTATTAAGTTTTTTCTTTAAAATAAGGTCAAATACAACTTAACAAGCTTTCCCATGATACATAGAGAAAAATGATAATATGAAACATAAATCTGACAGTATTGACCACAGATTTTCTATTGGATTGAGAGCTGGGCTTTGACTGGGCCATTCCAGCACATTTACATGTTTCCCCTTAACCGCTTGCCGCCACGCTAACGCCGAAAGGCGTCATCGCGGCGGCTCTCCCAGGTCACACTAACGCCAATAGGCGTCATCTCGCGAGACGCGAGATTTCCTGTGAACGCGCGCACACAGGCGCGCGCGCTTACAGGAACGGAAGGTAAGCGAGTGGATCTCCAGCCTGCCAGCGGCGATCGTTCGCTGGCAGGCTGGAGATGTGATTTTTTGTAACCCCTAACAGGTATATTAGACGCTGTTTTGATAACAGCGTCTAATATACCTGCTACCTGGTCCTCTGGTGGTCCCTTTTGTTTGGATCGACCACCAGAGGACACAGGCAGCTCAGTAAAGTAGCACCAAACACCACTACACTACACTACACCCCCCCTGTCACTTATTAACCCTTTATGAACCACTGATCACCCCATATAGACTCCCTGATCACCCCCCTGTCATTGATCACCCCCCTGTCTTTGATCACCCCCCTGTAAGGCTCCATTCAGAGGTCCGTATGATTTTTACGGATCCACGGATACATGGATTGGATCCGCAAAACGCATACGGACGTCTGAATGGAGCCTTACAGGGGGTAATCAATGACAATGGGGTGATCACGCATATAGACTTCCTGATCACTTCCCTGTCATTGATCACCCCCCTGTGAGGCTCCATTCAGACGTCCGTATGATTTTTACGGATCCACTGATACATGGATCGGATCCGCAAAACACATGCGGACGTCTGAATGGAGCCTTACAGGGGGGTGATCAATGACAGAGGAGTGATCACCCATATAGACTCCCTGATCACCTCCGTCATTGATCACCCCCCTGTAAGGCTCCATTCAGACGTCCGTATGATTTTTACGGATCCACGGATACATGGATCGGATCCGCAAAACGCATACGGACGTCTGAATGGAGCCTTACAGGGGGGTGATCAATGACAATGGGGTGATCACGCATATAGACTTCCTGATCACTTCCCTGTCATTGATCACCCCCTTGTCATTGATCACCCCCCTGTAAGGCTCCATTCAGACGTCCGTATGATTTTTACGGATCCACTGATACATGGATCGGATCCGCAAAACACATGCGGACGTCTGAATGGAGCCTTACAGGGGGGTGATCAATGACAGAGGAGTGATCACCCATATAGACTTCCTGATCACCCCCTGTCGTTGATCACCCCCCTGTAAGGCTCCATTCAGAGGTCCGTATGATTTTTACGGATACATGGATCGGATCCGCAAAACACATACGGACGTCTGAATGGAGCCTTACAGGGGGGTGATCAGGGAGTCTATATGGGATGATCACCCCCCTGTAAGGCTCCATTCAGACGTCTGTATGTGTTTTACGGATCCACGCATCTATGGATCGGATCCGCAAAACACATACGGATGTCTGAATGGAGCCTTACAGGGGGGTGATCACCCCCTGTCATTGATCACCCCCCTGTCATTGATCACCCCCCTGTCATTGATCACCCCCCTGTAAGGCTCCATTCAGACGTCTGCATGTGTTTTACGGATCCACGCATCTATGGATCGGATCCGCAAAACGCATACGGACGTCTGAATGGAGCCTTACAGGGGGGTGATCAGTGACAGGGAGGTGATCACCTCATATACACTCCCTGATCACCCCCTGTCATTGATCACCCCCCTGTCATTGATCACCCCCCTGTCATTGATCACCCCCCTGTAAGGCTCCATTCAGACGTCTGCATGTGTTTTACGGATCCACGCATCTATGGATCGGATCCGCAAAACGCATACGGACGTCTGAATGGAGCCTTACAGGGGGGTGATCAATGACAGGGGGGTGATCACCCCATATACACTCCCTGATCACCCCCCTGTCATTGATCACCCCCATGTAAGGCTCCATTCAGACGTCCGTATGTGTTTTGCGGTTCCGATCCATGTATCCGTGGATCCGTAGAAAACATATAGACGTCTGAATGGAGCCTTTCAGAGGGGTGGTCAATGACAGAGGGGTGATCAGTGACAGGGGGGTGATCACCCCATATACACTCCCTGATCACCCCCCTGTCATTGATCGCCCCCCTGTCATTGATCACCCCCTGTAAGGCTCCATTCAGAATTTTTTTTTGGCCAAGTTAGCGGAAATATTTTTTATTTTATTTTTTCTTACAAAGTCTCATATTCCACTAACTTGTGTCAAAAAATAAAATCTCACATGAACTCACCATACCCCTCACGGAATCCAAATGCGTAACATTTTTTAGACATTTATATTCCAGACTTCTTCTCACGCTTTAGGGCCCCTAAAAAGCCAGGGCAGTATAAATACCCCACATGTGACCCCATTTCGGAAAGAAGACACCCCAAGGTATTCCGTGAGGGGCATATTGAGTCCATGAAAGATTTACATTTTTGTCCTAAGTTAGCGGAAAGGGAGACTTTGTGAGAAAAAATAAAAATAAAAAAATTTCCGCTAACTTGTGCCCAAAAAAAAAATTTCTATGAACTCGCCATGCCCCTCATTGAATACCTTGGGGTGTCTTCTTTCCAAAATGGGGTCACATGTGGGGTATTTATACTGCCCTGGCATTTTAGGGGCCCGAAACCGTGAGAAGAAGTCTGGGATCCAAACGTCTAAAAATGCCCCCCTAAAAGGAATTTGGGCCCCTTTGCGCATCTAGGCTGCAAAAAAGTGTCACACATCTGGTATCGCCGTACTCAGGAGAAGTTGGGCAATGTGTTTTGGGGTGTCATTTTACATATACCCATGCTGGGTGAGATAAATATCTTGGTCAAATGCCAACTTTGTATAAAAAAAATGGGAAAAGTTGTCTTTTGCAGAGATATTTCTCTCACCTAGCATGGGTATATGTAAAATGACACCCAAAAACACATTCCCCAACTTCTCCTGAGTTCGGCGATACCAGATGTGTGTCACTTTTTTGCCGCCTAGGTGGGCAAAGGGGCACATATTCCAAAGAGCACCTTTCGGATTTCACCGGTCATTTTTTACACATTTTGATTTCAAACTACTTACCACACATTAGGGCCCCTAGAATGCCAGGGCAGTATAACTACGCCACAAGTGACCCCATTTTGGAAAGAAGACACCCCAAGGTATTCCGTGAGGGGCATGGCGAGTTCCTAGAATTTTTTATTTTTTGTCACAAGTTAGCGGAAAATTATGATTTTTTTTTTTTTTTCTTACAAAGTCTCAGATTCCACTAACTTGTGACAAAAAATAAAAAATTCCAGGAACTCGCCATGCCCCTCACGGAATACCTTGGAGTGTCTTCTTTCCAAAATGGGGTCACTTGTGGGGTAGTTATACTGCCCTGGCAATTTAGGGGCCCTAATGTGTGCGAAGTAGTTTGAAATCAAAATCTGTAAAAAATGGCCGGTGAAATCCTAAAGGTGCTCTTTGGAATGTGTGCCCCTTTGCCCACCTAGGCTGCAAAAAAGTGTCACACATCTGGTATCGCCGTACTCAGGAGAAGTTGGGCAATGTGTTTTGGGGTGTCATTTTACATATACCCATGCTGGGTGATATAAATATCTTGGTCAAATGCCAACTTTGTATAAAAAAATGGGAAAAGTTGTCTTTTGCCAAGATATTTCTCTCACCCAGCATGGGTATATGTAAAATGACACCCCAAAACACATTCCCCAACTTCTCCTGAGTACGGCGATACCAGATGTGTGTCACTTTTTTGCCGCCTAGGTGGGCAAAGGGGCACACATTCCAAATAGCACCTTTCGGATTTCACAGGCCATTTTTTACACATTTTGATTTCAAACTACTAACCACACATTAGGGCCCCTAGAATGCCAGGGCAGTATAACTACCCCACAAGTGACCCCATTTTGGAAAGAAGACACCCCAAGGTATTTCGTGATGGGCATAGTGAGTTCATGGAAGTTTTTATTTTTTGTCACAAGTTAGTGGAATATGAGACTTTGTAAGAAAAAAATTAATAAATAAATCAATCATCATTTTCCGCTAACTTGTGACAAAAAATAAAAAGTTCTATGAACTCACTATGCCCATCAGCGAATACCTTAGGGTGTCTACTTTCCGAAATGGGGTCATTTGTGGGGTGTTTGTACTGTCTGGGCATTGTAGAACCTCAGGAAACATGACAGGTGCTCAGAAAGTCAGAGCTGCTTCAAAAAGCGGAAATTCACATTTTTGTACCATAGTTTGTAAACGCTATAACTTTTACCCAAACCATTTTTTTTTTTACCCAAACATATTTTTTTTTATCAAAGACATGTAGAACAATAAATTTAGCGAAAAATGTATATATGGATGTCGTTTTTTTTGCAAAATTTTACAACTGAAAGTGAAAAATGTCATTTGTTTGCAAAAAAATCGTTAAATTTCGATTAATAACAAAAAAAGTAAAAATGTCAGCAGCAATGAAATACCACCAAATGAAAGCTCTATTAGTGAGAAGAAAAGGAGGTAAAATTAATTTGAGTGGTAAGTTGCATGACCGAGCAATAAACCGCTAAAGTTGTGGAGTGCCGATTTGTAAAAAAGGGCCTGGTCACTAGGGGGGTATAAACCTGTGGTCCTTAAGTGGTTAAACCACTGAAGTGTTGCTTTAGCAGTGTGTTTGGGGTCATGGTCCTGCTGGAAGGTGAGCCTCCGTCCTAGCCTCAAATCACACACAGAGTGCTACAGGATTAGCACCATCCATCTTTCCCTCACCTCTGACTAGTTTCCTAGTCCCGGCTGCTGAAAAACATCCCCACAGCATGATTCACTGTGGGGATGATGTTCTTTGGGTGATGTAATGTGTTGGGTAGCGTTTTCCTTTATGTCCAAAAAGTTTAATTTTAGTCTCATCAGACCAGAGCACCTTCCTTCATGCATTTTGGGACTCTCCCACATGCTTTTTCGCAAACTCACAACGTGCCTTTTTGTTTTTAGTTGAAATGGCTTTCTTCTGACCAGTCTGCCATAAATTCCAACTCTATGGAGCGTACAGCTTATTGTCGTCCTATGTACAGATAATCCAGTCTCTGCTGTGGAATTCTGTAGCAAATTCAGGGTTACCTTAGGTCTCTGTGCTGCCTTTCTGATTAATGCCCTCCTTGGCTGGTCCGTGAGTTTTGGTGGGCGGCCGTCTCTTGGCAGGTTTGCTGTTGTGCCATGTTCTTTCCATTTGGTTATTATAGATTTGATGGTGCGTCTAGGGATTATCAAAGATTTGGATACTTTTTTATAACCTAACCCTGACTTGTACTTCTCAACAACATTGTCCCTTACTTGTTTGGAGAGTTCCTTGGTCTTCATGGCAGTGTTTAGTTAGTGATACCTTTTGCTTAGGTGTTGCGGCATCTGGGGCCTTTCAAAAAAGGTGTGTATATGTAATGACAGATCATGTGACACTTAGCTTGCACACAGGTGAACATCATTTCACTAATTATGTGACTTCTAAAGGTAATTGGTTGCGCCAGAGCTTTTTATGGGCTTCCTAACAAAGGGGGTGAATACATACGCACATGCAAATTTTCTGTTCTCTATTTCTAAACAATAGTTTTATTTATATATTTTTCTCATTTCATTTCACCAACTTAAAATAGTACAGTTCTATGGCCCTGTTTTCCCCTTCCTTTCCTATTTCTTTAAGTGAAAAGAGAAAAATGCTACCATTAAAAGTTAATTCTTAACTGATCATTTTTTGTATTTAAGTTGCACACTTGTTGCCCTGGGGCTAGAGGAAACTGGAATGACAGATCTGTGTCATCACAGCATTTCTCAGTTTTTTTTATACCATGCATAGTTCACATTAAATAGCATGTTAAATTAATTTGTTGTCTCAATATGTTTGTAGGGATACCACCAATTATGGGGGGGGTTCTTCTTTGGTTATGCCAAGTAAGAAACTTTACAAAATAATTTATTTTATCATTTTTTTTTTTACCGACTTTGTATTACAATTTTTATCCTGATTAGGGAATATTATTTTACTTTTTAATTTTTAATTTATAAAATATTTACATAGTTCTGAATAGAGCTGATAAGTAGTGTTAGTTAGTTAGTAGTGATAGTTTTGAAATGTTAGGTGTGCTGAATGATTTCCTTTAAAGGGGTTGTCCAGCTGATATTTTTTTAACAACCCCTGAATTCTTTAAAAATTGTAAAAAAAAATCTAACTCATCTCTCCAATCCTCTGTGGCTGCCAACCTGATAATACCAGGTCCCCCACTCCTCTGTGTGTTGAGAGGAACCACAAAGTAGACTCCAATGGAGGACCTGGGAATCACTGGAATATGAGCAATGGGTTATTGTTAAAGGGGTTTTCTCAAGACGCAGGTTTATACTTACCTGCTCCCGGCGCGCCGTCCACTTCCTGGTTTCGGCAGGGGGCGGGCTCCATCTTCATTGATGTCTTCTCCCGGCCAGGCCGCGTGCTGAACTGAACGCATGCGCCCTGGTGACTTCTTCCTGGCCAGTATAGTATATGGCCGGGAGAAGAAAAGAAGACGTCTACGCACGCACGGCCACCGCGATTCCTGAGAAGAGCAGTGGCCGTAACCAGGGGAGACGGAAGACAACAGTCAGGTAAGTATAGGTTTATTTTTTAATGGATGGGGATTTGTTAATTAAATATATTTTGAAAAATGATCACTGTTAAATCATTAACAGATTTAACAGTAATCATTAATATGATAAATACCCCTTTAAGGTATGGTTTTTTTTTTTTTACAGCATTTTGAGCCTGTCTAAAAAAACATATGCCAAGCAAACCCTTTAATTGAAAACTGCATTGTAAGGACTACTTTAACATACTATATATGTTGTACATGCTATGGTGCAATGTTGAATAAAGATAGCTGTGATCACCTGTAATTTCTGAGAATTTATTAAGCAAATCTATCAATATTTTAAGAAAAAGAGGAGAATGTCTTACATGTATTTGACTAAACTGTCTAAATTGACAATATTATTATACCTTACTGCAACTAGACTGCAATTTAGATGTGCCCGATAAAGAGTCCCCTTTAGGGTAGAAACATGTTTCCCAGTTAAGCCAATAAAGAGACTATATTGACTACGATTCTATAATAAATATACCGGAACCTGTGCGGGCTCATGTGGTGCTATCCTTAGCCTCTGCACTGCCACGTCGGGAGAGATGTGCTGCTGAGCCACTCCCCATGTGATGACGCTACTGTATCCTTAATAACAGGATGCAATCCTTTGTTTATCCCTGAAGTGGCCGTGTGATGGGGAAGCTTATCAGTAGGCTTATTAGCTCAGCTGCTCTATTATTATGTACTAGTGTTTCTCACTAATGGAGAACCGAGTCATGGACCTATTAAGTCCTGATCCAGGGACGTGGTGCTCTATTTAAATTCCTTCCTGGCCATATGCCATTGCTAGTGATAGTCTTCTTTGTCTCACTAGCTAGGTTGCTTGTTCCTCGTTTCTATTTCACTTATAGATATCCTATGTTTCTGACCTCAACTTCTCATCTGACCACTCTCCGTCTGCCATTCTGGTACTGCATAGCCGTCTGGTTCTGACCCATTTCTGACAACTCAGGTATTGTGTTTGTCTGTCTGTTTGTTTCTCTGTCTCTGCACTTTAGTAGCGTATGAACTGTCGACCAGTTGCGATCTAGCTATCTAGGGCTTGAACTGTAAGTAGGTAGGGACATAGTAGAGGCCTACCTCTACTAGCGGTATCACCCCATGTTACCTCCTACTGCGTCCACGTCCATGTGACTTTTTTCCTCCACCAGCGGCACTAGTCTGATGGAGGCACGGTAGTGCCGAAACGTCACTCCGCCGCAGCAACTACCTTTTGCACGCAAATAAAATCAGTTGCATCAAATACGACTTGGCTGGAGTCTCTGTATCTATTATAAAAGGGGTGGGAACCCTACTCCAGCAGCAATATCCACCGAGTGCTACAAGGGCTCTGCTTGTATATAAAAAAAAAAATATATAGATGTTATTTTATTAAATCATTACATATAGCAGACAATCACATAAAGGCTGCATGCCAAAAGCCAAGTATGTGCAAGCCAACAACCTATCCATGAGATAGGTACAGTCAGCATACCTTACAATATCAGCCTTGTGCACCATGAGATAACTAGCAATAATCATTTCTTGGATAAACCTCATAGTCTATGATATTGCCACGACCAGCTTTACACCCTCCCCTCCGATAGGAATATTTACGATCTATCACTCATAAACATTCCATCCCTTCATCATCTGACTTTATTGCATACTTTCTTATCAAGTTCTATCACTCCTAAACGTTCCATCTCGTCTGAGGCATTTAAAACCAGCTCTATCTGACTAAGAGCCAGTAAGCTTCAAAGTTGCTTCATTTAAGTTTGATGGCTTGGGGGGACTGGCGCACCTAGATCATTATCATTAAGGTGACAAAAATGTTACTTTTTTTTTTGGGATGCCAGTTAACTCTTCTCTCACTGCTTAGGGGGGCTGCATACAAATTTTTAGTTTTCTAATTGTTCTAATATTATATTCAATAACCTTTCTATACTCTTTTGTCATGTAGACTAATTTGCATAAACTTGATCTTGAATATGGGAAAGACATGCAAAAATTGTTTCAGCTGAAAAACAAGGCAGATTCTGCTAATATGCATGTCTTTCCCATATTCAAGTTTATGCAAATGAGTTTACATGACAAAACAGTATAGAAAGGTTATTGAATATAATATTAGGACAATTAGAAAACTGAAAATTTTTATGCAGCCCTCCTAAGCAGTGAGAGAAGAGTTGACATGACATGACAGAGTCCTTCACTTGCTCATTTATCATTTGGACACTATACAGCACCACTTATACTTTTTCTCCCTTCTGGATGGATTTGTATGAGGCACAATAATAAACAGTAGGATGGAATCTGATGTCAACAATGTATTGAAGCTCCTAAGTTCCATTCTTAGATCTTAGGACCAAGACATGATACAGGGTTGTACCTGTACTTTGCCAGGTGAGAGTACATTTCTTTTTATGTTTCTAAAAGGTCTAGACTCTGTAAATTACCTTAGAAAGCAACCTTTTTTTTTTTTTGCTTTGTGTTGTGAGTCATGGTAAATGTGGATTTATCTGCCCACTGAATATGATTATTCAATTTGTTTTCATGGCCATTCATTTAGTCTAGCCACAAGGCGAAATCCTCCTTGCTTGTGGTTTGGGTGACTGCCTACATGACTATGAGAGAGTTCCTGTGGAAGGTGTAACAGCTGTGCAACCAGAAAATACTTCACTAGCCAAAACCACCACCCAAAATTATATATTTATTATTTACATACTTATTTCTTACATTAGGTTGTCTGTTATGTTGGAAACTAATGTCAGAAGTTTGAGGTGTTGTTATGACAAGTCTTATGTTCATAAACATAAAGCCTAAACAATACATTACAAATTACATTGCATCATTTTAATTAACTTTATAATCCAGGAGAAGTTTTTCTACAAGTATTATTTCACATCTTTTTCTAAGCTGAAGCGGATTTAGAGGTCATTAAGCTACAGGATTAATATGCATGCCATGCTTCCTTTAACCCTTAGGATACTGGAGGTTTTTTTTATTTTCATTTTTCTTCCCTATCTTCCTTGAGCCATAACTTTTTAATTTTTCCATTCACATATCCATATGAGGGCTTATTTTTAGCGGGACAAGTTGTACTTTCTAATGCCACCATTTAATATGGCATCCAATATAGTGGGAAGTGGGAAAATAAGTTCCAAATGGGGTAGCATTGGAAGAAAAATGCAATTCCTCAACGGTTTTATGGGTTTTCCATTTGTGGCAAAACAAATTTTCTGTTTCAGTATGATTACAACGATACCACATATGTATAGGTTTTTTATGTCTAAATAGTGTAAAAATAAATTCAAACTTTGAAAAAAAAAAATCTTTTTACATCACCAGATTTTGACCCTCATAACTTTTTTTATAGTCATATGTACTGAGCTGTGTGAGGGCTCACTTTTTGCTAGACGATCTGTAGTTTTTGGTGATGCCATTTTGGAGTGCGTGTGACTTTTTGATCACATTTTATTACATTTTTTGGGGTAAGATAAGTAATAAAAAAAAAAGGTAAATCAGCAATTTTGACCCTTTTTTACGTTACGCCATTCGCCATATGGGAAAAATATTTTTATATTTTAATAGTACAGGAGTTTTCAGGCATGGTGATGCCCATGATGTTTATATTTTTTGTTACTTATGTATTTAATATTTTATTCTAAGGAAAAGGAAGTGATTTAAATTTTTATGTTTTTTTTATTTTTTATATATTTTTTAACTTTTTTTAAACTTTTTTATGGTTTTGTAGTTCATTTTTGAGGCTACAAGACTTAATTTTTTTTTTTTATTCTGTAACATCGTGTTTCATAAATATCCATGATGATACTAGAATTGCTCATTTATTATGTTGGCCTGCCAACTGCTGGCCAAAATAAGAATTGCAGCTCCAATAGCCTGGGTCTCTCCATTGGATTCTTACTGGCATCCTCATTGGTCACAAAGTATGCCGGTAAGATGCCCGTTTTTTTTTTAGCTTTTAGATGCCCTGATCACACTTGATCACAGCATTTAAAGGCTTTAATGACCACGCTTGGCATTATTGCCAGTCGTGGTCATTAGTCACGGGTCTCTGCTGTTTACCCATTGCTCCAGCGCCATAAATGTACAGCCCTGGTTGCAAAAGGGTTAAGCACTGACAGCAGGGGAACAGGGGGGCAGTAAGAAAATACAAAATAGAGATCTGGACTCCTTATCTGCAGTGCTACTCATATTATTGTAGGTAATAGCCAAAGAACAAACAGATTCCCTTTAATGAATTCAAATCCCCTGCCGTCTTAATAAGAACAAACCTAAAAGCACCTTTTTTATGGCAGTGTATTGTTTGAAAGTTTGATCTACAGTAAATTAAATAAATCAGTCTGTAGGCTGCCCACTATCAGGTAGGTTGTTAAAAGGGTTTTTTCCAGGCTCCTGATATTGATGACCTATCCTGTGATCCTGCAGTGCTGGGACTAGCACTGTGAATGGATCAGGAATTATAGCTCTGTTCAAAGTGCAGTGGCCATGCTGGGTTATTGCACCTCAGCTCCCATTAAAGGGAATGGGACCTGAACTGAGTTGTAGTAGGGTATGGTACCATTGTTTATGATAGGTTATCAATACCAGGAGAATGGAATAGCCCATTAAAATCCATTAAAATGTATTTCATTAAAATTCATTTATATGTGGAACAAATACCCTTACATTAAATCTTCACCTTTTAAATATATATATATAAATGAGGAGGAAAGGGAATTGTGATAACAGTGGAACAGTGCTTTTTATTACTGGAATATCTGGGGCTGTGTGTGAGGTACTACTTTCTATGCAGTGAAGGAAGGGATTACATAAGCCCTGATGCTGTTGCAGTGCACTCCTGGTTTTCTGGTGATTAATCATTTGCTGCCCACCCATAGAAAGGGAAGAAAGAAGTCCTTAAGATGACAGGAGTTTTAGACGCCGAACTTAATAAAGCCCCTGTGCTGGCAGTGGATTGCTGAAGTTATTTAGAGGCGCATTACTTTGGCGCATCCAGCACCGCTTCTAAATGTAAGACAGCTTCCTTGCTGTCTTACATTTAGACCATTTACTACACCTAAACCAGGCGTAGAAAATGATGAATGAGACAGGCCTGCCAGCCCGTCACCTTCCCCCCCACGCCACACCTACTTCTTTAGACTTGGCATGAGCAGGGAAAAGTCGCGGATTGTGGCCCAACTAACCATGCTTAGATGCCTCTGTGGGAAGGTGTATGTCAGTCAGACAACATGTGTGGTAGAAGCCAGACTGAATGAACACCGCTCAGCGATTAGGACCTATTCACACAGAATGGTTATTCAGGAAATCCAAACAGGAAAAAACTATGCATGTTTAGTGTAGCAAGATATGTCTCAGAAATGAGACGTGGTGTTTCTGAATTAAAATAGATAGTATTAGAGCGAGGTTACTTAGGAGACACGTATTTTAACTATATTCTTTGGATAGTCTGAACCCAAAATGATTTAATGAAGCTTGCAATTGGAAGGTCTTTCTATAAGTATTGGTGTTTGTTTATTTGTTAAAAGTAATTGGTTTTATTATATACCTTGTATTTTTGTGATTGGTGGATATGACTTTTTAAACCTCCAGGACCAATGCACATGTCTGAGGAAGGAGGCAGACTCCACGTGTGAAGACACTGCCTCTTCACCTGAACTGCCCCCTTGAATGGATAAGTAATCATAGATTATCTTGGACTGTATTCACATGCTGCGTTTTTTTTCAATTGCTATAGATAATGCTTATGAATGTGTGCTGTGAAACAGTGATGATGCACTTTATTTGAAAAAGTAAATGCGCGTGTGAGGATTGGGAGTATCCTCTGACACACTGTTACACAGCTATCTATTTATTACAATACAGCATCAATCCTTGTACAAAAAAATCTTGCAAAATCTTGCTTAACCCCCCAACAGACCTATCTATCACGATCAATGGCTGCATACTCTCCCCGATCGAACAAGTCCACTGCCTTGGAGTGACCTTGGATTTTGCCCTCTCTTTCCGACCGCACAACCAAGCCCTTTCCACCACCTGCCGCCTCCAAATCAAAAACATCTCCCACATCCGCGCTTTCCTTAACTTTGATACTGCGAAAATGCTTGTACATACCCTCATTATCTCCCACCTAGACTACTGCAACACTCTCCTCTGTGGCCTTCCATCTAGCACTCTCTCACCCCTCCAATCTATCCTCAACTCTGCTGCCCGACTAATCCACCTCTCACCTTATTACTCCTCTGCCTCTCCCCTCTGCCAATCCCTTCACTGGCTCCCCACTGCCCAGCAAATTCAGTTCAAAATACTAACAAATACATACAAGGCTGTCCACAACCTGTCCCCTCCCTACATCTCTGAGCTACTTTCCCGATACATCCCCACACGCACTCTCCGATCCTCATAAGACCTCCTTCTCTCCTCTCCTCTTATCACCTCTTCCCACAATCGCCTCCAAGATTTCTCCCGTGCATCCGCCACACTCGCACCCCAACATATCAGACTCTCACCTACAATGGAATCCTTCAAAAGAAACTTGAAAACCCACCTCTTCAGACAAGCCTACAGCCAGTGACCCTGCTGCCTCTATACCGCCATGACCAACTTTACCCGCACCTACTGAGTCCTTCTCCCATACCATGTAGATTGTAAGCCCTCACAGACAGGGCCCTCTCTCCTTCTGTACCAGTCTGTAACTCGTCTTGTTTATGATTAATGCAATTGTCTGTCATATGTATGTACTGTATACCCCTTTTCATATGTACAGTGCTTTGGAATGAATGGTGCTTTAAAAATAAATAATAATAAAAATAACAAATTAAATTAAAAAAATTAACATATTACTAGCTGTATAAAAGTATCGCATGATCTACCCCCATAAGGTGAGCGCCATAAAAGAAAAAAGAAAAGCCAAAACGACAATTTTTGTGGTCACCTTGTCTCACAACAAGCATAGTATCGAACAATCAAAATGTTGAATCTACCCCAAAATGGGGCCAAAGAAAACGTTACCTCATTTCACAAAAAAGGAGCCTTCACACCATCTCCAGAAAAATAAAAAATAAATAGGCTTTCAGAAAATGGTGAAGCAAAAACATGATTTCTTTAATAAAATGCTTAGTGTAAGGCCTCATGCACACGACCGTTGTTTCATTCTGTGTCCGTTCTGTTTTTCATGATTTTCTGTGGACCCATTGACTTTCAATTAGTCCGTTGAAAACTCGGCTAATGAACCGTTTGTCATCCGCGTCTGTGATCCGTGGTTCCAGTCCGTCAAAAAAGATATAACCTGTCCTATTTTTTTCACAGAAAATGGTTTGCGGACCCATTCAAGTCAATGGGTTCGTGAAAAAACACAGAGGCACACAAGATTGTCATCCGCGTCAGCGTCTGTTTTTTTCCTATCATTTGCATGGCAAACTTGACTTAGACTTTTGTTTACTTTCCTTCATGTCTGGTGATCCTCCAAAAATAAAGGAAACAAAAATGGGAACGGGTCACGGAACAACGGAACCCCATTTTGTGGAACGGTACACAACAAAGGTCGTGTGCATGAGGCCTAAAAGTGGTAAAACATTAAAAAAAAAAAAAAAAACAACTATATAAAATTGGTATCTCTGTAATCATACTGACCAGCAGAACAAAGATGTAATTTTTCCCGCACGGTATATGCCAGAAAAATAAAACCCCAAAATCAGAGTTGCTGCCTTTTCTTTATCCTGCTTCCCAAAAAATTTGTATTTATCTCAAAATAGAACCAATAATGAAGGCAAATCATCCTGCAAAAAATAAGCCCTCACACAGCTCTGTCAAGAGAAAAAATAAATAAAACATAAAATAGCTATACTGGTACCCAGAGGTTGTTCAAAAGCAACATGGCACCCATAAACCAATTCATCAAAATCTGCCCTGCAAAAGCAAAAAGGTGGCCCTCATTTATGGCATTTCAGTTCCCAGTAGAACCCACCTAGCAATTTAAAGGGTGTAGGGTGTCTTAGATGGCACCAGCTGGGCACAGCATACTGGGCACTGAAATTTCCATATCTGTGTCTCCAGCTCATTAAATTCAGCTCAATCCACCTCTTGATAAAAAATTTGAGGGATTTAGTTTCCAAAATGCAGTTACTCATAGGGGGTTTCCCTGTACAGGTACCTCAGGGTCTCTGGAAATATGATGTAATACCAGAAAACCATTCCAGCAATATCCACATTCCAAAAGCCAAATGGCGCTCCTACCCTTCCTTGTCCTGCCATGTGCCCATAGAGCAGCTTATGTCCACATTTATGGCAATTCTGTACCCAGTAGAACTCACCTATCAATTCAAGTAGTATGGTGTGAGTCTCGGATAGCACCAGCTGGGCATAGCATATTGGACACTGCCACATTTATTCAGCAAAATACAGTCATGGCCGTAAATGTTGGCACCCCTGAAATTTTTCAAGAAAATTAAGTATTTCTCACAGCAAAGTATTGCAGTAACACGTGTTTTGCTATACACTTGTTTATTCCATTTCTGTGTACTGGAACAAAACCAAAAAAGGGTCCTCCCTTAATGTCACAACAAACTCCAAAAATCGGCTGGACAAAATTATTTCCACCCTTAACTTAATATTTGGTTGCACACCCTTTGGAAAAAATAACTGAAATCAGTCGCTTCCTATAACCATCAATAAGCTTCTGACACCTCTCACCTGGAATTTTGGACCACTGTTCCTTAGCAAACTGCTCCAGGTGGATGGGCGCCTTTTCCCAACAATTTTAAGATCTCTGCACAGGTGTTCAATGGGATTGAGATCTGGACTCATTGCTGGCCACTTCAGAACTCTCCAGCACTTTGTTGCCATCCATTTCTGGGTGCTTTTTGACATATGTTTGGGGTCATTGACCTTCTGGAAGACCCACGATCTCGGACGCAAACCCAGCTTTCTGACACTGGGCGACCCAAAATCCGTTGGTAATCCTCAGATTTCATGATGCCTTGCACGCATTCAAGGCACCCAGTGCCAGAGGCAGCAAAACAACTCCAAAACATCAATGAACCTCCACCATATTTCACTGTAGGTACTGTGTTCTTTTCTTTGTAGGCCTCATTCTGTTTTCGGTAAACAGTAGAATGATGTGCTTTATCAAAAAGCTCTATCTTGGTCTCATCTATCCACAAGACGTTTTCCCAGAAGAATTTTGGCTTACTCAAGTTCATTTTTGCAAAATGTAGTCTTGCTTTTTTATGTCTCTGTGTCAGTAGTGGGGTCCTCCTGGGTCTCCTGCCATAGCGTTTCATTTCATTTAAATGTCGATGGATAGTTTGCGCTGACACTGATACTCCCTGAGCCTGCAGGACAGCTTGAATATCTTTAGAACTTGTTTGGGACTTCTTATCCACCATCCGGACTATCCTGCGTTGACACCTTTCATCAATTTTTCTCTTCCGTCCACGCCCAGGGAGATTAGCTACAGTGCCAAACTTCTTGATAATGTTTTGCACTGTGGAAAAAGGCAAATCTAGATCTCTCTTTTTTTTTTTTTTGGTATTACATCACTGAAGGGCAGAGCACCATCAGGTAGCACACCTGTAAACCCTGTGCATTAATAGTGACATTTACCGGTATTTGAAAAGGGGGAAGATAGCAGTGCCACTCAAACAGTTTTCTCAAGAATTGTCATAAACTTCTTGATAATGTTGCACACTGTGGACAAAGGCAAATCTAGCTATCTGGAGATGGACTTGTAACCTTGAGATTATTGATATTTTTCCACAATTTTGGTTCTCAAGTCCTCAAACAGTTCTCTTCTCCTCTTTCTGTTGTCCATGATTAGTGTGGCACACACATACACACAATCCAAAAACTAAGTGAACTTAGGGAATAAACATGCGTATAGCAAAACATGTGTTACTGCAATACTTTTCTGTGAGAAATACTTCATTTTCTTGAAAAATTTCAGGGGTGCCAACATTTACGGCCATGACAGTATCTGTCAAAATCCTCACTAAACGCTTCATAAATACCGAGGGGGTGTAATTTCCAAAATGGGGTAACTTGTAGGGGTTTCCATTAATGATATTACATTAGAACCGCTACAGTTACAGCCGAAAATGCGTAAATTACCACATTAGACCTCAAATGTGCATGGTGCTTTTTTACCCATGAGCCCTGATGTATGTCCAGGAAAAAGTTAAGGATCACATGTAGGGTGTTTATAAAACCGGAAAGCACAGCATAATAATAACAAGGTTTTTTTTCATACTGGCACATGATGGGCACAACATATTGAATACTGAATTGGCATATCTGTGTTAAAATTGCAATGATTACTTTGCGCCATCTGCTTGAATGAATTTTTGCAAAAAACCTGCGGGGGTCAAAATTTTATCTACGTCCCCTGGTAAATACTGTGAGTAGTGTGGTTTCTAAAAATTAGGTTACTTTTTGGGGTTTTCCTCTTTAGTTCACCTCAGAGCCTCTGCTGTTGTCAGCCAGTGCTGTATAAATCACCAAACTAGGCTTCAAATCGTGCTCTTTCTCTTCTTTTCTCATTACCCTTTGTGAAAATGAAAAATTAGGGCATGGGGTTATGCAACATTTCATTGGAAGAAATGACATTTTTCATTTTCACAGCCAAGTGTTTCTAAATTCCTTAGGATCTCTTCAAATATGACATGGCATCCAAAAACCATTCCAGCCAAATTTTCCTGATCAAAAACCATATGATGCCCCTTCCCTTATGAGCCCTGCGGTGTACCTATACAGCAGTTTATGACCACATATGGGGTGTTTTTGTAAACTGCAACAGCAGGGTAATAAATATGGAGGTTTGTTTCCTGTAAACCCCTGCTGCATTACAGTAAGAATGGATTAAAATGGAAAATCTGCTTTTCCTTAAATTCGTGTGAAACATGTAAAGGAAAATCTGCAAAATAAGGGAAATTTTGAAATTTCAATTCCATTTTCCTTTAATTCTTGTGAAACATATAAAAGGCTAATAAAGTTAGCAAAATAAGTTTTTGATCATTTCAGGGGTGCCGTTTCTAAAATGAGGTCATTTATGCGTGGTTTCTACTATGTAAGCCTTACTAAGTGACTTCATAACTGGAAATGTTAACATTTTTAAAAATTGCTTCTAAAATTCTAAGTGTTCAAACACCCTAAAAATATAAATAAAATGACATTTACAAAATGGTGCCAGCATAAGGTAGACATATGGTGAGAAATTAAAATTGAGAAAATAGTGAATTTTCCAAATTTCCAGTACATTTTGGATTTTTTTAAATAAATATAGGTAAAACATCTCAACTCAAAATCACCACTAACATGAAATTCAATGTATCATGAGAAAATATGCTCAGAATTGGTTGGATAAGTAAAAAAGTTATTACCACATACAGTGACACGTCGGATTTTCAAAATTTGGCCATGTCAGGAATGTGAAGAATGGCTGTGTCCGGAACAGATTAATGAATGTCACTTGTGCCATTCAATAAGCCATCTGACACCTCTCACCTGGAATTTTGGACCACTCTTCCTTAGCAAACTGCTCCAGGTGGATGGGCGCCTTTTCCCAACAATTTTAAGATCTCTGCACAAGTGTTCAATGGGATTTAGATCTGGACTCATTGCTAGCCACTTCAGAACTCTCCAGCGCTTTGTTGCCATACATTTCTGGGTGCTTTTTGACATATGTTTGGGGTCATTGACCTGCTGGAAGACCCACTATCTCGGACGCAAACCCAGCTTTCTGACACTGGGCAACCCAAAATCCGTTGGTAATCCTCAGATTTCATGATGCCTTGCACACATTCAAGCACCCGTGCCAGAGGTAGCAAAACAACCCCAAAACATCAATGAACCTCCACCATATTTCACTGTAGGTACTGTGTTCTTTTCTTTGTAGGCCTCATTCCGTTTTCGGTAAACAGTAGAATGATGTGCTTTATCAAAAAGCTCTATCTTGGTCTCATCTATCCACAAGACGTTTTCGCAGAAGAATTTTGGCTTACTCAAGTTCATTTTTGCAAAATGTAGTCTTGCTTTTTTATGTCTCTGTGTCAGTAGTGGGGTCCTCCTGGGTCTCCTGCCATAGCGTTTCATTTTATTTAAATGTCGATGGATAGTTTGCGCTGACACTGATGCTCCCTGAGCCTGCAGGACAGCTTGAATATCTTTGGAACTTGTTTGGGACTTCTTATCCACCATCCGGACTATCCTGCGTTGACACCTTTCATCAATTTTTGGGAAAACCGCCCATCAGCTCTGAGTAGTGCAGGGACAGGAAGTAGGCAGCTGAAGTGAGGGAGAGTGTTAGGAATCTCATCTGGCTATTTATTCTGTAGGTGACCTTTGGAAATTTGGAAAATTCACTATTTTCTCAATTTTAATTTCTCACCATATGTCTACCTTATGCTGGCACTATTTTGTAAATGTCATTTTATTTATATTTTTAGGGTGTTTGAACACTTAGAATTTTAGAAGCAATTTTTAAAAATGTTGACATTTCCAGTTATGAAGTCACTTAGTAAGGCTTACATAGTAGAAACCATAGTAGAAATGTCACTTGTACCATAGCAAAAAGATATATTACACATGTTCAGTAAACCTTTTCCTTTTTAGTGCTTAGTGTGGCTCTGTGATAACTAAACATGGTTCATAATCTAAATGGCTTAAAGGGGTATTACCCTCTTGACATTTCTGGCGTATCCACAGAATTTATTAAAAGGAGTGTTTAGGGCCTAGGAGATCAGAAAAAAAGACATACATTTTGCAGAGTTTTTATTATCAGGAACAGGTTGAATGTGAACTTTTAATCTGTGAGCCACTGTTCCAACAAGTGCCCAGGAGGTGGTGCTTTATTGTGAACAGCTCAGCTCTGGGTGACAGCTGTAACATCCAACCAGGAGACCACTACAACCATTCCTTAGAGGGGAGTAGTTGTGAAGCAGCTCAATGCAGAGATGACTTTGCAGTGAAGCTATTCACACACAGTATTCATGATAATAAAAGCCTCACAAAAAGTATGTTTGCCCTGCTGACCCCAGACCCTAACCAGTGCTGACAGACTCACTTTAAGCACAAGCTATTCAGTGATTTAAAGGGAATCTATCAGCTCTGAAACACCCCTTAAACTAGAGGAAGCATTGTATAGTGTAAGTGCCACAGAGTCTGTTAATGTAATTGTTATCTTCATATTCACTTGCATTCTGATGCTGTGCTCCTACAAACAAGTAAAGTGATAAAAAATGGCAAATTGAACATTTTGAATGATACTGATTATGTAATTTTTCTCTTCAAACTCACACTATAACACAATGCTCCAACAAAACATTGGTAAAATGCATTGAGAGGGCTCCTGTGCTCATGCACATAATGAAGGGGACTCAAGGAAGAGTCTTCTCAACACATTTTACCAATGTTTTGTGGGAGCATTGTGTTATAGTGTGAGTTTGAAGATAAAAATTACATAATCAGTATCATTCAAAATGTTCAATTTGCCATTTTTTATCACTTTACCCTTCCAAAAAAATAAATAAAAAGTGATCACAAAGTCATATACACCCACCCCAAAGTAGTATCACTGAAAAGTAGTGTTGAGCGAACCCGAACTGCAAAGTTCGGGTCTGTACTGAACTTTGTGAGTTCGAGTACCCGGTCCCGAACACGAACTTTGCAGCAAAAGTTCGGGTTTTGAGTTCAGTGTTTGGGCATTTAATACAGCTTGTTGAAAGGCTGCAGGGCAGCCAATCAACAAGCTTTTAAGCTGTGAGCACTTAGAAGCCATCACAGTCATGCCTAATAATGGCATTGCTGTGAATGGCCGGTGCATCATGTGACCCAGCCTCTATATAAGCTGGATCGCGTGTAGAACCGCCCATCAGCTGTGCATGCAGGGACAGGAAGCAGGCAACTGAAGTGAGGGAGAATGTTAGGAATCTCATCTGGCTATTTATTCTGTAGGTGACCTATAGTGATTTTTTTGTGGGTGCAATACACCAGCTTTGCACCCCTGACACAGAAATATAATAATAAATCTGTTAATTCTGTGGGTGACCTATAGCGAGTTAATCTGTCTGTTAGTTCCGTGGGTGACATATACCCATTTTTGGTGTGAGGTACACCTGCACTGCATATGTGACAGGGAAATTAATATAGTTAATCCATCTGTTAGTTTAATGGGTGACATATACCTATTTTTGGTGTGAGGTAGACCTGCACTGCATACGTGACAGGGAAATTAATATAGTTAATCCATCTGTTAGTTTAATGGGTGACTTATACCTATTTTTGGTGTGAGGTAGACCTGCACTGCATACGTGACAGGGAAATTAATATAGTTAATCCGTCTGTTAGTTCAGAGGGTGACCTCAAAGAATGAGAAGAGCATCAAATAAGGAACATGGTCCTGGTCGTGGTGCTGCTGGTGTTGGTTGAGCTCCTGTTGCAGGGAAAGGACATGGTCGGTCTGTGCCAGTGCAACGAGCTGGACCGTGGGTACAGTTACACGGACACCAATTATGCAGTGGGTCAGGATATGTGTATATTAGTCTATGGTTTTTGTTTGTGACGCCAATTGCAGCGTGCCCAGGGTACTAATACAGGGCCCTTTTAAGGTGTCGCAACTCACGTACCAGGTTAGGATTGCCAGAGTGGTACGTGTAGCAGTAGTAATAGTGTCAAAGGTGTCTCCTACCTTGGTACGGCTGGACTCCTGGATCCTGGCTCACTTGCAATAAAATGAGCGTTGCTAGTAGGAGTAATTGAGGAACTTGGTAGCAATGAATGAGATCCAGACTTGGAATATAATTCAAACTGGTCTTTACTTGATGCAGCATTAATCCACACGAGATACAGCAATAGTCCTTGGTCCCGGCAGGTATTGGCAATGTATGTCAGAAATCTCTCTTCTGCTTCTTTCATATGCCTGGAGAATATGGCAGGAATTACTATCTTCTGCTCTGTCTTCTGCTGTGTATGGGACTGACTAGCTGAGGAGGAACTTGGCTTCTCCTGGTCTCTGGATGGTACTCACAGTTATGCTCACAGGGTATGGTTCTTCCTGGAGTTCTGGAGGTGGCTGCTTGCTTTCTGCCATCTGAGGCTGAAGGCTCAGACTGGTAATGATGATCTTTTGTCTCAACCGAGACAAGATCCTTGGTTGGGATTCCTATTTCTGGGAGCTCCTTCCTACTCGCACAGCCTTCCCCTTGCAGGGAGAGCTGGAACACACCGGATCTGTTTTTTTCCCTCCCTTGCCTCCCTTTCCCTCTGAATGGCCATAACATTAATTTTAGGACAGACACGGAGGCTTCGTATTGCTATTCTCTTTCTTTACTAAAATTATAGCAGCAAATACACAGGAAGAGAAAAAAGTGCCCCGGTAACCAAGGCAACCAGCCACTCCCCCGGACTAGCCGGTATAAGAACCAGCTCCACCACACAGTCCTCCTCTTTCTTTGCTGCTCACAGGAAGATGAGTATCTGTCATTATACCTGTCATATGTAATATCGTTTACCTGAGTTTTGTTTTTTTCCTTACAGTGCTGTATTGTTAGCTGTCTTGCCGTCCCCCCTGCGCATTGTTTCGCCAGGTGGGGTCTCTCTTTTTCTTCTAGATTAGTCTCTCTGCCTCCCCCCACTCTCCGTTTCCATCCCTGGTAGTCTCGCCATGGCTCCGGTGGTTGCGCCTGCGATGACCGGAAGTCTTGCGTGACTTCGGCATCCATCTTGGGGATTCGTCCGTTGTCTGCCGTGCCCTGCTGACCCTGCTCCTCTGTTCAGTTAGGTCTAATTGTTTGCGGCCATATTCAGTGCATCGCTTCAATTAGTTGTCCTTAGTTGTGACCATATTAGAGTTGTCTGTGTCATTAGTTGTGACCATATTAGGGTTGTCTGTGCCATGTCTGCCCCGCCTATTAACCCTTCTTCCCCTGGGGATGGTGCTCCTCCTTTGGCCCCTAATATCCCTCTGTCTGGGTTGTCTCATGCCCCATCCTCCACCGGCATTGCTCCGGTCCCTGATGCTGCCTCATTCTTTCAGAAGGCGGTGGCGGAGGCCATTGCTTCTGCTATGGGCTCGGTTTCAGCCACTATCTCCCATACCCTGTCCCAAGCGCTCCGGACCCACTCCGGTGACGCGCAGAATGTGGCGCAGGGGTCACCCTCTGGGATTACCTCATCCACGGCTGTGAATGAGCCCCTACAGGATACTCAGGCATCCAGAACCCTTATGACTGGTGACTTGTCTCACCCAGGATAGTGTGCCGCGGGCACGCAAAAGAGCCTTACCACGCTAGGTGGAACGGGCGTGGCAGTGGAAATGCGCCAGGGCGCAATTTGAGAGCGACTCAGACTCAGAAATCGGGTCTATTGAGGAGGCTGAGGATGAGTACACTCACGATTCTGGGGACGCCACAGAAACAGAGGGCCCGGGTCCCTCTGACCCTCCGCCTCTAGCCGTACGCCCTTCTGGCGCACCGGGCGATCTTTCTGTTGTTACGGAAGGTGCGCTTTTAGACCCTGTTGGGGACCCGCTTTTTGATCCTGACGCCTTACACCATCCCAGGTCGGCGGAATGGCTCCCTGCAGAACACGTATCCAGCTACCTGGAAAATTGGGTCCGTCGTCCGCTTAGCAAAGCGGCGCGGAATAAGCTTAAGGCTGAATGCCCTAGACCAATCATCCCCAATAAAGTGTGTGACACCCCTACAGTGGACCCCAAAATGACACAATTTCTTGCCAAACTGGGATGGAATCCACGTAAAGGCCTGGATTCTGTGTTGAAGGCTTGCCAGGACAAGCTGCTTGATATCTTTGGGCCCCATGCAAAATTATTTGACCTGGCGGAATCCGCAAGAGCGTAAAATAGGCAAGTAGATCCGGAGGATCTCCGGGGTTGGGTACAGCGGGCAATTTGTATTGCAGGTAGCGTCAATACATCACTGTCCATCGAGAGGTGTAAAGCCATCTTATTTAAAATAGAACCCAAATTGGCGAATCTCGCCCTTACTGAATCGGGCAAAGACGCCCAGGGCCTCTTATTCGGGGACTCGTTTATTAAAGATCTGGGTCGCTACGTAGGTGCCTTTACAGCCTTGGATAAGGCGCAATCCTCCATGAGGAGGGTGTTTCATGGACGGGTCTCTTCCAGGGCCGGCAGTGTCAGGGGCCGCCTGTCTGGCCGTTCATCCTACCAGGCCCGTACCGGGGGCCAAGGCTCCTTCTCCCAGCCACCTGGTTTCCAAGGATCTTCCTACCAGGACTCACGTCAACAAACCCCATTCTTCCCTTCCCGTGGAAGACCATGGCGTTCCCGAGGTTTCAGAGGCACTCCCGGATCTAGACGCCCGTATGGTAAGATTGCCGTTTCCTCATGTTTCTTTCAATCCACCTGTAGGGGGCAGACTCCAACATTTTTTCCCTGCCTGGCAGACCATTACATCGGACAGTTGGGTCCTCTCCACGGTCCGGGGCTTCCGGATAGAGCTAATTGCTTCTCCAGACCACATTCCGCGCCCCCCACCCAATTGTTCTTTCCTCTGTGGACCGTGCTTTGGTCCAGCAGGAACTCTCCACCCTTTGAGAAAAAGGAGCCGTGGGGCGTGCTCTGCCCTGTTCTCCAGGGGTAGTAAGCAACATCTTTCTGGTCGAGAAAAAAGGGGGGTCAGATGCCCCCTGTCATCAACCTCCGCGCCCTCAATGCTCTAGTGCGCTACCGGCACTTCAAAATGGAGGGCATCCATCTCTTGCGGGACCTTCTTCTCCCGGGGGACTGGATGGTCAAGCTGGACCTCCAAGATGCTTATCTGACGGTCCCGATTGCTGTTCAGTCCCGAGACCTTCTCAGGTTTCTCTGGAACGGGGAGACATGGCGTTTTACTTGTCTGCCTTTTGGCCTCTCCTCTTCTCCTTGGGGTTTCACCAAACTCCTGCGAGGGTAGTGGCTTGGCTTCGGGCCAGGGGTGTCCGTCTCATTATCTATCTGGACGACATCCTGATAATGGCCCAGAGCAGGGATACGCTTTTGTCCCACCTTCGGTGGGCGACGGACCTTCTCTCGCAGCTGGGCTTCCTGCTCAATTGGGAGAAGTCATGCCTGTCACCGTCCAGACGCATGGAATTCCTGGGTTTCCTAGTGGATTCGGAATCCGAGTCGGGCTCTGCAGCGCCTGAAGATCGCCCACCTTCGGGTGGGTGCCTCCTATGCGGATGTCGTCTCGTTGAATGTCGAGACACGAGACGAGCTGTCTTGGTGGATCCACAACCTGTCGGCCTGTAACGGCAGGGCCATTTTTGGCTCTCGCCCGGAGTTCACCGTGGACTCCGATGCCAGCCTTCTAGGATGGGGTGCCCACTGCGAAGGGGTGTCCACGGGGGGCCTTTGGTCTCAGGAGGAGTCCAACCTCCATATCAATGCCCTGGAATTGCTAGCCGGATCCTTCGCGATCCGGAGTTTTATGTGCGACAAGGTGAATGCTTGCATTCGCCTCCGCATGGACAACGTGTCCGCGGTGAGGTATGTCAATCACTTGGGCGGCACTTGCTCCGCCTTGCTAGCGCGTTTGGCGAAGGTCTTTTGGAACTATTGTTTTTCCAAGAATCTGGTTGTCCGTGCAGACTACCTTCCGGGCCTCCACAACACCGAGGCGGACTGGAGCTCTCGCCATTGGGCGGACTCCAGCGATTGGAAACTCAAGGTAGAAGTCTTCTGGGATATCTGCTCTCTGTGGGGCCCTCCGTCTGTCGACCTTTTTGCCTCTCTGCTCAATGCCCAACTCCTGCGGTTCTTCAGCTGGAGGCCGGATCCGGCGGCGGAAGCAGTGGATGCATTCCTCCAGGATTAATCCAGCGCGCTCCTTTATGCTTTTCCCCCCTTTGCCCTCATTCCCAGGGTTCTCCTGCAGGTCAGACGCCAATTGGCCGAATTGGTTTTGGTGGCCCCGTTTTGGAGGTCTCAGGCGTGGTTCCCTCAGCTCCTAGAGTTGACGGTGGATATCCCCAGGTTGTTGCTGGCCCTTCCGGACCTGGTCTTGGGCCCCCTCGGTCAATTTCACCCCCTTCTGACGGGGGGATCCCTGTCTCTCCAGACTTGGAGGATCTCGGGATCTCCGGGGAACTCCAGGGACTTCCGGTCTCGACTAGACGCCTACTGGCCAACGCTTGGGCCCCCGGCACTAGACGCGCATATATGTTCTTGACGGCTTTGTTTGAGGAGGGCCGGGCCTACCGGACCATCAATGTGTATCGGTCTGCAATTTCTTCAGCCCACCAGGGTTGTCCGGTTGGACAGCATCCCCTAGTGTGCCGTCTTCTGAAGGGTGCACGGTTGTCTCGTCCCCCTAAGCCTAAGTATACTTCTACCTGGGACGTTTGTTTAGTTCTGTCGCTTTTTTCGTTCTGGCTGCCTAACTCGGATCTTTCCTTGCGCCATCTGTCGGCCAAGCTCGTCTCCCTCCTGTGTTTGGTGTCTTGCAGGCGGGTTTCCGACGTCCAAGCTTTGGACCCTACGGCTAGGTCGTTTACGCCCGACGGGGTGTCCTTTATAGTTTCTAGGCGCACTAAGTCTTCCTCTCGTTCAGTCTCTTACCCGACTTTTGCGGCTGGGCCTGACTTATGTCCAGTCGCATGCCTTCGTGAGTATGAGTTTAGGACTCAGGCGCACCGCTCTCCTACCTGTCCGAATCTTTTCCTCTCCTGGCTCGCTCCCTTTGCCCCTGTTACTACCACCACCTTGGCCCGTTTGGTCAAGTGGATTCTTTCTCTGGCTGGGGTAGACACTTCCACCTTTTCGGCTCATTCCACGCGTAGCGCTTCGGCCACTGCTATGTTGACTTCTGGGGCTCGGTTACAGGATATCCTTAGGGCGGCCGATTGGTCGCGAGAGTCCACTTTCCAGGTTTTCTACTTCCGCCCGTCTCCTCATGCTTTTTCTGCGGTAGTCATGCAGCTTTGAACTTGCAGTACGAAGCCTCCGTGTCTGTTCTAAAATTGTGGGATTTTACTATTTATACGACGTAAAGTCGTGATTTTAGTAAGACACAAAGGCGAGTATTGCCCTCCCTGTTTCTTCTGCTCCCACCCTGGTTGGTTCTTGGGTATGGTAAGTGCTTCTCTGCATGATGTGGTTATTGATGATTTTATCTATTTTGCCGGTTGCATGCATAAGAGGTTCCTTCCGTGGTAGGACGGTGTTGAGACACTGCGTCTTGTATTTTTTGCCTTTCAGGTTGACACCTCCAGAGGTCGCAGTTCCGGAAGTATCTCCAGGATTCGCAGTTCCAGATGTTCCTTTGTTTTCGCTACCTGGCGATTAGTTCTACGTTGACAAGCCGTGCCAGGACTGTTCAGTTTCCGGTTGATGCGGTCAAGTGTCTACCAAGATGATTGGAGTTCCGCAGTTTCCAGTTGTTGGTTCTTCCTGTTCGCTGTGATGGGTTACAAAGAAAGAGGAGGACTGTGTGGTGGAGCTGGTTCTTATACCGGCTAGTCCGGGGGAGTGGCTAGTTGCCTTGGTTACCGGGGCACTTTTTTCTCTTCCTGTGTATTTGCTGCTATAATTTTAGTAAAGAAAGAGAATAGCAATACTCGCCTCCGTGTCTTACTAAAATCACGACTTTACGTTGTATAACTAGTAAAATCCCACAATTATTCCTACCAACGATGCCGCCACCTGCTGGTAGACCTGAAACATTACAAAGAAAATATCACATTTAAAATGGTTTCATCTGCTCAGTTGTGAATGACATGAGGGAAATCACATCAAATGACCGAGTTGATGCCCTAAGCAGATGGTAGCGGGGTGAAAGCGTTAGTAACCCCACTCTCGGGGTGTTACACCAGCTACACACCCAAATTAAACACCTTCCTCAGGTGCACGTAGGCGACAGAACGTTCAGTGTTATTTTGTAGGCCCAAATTCCGGTGTACGATTGGTGAGGCCAGAACAAGTAGAGACGGTAGTAGATTGGGTGGCTGACAGTGCTTCCATTTCCTTCACATTGTCTCCCACCCGGTCCCCTGCTGGAAGCGCAGGGTTGGCACCTGCAGCGCATGGGCATCTGTCTTTCACTTCACCCCTTGCAAATCAGCCAAGCATTCTGAGCCCCAAGTCATGCAGCAGTCTCTTATGCTTTTTAAAGACTCTGCTGGCAGGGTTTCCGTGGGTCATCCACCTACCCCTGCCCCATTAGTGGAAGAGATTGGCACTGATGCCCAACCACTTATGTTTCAGGATGTGGTCATGGGAGGACCACCGCAGCACGTCTCTGATGATGACGAAACACAGGTGCCTACAGCTGCGGCTTTCTGCAGTGTTCAGACTGGCAAGGAGGGCAGGGGTGAAGAGTGGGTGGAAGATGATGTGGAGGATGATGAGGTCCTAGACCCCACATGGAATCAAGGTTATGCGAGTGACGTGTGCAGTTCGGAGGAAGAGGTGGTTGTCACACAGTGCCAGCCACACAGCAAAAGAGGGAGCAGGGTGCAAAAGCAGAGTGGCCGTCCCCTAGCCAGTACGCCTGCTACTGCCCAGCATTTCAAAATTCCTGGCCTTTGAAATGCTGTCATTCCGTCTGGTGGAGAAAGAGACTTTTATAAACCTTATGGCAGTGGCTGTTCCACAGTATGTGGTTCCCAGCCACCACTACTTTTCTAGGCGAGCCATCCCTGCCCTGCACAACCAAGTGGCGGACAAAATCAGGTGTGCACCGCACAACGCCATATGTGGCAAGGACCACATAACCACTGATACGTGGACCAGTAAGCACGGGCAGGGACATTATATCTCCCTAACTGCACTCTGGGTAAATGCAGTGGTGGCTGGGCCTGCGGCGGATAGAAATTTGGCACATGTCTTTCCACCACTGAGGATTGCAGGACCTTTCTCGTTGCCTCCTGTTGCCTCCTCCTTCCTCCTCTACCACCTCCTCCTCGGGTCAGCGTAACACCTGCACCACCAACTTCAGCACAGCCAGGGGGAAACAACAGCAGGTTGTTTTGAAACTCATCAATTTTGGGGGAAAAACCCACACCGCGCAGGATCTGTGGACAGGCATGGAGCAACAGACCAATGAGTGGTTGGTGCCGCTGAGCCTTAAGCCTGGCCTGGTGGTGTGCAATAATGGGCGAAATCTCATAGCAGCTCTGGGCCTAGCCGATTTCACGCACATCCCTTGCCTGGTGCATGTGCTGGATTTGGTGGTGCAGAGGTTCCTGAAAAATTACCCTGATATGTCAGAGCTGCTGCAGAAAGTACAGGCTGTCTGTGCGTGCTTTCAGCGTTCTGACCCTACTGCTGCTCGCCTGTCTGCGCTGCAGCGTAACTTCAGCCTTCCCGCTCACTGCCTCATATGCAATGTACCCACAAGGTGGAACTCTACCTTGCACATGCTGGTGAAACTGTGTGAGCAGCAGCAGGCGATAGTGGCGTTTCAGCTGCAGCACGCACGGTTGAGTCGCTCTGCAGATCACTACCACTTCACCACCACTGAGTGTGCCTCCACGCGGGACGTGTGTGCCGTGTTGCGCTGTTTCGAGTACTCCACCAACATGGCCAGTGCTGAGGACGCCGTCCTCAGCGTTACTATGCCACTTCTATGTCTCCTTGAAAAAACGCTTTGGGCGATGATGGAAGAGGATGTGGCACAGGAGGAGGAGGAAGAGGAAGACAGAGCATTTTCATGGTTATCAGGCCACTCATTCACAAGTGGCTCGGAGGGTGGGTTCCTGCACCAACAGAGGCCAGGTACACAACTGTTCAGCAAGGACACAGTTCTGGCGGATGAGGAGGAGGATGATGATGAGGAGAAACAGTGTTCACAGCAGGGTGGCACCCAAAGCAGCTCATGGCATCACTGGAGCAAGGTTGGGGGGATACAGAGGACACAGACGATACACCTCACAGAGTACAGCTTGCCGTTGCCTTTGGGCAGCCTGGCACACATGAGCGACTACATGCTGCAGTGCCTGCGCAACTACCGCCGAGTTGCCCACATTCTACCCAGGGCTGATTACTGGGTGGCCACCCTGCTGGATCCCCTCTACAAGGACAATGTGCCATTCTAATTCCATCACTGGAGCGTGATCGGAAGATGTGTGAGTACAAGCGCACGCTGGTAGACGCGCTGCTGATGTTATTCCCACCTGACAGCGGAGGCTTAGTGGAAGCACAAGGTGAAGGCAGAGGAGGAGGAAGAAGTCGACAACATAGCCGGGGCACCGCCAGCACCTCAGAAGGGAGGGTTAGCATGGCCGAAATGTGGAAAAGCTTTGTCAGCATGACACAACAACAGCACCACCAGCTGATACGGAACGTCTTAGCAGAATGCAGCATTTCAGCAACATGGTGGAACAGTACCTGTGCACACGCCTACATGTACTGACTGATGTGTCTTACCCATTTAACTTCTGGATCTCTAAATTGGGCACATGGCCTGAGCTTTCCCTTTACGCCTTGGAGGTGCTGGCCTGTCCTGTGGCCAGTGTATTGTCCGAACGTGTGTTTAGCACTGCAGGGGGGGGGGGATGATCACAGACAAGCACAGCCAAAGCTCACGTTAATTAAAATGAACCAGGCATGGACCCCACAGGACTTGTCCGTACCTTGTGCTGAATAGACAAGTATAATGGCTGCACCCAGCCATTGTTATGCTTCAGCACACTTTCTCTTTGCGTTCTCTTTTCCATTTCTCAATGTTTTGAGGCCTTCAAAAAAAATATAAACTGTCTTGGCTATCTCCTTCTCCTCCACCGCCGCTTCCACCTACACCACCATGTCTACTGCCTCCTCAACCTCCTACTCCACTTTGACCTCCGCCTCCTAGTTCAAGATTATTATTATTATATATTTTTTATATTCTATGTAATTTTAAGTCATTTCCCTGTACACATTTGTTTGCAGGGCAATTGTCCTGCTCTTACCCCCATTTTGCTTTCTTTGGCGACCCTCTAGTGATACTATGACTATTTTACAGTCATTTTAGTGCACCAAAGTTTGGGTACCCATTGACTTGGAAATGGGGTACCGGTTCGAGTTTGGGTCAAGTTCGGGTCCCAAACCCGAAGTTTAACCAGAAGTTCGTCCGAACCTGGAGAAACCTGGACATCCACGGGTCCACTCATCCTTATTGAAAAGTTCAAATCACCCACAAAAAATGAATTCTCACATAACACAGTAGACATAACTATAAACAATTCCACCTCATTTGGTATTTTTCTCCAGTGTCCCTAGGGCTTTAACGACTCCCTCGAGCGGCGATTGGGAGAGCTGTTTATTGTTGCAACATAGCAAATCTGCAATGAAAATGTTGGTCTTAATAAATGACCCTATAGGTTTGTAAAAGTAAACTTTCACAGTGAACATGGTGTCTGATCAGCCATCAGCATGGTCTAGGCAGGAGGACATGAGCACATGGATACATAGTTTGTTGGAGAAAAGTTATTATAATTTGCATATTATTTAAATTATCACTTTTTCAGTGCTAAGGAGTCTATTGAGCTGTTATACTGTTCTATTTCTGTATGAAAACTCTAATGGGGAGGTTGTCAATTATGATTGAGACCACCTTCTGGACTCAAGCACAGAAGGAAATTGGCCAGCATTTTCATGGATACATGTTTGCTTTAATTTACACTTGACTTTGTTCAACTCTTCTAATGAAAAGCATACACTAGTAGACCTAAAGAGGTTATGACATGACTGATGTAAAAATGAAAATCATATAGCAAATGACCAGGGGGCGTAACTACCATAGCGGCAGTCCATGCATCTGCTTTGGGGCCCAGGGCAAGAGGGGGCCCAGTCTTAGTTGGGATCATCTCCTCTTCTACTGGAGGTGAAAACTTGGTCAGGACTTTACCCTCTAAAGCCCCTTTCACACGAGCGAGTTTTTCGTGCGGGTGCAATGCGTGATGTGAACAAATAGTGCAGCATCCCACTCCTGTACGTGGGCACTGCAAATCTTGTTATATTATATGTTGTACCATGTTGTATTGCACTTTTGTAGTAAGATCCCTGTTTTCAGGCTGTTAGCTGCACTACACATATTCCACCATTAGATGGGGATAGCACCACAGTATACAGTTGCAAGAAAAAGTATGTGAAGCCTTTGGAATGATATGGATTTCTGCACAAATTGGTCATAAAATGTGATCTGATCTTCATCTAAGTCACAACAATAGACAATCACAGTCTGCTTAAACTAATAACATACAAAAAATTAAATGTTACTGTGTTTTTATTGAACACACCATGTAAACATTCACAGTGCAGGTGGAAAAAGTATGTGAACCCTTGGATTTAATAACTGGTTGAACCTCCTTTAGCAGCAATAACTTCATCCAAACGTTTCCTGTATTTGCAGATCAGACGTGCACAACGGTCAGGAGTAATTCTTGACCATTCCTCTTTACAGAACTGTTTCAGTTCAGCAATATTCTTGGGATGTCTGGTGTGAATTGATTTCTTGAGGTCATACCACAGCATCTTAATTGGGTTGAGGTCAGGACTCTGACTGGGCCACTCCAGAAGGCGTATTTTCTTCTTTTTAGGCCATTCTGTTGTTGATTTACGTCTATGCTTTGGGTCGTTGTCCTGTTGCAACACTCATCTTCTGTTGAGCTTGTGGACAGATGGCCTTAAGTTCTCCTGCAAAATTTCTTGATAAACTTGGGAATTCATTTTTCCTTCGATGATAGCAATCCGTCCAGGCCCTGACGCAGCAAAACAGCCTCAAACCACGATGCCCCCACCACCATACTTCACAGTTGGGATGAGGTTTTGATGTTGGTGTGCTGTGCCTCTTTTTCTCCACACATAGTGTTGTGTGTTTCTTTAAACAACTCAACTTTGGTTTCATCTGTCCACAGAATATTTTGCCAGTACTGCTATGGAACATCCAGCTGCTCTTGTGCAAACTGTAAACATGCAGCAATATTTTTTTGGGACAGCAGTGGCTTCTTCTGTTATCCTCCCATGAAATCCATTCTTCCTTAGTGTTTTACGTATCTTAGATTCGCTAACAGGGATGTTAGCATACGCCAGAGAGTTTTGTAAGTCTTTAGCTGACACTCTAGGATTCTTCTTCACCTCATTGAGCACTCTGCGCTGTACTCTTGCAGTCATCTTTACAGGACGGCCACTCCTAGGGAGAGTAGCAGCAGTGCTGAACTTTGTCCATTTATAGACAATTTGTCTTACCATGGACTGATAAACAGCAAGGCTTTTGGAGATACTTTTATAACCCTTTCCAGCTTTATGCAAGTCAACAATTCTTAATCATAGGTCTTCTGAGAGCTCTTTTGTGCGAGGCATCATTCACATCAGGCAATGCTTCTTGTGAAAAGCAAACGCAGAACTGGTGTGTGTTTTTTATAGGGAAGGGCTGCTGTAACCAACACCTCCAATCTCATCTCATTGATTGGACTCCAGTTGGCTGACAACTCACTCCAATTAGCTCTTGGAGATGTCATTAGTTTACGGTTTTACATTCTTTTTCCACCTGCACTGTGAATGTTTACATGGTGTGTTCAATAAAAACATGGTAACATTTAATTCTTTGTGTGTTATCAGTTTAAGCAGACTGTGATTGTCAATTGTTGTGACTTAGATGAAGATCAGATCACATTTTATGACCAATTTGTGCAGAAATCCATATCATTCCAAAGGGTTCACATACTTTTTCTTGCAACTGTATATACCACAGTTCAGTCCTAGTTAGGAAGGTTAGAGTTAGAGTGTGGGAGTTGGAGGAGAGGGAGTGAGGAGCAAGGGGGAAGGAGAGGACACCCTCCTCTCAGCTCTCTCTTGGGCTCCACGGCCCAGAGGAGTCAATTCATTGTCTCAGTGACAAGTAAGGAAAGCAGGCAGAGGTGAAACCTTTATTCTACCGTCTACTCTTCCGAAGAGCAAGTGGATTTTACTAATTTCTATGTGGAAAGACAAAGGAAAGACAATAGCCATTATTATAGGCTCTAGGCGCCTTTGTATCAAGGTGAAGGATTTATTAGCTTCCGGCAGCCTCACTGTTACTTCAAGGACAAACAGGCCATCTGTCACTTGTGCGTAGAAGATAAGGACTTGAACCACCTTTACTGAGATTAGAACAAGGCAAAGAGCTGACTACCAGTGAGTACACAACCTTCTACTATAGCCTGAGATATAGCCACATATACAGCCTGTTACTTGGATCTGCCACATCCAACCTACACATTCACAAGATACTGCTTATAACTGGATGTAAATTGCTGTCAAGACCCTGTTTACAGTAACGTTCTTAGAAGAATGAGGCAGAGTTCGAATCCAACTATCTCCATACTACAGCCACTCTCATAATTTTGCACCACCAAGGTGCTGTTGTCACAACATTTACCTAATTCAGGGGCCCAGCCGCACAATCACTCAGAAAATCCAATCACCATCAAGGGCACCTCGATCACCACCTCGCCGGTGTCCCCTCTAGAAGAGTATGCCCGGAGAAATTGGTGGTGTTCTCCCCTTCACTGCAGCCCGGCCTAGAGAGCATCAAAACTATGAGTAAAGAGCTAACTGTTTATTATTCCTCGGTACACTGTCAACCTCACAAGTTATCCCCCTGCGGTCCTGGCTCGCTGCAATAGCACCCGCACTGAATCCTGACCCATTCATTTGAATGGGTCTGTGTACATAAGCATTTTTTTTTTTCACACATCAGTTCTGCCTTGCGTGAAAAATGCAGCATGCTCTATATTCTGCGTTTTTTACGCAGCCCTGGCCCCATAGAAGTAAATGGGGCTTCAGTGAAAAAGTGCGGATGCAGTGCATTTTTCACTGATGGTTGCTAAGAGATGTTGTTTCTTAACCTTTCGTTTTTTATCACGTGCGTGAAAAATCAAAACGCATTGCACCAGCGCACAAAAAAACTGAACTGAACGTAATCGCAGACAAAACTGACTGAACTTGCATGCAAAATGGTGGGAGTTTCACTGAACGCAACCTGAATGCATCCGGAGCCAATCCGTCACGCTTGTGTGAAAGAGGCCTAAAGGAACAACTTTTTGCAAATGAAGAAGTGGAAAAATGGAAAAGGGTTTAGGCAGAAACCTTTCTGTCCTGTGTGGGGGGGACTGGTTTAATTCTTGCTATTGACAATGACAATACCTTTCCAACATAGCTAGAACCAGCCCTGTACCTCACATGGATCCAGAGATCTCCCTATTCATTGCTCCAGTTGTTCTGCTAGATTTATTTCATGCTGGTAGCTAAGGGCTGTGTCCAATCAGAGAGTCACATGTGATATACGTTGTGTATCACACAAGACATATGCAATAGGCTGCTCTACAGAAAATAACATGGTAACAATACTTATTGACCATACTTAAAGGGAACCTGTCACCAGTTTTATGGTGTCCTAACTAAGGGCAGCATAAATAAGTGACTGATTCGCTTATCAAAATGCTGGGTCACTTTCTTTAATTGACACAGTCAATCTGCCAACATCTTGTATTGAAAATCTCCAGCTGATAATGATGAGTCATGAATATTCATGAGCTTCTGACTCTCCCCGCCCACCTGCTGCTGAATGACAGTTATTTTCCATATGAATCAGCAGCAGGTGGGCAGGGGAGTGGCTATAGCTCTGAATTTAATATACGCTGGACTCAATGACATCACGCCGGACTCAAAACAGGTCATTAGTAGAGTTGAGCGAACACCTGGATGTTCGGGTTCGAGAAGTTCGGCCGAACATCCCGGAAATGTTCGGGTTCGGGATCCGAACCCGATCCGAACTTCGTCCCGAACCCGAACCCCATTGAAGTCAATGGGGACCCGAACTTTTCGGCACTAAAAAGGCTGTAAAACAGCCCAGGAAAGAGCTAGAGGGCTGCAAAAGGCAGCAACATGTAGGTAAATCCCCTGCAAACAAATGTGGATAGGGAAATTAATTAAATTAAAAATTAAATAAATAAAAATTAACCAAAATCAATTGGAGAGAGGTTCCATAGCAGAGAATCTGGCTTCCCGTCACCCACCACTGGAACAGTCCATTCTCAGATATTTAGGCCCCGGCACCCAGGCAGAGGAGAGAGGTCCCGTAACAGAGAATCTGTCTTCATGTCAGCAGAGAATTAGTCTGCATGTCATAGCAGAGAATGAGGCTTCACGTCAGCCACCACTGCAACAGTCCATTGGCATATATTTAGGCCCAGCACCCAGGCAGAGGAGGGAGGTCCCGTAACAGAGAATCTGTCTTCATGTCAGCAGAGAATTAGTCTGCATGTCATAGCAGAGAATGAGGCTTCACGTCAGCCACCACTGCAACAGTCCATTGGCATATATTTAGGCCCAGCACACACACAGGCAGAGGAGAGAGGTCCCGTAACAGAGAATCTGGCTTCATGTCAGCAGAGAATCAGTCTGCATGTCATAGCAGAGAATGAGGCTTCACGTCAGCCACCACTGCAACAGTCCATTGGCATATATTTAGGCCCAGCACACACACAGGCAGAGGAGAGAGGTCCCGTAACAGAGGATCTGGCTTCATGTCAGCAGAGAATCAGTCTGCATGTCATAGCAGAGAATCAGGCTTCACGTCAGCCACCACTGCAACAGTCCATTGTCATAAATTTAGGCCCAGCACCCAGGCAGAGGAGAGAGGTCCCGTAACAGACAATCTGGCTTCATGTCAGCAGAGAATTAGTCTGCATGTCATAGCAGAGAATGAGGCTTCACGTCAGCCACCACTGCAACAGTCCATTGGCATATATTTAGGCCTAGCACACAGGCAGAGGAGAGAGGTCCCGTAACAGACAATCTGGCTTCATGTCAGCAGAGAATCAGTCTGCATGTCATAGCAGAGAATGAGGCTTCACGTCACCCACCACTGCAACAGTCCATTGGCATATATTTAGGCCTAGCACACAGGCAGAGCAGAGAGGTCCCGTAACAGACAATCTGGCTTCATGACAGCAGAGAATCAGTCTGCATGTCATAGCAGAGAATGAGGCTTCACGTCACCCACCACTGCAACAGTCCATTGGCATATATTTAGGCCTAGCACACAGGCAGAGCAGAGAGGTCCCGTAACAGACAATCTGGCTTCATGACAGCAGAGAATCAGTCTGCATGTCATAGCAGAGAATGAGGCTTCACGTCACCCACCACTGCAACAGTCCATTGGCATATATTTAGGCCTAGCACACAGGCAGAGCAGAGAGGTCCCGTAACAGACGATCTGGCTTCATGTCAGCAGAGAATCAGTCTGCATGTCATAGCAGAGAATGAGGCTTCACGTCAGCCACCACTGCAACAGTCCATTGGCATATATTTAGGCCCAGCACCCAGGCAGAGGAGGGAGGTCCCGTAACAGAGAATCTGTCTTCATGTCAGCAGAGAATTAGTCTGCATGTCATAGCAGAGAATGAGGCTTCACGTCAGCCACCACTGCAACAGTCCATTGGCATATATTTAGGCCCAGCACACACACAGGCAGAGGAGAGAGGTCCCGTAACAGAGAATCTGTCTTCATGTCAGCAGAGAATTAGTCTGCATGTCATAGCAGAGAATGAGGCTTCACGTCACCCACCACTGCAACAGTCCATTGGCATATATTTAGGCCTAGCACACAGGCAGAGCAGAGAGGTCCCGTAACAGACAATCTGGCTTCATGACAGCAGAGAATCAGTCTGCATGTCATAGCAGAGAATGAGGCTTCACGTCACCCACCACTGCAACAGTCCATTGGCATATATTTAGGCCTAGCACACAGGCAGAGCAGAGAGGTCCCGTAACAGAGAATCTGTCTTCATGTCAGCAGAGAATTAGTCTGCATGTCATAGCAGAGAATCAGGCTTCACGTCACCCACCACTGCAACAGTCCATTGGCATATATTTAGGCCCAGCACCCAGGCAGAGGAGGGAGGTCCCGTAACAGAGAATCTGTCTTCATGTCAGCAGAGAATTAGTCTGCATGTCATAGCAGAGAATGAGGCTTCACGTCAGCCACCACTGCAACAGTCCATTGGCATATATTTAGGCCCAGCACACACACAGGCAGAGGAGAGAGGTCCCGTAACAGAGAATCTGGCTTCATGTCAGCAGAGAATCAGTCTGCATGTCATAGCAGAGAATGAGGCTTCACGTCAGCCACCACTGCAACAGTCCATTGGCATATATTTAGGCCCAGCACCCAGGCAGAGGAGAGAGGTCCCGTAACAGACAATCTGGCTTCATGTCAGCAGAGAATTAGTCTGCATGTCATAGCAGAGAATGAGGCTTCACGTCAGCCACCACTGCAACAGTCCATTGGCATATATTTAGGCCTAGCACACAGGCAGAGGAGAGAGGTCCCGTAACAGACAATCTGGCTTCATGTCAGCAGAGAATCAGTCTGCATGTCATAGCAGAGAATGAGGCTTCACGTCACCCACCACTGCAACAGTCCATTGGCATATATTTAGGCCTAGCACACAGGCAGAGCAGAGAGGTCCCGTAACAGACAATCTGGCTTCATGACAGCAGAGAATCAGTCTGCATGTCATAGCAGAGAATGAGGCTTCACGTCACCCACCACTGCAACAGTCCATTGGCATATATTTAGGCCTAGCACACAGGCAGAGCAGAGAGGTCCCGTAACAGACAATCTGGCTTCATGACAGCAGAGAATCAGTCTGCATGTCATAGCAGAGAATGAGGCTTCACGTCACCCACCACTGCAACAGTCCATTGGCATATATTTAGGCCTAGCACACAGGCAGAGCAGAGAGGTCCCGTAACAGACGATCTGGCTTCATGTCAGCAGAGAATCAGTCTGCATGTCATAGCAGAGAATGAGGCTTCACGTCAGCCACCACTGCAACAGTCCATTGGCATATATTTAGGCCCAGCACCCAGGCAGAGGAGGGAGGTCCCGTAACAGAGAATCTGTCTTCATGTCAGCAGAGAATTAGTCTGCATGTCATAGCAGAGAATGAGGCTTCACGTCAGCCACCACTGCAACAGTCCATTGGCATATATTTAGGCCCAGCACACACACAGGCAGAGGAGAGAGGTCCCGTAACAGAGAATCTGTCTTCATGTCAGCAGAGAATTAGTCTGCATGTCATAGCAGAGAATGAGGCTTCACGTCACCCACCACTGCAACAGTCCATTGGCATATATTTAGGCCTAGCACACAGGCAGAGCAGAGAGGTCCCGTAACAGACAATCTGGCTTCATGACAGCAGAGAATCAGTCTGCATGTCATAGCAGAGAATGAGGCTTCACGTCACCCACCACTGCAACAGTCCATTGGCATATATTTAGGCCTAGCACACAGGCAGAGCAGAGAGATCCCGTAACAGACGATCTGGCTTCATGTCAGCAGAGAATCAGTCTGCATGTCATAGCAGAGAATGAGGCTTCACGTCAGCCACCACTGCAACAGTCCATTGGCATATATTTAGGCCCAGCACCCAGGCAGAGGAGGGAGGTCCCGTAACAGAGAATCTGTCTTCATG
The DNA here is from genome assembly GCF_014858855.1 of Bufo gargarizans. Lineage (NCBI taxonomy): Eukaryota > Metazoa > Chordata > Amphibia > Anura > Bufonidae > Bufo > Bufo gargarizans. The sequence goes on from NC_058084.1 coordinate 265,774,703, forward strand.
TCAGCAGAGAATTAGTCTGCATGTCATAGCAGAGAATGAGGCTTCACGTCAGCCACCACTGCAACAGTCCATTGGCATATATTTAGGCCTAGCACACAGGCAGAGCAGAGAGGTCCCGTAACAGACGATCTGGCTTCATGTCAGCAGAGAATCAGTCTGCATGTCATAGCAGAGAATGAGGCTTCACGTCAGCCACCACTGCAACAGTCCATTGGCATATATTTAGGCCCAGCACCCAGGCAGAGGAGGGAGGTCCCGTAACAGAGAATCTGTCTTCATGTCAGCAGAGAATTAGTCTGCATGTCATAGCAGAGAATGAGGCTTCACGTCAGCCACCACTGCAACAGTCCATTGGCATATATTTAGGCCCAGCACACACACAGGCAGAGGAGAGAGGTCCCGTAACAGAGAATCTGTCTTCATGTCAGCAGAGAATTAGTCTGCATGTCATAGCAGAGAATGAGGCTTCACGTCACCCACCACTGCAACAGTCCATTGGCATATATTTAGGCCTAGCACACAGGCAGAGCAGAGAGGTCCCGTAACAGACAATCTGGCTTCATGACAGCAGAGAATCAGTCTGCATGTCATAGCAGAGAATGAGGCTTCACGTCACCCACCACTGCAACAGTCCATTGGCATATATTTAGGCCTAGCACACAGGCAGAGCAGAGAGGTCCCGTAACAGAGAATCTGTCTTCATGTCAGCAGAGAATTAGTCTGCATGTCATAGCAGAGAATCAGGCTTCACGTCACCCACCACTGCAACAGTCCATTGGCATATATTTAGGCCCAGCACCCAGGCAGAGGAGGGAGGTCCCGTAACAGAGAATCTGTCTTCATGTCAGCAGAGAATTAGTCTGCATGTCATAGCAGAGAATGAGGCTTCACGTCAGCCACCACTGCAACAGTCCATTGGCATATATTTAGGCCCAGCACACACACAGGCAGAGGAGAGAGGTCCCGTAACAGAGAATCTGGCTTCATGTCAGCAGAGAATCAGTCTGCATGTCATAGCAGAGAATGAGGCTTCACGTCAGCCACCACTGCAACAGTCCATTGGCATATATTTAGGCCCAGCACCCAGGCAGAGGAGAGAGGTCCCGTAACAGACAATCTGGCTTCATGTCAGCAGAGAATTAGTCTGCATGTCATAGCAGAGAATGAGGCTTCACGTCAGCCACCACTGCAACAGTCCATTGGCATATATTTAGGCCTAGCACACAGGCAGAGGAGAGAGGTCCCGTAACAGACAATCTGGCTTCATGTCAGCAGAGAATCAGTCTGCATGTCATAGCAGAGAATGAGGCTTCACGTCACCCACCACTGCAACAGTCCATTGGCATATATTTAGGCCTAGCACACAGGCAGAGCAGAGAGGTCCCGTAACAGACAATCTGGCTTCATGACAGCAGAGAATCAGTCTGCATGTCATAGCAGAGAATGAGGCTTCACGTCACCCACCACTGCAACAGTCCATTGGCATATATTTAGGCCTAGCACACAGGCAGAGCAGAGAGGTCCCGTAACAGACAATCTGGCTTCATGACAGCAGAGAATCAGTCTGCATGTCATAGCAGAGAATGAGGCTTCACGTCACCCACCACTGCAACAGTCCATTGGCATATATTTAGGCCTAGCACACAGGCAGAGCAGAGAGGTCCCGTAACAGACGATCTGGCTTCATGTCAGCAGAGAATCAGTCTGCATGTCATAGCAGAGAATGAGGCTTCACGTCAGCCACCACTGCAACAGTCCATTGGCATATATTTAGGCCCAGCACCCAGGCAGAGGAGGGAGGTCCCGTAACAGAGAATCTGTCTTCATGTCAGCAGAGAATTAGTCTGCATGTCATAGCAGAGAATGAGGCTTCACGTCAGCCACCACTGCAACAGTCCATTGGCATATATTTAGGCCCAGCACACACACAGGCAGAGGAGAGAGGTCCCGTAACAGAGAATCTGTCTTCATGTCAGCAGAGAATTAGTCTGCATGTCATAGCAGAGAATGAGGCTTCACGTCACCCACCACTGCAACAGTCCATTGGCATATATTTAGGCCTAGCACACAGGCAGAGCAGAGAGGTCCCGTAACAGACAATCTGGCTTCATGACAGCAGAGAATCAGTCTGCATGTCATAGCAGAGAATGAGGCTTCACGTCACCCACCACTGCAACAGTCCATTGGCATATATTTAGGCCTAGCACACAGGCAGAGCAGAGAGATCCCGTAACAGACGATCTGGCTTCATGTCAGCAGAGAATCAGTCTGCATGTCATAGCAGAGAATGAGGCTTCACGTCAGCCACCACTGCAACAGTCCATTGGCATATATTTAGGCCCAGCACCCAGGCAGAGGAGGGAGGTCCCGTAACAGAGAATCTGTCTTCATGTCAGCAGAGAATTAGTCTGCATGTCATAGCAGAGAATGAGGCTTCACGTCAGCCACCACTGCAACAGTCCATTGGCATATATTTAGGCCCAGCACACACACAGGCAGAGGAGAGAGGTCCCGTAACAGAGAATCTGTCTTCATGTCAGCAGAGAATTAGTCTGCATGTCATAGCAGAGAATCAGGCTTCACGTCACCCACCACTGCAACAGTCCATTGGCATATATTTAGGCCCAGCACCCAGGCAGAGGAGGGAGGTCCCGTAACAGAGAATCTGTCTTCATGTCAGCAGAGAATTAGTCTGCATGTCATAGCAGAGAATGAGGCTTCACGTCAGCCACCACTGCAACAGTCCATTGGCATATATTTAGGCCCAGCACACACACAGGCAGAGGAGAGAGGTCCCGTAACAGAGAATCTGTCTTCATGTCAGCAGAGAATTAGTCTGCATGTCATAGCAGAGAATGAGGCTTCACGTCAGCCACCACTGCAACAGTCCATTGGCATATATTTAGGCCCAGCACACACACAGGCAGAGGAGAGAGGTCCCGTAACAGACAATCTGGCTTCATGTCAGCAGAGAATTAGTCTGCATGTCATAGCAGAGAATGAGGCTTCACGTCACCCACCACTGCAACAGTCCATTGGCATATATTTAGGCCCAGCACCCAGGCAGAGGAGGGAGGTCCCGTAACAGAGAATCTGTCTTCATGTCAGCAGAGAATTAGTCTGCATGTCATAGCAGAGAATGAGGCTTCACGTCAGCCACCACTGCAACAGTCCATTGGCATATATTTAGGCCCAGCACACACACAGGCAGAGGAGAGAGGTCCCGTAACAGAGGATCTGGCTTCATGTCAGCAGAGAATCAGTCTGCATGTCATAGCAGAGAATCAGGCTTCACGTCAGCCACCACTGCAACAGTCCATTGGCATATATTTAGGCCTAGCACACAGGCAGAGGAGAGAGGTCCCGTAACAGACAATCTGGCTTCATGTCAGCAGAGAATCAGTCTGCATGTCATAGCAGAGAATGAGGCTTCACGTCAGCCACCACTGCAACAGTCCATTGTCATAAATTTAGGCCCAGCACCCAGGCAGAGGAGGGAGGTCCCGTAACAGACAATCTGGCTTCATGTCAGCAGAGAATTAGTCTGCATGTCATAGCAGAGAATCAGGCTTCATGTCAGCCACCACTGCAACAGTCCATTGGCATATATTTAGGCCTAGCACACAGGCAGAGGAGAGGTTCATTCAACTTTGGGTAGCATCGCAATATAATGGTAAAATGAAAATAAAAATAGGATTGAATGAGGAAGTGCCCTGGAGTCCAATAATATATGGTTATGGGGAGGTAGTTAATGTCTAATCTGGACAAGGGACGGACAGGTCCTGTGGGATCCATGCCTGGTTCATTTTTATGAACGTCAGCTTGTCCACATTGGCTGTAGACAGGCGGCTGCGTTTGTCTGTAATGACGCCCCCTGCCGTGCTGAATACACGTTCAGACAAAACGCTGGCTGCCGGGCAGGCCAGCACCTCCAAGGCATAAAAGGCTAGCTCTGGCCACGTGGACAATTTAGAGACCCAGAAGTTGAATGGGGCCGAACCATCAGTCAGTACGTGGAGGGGTGTGCACACGTACTGTTCCACCATGTTAGTGAAATGTTGCCTCCTGCTAACACGTTGCGTATCAGGTGGTGGTGCAGTTAGCTGTGGCGTGTTGACAAAAGTTTTCCACATCTCTGCCATGCTAACCCTGCCCTCAGAGGAGCTGGCCGTGACACAGCTGCCTTGGCGACCTCTTGCTCCTCCTCTGCCTTGGCCTTGGGCTTCCACTTGTTCCCCTGTGACATTTGGGAATGCTCTCAGTAGCGCGTCTACCAACGTGCGCTTGTACTCGCGCATCTTCCTATCACGCTCCAGTGCAGGAAGTAAGGTGGGCACATTGTCTTTGTAGCGTGGATCCAGCAGGGTGGCAACCCAGTAGTCCGCACAGGTTAAAATGTGGGCAACTCTGCTGTCGTTGCGCAGGCACTGCAGCATGTAGTCGCTCATGTGTGCCAGGCTGCCCAGGGGTAAGGACAAGCTGTCCTCTGTGGGAGGCGTATCGTCATCGTCCTGCCTTTCCCCCCAGCCACGCACCAGTGATGGACCCGAGCTGCGTTGGGTGCCACCCCGCTGTGACCATGCTTCATCCTCATCCTCCTCCACCTCCTCCTCATCCTCGTCCTCCTCGTCCTCCAGTAGTGGGCCCTGGCTGGCCACATTTGTACCTGGCCTCTGCTGTTGCCAAAAACCTCCCTCTGAGTCACTTCGAAGAGACTGGCCTGAAAGTGCTAAAAATGACCCCTCTTCCTCCTCCTCCTCCTCCTCCTCCTGGGCCACCTCCTCTTCCATCATCGCCCTAAGTGTTTTCTCAAGGAGACATAGAAGTGGTATTGTAACGCTGATAACGGTGTCATCGCCACTGGCCATGTTGGTGGAGTACTCGAAACAGCGCAACAGGGCACACAGGTCTCGCATGGAGGCCCAGTCATTGGTGGTGAAGTGGTGCTGTTCTGTAGTGCGACTGACCCGTGCGTGCTGCAGCTGAAACTCCACTATGGCCTGCTGCTGCTCGCACAGTCTGTCCAGCATGTGCAAGGTGGAGTTCCACCTGGTGGGCACGTCGCATATGAGGCGGTGAGCGGGAAGGCCGAAGTTACGCTGTAGCGCAGACAGGCGAGCAGCAGCAGGATGTGAACGCCGGAAGCGCGAACAGACGGCCCGCACTTTATGCAGCAGCTCTGACATGTCGGGGTAGTTGTGAATGAACTTCTGCACCACCAAATTCAGCACATGCGCCAAGCAAGGGATGTGCGTCAAATTGGCTAGTCCCAGAGCTGCAACGAGATTTCGCCCATTATCACACACCACCAGGCCGGGCTTGAGGCTCACCGGCAGCAACCACTCGTCGGTCTGTTGTTCTATACCCCGCCACAACTCCTGTGCGGTGTGGGGCCTGTCCCCCAAACATATGAGTTTCAGAATGGCCTGCTGACGTTTACCCCGGGCTGTGCTGAAGTTGGTGGTGAAGGTGTGTGGCTGACTGGATGAGCAGGTGGAAGAAGAGGAGGAGGAAGCCGAGAAGGAGGAGGTGGCAACAGGAGGCAAAGAATGTTGCCCTGCGATCCTTGGCGGCGGAAGGACGTGCGCCAAACAGCTCTCCGCCTGGGGCCCAGCTGCCACTACATTTACCCAGTGTGCAGTTAGGGAGATATAGCGTCCCTGGCCGTGCTTACTGGTCCACGTATCTGTGGTTAGGTGGACCTTGCCACAGATGGCGTTGCGCAGTGCACACTTGATTTTATCGGATACTTGGTTGTGCAGGGAAGGCACGGCTCTCTTGGAGAAGTAGTGCCGGCTGGGAACAACATACTGTGGGACAGCAAGCGACATGAGCTGTTTGAAGCTGTCTGTGTCCACCAGCCTAAATGACAGCATTTCATAGGCCAGTAGTTTAGAAATGCTGGCATTCAGGGCCAGGGATCGAGGGTGGCTAGGTGGGAATTTACGCTTTCTATCAAATGTTTGTGAGATGGAGAGCTGAACGCTGGCGTGTGACATGGTTGAGACGCTTGGTGACGGAGGTGGTGGTGGTGGTGTTGGTGGTACATCCCCTGTTTGCTGGGCGGCAGGTGCCAACGTTCCTCCAGAGGCGGAGGAAGAGGCCGAGGCGGCAGCAGCAGAATAGGCCGAGGCGGCAGCAGCAGAAGAGGTAGCAGGGGGAGCCTGAGTGACTTCCTTGGTTTTAAGGTGTTTACTCCACTGCAGTTCATGCTTTGCATGCAGGTGCCTGGTCATGCAGGTTGTGCTCAGGTTCAGAACGTTAATGCCTCGCTTCAGGCTCTGATGGCACAGCGTGCAAACCACTCGGGTCTTGTCGTCAGCACATTGTTTGAAGAAGTGCCATGCCAGGGAACTCCTTGAAGCTGCCTTTGGGGTGCTCGGTCCCAGATGGCGGCGGTCAGTAGCAGGCGGAGTCTCTTGGCGGCGGGTGTTCTGCTTTTGCCCACTGCTCCCTCTTTTGCTACGCTGTTGGCTCGGTCTCACCACTGCCTCTTCCTCCGAACTGTGAAAGTCAGTGGCACGACCTTCATTCCATGTGGGGTCTAGGACCTCATCGTCCCCTGCATCGTCTTCCACCCAGTCTTGATCCCTGACCTCCTGTTCAGTCTGCACACTGCAGAAAGACGCAGCAGTTGGCACCTGTGTTTTGTCATCATCAGAGACATGCTGAGGTGGTATTCCCATGTCCTCATCATCAGGAAACATAAGTGGTTGTGCGTCAGTGCATTCTATGTCTTTCACCGCTGGGGAAGGGCTAGGTGGATGCCCTTGGGAAACCCTGCCAGCGGAGTCTTCAAACAGCATAAGAGACTGCTGCATAACTTGAGGCTGAGACAGTTTCCCTGGTATGCATGGGGGTGATGTGACAGACTGATGGGGTTGGTTTTCAGGCGCCATCTGTGCGCTTTCTGCAGAAGACTGGGTGGGAGATAATGTGAACGTGCTGGATCCACTGTCGGCCACCCAATTGACTAATGCCTGTACCTGCTCAGGCCTTACCATCCTTAGAACGGCATTGGGCCCCACCATATATCGCTGTAAATTCTGGCGGCTACTGGGACCTGAGGTAGTTGGTACACTAGGACGTGTGGATGTGGCAGAACGGCCACGTCCTCTCCCAGCACCAGAGGGTCCACTAACACCACCACGACCATGTCCACGTCCGCGTCCCTTACTAGATGTTTTTCTCATTGTTATGGTTCACCACAACAACAAATATATTATTTGGCCCAATGTATTGTATTCAAATTCAGCGGGATATAAATTTGAGGCCTAGTATTTAGGCGCTGGGTGACCGGTATGGATTTAGTGACAGAATTAGACTTGGAAATGCACAGAAGCGTGTGTGTGTGAAGTTATTCTGAATGACCCAATGTGCACCTTGAATATTATATACCCTTTTAGGGATAGATTTCAAATAGCTCTGATATAGCAGAAACCACTAAATTATGAAATTGTTAAATTGGGAATTGTATTTAAACCCAGAACAAAAAATGTGCTTTGACGGACACTAAATAACTTTCCCAGCCACAACAGGACAGCGTTAACGAGAGATTTAGCAGGATATAAATTTGAGGCCTAGTATTTAGGCGCTGGGTGACAGGTATGGGTTTAGTGACAGAATTAGACTTAGAAATACACAGTAGCGGGTGTGTGTGAAGTTATTCTGAATGACCCAATGTGCACCTTGAATATTATATACCCTTTTAGGGATAGATTTCAAATAGCTCTGATATAGCAGAAACCACTAAATTATGAAATTGCTAAATTGGGAATTGTATTTCAACCCAGAACAAGAAATGTGCTTGAACGGACACTAAATAACTCGCCCAGCTACAGCACTAAGGACAGATTTAGCGGGATATAAATTTGAGACCTAGTATTTAGGCGCTGGGTGACAGGTATGGGTTTAGTGCCAGAATTAGACTTGGAAATACACAGTAGCGGGTGTGTGTGAAGTTATTCTGAATGACCCAATGTGCACCTTGAATATTATATACCCTTTTAGGGATAGATTTCAAATAGCTCTGATATAGCAGAAACCACTAAATTATGAAATTGCTAAATTGGGAATTGTATTTCAACCCAGAACAAGAAATGTGCTTGAACGGACACTAAATAACTCGCCCAGCTACAGCACTAAGGACAGATTTAGCGGGATATAAATTTGAGGCCTAGTATTTAGGCGCTGGGTGACAGGTATGGGTTTAGTGCCAGAATTAGACTTGGAAATACACAGTAGCGGGTGTGTGTGAAGTTATTCTGAATGACCCAATGTGCACCTTGAATATTATATACCCTTTTAGGGATAGATTTCAAATAGCTCTGATATAGCAGAAACCACTAAATTATGAAATTGCTAAATTGGGAATTGTATTTCAACCCAGAACAAGAAATGTGCTTGAACGGACACTAAATAACTCGCCCAGCTACAGCACTAAGGACAGATTTAGCGGGATATAAATTTGAGGCCTAGTATTTAGGCGCTGGGTGACAGGTATGGGTTTAGTGCCAGAATTAGACTTGGAAATACACAGTAGCGGGTGTGTGTGAAGTTATTCTGAATGACCCAATGTGCACCTTGAATATTATATACCCTTTTAGGGATAGATTTCAAATAGCTCTGATATAGCAGAAACCACTAAATTATGAAATTGCTAAATTGGGAATTGTATTTCAACCCAGAACAAGAAATGTGCTTGAACGGACACTAAATAACTCGCCCAGCTACAGCACTAAGGACAGATTTAGCGGGATATAAATTTGAGGCCTAGTATTTAGGCGCTGGGTGACAGGTATGGGTTTAGTGCCAGAATTAGACTTGGAAATACACAGTAGCGGGTGTGTGTGAAGTTATTCTGAATGACCCAATGTGCACCTTGAATATTATATACCCTTTTAGGGATAGATTTCAAATAGCTCTGATATAGCAGAAACCACTAAATTATGAAATTGCTAAATTGGGAATTGTATTTCAACCCAGAACAAGAAATGTGCTTGAACGGACACTAAATAACTCGCCCAGCTACAGCACTAGGGACAGATTTAGCTGGATATAAATTTGAGGCCTAGTATTTAGGCGCTGGGTGACCGGTATGGATTTAGTGACAGAATTAGACTGGGATATGGCCAAAAAATAAACAGACTATTGCTGGTTAAATGCACTTGGTGTGACAGCTTCACCCTGATGTAGGCTTTAGCCAAAAAACAACCACACCATTGAGGGTTAAATGCACTTGGTGACAGGCGCAGCTTGCCCCTGATTTAGTATATGGCCAAAAAATGAACAGACTATTGCTGGTTAAATGCACTTGGTGTGACAGCTTCACCCTGATGTAGGCTTTAGCCAAAAAACAACCACACCATTGAGGGTTAAATGCACTTGGTGACAGGCGCAGCTTGCCCCTGATTTTGTATATGGCCAAAAAATGAACAGACTATTGCTGGTTAAATGCACTTGGTGTGACAGCTTCACCCTGATGTAGGCTTTAGCCAAAAAACAACCACACCATTGAGGGTTAAATGCACTTGGTCGCAGCTTGTGCTGGCGCACCACAAGACACAAAATGGCCGCCGATCACCCCAGAAAAATGTGACTGACAAACGGTCTGTGCAGCCTAAAAACAGTGAGCAATTGAGGATCAGCAGCTCAATGATCCACAGCTGCAGATCGATCAGTTAATCAAGTCCTTTGGAGGAGTTAATCTGCCTAATCTCGCCCTACTGTCGCAGCCGCAACCTCTCCCTACGCTAATCAGAGCAGAGTGACGGGCGGCGCTATGTGACTCCAGCTTAAATAGAGGCTGGGTCACATGGTGCTCTGGCCAATCACAGCCATGCCAATAGTAGGCATGGCTGTGATGGCCTCTTGGGGCAAGTAGTATGACGCTTGTTGATTGGCTGCTTTGCAGCCTTTCAAAAAGCGCCAAGAAAGCGTCACAAAAGCGCGAAGAAAGCGACGAACACCGAACCCGAACCCGGACTTTTACGAAAATGTCCGGGTTCGGGTCCGTGTCACGGACACCCCAAAATTCGGTACGAACCCGAACTATACAGTTCGAGTTCGCTCATCCCTAGTCATTAGCATGCGGCATGCAGCATCTTTGTGTGTATATTATGAGGTAACCATCTGTCACACCAGTAAGTGAATACATCTAAGGTACTTTTTAGTAGTTAATGATTGTATATAATTAGTTAGATTATAATCAAATATCCACATGACAGGTTCCCTTTAATGGTCAGTTCTGAGGAATATTGAAAATTCCTGATGGCCCACATCATTATATTGATAGCCATTGTGTCTTATTATATTTTCTCCAAATGACTGTTTAACAAGGTTAATGCAACCACAAAATAAAGTATTCCATTCATTAATGACCAAGTTAATAAATTCAGGAAATAACTGCACAATGTTTGGAAACTGTACCGTTATTGTGTCATGCTTTCCAAGACCTTTGAGGTACACATGTGACAGTCTTAAGCTTTCGACCACAAAGGCACATTTAGATTACTAATCAGTTACTCAGCCTCCTTTTTAAAATGATATGAACTTATAACAGTTTTCCCATCTATTCTCATTTATGGTTTATGGTTAGGATATGCCATGAAGGACTCGTTGGTGGGGTCTGATATGGGGAACCCCACGTATACCACTACATAGTGGACACATGTCTTTACTATTTCAGTGCGGGTTCAAAGTTTATGTACAGTGCAGACTACGGTATAAAGTTCCTGATATACATTGCTAGCATTCATTCCAAGTAATCATATTGGTGTAAAGGTCAGTTTAACAGAAATGTGATATAATTCTGACATCAAGTGCAAATAATACTGTTCTTTCTGATCTGGAAAGTGTCACATTTGTCAAATGATGTAATGACCAATGGTTTGTGATGCTGATTCTGCATGTAGCAGTCTTTGTAGTACCTGCTTGTCATCAATGTACTGTGCCCGCAACTCTAAAATAGCTGGGAGGAACCACAAGCACAGAGGCCAAGAGCAACATTCAACATTTAAGTAAGCAAATGTAGATTAATAATAATCTGTATTTATATAGTGCCAACATATAACACAGGGCTAATTAAGTGAAAGGGTTATCATAATGAATGGAGTCTAGCCAAGTGCCAGAAATGAAATGTGGCCACAGCATGAGTGCGGGCACACAAGGAGCATTAGCCATTCTTACAGAGGTCCTGGCATCCACAGGATTATTTAGACATTGCATTGCATTACTATTTGTTACATTTATTAAAGGCGTTGTCCGGGTTCAGAGCTGAACTCAGACATACCCATAATTTAACCCAGGCAGCCCCCTGATGTTAGCATGTTCGCATTTCATGCTCCGATGTGCTCAATTGCCCTGCGCTGAATCGCGCAGGGCAAGGGCTCTTTTATTTACAATAAGACACTGCCAGGCTGAGGCTTCCGCCTAGCAGTGTGTTCGGTGATGTCACCGGGCTCACTGCTGGGCGGAAGCCTCCGCCCGGCAGCCCTATGGAGAGCCCGGTATGTCACCGGAACTCCAGAAAATGCCTTTGCCCTGCGCTAAATCGTATGAACTGCTCTGAAGCTCAAGTCAGGTGGGCTGCATGGGTCAAAATGGGGATATGTCCGGGTTCAACTCTGAACCCGGATAACCCCTTTAATGGAGTTAGTATGGTACTTTTGAGCACTGTATGGTGGGACTGACTGTACAGTATATTATTTTTGCAGTATATGGTTATAGCTACTGTATGAAAGTCTTATTTGGCAAACATACCACCATTATTTGGACACCACACTGTGAAGCATTTAAAACTAGTCATTGTATGATATCATTACTTAGTAACATAGTACATAAGGCCGAAAAAAGACATTTGTCCATCCAGTTCGGCCTGTTATCCTGCAAGTTGATCCAGAGGAAGGCAAAAAAAAAACAAAAAAAAAACCCTGTGAGGTAGAAGCCAATTTTCCCCACTTTAGGGGAATAAAAAATTCCTTCCCGACTCCAATCAGGCAATCAGAATAACTCCCTGGATCAACGATCCCTCTCTAGTAGCTATAGCCTGTAATAGTATTAAGCTCCAGAAATACATCCAGGCCCCTCTTGAATTCCTTTATTGTACTTACCATCACCACCTCCTCAGGCAGAGAGTTCCATAGTATCACTGCTCTTACCGTAAAGAATCCTCTTCTATGTTTGTGTACAAACCTTGTTTCCTCCAGATGCAGAGGATGTCCCCTCGTCACAGTCACAGTCCTGGGGATAAATAGCTGATGGGATAGATCTCTGTACTGACCCCTTATATATTTATACATATTAATTAGATCTCCCCTCAGTCGTCTTTTTTCTAAAGTGAATAACCCTAATTTTAATAATCTTTGAGGGTACTGTAGTTGCCCCATTCCAGTTATTACTTTAGATGCCCTTCTCTGGACCTTCTCCAGCTCTGCTATGTCTGCCTTGTTTACAGGAGCCCAGAACTGTACACAGTACTCCATGTGTGGTCTGACTAGCGATTTGTAAAGTGGTAGGACTATGTTCTTATCACGGGAATCTAAGCCCCTTCTGATGCAACCCATTATCTTATTGGCCTTGGCAGCAGCTGCCTGACACTGGTTTTTGCAGCTTAGTTTGCTGTTTATTAACATTCCTAGATCCTTTTCCATGTCAGTGTTACCGAGTGTTTTACCATTTAGTATGTACGGGTGACTTGCATTTTTCCTTCCCATGTGCATAACTTTACATTTATCAGTGTTAAACCTCATCTGCCACTTTTCTGCCCAAGCCTCCAATCTATCCAGATGGCTCTGTAGTAGTATACTGTCCTCATCAGTGTAAATTACTTTACACAGTTTAGTGTCATCTGCGAAAATTGATACTTTACTATGCAAGCCTTCTACAAGATCATTAATAAATATATTGATAGGGCCCAATACTGACCCCTGAGGTACCCCACTAGTGACAGAGATCCAATCTGAGTGTGTAGCGTTAATAACCACCCTCTGTTTTGTAGAGAGTATTACACAGAGTGCCATGCAGTGCTAGCCCTTTGTGTGTTCTTCAATATGTCCTCATCATGCTTATGTCTCCATTACCTTTTCCATTATTCGCAGTGGTAAGGAAGACCAACTAGTAAAAAATATTTTCATTGTTGTGCTGAATCCTAAATGATGCTGACCTAGGTGCAAAGACTAGTGCTGGTGTGTGGTAACTACAGATGTTCATATCCAGTAGAAAGAGGAGGTTGGTGGGCTTATGTGACCTTTGTAGAACTAAATATCAGGAGGAATGTGGATACTCCTGCTATTCTTCCTCTCATAATTCACCATTTCGAATTGATTTAGTAATAGGTTCCCCATCATTAATGTCCATGATACATGAAGTAACATACCTCCCCCAGGGTATTTCTGATCACCTCCTAGTTATGCTACAATTCCTGGTGGAAGATTATTGTGGAAATAGGAAGCAAATCTCGTGTCTAAATCCATTCTGGCTTTATTTGGTAGACACATGCAAGGGGGTTTCTAACAATATTTTTGAGTTTTTTAGACATCATTTGGGGTCCACTTATGTGGCTGTAGTATGGGATGCAATGAAGGCGTATGTCAGGGGGACATATATAAAACGTATTAGTGTACATAAGACTAAAAGTAAAGCATACACAACAAAGTTGTCTAGTAGGGTTGCAATCACTGAGCAGCAATATAGTAAATGCTCATCTACGGAAAATGCTAACAAGTGGAAAAAAGCTCAAGAATTATTAAAAGAGCATGAATTGGTTAGAGAAAAAAATTGACAGTTTTTAAACACAAAGATTATTTTCTGAGGGCGAAAGTGCTGGCCATCTATTGGCAACAGTTGTTAAAGCGCAAGCAGGATGACCCTGTATAACTGCTATAAGGGATTAAAAAGGCAACTTTGTTAATGGGAATGCTAATATTATGGCCACATTTTATGGTCATTTCAAAGAGGTATGCAAGCTGCTGGTGGAATCAGAGGAGAGAGACATACCTCTGTCTCTGAAATACCACTGCCTACCTAACCCTTCAGAACATAGACAACTTTTTGAGGAACCTACTGTATATCATTAGAAGAGCTAGAAAGGACACTCAGGTCTTTTCCTAATGAGAAAGCCCAGGAGGGAGGGGGGGGGGGGGGGTGCTCCCTGGGGAATATTATAAGAAGCATCAGGAATTTTTATCACCACACCTCCTTACTGTGTTCCAATATTCTTTTTATACAGGTACTCTCCCCACTTCCATGAAAAAAGCCATCCTTGTGGTGATCCAGAAGATGGGTAAAGATCCGAACTTTGTGTATTTGTATAGGCCAATCTCGCTTTTGATGGTATATATTAAAATACTAGTAAAGACTTTGGCCAATAGACTAATGAAGATAATTACTACTGTTATTCTTGAACATCAGTCTGGCATCACGCCCAGAGGTCTTCCTCTGTAAACCTAAGACGGTTATTTCTTAATTTACAACTTGAGAGGGAGTCCTGGGCATGTTTTCGGTGCTTTCGGTGCCCGAAAGCCTGCCGTAGGTTGAACAGGGAGTTATCACCAACTAGGGTTTTGGAGAAAGGGACAAGGATGCCTTCTATTCCCCCTCATATTTGCATTTGCCATAGAACCATTAGCATGTATTCTTCGAACTACAGTACATCATCTCGTGTGACTGGCTTGCGAAGGGAAGGGGTGGGGATAGAGGAGCGAATATCACTCTATGCAGATGATATGCTTCTGTATGTGGGTGATCTTACTTCCTCTTGATCCAATTATTTCTTTAATGTCCGATTTTGGTAGACATTCAAGAATACTTATTAATTGGGATACATCTGTAATAATGCCACTAAATCCAATTCCGCAGGAGCTGAACCATACTAATCTAAAAGTAGTGAGCTCATTTAAGTATTTGGCGGTTGAAATATCTCCTAATCTCCATAACTACATACAAATTAATTTGTTACCCTTATTACTTAAATTCAAACAAAAAGTTGCTGCTTGGCATAAGTTATCACTACCCATTGTTGGAAAAAGTAATTAAGATGGTATTAATGCCACAGTTACTATACATTTTACATAACCAATATGGATTTAGTTAAGATGCTTTTTATAAAATACAACAAATCTTTAGTAGATTAATATGGGAGAAACAAACTGGTAGAATTAAATATGAAACGTTACAAAGAGATAAGGTGTCAGCAGCCCAATTGCAGCATCTACAGGGATGGAATATGATGGATGCGGGGGGAGTAGGAGGACAATTAATCACATGGGTGATGGGATGTTCTCCACCAATAGTGGCTTTGGAGAGAAATACAGAATATGGGCTACAGTCACTACCAACGATGTGTCTTATACGCAAGGTATAGGTAAAAGCTAAATTAATAATGGGTATAACAAATATGTCCCCAATCTGTAGGAATTCTTTCATTTAGAAGGCTTCACACCCAGGGGTGCACCTAGCCTTTCTGCTGCCTGAGGCCTTCCCTCCTAACATTACGCATATAACTACAGAACATACAGGCTAATACAGCGCCACATACTTCTTTCATCCAGTGACGTATCCTTTGATTTAGATATTCTCTTTCCTCATCTTCTCCTTTCAGACCTTCAGACCAGACCATCATTTTTTAGCCATTTATCGTCTCTGTAGTTTGAGAAAAAAAATCTTAGTTTACTACTTTTCCATCATCTTCCCATCTTCTGGACAAATCATCCTACCACCCCCAATACTGTGCTGCTGTGCTCCTCAATATTACACTGCAGAAACAGATAACCCCCTGATAATACTAGTACCATGCAAATAGTGCCCTTCAATAATTTTTGGCACGCAGTATCCTAAAATAACTGCGCCCAGCAAATAGTGTCCCTGACACTAATAGTGTAAGCATGATGTCCCCCAAAAATAATTGTGGTGAGCTGATACTGTGCCAAGATGCCCCCACAGTAATAGTGCTCCCAAAAGTCCCACTAATAGTAATAAATCTCTGCTAGAGCACACATGGTAGTAATAGTGCTCCTACAGTACCCCCTCAGTGCTCCTACAGTGCCCCCAACATGTCCCCACTGTGCCCCAGAAGTAATAATGCTCCCATAGTGCCCATACTAGTAATCATGTTCCCCATAAACCCCCAGTAGTAATAAAGCCCATCATAATTTCCCCTGGTAGTAATAATTCTGCTTATAATGTGACAGTACAAAAAATGTCCCCTTATAATGTGTGCCAGTGCAAAAAATACCCCCTTTTAATGCCCTCAGTTGAGCTTATGCCCCCATAGAGCCCCCATAATGCACCAGTATAAGATACCCCTATATAGTGCCCACAGTAAATGCCCCCATTGTGCTCCTCTCCCCCATTCCTCTTAGTGCCCCACCATAATGTACCAGTATAAAATGCCCCTATATAGTGCCCAAGTAGATACCCTCAGTGTTCCCCATAATTTGCAAGTATAAAATACCCCTTCTTAGTGCCCCCTGTAAATGACCCCATAGTAGTCCTCTCCCCCCTTCCCCATAGTACCCACCATAATGTGTCCCAGTATAAAATGCCCCTATACAGAGCTCCCCATATAAATTACCCCTTCTTTGTGGTCTCAGTAGATGCCCCCATAGTGCCCCCTAATAATGTGCCAGTAAAAAGTGCCCCCATAGATGCCCCCCAATCATGTGCCAGTAACAAGTGCCCCCCACAGTGTTCCCATAGTGCTCATCTCCTGTATTGCACCATATAAAAAAAATTACCCTCATATACTTACCTCCATCAGGCTGGAAGCAATGCGCGCTATACGGCTCAGGCTTCGCAATGAAATCATCACGTCACCTGCAACGGCTTCTGACCACCATGGGAACAAAAGGGCTGTGGAATATGTCTCAATTAACTCTAACTAAACAGTTTCAACAATTACAAAATTAGCTTGCTTTACCCACTAGCTAATTATATAAATATCTACAATTAAGACAGGTGTTGAGTGCTAAAAAAAAAAAAAAACCACTACAAACCGTCTTATACATCTAGTTATCTCCTGGTTGTGGCAGCTAGAGGGACAAACGGTGCTATACCTAAGATCTCCATAGAGAGTTTTTGAAAGCCTCCCCTTTAAAGGTCAAATTGAAATGGGAAAGAGATGTTGGAGACATTAAACATGCACAATGGGAAGAGGCCCTTTCCCTGACATCAACCCTGTCCCTGAGTGAAGCAGCCAGATTGTCGCAGCTATTTCTTATTCATAGGGTCTATAAGACCAGCTTTTAAAATTGGGATTAGAAGAGACTCGAGGTGCCAGAAATAAGGTGAAGCAGATCTGAAGCATCTGCTGTGGGATCGCTCTGTCATGCAGCCGTATTGGAATGAAGTGCTGTCTTTGATAAATAAAGTCTACTGTACACAGTATATGTTGGACCCTAAAATGTGTCTTTTGAACATTTTTGCGACTGGTCATTTACAGAGCCCTAGAATTGTGGGAATGAATAGAATACTTTATCAAGAGCGAAAAACCCTGGCCGCAAAATGGATACAGTCCTCTCTTGCATTCATTTCTGAACATATTTCAAGACTGAACATAGTCATTAGGTTTGAAAGAGGATATATCTATCAGAGCTGAACCCGGACATAGTCGCTTCTTCCTCCACTCAGCCTCCCTGATGTGAATATCGAAGCATTTCATGCACTAATGCTCTCCTTTGCCCTTCGCTAAATCGAGCAGGGCAAATACATTTTCTGTAGATCTGGTGACGTACTGGGCTCTCCATGGGGAATGCTAGGCGGAGGCTTCCACCTAGCAGTGAGCCCAATGATGTCACCGGCACTAATGGGCAGACTTTAGCGCTTCCCTAGCCTGTAAAACGGCTAAGGCAATGCTAAAGCCCGTTCATTAGAGCCATGACATCACCAGGGACACTTCTAAACAAAAAAGCCCCTGCGATACAGTGCAGGGCAAGGGAAATGCTCAGATGCTTATGTCAGGGGGGCCAGAGGGATGAAAATGGGGATATGTCCAGCTCTGAACCCGGAAAAAACACTTTAACCCCAATTGTATTTCTAAATCTGAGGCTATATGGAGCCCTGAAAGGATTTGTACCTTTCTGGACCTCTACAACAACCTTGGTTTGAGACACTGACGTCAGGAGAGATGTTTCTCAGTTGGCCCCTGGCTAGATTGCTCGGAGTGGGCACCCACTGGCTAGTATTAGCAGAGGGACACACACTCTGATTGCCATGGCTTAGTTTATGTAGTTTATAAATATTATTTACAATGTCAAATAGGTGAAAATTCGATGAGGGGGAAGCATATAACAAAATGGGAATAGATGTCATGATGTTTCTATTGGGGTATTTTCTGAATCTGTTTTGTTATGGATTGCACATGTCTTGGGGAGGGAAGTGAGAATGAAGAATAGGTCAACTATGAAAGCTATGTAATAATTGTAGTTTGTTATTAATAATTAATAATTATTAATATTATTTGAATATTCTTATTATATCCTCATCATAACCCTTTCTTTTTTACTAAAGATTTATCTGATGGAAAAAAAAAATGAAACAGGAGGCTGACTGATTTATTAACGACAGATTATGCTACTGCAAATATCTTTAATAACTGCCAGAAATTATGCTTAATACAAATTGTGAGAAATAAATATATTGTTCTGTTAAGTTAATTTTACAAAAAAACAAAAACAGATCCACCTCAAAATCAGACCAATGTTTCAATCACAAATGAGACCAGTAAAATACAGTATCATTACAATTTCAGCACACCAGTCACACCAATAGAACCTTTTATGCTAGACAGGCCACAGAGGTTATAAATAAAAGAAGGCTTCTGAAAGTGTAGGCTGCTTCCTGCTGTGGTTTTCATGTGCATAAGAGGATGATGTATTATCTACAGATGGTTAGCCCTGGACATACTCGCCACCAAAGCCATTATCCAGCATGTGTTTCTGCCAATTTCAGCTTATTTCCTGTTATTTTCATGCATAAAATATATTTTTGACATCATTTTCTGAACTGGAAATGGGGTCACAACATCTGTAAACAACACAAGAAAAAATTTCAGAAACACAGCAAAGAAACACATTTTCATGACCACTTATAGATTAACAAAACAGGGTTCGTCTGGACTTACTAATACTGTATTTACCTACATTTTGTAATACTGAGGCTGTGATTTGGTCCTCAAAAGAAGGTCCCAGGGCCCAGTATAATGTTTAACCTGTTTAGCCTTGATTTCCTTACTTGCAGCCATCGCCATGAACACAAACATATAGGACAGTGTAGTGTCTGGACCTTGAGATCCGCTGAGCATGTATGGTGGCACACAGAGTCACCTGCAGCTGTGTGCGGGTGGCAATATTGGAAAATATGGCATGTGATGGAGCATGCCACAAGACATAGCTCTAATAAATGTACTGGTGATGTAACCGGCTGAATCCCTGTGTGATTAGGACATGATGAGGACAGATTTTATCCACTAAAAGTAAGCAATGGAGGTTCCTATTGAATGGTAGCATGTGGAGATCTTGAAATGCTTCAAGAAGTACTTCATTTGAGAGCATAAACGGAAAAACTGTCAAAGTTTTAATTATACAATAAATAAACCTTTGTTTGATGAAACTGAAATACCCCTCAAAGGTTAAGAGATAGTAATAGCATTCCTGATAATATTCATCAAGGTTAAACAGGTTGCGTCAAATTCAAAAGTTATGCTTATCCACAAGATAGAGGATAACTAACTGATTGTGGGGGTCCAACTAGTTGGAATCCCACCAATCCTGAGAACTGTGATAGCTAGGCATTCATCCCGCTGCTCCCTTCATTCTTTATGTGACTGCCTGAAATACCCCAGTGGTGTACTCGGCTATCTCCAACAGTCCAATAAACAGGGAATGAAATGGCGGGGGTGGTTGAGGGCAGTCCAGCAGAACTCTGCAGCCAGAGAGTGCTCACCATAGAAGTTCAGGAGTGGTTCTGCAGCCACTGGAGGAGTTCAGATGGCTTTGTGGCTGCCTGTAGGAACATATCCTTGGTAAAGAAGGAACACCTGAAATGGAAAGGTTCATGGATTTCCTGGGCACTTGCAGGGTCAGAGCAGGTTTGTCAGAGGTGTATCAGAGACACAGCTAAGTAGTCTACTTTAACAAACAGGCACTCTGATAGAAAAGGGCACCTGGTGTGAATTGATGCTGAGCACAGGAGGCAGTACAGTGGGCAAGTTGCTTAAAACATTGTGAAAGATCAAAGAAAGAGACTTTTCAAAATGGTTTAGTTCCAAAAACAAACAAAAAAAATACTGTAAAAGATACTTGTTACAGTTCAGCAGATTTGCCACTATAGGGAAGGGACTGTAATTAGTGTTTGTTTTATACCAGTGGTGAGCTTTATTGGAAAATTGCACCTGCCTACAGCTCGTTCTTATTCACTTGAGTAGAAATGTGCAGTTCCATGTAAATGAATGGGATGGCTTAGGTGTAATGACTCCTGCCACTACTGTTGATGTGACAGTGAGCAGGTAAACAATGAAAGGAAGGCAACTCTGGCATGGCACGCAGCCTTCTGTTCAACCAGTTTATCGGCAGGAGTGTCGGACCACTGCCGATCTGACATTGATGACCTATCCTGAGAATAGGTCCAAGTTTATGAGTTCTGTGGGTGGTCCTACTGAGTGGTTGACAGCTTTCTCTATATAATGCATTTAGAAGTCTTCAGACTTTTTCACTTTTGTTCCCACCTTGTGCTAAAATAAAAAAGTTGACATTTTCCCTATCATTCTGCACTTAGTGCCCCATAATGACAAAGTAAAAAAATAATGTTCAGTATCTTTGCTAATTCATTGAAAAGTAAAAACTAAAATGTTGCATTCACATAAGTATTCAGGCTCTTTACTTTGTACGTCATTGAAGCAACTATGACAGGGATTACAGCTTCCAGACTTCTTGGGTATGTTGCCACAAGGTTTGCACATCTGGATTTGGGGATTTTCTGCCAATCTTCTCTGCAGATCCTCTCAAGCTCTGTCAGGTTGGATGAGAACCATTAGAGAACACTCATTTTCAGATCTTCGATTGGGTTCAAGTCAGGACTCTGACCGGGCCACTCAAGGACACAGAGTTGTCCCTAAGCTACTCCTATGCCATCTTGGCTATGTGCTTAGGGTCATTGTCTTGTTAGAAAGGGAACCCTTGGCCCAGTCTGAGGTCCAGAGAACTTTGGATCAGGTTTTCATTAGGAATGTCTCTGTACTTTGCCCCATTCAGCTTTCCTTCAACACTGACCAGTCCCCCTGTCCCAGTCACTGAAAAACAACCCCACATCATTATGCTGCCACTACCATACTTCACTGTAGGGATGGTATTAGGCAGATCATGAGCAGTGTCTGGTTTGAATTGAGGCCACCTTTAGGTGATTGTTTTGCAAACTCCAGGAGGGCTTTTTTTTTGCTTTGATATGCATTGTCAACTCAGAGACCTTATATAGACAGGGGTATCTATAAATTAGGCGTATTTCATGCGCAGATTGCGGTGCAACTAACCGTTATCTGCGACTTTTCCCTGTTCACGCCAGGTCTAAAATTGTGGGCAGGGAAGGGGACGGGACGGTTTTAGACAAAATGTGATCCTGGGCAAACTCAAAATAGGGGGTCCACATCTTGCAATAATGTGCTTAAAACACAGTTCGACGTCCGACACCCCTGCCGATCAGCTGTTCACTGCTGCTGTCCCATAGACATACAGCAGCAGAGAAGAAAGAGAGAAGGGAGATGGCATGTGTGCACGGCATCTCCTCAAACAGCTGATCATCGGGAGTGCGAGGTGTCAGACCCCCGCCAAACTAATATTGATGACCTATCCTAAGGATAGGTCATCAATATGAAAAAACATGGAGAACCTCTTGAAGCTACCCACAATACTGTGCCTGTTGTGCTCCCTCTATGTCCACAAACACTATACTACACACCTAGACTGCCCTCATTAGTAATGATTCCCCCAATAGTGATAATATACCCCAAGATAGCCCCCATTAGTTGCAATGCCCTCCATATTGCATCAAATAATAATAACGCCCCTACAGTACCCTAGTAGTAATAATATAACCATAATGCTCTCAGTGGCTCTAATGTCCCCCTATGGTGCCCCCACTAGCTCCAATATAATGCTTCCCCCATAGTGCCAATATATATATATATATATATATATATATATATAATGTTCCCCAGTAGTGCCAGTATATAATGCTCCTCCATTCCTCCCCAGTAGTGCCAGGTATATATAATGATCTCCTTTCCCCTTCCCTGGTGCCCCCAGCAGTGTGGACATTTAGTATAAAATAAAAAACGCCTCCCTCCCATCCCCCCGCCGCTGTCTGTAATGCAGACCACAGTTGTATCTGTGGCTTGTGTTGCTGCGTCCTGATGCATGCGGTCCCAATGACATCACCACTCCTGTGCCGGGTCTCACGTGATGATGTCATCATGCGAGACCCAGAGCAGGAGGTTGCAGTGATGTCATTGTGGCTTCTTGCTCTGTTCTAATGCCTCACAGGCTTGAGGCCTAGCGGTCTGAGGCTTGTGAAGTTGGACCGCCATGAATGCGCCCCCCCCATATAGGTAGCGAAGTGGCGCTCTAGGCGGATGACTACCCTCCCCTATCCATTCTCCCAGCCGTAATTCAGAGCACATATTGATGTTGTTATTATGGGGGACTTCAACTACCCAGATGAAGTGATCGGCACACAAACATTAATTTCTGATAATTGCCCCTACAATGTTTAAGGCAATGCTGATCTGTGGCACAAACATCTGGGTACAAGATAGAGCCAATAACATGTGTATTTCATCGGAAATTGCCCGATACAAGCCACAGCCAATTGTGGGAAAATAGAACCATGCAGTGGACACTGTACCACTGAGGGGAATGCGCTGATTGTCGGTTCAGTAGCAACTCTCTTGAGTTACAGTGCAATACTATATGTACGGAACTGTCCTCTGTACACCAGGTATGATGGTGATAGATCATGTGACTGACCATGTGATGAACGTAGTGATGTCATCAAAGGTCCTATTCCTCACAGAAGAAGACAGAAGAGATGCCGGCTGCGCGAACAAGTGGATTAAGGTGAGTTCAATTATTATGATTTTTTTTTTAACCCCCCCCAGCCCTATTGTACTATGCATTCTGTATTCACCATGTTATAAGGGAAAATAATAAAGATCGGGTCCCCACCCGATCGTCTCCTAGCAACCGTCCGTGAAAATCGCACCGCAACCGTACTTGCTTGTGGATGCTTGCAATTTTCACGCAGCCCCATTCACTTCTATGGGGCCTGCGTTGCGTGAAAAACGCACAAAATAGAGCTTACTGCGATTTTCACGCAACGCACAAGTGATGCATGAAAATCACGCTCATGTGCACAGCCCCATAGAAATGAATGGATCCGGATTCAGTCTGGGTGCAATGCATTCAACTCACGCATTGCACCCGTGCGGAAAACTCGCCCGTGTAAAAGGGGCCTAAGGCCCTGCAGAGATTTTTGGGATTAGCTAATTATTATAGAAAATGTATTAAAACAATTTTTAATCACCAAACCTGTTACTGACTTTACCAGGAAAGCTGCTGACGTTAATTGGAAACCTGAAGCTACGGATATCTTTGAAACACTGAAAAAAAGTTTTGTTGAAGCTTCCATTCTTACCCAACTGGATCAAAACAGACTTTTCATTGTGGAGTTGTGCTTCTGAGGTAGGTGTGGGAGGGTTTTTGTCATCTACTTTCACCTGTTTAAAACCTTGTTCGTATTTCTCTAGAAAATTTTCCCCTGCTGAAGCTAATTATGACATAGGCAATTATGACCTTTTGGACATTAAATGCGCCTTTGAGGAATGGCATTATTTTCCTAAGGGGGCTAGGCACCAAGTAGTGGTCCTTACTGACCATAAAAACCTGATGTTTCTGGAGTCTGCCAAAAGATTTTCACCTGTTTTGACTTTGTTGTCACCTATAGGCTGGGTTGCAAGAACATCAAGGCTGAGGTCTGAAACCTCTTTATTTTCTCAACTCCATGACTCTATTTAGTGAGAGGACATCTGGGTATTGGGAGCACAGTAGGTTGTTTACTAGGCATTATTGGTGGCCAACTATGTTTAAAGATATTCAGACATTTGTTTTGGCCATTGCCTATTCCCAAGAGGCCTTGGTCACATATCTCCATGGAATTCATCATGGATATTCCATTCTCCCAAGGGAAGGGCTTGATATGGGTGGTTGGTGGTGGACAGATTTTAAAAAATGTCCCATTTTGTTTAAGCAAACTTCCTTCGGCTAAGGAATTATCCTCAATATTTTTAGATCATATTGTTAAGATCCATGGTATTCCTGAAAAAAATGTGGGGGGTTCCATTTTTTTCAAAGTTTTGGAGGTCGTTTTGTAATTGTTTGTGGGTCACTCTGTTGCGCTCTTCAGCCTTTTACTCTGAAACTAACAGGCAGACTGAAAGGATGAATCAGAGCCTTGAACAGTTTTAAGGTGTTATGTTGCTGACAATCAAAGTAATTGGGTATCGTATCTGTCATTGGCTGAACTGGGCATTAATAAGCTGCCTCTTCCCCAGAATAAATGGCCAAGACCTGCACTGTACAGGTGCTGGTGAATTTCTTGTCCTCTGGCTTGCTCTACTGGTTCGTTGTGTAACTGAAGACTCCCCTGGCTTTGGATTTCTGGATTATGGCATTTAGAGTATGGTTTTGGCATCATATTTATCTCCTGGTTCTGACTCTTTGGTGTGGTTTGGTTTCTCGTTGGCCTCTGGCGTACTTGTACTGTATTGACCAAATAGCTTTTGACCCTTTTTCCGTACGACTACTCTCTCAGTGTTTGTTCATTTGTTTGTCCTGTTTGTGTGTTGCCCTTCACATATCGCAATATAGGGACTGTTATCCAGTTGTGGGTCACTGCCTAGGGGGATCATGCAAGTAGGAAGGGATAGTGGGTCCGGGTAGTTTAGGGCTGTACTGTTCCTGTTTGCATATGACTGTAGTTGTTATCCTTCCACTGATGACAAGAACAGTACACTTTCTAACACTGCAGTTGATAAATCCCACCCTGGGAATGCCCAAACCCACCCGAAACAGTCCCAACACATGTTTGCCTCAAGAAAGCCTGAAAATGCTGGGAATGTTGCTGAAAATTAGGGGCAGTCCCTGCAAATTCAAATTCATGACTATTGGCAACCATGAAACAGGGATCCTTCAGTTTGAATGAAACTGCAGTCAGACATGTACACTGCTGCTCTATTCACACTATGTGGGATAGCTGAATGGTTGAGACCACCACCAGTCAGAAACTTGCTTAATTCTGTTAGAACTACTATTAGATTAATATTTATAGATGTTTTCCTATAATTAAAACTTTTCACCTATCCCCAGGTTAGGTGATAAGCTTTGATTATGTGAAAACCCCTTTAAAAAGTCTAATATCAGTTTTAACAGAACAAAGCTAAAACAGTAAAGATGCAAAACTCAGACAGGAACATAGGAAGAGTAGACTAGACTAGACAGGCTGTAATTTGTACAGACAGAAAACATTATTATTGTCTTCAAAAATCTTTCACTGCCTATGGCACCAACTAGAAATAGGAACAAGAGGAAAACCTGCTCAGACAAACACATTTAGAAGAGAATTGTCACGATATCTTGGTTTAAAGGGATGTAAAAATTAATTTTATACATTCTCTCAATCAATATACAATGCTCAATATCTGATAAAAGAGTTCAATACTCAGTGCAAAAAAATTCCTTGCAGACTTGGGGTCCTGGTTTCACATACAAACATTTTCAATTTACCATCTTCAAGGACACAACACCCAAATCCTTCTCCATAAGTGACTCTCCCAAATGTTACATCCACTAGCAGGGGCATAGCTATAGGGGGTGCAGAGGTAGCAGTCGCTACCGGGCCCAGGAGCCTAAAGGGGCCCAAAGACCCTTGTGCCACACAAGACACTGGCATTATAGAAAGTGCATGCTGGTCAATTTACACCTCTGGCTAAAGGGAAGGGGTTAGGTTAAGAATTTGGCATGAGGGGGTGCCCATTCAATGTTGGCCTCAGGCAGCAGGATGGCTACGTGCTCCCCTGCCCTTTGCCAACAAGCATTGAGGGACGGGGGCCCAAGCTGAACTCTTGCACCAGGGCCCATGAGCTTTTAGCTACACCCCTGTCCACTAGGACATATGATGCACATTATTACGAGATTATTACTACCAAGATGCATAACTTTACATTTATCCACATTGAACCTCATTTGCCAAGTTGATGCCCAATCACTCAGCAGTATATTAAGGCAGATGCATTATCCTGCTGACTGAATAGAGGAGCCATAGTGCATCATCAATCCTGCCAGTATCATCTCTGTTGCTCCAGTTAAGCTAAAGAACATCTCATCTAGCAAAACCATTGTTCCTGTATCCAAGAGAAAAAAGGTCTTGTTCCAAAGTCACCGGTCACTCCGTTCTCCACAAGACAGTATATCTGATTCCTCAATATTATTGGTGGATTTGTTGCCTCTTATGCTACCTATCCCCAGAATAATTATCCAAAACCTGCTGGCCTTCTACACCCCTTGCTTGTGCCTGATGTTCCATGGTAGCATATTGCGATGGATTTTATCACTGACCTGCCTTCTTCCTATGGGTGCATAGTAATCTGGTGGCTGATCAATTCTCAAAGATAGCTCACTTTATTCTGCTGCTGTTTTTTTTTATAAATATTTTATTTTCTTCATAATAACGACAAAACATTTAAACAAAGCGGAAAAAAAGAACACACAAAAAGGACTTATACACATATAAAAGAGATATTACTATCGTTTTAACATCATCACAGACCATGGCATTAAATCCAGCTCTGTAAACTCAAGCCTAATACCTTTAATCCCAAATATCCCCCCCCCCTTCCTTTGGCTGCTGTCGCTGATAGCACAAACCCCATACTCCCCCCTCGTACCCGTCCACGTAAACCACCCAACAAAGCGAGATAGTCAGTCCTCCTCGCTTCTACAAGGCAGAGGGATATCGCGTACCTTGCCTTCTCCGCCTCTCAACCTCCTCATACAGCTTTATTTGGGACATAATCCCAACAGCCTCACTAGTGTCACAGGGCATGCGCTGAGCCCAGTGACGTAATCAGAGCGCTGTTGCCTCTGAGAGATTCTGGAGGAGGAAATGTGCAGTGAATAAATTAAATGACGTATTGGGGAGGGGGCGGCGCCGTAGGCCAAGAGAGGAGGAAGCAAGGGCCGATGCATTGAATAAATTAAATGACGTAGTGTGGAGGGGGCGGCGCCGTAGGCAAAGAAAGGAGGGAGCACAGACGATGCACTGAATAAATTAAATGACGTAGTGGAGAGGGGGCGGCACCATTTGGCAAGTATGTGGGAGAACATTTATTTCTTAGGAGGCCGGCTGGGCACTGCAGGGGGGCATTACTGGGCACCAGAGCAGAGTAATAACGCCCCTCTGGGCACCTTGAGACTTCATTTGCATATCAGAAAAATCGCTTTTTAATAAGAATGAAAAGTTGAATAAAAGAAAGAAGACATATCTAGGTAAGAAGGTACTTTATTGCACATTGTTAACGGTTTTATATGGTCAAAATAGGTGACAGATTCCCTTTAACTAATATCTGCAATACTACATAAGTAGTACTGCAGATAAGCAGTCAGGATCTCTATTTTTATTGTCCTACCCCTGTACCCCTGCTGTCAGTGCTCAAGTCAATTGAGTCAAACAGTGCCAGTTCACAGCAGGGCACAGGAATCTATGACTCCTATTCAGTCTCATACGCCTCAGGCTACCAGACCTGAAGCCTATGAGACAGTATACTGGCACAACCCCCTGGCCTGGATCTTCGGCTGCCTAGTCACTAGAATGGTGGTGCTGCTGGTTGGTATGATGTCAGAGGAAGAGACGAAGTCTCATGGTGGATACACACATAAACCTGGATGCTGCAGGTTGATGTGTGTATGGGAACAATTATTGACTTTTTACTTGGGGGTCTTTTTGCAGGTGGATGATGGGAAGACAATGATGTTTTTACATCAGACTGTATGTTACAAGGGGCTGAAGGCAGGGAAAGGATGTTATTTACATGGGGACTGTATGTTAAAGGGGCTGAAGGTAGGAGAGTAATGTTTTTTACATGGGACTGCATGTTGGAGGGGGCTGATGGGAGGGCAACAATGTTATTTACCTGAGACTGTATGTTGAGGGATTGAAGGGGGGGGGGGGGCAGTCATGTTATCTACATGGAATTGTATATTACAGGGGCTGAAGGGAGATAAGTGATTTATTTTATTTTTTACATGGGACTAAAGTCAGTGGAGTAGTGTCTTTTACATGGGACTGTAGGCTGGATGGGACTGAAGACAGTGGAGTAGTGTCTTTTACATGGGACTGTAGGCTGAAGGGGCTAGGGACATTGTAATAATACAGGGGACAATACTGGGGGGCAGTACAAAGAGGGGGCATTATAATTACAGGGGGAACGGGACATTATAATTAGTGCTGAGCTGCGATTGTGCCACTCCCCTTAGACGCAACTTTCTGTCATTGCACCCACTACTTACAAAGAAATGCGCTTTGTGACAAAGTAATTCGTCACATAACAAATTATTTTGTAAAATTTGGCATAGCAGCCAAATCGAATTTTCCAAAAATTTGCTTATCTCTAATTATATTGATACAGGTGGCACTACTAGGGGCAGTATAGGGGGGTCATAAATACAGCAGCACTTCTAGGGGACACAGCGGGCACAGTATTGTAGGTAGCAGCAGCATAACACTCTTAGGGCACCAGGAGGGTGAAGATGATGGAAAAGTTACTTTTCTGTGTGCTAAACACTACAGACATGAGACATGGCTGAAATAATTTGTCATGGTGGCCTGGTCAAAAGTAGGGGGGCTGTTGTAGATGTAGTGTTTATGGATTTTGCAAAGGCTTCTGATACTGTCCCTCATAGACGTTTAATAGGTAAAATGTCTATAGGCTTAGAAAGTATAGTTTGTCATTGGATTTAAAGCTGGCTGAAGGACCATGTCCAGAGAGTTGTGGTCAATGATTCCTATTCAGAATGGTCCCGGGTTATAAGTGGTGTACCCCAAGGTTCAGTGCTGGGTCCTTTATTATTTAATTTATTTATTAATGATATTGAGGACTGGATTAATAGCACTGTTTCTATTTTGCAGATGATACTAAGCTATGTAGTACTGTACAGTCTATGGAAGATGTCCATAAACTACAAGCTGACTTGGACACTCTGAATGTTTGGGAATCAACTTGGCAAATTACATTCAATGTGGATAAAGATATGCATTTAGGTAGTAATAATCTACATGTATTATATGTCCTAGGGGAGGTAACACTGGGGGAGTCACTTGTAGAGAAGGATTTGGGTGTCCTTGTAGTTCATAGATTAAATAACAGCATATAATGTCAGTCATCTGCTTCTAAGGCTACCTGGATATTGTCATGTATTAAAGGAGACATGGACTCGTGGGACAGGGATGTAATATTACCACCTTCTAAACCACTGGTGTGGCCTCGTCTGGAATAAGCAGTTCAGTTCTGGGCACCAGTCCACAAAAAGGACACTCTGCAGCTGGAAAAAGTACAGAGGAGAGCGACTAAACTGATAAGGGGCATGGAGGGTCTTAGTTATGAGGAAAGATTAAAATAATTAAATTTATTTAGTTTTGAGAACAGACGTCTAAGGGGGGAACATGATTAACCTATACAAATATATAAATGGGCCGTACGAAATATATGGTGAAAAGCTGTTCCATGTAAAATGTCCTCAAAAGACAAGGGGCCACTGCCTCTAACTGGAGAAGAAAAAGTTCAGCCTCCAGAGGCGTCAAGGATTCTTTACTGTAGGAACTGTGAATCTGTGGAATAGACTTCCTCAGGACGTGGTCACAGCAAGAACAGTGGACAGTTTTAAAAGGGGCTTAAATTAAGTCTTTAAAGTAAATGACATTAAAAGTAATCTGCCAGCAGTTTTCTACTGCCTTCACTTTTAAATCCTAAGAACTCCAGCACATGCCAATGAGTCCCCATATTCATGAACTTACTGCTCTCCCCACCCACCTGCCTCTGATTGACAGTTTCTGCAGCAAGTGTGTGGGAAAAGCCAGGAACCCATGAATATTTAGGAATCATTATTATGCAGTAGAGCTGAGCAGTACAAGATTTTTGCAAAACAGCCTTTAGTTAGGACAACAAAAAACTGGTGACAGATTCCCTTTAACGCTTATAAAAATATGTTGAACTTGATAGACATAACCATGTAACTATATACGTAACTCGTGCGCATGCATGCCAGTCCTAACAATGCATTTTAGTGTAGCAATTTGTGCTGACAGTGGGGAAACAGAGGGATACTGGGTACCATTAGATCTAAAGTCATGACATTCTTTGTTCATGTGACTGCTCAGTATCCTCAACCGTCACATGTGCATGAACGGCATGTCACCGCAGAGGCGTGTGAATAGTTCAGTGGTTACATTAATAAGGGAAAGACTGTTCTGCACTAGTAGAACATAGGGACAAAAAAGTCTCTGAACCCATTGGGGACGTGGACTGATGAGAATAAATTAGTTCTGTGGAGTATGTTGCTGCTACAAAAGTAATGGTGACTGAATAGTTCTGTATCAGATCATTGCAGTAACTGAAAGGAAGTTATTTAATGCTTCATGTTCACCATCTAGTGGCTGATCAGTGCATAATATTCTTATTTTTAAAGTAGGCTAACAAGAGGATAATGTTAAAAAATTTGTCTTTAACCCCTTCAGGACAATGCAATTTTGGGCTTTAAGGAAAGAGAGACTTAAGTTTGTAATGTTTTACATTGATGTAGCTATATGAGGGTTATTTTTTTGTAGAGCAAGTTGTAACTTTTAATGCCACTATTTTGGGGTACATATAATTAGAAATGTGCGAATTTCAGAAAAATTCAATTCGGTCGGTACGCCGAATTTTCCAAAAAGAATCGGTTCGATCCAAATTTATTTGTGACGAATTGCGTTAAAAAACAGCTATTTCCTGGCTGCAGAGAGCCTGTATAATGGTGTAGAAAACTGTACCTTGCAGAAACTGTGCCTTGCTCTTAGTATCACTTCACACTTAATGTATTTGGGCAGTTATGGGGCCAAAACTGACCAAATAACTCAAGTGTAAACTCAGCCTTACAGGTCAATGTTAGCTCCAGCTGATTCCATGTAGATTTCTACAGAACCTGTTCTATTAAACGCCGATACAAGTAGAGGCCCCCAAAAGAGTGGAGAGGGTGTCAGCAGTAAATTTGTTTGTGCTGACGTCACTGATTATTTTATCCTTCCTCTGATCCATCAGAACAATAACTCCCAAAAAACGGATCCTGTCTGTTGAGCAGCAGCCTTCACTCAGTCAGCATGTGGTCAGTAATCCATCAGTATACCTAAGGCAGAGATGACATGTGAATGAAATATTTGCATGTCTTCTGTATTTTGTACCCAATCCTGCTTTTGGCTACCAAATCATAAGCCAATTCTGATACAAAATAGGGACCATACAGGCCTTAAAGCTGCTACATAGACAGGATCGTTGTGTGTCTCAATTTTCCTTTCTTCTAATAGATCAGAAGAAGGGTCAAATAAATGGTGATGTCCACCGGGCCAAAAAGGCAAAATAGTGGCCCCGTCATGGAGTAGGTAGGGTAAGAACAGCATGAGAAGTCCCCAGAGTGGCCCAGTGACACAGTGGTGAGGTGGAAGCAGGATGAGGACACCACAGAGTGGCCCATTGACAGAGTGTTGAAGTGGCAGCAATGTAAGATTGAGAAACAGTAGTGATGGACGAACATCAGCCAGGACCTTTCTATCAAATGTTCATGAACCGCACGTTTGCGGCGAGCCCCATTCACTTTAATGGCAGGTGAACCTGAAAATCCTTCAGGTCATATTTGCAGCCACCAAATACTTACTAGAAGTGCACAAATTGTCCCACAACATGGACAGTGACATACCAGAGGGGGATCAATGTCAACAATTCCCACCAAAAATATGTAATTTAATCAGGGGCCATTTTTATGCTTCTTAAAGGGAAACTCTCAAAAATGTGCCCTGCTGGAGCCTAGAATTTTTTTTATTTTAGGCCACTAGAGTACGGGCCCCAAAAATTATGCATTCAAACAAGTGAATATGTGGCTGGAGGTATATTAGACGGTCAGTAGATAACAATTTTACTGTAGGCCAGTGGAATACAGGCCCCAAAAATTATGCATTCACCTGACAGAAAAGAACAAGTGATTATGTGGCTGGAGGTATATTAGGCGGTCAGCGGATAACAATTTTACTGTAAGCCAGTGGAGTACAGGCCCCAAACATTAGGCATTCACCTGACAGAAAAGAACAAGTGATTATGTGGCTGGAGGTACATTAGGCGGTCACTGGCTAAAAATTTTACTGTAGGACAGTACAGGCCCCAAGAATTAGGCATTCGCCTGACAGAAAAGAACTTGTGATGTGGCTGGAGGTACATTAGGCGGTCACTGGCTAAAAATGTTACTGTAGGCCAGTACAGGTCCCAAAAATTAGGCATTCACCTGACAGAAAAGAACTTGTGATGATGTGGCTGGAGGTACAATAGGTGGTCTGTGACAGAGTGCTGAGGTGGCCGCAGCATGAGTAGACCACAGAGTATCCCAATGACCAGGTGCTGAGGTGGCAGCAGCAAGAAGCGACCACAGAGTGGTGAGGTGGCAGAAGCATGAGGAGACCACTAAGTAACCCAATGAAATAATTGTGAGGTGGTAGCAGCATGAGGAGAACACAGAGTGGCCAAGTGACATAGTGTTGGTCGGCAGCAGCATGATAAGACCACAGAGTGGCCCAGTGACATAGTGTTAAGTCGGCCACAACATGAGGAGACCATAGAGTGGCCCAGTGACAGAGTGGTAAGGTGGCAGCAGCATGAGAAGACCACAAAATAGCGGTTGAGGCGGGAGTGTTGAGGTTGCAACACCATAAGGAGTGGTGAGGTGGAAACAGCATGAGGAAACAACAGAGTGGCCCAGTGACAGAGTAGTAAGGTACCAGCAGCTTGAAGAGACCGCAGAGAGGCCCAGTCACAAGTGTTGAGGTGGAAGCAGCATGAGGAAACCACATAGGGGCCTAGTCACAAAGTGTCGAGGTGGCAGCAGCATGAAAATCCCACAGAGTGGTGGGGTGGCAGCAGCATGAGGAGACCACAGAATGGCCCAGTGGTATAGTGGTGAAGAGGTGGCAGCATGAGGAGACCGCAGAGTGGACCAGTGACATAGTGTTGAGGTCGCAACATCATGAGGAGACCATAGAGTGGCCCAGTGAAAGAGTGGTGAGGAGGAAGCAGCATGAGGAGACCATAGGATGTTGAGGAGGCAGCAGCATGAGGAAACCATAGAGTGGCCAAATGACAGAGTGTTAAGGTGGCAGCAGCATGATAAGACCACAGAGTGGTAAGATGGCAGCAGCATAAGGAAACCATAGAGTGGCCCAGTGACAGATTGTTAAGATAGCAGTAGCATGAGGAGACCACAGAGTGGTAAGGTGGCAGCAGCATGAGGAAACCACAGAGGGGCCCAGTGACAGAGTGGTGAGGTGGAAGAAGCATGAGGAGACCTCAGAGTAGTGAGGTGGCAGCAGCATAAGGAAACCACAGTGTGGCCCAGCGACATAGTGTTGAGGTGGCAGCAGCATGAGTAGACCACAGAGTGGCCCAATGACAAGGTGGTGAGGTGGCAGCAGCATGAGGAGACTCCAAAGTAACCCAGTGACATAGTTGTGAGGTGGTAGCAGCATGAGGAGAACACAGAGTGGCCAACTAACATAGTGTTGAGTCAGCAGCAGCCTGATGAGACCACAGAGTGGTAAGGTGGCAGCAGCATAAAGAAACCATAGAGTGGCCCAGTGACAGATTGTTAAGATAGCAGTAGCATGAGGAGACCACAGAGTGGTAAGGTGGCAGCAGCATGAGGAAACCACAGAGGGGCCCAGTGACAGAGTGGTGAGGTGGCAGCAGTATGAGTAGACCACAGAGTTGCCCAGTAACAGAGTGTTCAGATGGCAGCAGCAGGAGGAGACCACAGAGTGGTGAGGTGGGAGCAGCATAAGGTATCCACAGAGTGGCCTAGTGTTAAGTCGGCAACAACATTAGGAGAACAAAGAGTGGCCCAGTAACTAAGTGGTGAGGTGGAAGCAGTATGAGGAGACCACAGAGTGGCCCAGTGACAGAGTGGGAAGGTGACAGCAGCATGAGTAAATCACAGAGTGGTGAGGTGATAGCAGCAAGAGGAGACCATAAAGTGGCCCAGTGACATAGTGGTGAAGTAGTAGCAGAAGGAGGAGACCACAGAGTGTTACAGTGACATAGTGTTAAGTAGGCAACAGCATGAGAATACCACAGAGTGGCCCAGTGACAGAGTGGTGAGGTAACAGCAGCATGAGTAGACCACAGAGTGGCCCAATGACAAAGTGGTGAGGTGGCAGCAGCAAGAAGAGACCACAGAGTGGTGAGGTGGCAGCAGCATGAGGAGACAGCAGAGTAACCCAGTGATATAGTTGTGAAGTGGTAGCAGCATGAGGAGAACACAGAGCGGCCAACTGACATAGTGTTGAGTCGGCAGCAGCATGATGAGACCATAGAGTGGCCAAGCGACATAGTGTTAAGTCAGCCACAACATGAGGAGACCATTGAGTGGCCCAGTGATAGAGTGGTGAGGTGGTAGCAGCAGGAGGAGACCACAAAGTGGCTCAGTGACATAGTGTTCAGTAGGCATTAGCATGAGGAGAACACAGAGTGGCCCAGTAACAGAGTCAGAGTGGGAGGTGGCAGCAGTATGAGGATACCACAGAGTAGCCCAGTGACAGAGTGGTAAGGTAACAGCAGCAGGAGGATACCACAAAGTGGCCCAGTGACAGAGTGTTGAGGAGGCAGCAGCATGAGTAGACCACAGAGTGGCCCAATGACAAGGTGGTGAGGTGGCAGCAGCAAGAAGAGACCACAGAGTGATGAGGTGGCAGCACCATGAGGAGACCACAGAGTAACCCAGTGACATAGTTGTGAGGTGGTAGCAGCATGAGGAGACCACAGACTGGCCCAGTGACATAGTGTTAAGTCGGCCACAACATGAGGAGACCATTGAGTGGCCCAGTGACAGAGTGGTGAGGTGGCAGCAGCATGAAAAAACTATATAGTGGCCCAATGACAGTGTTGAGATGGCAGCAGCATGAGGAGACCACAGAGTGGTAAGGTGGCAGCAGCATTAGGAAACCACAGAGGGGCCCAGTGACAGGGTGTTGAGGTGGCAGCAGCATGAGTAGGCCACAGAGTGGCCCAGTAACAGAGTGTTGAGGTGGCAGCAGCATGAGGAGACCACAGAGTGGTAAGGTGGCAGCAGCATTAGGAAACCACAGAGGGGCCCAGTGACAGGGTGTTGAGGTGGCAGCAGCATGAGTAGACCACAGAGTGGCCCAGCAACAGAGTGTTGAGGTGGCAGCAGCATGAGGAGACCACAGAGTGGTGAGGTGGCAGCAGCATAAGGAAACCACAGAGTGACCAAGCGACATAGTGTTGAGTTGGCAGAAGCATGAGGAGGCCACAGAGTGGCCGAGTGATATATTGGTCAGATGTTAGCAGCATTAGGAGACCACAGGGTGGCTCAGTGACATAGTGTTAAGTCGGCAACAGCATGAGGAGAACACAGAGTGGCCCATTGACAGATTTGTGGGGTGGCCACAGCATGAGGAGACCACCGAGTGGTGAGGTGGTAGCAGCATGAGGAGACTACAGAGTGGCCCAGTGACATAGTAATGAGGTGTTAGCAGCATCAGGAGACCACAGGGTGGCTCAGTGATATAGTGTTAAGTCGGCAACAACATGAGGAGAACAAAGAGTGGCCCAGTGGTAAGTTGGAAGCAGTATGAGGAGACCACAGAGTGGCCTAGTGACATAGTGGCGAGGTGGTAGCAGCAGGAGGAGACCACAGAGTGGCTCAGTGACATAGTGTTAAGTCGGCAACAGCATAAGGAGAACACAGAGTGGCCCAATGACAAGGTAGTGAGGTGGCAGCAGCAAGAAGAGACCACAGAGTGGTGAGGTGGCAGCAGCATGAGGAGACCACAGAGTAATCCAGTGACATAGTTATGAGATGGTAGCACCATGAGAAGAACACAGAGCATCCAAGTGACATAGTGTTGAGTTGGCAGCAGCATGATGAGACCATAGAGTGGCCCAGTGACAGAGTGTTAAATCTGCAACAGCATGAGAACACAGGGTGGCCTAGTGACAGAGTGGTGAGGTGGCAGCAGTATGAGGATACCACAGAGTGGCCCAGTGACAAAGTGGTGAGATTACAGCAGAGTAAGTAGACCACAGAGCAGCCCAATGACAAGGTGGTGAGGTGGCAGCAGCAAGAAGAGACCACAGATTGGTGAGGTGGCAGCAGCATGAGGATATCACAGAGTAACCCAATGACATAGTTATATGATGGTAGCAGCATGAGGAGAACACAGAGTGGCCAAGTGACATAGTATTGAGTCGGCAGCAGAATGATGAGACCATAGAGTGGCCCAGTGACAGAGTGTTGAGTTGGCAGCAGCATGAGGAGATCACAGAGTTGTGAGCCGGCAGTAGCATGAGGAGACCACAGAGTGGTGAGATGGCAGCAGCATGAGGAGACCACAGAATGGTTAGGTGGAAGCAGCATGAGGAGACCACAGAGTAGCCCAGTGACAGAGTGGTGAGGTACTAGCAGCATGAGAAGACCACAGAGTGGCCCAGTGACAGAGTTGTGATCATGCAGTAGCATGAGGAGACCACAGAGTGGTGAGGTGGCAGCAGCATGAGGAGAACACAGATTGGCTCAGTGACATAGTGTTAAGTCAGCAACAACATGAGGAGAACAAAGAGTGGCCCAGTGACTGAGTGGTGAGGTGGTAGCAGCAGGAGGAGACCACAGAGTGGCCCAGTGACAGAGTGGTGAGGTGGCAGCAGTATGAGGATACCACTGAGTGGCTCAGTGACAGACTTGTGAGATTACAGAAGCAGGAAAAGACCGCAGAGTGGCCCAGTGACAGAATGTTGAGGAGGAAGCAGCATGAGTAGACCACAGAGGGGCCCAATGACAAGGTGGTGAGGTGGTAGCAGCAAGAAGAGACCACAGAGTGGTGAGGTGGCAGCAGTATGAGGAAACCACAGAGTAACCCAGTGACATAGTTATGAGATTGTAGCAGCATCAGAAGAACACAGAGTATCCAAGTGACACAGTGTTGAGTCGGCAGCAGCATGATGAGATCATAGAAAGGCCCAGTGACAGAGTGTTAAGTCGGCAACAGCATGAGGAGAACACAAGGTGGCCTAGTGACAGAGTGGTGAGGTGGCAGCAGTATCAGGATACCACAGAGTGGCCCAGTGACAGAGTTGTGAGATTACAGCAGCAAGAGGAGACCACAGAGTGGCCTAGTGACAGAGTGTTGAGGAGGCAGCAGCATGAGTAGATCACAGAGTGGCCCAATGACAAGGTGGTGAGGTGGCAGTAGCAAGAATAGACCACAGAATGGTGAGGTGGCAGCAGCATGAGGAGACAACAGAGTAACCTAGTGACATATTTATGCGATT
Organism: Bufo gargarizans; assembly: GCF_014858855.1. NCBI lineage: Eukaryota > Metazoa > Chordata > Amphibia > Anura > Bufonidae > Bufo > Bufo gargarizans. Next base: position 265,812,375 of record NC_058084.1, read on the forward strand.
GTAGCAGCATGAGGAGAACACAGAGTGGCCAAGTGACATAGTGATGAGTTGGCACCAGCATGATTAGACCATAGAGTGGCTCAGTGACAGAGTGTTGAGTTGGCAGCAGCATGAGGAGATGACAGAGTGGTGAGGTGGCAGCAGCATGAGACGACCACAGAGTGGTGAGGCTGCAGCAGCATGAGGAGACCACAGAGTGGCCCAGTGACAGAGTTGTGAGCGCGGCAGCAGCATGAGAACAAAGAGTGGCCCAGTGACTGAGTGGTGAGGTGGAAGGAGTATGAGGAGACCACAGAGTGGCCCAGTGACAGAGTTGTGAGGTGACAGCAGCATGATGAGACCACAGAGTGGCCCAGTGACATAGTGGTGAGGTGGTAGCAGCAGGAGGAGACCACATAGTGGCTCAGTGACATAGTGTTATGTTGGCAACATCATGAGGAGAACACAGAGTGGCTCAGTGACAGAATGTTGAGGAGGCAGCAGCATGAGTAGACCACAGAGTTGCCCAATGAGAAGGTGGTGAGGTGGCAGCAGCCAGAAGAGACCACAGAGTGGTGAGGTGGCAGCAGCATAAGGAGACCACAGAATAACCCAGTGACATAGTTATGAGATGGTAGCAGCATGAGAAGTACACAGAGTGGCCAAGTGACATAGCATTGAGTTGGCAGCAGTATGATGGGACCATAGAGTGGCCCAGTGACAGAGTGTTGAGTTGGAAGCAGCATGAGGAGATCATAGAATGGTGAGGTGGCAGCAGCATGAGGAGACCACAGAGTGGTGAGGTGACAGCAGCATGAGGAGACCACAAAGTTGTGAGCCGGCAGCAGCATGAGGAGACCACAGATTGGTTAGGTAGCAGCAGAATGAGTTGACCACAGAGTAGCCAAGTGACAGAGTGGTGAGGTAGCAGCAGCATGAGGAGACCACAGAGTGGTGAGGTGGCAGCAGCTTGAGGAGACTACAGAGTGTTTAGGTGCCAGCATCATGAGGAGACCACAGAGTGGTGAAGTGGCAACATCATGAGGAGACCACAAAGTGGTGATGTGGCAGCAGCATGGGGAGACTACAGAGTGGTGAGGTGGTAGCAGCATGAGAAGACCACAGAGTGGTGATGTAGCAGCAGCATGAGGAGACCACAGAGTGGTCCAATGACAGATTGTTGAGGTGGCAAAATCATGAGGAGACCACAGAGTGTTGAGGTGGCAGCAGCATTAGGAGACTAGAGTGGCTCAGTAACAGAGTAAGTTGGCAGCAGCATGTGGAGACCACAGAGTGGTGAGTTGGCAGCAGCATGAGGAGATCACAAAATGGTGAGGTGGCAGCAGCATGAGGAGACCACAGAGTGGTGAGGTGGCAGCAGCATGAGGAGACCACAGAGTGGTGAGGTGGCAGCAGCATGAGGAGACCACAGAGTGGTGAGGTGACAGTAGCATGAGGACACTAAAAAGTGGTGAGGTTGCAGCAGCATGAGGTGACTACAGAGTTTTGAGTTGGCAGCAGCATGAGGAGACAACAAAGTGGCCCAGTGACAGAATGGGGAGGTGGGGGGCAATACCAGTACCATCTGAAGATGGTGGGTGGCAGTAGGAGCACCTGGCAGCAGGTGTGTGACATCAGGCGGGTGACAGCATCAGAATAGTACCTGAAGCAGGTAGCCAGGAGAAATGAGTCTTGTGGCGAAACCAACCTCGCCGCTGGGTTTTGGAGAGGGCTTTTTAAAAGCCTCTTGCCTCAGGATTATGGCCCAAAGTAGCTTTAAAGGAGAAGACAGACCGGCCGCACAGCTTAAATCTGTCTGTAGAATTGTATTTTATGTTATTATGCTTTCGGTTAAATTGTATGTTATGTGAGGGCACCCAGATAGCTAATATTATTGTATTCGTGTATTCTGAGTGCCATTCACCTAATGATATGCACTCAGACTTGAGCTATCTGGGGATATGTTAAATGTCTGTGTTTGCTGTGGGGGTGTGCCATTGTGTGTTTAAATGGTGATGTCTGTCCTGTTGTCTCCACATGTGTATTGGTGATCTCCCTTTGTCCTGAGAGATAATTGGATTGCCTTCGGTTGTCTCTGGGACAGAGAGGAGGAAACCATGATGTGGGGATGTGTTGTATCTGTTCTGTATTTGCAAAACTGTAATAAAAACCAGGCTGGGTGTGCCAGCACATCAGACCACTGCTGACCCTCAAGACAGAGCCTTGTCTCGTTATTGGGGGATTCCCTGTATGCTGTTGGAGACTGATTGCCATGAGTGTAAGCTGACTGTACGTTTTTCCTGTTCGTCTGCTGACAGCTATTTGCGAGGTTCCAGTTTGGAGTGCTATTTTGCATCCAGTTCGGGAGGTTGGTGTCCTGCAGTAGCTGTGCCTGTCTCTCAGAAAGGGGCATATCGCCTAAACGGATCTTAACCCCTTGTCTGCTGAAACGGTCCGTTACATTGGTGGCAAGCAGCGGGATCGTTCCTACAGCCAGAAGGACAGCTACAGGAGACACCATTTCTGTGGATTCTACAATTTAAGGGCAACGCATGTCTCAGTACAGCGACCCTAAAAGCACCAGGATGGAACCAGCAGTGGAGTACAGATACTCTGTGGAGGAATTTGACCGTATGATGTAGTTGCGGCTGAACTTCTTCGGACCCAATCCAGCTGAGAAATACGTGAAGTTCGTGAAGAGTCTAGTGTTCAAGACCCTACTATACCGGGCAGAAGGTGACGGTCAGCTGCCACGTTGGGTGGACCTCCATCGGAAGTTACAGTTGCGGGACAGTGGGAGCCCAGTCTCCATTCCCCAGCAGCAGCATGATTTTTTGGGAATTGGGAGCCTAGTCTCCATTCCCCAGCGGCCGTGTGATGTACAGGGAATTGGGAGCCGAGTCTCCATTCCCCAGCGGCAGGCGGAGTTACAGGGGGCAGAGACAGTCGGTCCTGTCCCCCAGCAGCAGCAGGATTTGTTGGGAACTGGGAGCCTAGTCTCCATTCCCCAGCGGCAGCTTAACGCACCAGGGGGAGACAGTAAGCCCCACAACTGTGCAGATGGGACCGTGGTCTCTGCACTCACAGCACAGGGGGTAGGGACAGTCGGTCCTGTCCCCCAGCAACAGGGCTGTTTAGCCAAAGAGGAGACAGTCGGTCTCCCCCTCAAACAACCAACCAGATCTCCAGCCATCTCCGCAGGGATACCAGGAGGAGGAGGTAAGCGAGCCCTCCCCTTCCCAGATACTTCCCAACCGAGTTCCGGGGGCAGGGGATGAGCCTGCAATACCCACTGATCCCTTCCCAGTGGAAGAGCTGGCATCAGGGTAGAGAGCCGCTAGCCTCTGCTCCACCAACCCCCTTGTTACAGGACTGGCTTGTACCCCACAGGCATCCCCAGCGGAAGAGCTGGCATCTGGGCAGAGTGCAGTCGGCCTCTGCCCACCAAGTACCTACAGCTCCAAGCTGGAGAACCACAAAGCAAGGAGTAGCAGATGCCCACTCAACAGCTGGGGACATACAGAAAAGAGCCAGGCCCCAAAATTCAACAGGTCCAGTATTGGGTTGTGGGTGGGCTGCCAGACTAACTCAGGTACCAACCGGCGCGAGGTCAGGTATCTGGTTAGTCTTCCCTGGGGGGGGGGGGGTTATATGTGTGGCGAAACCAACCTCGCCACTGGGTTTTGGAGAGGGCTGTTTAAAAGCCTCTTGCCTCAGGATTATGGCCCATAGTAAGTTTAAAGGAGAAAACAGACCGGCCGCACAGCTTAAATCTGTCTGTAGAATTGTATTTTATGTTATTATGCGTTCAGTTAAATTGTATGTTATGTGAGGGCACCCAGATAGCTAATATTATTGTATTCGTGTATTCTGAGTGCCATTCACCTAATGATATGCACTCAGACTTGAGCTATCTGGGGATATGTTAAATGTCTGTGTTTGCTGTGGGGGTGTGCCATTGTGTGTTTAAATGGTGATGTCTGTCCTGTTGTCTCCACATGTGTATTGGTGATCTCCCTTTGTCCTGAGAGATAATTGGATTGCCTTCGGTTGTCTCTGGGACAGAGAGGAGGAAACCATGATGAATTGTGGGGATGTGTTGTATCTGTTCTGTATTTGCAAAACTGTAATAAAAACCAGGCTGGGTGTGCCAGCACATCAGACCACTGCTGACCCTCAAGACGGAGCCTTGTCTCGTTATTGGGGGGATTCCCTGTATGCTGTTGGAGACTGATTGCCATGAGTGTAAGCTGACTGTACGCTTTTCCTGTTCGTCTGCTGACAGCTATTTGCGAGGCTCCAGTTTGGAGTGCTATTTTGTATCCAGTTCGGGAGGTTGGTGTTCTGCAGTAGCTGTGCCTGTCTCTCATATCTAGAGTTGAGCGAACACCTGGATGTTCGGGTTCGAGAAGTTCGGCCGAACTTCCCGGAAATGTTCGGGTTCGGGATCCGAACCCGATCCGAACTTCGTCCCGAACTCGAACCCCATTTAAGTCAATGGGGACCCGAACTTTTCGGCACTAAAACGGCTGTAAAACAGCCCAGGAAAGGGCTAGAGGGCTGCAAAAGGCAGCAACATGTAGGTAAATCCCATGCAAACAAATGTGGATAGGGAAATGAATTAAAATAAAAATTAAATAAATAAAAATTAACCAAAATCAATTGGAGAGAGGTCCCATAGCAGAGAATCTGGCTTCCCGTCACCCACCACTGGAACAGTCCATTCTCAGATATTTAGGCCCCGGCACCCAGGCAGAGGAGAGAGGTCCCGTAACAGACAATCTGGCTTCATGTCAGCAGAGAATCAGTCTGCATGTCATAGCAGAGAATCAGGCTTCACGTCAGCCACCAGTGCAACAGTCCATTGGCATATATTTAGGCCCAGCACCCAGGCAGAGGAGAGAGGTCCCGTAACAGACAATCTGGCTTCATGTCAGCAGAGAATCAGTCTTCATGTCATAGCAGAGAATCAGGCTTCACGTCACCCACCACTGTAAGAGTCCATTTTCATAAATTTAGGCCCAGCACCCAGGCAGAGGAGAGAGGTCCCGTAACAGACAATCTGGCTTCATGTCAGCAGAGAATCAGTCTTCATGTCATAGCAGAGAATCAGGCTTCACGTCAGCCACCACTGCAACAGTCCATTGGCATATATTTAGGCCCAGCACCCAGGCAGAGGAGAGAGGTCCCGTAACAGACAATCTGGCTTCATGTCAGCAGAGAATCAGTCTTCATGTCATAGCAGAGAATCAGGCTTCACGTCACCCACCACTGCAACAGTCCATTTTCATAAATTTAGGCCCAGCACCCAGGCAGAGGAGAGAGGTCCCGTAACAGACAACCTGGCTTCATGTCAGCAGAGAATTAGTCTGCATGTCATAGCAGAGAATGAGGCTTCACGTCAGCCACCAATGCAACAGTCCATTGTCAGATATTTAGGCCCAGCACCCAGGCAGAGGAGAGAGGTCCCGTAACAGAGGATCTGGCTTCATGTCAGCAGAGAATCAGTCTTCATGTCATAGCAGAAAGTGCTAAAAATGACCCCTCTTCCTCCTCCTCCTCCTCCTGGGCCACCTCCTCTTCCATCATCGCCCTAAGTGTTTTCTCAAGGAGACATAGAAGTGGTATTGTAACGCTGATAACGGCGTCATCGCCACTGGCCATGTTGGTGGAGTACTCGAAACAGCGCAACAGGGCACACAGGTCTCGCATGGAGGCCCAGTCATTGGTGGTGAAGTGGTGCTGTTCTGTAGTGCGACTGACCCGTGCGTGCTGCAGCTGAAACTCCACTATGGCCTGCTGCTGCTCGCACAGTCTGTCCAGCATGTGCAAGGTGGAGTTCCACCTGGTGGGCACGTCGCATATGAGGCGGTGAGCGGGAAGGCCGAAGTTACGCTGTAGCGCAGACAGGCGAGCAGCAGCAGGATGTGAACGCCGGAAGCGCGAACAGACGGCCCGCACTTTATGCAGCAGCTCTGACATGTCGGGGTAGTTGTGAATGAACTTCTGCACCACCAAATTCAGCACATGCGCCAAGCAAGGGATGTGCGTCAAATTGGCTAGTCCCAGAGCTGCAACGAGATTTCGCCCATTATCACACACCACCAGGCCGGGCTTGAGGCTCACCGGCAGCAACCACTCGTCGGTCTGTTGTTCTATACCCCGCCACAACTCCTGTGCGGTGTGGGGCCTGTCCCCCAAACATATGAGTTTCAGAATGGCCTGCTGACGTTTACCCCGGGCTGTGCTGAAGTTGGTGGTGAAGGTGTGTGGCTGACTGGATGAGAAGGTGGAAGAAGAGGAGGAGGAAGCCGAGAAGGTGGAGGTGGCAACAGGAGGCAAAGAATGTTGCCCTGCGATCCTTGGCGGCGGAAGGACGTGCGCTAAACAGCTCTCCGCCTGGGGCCCAGCTGCCACTACATTTACCCAGTGTGCAGTTAGGGAGATATAGCATCCCTGGCCGTGCTTACTGGTCCACGTATCTGTGGTTAGGTGGACCTTGCTACAGATGGCGTTGCGCAGTGCACACTTGATTTTATCGGATACTTGGTTGTGCAGGGAAGGCACGGCTCTCTTGGAGTAGTAGTGGCGGCTGGGAACAACATACTGTGGGACAGCAAGCGACATGAGCTGTTTGAAGCTGTCTGTGTCCACCAGCCTAAATGACAGCATTTTTATAGGCCAGTAGTTTAGAAATGCTGGCATTCAGGGCCAGGGATCGAGGGTGGCTAGGTGGGAATTTACGCTTTCTCTCAAATGTTTGTGAGATGGAGAGCTAAACGCTGCCGTGTGACATGGTTGAGACGCTTGGTGACGGAGGTGGTGGTGGTGTTGGTGGTACATCCCCTGTTTGCTGGGCGGCAGGTGCCAACGTTCCTCCAGAGGCAGACGAAGAGGCCGAGGCGGCAACAGCAGAAGAGGTAGCAGGGGGAGCCTGAGTGACTTCCTTGTTTTTAAGGTGTTTACTCCACTGCAGTTCATGCTTTGCATGCAGGTGCCTGGTCATGCAGGTTGTGCTCAGGTTCAGAACGTTAATGCCTCGCTTCAGGCTCTGATGGCACAGCGTGCAAACCACTCGGGTCTTGTCGTCAGCACATTGTTTGAAGAAGTGCCATGCCAGGGAACTCCTTGAAGCTGCCTTTGGGGTGCTCGGTCCCAGATGGCGGCGGTCAGTAGCAGGCGGAATCTCTTGGCGGCGGGTGTTCTGCTTTTGTCCACTGCTCCCTCTTTTGCTACGCTGTTGGCTCGGTCTCACCACTGCCTCTTCCTCCGAACTGTGAAAGTCAGTGGCACGACCTTCATTCCATGTGGGGTCTAGGACCTCATCGTCCCCTGCATCGTCTTCCACCCAGTCTTGATCCCTGACCTCCTGTTCAGTCTGCACACTGCAGAAAGACGCAGCAGTTGGCACCTGTGTTTCGTCATCATCAGAGACATGCTGAGGTGGTATTCCCATGTCCTCATCATCAGGAAACATAAGTGGTTGTGCGTCAGTGCAGTCTATGTCTTCCACCGCTGGGGAAGGGCTAGGTGGATGCCCTTGGGAAACCCTGCCAGCGGAGTCTTCAAACAGCATAAGAGACTGCTGCATAACTTGAGGCTGAGACAGTTTCCCTGGTATGCATGGGGGTGATGTGACAGACTGATGGGGTTGGTTTTCAGGCGCCATCTGTGCGCTTTCTGCAGAAGACTGGGTGGGAGATAATGTGAACGTGCTGGATCCACTGTCGGCCACCCAATTGACTAATGCCTGTACCTGCTCAGGCCTTACCATCCTTAGAACGGCATTGGGCCCCACCATATATCGCTGTAAATTCTGGCGGCTACTGGGACCTGAGGTAGTTGGTACACTAGGACGTGTGGATGTGGCAGAACGGCCACGTCCTCTCCCAGCACCAGAGGGTCCACTAACACCACCACGACCATGTCCACGTCCGCGTCCCTTACTAGATGTTTTCCTCATTGTTATGGTTCACCACAACAACAAAAATATTATTCGGCCCAATGTATTGTATTCAAATTCAGCGGGATATAAATTTGAGGCCTAGTATTTAGGCGCTGGGTGACTGGTATGGATTTAGTGACAGAATTAGACTTGGAAATGCACAGTAGCGTGTGTGTGAAGTTATTCTGAATGACCCTATGTGCACCTTGAATATTATATACCCTTTTAGGGATAGATTTCAAATAGCTCTGATATAGCAGGAACCACTAAATTATGAAATTGCTAAATTGGGAATTGTATTTCAACCCAGAACAAAAAATGTGCTTTGACGGACACTAAATAACTTTCCCATCCACAACAGGACAGCGGTAACGAGAGATTTAGCGGGATATAAATTTGAGGCCTAGTATTTAGGCGCTGGGTGACCGGTATGGATTTACTAACAGAATTAGACTTGGAAATGCACAGTAGCGTGTGTGTGAAGTTATTCTGAATGACCCTATGTGCACCTTGAATATTATATACCCTTTTAGGGATAGATTTCAAATAGCTCTGATATAGCAGAAACCACTAAATTATGAAATTGCTAAATTGGGAATTGTATTTCAACCCAGAACAAAAAATGTGCTTTGACGGACACTAAATAACTTTCCCAGCCACAACAGTACAGCGGTAACGACAGATTTGGCGGGATATAAATTTAAGGCCTAGTACTTAGGCGCTGGGTGACTGGTATGGATTTAGTGACAGAATTAGACTTGGAAATGCACAGTAGCGTGTGTGTGAAGTTATTCTGAATGACCCTATGTGCACCTTGAATATTATATACCCTTTTAGGGATAGATTTCAAATAGCTCTGATATAGCAGGAACCACTAAATTATGAAATTGCTAAATTGGGAATTGTATTTCAACCCAGAACAAAAAATGTGCTTTGACGGACACTAAATAACTTTCCCATCCACAACAGGACAGCGGTAACGAGAGATTTAGCGGGATATAAATTTGAGGCCTAGTATTTAGGCGCTGGGTGACCGGTATGGATTTACTAACAGAATTAGACTTGGAAATGCACAGTAGCGTGTGTGTGAAGTTATTCTGAATGACCCTATGTGCACCTTGAATATTATATACCCTTTTAGGGATAGATTTCAAATAGCTCTGATATAGCAGAAACCACTAAATTATGAAATTGCTAAATTGGGAATTGTATTTCAACCCAGAACAAAAAATGTGCTTTGACGGACACTAAATAACTTTCCCAGCCACAACAGTACAGCGGTAACGAGAGATTTAGCGGGATATAAATTTGAGGCCTAGTATTTAGGCGCTGGGTGACCGGTATGGATTTACTAACAGAATTAGACTTGGATATGGCCAAAAAATAACCACACTATTGCTGGTTAAATGCACTTGGTGACGGGCGCAGCTTGCCCCTGATTTAGTATATGGCCAAAAAATGAACAGACTATTGCTGGTTAAATGCACTTGGTGTGATAGCTTGACCAACCACACTACTGAGGGTTAAATGCACTTGGTGACGGGCGCAGCTTGCCCCTGATGTAGTATATGGCCAAAAAATGAACAGACTATTGCTGGTTAAATGCACTTGGTGTCACAGCTTGACCAACCACACTACTGAGGGTTAAATGCACTTGGTGACGGGCACAGCTTGCCCCTGATGTAGTATATGGCCAAAAAATAAACAGACTATTGCTGGTTAAATGCACTTGGTGTGACAGCTTCACCCTGATGTAGGCTTTAGCCAAAAAACAACCACACCATTGAGGGTTAAATGCACTTGGTGACAGGCGCAGCTTGCCCCTGATGTAGTATATGGCCAAAAAATAAACAGACTATTGCTGGTTAAATGCACTTGGTGTGACAGCTTCACCCTGATGTAAGCTTTAGCCAAAAAACAACCACACCATTGAGGGTTAAATGCACTTGGTCGCAGCTTGGATGCACTTGGTCGCAGCACCGCACAAGACACAAAATGGCCGCCGATCACCCCAGAAAAAAGTGACTGACAAACGGTCTGGGCAGCCTAAAAACAGTGAGCAATTGAGTATCAGCAGCTCAATGATCCACAGCTGCAGATCGATCAATTAATCAAGTGCTTTGGAGGAGTTAATCAGCCTAATCTCGCCCTACTGTCGCAGCCGCAAGCTCTCCCTATGCTAATCAGAGCAGAGTGACGGGCGGCGCTATGTGACTCCAGCTTAAATAGAGGCTGGGTCACATGGTGCTCTGGCCAATCACAGCCATGCCAATAGTAGGCATGGCTGTGACGGCCTCTTGCGGCAAGTAGTATGACGCTTGTTGATTGGCTGCTTTGCAGCCTTTCAAAAAGCGCCAAGTAAGCGTCACAAAAGCGCCAAGAAAGCGACGAACACCGAACCCGAACTTTTACGAAAATGTCCGGGTTTGGGTCCGTGTCACGGACACCCCAAAATTCGGTATGAACCCGAACTATACAGTTCGAGTTCGCTCATCCCTAGGCATATCGCCTAAACGGATCTTAACCCCTTGTCTGCTCAAACGGTCTGTTACAAGTCTCTTTTGTCAAAGTTTACTTGTGGCACTATGGATGATCTAGTCTGATGCATCAGGCACTAGTTTGTAGAAATTTTGGCTGAACCACGCCTGATTCATCTTCACAAAGGTCAGTTTCTCCACATTTTGGGTGGACAGGCGAGTTCTCCTAGGGGTATCTATGGCCCCCGCCACACTAAACACCAGCTCTGATGCCACACTTCTGGCAGGGTTGGAAAGCTTGTCCAGGGCAAACTCGGCCAGCCGCAAATCAAGTTTTGCTGCCCAGTGGTCTAGGGGACCTTCGATGTGGGGTGGCAGGGTGCAGTCCAAGTATGCCACAACCTGTTGGTTCAGGTTCTGCTCCATGTTTAGCTGCTGCTGGTTAGTAGTTTCTTCAGTAGGTGGGTTAAAAAACTGCTCATCAGCGACTCTAGATTTAACATGCTGCTGTTGAGCTAGTACTGCTCCTGCCCACGACCAGCCCCCAGCAGCCATGGCAGTGGAACATGAGTGCAGCAGACCCCCCCGGTCAGACCTGCGTGAGGATGGGTGATGGCGAACATAAGATGTCTCAATAGTAGTTCAGTTTGTCCTCCCTCTTAGCGGGTGGAAAAAAGGCCCTCATTTTGGACCGGTAGCGAGGGTCTAACATGGTGGAGAGCCAATAGTCATCCCTCTGTTGAATGGTGACAATTTGGCTGTCACTACGCAAGCAACTGAGCATGCATCGGGCCATTTGCGCAAGTAACTCGGAGGGACTCCCTGCCTCCATCTGCACTACATACTGACACGGTGTGTCTGGGTCCTCTGCTTCGTCTTCCTCATCTCCCTGTAGCTCTTCCGGCTGCTCCTGCTCCTCCTTTCCTGCCACCTGTATAGAAAATCCACCCATTTCTCTATGCATTGCTTGTGCTTGAATGTCCTCCTCCTCCTCTAGTTCAGCCCCCGCAGGGCTTATGTGCCATGAGATATATGTGCCACGTCTTCTGTCCCCTGGCCAGCCAGATTTAGCAGCATCTGTTCCAGGACATGAAACAGTGGAATGACGTTGTTTATCTCTTAATCCTGATGATTGACAAATAAATTGGCCTCCTCAAAGAGCCTGAGCAAATGGCAGGTGTCACATATCAGCTGCCACTGGCTAACATCGAAGTTACACAGGGGAGTACCTCTGTCCGCCTGTGTCATCAAGAAATTGTTTATGGCCTTTCTCTGTTCATATACAGTAGTCGGTCCAACATATGGTGGGTGGAGTTCCAACGGGTGGAGACTTTGCATATCAGCCATTGTTGGGGAACTCCATTCTGCCTTTGCAGCTCCTGGGCCATGCCAACTAAGCGTCGTGTCAGAGGAACCCACAGACTCTTGGCTGGGGGTGATGTCACTTGCGCTGAAGTCGAAGACTGAGTCAACCATTCAAGCACCTCTGGATTGCTGGTCAAGACACGACCACTACATGACACTGGGAGCTCAGGCCTCTCGCTGCGACTCCTGCCACCCCCCTTCTTCTGCTGCTACTTGTGCCTGCTCCAGAAACATTTTGGCCACTGTCTGTTCCTTTTAAAGGGCCTGTCACTTGTCTGTGTGACATAATGTAAAATAAAAGAAATAAATTAAATTAAAAGTAAATTAATAGACCCCAAAAATGGCTGTATAACAATGTTGGTTAACCGCAGAACAGCTAATAACACGTGCTTATTTTTCCTATTGATGCACCCCAAAATTGGATGTATGACAATGTCAGTTCACAGCACAACGGCTAATAACACGTACTTATTTTTCCTTTTAAAACACCCCAAAAATGGCTGTATGACAATGTCACTTCAAATTGGTTAATAAGATGTATTTTTTTATTTTTATTAATACACCGCAAAAATGGCTTTATCACAATGTCGGTTCACTGCAGAACGGCTATTAACACATACTTATTTTTCCTATTAATACACCCCAACAATGGCTGTATGACAATGTCACTTCACCGCAAAATGGTTAATACGATGTATTTATTTTTCTATTAATACACTGCAAATATGGCTTTATGACAATGTCGGTTCACCGCACAATGGCTATTAACACGTACTTATTTTACTATTAATACACCCCAACAATGGCTGTATGACAATGTCGGTTCACCGCAGAATGGCTAATAAGACATATTTTTCTAATTAATACACCCCAAAAATGGCTATATGACAATGTCAGTTCACTGCAGAACAGCTAATAACACATACTTATATTTCCTATTAATACACCCCAACAATGGCTGTATGACAATGTCAGTTCACTGCAGAATGATGCATCCCTATCCTTTCCCTACACTTTGAATGATCTTTCCCTGAACTTGTAAATCATGTTTTTTTTTTTTTTGGGCAGAATAAAGTTTTTCTCATAACTGTCCCTAGCGCCTGTCACGTCTCTCCCTGCACTACAGTGGTGCACCTACAGGGGGTGTCCAGCGGGTCTGGACCCCCCCTAGAAATATGTCAGTTTTAATTTTATTCATTTTTTTCTATTATTTATAAGTTTTGCTGCTTTCCATCAGCAGCATTCGTAACCAGGACTCATTTCGCCTCCTCCAGGCTGTTCTCAGCTCAGCCTGGCACGGCCTACCAGATTTCTCCTACTGCTTGCTGCCTCCTGGCTCCTCCCTGCCTCCTCCTTCTCCCTGCCGGAAGCACTGTTGCCGGCGCCATCTTCCAGTGCATACTGTGCATGCAGCCAGGCACCGTGGCCACCCCAACATGATTTTGCGCCGTAAGATTCAAATCATTCAATAGCGACTCAGCGAAGTGGTGGATGGCTGGACTTCAGACCCCGGTATCTGCTCTCTCTACACCTTAGTTTATGATGAGTGGTGACACCTCCAGACTCCGCTATCTGCTCTGCTGCAGAGCAGATACTGGAGTCTGGAGGTGTCTATAGGGGTGCAGAGCAGATACTGGAGTCTGGAGGTGTCTATAGGGGTGCAGAGCAGATACTGGAGTCTGGAGGTGTCTATAGGGGTGCAGAGCAGATACTGGAGGTGTCTATAGGGGTGCAGAGCAGATACTGGAGGTGTCTATAGGGGTGCAGAGCAGATACTGGACGTGTCACATTATGACATCATATAATGTAAGGGTGCAGAGCAGATACTGGAGTCTGGAGGTGTCTATAGGGGTGCAGAGCAGATACTGGAGTCTGGAGGTGTCTATAGGGGTGCAGAGCAGAGTCTGGAGGTGTCACAGTCACATCATATACTGTAGTGGTGCAGAGCAGATACTGGAGTCTGGAGGTGTCACATCATATATTGTAGGGCTGCAGAGCCTCTGCACCCCTACAGTATATGATGTGACAGACACCTCCAGACCCCAGTATCTGCTCTGCACCCCTACAGTATATGATGAGACTGTGACACCTCCAGACTCTAGTATCTTCTCTGCACCCCTATAGACACCTCCAGACTCCAGTATCTTCTCTGCACCCCTATAGACACCTCCAGTATCTGCTCTGCCCCCCTATAGACACCTCCAGACCCCAGTATCTGCTCTGCACCCTTATAGTATATGATGTGACACCTCCAGACCCCAGTATCTGCTCTGCACCCCTATAGACACCTCTAGACCCCAGTATCTTCTCTGCATCGCTATACTATATGATGTGACAGATGCCTCCAGACTCCAATATCTGCTCTGCACCCCTATAGGATATGATGTGACGACTGCAGTATCTGCTCTGCACCCCTATACGATATGATGTGACACCTCTAGACCCCACTATCTGCTCTGCACCCCTATAGCATATCATGTGACTCCTCCAGACTCCGGTATCTGCTCTGCACCTCTATAGTATATGATGTGACACCTCCAGACCCCAGTATCTGCTCTGAACCCTTATAGTATATGATGTGACTCCTCCAGACCCCAGTATCTTCTCTGCACCCCTATAGTATATGATGTGACAGACTCCTCCAGACTCCAGTATCTGCTCTGCACCTCTATAGTATATGATGTGACACCTCCAGACTCCAGAATCTGCTCTGCACCCCTATAGACACCTCCAGACCCCAGTATCTTCTCTGCACCCCTATAGTAGCCTGGATGCTGTGCCATCTTCCTTCACCGACTAGTCAAGTAAATCTGCTCTCTATCCTCTGATCCTCTCTCTTCTTATTCTTGTCCTCTTAAAATATTTTTTTTGTTGTTGCGACTTCTTGAATGCTTAGGTCAGTTTCTTAGCTGGGCATCTGTGTATAATTTTTGCTGTAAAGTTTTAAATATTTTTTTTCTTGAAAGGGGGGACCCCTTGAGGGGTTTATCAATACAAAGTGAGGTAACCTGGAAGGTCATGTAGTCAGTCACTCAGTACTCTGCTTCTTTTTCTTGGCTGGGCCTGGGCATCTCCTTTCTGCATTACAGAAAAGTGATGCCCGGGAAAGTAAAAGAAGCAGAGTACTGAGTGACTGACTACATGACCTTCCAGGTTACCTCCCTTTGTTTTGTTAAAGCCCTTAAGGGGTCCCCCCCCAAGAAAAAATACTTATAACAAGAATTATACACAAAGAGGAGATACCCAGCCAAGAAAAATCAGAGTACTAAGTTACTGACTACATGGCCTATACCATGCTTACCTCAATTTGTATTGATAAAGCCCTAAAGGGGATCACCAACCCCAAAAAATAAATCACTTTATAACAACACTATACAGAGTGTGTGTATATAGTGTTGTTGTAAAGTGATTTTTTTTTTCCTTTGGGGTGGGTGATCCCCTTTAATACAAAGTGAGGTAAGCATGGCATAGGCCATGTAGTCAGTTCTTGGCTGGGCATCTCTTTGTGTACTATTTTTGTAAAGTTTTTTTCTTGGGGGGAGAACCTCTTTAAAGGTCTTTATCAATACAAAGTGAGGTAAGCTGGGTACAGACCATTGAGTTTTGTGATCACCTACCATCTCATGTCTATGGGGATCGGTTGTAATATTGTAATCTATATGTGTATTCTTTTCACTGAGATAAGGTGGGAAGACAATATAATAGAGCAGCACGAAATGCCAGCAGAATGCTTGGATGTATAGGGAGAGGTATAAGCAGTAGAAAGAGTGAAATGCTTATGCCGCTGTACAGAACACTGGTGAGACCTCACTTGGAGTATTGTGCGCAGTACTGGAGGCCATATCTCCAGAAGGATATAAATACTCTAGAGAGAGTTCAGAGAAGAGCTACTAAACTAGTACATGGATTGCAGGATAAAACTTACCAGGAAAGGTTAAAGGACCTTAACATGTATAGCTTGGAAGAAAGAAGAGACAGAGGGGATATGATAGAAACTTTTAAATATATAAAGGGAATCAACTCGGTAAAGGAGGAGAGCATATTTAAAAGAAGAAAAACGACCACAAGAGGACACAGTTCTAAATTAGAGGGGAAAGGTTTAAAAGTAATATAAGGAAGTATTACTTTACTGAGAGAGTAGTGGATGCATGGAATAGCCTTCCTGCAGAAGTGGTAGCTGCAAATACAGTGAAGGAGTTTAAGCATGCATGGGATAGGCATAAGGCCATTCTTCATATAAGATAGGGCCAAGGGATATTCAGTATATTGGGCAGACTAGATGGGCCAAATGGTTCTTATCTGCCGACACATTCTATGTTTCTATAAGCAGCACCAGAAGTACTTATACCCTTTTATATGTAAAATATCCCACATTATATCATAAAAATCCTCTGGGGGACATTGTAACTGTTTCATCTATAGGACAAAGTGGCCCTCTATGGTGACATTAAAGCCCCCCCCCCCCCCCTCTCTATGCCTAGGTCGGGTGCTAGAATAGCCTTTTATAGCTTGAGCTATGTCTTTCCACAGATATTAAGCTTATTTTTGGGAAGATTCCCGCTGGAGCTGAATCACTGTTACCCCGACATAAGAACATCTTTGATCAGCTATATAGTTCCCCTTTGATATATCAGGTATGTTAAGTGATAGTTTTTAAATCAAGTGAGAAGCTGTGACATGAAAGTCATAGTCAGTAACTGTAATGTAAGGTCAGGGCCAGATGGGGTGGATTTGCATCTGGTTAGCCACTGCAAAATCACTGGCGGCTAACCTACTGCAATATACAGAAGGTTACACTAATATAACCCACATATGCTGAAGATTTCTATTCTTAAAAATCTCAATAGTTGTTGAAAAATGGCTTGCTGCTTTCTATTGTTGCAATGCAAAGATTGATATCTGCGATTTTCGCAGCACTAAATTGATGCCTATAGCCAAGGGAAAACATAACTGATTTCTGCTGTGAATACCACCGGTGTAACCCTAGCCTTATAGTGTATTTGTAAAATTAAATTTTTTTTAATTCTAAAATTACATTTTTCTGTATGTTACACTGTATGATGCAATATCCTCTTACAACCATTTAAGGCTCCTTCGTCAGGGTAAAGGCTTGACAAGTCCATGAAGGAACAAGCTAAGAAAAATATAGAAAGAATAATGCCCATTATAGAGACCATTATCTTTTGTGGTCGTCAAGGATTGGCTTTTCGTGGTCATAGGGATTTTGGATCATTCGAGCTAAGTGAAACTCCCTCTCAGAATAAGGGAAATTTTAGGGCATTATTACGCTTCCGTGCCAATGCAGGCGATTCAGCTCTAACGGAGCATCTGATGTCATGTGGAAAAAATGCTACTTATATTAGCTGTAGAGTTGAGCGAACACCTGGATGTTCGGGTTCGAGAAGTTCGGCCGAACTTCCCGAAAATGTTCGGGTTCGGGATCCGAACCCGATCCGAACTTCGTCCCGAACCCGAACCCCATTGAAGTCAATGGGGACCCAAACTTTTCGGCACTAAAAAGGCTGTAAAACAGCCCAGGAAAGGGCTAGAGGGCTGCAAAAGGCAGCAACATGTAGGTAAATCCCCTGCAAACAAATGTGGATAGGGAAATTAATTAAAATAAAAATTAAATAAATAAAAATTAACCAAAATCAATTGGAGAGAGGTCCCATAGCAGAGAATCTGGCTTCCCGTCACCCACCACTGGAACAGTCCATTCTCAGATATTTAGGCCCCGGAACCCAGGCAGAGGAGAGAGGTCCCGTAACAGAGAATCTGGCTTCATGTCAGCAGAGAATTAGTCTGCATGTCATAGCATAGAATCAGGCTTCACGTCACCCAACATTGGAACAGTCCATTGGCATATATTTAGGCCCAGCACCCAGGCAGAGGAGAGAGGTCCCGTAACAGACAATCTGGCTTCATGTCAGCAGAGAATCAGTCTTCATGTCATAGCAGAGAATCAGGCTTCACGTCACCCACCACTGTAAGAGTCCATTTTCATAAATTTAGGCCCAGCACCCAGGCAGAGGAGAGAGGTCCCGTAACAGAGGATCTGGCTTCATGTCAGCAGAGAATTAGTCTGCATGTCATAGCAGAGAATGAGGCTTCACGTCAGCCACCACTGCAACAGTCCATTGGCATATATTTAGGCCCAGCACACAGGCAGAGGAGAGAGGTCCCGTAACAGACAATCTGGCTTCATGTCAGCAGAGAATCAGTCTGCATGTCATAGCAGAGAATCAGGCTTCACGTCACCCACCACTGTAAGAGTCCATTTTCATAAGTTTAGGCCCAGCACCCAGGCAGAGGAGAGAGGTCCCGTAACAGAGGATCTGACTTCATGTCAGCAGAGAATTAGTCTGCATGTCATAGCAGAGAATGAGGCTTCACGTCAGCCACCACTGCAACAGTCCATTGGCATATATTTAGGCCCAGCACCCAGGCAGAGGAGAGAGGTCCCGTAACAGAGGATCTGGCTTCATGTCAGCAGAGAATCATTCTGCATGTCATAGCAGAGAATCAGGCTTCACGTCACCCAACATTGGAACAGTCCATTGGCATATATTTAGGCCCCGGCACCCAGACAGAGGAGAGGTTCATTCAACTTTGGGTAGCCTCGCAATATAATGGTAAAATGAAAATAAAAATAGGATTGAATGAGGAAGTGCCCTGGAGTCCAATAATATATGGTTAAGGGGAGGTAGTTAATGTCTAATCTGGACAAGGGACGGACAGATCCTGTGGGATCCATGCCTGGTTCATTTTTATGAACGTCAGCTTGTCCACATTGGCTGTAGACAGGCGGCTGCGTTTGTCTGTAATGACGCCCCCTGCCGTGCTGAATACACGTTCAGACAAAACGCTGGCCGCCGGGCAGGCCAGCACCTCCAAGGCATAAAAGGCTAGCTCTGGCCACGTGGACAATTTAGAGACCCAGAAGTTGAATGGGGCCGAACCATCAGTCAGTACGTGGAGGGGTGTGCACATGTACTGTTCCACCATGTTAGTGAAATGTTGCCTCCTGCTAACACGTTGCGTATCAGGTGGTGGTGCAGTTAGCTGTGGCGTGTTGACAAAAGTTTTCCACATCTCTGCCATGCTAACCCTGCCCTCAAAGGAGCTGGCATTGACACAGCTGCCTTGGCGACCTCTTGCTCCTCCTCTGCCTTGGCCTTGGGCTTCCACTTGTTCCCCTGTGACATTTGGGAATGCTCTCAGTAGCGCGTCTACCAACGTGCGCTTGTACTCGCGCATCTTCCTATCACGCTCCAGTGCAGGAAGTAAGGTGGGCACATTGTCTTTGTAGCGTGGATCCAGCAGGGTGGCAACCCAGTAGTCCGCACAGGTTAAAATGTGGGCAACTCTGCTGTCGTTGCGCAGGCACTGCAGCATGTAGTCGCTCATGTGTGCCAGGCTGCCCAGGGGTAAGGACAAGCTGTCCTCTGTGGGAGGCGTATCGTCATCGTCCTGCCTTTCCCCCCAGCCACACACCAGTGATGGACCCGAGCTGCGTTGGGTGCCACCCCGCTGTGACCATGCTTCATCCTCATCCTCCTCCACCTCCTCCTCATCCTCGTCCTCCAGTAGTGGGCCCTGGCTGGCCACATTTGTACCTGGCCTCTGCTGTTGCCAAAAACCTCCCTCTGAGTCACTTCGAAGAGACTGGCCTGAAAGTGCTAAAAATGACCCCTCTTCCTCCTCCTCCTCCTCCTCCTCCTGGGCCACCTCCTCTTCCATCATCGCCCTAAGTGTTTTCTCAAGGAGACATAGAAGTGGTATTGTAACGCTGATAACGGCGTCATCGCCACTGGCCATGTTGGTGGAGTACTCGAAACAGCGCAACAGGGCACACAGGTCTCGCATGGAGGCCCAGTCATTGGTGGTGAAGTGGTGCTGTTCTGTAGTGCGACTGACCCGTGCGTGCTGCAGCTGAAACTCCACTATGGCCTGCTGCTGCTCGCACAGTCTGTCCAGCATGTGCAAGGTGGAGTTCCACCTGGTGGGCACGTCGCATATGAGGCGGTGAGCGGGAAGGCCGAAGTTACACTGTAGCGCAGACAGGCGAGCAGCAGCAGGATGTGAACGCCGGAAGTGCGAACAGACGGCCCGCACTTTATGCAGCAGCTCTGACATGTCGGGGTAGTTGTGTATGAACTTCTGCACCACCAAATTCAGCACATGCGCCAAGCAAGGGATGTGCGTCAAATTGGCTAGTCCCAGAGCTGCAACGAGATTTCGCCCATTATCACACACCACCAGGCCGGGCTTGAGGCTCACCGGCAGCAACCACTCGTCGGTCTGTTGTTCTATACCCCGCCACAACTCCTGTGCGGTGTGGGGCCTGTCCCCCAAACATATGAGTTTCAGAATGGCCTGCTGACGTTTACCCCGGGCTGTGCTGAAGTTGGTGGTGAAGGTGTGTGGCTGACTGGATGAGCAGGTGGAAGAAGAGGAGGAGGAAGCCGAGAAGGAGGAGGTGGCAACAGGAGGCAAAGAATGTTGCCCTGCGATCCTTGGCGGCGGAAGGACGTGCGCCAAACAGCTCTCCGCCTGGGGCCCAGCTGCCACTACATTTACCCAGTGTGCAGTTAGGGAGATATAGCGTCCCTGGCCGTGCTTACTGGTCCACGTATCTGTGGTTAGGTGGACCTTGCTACAGATGGCGTTGCGCAGTGCACACTTGATTTTATCGGATACTTGGTTGTGCAGGGAAGGCACGGCTCTCTTGGAGAAGTAGTGGCGGCTGGGAACAACATACTGTGGGACAGCAAGCGACATGAGCTGTTTGAAGCTGTCTGTGTCCACCAGCCTAAATGACAGCATTTCATAGGCCAGTAGTTTAGAAATGCTGGCATTCAGGGCCAGGGATCGAGGGTGGCTAGGTGGGAATTTACGCTTTCTCTCAAATGTTTGTGAGATGGAGAGCTGAACGCTGCCGTGTGACATGGTTGAGACGCTTGGTGACGGAAGTGGTGGTGGTGGTGGTGGTGGTACATCCCCTGTTTGCTGGGCGGCAGGTGCCAACGTTCCTCCAGAGGCGGAGGAAGAGGCCGAGGCGGCAGCAGCAGAAGAGGCCGAGGCGGCAGCAGCAGAAGAGGCAGCAGGGGGAGCCTGAGTGACTTCCTTGGTTTTAAGGTGTTTACTCCACTGCAGTTCATGCTTTGCATGCAGGTGCCTGGTCATGCAGGTTGTGCTCAGGTTCAGAACGTTAATGCCTCGCTTCAGGCTCTGATGGCACAGCGTGCAAACCACTCGGGTCTTGTCGTCAGCACATTGTTTGAAGAAGTGCCATGCCAGGGAACTCCTTGAAGCTGCCTTTGGGGTGCTCGGTCCCAGATGGCGGCGGTCAGTAGCAGGCGGAGTCTCTTGGCGGCGGGTGTTCTGCTTTTGCCCACTGCTCCCTCTTTTGCTACGCTGTTGGCTCGGTCTCACCACTGCCTCTTCCTCCGAACTGTGAAAGTCAGTGGCACGACCTTCATTCCATGTGGGGTCTAGGACCTCATCGTCCCCTGCATCGTCTTCCACCCAGTCTTGATCCCTGACCTCCTGTTCAGTCTGCACACTGCAGAAAGACGCAGCAGTTGGCACCTGTGTTTCGTCATCATCAGAGACATGCTGAGGTGGTATTCCCATGTCCTCATCATCAGGAAACATAAGTGGTTGTGCGTCAGTGCATTCTATGTCTTTCACCGCTGGGGAAGGGCTAGGTGGATGCCCTTGGGAAACCCTGCCAGCGGAGTCTTCAAACAGCATAAGAGACTGCTGCATAACTTGAGGCTGAGACAGTTTCCCTGGTATGCATGGGGGTGATGTGACAGACTGATGGGGTTGGTTTTCAGGCGCCATCTGTGCGCTTTCTGCAGAAGACTGGGTGGGAGATAATGTGAACGTGCTGGATCCACTGTCGGCCACCCAATTGACTAATGCCTGTACCTGCTCAGGCCTTACCATCCTTAGAACGGCATTGGGCCCCACCATATATCGCTGTAAATTCTGGCGGCTACTGGGACCTGAGGTAGTTGGTACACTAGGACGTGTGGATGTGGCAGAACGGCCACGTCCTCTCCCAGCACCAGAGGGTCCACTAACACCACCACGACCATGTCCACGTCCGCGTCCCTTACTAGATGTTTTCCTCATTGTTATGGTTCACCACAACAACAAAAATATTATTTGGCCCAATGTATTGTATTCAAATTCAGCGGGATATAAATTTGAGGCCTAGTATTTAGGCGCTGGGTGACCGGTATGGATTTACTAACAGAATTGGACTTGGAAATGCACAGTAGCGTGTGTGTGAAGTTATTCTGAATGACCCTATGTGCACCTTGAATATTATATACCCTTTTAGGGATAGATTTCAAATAGCTCTGATATAGCAGAAACCACTAAATTATGAAATTGCTAAATTGGGAATTGTATTTCAACCCAGAACAAAAAATGTGCTTTGACGGACACTAAATAACTTTCCCAGCCACAACAGGACAGCGGTAGCGAGAGATTTAGCGGGATATAAATTTGAGGCCTAGTATTTAGGCGCTGGGTGACCGGTATGGATTTAGTGACAGAATTAGACTTGGAAATGCACAGTAGCGTGTGTGTGAAGTTATTCTGAATGACCCTATGTGCACCTTGAATATTATATACCCTTTTAGGGATAGATTTCAAATAGCTCTGATATAGCAGAAACCGCTAAATTATAAAAAATTGCTAAATTGGGAATTGTATTTCAACCCAGAACAAAAAATGTGCTTTGACGGACACTAAATACCTTTCCCAGCCACAACAGGACAGCGGTAACGAGAGATTTAGCGGGATATAAATCTGAGGCCTAGTATTTAGGCGCTGGGTGACCGGTATGGATTTAGTGACAGAATTAGACTGGGATATGGCCAAAAAATAACCACACTATTGCTGGTTAAATGCACTTGGTGACGGGCGCAGCTTGCCCCTGATGTAGTATATGGCCAAAAAATAACCACACTATTGCTGGTTAAATGCACTTGGTGACGGGCGCAGCTTGCCCCTGATGTAGTATATGGCCAAAAAATGAACAGACTATTGCTGGTTAAATGCACTTGGTGTCACAGCTTGACCAACCACACTACTGAGGGTTAAATGCACTTGGTGACGGGCGCAGCTTGCCCCTGATGTAGTATATGGCCAAAAAATGAACAGACTATTGCTGGTTAAATGCACTTGGTGTGATAGCTTGACCAACCACACTACTGAGGGTTAAATGCACTTGGTGACGGGCGCAGCTTGCCCCTGATGTAGTATATGGCCAAAAAATGAACAGACTATTGCTGGTTAAATGCACTTGGTGACGGGCGCAGCTTGCCCCTGATTTAGTATATGGCCAAAAAATGAACAGACTATTGCTGGTTAAATGCACTTGGTGTGATAGCTTGACCAACCACACTACTGAGGGTTAAATGCACTTGGTGACGGGCGCAGCTTGCCCCTGATGTAGTATATGGCCAAAAAATGAACAGACTATTGCTGGTTAAATGCACTTGGTGTCACAGCTTGACCAACCACACTACTGAGGGTTAAATGCACTTGGTGACGGGCGCAGCTTGCCCCTGATGTAGTATATGGCCAAAAAATGAACAGACTATTGCTGGTTAAATGCACTTGGTGACGGGCGCAGCTTGCCCCTGATTTAGTATATGGCCAAAAAATGAACAGACTATTGCTGGTTAAATGCACTTGGTGTGATAGCTTGACCAACCACACTACTGAGGGTTAAATGCACTTGGTGACGGGCGCAGCTTGCCCCTGATTTAGTATATGGCCAAAAAATGAACAGACTATTGCTGGTTAAATGCACTTGGTGTGATAGCTTGACTAACCACACCATTGAGGGTTAAATGCACTTGGTGACAGGCGCAGCTTGCCCCTGATTTAGTATATGGCCAAAAAAAAAAAAGACTATTGCTGGTTAAATGCACTTGGTGTGACAGCTTCACCCTGATGTAGGCTTTAGCCAAAAAACAACCACACCATTGAGGGTTAAATGCACTTGGTCGCAGCTTGTGCTGGCGCACCACAAGACACAAAATGGCCGCCGATCACCCCAGAAAAATGTGACTGACAAACGGTCTGGGCAGCCTAAAAACAGTGAGCAATTGAGTATCAGCAGCTCAATGATCCACAGCTGCAGATCGATCAATAATCAAGTACTTTGGAGGAGTTAATCTGCCTAATCTCGCCCTACTGTCGCAGCCGCAACCTCTCCCTACGCTAATCAGAGCAGAGTGACGGGCGGCGCTATGTGACTCCAGCTTAAATAGAGGCTGGGTCACATGGTGCTCTGGCCAATCACAGCCATGCCAATAGTAGGCATGGCTGTGATGGCCTCTTGGGGCAAGTAGTATGACGCTTGTTGATTGGCTGCTTTGCAGCCTTTCAAAAAGCGCCAAGAAAGCGTCACAAAAGCGCCAAGAAAGCGACGAACACCGAACCCGAACTTTTACGAAAATGTCCGGGTTCGGGTCCGTGTCACGGACACCCCAAAATTCGGTACGAACCCGAACTATACAGTTCGAGTTCGCTCATCCCTAATTAGCTGGAAAACACAAAATTTAATTTTGTCTGCTTGCAATACAGTGCTTTAAAAAAAATAGTAGACAGGGTAAATGCAGCAAAATGTTTTTCGGTTCTGACAGATGAAACAGCTGATATCAGTGGGACAGAGCAGTTCTCTTTGGCAGTGCGTTTTGTAGAAAATGACGTTGTAGAAGAGTTCCTTCAATTTGTTCCTGTTGTAAATACAAGTGGAAGACACTTAGCAGAAACCATTCTACATAGCCTTTCTGAATTTGGCATTGAGATAAAATACCTTCGAGGTGAAGGATGTGATGGCGCTAGCAGCATGGCAGGAAAATTCCAAGGTGCACAGGCATACACTGTATTAATCAGCAGCATCCAACAGCTCTTTATGTTCACTGTAGTTCTCACTGTCTCAATCTGGCAATTTCTGACTCCTATGATCTACCAGAAGTGAGAAATTGTCTATCAGTGGTTGTAAAACTGCATGATTTTTTAAAGAAACCGAAAAAACATCAAGTTATGGTAAACAACATTGAAGTGTATTGCTCTGAAAGCAAAAAAACAAGGCTACTGCAAATGTGTGCTACTAGATGGGTAGAAAGACACAACTCTGTAAATGTTCTTGCTGAATTGATGGATGCTGTTATACCATCTCTTGAAGAAATTGCGCTGTGGTCTGATAAAGATGCCTCAACTAAAGCTGACATTCTACATACTAAAGTATGCAGCCCAAGCTTCCTCATTACAATTCATGTTGTAAATCATCTTTTTGGGGTAACAAAAAATTTACCGTATTTTTCGCCGTATAAGACGCACCGGCCTATAAGACGCACCTAGGTTTTTGAGGAGGAAAATAAGAAAAAAAATATTTTGAACCAAAAAGGTGCACTTTTGGTGGGTTTTGAACTAATTGTGGTCTGTGGGTGACGCACTGTTATGGGGGATCTGTGGGTGACACTTATGGGGGATCTGTGGGTGACACTTATGGGGGATCTGTGGGTGACACTTATGGGGGATCTGTGGGTGACACTTATGGGGGATCTGTGGGTGACACTTATGGGGGATCTGTGGGTGACACTTATGGGGGATCTGTGGGTGACACTTATGGGGGATCTGTGGGTGACACTTATGGGGGATCTGTGGGTGACACTTATGGGGGATCTGTGGGTGACACTTATGGGGGATCTGTGGGTGACACTTATGGGGGATCTGTGGGTGACACTTATGGGGGATCTGTGGGTGACACTTATGGGGGATCTGTGGGTGACACTTATGGGGGATCTGTGGGTGACACTTATGGGGGATCTGTGGGTGACACTTATGGGGGATCTGTGGGTGACACTTATGGGGGATCTGTGGGTGACACTTATGGGGGATCTGTGGGTGACACTTATGGGGGATCTGTGGGTGACACTTATGGGGGATCTGTGGGTGACACTTATGGGGGATCCTCTCTGGATGGCACTGTTATGAGGATGAGGATCTGTGAATGACAGTTATGGGGGGGATCTGTGGATGACACATATATAGCATCTTATGCTGTCATCCACAGATCCCCTCCATAAGTGTCCCTGTAGTGAATGACCCTCAATACAGGGGGTGGGGGTCGCATCTGCTTTAATGACAGCGGGGCCCGTGCAGTGACTATTCTACTACACGGGCCCCGCTTACTGTATAATCATATCTCTCTAATAGTTAATTGTTCTATGCATGTAATCGCATAATGAGCGCTAATGAGCGCTGTGTATTACCGTACTTAAAACTAGCAGCGCTCGCCGTTCGGAGCAGAGAGGAGGCAGGCCGGGAGGACGGGCGCTTGCAACGTGAGTCATACGTCACGCGCCTGCGCCGCCTGCTTCATTCATAAGTGGGCGGTGCAGGCGCGTGACGTATGACTCACGCTGCAAGTGCCCGTCCTCCCGGCCTGCCTCCTGCCTCCTCTCTGCTCCGAACGGCGAGCGCTGCTAGTTTTAAGTACGGTAATACACAGCGCTCATTAGCGCTCATTATGCGATTACATGCATAGAACAATTAACTATTAGAGAGATATGATTATACAGTGAGCGGGGCCCGTGTAGTAGAATAGTCACTGCACGGGCCCCGCTGTCATTATTAATGCAGATGCCGCCCCCAGCCCCTCCTCCCTCACAGCTGATACACCCGCCGCGCGGCATCGCGGCGGGTGTATCATTGAAAACTGGGCAAAATAAGCTACATTCGCCGTATAAGACGCACTGCTATTTTCCCCCCACTTTTGGGGGGAAAAAAGTGCGTCTTATACGGCGAAAAATACGGTAAGTGAGTATCTACAGAGTGCAAATATGAATTTACAGAAGGCTCTAAAACATGTGGATAGTGTTCTACAAGTTCTTCAAGACTACAGTCTTTCTGCAGATAGTGTATTTAAAGCTATTAATGACAAAGTTTCTAAAAAGGTGTCTGAGCTCGGTGGAGAAATAAAAATTTTGATTTTGTTCTTCCCATAAAAGGTCCCAATACCGTTGTAACATTCCTGCTGAAAACCCTAAAGAGTATTACAGAAGATCCATATTTCTTCCCTTCTTGGCAAGTATGCAGTCACCAATTAAATTAAGATTTACCAAGCATTCTCATATATTAAACAAGTTTTCATGTTTAATGGCTTGTACAGAAGACCAGAGTGAAGAGGCTTTCCTGCAGTTATCCAAATTTTATGCACAGTCCAATAGCAATTTCTCTACAGATGAAAGTGTATTATTATCAGAATACCGACTCTGGATGAATATTGTGAAGAGTCAGGCTTTTTTACAGTGTTGGAGGCTTATAAGACCTGCTGTGATTCGCCGTTCTACCCGTATATTAAGGACTTGTTTAAGATCTTTATTACTGAGTGAGCGATCATTTTCTGCTATGAAGAGGCTAAAATCCTACTTAGGAAATACCATGGGAAATGAATGGCTTAATGGCCTTGCTTTACTGAACATCCACCGCCACCTAAGTGTTTCTTGTGAGGAAGTCCTTCAAGAGCTGATAAAGAAACTGAGACGGTTGGATTTTGTTCTTTAAGGTAAGTTAAAGTGTGACTGATATGTCCTCTTTGCATTAGATAGTTTTATACGTGTTAGCTCCACAGTCTTGTATAACACAAATAGTCTTGTACGGTCAGTCAGTAAATTGACCTGCATTATAGGCATGCCTTTCATGCACAGAGCTCTTAATATGTGAGATTCAATCGACCTGTAATGTTAAGGGGTTGTCTCACATCAGCAAATATAATCTATTATGCAGAGAGAGTCAATACAAGCCACTAGCTAATGTCTTGGGATTGTCAATATTGTTTCCTTTACTGGCTGGATTCATTTTTTCCATCACAGTATACACTGCTCATTTCCATGGTTACGAGTCAACCACCCTGATCAATAAAAGTCAGTGGCTGTGGCCTGCGCCTACACACTATAGGAAAAATCACTAGCCTATGTGCACTCCCACGGCCCTGGACACTAGGGAGGTCTATGCGTTTTCCTATATTGCTCAAGCACGGCAACCACTGATGGATTGCAGGTGGGACTCGTAAATATGAAAACAAGCAGTATATAATGTGATGAAAAAATGAATAAAGCCAGCAAAGGAGGCAATATGGATAATAATATATTAAGTGCCTTGTATTAACTTTCTCTACGTGAAAAATGCCACTTGCTGAGTGAGACAACCCCTTTAAATATTTACAAACATGAGTCTAATTGAATATACTGGTATGAGAAGAAAGATTAACCACGTACAAAATTTGATAGTGGGCTTTGATAACGTATTCTGTAAATTTTTTATAGCCAGTGCTTCATTTGTATTTAGGACTATCAGCTATATATGGATTATAACAGTGGTTTAAGCTAGTTTGTATGTGTATTGCATTACTGTTGGGTTGTTGAAGATAGTCTTTTATGCTCAATTTTTTTTTTCAAATTTGTGTATTTTTTAATTTCTACCTTTTGGGTTTTGTTTTGGATTTACAAACTCCAGTTAACATTGTTTTCCACTATAACCGGATGCTATGGTGTTTTTGCTTTCATTTGCACAATCTTGTTGCCTGTATAGAGCAGGATTATTATAATGCTGCTCTATACAGGCAACAAGATTGTAATCATAACCTGACAAAGTATCTAGCTATAAAATACTTAACAGGTTGTTCTGTCAATCCTGCTGTAAGAACAGTTATATCATTTCAGCTGTATGTTGGGAATGGCCTAGTAAAAGTGGGCGTGGCTTATAATAATGGGCGTGGTCTCATTTTTTGCGGCAGCATTTTTTCCACCATGACCCCCCCTAGACAAGATTCCTGGGTGCTCCCCTGCTGCACTAAGCAGACTGGAAAATACCAGCAACCAAGATGGCTGAGGCTATTTATAGGGCTGTGACATCACAGGGTCTGGCTGGCTGCTGATTGGCTGCATGCATGGCATTGTGGGTAATCCCTCGTTCCCAGAGTTATTAGCTGCATGTTCTAACATGTGCAGCAGCCATTCAAGGAAAAAATGTGATTTGTTACCACGAAGCGTGAGGAAATTCAGCTTCGGTGTGGATTGAATTTTTCCTGAAATTTGGATCGAATTCCACTTCGTCAACTTCGATTCGCTCCTCTCCACATATAATGTATTGAACAAATGTAAATAGAGGGTAAATAGAAAAAACTGCAATTCTTCCATTTCCTTAATATTGTTGATAACTGCTTTAAAAAAAATCAGTAGTGGGAACAAAGCGCACCTTAAGGCTCCATTCACACGTCCACAATTTGTAATCTGTTCCGCAAAATTGCGGAACAGATGCGGACCCATTCATTTCAATGGGGCTGCAGAATATGCGGACAGCATTCAGTATGCTGTCCACATCCGTAGTTCGGTTCCGTTATGCGGATCCGCACAAAAAAAATAGAGCATGTCCTACTTTTGGCCGCAAATTGTGGTCCGTGGCCCCATTGTAGTCAATGGGTCCGCAAAAATGCGGATGACATGTGGAAAGGTGCCAAATGTCATCTGCATGTCATCCACAATTGCAGATCCGCAGAAAATAGAAAAAAAATAGGCCTGCCCCCTGTGACTTTCAGAACCAGGGAAAGTAGTAAGAAGCAGAAGTAGAAAAGAGAAAAATAAAAGAATATGACAATGGCCTCATTTGAGGTAGAAAAATTATAACTGTTGATTGAGGAGCGCCCAGCCCTATGGGACACCCGTTCTGAGGTCTATCATGACTGCTTAAAAAAGGACCAGGCATGGGAGGACATAGCCAGAGAACTGCTACCGACAGCATGGTCCTCAGCCTCAATACAGAAAAAAGAAAAGATTAGTGAGTATATCAATTTATTTAAAAGTATGCATATTTTAAATGTCTTCATACACACATCTGTGGAGCACGGTCTGTGAAAATCCGGCCTGCCGTGCTGCTGAGTGCAAGAGCACACAGTGTTATTGGTTGCCATGATTGGTTGCCACCGTGCTCCACGGATGTGTACATGACGCCTTATGGTCCGTGAGTGGGCCATATGTCTTGGAACAGCATAGTTAGTGTACTTTTGAGTGATACAGTACTTTATATGCTCATTTGCACATATTTCATGCTTCTTCATGACAGATGCCAACTCACTTTTATGTATATACAGTATTGTAAATTAAATATATATTATGCAAGAGGCCTAGTCAGAAAATGTCTTGCATAACATACATTATAAATTCCCTTTCAGCAATGCATAACATATTGCATAGCAACCGATGAACATGTAAAAAAAAAAAAAATGTTATACTTTAATAACCAAATTTTTTATAAAATATTTCTAATGTATTTGATATGAATTGATAATAGGCCTTTTTCCCAAATTTGATTTATTAGGGCACATGCAAATGTCCGTTGAGCGGCCATTCCGTACATTGGGGAGTGCTGTATGCAGCCCGCAATATGGCCACGGCCGTGCAACGGCCATGTGCATGAGCCCTAAAACTAGAAGGATGTTTGTATCAACCCTCATACACACGACCGTATGCCCCCTGAGACACATGGTCCGTGAGCGGGCCATATGTCCCAGAACAGCATTGATCGTATGCACGGGACCAAAATCACACTTTGAGCTTTAATTCAAATTTTGTCTAGTAAATTTGTATTAATAATAATAATAATAATAATAATAATAATAATAATAATAATAATAATACATTTAATATAATTTTTTATTATTATTTTCTTTTCAGTACAACAACTTAAGAAAAGATGGAACATGTGCAGGGACCTGTTCCGAAGAGAAATTAATGCTTTAAAAAGCAACAACATTCAGTATATGTACACCCGATATCTACAATTTTTAAAGTCAATAATGGAAATGAGAACGTAAGTGAATTTTATAGTATATTTTTAAACTTTATATCAATTTTTATATAAAAAATGTTAATGATAATATTTTTTTTTACAGAACTGTAGACAATCTGTCAGAAGAATGCGGGTCTCAACCACTGTCTACAGCGGTGGAGGGAACAGAGATGGTGGAAGATAATACGGAGGCCACTGGAGAAGATTCTGTTACTACACCACTGCAGCCTTCTGACTAAATTGAGGCGATTGCTGAAGAAATCATAGAGCCCAACCTTGAAGTCACGCCTGTAGGTGCTGCACCTGTTTGCCGTTCATCTGGGAGACTATGGCATCGTACACAGAACAATTCCGCTTTAGATCTTCGAGGCCATGTTGATAGTCTGGTACTCGAATATCTACAAACCGGATTCCCAAAAAGTTGGGACACTATACAAATCGTGAATAAAAACTGAATGCAATGATGTGGAGGTGCCAACTTCTAATATTTTATTCAGACTAGAACATAAATCACGGAACTGTCATGGTCTTACCTCCTTGCTGTTCCCTTCGTTTGACATGTGCTGGCGGCCATCTTGGTTTCTGGGTTTTCTTGTAGCCTCCCACCCTGCGGCTCCTCCTTCCCACTGGGAGGAGCTGGATGCCTAGCTCATATATATAGGAGGTCTGTGGCTTCAGTTCCTTGCTTGGTCCTCCTGTGTTCACATGCTTCCAAGACTGCTGCTGCTTCTGGTTCCTGATCCTGGCCTCGTCTGACTACCCCGTTGGTTCCTGATTCCGGCTTCGTCTGACTACCCCGTTGGTTCCTGATTCCGGCTTCGTCTGACTACCCCGTTGGTTCCTGTTCCTGGCTTCGTCTGACTACCCTTCTGGTTCCTGACCTCTGTCTCCGCAAGACCCTGCTTCGGTTTAGCCATCCGTTCGGACTTTGCTACGGCTTGCTCTTCAATAAAACCTTCTTATTTTCCACTTATCTCTTGTTGTACGTCTGGTTCATGGTTCCATGACATTAGGACCAAGCCATGAATTCTGACGGTACAGGGCCACCCTCGCTACCTACGCTGGTTGCCAGACTTGATCAGCAGGATCACCTGTTGGGTCGGTTCGCTGTGGCGTTGCAAACCCTGCTTGAACGCACGGCTCATTTAGCTTCCGTTGCCGATGGGTCGGTTGTCGCTCCTGGGCCCGCTCCTACTGCCGCTCCGGTTGTTGCGCCAGAGTCTACCCTGACACCTGTTGCTGCGCCTGTGGTGTTTCAGGGTATGACCGGTTCTGCCCCCCTTCCACAGCGCTTTGGGGGAGAGCCAACTCAGTGCAGAGGTTTCCTTAACCAGGTGGGCATTTACTTCGAGTTGCTGCCACATGCCTTTCCTACTGAGAGATCAAGGGTGGGCTTCTTGATCTCGCTGCTCTCGGACAAGGCCTTGGCCTGGGCCAGCCCTTTATGGGAGAACAACAATCCGGTGGTTGCCGAGTTTTCCGGTTTTGTTGCTTCTCTTCGGAAGGTATTCGATGTGCCGGCTCGTGCTGCCTCTGCTGCGAAGCTCCTTATGTCCATCAGACAGGGTTCACGATCCGTAGCTGAATACGCCATTGAGTTTCGTACCCTGGCAGCAGAGGTGGGCTGGAATAATGAGGCTCTGGTCGCTGCTTTCTCTCATGGTCTCTCGGATGCCTTGAAGGATGAGGTTGCAGCTAAGGACCTACCAGTGGAGCTCGAGTCTCTTATTTCTTTCCTGATTTTGATTGACACCAGACTCAGGGAGAGACCTTCCTTTAAGGAGAGCCTGCGGAGGTCTCCTAACAGATTGGCGCCTACGTTTGCTGTCCCACCCGTGCCTCCCTCTCCTCCCACGCCTCCTGGGGATGACTTGTCTGGGGGTGAACCCATGCAGCGGGGGTTTGCTCGCCTGTCTGAGGGGGAGAGGGTACTCCGGAGACGCGAGGGCCGATGCATGTACTGTGGTCTCGGTGGGCATTTTCGGTTGGCATGTCCGAACCGTCCGGGAGAACGCTCGCACCTGAGGTCCTGTCGGGGGCAGATCTTGGGTGGAGTCTCCTCGTCCCCGGTTTCCCGTGTTGACAAACCACTGATCACGGTTGTCCTCTCCTGGGTCGGGGGCTCGGTGACGACCCAGGCGTTGGTGGACTCTGGTGCTGGTGGTTTGTTCATTGATAGAGTGTTCGTTGCCGCCAATTCCATTCCTCTGCAGCCTCGAGGTTCCCCACTGGCTCTTGAGGCGATAGACGGCAGACCCCTTCTGCCGCCACACGTGACTCATGAGACCCTTCCAGTGGGGATGGCCATTGGTGCCGTTCACAGAGAGTCGGTCTGTCTCCAGGTTATTTCGTCTCCACACTACTCGGTGGTCTTGGGGTACCCCTGGCTCCAGAAGCATAATCCGACTTTCGATTGGAGATCGGTCGAGATCCTCTCGTGGTCACCGCAGTGTGGGGCTAGTTGCATCCATGGGCCTGTCAAGTTGCTGTGTACTTCCTCGGACTCTCTGTTGCCTCCTGAATACGAAGAGTACCGGGATGTATTCGATAAGGTGCGCGCGGTTGCCCTACCTCCGCACCGCCCATACGATTGTGCCATAGAGTTACAATCCGGTGCCGTTCCTCCTCATGGCAAAGTCTATCCACTGTCGGTAGCGGAGAATGAGGCCATGGAGGAGTACGTGAGGGAGGCGCTTTCACGCGGACACATTCGCAAATCCTCGTCCCCGGCAGGGGCTGGATTTTTCTTTGTGAAAAAGAAGGGCGGCGAGTTGAGGCCTTGCATCGATTACAGGGGTCTCAATCGCATCACGATCAAGAACGCTTACCCGATACCCTTGATTTCCGAGCTGTTCGATCGCCTCAAAGGGGCCACGGTCTTTACCAAACTCGACCTGAGGGCGGCATATAACCTGGTAAGGATCAAGCCGGGCGATGAGTGGAAGACCGCGTTTAACACCAGGACCGGTCATTATGAATCCTTGGTTATGCCCTTTGGGTTGTGCAATGCGCCCGCAGTCTTCCAGGAATTCATCAACGATGTTTTCCGTGACCTGTTGCAGCAGTGTGTGGTGGTCTATTTGGATGACATCTTGGTATATTCTGCATCCATGGAGGCCCACATTCTGGATGTCAGACGAGTGTTGCAACGCTTACGAGAGAACAAGCTGTTCGGTAAGCTTGAGAAATGCGAATTTCACCGATCCCAGGTAACCTTCTTAGGTTACATCATTTCCGCTGAGGGGTTCTCCATGGATCCTGAGAAGGTTTCGGCTGTCTTACAGTGGCCCCAGCCCAGTGGGCTTCGTGCCCTGCAGCGCTTTTTGGGCTTCGCCAATTATTATCGGAAGTTCATCAGGGACTTTTCCATGCTAGCCAAGCCTCTCACGGATCTGACCAGGAAGGGCAGTAATCCTCAGGTCTGGCCGCTCGAGGCCATCCGAGCTTTTGAGGCTCTAAAGTCCGCCTTTGTGTCGGCTCCGATTCTGTCGCATCCCAACCCTGGGTTGCCTTTTGTCCTCGAGGTGGACGCGTCTGAGACGGGAGTAGGCGCCCTCCTGTCTCAGCGTAGAACACCAGAGGGTCCTCTGCTTCCTTGTGGGTTTTACTCCCGGAAACTGTCTTCCGCGGAGTGCAACTATCAGATTGGTGACAGGGAGTTATTGGCCATCGTGCAGGCCCTTAAAGAATGGAGGCACTTGCTCGAGGGCTCGGTGGTTCCGGTTCTCATCCTGACGGACCACAAGAATCTGACCTACCTCTCTGAGGCCAAGAGATTGACACCACGTCAGGCCAGATGGGCTCTGTTCTTGTCACGTTTTAATTACGTGGTCTCCTACCTACCCGGCTCCAAGAACATCAGAGCGGATGCCTTATCACGGCAGTACTCCGAGCTGTCCGGGGAGGAGTCGATTCCGACTACGGTCATACCCCCGAATCAGATCCTGGCCGCTATTCGCACCAGCCTGACTTCTCCTCTGGGTGAGCAGATTTTGGCGGCTCAATCTGGTGCTCCCTCTGGGAGACCCAACGGCAGATGTTTTGTGCCTGAGGAGTTGCGCACTCGGTTGTTGCGAACCTACCATAACTCCAAGGCCGCGGGGCACCCTGGAAAGAATCAGCTGTCCTGGGCGGTTTCACGTCTGTTCTGGTGGCCTTCTCTACGTTCCGACATCGCCGCATATGTAGCGGCATGCTCCGTTTGTGCCCAGAGTAAGTCCCCTCGGCACCTTCCGTTGGGCCTTTTGCAACCCATAGCCACCGGGGAGCGTCCATGGTCACACCTGGGGATGGATTTCATTGTGGACCTCCCTGCATCCCGAGGCCATACGGTCATTCTCATGATTGTGGATCGGTTTTCCAAAATGTGCCACTGTGTTCCTCTCAAGAAGTTACCCTCTGCACAAGAGTTGGCCTCGATTTTTGCCAGGGAGGTCTTCCGGTTGCACGGTTTGCCCAAGGAGATTGTGTCGGATCGGGGGAGTCAGTTTGTGTCCAGGTTCTGGCGCGCCTTTTGCTCCCAGTTGGGGATTCATCTCTCTTTCTCCTCGGCCTACCACCCTCAGTCCAATGGGGCCGCAGAACGATCCAATCAGGCCTTGGAGCAATTCCTTCGTTGCTATGTCTCCGATCACCAAGACAATTGGGTTGACCTCCTGCCTTGGGCTGAGTTTGCCAGGAACACGGCGGTGAACTCTTCCTCTGGGACGTCTCCCTTCATGGCCAATTATGGGTTCCAACCTGCCGTGTTACCGGAGGTATTCTCTCCCCAGGATATTCCGGCTGTGGAGGATCACCTTTCCGTCCTACGTGCTTCTTGGGTACAGATCCAGAGGTCCCTTGAGGTATCTGCGCAGCGCCAGAAACTCCAGGCTGATCGCAGACGAGCGCCCGCTCCTTCCTACCAGGTCGGAGACCGCGTATGGTTGTCCACCCGCAACCTCAACCTTCGAGTGCCCACTCCCAAGCTGGCGCCTCG
Source organism: Bufo gargarizans (assembly GCF_014858855.1). Classification (NCBI taxonomy): domain Eukaryota; kingdom Metazoa; phylum Chordata; class Amphibia; order Anura; family Bufonidae; genus Bufo; species Bufo gargarizans. The sequence continues at coordinate 265,848,004 of NC_058084.1, forward strand.
CTTTGTTGGTCCCTTCCGAGTGCTTCGCAGGGTAAACCCGGTAGCCTATGCCCTTGCGCTTCCTCCTGGCATGCGGATCTCCAACGTGTTTCATGTCTCCCTGTTGAAGCCACTGGTGTGTAATCGTTTCACTTCCTCGATTCCTCGGCCTCGTCCGGTCCAAGTGGGCAATCGTGAGGAGTATGAGGTGAGCAATATCCTGGACTCACGCCTGGTCCGCGGCCGGGTGCAGTTTTTGGTCCATTGGCGTGGTTATGGTCCAGAGGAGCGTTCCTGGGTTCCCTCCGCAGATGTCCATGCTCCTGTCTTGCTCCGAGCCTTCCACGCACGCTTCCCTCAGAAACCGTTCCTTACTCCGCGGAGGAGGGGCCCTTGAGGGGGAGGTACTGTCATGGTCTTACCTCCTTGCTGTTCCCTTCGTTTGACATGTGCTGGCGGCCATCTTGGTTTCTGGGTTTTCTTGTAGCCTCCCACCCTGCGGCTCCTCCTTCCCACTGGGAGGAGCTGGATGCCTAGCTCATATATATAGGAGGTCTGTGGCTTCAGTTCCTTGCTTGGTCCTCCTGTGTTCACATGCTTCCAAGACTGCTGCTGCTTCTGGTTCCTGATCCTGGCCTCGTCTGACTACCCCGTTGGTTCCTGATTCCGGCTTCGTCTGACTACCCCGTTGGTTCCTGATTCCGGCTTCGTCTGACTACCCCGTTGGTTCCTGTTCCTGGCTTCGTCTGACTACCCTTCTGGTTCCTGACCTCTGTCTCCGCAAGACCCTGCTTCGGTTTAGCCATCCGTTCGGACTTTGCTACGGCTTGCTCTTCAATAAAACCTTCTTATTTTCCACTTATCTCTTGTTGTACGTCTGGTTCATGGTTCCATGACAGGAACAAAAGTTTAAACTGAGAAAATGTTGAATCTGAATTTCATGGTGTCAACAAATCCCCAAAAAGTTGGGACAAGGCCATTTTCACCACTATGTGGCATCTCCCCTTCTTCTTACAACACTCAACAGACGTCTGGGGACCGAGGAGACCAGTTTCTCAAGTTTAAAAATAGGAATACTCTCCCATTCTTGTCTAATACAGGCCTCTAACTGTTCAATCGTCTTGGGCCTTCTTTGTTGCACCTTCCTCTTTATGATGCGCCAAATGTTCTCTATAGGTGAAAGATCTGGACCGCAGACTGGCCATTTCAGTACCCGGATCCTTCTCCTACGCAGCCATGATGTTGTGGTTGATGCAGAATGTGGTCTGGCATTATCTTGTTGAAAAATGCAGGGTCTTCCCTGAAAGAAATGACATCTGGATGGGAGCATATGTTGTTCTAGAACCTGAATATATTTTTCTGCCTTGGTGGTGCCTTTCCAGACATGCAAGCTGCCCATGCCACACGCACTCATGCAACCCCATACCATCAGAGATGCAGGCTTCTGAACTGAGCGTTGATAACAACTTGGGTTGTCCTTGTCCTCTTTGGTCTGGATGACATGGCGTCCCAGATTTCCAAAAAGAACTTTGAATCGTGAGTCATCTGACCACAGAACAGTCTTCCATTTTGCCACACTCCATTTTAAATGATCCCTGGCCCAGTGGAAGCGCCTGAGCTTGTGGATCTTGCTTAGAAATGGCTTCTTCTTTGCACTGTAGAGTTTCAGCTGGCAACGGCGGATGGCACGGTGGATTGTGTTCACTGACAATGGTTTCTGGAAGTATTCCTGTGCCCATTCTGTGATTTCCTTTACAGTAGCATTCCTGTTTGTGGTGCAGTGACGTTTAAGGGCCCGGAGATCACGGGCATCCAGTATGGTTTTACGGCCTTCACCCTTACGCACAGAGATTGTTCCAGATTCTCTGAATCTTATGATGTTATGCACAGTTGATGATGATAGATGCAAAGTCTTTGCAATTTTTTGCTGGGTAACACCTTTCTGATATTGCTCCACTATCTTTCTGCGCAACATTGTGGGAATTGGTGATCCTCTACCCATCTTGGCTTCTGAGAGACACTGCCACTCTGAGAAGCTCTTTTTATACCCAATCATGTTGCCAATTGACCTAATTAGTGTTAATTGGTCTTCTAGCTCTTCGTTATGCTCAAATTTACTTTTTCCAGCCTCTTATTGCTACTTGTCCCAAATTTTTGGGCATTTGTTGACACCGTGAAATTTTGAATCAACGTATTTTTCCTTTAAAATGATACATTTACTCGGATTAAACGTTTGATCTGTCATCTACATTCTATTACAAATAAAATATTGACATTTGCCATCTCCACATCATTGCATTCAGTTTTTATTCACAATTTGTTTAGTGTCCCAACTTTTTGGGAATCCAGTTTGCAGTTTTTAATAATGCGTTGGACAGTTCTTAACCCATTCTTTCGACATGGTTGTTTAAGAAATAAGAAGCAACTTATTGCACCAGTTGGGGTTAAATAACTTGTTGCCAGCTGAAAGATAATCACCCATGCAGTAATTATACAATAAGAGGCTCCTAACTATTTACTTAGTTAAATCCAGGTGTTTTTTTTTGGACAGGCAGTGTTTTTTTTTAATCATATTTTTCTTTATTTTGTACAGAATCCCTGAGTTAGGGCTCGCTTACATGAACGTTTTTTGCATTCCGTATACGGGCAGTTTTTTAGGTCCGTATGCAGTCCGTATACGGAACCATTAATTTCAATGGTTCCGAGAAAGAAAAAAAAAGTACTCCGTATGCATTTAGTTTCCATATTTCCGTTTTTCCGTTCCGTTCAAAGATGTCCTATTATTGCCCGCAAATCATGTTCCGTGGCTCCATTCAAGTCAATGGGTCCGCAAAAAAAAAAAACTAACACACATGGAATGTCTTCCGTATCCATTCTGTTTTTGCGGAACCATCTATTGAAAATGTTATGCCCAGCCCAATTTTTTCTATGTAATACTGTATACTGTATATGCCATAAGGAAAGATGGAACAGAAAAACAAAATGGAACACTGAAAAAGCCATACGGTCGTGTGAACAAGCCCTTATTTTACAACACACTGAATCTCAGACAACCCTGCTCTGTTTCCACATTTCTGCATTTTAAAGCAAGTAAGTGTTAGCTATGGTCAAAAGAGGGAGCCAGAGGATTTTCATTGGAACACAAACCCAAAATTTAAACTGAATTGGTGGACTTACAGTTTTTATTGTACACTATGTTTTTTTTTTTTTTTTTTACAAATCTCTTTTCATTGAAAGAAAAAGCGCATACAAGAAACAGAAACCATCACATTATAAGGTCTCTTTGACACGGCCGTATGAACGGATCCGCACCAGTTCCGCAATTTTGCGGAAGGTCTGCTGATCCATTCATTTGTATGGGCCCTCAAAAGATGCGGACAGCACACCGTGTGCTGTACGCATCCGTTATTCCGTACCGCGGTTCAGCAGAAAAGATAGAACATGTCCTATTCTTGTCCGCAATTGCAGCCAAGAATAGGCATTTTCTATTATGGTTGCGGCCATGTGCAGTCCGCAAATTGCAGAACACACATGGCCTGTATCCGTGTTTTGCGGATCCGCAAATTACGGATTCGCAGAGCACTACTGCCAACTGAATGGGCCCTTATACAGATGGAACACAGGCCCGCGTCACGCTGAGGCATAGTAAACAACCGGGGGGGGGGGGGGGGAATACAAAACACAACAAGCAAAACACTTAACTTCTGAGGATGATGGATGAACAGGACTTCAACAAGAACCACACTCCAGCTCTTCCAAAAACAAATGAAGCTATCCAGAGCAAGGAGTGATGGGTAAAGTCAGACTAAATAGGGTGAGGTGAAGGTCACATGATCCACACCTGAACAGGAGGTGTGGACATACCAGCAACACACAGACAAAGTGAAACCAAAAGAGGCTGTCAAATCACTCATGTGAAGTCAGTCTTTCAGATCTTCTAACAGTACTCCCCCTTCTATGGGTGACCTCCGGGCATCCAGGACCGACCTTATCAGGATGAGCTCTGTGGAATTCTCTCACCAGACGACTAGCATTAACATCGATCGCTGGAACCCACATCCTCTCCTCTGGTCCGTACCCTCTATAATGAACAGGATACTGGAGGGATCTCCGGATTGAGTCCACAATCCTGCTGATCTGAAATACTAAATTGCCGTCCACCATGACAGAAGTGGGAGGTAAGGAGGACAGCTCAACAGGTTCGACACATTTCTTTGACAACAATTTATTGAATACATTATGGATTTTCAAAACCTGAGGGAGTTCAAGACGGAAGGCTACAGCGTTAACAATGGCAGTGATCTTATATGGACCAATAAATCTTGGGCCCAACTTCCAAGAAGGTACCTTAAGTTTAATGTTTCTTGTAGACAACCACACAGAATCACCCACTCTCAGGTCCTGACGACTCATACGTCTCTCCTGTCAGCCGCACGCTTATAACTGTTGCCCATCTTTTTCAGGTTATTTTGGAATTTCCGCCAAATAGATGACAAAGAAGAGGAAAATCATTCCTCCTCAGGAATTTTGAGCACCAGAGAACGTACCGAACGGTGGATGGAACCCATATGCCCCAAAAAACGGAGACTTATCAGTGGCTTCCTGTCTACGGTTATTTATAGCAAATTCAGCTAACAACGAAAATGAATACCACTCTTCCTGATTCTCTGAAACAAAACATCTAAAGTAAGTCTCCAGATTCTGATTAGTGTGCTCCGTCTGTCCGTTCGACTAAGGATGAAAAGCCGAAGAGAAGGACAGTTGTACACCCAGACGAGTACAGAACGCTTTCCAGAATCAGGAAACAAGCTGAGTCCCTCTATCGGACACCACATCAGAGGGAATGCCATGTAGTTTCACAATGTTGTCGAAAAACACCTGTGAAAGAATTTTAGCATTGGGTAGACTAGGTAATGAAGTAAAGTGTGCCATTTTACTAAAACGATCGACAACCACCAGAATCACGTTTTTTCCTGAAGAATTCGGTAAATCTGTGATAAAATCCATGGACAAATGGGTCCAAGGTCTGGACGGGATGGGCAATGGAAACAGAGATCTGGAAGGCCGAGTATTGTCACCTTAGCACATGCACAGGTACCACAGGCTGACACATAGTCCTGAACACACTTATGCAACCCTGGCCTCCAGAATCTGTGAGAGATGAGATCAACAGTCAAGCACCGTATAGTCAAGCACCGTACAGTGATGTTTCTCAAACACCTTGTGATGGAATTTGAAGGGAACAATTTCCCTGAAGGACAAGAGCCCGGAGCATCCTCCTGTGCCTCCAACACCATGGCCACGAGATCAGGATGAAGAGCGGATATGACTACCCCTTCAGATAAAATGGGACTAGGGTCATTAGACTCACCTCCACCCCCCCCCCCCCCCAGGAAAGCTATGCGACAAAGCATCCACCTTGACGTTCTTAACCCCAGGGCGGTAAGTGACGATGAAGTTAAATCTGGTGAAAAACAATGACCATCTGGCCTGCCTTGGGTTCAGTCGCTTAGCCAACTCCAGGTAGGCCAGATTCTTGTGATCCGTAATTACTGTAATAGGATGAATTGCTCCTTCCAACCAATGACGCCATTCCTCGAATGCCAACTTAATGGCCAGCAATTCCCTATTCCCCACATTATAATTCCTTTCAGCAGTCGAGAGTGTTTTAGAGAAAAATACACATGAGTGCAATTTACTGGGTGAAGGACCTTGCGACAAGATTGCTCCTACCCCTACCCCTGGGGCTTTGACAATAGAAAAATCAAAATGTGTATTACCCCCACAGAAAAAACGTTAAACTGCCGGAGTGGAGACCTTAATGTGTGTATATGTATATATATATACATAAAAAGAATGGGGTTAAAGTCTCAGAAGCATAATGGGAATTTGGATAATTACCTCTGGTGAGAATATAGGTGAATGGTATATAAAGGAAGAAAAGCGGATATTTTAGAAAGGCGGGGGTAAACCTACACATGTATATAAAAAAGAAATATAAAGAAAAAAGAAAAAAGAAAAAGAAATAAATATATAATAATAAAAAAGAAATAAGAACTAATTTTGAAAAATAAGAATATTCTATGGCTATAGGATAATGGATCTGACAGATGTCGAAATATACCTGTGTAGGAATACCCTGGGTGCCTTGATAATAGGAAAATCTAAATGTATATTATTCCCACAGGAAAAACTGTAACCTGCCGGAGTGGGGACCTCAATGTGTATATATATATAGATATGTACACAAAAAGAATGGGGTCAAAGTCCCAGTGCAGAAGCATAATGTAAATCTGGGTAATTACCCCTAGTGAGAATAAAGGTGAACACGATTATGTCATTGGAAAGAAAAATAAATAAAAATTTGTTGTACAATAGAAGATTCAGTAAACCAACAAGTGGATCTAATATAGGTATTCTAAAATACAAATAGAAGTAGATGCAAAGATGTACGTAATATTAGGATATACATATGAACACATCCGCGGATGTAAAGAAGAAAAAGGAGATGACCTCTAAGTCCGGATGTAACCAATGACAGGATAGCTGAGATCGTAGGAACCGGCAATTTAAAGCTGAACACAGAGGAGATGGGGGAAATAATTGAACATAAAGAGAAATTCAAGGTCCCGGAGCGTGTGTCCTGAAGGTACGCAACCATCTCCTGATGCATGCGTATAAACCCTTGATGGGTTCACATGTTAATTTTGAATGTAGAAGATAGGGGAAAATAATCGAATAAGGGATAGGAATTTAAAGTCCCGGAGCGTGCGCTCTGAATGTACGCAATTAGCAGTGAGTCTATCTCTTGAAGCATGCGTATTACCCCCTACAGTGGATTTTCAAACACCTCAAACAAGCGCAGAGCCCACCCTGGAAGAATGCGATTGGCCATTAGTAGACATCAATCAACATGAGAGTGCAATGCGATAGGAGGTCTAAACAAGACCCACCCTTCTGACATAAAAGACCGCAGATAGAAAGCACTCCTGTTGATAGTAGCTCCATCCCCCTGAAGACGCAGTGTTTGCGGTGAAACATGTTGGGGGAGCTGTGTCTGTAATATTTTAATAAGGATGGTAGGGCTGAAGATGGACTAGGGAGAGGTGATCTGCAGACGCTGAACCTGTGTGAGGGCCAGATTAGAAATACGGAATGAATATAGTAACTGTGTAATCAGCAGTGAGGGACACAATAGATACATAGTTGCGGACCTAACACTATTACCAAGTACGGCGTTTGCCTGGTGTCGGGGTGACACCTACTGGCACTGAAGTGTCATTACACAATTAAATACAGAGAAGTCCATGATATCTATGAGAGAATGTCCCTCTGATTAATCAGCCAATACGAATACTGAGCCCACAGGTCCAAGCCCTCTATATACATTTTAAAAGAGTGTGTTTTTTTGTTTTTTGTATGTTAAATAAATTATTTAATAAAAGGAAAATAAAAGTTATATTTTAATATAGGACCAGAAACAGGAATTATAGTCAGCAGACTATTGGAATATTGATTTACCCCTACCTCGGACGCATCAACCTCAACAATAAATGGCTGAGGCACGTCCGGTTGCACCAGAATAGGGGCCGAAGCGAAACATTCACAGCAGAAAAGGCCTGTAATGCCGTATCAGACCAGATAGAAATATCTATCTGTTAAAGGTTTAACCACCGTTGAAAAGTTCAAAATAAATTTATGGTAGCAGTTGGTAAACCCCAAAAACCACATAAGCGCTTTCAGATTTTCGGGTCAATCCCAGTCCAACACGGTGTGGAGCTTCTTGGGATCCATACGAAAACCTGAGGATGAGAGCAGGTAACCCATAAATTGCACTTCCTGTACAGCAAATACACACTTTTCCATCTTAGCATACAACTTATTCTCTCTTAGAACACCTGTCTCACATGATCCTGATGAGTCTCCATATTAGGCAAATAAATTAGTATATCATCAATGTATACAACTACAAACCTCCCCACCAGATGATGAAAGATGTAATTGACAAAGTGTTGAAAAACTGCAGGAGCATTGGTTAACCCAAAGGGCATGACCAGGTTTTTAAAATGACCCTCAGGGGTATTAAATGCAGTCTTCCACTCATCCTCTCCTTGATCCTTACCAAATGATATGCCCCCCTCAGATTCAATTTAGAGAACACCTTGGCACCGACAATCTGACTAAACAAATCCGGAATCAAATGAAGGGGGTGAGGATCACGGACGGTAATACGATTGAGCTCACAGAAGTCCAGACATGGCCTCAGGGTACCATCCTTTTTCTTTGCAAAGAAAATTCAGCAGCCACTGAAGACCTAGATGATCTAATATGTCCCTTTGCCAAACTCTCAGTGATATACTCTTGCATGGCCTTTCTTTCGGGTTCCGAAAGACTACACAACCAAGATTTGGGCAATTTAGTTTGGGGAATAAGATTGACGGAACAGTCGGGACAGTCATACTCTCAGTGCGGAGGCAACTCCTGATTACCACTCTCAGAGAACACATAAAAAAATTCAGAAATGAACGAGGGAACAGTTTTAGTGGTAACCATAGAGAACGATGCATTAAGACAGTTGTCCATGCAAAAACCTCTCCAATCGAGAATCTGTCTCGCTTGCCAGTCGATGTTAGGGTTATGTTTGCTTAACCATGGTAGACCCAACATCAACGGAGCAGGCAGACCCTCCAACACATAACAGGAGATAGATTCCTGATGAAAATCACCCACTCTTAAATGAATGCCATTCACTACCTGCGACAGGCATTTTTGGGTGAGAGGTGCTGAGTCAATTGCAAAGACAGAAATACTTTTCTCTAATGCATTAGTAGTCAACCCGTGAATGCGTACAAACTGTCCATCAATCAAGTTACCTCCTGCCCCACTGTCGATAAATGCTTTGATTTTTACAGTTTTAGACTCTAGCGCCACCTTGGCAGACAGGAGAAAAAGGGTACTACCAGTAAAAGACAAAAGTAGGTTTTGTTACTCCCCAGCCACACCACCAATAGTCATTTGGGGATCTTTTTATTTTTGTTTACACCTTGATGCTGCAAGTACGGACAAATATTCACTATTTATTCAGTAGTTCCAGGAGTAGCTCCTCCTAACTGCATAGGCTCATTACAAGGCGCAACCACCAGTGTCTCTCCATCCTAAGTGTCAAAGGAAGCAGTACCCTTGTTGGACAGTACGTCCTAAAGGTGAGGACCCCAAGATCTCTCCCTCAGGTGTCTATCAAGACGTACAGCAAGGGACTTGCCTGAATGCAATTTTTTCCATAGGAATGCATTAGTCCCGGATCCGGTAATTCAAAATACCGAAATACCGGACCCGTCCTTCCGGGTCTGCATGTGCAGACCAAAAAAAAGGTGAAAAAAGAAATGCCGGATCCGTTTTGCCGGATGACACCGGAAAGACAGATCCGGCATTTCAATGCATTTTTCTGACTGATCAGGCATTTTTAAGACTGATCAGGATCCTCAGTCTTACAAATGCATTCAGTTGGCACATGTTTTGCCGGATCCGTCAGGCAGTTCCGGCGATTAAACTGCTTGCCGGATCACTCTGCCGCAAGTGTGAAAGTAGCCTTACCTGGAATATTTTTGTTTTCTTTGGTTTTAGAAAATACCTTTTTTAGTCATATAACTTTTTTGTCCTGTCTGTATCTAATGCAAGCTATGAGTTAAGGTCTCTTTCACACAGTTAGGCCTCTTGCACACAACCTTTTTTTTTCCCGTTTACGTTCCGTTTTTTGCATTTTCCATTTGCGGTCCGTATGCGGAACCATTGCTTTCAATAGTTCCACAAAAAAAAAGCAAAATGTACTCCGTATGCATTCCGTTTCCGTATTTCCGTATGTCCGTTCCGCTAAAGGATAGAACTTGTACTATTATTGTCCGCAAATAACATTCTGCGGCTCCATTCAAGTCCATGCCCACTTTGCCCATGTGTTTACTGTTTGCAAACATTACTGTACATTACAGTAATGATTACAAATTTCATGTTTCGATTTGCGACCCGCAAAAAAAGAATCACATACGGAAACCATACAAAGAAACAATGTATCCGTGAAAAACGGACTGCAAAACACAGCAAAATACATACGGTCGTGTGCAAGAGGCCTTAGTGTAGTCAGTGTTTGATCAGTGATTTTCATCAGTGATTGTGAGCCAAAATAAGTTGCAGGTCAAAAACACAGGAGCAAACCGTTCCATTATATCTTATCTCCAGGTTTTGGCTCACAATTACTGATGGAAATCACTGATCAAACACTAACCAAACACTGACTGTGCAAAAGAAACCTAACTGTGTAACTGTCTGAGCTCTCACAGTGCTATGCTCTCTGATATCAGGGATCAGGTAATAGTGTGAATTTGAGTTGCACATGCTCTCCTGCCTTGCAGCCAGACCTAATATCATTGGCACCCACAGTACCACCAGGCGGAGCCCTAACACCATGGTGTGCCACAAGGGAAGACATGATGCCCCAGGGAGAGCTAGGGAGCACCAGAGAGAAGAATGCCACTGTGAAATGTGAATGCTACAACTACCCTCAGGGCCACAACCATCACCCCCATCCTCCTAGTACTCCTCAGTGGGCCACTGCAACTGTATGTTGGGGGCATAAATATTGTTTGCAACATGGAGTTTGAATTTAAGTAACATGAAATAGAAGCAAATTCCCTTTTTATAGTAGTTGTTATATTTGTTTTTGAAGCTTAATTTAAGTGCACATCTGAGCTGGGGTTCCAGCAGGAACCTCAATCTCAGATTCCAGCAAAAATAAAAGGTTGGCATATGGTACTGCTGCAGTATTTCATCTGACACAATGCCGGTATTTACACTGTGGTGTGCCCCAAGGGAAAAAAGGATGCCCCAGGGAGAGCTAGGGAGCACCAGAGGGGGTAATGCCACCGTGAAATGTTAAGCAACCCTCAGGGCCATAACCATGCCGGTATTCACTCTGGAACCAAAAAACAAACAAACATTGTAGTAAATGGAATACGGCAGGTGCTGGCTGTATCCAGTATATGCCAGATACTGCTATTCCGGTATTGTGTTCCTATGCCAGAACAGAATTGTAGTGCACATGTGAACCTAGCCTTACTAGTGTAAATGCAGTGATCTTTAGGGGAGGCAAGGATGGGAGGAGTGCTAATGGTGATAATGGTGGTAATAGTACTCAAAGTTCACAGTGGTATTCTTCCCTGTGGTGCACTTCAGGCCATGCACTGTGAATAGAGGCACACCCTCTTTTCCCTCTGGCCCTTCCTTGACTTTCTGGAGCTCCTGCCTGATGGTAGTTGGGCACCCTTGATGGTGAATGCTTGGCAGGGTGCAAGGCAAGAGGTCAGGTGGTGTGAGGGCTGGTGAATAGTGGAGACAATGACTGGGCCCAGTTTAGTGATAACAAAGAACAATCTCTTTACTGAGGATGATAGGTGATGCAGTTGCAGTGACCCGCAGGGGAATGACAGGCGGAGGATAGGAGTGGTAGTTGTGAAGTTCATTGGAGCTGTACTGGTTTAACGTTGCTGTCCTCAATGGGTTCATACAGTGAATGGAGGGTGCACCTTTTTTTTTTCTTTGGAGTATACCTTGGTATTGGGGCTCCTGTCTGGTGTTAGGTGGGGTATCCTTCATGGTACATGGGTTTATTCAGGAATCCCTGGTGGTGCATTCAATGCAGTGATGGCAACAGAACAAGTGTTGGGTAACAAGTCCAGCAATAGAGATGTCGCGAACATAAAATTTTCCGTTCGCGAACGGCGAACGGGAATTTCTACAAATGTTCACGAACGTGCGAACCGGGCGAATCGCAATTGACTTCTATAGGCAGGCGAATTTTAAAACCCACAGGGACTCTTTCTGGCCACAATAGTGATGGAAAAGTTGTTTCAAGGGGACTAACACCTGGACTGCGGCATGCTGGAGGGGGATCCATGGCAAAACTCCCATGGAAAATTACATAGTTGACGCAGAGTTGGATTTTAATCCATAAAGGGCATAAATCACCTAACAATTAGAGTTGAGCGAACACCTGGATGTTCGGGTTCGAGAAGTTCGGCCGAACATCCCGGAAATGTTCGGGTTCGGGATCCGAACCCGATCCGAACTTCGTCCCGAACCCGAACCCCATTGAAGTCAATGGGGACCCGAACTTTTCGGCACTAAAAAGGCTGTAAAACAGCCCAGGAAAGAGCTAGAGGGCTGCAAAAGGCAGCAACATGTAGGTAAATCCCCTGCAAACAAATGTGGATAGGGAAATTAATTAAATTAAAAATTAAATAAATAAAAATTAACCAAAATCAATTGGAGAGAGGTTCCATAGCAGAGAATCTGGCTTCCCGTCACCCACCACTGGAACAGTCCATTCTCAGATATTTAGGCCCCGGCACCCAGGCAGAGGAGAGAGGTCCCGTAACAGAGAATCTGTCTTCATGTCAGCAGAGAATTAGTCTGCATGTCATAGCAGAGAATGAGGCTTCACGTCAGCCACCACTGCAACAGTCCATTGGCATATATTTAGGCCCAGCACCCAGGCAGAGGAGGGAGGTCCCGTAACAGAGAATCTGTCTTCATGTCAGCAGAGAATTAGTCTGCATGTCATAGCAGAGAATGAGGCTTCACGTCAGCCACCACTGCAACAGTCCATTGGCATATATTTAGGCCCAGCACACACACAGGCAGAGGAGAGAGGTCCCGTAACAGAGAATCTGGCTTCATGTCAGCAGAGAATCAGTCTGCATGTCATAGCAGAGAATGAGGCTTCACGTCAGCCACCACTGCAACAGTCCATTGGCATATATTTAGGCCCAGCACACACACAGGCAGAGGAGAGAGGTCCCGTAACAGAGGATCTGGCTTCATGTCAGCAGAGAATCAGTCTGCATGTCATAGCAGAGAATCAGGCTTCACGTCAGCCACCACTGCAACAGTCCATTGTCATAAATTTAGGCCCAGCACCCAGGCAGAGGAGAGAGGTCCCGTAACAGACAATCTAACTTCATGTCAGCAGAGAATTAGTCTGCATGTCATAGCAGAGAATGAGGCTTCACGTCAGCCACCACTGCAACAGTCCATTGGCATATATTTAGGCCTAGCACACAGGCAGAGGAGAGAGGTCCCGTAACAGACAATCTGGCTTCATGTCAGCAGAGAATCAGTCTGCATGTCATAGCAGAGAATGAGGCTTCACGTCACCCACCACTGCAACAGTCCATTGGCATATATTTAGGCCTAGCACACAGGCAGAGCAGAGAGGTCCCGTAACAGACAATCTGGCTTCATGACAGCAGAGAATCAGTCTGCATGTCATAGCAGAGAATGAGGCTTCACGTCACCCACCACTGCAACAGTCCATTGGCATATATTTAGGCCTAGCACACAGGCAGAGCAGAGAGGTCCCGTAACAGACAATCTGGCTTCATGACAGCAGAGAATCAGTCTGCATGTCATAGCAGAGAATGAGGCTTCACGTCACCCACCACTGCAACAGTCCATTGGCATATATTTAGGCCTAGCACACAGGCAGAGCAGAGAGGTCCCGTAACAGACGATCTGGCTTCATGTCAGCAGAGAATCAGTCTGCATGTCATAGCAGAGAATGAGGCTTCACGTCAGCCACCACTGCAACAGTCCATTGGCATATATTTAGGCCCAGCACCCAGGCAGAGGAGGGAGGTCCCGTAACAGAGAATCTGTCTTCATGTCAGCAGAGAATTAGTCTGCATGTCATAGCAGAGAATGAGGCTTCACGTCAGCCACCACTGCAACAGTCCATTGGCATATATTTAGGCCCAGCACACACACAGGCAGAGGAGAGAGGTCCCGTAACAGAGAATCTGTCTTCATGTCAGCAGAGAATTAGTCTGCATGTCATAGCAGAGAATGAGGCTTCACGTCACCCACCACTGCAACAGTCCATTGGCATATATTTAGGCCTAGCACACAGGCAGAGCAGAGAGGTCCCGTAACAGACAATCTGGCTTCATGACAGCAGAGAATCAGTCTGCATGTCATAGCAGAGAATGAGGCTTCACGTCACCCACCACTGCAACAGTCCATTGGCATATATTTAGGCCTAGCACACAGGCAGAGCAGAGAGGTCCCGTAACAGACGATCTGGCTTCATGTCAGCAGAGAATCAGTCTGCATGTCATAGCAGAGAATGAGGCTTCACGTCAGCCACCACTGCAACAGTCCATTGGCATATATTTAGGCCCAGCACCCAGGCAGAGGAGGGAGGTCCCGTAACAGAGAATCTGTCTTCATGTCAGCAGAGAATTAGTCTGCATGTCATAGCAGAGAATGAGGCTTCACGTCAGCCACCACTGCAACAGTCCATTGGCATATATTTAGGCCCAGCACACACACAGGCAGAGGAGAGAGGTCCCGTAACAGAGAATCTGTCTTCATGTCAGCAGAGAATTAGTCTGCATGTCATAGCAGAGAATCAGGCTTCACGTCACCCACCACTGCAACAGTCCATTGGCATATATTTAGGCCCAGCACCCAGGCAGAGGAGGGAGGTCCCGTAACAGAGAATCTGTCTTCATGTCAGCAGAGAATTAGTCTGCATGTCATAGCAGAGAATGAGGCTTCACGTCAGCCACCACTGCAACAGTCCATTGGCATATATTTAGGCCCAGCACACACACAGGCAGAGGAGAGAGGTCCCGTAACAGACAATCTGGCTTCATGTCAGCAGAGAATTAGTCTGCATGTCATAGCAGAGAATGAGGCTTCACGTCACCCACCACTGCAACAGTCCATTGGCATATATTTAGGCCCAGCACCCAGGCAGAGGAGGGAGGTCCCGTAACAGAGAATCTGTCTTCATGTCAGCAGAGAATTAGTCTGCATGTCATAGCAGAGAATGAGGCTTCACGTCAGCCACCACTGCAACAGTCCATTGGCATATATTTAGGCCCAGCACACACACAGGCAGAGGAGAGAGGTCCCGTAACAGAGGATCTGGCTTCATGTCAGCAGAGAATCAGTCTGCATGTCATAGCAGAGAATCAGGCTTCACGTCAGCCACCACTGCAACAGTCCATTGGCATATATTTAGGCCTAGCACACAGGCAGAGGAGAGAGGTCCCGTAACAGACAATCTGGCTTCATGTCAGCAGAGAATCAGTCTGCATGTCATAGCAGAGAATGAGGCTTCACGTCAGCCACCACTGCAACAGTCCATTGTCATAAATTTAGGCCCAGCACCCAGGCAGAGGAGGGAGGTCCCGTAACAGACAATCTGGCTTCATGTCAGCAGAGAATTAGTCTGCATGTCATAGCAGAGAATCAGGCTTCATGTCAGCCACCACTGCAACAGTCCATTGGCATATATTTAGGCCTAGCACACAGGCAGAGGAGAGGTTCATTCAACTTTGGGTAGCATCGCAATATAATGGTAAAATGAAAATAAAAATAGGATTGAATGAGGAAGTGCCCTGGAGTCCAATAATATATGGTTATGGGGAGGTAGTTAATGTCTAATCTGGACAAGGGACGGACAGGTCCTGTGGGATCCATGCCTGGTTCATTTTTATGAACGTCAGCTTGTCCACATTGGCTGTAGACAGGCGGCTGCGTTTGTCTGTAATGACGCCCCCTGCCGTGCTGAATACACTGTTCAGACAAAACGCTGGCTGCCGGGCAGGCCAGCACCTCCAAGGCATAAAAGGCTAGCTCTGGCCACGTGGACAATTTAGAGACCCAGAAGTTGAATGGGGCCGAACCATCAGTCAGTACGTGGAGGGGTGTGCACACGTACTGTTCCACCATGTTAGTGAAATGTTGCCTCCTGCTAACACGTTGCGTATCAGGTGGTGGTGCAGTTAGCTGTGGCGTGTTGACAAAAGTTTTCCACATCTCTGCCATGCTAACCCTGCCCTCAGAGGAGCTGGCCGTGACACAGCTGCCTTGGCGACCTCTTGCTCCTCCTCTGCCTTGGCCTTGGGCTTCCACTTGTTCCCCTGTGACATTTGGGAATGCTCTCAGTAGCGCGTCTACCAACGTGCGCTTGTACTCGCGCATCTTCCTATCACGCTCCAGTGCAGGAAGTAAGGTGGGCACATTGTCTTTGTAGCGTGGATCCAGCAGGGTGGCAACCCAGTAGTCCGCACAGGTTAAAATGTGGGCAACTCTGCTGTCGTTGCGCAGGCACTGCAGCATGTAGTCGCTCATGTGTGCCAGGCTGCCCAGGGATAAGGACAAGCTGTCCTCTGTGGGAGGCGTATCGTCATCGTCCTGCCTTTCCCCCCAGCCACGCACCAGTGATGGACCCGAGCTGCGTTGGGTGCCACCCCGCTGTGACCATGCTTCATCCTCATCCTCCTCCACCTCCTCCTCATCCTCGTCCTCCTCGTCCTCCAGTAGTGGGCCCTGGCTGGCCACATTTGTACCTGGCCTCTGCTGTTGCCAAAAACCTCCCTCTGAGTCACTTCGAAGAGACTGGCCTGAAAGTGCTAAAAATGACCCCTCTTCCTCCTCCTCCTCCTCCTCCTCCTGGGCCACCTCCTCTTCCATCATCGCCCTAAGTGTTTTCTCAAGGAGACATAGAAGTGGTATTGTAACGCTGATAACGGTGTCATCGCCACTGGCCATGTTGGTGGAGTACTCGAAACAGCGCAACAGGGCACACAGGTCTCGCATGGAGGCCCAGTCATTGGTGGTGAAGTGGTGCTGTTCTGTAGTGCGACTGACCCGTGCGTGCTGCAGCTGAAACTCCACTATGGCCTGCTGCTGCTCGCACAGTCTGTCCAGCATGTGCAAGGTGGAGTTCCACCTGGTGGGCACGTCGCATATGAGGCGGTGAGCGGGAAGGCCGAAGTTACGCTGTAGCGCAGACAGGCGAGCAGCAGCAGGATGTGAACGCCGGAAGCGCGAACAGACGGCCCGCACTTTATGCAGCAGCTCTGACATGTCGGGGTAGTTGTGAATGAACTTCTGCACCACCAAATTCAGCACATGCGCCAAGCAAGGGATGTGCGTCAAATTGGCTAGTCCCAGAGCTGCAACGAGATTTCGCCCATTATCACACACCACCAGGCCGGGCTTGAGGCTCACCGGCAGCAACCACTCGTCGGTCTGTTGTTCTATACCCCGCCACAACTCCTGTGCGGTGTGGGGCCTGTCCCCCAAACATATGAGTTTCAGAATGGCCTGCTGACGTTTACCCCGGGCTGTGCTGAAGTTGGTGGTGAAGGTGTGTGGCTGACTGGATGAGCAGGTGGAAGAAGAGGAGGAGGAAGCCGAGAAGGAGGAGGTGGCAACAGGAGGCAAAGAATGTTGCCCTGCGATCCTTGGCGGCGGAAGGACGTGCGCCAAACAGCTCTCCGCCTGGGGCCCAGCTGCCACTACATTTACCCAGTGTGCAGTTAGGGAGATATAGCGTCCCTGGCCGTGCTTACTGGTCCACGTATCTGTGGTTAGGTGGACCTTGCCACAGATGGCGTTGCGCAGTGCACACTTGATTTTATCGGATACTTGGTTGTGCAGGGAAGGCACGGCTCTCTTGGAGAAGTAGTGCCGGC
This sequence comes from Bufo gargarizans, assembly GCF_014858855.1. Taxonomy (NCBI): domain Eukaryota; kingdom Metazoa; phylum Chordata; class Amphibia; order Anura; family Bufonidae; genus Bufo; species Bufo gargarizans. The sequence continues at coordinate 265,865,523 of NC_058084.1, forward strand.
TGGGAACAACATACTGTGGGACAGCAAGCGACATGAGCTGTTTGAAGCTGTCTGTGTCCACCAGCCTAAATGACAGCATTTCATAGGCCAGTAGTTTAGAAATGCTGGCATTCAGGGCCAGGGATCGAGGGTGGCTAGGTGGGAATTTACGCTTTCTATCAAATGTTTGTGAGATGGAGAGCTGAACGCTGGCGTGTGACATGGTTGAGACGCTTGGTGACGGAGGTGGTGGTGGTGGTGTTGGTGGTACATCCCCTGTTTGCTGGGCGGCAGGTGCCAACGTTCCTCCAGAGGCGGAGGAAGAGGCCGAGGCGGCAGCAGCAGAATAGGCCGAGGCGGCGGCAGCAGAAGAGGTAGCAGGGGGAGCCTGAGTGACTTCCTTGGTTTTAAGGTGTTTACTCCACTGCAGTTCATGCTTTGCATGCAGGTGCCTGGTCATGCAGGTTGTGCTCAGGTTCAGAACGTTAATGCCTCGCTTCAGGCTCTGATGGCACAGCGTGCAAACCACTCGGGTCTTGTCGTCAGCACATTGTTTGAAGAAGTGCCATGCCAGGGAACTCCTTGAAGCTGCCTTTGGGGTGCTCGGTCCCAGATGGCGGCGGTCAGTAGCAGGCGGAGTCTCTTGGCGGCGGGTGTTCTGCTTTTGCCCACTGCTCCCTCTTTTGCTACGCTGTTGGCTCGGTCTCACCACTGCCTCTTCCTCCGAACTGTGAAAGTCAGTGGCACGACCTTCATTCCATGTGGGGTCTAGGACCTCATCGTCCCCTGCATCGTCTTCCACCCAGTCTTGATCCCTGACCTCCTGTTCAGTCTGCACACTGCAGAAAGACGCAGCAGTTGGCACCTGTGTTTCGTCATCATCAGAGACATGCTGAGGTGGTATTCCCATGTCCTCATCATCAGGAAACATAAGTGGTTGTGCGTCAGTGCATTCTATGTCTTTCACCGCTGGGGAAGGGCTAGGTGGATGCCCTTGGGAAACCCTGCCAGCGGAGTCTTCAAACAGCATAAGAGACTGCTGCATAACTTGAGGCTGAGACAGTTTCCCTGGTATGCATGGGGGTGATGTGACAGACTGATGGGGTTGGTTTTCAGGCGCCATCTGTGCGCTTTCTGCAGAAGACTGGGTGGGAGATAATGTGAACGTGCTGGATCCACTGTCGGCCACCCAATTGACTAATGCCTGTACCTGCTCAGGCCTTACCATCCTTAGAACGGCATTGGGCCCCACCATATATCGCTGTAAATTCTGGCGGCTACTGGGACCTGAGGTAGTTGGTACACTAGGACGTGTGGATGTGGCAGAACGGCCACGTCCTCTCCCAGCACCAGAGGGTCCACTAACACCACCACGACCATGTCCACGTCCGCGTCCCTTACTAGATGTTTTTCTCATTGTTATGGTTCACCACAACAACAAATATATTATTTGGCCCAATGTATTGTATTCAAATTCAGCGGGATATAAATTTGAGGCCTAGTATTTAGGCGCTGGGTGACCGGTATGGATTTAGTGACAGAATTAGACTTGGAAATGCACAGAAGCGTGTGTGTGTGAAGTTATTCTGAATGACCCAATGTGCACCTTGAATATTATATACCCTTTTAGGGATAGATTTCAAATAGCTCTGATATAGCAGAAACCACTAAATTATGAAATTGTTAAATTGGGAATTGTATTTAAACCCAGAACAAAAAATGTGCTTTGACGGACACTAAATAACTTTCCCAGCCACAACAGGACAGCGTTAACGAGAGATTTAGCAGGATATAAATTTGAGGCCTAGTATTTAGGCGCTGGGTGACAGGTATGGGTTTAGTGACAGAATTAGACTTAGAAATACACAGTAGCGGGTGTGTGTGAAGTTATTCTGAATGACCCAATGTGCACCTTGAATATTATATACCCTTTTAGGGATAGATTTCAAATAGCTCTGATATAGCAGAAACCACTAAATTATGAAATTGCTAAATTGGGAATTGTATTTCAACCCAGAACAAGAAATGTGCTTGAACGGACACTAAATAACTCGCCCAGCTACAGCACTAAGGACAGATTTAGCGGGATATAAATTTGAGACCTAGTATTTAGGCGCTGGGTGACAGGTATGGGTTTAGTGCCAGAATTAGACTTGGAAATACACAGTAGCGGGTGTGTGTGAAGTTATTCTGAATGACCCAATGTGCACCTTGAATATTATATACCCTTTTAGGGATAGATTTCAAATAGCTCTGATATAGCAGAAACCACTAAATTATGAAATTGCTAAATTGGGAATTGTATTTCAACCCAGAACAAGAAATGTGCTTGAACGGACACTAAATAACTCGCCCAGCTACAGCACTAGGGACAGATTTAGCTGGATATAAATTTGAGGCCTAGTATTTAGGCGCTGGGTGACCGGTATGGATTTAGTGACAGAATTAGACTTGGAAATGCACAGAAGCGGTGTGTGTGAAGTTATTCTGAATGACCCTATGTGCACCTTGAATATTATATACCCTTTTAGGGATAGATTTCAAATAGCTCTGATATAGCAGAAACCACTAAATTATGAAATTGCTAAATTGGGAATTGTATTTCAACCCAGAACAAGAAATGTGCTTGAACGGACACTAAATAACTCGCCCAGCTACAGCACTAAGGACAGATTTAGCGGGATATAAATTTGAGGCCTAGTATTTAGGCGCTGGGTGACAGGTATGGGTTTAGTGCCAGAATTAGACTTGGAAATACACAGTAGCGGGTGTGTGTGAAGTTATTCTGAATGACCCAATGTGCACCTTGAATATTATATACCCTTTTAGGGATAGATTTCAAATAGCTCTGATATAGCAGAAACCACTAAATTATGAAATTGCTAAATTGGGAATTGTATTTCAACCCAGAACAAGAAATGTGCTTGAACGGACACTAAATAACTCGCCCAGCTACAGCACTAAGGACAGATTTAGCGGGATATAAATTTGAGACCTAGTATTTAGGCGCTGGGTGACAGGTATGGGTTTAGTGCCAGAATTAGACTTGGAAATACACAGTAGCGGGTGTGTGTGAAGTTATTCTGAATGACCCAATGTGCACCTTGAATATTATATACCCTTTTAGGGATAGATTTCAAATAGCTCTGATATAGCAGAAACCACTAAATTATGAAATTGCTAAATTGGGAATTGTATTTCAACCCAGAACAAAAATGTGCTTTGACGGACACTAAATAACTTTCCCAGCCACAACAGGACAGCGTTAACGAGAGATTTAGCAGGATATAAATTTGAGGCCTAGTATTTAGGCGCTGGGTGACAGGTATGGGTTTAGTGACAGAATTAGACTTGGAAATACACAGTAGCGGGTGTGTGTGAAGTTATTCTGAATGACCCAATGTGCACCTTGAATATTATATACCCTTTTAGGGATAGATTTCAAATAGCTCTGATATAGCAGAAACCACTAAATTATGAAATTGTTAAATTGGGAATTGTATTTAAACCCAGAACAAAAAATGTGCTTTGACGGACACTAAATAACTTTCCCAGCCACAACAGGACAGCGTTAACGAGAGATTTAGCAGGATATAAATTTGAGGCCTAGTATTTAGGCGCTGGGTGACAGGTATGGGTTTAGTGACAGAATTAGACTTAGAAATACACAGTAGCGGGTGTGTGTGAAGTTATTCTGAATGACCCAATGTGCACCTTGAATATTATATACCCTTTTAGGGATAGATTTCAAATAGCTCTGATATAGCAGAAACCACTAAATTATGAAATTGCTAAATTGGGAATTGTATTTCAACCCAGAACAAGAAATGTGCTTGAACGGACACTAAATAACTCGCCCAGCTACAGCACTAGGGACAGATTTAGCTGGATATAAATTTGAGGCCTAGTATTTAGGCGCTGGGTGACCGGTATGGATTTAGTGACAGAATTAGACTGGGATATGGCCAAAAAATAAACAGACTATTGCTGGTTAAATGCACTTGGTGTGACAGCTTCACCCTGATGTAGGCTTTAGCCAAAAAACAACCACACCATTGAGGGTTAAATGCACTTGGTGACAGGCGCAGCTTGCCCCTGATTTAGTATATGGCCAAAAAATGAACAGACTATTGCTGGTTAAATGCACTTGGTGTGACAGCTTCACCCTGATGTAGGCTTTAGCCAAAAAACAACCACACCATTGAGGGTTAAATGCACTTGGTGACAGGCGCAGCTTGCCCCTGATTTTGCATATGGCCAAAAAATGAACAGACTATTGCTGGTTAAATGCACTTGGTGTGACAGCTTCACCCTGATGTAGGCTTTAGCCAAAAAACAACCACACCATTGAGGGTTAAATGCACTTGGTCGCAGCTTGTGCTGGCGCACCACAAGACACAAAATGGCCGCCGATCACCCCAGAAAAATGTGACTGACAAACGGTCTGTGCAGCCTAAAAACAGTGAGCAATTGAGGATCAGCAGCTCAATGATCCACAGCTGCAGATCGATCAGTTAATCAAGTCCTTTGGAGGAGTTAATCTGCCTAATCTCGCCCTACTGTCGCAGCCGCAACCTCTCCCTACGCTAATCAGAGCAGAGTGACGGGCGGCGCTATGTGACTCCAGCTTAAATAGAGGCTGGGTCACATGGTGCTCTGGCCAATCACAGCCATGCCAATAGTAGGCATGGCTGTGATGGCCTCTTGGGGCAAGTAGTATGACGCTTGTTGATTGGCTGCTTTGCAGCCTTTCAAAAAGCGCCAAGAAAGCGTCACAAAAGCGCGAAGAAAGCGACGAACACCGAACCCGAACCCGGACTTTTACGAAAATGTCCGGGTTCGGGTCCGTGTCACGGACACCCCAAAATTCGGTACGAACCCGAACTATACAGTTCGAGTTCGCTCATCCCTACTAACAATCCAATTTTTTTTTTTAACAACGTGGTTTAAAACATCCAGTGTGTGTATACGATCAGGTATGATGTTGTATCGATCAGGTAGTGTAAGGGTTACGCCCGCTTCACAGACATTGACAGACCAAACTCCCCTTTTAATGCACCGCAAACAACCGCAAACAGTCCATTTGCCCAACCGCAAACTTCCCAATTGCACAAGGTTGGATACCAAGCTAGCCATGTCCCGTTGATGTCATTGAAGGTTTCTTCCTCCACCCAGCCACGTACAACACCAAGGGTCCCGGAAAGGTGAATTGAATTGATTTTTCGAATGGGGAGATGGTTAAAAAAACGCTGGATCCCTCCCCCTTGTTTGTGCCGTGCAATTTACTGTCCCACCCGATATGAGTGCTATTTTCTATAGTTCTCTCTTCTCATTAGTTTAATCCCTGTTACGTCCCCAATCTGGGGTCCATTTATTAAATGGATTTTTCGAATGGGGAGATGGTTAAAAAAAACGCTGGCTCCCTCCCCTTTGTTTGAATCCACGCCACGATCACTGCGTCTGCGCCGTGCAATTTACTGTCACACACGATATGAGTGGTATTTCCTGTAGTTCTCTCTTCTCATCAGTTTAATCCCTGTTACGTCCCCAATCTGGGGTCCATTTATTAAATAGATTTTTCGAACGGGGAGATGGTTAAAAAATTGCTGGCTCCCTCCCCTTTGTTTGAATCCATGCCACGGTCACTGCGTCTGCGCCGTGGAATTTACTGTCACACCCGATATGAGTGCTAATTTCTGTAGAACTATTCTCATCAGTTAATCCCTGTTACGTCCCATATCAGGGTGGGATTTCCTTTTGTGAAAAAAATTTTAGGCCGAGCACCTTCGACTGCCTTCACAGAGACAGACCAAACTCTGATACACCAAACTGAATTGATTTTAGGAACCGTGAGATGGAAAAAGTAGCTTGGTCGGTCCTCTTACTCCCAAGTTGGGGCACTGCGCGTGCACGGAGCAATGTGCTGTGACACCCTATATGAGTGGTGTCTTAACTAGTACAATTCCTATCACTTTAATCCCTGTTACGTCCCCTATCCGGGGACGTGTGTCGAATTGATTAACCATTGTCGAATTAACGAACCATTACGACATCCTGGAATAATTTAGTTCTGAGCTTTGTACTTGATTTGTATTGGAATTGTTGGGGATTTTTTTAATTGTCTGCATTATTTCTAATAAACTATTAAGAGACTTTATTATGATTTTTTTATTTTATGTATTAAAAACCCACCCATACAACTTAAAAAAAAATAAAAAAAATGTAAGTTTTTTCTATGAAAAAACATCCAGCCGTCCCGATCGCTTTTGGTCTGATCATAATGAAGCAACGGCCTTATCATCTGGGGTGTGGCAACATTGCCAACACACTCATAGAGGTGAATATCGCTTCATTGTGATACGCAAGCCCCTTCACCACAACAAGGTAACAATCACGAAAGGAGAATTGACACTTGTATGTGCCTTTTTTTTCTTTTGTTTTTGCAGCCACAGTGCAGCAGCAGAGGCCAGAAAAATTAGGCATGTACACATGCCTGAAAAACAATGTTATTGTTGCAGCCACTGTTGTAGCAGCGGCCGGAAAAATTGATGTTTTCAAGGCAGAAAGGTGACTAAAACATTGCGGCTTGAACCCTAGTTGGTGGCGGAGAATTCATGAAAGTCATCCGGTATGCAGACATTAAATACAGCAGCGTGGGGACCATTTTGAGGCCAAGGCATGTCATCAGGCCTTTTGTTAGTTAAACTTATCCCCTACTGTCAGTCCCTTCGTGATCCATGCCTCATTCATCTTAATGAAGGTGAGGTAATCAACACTTTTTTGACCGAGGCGACTTTTTTTGTCAGTGACAATGCCTCCTGCTGCACTGAAGGTCCTTTCTGACAGGACACTTGAAGCGGGGCAGGACAGAAGTTCTATCGCAAACTGGGATAGCTCAGGCCACAGGTAAAGCCTGCACACCCAGTAGTCAAGGGGTTCATCGCTCCTCAGAGTGTCGATATCTGCAGTTAAGGCGAGGTAGTCTGCCACCTGTCGGTCGAGTCGTTCTCTAAGGCTGGATCCCGAAGGGCTGTGATGATGTGTAGGACTGAAAATGCTCTGCATGTCCTCCATCAACAACACATCTGTAAAGCGTCCTGTCCTTGCCGCCGTGGTCGTGGTAGGAGGAGGATTACTTTGACCTCTTCCCCAGTTAGAGTCCCATTGTGCTGTGACACCTACCTTATAAGCTGTGTAAAGCATATTTTTTAGTTTGGTTTTGAACTGCTGCATTCTTTCTGACTTCCGGTAATTTGGTAACATTTCCACCACTTTCTGCTTATACCGGGGGTCTAGTAGCGTGGCCACCCAGTACAGGTCCTTCTCCTTCATACTTTTTATACGAGGGTCCCTCAACAGACATGACAGCATGAAAGACCCCATTTGCACAAGGTTGGATGCCGAGCTACTCATTTCCCGTTCCTCCTCCTCACTGATGTAATTGACTGTCTGTTCTTCTCCCCAGCCACGTACAAGACCACAGGTCCCAGATAGGTGACAACAACGAGCACCCTGGGATGCCTGCTGTGGTTGGTCTTCCTCCTCCTCAAAGCCACATTCCTCCTCTGACTCCTCTTCCTCATACTCCTCTTGCAGCGTTGACGCAGGTCCGGCAAGCAATGATGACAAGGCTGTTTCTGGTGGTGATGGTGACCACAACTCTTCCTCTTCCGGCTCATCTACAGCCTGATCCAGCACTCTTCGCAGGGCACGCTCCAGGAAGAAAACAAATGGGATTAGGTCGCTGATGGTGCCTTCGGTGCGACTGACTAGGTTTGTCACCTCCTCAAAAGGACGCATGAGTCTACAGGCATTGCGCATGAGCGTCCAGTAACGTGACAAAAAAATTCCCAGCTCCGCAGAGGCTGTCCTAGCACCCCGGTCATACAAATACTCGTTGACGGCTTTTTCTTGTTGGAGCAGGCGGTCGAACATTAGAAGTGTTGAATTCCAATGTGTCGGGCTGTCGCAAATCAAGCGCCTCACTGGCATGTTGTTTCGGCGCTGAATGTCTGCAAAGTGCGCCATGGCCGTGTAGGAATGCCTGAAATGGCCACACACCTTCCTGGCCTGCTTGAGGACGTCCTGTAAGCCTAGGTACTTAGACACAAAGCGTTGTACGATGAGATTCAACACATGTGCCATGCACGGCACACGTGACAACTTGCCCAAATTCAATGCGGCCAACAAATTGCTTCCATTGGCACTCACCACTTTGCTGATCTCCAGTTGGTGCGGGGTCAGCCACTGATCCACCTGTGCGTTCAGGACGGACAGGAGTGCTGGTCCGGTGTGTCTCTCTGCTTTCAGGCAAGTCAACCCCAAGACAGCGTGACACTGTCGTATCCGGGATGTGGAATAGCCCCTGGGGAGCTGGGGGGGTTCAGTTGATGTGCAGCCAGACGCCGCAGCAGAAGAGGACTCAGCCGAGGAGGTTATGGAAGAGGATGGAGTAGGAGGAGTAGAGGAGGTGGCAGTAGGCCTGCCTGCAAGTCTTGGCGGTGTCACCAACTCTGCTGCAGAGCCACGCATTCCATGCTTGGCAGCCATCAGCAGGTTGACCCAATGCGCAGTGTAGGTGATATACCTGCCCTGAACATGCTTTGCAGACCAGGTATCAGTGGTCAGATGGACCCTTGCCCCAACACTGGATGCCAGAGATGCCATGACTTCCTTTTCAATCACCGAGTAGAGGTTTGGGATTGCCTTATTAAAAAAAATAATTAGTCCGGGTACCTTCCACTGTGGTGTCCCAATAGCAACACATTTTTTGAAGGCCTCAGACTCCACCAGCTGGTATGGTAAAAGCTGGCGGGCTAAGAGTTCCGTCAAGCCAGCTGTCAGATGCCAGGCAAGGGGGTGACTGTGACATTGGCTTCTTACGCTCAAACATTTCCTTTACAGACACCTGTGGGCAGATGAGATGGAACTGCTCAAGGTGAGAGGCAGAGTGGCGGGTGGTTGAGAGGGGGCAAGGAGGACAGCAGTGGTTGACATGGCTGAAGATGCTGGACCAGGAGGAGAATGGTGGCTTTGAGCTTGTGTGCTGCTTCTACTCTTTATCATGTGTTGATCCCATAGGCGTTTGTGATGTGCGATCATGTGCCTTCGCAAAGCAGTTGTACCTAGGTGGGTGTTGGATTTCCCACGACTCAGTTTCTTTTGGCACAGGTTGCAAATGGCATCGCTGTTGTCAGAGGCAGACACACAAAAAAATATGAGCTTTGCAATGACGGCATTCTGGTGGTGGCAACAGCATGCGTTGATTGCCGTGCTGTCTGGCTGACCCTGGGTGCCGATACATGCTGTCTGAGTGTGCCACTAGCTCCTTGCGACGACCCCCCTCTGCTTCCAGCTCATCTCCTCATTCTCTCTGTCTCCCCTTCTGAACTTCCCCCTCTTCTTCTTCTCTTCGAGCAGGCACCTACGTGGCATCCACGGACACATCGTCATCATCAACCACTTCACTTGTATCAGACACCTCAGCAAAGGAAGCAGCAGCGGGTACAACATCATCATCATCATCACACTGTACGTCCATGTGTGTAATGCTGCCTGACTGAGACATATCCCTGTTATCTACATCCCCTGGCAATAATGGTTGCGCATCACTAATTTCATCCAACTGATGTGTAAATAACTCCTCTGAGGGATCAAGTGAACTGGCTGTGGTGGCTGTGGTGGTGGTGGGCGGGAGAGTGGTGACCAAAGCTGAGCTGGAGGAGGATGGTGCGTCAAGGTTTTTAGCGAAAGCTGTTGAAGATTGGGTGTCCTGTGTAAGCCAGTCAACTATTTTCTCAGAATTTTTTGGGTTAAATAGAATTTCTTTATCTGAAAGGCATTTGAGTGAATGACACCCTGTAACGGTATGAGTGCAGGCCTAGCCACTAGCCAGTGGATACAATACAGTATGTGTGGGGGCCTGACACACACGGGCTTGCAAATGTGATTAGATCACAGTTAAATTTAAAATATACATTTTTTTTTCTGAAAGGTATTTGGGTGAATGACACCGTGTAACGGTATGAGTGCAGGCCAAGCCAGCCACTAGCCAGTGGCCACAATGCAGTATGTGTGGGCGCCTGACACACACAGGCTTGCAAATGTGATTAGATCACAGTTAAATTTTAAATGGAATTTTTTTTTTCTGCAAGGTATTTGACTGAATGACACCCTGTAACGGTATGAGTTCAGGCCTAGCCAGCCACTAGCCAGTGTCCACAATACAGTATGTGTGGGCCTGACACACACGGTCTTGCAAATGTGATTAGATCACAGAAAAATATTAAATAGATTTTTTTTTTATCTGCAAGGTATTTTCTGCCACGCCCTGTATGAATAGTGTGCACTGTGCACACAGTGCTGTCTATGACTGAGCCTGCAGCCTCTCACACACGGGCAGCCAGGCAACTGCAATATATATATATATATATATATATATATATATACACAGTTGCAAGAAAAAGTATGTGAACCCTTTGGAATTATATGGATTTCTGCACAAATTGGTCATAAAATGTGATCTGATCTTCATCGAAGTCACAACAATAGACAATCACAGTCTGCTTAAACTAATAACACACAAATAATTAAATGTTTCCATGTTTTTATTGAACACACCATGTAAACGTTCACAGTGCAGGTGGAAAAGGTATGTGAACGCTTGGATTTAATAACTGGTTGAACCTCCTTTGGCAGCAATAACTTCAACCAAACGTTTCCTGTAGTTGCAGATCAGACATGCACAATGGTCAGGAGCAATTCTTGATCACTCCTCTTTACAGAACTGTTTCAGTTCAGCAATATTCTTGGGATGTCTGGTGTGAATCGCTTTCTTGAGGTCATGCTACAGCATCTCAGTCAGGTTGAGGTCAGGACTCCGACTGGGCCACTCCAGAAGGCGTATTTTCTTCTGTTTAAGCCATTCTGTTGTTGATTTACTTCTATGCTTTGGGTCGTTGTCCTGTTGCAACAACCATCTTCTGTTGAGCTTCAGCTGGTGGACAGATGGCCTTAAGTTCTCCTGCAAAATGTCTTGATAAACTTGGGAATTAATTTTTCTTTCGATGATAGCAATCTGTCCAGGCCCTGACGCAGCAAAGCAGCCCCAAACCATGATGCCCCCACCACCATACTTCACAGTTGGGATGAGGTTTTGATGTTGGTGTGCTGTGCCTCTTTTTCTCCACACATAGTGTTGTGTGTTTCTTCCAAACAACTCAACTTTGGTTTCATCTGTCCACAGAATATTTTGCCAGTACTGCTGTGGAACATCCAGGTGCTCTTATGCAAACTGTAAACGTGCAGCAATGTTTTTTTTGGGACAGCAGTGGCTTCCTCTGTGGTATCTTCCCATGAAATCCATTCTTGTTTAGTGTTTTACGTATCGTAGATTCGCTAACAGGGATGTTAGCATATGCCAGAGACTTTTGTAAGTCTTTAGATGACACTCTAGGATTCTTCTTCACCTCATTGAGCAGTCTGTGCTGTGCTCTTACAGTCATCTTTACAGGACGGCCACTCCTAGGGAGAGTAGCAGCAGTGCTGATGAAAAGTAAGGCTTTTGGTGATACTTGTATAACCATTCCAGCTTTATGCAAGTCAACAATTCTTAATCGTAGGTCTTCTGAGAGCTCTTTTGTGCGAGGCATCATTCACATCAGGCAATGCGTCTTGTGAACAGCAAACCCAGAACTGATGTGTGTTTTTTATAGGGCATGGCATCTGTAACCAACACCTCCAATCATATCTCATTGATTGGACTCCAGTTGGCTGGCACCTCACTACAATAAGCTCTTGGCGATGTCATTAGTCTAGGGGTTCACATACTTTTTCCACCTGCACTGTGAATGTTTACATGGTGTGTTCAATAAAAACATGGTAACATTTAATTCTTTGTGTGTCATTAGTTTAAGCAGACTGTGATTGTCTATTGTTGTGACTTAGATGAAGATCAGATCACATTTTATGACCAATTTGTGCAGAAATCCATTTAATTCCAAAGGGTTCACATACTTTTTCTTGCAACTGTATATATATGAAAAAAAATTAAAAAAGCAGACTGATGTACCAGCCCTGAAAAGGGCTTTTTGGGGTGCTGTCTAGATGCTGTCCTTACAGCAGATGAGTCTGTGGACACAGAACAATGCTCTAGCTAACGCTTTCCCTATTGAATCAGCAGCAGCTACACTCTCCCTCCTCTCACTGTGAATGCAGATTCCGAATGAATCTAAAATGGATGCTGTCCTGGAGGTGGGAGGGAGGGTCTGCTGCTGATTGGCTGGAATGTGTCTGCTGACTGTGAGGTAGAGGGTCAAAGTTTACTCAATGATGATGTATAGGGGGCGGACCGAACATCGCATATGTTCACCCGCAGCGGCGAACGCGAACAAGCTATGTTCGCCGGTGAACTATTCGGGACATCACTATCCAGCGAGCTCTATTGAGGTATTCTTCGCAAATAATACTTGTAAGGATAAGGTCATTCTTTCCAAACATGCACACAATCTTTCCAAGTCTGTATATTCTCTCTCTATTAAATCATGACAATTTGCCAAATTGACCACTGGTGTGAAAATCTATGACCACTATGGAATGCAGATCTTAAATCAGATGGCCAATTCTTCTCTAAAGTGCAATATACCCTCTCCCCAAACAGCAAAGTCCAAAACCATGAAGATGTGTTACGGTATCACATACGGCTTATGGTCGTAAACAGTCTATAGATTCTTTGCTTTCTTCTGTCAGAGGTCTGGCTCTTGTCTTCAGCAGGTAGGGATGGAGGATCTTTGTAGTAGGCCTCACACCAACCAGACCCATGCAGCTTCTCACACTTAGGCTGTTTAGACCAGACTCTCTGGCTGATGCAATCAGACCACACAGCTCTTCCCAGTCAGTCTCATGCTGAGTAGGACACAATAACTAAGCTGTTTTACCATTTCAGCTGTTGGAATCACATAATGCCGCATTGAAAATACATTAACCCATTTAGCAGTCCACTGGGTCATTGCAGAAACAATTAGTTGTTTGCAGTGTTAAACTGCTTGGGTAATGTATTCAGGATAGGAAAAGTTGAGTAATGGTAGCAATCATGACGTTTGGTGCATATAATGATTAATGATGGAAATAAGCATGTGAGAAAGAACGTGTTACTTGGAGATAAGCTTTATCAAGCACAGAATAGTGTGACTCACTTTGCCCTGAAGTATGCCTTTTATATTTAAAAGAAAAACAACAAAAAAAACTGTGAAATTGAGAATCGTAGAAATACAAAAACCTTACATATTAACAACCTGAAGTAAAACCTCTCTCCACTAGCTTTAAACTATACAGAAATTGGAACATATAACTATATATAAATTCAATGGTCCGATGCATATAATAAATCCTGACTTTATTTAATTTGGAAAATATAGACTTTATGGTCCATTAAAATAGGGCTTCAAAATTCACTTGAATGAACTAATGAATGAATTAAATTAGCTTTGTTACTCTCTGACCAGACCATAGCCAGATAAAATATTCTGTAAGTGTATTACTGCAGCCCTGACTCAATCAACAATATAACCAGTATATATTCATCCATCAAGAATGGTCTTCTTCTGCCAAGGATTTACAATGACTATTCATGCAAGACATATGGCGTGAGATGACTGAAGAGTAAACCTGCCTAGTTGTGCAGCAATGCTCTTCTAGTACTGCATAACTGGGCAGATTTCATGTTCAGGACTCCATGACAGCTGTATGAGAATTCCTGTGGAGAATATACCTTAATAGTGAGTAATAGGTTGACACCAGATGACAACAGTGACCCAATGTAACAAAAATAAAAATTCAGGCTTTCCTTTTTAGGATAAGGGGAAATAATCTTTCACATTTTATTAAGTTATACACATGTATAAACCATTTTATGCAGCATAAGTCAACAGCAAGAGCTTATGCCTAACCCTAGAGACAGGGTAATGCTGGTTTTAAGATAGCAATGGGCACCTTAACGAGTGGACCCCTGTGCAGCTGCACAGGTTGCACCAATGGTACGTCTGGCCCTGCCTAGAGGTGTCGTCCATGCTGTAGTATGACTCTTCATGGGTTAGAGGTCTGCTGTAATTTCTTTTTCATAGCTTTGCCTGGACATCTAATTTTACATTATACACTAGGGACATTGAATTAGAAATGAAGCCCTGTGTGTGGGAACTGGACTGATGCTGCTCCCACACACAGGACGGCCATACCACAGACAAAACTGCTGATGAAAGTCTGGTGGACTGTTTGGTTTATGGGATACAGTGTGGTTACTGCCAAGCCTTTGTCTTACATATATGGATCATAATTTTTGGATGTTATGTCATACAATAAACGTATAACTTTATTTGCATATTTCAAACTGAGTACCTTGAATATTTCTATTTTCAGTTTCCATGGTTATGACCACCTTTCAATCCGGCAGCAGTGGAAAAATGAATTGAGCCCACAAAGGAGGCAATATGGACAATCACAACACATTAGTAAGTGCCGTGTATTAACTTTATGGGTAAGGGGGGAATCATGGTTCGATTCCGGAGAGGAATCCTGAGAAACAGCTATGGCTACCACATCCAAGCAAGGCAGCATGCGCGCAAATTACCTATTAGGTATAATTAGGTGAGGGCCTGCAGGTGAGCTGACCCTGTAAAAGTTTTTAGGTCCGGGCCTGCTGGTGAGCTGACACTGTAAAATATTGTAGGTGAAGCCCTGCTGGTGAGCTGACCCTGTAAAAAATTATATGCGAGGGCCTGCTGGTCAGCTGACCCTATAAAACATTATATGCGAGGGCCTGCTGGTGAGCTGACCTGTAAAACATTTTAGGTGTGGGCCTGCTGGTGAGCTGACCCTGTAAAAGATTTTAGGTGCGGGCCTGCTGGTGAGCTGACCCTCTAAAACATTATATGCGAGGGCCTACTGTTGAGCTGATCCTCTAAAACATTATATGCGAGAGCCTGCTGGTGAGCTGACCCTGAGAAACATTATATGCGAGAGCCTGCTGGTGAGCTGAACCTCAAAAAAATTATATGTGAAGGCCTGCTGGTGAGCTGACCCTGTAAAACATTGTAGGTGAGGGGCTGCTGGTGTCATGGCGGGGAGTGGGGAAAACCCCCCCACCGTGCGGTGTCAAAGGGTAAAGGGGATCAGCCTGGCCAAAAGGAGTAATAAGGGAGCAGGTCACCTCCTACCGCGTCCCTAATCCTCTCCCTGACTCCTCACTGTATGAGTGGACCCCGATGGTAGGACGACTCATACTCAGGATTCCTAGAAACCCTAAGTCGCCCTGGTAATCCCTCACTTAGGAGCAGGGGAGAGACAGCCATCCCAGTCATGGAGGAACAGGAGTCTCTATCTGAGGCCAGGCTGCAAGGAGAGGGGAACACATACAGCTATAAGGAGATGGCAGGTAAGTGAAACCAGTAACACACTTACCTGCCGCAGACACACTGACTGGAACCTGTACATAAGTGCAGGTGTCCCACAGTAAAGGACACAGCACACACCAAAAACCACACAGGAACCCAGGACATCCATAGCTGCAATAAACGTGAGACACCATAAAAACATCTATTACCACAAGGGTGGCCCTCACTTGACAGATGGAATATGAAGACCAGGAGGATAGCTCCAGCATACACTATGGCTGGAGTACCACTCAGCTACAGGCTTCCAGCAGAGACTAAATAGCCCAAGCAGCCACACCCAAAAACACATAAACCAAGTGTTAACAAAACACTAGGAAGGTAGTTAACCCTTCCAACACCAGACAAGGGAAGGAAGCAACTTAAAGGGGAAGTGCACACACAAGCATAGAAAGCTACACGTTGCCGCAGGCAACAACATGCGTGGCAACCATGTCACGGCAATCACCCAGAAGGCAGAGACACTGCCACCGCATGCACACACAGCAACACGTTGCCGCGGGCAACCGCAAGTGTAGCAACAGTGTCACAGCGCACATCATAGACCGTGATAGCTGGTGAGCTGACCCTGTAAAACATTATATGCGAAGGGCATATATGCGAGGGCAGTATATGCGACGAATAAGCATGTGTTGATATGATGGAGGAGGAGAAGGAGGATGAGAAAAGGAAGATTCAAACATATACCCTTGTTTGTGGTGGAAGGGGTGCATGGGAATACAGTGTATTGAGTACATTATAAACAACACATTTAAAGTGCCTTTATGTTCATCAGCTTTCCTCTGGTGGAGTCGAGAAGTCAGTTGACAGGTGGATACGCTTATCTGTTATAATGCCACCAGCAGCACTAAATACCTACTTAGACAAAATTCTGGTGGCAGGGCAGGCCAGCACCTCCAAGGCGTAGACACCCAGTAGTTGTAAGGCACTGAGGGATCATTGGGGACGCTGACACAGTCTGCTATGTACTCCTTCGCCATCTTCCAAAATGTTTCCCTCCTTGTGACACTAGGCCGCGCATCAGGGTGAGGGTGCTGGCGGGGTGTCATGAAACTGTCCCAGGCTTTGAAGAGTGTTGCCGTGCCTCTGTTGGAACTGCAATGTGTTCGCCTTGTCTCCCCTCCTTGGTTGGCCAAGGAACTACGGACTCTGCCACCAGTGTTGTCAGATGGAAATTTTTGGAGCAATTTTTCAGCAAGGATCTTCTGGTATTGCACCGTTTTGCTCATCCTCTCCACCAGAGGAAAGAGAGATGAGAAGCGGGGTTCTCTTTGTAGCGGGGGTCGAGAAGAGTGAACAACCAGTAATCCGTGTTGTCTAAAAAGCGTATAACGCGCGGGTTGCGGAAAAGGCAGCCTAACGGGAAGTCAGCCATGTGTGCCAGAGTACCAACAGGCAAGACTTCGCTGTCGTCATCAGGAGGATCTCTCTTAATCTCCTCATCTTCTTCCTCCTCTTCTGCCCACCAACGCTGAACAGATGGAATTAATGGATGGAATCTCCATGGGTACTACCCTCTGTAGCAGGCAACCGTCTCCTGCTCCTCCTCCTCTTCATCGCTCAATTTGCGCTGAGATGATGAACTGAGGGTGGTCTGGCCATCACCCTGTGTAATGTTTTCCCCCATTTCCACCTCTTCCACATGCAAAGCGTCATCCTTAATTGTGAGCAGCGAGCGTTTGAGTAGACACAGAAGTGGGATAATTACACTGATAATAGCAGCATCGCCACTCACCATCTGTGTTGATTCCTCAAAGTTTCTTAAAACCTCACAGAGGTCTAACATCCATGCCCACTCCTCGCTTGTGAATAGCAGAAGCTGACTGGAAAGGTGACGACCATGTTGCAACTGGTATTCCACTACTGCCCTCTGCTGCACACAAAGCCTGGCCAATATGTGGAATGTCGAGTTTTAGCACGTGCTCACATCGCACAACACTTGGTGGAAGACAGGGTGGTGCTTAACCAACTAGAAGCATTATCTGCTGCAATCCAACTGATCACCTGCTCGCACTGGGCTGACTTTGTGAGCATTGTCCAACGCCGCCCTGCAAACTGGGACATAAAGATAGGTATTGTGGATGATTGTTTATCTTGTGCTCTCGCAGCAGGCACAGTTTCTCCGCGCCCAGTGCCACAGCCTCTGCTTGCACCATTAGTATCATGGCCACTTCCCCGTCCCTTACGGCTCGCCTTCTTCATTTTTTATGTGCTATATGCTTGAAAGTATGTCACACGTACAGTAGCGTAGGATTTAGAAGTGTATGCTCCCAAAAAATTTGCAAAGGTATTTGTGATGAGGAAACGTTATACAGGACAGGTACCACAAGTAATGTCGCTGTTTGCCGTGTCTACGGAAAAAGTACACTGGATGTCGCTGACATTTTACGGATGCGCACACTTTAAACAGGAGATGTGTCACGGATAATTTAACTGTCCGCAGCGGACACCGTCTACGGAAAAAGTACACTGGATGTCACTGATATTTTAGGGATGCGCACACTTTACACAGAAGATGTGGTGCGAATAATGTAAATGTTCGTAGCGGCCTATTACATGGTATTTAGCGCAGGATGCGCTACAAATCTATACTGCTGCTGTCACACACAGAAGTCCTTAAAAGGACTTTTGGGTCTCTGAAAAGTGTTTGTAGAAAAAAAAATCCAATTACACTCCCTACACTCTCTGTCCCTTCCTATGCTCAGCTCTCCCTGACTACGAATAAGGCGAACATGCGTCATCGGGTGCTACATAGCACCCAATGACGTGTTCTGGCCAGCTAATCACTGTAATGCCAGTAGCAATTTTTTGTATGATCATTGGTGTCCGGGGTCTGAACATACTGCTATGATTTGTGTCTTGTCAAGTGTGTCTATAGGTTTGTGTCTTCAGATTTTATAGTTGGGAATGATGAGGCAGAGGAAGGCAGAGACTATCAATCAAGCAAGATGGGGAGATACTGGGCAACGTTACTGGAAGAACAATAGTGAACTGAATAGCACGGCCCTGCACACAGTAAACTCAAAGCCTGTTTTGCACACAAATTATATGAAAGATTTTACAATAACGTTTTCACAACAAAGTTATGTTTAAATCGTGATACACCTATCCTAAATAAAGGAGTGCTTTCTTAGAAAGAGATTTTGGAGGTGACAATGGCTTCAGAGTATCATGGACTATATGTTAAAGGGGATATTAATTATTGATATTTATGCAAAACTCAATAATTAATATTCATAAATAGGAGTGAGTCATCTAGTGATGACTCTGTCTATTTATGCCTAAAATATATATAAACACAGCTATGTTAACCACTTCAGCCCCGCTAGGTGAAACCCCCTTCATGACCAGAGCACTTTTTACACTTCGGCACTACACTCCTTTCACCGTTTATCGCTCGGTCATGCAACTTACCACCCAAATGAATTTTACCTCCTTTTCTTCTCACTAATAGAGCTTTCATTTGGTGGTATTTTATTGCTGCTGACATTTTTACTTTTTTTGTTATTAATCAAAATGTAACGATTTTTTTGCAAAAAAATGACATTTTTCACTTTCAGCTGTAAAATTTTGCAAAAAAAACGACATCCATATATAAATTTTTCGCCAAATTTATTGTTCTACATGTCTTTGATAAAAAAAAAATGTTTGGGCAAAAAAAAATGGTTTGGGTAAAAGTTATAGCATTTACAAACTATGGTACAAAAATGTGAATTTCCGCTTTTTGAAACAGCTCTGACTTTCTGAGCACCTGTCATGATTCCTGAGGTTCTACAATGCCCAAACAGTAGAAACCCCCCACAAATGACCCCATTTCGGAAAGTAGACACCCTAAGGTATTCGCTGATGGGCATAGTGAGTTCATAGAACTTTTTATTTTTTGTCACAAGTTAGCGGAAAATGATGATGATTTTATTTTTTTTATTTTTTCTTACAAAGTCTCATATTCCACTAACTTGCGACAAAAAATAAAAAATTCTAGGAACTTGCCATGCCCCTCACGGAATACCTTGGGGTGTCTTCTTTCCAAAATGGGGTCACTTGTGGGGTAGTTATACTGCCCTGGCAATTTAGGGGCCCAAATGTGTGAGAAGAACTTTGCAATCAAAATGTGTATAAAATGACCGGTGAAATCCAAAAGGTGCACTTTGGAATATGTGCCCCTTTGCCCACCTTGGCAGCAAAAAAGTGTGACACATCTGGTATCGCCGTACTCAGGAGAAGTTGGGGAATGTATTTTGGGGTGTCATTTTACATATACCCATGCTGGGTGAGAAAAATATCTTGGTCAAATGCCAACTTTGTATAAAAAAATGGGAAAAGTTGTCTTTTGCCAAGATATTTCTCTCACCCAGCATGGGTATATGTAAAATGACACCCCAAAACACATTCCCCAACTTCTCCTGAGTATGGCGATACCAGATGTGTCACACTTTTTTGCTGCCAAGGTGGGCAAAGGGGCACATATTCCAAAGTGCACATTTCAGATTTTGCAGGCCATTTTTTACACATTTTGATTGCAAGGTACTTCTCACACATTTGGGCCCCTAAATTGCCAGGGCAGTATAACTACGCCACAAGTGACCCCATTTTGGAAAGAAGACACCCCAAGGTATTCCGTGAGGGACATGGCGAGTTCCTAGAATTTTTTATTTTTTGTCACAAGTTAGCGGAAAATGATGATTTTTTTTTTCTCTTTTTTCCTTACAAAGTCTCATATTCCACTAACTTGCGACAAAAAATAAACAATTCTAGGAACTCGCCATGCCCCTCACGGAATACCTTGGGGTGTCTTCTTTCCAAAATGGGGTCACTTGTGGCGTAGTTATACTGCCCTGGCAATTTAGGGGCCCAAATGTGTGAGAAGTACTTTGCAATCAAAATCTGTAAAAAATGACCGGTGAAATCCGAAAGGTGCACTTTGGAATATGTGCCCCTTTGCCCACCTTGGCATCAAAAAAGTGTCACACATCTGGTATCGCCATACTCAGGAGAAGTTGGGGAATGTGTTTTGCGGTGTCATTTTACATATACCCATGCTGGGTGAGAGAAATATCTTGGCAAAAGACAACTTTTCCCATTTTTTTATACAAAGTTGGCATTTGACCAAGATATTTTTCTCACCCAGCATGGGTATATGTAAAATGACACCCCAAAACACATTGCCCAACTTCTCCTGAGTACGGCGATACCACATGTGTCACACTTTTTTGCTGCCAAGGTGGGCAAAGGGGCACATATTCCAAAGTGCACCTTTCGGATTTTGCAGGGCATTTTTTACACATTTTGATTGCAAAGTTCTTCTCACACATTTGGGCCCCTAAATTGCCAGGGCAGTATAACTACGCCACAAGTGACCCCATTTTGGAAAGAAGACACCCCAAGGTATTCCGTGAGGGGCATGGCGAGTTCCTAGAATTTTTTATTTTTTGTCGCAAGTTAGTGGAATATGAGACTTTGTAAGGAAAAAAGAAAAAAAAAGAAAAATCATCATTTTCCGCTAACTTGTGACAAAAAATAAAAAATTCTAGGAACTCGCCGTGCCCCTCACGGAATACCTTGGGGTGTCTTCTTTCCAAAATGGGGTCACTTGTGGCGTAGTTATACTGCCCTGGCAATTTAGGGGCCCAAATGTGTAAGAAGTACCTTGCAATCAAAATGTGTAAAAAATGGCCTGCGAAATCCGAAAGGTGCACTTTGGAATATGTGCCCCTTTGCCCACCTTGGCTGCAAAAAAGTGTCACACATGTGGTATCGCCGTACTCAGGAGAAGTTGGGCAATGTGTTTTGGGGGGTCATTTTACATATACCCATGCTGGGTGAGAGAAATATCTTGGCAAAAGACAACTTTTCCCATTTTTTTATACAAAGTTGGCATTTGACCAAGATATTTTTCTCACCCAGCATGGGTATATGTAAAATGACACCCCAAAACACATTCCCCAACTTCTCCTGAGTACGGCGATACCACATGTGTGACACTTTTTTGCAGCCTAGATGCGCAAAGGGGCCCAAATTCCTTTTAGGAGGGCATTTTTAGACATTTGGATCCCAGACTTCTCACACTTTCGGGCCCCTAAAAAGCCAGGGCAGTATAAATACCCCACATGTGACCCCACTTTGGAAAGAAGACACCCCAAGGTATTCAATGAGGGGCATGGCGAGTTCCTAGAATTTTTTTTTTTTTGCATAAGTTAGCGGATATTGATTTTTTTTTTGTTTTTTTCTCACAAAGTCTCACTTTCCGCTAACTTAGGACAAAAATTTCAATCTTTCATGGACTCAATATGCCCCTAACGGAATACCTTGGGGTGTCTTCTTTCCGAAATGGGGTCACATGTGGGGTATTTATACTGCCCTGGCTTTTTAGGGGCCCTAAAGCGTGAGAAGAAGTCTGGAATATAAATGTCTAAAAATGTTTACGCATTTGGATTCCGTGAGGGGTATGGTGCGTCCATGTGAGATTTTATTTTTTGACACAAGTTAGTAGAATATGAGACTTTGTAAGAAAAAACAAAAACAAAAACAAACAAAAAATTTCCGCTAACTTGTGCCAAAAAAAATGTCTGAATGGAGCCTTACCAGGGGGGGGTGATCAATGACAGGGGGGGGTGATCAATGACAGGGGGGTGATCAATGACAGGGGGTGATCACCCATATAGACTCCCTGATCACCCCCCTGTCATTGATCACCCCCCTGTAAGGCTCCATTCAGACGTCCGTATAATTTTTACGGATCCATGGATCGGATCCGCAAAACACATGCGGACGTCTGAATGGAGCCTTACAGGGGGGTTATCAATGACAGGGGGTGATCAGGGTAATCAGGGTGATCACCCCCCTGTCACTGATCACCCCCCTGTAAGGCTCCATTCAGACATCCGCATGATTTTTTACGGATCCATGGATACATGGATCGGATCCACAAAACACATGCGGACATCTGAATGGAGCCTTACAGGGGGGTTATCAATGACAGGGGGTGATCAGGGTAATCAGGGTGATCACCCCCCTGTCACTGATCACCCCCCCTGTAAGGCTCCATTCAGACATCCGCATGATTTTTTACGGATCCATGGATACATGGATCGGATCCACAAAACACATGCGGACGTCTGAATGGAGCCTTACAGGGGGGTTATCAATGACAGGGGGTGATCAGGGTAATCAGGGTGATCACCCCCCTGTCACTGATCACCCCCCCTGTAAGGCTCCATTCAGACATCCGCATGATTTTTTACGGATCCATGGATACATGGATCGGATCCACAAAACACATGCGGACGTCTGAATGGAGCCTTACAGGGGGGTTATCAATGACAGGGGGTGATCAGGGTAATCAGGGTGATCACCCCCCTGTCACTGATCACCCCCCCTGTAAGGCTCCATTCAGACATCCGCATGATTTTTTACGGATCCATGGATACATAGATCGGATCCACAAAACACATGCGGACGTCTGAATGGAGCCTTACAGGGGGGTTATCAATGACAGGGGGTGATCAGGGTAATCAGGGTGATCACCCCCCTGTAAGGCTCCATTCAGACATCCGCATGATTTTTTAGGGATCCATGGATACATGGATCGGATCCACAAAACGCATGCGGACGTCTGAATGGAGCCTTACAGGGGGGTTATCAATGACAGGGGGGTGATCAGGGAGTGTATATGGGTGATCACCCGCCTGTCATTGATCACCCCCTGTAAGGCTCCATTCAGACGTCCGCATGTGTTTTGCGGATCCGATCCATGTATCCATGGATCCGTAAAAATCATGCGGACGTCTGAATGGTGCCTTACAGGGGGGTGATCAATGACGGGGTGATCAATGACAGGGGGTGATCAGGGAGTGTGTATGGGTGATCACCCGCCTGTCATTGATCACCCCCCTGTAAGGCTCCATTCAGACGTCCGTATGCTTTTTGCGGATCCGATCCATGTATCCGTGGATCCGTAAAAATCATACGGACGTCTGAACGGAGCCTGACAGGGCGGTGATCAATGACAGGGCGGTGATCAATGACAGGGGGGTGATCAGGGAGTTTATATGGGGTGATCATGGGTGATCAGGGGTTTATAAGGGGTTAATAAGTGACGGGGGGGGGGGTGTAGTGTAGTGTAGTGTGGTGTTTGGTGCGACTGTACTGACCTACCTGAGTCCTCTGGTGGTCGATCCTAACAAAAGGGACCACCAGAGGACCAGGTAGGAGGTATATTAGACGCTGTTATGAAAACTGCGTCTAATATACCTGTTAGGGGTTAAAAAATTCGGATCTCCAGCCTGCCAGCGAGCGATCGCCGCTGGCAGGCTGGAGATCCACTCGCTTACCTTCCGTTCCTGTGAGCGCGCGCGCCTGTGTGCGCGCGTTCACAGGAAATCCCGGCCCTCGCGAGATGACGCGTATATGCGTCGTTGAGCGCAGGGCTGCCACCTCCGGACCGCACATCTGCGTTAGGCGGTCCGGAGGTGGTTAACTAGCTAACTACATCTGTTGCCTATACATTCGACTGAACTAAACTACGTTCGACTTCCTATCACTATACGAGGATGGCGACTACTAAAAACACTGGGTACACAGGGTTGTAGCTGGACAGCAAGGGTTAATGCTCTGCAGGGACAGGGCAATGCAGGGGTTAATGCTCTGCAGGGACTTGCAGGGCAGAGCAGGGGAACAGGGCACTGAAGGGGTTAATTCTCTGCAGGGACTTGCAGGGCAGAGACTGAATGGGGGAAATGCAATGCAGGGGATTTAGGGTTAATACAGGGGAGTTGGTGGTATAGGGAATCGTTGGTGGTATAGGGCAGGGGAAAATAGGGGTAAATCAGGGAAGGGGTATTAGGGGTACTGCAATGCTGGAGGGAAAGGGTTACTCAGCCATCTCCTGGGGCATGTGGGACTCTGCCTCTTTTCCTTCAGGGAGCTGTTCCCATGTGTCTCTGTTTGTAGTCCAGTTTCAAGAGAGCGCCTTTGTCCTGGCTAGGGCTAATATAATCCCAAAAACAGCCCCCCTCCCCCTTCACCAGGAGGGTGATGACATCATCGTTGGTTTGTGACGGAATGCTTGAACTGCCAGTTGGCCACCTGAGGCTCAGGATCTATACAGACAAAGGAATCAAAGGACTTACTGCCCAAGGTGTAAATGAGAGCCCCAGATTCCACACCATAGCACCACACACGCCTACGTCATAACAATCCCTAAACAGAACTAGGCTGAACCTGGGGATCATATCAGTATATATATATATATATATATATATATATATACATATATACCCACACAACCTGGGGGCACTTAGGTATACATGCATAGACATACACACAACCTGGACAGATCCATATACTGGGCCCACATTTAGGTATATACATCCATATAGATTTTTGGGGCACATCTATATGCATATATATATACACAATATAATTCTGGGGCATAAATGGGCAGCAATAAGCCCGCCTGCATATATATATATATATATATATATATTATATATAGAGATGTATGCTGACAAGGGGGCATACATTCATCTCTATGTATACACCCATACCACCTGGAGCAGCCCATGCAAAAGGGCCAATATATATGCATATATGTAAGGGCATATATACATATATATTTAACCCCAACTTTTCCCTCAACACTATAACTCCTTTACCAACATGTCCCCCCACTTTACTAATTAGAGAGTGCTGGACTGACCTCAGCTTGCACCGTTATTAGGCTAGTTTCACACTAACGCTAAAGTGTTCCAGCAGAGGAACAGCCTGTTGGAGTTTATTGTATCTGGCATAGCCAGATACTACCTTTCCCTGCCAGTGCCCATTGACCATAATGGGACCCTGGCATTAGTGCTAGGATTCGGCTGCTTGCGATGAACTCTAGCAGGCTGTTCCTCTGCTGGAACATTTTAGCGCTAGTGTGAAACTAGCCTTAACAATTCTCTTAACAGCTTTCAATTTTTCAAAACAGTTTAAGAAATCAAAGCTGAGCTGTGATTACTTGCTGTGGGAAACAAAGAAATTGTTACCATTAGGGTATGGGCAGATGGTGTATCCACTTTACAGCTTTGATAAAGTCAAAAACTGCTGCAAGTTTATTCTCCATAGTAGTGAGGGGGCAAGCTCCTTTTCAGTGCAGAATTTACAGGTTTGGTTATGCTGTTGTCACTGCAGTTCACTGGTTATTATTCCAGACATGTCAAGTCTGTTTTTCCTGGGAGTACCCAGGGTTTTGTGCCCCCTCCTTGGAACCCAGGCAGATCACCCTCCTGCCACCAGGACACCAATATAATTGAGCATCTGCCTCAGCACTGGCAGCTCAAAGGAACCATTAGTTCCCTGCACTGTGCTGCCTTACAGCACTTGTTTGTGATGCAGGTGGCGCAATAGCAGCGAGCCACAGGAGAGTGCATGGAGGATGGAAGTGGTAGTCATCAGTCTGAGGGTGGTGGTGGTAATCCCAGATCAGAGTCGCAATCTTCACTCCCTTTCTTTACTATACTATGCATACTATAGTATTGGGGCTCCTGCCTGGTGATAGTTGGGGTGCCCTTGTCACAAATATTTAGACAGCACTCCTTTTTTTTAGTGATAATTAAATGATTTTATTTCATGTTATTTCAGCCGGAATAGGTGGTTTTTTTTGTCAGTTGCAACGTTTCAGGCGTAATAATCGCCCTTCATCAGGCTGACAAGACCACTCTGAGGACCACACTAAGTATACAGCCGGCGCTGTATACTTAGTGTGGTCCTCAGAGTGGTCTTGTCAGCCTGATGAAGGGCAATTATTACGCCTGAAACGTTGCAACTGACAAAAAAACCCACCTATTCCGGCTGAAATAACATGAAATAAAATCATTTAATTATCACTAAAAAAAAGGAGTGCTGTCTAAATATTTGTGACACTTACAAGTTCTGGAGGTGGAGCCTTAGAACGCTACCCGGACGTGCACCCACCCCTGCCATTCTATGAACAGAGTGCTGTGGCCAATTTTGTTGTAAAAGAGTTGGGGTGCCCTTGATAGTATATAGGATTGGTTGGGTGCAATGCAGGACAAATGGATATTAGAGACAATTATGCCTGTTGGTTGTAATAAAGTCTCTCTTTACAGACTGATGATAGGGATTGTAGTACAAATAGCAGCAAGGCACAGTTCCAAAATATACCACAGTGCAATATTTTCCTTATAGCAGCGTATGGACAGCACCAATGATGGCGGTAACAGTACTTCCTCTCTCTAAAGACTCTTTGCAGTCTTTCAGCAGAACCACAAGCCTACTATAACGTTCTTGTTAAGTCCTTCTGCAGTTCCCAGACTTAGTGGTGTAGAACTGAAATATGGTTAGCCAATCTGTCTCTAAGTGTGGTACAGCAGCGAAGTCTTTGTGCCTTAAACAAGCATACCTTGCTGTCTGAGTCCAAGGAGCAGCCTTGTGGGTTCCATATCTTCTAATCTTCTCTCAGGTACTCCGGTGCAGGAGGTTTAACAGACGTGTTTCCTCCAGGCTGCATCAGACTAGACTACCTCAACACTAACTAATCAGAAGGTGGACCTTGTCCATCTCTTGATAACCTAACACAATTTGCCAATTTGTTAACGATATGTTGTCTATACAATGTCATTAAGTGCATGAATACAACAAATCACAACATTTAACTAATAAAATATTGCATTAACTCTGTAAATAACAATTAATACTTTACAATAGTCCTTTGGGGTATTGCAAAATGATGTAATTGCATCGCCTTTGATGTTCTGCAGGAGCAAATCTAGCCAGTGACCCATGTTTCCCTCTTTCCCTCTCCTGTCCCTTGTTTCCCACTCTTCAGACATCCTACTGCCTCCTCAACTCTGTGAGAAACTCTGACTAAGGGTTGAACAAAGTCATCTTCCACAGTGCAGCAGATCTGGTGAGTAAACAACGTGACGAGGCATCTGAACACTCTCTAAAAGTAGTCAGTCATTCTCAACCAATCAGAATTAAGAAAAAAAGGTGTTAAATATCCATAAACATGCAGCATTTCATGTAAAAACACAATGTAACCACTAAAATAGTTACAGTATTTGGACTGTGATTGTATTTATGTACTGAACCTGGTTCTGGGGCTGTATTAATGTACAGAGCTTGGTTCTAGTGCTGCAGTTATGTTATGCGATTAATTCTGGGCAGTATTTATGTAGTTTGCTTGGTTCTAGTGCTTTAGTTATTTAGTAAGCTAGGATCTGGGATTGTATTTATGTAGTGAGCTTGGTGTGGGGCTGTATTTATGTAGCGATCTTAGTTCTGTGGCTGTACTCATGTTATAGGTTATGGAGATGTATTTATGTTATTAGATTGGTTCTGGTGCCTTATTTATGTTGGGCTTGGTTCTGGGCTGTTATTATATTATAACCTTGGTTCTAGAGCTGTAATTATGTAGTGATCTTGGTAAGCACAATATTCATGCTAATACTGTATCTTATATAGTGGATTAGCCAGACGCCAATATATAATCCACCCCCCCTAAAAGGCTACTCCCATTTTTATGCCATCTGTCATGCGACTATTGCCCTGTGAAGGGCTTTCCCAGGTTGACATTGTGTATTATCTCTATAGCTTCTTGCAGTCCTTGTAAGGATTGCTAATGGCCAACTGACAAACAGTTCATTCAAATGGTTTCTCTGTGGTCCATGCCACTGTATTATTTGCCTACTAACTAGCAAAGAAAAATTAATAAAAAAATAACAGCAGATTATTATAGAAGCAGTCATGCTGTTATTAAATACAGACAAAAAATGCAATGATCGGAAGGTTTGCTGGCAAAAATAGAATGCCACATTTTATTTTAACATTTTGGCATTAAACTGCTGCACTGTCTGGCTTTACCCTTACAATTTTGATGAATTTCTACTATCTTATATCGAATTGTAAATGAAAATACTTGTATTATTGTGCATATTCCAACACCATATTTACCAACATTTTTGTTGGTAAATTTGAGGCATTTAAGGCCACACTGGGCCCACTCACAAATCCACATGGGAGCATTCACTTGTAAACAAGGTGTACCTAAACACCGCCAATTCTTGAGCCAGGACCAGACAAATGTCTCTAAAAGTTTGGATCAATCCTGGGTATTTGGGTCTGTTGGTGTCCACAAAGCACATTTCAGTAGTCTTTCTCTTGAAAGTTCCAAATGTGCTCTAGGCAGCTGTTGCAAGTGTGTTAGCTGACACAGATTGTTACCTCTTTTATATGGTCACATGACTGAAGTCATTTTAATTTTGCCACCTATGATTTAGAGAAACTATGAGATAATTTAAAAATGCACACATCGATCATTTCCAAAATCAGTGATATTTCTAAATCTGGGACTGTATTTGGTATTGCAGCTCTGCAGTACCCGGCACACACAATGGACAGGATATGCACTGCATTGGGGAAAAAACACATTGACACTTCCTATCACAAATGAAAGACCTATCACATACGTCTTTAAAGATGCTCATGAAATTTAAGAAAATAAATTGATGACAATTAAAGCAAATTACAAAATGTTTTGGATTTTTATCTTCAACTTTACCTAAGTTTTAAGAGCCATGCCTGCTAGTATTATTTGATTTGTGGTTAAAATGGGTTTATAGTACACACTTTATTTAACGGCAATATGCTGGAATAATTAATATAATTTTCACGTTATAAACAGTAGTTTGATTTGATTTCAAACAAGTTTTACTCGTTATTTTTCATCAGTAGTCAGTCATTCATCACATTCTTTTCTTTTGTTTAAAAATTCATTTTTGGTTTTTGATTGCTTAAGCATTGGGCCAAATTAGCTGCGATGTAGCTTTGCCAAAACTTAATGCATGCACCCTAGTTCCAGAAAGCAATAAAGGATCTTAAAAGGTTTAGTGCTTGAATCGTTGACTTTGGGTGGCTTCCAAACTAAGGAAGTTTTTCTGTAAACTATTAGGGGTTCCTGGTGTCAGATTGTTTACTCTGGACCAACGGAAAGAGTCAATCCAGTGCCAGACCTGAAGTACCATGCAGGTTTATTGTCAAACATCACTGATTGACCCAGCAAGTGTGGTCTTAAAACTACATAAATTCTTAGTCTATTTCTTATGTATAATTTATTTGTCTGGGATCTATTTCAAAACTGTAATTTATAAGATCAAAAAACTGTAAGGACAGCATGCACATCTGTGCTTGGAGTCTGGATCTTTTAATATCATGGTTCTCATTTAATAAAAAAAAAAAACTCTAAAGGTTATAGCATTTTCTAAGTAGTTATACACTAAGTACAAATCTTAGTTTTTCTATTAGACCTAATGAAGCTATGTGTATATGAAAACTCAGAAGTCCTCTCAACGTCATGTATTCCAGGAGGGTTTCATTTTGGCAAATTGAGGAGATGGGGGAGGGGTGTTATTAACATATAACTTACTGATCTGTAGGCATGGACAGCAGTACTATGCAATTAGTGTTGCATTAAGTAGTGCTTGTGGGAGAAGTCCACCTGTTTAGTAAATGTGTACCCATTCTTGTCTTCATCACCATCAGCATCTCTAAGTACAATAAACAGGTTTCCTAGACCAGTGGTCAGCAAACTGCGGCAGACTCTGCCAGGGAAGGCCCGCAGCCCACACAAAGAAGAATCTTCTGAGACTGTGACAGGAGGCAGAAAGGTAGGTAGGTAGATTATTTATAACAACTTAGTTACTGGATCCCATTCCCACCATCTCACCCGTCCCAGTAGTGCCAGCCAGTGTACTAGCCTGCCCTGGTTCTGGGGGGGGGGGGGGGGGGAGTCATGAGAGAGATGTTTGTGCATGTGCTAGCACTGGCACTGCTGGAGAAATGTGCCATGGGGCCGCCCTGGTTCTGTTTGAACTGGAGAAATGTGCATGGGGGGGGGGGGGGGGGGCGAATGACTCACAGTCATGAGAGAGATGTGACAGAACCAGGGCGGCCCCATGGCACATTTCTCCAGCAGTGCTAGCTCATGCACAGACATCTCTCCCCCCCCCCCCCATGCACATTTCTCAGAGTCCACACAGAACCAGGGCAGCCGCGGCCCCATGGCACATTTCTCCAGCAGTGCCAGCACATGCACAGACATCTCAGATTCATGAGAGAGAGGTCTGTGCATGGGCTGGCACTGGCACTGCTGGATAAATGGTGCCACGGCCGGCCTGGTTCTGTTTGGACTGGAGAATTGTGCATGGGGGGGCTTTATTGTTTTTCGCCCCAGGGCCCCATTTCACCTAGCAAAGCTGGAGAGGGCGTGTACATCTCATATCACCCATATTTCCTCCCACTATTAGGAACCTTCTCCTTCAAAATGTTGGAACGTGCTGCGTCACAACAGGAAGTGACGAGGGTAGTGAAAGTTCCCGGAAAAAGGGAAAAAGTTTGTCTCTTAAAAGAAATTTCATTCGCGGTTTTGTTGATATTTGGCTCAGTTGACTAAAAAGTTTGCCCACCACTGTCCTAGACTATATCACATTTCTAGAGTGTTTGTATTTTACATATGTAGCTTGTGTAGTATTTAGTCCAATAAATTAGAAGAGGGGTGGGGGCTACATGAAACATACCATTCTGTGTGGCCCCCAACCATCTAGACACTCTTGTCTGTGTCAGTTCACTTGCAGTTTCCTTGTCAGAGAGGAGTGACACACTGCTCAGCAGACCAGCAAGTACTAATGGTACATATTGTAGCCATCTCTAGGTCCCACATATACAGTTGTGGCCAAAAGTTTTGAGAATAACACAAATATTAGTTTTCACAAAGTTTGCTGCTAAACTGCTTTTAGATCTTTGTTTCAGTTGTTTCTGTGATGTAGTGAAATATAATTACACGCACTTCATACGTTTCAAAGGCTTTTATCGACAATTACATGACATTTATGCAAAGAGTCAGTATTTGCAGTGTTGGCCCTTCTTTTTCAGGACCTCTGCAATTCGACTGGGCATGCTCTCAATCAACTTCTGGGCCAATTCCTGACTGATAGCAACCCATTCTTTCATAATCACTTCTTGAAGTTTGTCAGAATTAGTGGGGTTTTGTTTGTCCACCCGCCCCTTGAGGATTGATCACAAGTTCTCAATGGGATTAAGATCTGGGGAGTTTCCAGGCCATGGACCCAAAATGTCAAAGTTTTGGTCCCCGAGCCACTTAGTTATCACTTTTGCCTTGTGGCACGGTGCTCGATCGTGCTGGAAAATGCATTGTTCTTCACCAAACTGTTGTTGGATTGTTGGAAGAAGTTGCTGTTGGAGGGTGTTTTGGTACCATTGTATCACTGGTACCATTTTGGTACCACTCCCTTGGATGAGAAGCAACCCCACACATGAATGGTCTCAGGATGCTTTACTGCTGGCATGACACAGGACTGATGGTAGCGCTCACCTTTTCTTCTCCGGAAAAGCCTTCTTCCTGATGCCCCAAACAATCGGAAAGAGGCTTCATCAGAGAATATGACTTTGCCCCAGTCCTCAGCAGTCCATTCACCATATTTTCTGCAGAAGATCAATCTGCCCCTGATGGGGTTTTTTTTTGGAGAGAAGTGGCTTCTTTGCTGCCCTTTTTGACACCAGGTCATCTTCCAAAAGTCTTCCCCTCACTGTGCGTGCAGATGCGCTCACCCCTGCCTGCTGCCATTCCTGAGCAAGCTCTGCACTGGTGGCACTCCGATCCCGCAGCTGAATCCTCTTTAGGAGACGATCCTGGCGCTTGCTGGACTTTCTTGGACTCCCTAAAGCCTTCTTAACAAGAATTGAACCTCTTTCCTTGAAGTTCTTGATGATCCTATATATTGTTGATTGAGGTGCAATCTTAGTAGCCACAATATCCTTGCCTGTGAAGCCATTTTTATGCAACGCAATGATGGCTGCACGCGTTTCTTTGCAGGTCACCATAGTTAACAATGGAAGAACAATGATTTCAAGCATCACCCTCCTTTTAACAGGTCAAGTCTGCCATTTTAACCCAATCAGCCTGACATAATGATCTCCAGCTTTGTGCTCGTCAACATTCTCACCTGAGTTAAAAAGACAATTACTGAAATAATCTCAGCAGGTCCTTTAATGACAGCAATGAAATACAGTAGAAAGGTTTTTTGGGGGATTAAGTTAATTTTTCATAGCAAAGAAGGACTATGCAATTCATCTGATCACTCTTCATAACATTCTGGAGTATATGCAAATTGCTATTATAAAAAACTTTTCCAATTTCCAATATTTATGTAATTCTCAAAACCTTTGGCCATGACTGTATAAGGAGAATGGGTCCTTTGACCCAGTTTGGTACAGTACATGAGTTAGTCAGGTCACCATATATGCATGTGCATGTTGCGATCTTCACTGTATTTTATGGCACTTGTGAAATGCTAGGCTATAACCACAATACTCATAATTTACAACAGAGAGTGACTCATGCCTGATAAGCCGGAGTCTTAGAAGTAAAACCTGCACCTGTCAGATATTAATGGTATATCCTCTGGAAATGCCATAAGTGATAATACCTCTTAAGGTTTTAATGTGTTCCTTGGGACTGATTTGATCTGGCAATGTGGCCCTCTAACCAGCAAAGGTTATGCAACCTTTTATTAGAAGAATATAGAGAAGGGCTATCAATATAGTGAACTTTGCATTTAGTTCATCAAAGCACAGATTGATGGGGGCGGGATGACGTGAGTGAGCGCGTCTCGATCCTCCCCAGTGCTGGTCTCTCCCCTCCAGGCTAATGCTGACCAGCTGAAGCCAAACAGCTGATGCCAAGACTCGTGCTCTGAGATGCTGAATCTTACCTGGTCTGGCCGCTGATCGCTTCTCCTGTTGCTGCCGTGTGCTGCTGCTGCTTCTCTCGTCCTGCTCTGGGTGTTCTGTCTCTCGGCCGTGCTTCCTTGCCTCCTCGCCTGCCCCGCTCCTCTGCCTGCTGTCTGCCGTTCGGCGCTTCTTGTCTGCCGTCCTCGCTGTGGCTGCTCTGCTTGGGCCCTTGACTGGCTCTGATTGATGGGCTCTGCTGGTGCTGCCCTGCCTGCTGTCTTCCTCTCCCTGTGGTCGAACTGCTTTGCTCGCCTGGTTTCACCCTGCTGCTTTCTGCGGATGCTGGACTGTCACTCTGCCGGATATCTTGCTGCCGTTATACCTTACATCGCCGTCGCCCCTCTCCTCTGTTAGCCACAGCGTGCACTGGGACTAAGGCTCTGGACATCACACTCTGGTCACGTGAGAAATAAGTATTCCATTTTATTCAGTCTACACTTGCAGTACTGCTGATTCCTATGCTATTGGTGAAGAGAGGGGTTAGTAGTGTACATGGCAGCAAAGAGGGTGTAGTGCATTGCCGAAACTTTGCGTTACGCAAAAAAAAAAAAAAAAAAAAAAAAAAAAAAAAGGCAGCCGGCGTGAAAAGAATCAAAAGAAATATAAAGGAGAGTACAAAGTAAAAGAAAAGACAGAGGCGAGGATATAGGGGAGGCAGGGGGGGAAAGAAAAAAAGAAAAAAAAAAACAGGGGAAAAAGCTGTGGCAAATCAGGAAGGAAGGAGAGGAAAAAAAAAAAAAAAGGCAATAGAAAAAAAAAAGGGGGAAATCTTGGGAGAATGGCCCCAAAACGACGCTCAGTTGATTCCTCTGCAATTAAGCCTGGGGCAAAGACCCCAGAGAACAAAATCGACAAGTTTTTGAAGTCGCCCTTTCTAAATGATAAAAATCCTGCTAAAATCAAACTCCCTGCTAAGACGAAAAAATCCGCTAAAACCTCCCAAAACGATGAACTCTCCCATGATGGTCTAGAGGTTGCAGACCAGGAGGTAGGCGAGGAAAGCCTCTCTGCACAAATGCAAACCGAATACGACCCAGCTGTCTTGGACAGAATCCTAAGTGCTGTGGAAAATAATGGCACTTTAGTGCAAGGAATGTCCATTCAATTGGGGTCAGTGCAGAGCGATATCTCATTAATAAGAGAAGATCTAGCAAAGATTCGGGATCGAGTCCATAGCATGGAAAAATCCGTTGACTCTCTGCAAACTGACATGGGCATATTAAAATCCAAAACTTCGCTTCTTGCTTCAGAAAATCAAGCACTTCAAAACAAGATAGAGGACTTAGAAAATAGATCAAGGCGCAACAACGTTCGTATAATCGGTTTCCCAGAAGGAGTTGAAGGCCGTCATCTAGAGGAACAACTTAAAGACGTGCTTATGAACAGCTTTGGCAGCGATAACTTTTCCTCTATGTTTCAAATAGAAAGAGCCCACCGAATTCCGGGAGGGAAACCTATCCCAGGGAGACCGCCGCGTGCAGTCTTAATGAAATTATTACTGTCCGCGGTGTGAGACAGTGACAGGTCTCACTCAGGTTAGAGGCAAGGAAGGGGTGGATAGTTCGGTCCACACCCCTGTTCCACCACAGGTGAGAGAAGCTGGAGGTAATCAGCCTAGCACAAAGCACCTCCCAGAGTGTCAGAAAGGGGGGAGTGTGTTACCTGTGGACAGAGGCCTGGAGGCTCTGTCTGTGTGGTCTCAGCTGGGCAATGCTGAGGGACCACAAGGCTGTGAGATAGCCTGGAGTTGGGGGACACAGCAACGCCTGGGAGGGTCGCAGGGCCATAGTCAGGCAGACTACTGAGCCCCAATCCCCCACAAGAAATACTGAACTGGAGACAGTGGGCGTACTGTGCTCTGTACAGCCAGGAGGCTGTGGGACTTTGGCTCAGAAAGCCGCACGTGTTCACAGGGTGTGAACAGGGACTTAGGTGAGTCAGGCATCTATTT
The DNA here is from genome assembly GCF_014858855.1 of Bufo gargarizans. Lineage (NCBI taxonomy): Eukaryota > Metazoa > Chordata > Amphibia > Anura > Bufonidae > Bufo > Bufo gargarizans. Next base: position 265,900,704 of record NC_058084.1, read on the forward strand.
GTTTAGTTAGAGCCTAGCCGGGCAAGTGTTTGTTATTTTGTATTATTGTTTATGTTTATGCGGATGTGCCGCAATAAAGCACAGTGTTTGGATCTTAAACTTGGTGTCCTGAAGATATCTGTGCAAACGACCCCCAAATAAGAGGCGATCCCTTACAATTGGTGGAGGATGCGGGCACTTGTCCATGAGAGAAGGGCAACGGTCGGTTGCTAGGGGCAACGCTGAGACTGCAGGTGCTGCTAAAAGCTGTTTTTTGCCGTGTGTGGCGGTAAAGGAACGGAAGCTTTTTTTTGTCCAGTGGAGCAGGTGCTGCTCAAAAGAGTGTGAACTATGTTGCTGTGGTGCAAGTAAAACTGCAGTGAATTAAAGGGCCAGTAGCCCAGCAAAAGTGGACTTGTGGCTGAAATCTTTTCCTGCTACCATGGGTCTCGGGGAAGAGTACTTCCGGCAGCGCTGGTGCATACAGCAGGCAGAAGAAATGGCCATAGCAATTGGCAAAGACTTCCCATTATTTTGGCAGCTGTGGAGCGGAGAAAATGCTACAAATTGTGTACCTGGAGAGTCCGATGAACAGCAAAGATATGCCGTTGCCAAGGGCAACCGTCGGGAAGACAAAGAGGTGGAGAGCGGTGCGGTTCTCAGGAGTGCATATCTTCCCTGCGACTGTGTCCTGAGTCCTAGAGAGGAAGTGCGGAGGTGCAGTAAAGCTGTTGCTAGGAGCAACCACAACCTTGATGAGTCCGCGGGAGAGGATGTCACTGCTTTACCAGAATGGTTGATTACAAAGGGTAAGACTGTTCCTGTTATTAACTATGTGGCAGACCAAGTGACAGTGAGCCGGCGGCAGGGGATATCTGCTGGGCCGGTAGGTAATAAGTCGCACAGAGAAAAAACTGTGTCTGAACAGGCGGATAAGCCTGCTGTGATTGCTCCCTCGCAGAAACCCGCAGGGGAGAAGGTTTCTGGGTTTCCTCAGTTGCCCATGACCAAAGCTAGTTTTGGGATGACAAGGATCCGGGATCCCATGCTAGCCCGGGTAAGGGGTAGCACAATATTGAAACCAGAGACTGATAAAATAATAAAGGTGCTGGACAGTCGTGCGGATAAGGACTATCCACTGATTTTCACTGAGCGTGAGACTCCAATGAGAACAGAGACTGATGAACTTGATGTTACAGATACGCTCATGCATGAGGGAGTGTTGGGCCGTGATATCGGTTTGTTGCTGTGGGGTAAGGTAGACACTTCTGCAGATGGTGACGAAACTCCTGCAGAACCTGTACCTGTCCCTTTAAGTGAGGATCTAAGGGAGCTGCACTTTGACCTGCATGGGGAAAGAATATTGACCATTGGAAACAATGGTGCTGGTCAAGTGCAAGGTGATGGTGACAAAAATGCGGAAATGCATAAGGAAAATATGATGTCATATGAAATATGTGGTGACAGTGATATAACTTTTCCGTTGCAGGTTGTGGTCAGGGGAGAAGCGCCCCCTGGTGGTAAAAATGTAAATGATGATGAAACTTTATTTTCTGCATCTGCTATGTTTCATGAAGCGCGATATGACGTAATCAAAAGGTTTGAAGACGTGCATATAAGTAGTGTGGAGCAAAGCCCAGCTCCAGCTCAGTGTTTGAAGGTGCAGGAAAATATGATAGGGTTAGAGGGTGTACCGCACGTACCAGAGGTGGAAATGCAGTCTCCACAATGTTGGTCGGTTACTAAGGAAGTGTCCCAGGTGGGGATTAGCTCAGCGGTGCCCCTAGAGGTCAGAATTAACAATGACACGAGCGGTATAGGTGACGTATGTGCTGTGACCGATAGCAACTCAGAGAGTGAAGCTACCATATCAAGGTCCTGCGAAACTAAGGTGGTTACTAGTAGCGACCAGACAGTTATATCTGACGAGATGAGAATTAAGTCGGGTGACATCAGCCTAGGGTCTGTGGTCCATGTCCAGGCAGTTGTAGGTGACCTGACACGACAGTACAGCTGCAAACAGGAGGATGATCTCTCTCCTCACGCTCCCTAGAAACCTTAGAGACGGGACTAGCTGTCTTCACAGAGAAACTGAAGAAAATTTCAGAAAGGGCAAAGAAAGAGAATGGCGATACTCCTACATCTGCTGCAGCAGAGCCGAGCAAGGAGCAGCTGGAACCGGAGGCCAAAAAGCGGGGCACTTCCCACAAGCTTGTGCAAAAAGCTGAAAAGAAACTGCTGAAAAACATGGAGTTGGTGGTTCAGCGCCTGGAGAAACAGGGTGTGACTTACGAAAAGGTGGAGAAAACAAAGAACAAACTTCAGCGAGGATTGGATGATCTGATGGTGGACCTGGACCACCAGAAGCAAGTTATGTCTAATCCAGCAAAGAAACAGGAGAAGTGGGACTGGCTCCTAGCTGAAGAGAAATGCATCTCTGCTCGATATGGTGAAAAAAGTGACCAAACAGAGACTGATGCTTGGGAAAAGGAGACCAAGGCCCTCTCCTTGGCTAAAGCCCTGGAAGAAGCGCTTGAGGAGCATGCTGAATTGGAGAGGCTGAACAAGCAACTCAGAGCAGAGACTGAAAATCTCATGAGCTTAAAAGATGAGTTGGAGAAATCTAAGTGTGCTCTTGAGCAGCAGGTAGAAGGTGAGAAACCTGAAGAGGAGAGTTCTCTGGAAGACGTCAAGAAGCCAGAGCCGGTTAAAAATGGGACTGGAGAGGGTGGCACTGTGGTGCTGGCTGTGGCAGAGAAGATGGAAGATGCTTCTGCTAAACCAGTTGATGGGGCTGATGTGGATGCCGAAGACCACAGACCCGTGGTAGCGTGTAGCCTAGGCCTGGAAGATGTCCCCTCTGCATACAAGGCCTTCCAAATAGCCAGCAGGCTGCTAGGGAAGAAGTACAAGGAGGTGAACGATCAGTTTTCGGATCTGGGCTATTACAATGGCCTGTATCTCCTGACTCCTCCACAAAATGAGAACAGGGTCCTGGGTGAGCCTCTGGAGAAAATAAAAGAAGACGAGGAGTCTGCTGAAGACCCTGGTGCCTCCTGCCTCAATGAGAAAGAGGGGGAGGGGTTAACAGGGCAAGTGTATGGTGCCATGTCCGAGAAGGATGAGAAGGCGGTCAAAGAGACTGGAGACTTCAAGAAGACAAAGACTGAAAAAGTTAAGGCCGATATGTTGGTTGACATGAAGTCCCCAGGTTCTACAGAGGCCAAAGTTAAGCCAAAGGGAGCCGCGGCCGAAGTGGAAAAAGCCGCTAAAGAAGCAGAGGTTTCTAAAACTGCCATAGTAGCTGGGGTAACTACTGTTGGAAAGAAGGAAGAAGTGACCCAGATGCACTTAAAAGAAGCGAGTAGGGGCAAGCATGCTCTGCTGAAGGAGCCCTGCAAAGCAAAGGAGAAAGTCTCGGGATATGACCATGACTGGGAACAGTTCAGGCAAGAGCTGCAGCAGTCCCAGAAAGGACGTGAGGCGCATGTACAGGAGCCAGAGGATCTAAAAAGAGAGAGAGATCAAAATATACGACAGCGCATCATCACTCGGGAAAGAGTAAGAAAAGAGTATCTGGCCATGAGATGGGCACATGAGGCCTTTAGGCTTTTTTGGTTAGGCAAGATGTTGGTTTTGGTGATAAACCAAGCTTTGATGGCGTGGGTCTGGCAGAACAAAGGGAAGGTACGTGTCACCGAGGTTCCTGGCCTCGGTGAAATAAGAACCGGTAATTTTCTGTGTCAGCGGCAGCTAGTGCTCGCTGACACTGGGTTACTTAGTGTGGCTGTAAAGCCAATCTGGGCCGGTTCTTATTGGGAGCAGCCAAAGAGCAGGGTGGGTGGCTGTTCCCCACGTCCAGGCCAGGTGGATGCCCTCTCACCAGCCTCCCGTGGTTATGCAGGTGTTCACCCTCACGGGCTTGAACAAAGGGGGGGATATGTGAGACAGTGACAGGTCTCACTCAGGTTAGAGGCAAGGAAGGGGTGGATAGTTCGGTCCACACCCCTGTTCCACCACAGGTGAGAGAAGCTGGAGGTAATCAGCCTAGCACAAAGCACCTCCCAGAGTGTCAGAAAGGGGGGAGTGTGTTACCTGTGGACAGAGGCCTGGAGGCTCTGTCTGTGTGGTCTCAGCTGGGCAATGCTGAGGGACCACAAGGCTGTGAGATAGCCTGGAGTTGGGGGACACAGCAACGCCTGGGAGGGTCGCAGGGCCATAGTCAGGCAGACTACTGAGCCCCAATCCCCCACAAGAAATACTGAACTGGAGACAGTGGGCGTACTGTGCTCTGTACAGCCAGGAGGCTGTGGGACTTTGGCTCAGAAAGCCGCACGTGTTCACAGGGTGTGAACAGGGACTTAGGTGAGTCAGGCATCTATTTGTTTAGTTAGAGCCTAGCTGGGCAAGTCTTTGTTATTTTGTATTATTGTTTATGTTTATGCGGATGTGCCGCAATAAAGCACAGTGTTTGCATCTTAAACTTGGTGTCCTGAAGATATCTGTGCAAACGACCCCCAAATAAGAGGCGATCCCTTACAGCGGATAGAGATAGTATCTTAAGGAGAGAAAGAGAATGTGCACCTATTGAATATCAGGGTTCAAAACTGCTCTTCTTTCCTGACTTTGCGCGGCAGACTCAGGAAAGAAGAAGAAATTTTATAGAGATAAAGAAACGCTTGGCGGTTAAGGAGATTAAATACTCCTTACAATACCCAGCGAAATTAAGAGTAATTCATAACGGGTCTTCCCTTTTTTTTGAGTCACCACAACAGGCATCAGACTGGATGGATCAGATGGGCATCTGAAATTGTGCTTCACTATGATTGGAGGGATAGGAGGGAGGGGCCAGGCTGGGGGAGAACGGCCGGAAGTTAGAGGTTCGCTGACTAGTTCGGGCGGATCAAGAGAGGGGGGGGGGGGGGCGACCCACCTTGCAGGAATGGTCTTTTTTTTTTTTTTTTTTCTTTTGTGAGAGATGTCCACTAGAATTGTAGCTTGGAACGTCAGAGGACTTGGGGAAAGAGTTAAAAGGCAAGCGATTATGGACGCATTAAAAAGATATCTTCCAGCAATTATCTGTATAGTAGAAACTCACCTAACTAGGGAAACCTTGTCCCGCCTGACAACGGGATGGCAGTCCCAATCGTATCATTCTACCTTTAGTGGCTCTTCCAGGGGTATTTCGGTTCTTATTCATAACTCCATAGATTTCACCCTTATAAAATCTCATATAGATGCCCAGGGCAGATTTATTTTCTTGCATGGCAAGCTTAATGGTGATAGTTATATTCTAGCCTTTTTCTATATACCTCCGCCATTTTCAATGTACCCACTGCTTCAGTTAATGCTCTTTTCTGAAAAGAGACCAGAATGCCGCTTAATCCTGATAGGGGATTTTAATGCGGTCATTGATCCTAATAAAGACAGATTTTCACTTGATGTGGAAAAGGGGAGGTATCCTTGTAACTCCCCGCTGCCTCAATTCTGCTCTGAGGTGGGAGTGGTGGATATATGGGAACATCTTGGTGGAGGAAAGAGAGTATACTCCTGTGTCAGTAGGGGGGGTAGAGCAATGTCTAGGATCGATCTAGCATTTACTAATGAGAGCAATCTGAGTAATATCTGCAAGATACGGAGTAAGAACAGTTTCGGACCATTCACCCCTACTGGTTGAGGTTCGCAGCGGGAAGAATAAGGATACTAGGGGGCTAGGATTTAAGTTAAATCCATATTGGCTCACTATTCTGGACAATCTGCAGACGATTAAACTACTGATATCCTCCTTTTGGGAGGTTAACCTTCCCTCTGCTAATATCAACACAGTATGGGATGCCTTGAAAGCATATTTAAGGGGGGTTTTTATAAGTGAGATTGCCGCAGTAAAGAGAACATTTAGAAAGAAAGAGGAGGAACTGGGTAAGATCGCTGCACTCACAGCTGAGCGATACGCTAGCCATCCCACTGAGCATAATAGGCAAGAGATGCAGAAGGCTAGTTGCTCCTTGGAGAAATATGTAACAGAGAAAGCAAATCATAGGGTATTCTTCAAGGGGCTCAATTATTTCATCGAGTCTGGACGTCCGGGCAAGCTTCTAGCTAGAATAATTTCGCAACAAGATAAGAAAAAACAATCTATCATCTCAATTCGTAATGTAGAGGGCGAAACCATAACAGATCCAGAGGGAATTGGGAATATTTTTCTACAATATTTTGCTCAGATATATAGATCTTCCCCTGGACTGTCGTCTGAACTGGTGATGCGGTTCCTCGAGAAAATTCCACTTTCTACGTTAAATGAAACTCAAAAAGAATATCTGGAGGAGGAGCTCTCTCTTGCTGAGTTGCAGGAGGCCCTTGGGTCTGTCTCGGGGAACTCATCGCCAGGAACAGACGGCCTTCCATATGAGGTCTATCGCAAGCATAGTGAGGTGATCCTCCCCCAGCTGCTGGAGGTTTTCTCCCAAGCAGCACAGGGAGGGAGATTACCACACTCTATGATGGAGGCCCTTATTGTTCTAATTCCAAAAAAGGATAAAGATCCGGCCGAATTGAGCTCCTATAGACCAATCTCCCTATTAAATACAGACGCTAAGTTACTATCAAAAGTCCTGGCTAGGAGGCTCTCGCGCGTTATCCCTACGATTATTCATCCGGATCAAAACGGCTTTATGCCAAACAGGGGCACCCATCACAATTTGCATAGGCTATTTATGAATATTCAATCCCCGGGGCGCGGCGCCCGCTCCATCCTGTCGTTGGATGCTACTAAAGCCTTCGACAGGGTGGAGTGGATTTTTCTTTGGGAGGTAATGAAAAAAATGGGCTTTGGCCCAAAATTTATGGCAATGGTCCGGCTACTCTATAACTTCCCAGTCGCCAGGATTAGGATCAATGATTTGATGACAGAGAGCTTTATTCTGGGAAGAGGCACCCGCCAAGGCTGTCCCCTTTCTCCCCTTTTATTTAATATTTATATCGAACCCTTAGCGGCCATGATACGACATGATCCGGAGGTGGCCGGTTTTGGCATAATGGGGAAGCATGACCGTGTGTCCCTCTACGCAGATGACATTCTGGTTTTTATTCATCAAACAAATACCACCCTCCCTCGCATAATGGATCTGGTCGGTCACTTTTCCGACATATCCGGACTTGAGATCAATTGGGAGAAGACAGTACTTCTCCCGATAGACGAGCTGCGAGGCGAATTAAATAATCAGATAATGATCTCTGATTCAATAAAGTACCTGGGGATAATAATTTCCGCTAAACCTCAGGACTATCTACAGCTTAACCTGTTCCCCTTGCTGATGAAGTTGAGAGCAAAAATTAAGATATGGCAGAAAATTCTGCAAGCAAGAGGGGATAGAATTTCATTAATAAAAATGGTAGTGCTGCCCCAGGTTCTTTATGTCCTGCGCAACTCGCCTATATGGATTACAGACAAGCATTTCAGATTGATAGAGCGGATGCTTAATGACTTACTATGGGGGAGGAAGCGTGTGAGACTGAAGGCACTTTATTTTTCCATGCCCTATAGGCGGGGAGGTCTTAATCTCCCATATTTTAGGGGTTATTTTGTTGCCTCCCAACTCTGCCTTTTTAGTGACTGGGAAAATAGTCCTTTCTGCAGTAAAGTGGTGAAGGAGGCAGGTTTTTCTGATTTCTTCACTGTACTGGAATCCGATTACCTATTAAATATACTGAGCGGGTACACACTTTTCTGCAGAATGGCTATAAAGACCTGGTCGGTTATAAGGGCTTGGTGCGCAGTTAAGGCATCGCTTATCTGCACCCCATTATGGCACAATCCGAAACTTCTTAATCTAAACGACTTAAGTGGCAGTCAGTACTGGAGGACTAAAAATGTGCAGTACTTACATCAAGTAGTCAGCGGTGGACAAATTCTGCCCCTTATGGAACTAAGGGCAAAATTAGGTGAGGTGGCCTGGTTCGCATATTTTCAATTGAGGTCAGCACTCTTTAGCACTTTGAACAGTCACCTTTTTATTATAGACACTCCTTTATTTTTACAGGATTTAATTTGTAAGAAAACTGCCACGAGAATTAAACTATCTTACTGTTACAGACACTTAATGGATAATTTTTTTCGGGATGTTCTTTCTCCAGGACAGAGAGCCTGGTCTTCTCTTCTTTCAGAGGAGGGTCCCCCAAACTGGGAGAACATAGGGGAAAGCTTAAAATTGGTTTCACACAATTCTAATCACATTGTTGTTCAATTTAATATTCTGCACAAAATTTATGCGACACCTATATGGCTATACAGAAGAGGACTCCGGACCTCCTCTGACTGCCCCCGCTGCGGCGATCCCGGGGCAGATCATTTACATCTGTTCTGGGACTGCCCAATGGTGAGGAGGTACTGGAGCCTGGTCCAAAAAAATCTGACGCGTAAACTTAAAATTGTTGTTCCTCTGTCTCCTAGGATATGGGTCCTGGGAGATTTATCTGAGGTCAATCATCAACCCATAAAAAGTCACTTGTTGATCAAGGTGATGTTCTTGGCGAGGCTTCTGATTTCTAGATCCTGGTTTTGCTCTTCTGCCCCAGATTGCAAGAACTGGCTGGGTTTGGTGGAGAAAGTGAAAAGCTATGAGAGGATCCTGTACAAACAAAGAGGATCCTACTCAAAGTGGAATAGTCTATGGAAAGATTGGGACACGGCTAATTAATTAGGATCCCCTTCTTTTTTTTTTTTTTTTTTTCCTTCCTGCAGGGTGGGTGGCGGGTTGGTGGGAAGAGATGGGGAAAATGCTATCTGTCCGGCTTTTCAGCATTTATTCCATAGTTGTAGAATGTGAAGGTTCAAATGTCGACACTATTATGTATATTCGTATGAAATTATTGTTAACCACGTTCACAGATTAGAATTGGCGGACTTATGGATTTTATAATGTTAATTATGTAATATGTATTTAAGTTTTTGTATCACAATAAATAAAATTTAATTATAAAAAAAAACAAAAAAACTTTGCATTTAGTTTTTACTGGTTGCTTATGTAGCATCAACATAACCTGCAGTCCTGTTGATATCCTACATTTCAGTTCCTGTCCCAAATAACATTTAGGAAGAAAGGGATGCAAATGAGCTTTTAACAAGCCATGCCTCTAATGCCACCAGATGTAAGGCTAATAAATCTTTTAAGTTAATGTTCGACCCTTTAAATAGAGACATTAGAGGCAAAGCTTGTTAAGAGCTCATTTGCATCCCTTTCTTCCCAGAATTCCAGATTAGCATATATGGCCTATAAGTCTCCTCATGCCGATTAAGGCGCTCTCTCCAAGGAGACATAGTTGTTGCTTTAGACACACTCTAGAGCTAGGGATGTCCAACTTGTGGTCCTCCAGATGTTACAAAACTACAACATGCCTTGTTAACTGTAGGTTGTCTGGGTATGTTGGAAGTTGTAGTTTTGAAACAGTTGTAGGGCTACGTGTTGGTCATCCCTGCAAAAGAGCCAATTTCATAATACAGCAATAAAACTATCAGTTTGATTTTGAAGTGTGGAAGGAAATTCACCAAACACCGAGAGAATATACAAAATCCATGTCACTTTTAACCTTTGCTGGGTTTAAATCAAGGAAACCAGTGCTACAAGGTGATAGTGCTATTCATTAAGCCACCATGCTGTCATCAGCTACTGCAGGGATGGCCAACCTGAGGCTCTCCAGCTGTTGCAAAACTACAACTCCCAGCATGCCCAGACTTGCCTTCAGCTATCAGCCTACAGCAGGGCATGGAGGGAGTTGTAGTTTTAGGTTGGCCATCCCTGAGCTATTGTCATCAGATTAGGACTAAAAAACCAGGACTTTACCAGGACTAAAAAAAAATAATAAAAAATTTAGTTAAAGACAGTAGATTTTTGTAAGATATATATATATATATATATATATATATATATATATATATATATATATACTTATTTCACTGAAGTTCATGGTATTTTTTACAAGCCAAAAAAATTTATGTTCCTAATGTTATCAATGAATATGTAAGAAAAATGACTGGATAGAATTAGATACTAACTGGTAAAGATATCCTATCAGGAATGAGGTCACTTGCTACGGAATAAAACACCAGCCCTTCTTCGCCCTGATCATTTATATTCCACTGTGAGCCTGAGGAGAAAGAGGAAGATTTTAGAAGCACCGCCCAGTTCTTAAAAACATCCCTAATTGTAAAGCACATTGGAATATATACAATGAAGTAATAGTTCTTATGATTCTGGATAGGGGTCTGACTGCTGGGACACAAACACGAAAACACACAGAGGCCCTGTATCCACCGGTCGAGCATGCTCAATGCTGCTCCATTTAAACTCTATGGGACTACGGGAGATAGCCAAGCTCTATACTCAGTCAGTCCCATATAGATGCATGAAGCATGCTTGTAATTGGTGGGGCTACCAGCAGTCAGACCCCAACGATCTAATACTTATCCCCTATTCAGTGAATAAGGGATAACTTCTTCTTACTGGAGTACCCCTTTAAAGTTTGGCCCATTAGTTTCAATAGTCATTATCAGATATGCATTTTGGAGCTTTAGTTCTATACATGTTTCATTCTGGCATAACACTGTTATTTGCCCCTAAAACTAAGCTGTCCAATCACATTACTTACAGACAGGGCCAGCGTCATAACCCGGCATCCCCGGGCAAGTGCCGGGGCCCAATGCTCCTGGGGGGGCCCACTGAGCTGCTATGAGCACTTCCATCAATACAGATGGGAGCTCTCACTGCTGTCACTTCACTTACGCAGTACCCCTTTGGTGGGGCCCTCTGAGCTGCAGAGACTCAGACACGCCCCCTCTACACAGGACACACGCTGCCTGAGGAGAGAGACCGGAGGGCTGGAGCTGGAGCTGAAGACAGTCTGTGAGTGAGTCTGCAGTCTGCACTGTGAATGTCTCTTGGGACAGAAGGGGGGGTCTCTTCGATCGGCTGCTGCTTCATTCTATTTAGTTGTGTTACTGTTTCATTAAGCAGTTTGCCCCCATGACACCTGCCCCCCCCCCCCCATATCCTGTCCTATCTCATCCTCATGGGGCCCCTGCTGTCTCCTTTCCTCCCTCATGTATCCAGAGCTCCTGTTTCACCCTCCTATCTCCTGTTGCTGCCCTGCACAGACCTCCTGCCACTACTTGTATGAATCCCCCTCAGAGCCCCTTCCCCCTACTTGCTGTGTCCACCCCTCCTGTCCACCCAGGGCCCCTGTCTCACTCCTCTGCCTCTAATTATGGTGGCATCTGAACAGCATTCACCATAAGGACCTTCTAACGTCACAGGGTCATGTGACTGTGCCCCCCACCCCGTACTGTGCCCACTTATACCCTGCATTGTGCCCTCTTACCACACCCTGTGCAGTGCCCATAGTCATTCCCTGTACTGTGCCCTCTTATACCCTTTTATCCGGTCACTGTATGGTGGTTTTATCATTGTATGGCGGTGTTATCACTATATGGCGGTGGTATCCAATAACTGCATGGCCATAACTGTATCCCTTTCCCTGCCCACGCCATCCTTTTTTAGACCTGGCATGAGCGGGAAAAGATACAGATTGCGGTGCTAAGGACCTTTGTGCCACAATCTGTGTCAGAAATACGCCTAAGTCTAGTTTCACACTAGCGTTCGGCTGTCCGCTCGTGAGCTCCGTTTGAAGGGGCTCACGAGCGGACCCGAACGGATCCGTCCAGCCCTGATGCAGTCTGAATGGATGCGGATCCGCTCAGACTGCATCAGTCTGGCGGCGTTCAGCCTCCGCTCCGCTCAGCAGGCGGACACCTGAACGCTGCTTGCAGCGTTCGGGTGTCCGCCTGGCCGTGCGGAGGCATGCGGATCCGTCCAGACTTACAATGTAAGTCAATAGGGACGGATCCGTTTGAAGATGCCACAATATGGCTCAATCTTCAAGCGGATCCGTCCCCCATTGACTTTCAATGTAAAAGTCTGGACGGATCTGCTCAGGCTAATTTCACACTTAGCTTTTTTTTTGCCAATTTAATGCAGACGGATCCGTTCTGAACGGAGCCTCCGTCTGCATTAATATGATCGGATCCGTTCAGAACGGATCCGATCGAACGCTAGTGTGAAAGTAGCCTAAGGCTACTTTCACACCTGCGTTTAGGTGCGGATTCGTCTGGTATCTGCACAGACGGATCCGCACCTATAATGCAAACGCTTACATCCGTTCAGAACGTATACGTTTGCATGATAATGCAAACGGATCCGTTTAGACTTTACATTGAAAGTCAATGGGGGACGGATCCGTTTGAAAATTGAGCCATATTGTGTCAACTTCAAACGGATCCATCCCCATTGACTTACATTGTAAGTCTGGATGGATCCGCGCGCCTCCGCACGGCCAGGCGGACACCCGAACGCTGCAAGCACTCAGAATGCATTAGGGCTGGACGAATCCGTTCGGGGCCGCTTGTGAGAGCCTTCAAACGGAACTCACAAGCGGAGCCCCGAACGCAAGTGTGAAAGTAGCCTAACAGACGTATTTCTATGTAATAAATGACCCCCTAATTGTATTATTATTTGGGGGAAGGGCTAATATCTTTATATTATATGGATTCTAGTGTATTATATTGTGCACTGTATTTCCCAGTAGCAAATGATCCTTGGGAAGCACAGTCCTCATCCCTGACCAGCAGGACCAGGTAGCGCTCTGTCAGTACATGGCGGCCTCCCCTCTCCACCACGCTGCTCTGCTGTGTACTGGGGCTTATTCTGACACTGGGGCTGGGTTCACATCCCATTTGTGCCATCCATTTAATGTATACCAAAAATGTATGCGTTACCAGATGCCTCAGACTGATGCCGTACAGTGGCGTCCGGTCACCATACAATCCTCAGACTGATGCCGCACAGTGGCGTCCGGTCACCATACAATCCTCACACTGATGCCGTACAGTGGCGTCCGGTCACCATACAGTTCCATTGTAAAAAACCATATACGTTAACGTATGCATTTTTTACTTGACTCTGCAGGATACAAAAACGTGGAGCGCTGCACATTTGTATACATCAAACCGATAGGAAAACGTGATGTGAACACACATTGGGGAGGAGGGGGGCGTACTAAAATTTGCTGTGGGGCCCAGTCAGTTCCAGCTACATCACTGCACATCTCCTTCTCTGCTCCAGGCCTGGCTCACTGCTGCAGCGGGCCGGAGGAGAGAAAGAGCGCAGGGAGCTGCGGTTAGTGATGGACAGGACGACCAGCTCCCCTGCAATGATAGGTATGTGAGGGGGCCACTGGGGGGTCATTCATCATACTGTGAGGGCCCCTTACACAGTATAATGACTCCCAGTGCCCCCCATTTAGTATAACGATCCCCATTGACCCTCCATTTAGCATAATGACCACCAGAGCCCCCATTAAATATAATAACCCCTCGTGCCCCCTCCATACAGTATAACCCCCAGTGTGGTGGCGACTAGGGGTCATTATTCTGCATGGAGTGTCGCTGTGGGGTCATTATACTGTGAGGGCCCTTTACATAGTATAATGACCCTCAGTGTCCCCCATTTAGTATAATGACCCCCAGAGCCCCCTCCATACAGTATTCCCCCAGTGTGGGGGCTACTGGGGGTCATTATTCTGAATGGGGGCGACTGGGGGTTATTATTCTGAATGCAGGGCCACAGGTGGTCATAATACGGGGGGGGGGGGGAATTGGGGGTTCATTATAATGTGTGAAGGGCCACTAGTAGTCATTATACTGTGTGAAGGGCCACTAGTAGTCATTATACTGTATAGGGGTCACTGGGGGTCATTATACCGTGTGGGAGCCACAGGGGGACATGTCAATGTAAAAAAATGCCTCACGGGGGCCCACTGGGATTTATCGCCCAAGGGCCCACATGAACCTGGAGCCGGCCCTGCTTACAGAACAGGTTTCACAAATGCCTGGAGCTCCATGGAGCCTTTTTACTTTTCTGTGTATTTGTCTTGCAGGCTGCAGAAAAAAGACATGCATTTTAGCTGACTTTAAAACAGAACAGTAACTTCCATGAGCATGGTTCTCAGATAGAAGAGGGAATGTGGTTACCTTGTCATCTAGACTCAAAAATCCCAGAGCTTATCCACAGCACTCTTATTGGTGTTCTCAGACATTAGCGGAGTGAAGGACACGTGTATAGTGCTGTATCCCCTGGCAGGAACAATCCAGGGTACATAAATGTCATTAACAAGCAGCTATACTTACAAAGAAAAAAATAAAAGATGAAATGGAAGTCAATAAAATTAAAATCAAATGCAACACTGTTTATTACGCACCAATAACTACGGTATTTACCGCCATGTTCTCAGCACTGCTTGCAGCCTCTGCTCCAGCAGGCGGATTGGCTGAAAACCTTGTTTTAAGCTGCCTACACACATTAGATGAAAGTCAACCAAACCCCACCGATTGAATGATCTGATGAGTATGGGGGTGTCCAGACTCAACCCAATAGCAAATGTCAGGGGAAAAAAAAGGTTTAAACATGTCCGATTATTTGTTCTTGTGGGGAGCGTGCATGTGTATAGGGGTGTCAGGAAAAGAGAAGGTCTAAAATATATGGGCAGCTTTAGTTTTTGATAAAGAGACTTCGACCTTAAAGGGGTTCTGCACTTTGTTTTAACTGATGATCTATCCTCTGGATAGATCATCAATTTCTGATCGGCGGGGGTCCGACCCCCGGGACCCCCACCGATCAGCTGTTTGAGAAGGCAGCGGCGCTCCAGTAGCGCAGCGGCCTTCTGACTGTTTACCGCTGGCCCAGTGACGTCACGACTAGTATCAACTAGCGTGGGCGGGGCTAATCTCCATTCAAGTGAACAGAGCTTAGCCCACACTAGTTGATACTAGTCATGAGGTCAGTGGGCTGGCAGTAAACAGTGAGAAGACCGCAGTGCTACTGGCGCGCCGCTGCCTTCTCAAACAGCTGATCGGCGTTGATGACCTATTCAGAGGCTAGATCATCAGTTAAAACAAAGTGTAGAACCCCTTTAACTTACTGTCTGCCTTGGAGTGATGCAGTATGGGTAATCAGAGGCGACTCCCTCATGGTTTCTCAGAATTACATAAATAAATTTGTCATCAATTCCAAGTCCATTAAGGTCATCACTTACTTCTTCGTCTGTGTGTTCAATCTGTTCCACCCCGGATAGTTTCTACAGAAATTACATTCATTTGTGTTGCTCATTGATAAGAGAAATCCAGTCTGATACATCATGGATACATTGTTGAATACTGAGCTGAAGACTTTACAGAGACACATAGAGTCTCTTCACTGGAGGTGCATTGAGCCCTAATACAGAACTTATGTGCGTATACCGGTACCTCTATGGCCTCAGTATACATAAATTTTCATACACAACATCAGAAATAAATGTGTGCATGATCTATATGACATAGTATTAAAAAGTTTATTCCCCTGTAGAAGCGATAGATCTAAGAACGAATACCTCCATAATACAACATCAAATGAAGCATGCCACAATAAATGACTCTGTACAGCTCCTATTCAGGCGATGCAACTGCTCAATTTCAGATGCTGTAGAGTGAACCTGCCACAACTGTAGAGTGAAATTGTCACTAAAATATGTCTCATTCACTTTACATCCCTTAGTACCTATTATATTTACAAATTTATCGCGATATACAGTAGCTATACAAACTCATACAAAAACATAAAGACATGTTAGAAGTTCTAAATAGGGTGGGTTTGGGTGCTGAGACTTCCACCAACTGGGAAGCACTTAACTGAAGATTGTGCCACTTTGCTTTAGAGACTGGTGGGGTCTCAGCATCCAGACACCTGCTGGTCAAAACTCTAGATATGTCACATTATGACATGTCAGAAGTTGCAAAAATGATAGGTATCCTTTAAAGAGAGTCTGTCACCAGGATCTTGGACTATTGTCGGAAGTAATACTTGAGTAGTGCTTAAGTGGGGAGTCCAGATAAAAAAGCTGCTCTGAAACACACCGTCAGGACTGCTGTGCATGCACACAAGAGTCCTCTCTGTTATGCTATATCCGCCTTCATTACGACATATAATACCAATCACAATACCTTGTGGAATACCCTCATTAAACACTGGCATATATTACAGGTGGATCCTTTTCTAAAAAAAAAACCATCCAACAAAAACCCCAACATTCAGGAGGGCCCAAACGCTACTACTCGGAAGTTATAAATGTGGACACTGCCGTTGCAAATGCTGCTTGAATATTTCCTCTCGGATTTCAAAATTCTCAAGCAACTCTACAGGAGAGCAATTTGAGATAAAAACTTTCTTAAATTTCTCCTCAAGCTATGTCATCTATCTATTAGAATGGTTATGCGGACTACAATACATAGGCCGCACCACCCAAGCATTGAGAGAAAGGATCAATAACCACCGCTGGAATATATCAAATGGTTACACCAAACATGGTGTGTCCAGGCATTTCCTTCAGGTCCACAATAAAGACCCAACAAACCTCTCCATAACTCCGATTGAACAAATTCCGGTTACCCACTCAAACTGATTTCAGAAATTGAGACGGAAAGAAATGTTTTGGATTTTTAAAATGCAAACCATAGAACCTTATGGTTTAAACGAATCACTAGAGAGCAACTGCTTCTAACCAGTCCTCTCCCAACCAATAGCTCCGGGTCATGCACTTTTCCTCACCAGCCCACTGTCCCATCAGCCAATACTTCAACCACTTCACATCTCCCACAGCCCCTACCATCACCACACTACACGTCCCCTATCACCAATTGCCCCAGCTGCCACTTGCCATCCACCCAATATCTCTTGTCGGCATACCTTTTACATAGGTATTTGTCCCTTCAGCACACAGCCCTCCCGCCATCAGCCTTTACCCCCAATCACCCATATTGACCCATACACCTGCTCCATCCCACCGGCACAACCCCCTACCAATCCCTCTATTGTGCTCACACCGTCAGTATTTACGCGTATATATTCATCCAATCACTTATTCCCCTTATCATCCAGTCCACCACTGCCCAAATTCTCAGTCATATCACCCAACCAGCCTTTAGCCTCCCAAACACCCCACACCACTCCCCTCCATTCATTTACCCCATCTAGTTATCACCCCTTATGGAATCTTCCCTGTGAGCGATCCCGTCCCTGCGGCTCAGAGAGCCAGCATCTCACACAGCGCTCAGCGCATGCGCTGTTCACAATGACAGCTCCGGTCCGACGGACTGAACAGCTGTCAATCCCAGACTCCGCCCCCCTCCCTCCTGCTCTTCTGAGCGCGCCTTCCAGCAGGCGTGCAAGGCCGCGCTTCAAGCCCCAGTACGGACCCTACAGGTAAGATCAGCAGCCATGTGCTCCACATCTCCTCATGTCCTCCTTGATAATTCAAATCTCTTTGGGCCCACCTCCCAGTTGTGTCATCCCGTTCAGCATTGTTTGTATCCAATAGTAGTTTGTACTAATTGAACATCCATCGCTGCATGTCTCTCATCTATTCAGGCTATTATATCACGATCGACTTATCTATTTATTCACTGTTCATTTCCTTCCTGTTTGAATCAATGTGGGACCAGTAATCCCAGACTTATTTGGTTGCCCTGGCTGTGCTATTCATTATACATGCTTGTGGTGTGGGCACATCTGTATACATGCTTATACCTCCTGTGTTCATTGTGCTCATGCAGGTGTGGGCACATCTGTTTGTATATGTGCATGCTTATTATGGAGCGAACCATACTGATAATTTCAGTGTGGTGAGCCATGATGACATGGCACCTAACATTACAGTTAATATGTTGATTATATTATTTACTTACCTATGTGAAGAATGGGTTAACCCAGATGCTGTGGGTGCTTGCGCTGATATCTTCAAATTTGATTGGAGATCACTTTAACTGCCAGTTTGAGAACCTATAAAAGAACAGAAAATAACGATTTTGGCTCATTCACGTAAGTATTTTTCAAGAGACAGACCTGCGTTCATCTGTGTCATGGAAGATCTGTTGAAACAACTTATTTTCAGAGCAGAAAGCCAAGGGGGAGAAGAATGGCTGAGGAAGTGCTTACAGCAAGGACCGGACCAGCAAGAAGAGCTTCTTTTATCTTCTAATCCCGTCTGCTGCGCAGTACCTGGCGCGAGCGCCGAACTGATCGATCCTCCCTGCGATAATTTTGTGCGCATGCGCGAAAAACCTGAGAACCGCTCGCCGATTAAAAAACGTCAGCGGAGAGACAAGAGGGCATATTCCCCTTCACAATATGCGCCTCCTTCTAAGACCAAGAAAACCAACTTATCTTCAAGCCGAGCCAGCAGGAAAATTCAACGGCGTCATTTTCAACAGCATTCAACTGTCACTCAGGAGCCATCACCTGCTTCAACAGTTGATCATCCTCCTACATCATCTGCTTCTGGTGAGCTGAATTATAACTTTTTAAGTGACTGCAAACCGCAGGGCACTATTAATCAAGAGATTAATTCACTTGACATTGATTCTTCTAAATTGAAGATTCAGTTGTTTGATGAATTTTTACTTTACCTATCTAAAAAGGATGAATCACCAAAAAATGTTTGGTCTGGATTAGCAGATGTCAGTCAAGTTAATACCCTTAATAGTCTGACTGCTGCTAATTCAACCATTCAACCGTTCACTAATGTACCTAAAATGTCCAATATTAACCCTGAAATGGCAGTAATTCCTGAGCTTGAATTTAACTCAGGTATAAAAGAGACATCTGTTAAAGAAGTTCTGGCGTGTCAAATTTCTCCATTAGGGTTTCATTTACCCTTGAGCGTGAAAGAAAAAATTTGGAGAAAAGAATATGTTGAAATTTTTTCTCTTCTTCCTTCATCTAGTGAGAATTTAAAAAGTGAATTATTGAAAGACAAAAAATCAGATTCTGAAGAAAAGAGAAAATTACACCAGAAATCCTTTTTTAACTGGCTGCAAGCATTTAATATATACGCAGCAGTTTTGGGTGAAAAATTTCCTAGTCTTTGTACTGGTTTATTTTACCATGTAGATACTATTTTGGAGGCATATAGAAATTTTGGCGGAATGGGTTGGTGTCTGTATGACGAATCCTTTCGTCAGAAACTTGCAGTATATCCGAATCTAAATTGGGGTAGTAAAGATGTCGGGCTTTGGTTGAATTTAATGCTCCCTAACAAAAACAATCTTTTTCGTCAACCCAATTTCATTAACGTCAAAAAAGGTATCTGTTTCGCATTTAACGAGTCGCATTGCAGATGGCAACATAATTGCAAATACCGACACGAGTGTTCTTTCTGTGCCGGTTCTCATTCAGCCTCAAAATGTTTTAAAAAACAAGGTATTCACTTCCCAATTTCTAACAAGGAAATTCAATCGTTTAAACAAGGTGACTCCGCTGAATTTGCCAAGAATAATTCAGTGGCTAGGTCATTACCCAAACATTCAGATGGCTAATTTATTAATTGACAGTTTTACCAATGGGTTTTTCATACCTGAATTTGTGGGTCCAGGTTGCATTCTAGTTGAAAATGCGTTATCTGTAAAACAAAATATTGACATTGTTAAAGAAAAAATTGAATCTGAAATTTTGGCAGGTAGGATTGCTGGTCCCTTTGATTCTCCCCCCTTCTTGAATTTTCGTATATCTCCTTTAGCTTTAGTTCCTAAAAAAGAACCAAATTCTTTTCGTCTTATTCACAATTTATCTTATCCTAAATTCAGTTCCTTAAACGATGAGATGGAAAAAAATAAAGCCAGTGTGAAATACTCCTCATTTGATCAAGCTTTGTCTTTTTTACAAAAAGCAGGCCGCAATTCTCTTCTTGCCAAAGCTGACATTAAATCTGCTTTCAGACTACTACCTATAAACCCCATCGGTTATAATTCTTTGGGTTTTTATTTTCTCGATAAATTCTTTTATGATATGGCCCTTCCCATGGGATTCACCCTATCTTGCTTTTATTTTGAGGCGTTTTCAACTTTTCTACACTGGGTTATGGATATTCACTCAGGTAGTGGATTTTTACTACATTATCTCGATGACTTTTTATTTATAGGTCGTGAAGATTCGGATGATTGTATGAATCTTCTGAATAGATTCATTGGTATAGCTAAATATTTCTGCATTCCATTAGCTGTAGATAAAACTGTCTATCCTACTACGAATCTCAAGTTTTTGGGCATAGATATAAATACAGTAACAATGGAATTTAGCATACCAATGGAAAAAATCCAGAATACTGTTCAACAATTAACTCGCATATCCGGAAAAGAAAAAATTACGCTTAAACAACTTCAGTCTCTTTTAGGTTCTCTTAATTTTATTTCTCGTGTGATTCCCATGGGAAGGGTCTTTTCTAAAAGATTGTATGCTGCCACATCAGGTAAGTCCTCACCTCGATCCCATATTCGCATCACCAAACAACTAAAGGATGACATTTCAGTTTGGTTGCAATTTTTATGTGAATTTAACGGTCACACCATTTGGCAGGAAGAGTTTGTTGGCTCAGACACCTTGTCTCTTTATACAGATGCGTCTGGTGCTATTGGATATGGTGCTTATTTTGACAACTTTTGGTCTGCCGAACGTTGGCCTTTAAATTGGATTACTAATAACAAGTACTCAAAAAATTTGGTTTTTCTAGAATTATTTCCAGTTCTAGTTTCTCTAACAATTTGGTCCTCAGTGTTTCAGAATAAGAGAATTCTGCTAAGGTCGGACAATATGGGAGTAGTTTTTTCCATAAACTGTTTAACTTCTAAGTCTCCGTTAGTTTCTTCATTATTGCGTAAGATAGTTTTTCAATGTCTAAAATTTAACATTTGGATAAAAGCTAGATTTATTTCTGGGAAAACTAATTATATTGCTGATTATTTGTCCCGACAGCGCTTCAAGGAATTCTTCTTAATGACACCTCGAGCTTCCCGAATGGGAATTCCTTGTCCAACTCATCTTTGGGAGATATCAGAGGATTAACTAATGAACTTATTTTTGGTTCATTAGCCAAGAATACATGGGCAGCATATTCTGCCGCATGGTTGGATTGGAAGCTTTTCTGCATATCTCAAAAAATTTCTTACATTGATTTTAATTTAGGGAATTTTATCAAATTTATTATATATCTTTACAACAACGGTTTACAAGCCGATTCTATTTCTAAAAAATTATCGGGCATTTCTTTTTTCTTTAAATTAAAAGGCGAAAGCTCTATTCTGAATAATTTTATCATTAAACAAATGATTAAAGGTATCAAAAGAAAGTCAGTCCCCAATGTTAAGACCAGCCCTTTATCTATTGAATTGTTACAAAAGGTCATATGTAATTTAGTATTAGTTTGTTCTTCGGAATATGAAACCAATTTATTTTCTGCAGCATTTTCTATAGCTTTCTTTGCTGCTCTAAGATTAAGCGAGATTGCTGCAGACAATAAAATCTCAAATCCCCCATTATTGATGACAGACATAATTTTGAATAGTGATATTCTAAAGATTTATATCAAAAAATCCAAGACTGACCAATTTAGTAAAGGAGTTTGGTTGTGTTTGAGGAGTTATCCGATTAAATCTATTTGTCCAGTTGATAATATTACTAGATGGTTTCAGGTAAGGAAACCTGACTCCAATGCTTTATTTAACCACACTGATGGTTCCCATTTGTCTAAATTTCAATTCAATTTTGTATTTCATAAATGTCTCAATGATTTAGGTTACGTAAATTATAAACTTTCAGCACATTCATTTCGTATAGGTGCTGCAACCTTTGCAGAGCAATTGGGTTTAGATAGTTCTGTTATTAAACGTATTGGTAGATGGAGGTCCAATTGCTATAAATGTTATATTCGGCCTAACCTTGTTGTTTATTGATTTTAGGACCTTCAAAAGTTGTATGGATTTTTGGGGATGAACTGATTCAATTGGCTGAGAGAAGATCTGCTTTTAGACATTCTACTGTTAATTTAGGTTATTCAGCAGAATTTTCCATAAACTGGTTTTCCTTTGCTGACCTTAAAATTTCTGATATCTTCAAGAATGTCAGCCTTATATATTCAAAAATGTCGAAACCTGACCTGTTTATTTTACATATTGGCTCGTTTGATTTGGGAAAAATCAAAACGCATTTGTTAATTTATGAATTAAAAGAATTGTTATGTAAAATATGCTACTTACTTGATGGTGTTGTACTCGTATTTTCTGACATCATCCCAAAATTTTCTTGGTTCAATTCTGAGTTATCCTTTCTGGAAACAATTAGGAAAAGAATTAATAAAAAAATGGAGATTTATTTGAAGGAAATTGGTCATGGCAATTACAGACATGTTGAATTAGAAGGATTCGTTAGAGGACTTTACCAAGAAAAGGATGATCAGCTTTCTGATATTGGATGTGATATATTCATTTCAGATTTGCAGAACATAATTGATAATGGTTTTTATTAAAGGCTTGCAATGTTTATTGGGCCACTTGTTTTTATGTGGCGTTGTGGGGTTAAGTCACTCTCTGAGTGGACTGAGTGTTATATGGTTTATTGGTTTAAATATTTACTTATTTATATTTGAGAATAAATTGGATTAACCAGATTATAATTAATTGGTTAAGTAATAAGCATTGCGGCCTTTAATTACCCAACTAAATAAATAAAGATATTTGCTTAAATTCTATTTTGAGTGATGATTTATTCTATTTTGTGAATTGGAGCGTATGACATCATGGAGCGAACCATACTGATAATTCAGTGTGGTGAGCCATGATGACATGGCACCTAACATTACAGTTAATATGTTGATTATATTATTTACTTACCTATGTGAAGAATGGGTTAACCCAGATGCTGTGGGTGCTTGCGCTGATATCTTCAAATTTGATTGGAGATCACTTTAACTGCCAGTTTGAGAACCTATAAAAGAACAGAAAATAACGATTTTGGCTCATTCACGTAAGTATTTTTCAAGTTCCCTCCCTCCCTTCCCTATTTATTTTGTCGCTTTGCTTATTGACGGGGGTTAAGTCACTCTCTGAGTGGACTGAGTGTTATATGGTTTATTGGTTTAAATATTTACTTATTTATATTTGAGAATAAATTGGATTAACCAGATTATAATTAATTGGTTAAGTAATAAGCATTGCGGCCTTTAATTACCCAACTAAATAAATAAAGATATTTGCTTAAATTCTATTTTGAGTGATGATTTATTCTATTTTGTGAATTGGAGCGTATGACATCACTGTTATTACGCACGTGTAGATTTCCAGACTCCATGCCAAACTAGGATACATCTTATAGATGTGTGCACACAGCGATCCCACCACCATTAAAGAAGCCACTATCAGTTATATCATCACAATTGTGGTATTGTTTATGATGACCATCGATATCTATATATGGTATATACCACCATATCTATGGCACCCCAGCCTATTATATATTATATATTTATGTATTTATTTATTTCCAACAGTGGCTCCAGTCCTATATGTAACTATACATGCGGCCACGCATGTGTGTTTGCATGCATCCCCCCTTATACACATATATTTCTCCATGCTTTTTATTTTATATTAGATTATATTATGTTAATTTATTTTACCATTAATTCTTTACCCGTCCTTATTTGCGAATCTTCTATGTGTGCACAGTTTTAATCTCTCCCAACGACGTATTTTAGTGCTCTTGCTCTTTGTTTTATTTGACTTGCATACGTGCACAGATTCCTACGTGCACATTTTCTCCTAATTCATTTTAACACAATTACGTGCATACATTTTATATCATTCCCTAAAAAAATTTATTCTGTACCAAAAAAAACTCTACCCCTCTAAACATGTGATTTCCTAGACTTGAAAAAGGAGTGTACCAACTCCTAAACGCGTTGTCTATCATCAATAAAAGACCCCTTTATCTATCCACTGAGGTCGTGATTTTGCGCCAGAAGGTATCAATTGGTGCACCACACCAGTGCACCAACAATCTTTTTCCTTTTGCAATACATATCATTCCTCTGGAGCTTTGGCTACTCCACCTACGAGGACTGAGAAGATACCAGCTGCACCGACCCCCTGTCCTCACGAGTGTTGTGCCTACGTATGCACAACACCAGAAGGTGAGCATAACTTTCGATGTCTTGATTACATATATCTATAACTGAACTTATTACCCTATGAGCGCCTTCCTATCTTTTTTCGCCACTATCGATGCTAGCAGTCTCAACAATCAATGGCGTAGCCAAAGGCTTATGGGTGCTGTTGCAAGAGTTCAGCTTGGGCCCCCTTCTCTCAGTAATTTGTGGCAATGGGCAGGGGAACACATATCCTTCATGCTACCTGAGGCAAATTGAAACGGCACCCCCCATGCCAAATTCTTGACCTAACCCCTTCCTTCGAGGCCCCAGTGCAAAATCTATGACAGAGCCCTCCCAGCGTGCACTTTCTATAATACTGGTGTCTTCTTATACGGCACAAGGGTCTTTGGGCCCCCTCAGGCTACCTCTGCACCCCCTATGGCTACGCCCCTGCCAAGAATGTATCTCAGCGTAGCTTTAAGCATGGACGGCTGGGTAATGGGAGCAGTGGGAAGGTAGAAGGTAGAGATCTAGACTCCTTATCTGCAGTACCGCTCACGTATTGCAACAGATGTTAGTCTGGGATCGTGGGAACAGATTCCCTTTAACACAATACTCTCACTTATGCTTCTAAAAGAGGATGATGATTTAGTTCCTGAAGTACTGGGGATTTTATCCCAGTTCATAGGTGCGTCATCAATTCCTGGAAAATCTAGAGTGGAATCAACAATTTCATTTCCATCTATGTCTTTCAAAGGAAAAGGATTTCCAACACCACGTCCAGCAGCTTGGAAGTGTCCTGTTCTCTGCTATATGTCTCCCAGTCTATGTCAATCTCTAGAGCGGAGCAATGACAAACATGAATACAAACAGTTCAGTAACTGGCCAGATGCAAATCAATTGCCCTTTTGCTAGGCCTCATGTTATGCATGTATTTTTTCACATATGCTTAAAAGGGCAGCCTAGTGGCTCAGTGTTGAGCACTGGTGCCTTGCAGTGCTTGGGTCCCAGCTTCAAGTCCAACAAGAACAACATCACCATGGAGTTTGTATGTTCTCTCCTTTTCCCTACTGATAGGGAACTTAGATTGTGACTACGGGGGCCACACTGCTTTGCTTCATTGTTTGCCAGGTACAGTGCTGCATATTTCCTTGCAGTTTAGTTACATTTACTTGTATAGGGCTAAGATGCTGTTAGCTGTAGTACCAGGCACGGCCACTACATAATGTATGGCGCTGTGCCAGGTAAATAAGGCAAGATGATCCCTGCAGTCCCTTCAATCAGCTGATCAGTTGAGGTGGGGAGTTGGTTTCCCCATCAAGTTGACATTAATGGCCTACCCTCGGGATAGGCCATTAACATTGTGGTTCTGGGAGACCCCTATAATAAATAAATACTTGTAATAGATGATGAGCAGTAATTTCCATATGTAAATATGAGTACATATTAAGTTACTCAAAACTGATTTTTACAAACTTTGTTAACCCTTTAGGTGTTCCACAAGAATTGAAGGAAAATGGAGATGACATTTCTAAATTTCACTTTTTTGGCAGATTTTCCATTTTAATCCACACGAGGGTTAACAGCCAAATAAAACTCAATATTTATTATCCTGATTCTGCAGTTTACAGAAACACCCCACATTTGGTCGTAAACTGATGTTAGGACACACAACAGGGATCAAAAGAAAAGGAGTGCCGTATGGTTTTTGGAAGGCAGGTTTACCTGAACTTGTTTTTATATGCCATGTTCGATTTGAAGCCCCCCTGATACACCCTTACAGTAGAAACTCCCAAAAATTTACCCCATTTTGGAAACTAGGGGATAAGGTGCCAGTTTTATTGGTATTATTTTGGGGAACATATCATTTTTAATTTCTCTATATTAATTTTTTGTGAGGCAAGGTAACTAAGAAAAGACTGTTTTGGCACTGTTTTTATTTTTTACAACATTCATCCGACAGGGTAGATCATGTGCTATTTTTATAGAACAAGTACTTACAGACGCAATGATATCAAATATGTCTACTTTCTTTGTTTGTTTGTTTAAGTTTTACATAATAAAGAATTTTTGAAAAAAAAATATTCGTTTCTCCATTTTCTGAAAGCCATATTTTTTTTATTTTTCTTCAGATCGTCTGGTGCAGGGGCTCGTTTTTTGCAGGAAGAGTTGAAGTTTTTATTGATACCATTTTTGGGTACATATGATTTTTTGATCATTCGTTATTTCACTTTATGGGGCAAGTTGACCAAAAAATTGGTTGTTTTAGCACAGTTTTTATTTATTTATTTTTACAGCGTTCACCTGAGGGGTTAGGTTATGTGACATTTTTATAGAGCAGATCGTTATGGATGTGGCAACACCTAATATGTATACTTTTTCTTATTTATTTAAGTTTTACACAATAATAGCAATTTTTAAACCAAAAAAATGATGTTTTAGTGTCTCCATAGTCTGAAAGCCATAGCTTTTTTGTTTTTTGACCGATTTTCTTAGTTAGGATCTCATTCAGAATGAGGTGACGGTTTGATTGCTATTATTTTAGGGGGCATAAGCCTTTTTGATTGCTTGGTGTTGCACTTTATGTGATGTTAGGTTTTTTGGCACATTTTTTTTTTTTTTTTACGGTGTTCACCTGAGGGGTTAGATCATGTGATATTTTTATAGAAATGGTTTTTACGGATGTGGTGATACCTAATACTTTTTTTTATTTATTTCACT
This sequence comes from Bufo gargarizans, assembly GCF_014858855.1. Taxonomy (NCBI): domain Eukaryota; kingdom Metazoa; phylum Chordata; class Amphibia; order Anura; family Bufonidae; genus Bufo; species Bufo gargarizans. The sequence continues at coordinate 265,927,461 of NC_058084.1, forward strand.
TTAACACAATAATAGCAGTTTTGAAGAAAAAAAAACACATTTTTGTGTCTCCATTGTCTGAGAGTCATGTATATTAATTTTTTACCGATTGTCTTTCATAGGGTCCAATTTTTTGCAGGATGAGGTGACCGATTGGTACTATTTTGGGGGGCATACACCTTTTTGATCGCTTGGTGTTGCAATTTTTGTGATGTAAGGTGACATAAAATTGCTTTTTTTGGCACATTTTTTTTTTTTACGGTGTTCATCTGAGGGGTTAGGTCATGTGATATTTTTATAGGGCTGGTTGTTATGGATGCGGTGATACCTAATATGTATACTTTTTTTTATATTTCACTTTAACACAATAATAGCATTTTTGAAACAAAAAAATATGTTTTTATGTCTCCATGTTCTGAGAGCTTTTTTTTCATTTTTATTTTTTTTAAGTGGTTTTCTTATGTATGGGCTCATTTTTTGCGGGATGAGGTGACGGTTTTATTGGTACCATTTTGTGGGACATACGCCTTTTTGATCACCTGGAGTTGAACTTTTTGTGATGTAAGTTGACAAAAATGGCTTTTTTTGACACAGTTTTTATTTTTATTTTTTATGGTGTTTATCGGATGGGGTGGATCATGTGATATATTTATATAGCCAGTCGTTACGGACGCGGCAATACCAAATATGTCTATTTTATTACATTTTTTTCTATTTATTTTTTTTTATTACTTAATTGGGGAATTATTTTTTTACATTACGTGAAACCTTTTTTTTTTTTTTTTTTTAAACCACTTTATTGTTACAGGGGAAATACAGCCCCCAGAGAGTCTGTACAGAAGAATACAATGCTGTACAGCCTCAGTGCAAGGCTCAGTGCAAGGCTGACAGCTCCTGCACTCTCCCTGCCCCGCCAGTCACATGACCACCGGGCCGGAGCAGGAAGCGCATAGCGCTTCCTGATATGTATACACAGCGCTCGTTGAGCGCTGTGTGTACAGCGATCTAAAAGGCAGGGACACCTGGGAACTGTCCCTGCCTTCTCTCTGGGTTACGATTAGCGTGCAGCTGCCATCTCTGAATGGACATTCCAGAACGTCCATTCAAAGATAAACATCCACGCATAGGACGTTTATATCCTATGTGCGGATGTGAAGTGGTTAATAATTCAACTTATTATGGAATTTGTAATATGTGTGATGATAGTCATAGCAACATAGTTTGTAAGGCTGAAAAAAGACATCCTTCCACCCTGGTCAGCCTCTTAACCTGCAAAGTATATCTAGAGGAAGGCAGAAAACCTTCATTTGGAAAAAGCAAATTTTCCTCATTTTAGGGGAAGAAAACTCCTTCCTGACTCCCTTTCAAAATCTAATGCACTGATTATACTATGTGCAGTATAACTTTTGCTATTCCAGTGCCAAATAGAAAATTTTTCTAATGAAAAAACTGTGCACCCGAGCCCAATGGAAGAACCCCTAGCTCTGAAGAGGGGAGGGTGTCGGGACTCTAGTTCGGCTTTTGAGTCCCTGTTCTGACTCCATATATAGCTATATCCATATATGGAGTCAGTGCTTCGGGACACCTAAGTATATTTAAATCACATTTTTTTTAAGTTTATGCTGGGATTTGAACTCCCAATGTTGTACATTAGCAAAAAGGACCTTATCCACTCAGCTATAAAGCTGAGTGCTAAACTATGTCAGAAAAACCTCATAGTAGTTTCTGATTTAGTGAGTATTCCTATTCAGCAGAAGACTTATTTTATATTTCTGTGCAGGTTAACATGTAGCTGTATAGTGTAGTGGTTAACAGCCTTGCCTCTAATGTACCAGCATGGGAGTGTGAATCCCGGCAGAAACATTTCAGATTAAGTTTATATATTTTTTTGTAATTGTAAAAAATGTATGACACAAAATAAATGTGTAATTACTAAAATATATAAATATATATATTTAGATAAAATCATACTTCTGATATATATGAATGCATAATATGTGGGAAACTACTACTGATGTTTTTATCCATAATATATTTACAAATATTATATTATATATTCTAAATATATAATAATATATGTAAATATATTATGGCTAAGTACCAATATGTCTTAGACCTTTCCTGCCAAAACTAACGACCCATGCCTGGTCATCTGCGAGTGAGAATTTGTGTGGCTGTAGTAGTGCAAACAGCAGCACCACATATCCAGCCAGTAGTAGTAGCACCAGGCCACTGATCTCCCTCGCTTCTGGTAGACGTCAGTGTTACTGTGGACCAGGAGAATGACATTGTAAACTGGATTGCTTCCTCATCCTTGCAGTCACAGCAGGATGATGTCAATGTCACCAGTGAGTCTGACATTGTGCCTTTGAGCCAAGGGTCTGCGCGTTTGTCCTGCTCCCCCTCCTTACAGCCCCAGAGAAGCCTTTCACTTGCATAATCTCTTTTTTCACTGCCTCCTAGTGGAGTGCCTTCTTTTTTCCTAAGAAGAGGCAAAAACACCCTATGTGCTATGGAAGATACTCAAGATGGTCTTCCTGCTAATGACCTGTGTGATAAGCATCAGCATTTGGACTACTATGAGGAGGAGGTTTGGGGGGAGGTGGTGAACCCAATGCATAGCTGTATTGTTGTTGTAGTAGTAGTAGAAACCATGGTGGTGGAGGTAGGGGCAGTGGTAGCCATGGCAACAGTGACACTTAGGACAAATACAGAGGAGGGAATTGGGAGGGAGGCCAAGGAGCCCACAATTACTTATCACATTCTGATGATGATTGTGTGCTGGACAGGAACTGGGAAATGGATCGGTGTGCTCAGGAGGAGGTGACAGAGGAGGAAGGTGGTGGCCACTGTAGCAGTAAAGAACAGAGGCAATGTGTGGCCTAAACCTCCAAAGAAATTACCATTGCTTCCAGGGCCATATCTGCTTCTATTATGGTCAGCTGGGGAGCTAGTGATGCTTCAGATACTACAGTTTCAGGCTGAAAATGTGCCAGATCTAAGCAAAGCTCGACAGCTTATACCAGATTTTCTTCACAGAAAAGCACACACAAAAAACCCCAAAACAAACAATAAATGCAGATATTTGCCTCCGCTGTCAGTGATGGGGTGCAGGCCTCTTCCGGCCTGTTACCTTGCCCGGCTCAGGTTGCACTATGATGATTACATTATCGCGCCGCTGACTGGGCCTGGAGCCTATCAGAGGTAACGGTGGGGCAGGGAGACATCACTTTGGTGCCCCTGTTGCAGTACTTAATTGCATTGCCGTCCTGAGTATGGCAATACATAGTCAGCGGTGCGCCACTAGCAAGGCCCCTATAGCTACACCTGTGATCATATGGTACATGGCTCTCTTTTTAACAATGCTAGAACCAAACCTATACCTCACAGGTAAGGCTACTTTCACATTTACGTTCAGAGCGGATCCGTCTGAGACGGGTCCGCTCATATAATGCAGACGATGGGTCTGTTCAGCCGCAGACGGATCAGTCCAGACTTTACATTGAAAGTCAATGGGGGACGGATCCTTTTGAAAATTGAGCCATAGTGTGTCAACTTCAAACGGATCCGCCCCCATTGACTTACATTGTAAGTCTGGACGGATCCGTTTGCCTCCGCACGGCCAGGCGGACACCCTAACGCTGCAAGCAGCGTTCAGGTGTCCGCCTGCAGAGCGGAGCAGAGCCCAAACGCTGCCAAACTGATGCATTCTGAGCGGATCCGCATCCACTCAGAATGCATTAGGGCTGGACGGATGGGTTCGGGGCCGCTTGTGAGAGCCTTTAAACTGAACTCACAAGCGGAGCCCCGAACGCAAATGTGAAAGTAGCCTAAGGTTGCTTTCACACTAGCGTTTCTATTTTCCGGTGTTGAGATCCATCATTGGGTCTCAATACCGGAAAAAAAAAACGCTTCCGTTTTGTCCCCATTCATTGTCAATGGGGACAAAACATAACTGAACAGAACGGAAGGCTCCAAAATGCATTCCGTTCCGTTTGGTTGCGCTCTCATACCGGAGAGCAAACCGCAGCATGCTGCAGTTTTCTTTACATCATGGGATGCGGAGCAAGACTGATCCGTCATGACCCACAATGCAAGTCAGTTGGGACAGATCCATTTAACTCTGACACTGTCTGAAAACGGATCCGTCCCCCATTGACTTTCAATGGAGTTCATGACTGATCAGTCCTTGCTATGTTAAAGTTAATACAACCAGATCCGTTCATAACGGATGCAGATGGTTGTATTATCAGTAACGGAAGATTTTTTGCTGAGCCCTGCTGGATTCAGCAAAAACGCTAGTGTGAAAGTAGCCTAACACTATACATATACATTTTATTCCATAACTCAGTGGGTATACTAATCTAATTGTGTGAAATTACAAAAACTTTTCAGATCCAGGCACTGATTTGAGAATTATAGAATACTTTTCATGGGACAACTCCTTTACTTTAAAAATAAAATAAAAATAGATAATGCACCAAACTAGATAAACGTGAATTTACAAGATCAACATCTCTCTCTCACACACACACACAAGCACACAGAGCATTTATTCTCCAATATTTATCATTGTGCCTTTACAAATGTAAAAGCGTTTTAGATGACCACTATATCTGGTGGTGGATCCGCCAAAGTTATGAAGATGCGCAGGCCTCTACATAATTTTGGCGCATCCATCTCCAGTCTAAATGTAAGCAGTTGTGGCGAAAAAAGATATGAAGGCGCTCATAGGGTAATAGGTTCAGTAATAAATATACGAAGTCAAGATATCAGAAGTAGTGCTCACCTTGTGGTGTTGTGCATACGTAGGCACAACACTCGTGAGGACAGGGGGTCGGTGCAGCCGGTATCTTCTCAGTCCTCGTAGGTGGAGTAGCCAAGTCTCCAGAGGAATGATGTGTAATGCATTAAGAAAAAAATATTTTGTGCACTAGAGTAGTGCACCAATTGATACCTTCTGGCGCAAAGACACGACCTCAGTAGATAGGCAAAAGGGTCTTTTATTGATAAATGACAACGCGTTTCGGAGTCAATATACTCCTTTTTCAAGTCTAAGAAATCACAAATTTAGAAGGGGGTTTTTTTGGGTACAGAAGAGACATAAAATGTATATACACAGTCATTAGAAATAAAAAAAAATATAATAAAAATAAGATTAAAACGAATTGGAAGTAGTTATAAGTGTAAACATAAAAAATCCGTATACATGTACAAGTCAAAAAAAGGACAAAAGGCAAGGAACTAAAATACGTGGTAGGGAAAAGTTAAAAATGTCCACACCTTAAAAGGTATATCACAACTTTAGAGATGTATCATAAGAGGTATGTGTGGGGATATATGGAAAAACACACATACACGCCTGAGGTCTATTGACGTTTATATACGTATACGTGGCCGCATGTGTGGACACGCATAAAACTGGAACCGCTGTTGGTAGTATAAAATAAGCTAGAATGCCGTAAATATGGTGATATATACCACACACAATTATTGATAATCATCATGACACACACAATCCCACAAGTATGGTGACATATACTGCCACCAGTGGTCATCATAATAATGATGTTCGTACTAATAGTAATAGTAGTGTCGCCATATACTTACATACACATACACCTCCACACATATACAGGAGATTAACCCACTCTTAGTCATCATAAAATTGATATTGGCACCAGTAGTAATAGTGTCGCCATATACTTACATACGCATACACCTTCACATGTATGCACACATATACAAACCTAAGCGGTTCTGGACTGCCTATTCTTGATTCTAGTTATGTAAAAATGCATAATTGCTATGTATGGGGTTTGAACCAATGTATGTATATAAAAGTACATACACACTTGCATACAGAAGCGCTCAAATACACCGCACATGATGAAATGAAAAATGCACATTGAGACTATATATGATGGATAATGGAAGTTGATAGTGGCATGATAGAGGCAATAGAATGAGTGAGGATTCATCCCATTTTTAATTTTGACGGCTGGTCCCATACTCTCTCAAGTTCAAGGAAAGTAAATATATCAATTACCAATTACATAATTACATGATAAATTGAGTGGATGGGAAACATAAAATGCTTGTTATGGACCACTATAGGATGGGCATAAAGGGGTTAATATTGTGACATGGGGCCAGAATAGCAAAGTGGGTGTGAAGAGATCAAAGTTTAAGGAGAGCCATAGCTGCCGGTCTTACCAATCGGGTCCGTGCTGGTGTTTGAAGCGCGGCCTTGCACGCCTGCTGGAGGGCGTGCTCAGAAGAGCAGGAGGGAGAGGGGCGGAGTCTGGAATTGACAGCTACTCGGTCTGCTACTCTAGTGCACGAAATATTTTTTTCTTAATGCAGTCTAAATGTAAGACAGCTTCCTTGCTGGCTTACATTTAGACCATTTTCTACACCCAAACCAGGCTTAGAAAATGATGAATGAGACGGGCCTGCGTCCGTCTATGCTTGAAATACGCATGAATAATAAATGACCCCCAAAATAGACACATTTTTAATAAAAGGGAAAGCAAGGAACATTTCCAATATAAGCATCCTTACAAGACAAAAAACTCCCTTTATAATAGTTTCCACTTATTAGTTGATAGACAGCTAGGTTAGTGTGCTTCTATATTGGATTTTTTATATGTTGGCATCCAGAAATATAGCGTCATGTTACACAACGTAAAGCAAAAAAAAGGTTAAAGGACTTTGCCTGTGAAAACACTTAATCATACAACTGAAAAAAGATAGTAGCTAGATTAAATCAAATCTCGTGTGTTCAAAGTCAAAGCCTTTACTCTCTGGGGATCCATAGGCTTAAACCTCAAAGCTCATCCTTCAAAAGTAAAAATCTCATAAACACATACTAAAGTATTATCAACATAGAAAGACGTTTTGTGTTTTGCAAATACATGCAGAAAGAACAAACCTTTTTTTCTAAGCAGAAGGTGTTTTATTGCACACCACAGCCATGCAGCCATAATAAACCTAGCCAGAACCATGAGGTTTCACTTAGCAACATAACTTTGTGCTGGGCATTTTTATTCAGTTGGTGCCTTTAACATTGGTAACAGTCCACTGGACATTTAGTTGTGTAGCAAACAAAAACTTTATAAAATGAATGAATATTAATGTAGAAAAAAGCAAGGAAAAACAGGTGTGGGTTTCCAACATATCCCATCATAAATTCAAAACACACTATCTAATAAATGCACCAGTTCTCCTTCCCTGGTTTCAAACTCGTTTGAAGTGGATGAACTGGTGATGGTCCTTAATAAACGATTTTGGGAATGGGGATCCTACATCCCTGTCTTGGTTGAGCATGCACTCTGCCACTCCATGCCCCTATGTGCCTCTCCATCAGCCCTCAGTACCCTCTCACCAGCCCCCAGTGCCTCTCACCAGCCCCCAGTGCCTCTCACCAGCCCCTAGTGCCTCTCACCAGCCCCCAGTGCTTCTCACCAGCCCCCAGTACCTCTCCATCAGCCCACAGTGCCTGTCCATCAGCCCCCAGTGCCTCTCACTAGTGGCCCCTCAGTGCCTCTCTTTCAGCCCTCAGTCATTGCCTCTCCATCAGCCTCATAAAATATAAAATAAAAAAAACACTTACTCTCTCCTGCTCCTGGACGCCACTGCTCCTCTCCTCCTGCTGTCGGTTGTGCTGTGAAGGCTGCGCACAGTGTGACAAACGCTAGTGTGAAAGTACCCTAAGAAACACTCGTTTGAATGACAATTGGAAGGTTTTTACTTTATGGTGTTGTCTTTCTGTTGTTCTGTCATGTCCAATGGTTAATACTAAGTCCAGTACGGCTGTCCCTTTAGTCGAGTCCTGAACCAGTTGGGAAAGGTAATTGTCTTTGGTTATTGTCAAGAACCTGTTTCCTTTAGATGTACAGGTTTCAGTTTCCCAGTCTATATCTGGGTAGTTGAAGTCCCCCATAATAAGAACCTCATTATGATTTGCCGCCTTGTCTATCTTGTTTAGTAGTAGATTTTCTGTGGCCTCCATGTATTTCTACCCACAGTGACTCCACATGTTCATGTCCCCCCACTTGTATCTTCTTGAACTGTGGGCTTTAGACAGGACTTTACATAAAGGCAGACCCCTCCCCCTCTCAGTTTTGGTGATCCTTTTTAAACAGACTGTAACCCTGTACATTAACTGCCCAGTCATAGCTATCATCCAGCCATGTCTCAGTTATTCCCACTATGTCATAGTCCTCCTCACACATCACTAATTCCAGTTCACTAGTTTTATTAGTCAGGTTTCTGGCATTAGTATAAATACAATTAAGAGGTTTATGAATAACTTGTGAAAATCAGGAGTTTGAGCAGCTCTCACCTGCCAAGGATTCCACTGATATAGCGCGGACCGGCTCCTTCACCCGAAGTAGGAGAAATATAGATATGAGGAAAAAAAGGAATTGTTGGTCCAGCTTGTATTCGTGGTAATCCAAAGCTTTATTCAATATTCAGTAAAATCCTGGTACAGGAATGCAGGTCTACATGTTTCAGGCACAATAAAATCCTAGCCCTTACTCATGACATTTTCCAGTACACTGCAGGAAGTTTTTATAGAGAGGAGGGAGGGACTGACTTTCTCACCTGAGGTAATCAGGCTGAGGTTCAACCACTCCCATCCCATCCACAAAACAACACTCAATTAAAAGCAAACCATAAATTTATGTAGTTTATAAAAACATAAAAAGGAATAACAATGACATATTCAGAAAAAAAAAATATAGTAATGATGACGGAACTGGGAAAAAAAATGAGAAAGGAGGAATACTATATGATCCATGGTTTAAAGATCAATATTGTAGGATGAGGTCAAGTTTTTTATTCAGACCATGGGGTTGGCGACTTTCTAACTGGAAAATCCAGTAGGATTCTCTATTCAGAAGTTTGCGTTTTCTGTCACCACCTCTTAAAGGTTTTTTGACTTTTTCAATACCTTGTGCTGACATATATGAGACATCCCCACCATGCACTGTGGCAAAGTGGAGACTTGCCGCAGATACATTGCGGTTTGCATGGTGCGGTATGTCTGATATATGTTTTCTAATGCGCGTTTTTATGGCATTTGTTGTACATCCTATATATTGCAGCTTGCATTTGGTGCATGTTATGCAATAAATAGCAAAAGTAGTGTTGCAATTGAGAAAGGAGTGAATCTTAAAAGTCTGGCCATTAACAGTAGATTCAAAATTCTGGCTGATTTTCATGTATTTGCAACAAATACAAATGGAATGACCACATTTGTAGTTCCCCTTTGTAGATAACCAAGTGCTCTGAGTAGAGCAAGATTTGTCATTTCTAAAAAGGGAGGGACTTACTGAGCTAGCTATGGTGGGTGCTTTTTTAGCTGCACATTTTACGCCTTTTTGTGCCATTGCTGCCCATGCCTTGTCAATTTTATTGTGCCTGAAACATGTAGACCTGCATTCCTGTACCTGGATTTTACTGAATATTGAATAAAGCTTTGGATTACCACGAATACAAGCTGGACCAACAATTCCTTTTTTTCCTCATGTTTATGAATAACTGAACTGCTTATTCCAAATGGGGCCGCACCAATACTTTTTAAAGTGGTAATATTACATCCCTGTCCCACTAGTCCATGACACATTTAATGCATGACAGTATCCTGCTAGTCTCTGAAGCAGCTGATTGACATTATATGCTGTTATTTATTCTATGATCTACAAGTACACCCAAATCCTTCTCTACAAGTGACTCTCACAGTGTTGCTTATCCTTGGATATATGATGCAAGTAGAATATTACTACCCAGATGGATAACTCTACATTTACTACATTTATCGACATTGAAACTCATTTGTCAAATGGATGTCCAAGTCAGCTTGTATTTTATGGACTTTATGGACTTTTCCTTTAGACTGCACAGTACCACATAGCTTAGTGTTATCTGCAAAAATATAAACATTGCCATTAATTCCATCTTCAATATCATTAATAAATATATTAAACAATAGGGGACTCAGCACTGAACCTTGGGGTACACCACTTATAACCCGAGACCATTCTGAATAGGAATCATTGACCACAACTCTCTGGGCACGGACCTTCAGCCACTTACAAACTATACTTTCTAAGCCTACAGATCTTTTTTTACCTACTACATGTCTATGAGGGACAGTATGAAATGCCTTTACAAAATCCAACAACACTACATCCATAGCCACTCTTTTGTCCAGACTTCTACTTATAAAAACAAATCAGATTTTTCTAACAACTTTTGTCCTTGGTAAACCCATGCTGGTTATGACTTATGATATTATTAACAGTCACATACTCCTGTATATAGTCCCTTAAGACTCCTTCAAACATTTTTCCCACAACAGAAGTTAAGCTTACTGGTCTAAAATTACTTTTTTAATTTGAGCACCACATTTGCCTTGTGCTGATCACTTGGCACTGTACCAGTCACTAGAGAATGTCTAAAAAGTATAAATGGTGGCATAGCAATAAATTAACTGAGTTCTTAAAGAACTCTTGCATATAATCGGACTCAGAGCCTTATTCACATGTACCTTATTTAACTTAGCTTGGACCATATCTGCAGTTAGCCAGTTGAGTATATTACTGGATGTACTAACAGTCCTGGCACTACCAATATCAGCTCCTGTCTCTTCTTTTGTATATACAGAGCTAAAAAAAAACATTTAGTAACTCTGCCTTTTCCTTATGTTCAGTGACCCCCCCCCCCTCTTTTCTATTATTTAGAGCACCTACCTGCTCTGACCTTGGCTCTTTTAGCATTTATAAATTTAAAGGGGTTCTGCACTTTGTTTAAACTGATGATCTATCCTCTGGATAGATCATCAGCATCTGATCGGCGGGGGTCCATCAGCTGTTTGAGAAGGCAGCGGCGCTCCAGCAGCGTCTCGGCCTTCTCACTGTTTACCGCCGGCCCAGTGACGTCACGACTAGTATCACTGGCCTGGGCGCGGCTAAGCTCCGTTCCCTTGAATGGAGCTTAGCCCCGCCCAGGCAAGTTGATACAAGTCGTGACATCACTCGGCCTGCGGTAAACAGCGAGAAGGCCGCCGCGCTGCTGGAGTGCAGCTGCCTTCTCAAACAGTTGATCTGCAGGGGTCCCGAGTGTCGGCCCCCCACCGATCAGATGCTGATGATTTATCCAGAGGATAGATCATCAGTTTAAACAAAGTGCAGAACCCCTTTAAATAATTTGGGGGATTTATTTTGCTCTCTTTTGCCACCTGCTGTTCCTTTTGTATTTCTGCAGATTTTGACATCTTTTTTGCAGATTTTATTAAGCCCTTTGTAAATTTCAAATGCTAGAACTTATCCCTCGGATCTGTATTTTTTAAATGCCCTTTTTGTCAGTTATTGTCCTTTTTACAGTAGCTGTAAGCCATGTGCGGTTTAATTTTTGCTGTTTATAATTGTTACTAGGGTTGAGCGAACTTTAGGATTTTTGGACCCGGACCCGAACCCGAACATTTCAGTAAAAGTTCGGGTTCGGGTTTGGTGTTCGGCGCTTTCTTGGCACTTTTTGAAAGGCTGCAGAGCAGCCAATCAACAAGCGGTTAACTGTCTGACCTTAGAAGCCATTACAGACATGCCTACTAATGGCATGGCTGTGATTGGCCAGTGTAGCATGTGACCCAGCCTCTATATAAGCTGGAGTCACGTAGCGCTGCACGTCACTCTGCTGTTACTAGTGTAGGGAGAGGATGCTGCTGGTGATTTTAGGGAGAGAATAGGACTGAATCTTTGCTCAAAATCTGAATCTAACTCAGCGATCTACATACATTGTGCTTTGTGGGTGCAGGGTGCAATTATTTTTATCCTGCCCTGAGCCCAGTGACCGAAAAAAATAACTTTAATAAGTCAGTTAGGTGGGCGGCGGCAGCCATTTTATGCAAGCTCAGTGCACTAGCACTGCATCTGAGCTTTTGGGACATTGAAAATCCAATTTTTGGGGCAGTTTACAACATCTGGTGCATTTGCAGGCTTAGTCAGTGTGCAATTTAAGCTAGAAATACAGCCATCATTTTCTGGGTTTTTAAAAACATACCTTTTGTGCCAAAAAACACTATTTTCCAGATCTGCAAGTGTTAAATTGAAGTTTAATATATACAGCTTTCATATTCTGTTACCAAAATAAACACTTTTTTGGCAATATACAACATCTGGATTAGCCAGTGTGCAATTTAAGCTAGAAATACAGCCATCATTTTCTGGGTTTTTTAAAACACACTTTTTTGCCAAACCCCCCCCCCCCCCCACACACACTATTTTCCTGATCTGCAAGTGTTAAATTCAAGTTTAATATATACAGCTTTCATATTCTGTTACCAAAAAACACTTTTTTGGCAATATACAACATCTGGATTAGTCAGTGTGCAATTTAAGCTAGAAATACAGCCATCATTTTCTTGATTTTCAAAAACACATTTTTTTTTGCCAGATTCCACTATTTTTCAGGCCTTGCAGCATCAGCACGTGTGAAATTCTAGGGTTATATACTTCTGTAAAATTTAGTTATTAAACAAACACCCATTTGGGAAATAAAACATTTAGTTGGCAGCCTTTGCTGCAGATGTCATTTTGAGATACCGCCTTTACATACTGTCTTTCTATTCAGTTATTGGAAAAAAAAGCCATTTTGAGCACAATTCTTTGATAGCGTCCTAGTGTGGATCAGGGCGTGTGAGATACACCCTTTAAATACAGGGGTTCTATTCAGGTATTTGAAATACAGCCATTTTGGGCCAACAAATGTAATTGCGGCCTAGTGTGGATCAGGGCGTGTGATATACTCCCTGTATATACAGGGGTTATATTCAGATATTTGCAATACCGCCATTTGGTGCACAAATCTTTAACCCCTTATGGACCGGGTTAATTTTCACCTTAAATACAAGGCCATTTTTTGCAAATCTGACCAGTGTCACTTTAAGTGGTAATAACTTTAAAACGCTTTGACTTATCCAGGCCATTCTGAGATTATTTTTTCGTCACATATTGTACTTCATGACACTTGTAAAATGGAGCAAAAAAAAAAATCATTTTTATTTATAAAAAAATAACAAATTTGCCCAAAATTTAGAAAAATTTGCAAATTTCCAAGTTTAAATTTCCCTACTTCTATAATACATAGTAATACCTACAAAAATAGTTATTACTTTACATTCCCCATATGTCTAATTCATGTTTGGATCATTTTGAGAATGACATTTTATTTTTTGGGGATGTTACAAGGCTTAGAAGTTTAGAAGCAAATCTCGAAATTTTTCTGATATTTTCAAAAACCCACTTTTCAAGGACCAGTTCAGGTCTGAAGTCACTTTGTGAAGCTTACATAATAGAAACCACCCAAAAATGACCCCATTCTAGAAACTACACCCCTCAAGGTATTAAAAACTGATTTTAGAAACTTTGTTAACCCTTTAGGTGTTCCACAAGAATTAATGGAAAATAGAGAAACAATTTCAAAATGTCACTTTTTTGTCAGATTTTTCATTTTAATAATTTTTTTCCAGTTACAGAGTTAACAGCCAAACAAAACTCAAAATTTATGACTGTGATTCTGTAGTTTACAGAAAGACCCCATATATGGTCGTAAACCGCTGTATGGGCACACGGCAGGGCGCAGAAGGAAAAAATGCCATACGGTTTTTGGAAGGCAGGTTTTGCTGGACTGTTTTTTTGACACCATGCCCCATTTGAAGCCCCCCTGATGCACCCCTAGAGTAGAAACTCCCCAAAAAGTGACCCCATTTTAGAAACGGGATAGGGTGGCAGTTTTGTTGGTACTATTTTAGGGTACATATGATTTTTGGTTGCTCTAAATTACACTTTTTGTGAGGCAAAGTAACAAGAAATAGCTGTTTTGGCACCGTTTTTATTTTTTGTTATTTACAACATTTATCTGACAGGTAAGATCATGTGGTATTTTTATAGACCAGGTTGTCAAGGACTCGGTGATACCTAATATGTATACCTTTTTTTTTATTTATGTAAGTATGTAAGTTTTACACAATGATTTCTTTTTTGAAACAAAAAAAATCATGTTTTAATGTTTCCATAGTCTGAGAGCCATAGTTTTTTCAGTTTTTGGGCGATTATCTTGGGTTGGGTATGATTTTTGCAGGATGAGATGACAGTTTGATTGTCACTATTTTGGGGTGCGTGTGACTTTTGGATTGCTTGCTATTACACGTTTTGTGATGTAAGGTGACAAAAAATGGCTTTTTTTACACCGTTTTTATTTTTCTACGGTATTCACCTGAAGGGTTAAGTCATGTGATATTGTTATAGAGCCGGTCTATACGGACGTGGCAATACCCAATATGTATACTTTTTTTTATTTATGTAAGTTTTACACAATAATATCATTTTTGAAATAAAATAAAAAATCATGTTTTAGTGTCTAAACTTCTGTTTTGGCGATTATATTAGGTAGGGTCTCATTTTTGCGGGAGGAGATGACGGTTTGATTGGCACTATTTTGGGGTGCATATCACTTTTTGATCGCTTGCTATTACACTATTTAGCACAGTTTTTATTTTTTATGATGTTGATCTGAGGGGTTAGGTCATGTAATATTTTTATAGAGCCAGTCGATACGGATGCGGCGATACCTAATATGTATACTTTTGTTTTATTTATGTAAGTTTTACACAATAACAGCTTTTTTAAACAAAAAAAAGATGTTTTAGTGTCTCCATATTCTGAGCCATAATTTTTTACATTTTTTGGGCAATTATCTCAGTTAGGGGCTCATTTTTTGCAGGATGGGGTGATGGTTAGATTGGTACTATTTTGGCTGGCATGCACCTTTTTGATTGCTTGCTGTTGTACTTTTTGTGATGTAAGGTGACAAAAAAAATGGTTTATTTAGTGCAGTTTTTATTTTTCATTTTTTACGGTGTTCATCTGAGGGGTTAGGTCATGTGATATGTTTCAACTTTTTTTTCACTTTATTTTTTGTCCCACGTTGGGACTTCAACTTTTGGGGGTCTAATCCTTTACAATGCATTCCAATACTTCTGTATTGGAAAGCATTGGCGGCTGTATGAGTAATACAGTGAGTATTACTCATAAAGCTTCCAGCCTGTGAGATCCAGGGGGCTGTACGTCATGTGTCCTGAAGAGGTTAATTGAGGCCTACTGTGGGTCAGGCCGTGTGAGATACACCCTGTATATACAGGGCTTATATTCTTCTATTAATAAAACACCCTTTTTGGGGCAAAATACACAATATTTCAGGCCTTGCAGCATCTTGACATTTGAAAGTCCAGTGCTATATACTGCTGCCATATTCAGTTATTAAACAAACACCCGTTTGGGCAACAAAAAGTTTATTTGGCAGCCTTTGTTGCATATGTCAGGGTGGTTTCATGCACCCACAAATGCCAGGTACACAATTGTCCAGCCAGGGCACAGTTCTGCTGGATGACGGGGTGGAGGATGAGGAGATGGAGGAGGAGGAACCATGTTCACAGCAGGGTGGCACCCAGACCAGCTCATGGCTATCACTGGTGCATGGCTGGGGGGATACAGAGGACACAGACGATACACCTGTGAATCCCCCCATTAAGGAAAGAAAGGATACTGTAAAACCGATGAGGCCTGGACATCACTATAAGAATAACGAATTGCCAAATCAAGCACCCCTTTATTGGAGATACTAAGACCGCGTGGAGCAAACAATTCGATTGGGGCGAAAATTCAAATCTGAAGTAACAACCCTTGAGACCGGGACTCTAAAAGTGAAGTACGCCAAGTCGAGGGCTCATCGTCCAGTATAAAGACCTCCGGGTAAGATTACGTATATCCTACATAAGTGATCGCTTCTCCATTAAATACAACGGGACGCCGCTGTGCTTATTAGCAGTAACAATATTGTCTGCTCAAATCATCAAGTCATACATGCTTGGAACATTGGTCATTATTATACGCATGTGTTCAAACACTATTTCGTAAGTTGACTATTCGACAGTTCGCGATCATTCACAGTATGAGAATTTCGCATTAACCATCGATTTATGTATACAAGAGACTGGTCATATTCTAAAGTAATCTTTCATCCGATCATTTATCTCCTTAATATCTCGTATGTGAACAAACACACCAAGCCAATACCAGTGGATGCTAAGATTTTTTACGAATATTCATCCGATTATCATAGAATATTCGAATATATATCTTTTTTTGTAAATTGGGATCTATATTTATGCTGATTGTATTTTAATTTTAGGTGTTATTTATTGTTGGATTCTTACCCCCTTTTATCCTCTGCTGTCTTAAATATTGTTGAATTTTAATATCTATTATATATTGTCAATTTATTGTAATTTACCTGTAATAAAGATCCCTTTACTTAAGAAAGTGCCCCACTTCTATTCTTATATTACTTCTACTTTTATCAGACTGGGTGTTGTCTGTTAGTGGGAGCACCTCTGTTGGATCTCCACCCCATTCGAGTGCGACATTACCTTATATTTAATGCCTTCTAGTGCAATGTTTTGTTTTTTTCTAGTGTAATGCTTTAGTTTAAATGTCAGTTCTTGTTCCTCTGTCCATGGCATCTAGGATTGCTCCAAACAACATTTCATTGTATTGTACATTGTATTACATTGTATTGTACAGTGACAGTAAAGGCATCTTATCTTATCTTATGACAGCTGATGGCTGGTGTGGGAACATGGATGACATGGAATAATAATACATATTCCTCACAAATTATTTTCATTTTCTTAATGTTTTGGGAATAGCACAAACTTCTTCTTCTTCAGGAGTAACAATTATAAAACTCAGAGTACAGACGTCACCTATATAGGGAGAGACAGGGTAACACCCCACAACTCTTGGAAGGTGATTGGCTGTCCACTTTCAAAGGTAAAGCTGTTTGCATGTGTAAGGCTGATATTGTTCGAGTGACTCCCAGCGTGTTTCTCACTGTAGAGCTTTTTGTCATATACATTGGGATGCGAAAGTTTGGGCAACCTTGTTAATCGTCATGATTTTCCTGTATAAATCGTTGGTTGTTACGATAAAAAATGTCAGTTAAATATATCATGAAGGAGACACACACAGAGATATTTGAGAAGTGAAATGAAGTTTATTGGATTTACAGTAAGTGTGCTATAATTGTTTAAACAAGATTAGGCAGGTGCATAAATTTGGGCACCACAAAAAAAGAAATTAAATCAATATTTAGTAGATCCTCCTTTTGCAGAAATTACAGCCTCTAAACACTTTCTGTAGGTTCCAATGAGAGTCTGGATTCTGGTTGAAGGTATTTTGGACCATTCCTCTTTACAAAACATCTTTAGTTCATTCAGGCTTGATGGCTTCTGAGCATGGACAGCTCTCTTTAAGTCACACCACAGAATTTCAATTATATTCAGGTCTGGGGACTGAGATGGCCATTCCAGAACGTTGTACTTGTTCCTCTGCATAAATGCCTTAGTGGATTTTGAGCAGTGTTTAGGGTCGTTGTCTTGTTGAAAGATCCAGCCCCGGGGCAGCTTCAGCTTTGTCACTGATTCCTGGACATTGGTCTCCAGAATCTGCTGATACTGAGTGGAATCTATGCGTCCATCAACTTTGACAAGATTCCCAGTCCCTGCACTGGCCACACAGCCCCACAGCATGATGGAACCACCACCATATTTTACTGTAGGTAGCAGGTGTTTTCTTGGAATGCTGTGTTCTTTTTCCTCCATGCATAACGCCCCTTGTTATGGGCAAATAACTAAATTTTAGTTTCATCAGTCAACAACACCTTATTCCAAAATGAAGCTGGCTTGTCCAAATGTGCTTTAGCCCACCTCAAGCGGCACTTTTTGTGCTGTGGGCGGAGTAAAGGCTTCCTCTGCATCACTCTCGCATACAGCATCTCCTTGTGTAAAGTGCGCCGAATGGTTGAACAATGCACAGTGACTCCATCTGCAGCAAGATGATGTTGTAGGTCTTTGGTGCTAGTCTGTGGGTTGACTCTGACTGCTCTTACCATTCGTCGCTTCTGTCTATCCGAGATTTTTCTTGGTCTGCCACTTCGAGCCTTAACTTGAACTGAGCTTGTGGTCTTCCATTTCCTCAATATGTTCCTAACTGTGGAAACAGACAGATGAAATCTCTGAGACAGCTTTCTGTATCCTTCCCCTAAACCATGATGGTGAGCAATCTTTGTCTTCAGGTCATTTGAGAGTTGTTTTGAGACCCCCGTGTTGCTACTCTTCAGAGAAAATTAAAAGAGGAGGGAAACTTACAATTGACCCCCTTAAATACTCTTTCTCATAATTGGATTCACCTGTGTATGTAGGTCAGGGGTCACTGAGCTTACCAAGCCAATTTGAGTTCCAATAATTAGTTCTAAAGGTTTTGGAATCAATAAAATGACAACAGTGCCCACATTTATGCACCTGCTTAATTTTGTTTAAACAATTATAGCACACTTTCTGTAAATCCAATAAACTTCATTTCACTTCTCAAATATCACTGTGTGTGTCTCCTATATGATATATTTAACTGACATTTTTTATTGTAACAACCAACGATTTATACAGGAAAATCATGACGATTAACAAGGTTGCCCAAACTTTCGCATCCCACTGTATATAGCAAGAGCAAAGTAGGAAGTGGTTATGAGTATATACACACACTGATTCAGAACTCCACAAGGGGGGGCCCTGCTTCAAAGTCAACAGATGGCTTCTAGCAGTCCACCAGTGTTTACAACTTTTTACATTTCCATTCAGCCAGCCAGGAACCCCAGCTAATGGAACAGGAAAGACCTCTCTGCATGAGATCTAGTCCATTCCCCAGTTAAATGGAAATTATCAGACTTTCTGGGGCCAGCAATTCATAACGAATTATGAATCGCCCAGCCATCACAGGCACAAACCAGATACATATTTGTGTCCCTGAGGCTACAATTAACAGGACCGTGGTCATGGTTTGGTGGTGGGATGCCAGGGAAGGGAGATATATATATCTCCCCAGAGAAACTAAATAACGGTACCATGCTTGGACTCTCCTTGTAGCTGGAACCCAGGAGGGTCTTTTGATCCCAGAACCATCTCCCTGTGACCTTCTGGTCTAGAGCTATGAATCCTAAAGGGTTTTGTGGGTCATTAAGCTGCGAGGATCAGCAGGGAGGGGGGGTCTCCCACGGGCAGGAAGAGGACGGGCCGGCTACAGTTTAAAAGGCTTGTGCCAGCAAGCGGGTCTTTCTCTGACAGGGGGTCACATCTTGCCATGTGTTTGGAGAGACCTGGAAACTGCTGACATCACTGCCCCACATGACCGCAGGAAGGGCTATTCCACCGTGATAACCCAAAGGAACATTCATCTACGCGGTAACTGACTTGTACTCTGTGTAATCATCTTTGTACCATACTACCTGTATTCGTAGCCTCAGACCACTGTATATATTCTTTGTGTATAGTGTGTTATCTAGTGTACCCTTAAGGCGATTAAATATATAATGTAATCTTGTTCTGTCTTGTATCTCAATTACAAATCCCCACGTCCGTGTTTCTGCCTAGTTATAAGCTACCGCGGGTTGGTTTCTCACCCTAAATAATCCCATTAGCGGATCAGGCTTACCTATATATCAAACGAGAAGCTGGTGGCAGATTACCCGGGCTGAGGAAGGGCTGTTTCACTGGGGCAGTGACCAGGCTCCCTCAGCTTGTTGCCTCTCTGTGCCCATGTGGACAGGAGGAGTCGGTGTAAACTGTACCAAGCTGACCCCACCTGCTCCTCCGGGAGGGTGTAACGTCACGCCTTGGTAACCCGTAACCATACCGTGTCTCGTGAGCTTGACGTAGTTGACGTCTGACGTCAGTCGGGGTATGGTATTCGTCACATAATTAAATTGTACTTAATTAAAATATATTCTCTAATACCTTCATTAGTTATAATGGCTTGTTTTCTCTAGGGAGAAATCATAAGGAGAAATAAAATGTCCGTTGTCCTATTAGTACACAGAAAACCTGTCCTAATCACACAGGAGGACAAAAAGCTGCCTCACCCTCCTCTCCTACTTGTCAGGGATTATGATCCCGAATACAGTTTATAAAATCTTCAGCTGAATCTCTGTTCATTAGGAAATATGAAGTACAGAGGGTAGGGACAGGACAGACTATGGTAAAGCAGGGATGTTTTAATGGATACAAAAGCTGCTGCTCATTAGCCACATCCCTATCCTCCTCTCTACTTCATGTCTCCTCATGAACTCCATTCAGCTGAAGCTCTTATCAGCTGCATTCAGTAGCATAATCCCTGACAAGTATAACAGAGTGGAGGATGAGGCAGCTCTTTAGCTCAGTGTTCAGAAGTAATTTGTCCCCCTGTGTGATTATGATTTTGTGTGTACTAATAGGACAATGGCCATTTTATTTTCCCCGATGATTGCTCCCTAGTCAAAACTAGCCATTATAACTAATGAAAGGTATTTAGGAAAATATTTATAATAAAGTAATATTTAAGTATTTCAGTAATTTTATTTTCTTAATACTCTGAGAGCCCCTTTAAGCCAAATATAAGTCTACCACGCAGCCTGGAAGTCTGTGATGTCCATCCCTAGGACGGCTAAGTGTTGTTCTATCTGACGAGTTGGTCTGGTGTGAGAGGTGTGGGAGATTGGTGTCTTGAGTTTATCCTCTCTTGAGTCTTGTGGGTAAATGGTTACCCTTTGATGCCCCCAGAGCGCCTTAGTGTTTACTCATTGTACGCTCAAATTTTAGACTTTTCCTCCGTCATATCCAATCTACCCTTACCACCAGTCGGTTGTCCCCTATATTTCTGCATATACAACCTCAGCAGAGAAATCATACTTTATATAAGCTGTTTGGTCAGCCAAAGAAGCAATGTCAACATTGCATTTCTGCAATAGAGATGGCCTTTCGGATTGCCTGGTGGTCGGTTCGCGGCGAACTTTACACATTCGCGGTTTGCCGAACATGCGAACATTTTGCGATATTCGCTGGCGCCATATTTTTTAACATTGTGAAGAACGTTGACCCATGACACATCCATCAGGTGGTACAGGACAGCCAGTTGAGACATTTCAGCACATGGACATACCCCCTACCTTATAAATAGACCTGATCTGGCTGCCATTTTTCATTCTGTCTTTTGCCAGTGTAGGGAGAGGTTGCTGTGTGGAGCAGGGACAGACTGTTAGTGACACAAATCGCTAGCTAATAGGTACACAAAAGTTCTTTTAAGGACTGGTATAGGTGTGCTATTGATTGGTGTGCAGTATATAGGGGTGTAATACACTTATAATATACTTTCTAATATAGAAAGTATATAGTGTATTTGGGTGCTGCAGACATTTATCCGCTTTCACTGCGTTACCTCTGCTACACACAGTGAGTAAATTTAAAGGAAAACATTTTTTATAACTGGTGTGACTCTAGACCAGTGGCCCCCAAAACCACATATTGAAGCGGGGTGTTATCTAAGAATATACTACTCAAATAGTGTATTTGGGTGCTGCAGAAATGTATCTGCTTTCACTGCGTTACCGCTGCTACACACAGTGATAAAATTTCAACAGCAGGGTGTTATCTAAGAATACAATACTGAAGAAATTTAGCCGCTTTCAATGCGTTACCTCTGCTACACAAAGTGCTAACAATTAACATTTAAACTTTTTTTTTTTTTTTTTTTTAACTGGTGTGATTATAGACCAGTTGCCACCAAAACAGCATATTGAAGCAGGGTGTTATCTAAGAATACACTACTGAAGAAATTTAGCCGCTTTCACTGCGTTACCTCTGCTACACACAGTGATAAAATTTGAACAATAAAAACAAAACAAAAAAAAAACTGGTGTGATTATAGATCAGTTGCCACCAAAACAACATATTGAAGCAGGGTATTATATACCTTCTTCCACATACACTGCGCTTCTCTAGAGACTTTTGTCGCCGGGTAATTTGAAAAATGACAGGCAAAAGAAGAGGCAGGCCCTTCCGCAGGGGTGGTAGGGGTAGGGCAAGAGCACCAGGCCGGAGCCAAAGTGGGACGTTGCAGAAG
Organism: Bufo gargarizans; assembly: GCF_014858855.1. Classification (NCBI taxonomy): domain Eukaryota; kingdom Metazoa; phylum Chordata; class Amphibia; order Anura; family Bufonidae; genus Bufo; species Bufo gargarizans. The sequence goes on from NC_058084.1 coordinate 265,949,495, forward strand.
GTGCGTTTAATTACGTCAAAGAACGCACCAGACTTGGTTGAGTGGCTCACTCGGCCTCCCGCTTCTGTACCCTCCTCATCCTCTCTATCTGCACCCTCTTTACTCTCTGCTGTGTGCACCCCCAAAGACACCACAACCAACAATACCACCACCACCATATACCCTCCACTTGAGTCACAGAAATTATTTCCGATCCATCACAAGACATTTCCGATGCTCAGCCATTCTTGGCATCGGATCAGGAAGAGGAGGTAGCAACGGCTGCCACTCAGCAGTCTGACGACAGTACACAGATCAGCCCAAGGAGGTTGGTCCGCGCTGTTGCTGCCTACTCCGAGATCTCTAACGTTAGTGGTGGAGAAGGTGACGTCGATGATGACGTGTCTTTGGACGTAACGTGGGTGCCCACAAGAGATGAAGAGGAGGGGAGTTCAGAGGGAGAGATGGACCAGCAGATAGGGAGGAGAAGCAGGCCGAACCTACATTGCACAGGAGGGACAAACCAGACTGCTAATGTATCAGGAGCGAGCCATCAACCATGTACGGTCACATCTTGCACTCCCAGGATGCCGGCACATGGCTACGCAGTGTGGGCTTTTTTTAATGTGTCAGCTGCTGACAATCATGTTGCCATCTGCAGCCTTTGTAGTCAACGCATAAGTCGCAGTAAGCCCAACACCCACCTAGGGACGACCGCCTTAAGAAGGCATCTGGCCTCACATCACTGAGCCCAGTGGGAGCAACACCGTCAGAACCCACAAAGCCACACTCCAGGCTCTCACCGTCCAGCCTCTTTTCCTTCTCCTCTCTCCTCACAATTGTCCTCCACTCCACCTTCCATCATGCTGTCCTCACGTTTGTCAGGAAAAAGGCAGGCTTCCGTGGCCCAAATGTTCGAGTGTAAAAAAATGACGACACCGAATAACCCTCTTGCCCAACGGTTGACCGCTGGCTTGTCAGAACTGATAGCCCATCAACTACTGCTATATAAACTCGTGGACTCGGAGGCCTTTTCGAAAATTTGTGGCCATTGGAACACCACAATGGAAGGTCCCAGAAAGGAAATATTTCTCGCAGAAGGTCATCCCAGAGCTATATGGCCACGTTCAGAGGCAAGTCAATGTATCTCTGGCACACAGCGTCGGTGCCAAGATACATCTGACCACAGACACAGACACGTGGTCTAGCAAACCTCTTCTCCCACTCTTCACACACTGATAGCAACACCGCAGGAGAAATGCTAGCACAGGCTTCCAGTATCTGTAGTTTCAGGTGCTGCACATCTCGTATCTTCACAGCATATTCTCACGGCGGGTGTGCACCCAGACTCACAGATAACCCACCAACCAGGCTCTGAGCGAGAGGCAGGGGAAGGGTCACCTCCTAGCTAATCCCTGACCTCTTTCCCTGCACTGCTCAGCCCACATGCAGACCTTAAAGGTAGGTATGATGTGTCCTCGTGCCTGGGCTGACAAAACCCTAAATTTCTGAGATAGTGAAGAGGGGAAATAGGAGCAGCCTGCTCGCACAGAACCTGGATGGGAGAGATGACACAAAACAACCAAACTTGAATCACACTTATCTTTCTGAGCTGGAACAGACAGACAACCTTCCTTCCTAGCTTCCAAGACCACAACGATTTGTATAATCCGCTCAGAGCACTGGGCTGGTGTGCTATTTAAACTAATGACCCGACCCAGCGCACCTGATGAGAGGCGGATCCAGCATGGCTTCAAAACAAACACTAAACTCGTGCTGCTATCCTGGCCGACCTCCGCACATCGTCAGAGTGGGGCATGACACATATGCTGTGAACATACGAGATGTGCAGCACCTGAAACTACGGATACTGGAAGCCTGAGCTAGCATTTCTCCTGCGGTGTTGCTATCAGTGTGTGAAAAGTGGGAGAAGAGGGTTGCATTGACAATCCAACACAATGGGCAGCATATTGAACACATTTTATAAGTGGTCAGAAACTTGTAAATAACTCATTGTTTTTCTTGTGAAATTCCCAATAAGCTTGATGTGTCACATGACCTTCTTCCTACTGAAAAAACTAAAGTTGGATTCAAAATGTCCGACTTTAAAATGGCCGCCATGGTCACCACCCATCTTGAAAAGTTTCCCCCCTCATATATACTAATGTGCCACAAACAGGAAGTTAATATCACCAACCATTCCCATTTTTTTAAGGTGTATCCATATAAATGGCCCACCCTGTATACATTACAGTGTTGGCAAAACATACAAAAGTTATTTACGTATGTACCTGGGCATTTTTCGTCCCAGATTCTTTTTATAAAACGGGGCTGTTTTTGCTTCATGTCTGACCATTTCTTTATAATGGCCAGACGGCGGTGTTTGCGACCCATTTGGCGCCACATTTTATAGGCCAACTTCCGCACTATCCTCTGTTTCTCGGTGTGGGACCGGGTGTGGTCGTAGCCCCGACCCAACATCCGCTGCAAGAGAAAAATGCAAGCATATAATCCCAATTTTTAACAATAATAGTATTGAAAATAATTTACTCAAGTAAACTGCTAAAATTATGTAATGCTTTGAGGTGAAAATATTAAATTTAGGCCGCTTGCACCGCCAGTATTTGCTGGCTCATTTAGAGTTACCCAGGGTGCATCCTGGGGAGACGAACCAGCTGTACACCCTATACCATACTGTCACTTCACTAGACAGGTACATCTCTGCTTAGCTGGACAGTATCTGATAGCTCAGACCCCACCCACATACAGTCGTAATACAATACAATCTCCTAACCGTAACAGTAAGACCGCATGCACACGGTGTGTTTTTTCAAAACTACGGACTGTACAAACCCGTCCTGCAGAGTGGACGAGCTCACGGCATCATTGGTTGCTTGGACGATGTGCGCTTCCAGGCCACCACCTCTGTACTGTGATACACTTGTATGATCTATAAGCAAGAAGCGCACGGCGTCATAGCGAGTTAGCATTAGCAACCAATGACGCCGTGCGCTCGGCCACTCTGCAGGGTAACCTAACATAGTGGGTGTGATGTCACAGGAATACTTAGTGCAAAAATCAATAATATCTAGTGAGATCTTATAAAATGTGAAGTTTGGTGCACTTAAGAAAAATTAGAATCGCGGAAAGTCGCACAGGCGATTTTTTTATAACACTCTTTATGCATATAAAGTGATTGTTCAGACATGCAGGTGAAATGTAATCAAATACACTACTTTAATGTAAGATTACTTACAGTCACGAGGAGTTCTTCCTCTTCCTCATTGAACTCCGCTCCAACCATTGCATCCATCTAATTGTTAGTCAGTGCAAACCAGTTGCTGTAGGCCATGCCTTCAGAGCGCATGTGCTCTTGCAATTAATATTTTGACGAAATTTTGTCGATAAAAAAAGAATGCTTGCCGATTGTAAAATCGCTTAATACTTCTGGTATGTCAGTGTCCATGTTGTGGGACTATGTGTGCGCATCTACTAAGTATTTTGTGGCTGCAAGTATGACCTGGAGGTTGCTCATGTTCGCATGCCATTAAAATGAATGGGACCCGCCGAACATTTGAGAGAGTCGAGCGACCGCGTTCGCGAACCGTCGCATCAGATGTTTGTCCATCACTATTCTGCAACACAAAGTCACACCTCCTCAAACAGTTGAACAAATAGGCACACATGATGTCCAATAATCCTTATAGCTATACCGCAAGTTATGCAACGTAGCACTCACCAGATCTGACAGCCACATACAGATTGTTCAGCACATACCAACAGGTCAATGGAGTACCGTACAATCCTGGGTAATCTAGGGCAGTGTTTCCCAACCAGTGTGCCTCCAGCTGTTACAAAACTACAACTCCCAGCATTCCCGCACAGCCAAATGCTGTCCGGGCATGCTGGGAGTTGTAGTTTTATAACTGCTGGAGGCACACTGGTTGGGAAACACTGATCTAGGGTACTTGTAAACTAGGTAGAAAAGATTGAATGCAGCAAGTACCATAATTCTAGTGCCACCCAACAGTTATCTAAGGTCTTCAGAAGCTCCCTGTAGCAGCTCAGTAGCTTCAACTAGGTGAGATCAGTAGAAGACAGAGAAGAGCTGCTCCCAAGTAAGGTGGTTGACTCAGAAGGAACCCAGAACTACACATGTGGTGCAGAGATCAGCTGTAAACCTCCTCCTAATACAATATTCCAGACTCCACAAACAGTGGATACCAGAGGGATGTCGGAGGCTGGAGACCAGCCTTTCAATTGCACAGAGCTGTGCTCAGAACGAGGCAAGGTGACAAAGATTTCAGGAAGATGGAGGAGCAACATCTCCATACTGCTCACATGACAGCTTCTACCACATTCTCCATCTAATGTTAAATCTTCTTTCAATGAACATCTATATTATTGTAGGCGATTATGCTGAATGCTGGACTGCTCTTTCTTGTCACACACTGTTGTTAGTTGCACTTTTTTTTGTTTGTTTTTCTAATGTGCCGATCTTTCTACTTATATTGTTTATAGCTGCTCTATGTATCCATTTTGATCTGTAAGTACACTGTGATTATGTTCCTTAGGCCTCTTTTCACGGTCAGTATTTGGTTGTATTTTTGCATCAGTATTTCTAAGCAAAAACCAGTGTGTCCAAAACACAGAAGAGGCACAAACATTTCTATAATAACATTTCTTTGTAGGTTCCACTCCTGGTTTTGGCTTACAAAAACTGACCAAATACTGATGCAAAATACTGACAGTGTGAAACAGACCTTAGGCTGGCTTCACACTAGCACTATGCTAAGCTTCCTGCAATGGCGGAAGGCAGAGAGATTCAGCAGGCTGATCCCTGCCGGATACATAGTGCTAGTGTGAAAGTAGCCTAAGGCCTCATGCATTCATTTTGGCCTCGTTCACACTTCAGTGTTTGGTCAGTGATTTCCATCAGTGATTTGTGAGCCAAAACCAGAAGTGGAGCCTCCACAGACATGAGGTAGAAGGGAAAGATCTTCTCCTGTTCTGTGTTTAGAGTTGCACCTGGTTTTGGCTCACAAATCACTGATGGAAATCACTGACCAAACACTGAAGTGTGAACGAGGCCTTTCTGTCAGTGTGTCCGTTTTTAATGTCCGTTTTGGATCCGTTTTTCATGTCCCTTAAAAACAGACATGAAAAATTGTTGAATTTGATTGGCAGTTATTTCTAGACCCACCCTTCTGAGAACACCCACAGGATGGTAGGGTCCCAGCTAAAATGTCCCCCATAGTGTAGGATTTTTATTTAGTTGTTGCTGCCCTCAGCTTTAATAATGCCCCCATGTAGGTCCCCAGCTAAAATAATTTCCCCCATAGTGTAAGATTTTTTTTTTACTGTCCCCAGCGTTAATAATGTCCCCCATGTAGGCCCTCAGCTAAATAAATGTCCCCCACAGTGTATATCAATTTTTTTTATAGTGTCCGCAGCTTTCATAATGCCCCCATGTAGGCCCCCAGCTAAATAAATGTCCTTCACGGTGTATATAAACTTTTTAACCATCCCTAGCTTTAATAATGCCCCCAATGTAGGGCCCAATCTTAAATATAGTCCCCAATAGTGTGTTTTTTGTTTTTGTTTTGTTTTTAGGGCTCCCAGCTTTATAATGCCCCCCATGGTTTTTATAATGCCCCCATAGAGTCCCACAGCCAAAAATAAAAAATAAAAAAAATCCTCACCTTATCCACTTGCTCACGCTACAGCAGTCTCTTCTCTCTTCACAGAACGGGACCTGCCGAAGGTGCACGATTACATCACTGCGTGCTCCCACGTGGTTACGTCACCACGCAGATCGGCAGGTCCTGCTTAATGAAGAGACAAGAGACTGCTGTCCTAAATGGCTTGTGTACCCATTTTTAACGGCCGTTAGGCGGGTGCACTCCTGTCAAACGGTCGTTAAAAACGGTCCCATTGATTTCAATGGGGTCCGTCCGGCCGTGAAGGATGCTATTCACTGGCCATTAAAAGAACGGCCATGTGAATAGCCCCATAGACTTTCACTGGTGCTAAAAATGACCGTGTGATGGCCGTTTCTTAGACAGCCGTCACACGGCCATTTTTCACTGTCGTGTGCATGTACTGTAGCCTTACTCGTATATTGACCAAAACTATCATTGTATGCTAATTCATTTGGAACATTTCATAAAACTTAATTGTTGATTTAAAACAAGAATTCTGCGAAAACACGTCTTCTAGAAGATACTGGCAGAAGGACTTAACTCTGACCATCTCTACACATGGAATATGTGTATTACTATAGTGTTTTTTTTCTTTCTTTTTTACTTTTTAAGTCTTGTACAGAATACACTGCATGATTCTGTGAAACGGTAATTTACTAAATTGCTTCCTTATGAGTAAAATACAAACACATGAGAACTGCTGACAAGGCAAGAACGCCTAGCAACAGTCAAAATCAACATATCATTTGGGAGTGAGGAAAGCACACACTCTGTTTTTATATTCGTTTTGGACAGGATCATTTTTGAATTATAACTGTTTAAAATACTAAAAAAAGTTTCCATCCTTTTTCATTAATAAAAAATGTAATAATTACATTCAGAATGTGCTGGATATGATTAATAAACAGCAATGGTTGCTTATGTATCACGTCTGTTTTATTACTAGACTACACAGAGAATTTTTATATCCCTTACAGGGAATCTGTCACCTCGATTAAGCACTATTAACTATAATACTGGATGTGTAATATGCTGACACATAGTCCAGATCCCTACCTGTATATATGTTCATACCTTCCTTTCATCCCCCCTTTGTGCCACCACAAATCTCCGCTCTAATACATTTTGAGAGGACTAATGAGCTTGTGCTCAGGCAGTCCTCTCCATTATGTGCGTTGAGCTCATAAGTCCTGTCAGTGCATTACAGCAGAGTTTTGTGGTGGCACAGTGGGGAAAGTATGAAAATACATCCAGACTCTGTGTCAGCAATATTATTCATATGGTACTGCAGTTAGTAATGTTTAACTCAGATAACAATAAATATGGGTCATTAATTTGACTTTGTACATACCTTCAAATTTGTAATATTGTTTGTAAAATGTATGTACATGCGCTGTCTGTATCCCTACGTCTGAACTCCAGCCATGTGACACTGTCCACGCCGCAAGACGATCCTTCTGCCAAAATCACATAAATTGCTCTCCTCTTCTGTCTTTGACCCCAGTGAGTTTCAGTGGGAAATTTATCAAAGAGCAGCATTTTATGGAGTTTCAAAATTAATTCAGACCCCAGGGTGTTTTTCATGACTTGAAGAGGGAGTCAGTCACAGTATCCATGAATAGATGTGTGACTATGGTTAACCCCTTTCCAACTGCAATCCGTCTATATACGTAATAGCTGCACATACCCCGTAAAGCTACCACGTGTATAGACGTCAAGCAGTTCTTTAATTAGATTAAAGCTTCTTCCCCTGCCCTGGTGCTGTCAGGGACAGCATACAGTCTAGTAATGCCGGCCAGGGAACAATCAGAGTGGTCCCTTGCAGGCAATCGGATCGCGGAAGTGTTGAAATGCTGGTTTCAGGCTCTGATCTGCACTCTGCAGATCAGAGCCTGAAATCAGGTAAAGTGTAATGAAGCCCCCCGATCTGTGCCCCCGATCTTTGCCCCCTTCCTGTGCGCCTCCAACCCCCCACCCCTCCTGTGAGCCCTGCCTCCGATGCGATCCCGCCCCCCCATCCATGTATTGTACCCCTGATGTGGTCCCCCCATGCATGCATCAGACCCCCAAATGTGCCCCCTCCTGCTGGCCATGCCCCCCCTTTACAGCGCTGCCCCCTATCTGTGCCTTCTAACCCCAATGGGGTCCCCCTGCTTTATTTGATGTTGGAAAATCTGCCAAAAAAGTGAAATTTAGAAATGTATTCTCCATTTTCCTTTAATTCTTGTGGAACACCTAAAGGGTTAACAAAGTTTGTAAAATCAGTTTTGAGTAACTTGAGGGGTGTAGTTTCTACAATGTGGTGGTTTATGGGGGTATCCACTATGTAAGCCCCACAAAGTGACTTCAGATCTGAACTGGTCCTTAAAAAGTGGGTTTTAGAATTTTTTTTACAAATTTTAAGAATTGCTTCTAAACTGCTAAGCCTTCTAACGTCCTAAAAAAATAAAATTATATTTCCAAAATGATGCCAACATAAAGTAGACATATGGGGAATGTTAAGTCATAAATGTTTTATGCGGAATCACTTTCTGTTTTAAAAGCAGAGAAATAGAAATTTAGAAAATTGCTAATTTTTCTAACTTTTTGGTAAATTTGGGATTTTTTCATAAATAAAGTTGAAATATATTAACTCAAATTTATGTTTCAAAAGCTTTATTATGAAGTAAAATATCATCAAGTAAAAGCATCTTGACAAGACGAAATGATATACAATGTAGACACACAGAAAATATAGAAAAATAAAACAATAAGCACAATATCAAACATCAAATGGAGATCCAATAGCTATTATAGCCAGTAAATATGGAGCAGGTCAGAAGAGTCCGACATACGAACATACATATCAACAAGCCCTGATTATACACATACAGTATTGCCATCCTTACAGTGAGAGACTTTGCTGTACATTGGCGGAGTAGGAGGAAGAAACCCAGGGTTCCCAAAGTTTTTCAAATGCCTCGAAAGTGTCCATGCGGATAGCTGAGAGCTTCTCATACAACAGAATCCTATTAATCCTATCCAAAATTGCCTGATAGCTTAAAACACTGGACTTCCATTTAAACGCTATATGGATTCTAGCAGCCATTAGGATGTACTGAGAAAGTCTGAACTTGGCAAATGTCAACCAGGATGGCTTATCCCCTAATAGACAGTAGGCGGGGGAAGGTTGGTAATTACAATCCAGAACTGAAGAAAGCAATCTACACACTTTGGACCATAATAGCTGGACATGAGGGCATGTCCACCAGATATGATAGACTGTCCCATTCTCTGCACATCCCCTAAAGCAGAGCGGTGAAACCTCTGGATAGATGTGATGTAACCTGTAGGGCACTAAATGGGTTCTATGAAGAATTTTCACAGAGGTCTCTGCCAGTGTGGTTTGCCAAGAACTTTTGGTTATGATTTGGGAACGGAAAAACCAATCTGAAAGGGGGTATTCTACCTGTGTATCCTTCTCCCACTCCACCATATACGGGAGGCAAACCCCATCCGGCGAGGGATCTAGCATTCCATACAATCTAGACAATAGTCCTTGCCTACACAAAGAAAAGTTAGCATAACGTTCAAAGGGAGTGAAATCTAGTTTCGCATTATTTATCCTTAAGGAGTGGAAGAAGGAGAATATTTGATTAGCCCTGAACGATTCGCTCCTAGGGAGGGCAGATTTATCTGTAAAATCGTTCAGGGTAATCAATTTCCCTCTGACCAAGAATCTGTGTAGAGTCACGTACTTGTTGCCAATCCACCAGCTAAAATCGGAGGCTTTCATTCCTGGAGGGAAGGCGGGATTACCAATAAGGTGAAGAAGTGGAGAGATTCTCGATTGTAGGGCCAGCTTAAACCTGACAGATCTCCACAGTAACAGAGCTTGGTAGGACAGTGGTGAGTTAAAGCGTACCCTGAGCGGTAGGGATAGTGAGGTCCATATTAGGGCCCTCCACGACCAAGGCGAGAGGAGGGACTGTTCTATCGATACCCATATGGGGTGTGTCTCTGGCTTAGTATGTGTCAAAAAAAGCTGGGCCAGTCTAGCAGCTTTATAGTACTTTATGAAATCAGGAACAGATAGACCCCCTTGTGTTTTATGTCGACACATGGTAGTCCGAGCTATGCGAGCACGTTTACCGCCCCAGATAAACTTTAGCACATCTCTCTGCAGGTCGCGGAGATCCCCACTCGGGACCGGTAACGGTATAGTACGAAACAAGTACAACAGCCTGGGCAGAACTACCATTCTAATAACATGAATCCTACCTATCCATGATAAGGGTAATGAACTCCAGGTCTTAAGGTCCTCTCTGATAGCCCGATACAAGGGTGCGTAGTTCAGCGTATACATCATATGGAGGTGGGGACTACCGTACCCAAGTATGGAATGTAATTAGGCACATGATGAAACTGAAAATCTTGCTTCAAGAGTGACTGTAATTGACTCAAATTTATGACTCTCATGAAGTAGAATGTGTCACGAGAAAACAATCTCAGAATGGCTTGGGTAAATAAAAGTGTTCCAAAGCTATTACCATATAAAGTGACGCATGTCAGATTTATAAAATTTGACCTGGACACTGGGGCATCAATGACCCTTGGTCATGAAAGGGTTAAAAGCCCTTTTACTAAGGCTAAGAAATGGGAAAAGTATTGGTGGGTGAGTGTTTGTATAAACTCTCGTTCCCGATAATTGGCCTAAATACAAGTGCCGCCAAATAACCTGATTAATGAGCAAACTCATTTATTTGCTGAAAGCATATTTTATGTGGTACATTAAATCATAATTTGCCAGCAGCATATAGCCCTATGTAAACATGGATCTGCTTGCACCAAACAATGACTATGTAAGAGAACTAGCAATATTTGTCCCCACACAAAGGGGATACCTGTTGCATCTAAATGCAGCTCTCACTTCCTTCCAGGCAGTTATCGGGAATGAGTTGAATAACTGTCTGTAAGTCATCTCATGTAAAAGGGACTTTAGTATGAGTGCCTGAGTTGACTGCAGCACTTTGTTTTCCTTCTGTGTTGTCTCGTACAGTTCAAGCTTTTCTGCACTGTCTTTGAATATGTCTAACATTAGACAAATCTGTCATTCAGGACACAGGACCTTTATGAATCTGGCATATTGTTAATCTCGTGCCTGATTTACGCTAGAATTCTGTCCATGTGCTAAAATTTTTTGTCTGTGCGCAGAAAGTTTCAGAACTGTGGTATTTTTGCCACTAACTGAGGTGGAAAATTTAGGCTCCAGCCCTGCATTCCTGCACAGCCCTGCAGACATCTTTGTGATTTTATATTTGTGGATTATTTACATTGTGGTTTTACAGTGTTTTTTGCCGCAAGTTTGGTAAAAACTGAAACAAAACTGTGATGTACAATGGCCCCTAGGCATAGAGCAACATAACTGAGTATGAAGGATCTTTGGAATACAGTAATGATAGCCTAAAGGACCTTTGATGATGCCATCATGTCACATGATCACAGGTCCTTTAGCCTCTAAAAGAAACCAGAGGAGAAGGTGGAGAGTGGAGAACCTGCAGCCTGTAAGTAAATACGTGTTGAGTGTGTGTTTATCTGTGTGTATGTGTGTGTATCTCTGTCAACATCTGCTTATTCTGATTATAAGAGATAGCACCAGTGTCAAATATCTGGATATATAGCTATATATAGATATATACAGTAGAGAGAGAGAGAGAGACTGTATACTACTATTCATACCCAGATATTGAGGACACTCGTGCTATTTCCTATACTGTATACAGAGATAAACACAGAACTGAAGGGGAAATCTTGTTACTGCTTGGGGCACTATTGGTGGACCTTATTTCTACTGGTGGCACTATGGGGGCATTATTACTATTGGGATTGCTGTGGGGGCATTATTGTTATAGGGCACAATATTGAGGACATTACTACTAAAGGGGCAGTCCTATGGGACATTCTTGCTATGGGGGCACTATTACTAATATAGGCACTTTGGGAGAAAAATATTATCATTGGTGGGACTTTAGGGAGTACTTACTATGGGGGTACTGTCTTTATGGCACTATTATTTTGCAGTATAGTATTTGGGGGTATTGGGGAGCACAGTGGGCACAGTAATGGATTAGCAGCAGAATAACAGCTTTGGAGCACGACAAAGGGGAGCATGATGGAAAAGTGATGAATCTAAGATAAACTGCAGATATGAGATGTGGCTGAAAAAAGGCATCAAGGTGGTCTTGTCCAAAGGGAGATGAGGAAAAAGAAAATCAGAGGAGACATCACTGGATGTAATGTATGTGTGTACAGTAAAACAGTACATATATATATATATATATATAAAACAGGAGGGCTGAAGGTAGAGGTTAAATTGAGAATTTAACACTGGTGGAGTGGCACCATTGCAGTTTTCACCTTAGGCAGTAGAAAGGCTAGGTACAGCCCTGGTTGGATTAGAATTACTCCAAATATGCACGTTTTACACAAAGCCTTTCTGATTATGATTAGTCACACTCCTTGTCAGACGAGGCAGCAAAAAGGTTAGGATAGTGTCATCTAAAACACTTGTTAAATGTGGTGGAAAGCAAACATGTCAGTTTTGTGTTGCAAATTTAGAAAAATACTGGCTCATTTTCAATAGTAAATCTTCCCCACTGAGTTTACCATATTTAAGATACTTTTGTGTAATTAATACTGCACATTTTAAAGATTTTCATAAAATACAATACAAGTAACCGACAAGGAATGCGTTACATTCTATTTAGCTTTTTCTTAACTTTACTTTTGGGAATTGACCATTCAGAGCTGCAGTAAATCAGATTGTCTAAGACATAACAGCAAACCATTATGTTACTCTAGTTCCAAGTATTAGTAAGAAAGGGTTAATGTCCACAGACATTTTGAAGACTGATTGTGCTAGCATTATCTAAGTATACATGCTGCAGATTAAGTATGTCTCATTTTAATTTCATTTTAAGGTTTTTCTTGGCCAGCTTTTATTATGATTGTAATGTAAAAGATATTGCCAGAGGTGTGTTTTCCTTCCCATAGAGGTATAGAAGGTATTATTGGGGTTTAGAAATGTATAGGCAGAGTAATGCCATAAAAACAAAGTTTACATGATAAATGGTAGTTTGCAGTCTGCTAAGGAAGATTACAAAAGAACTTAGTGGGAGTAAGAATTTATGTTAAACTGAAACCAGAGACTTTTTCTCCTTGTTTTTTGTTTGAAAGTAACTACATACGTTCGGTTTCATCAGGCAGTTGTCTTGTGGTTTTTCTGCAGTACATCACCACAAATTATGTATGTTTCATGACATGCTATTATCATTGTTAAGATGCTAACTCATACAAGCATATGGGGACATATATAAAATTGAATTAAATAAAAAATATTAAAACCGCATGCTAATCAGAGTCTTTTCTACCACTGTCTAGTTTCTGAAAGCCAGCATTGTGGGTTACCGTGAGTTAGTCCTATAAATGTCATTGGATATTATGAGGACTTGCTCTGGTAGACAGGATTAGGGGACGCAGTATTGAGGCAACAACAAGTTCTTTGGATCAAAAAGTTCAGTGTTTTGTTCCCACTTTAGGCAAGTGACAAAACAAGCATGTCATATTCAAACAAAAAGTCACCTTGCTTCCTGTCAAGGGCGTGTCTAGAGTAGCAAAGTGAGGAACAAACCGCATGTAATAGCCCACCATTCCATGGAATGACTTTATTTGCCTAGTGGTGAGAGGTAGGGGCCAATTCTGTATCGCCTCTATTTTGTTCACTTGGGGTTTGATGACTCCGCGCCCAATGACATACCCCAGGTAATTAGTCTCTTCCAACCCTATCGCACATTTTTTTGGGTTAGCAGTTAGGCCAGCTTTCCGAAGGGAGTCCACTACAGCCTGCACTTTGGGTAGGGGACTTTCCCAGTCGGTACTGTGGATGACGATATTGTCCAGGTAAGCCGAAGCGTACCGACCATGTGGACGAAGCACAATGTCCATTAGTCGCTGAAAAGTGGTGGGGGGAGCCATGCAGACCAAAGGGTAAAACCTTATATTGATACAGCCCCTCAGGCGTGATGAAGGCAGTTTTCTCTTTGGCAGCCTCCATTAAGGGCAACTGCCAGTACCCTTTTGTGAGGTTCAAAACATAAAAAAAAAGGGGCTAGTCTTAACCTCTTGATGAGCTCATCCACCCTGGGCATGGTATACGCATCTAATTTGAAAACCTTGTTAAGTTTTCGAAAGTCGTTAGAAAACCGCAACATCCCGTCTGGCTTGGGTATCAATACTATAGGACTGGCCCACTCACTTTTTGACTCCTCAATGACGTCTAGCTGCAACATTAGCTGCACCTACTCCGATATGGCTTGTTGCCGAGCCTCGGGCACCTGGTATGGTTTTAATCGCACTTTTACCTGAGGCTCAGTGATAATGTCATGCTGGATTATGGAAGTGCGTCCAGGAAGGTCCGAGAACACATTCCGTGTTCCGACTAACGAACTCCATGGCCTCCTGAGTCTGTTTCGAAGAGAGTCTGTCAGCAGTTTTTACTGTGGCAGCTGCCTCTCTTGCATCAGACAGAGGGGCCGGTACCTCTTCTCCTAGAAAACCCGGCCGCAGGCCATCTTCTGTACAGGTTTCCCTATCTTTCCACGGTTTAAGTAAATTCACATGGTAAACCTGCAGTACGCAGCCCTGCAGGGTGAGGCGAATGGTGAGGTCACAGGGGTAGTTACTAACCGAGGGTGTTTTTGGTACTCACAGTTTTTTATATACCCTGGGCAGGCATACAGCAGTGATTGAGAGGCTGGCACATGGATCCTAGGGGCACTCTCTATGTATAGGGACCAGGCCGGGTGGTAGGTGAGGTGCCCTGGGTGTTTAATGTGCCGGTGGAAAGATCCCTTTAAGTTCATGACGCCAGTGTCGGTAACGGTGGCACACCGATTTATTGCAGTAATAATTGAGGAACACAAGTTGCAGTAAACCAGAACTTCCTTTTACTGAAACAGTTCAACTATTTACAGTCTTTAGTTAGTTCCTCATGTAAAAAGGTTGTGACAGGCAGGCTTTATACAAAACGGCAGGCAAAGTCTTTGCAAGACACTCAGAGGGCATAAACACTTACAGATCAAGCTGCACTTTTTCTCAGATCCTGTCTGGCTTACTCCAAAGCCCGTATGCCCTATTGCTGGCTTTATCCTTGGGTAGGGAAACCTTCCTCTGGTATATATATAGCCTTGCTGTAGAATATCCTTCTGACCTTCAGCTCTCTGTTCGGCTGGAAATAAACTTGGCTCTGCACTGCACCTTTAAAGAAACTTGGTTTCTCAGGAGGCAAACCCTTCTCCTGGTGGCTAGCTAGAAGCCTGGGCTATCTAGCTGCTTGTCAGAAGCTGCTCCTCAGCTCTCCTCTGGCTAAAGTCCACACTGACTTCTGACTACACACCCCTCCCTGAAAAGGACCTGACTATATATACTAGGGGTTCCCTAGCCCCCTCTACAGTCTAGGAGGAGGAATTACCCCTAACAGGCCTGGTACAGGGGAAAACAGGGAAAATACACATAAAAGCATCATATACAATACAATGACCCTGTTCCACATAAGGCGGGGAACAACGTGGCCCAATTGACCCTTGTGTAGTGCCCACATTTACCTAGTGGGACACTACAAACCTGCTCCGATTTTCGCCGCCCTGGCTGGTGTACCTTGTAGTTTACATCTCCAATTTTCTCGAGTACCTTGTAGGGCCCCTGCCACCTAGCCAGGAACTTACTGTCCACAGTCGGCACCAGAACCAAAACCTGAGCACCCTGGTTACAGATCCGGATCCGAGCCTGCCGATTATAGACCCGACTCTGGGCTCGCTGAGCTGCCTCCATATGCTCCCTAACAAGAGGCAACACTGTCTCTATCCAATCTTGCATCTGGGTAATGTACTCAATGACACATTTATGTGGAGTGGGTAGTTGTTCCCATGCCTCTTTGGCCACGTCCAAGAGACCGTGAGGGGGTCTGCCATATAGCAGTTCGAAGGGCGAGACTCCAGTAGAGGCCTGGAGTATCTCTCGCACTGTGAACATGAGATAGGGCAGAAGGAGGTCCCAATCCTTCCCATCTTTAGACACTACCTTTTTTTAACATAATTTTTAATGTTTGGTTAAACCGTTCTACCAGACCGTCCGTTTGCGGATGGTAAACGGACGTCCATAGTTATTTTATGTGCAGAAACTTACAGAGTTCCCTCATCACCTTGGACAAAAAAGGGGTCCCTTGGTCGGTCAGAACCTCTTTAGGTAGTCCTACTCGGGAAAACATCTCCATTAACTTTTTAGCTATGAGTTTTCTAGAGGTATATCGCAGTGGCCCCGCCTCCAGGTACTGAGTGGTGTAGTCTAGAATAACAAAGATGTATTGATGCCCTCTGGCGGACTTCGGTACAGGGCCTATGAGATCCATAGCTATTCGGTCAAACGGTACTTTGATAATTGGGAGAGGTACTAGGGGACTACTGAAATGTGGCTGGGGGCTAGTTATCTGGCAAGTCGGGTAAGACTTACAAAACTTTTCCACTTCTTTGAATATGCTGGGCCAGTAAAACCGGTGTAGAAAATGATCCTGAGTTTTCTGCAGCCCCAGGTGACCCCCGAGAAGCGTGTTGGTGGGCTAGATCTAACACGAGCTTGCGATAAGCCTTGGGGACCACCAACTGTTCAATAGGCTCACCCCGTAGTTGGATTACCCGATACAACATATCCTGATGAACCAAAAAACGGGGAAACACTGACTCTGCCCCAGGTTGTTGTTGTTCGCCTTCTACTATTAACACATTTTCCTAGGGTTGGGTCCTGACGTTGGGCGGTACCAAAATTATCCCCAAAGACATTGAGGTCTGCCAATTCAGGACCCGGCGGCAAGTCCTCCACGTCTCCCACCATTACACTTAGCAGGGTTGCCTCCCCCTCTTCCACTGAAGTTGCGGTCACCCCTACTTTTGGCCCAGTCTCAGGTTCCTAGGGTTCTGGTCTCCCCCATGAGCCAGGCCACTCTGCTAGGGTTACTCCTGTCTCATGGGTATCAGTCACTCTCATAGCAGGCCACAATGCCAGGAAGCCCGGGAAGTCTCTCCCTCATGGGTCCATCACCGACCACCCACCGTAGTTAGAGACACCAGCATGGTGGAGTAGTCTTTTAAGTCTCCGTGGATGCACATCACCCCTACTTTCCGGCCAGTATACTCAGTGGACCGCACCAGGGTAGCCCTTACCAGGGTCGCCAGACTCCCTGAGTCCAGCAGAGCCTCAGCCGGAGTGTCTCCCACTTCCACCTGTCACAAATGATCTAGAGACTTTAGGGTACCTGTTGCACACAGCCTCCTGGCATATAGCGACTGACGGTAGCCATAGTCAGTGTCCATGGGCTCAACCCGATGGGGACAGTCAGCCCTTACATGGCCAAGCTCCTTACACCGCCAGCAGACTATCGGAGCCAGGTCCGCCGTGGGTACATCCCAGGTGGGTTTTATTGGCTCAAGTCTCTGGGCCTGGGGTGGAGATTTCCAGGGTTTGCCGACTCCCCTCCCGCCAGAACCCTCCTTTAGATTCCTGGTAGCTTTATAGCGTTCCACCAGGTCCACCATCTCAACGGCATTGCCAGGAGACATCTGACCGATCCAGTGCTGGAGAAGGTATGGCAAAGCCATCTAGAACATATTGGCTAAAAGTCTATCCAGCATAGCCAGGGGACTCAGCACGTCAGGCTGTAGCCACTTTTGCAAAAGGTGGAGTAAGTCATAATACTGGGTCCTCGCAGACTCAGCCGGCTTAAACCCCCACTGATGTACCCGCCGGACTGGGCCCGGCCCAACACATTCACCCCCTGTGAACACCCGCTGGGAATCGGATGCCAGGAGTGGAGTGACGACCTCAGCCCACTGGCCACGGGGTAGCTTTCCCCTGATGGCCACTTTCTCATACATCGTCAGGTAGGTTTCGATGTCGTCTGCGGAGGCCATCTTTGGAACAGCGGCATGGACTGCTCTCTGGGCATCGTGGACGCTCGAGGTTGCTCCTGCTGTCTGCAAAGCCATCACGTGTTGTAGCAGCAACTGGTTAGTCTCCTGCTGCTGCTTATTAGCCTCGCGTTGCTGCAGGTTTGTCTCTCGCTGCTGCAGATTAGCCTCCATGAGGGCCTTCACAGCAGCTTACATTTTGTCATGGGGCACTGGTTGTAATACAGCAGATTTAATGTAAGACATACAACTGTACCTGAAAAAATGCAGAAACCAAAAATATCGGGGTTCACACCAGCCTCACTGCTCTAGCCTGCATCCTAAAACCCGGACCGGCATTTGAAATCTGGTCCGGTATTTTACCTCACCTGTTTGTAAATCAGCCCAGTAGCACATGCTGGGAGGAAAATACCTGTTATCCCAGACCTCTCACTATGTCACAATATTCTCACTCATTTATTTACTGCAGACAATCCATATCCAAAACCAAACATGGGGAGAGCTCTGGGGCCACAGACATAAAAAAATGATAACTGGAAAAGTAAAGTCATCATATTCATAATGAGAAAAAAATATTATAATTTTGAGCTAGAAATCATAATCTACCAGTATATAAAATATACGTTTATATAATCTATATCTACAATATAATCTATCATCATGTTTTCTTTGCAAACAAATAATGTCTCACCATGACAAACCCTTCTGAAAATGATTGCTGTAGGTCTGTCATACGAAACCCCTTGTAATCATCATCAGCCACTGCAGGGAAAATATAGTATTACATGTCAGTGTTGAAATGAATGGCTATCTAAGGTTGTGCAAAGTCCAAGGTGAAAACTATTAATGCTCAGTAGATCTCAGCTCTAGGTCATAGAGGAGTGTCAAGTGTGGGTCCCCTCTCTATGCCCTAATAGGGCCCTTACTACTAAATAATTACCCCTACCTAAATATTATTGATGATAATCTTTTTTTTTTTAACATATAATAAGTGTAATCTTTTAATACCTAAATCTAGAATGATAACTATATTTCTTGCAAGCTGGTGTCACGGATGATGTTGCAGATAGCTGGAACTTATGAATAAACATCCGACTGGCTTGATCCCAAACTAAGGAGCATATAGGTGAGCCCTATAAAACCTTAAGAGCACTCCCTGACTGCTATGCCCATGCAAGGGTCTTAATGGTAGACGATTGCATGCCCACGTAGACGATTAGTCTAAATAGGTGACACCTGGGAGAAGGAAAGGAGATGACAAAGTGAAACCAAAACAAAGAACATCATGCACGAGGTAGAGAAGGACGTCTGCCAGACCTTCTCACAGAACTGGCGGTGACAGTACCCCTCCCTCTACAGGTGGACTCCGGACACTCAGAGCCCACCTTCTCAGGATGAGACGAGTGGGCCCACCTTCTCAGAGCCCTGATGAGACGAGTGGCCTTAATGTCTGCCACTGGGACCCACATCCTCTCCTCATGACCATAACCCTCCCAATGAACGAGGTACTGGAGAGAACCATGGATAATGCGAGAATCCACAATCCTAGAGACCTGAATTCAAGATTACCATCAACAACAATCGGAGGAGGAGGCAAAAAGGAGGGTACAGTGGGTTGGACATAAGGTTTTAATAGGGACCTGTGAAAAACATTATGGATCTTCCAAGTCTGAGGAAGATCAAGACAGAAGGCAACGGGATTGATGACGGACAAGGAAGGGTAAATCCTCCTTCCATCAGCCGCAGTCAGAGAAAGACCCAGGTGCAGTCAGAGAAAGACCCAAATTCTGAGCAACTCCTCCCGCCTCCTTGCCCAGTCTGCGTCCTTTATTTACTAACAAAAGGTGTAAAAGGGGCTGACCCAAGACAAGGATACAGGAAGTGATGACATATCAAAGAAGAAGATCAAGATTCGTCAAGGGACACTGGGGAGTATATGACAAAGAGGAGGGACTGTTGTGGAAATTTTATTATGCAGACATTTTACTTTAGGATGTGTGTGAGTTTTTATAGATTGTCATCTGTCTCCCTGTGTCGGATTTAGCCAGAGAGCACTCTAGCAGAGGGTACTTTGGCTGAATCGGGACCAGTGGTAAAATCGTCAGTATGAAAACCAGTAGAATGATTTTTATTAGATACTGATCACTTTGGAGCAGTATTGAATAAGGTCCATGCTGACGGTGATGGGGGGTGGGCGGCTACCTGGCTGGTCGGGTAATGGGCATGACTCATCCTTCCTTATACAGGGATGGGTGTGTCCATTGTCTGCCCAGCCACATTGATTGCCCCTCCCTGTCCTTTGATATGTCATCACTTCCTGTATCCTTGTCTTGGGCCAGCCCTTTTTACACCTTTTGTTAGTAAATAAAGGACGCAGACTGGGCAAGGAGGCGGGAGGAGTTGCTCAGAATTTCAATCAAGATGGTAGCACCTGGGTCTTTCTCTGACTGTGGCTGATGGAAGGAGGATTTACCTTTTTCCTTACACAAACTTTGATGCAAGCTGATTACAACTATTAATATTTCTACAACAATATTTCTACAACAGGGTGTCTGGCTCCCTCCAATGGCGCCATTCCTCAAAAGCTAATTTGATGGCCAACAACTCCCTATCTCCCACATCGTAATTTCTCTCTGCAGGGGAGAGTTTCCTTGATAAAAAAAGCACACGGTCGCCATTTGGCAGAAGAGGGCCCCTGAGATAAGACCGCACCCACACCCACCTCAGAAGCGTCCATCTCAACAATAAAAGGTAGAGAGACATCAGGTTGTACCAAAATGGGAGCGGAAGCAAAACTCTCTTTGATACTAGAAAAGGCTTTAAGCGCATCTCCTGACCACAAGGAAAAATCTACCCTCTCTTTAGTCATATGAGTGAGTGGCTTAACAACAGAGGAATAATTCAAAATGAACTTTCTGTAATAATTGGCAAAACCCAAAAACCACATCAGCGCCTTCTGAATCTCAGGAAGCTCCCAATCAAGCACAGCGTGGACCTTCTCAGAGTCCATGTGAAAACCAGAAGCGGAGAGAAGAAAACCAAGAAATTGAATCTCCGGAACCGCAAACACACATTTTTCCAGTTTAGCGTAGGTGGTCCGATGAGTCTTGAAATCAGGAGAAAAAATCAAAATGTCATCTAGATACACCAGAACAAATTTCCCCATTAAATGATAAAAAATGCTGTTCACAAAATGTTGGAAGACGGCCGGAGCATTCATCAAACCAAAGGGCATAACCAAATTCACAAAATGACCCTCAGGGGTATTGAAGGCCGTCTTCCATTCGTCCCCTTCCCTGACCCTGACTAGGTTGTATGCCCCCTTAAATCCAACTTAGAAAAGACTTTAGCCCCAACAATCTGGTTAAACAGGTCCGGGATCAGAGGAAGCGGATATGGGTCACGAATTGTGATACAGTTCAGCTCCCTAAAATCCAGACAAGGTCTTAAAGAACCATCTTTTTTCTTAACAAAAAAACCCAGTGGCAACAGGTGTGACTTCTAGAGTCGGATGTGTCCCTTTCTCCAGGCTTTCAGAGATATAAGTATGCATAGCGACTCTTTCAGGTTGGGAGAGATTGTATAAACGTGATTTTGGCAACTTGGCGCCTGGGATGAGATTAATAGGGCAGTCGTACTCCCGGTGAGGGGGCAACTCCTGGACACCACTCTCGGAAAACACATTCAAAAATTCAGAGAGAAAAGATGGTACAGTCTTGGTAGAAACCTCTGAAAGAGACACCGTGAGGCAATTCTCTCTGCAAACCTCACTCCAACCATTTATTTGCCTTGCTTGCCAATCAATGGTGGTGTTATGTTTAGTGAGCCAGGGTAACCCCAACACTAGAGGAGTAGGTAATCCGCTTAGGATGAAACATGACATATCCTCAACATGAGCGCCACCCACAGTCAAACGGATATTGTGAACTATGCCCTTTAACGATCTTTGAGAAAGTGGAGCGGAATCAATAGCAAAAACAGGTATATCCTTCAATTTCCGCATCAACCTTGCCAATAGTAGCAAATGGAACGTTTTTCGAGGGTTATTTATTTTTTTTTTTTTTTACTACCCTCAGAAAACTCCATGAATCTCCTAGAGGGGCAAACATTTGCCAAATGATTTATACCCCCACAACAGAAACAAACCCTCCTCTGAGAGCTGAATCCTCTACTATCAGAGGCAAGCAAACCCAGCATGGTCTCCTCCTCCTCAGAGGGGATTGAGAGAGACTGAGACCCCTGTGCACTGAATGAGACAACCCCACTGTCCTTGGGCTGAATATGACAGGAAGGAGTAGTCTCCTCTCTCTCTCTAAGACGCCTGTCAATATGAACAGCTAGAGACATGGCAGTTTCTAACGAGGCTGGTCTCTCATGAAAAGCAAATGCATCTTTCAATCTTTCCGAAAGACCATGGCAAAATTGACTTCGGAGTGCAGCATCATTCCAACCAGTATCAGCTGCCCATCTCTGAAATTCTGAACAATATATCTCTGCGGTCTGTTTACCCTGGCATAAAAGACGCAGTTTAGATTCAGCCACAGCAATACGATCCGGGTCATCATATATCTGCCCCAGGGCTCCTCATCACCAGAGGAATGGGGGAGTAGGCGAAAATGGAGTTTGCAAGCCTCTCTAAAGCGAACAAAATTCTCAATACCCCCGGAGAACGTATCCGGAGGCGGGATCTTAGGCTCTGAACAAACTCCATGAACACCAGCAGCACCGATCACCTGAAACTGAGACACAGTTTTACGGAGATCTGCTACCTCCAGTGAAAGACCTTGCATGCGATCAATTAAGGCTGAAACCGGATCCATGCTTAAGACGGTTATGGCAGTTTCTAATGTCACGGATGATGTTGCAGATAGCTGGAACTTATGAATAGACGTCCGACTGGCTTGATCCCAAACTAAGGAGCATATAGGTGAGCCCTATAAAACCCCAAGAGCTCTGCCTGAGGCCGTTGTTATGGGGAACTTCATCTTCCCAGATATAGACTGCAAAGCTGTTACAACCAGTGGGCGAGACCCACTGGTCAAACCAGAGAGTGTGAAGTCTCTGGGTCAGCCAAGTGATGGCAGCCATTAACTCTTAGGGTGTTATTCAACACTTTCACAGGAGACAAGACAGAATGTAGCAAGAGAGAAACTGAACCACTACCTACAAGATTAGCTAATATGGTTGACAGCTGACTCACAGAGTCAGATAACAGGTAACGCGCCAATAGCTCAAGTTGCAGTAAAAACAACAGTCCAATAGCAAATAAGGTGGTGATAAATGGTTTTCTAAGAAGACTGGAGTAAAGGAAACAGCTGCTAATGATGATTGTCAGAGGCAGAAGCATCAAACACAGAAGATCAGAACAGAATACCTTTGCTATTACTGATAGTAACTAAACACTCAGGCAACTTCCAGGAAGAGGAAGCTGCTATTTAAACTTGTAATCCCGCCCAGGGGTCGTGCTGGGAGGCAGGAAGCACGCGCCCCTAAAAGCATCAATGACAGGAAGCAGCAGGCGCTCGCCTGCCACATCTGGTGGAGACAGCAGCAGGCAGCGAGGCAGGAGATTCCAGAGATATGACAGGTGAGACAGCGGGAGGTATGGCAGTAGGCCCAGGCCTAACAGTACATGCTCCCTTGCGCCTCCACCTCCCAGAGTTGCCAACCAGAATTTTTCTTTTTTCTGGACAACTTATCCCAAAATCACAGACAGCCAACATTTTTTATGGACAAATTGGAAAGCCATAATCAATTATGAGGATTATAATTAATACATATCTATAGCTCAATATACTGATACACCCCATTATCAGCATTTACTGTGAGCTGTAAAATGATGATAATTACCACTAAAATAATCTAGTAATGAACCACCAGCCTAAAAAAAATCAGACACATCTATTTTTTTCATAGACCAAGGAAAAAGTTGCCTATTTTTATGGGCTGTCCAGGAATTTCAGGACAGTTGGCAACCCAGACCCCTCCTCTCCTCTCCCCCTGAGAGAAAAGTTTTTGAGAAGAAGAGGAACATGAACTTTAATGTTCTTATCTGCAGAATGGAAATGAAGCTGAAAGAATGCAGAGAAAAGTGACCATCGAGCGTATGTGGAATTGATCCTCTAAGCAGTCTGAATATAAGTCAAATTTTAAGGTGAAGACAATTACAGGATGAAGAGCTCCTTCTCATAAATAACACCATTCTTCAAAGGCCATTTTTATAGCTAGTAGTTCTCCGATAGAATAATTTCTTTCAGCAGCAGAAAAAGACTTGGAAAAGAAGTCACATGGTAATAACTTGTCAGAATTTTATTTTTTTTTAAAGCACCACGCCAGCACCTGAGGAGGATGCGTGTACCTCCAAGAAAAATTGTCTATTGACATCAGGACGATGAAGAATGGGTTCAAAAGCAAAAGATTTCTTCAGGGTCAGAAAGGAAATTTCAGCCTCAGCAGTCCACTTTTTAGCATTGGCACCTTTTTTGCTGAAGGCAGAGAGAGGGGTAGTTAGAGAGAAAAAGTTACGAATAAACTGTTGGTAATAACTAGCAAAACTGATGAATCTCTGGATAGCTTTTAGTCCATTGGGTCTGGGCCGATCAAGTATAGCAGAAACTTTGTTAGGATCCATTTGAAGCCCATGATCCAAGATTATGTAGCCCAAGAAAGGTAATAAAGACTTTTCAAAAATGTTAAAAATTTTGCGTATACGGTTCTCTCAGAGGCGTAACACCAGTTGAACATGTTTGCTGTAAGAGGGAAGATCTTTGGAAAAGATAAGGATGTTATCCAGGTATACGACCACGCATGTATAGAGTTAGTCTCTGAAAATGTCATTTAAAAATTCCTGAAAAACAGCAGGGGCTTTGCACAGACTAAACGGCATAACTAGGTACTGGGAACTAGGCAAAGGATTTTTTTTTTTTTTTTTTTTTTAATATATTTTATTAATTTATAATACAAAAATTTATATCCATATTACAATTATAAAATCCTACAGTCCGTAAAATTTGTAATTTGCAACATGATTAAGAACAATTTCATACAAGTATCCATGCTTATGGAGACAACAAGAATACAAATGGAGATCTCACTTGCTGGGGGAAATGCGGGATACGTCCGTCATCCACAGCCTAATACGGCAAAACAACCACACAAAACATCCCACTTGACATATTGTTGTCTATACAGGGGGGAAAAAAAAAAAAAAAAAGAGAAAAAAAAAAAGGTAAGGGGCCCGCAGCCCGGGCGGCCTCCGGGGAGCGAGCACGTGCCCCGCGCTCTCTCCCCCGATCATGGGCAAGAAATTGACAGGATTGACAGCCATATCACCATTCATCCGATACTCACATTGACCGTACGTAGCGGGCCTGCTGCAATCTTTGATCGCAAGCATTTCATGAAACAAGTTTGGGGGTCCAGCAGTCTTCTTTCGCAGTAGAAAAGAAAACTCTTACATATTTTGCTGCCTCATCCCCATATAGTTAGTTTAGGAGTTTAATGCCCGCCTTAACCGTACCACACATATATCCACCTTAGTGTCTCACATATAAAGGGACTCAACTTGAGTATCACTCGGTGATCACCGGCATTTAGGGAAAGTGTAAACATAAACACTACCTAAAACCGGCTCTGTCCCGCTGAGAAAACACCTCTTGGTGCCCATACAACGTGTGTCATATCACTGCCTGAAGTCGAGCCGCATGTCTGACAGAGAGAGCCGCGTCCCAGGGCACACCCAGTCGCCGGGCTGCCCAATATCCCGGGCTCCGGGTCCCCACCCATAACTGGCACGGTAATGTGGTTCGATTAAAAATCATAGTTTAATGCCGGAAGGCACCGCCATCCCCCAGCATTCCTAGAGATACTCCAGTACCCAAGTGCAGCTTCACCTCCTTAACTATTTATGATTCATATAGAAGGGGCCGGACTAATAGGATCATCCCCAGCCCACCCCGCCAAACCCCCCCCCCCCACCCCCACCTTGCAGGAAAAAAAAAAAAAAAAGAACACAAATTAATTATTTAGGCTTGTCCCAGTCTGCCCACAATTTGCCCCACTTTAAATAGGATCCTCTTTGTTTATACAAAATCCTCTCGTAACTTTTCACTTTCTCGACCAAGCTTAACCAGTGGTTGCAGTCTGGAGCAGAAGAGCAAAACCATAATCTAGAAATGAGAAGCCTGGCCAAAAACATTACCTTGATCAATAGTTGGCGTTTTATAGGCGGGTAATTAACCTCTGATAAATCTCCCAGGACCCATATCCTGGGGGACAAAGGGACATCAATATTGAGTTTACGAGCCAAATTAATTTGGACCGATCTCCAATAGCTGCTCACCATTGGGCAATCCCAAAACAGATGTAAATGATCTGCCTCGGAATTGCCACAGCGTGGGCAGTCAGAGGAGGCTCTAAGTCCTCTCCTATATAACCACCTAGGTGTCACATATATTTTGTGCAAAATATTAAATTGTACAACAGTGTGATTAAAGTTGTGTGAAACGGATTTTAAACTTTCCCCTATATTCTCCCAATCTGGGGGACCCATATCTAAAAGTACAGAAGACCAGGATCTTTGTCCTGGAGAAAGAACACCCAAAAAAAATTCTTTCATTAAGTGTCTATAACAATGTGATATTTTAATTCTCGTGACAGTTTTTTTACAGAATAAATCATGTAAGAATTGTGGAGTATCTATAGAGAAAAGGTGACTATTCAAAGTAGTAGAAAGTGCTGACCTCAATTGAAAGTATGCATACCAAGCCACCTCGCCCAGGTTTGATCTTTGTCTTAGCTCCGTCAGAGACAGGATTTGTCCGCCGCTGACCACCTGATATAAGTACTGAACATTCTTAGTCCTCCAATACTGGCAACAACGCAAGTCCCCTAACTCCAAGAGCTTTGAGTTATGCCACAGTGGGGTACAAATAAGTGATGCCTTGACTCCACACCAGCTCCTTATAACTAACCACGTCTTTATAGCCATTCTGCAAAAAAGTGTATACCCAGTCTGTGGGTTTGCTAAATAATCGGACTCCAATACAGTAAAAAAATCCGAAAAACCTGAGTCTTTCACCACTTTGTTGCAGAAATGGCTACTTTCCCAATCATTAAAAAAACAAAGTTGAGAAGCCACCAAATAGCCCTTAAAATAAGGGAGGTTGAGACCTCCCTGATTATAGGGCATAGAAAAATAAAGTGCCTTCAGTCTCACGCGCTTCCTCCCCCATAATAGATCATTAATCATCCGCTCTATCAATCTAAAATACTTGTCCGTGATCCATACAGGCGAGTTGCGCAGGACATAAAGCACCTGGGGCAGCACTACCATTTTTATTAGAGAGATTCTATCCGCTCTTGCGGGCAGGATTTTTTGCCATATCTTAATTTTTAGCCTCAGCTTTTTCAAAAGGGGAATCAAATTGAGTTGTAAGAATTCCTGAGGTTCGGCAGAGACTAAAATCCCCAGGTATTTTATTGAATCGGAAATTGTTAGCTGGTTGTCCCAGTCGCCTCGCAGCTCATCTATAGGGAGGAGAACAGTCTTCTCCCAATTAATCTGCAAACCGGACGGAGCAGAAAAAGAACCCACCAAATCCATTATTCGAGGGAGAGTGGTTTCTGTTTGATGGACAAAAACCAAGATGTCATCTGCATAGAGGGATACACGATCATGCTTTCCCATTACACCAAAGCCGGACACCTGCGAGTCTTGCCTAATACTAACTGCTAAGGGTTCAATATAAATGTTAAACAAGAGGGGGGAAAGAGGACATCCTTGACGGGTACCTCTTCCTAGGAAAAAACTCTCAGAGATCGTATCATTGATCCTGATCCTGGCCACTGGAGAGCCATATAGTAACTGCACCATCGACATAAATCTCGGACCAAATCCCATTTTTTTCATCACCTCCCAGAGAAAAATCCACTCCACCCTGTCGAAGGCTTTAGTAGCATCCAACGACAGGATGGAGCGGGAGCTGCACCCCGGGGACTGAATATTCATAAATAACCTATGCAAATTATGATGGGTGCCTCTCTTTGGCATAAAGCCGTTTTGATCTGGGTGGATAATAGTGGGCATAACCCGCGAGAGCCTCCTAGCCAGAACTTTTGATAGTAGCTTAGCGTCAGTATTTAGTAAAGAAATTGGTCTATAGGAACTCATTTCTATAGGGTCTTTATCCTTTTTGGGAATTAGAACAATAAGGGCTTCCATCATAGAGCAGGGTAAACCCCCTCCCTGTATTGCTTGGGAAAAAACCTCTAGTAGCTGAGGGAGAATCACATCACTGTATTTGCGGTAAACCTCGTATGGAAGGCCATCCATCCCTGGCGACGAGTTCCCCGAGATAGATCCCAAGGCCTCCTGGAGCTCCGAAAGAGACAACTCCTCTTCCAGATACTCTATTTGGGTTTCACTTAAAGTAGGAAGTGGAATCTTCTTCAAGAACTGCGTCGCCAGATCAGATGACAAGCCAGGAGAGGAGCTATATATATGAGAGAAATATTTTAAAAAGGCATCTCTAATTCCTTCTGGGTCTGTTATAATTTCCCCCACTGTGTTACGAATCGAGACAATAGATTGATTTTTCTTATCTTGTTGTGTAATTATCCTGGCTAGAAGCTTACCAGGGCGTCCGGACTCCGAAAAATATTTTAAACCCTTAAAGAATACTCTATGGTTTGCTTTCTCTATTATATATTTCTCCAAAGAACAACTGGCCTTCTGCATCTCTTCCCTATTATACTCGGAAGGTTGGCTGGTAAATCGTTCAGTTGTGTCTGCAGCAGCCTTGACCAGTTCCTCCTCTTTTTTCTTAAATGTTCTCTTTGCTGCAGCAATCTCACTTATAAACACCCCCCTCAGATATGCTTTCAGGGCGTCCCATACTATATTGATGTCAGCAGAGGGGAAGTTCACCTCCCAAAAGGAGGATATCAATAGTTTAATAGGCTGAGGGTTATCCATAATAGTAAGCCAGTATGGATTCAGCTTAAATCCTAGCCCCCTATTATCCTTATTCTCCCCAATGCAGACCTCAACCAGCATGGGCGAGTGGTCCGAGACTGTTCTTACCCCATATCGTATCTTCCGGATATTGCACAAGTTGCTCTCGTTAGTAAATGCTAAATCAATCCTAGACATTGCTCTACCACCCCGGCTAACACAAGAGTATACTCTCTTTCCTCCGCCAAGATGTTCCCATATATCCACCACTCCAACCTCCGAGCAAAACTGTGGCAACGGTGAATTACATAAATTCCTCCCTCGATCTACATCTAATGTAAATCTGTCTCTGTTCGGGTCCATAACCGCATTGAAGTCCCCCATCAGGACTAGCCGGCATTCTGGCCTCCTTTCAGAAAAAAGCATCAACTGGGTCAGTGGGTACATTGAAAAAGGCGGAGGTATATAGAAGAAGGCAAGAATATAACTATGCCCATGCAGCTTACCATGCAGAAAGATAAATCTGCCCTGATCGTCTATGTAAGATTCTATAAGGATAAAGTCCACAGAATTATGAATCAGCACTGAAACGCCCCTAGAGGAGCTGCTAAAAGTGGAATGGTAAGATTGAGAGTACCATCCCGTTGTCAAGCGGGACACAGTTTCTTTAGTGAGATGAGTTTCTACTAAACAAATGACTGCTGGAAGGTATCTTTTTAATGCATCCATAATAGCTTGCCTTTTGACCCTTTCCCCAAGCCCTCTAACATTCCAAGTTACAATTCTAGTGGCCATCCTTCAGTACTACGGAAACAGACACGGGACAAACCAAAGGAAAAAAAAAAAAAAAAAAAAAAAACCCCTTCCTGCAAGGTGGGTTCCCTTTCCCCCCTCCCCTTTCCCCCCATCCCCCCTCTCTATTGATCCGCCCAATCAGCGAACCTCTAAACTCTAGCCAATCTCCCCCCTCCCCCGCTCCATCCCCCCTCCAACATTTCAATCATAATAATGCACGATTTCAAATATCCCTTTGCTCCATCCAGTCCAGCGCTTGCTGTGGTGTTTCAAAAAAAAAGAGAAGTCCCATTATGGATCACTCTTAATTTCGCTGGATACTGTAGGGAATATTTAATCCCCTTTGATGCCAGGCGTTTCTTTATCTCCATGAAATTTCTTCTTTTATCCTGAGTCTGCCGGGCAAAATCAGGAAAAAAGAGCAACCTAGTGCCCTGGTACTCAATAGGAGTACATTCTCTTGCTCTTTTCAGTATCATATCTCTATCCATGGATGATAATAATTTCATTAAGATTGCTCGCGGCGGCCTCCCTGGAATAGGTTTCCCTCCTGGGATACGATGGACTCTTTCTATCTGAAACATGGAAGAAAAATAGTCACTGCCTAAGTTATGCAAGACCACATCTTTAAGTTGTTCCTCTAAGTGTCGGCCTTCCGCTCCCTCTGGGAAACCAATTATACGGACGTTGTTTCGCCTTGACCTATTTTCAAAGTCCTCTAGCTTATTATGTAGTGCTTGGTTTTCTGAAGCAAGGGACAGAGTTTTGGATTTTAGTGTGTTAATATCGGTTTGCAAAGAGTCCACAGTTTTTTCCACATTAAGGACTCGCTCGCGGATCTTTACCAGGTTCTCTCTTATTACAGAAATGTCACTCTGTACAGACCCTAATTGGATAGACATCTCCTGCACTAGAGTGCCATTGTGCTCTACAGCCGAGAGAATTTTATCCAAAACAGAAGGGTCATGTTCAGTTCGCATCTGAGCGGATAGGTCCTCCCCCCCTGCTTCTTGGTCTACCTCCGCTAAACCATCCTCAGAAAATTCGTCGGTTTGGGGAGTTTTTGCAGATTTTTTCGGATTAGCAGAGGACTTTGTTTTGGCTAAGTTCTTTTCATTTAGGAAGGGCGACTTCAAGAACTTATCAATTTTATTTTCTGGGGTCTTAGAGCCCAGCTTTATTACAGTAGAGTCAATCGACCGTCGTTTTGGGGCCATTCTTTTTTTCCTTCTCTCTTTTTTTTTTTTTTCTTTCCCTTCCCGACTCTCCTTTCCGGACTCTTTTTTTTTTTTTTTTTTTTTTTTCCCCTTTGCTTTAATTTAGACTCTTCTTTATGTCCCCTTTACTTCTTTCCCCTCTGCTCCTATTCCTCCCTTTTTACTTCTCTTTATTGGCCCTTTCCTTTATACTCTTGTCCCTCTATTCACCCCTTTAACCCTCCCTCTCCACCACCACACAGGGAAGGGGAACACCAAATTTCGGCTCTGTGCAGCCGGAAAACTTAATCAAATAGCAGTAAAGCCACGATAGTTAATTTCTCACGTGGCCCAACGAGGGAGGCGAGGATCCTCAGGATGAAAAAAGATCCAGATGACAAGTGGCCACTTCAGGGAGGAGGAAAACTGCAGGCAAACGGTTTTCAGGTGAAAAAATGAAAAAATCCCACCGGTCACCAGCAGGGGGAGCCAGCAGCAAGCGAACCAGAGGGCTGGTGAACAGCTGAGCAGAGAACTCCGATCCGAGCACACCCACACCGCAGAGGAGAGAAGGCAGCAGAGAAGGGAGACGGACGATCCGGACGAGAGAAGGCCCAGCAGCAGAAACACAGAAGAGGAGACCAGCGTCAGGAACCGGAGCCAGAGGCCAGAGAGGAGCAACAGGAGCCAGCAACCAGCAGCCAGATCGGTAAGTAAATCGCAGGGCCCCCTGCACTCAGAACCGCTAACGGCACTGGAGCATGGCAGCACGCTGGGGGCAGTCGGCGCTCAGTCAGCGCCCTGGATCAGACGGAGCCGGGAGCTTGGAGGGGAGGAGGCATGCAGGGGGAGAGCGAAAACGTGACGTGTTCACGTCATCACGCTACCCTCCGCCACAGCTTTTTATCCTTTTAAGGATTTTTATTTTTAACAGTGATTTTGTTTAGTCCACGATAATCAATGAAAGGACGAAGAGATCCATCTTTCTTTTTTACAAAAAAGAAGCCAGCCCCAGCTGGACATATGGACTTGTAAATGAACCCCCTTTCCAGATTCTCCTTGATGTAGTCAGCCATCACTTGAGATTCTGTGGGTGAGAGGGGATAAACCCTTCCATGAGGAGGAGTAGATCCATGTATGGACAATGATGAGGAAGAATCTCTGCTTCTTTTTTTATGGAAGACATCTGCAAAACAATGGTATACGGTAGGCAGCATGAATACTAATCCCGTAGGACAGAGGGATAAAACTTAACATTTAATTTTTAGTCAATCTAAAATTATAGACACCAGAGGAGGAGCCTCTATACAAAACAGAATTTAACAAGACAGCCCAGCGGGCAAAATAGTACATATAAAGACAGTGTGACCAGAGGTTTGGAAAAAGCAGGAACGTTCTCACCCGTTTGTGGATCAGGATGTCTCATGGGGAAGACTGGAGGTGGAAACGGTCCTTTGATGCTTCTCGTTCACACAAAAAGGATAGGTGTGCCCCTTCGGATTGGGTGGGTAACGGGGTGGTTAGCCCTAGGCAACCCTAAGAAAGGGGGCAGGGACTAATATGCCCTACCTATCTACATGGGGACTTACCCCGCAAGGAGCGTCCCCGTCCGGATACCTGTCCCTGTGGGGACAGAGACCCTAGTAGTCCCTAAAAAAATGCTCCCTACGTGTCACGTTTCAGTTCATCACAGAAAATCATCAGGGGAGATCAATGGTACACACAGGGCTATGGATTGGGCCTGTGCGACCAGAGAGACAGAGTAGTACAAAAAAAAGGGTTTTTTTTTAACGTGGGTCAGAGGCCTGAAAACGTGTGTAGCCAGTCAGGCTAAAACACACAGGGCATGACCGCATTAAAAAATATGTTAATCAATATAGGTGCACCAGTGGGTGCCAGCTATAGGGTAACACTAGGCCACAGGGTGGTTAATCCAAGGGCAGGCTGTCAGCAGAGTGTACTCACCACTCTGTGTCTTATATACACTCCGATGCCGCCGAGTTCCCCTGCCGCTTCCTTCATCCGGGCACGTGACTGGGTGAACAGGATGTCACGTGCCCGGTGGAACGCAGGAAGTGAGCGTGCGTTTCACCCAGACGCGGCCCGTGGAGCACGTCGCCAGAGGATGACGTCGCACTGCATGCGATGAATCACATGACCAGTGACTGGTCACGGGGCGCGCCGGGCCGAAAAGAACACGTCCACTGTACCAGTGCCGAGGAGGAAGCCCAAAGTGTCTTGGCAAGTGGTGGATCGGTGTGTGGGCAAAGTAATTGGGCACATTTGTTAATTGTCACAATTAAATGCCAAGTGGATCCAAGGTTCTAAGGATCCATGGTAACATTTCATTTGTATGAAGTAAATAAATAAACTAGACTATTAGGGGCAGATTCAAATGTACATGGGCCAAAGGAGCGGTATAACCGGCCCAGCGAGGAGACAGAGAGTACACATAATCGAATAATCAAATAAAACAGCTAAAATTTAGCTGTTCATTTAATCCCATGGGGGCCACTGTTTTCAAATAATAAATCCAGCGCAATTCGTGCTGCAATATGGCACGGTCCCAGTCTCCTCCACGTTTGGGGGTAGGAACACGGTCAATGCCCATCACGGTGATGCGAGCTTTCCCATTGTGTTGACGGTGAACATGATTGGCGACCGGAGTGTCCTTAGCTTTGGCTATGTCGCCAAGATGTTCACCGACACGTCTGCGCAGCTCCCGGATAGTTTTTCTTACATATCCCTTGCCGCATTCACACGACAGGAGATAAACAACACCACGGCTCCTGCAGTTGATGAAGTGGTGTATGTGATATGTCTTCCCTGTGACCGTGCTACTGAAGTCTTTACCGGTTTTTAGATAGGGACAGGCAATACACCCACTGCATCTGAAGCATCCCTTAATATCTGATTTGAGCCAAGCTGAACCTGACACAGAGGGTGGGGGTATGAATTCGCTCGACACTAATGTATCGCGAAGACTCCGTCCTCGGCGGTAAGTGACATGAGGGTAGTCCCCCACCACTTCTTTCAAATCTGGGTCTAGTTGAAGAATACCCCAATTTTTTTGAAGGATGCGTCTAACTTCCCCAGCGGCCCTGTCGAAGGTCATGATGGGGCGAATAATGTTGGAAGATGGCGTGGTGCAGGGTTTAGGAACAAGGAGGGATGTTCTATCTGAGTGTAATGCAAACTCAAATGCTCTCCTTAGGACCTTATCGGGATAGCCACGTTGAAGGAACCTTGTACGTAAGTCGGCAGCTTGTCTGTCAAATTCTCTTTTCGTGGAGCAATTGCGCCTAATTCTGAGGTATTGCCCCTTGGGAATACCCCGCTTAAGTGGGAGGGGATGACTGGATGACTGCTCTCCCACCTAAGCAGGGTATTGGTAGACGTCGGTTTACGGTAAATCGACGTCTCCAAAATGCCAGCAGGTGTGTGGGAGATGAGGACATCAAGAAATGGTAACATGGTGCCCCCAACCTCACAGGTAAAGTGCATGCCGATCTGGTTGTCATTGAACATCTTCACCAGCGAACGGAACGAAGCACTGTTCCCGTTCCAAATGATGAAGATGTCGTCAATGTACCGCGCCCACAAGCCGACCCGGTCCAAGAGAATGGAACGTTCATCCCTAAAAACCAGGGTCTCCTCCCACCAGCCCAGGAACAGATTGGCGTACGACGGGGCACAGGAACACCCCATCGCGGTGCCCCTGAGCTGGTGGTAGAGTCTCCCATTAAAAGAGAAGACATTGGTGGTCAAGGTAAACTCAAGGAGGGAGAGGACAAAGTGGCTGTGGGCGCGGTACTGACAACCACGGGTACTAAGAAAATGCTCGACTGCCTTCACTCCAAGGGTGTGAGGAATGTTGGAGTAGAGGGCCTCCACATCGATACTCGCCAGAAGGCTCGTGTTATCGACGTGGATGCCCTCCAGTTGTTTGAGCAGATGTGTAGTGTCCCGAGTGTAGGATGGCAACGAAGTCACAAAAGGTGCTAATACACGGTCCACATAGATCCCTACATTTTGGGATAAATTCCCTACCCCGGAAACAATGGGGCGCCCTTTCAGGGGACGTGTTCCCTTGTGGAGTTTGGGCAGACAATAAAATGTCGCCAGGCGTGGATGAGTGGGCAACATGAATTTATATTCGTCCTCGGAGATGATAGACGCAGTTTTAGCTTCATCAAGAATGCTTTTCAATTCCAGTCTATATCTATTTGTTGGATTCGCAGAAAGAACCTCGTACGTGGATGAATCCCTCAGCAGGGTCTCGCACATATCCGTATATTGGCCATGGCCCATGACCACCGTGTTGCCCCCTTTATCGGAGGGCTTGATCACTATAGAGTGATCGGTCTCCAGACTAACTACGGCGGTGGCATGGGCCTGGTCAATATTAGAATGGAAGGTGGGACGTAGATTCTCAATCTCCTGCGAGACCGTACTGAAGAAGACATCCACGCACGACAACTCACCCAGATTGGGAGGCATCCTATTACTCTTAAGTTTAAGATTAGTAAACGGTCCCTGACCCTCTAATTTGTCAAATTCTCCGTCTAGTCCGTATAGCAGGCGGACGTCCGCTAAAATATCCAGGGGTATACCTAACTCACGGCACTGTTTTTTATCCTGGAGTTTGTGGAATTTGTGCCAACGGAGCTTCCTGACAAATAGATTGAGATCTTTAAATGTTTCAAACAGATTGAAAGAGGGGGTGGGAACAAAAGAAAGGCCCAATTGGAGAACCTCTGTCTCAGTAGAACTAAGGTTACGAGATGAAAGGTTAACTACCTGGGGACCTCTGGGTTCGGAGGTTGTTGCAGGCGGTTCTGCAATGGGTACGTCTGTTGCGGGATTGATGGACCTTGGTGTTGGCCTGTCCCTCCTAAAAAACGAGGGTTGGGGGTGCCTTGATATTGTCCCCGTCCTCGTGAATTCCCCCTCTGACGCCCACGGCGGTTACCTCCCCGTGAGGGAGGTCTTGGACCCTTGAATGAGTTATCAGAGTCTGAGCAATCAGTATCGGTGGATGACTGTTCAGTTATGGCTCCTGTAGGGTCCCTCCTATTAGCAATGGAGGAGTAGACTCTGTTATCTTTGAAATCGGCCAGGTCCCTCACAAACTGCCGATGCTTGCGCTCCTTCAGGTGGTACTGGTATTTTTCAAGGAGATTCTGGAGTTGTTTTTCCTTATTCGCAAACTCGGCTTCCTGTGAGAATACCTGGGCCGATTCAATACTCGCAGTCAGTTTTTTATTCAGAGTCTCAAGATTATTTTTCTCCTCTATGAGTAGAAGACGCATTAGTCTCAAGGAACTATCTGTGGCTTCTTTTTCCCATTTACTAAGAAAACCTGGGTTACGAAATCTGATTCCTGGTAGGAGTGCAATCCTAAGGCCTCTGGGCACGATGTTGTGCTTCAGATAACTTTCCAGGCTTTGCACCTCCCACCAGGAGAGAATTTGGTCCTTGTATATATCAGTGAGTTCTTTGAAAGCTGCGTTAAATGACGGGGTGTATTTTTTCTGTGAGAATTCTTTTTCTGAAAAAAGCCTGGAAAGTTATCTGAAGCACAACATCGTGCCCAGAGGCCTTAGGATTGCACTCCTACCAGGAATCAGATTTCGTAACCCAGATTTTCTTAGTAAATGGGAAAAAGAAGCCACAGATAGTTCCTTGAGACTAATGCGTCTTCTACTCATAGAGGAGAAAAATAATCTTGAGACTCTGAATAAAAAACTGACTGCGAGTATTGAATCGGCCCAGGTATTCTCACAGGAAGCCGAGTTTGCGAATAAGGAAAAACAACTCCAGAATCTCCTTGAAAAATACCAGTACCACCTGAAGGAGCGCAAGCATCGGCAGTTTGTGAGGGACCTGGCCGATTTTAAAGATAACAGAGTCTACTCCTCCATTGCTAATAGGAGGGACCCTACAGGAGCCATAACTGAACAGTCATCCACCGATACTGATTGCTCAGACTCTGATAACTCATTCAAGGGTCCAAGACCTCCCTCACGGGGAGGTAACCGCCGTGGGCGTCAGAGGGGGAATTCACGAGGACGGGGACAATATCAAGGCACCCCCAACCCTCGTTTTTTAGGAGGGACAGGCCAACACCAAGGTCCATCAATCCCGCAACAGACGTACCCATTGCGGAACCGCCTGCAACAACCTCCGAACCCAGAGGTCCCCAGGTAGTTAACCTTTCATCTCGTAACCTTAGTTCTACTGAGACAGAGGTTCTCCAATTGGGCCTTTCTTTTGTTCCCACCCCCTCTTTCAATCTGTTTGAAACATTTAAAGATCTCAATCTATTTGTCAGGAAGCTCCGTTGGCACAAATTCCACAAACTCCAGGATAAAAAACAGTGCCGTGAGTTAGGTATACCCCTGGATATTTTAGCGGACGTCCGCCTGCTATACGGACTAGACGGAGAATTTGACAAATTAGAGGGTCAGGGACCGTTTACTAATCTTAAACTTAAGAGTAATAGGATGCCTCCCAATCTGGGTGAGTTGTCGTGCGTGGATGTCTTCTTCAGTACGGTCTCGCAGGAGATTGAGAATCTACGTCCCACCTTCCATTCTAATATTGACCAGGCCCATGCCACCGCCGTAGTTAGTCTGGAGACCGATCACTCTATAGTGATCAAGCCCTCCGATAAAGGGGGCAACACGGTGGTCATGGGCCATGGCCAATATACGGATATGTGCGAGACCCTGCTGAGGGATTCATCCACGTACGAGGTTCTTTCTGCGAATCCAACAAATAGATATAGACTGGAATTGAAAAGCATTCTTGATGAAGCTAAAACTGCGTCTATCATCTCCGAGGACGAATATAAATTCATGTTGCCCACTCATCCACGCCTGGCGACATTTTATTGTCTGCCCAAACTCCACAAGGGAACACGTCCCCTGAAAGGGCGCCCCATTGTTTCCGGGGTAGGGAATTTATCCCAAAATGTAGGGATCTATGTGGACCGTGTATTAGCACCTTTTGTGACTTCGTTGCCATCCTACACTCGGGACACTACACATCTGCTCAAACAACTGGAGGGCATCCACGTCGATAACACGAGCCTTCTGGCGAGTATCGATGTGGAGGCCCTCTACTCCAACATTCCTCACACCCTTGGAGTGAAGGCAGTCGAGCATTTTCTTAGTACCCGTGGTTGTCAGTACCGCGCCCACAGCCACTTTGTCCTCTCCCTCCTTGAGTTTACCTTGACCACCAATGTCTTCTCTTTTAATGGGAGACTCTACCACCAGCTCAGGGGCACCGCGATGGGGTGTTCCTGTGCCCCGTCGTACGCCAATTTGTTCCTGGGCTGGTGGGAGGAGACCCTGGTTTTTAGGGATGAACGTTCCATTCTCTTGGACCGGGTCGGCTTGTGGGCGCGGTACATTGACAAAATCTTCATCATTTGGAACGGGAACAGTGCTTCGTTCCGTTCGCTGGTGAAGATGTTCAATGACAACCAGATCGGCATGCACTTTACCTGTGAGGTTGGGGGCACCATGTTACCATTTCTTGATGTCCTCATCTCCCACACACCTGCTGGCATTTTGGAGACGTCGATTTACCGTAAACCGACGTCTACCAATACCCTGCTTAGGTGGGAGAGCAGTCATCCCCTCCCACTTAAGCGGGGTATTCCCAAGGGGTAATACCTCAGAATTAGGCGCAATTGCTCCACGAAAAGAGAATTTGTCAGACAAGCTGCCGACTTACGTACAAGGTTCCTTCAACGTGGCTATCCCGATAAGGTCCTAAGGAGAGCATTTGAGTTTGCATTACACTCAGATAGAACATCCCTCCTTGTTCCTAAACCCTGCACCACGCCATCTTCCAACATTATTCGCCCCATCATGACCTTCGACAGGGCCGCTGGGGAAGTTAGACGCATCCTTCAAAAAAATTGGGGTATTCTTCAACTAGACCCAGATTTGAAAGAAGTGGCGGGGGACTACCCTCATGTCACTTACCGCCGAGGACGGAGTCTTCGCGATACATTAGTGTCGAGCGAATTCATACCCCCACCCTCTGTGTCAGGTTCAGCTTGGCTCAAATCAGATATTAAGGGATGCTTCAGATGCAGTGGGTGTATTGCCTGTCTGTCATGGTCTTACCTCCTTGCTGTTCCCTTCGTTTGACATGTGCTGGCGGCCATCTTGGTTTCTGGGTTTTCTTGTAGCCTCCCACCCTGCGGCTCCTCCTTCCCACTGGGAGGAGCTGGATGCCTAGCTCATATATATAGGAGGTCTGTGGCTTTAGTTCCTTGCTTGGTCCTCCTGTGTTCACATGCTTCCAAGACTGCTGCTGCTTCTGGTTCCTGATCCTGGCCTCGTCTGACTACCCCGTTGGTTCCTGATTCCGGCTTCGTCTGACTACCCCGTTGGTTCCTGATTCCGGCTTCGTCTGACTACCCCGTTGGTTCCTGTTCCTGGCTTCGTCTGACTACCCTTCTGGTTCCTGACCTCTGTCTCCGCAAGACCCTGCTTCGGTTTAGCCATCCGTTCGGACTTTGCTACGGCTTGCTCTTCAATAAAACCTTCTTATTTTCCACTTATCTCTTGTTGTACGTCTGGTTCATGGTTCCATGACATTAGGACCAAGCCATGAATTCTGACGGTACAGGGCCACCCTCGCTACCTACGCTGGTTGCCAGACTTGATCAGCAGGATCACCTGTTGGGTCGGTTCGCTGTGGCGTTGCAAACCCTGCTTGAACGCACGGCTCATTTAGCTTCCGTTGCCGATGGGTCGGTTGTCGCTCCTGGGCCCGCTCCTACTGCCGCTCCGGTTGTTGCGCCAGAGTCTACCCTGACACCTGTTGCTGCGCCTGTGGTGTTTCAGGGTATGACCGGTTCTGCCCCCCTTCCACAGCGCTTTGGGGGAGAGCCAACTCAGTGCCGAGGTTTCCTTAACCAGGTGGGCATTTACTTCGAGTTGCTGCCACATGCCTTTCCTACTGAGAGATCAAGGGTGGGCTTCTTGATCTCGCTGCTCTCGGACAAGGCCTTGGCCTGGGCCAGCCCTTTATGGGAGAACAACAATCCGGTGGTTGCCGAGTTTTCCGGTTTTGTTGCTTCTCTTCGGAAGGTATTCGATGTGCCGGCTCGTGCTGCCTCTGCTGCGAAGCTCCTTATGTCCATCAGACAGGGTTCACGATCCGTAGCTGAATACGCCATTGAGTTTCGTACCCTGGCAGCAGAGGTGGGCTGGAATAATGAGGCTCTGGTCGCTGCTTTCTCTCATGGTCTCTCGGATGCCTTGAAGGATGAGGTTGCAGCTAAGGACCTACCAGTGGAGCTCGAGTCTCTTATTTCTTTCCTGATTTTGATTGACACCAGACTCAGGGAGAGACCTTCCTTTAAGGAGAGCCTGCGGAGGTCTCCTAACAGATTGGCGCCTACGTTTGCTGTCCCACCCGTGCCTCCCTCTCCTCCCACGCCTCCTGGGGATGACTTGTCTGGGGGTGAACCCATGCAGCGGGGGTTTGCTCGCCTGTCTGAGGGGGAGAGGGTACTCCGGAGACGCGAGGGCCGATGCATGTACTGTGGTCTCGGTGGGCATTTTCGGTTGGCATGTCCGAACCGTCCGGGAGAACGCTCGCACCTGAGGTCCTGTCGGGGGCAGATCTTGGGTGGAGTCTCCTCGTCCCCGGTTTCCCGTGTTGACAAACCACTGATCACGGTTGTCCTCTCCTGGGTCGGGGGCTCGGTGACGACCCAGGCGTTGGTGGACTCTGGTGCTGGTGGTTTGTTCATTGATAGAGTGTTCGTTGCCGCCAATTCCATTCCTCTGCAGCCTCGAGGTTCCCCACTGGCTCTTGAGGCGATAGACGGCAGACCCCTTCTGCCGCCACACGTGACTCATGAGACCCTTCCAGTGGGGATGGCCATTGGTGCCGTTCACAGAGAGTCGGTCTGTCTCCAGGTTATTTCGTCTCCACACTACTCGGTGGTCTTGGGGTACCCCTGGCTCCAGAAGCATAATCCGACTTTCGATTGGAGATCGGTCGAGATCCTCTCGTGGTCACCGCAGTGTGGGGCTAGTTGCATCCATGGGCCTGTCAAGTTGCTGTGTACTTCCTCGGACTCTCTGTTGCCTCCTGAATACGAAGAGTACCGGGATGTATTCGATAAGGTGCGCGCGGTTGCCCTACCTCCGCACCGCCCATACGATTGTGCCATAGAGTTACAATCCGGTGCCGTTCCTCCTCGTGGCAAAGTCTATCCACTGTCGGTAGCGGAGAATGAGGCCATGGAGGAGTACGTGAGGGAGGCGCTTTCACGCGGACACATTCGCAAATCCTCGTCCCCGGCAGGGGCTGGATTTTTCTTTGTGAAAAAGAAGGGCGGCGAGTTGAGGCCTTGCATCGATTACAGGGGTCTCAATCGCATCACGATCAAGAACGCTTACCCGATACCCTTGATTTCCGAGCTGTTCGATCGCCTCAAAGGGGCCACGGTCTTTACCAAACTCGACCTGAGGGCGGCATATAACCTGGTAAGGATCAAGGCGGGCGATGAGTGGAAGACCGCGTTTAACACCAGGACCGGTCATTATGAATCCTTGGTTATGCCCTTTGGGTTGTGCAATGCGCCCGCAGTCTTCCAGGAATTCATCAACGATGTTTTCCGTGACCTGTTGCAGCAGTGTGTGGTGGTCTATTTGGATGACATCTTGGTATATTCTGCATCCATGGAGGCCCACATTCTGGATGTCAGACGAGTGTTGCAACGCTTACGAGAGAACAAGCTGTTCGGTAAGCTTGAGAAATGCGAATTTCACCGATCCCAGGTAACCTTCTTAGGTTACATCATTTCCGCTGAGGGGTTCTCCATGGATCCTGAGAAGGTTTCGGCTGTCTTACAGTGGCCCCAGCCCAGTGGGCTTCGTGCCCTGCAGCGCTTTTTGGGCTTCGCCAATTATTATCGGAAGTTCATCAGGGACTTTTCCATGCTAGCCAAGCCTCTCACGGATCTGACCAGGAAGGGCAGTAATCCTCAGGTCTGGCCGCTCGAGGCCATCCGAGCTTTTGAGGCTCTAAAGTCCGCCTTTGTGTCGGCTCCGATTCTGTCGCATCCCAACCCTGGGTTGCCTTTTGTCCTCGAGGTGGACGCGTCTGAGACGGGAGTAGGCGCCCTCCTGTCTCAGCGTAGAACACCAGAGGGTCCTCTGCTTCCTTGTGGGTTTTACTCCCGGAAACTGTCTTCCGCGGAGTGCAACTATCAGATTGGTGACAGGGAGTTATTGGCCATCGTGCAGGCCCTTAAAGAATGGAGGCACTTGCTCGAGGGCTCGGTGGTTCCGGTTCTCATCCTGACGGACCACAAGAATCTGACCTACCTCTCTGAGGCCAAGAGATTGACACCACGTCAGGCCAGATGGGCTCTGTTCTTGTCACGTTTTAATTACGTGGTCTCCTACCTACCCGGCTCCAAGAACATCAGAGCGGATGCCTTATCACGGCAGTACTCCGAGCTGTCCGGGGAGGAGTCGATTCCGACTACGGTCATACCCCCGAATCAGATCCTGGCCGCTATTCGCACCAGCCTGACTTCTCCTCTGGGTGAGCAGATTTTGGCGGCTCAATCTGGTGCTCCCTCTGGGAGACCCAACGGCAGATGTTTTGTGCCTGAGGAGTTGCGCACTCGGTTGTTGCGAACCTACCATAACTCCAAGGCCGCGGGGCACCCTGGAAAGAATCAGCTGTCCTGGGCGGTTTCACGTCTGTTCTGGTGGCCTTCTCTACGTTCCGACATCGCCGCATATGTAGCGGCATGCTCCGTTTGTGCCCAGAGTAAGTCCCCTCGGCACCTTCCGTTGGGCCTTTTGCAACCCATAGCCACCGGGGAGCGTCCATGGTCACACCTGGGGATGGATTTCATTGTGGACCTCCCTGCATCCCGAGGCCATACGGTCATTCTCATGATTGTGGATCGGTTTTCCAAAATGTGCCACTGTGTTCCTCTCAAGAAGTTACCCTCTGCACAAGAGTTGGCCTCGATTTTTGCCAGGGAGGTCTTCCGGTTGCACGGTTTGCCCAAGGAGATTGTGTCGGATCGGGGGAGTCAGTTTGTGTCCAGGTTCTGGCGCGCCTTTTGCTCCCAGTTGGGGATTCATCTCTCTTTCTCCTCGGCCTACCACCCTCAGTCCAATGGGGCCGCAGAACGATCCAATCAGGCCTTGGAGCAATTCCTTCGTTGCTATGTCTCCGATCACCAAGACAATTGGGTTGACCTCCTGCCTTGGGCTGAGTTTGCCAGGAACACGGCGGTGAACTCTTCCTCTGGGACGTCTCCCTTCATGGCCAATTATGGGTTCCAACCTGCCGTGTTACCGGAGGTATTCTCTCCCCAGGATATTCCGGCTGTGGAGGATCACCTTTCCGTCCTACGTGCTTCTTGGGTACAGATCCAGAGGTCCCTTGAGGTCTCTGCGCAGCGCCAGAAACTCCAGGCTGATCGCAGACGAGCGCCCGCTCCTTCCTACCAGGTCGGAGACCGCGTATGGTTGTCCACCCGCAACCTCAACCTTCGAGTGCCCACTCCCAAGCTGG
Organism: Bufo gargarizans; assembly: GCF_014858855.1. NCBI lineage: Eukaryota > Metazoa > Chordata > Amphibia > Anura > Bufonidae > Bufo > Bufo gargarizans. The sequence continues at coordinate 265,992,699 of NC_058084.1, forward strand.
CGCCTCGCTTTGTTGGTCCCTTCCGAGTGCTTCGCAGGGTAAACCCGGTAGCCTATGCCCTTGCGCTTCCTCCTGGCATGCGGATCTCCAACGTGTTTCATGTCTCCCTGTTGAAGCCACTGGTGTGTAATCGTTTCACTTCCTCGATTCCTCGGCCTCGTCCGGTCCAAGTGGGCAATCGTGAGGAGTATGAGGTGAGCAATATCCTGGACTCACGCCTGGTCCGCGGCCGGGTGCAGTTTTTGGTCCATTGGCGTGGTTATGGTCCAGAGGAGCGTTCCTGGGTTCCCTCCGCAGATGTCCATGCTCCTGTCTTGCTCCGAGCCTTCCACGCACGCTTCCCTCAGAAACCGTTCCTTACTCCGCGGAGGAGGGGCCCTTGAGGGGGAGGTACTGTCATGGTCTTACCTCCTTGCTGTTCCCTTCGTTTGACATGTGCTGGCGGCCATCTTGGTTTCTGGGTTTTCTTGTAGCCTCCCACCCTGCGGCTCCTCCTTCCCACTGGGAGGAGCTGGATGCCTAGCTCATATATATAGGAGGTCTGTGGCTTCAGTTCCTTGCTTGGTCCTCCTGTGTTCACATGCTTCCAAGACTGCTGCTGCTTCTGGTTCCTGATCCTGGCCTCGTCTGACTACCCCGTTGGTTCCTGATTCCGGCTTCGTCTGACTACCCCGTTGGTTCCTGATTCCGGCTTCGTCTGACTACCCCGTTGGTTCCTGTTCCTGGCTTCGTCTGAGTACCCTTCTGGTTCCTGACCTCTGTCTCCGCAAGACCCTGCTTCGGTTTAGCCATCCGTTCGGACTTTGCTACGGCTTGCTCTTCAATAAAACCTTCTTATTTTCCACTTATCTCTTGTTGTACGTCTGGTTCATGGTTCCATGACACTGTCCCTATCTAAAAACCAGTAAAGACTTCAGTAGCACGGTCACAGGGAAGACATATCACATACACCACTTCATCAACTGCAGGAGCCGTGGTGTTGTTTATCTCCTGTCGTGTGAATGCGGCAAGGGATATGAAGGAAAAACTATCCGGGAGCTGCGCAGACGTGTCGGTGAACATCTTGGCGACATAGCCAAAGCTAAGGACACTCCGGTCGCCAATCATGTTCACCGTCAACACAATGGGAAAGCTCGCATCACCGTGATGGGCATTGACCGTGTTCCACCCCCCAAACGTGGAGGAGACTGGGACCGTGCCATATTGCAGCGCGAATTGCGCTGGATTTATTATTTGAAAACAGTGGCCCCCATGGGATTAAATGAACAGCTAAATTTTAGCTGTTTTATTTGATTATTCGATTATGTGTACTCTCTGTCCCCTCGCTGGGCTGGTTATACCGCTCCTTTGGCCCATGTACATTTGAATCTGCCTCTAATAGTCTAGTTTATTTATTTACTTCATACAAATGAAATGTTACCATGGATCCTTAGAACCTTGGATCCACTTGGCATTTAATTGTGACAATTAACAAATGTGCCCAATTACTTTGCCCACACACCGATCCACCACTTGCCAAGACACTTTGGGCTTCCTCCTCGGCACTGGGACAGTGGGCGTGTTCTTTTCGGCCCGGCGCGCCCTGTGACCAGTCACTGGTCATGTGATTCATCGCATGCCGTGCGACGTCATCCTCTGGCGACGCGCTCCACGGGCCGCGTCTGGGTGAAACGCACGCTCACTTCCTGCGTTCCACCGGGCACGTGACATCCTGTTCACCCAGTCACGTGCCCGGATGAAGGAAGCGGCAGGGGAACTCGGCGGCATCGGAGTGTATATAAGACACAGAGTGGTGAGTACACTCTGCTGACAGCCTGCCCTTGGATTAACCACCCTGTGGCCTAGTGTTACCCTATAGCTGGCACCCACTGGTGCACCTATATTGATTAACATATTTTTTAATGCGGTCATGCCCTGTGTGTTTTAGCCTGACTGGCTACACACGTTTTCAGGCCTCTGACCCACGTTAAAAAAAACCCCTTTTTTTCGTACTACTCTGTCTCTCTGGTCGCACAGGCCCAATCCATAGCCCTGTGTGTACCATTGATCTCCCCTGATGATTTTCTGTGACGAACTGAAACGTGACACGTAGGGAGCATTTTTTTAGGGACTACTAGGGTCTCTGTCCCCACATGGACAGGTATCCGGACGGGGACGCTCCTTGCGGGGTAAGTCCCCGTGTAGATAGGTAGGGCATATTAGCCCCTGCCCCCTTTCTTAGGGTTGCCTAGGGCTAACCACCCCGTTACCCACCCAATCCGAAGGGGCACACCTATCCTTTTTGTGTGAACGAGAAGCATCAAAGGACCGTTTCCACCTCCAGTCTTCCCCATGAGACATCCTGATCCACAAACGGGTGAGAACGTTCCTGCTTTTTCCAAACCTCTGGTCACACTGTCTTTATATGTACTATTTTGCCCGCTGGGCTGTCTTGTTAAATTCTGTTTTGTATAGAGGCTCCTCCTCTGGTGTCTATAATTTTAGATTGACTAAAAATTAAATGTTAAGTTTTATCCCTCTGTCCTACGGGATTAGTATTCATGCTACATAATTTTGGGATTTAGTGGGCCTGTCTGACATACCTGGCCCTACAGCTAATTCTTTCTATACGGTAGGCAGGCCTTATAAATTTGCAGGTGGTTGGGAGCGAACTTTAGGTTGTACAGAGGTCAGACACAACTGTCCCCAATGGATTATCACTCCTGATTTCCAATCCAGAACAGGCTAATAGACAGAGCCAAGGCAGCTCCAACAGGACAAGGTGAGACAGTTCTGGACGCACATACAGGAAAATCTTCTTAGAATGTAGATCTCCAACTTGACAATCCAGAGGCTCGGTGACATATAACACAGATTTGGATAGGGATTTGCCATTGACCAACGTCACCACCAGGGGATTCTTGAGTAGTCCAACTGGGATATTATACTAACCCACCACGGCCTGATGCAGGAAGTTTCCTGCCGAACCAGAGTCAATGGAGGCTGTCATGGTGAACCTAGCATCACCAAATAACAGTAGAACAGAGGTTCTTCTGGAGTTATCTTTGCCTAGGAACACCTCTCCTAATGATCCTAGGCACTGGACTTTCCCGACTTTCAAGGACAGTTGTGGACACAATGGCTGGAACCATCACAGTATAGGCAAAGATTAGCATAGAGACGGTGCCATTTTTCCTTAACCGACAGCACAAGATGGTTCACCTCCATGGGTTCAGAATCAGCAGACACAAGAGGTGGAGCCACCCAGAGCTTCGGTGCTCTAACAGAAGACTTCTTCTTTCTGAGGGATTCACGGGATCTTATAGACAGACGGATGTAAAGTCACTAAGGCATCCAAGGCAGATGGAATCTCACTTCCTGCATGCTCATCCTTGATTTTGCCATTAAGGCTTTTCCAGAAGGTAGTGTTGAACGCATCTTCATTCCAAGACAGTTCAGAGGATAAGGTACAGAATTCAATGGCATACTGTCCAACAGAGCGTGCACTGTGCAGAAAAGCTGAGGAAGCAGATGGGAGACACAACCAGGTTCTTCAAACACTGTGCAAAATGAGTCCAGAAAAATAACAATATTGTTAGCGATTGGACTGGCTCTCTCCCAGATAGGATTTGCCCATGCCAAGGCCTCTCCTTCCAGATGGGAAATATTAAATGCCACTTTAGCACATTCAGAAGGAATATTGTTAAGGTAAAAGTTCAAAATGGATAGTGCACAGGTTCAGGAATCCTCTGCATGACTTGGGGTCACCACTGTAGTAAGGAGGCAGAGACAAACATAGACTAGCGCCAGAAGCAGTAGCAGTCATATAAGTAGTAACAGATGAGACCATAAGAGTCTGTGGAGATTGAATAGCTGCAGACAAGGAATCCAGATGAGAAGTCACATGCTGGAGATAAGATGTTTTTTTACCGCTGAATGGTACACACCTCATTAGTAATACTGCTCCCTACAGTACCCCCAAACAGTGATAATCCTCCCCAAGAATGCCCCATTAGTAATAATGCTCCCTACAGTGCACCAACCGTTATAACGCTCCCCAAGAGTGTCCACATTAGTAGAAGAGCCCTCCAGTATTAATAATACCCTCACAGAGCCCCCAGTAGAAATAAGGCCCCCTATTGTTCCCCCAGTGGTAATAAAACTATCTACACATCCCTCGGTAGTAATAAGGCCCCCATGGTGCTCTTAGTAGAAAAAAGGCAGATCTATAAGTCCCTTCTATAGAGCCCCCAGTAGTAATAAGAATGCCTATTATGTCTCTAGGATTTATAATACCCCTACAGTGCCCCCAGTATTTATACTGCCCACTACTGTTATATTGGTCACCCTGAAGTGTCCCCAGTATTTATAATGCCCCCTGCAGTGCCCCTTGTAGTTATATGCCCCCTCCACCATACAGTCCTATGCAAATAACATCACACCATCTCTCCAGCCCCCTCCAAAATACAGTCCCATGTAAATAATATCACTCCCCTCTCTTCAGCTCCTCCAAAATGAAGTTCTATATAAATAACACTATTTCCCTCCCTCCGCCATAGAGTCCCATGTATATAACATCACACCATCTCTCCAGCCCCCTCCAATACACAGTCCCATGTAAATAACATCTCTCTCTAGCTACAGCACCTCCTCCCCAGCCGCTTTCAACATACAGTCCCAAGTAAATAATATCAACCCTTTCGCCAGCTGCCTCCAACATGCAATCCCATGTAAACATCACCCCCTCAACATTCATTCCTTTGTAAATAATATAATTCCCCCCCACCAGCCACCTTCAACATACAGTCCCATGTAAATAGCATTGCCCCTCAACATTCAGTCCCATGTAAATAACATCACTCCATCCCTCAGATCCCTGTAACATTCAGTCCCATGTACAGTAAATAACATCACTCCCTTCCTTTAGAGCCCTATAACATTCAGTCCCATGCAAATAACATCACTCCCTCCCACAGCTCCCTCCGACATACAGTCCCATGTAAATAACATCACCCTGGCACAGCCCCCTCCAACATTCAGTCCCATGTAAATAACATTACTCCCTCCTACAGCTACCATCAAAATACAATCCCATGTAAATAACATGACCCCCTCCTCAGCCACCTCCAACAAACAGTTCCATGTAAATCCATGTTACTTACCTCCCTTCAGCCCTAACATACAGTCCCAGTTAAATAACTACAACACCCAGCATTGCTCCGCCTCTCCCCTCACTTACCTCTCCTCATGTAGCAGACATCACCTCAGCTTCTTCCCAAAGGACTTCTCCTCTTCACTGCCGTCCTCTCCTGCACTGGTCACTTGATGGTGACATCATCGCAGGTCCTTCTCAAGCACTTTCTGTTTTACTGGTCACATGTCCTTCAGCTCTCCCAGTGCATTAGATTCAATTGTATTGCTATCCAGAGGATGAAAGCAGTACATTCGGGGCCTGGGACAAAACATCAGTGGCCCATGCCCCAAATGTTTTAACCTAGCAATGCCCCTGCTCACAAGATACAGGACAAAACACAGCAAGAGCTGAACCACTACCTATAGGATTAGCTAAAATGGTTGACAGCTGACTCACTTAGTCAGACAACAGATAACTCTCCAATAGCTGTTTGAAGATTTGAAGGTTTTCTAAGGGAGTACCTCAATACAAATAAGCGTATAACACCTAACACCTATCAGCATGGCTTCACGAGGGATCGGTCATGTCAAACTAATGTAAGCAGTTCTAGGAGGAGGTAAGTTCTAGACTTGACCAGGATGAGTCAATGGATGTCATATATCTTGACTTCTCCAATGCACTTGATACTGTGCCACATAAAAAGCTAGTATATAAAATTAGAATGATTGTACCGGGAGAGAAGGTGTGTATGTGGGGTCACTGTCACTAGTGGGGTTCAATATATTTATTAATGATCTTGTAGAAGGCTTGCATAGTAAAGTATCAATTTTCGCAGATGACACTAAACTGTGTAAAGTAATTTACACTGATGAGGACAGTATACTACTACAGAGCGATCTGGATAGATTGGAGGCTTGGGCAGAGAAGTGGCAGATGAGGTTTAACACTGACAAATGTAAGGTCATGCACATGGGAATTAAAAATACATGTCACTAATACATACTAAATGGTAAAACACTGGGTAACACTGACATGGAAAAGGATTAGAAAATTATGCTGTAGAAACCAGTGTCAGGCAGCTGCTGCCAAGGCCAATAGGATAATGGGTTGCATCAAAAGGGACATACTGTAGATGCCCAAGATGAGAACATAGTCCTGCCAAATCACTAGTCAGGACACACATGGAGTACCGTGTACAGTTCTGGGCTCCCGTGAACAAGGCAGATATAGCAGATAATGTTGAGCGAGTATGCTCGAGCTGAACACAAGTTCAGCTCGAGCATCACTATGCTCGGCACATTGCAGAGTTCGGTCGAACACGACATGTGCTTGAGCGCGATGCTCGAGTCAGTGTATTTAAATCTAATTTAGCCTCTATTTCTATGCAGAATATGTACAGTAAGGGAATCCCTCAGTGTGACTCTGCGGCTTAGGAGTCCCTGCTCTGACTCCATATATAGCTATGTCCATATATGGAGTCAGTGCTTGTGACACCCCAGAGTATTTAAATCTAATTTAGCCTGTTTTTCAGAAAAGTTTCTGCCATTGACATCAATTACCTTTATTTGAGGAATGATTGACACTCTGATATTATGCTGCTGATTCATCTGGATCTGGAGGATTGTCAACTAGTTTAGTAACATATCCATGCAGCTATTTTGACTTTTGATTTACCGTATTTTTCGCCCTATAAAACGCACCGGCCCATAAGACGCACCTAGGTTTTTAAGGAGGAAAATAAGCAAAATAATATTTTGAACCAAAAAGTGTGCTTTTGGTGGGTTTTGAACTAATGGTGGTCTGTGGATGACACTATTATGAGGGATCTGTGGATGATGCACTGCTATGGGGGTCTGTGGATGGCGCACTGTTATGGGGGATCTGTGGGTGACACTGTTATGGGGGATCTGTGGGTGACACTGTTATGGGGGATCTGTGGGTGACACTTATTGGGGTCTCTGGATGGCACTGTTATGGGGATCTGTGGATGACACTGTTATGGGGGGATCTGTGGATGACACATATATAGCATCTTATGCTATGTGTCATCCACAGATCCCCTCCATAACAGTGTCCCTCTAGTGTGAATGACCCCCAATACAGGGGGTGGGGGTCGCATCTGCTTTTATAATGACAGCGTGCAGTGACTGTATTCTACTACACGGACCCCGCTCACTGTATAAAATCGTATCTGTAATTGTTAATTGTTATGTATATAATCGGGTAATCAGCTCCTGTTGTATACTTACAAGCGCTCGGTAGCAGAGAGGAAGGAGGAGGCAGGCCGGGAGGACAGGCGCTGGCAGAATGAGTCACTACGTCATGCGCCCACGCCATCTGCTTCTTTCATAAAGTGGGCGGTGCAGGCATGTGACGTAGTGACTCACACTGCCAGCGCCCGTCCTCCCAGCCTGCCTCCTCCCTCCTCTCTGCTACCTACCGAGCGCTTGTAAGTATACAGGCACTGATTACCCGATTATATACATAACAATTAACAATTACAGATAGTGAGTACAATAAAGGAATTCAAGAGGGCCCTGGATGTATTTATGGAGTGTAATAATATGACAGGCTATAGCTACTAGAGAGGACGGGTCGTTGATCCAGGGAGTTATGCTGATTGCCTGATTGGAGTCGGGAAGGAATTTTTTATTCCCCTAAAGTGGGGTAAAATTGGCTTCTACCTCAGTTTTTTTTTGCCTTCCTCTGGATCAACTTGCAGGATGACAGGCCGAACTGGATGGACAAATTTCTTTTTTCGGCCTTATGTACTATGTTACTATGTATATACAGTGACATATATACAAGGCCCCACTGTCATTATAAAAGCAGATGCCGGCCCCCAGCCCCTCCTCCCTCTCAACTGATACACCCGCCGCGCGGCATCGCTGCGCAATGTATCATTGAAAATTCGGCAAAATGCAGCATTTGCCCCATAAGATGCACTGCTATTTCTCCCCAACTTTTGAAGGGGGAAAAGTGTGTCTTATAGGGCGAAAAATACAGTATTTTATGTGTATGGTTTGTAAGAATCTGTGCTGATATTTTAATATTTGAACTACTTTGTGTGTGGGTTTTTACATAGATTCATTTTTAATATTTAATATAAAATGTAAGAAAATTTCCAAAACCCACTTTTTAAGGACCAGTTCAGGTCTGAAGTCACTTTGTGGGGCGTACATAGTGGAAAAACCCATAAATGACACTATTCTAGAAACTACACTCCTCAAGTTACTCAAAACTGATTTTACAAACTTTGTTAACCCTTTAGGTGTTACACAAGAATTAAAGGAAAATGGAGATGAAATTTCAAAATTTCACTTTTTTGGCAGATTTTAAATTTTTATAGATTTTTTTCTTTAACACATCAAGGGTTAACAGCCCCAAAAAACTCTATATTTATTGCCCTGATTCTGCAGTTTACAGAAACAACCCACATGTGGTCGTAAACTGATGTAAGGGCACACGGCAGGGCGCAAAGGAAAAGGAGCGCCATATGGTTTTTGGAAGCCAAATTTTGTTTGGTTTTTAGATGCCATGTCCCATTTGAAGCCCCCCTGATGCACCTTTACAGTAGAAACTCAGAAAAAGTGACCCCATTTTGGAAACTAGGGGATAAGGTACCAGTTGTATTGGTACTATTTTGGGGTACATATGATTTTTAATTATTCTATGTTACGTTTTTTGTGAGGCAAGGTAACAAAAAAATGGCTGTTTTGGCACCGTTTTTATTATTTTATTTTTTACAGCATTCATCTGACAGGGTAGATCATGTGCTATTTTTTATAGAGCAGGTTGTTACGGACACAATGATATTAAATATGTCTACTTTCTTTGTTTGTTTCAGTTTTACATAATAAGGCATTTTTGAAAAAATATATATGAAATACACTAAATTTAGTTAGGCACTCCTACATCTGGATATAATATGGACTCGTCATATTTGTAAAAATAATAACGTATTTATTAAAAAACAAAAAAAATCTTTTTGTATATACACCACAAAATAGTATCACCCTAAAAATCTATAAAAAAAAAACAAGGATGCAATCACTTTTAGGTACAAGCGTCTAACCCCAAAAAATGTATAGCTCTGATTAAAGACAGTGTCTGTAAATATATGCGCATGATATCATATCATATACCAACTGTTAAAATATCACATATCGGTATTTGTGGATAAACATCACAATTAATATTCCGGTTCGATATATAACACTGTTAATTTTCTTTTTAGTTTTTCTCAGCCGATATAGTAGGTATCAGATGTCCTTTTGACACAATATATATGTGTCTGGTATCGAATGTCCTTTTGACACAATGGTTATGGCGTTAGAAATATCCACAGTATAGTTGTTAATGTATTATCCCAAGGAAGTCCATACATTGATACACACTGAGGCTGTGATATTTGTAGTAATACACACATTAATACAGTTTGGCTGCCTATTACTCACAGTTCGATGAAGCGAAGCGGAGTCCCGTACCTGACTAGGCTTATTATGTGTAATACAGTATAGGGAGTTCTTAAATATATCTTACTCCGTATCAGTGAGTGTTGTGGCACTGCAGAGTGTGTAATTAGAAGATCAAGCCGGCATCTCCTATGTGGAACGTTATTGAAGTCGGCATCCCACGTAGTCCTCTCAGCTGTATCTTTCAGCGGTAGAAGTTCGGACAAATGTGGAGCGCTGCATTTCACAAGGGGACTGTTCAGACCAACGGTTAATCTAAGCTGAATGCACCTGCACTCGTCAGATCGTAGAAGATAAGCAGCTTAAGACCGGGCAAGTACCAGCTTGGGAAACTAGTTGGGAATCCCAGGTTTTGTTGACTATGGTCTGAACAGTCCCTTTGTGAAATGTACCTGACTTTTGTCAGTAATTTTGACAACGATGAAACATTCCTTATAAGCCTGGGCCCACTCCCCCAGGTCCTATAGCAGTCGCTTGGTCTGCCCCATGGTAGCTATGCCACTACATTCATCTATAGGAAGTTTTGTAATTCTGTTTTCTAGCTACAGGACCTGTGCAGATCTGGTCATGTGAGTTTATCTGTGCAGGTACTTTAACAGTAACAAGCCCTGCAGTGAAGAGGGAAGAGCATTGTCCAATTAATCTGACGAAAGGGCATGACCTAGAAATGCATTAAAATAGAACAGCAAAGTCTTCTATACACTAGTTTAGTGGTGCTCCTTTTTCAGTCTTGCTGTACCTGTAGTCTAAGGTTATACTGTCTAATTATGGGACAGGGTTACTAAACATCTTATAGTGTGCAGGCTCAGAAAAGCTAAGCAAGGGGCAAAAATGTATATTATAAAGCTGCAGCATATTAAAATAGTACAAACAGTAGCACTGCAATGCCAGTGGTCCTTTAAATAGACCTTATAATGCACTCATAACTGTAGCATTTAATGTAATATTTATCTTTGGTAGTAGTAATATTACATCATTATTTAGTACCCAAATTACAGTGTATTACAGTGGCAAAATAATACTGCCTATAGTGCCCCATAAATAGTACTATATATTGTCCAGTCGTCAGCAACCTTTAGCACTCTAGATATGGTGAAACTACAACTCCAAGCATGCTCCATTCACTTCTATGAGAGTTCTAAAAACAGCAAGTAAGTGTGCATGATGGGAGATGTAGTTTTACCACAGCTAGAGTACTGAAAGTTGCTGATCTCTAATATAGTCCATCAATAATACCATCACATACTGATGTTCTGTAATAATACCACATATTCAGCATAATATAACTATACCTCCATGTGTAGAGTAAATAAAAAATTACTAACAAAAAATGTATTAAGAAGATGCCTCTCATATGTTTAACTTAATATATTCACTCTTCAAATGTTGTTATTCTGCTACCAGCTGCATAAAATTCTTTTCCATTTATAGCCTGGCGTTGTAAGCTCAGCTATCCTTTCAACCTACTGTAATCTGAGCCTTGGAATCCCTCACAGAGTATTATAATTAGTGTTAAGCGAATTGAAGTGAAACAAATTGACTTGATCTGAATTTTAGGAAAAATTAGATTTGCCATAAAGCCAAATTTCCTCGCACTTTGTGGTAACGAATCAATTTTTCCAGAAATGTCAGTAAAAAAAAAACATACCCACCTCATCCATCTGTTTGCGGAGTGGCCGTCGCGGTCATCTTGATTGAGGAAACCTTGTGAAATCTCGCGCATGGTGATATGTGACGTCACCACTAGAGTTGAGCGAACACCTGGATGTTCGGGTTCGAGAAGTTCGGCCGAACATCCCGGAAATGTTCGGGTTCGGGATCCGAACCCGATCCGAACTTCGTCCCGAACCCGAACCCCATTGAAGTCAATGGGGACCCGAACTTTTCGGCACTAAAAAGGCTGTAAAACAGCCCAGGAAAGAGCTAGAGGGCTGCAAAAGGCAGCAACATGTAGGTAAATCCCCTGCAAACAAATGTGGATAGGGAAATGAATTAAAATAAAAATTAAATAAATAAAAATTAACCAAAATCAATTGGAGAGAGGTTCCATAGCAGAGAATCTGGCTTCCCGTCACCCACCACTGGAACAGTCCATTCTCAGATATTTAGGCCCCGGCACCCAGGCAGAGGAGAGAGGTCCCGTAACAGAGAATCTGTCTTCATGTCAGCAGAGAATTAGTCTGCATGTCATAGCAGAGAATGAGGCTTCACGTCAGCCACCACTGCAACAGTCCATTGGCATATATTTAGGCCCAGCACCCAGGCAGAGGAGGGAGGTCCCGTAACAGAGAATCTGTCTTCATGTCAGCAGAGAATTAGTCTGCATGTCATAGCAGAGAATGAGGCTTCACGTCAGCCACCACTGCAACAGTCCATTGGCATATATTTAGGCCCAGCACACACACAGGCAGAGGAGAGAGGTCCCGTAACAGAGAATCTGGCTTCATGTCAGCAGAGAATCAGTCTGCATGTCATAGCAGAGAATGAGGCTTCACGTCAGCCACCACTGCAACAGTCCATTGGCATATATTTAGGCCCAGCACACACACAGGCAGAGGAGAGAGGTCCCGTAACAGAGAATCTGGCTTCATGTCAGCAGAGAATCAGTCTGCATGTCATAGCAGAGAATGAGGCTTCACGTCAGCCACCACTGCAACAGTCCATTGGCATATATTTAGGCCCAGCACCCAGGCAGAGGAGGGAGGTCCCGTAACAGAGAATCTGTCTTCATGTCAGCAGAGAATTAGTCTGCATGTCATAGCAGAGAATGAGGCTTCACGTCAGCCACCACTGCAACAGTCCATTGGCATATATTTAGGCCCAGCACCCAGGCAGAGGAGGGAGGTCCCGTAACAGAGAATCTGTCTTCATGTCAGCAGAGAATTAGTCTGCATGTCATAGCAGAGAATGAGGCTTCACGTCAGCCACCACTGGAACAGTCCATTCTCAGATATTTAGGCCCCGGCACCCAGGCAGAGGAGAGAGGTCCCGTAACAGAGAATCTGTCTTCATGTCAGCAGAGAATTAGTCTGCATGTCATAGCAGAGAATGAGGCTTCACGTCAGCCACCACTGCAACAGTCCATTGGCATATATTTAGGCCCAGCACCCAGGCAGAGGAGAGAGGTCCCGTAACAGACAATCTGGCTTCATGTCAGCAGAGAATCAGTCTGCATGTCATAGCAGAGAATCAGGCTTCACGTCACCCACCACTGCAACAGTCCATTGTCATAAATTTAGGCCCAGCACTAGTGTTGAGCGGCATGTCCCATATTCGAATTCGCGAAATTTTGTGAATATTCGAAAGAATATTCGTAAAATATTCGCGATTATTCAAATTCGTTATTATTTCGCATATGCGATAATTCGAATTATCGCATAATACATATGCTATGCAAAATTCACATGTGCGCTAATGAAATCGCCTTACGAAGATTCGCAACTCAATTCAATCACTAATGTATGAATGCAATGCCCTTTGCCTCTGTTCTGGGACAAGTGTAGATATTCGCATGTGCGCTAATAAAATCGCCTTACGAAGATTCGCACCTCAATCACTTTCTAGGGAATGTGAGACTTTTGGGAATCAATCGAGATACAGTGGGGGGTGATGACAGTAGTTGACAGAGTACAGATCAATGTAATCTGTAAGGTGGAAAGTAAAATAAAAAATACGAATATTCGTAAATCGACTTTTACGAAGTTCTACGTATTCGCGAATATGGTGCTATACTATATGAATGCACAGGCCTTTGCCTCTCTGTTCTGGGGACAAGTGTAGATATTTGCATTTGCGTTAATAAAATCGCCTTACGAAGATTCGCAGCTCAATTCAATCACTAATGTATGAATGCAAAGCCCTTTGCCTCTGTTCTGGGACAAGTGTAGATATTCGCATGTGCGCTAATAAAATCGCCTTACGAAGATTCGCAACTCAATTCACTAATGTATGAATGCAAAGCCCTTTGCCTCTGTTCTGGGACGTGCCGATATTCGCATGTGCGCTAATAAAATCGCCTTACGAAGATTCGCGCCTCAATCACTTTCTAGGCAATGTGAGTAAGATCTGAGCTGTTGGACCTTTGGGAAACAATCAATTATATGTGTACTGTAATTTTGTGGGGGGGGGGGGGGAAACAAAAAACGAATATTCGTTTTTACGAATATATAGCACTATATTCGAAATATTCGCGAAATCGCGAAGTTGCGATATTCGCGAAAAAAATTTGCTTTTCGAATATTCGCGCTCAACACTACCCAGCACCCAGGCAGAGGAGAGAGGTCCCGTAACAGAGAATCTGGCTTCATGTCAGCAGAGAATCAGTCTTCATATCATAGCAGAGAATCAGGCTTCACGTCACCCACCACTGTAAGAGTCAATTTTCATAAATTTAGGCCCAGAACCCAGGCAGAGGAGAAAGGTCCCGTAACAGACAATCTGGCTTCATGTCAGCAGAGAATCAGTCTTCATATCATAGCAGAGAATCAGGCTTCACGTCACCCACCACTGCAACAGTCAATTGTCATAAATTTAGGCCCAGCACCCAGGCAGAGGAGAGAGCTCCCGTAACAGAGGATCTGGCTTCATGTCAGCAGAGAATCAGTCTGCATGTCATAGCAGAGAATGAGGCTTCACGTCACCCACCACTGCAACAGTCCATTGGCATATATTTAGGCCTAGCACACAGGCAGAGCAGAGAGGTCCCGTAACAGACAATCTGGCTTCATGTCAGCAGAGAATCAGTCTGCATGTCATAGCAGAGAATGAGGCTTCACGTCACCCACCACTGCAACAGTCCATTGGCATATATTTAGGCCTAGCACACAGGCAGAGCAGAGAGGTCCCGTAACAGACAATCTGGCTTCATGTCAGCAGAGAATCAGTCTGCATGTCATAGCAGAGAATGAGGCTTCACGTCACCCACCACTGCAACAGTCCATTGGCATATATTTAGGCCTAGCACACAGGCAGAGCAGAGAGGTCCCGTAACAGACAATCTGGCTTCATGTCAGCAGAGAATCAGTCTGCATGTCATAGCAGAGAATGAGGCTTCACGTCACCCACCACTGCAACAGTCCATTGGCATATATTTAGGCCTAGCACACAGGCAGAGCAGAGAGGTCCCGTAACAGACAATCTGGCTTCATGTCAGCAGAGAATCAGTCTGCATGTCATAGCAGAGAATGAGGCTTCACGTCACCCACCACTGCAACAGTCCATTGGCATATATTTAGGCCTAGCACACAGGCAGAGCAGAGAGGTCCCGTAACAGACAATCTGGCTTCATGACAGCAGAGAATCAGTCTGCATGTCATAGCAGAGAATGAGGCTTCACGTCAGCCACCACTGCAACAGTCCATTGGCATATATTTAGGCCTAGCACACAGGCAGAGCAGAGAGGTCCCGTAACAGACAATCTGGCTTCATGACAGCAGAGAATCAGTCTGCATGTCATAGCAGAGAATCAGGCTTCACGTCAGCCACCACTGCAACAGTCCATTGTCATAAATTTAGGCCCAGCACCCAGGCAGAGGAGAGAGGTCCCGTAACAGAGAATCTGGCTTCATGTCAGCAGAGAATCAGTCTTCATATCATAGCAGAGAATCAGGCTTCACGTCACCCACCACTGCAACAGTCCATTGGCATATATTTAGGCCTAGCACACAGGCAGAGGAGAGGTTCATTCAACTTTGGGTAGCCTCGCAATATAATGGTAAAATGAAAATAAAAATAGGATTGAATGAGGAAGTGCCCTGGAGTCCAATAATATATGGTTATGGGGAGGTAGTTAATGTCTAATCTGGACAAGGGACGGACAGGTCCTGTGGGATCCATGCCTGGTTCATTTTTATGAACGTCAGCTTGTCCACATTGGCTGTAGACAGGCGGCTGCGTTTGTCTGTAATGACGCCCCCTGCCGTGCTGAATACACGTTCAGACAAAACGCTGGCTGCCGGGCAGGCCAGCACCTCCAAGGCATAAAAGGCTAGCTCTGGCCACGTGGACAATTTAGAGACCCAGAAGTTGAATGGGGCCGAACCATCAGTCAGTACGTGGAGGGGTGTGCACACGTACTGTTCCACCATGTTAGTGAAATGTTGCCTCCTGCTAACACGTTGCGTATCAGGTGGTGGTGCAGTTAGCTGTGGCGTGTTGACAAAAGTTTTCCACATCTCTGCCATGCTAACCCTGCCCTCAGAGGAGCTGGCCGTGACACAGCTGCCTTGGCGACCTCTTGCTCCTCCTCTGCCTTGGCCTTGGGCTTCCACTTGTTCCCCTGTGACATTTGGGAATGCTCTCAGTAGCGTGTCTACCAACGTGCGCTTGTACTCGCGCATCTTCCTATCACGCTCCAGTGCAGGAAGTAAGGTGGGCACATTGTCTTTGTAGCGTGGATCCAGCAGGGTGGCAACCCAGTAGTCCGCACAGGTTAAAATGTGGGCAACTCTGCTGTCGTTGCGCAGGCACTGCAGCATGTAGTCGCTCATGTGTGCCAGGCTGCCCAGGGATAAGGACAAGCTGTCCTCTGTGGGAGGCGTATCGTCATCGTCCTGCCTTTCCCCCCAGCCACGCACCAGTGATGGACCCGAGCTGCGTTGGGTGCCACCCCGCTGTGACCATGCTTCATCCTCATCCTCCTCCACCTCCTCCTCATCCTCGTCCTCCTCGTCCTCCAGTAGTGGGCCCTGGCTGGCCACATTTGTACCTGGCCTCTGCTGTTGCCAAAAACCTCCCTCTGAGTCACTTCGAAGAGACTGGCCTGAAAGTGCTAAAAATGACCCCTCTTCCTCCTCCTCCTCCTCCTCCTCCTGGGCCACCTCCTCTTCCATCATCGCCCTAAGTGTTTTCTCAAGGAGACATAGAAGTGGTATTGTAACGCTGATAACGGTGTCATCGCCACTGGCCATGTTGGTGGAGTACTCGAAACAGCGCAACAGGGCACACAGGTCTCGCATGGAGGCCCAGTCATTGGTGGTGAAGTGGTGCTGTTCTGTAGTGCGACTGACCCGTGCGTGCTGCAGCTGAAACTCCACTATGGCCTGCTGCTGCTCGCACAGTCTGTCCAGCATGTGCAAGGTGGAGTTCCACCTGGTGGGCACGTCGCATATGAGGCGGTGAGCGGGAAGGCCGAAGTTACGCTGTAGCGCAGACAGGCGAGCAGCAGCAGGATGTGAACGCCGGAAGCGCGAACAGACGGCCCGCACTTTATGCAGCAGCTCTGACATGTCGGGGTAGTTGTGAATGAACTTCTGCACCACCAAATTCAGCACATGCGCCAAGCAAGGGATGTGCGTCAAATTGGCTAGTCCCAGAGCTGCAACGAGATTTCGCCCATTATCACACACCACCAGGCCGGGCTTGAGGCTCACCGGCAGCAACCACTCGTCGGTCTGTTGTTCTATACCCCGCCACAACTCCTGTGCGGTGTGGGGCCTGTCCCCCAAACATATGAGTTTCAGAATGGCCTGCTGACGTTTACCCCGGGCTGTGCTGAAGTTGGTGGTGAAGGTGTGTGGCTGACTGGATGAGCAGGTGGAAGAAGAGGAGGAGGAAGCCGAGAAGGAGGAGGTGGCAACAGGAGGCAAAGAATGTTGCCCTGCGATCCTTGGCGGCGGAAGGACGTGCGCCAAACAGCTCTCCGCCTGGGGCCCAGCTGCCACTACATTTACCCAGTGTGCAGTTAGGGAGATATAGCGTCCCTGGCCGTGCTTACTGGTCCACGTATCTGTGGTTAGGTGGACCTTGCTACAGATGGCGTTGCGCAGTGCACACTTGATTTTATCGGATACTTGGTTGTGCAGGGAAGGCACGGCTCTCTTGGAGAAGTAGTGCCGGCTGGGAACAACATACTGTGGGACAGCAAGCGACATGAGCTGTTTGAAGCTGTCTGTGTCCACCAGCCTAAATGACAGCATTTCATAGGCCAGTAGTTTAGAAATGCTGGCATTCAGGGCCAGGGATCGAGGGTGGCTAGGTGGGAATTTACGCTTTCTATCAAATGTTTGTGAGATGGAGAGCTGAACGCTGGCGTGTGACATGGTTGAGACGCTTGGTGACGGAGGTGGTGGTGGTGGTGTTGGTGGTACATCCCCTGTTTGCTGGGCGGCAGGTGCCAACGTTCCTCCAGAGGCGGAGGAAGAGGCCGAGGCGGCAGCAGCAGAATAGGCCGAGGCGGCAGCAGCAGAAGAGGTAGCAGGGGGAGCCTGAGTGACTTCCTTGGTTTTAAGGTGTTTACTCCACTGCAGTTCATGCTTTGCATGCAGGTGCCTGGTCATGCAGGTTGTGCTCAGGTTCAGAACGTTAATGCCTCGCTTCAGGCTCTGATGGCACAGCGTGCAAACCACTCGGGTCTTGTCGTCAGCACATTGTTTGAAGAAGTGCCATGCCAGGGAACTCCTTGAAGCTGCCTTTGGGGTGCTCGGTCCCAGATGGCGGCGGTCAGTAGCAGGCGGAGTCTCTTGGCGGCGGGTGTTCTGCTTTTGCCCACTGCTCCCTCTTTTGCTACGCTGTTGGCTCGGTCTCACCACTGCCTCTTCCTCCGAACTGTGAAAGTCAGTGGCACGACCTTCATTCCATGTGGGGTCTAGGACCTCATCGTCCCCTGCATCGTCTTCCACCCAGTCTTGATCCCTGACCTCCTGTTCAGTCTGCACACTGCAGAAAGACGCAGCAGTTGGCACCTGTGTTTCGTCATCATCAGAGACATGCTGAGGTGGTATTCCCATGTCCTCATCATCAGGAAACATAAGTGGTTGTGCGTCAGTGCATTCTATGTCTTTCACCGCTGGGGAAGGGCTAGGTGGATGCCCTTGGGAAACCCTGCCAGCGGAGTCTTCAAACAGCATAAGAGACTGCTGCATAACTTGAGGCTGAGACAGTTTCCCTGGTATGCATGGGGGTGATGTGACAGACTGATGGGGTTGGTTTTCAGGCGCCATCTGTGCGCTTTCTGCAGAAGACTGTGTGGGAGATAATGTGAACGTGCTGGATCCACTGTCGGCCACCCAATTGACTAATGCCTGTACCTGCTCAGGCCTTACCATCCTTAGAACGGCATTGGGCCCCACCATATATCGCTGTAAATTCTGGCGGCTACTGGGACCTGAGGTAGTTGGTACACTAGGACGTGTGGATGTGGCAGAACGGCCACGTCCTCTCCCAGCACCAGAGGGTCCACTAACACCACCACGACCATGTCCACGTCCGCGTCCCTTACTAGATGTTTTTCTCATTGTTATGGTTCACCACAACAACAAATATATTATTTGGCCCAATGTATTGTATTCAAATTCAGCGGGATATAAATTTGAGGCCTAGTATTTAGGCGCTGGGTGACCGGTATGGATTTAGTGACAGAATTAGACTTGGAAATGCACAGAAGCGTGTGTGTGTGAAGTTATTCTGAATGACCCAATGTGCACCTTGAATATTATATACCCTTTTAGGGATAGATTTCAAATAGCTCTGATATAGCAGAAACCACTAAATTATGAAATTGCTAAATTGGGAATTGTACTTCAACCCAGAACAAAAAATGTGCTTTGACGGACACTAAATATCTTGCCCAGCAACAACAGTACAACGGTGGGTAACGAGAGATTTAGAGGGAATTAAATTTGAGGCCTAGTATTTAGGCGCTGGGTCACCGGTATGGATTTAGTGACAGAATTAGACTTGGAAATACACAGTAGCGGGTGTGTGTGAAGTTATTCTGAATGACCCTATGTGCACCTTCAATATTATATACCCTTTTAGGGATAGATTTCAAATAGCTCTGATATAGCAGAAACCACTAAATTATGAAATTGCTAAATTGGGAATTGTACTTCAACCCAGAACAAAAAATGTGCTTTGACGGACACTAAATATCTTGCCCAGCAACAACAGTACAGCGGTGGGTAACGAGAGATTTAGAGGGAATTAAATTTGAGGCCTAGTATTTAGGCGCTGGGTCACCGGTATGGATTTAGTGACAGAATTAGACTTGGAAATACACAGTAGCGGGTGTGTGTGAAGTTATTCTGAATGACCCTATGTGCACCTTCAATATTATATACCCTTTTTGGGATAGATTTCAAATAGCTCTGATATAGCAGGAACCACTAAATTATGAAATTGCTAAATTGGGAATTGTACTTCAACCCAGAACAAAAAATGTGCTTTGACGGGCACTAAATAACTTTCCCAGCTACAACAGGACAACGGTAACGAGAGATTTAGAGGGATTTAAATTTGAGGCCTAGTATTTAGGCGCTGGGTGACAGGTATGGGTTTAGTGACAGAATTAGACTTGGAAATACACAGTAGCGGGTGTGTGTGAAGTTATTCTGAATGACCCTATGTGCACCTTCAATATTATATACCCTTTTTGGGATAGATTTCAAATAGCTCTGATATAGCAGAAACCACTAAATTATGAAATTGCTAAATTGGGAATTGTACTTCAACCCAGAACAAAAAATGTGCTTTGACGGACACTAAATATCTTGCCCAGCAACAACAGTACAGCGGTGGGTAACGAGAGATTTAGAGGGAATTAAATTTGAGGCCTAGTATTTAGGCGCTGGGTCACCGGTATGGATTTAGTGACAGAATTAGACTTGGAAATACACAGTAGCGGGTGTGTGTGAAGTTATTCTGAATGACCCTATGTGCACCTTCAATATTATATACCCTTTTTGGGATAGATTTCAAATAGCTCTGATATAGCAGGAACCACTAAATTATGAAATTGCTAAATTGGGAATTGTACTTCAACCCAGAACAAAAAATGTGCTTTGACGGGCACTAAATAACTTTCCCAGCTACAACAGGACAACGGTAACGAGAGATTTAGAGGGATTTAAATTTGAGGCCTAGTATTTAGGCGCTGGGTGACAGGTATGGGTTTAGTGACAGAATTAGACTTGGAAATACACAGTAGCGGTTGTGTGTGAAGTTATTCTGAATGACCCTATGTGCACCTTCAATATTATATACCCTTTTTGGGATAGATTTCAAATAGCTCTGATATAGCAGAAACCACTAAATTATGAAATTGCTAAATTGGGAATTGTACTTCAACCCAGAACAAAAAATGTGCTTTGACGGACACTAAATATCTTGCCCAGCAACAACAGTACAGCGGTGGGTAACGAGAGATTTAGAGGGAATTAAATTTGAGGCCTAGTATTTAGGCGCTGGGTCACAGGTATGGGATTTAGTGACAGAATTAGACTTGGAAATACACAGTAGCGGGTGTGTGTGAAGTTATTCTGAATGACCCTAATGTGCACCTTCAATATTATATACCCTTTTTGGGATAGATTTCAAATAGCTCTGATATAGCAGGAACCACTAAATTATGAAATTGCTAAATTGGGAATTGTACTTCAACCCAGAACAAAAAATGTGCTTTGACGGGCACTAAATAACTTTCCCAGCTACAACAGTACAACGGGGTAACGAGAGATTTAGAGGGATTTAAATTTGAGGCCTAGTATTTAGGCGCTGGGTGACAGGTATGGATTTAGTGACAGAATTAGACTTGGAAATACACAGTAAGCGGGTGTGTGTGAAGTTATTCTGAATGACCCTATGTGCACCTTCAATATTATATACCCTTTTTAGGGATAGATTTCAAATAGCTCTGATATAGCAGAAACCACTAAATTATGAAATTGCTAAATTGGGAATTGTACTTCAACCCAGAACAAAAAATGTGCTTTGACGGACACTAAATATCTTGCCCAGCAACAACAGTACAGCGGTGGGTAACGAGAGATTTAGAGGGAATTAAATTTGAGGCCTAGTATTTAGGCGCTGGGTCGCCGGTATGGATTTAGTGACAGAATTAGACTTGGAAATACACAGTAGCGGGTGTGTGTGAAGTTATTCTGAATGACCCTATGTGCACCTTCAATATTATATACCCTTTTTGGGATAGATTTCAAATAGCTCTGATATAGCGGGAACCACTAAATTATGAAATTGCTAAATTGGGAATTGTATTTCAACCCAGAACAAGAAATGTGCTTGAACGGACACTAAATAACTCGCCCAGCTACAGCACTAGGGACAGATTTAGCTGGATATAAATTTGAGGCCTAGTATTTAGGCGCTGGGTGACAGGTATGGGTTTAGTGACAGAATTAGACTTGGAAATACACAGTAGCGGGTGTGTGTGAGTTATTCTGAATGACCCTATGTGCACCTTCAATATTATATACCCTTTTAGGGATAGATTTCAAATAGCTCTGATATAGCAGAAACCACTAAATTATGAAATTGCTAAATTGGGAATTGTACTTCAACCCAGAACAAAAAATGTGCTTTGACGGACACTAAATATCTTGCCCAGCAACAACAGTACAGCGGTGGGTAACGAGAGATTTAGAGGGAATTAAATTTGAGGCCTAGTATTTAGGCGCTGGGTCACCGGTATGGATTTAGTGACAGAATTAGACTTGGAAATACACAGTAGCGGGTGTGTGTGAAGTTATTCTGAATGACCCTATGTGCACCTTCAATATTATATACCCTTTTTGGGATAGATTTCAAATAGCTCTGATATAGCAGGAACCACTAAATTATGAAATTGCTAAATTGGGAATTGTACTTCAACCCAGAACAAAAAATGTGCTTTGACGGGCACTAAATAACTTTCCCAGCTACAACAGGACAACGGTAACGAGAGATTTAGAGGGATTTAAATTTGAGGCCTAGTATTTAGGCGCTGGGTGACAGGTATGGGTTTAGTGACAGAATTAGACTTGGAAATACACAGTAGCGGGTGTGTGTGAAGTTATTCTGAATGACCCTATGTGCACCTTCAATATTATATACCCTTTTGGGATAGATTTCAAATAGCTCTGATATAGCAGAAACCACTAATTATGAAATTGCTAAATTGGGAATTGTACTTCAACCCAGAACAAAAAATGTGCTTTGACGGACACTAAATATCTTGCCCAGCAACAACAGTACAGCGGTGGGTAACGAGAGATTTAGAGGGAATTAAATTTGAGGCCTAGTATTTAGGCGCTGGGTCACCGGTATGGATTTAGTGACAGAATTAGACTTGGAAATACACAGTAGCGGGTGTGTGTGAAGTTACTCTGAATGACCCTATGTGCACCTTCAATATTATATACCCTTTTTGGATAGATTTCAAAGAGCTCTGATATAGCAGGAACCACTAAATTATGAAATTGCTAAATTGGGAATTGTATTTCAACCCAGAACAAGAAATGTGCTTGAACGGACACTAAATAACTCGCCCAGCTACAGCACTAGGGACAGATTTAGCTGGATATAAATTTGAGGCCTAGTATTTAGGCGCTGGGTGACAGGTATGGGTTTAGTGACAGAATTAGACTTGGAAATACACAGTAGCGGGTGTGTGTGAAGTTATTCTGAATGACCCTATGTGCACCTTCAATATTATATACCCTTTTAGGGATAGATTTCAAATAGCTCTGATATAGCAGAAACCACTAAATTATGAAATTGCTAAATTGGGAATTGTACTTCAACCCAGAACAAAAAATGTGCTTTGACGGACACTAAATATCTTGCCCAGCAACAACAGTACAGCGGTGGGTAACGAGAGATTTAGAGGGAATTAAATTTGAGGCCTAGTATTTAGGCGCTGGGTCACCGGTATGGATTTAGTGACAGAATTAGACTTGGAAATACACAGTAGCGGGTGTGTGTGAAGTTATTCTGAATGACCCTATGTGCACCTTCAATATTATATACCCTTTTGGGATAGATTTCAAATAGCTCTGATATAGCAGGAACCACTAAATTATGAAATTGCTAAATTGGGAATTGTACTTCAACCCAGAACAAAAAATGTGCTTTGACGGGCACTAAATAACTTTCCCAGCTACAACAGGACAACGGGAACGAGAGATTTAGAGGGATTTAAATTTGAGGCCTAGTATTTAGGCGCTGGGTGACAGGTATGGGTTTAGTGACAGAATTAGACTTGGAAATACACAGTAGCGGGTGTGTGTGAAGTTATTCTGAATGACCCTATGTGCACCTTCAATATTATATACCCTTTTTGGGATAGATTTCAAATAGCTCTGATATAGCAGGAACCACCTAAATTATGAAATTGCTAAATTGGGAATTGTACTTCAACCCAGAACAAAAATGTGCTTTGACGGGCACTAAATAACTTTCCCAGCTACAACAGGACAACGGTAACGAGAGATTTAGAGGGATTAAATTTGAGGCCTAGTATTTAGGCGCTGGGTGACAGGTATGGGTTTAGTGACAGAATTAGACTTGGAAATACACAGTAGCGGGTGTGTGTGAAGTTATTCTGAATGACCCTATGTGCACCTTCAATATTATATACCCTTTTTGGGATAGATTTCAAATAGCTCTGATATAGCAGAAACCACTAAATTATGAAATTGCTAAATTGGGAATTGTACTTCAACCCAGAACAAAAAATGTGCTTTGACGGACACTAAATATCTTGCCCAGCAACAACAGTACAGCGGTGGGTAACGAGAGATTTAGAGGGAATTAAATTGAGGCCTAGTATTTAGGCGCTGGGTCACCGGTATGGATTTAGTGACAGAATTAGACTTGGAAATACACAGTAGCGGGTGTGTGTGAAGTTACTCTGAATGACCCTATGTGCACCTTCAATATTATATACCCTTTTTGGGATAGATTTCAAAGAGCTCTGATATAGCAGGAACCACTAAATTATGAAATTGCTAAATTGGGAATTGTATTTCAACCCAGAACAAGAAATGTGCTTGAACGGACACTAAATAACTCGCCCAGCTACAGCACTAGGGACAGATTTAGCTGGATATAAATTTGAGGCCTAGTATTTAGGCGCTGGGT